>NC_052627.1:19033347-21895847 GCF_016161935.1 Mauremys reevesii | reverse complement strand
TGTCGGGATCCCTTCACGTGCTGGCTGGTCTTGGGGTCGGAATAGTGGTTGCATAAATGTTTCCCATACAAGAGCGCTCTCCTTGCTGCCTGACACATTTAAGTGCCTAGGAAGTGGGGTAAGGAAGAGGTAAAGAGAAGCAATGTTACGTCAAATGGTGGTGTAGAAGCAAAAGGCAATCATGGAGGATCATGGCATTAAGTTGCAATGTTTTAGTTGCTATGTTGCATCACTGTGACTTTACCACATTAGTTTCATGCAATGCCACAGCCAAATACCCGAAGCAGTGTTGGGATGTCATACAGGGATTATTTGGTGGCTCTCTGTGACAGGGATGATTGCTACTGATTTTGTTCTATACCGATGTTGAGAGTCACTTATGGCAAATCATTGAAGGTTTCCTAGGTAGGGAGATTCACTGCAGTTAAGAACCAGTGTGTGTCAGTGTCTGCCTTACTTCTCCAGTGCCAGAAATATGAACTGATCCTTGGAGCTGTTGATGCAGCATGCTTTCCTCCTAACAATTCTCAGCTTGACCCCTGGTCCAAAACTGCTGGGAGTGAGGGAACAAGTCAACCAGGAGCATGTTTCCAGGGAATGCTTAAGCCTAGGCTGGTATTAGATGGTAGGTGCAAGAAAAAATTGGACTGTGTCTGTGTGGACAATGGGAGGTTGAGTTGCGGTGCTGCAATGGGCAAAGTAAGTGGAGGCGGAATGGGGATAGCCGCATTTGGGAAGCATTTCTTGTTTCGAAGAGGGATAGGGGAGTAGATGATGCATATACTTGTCAGCTCTCTGAAGAGGTTAAGCAAGTACATCATAATAATACTGAAGGAGGAGACCTGTTGCACTTTAATGAAGATAGTGAGTTTAAAAAAATGCAGACTCTGGCTCCTGCCAGTTCTTGTTAATTGCATCTTTCAGTTGCAGTAACTTCTCCCTGTGAACACTCCTCACCATTGCCACCTTTGGCCAACAGATCATTTTTTACTCTTCCACTGTTATGGAAATGAGAATTTCTTGTCCACTCTGATAAATAAGTTTTTTAAAGCCTTGTAGTAAAGCGCTTGTTGTTTATCTTGGGATCATGGTTTTAATCCATCACTCTTACTGTCCACATGGACAGTCTTTTCCCCAGAGACTGTTGTCCAGGTCCTAGTCTGAGACATGTTATCTGGTCTCACCTTTGTAACTACAATGAAGGTTAAGAAGAACACAGCTCGGTGTGATTTTTGTGAAAAGCACATTAGTGGCTTAAGGAGAGGAATGGAGTAGGAGGATGTTGACTCAAATCCACTCTTGAGTCCTATAATTCCTTGAAGGAAACAGAAAACTAAAAGACAGTTGATGTTAAGGTAATAGTAACCGTCTTTTACTGTTCCATTTCCTCACTTTGCAGGTGAAGGTACATATTAAATTGACAAATCCGTTCTTAAAGGAGAACTGAAATTTAATATAGGAGATTCTAATAATTTCACCTAATTACAAAAAAGACTCAATCACTTACAGAAAAAATCTCCTTGGTCCAAGGCAATATTTATGTGGCTGATGTCAGCTGGGCCCATCCCCTTCCCCTCTGACTTGCAGTTCAGTCCCTTCCCACCTACCCCTGAAAAAACTCTATTCTCTTTGCTCCATTTTCACTCAGTCTTTGGACACCTCATCTTCTCTCTTGAAGTTAAGTTCTCCTGTACCTGATGACCTAGCCCACCTCCAAGGGTCATATTTTCAAAGGAGCTCAACTTCTACTTAGGCATCTAGGTCCTGATTCAGGAAAGCAGCAGGTATTCCTGACAGCACTATAATCACGTGTTTAAAGTTAAACACATGCCGAAGTGTTGTTCTGAATAGAAATCGATTTAAGTACATGCTAAAGTGCTCTTGTGAAGTCGGGTTCCAAAAGAGAGCGGAATATTCAGAAGAGCTCAGCACCTGGAATGCAGTTGGAAGATCTGGGCCCTTATTTTAGTGCCTAATGGGAGCTGAGCTGTTTTGAAAATCTGGCCCTGAATTTCAACTCCTAGTTGAGTAATTTCTAACCCTTGCTGGAAATCAAATGCTGGTAGAAGCCCGAATGAAAGGGAACCGGGCAGAGTCTGGAACTCTCTCTAGTTCTCTTCCAAGTGTTGTAAAGTGTTCTGGAATTTTATGGATGCTTGAATACGGTCAGTTACTGTCTCATGCTCCTCCCACCCCAGTACCACATGCTATACCTTCTGTAGGGCACTTTGACATGCGTGGTAGCAGGGTCCAGTTGCTCAGTGTACGACAGGCTACCATGCTGTAGATTTAAACCCTGACTTGCTATCCACTAAGTCTCTGTGTAGACAAGCCATTATTCTCTCTGTTCCTTTTGCCATCTGACCAATACCACAGGAGAAGAGGCCCACCCAGGAGGATTATGTTTGTGTCATTTAAGCTTCAGGGGAGAGGAGAGGGGAACGGGCGGTATCGCAGGCATTTCAAAATTCAGGTCACGTAATGGCTCTCATAGTACTGTATTCTAACTTGGCACTGCTAAGTACAGTACTGTATTGAGATGAGGTGGCATATTAGTACTGAATTTGAGGTTAATAGAATTACGCCTTAGGAAACCTTACATGAAAATTTATCAGCTCATGCACAAAATCTACTTGCCTGCCCTTTGCCGTGATTGAAGCTAATAGGAGGGGGAAAAGGTAACATTCACCTGTGTAAAAATAATAATTAATAATAATTCTCTCCGGGTGAATGGACATGTTTTGCAAGGCTGACTTAATCATACATTATATTGGTGACAGAACTGTGATGTCTAAGACTTTTTTACTTTAACCGTTAAATGTGTCAAGTGAAAAATGCCACTGTAAATTTCTGTAGGAACATGCCCCATCAATGCAAAAGGCCTAGATGTTGCCCTTGTTCTTATGCCATCCAGTTATTTGTCATGTTATTTGTTATTTGTCAAGCTACGTAATTATTTTGTTGCCACAATTTTAAAAGGAATTAATGCATTTGCTACTTTGAATTGAATGGCAACTGCCATTTACTAGGTTAGGCTAAATGGAGCAGTTAAAATGATGCAGAGGAAGTGACGTATGCTATATGCACTCTATGCAGAATGCATTTTATTTTGAGAAATCAGCATTGCTTCAGAAAGTTGAGAAGTTTGTGTGTTGGCTAGTACTATACTGTGGAGTCTTCACAAAGGGATTTATTCAGCCTGAAGGTATGTTTGAGTTTTGTAACAGGCTGGAAGGAAGAGAGAAGTATTAGTATCACTAACTCAGAAATGGGAATAATGATGTTAATGGCGCAGAGTCACTGAGTGTTAGCCTCTGCCTGAGGCAAGATTGTTGTCAGGGTGATGTTACTCTGTAGGACACATCTTCTGTAAAGTCTTTGGACTGCCTGCCTGTAAGAAATGCCTGGTAATTAATGAAGAGATGTTAAGGACTTAAGTACCAAGTCACATGACTCCTCCAGACTGCCAATAAAAGACTCCCTGGAATCAGATTTCAACTGCAGGGGCTGATCCCAGCCATGCGTGTTGAATCTAAGAAGCAAAAGCTAACTTTGCAGGAGATTCTGCTAACAAAATAATAAGAGTTCTGTAGCAATTTTGGGCCCATTTCTGGGGCTATTTTTGCCTTTTTTCCCTGATCTATAAGGCTTTCGTGGCATGGAATCTTTGTAGCCTTCAGTACTCTGCTTAATGCTTTCATCCCATCTTCATCAGTTCGTCCAGACACTTCCTGAAAGAATGGGGGCAGGCGCATTAGCCATCTGTGTGAGTACAGACTGTCTGTTGTATGCGGAGGGAGGCCTCTTCCAGTCACTAGTTTATTAAACTGCATAAACTTAACAGTGTGTGCATCTGCAGGGGGAAGACGCTGGGTAGTATCAACATGTCTGAGATTGGATGACTTACTTTTTTATCTTTCAAATCTAAACTAACCAATCACTGTGGATCTATTCAGGATTTTCCTCTTCTGCTCCATCCACAACATCCTTGCACTGTGAGCCATTGTTAATTTCATGGGGGGGGATGAGTGAGTATTTCCTAGTTTTTTCTCACTTTTACTCTGAAGGGAAATACAGGCTCTCTCTCTCCCCCCTGTTTATATTGGACACCTAGTCCAGGAGGCTGTTACAGTGGGAACACGATAACATGTACTAGAACTGACATGTTTTTGGTTGATTCAGTAAACTAAAATGGTATGATTGGTATTTCTCCTCTCTCGTTTTTGATCCTAATCTTTTCACTCTATTTTGTGTTTAGATGACCTGTTGCCCCTTCGAAACAGTGTCTAGTGATGGTGAAATTGATTGACAGTTTTGTTTTTTAACCACAGGCCAACTGCAGCGTGTAATTTAA
Source organism: Mauremys reevesii (assembly GCF_016161935.1). Classification (NCBI taxonomy): domain Eukaryota; kingdom Metazoa; phylum Chordata; order Testudines; family Geoemydidae; genus Mauremys; species Mauremys reevesii. The sequence goes on along the minus strand of NC_052627.1, from coordinate 21,891,493 downwards.
TTAAGATAATTTGAAAAGGGCAGAAGTGAAAAAACATGTTTCTGAAGTGTAGGACTAGTCTTCTAAAATTTACACTGCTGTCTCTTGTTACACTCTGCAATGCCACTAAGCAAAAAATGGTTAAGTGGGCCAATCATTTATATCTTTATCTAAAAAAAAGCAACTGATTACAGGAATCAGTGAATTTAAAAAATACAAGTATAACCATATTTTGATTAATTTATTTCCCCAACTGAGACTAAGTAGGATTCAGTTCACTGCTTAGAGACTGCCACGGGGAATGGTTTCTTACTGATCACTTAAGTAGGTTTTTTCTTTCTGCTAGAGGCAAGACTTTTATATTTTACATAGTTAGGTCTAACAAAGATTTATAAATATGTCAGGAATTACACAGGATATGTCGGCTTTAAACAATTTCCTTTTTCTAATCTCTGTTAAAGAATAGGACTGGGAGATCTGGATTCTGTTTCTGGATCTTTTATAGACTTCCCTTGTAAACTTGAGCAACACACCTCACCCCTTGGGCTTCAGTTTCCCCATTGTGAAATCGAGATGGGTGACCACTTACCAGCTTCCCAGTGATTATATGCGGCTAAGACATGCATAAGAGTTTACAAGTTTGGGGCCTTAATTAGAAAAGTGTTTCAAAATCCTCTAATGGAATTATTATTATTATCATTATTATTTGTCTGGTCCATACAACCCAATCTTTGCGTTGGCATATATCTTAAATGAAAATAGCTTATGGTAGTCACTTGTAATTCTCATAAGAAATATTATTTTTAAAATGGCATCTTGGCAACAGTCAGTGAAAGCTGGAATTTGAACATTGACTATACTTATTTATCATATGTATTTATAAGGTGATCATTACAACACAATTTTTAATTATATGGACTAATACTCTTTCTCAAATAATATAGAGTATTTATAACTTATTCTATAGCCTTAGCTACACAAGCAACATCTTCTTTATATGTCAGACCAGCACAGTCCAAGAAAGTCATTTACATACCAGATAGCATGAAGTTGCCAAGTCCTGGTATCAAACAGATGATTCTACTACACATTTCCTCAGAGAAGCTGTGCTTAGCAAAAAGATGCATCAATCTTGGTAAGAAACGATTAATGCAAATTCTCTCTTGTACCTGGAATAAGGTACAACCTGGCTTAATAGCAAAGTCTGGGCAAGTGTTCAAGTTAATTAATGAGGTGGAGTTGAAACATCATGTTGCATTTAAAGAGATTAGAAAATAGTAATGTTTATTTGAAAACAAAACCATAGGTGTGAGTATTGTTAAATAGCTCTGTCCCTATATGTAACACACAATTTGCAGACAAGATTTGAGACATTTCTACAGGGTTTCTACAGACAAGACTTGAGACATTTCTACCAGGTTTCAGTGCTTATTATCAATACATTCCCAGAGTCAGCTGTTTCTTATATGCCACACTTTGAATTCCATGGTGTCATGGGTCATCGTCATCAGTCTTGTTAGCTGCTAATAAACTTGATGCCAGAAATATGTGAAAACACTTTTTAAAAAATGCTGGTTGAATGGATTTAGGTGAGTTATATTCTGCTTGCCTATAATAAATAAACCTAAGATGATGTGATGTACGATGCGTTAAGCTACTGCTAGATGAAGAGAGTTCTCCTTTCAACCACAAGCTATCTTATCTTGGTTTACATTTCTACCCTTATCTATTACTTACCCTGTTACCAATAGGTTTTATCTGGACACTTTATCTTGTGGATTCTTCATCTCTTGCAGTCTTAAGTCAAGGCAGGTTATCTTTCCAAAAGATAATGCTATCGTTCAAACAGAAGTTATGGGCTTGATGCAGAAATTATTGGGTGAGGGAGGTTCTTTTCTCTGTGTTATATAGGAGGTCAGACTTGGTGGTCAGAGTGGTCCCTTCTGGCCTTAAAATCGGAGTCTAAGTTGATGATTGAGATTTTGCAGCTAACATAAGTGGTCCCTTCTGAGTCTGGCCCACTGGTTACTGTAGCAGTATAGCTTGGCTACTGCAGTGTATTATCCACCCTATCTCCTAGCTACAGATAAGTTGTGGCTTTGGACTCCTCCTCCTTACTTTCTTTTTCCTTTCCCTCTCCTTGTTCTCTGTCCTACCCGTTTATAAAGTACTACTTCATAGAGATTTTTGCTGTGGACTAAAGTAAAACAAACAAAAAAAACCCCACCAGCCCTACAGACTGTTCTATTTCAAAAGCTTAATTCTTAACTGACATGCAACCTCCTGTAGTAAATGTGACCGACTGCTCTCTTTTCCTCTGCTCCCTTAAGCAAAGTAAATCAGCAGTGAGGCTGAAGGAAGACATGAAGAAGATAGCTGCGCTGCCACTGAGCAAGCGGAGGGATGATAGCTGTCAGAAGGTGTTCGGTGTGAGCCTCCAGGACCTTCAGCAGCAGGGACTTACCAAGAATGGCCTCCCAGCGGTGGTGTGGAATACAGTAGAATATCTCACCCAGCACGGTAAAGTTGACACAGTCTCTTTCATTTAATCGTGTTGTTTATGTAAGTCTCTTCGAAGGAAGTTTTCTGTTTGTTTATTTATTTTCGTTTATTCGGCATGAAAACTGAATCAAGTTGTGGCTCAAACTGGGTGCTGAAAATACTACTGCATTTGGCTTTCCTTTTTTTGTTTGGTTGCCTTTATGTGGAAGTATATTCAAAGGGACATTCACAAATGTAATCTGCTGTGTTATAAAGTGGCTATAAAGAATAAGTTCATTTTATAATTTAAACAGTTTTCATAACTAGACTTGCATTATTGCTTGATTCAAATTAACCTGCTATGCCCATCATTTCTGACTCTAGGTCCTACACATAAGCATAGTAAAAAGAACAGGAGTACTTGTGGCACATTTGTTAGTCTCTAAGGTGCCACAAGTACTCCTGTTCTTTTTGCGGATACAGACTAACATGGCTGCTACTCTGAAATAAGCATAGTAGTGAATGTGTATGATTGTGAATAGAATGTCGTGTGTAATTGTAAGCCCCAGAATGGGCTTTTTGTTTTTATCAATTAGCACTGGAAGGTTTCATGTAAGCCTCTAAACTTCCAACCTCTCTTTCCATACATTTAAGTTGTAGAACAGAATGAACTTCTTTCTCAGCGGATAAAATACACCTCTTTGCAGAGGGCCAATGCAAGGCCATTGGTACAAATGCAAAGCATTTCTGTGGCTCTTAAGTGATGGCTAAGCCTTGTGCTGGCCTGCTACATGGGAGTGAATTTCACCCTGTGAGAATTTACATCTTCTGGTCTCACCCTGGAGAGTGGAACAATGTCCTTTTTAAGGATTCTTCTTCATGTCTGCTTTTTAAAAGCCTTGTAATACTGGTTAAATTGTAGTGTTTAGGTTTCCAGCCCACACTTTGAGAAAATAACCAAGCTTTTAAAAACAAACTCACAATAAGCTAACAAGAGTTAGTATAGGAAGTGAATTCACAGTGCAATAGCTGTTCGTGACTAACTCTCAACAAATAACTTTCCAAGTAGGTTAAGCTAAACAGGGACAAAGCACTCTTATTCTGGAATAAGAGTGTCCACATATAGAGTTATTCAGGAACAACTGTTCCTGGATAATTCCCTGGTTAGGCAAGTTGTAAGATATTTCAGATGTGATGGAGGAGAGAGAAATCAAGGGCCTGAGTCTCTTCTCACTTCAACTTATATAACTCCATTTCAGTCAATGGAGGTACACTGGTATAAAAGTGGTGTGAGATCTCAGTCACCCACCAAGACCTTTGCATAGCAGGTGATGTGGGCGATTGCTGTTTGGGGGCATGGTTTGGACCTCACTTTTGTGTAATTGATTTGGTTAGTGAGAAGGAGGGTTGATCATTTTTAGATTCATTTTCATTTTGTGTCATATCAATGAGGAGGCCAATTTGGTAATGCCTTGATGTAGTACATGTAGCATGTACAATCTTTTGGAATTGGAGGCACAGTCCACTGGGGGTTATATTGTACACTGGAGAATGATTAGGATTCTCAGCGAACGTCCCAATATTAGGGGACTTGTCCTGCATCCTGACCTTACGTCGGTCGGGATGCCCTTTGTCCCGATATGGGGGACCGTCTGGACTGTAGCTGCGGTGCCGCCACTCACCGCTTCCTGGTGCAGCTCCCGATGCCCACCCGCCAGCAGGAGCGCCGCGTGCTGCAGGGGCGGGGCTTGCAGGCGCAGGGAGCAGGCAGAGAGCCCTCCGCCCCCCGACCCGACCTGCGACCCTAGGAGCCAGAGGGTCAGCCTGCCGGATGCTTCCCAGGACGAGAGCCGCCCCAGGTGAGTACCGCCAGGACTCCCCACCTCGCCCCCTGGCAGGTCCCTCTGGCTCTTAGGGTGGGGGGGGATCTGCGTGCTGCCAGTGCCTGCAAGCCCTGTTCCACAGCTCCAGCAGCTCCCACTGGTGCTTTTCCCAGCTAGTGGGAGCCACAGAGCTCGCACTTGTGGCAGGAGCAGCACGTGGAGAGTCTGGAGACTCCCCTCGCCGCTCTCACCCTTAGGAGCCAGAGACCTCCCAGCAGGGCTGGTGAGTGCGGCCAGAGTGTGATGGTGAGTGTCTGGGAGGTGCGGGGGTGGGGCGGTGCTGGGCTGTGAGGGTTTGGAGGGCGCTGGGCAGCGCGGGGGAGTTGTGTGTTCTGGGGTTCTAGACAATGAGGGCCTGTTGGGGGATGCTGTGCGGTGGGGGAGATCTGTGTGTGTCAGGGCACTGGGCAGGGCAGGTCTGTGTGGGGCATTGTGTAGATGTGGTGGTGGGGCTGTGGGGAAGGGCACTGGGAGGGAGGGAGAGGAAATCTGTGTATATTGGGAAACTAGCGAGTGGGGGGTTCTGTGCGGGGTGCTGGGCAGCTGTGGTGGGGCTGTGGGCAGGGGGGCACTGGGCAGGGTGTGTGCACAGCACTGTGCATTTGCGGTGGAAGGGTTGTAGGGGGCCCTGGGCGTAGTGGATCCAGGGGGCGCTGGGCGGGGGAGCTGTGTGGCGCAGCATGGGCCCACCCCCAACAGGAAGGCACACGCTGGTAGCACAGGGCCAGGCGGACGAGTGTGCCCCTGGCTCCGGTCGGGGCTGTGCACCTGTGTCTGTCTGTCTCTCCCTCCCCCACACTGCCCGCTCTTGCGATCTGGTCACCCTAGCATACATTATGGTGAAATCTTCCCTAAACCCTTGAGAAGATTAGTGATAAGTATTCCTCTGTTGTATGCATTGTGAAGGGCCAATAGTCTGCCCTTGGGAAGTAACATACAGTGCTTGGGCCAGATTCTCCACTACTTTGTCTGTCTGACGCAAGGTCATTGTCATAAACTGGTGCAGCGCAGTGGGGTCTCAAGCCACGTGTATTTTATAGTGGTGCAGTGCTGCACCTGTATTACCCCAATGTGTCTAAAGTGTGGTCGGGCTGGGGATGAAGATTGACTGGTGCTCCCTTTGGAGTCTTCCAGTGTTGCTCCTTGACTGGCATGAGAGAGCGTTGTGGACTGTGATCGCATACAGCAATGGCAGATGGCTGGAACACTCGGTTGTTTTTGTAAGAAGGTTCCTAGAGCAGATGTTCCTCTGGATTTTTCCCCTCTCCGCTGAAAACATTTCTGTGCACCTACAATTTGCTCTCCCAAATTCTCTGAGCAAGAATGTGGACTTTCTTTAGAAGGCTTCTTGGCATTGATCCCAAGTGGTGGGTGGATGTGAGTGAACAAGCCTCCCTCAATGCCATGACCACTCAAATGAGTGTACACGAGATGGTGCTGAGTTTTGTACAGCTTCTTCAGCTCCTTCTGTTTTCCCATGGGACCCTTCTGGCCATCATCATGTCTTCTTTCACTTGAGTTTCCTCGGGGACTCTTCCTCTGGTTTTGTTTTTGTTTTGTTTGGATTCTTCTTTATCCAAACTTAACAGCTTCACATCTTCTGGTTAGTGAGAGAAACAAACTCCTCTGAAGTTTACAGGCTGAGAATGGCTCCCCTTTCTGTACCTCTGAGTATGGCGCTGTGGCAGATTTCCTTTTCTTTATTGTCCCAACACCTTGCTGTTTGAGTTTAATTTTCCATTGACATATTTTCTTTTTCTACCATCACTCGCCTGAGGACGGTAGGGAAGCAGAGATCGAGGAACCGGAGCAGTCAGTTTCTGCAGGATTTAAAAAACAACAACCCATGAACCCTTTTCTGGCCTGTATGGCTGGAAACATAACCTTCCAAATGTTAATCAGTGCAGTTACTTGGTGAGGAATTGTACTGAAATCAGGTAGGGGATTGGCTGAGACACATCTGGTGAATGTACCCTTTTCTTTAGATACATGACTCCTTCCTCTCGGTTGCTCCGTGCATCTCTGATTTTTAGATTGTAAGCTTTCTAAGGCAGGGCCTATGTAGATATTGCTGACCTGTGCAACAGCAAGCATGTAATAACAGCTAATGTGAGAGCATTCATCGGCAAGCCTTGTACCATCCCCTAGGTCAGTGGTTCCAACCTTTTTTGATCGCACAGCCCATCAGTAAAAATGTTTTGAGCACGCACCCCCTGCTCCTGGCCGAACAAGTGGCACTGCTCCGGCGGTGCTCCTCCTGCCACACACCCTGAAGGATCCTCCTGCGCACCCCACTTTGGAGACCACTGCCCTAGGTCAAAAGACCTAGGGGATGGTACTAGGAAGACAAATCCTAGGACTCCAAATGACAGAGCTTCCTGGCTTCTGTGAGTGAGGGGGGTTGTGTAGAGAGGGGTCAGGATGGAGGAGCGGAATCTTTGCTATTCTACCCCTCAACCTTCTGGCTACATTTATTGAGAGAAAAGAGAAGGTGTCTGCTACTGTGCCCGTCTTCCAACCTCCATTGTTCAGCCCGGGGATATCCTCTGTTTTTCGACAAGCAACAGCAGAATAGAATCAACCTGCTTTTTTATTGATCTAGTCTGTATGATAAGAAATACTCTTCTTTCCCAGTAGATTCACGAGGCTGTGGGTTAGGATTGCCAACTTTTTAATTCCAGAAAACCGAACACCCTTGCCCAACCCTTTCCCGGGGCCCCGCCCCTTCCTGATGCCCCGCCCCTTCCTGGGGTCCCGCCCCTGCTCACTCCATCCCACCTCCCTCCCATCGCTTGCTCTCACTCACCCTCTCTCACGTGCTCATTTTCACTGCAAGGCCCAACAGGCAGAGTTATTGTTTTGACAGATGTATTATGCTAAATTCAGGTTTTATTTGTTACAGGACGCTAAAGCTGGCAGCAAAATAGTCAAAAAGCGTAATTTAAACAAAAACAAAATTTCACAAGGTTTTCATGATTCTTTCCCTCACCTCTTCCCATTTTTCGTAACCAGCTCCATGTATTTCGCTCACTAAAGTTATTGTAATTTTATGTGTGGAATTAGGACCACACATTATCACAGCTGCAATGTGCCATTAAAGGCCCACTCCTGAAGCCCAAATACAGATCCACAGAGCACAACCACAGAAATGCACCTGTCCAGATACCTATATAAATAAACCTCTTGAAACTGACTCCCACGCCTACATGCAGATACACGTGTATTCATATGTACACATCTAACATGCACTAACACATATACTTCCACATTATTTAATATTACAATTGTTGCTTAGTGCCTAGAGACCCCAACGAAGATCAGGGCTCCAGGTTGGTAGGTGCTGGACATATACATAAAAAGCGAGAATCTGAAACAAAGAATTTATAATGTAGCTAGACAAAGGTGGGGAGAAAATGTATGGTACATTGGCTCTTCTGCAATTACTAGTCAACAACATTCACTTTTTAAGAAATAATACATTTCTTTTAGAGTTTCCTTCTCTTATAAAATATGTATATATTGTGACAGACCCAGACCAGTGGGGTACAGGAGTCTGGTAGAGGGCAAATATACTGGTCACTGGATGAGCAGTTTTCTGTTCCCTGAGTGACCAGAGCAGGGGCTGCACTAGAGTAATCAGGAACCTGCTAGAACCAATTAAGGCAGACAGGCTGATTAGATCACCTGCAGCCAATCAAGGCAGGCTAATCAGGGCACCTGGGTTTAAAAAGGAGCTCACTCCAGTCAGGCAGGGAGGAGCCAGAGGAGAGGAAGTGCATGTGGGGAACTGGGAGCAAGAGGCACAAGGAGCTGAGAGTGAGAGGGTGTGCTGCTGGATACAAGCGTTATCAGACACCAGGAGGAAGGTCCTGTGGTGAGGATAAAGAAGGTGTTTGGAGGAGGCCATGGGGAAGTAGCCCAGGGAGGTGTAGCTGTCATGCAGCTGTTACAGGAGGCACTATAGACAGCTGCAATCCACAGGGCCCTGGGCTGGAACCCGAAGTAGAGGGCGGGCCCGGGTTCCCCCCAAACCTCCCAACTCCTGATCAGACACAGGAGGAGTTGACCCAGACTGTGGGGAAGATCACTGAGGTGAGCAAATCTGCCAATAAGCGCAGGACCCACCAAGGTAGAGGAGGAACTTTGTCACCATATTCATTTCATGACAAGTTTTTTAAGTCATCAATTTTTTTGTGCGCAAGCCTGCAAAAGGAATAAAAGTCGAAGAGTTAGGCTGCAAATTTTATTCACACAGGTATACACATATGCGGCAATACGCGCACCTCCCTACACAAGGAGAGAGTCTCTTACACACATACAATGCATGCATGCACACACTTGCCTACACAGAGACACTTTTTCATACACTTTTCCAGTGGCTGCCTAAATCACCAGCCGGAAAGGGAGGAGGGTGGGCTGGACGGGAAAAGTGGTGTGTGTGTGGGGAGGGGGGGATGGAGGAGAGAGGATGGGGAGGGATGAGAGTGGGGTGGGGGTTAGAGAGGGCAGTGAAGGAGAGAGGGTGTGTGTGTGTGGAGGAATGTGGGGTGGATAGGGATGCAGGGGGAGGCGGAAGGCTACAGGTGAATGAGGATGTGGGGGGCCCAAGAGAGTATAGGGACATAATGGGAGTGCAGCTGTGTATGGAGGTGAATGGGGTGCAGGGCTGCGGGGGGTGAGGGACATGGGGGTGGTGGCCCTGGGAGGTGGAGAGGATGGGTGGGAGAGCGCTGTAAGGGGTACAGGGCTAGGATGAGTAGGTGTGGGGGGCAGGACAGGATGGGACCGGGGAAGGGATGCAGTGAAGGGGATGGAGATGCAACCCCATTCCCAGCACTCGGAGATGGGGATACGCATACCTTGAACTCCTGGGTGCCGGCGATGGGGTGACAGACAGACAGACTGTGGCTGCCCCTAAGACCAGGAGCTGGACATGCCAGCTGCTTCTGGACCCGGGAGCCACGCAGTAGCTAGCAGGGACCGCCACAAACCCAACAGTCAGCAGCCAGGATCCCTTTTTGACCGGGTGTTCCAGTGCTAAACCGAACACCTGGTCACCCTAGCATGGGCTGCCTTCTACTGCCACGTTCTAGGGTGAAGAGACTCTGTGGGTTTGTCTTCACTGCAATTAAAAACCCGAAGCTGGCCTGTGTCAGCTGACTTGGGCACATGGGGCTCAGGTGAGGAGCCTCTTTATTGCAATGTAGGTGTTCGGGCTTGGGCTGGAGCCTTGGCTCTAGGACTCCGTGAGGTGGGAGGGTCCCAAAGCTTGGGCTGCAGCCCAGTCCCAAACATCTGCATTGCAATGGAACAGCCCCTTAACCTAAGCCCTGTGAGCCCGGTCAGCTGTCACAGGCCAGTCCCAGGCATCTCATTGCAGTGTAGACACACTCTGTGTATTACAGATGGTTGGAGTGAGATTGCCACCACCATGTTTCAGTGTTGTTTTATTCATGTAGCACAATGACTTGTGAGGATGATGTATAGGGAGAAGATGCTTGGGAGCTAATCAGCTAATAGTCAAGGGGAAAAGATCATGGTAATATCCTACTGGTGTATTGATAAAATGGACTGGTGGCAGCACACTACGCTCCCTTAAAGAAACCTGAAACCCAAATGCCCCCGTCTGTCTGCCAACATAAACTGATTGAATTAGATCCTCCTCCATGGTGGAAACTTAAGTGACCCCTGGGTTCTAAACTGAGAAGGTGATGGTCTGATAAAGATATCATCCCCATCCCTTCTCCAATGTGAAAACAAGATCTAAAAGATGTCCACTTGTGTGAGAAGAGCCTGGGATAAACTCATGGTTTTCAAGGCAGCCATGAGCTCCTGAGGTAACCTGGAAGAGTAATTTTCTGCATAGATGTTGACCTTAACTAGGAAGAATAACTAACACGGCCCTCCATGTGAGCTCAGTTAATTTGGATGGGAAATAGGAGGTACACAGTGCACCACCACTAATGGCAATTCAGTTCCATCCTGGAACTCTCACTAGAGTGAAGACCCACGTGAATGGTCACTGCTGACATCTAAAGTTAGATGTGGACAACCCACTAGAGAACCCCTGGTCAAGTTCATGTTGAACTGAATACCTAGCCAAGCTAGCTGAGCTGGCTGTAGGTCAGCTGTATCATCTAGACACGCTGTGTTATACAGACAGAATTGGCATTTTATGGGGGAAGTTACCGCTGCAAATGTTAAAAATAGCCCATTTTTTCCCAAAACCATCTAGCCTAGCCTTTTTCCAGAATGACTTTCTTACTGGAAGATAAAGAACGTCTTATCTGTGTGGGGAATTTGTTACTTTGCCCAACTTCTCGCACACAAATGCTGTTCATTACTGTTCTGCAGTGCTTCCCATTGTCCAGCAGATGTCAGACTAGCATTTCACATTGCAACATTGGTTTCTGTGCGCAGGTGTATTCTGCAAGTTGGGCCTTGTGTTTTAACGATGTCTCTTTCTGCCTCTTTAAAATGTTCCATGCTATGTTTGTAACCCTTTTAGTATTAAGCTTCAGCATGAAAGAGTAATTCTGCAGAACTGGTTTGAAAGAATGCAACGTTTTAGTTACTGGGGTGCTTTTAAAAAAAATATACTGACTCTTCAGTTTTGTGGAGTTGTTCTACTTAAGTGTTTGAATCTAGGAATGTCCTTGGAATGTAGTGAACTTTTTAATATGATGTAGTTCTCCTGGCGTCCTCTATGGAAGATGTAGATTTTTTACTTACTGGAACAGGTCCACTGAAGCAAACGGGACTTTTCACATGAATGAAGTTACTCACATAAGTGGTAGCAGGGTCAGGACCTGACTGGGCACCAGTTGAAGTATGTGGAAATAGGTTCCAGCCATTTGAGCCCAAATCCAGAACGGTGCTGAATATTGACAAGTTATACTGAAGTCATTAGGCATTGTGGGTGCTTGGTTAGATATTTGTAGGATTCAGGATCTGGTCTTCAACATTCATTATCCAGAGAATCCACTGGCTAATAGCTTTGTGATATTTGTGGTGTCTTGGTTACTTACAGAATGGTACTGTTATCAGCAGGGTGTGCTAATTGAAAGCCAAGTGCATGTTGTTTGTTTTACTCATGTTTAATATGTAATTACAGGGCTGACACAGGAAGGTCTCTTCAGGGTGAATGGTAACATGAAAATGGTGGATCAGTTGCGTCTGAAATATGACCGCGGGGAGGAAGTGGAGCTGGCTAAAGATGCTGATGTGTGCTCAGTAGCCAGTCTGCTGAAATTATTTCTGAGGGAGCTACCAGATGGGGTGATCACTTCTGCATTGCATCCCAGATTTATACAGCTTTACCAGGGTGAGTACAAGTAAAACCCCTTGATAACCTGACATGTAGTTGCTTTCTTGGGGACCAGAATTTACAGACTCCACCTGCCTGTATAGCATTTCTTATTGTCTTGCTCTTTCCATTTTGGATTTCCCTTGGCATCAACCACCATCTCGTCCCAATGCATATGCTTACACACACACGCCTAACAATGTGAGTTGAAAACATCGTGGTTGTGTATGAGATAGCTATTACATCTTTAGATAGAAAATGGTTTCTTCCATAAATGGCAAACTCAACCTGGGAGGTGACTGTCAAGCTACATTCTTCCCCCTGGCTCATGCATCATCACCAGTAATAAAGATTCCTCAGTCGGAACTTGAATTAACAGTTCTGTTGAATAATGCATCGATCTGATCTCTTTATTGTATGGGCCAGAATAGACTTCAGTGGCCCTACTGTCCTTCCAGAGGATACGAGTGGGTCCCATTGATTTGGGGGGAACTATTTTATCCAGTTGCAGGAGGTCTGGGTCCCTTCTTGCTTTCCCACCACCTGCAGAAGCAGCAAAGCTAATGGATAAAAGTACTAGAAATGTATCTTGCCAGTAAAGTGAGTGGTTGTGACTGCACACGCTAAGGACTAGAGTGTGCGTTTTAAAGCATAGCCCTGAGTAAAGGACCGTGCAATGGTTACAATCACCCTGGTCTCAGTCCCCACCCTAGGTTGGCTGGAGTAATGAGTGGGGATTGGATTCAGTGCTTGGAGGCTGATGAGAAGAGAGAGCAAGGCCATAGTCCCACTTTCTCCGTGCCCCCCTTGGGATGATGTGTTCTCTTGGAGATGCAGGGCAGAAGCAGTCCAGGAGTGCAGGAATTGCTTTTGTAACTGGCCCTTCTGCAGGCTGTGCAAATGCAAGGGAAAGCTCTTTACGCCCTTCTCCACACTCCGTACACACACAAGGATGCGCTGTCCCATAGTTGAGAAGAAGATGTCATTGTTTAGAAGGCTCCTTTCCTGGTAACAGTCACGCTTACTGATTATGATGATGATGATGATTATTTTAAGATTTCATCAGCTGTGACTTATCTACCTATGGTGCCTCTTGTATTTCATTCCTGTTCTGAAATGGAAAATTGTTTAGTACCTCGTCCTCCAAAAGGTCATACCAGTGCATTATGTTGGGAATTACCAACACGTGGTATGAACAACACAGGTAGCCAGCCATTTGGAAAGCTCTATTCGTACTTTGGAATCCACAGGCAATTTCCCCTAGGAATGGAGAGTTCCTCTGGGTATATATATCTCATTTCCATGGGAAACACGTCTCTAATTAACAGAGAGATCTGGCCACTGAATGCCACTGTTGAATTTAAAACACATTGGTGCACTTATTTGTGTGACATACAAACTTTTTCTCTGCACAGGCAGTTTAATTAGGAAGCTGTGAAAGCACCTTGGTGATTAAGGTTTCACCCTATTCCACAGTAAATCCTCATTTTAGTTCTGTTATAACTTTGGCAGGAAAGCTAGGATCTGATCTGAAAAATGCCAGATGGATGCTGAAAGCTAAGAATTTTTCTGTTAATATTGAAGTGTGAGTGAATTTTTTTCTGTGGCATATACAGGTCATTAACAAATTACCTTGATCTGAAATGTTGACTTTGGCAGGGGTTTTACCTTCGTTCACTTGGTAGGTATCTGTGGTTTTGAAGCTGAAGGATCAGAGTTCTAGTTTCTGCTGTGCAGGTTTGTGTGAGTTATCCAGGTATTTATGTATGGGTTTACTGGCAGATTCACTGCAAAATGGCACCCTCTTTTGTGTATGTGTGGTTTTCTCTTGCAAACCATGAAGACAGTGGGTCAAGCTATTTTTGGGTTACAAATTGTTAAAAATAACTTTTTGAGTCTGGGGCCACTCATCTGCGACTCCACAATGAAGATTGCTACTAAGGTTTCATTACAAATTTGTATTCACTCCCATTAAAACTAAGCTCAGGGAATGTACTTTTGTGAATGCTTCAGGGTACGCTAGAATTCATTTGGAAAGGTTTGAGGGGATTGGTGTCAAAACATCTGTAAGTTATCTGAGCCTAAAAGTAACTTTTTAAAATGCCTAATTGTGGAGTGAGAGGAACCCCTCTTGCCATAAATATAACTTAATTAAAAAACTACGAACTTTACTGTCTTTATATGCTGTTAACGTGTAGGGCATAGTTTAATTAAAGCAGAAGTCTTATTAAAAACAAACAAACTGTAATTGTGTAGTATAGCAACAAGTACTTTATAAAGTCAACATGGCTTGATGTGCTTTCTAAAGTCTATGCCAGTGATACTCAAATTTCAGTGGTACAGGAGCCAAATTAGCAATCAGTATTACCCAATAGAGCCACAGTAGGATGACTTCATTGTTTCATTTAATGTAGTATTATATATCCATATTTAAACAGTATGACAGGGGAAACATTTAGTTTATATTATTCTCACAGCAAAGTGACTGACCAAGTTTTATTATTTTATCAACTACAATTGCTTTAATAACATAGTAAAAACATCCTCATTGGTAAATAACTTAGATTGGTTAATAATTAAATCACACAGAGTTATAATATCATGTGCTGCAAAGAGCCGCAGGAGACACATTAAAGAGCCACTTGTGGCTTGCAAGCCCAGTCTGAGTATCACTGTTCTATGTAAGGCAAGGTGAAACAGGAGCCCAGCAGAAGGCTCCTAAATGCCAAAGGGTATGCAAGATATGAGAGAGAGAGAGAGAGAGAGAGAGAGATCGGCAGAGCTAGAAGAGGCAAGAGGAGGTGGAGAACCAGTGGAGCGCCTGAGTCCCACAGCGCTGGTTATCTAGTCTGTAGAGGAGACTGAGGTTTCTCAGGGGTTGGTCCAAAACTGGGCAGTACTTCCCCCCAGGAACTAAGAACCTGTCGTCACCACCTTCTGCTTCAAATGCAGGGTGCATTTCTTCAATCTGCCTTCTCTAACATAAGCACAGAGCAGTGTGCACATTTTAAAAACAAAACCCTACCAAAACAAAACACACACTGAATATACAGCCCTCCCCCTAGGAGGGGACACGAAAGAGAGAGAGCGAACCACATGTGACAGAGGTTAGGCTCATAATTTCATGCACTACTGGATGGTGCTCAGATACTCTGGTGATGAGGGTGCTATAACAACCTATCTAGACCAGCAAATAGAATCTTTGGAAAGCTGAGAATCTTGTAGAGCTTTAGAGTTCGGCATGACAGAGTCCACTGGTGGGAAACCAGGAACACTGCCAGGTAGTGAACTTCCACTTTGCAAGGCAGGGTGGATGGGTATGAAAGAGAGAGAGAGCTCCTAACCCTATAGTTTAGTTTTAAAAAAATATTTCAGTGAAATTGACAACCAAGTGTGTTAGCTTTAAGGTTGTTACTATTTATTTCCACTGAAAAGAGGATTTAAATGTATGGAAATGAACTCTGTTTATACAATCCCAGAGAAAATATTACAACATATTCTAAAGGCACCCTTCACTCTGCTCCATATTCTCTCCTAGGCCCTGGGACAAGTCTTCCAGGAGAGGGTTTGCAGCAGTTCAGGTCGCTGCCACACCTTTGGCAAGGTGCTTGTAGCAGGCCACCATTGCCCCAAAAGTGGGTGGCATTGGCTAGAGAAGATGCATGGGTAGGTGATGCACTGGTTCTAGCACATCCCTATGCAGCCTCTGCCAGCTGGCTCCTGTGGTGCACCTGGCAGAAATTAATGCTCCCTGCTATGGTGGAGGACATGCCCCTCCCTCCCTCCGCCTATACAGAGTGTCTTACTGGTACAGGGAAGTGTGACTGGTACTTGCATGCCCAAGCAGCGTGAATCAAACCTATAGACTAACAGGAAGCATCACTGCTTGGAGATTTTGTTGTTGTGATGGAAGTTCCCCTTCGAAGTGCTCTGCAGCCCCCAGACCAGGGTCCTCTGTAGAAGATGGTTTATTCGTTCATGTCTTATCTTTTGTTTCTTGATCTCTGCCTTGTAAAGACCCTGGTACATTCTAGGAACCAGTCAAGCACAAGCTCTGTACATCCAGCCCTTATCCCCTTCCACCAGTCACTTCCTTTCAGCAGGCCAAGTTGTTACTGTGACTTTCCTTCCAGAACACAGGAAACTTTTTCTTGTATAATCCTTTTGTGGTGTTACTCCCTTGAGTAGGTATGTATTGAAAAGTGGGCCCCACTGTGTGTCGTTTATTTTTTGGCACTCCGTGTATTTATGTTGAAGAGCAACCTAATCATAATGCTTGCTAAAGATTGTTCATATGCGGTCGCGGCTCCATCTGAGAGTGTTGTTTTTGTCACATGTTGCATCTAGAGTGAGCTCATGTATTCCCCAGTAGCCTTGTGTGGCAAGGTGAGGCAAGTAGTATCATTGGAAGGGCTTTCTAGTAGGAGAGCAGGGAAGATCTGTTCTGCAACAGTTCATTCCGGTGCAGCCCTTTATATCATGCTTCCTAGCCAAGCACTGTCCCAATTAACTCCTTAAAGACGGAGCTAAAATATGGGTTCTCAACTTCTGTAGGCCAAGTTTCAACCGGAGAAATGGGTCCAAGAACGAAAATGGGAGCTGACCTTTTCATCAAAGTATTTCAAATCCAGCACTGTAATAAAGCTGGCCCAACTTCTGTGTGGTGCATTGTTATTGGCTATGGCTGGTCATTTTTTCAGTGTTGCTTGGCTTGTATTTTCCTTTTGATTGATATCATGGTTAGCTGGGAACTAGAAGAACAACTTGTTTGTTTTCTAAATACACAAGATACGTATCAACCAATAATAACACTTGAAGCTGCATTTCACTTTAGATAACTTTAGAGAGGGAGAATAAATGCTGCTTTATGAAGTGGATTATGAGACCCGTCTCTGCATCATTATGTTCCTGGTTTGGGTGGTTTACCCCCGAGCTACCTGTTTACATTATTATAGAAGGTGGTGTGGGTTTTTTTTTTTGGTATTTCTTTTATTGACTTAAACGAGGTGTGATCTGTTCCCCTAAGGCAGGGCCACATCTTAAACATGTCACCGTGTCTGACAAATGAGCTGATATAGGTATATTTTTAGGGTGGTGTATGAGTGAATAAAAGAGGGTTTCAAAGTTTCCCAACTCCCCATTAGCCACAATGGCAATTGTAAAACTTAACTCATTGCATGGCACTTCTTAGTTATGCTCAGTCATCGTGTTTTGAAATGGGAGGGAAATGATTTCAGGGCAAAAGGGATTGAATTAGATAAGTAGCTAATGCTTACTGCTCCTTCAGAGAAATCTGGTACGTATAGAAATATGATGACCCATTACAAAGCTGTCCCCTTTGTTCAGTTATGTAAATGGGTAGTGACATGCCAGGAGCCTAAAAACGACTACACAGTTGTATCCAGTTCAAACTCCTTTCTCTCCCATCATGACCTATAGTCTGCTTACTTCTCTCTCTTTAATGCCCCAGTCACAGTTCTGTGCATTTCTTCATGCTGTGCATTATGCCTGAAAGTAGCTCCCTTTTCCTCCAACTTCTCTCTTCTCCTTTCTTCAAGTCCTCCGTCAAAGCTCACTTCTTCTAGCTGAGCTTCTCTTGTTCATCTCTGCTCTCTTGTTGGCTGAAAAGATTTTTTTTTTTAAATAATATGCGTGCTCACACACAAGCTAGGCAAACCTTGCTGTCACTATACTCACCTAAGAGCAGCTTTCACGTTCCTCTTGTTCCCTCTTACCCTTCCTCCTCCTTTCCACCATTTAGGGCCAGATTTTCAAAAGAGCTCAGCACGCTGGATCCTGTACTGTTTTTGAAAATCTGGCCTTTATGTGTCACAGTCAGAGCTGCTGGCTGCTGAGCACTTCTGAAAATAGGGCCCTGATTCAAGTGCCTAAATTGGAGCTGTGCTTCCTTAAAAATCCGGGGCTTCATGTGTTGTTACAATGATCACCAGGTAATTTAGACCACAATGCTGCAAAGACTTAAGCACATGCTTAACTTTTGTGCATTGTATGTAGTCTTATTGAAGCCAATAGGATATACAAAATCCATAAAAGTTACTGACTTTAGTAAGATTACTCACAGTGCATAAAGTTGAGCATGTGCATAAGGATCAGAGCTTTAGATTGTGAAGTCCTGAGACAGGGACTTTGCCTATTTGCTATTTACTTGTCTATATAGTACTGTGAACAGCAGTGGCACTCTATAAATAATTGTGTTTTCTGTGCTGTCCGCTAGTTGTTAAGTAGTTCTTAATGCTAGATTTAAAATGGAATAGAAAACTTGAATAGCAGATGACCAGACAAGCCAGGAGTAGTTTGTGTGCTTGGTTGTCATGGCACAAAAACATTTGTGCCCTCTGGTAAGCTGCAAAGAGATTGCCCCATTTGGAGAGATACTGTCAAGTGTGGTTGAGACAGATTTACCCTAACACGTTTACAAAGCCCGTGCAATGCTATGTGTGTCTTTCCTGGCCTCCTCCCAATTCATCAGTCTTTATATTTATTGTAAGTATTAAGATGACTGAATAAAATGGAGTGTAGATTTGTGCCTCTTTTTTTAAATTGTGGTGGCAAGGGAGGGCTTGACTTCCAGCCCCTCTCAAGCTTCTCTCCCTCCACCTCCGCACCCCGCCTTGCAGGGGGTGTCAAGAGAGAGCAGCCACCTTTACCTATCCACCTTTCAGGTTGATGAGGAGAAGCCACTATATGGATGCCTGTTCAGTGAAGGAGAAGAGGGATCGGGGCTTCACGCTGTTCAGTGGAAATGTGCTCTCGTGCCCAGACAGTTTCTCTCTGACGGCCGAACAATCTGAGCTTCTCCTGAAATCACTGGACATGGCACACCTAAGATCAGAGTAATGCTGGGCGAGGGCAATGGGTTGGATCCTGCCCAGGCTAAATCCTCCTGCTGCTCCTGATCAATACCTTGCAGGGTAGTACACTTAATGAATAGGGAAATCAAACCCATTGAGTTAAGTCTGCTGCTGTGATGTTGGTAGCTTTGTTTACAGCAAGAATGCCCTCCTGGCTTCAAAATATAGTGTAGAGGGGATTAGCATCTTGCCAGTTTTTCCAGGGATGAAAGAGCCTTCAGTAGATGGAAAAGTACCTAACAATCTCAGTTGCCAGTTGGAAGGTGAGAGAGACAATTAGCTCTCAAAGGCATTTCCTAATCAGGTAGTTAGGTGTGAGGAGACATGTTCTCCCTGAATGTTAGGATTTGGCTTTACTGATCATAACTGTAAGCTTCTTAGGGGAACAAATATTTAGAATAGTAGGCAGTGTTTGCTGCCTAATCAGAAGTATTTGTGGAGGTTTAATTCTAATGTTCTGGCAACGTGGCCGTGACGCTGACCTGGCTTTTTAACCAGTTGTTGTTAAAACAAAAAGGTAGTTAGTTATCAGATCAAAGGGATACACAATTATCTGTGCAAACTGAGATACTATTAACTTCCTTATTATTATCCCAGCCTTACAAAATTGTCATAAGTTTTACCAGCCCCAGTAAAAAGAAAGAGAGGGAAAAAAAGAGAGAGGAAAAAAAACCCTACTGTCTCACCGTATGCTGATGGATGATAATGAGGGATCTAATGATATTTTAACATATGTCTTTCCAAAAAAATTACTTGTCCTAGGTTAAGTGGGTGAGAAGAATTTTGCAAATCTGCTCCATGCAATGTTTGACTTTTCCCTTTAAGGAAGAAACTAGCTTTTGGTTGCAGAGAGAAAAGCACAATTAAAATTAATTTGTGTGCTGGAATTGTCAGGTATGTTTACACATACATTTGACAACACAAACCATGAATGAATTCTGATTTAAGCCTGTAGTGTAAAAAGAGATAGCAATAAGCTTAATTTGTAATGTGCATTGGAAAAAATTTTTTTAAAGGGCTTCTCAAATCAGTACATCGCATAATCACTAAACCAGGGGTCGGCAACCTCTGGCACGCGGCTCGCCAGGGTAAGCACCCTGGCGGGCCGGGCCAGTTTATTTACCTGCCGCGTCAGCAGGTTCAGCCGATTGTGGCTCCTACTGGTCGCGGTTCGCCGTCCCAGGCCAGTGGAGGCGGTGGGAAGCGCCGTGGGCCGAGGGATGTGCTGCCTGCGGCTTCACACTGCCCCCATTGGCCTGGGACGGCGAACTGCAACCAGTAGGAGCCGCAATCGGCCGAACCTGCTAACGCGGCAGGTGAATAAACTGGCCCGGCCCGCCAGGGCACTTACCCTGGCTAGCCACATGCCAGAGGTTGCCGACCCCTGCATTAAACCATAGCCTGAGAAACAGTTGTCGCTGGTATTTCAGCATGCTGTAATTCCAGTTAATCTAATTTATGAGAAACTATATTGAGTGACAGATGTGAGAACATTTATTGCCTGGCCTTCCTAAATGACATGCAAGGTAAGTCTTGTTTAATTTTTAACTGTAAGAATGTCTGACTGTGCAAAAGATAAAGCATATCCCAGCCTGACGATCATGCCCTCAGTCCCCAGACTGTGGCAGTTTTAACAATGTTGCTCATTCATATTTTTCTTCCTAGCGCTCTTCTTTCCCCAGGGTACTCTGTAATTCACCCTGAAAATAGTTCCTGGACATAGAAGTATTTTAAAAACACCAACTCCTTTTTTGTTTTCACAGTCTCTGTTAAAGAGGTTTGGGAAAATGTAAGCCAAAAATAGGATTGCCTGGAAAGTCCTTGCACCTGTGACTTAGTGTATGGAATTGTCCTCTACTGGTATTTGAAACTGAGGGCACTAGTTCAAAACCATCAGTTCAGGCATTAGTGCTAAAGCAGAACCTCCATCTCTGCTGTCAGTAGAAGTAACAGCATTTTATGTATCCTCTATCCTAGCCTCCAGCCATGAGAAGGCAAACCCGCAACACAATGTCCTTTTCCTTCTTTTGCAAAACACTCTGCACAGAGTGCACAAAACAGAGAACTGTTCCAAAGCAGCACATACTTGGCATGTCTATTGTTCCAGCAGGCACTTGCTGAGCTACCTCAGACAGAACATGCATGGTTTAGGCTGTTTACCAGACGCGGGTCTCAGAAGTCCCTGACCTAGTTGGGACTTAACCAGAGGACGTTTTGTTCCAAAACCAAAAGGCTTTACCTCTTGAACTAAAGAAGCTCTTTTGACGCACAGCATTAAGTATTCTCTCATCAAACACTAGCTGCTTTGGGACAAGATACTCTTCTGCTAGGAACACATAGTACAGGGATGGGCAACTTTAAGGTAGTACATGGTGACAAAATCCACTGAAACCCTTTGGTGGGCCTGGGGATGCGATGTGATGGGGGAGAGAGCTCAGGTCCTGGGGAGGGTCTGGGTAGGAGTGTGGAGAGTGAGCCCACCCCTGTGCTCACCCCTCAGGGTGGCTGCTGTCCTGAAGAGGTGGCATGGCTCCCTGCTTCGGCCCGTTGGCTCTTGCCACAGCATCATGTGACATGCACGTCTGCGCACAGGTTGGGCCTCCCCTTGTGACTCCATGTCCTGCCCCCTTCTTGGCCCTGGTGCTGCCGGATTGCCTGCCCGGAGCTGGTACAGTTCAGGCCAAGTAAATTTATCCGGTAGATTGGGTACGGCCCCAGTTGTCCATCCCTGACAAAGTAGGTCAGTATCAGGGAGACAGAAGAGTTCAACTGGGGTTACCTGGAGCAGGGATGCCTCTCCAGTAGCAAGAAAGAAACGTGAGGAGCTATAAGTGTTACTGAATATATCTTAACTCAATCACAGAGGTTAAAAAAACTTCGTTACCTGTCAGTTTTACCTGCAGCATTAAAACTAGGTCGAAGCAAAGCAACATTTCTGAATGAAATGATTTTGTCAAAACAAAATCATCTTATTGATCCAAAATTACTTTTTAAAAAAATCGGAGAACTTTTGACATGTCTGCATTTTGTTCCAGTTCGGAATAAAACAGAATTTCAAAATCTCGAAATTCTCCACAAAATGCAATTCCCATTCGCTTCCCAGCTCTACTTGTAATATAATACCCTCACAATTCATGCAATTTCTTCTAAAAATCCACAGGTATGCAAATTCACATTAGAGACACCAATAGCACGCTGCAGTTTCACCCACAAAACATAGCTACTAACAAACATCACCCTTTCTTTTTCCATTTGTACATAGGGAAAAAAAGACTTGTTTACATATAGAATACAGCAATAGAGCTACATTTCCTGTTTCCCCAAACAGTCCTGATTCCGCACTCCTTACATCAGTCGCACTTACACCTGTGACTGAGCCCTTTGACTTCAGCAAGACTGCTCATGTAACTGTTATTCAGCGTGAGCAAAGGTTACAGAATTGGACCTATATGAAAGTACACTTCAAGGAGTATTTGCCAAAACATATTCCAATAACAGAATGTTAAAATTGTAGTTCAAGAACTATACAAAACCTGAACCATCATCTTGCTCACTCTATAGATCATTCTTATACAACTGGGTTTTTTGTGCTATACTAAAACAAATGACCAAGAAAAAAGGGGGTCAGAGTTTAAAAAAAAAAGTTTTGAAAAGTCTAATGTACATTTTTACAAATATGTTTATTAGCTTTTCTTATGGTACTTCTTGCTATGGCATTTGAACACTTCACAAGCACTAATCAGATATCACTGGAGCTAATCATGAGGAGGGGAACTGAAACCCAAAGATTGAGGGAGAGATAGAGTAGCACAGAGACCTTCTTCGTACAGCCACAGAGCAAAGGGAATGGGAGAGCTGCAGCAAGACGCAGTATCCAAGACCCATCCTCTGGGATTGGGAAAGAGCCCATGGACTGGATGAGTGGAAGAAAGTGGTAGGATAAATTAGAGAAGTATGGTGCAAAGAAAGAGATGTTGTGACTAGTGAAAGAAAAAAGGGGAGAAGATAGTCAAGTACAGTAGAGAGGGGGAGAGGGGAAAGGGGATTGTAGCCCCCCCCCCACAAACAAAGCCCTTAAGAAAAGATGTGGTGATATGTGGGAAAGAAAGTGTAGTGAAGCCAAGAAGAAGGGCACCAAAGTATAACACAAAAGTATGAACATGCAAATAAATACAATGTCAAATAACCAGTACAGAATAAACTACAGCGAGGGTGGCTCTGAGTGTTGTGATGGCAGTTTCGCTCTGGTTAGTCCTTAGGCTCGGGGCCAGATTTCTCATTAGGCACAGGAGGGCATGTGCCAAGGGACGCCAGCATTCTAGGGGCACCTAAAAGTTAAAAGTGGGTTAAAAGTTTCATTTTTTACAGAAAACACGGTCAGTTGTAAGGGGGGGGGCATTGAAGATGCTGTGCCTACAGGTGCCTGAGTGTAAATCCAGCCCTGCTTTGGCTGAGAGGTTTCAGGCAAGTGTTTCAAGCCCAGATTATTTGTTTTATTGCACAGAATGCATTTAGTGTCCCGCCCAAAGAAATTTCAGTCTAATAAGATGAACAGGAAGTTCCCATATACGAGTGCCATGGGTGCACTGTTTGGAGAGGTGGATTACAAAAAGACAGGCTGATTGAATGGTAAAAGTTTGTTTTGAGGCAGGATTTGTGGGCAGAGGTTTGTCGCACAGGCATAACTGCACCGAGTTTAATTGAATTAATCTGGATTTAATCCTGTGTAAATAAGGGCTGATCTGCACGCAAGCTTGCATCAGTTTCCGATTTAGTTATTTCAGTGCAGGTTTGTGTGGAGAGCAGCCCTTACAAAAGAATCTGATCCTGTCTATTTAATTACTTTAGTTAATGTCCATCAATAAATTGGAGGTGATGAAGGATCGAGCTCAGAAACCATGTTCTCCTCCCCCTCTTCTTCCCAGATCCTAGAAATGATGCTGAGAAGGAGAACAACTTGAAAGAACTCATAAAAGAGCTACCTGATGCCAACTACTGCCTGCTGAAGTATCTGTGCCGGTTCTTGACCCGAGTTGCTGAGCATCACACGGTGAACAGAATGAACATTTTCAATCTGGCCACCATTTTTGGACCAAGTTGTTTTCAGTAAGTTCGTGGGGGGGGGGGGTTCCCCCTCCTTTCTGTCACTTCAGCTGAGCACATTTTGAAGCAGGTGGCAAGAGACGCAGCTCAGAATTCTCACCGTTTCCGTTGATCCTATAAATTCCCTAAACAACGGATGCAGACTTTAAGGGTAACATTTGGGGTTTGGGTTGTCCTTTTGGGGTGGGGGGAGGGAATTTGTTGGCATTTTGAAACGCTTATTTTAAGCAGTTTGTTAGGTGATGTAAACAGGAGAAAAATGGAGCAGAAAATCCCCCAAATTTTTAGAAGGAAGAAAGTTGCATCTACTCAACATTCTTCCTTTTCTGCCACACACCATGGAGGCTTCTCTGCACAACATCTAGAGAGAGGGCATTTAGGGAAGATGGCATCACAGGGCAACTGGTGGATGCTGCCTGCTCCAGGCTTCCAGGTGGTGAGACATGCAAACCCTCTTGATTTAGGAGTGTGTGATCCAGATCCAATGGTGCTGTGGTGCTGATGGGAGCTGTGCTCCTAGAGGGTCCAGAGACCTATCTGGAGGGATGAGGCTCTGCAGAGAGCAAGTGGGAGTTGACATGAGATTCATTGATTCTGCTGACTGCTTCCTTCTGGTCCAGACTCCTCCTCCTTTCTGGAGGCAAGGATGTAATGGACTCCTCCAGGGCTAATGTGAACTTCAGTGTATGTTGTGCGGGAGCTTCAGATCATAGGAGCCTGCACAGAGATGCAGAGTTGCTTCCTACTCACTTGTTCTTATAGCCATTAACCTCCATGATTCAAAATCCCAGGTGGTTGTCAGAACAATGATTATTTTAGATAACTGCACTGCGTTAAGTGATGAGTGTTCTCAGTCAGTGCTGCCTGGACATCTGCTGGGAGAGCAATACAGCAATGCACAGACAATCCAGGAAGGTTTTGGAGAGTGTTGGGGACAACTTCCTGGTGCAATTACTGGAGAAACCAACCAGGGGCTATTCTCCTCTTGACCTGCTGCTTACAAACAGGGAAGACTTGGTAGGGGAAGTAGAAGTGGGTGGCAACCTGGGCAGCAGTGACCATGAGATGGTTGAGTTCAGGATCCTCACATAAGTTAGAAAATACGGACCGTGGACTTCAGAAAAGCAGACTTTGACTCTCGTAGGGAACTGATGGGCAGGATCCCCTGGGAGGCTAATATGAGGGGGAAAGGAGTCCAGGAAAGCTGGCTGTAATTTAAAGAAGCCTGATTGAGGGCACAGGAACGAACCATTCTGATGTGCAGAAAGAATAGCAAATATGGCAGGCGACCAAGCTTGGTTTAACAGTGAAATCTTCGGTGAGCTTAAACACAAAAAGGAAGCTTACGAGAAGTGGAAACTTGGTCAGATGACTAGGGAGAAGTATAAAAATATTGCTCGAGCATGCAGGAGTGTAATCAGGAAGGCCAAAGCACAATTGGAGTTGCAGCTAGCAAAGGATGTGAAGGGTAATGAGAAGGGTTTCTACAGGCATGTTAGCAACAAGAAAAAGGTCAGGGAAAGTGTGGGACCCTTAATGCATGGGGGAGGTAACCTAGTGACAGATGATATGGAAAAAGCTGAAGTACTCAATGAATTTTTTCCTCGATCTTCACAGATAAGGTCAGCTCCCACACGGCTGTGCTGGGCAACACAGTATGGGGAGGAGGTGAGCAGCCCTCAGTGGTGAAAGAACAGGTTAAGGACTATTTAGAAAAGCTGGACATGCATAAGTCCATGGGTCCAGATCTAATGGATCCGAGGGAGCTGAGGGAGTTGGCTGGTGTGTTTGCAGAGCCATTGACCATTATCTTTGAAAACTTGTGGCGATTGGGGGAGGTCCTGGATGAAAGGAAAAAGGCAAATATAGTGCCCATCTTTAAAAGGGGAAGAAGGAGAACCTGGGGAACTACACACCAGTCAGCTTCACCTCAGTCGCTGGAACAATCATGGAGCAGGTCCTCAAGGAAACCATTTTGAAGCAGTTGGAGGAGAGGAAGGTGATCAGGAACAGTCAACATGGATTCATCAAGAGCAAGTCATGCCTGACCAACGTGATTGCCCTCTACGATGAGGATAACTGGCTCTGTGGATATGGGAAAAGCAGTGGACGTGATATATCTTGACTTCAGCAAAGCTTTTGATACGGTCTCCTACAGTAATCTTGCCAGCAAGTTAAAAAGTATGGATTGGATGAATGGACTGTAAGGTGGATAGAAAGCTGGCTAGGTCGTCAAGCTCAACGGGTAGTGATCAACAGCTCGATGTCTAGTTGGCAGCCGGTATCAAGCGGAGTGCTCCTGGGGCCAGTTTTGTACAACATCTTCATTAATGATCTGGATGATGGGATAGATTGCACCCTCAGCAAGTTCGCGGATGACACTAAGCTGTGGGGAGAGGTAGATGTGCTGGAGGGTAGGGATAGGGTCCAGTGTGACCTAGACAAATTGGAGAATTGGGCCAAAAGAAATCTGATGAGGTTCAACAAGGACAAGTGCAGAGTCCTGCACTTAGGATGGATGAATCCCATGCACTGCTTCAGGCTGGGGACTGACTGGCTAAGCAGCAGTTTTGCAGAAAAGAACCTGGAGATTACAGTGGATGAGAAGCTGGATATGAGTCAGCAGTATGCCCTTGTTGCCAAGAAGGCTAACAGCATATTGGGCTGCATTAGTAGGAGCATTGCCAGCAGATCAAGGGAAGTGATTATTCCCCTCTATTTGGCACTGGTGAGGCCACATCTGAAGTATTGCGTCCAGTTTGTAGCCCCACACTACAGAAAGGATGTGGACAAATTGGACAGAGTCCAGCGGAGGGCAACGAAAATGATTAGGGGGCTGGGGCACATGACTTACAAGGAGAGGCTGAGGGAACTGGGCTTGTTTAGTCTGCAGAAGAGAAGAGTGTGGTGGGATTTGATAGCAGCCTTCAACTACCTGAAGGAGGGTTCCAAAGAGGATGGAGCTAGGCTGTTCTCAGTGGTGGCAGATGTCAGAACAAGGAGAAATGGTCTCAAGTTGCAGTCGGGGAGGTCTAGGTTGGATATTAGGAAACACTATTTCACTAGGAGGGCGGTGAAGCACTGGAATGGGTTACCTAGGGAGGTGGTGGAATCTCCTTCCTTAGAGGTTTTTAAGGCCTGGCTTGACAAAGCCCTGGGTGGGATGATTTAGTTGGTGTTAGTCCTGCTCTGAGCAGGGGTGTGACGGGGCCCACTTACCTCGCACTAGCCCAGACAGGGTTAAGCCCCAGGTATTGACAGCGGAAGTCCTGCCTCCCTGGCAAGACTGGGCATGCTCCAAGTGCTCTAGTAGTATAAAGGGAGAGAGACCAGCTCATTCTGGGTGGGAGGCCGCAGGGGAAGGACCTGCTTGGGAAGCTCCTGTGGAGAGCCAGCCACAGCCTCTGACTATGCTGTGCATTTAAGCTGTTCATGGCCCGCCTACACCCCGGTCACTGGAGGAGACCCTGGAGACCACTGTCGAACACAGAGGACCAGACGTCTCATGGGAAACCCCAACACAGACTCTGGTAGGAAGTGACCCAGGGAGAGTGGCAGAGTGGTACCTGCCACCCAGGGAAACTCAGCGTGTTTCGGTAGGACCCCCGCACTGAGTCAGTGGCAAGCCGCTCTGCCACTGCTAGGGCCCTGGGTCAGGGCACGGTGGAGTCGGGTGGGCCCGAGCCCCCCCCCACTGGGGCTATCAAACCCCAACGCTGTAGACTCTGGCCACGCTACCTGGTGCCAAAGGGTTGTTTTGTAGAATTTGGCTGTTAGGCCACGCCGCCCTACACCAAAGGGGGCGTTATAGGCTCTGGCCATTGGGCCATGCCACCCTACACCAAAGGGGGCTCCATAGACTCTGGTCATTAGGCCACGCTGCCCTTTACCAGAGAGGGCGTTATAGACTCTGTCCGCTAGGCCACGCCGCCCTGTGCCGAAGGGCTGCTTTGCAAACTGTAATGGATAGCCCACGCTGACCTGACCCTAGGGACATGGACCGTCACAAGTGAGTTGGACTAGATGACCTCCTGAGGTCTCTTCAAACCCTAATCTTCTATGACTCTGTGTCAAATTGTTGCTGTTTGAAAATTTAACCAGCCTGTTGGTGGTGGGGACATGTGTTTGGGTTTTCTTAGAGTTGAAGAGCCCATAAATAAACCTGAAAGTTACAGATAATCTTGTAAATTTTATAGTGTTGTTAGTCTTCATTCATTACTGGAATCAGAAAAAAAAACTCAGTACCACAGGATTGCAAACATTGGTTTATACAGAGTCACATATGTGGGTCACCATTAAGAAGCTAACATTTACCAGCACTTACACACAGGGATAGAAATGGTCATGAATTGTGTGACTGAAGATTTTTATTGGAAAATGCTGCTTTGTTGAAACTGAAACTTTTCCTGGAAATGGGCAAGTTTCAATGAAACTTTCGTTGGGGAAGGTTTCTGAGGTCCAGAGTGGAATTTCTGGTCAGAACACTCGCCTGGGCAATGGGAGACCCAGGTTCAAGTGTCTGCTCTGAATCAGGCAGGTGAGTGCTCTGACCACCAGCCTCTTGGCTAGTTTGGGTTGGGTGTGTCTTTGTTTTTTTGTTTTAAAAAAATGTTGAAAAGTCTTGGGTTTTTCCTTGATGTGCAACGGGAATATATCTGAAATCTCAAAGCTTCACAGGACAGGAAGAGTGCTGCCACCCAGCTCTAGAAATGGGTATCACAGCAGCTATGCAGGACATTGAATATTAAAAAATATGTTCTTTTTGAGCTTCTTTTTATCATTGGAATCTGTGGTCTTGTTCATCAATGAGCAAGCAGAGAAGTTAATTTTTTTAACAAAGCAGAATAAAAAGCTTTGCAAGAAGAAAGTGAAGTTCTGCATTATAGCCTTCAACTCCTCATGACTCCTCATTCATTTTCTTAATGAATGACTCTCAAGAAGAAGTGTCCATCCAATGATGTATTTTGACGAGGAGGGAAGAAAAAGGTAGCATGACCCACAGGTGGAAATGGAAAACTTCCAAAGAAAAGCAGATAGGTTTGAAATCCACTGAAGTATTTGGTATGCTAGAGCTGAG
Organism: Mauremys reevesii; assembly: GCF_016161935.1. Lineage (NCBI taxonomy): Eukaryota > Metazoa > Chordata > Testudines > Geoemydidae > Mauremys > Mauremys reevesii. The sequence continues at coordinate 21,862,792 of NC_052627.1, read as the reverse complement.
GGATGTGCCTGGACACAGGGCAGACGGGGATGCCTTTAGCCTAGTGTGGATTAGATTTATTTGCCTAAAATTCTCCATCATTGCTGCCAGCTGCACCGTGATAGCAATGGGGAGTGCTAGCATAGATGGTGGCCTGGTAGCTGCTGGCGTTTTAGACCTGCTCTGAAAGAGCTGAAAGACTGGGTGGTTACAGTGCTGCTGTCTGATCTGCACTAGAGCTCTGCCACTGGTGTTGCTAATGGTCAGAATTTAGAGACAAAGGAAAAGTGAGTGTTATGCCAAGGAAAGTGAAGTGCCATGATTCTGTGCGTTTCCACCTTTTTATTCACTACTTCTCAAGTGGAAGAAAAGAAAAGATCAAAATACCAGGTCAGTGTAGTTCTCTGTACAGAAAAGATAAAGCCCCTATGCCTAGTTACTGTTGTTTTGAGGTCAAAGTGACTGAGAGGACATGGGGCTGGTCTGTATTCATTTGTTACCCAGTGTTGGGGATGGTAACAGTATGACTGTAAATGAGTTAGGAGAATGTTTTCTACGTAGGCTGGTTTAGTTTAATAGCAGGGCTGATAGGAAACTAACAGGAAGGCAACACAATGGCCCCAGATGAGCAGCCTCCTGCCTGAGCTATTAGCTGGGAAGTACTAGCAAAGTAATAAGCCTTGTTTTGCCATGGCTGGGATCCAGAAGCTCTGAAGGACACTAAGAAATTCAGTAGTCCCTCTCTTGGGCAGGGGAGTCATTATCAGGGAACTGTCCCTTGGGAGCAAATTGATACAGAGGCATGTTCCACTGGAGGGTCTGAAAAATCAAAACCTCCCTGGCTCCCTGCCACAGGGTGATGGGGCTTGGGTAAGACAGACACACCTATAAGCTTGTTGTCGTGCTTTGTTCCAGCTGCTAAAATTAAACAGTACTCTGGTTTGAGAAAAATGTCTGGTATTCACCGCTGATGCTAATCTCCCAAAGGTAAGACATGCAGGTGCCGGTCCCCGTTGGCTTATTTTTCTTCTTAGCTTTTGACAGTTGGCTGCTATATCTTTACAAGACCGAGACATGTCAAAGAGAAGAGATGTAGATTCTTATTATAATAAGTCCACATTTATTTTCAACCCAAGAAAATTCTTTTAAGCATTTCATCAGACCCATTCTTCTAGCAGCATGGTGCTATTGAAGGAATGGTCCTCAGCTGTTCAGGGATCTGCTGGTAATAGGTAATTATACACTATAGTGAGGAGAGAAAGGTTCTAAACCGTGAGCAATAATTCAGATTTCTTCAGCCCAGTTCTCTGGTTGTGTAAGTGCATGAAACTGAAAGTCAGTGGTATTGCATCCTGTTCAGCTCTCCTGGCTAGCGTGGAAGGGGAATGTAGGACCAAGGCTCTGGCCTCACGCTGCCCTTCCCTGCCTTCTTTGCATCTAGTACCAGAGGCGCCCCAGACGTGTCCTGTTTTTGAGCTCAGGAAGCGCTAAATATCGGTTCATGGATGGTCACCTGTAAGGGGTGCAGTGAGGAGGGAGGCTCCTTGCACTGCCTCTTCACCTAGTCCCCCTGTCAGGGTTCTCTGGCTAACAGTACACTGTGTGTCACCCCAGGGTTTCTGTCCTGAACAAATCTATCTCATTCTGAAGTAGATGAACAATATTGTTGGTTCTTTTCCCCCCCCACACAGAGGTTTGTGTTGGGAGGGAGAAGCTCATGCATCCAACTGTAAGTGCTGATATAAGTTGTCCAGTGATGCTGGTTACATTGCTTGGAAATAGTACAGGAGAGTTTCCTAGTCTGTTCTGTGGAGTGGAGCTTAGTTAGCAATGGGATATTTTCTTCTGAGACTTCCCTTCTTCTTTAGCTTAGCTTGCCCAATCATCCCCTGAGCTCCATACTCCTGATCAGGCCTCTTCTACTTGGGAGGGAGAGGGTTCATGGAAGGTCTTCTACGGGAGCTGCGGTGCAGAGATGGAGCTGGGATGCAGCTGCACTCTGTTGCATTTTACTCTGCAGACAACTGAGTTGATATTCATACCTAAGTGAGTGCTGCTGGAAAGGTCCATGCCTGCATGCCAGTTAGAAAAGGGAATTTTGTGTAAGAACAGGATGGGTGGTGAATGGTGGCATGCTCCTGTGGGGGTGAAGGGAGGGGAGAGGAGGAGCATGCAGGAACTGACCGTGCATAGAAGTAGACCATCTTGCCAACATGAGGATCTGTGGGGATTAGGAAATTCTTCCCTTTATGGGAGATGCATTAGATGGGAACTCCATAGGTGAGCTTCTTAGAATCACCTAGGTCCTCTGTACACCTCCCATGGGTGTATCCACAGGAGTACATGGTGTGGTCCCTCCAGTGTATGTCTGTTTTTATTTGGACAAGGCCATACCACATGCCATTGTGAAGCCAAGAAAAATATAATAAAAATGTAGGTTTCCTGGTCTCCCCCAAAGTCTTGTCTGCAATCGGGAATTGCTCCGATTAAGCAGTTGATGGAGCTGTGCTGGGACTGACCCCTAAGAGTTGACAAGGGCAAACCGAGTTTTGCAGTGATTGAGCTAATCAGGTTTTACCCCGATTATGGGAAGGGATAAACCTCCATGAGCTCCGTCTGTGCAAACCCTTGCATGCCTTTGTCTATGCTTGGGAGTCAGCATTGGTGCAGCTGTATCTATTGCTGAATAAGGCTATTCCTGAGCGTGGGCAAAAGCTAAGAGTTGCAGACATGCTGATTTGTCCACTGAGGAGTGGAGCTGGGAGGAAGAGGAGTTCAGTAAATCCTAACCACTAATTCCAGTTCCAGTATAGTCCAAAGTGAAATATTTAGTAAGTGTATTTTGAATTAGGATAATAAGGGATTTATTTTTGTAGCTCTGATTTGAATACTGTTGTTCGTAATACTCTCCTAGTTCCTCGAACATCTCTTCCATTTCTGTCAGTCCTACTTCATAATCTATACATCGCAGCAGCTGTTTGAACTGGTGGAGATTTTCATGTCCAAACCCTTGACTTTTTCTTAATTTCTTCATGTAAAGATGGAGGCAGACTAGCAGCACGCTAGAAGCTCTAGCCCCCGCAGGGCAAAAGAGAAAATTGCATTCTGACATGAACTAGGAGGATAGAAATAGCAGTTAAGGCATCAAAAGTTGCAAAACTGCCCCAAAGTTTATGCTACTAAAAATTAACACATTCCAGAAATGTGATACTGGTGTGTAAATAATTATTAGATCAATCATGAGTATTTTTTTACATTGTTGCTTTGCATGCTGCATGACAGTTTCCCCCTCACACCCCTTCTTTTCTGTTACAACATTAAAAGGTTACCTGTTGACACTTTTACAGTGCTCACTGACTACTGTTAATTTCCCAGTATTGATTAAGAGAGAGGTCAGTGAATGCTAAAGGGATTTCTAGTAGTGTCGATTACTTGGTGTTTGTTTCAGAACCTGTTTGTCGACTAACAATTTAAGGCCTTGATTGTTTTATGGATTATTTTACAGTAACATTTCTTATTTGAGTTTGATTGCATGGTAAATGAGTCCCGATTAACAATTTAATGGGGTGGGTTTTTTTAACAAAGCTATTAAACAATGAACAAGGCTCTCAGTGTCAGCAACATGGAGATCCATTTTTATTAGTAAATTAAATGCTGGCCAAAACACTTGGTCAGAACAATGCACTGTGCTCATTTGACTTCCTTGTCTCCTTTGGAACGCAGTTGCGCATGTATTTGTGAACTGTCGCAAAGTGTTGCAAAGTTGTAGCACCCGGTGTAAATGGTGCGGAAAGAGAGAGCCTTTAGAAAGATGGGCCCAGCTGAAACAAATAGAGAAGACCTTGCACAACAAACTAATAATTGGTTTATAAAATAAAATGTAGCCATGGGCAGCATCTAGCCTTGAATATCAGGGCTGGTGGTGGCCTAGTGTTCGTGTCATATTCTACAATTAATAACAATAAAACCGTGTAGCTATGTAGAACTTGGCGTCTGGAAGGACATCCAAATAACTTTTTGAGCTGTATATAGGAATCTCTCTGTTCCTCAGTGGAGTTAAGCCATCTCCAGGGTTGAATGTGACAACTGTTACTATTAGTGCACAACAACCGACATAACCATTTAGAACAGGAAACAAAGAAAAATACTCCAGCTGGAGACTTTGTAGGCAGAGTGGGCCTGATCCAAAGCCCACTGAAGCCAATGGGAATCTTCTGTTTGGTTCAGGCCCATTATGATCTCGCTAATTGGAATATGGCTGAAATGCTGGGGCTAACGCTCCTGTTTCCATAAGATCCCAAAGAGCACGTGTGATTATGACTGTAGGTTTATGTGTCATCTGAAAGACAGCACAGTCCCTCTAACACCATGTTGGGACATGTCGTGTGTCTCCCAAAAATTCATTAAACAAAACATGACTTTTTAATTAACCACATTGTCTTTCACTGGTTCAGAGCAGCAACAGCACAAATAAAGTGACAAAGTGAATTGTTCCGCACAGTGTGAGGGATCCTTATTTAAGCTACTTTATTTTGGGATTTTGTCTCCAGATTCCCTTCAACTGCAACTGACTGCCATAGAAACTGTCCCACATCTGAAAGGTTTGCTTGCCATGGTTTATAAGCTCTATGCTCCTTCCTTGTAATTTTGAAAGGATACACTTAGCCATTGAAACTCCACCTTGTTTATAAGCTCCACAAAACGTTTTGTAAACTCCATAGTCTATGGAGTTTGTAACCTGTGTAAACCAAATAGCCTTATTCAAGGAGTTTGGAAGTTTGACAGAGCAACATTTGTAAGCTCTGCAAACCAAACAGCTTCTATTCTGGAAACAGCTCTTCAGGAAGATGTAATTTTATACCTTCCTCTGCCAGCTGGTAAACTGTGGTCCTGTATAATTTTTTCTTGAAATCATAGCTAAAAACACGATTCTTTCTTTTATATCTTCTGATTTTTCTGCTTATTACTTTATTCTGCATTTGCATTACTTAAATCTGTAAATTGGTGCATGAAGGTCTATATGAAAGCTCCTTTATGGAATGATGATGTGATGGATCATCAGGAAAGACAAAACAGCCACAGTGATGACATTTAAAATGGTGCAAATTGTGAGTACCTTTAAAAGCAGATGGACGAGATTTTAAAGCGCAGTATTAAAAGGCGTTGAATGTTGTTGCTTTTTCTGCTTGCTGGATATTTGCCCTTTTGTGATGACAAAATAAGTCTAATTGCCTCAAGTGGAGGCTTATTATTGTGATGGACAAGAACATTTTTCTCTCTGATATTGTTGTTTTGCAGCTGGCTTCCATAAATAGGCATTGTGCCCTTTTCTTCTCCCTTGTGTATTTCTTCTTTGTTGATGGTAGCGTGGTAGCGGGAGAACACTTTCCAGAGGATGTGATAACTCTTCAGAAGAATTTTGTACATGTCCATTTGGTTGATGTCATACATGAATTTTGTTGCCTCAGGATTTTATAACACATCTTACACATTTTATAACAGGGAACAGAGGAAACTTACAGAGATCAAATGGGCAACAAATATTGGCTGTTTAGTCCAAACGCTATTGGCTCACCCCTACAAAAGTATGCAAATGTTTGATTTCAGGAGGATTACTTATGCTGAATAATTTTTTCAGGATCTGCCCCTATGAATATCTGAAATATTTCCTATGGAGGATTACTGTGGGTTCTGAATAAGGGTCCTCCCCACCCCGTCCCCTTAATCAAACCTGTATGGCCTAGTACTTTGTACAACTCTCAGTTTGTGCATCTGCAACTAATAAATTGCAGCCTACTTGAAACCCACTCACAGATGATAGTGTGGGGCTGCGCATGCAGAAAAAAACATCCGTTGGGGTTTCTTTTCTTTTTTAGTGAGACACGTTCTTTTGCTTGGGCAGGTAAGTTTGGACATTGACAGATGCCCTGCTGGGAATAGGGTTGAAGTCATGGCCAAACAACAGTAGTTTGACTTGTGATCTCTTGGAACTAGAAAGGGTGCATATTCTCCTGTTTCCCTGCTCCCACAATTCTCCTGCACTCCAACCCTGGCTATGGGGTTTTAGGCCATTAGTGAATTGCACCATTGCACAGACTGCACTTCTGCTTCATTTCTTTGCCCTAGATAACTATTTCACCCACATCTAAACCATTATACCCCCTGGTAGATTGCCAGGGTACAAACTCCAGTGTGTGTGTGTTTTAAGTGCATTGTCTCTGGTTTACTCTTGCATCACTGTGTCTGAAGAATGCAAGGAAACGGAAGAAAAGGTGTGGAGCTAGACCACAATGTAACTCTAATAGTACAAATGAACCAAATTAGCTTTTCAACTTCTGTTTACTGGGAAGAATAAAATCTCTGTGTAAAAAAACAAAATGGGATTTTAATATTTGTAATGGCTGAGACTCAGATTTGTTTTCCCCCTCTACCATTTGTCAAGCATTTCTTGGGATTCCAGAGTGGAATGTATTGATTGTGCGAAAGGGCTATTTGCTGGACATATTTGCTGTATGAAAGCCAAGGATCCAAACTGTGCTTTTGGTTTATTGCTTAATTTGCAAAAGTTAAAAATGTGACCTAAATTTCAACAGGGGTTGAATTGAATTGTAACTATTTTGGCTGCTGGTGACGTTACGTATACAGACATAGTGCACAGACTATTAGAATGAAAGTAGAGGGACTGAATCTTTAAAACTAGAATTGTCATGTAACTTTTAGCGTTGGCCCAAAGTGCCTTTCAGGCTATGTTTGGTTACATTTTGTCTCAGCCCCCACTGCTCCTGCTCCTGCAATGAGCTCTACACATCTGGGCTGTAAGATTGGGGCCAGGGTATTCCTTAAAAAAGATACCTCAGAACATGAATTGGTATAATAGTCATTATCGCAAATTAAGCTAGGAATATAACTCCTGTTATGTACAGTGCGATTGACACTTGTTGAAACTTTTTTGAAAAACTTTCCTTTTGGGGTGAAACTCTGTAGGAGCTCACTCCAGATCAGGGCCGGCACCAGCTAAGGAATCAGGTGCTTGGGGCAGTCAATAGAAAGGGGCGGCATGTCTGGGTCTTCTCCGGGAATTCGGTGGCGGGTCCCCCAGTCCCTCTCTTCCTCTTTGAGCTGCCAGTGAAGAGGAAGAGAGAGCGTGAAGGCCCTGCCGCCGAAGAGCCGATCGGCTTTTTTTTTTCCCTGCCACTTGGGGCGGCAGAAAACCTGGAGCTGGCATTGCTCCAGATATATATAATATATATATAATTTTAATTTTGGGTTTGAAGAAAGCAATTTAAGCCATTTTGAGCTACTGAAGAATAAAGGAAATACGTTTTTTAACTAAAATATATAACTGCTCTTTTTTTGTTGACTGGTAGCCCCAAATCACTTAGGCCTGGTCTACACAGGGGGGAGAGAGGGGTATCGATCTAAGTTATGCAACTTCAGCTACGTGAATAACGTAGCTGAGGTCGACGTACTTAGATCTACTCACCGTGGTGTCTTCATTGCGGTGAGTTGACTGCTGCCGCTCCCTCGTCAACTCTGCCTGCACCTCTCACGGTGGTGGAGTACAGGAGTCGACGGGAGAGCATTCGGGGGTCAATTTATCACGTCTAGACTAGACACGATAAATAGACCCCCACTGGATTGATCGCTGCCCGCCGATCCGGCTGGTAGTATAGACATACCCTTAGACAAAAAATTCGAAGGAGGCACATACCTAGTCCTCAAAGAGGAATAGTTATTGTCAACTGTGAAGGAAGAAAATTCTGAGTTTAAAATAAAATTACAAGAGTTGAAATATTTGCTTGTGAGCATGATGAGTAGGAAATGTCTAAGACTTTTGCAGAGCCTAAGGAAGTCTTGATATAACGAAATCCAAATGCTACAGATGTGGGTTCCTTGATAAAATCGCCCAGCCAGGAGTAAAAATCTGGTCCTACAGCTCCAAAGCACAGGTCCTTAACGCTTGAGCTAAAAAGAGAACTTGTTATCAGGCAGTAGAGCTAGGCCGCATATCCTATGTGTGGGCCAGCACTAGAGCCAGACCTACATACAAACATCATTTTGTCACAGCCAGGCATGAGGGGATTTCTGAACATTTGTCCTGCCTTGCTAGGGGTTGGACTGGAATTAATCCCTGGTGCTGCTTGGGAAGAAGTGCTGTTGATTTTTCCCGTGTATTTCTCCACAAAGATGTGACCAAAGGGTATGATTTCCCTTCTCTTGCTAGACCCAACACTAGTCAGGACTTTAGTACTGCCACAGCTACAGCAGCTCACTCCTCTGGTCCCCAGTGATCATGTTCAGCAAAGAAGGATTAGGCATTGTTTCTGCTCCCCATTGAACGGCTCATCAGTGAGGTATGAGGGGAGCCTCTGTAGCCACTCCTTCTCCGTGATGCTACTGGAGCCTTCATTGGGATGGGCAGAGCTCACAGGGATTTTCCTCACAGGGCAGGGATCAAAAGGAGTCTGTTTCTGGACTGATTGCAAAGTTGGATGGATGTGAGTAGGAGGAGAGGAGAAGTAGGAATAATGAATGTGAGCGGGGGAGTTTTAGGGAGTCCTCTTTGTTTGTTTTTCCTGTTCACAAAAATACCAAGTTTTGGGCATTTAATTTCCTTATTTCAATGCCATTTTAGGGCAGTAAACTGCAACATGGAAAATATCAGAAAATGAAAAATCTAAGATTCTCAGAGGAGTGTCAAATCATTCCTATTTCACATATCTATATAATAACTATTATTAATTGGGCAGTTACATTTACATTTTACTACACAGTTGGAGTAACGTGGAGGAGGTAATGTTATTCTGAGGGCCTTAACTTTTAATATTGTCCGACTTTTTTCGTGTATAAATTAAGTTGCCATAATATAATTGTTGGCATCTGATTATTAGTTACAATACTATAATCCTGTAAGATGCTAAGTGAGTTCTGGAAAAGTTGTTCTTGAGCAAAATGGGACTGAGTCAAAAACCCATTGAAGTCAGTGGAAAGATTCCCATGGACCTCCGTGGACTTTAGATCAGGCCTAGTGTTCGCTCTCTTTGGGGAGTTCCAATAGCGCGAGAAGTTCTGACAGGGAAACCAATCGTGTCGCCAGCCCTGTTGTAGACTCTGGGTGAGAACAACATAACCTGAGGCAAAGCCTGAAGATTTATCATTTTTAAAGCGTTCCAAAGTTAGTTCTAATCCCCAGCAATCTAGCATTTTAGCATTGTTACCTAAATGGAGGTGTTAGTTTTTTTTGTTTATTTGTTTATATTCTGTGACTGGATTTATTTTTTTTGAAGGCGAGGGATGAATATTACTGGCTGGAGATTAAAGTTTGCACGTTAGTGCTCAGTCGTTGACCTGTAACACACCTGTTACTGTAGACCTAGGCTGCTGCCTCAGACTACAGGGTGCCTCTTGTGTGTGGTTAGGTGTTAGTTTTGTGATGTGAACCCACTACCAGTGTAATTGTCACTCATAACCTGATCCAAACTAGACTATCATGGCCTTAGAGGCAGTAATAATGTTTTTTGGGGGGAAAAACATTCCCAAAAAGTAATTTGTGGGTTTTTTTGTCTTCTACTGATCTCTAGGTTAAAAACGCTCAGCTTACAAGTAAAGAGAGGTTTACTTTTCTAACTGTTAGCTCTTCAGACTCACCCTGCAATCAGAGTCATGTTTTATTTCCATTATGTGCATCATCACCGCTAAAAAGGTTCAAAGCCTCTGGTTACAAGGCAGGGCAAACTAGGCCCCTGGTAACACCTGTTGTTGGACTTACAACTCTGTTGTTATTGCATGATGCCCTCGGTGATCTTTCGGTTGTGGTGTAGAAGTGCCAGTGATTGATTTTAGTAAATCTGATGATGCATGAAATGGAATAGAATTCAACTCATTCTCTCTTAGCTCTATCAACTCTGAAGGAGGAGCAGGAGTAAAGTGCAGTAAAAACATTATTTTTCTCACTATCGTTGGCAGATATGACTCTGAATGCATGAAAGGAACAAATAGTTGTCGTTAAGAGTAGAACTGCATTGTAAAATTGTGTGTCTATGTAAATAAAATGTCTGGAATGTTTGTAGAGTGTTAGTGGAGATCTGAAGTAATGTGATAGCCAATGGGAATGAACATAATTGATTCAATAGAAATCTAGCACACTACTACTTATAATTCAAATTATTAATGTTAGACATAGGATGATAACACCAAAATTGCACCCGGTCGTGTTCCTAAGTAACATGAAAATATTTGCAGGTGTGCCGTTCCTCTGGTGCATTTTGTAGGCTATTGCATATCTAGGTAGATTATTTTTTATATTTGCCCCACTTGTTGAGTTTCTGTTGCACAATTGGGTTTCAGTGGTAATTATCAGATGTCTGTTCTATCACTTGACTTCCTGTATATGAAATGAACTGGTGACTAGTAAAGATTGCAGTGCCACTCGTGGAGATGGCATTACTGTGTCAGCATAATGGGCCACTTACATCAGTGGGAGGCAAATTTAAGTGTAGATGCGTGCAGAACTAGGGCAATGCAAGGCAGCTTTTGTTGACATAGCTTAGTAATGTAGACCAGGTCTAAGACCAATCAGAGACTGTAAAGGCTTCAGCCAACTCCAGGCCTACATATCAACTGAGAGTCTCTCAGGCTTAATGCTGGTGGAACGTTAATAAAATTGCAGTAAAATATATAGTGTTTGGACTTTTCTAAATGCTGGTGAACGGATGACTGTAATACTCATGCTAATCTCTGTATTTCTCCTGCTGAGAGTAATATCTGTACATGTGTGTTATATAACTCTCATCTGTCTGGGACATTCTTCATGATAGTGAGTCATTGCTGAGTTTTGGGTACACCACTTAGACGAGAGAGTGGTCAGTTGATGCCCATTAAAAAGCAACATGTCCAGAGGAAACTCCTTGAGTCTCAGTACAATAGGTAGCAAACAGCTTACAAGCCTTACAGGACAATGCAGAAGGGGGAACTCCCACACAGCATGACTTCACCGAAGAATTACCTCATGGACTCCCCCCATCACCTTTTGCATCTGTGAGCACTGGGGTCAGAACAATCATATGGCAGGGTTTTGGGGTAAAAGCTGACTAATGGAAGGAAACAAGTTTCTTTTTACCAGACTGGATCCTACAAGGCAATGACTTTGTCTGCCAGGTAAACGACCCTTGGCTGCCACAGCTGGGATAAGCCTCAGAAGCTGAACCTATAAGACTTCATTACTTTGATCAGAAGTTTTATAAAACAATAACCTGAGTTTATCTTTGTCTGTCTCTTTAGTATTCTTGTTCAACTGTTTCTTGCTACATTTTCATTTAAAATGAATAAAGTCTAGATAAGTTTATTACAGGATCGGACTTAGTGTTGTCTTATTGCATAAAGGAGGCCAGGAGGGAGATATGAGGAGGAACGGACCGATGGTATGTTTGGTCCTTCGGGAACAGAGGAACTTGGATTTTCTGTGATATTACGGTGAAAGGGCTCTGATATCACAGGGATACATTTACATGGTATCAAGGAGGACTGGGATTTTCAAAGGCAGTGTTTAAATTTGATATTAAGGCTGGCAAAAGCATAGGGAGTTATTAAGCAGTGCAGTTAACTTTCCTGTTGTTGAACAGTTTGCCCTGAAGAGGAACCCAGTGTTGAGATAGCAAGGGGAGTGACAGAGATAGGATGTTATTCCTCTAATGTTTCAGTGTGTTTATGTTGTACATGTAATAGCACTTTTGTGATTAGTCTGTTTCACCGGTATAGTTAGTCAAGTAGTTAGTTCCCCTGTTGTTTGTGTGGGTCTGTCACATTGCAACAGGAGCGAGAAAAACATTTTAAAAATAAGAAAATATTATTGTAAAACCACAAAAATTGTCAGAGAGAGACAAGGGCAGGGTTAATGCTGGAAACTACCTTTTACTAAGTTTTAATTTTTTTTTAAATTGACTAGATTACATGCTGCTGCTGTCCTTTTAAATGTTTGCATTTTTGGTCACTCTTTTAAGTGTCCACTTATAAATAGTTTAAGGGGTTATAAATGACTAATTGCTAATCAGCTGTTAATAAATGATTAATAAATGGCTAATCAGTTGTTGTTGTTAGAGTCCAATGTGTTAACAGATTACTTATAACCATCTGTACAACGTACTGCTCATGTCTGTAATATGCTTATAACCTCTATTTAACAATTGCTAAACTCACTGTAAATTATTTATAAATGTACCAGATAATATAAGGTGTGACCACAAATTTTAATAGCAGGTCAAATTAATTGAGAACAAATTGCAATAATTGTAAACCAGGTAAAGTTTGAATGTTTGGACCTTCTTTCACTGAAAGTCTATTCATAGGTAAAGGGAGTTTTTTCTATGTACCAGCAAGAATATCTATTACAATATGATGGCTATGTGTAAGATCACTGGTATTTGAGTCCTTCTAATGCTCTGCTTGATGTTTCATCCAATTTTGTAGCGTGCCTTCTGGATTTGAAGGTATGAAGGAACAGGAAATCTGCAACAAAATAATGGCCAAAATGCTGGAAAACTATAATACCTTGTTTGAGCTGGAGCGCACACAGAAGGCTGATGAAAATCATGCATGTGAAGAGCTAGCAAGAATTATTTTAGTGAAAGTGAGTACCTGGAATATTGCCCTTTGAGTTTTGATCCAATACTGTGATACAGGTGAGACCATGCAGGGGGCAGTCTAGAAATCGTCACAAGCTGGATGGGAGGCATTGATGCCGGTATAATACATTTCTCTGATATTGACCTTCATATGCTGCTACCACCATTTCACTCTTCTAACAACTCTGTCCTTTAGCAGGTCAGTTTTCTACTACCTTTTGATGCCTTGGGAGTTTATTCTATTTAACACGTTTATTCTCTATTCAATTAACATAGGGAGTGCCTATGATTAAACAGGAAACATCTCTAATAATTTTATTTATTTAAAATAAAAAAGGTGGATCTAATAATGGTGGGGTGAACGGGGTGACTGAGGTCGGTGTCCAAGACAAGCAAGTATAAAGCCCAGGGGCCACCTTGGCAAAGGTTCAGTCGTGCACCGACCTAAAACATCATAGTCCCTCACCAGTGACCTGCAGTAAAGAGAGTATCACCTTCCTGGAAAGACCTGTACTTCTTGTTGTAGACTTGTGGCTAATGTTTGGTGTTACTCACAGTCGATCTGGTATGATCTAACCAAACGCTCAGGCAAAAGGAATAAGAGCATCCTTTTTACTCAAAGCTGCATAAATACTTAATGGGCCCTTTGAGGGTGTGTGTTCTGCCATTCCTAAAAGTCACCTTCCTTGTGTCCTGGCACATATCCCTAAATCTGCTGATTGTGTAATAAATTCTAGATGGCGCAGTGGAACTTAAAGGAATGATAATAAATTAGTTCAGTATGTAGGAGAAAGTCAATGAGGTTCCAGATTACAAAAGCTCATGCATCAGCAGAAGGTAGCAGCGCGTTGCTCCCTGTCACAAAAATACAATTACTTTACAGATTTATTGGCTTGCTCTGGGTCACGTAGTCCAGCAATTTGCATGTGGTTTGTGTGCAAAGTCTATTCTTCTTGAAAGCTATTGAGTAATTCCCAGGTACTGCTGGCTAGTGGGAGACTTAGTCACTGCAGTGTTTGCGCAAGTGAAGAGTCTGGTCCAGATTCTGCTCCGAATTACACCCTCATGCAATCCCGTTAAACTCTGTGGTGTTGCATGGGGTATGAACCAGGACAGAATCTGGTGCAGCGAGCACTGGCTACAGTTTGAAAATACAGAGCCTTCCAGCTCCTCTTTGCTGGGTCCAGTTGGTTCATCCTAGGGTGCCAGTCTCAGTGGCCTCCCAACCCTCTTTCCACATGGAGAGCAGCTGAGGGGAGCCTTTGCAGCTTCCTGACATCATCATTCCCTGGACTCATAAATTTGAATGTGGGGTATTTCCACCCCTTCATCATTATCTGTATTGCCATTGGTTGGTACCTCCCTTTCATCCAGCTCCCTCTCCTATCATTGCAGTCCTCCAGGTGCCCAACCTCGCCTTCCCTGTCCACTGTGCCCATCTCTCCCCTCCCCTGCCTCTTCGCTGCTCCCTCTCTCCTCCCTTCATCCCACAATTCCAGTTCTCATACTTTAACCCCAACTTGTCTTTCTGCCCCCAAATCCAAAATCAAGTTTGTATAATAAAACAAATGTTGTAAAATAAAATAACCACCTGGTGCTATCAGGCCATGGTCCCTCCTACCCCATATCACTGTGTCTGCATGTTTCCTCCACCCTTTTTGGTGTATTTTTAGCCTTGTTTCCTCCTGGGTGCGTGCTGCAACACTAGGGCATTGGGACACAATTCTGTGGGAATCCTTTATTTTGAAACACTACGTGAAGAGCCCAGGGGATGGGAACAGAGGGGTAAATAGGTGGAGGAAAGTAATTAAAAAATGTGTTTGTCCAGCGCCTGTTTAGACTTTTAAAAACATCAGTGTTGGCACAGAAAGCTTCCTGCTGCAGAGCTGGGGGCAAGCGCCAAGGGCCTTGAACAAAGGCCTTTTGTGTTTTTGTATGGTTCTGTGCTTCTGTTTTGTTGCTGAAATCAGGAACATGCTCTTAGACAGAGCCTTAGAACAGATTTTTCTTTTCTTTTCTTCCCTTCCCTGTCTTTCTCCCTGTATCTCCCCTGTCTTTCATGAGTGCATTTCAGACACGTGATTGCCAGCTGTCCTCACATCCTGCATACAGAATGCTCTACTTTTAGAACAGGCACCAGGCCTATTCTCGGTATTTGCTGGTAAAACATGATACAAGGGGATTATGGCTTTTGCCGTCCCTTCTCACTTTGGAACTGTAGCATCTTCCCTTGAACTCCGGTATGCTCATCACCTTCTTGACCTCATGTGACGCATGACGCCCTGTGGCCGGGGTAGCTTAAGATCTGCCGAGACTACAAATAAAACCCTTTGCTTCCTTAAAGGAAGAGAATGTGCTCTTTTTAAAAATAAAAACGTGGCTCATTCAACCAAGGCCATGCAAAGATCACAGGTGGTTTTTGAGTTGCATTTTGAAAAAACACTTGAATGCGAAAACCATGCAAGATGCAAAGCATTTAAAACTCAGCACCTCGTACTTTTACTATTGTACAAAGTGCAAGAATTTTGAAAAATTCAGTGTTTTGGAGGAAACCAAAAGTAAATAGCTTTATGAGAAGGAAAAAAGAGAAGTGACTCCACAATGCTATAACAATGTAAAATATCAAAGGTGCGATTGTGACTCTTGCTGTTTGTCTGCAAGGGCGGGGAATGAGCATCTTCATCCCTGCGTGTGTTTCGCCTCTCTCACAGATGGGTAAGGGTGTGGACAGGACATTGGCTCCACCCCCCTACGTGCTCAGTCGCTGTGCACAGGAATATAAGATGTGCCAGGGAGAGGGCTGGCTTTCCCCAGGAATCAGTAGGGAAGCAGGGACTGAATGAAGACTTTCCAAGTTACAGTTCAGTCCCTGCTTTGCTCCTGGGACAGCACAGCTGCATGCTGCTTGTTACTCAGGCCATATTGTAAGATTATAATCTCAAAGTAATGAAAAAATCATCAAGGCTGTTATTCCTTAATTGTGGGTACCGTTCAATTACCTTGAGAAAGTTTCTGGACCATTATCATATAGAGGCATAATTGTCAAATTGGGGGTGACTCCTTTCGGTGGTATTTGCTAGCCTAAAGATAATAAGAGAGAAACTAGTAGAGTAGGCACACATTAACAAGAGGGTTATGTGTACTGATTAGGTATCTATCATGTGTTGCATACCTCTGATTTACAAGAGCCATAAAATAAAACCTCAGTGCACCCTCCTAATTTCTGCATTTATGGAGTAGTGTCACATCAGAACTAGTTATTACTTGACAATCCATCCAGGAAAGGGGACAGTATAACTGGACTGCTGTGTATGAATTGCACTGTGGGTATGTGTGTGCTAAAAGAAAATGTTACTCGTATTATGCTTTAGAGCAGAATTCTCAGGGTGTGGTCTTGACTGAGTTTTGTGGCATTAAACTGAAAAATAACGCACATAATTAAAATATAAATCAATTCCCCATTTCACTATAGCCATTTTATCACCTGACCTGTGAATACAGTGGTTTAAGAAGCCTACCCAATAATAATGCTTCCTTCCATTTTTATCTAGTGCCTTTCATTCTAGAGGATCTCAAAGTGCTGTTCAAACTGCAATTATAGACAGTCCAATAATACACAATTATCCATCGTTATGCAATCACATCTGTGATGAAATGTGACTACTGATTAGCAGTGATCAACAATGCTACCCAACAGTTATGAATTAGAAGTGAAGAATGCCTCTTATTGAGTTTGAATTGCGGGGGGAATCTAAGCAGGTAGAATATAATTACTCCAGTGAGAGTCTGGCCAGATTACCACTCCTACCAAAAAAAATAGTGGGCTTTTTAATTACCAGAAACCATCAAGATCTCAGTCTTACAGTATATCTCAGGTGAAAGATGACATTCCAGTAGCAGGGTGCCTCTCAGCAAAAAGCTAAGGCCTTGGCTGAGTGCTGATTTGGATGGAAAAGTGGAACCTGCCTCCCAGCGACACACAATGTTTTCCTTTTGAGGTCTCCCACCCAAATATCTTTTTAGCAGAACACTTTAAATTTGTAATAACTGACCAGCTGACAGCACAGAAGGGTGTCATTACATGTAAATGCTTGCACTGAAACACAATAGAACCTGCTTCAGCAGTGGGTTGAACAGGACTTGATTCTGCTCCACGTTTAGCTATAGAACAGGGTTTCTCAAACTGGGGATGCCGCTTGTGTAGGGAAAGCCCCTGGTGGGCCGGGCTGGTTTGTTTACCTGCCCCATCCTCAGGTCCGGCCGATTGCAGCTCCCACTGGCCGCAGTTCGCTGCTCTAGGCCAATAGGAGCTGCTGGAAGCAGCACGGGCCGAGGGACTTACTGGTCGCCGCTTCCAGCACCTTCCATTGGCCTGCAGCAGTGAACTGTGGCCAGTGGGAGCCGCGATCAGCTGGACCTGCGGACGGGGCAGATAAACAAACTGGTCTGGCCCGCCAGGGGCTTTCCCTACACAAGCAGTTTCTCAAACTGTCTCCCAGTTTGAGAAACGCTGCTATAGGAGATGTGGCAAAGCCATATAACTGTCCTTTTCTTCCCCTTTTAGTGACAGAGCAGACATCCCCTGTTTGCCTGGATGCAAAATACCAAGTAAACTCTGCTTATAAAATTACAAGCAATCTCTAGGTACATTCCAATGAGTGGGAGGGGAAGTTAGTTAGGGGATTTAAAACTGTGGAGTGATACGAAAACTGGTCTCCTGCCAGCTTTTTCTTTTTATGTGGAATGTACTTTTCCCTTCACCCATTTCTACTGTTCAGCTAAATGGTTCCACTTCACATAGGGGATTAGCTGGCAAAACAGATTTCTGCACTTTGTACTTTAAATCACAGCAGTGTTCTAGCAGAAGTGTGTATGCTAGTGTATGTAAGTGTATGTATAGCACAATGTTATGTCCACTGTTGGTCTATGAATGCTTAGATTTTTGTGAGAGAACTATCAAGTGCAATTGTTTTTGGAAATTAAATCATTTGGAGCCTGATCCTCAGGAGGCTTGAACGCCCTGGGCCGAGTCCAGCAAAGCAAAATACTTAAGCATGTGCCTTACTTTAAGAGTATGAGCGATCCCTTTGACTTCAATCTTAGCCACATGCTTAATTGCTTAATTGGATCAGGCAAGGGGCCTCAGCCCCTTGCAGAATCAAGCATGTTATCTCCAGGTAGAACAGTGAAGGTGGGTGTTCAAAAGTAGTTAGCGTTGGTCTAACTTTTCTCCCATTTAAGTCAGTGGTAAAACTCCATTTCCACTTTGTACTTTTGCAAACTCCACCCTGAGATTACTGGAGAGAAAACATCCGGCATGCAGCAATTTTTAAAATAATAGTCTCCCTCCCTTTCCTTAGCCCTCTTCTCGCAAGTATTTAAAACAGCCTAAACACTTCTATGACAATGGCCAGAAAGAGTTGCCCAAAACTGTTCCAATGGGAGTCTTGTGGTGAAGTCCCTCACCTTCCTCCCTAATTTTAATCAACTGATCTTCCCCTTCACTCATCTCTGCTGAGTTCCTGGACATTATACATGTAACAAACACAAGAGAGTTGTCCCTCCACTGGTCAGGAAAAGAAAGATCCATGTTCTAGTCCCAAATGTGTCTCTTGCCCCGGGGAAGCTGAACAGCTTCATTCTACTTATATCCAGTTTAATATTTTTCCGTGCCATTCTAACGTTGTACTAAGGCTGGGGTGTTCTAAAGGGCTCAGCATTGCTCAACTCTTTTCCCATTGAAGTCAGTGGGAACTGATCCTGTTTGAAAACCCCACCTTAAGGATATAGTAGCCCTGATGAACGGTGCAGGCTTTCTTTTCTTTCTGTATTACCATATTTGGACAAGACAACAACAGGTCTCTCCCATCTGGTCCAAAGAGCAATCAGTGTTTATGATAGCAGACTCAAATGAGAGAGCAGAGAGCAGTGTGGGGGAAAGCACCTGTGGATATCTTTCTTTGGCTTTCTGGGTAATGTTTCCTTGTTTAGTGAATGTTGTACTTCAGTGTTGTCCACCAATGAGCAGATGGGCATATTTATAATAGGAGCAAAAAGTGATTCAGCCAGGTTGACATTTTAAGATGAGAGCTGACAGGAAATGAGCAATATGAGCTGTGTAAGGGAAAGTTTTTTACAAGCCTCCAAACACTTCACCTACAGTAATGTGTTGAATGCCAAGGAGGGAAAGGGATGCTATGATGTTTAGTCTATGTATAAGTCAAGTAGGAACGGGAAAGATCAGATGACCCGCAAATAATCACATGTATAATTTTGGCATCTCTTTCTAATGCTCTTGACTCAGCAACTTTAAGTATTATTATTTTATTATTATTATTTATTAATAATAATAATTATTTGTATTACTTTAGTACCTGGGAGCCCTATTAATGGACCAGGATCCCACTGTACTTATGTAAAACAGAGTTATTGGGTTAGTGTTATTAATACATAATCGTTCATTTAGTGGAATTTAGCTGAAGCACTTGCAAAATTATAAAGCAATAGATAGTGGTGTTACTAAAGTCAGGTCTACACTGCAAAGTTTTGTTGGCATAGGTTTATTAATTCGGAAAGTGAAAATCACATCCGCAACCATCACAGCTACGCTCCCTCCCTCCATGTAGACACAACTTAAACTGAAGTATAAGTTGCTGGTATAGTTTATGTCACTGGGGAGCTAGTTTAACGAGCCCTTAATATAATCCTGAATAAATACAAAGATCTGCATATGCACAAATGATGTAAACTTTGGCTGCACCATATGTGAAATGATAGAATATTTAAATTCAGTGTATTGTGAGAATAAAATAGAGTACTTCAGGTATAGCACATCTCAACTAGGATTGAATCAGAGAGCAGATCTTTTCCTCCCTTCCTCCCTCCTTCCGTCTCTATTTGTCGAGTACCTTCTTTAAAGATAACCACCAAATTTTTATCATTGAAATCATTCGGGAGCTTTGCCTATTGTGTGTATATAAGCAGGCAGGTGCTTGGCAGTAATGCTGAGTGATCTGAGTAAATAGAAATAGTTATTTGTGTGTGTGCATGTTTAGTTTTAAGTGTTTTTATTGTCTGTTTATTTTTTGGGGTCTCCTTATATTAGGCCAGTTGTGAGCAGTCCCTGCCTATCAGTCTGACAAGAGCTTTAGAAAGAGAGGCACCGAAGTCATCGCCACGAAGCAAGGTACAGTAAAATGGGCATATTTGCAGACACACCATTCTGCTGTTGTTCAGTTTCCCTGCCAGATGGGAAACAAGAATTTGGGGGGTAAAGGGAATGAGAGTTTTCATGTTGCCAAGATCCCGTTGGTCCTCTTCTTCAGATTCCTTAATCTTCATGCTGCTTCTCGTTAATTAGTCACACAATTGATCAGTCAAGTTTCACAGCAACCCTGTGTGATAGCTACGTATTATACCCATTTTAAAGTTTGATAAAGTTGAGACCATGTTTAGAAGAAGGGCATGTTACAAGCAGGCAGTTCTACTCCAGACAGGTTAAGTGTAGATATTTTTCACTGTGGGGAGTTCACCAGATTCTGAACTATGGTGTATTGATCTACACTACTTTTAGGGTAGGATTTTCAAAAGGGCTTCACATTGGTGCAACTCTTCTCCCATTGTAGTCAGTGGCAAAACTCCCAGTAACTTCAGTGGGAGCAGAGTTCGGCAGACACTGTGCACTTGTGAAAATCCCATCATTAAATATATTTAAGGACAGATAGTGCTTAATAGCACACTGACCTGTGTTCGGGTCTGAGTGGAGTCACACCATCCCAGGGGCTATGCAGGAAGGCAGAATGGGTTCCTGGGTGCACAGGCTAAGCACAGCTGCTGCACTATTTCTTAAGAGAGTTCAACATCCCCTCATTTCTGGCCATTTCTGCTGGTCTTTGCGGAGCATGGAGTTAGGGTCCTTGCCCCACCTCTACGGTACCTCTTTAGGTTGTGGCTTGCGCCCCAGGGTGTTCTAGAAGTAAGCAGCCTCTGTTCTCAGGACAGCCCAGGAACTGCAATCATGTGCAGGTACGAGAGGGGACAAAAGCTCTAGCTACCTGTTATGCACATTCTTTGTCTAGTCTACCAGGTCCAAGCACCCTTGGGCCCTGATTGTCTATACTTAGAGGGAACTAGCTTGCGTGTAGGTAATAGCACATTCCCAGTCATTAGAAAGCTCCTGTGTTGTGTACATAGGGAATCTCTGGGACAGTCATTGAATGAACTATGTAAGTAAATTTAAAAGTAAATAATTTCCTGAAATGGCAAATACTTATTTTAAAATTCAAATTGACGAATTTTCTTTGGGCTGTTTCCCTGTGGCAAGTTTCTGTTGTTGTGCATGTGCTTGACTTTTAGATCAGCAGCACAACTTCTACTTTTCCAGGGCTGACTCAAAGCAAGAGTAACATGAGATGCTAGTCTGGAGAGCCTGAATTTCTCTCACATCTAGGTCATGCTTTTCTTTGAGATCATGTTCTATTTATGGATTACTTTACAATAAATAGATAAATCAGACACCTGTTCTTAAACCACTCAGAGAGAACAATAAAGGTCCTTAGTGCTGATCCGAGCTTTGCTGTTCCATAAACAAACCCATGTTACAGCACATACACCTATCTTTCTGGTAAGTTGCAAGGAATTTTAGCCAGACATTTGCTTTGGCAATGTTTGTTTGTGGGTTTTATTTTAGTTTTGATACTGATTCCTTATTTAGCATAACTATGAGGGTTTGTCTAGATGGCAGTGTAAGCCCCAGGTTAGTGGGACTCGAATCAACAGACCCTGGGTTCAAGAACCCAGGGCTTGAGTGTCTACATTGATTGATTGTTAACCCTGTTTTAAGAATTTTCTAACCCGGGCTCGAGCCTGGATCTCTGATGTCCACGCTGCAGCACGCAGACCCAGGCTCCCTAGCGCCCTCCTGAAATGTGGCTGCTCTAGCCCTTTGACTGTGATGCATTGTGGGAAAACACGACTGTCCATCCTGCACCTTACAGGAAGTTTGAACAGCCCACAACACATCCTGCCAAGCAGTCATTTTGGTCTTTGTGCTCCTAGCTACCGGATCCAGCAACATGGAGGAGGCATCTTTTGATGAGCTTCTCTTGCTTGCACTTTCTCTCCTCTGTCAGGATGCGTGAGATGCGGGTGGATGTTTCAGCAGTGTTTTCTGAACCACCAAAGGCTCCTCATAGAGCTTACGATGGAGAAGGAGAAGCACACAGACCTGCGGACTCAAACAAGTTGATGCTGCATATGACACTTGGTACAGCCGCTGATGCACCCTAGATAGACAGCCGCTTCTGAAGCATGGCCACAAGCTCAGACTGGTGGGATCCCATTGTCATGCAGACCTGGGATGACCAGCAGATATTCCAGAGCTTCCGTATGAAGAAAGGTACATTTCTGGAACTTTGCGAGCTGCTTACCTCAACCTTCCAGCATAAAAACACACACATGAGAGCACCCTTGCTGGTCCAAAACCGGATTGCTTTAACTGTCTGGAACCTGGCTACCCCAGACCGTTACAGGTCCGTTGCTAACCAGTTGGGTGTCAGAAACTCAACTGTGGGAAAGCAGTGGCAGTGTTTTCTGAGGCAATGAGGCACGTGGTTTACCCCAACGTGATGGGATATTCCTGAAGTAATTGCTGGCCTTGAGAGAATGGGGTTTCCAGTCTGCATCGGGGCCATTGGTGGGACTTGTGGCCATAGTTTGCCATCCTCGAGTTGTACATGAGTGCGTAAACCACAAAGATGCAGGCTTTTGTGGCTCACAGAGGTCGATTTATGATTGTCAACAGGGGGTGCGCTGAAAAAGTTCATGATGCCAGGGGTTTTTTGCCGGTTGGGAGTCTACATTCATGGACAGGCTGGGACACTATTCCCACCAAATGACATTGTCATACATTGAATTACTGTCCCCACCGTTGTTTTGGAGGACCCTGAGTACCTCCTTTTGCCTAGGCTCATGAAACTGTGTCCTGATTTCCGAGGCCCTGACAGAAGGCAATTGAATTACACTCTCAGCAGATGTAGAATGGTGATTGAATGTGCTCTGACGGATTGAAATCTCTGTGGAGGTGTTTGCAGATCTGTATGGATTCCATATCAGTGCTATCCGCGTTGCTGTGTCTTTGCTGCCCGAGGTGAGCCATGTCGCTCTGAATGGACATGTGACAGCGAGGGGCTGCTGAATGCAACAGGTCACTTCACTGGGCACTTGCTGCTGGCTTCCATGCTGGGTTCTGGGGCCAGTAGGCACCATCCTGGCTGACCAGGTCATCATGCACCACCATTGACCCCATGCTCGGCACAGCACCCAATCAAACTCCTTATAAAACAGGTGTGGTGATGGGTTGCCTGAGATGCGTTTCTGGTCTCTGGTTTTCCTGTACTCAATCTTGAGACGCTTAATCTGTTCCCTGCACTGGTCATTGATCCAGTAAATTTTGCATCATTTCTAGTTTCTTCGTTATTTGCTGGTATGCATGGTCATTCCTGGTCCTCATACTGAAGTCTGCTCTTTTGCTGGCCTTGCACCTGTGACCATGAAGCTGAAAGACGACTTCTGGTCAGTCTCTATTGCCGGCACAGAAGGCTCTCTCCTGGTGTGTTCAGGAGCCAATGGAAGGTTAATCGCTGACTCACCGAGCTGCTATACTATACTAAGAAGGATTGCTTCCTCTTCCCTGGAGTCGATTGGGCTAGAGAGGAAGTTGGCCCATGGGATTTTGGGATAATTTTGCCAGACTCCCAGGACCTGCGTTGGGGGGACTCCCACTAAACTGCAAAGCAATAGGCTCAAACCGCGGGTCCTGGCTTGACTTGGGCTCAAACTCTCTACCCCTGCCCTAACCTGAGAGATTTGTGTA
Organism: Mauremys reevesii; assembly: GCF_016161935.1. NCBI lineage: Eukaryota > Metazoa > Chordata > Testudines > Geoemydidae > Mauremys > Mauremys reevesii. The sequence goes on along the minus strand of NC_052627.1, from coordinate 21,839,320 downwards.
TAGATGGAAATGGGGTTTTGGGCTCAAGTCTCGTCTCAGCCACGGCTTACGTTGGAGTGTCCTGACGGTCATGAGATCTTGAATCATTCTCATTAACTTTGCTTATGGCATCTTAGCTCTCAAGGTGTCAGACGTGACAGATGCTGAATGTGTGCAGATGGCTATGCTAGATGGAAACACATGTGGGGCTTTTGTCTCCTGAGACCACTTATTGAACTAATAACAATGGGGGTTACAGTCACGGAAAGGGGAGAAAATGAGCCACCCTACAATATTATGGATGTGCCCTTTCCAAACTCAGGAAATACAAGCTCAGCACGTGCTTGCAGTATTGTCTGTTTAACCCTTCATGCATTCATTATTGAATGCCCCTTGATTACCAAAATGCATGTTTTACTGTATCAATATGGAAAAGTGTCTCTGCCTCACCCATGTAATGAAATAAAATCCCTCTCTGGCAGCTGTGGAGAGAACACTTTTTAAGAACAGAAGAAAATGACAAATTTTAAAAGGTGATCAATTAAGGGCAACTTGGCAACAGGGAAAGAGTGTACTTTATATGTGTAGCAAAACGTTTTTGTAGATGCTTTGCATTTCCTTATAAAAATACTGCTACATTCTCTAGCACCAATCTCCAACATTCCAGCTTATCAGAGTGTTCCTGCTGTGTTTGGACTGTTACTATTGTATACTGTAGTGTTTTCTAAAAAATGGGTCTCTCCATCTCTTTCTCATCACAAACTACATTCATGACCCTTGTATGTGTTTTGTTGCAATATCTATAACAAATAAATGAAGCAGATTCAGGCCGTGTCAAAGTGGAGCAAAGTCGCGTGTATTTTTTTAGTAAGAGATATGGTCTCAGGTAAAAGGTCGCATATATAAATAATCTTGGGAGGACAAAAGGAAATGAAAGGAGAACTGAATGTGGGTATTCATTACACAGTGAAACAGTGGTGGTCTATATTTGAAAGCTATTTGGCTGTGCTTTTTATTACTTCCATCTCAAAAGTCCCTGTTGAATTTTTTGAAAGATTGTAAAATCGGTTCTGATGTACCTTAGCTTTTCTTCCCAGGCCTCAGTAGCAACTGAGATGAAATCAGCATGTTTAAAACAGGAGTTTTTTACTTCATTGTATGGCTTGTTAATCATTCTTTTATCTAAACAACTTTGCTTACATAATTTCCTCTTTCAACAAGGATGTTTTCTTCTTTTTCTGTGAAGCCGAAAACAAATAGGATTACATAGTGGGGGATGTGGAGTGGAACACTAGTAGCAGCAAAGGTTTTTTTATTGCTTATGTTAAATCACTGTACATGTTTGTTTTTACCCAGAAGAAAATTGTGCCACAGTGGTGGTTTCATGAACTGATAAATGAGTTAAGAACATAAGACCGGCCATACTAGGTCAGACCAATGGCCCATCTAGCCCAGCATCCTGTTTTCTGACAGTGGCCAATGCTGGGTGCTTCAGAGGGAATCAACAGAACAGGGCAATTTATCGAGTGATCCATCCCCAGTCATCCAGTCCCAGCTTCCGGCAGTCAGAGGTTTCGGGACACTCAGAGCATGAGGTTGTGTCCCTGGGTACCTTGGCTAATAGCCACCGACGGACCTATTGATGGAGTTGTTCCTTTAGGCTAGCTTTCCTTGACTTCTGGGCAGACTTTTTTTTTTTTTTTTTTAAGGTCAGCATTTTAACTTAAGGACTTATTGCTATAAGAATAAAGTTGTGTGTGTTTGAACGTGGTTGTTTGTGTGGAGAAGGGAGTGTTAAAGCAGGGGGCTGGAAGTCGAGGCTCTTGGATTCTGTTCCAAGCGCTCTTTGACCCTGTCCAGTCTATTCAGGCTCAGTTGTTGTTTTCGAAGGAGCCTAAGGGAGTCAGATACCCAAATCCCATTGAAATTTGATGGGAGCTGTGCACCTAATTCCCTTAGGCTCCTTTGAAGATCCCAGGTTTAGCCTATTTGTACCTTAATTTATCTGCCTGTGGAATAGGTGAAGATTACTACCATCTCACAGGGCTGCTGTGAGGCTTAATTCATTAGGGCTCACAAGTGAACCACTTTACACAACCATGCAGGGGAGAGAGGTGGAGTAAACTGCCCTCTCATTTCCTTAGGTGAACTACCTGCACTGCATGGGTGGGAGGAAGAGCTTCCATGAAGTAGCTACTCCTTCTTATACCCCCACATTGCCGCTGGGGAAGTAGTCTATACCAGGTATAGGTCTGGCACAGATTTCTCTCTCACACACACACACACACACACACACACACACACACACACACACACACACACACACACACACACACACACACACACACGTTTTGCAGAAACCGTGTGGCATATTCTCTGCTGATACAAGGCACAGCTCCGTTGACTTCAGAGCAGCAGCCCCACGTTGATATCAGCAGGGAATTTGGCTCTGTGTCTTGAAGAGAAAGTGTTGGTAAAGGTTTGTTTGCTTACTGACTGAGTCTATGTGAGCAGCTCCGACTGGAGAAACCAGTTATTGAGCATTTGGAGATTAAGTCTGCCATTGTCAGTGCTAATCTAAGTTTTCGTTAAGAAGGGAGAGGGCCATGATGGTTGGTCAAATAATACTCACAGAATAACTATTCAACAAGTTTGTGGGTATTTTTAAATATCACAACTGCTCTGCATTGTGGTAGCAGAAATGCATTGGTTGTGATTAGATCAACGGCACTAGGGAACAAAGGTTGGTAAGCTCAGTTCGTTTTGGTTTATTGGTGGATATTAACTTTCTTTGCTAAATGCTATGGAGGTAATAAGACAGGTGTTTACAGTCAGCTTTGCCAGCATCCCATTTCCAGCCCTATTTCCAACCCCCCTCCTCCTTCCTGTGTTAATTTCATTAAGTAACCTCCTTTTGGCCTCTCAAAATGCCATGCTTAGTCTCAGAGGAAGGATATTTATTTATTTATATTTTGCCAAGTTCCAAGGAAACTGACCCAGCTGAATGGAGTCAGAGGCAAGTCACATTTGAAATGTTGACAGAAGGTTCTAATGTGTTGTGGTATCTGTTAATACCTAAAAAGAGCTTAGTTTTAAAACCTCAAACTTAATATAAACTTAATACACTTAAGTGATTGCAATACAAAGCAGTGGTGTGCTACAGATACAAAAGATCTGTCAAATTTTCCTTTATAACTCTGCTCTTTTATGGAGAGGCTTTACAGCTCTGCGGTTACACTATATTAAAAGTTAATGCCTGGCAGGCTGTTTACACTTGTTCAGCATTTTGTTTAAAAGGGCAAAAACAAATGTAATATCCTGTCCAGTTTGAGTTTCATATCATAACGGGACAATAATGCAAGATACAAATATTTAATATGGACTATTCCTACTGAGTAATGACAGCCTAAAAAGGAACCAATGCAGGCCGTACTGTCAAAAATAAATAAATACATGGCTGCAGATCTGCACTATTCAAAGTCTTTTTGTCATAATGCAGAACCCACAGAAATATTAACAACACTCCTTTTGATATGTGGACATCTCAGACCCATCACCAAGCCAGCAGGAGCCATTTCTTTCAGCTATCTTGGCTTCAGTCCAGTCTTCGCTGATGTGTGTCACAGAGGAATCTAGTGGGTGCATAATCCCCGCAGAGAGCTCAGCCCAAGGAGGGTCCCCTGTGCATTATCACCTAAGGGGAAGGCCATGGGAGGACCAGTTGAGCAGTGGAGCCAGAGAATCCATTGGGATGCAGATTCTCCTTTTCCTCCCCACCTCTATGAGGTCAGTGTAAGGGGGTGTGGAGCCTGCTCTGCAGCCTGAAGCAGGATTCCCTGGGCACTTGACAGCTGGGGCTAGTAAGAAAGGATTTGCCCCATAATTATAAAGCACTTACTGAAAGTTAAGTCATTGGCTAGATGACTGAGTCCCATCCTGCTTTCTGAGCACTGTCAGCTTTGGGCAGTTAGAAAAATTATTCTAATTGCCCCCCCCCCATCAAGAATTTGCATGCCCACATGTGAAAGGACCACGCTCAATTTTCTGGAAAGGTAGCAATCCATATGCCTTACTCAAAAACTGTCCGGATAAGAAGTGGGATAGTCTGAACTGGTGCAGACTCAGTCGATTCTGTGCCAGTGTGGACACAACAGGCAGGCATAGTTGATGCACTTTCAACTCTAACAGCTGTCATCTTTTATCAGTAATTGGAGCTGACAGGGAATCTCCTCAGTTTGGCTAACTGAGGGCCCCACTTTGCCTGCCTCCCTTCACACATGCCATCCTCTCCAGATTTGCTCTGCCAGCCATGTTCTCCTATATAACCTCATGTATTGCTCCCACCCCCTGGCTCTTGCTTTATCACTCCTCAGCCTGTGGTCAAGCTGTGGCTCACAGGCTAAGGCTGCCTGCCCTGCACAGTATTCCCCTTTCTCCCTGGCCATTCTCCCCCACATATGCTGTTCCATTATCACCTCCAGGAACACCCTGGGCTCTATTCTCCTCCTTTCTACCGGTCTTGAGCAGTGTCAACTCAATCTCACAGTAAGGGATTATTCACCTACAAAATAAATAGGACGAAAAGTATTATTGAAGTGGTGTAATCTTTTCTAAGCAGGGAGATCTCTGTTGTTAATTGGTTTAAAATAATATCCAAGTGAGCTCTCTAATACATTGAAAAAGCAGAAACTGCATTTAGAGTCACTTACGGATCGCGTGAGGCGCTTGGGAGCATGAGAGAGAGAGAGATTCTTGGCCAGCAAGATGTTTATGGTGGTGGGGAGAAGGAGCTTATTGCTTGAGGAAATATACAGTCAGCATGATCTAGGGTACTGGACTGGGACCCGGGAGAACTAGATTCTCTTCCTGGCTTTGCCACTGACCTGCTCTGTGGTCCTGGGTAAATGACTTCTCTGTTTCTACTTCCACTCCTTATCTGGCTTGTCTGTTGGACTGTGAGCTCTTCAGGGCTCCGTCTTTTACTATTATTATTTATTATTTGCATTACCATAGTGCCTAGGAGCCATAGCCGTGAACCAGGACCCTGTTGTGCTAGGAGCTGTACAAACCCAGAGCAAAAGGACTGTCCATGCTCCATAGAGATTAGCCTTACGTGGTAAAGTAGCAAGCACATTGGTTGGGGCCTCTAGATGCTATTGTAATGCAAATTATAAATAATAATGGCAGCCATTTTGAGCCAAATACGTGGTCTAGAAGGGGTTAACCAAAGCTTTTGCTGCAACAGAAGGTCTTTTTTTTTTTTAAGGGTGCTCTAAAAGTGCCTCAGTCCATGAGCAAGTAAGTAAGGGATGACAGAGCTGACACTTCATGCTGGCAGATTTGTGACAGGAGTCACTGCTTATCAAAGAAAGCAAGTTAAATGTACGTTCTCTGCCATTCCTTATTACTTTGCACCTACCTGCTTGCGAGGGGAGTGCTGTTAAGTGATATGACCCAAAAGATGGGTTCTGACAGTTTACCATAAGGATATTAGCTATTTATTTCAGCCTACCAAGATGTGGACTTACACTGTGGGGTTTGATTACTGGCAGTAAACCGTACATGGGAGAAGTCTCTGCAGGTGCTGAAGGATTTTCTTGCCATGCTGTATTAGTAGGAGAAGGTCACCAGACAGACATTTAAATTGTTTTATTTAACTAAAACAACAACGTTATATATTCTGGATTTTTTTCTTCAACAACAATCATATAATATTTTAACAAAACAAGCATATGTCCCTCACTTCTCACATTTATCTCTAGACTTCTTCTCCTTGTCCATATCTATTCCATCCCCAACAATCTTCTATTCATTGAACTTTTTGAAACTTTGCACTTTTAGGGAGAGGTAAGGGATTGACTCTGTGTTACCTGTTTGTACACAAACAGTAACCAAACAATCATTCGTTTTCTGATATACACCGCTACCTCGATATAACGCCACCCGATATAACATGAATTTGCATATAACGCAGTAAAGCAGTGCTCTGGGGGGGGGCGGGGCTGCGCACTCTAGTGGATCAAAGCAAGTTCAATATAATACGGTTTCACCTATAACACGGTAAGATTTTTTGGCTCCCAAGAATAGCGTTATATCGAGGTAGAGGTGTAGCTGTAAAACTAATCTGAAAGTTTTCAAAATAAATCACCATTTAAAAATGTATAGTGAGTACCTTCTAAAAATGAAACCTACATCTCTGAGTTGCGAAGAGTATGTATTAAGGTTATAACAACCAACAAGAATGCACTTTTATGTAGAAAACCATGATTAAATCGAGTCTTCCTGACTAGTGATTTAAATCATGATTTAAATCAATTTGATTTCAATCAAATCCACCCTGATAGGATGTATTTTCCAGAAACCCATATTGATTTGCATGAATTATTTTTCACTCCTTTAGTTCATTATTAATTGAGTCCTGACTCAGCCACTCCATTATTTTGCCTAGGATCGATGTCAGGCTGGCAGGCCTATAATTACCTGGGTTGTCATCTTTACTGTATTTCAAAATTGTCTCACATTAACTTTCCTCCAGTCTTCTGGAACTTCCCCGGTGCTCTAAGGCTTATAGCAAGCTCCTCGGCCAACTCTTGTAAAACTCTTGGATGAAAGCTATCTGGACCAGCTGATCTGAAAATGTCTAACTTTTTAGTAACTTCCATTTTAACATCCTCCAGAGATACTAGTGGAATGGAAAGAGTGTTATCACCACATGATGAGACTGCATCATCTGTTTTTTTTTTTCCCCAAATACAGAACTGAAATATTTATTGAACACTTCTGCCTTTTCTGCATTGTTATGGATAATTCTACCATTTCCATCTAGTAATGGACTGATACCATTGTCAGGATTTTTTTTGTTCCTAATACATTTTAAAAACTACTTATTGTCCTTAACTCTACTGGCTATAGATTTCTTTTTGTGTCTCTTGGCTTCCCTTATCAATTTTCTGCCATTTCTAACTTCTGATTTATATTCATTACTATCAACCATCCCTTTTGTCCATTTGTTTTATTTATTTTTATATATAAATATATATATATTTTACAGCTGCCTTTGCTTCCCCTCTAAACTAGGTTATTTTTTTAATCCTAACAGCAGCCTGTGGGATTTTGGGGCATCTGGGAAGGTGTTCTTAAATGATTTCCAATTGTCATTCACATTTTTATGATTAAATTCTTCCTCCCACCTGATTTGGCTCATACTTATTTTCAGGTTTGTGAAATTGGCCCTATTAAAGCACCAAGTATATATATATGTCACTGGTCCGGACTTTATTTTGCTTGCACATTATAAATGTGATCAAGTCATGATCACATGTACCTAAGCTACCATTAAATTTTAGTTGTGTGATCAGTTCCTCTTTATCTGTTATGACAAGGTATAATATAGAATTCCCCTATGCTAGCAGCAGCACTTTGTGAGTTAGGAGATTTGTCATCTATAATATTTAGAAATTCCAAGAATGTTTTAGTACTGGCAGCATGAGATCTACAGCATACGTTACTCAGATTGAAGTTCCCCATGGTCACACAGTTCCCCTCCTCCATTCTTTGTAGATAGGTGCTTAATGAAGCTGTCATCCTGCTCCCTAGTTTGATTTGGTGGTCTGTAGTAGTCACCAACTAGTGCCTTATATTATGCTTTATCTGTTAGGACCTAGATCCATCTGAATTATCAGTGACTCAGTAATAGGTAATGCCAGTTTTGGCATAGAGTGCCACTCCCCCGCCCCCTTTGCCAATTCTAGACTTCCTAAATTGGTTATAGATTTTAACAGTCCAGTGGTGCTAGTCAGCCCACCAGGTTTCAGTAATACCAACTAGATTGAATTTATGCTCTTAAATGAGCAATTCCTATTCCTCTTGTTTGTTACCCAGGCCCTCAGCATTGGTGTATAGGTAAATCAAGAATTTCTTCTCTTCATGTCCTTTGGTTCCTTGATTAATTTTGTTCTCAATATCTCAATTTTGTGCTTAGCGCTAATATCTTCCTTCTTACCTTCCCCTTTTGCTATTAGTGTAACCCCTCCTCTAGCTAACCTGTTTATTCTTTTTAAGCCCTGAGTTTCTAGCGGGACTGAAAAACAAAAAGACCCATTAACAAAAGAGCAATGACGGATATAAAGCATAACAACATCAGACAGAGTGACGGTAATATTGGCTAGTTAATATGTAAAAGCAAAATTGGCACTTGCAAGGAATTTAATAGACTTTTTCTTTACGTTTGAGTCAATATATGAACACGAATATGCTGCAAATGTTAGGCCTTCAGGTACCATGTTTTCATTTTTGTTTGTGCCCTTATTTCTGATCTTTAAAGAAGTGGACTTGTTAACAATCGCTGAAACCAATAAGAATGTTGCTGCTGACTTCAACAAGTAAAGGACTGGGCCATATTACAAATAGGAACAATCTGTCACTTCTTACTCTGACAAAACTCCTGTTGTTCATTTATTTGGTTCTTTGAACTCTCATTGATTTGAATGGGTGTTTTGCCTGGATAAGGAGTGCAGATCATGGCCATAAATGGCATGCAGAGGAGGGGCCTAGGAAAAATTCAACATCTCAGCAAACCATGATGTAGGACTCCTCTTATCATCCCGTGGCTGAGCAGATTTTCTGCAAGCATATTGGCCTAATGAGTTGCCTCTGCTACCTGTATGACCTACATTTAGCACTTGTACGCCACCATAATAATTAATAATCGGAAGTAATCACAATAGATGCTGATTATTGGCTGTTTTAACATATTCTGAAAACAAATGTACAGATTACAGTAAAGGAATCTTCAAGCAGAGACTCTGAAAAGATCAGCCCTAGTGTTAAAAAAACAAATAGTAATATGACCACCAAAGGGTAGGCTTGAGAGGTAAGGAAACAACGTGCCAATTGCATATTTCCATTCTTCCTTTTAGCAAAGTGCTTTTGCTGTAAATATGGAAGTAAGATTTCTGCATTAGTAAAAGAAGCAGATGTGCCAATACAACAGAGCTGCTCCACTGAAGTCCATGTATGTAGGTTTGAAAGGCTAGAATACATCGCTGGGAAACTTGTCTTTCTCCATTTATGGTGTTGCTCAACTTACCATCATCACAAAGAATTACAGACTAATAAAAGTATTTGTGGTGCCTGACTGACGTCATTGGCATTGTCCTATCCTGCACGATAAATCAAAAGACATGGGCAGGTCCTTCAAGGAAAGTGAATAGTTTATATTTACACCCTATTTTTCTCCTACCCCATACCATATATTAACAGCTCATTAAAAAGGGGAAGAATCTAAAGCACTGAAATAATTATCCTGGGTTCAATTCTGCCACTGTTACTCACACTGAGTAGTATCTTATCCCTCCCAAGCAAAACAGCAGCAGAAACACATTTGGTCTCTCACAGCTGTTAGCTTGTTGTGGCCATCTGAATCAAGAGCAAAGAACCACAGCGGAATAAAAGTGATCCCCTGTAAGACGTCCATTTTGCAGCCTCTCTCCTGTTTCTCATTTGTAGAGACTTTATTTAAAGTGGTACAAATATAATGACAGAATTAAGTTAACAAATTTAGGGTGATTATTAGGAAAATCTCCAGAATGGTGCGACTGTCTAAAAATATGCCATGGGAAGAGGCAGAAGCTTCCATTTCTTGGAACGTTTAGAACTAGAGTGGACGAAGCATTGGAAAATACGCTGCGGAGAATAATCTTGTATTGACACAGGGTGAGCAGGGTGATCTCATACATCTTCTTCATCCCCAATTTTCATAACATGATGCTTTTAGTGTTGGCACACCTCTAATTTTAAGTAGGAGTTATGACAGACAAGTGACTCATAAGGGAAGTTACTCATCTCGTCAGGCTGGGCCAGATTCTTCTTTCACTAACACTGATGGAAGCTAGAAGTAATGCCCCTGACGAGAATTTAAAACTGGGAGTTAAGTGAGAGGAGAATCAGAAACCCACTGAAGACAAGAACACCACGAAGATGACCATGTAAGACTCTGTTATTGCAGGAATGAAGTAGTACAATAATTGCTTTCATTATGCTGAACTGAGATGAAAAACAGAAAGAGCCTGAAAGTCGGCAACCCTTTGATAGCACACTAGTAAGTGATTCATCATGGATACTAAACGGTACATTGTAGACAGATGCATTTTAATATAAAATTGCGTTTCATTTATACAGGATGACACTTCAGAATGAACTAGGGGTATGCACACAGACAACACAACAAAAGCACTCAGGAATCCTTTCAGCCAGGGGTTCTCAACTGGGGTCGGGACCCCTCATGGGGTTGCGAGGTTATTACATGGGGGGTTGGGAGCTGTCAGCCTCCACCCCAAATCCTGCTTTTCCTCCAGCATTTAAAATTATGTTAAACATATTAAAAAGTGTTTTAATGTATAAGGGGGCAGGGGTTGCACTAAGAGGCTTGCTGTTTGAAAGGGGTCATCAGTACAAAAGTCTGAGAACCCTGCTTTAAACATTAACCTGTATGTGTCTCTCTCCTATTGACTGTGGCAAGAGATCATATTTGTACTGGACAGCAGTACACAAATACGTTTCTGTAGTTCTTCAGAAATGGTACAGACTGACAGTTCATTCCAAAATTTGCAAATCCCCCATTCCCTCCCTGTCTGCCTCCCTTCCCTGCTAGCTTTCTTAGGGTGATGATTAGCCAGGAGTACATTATTCTGCATAAATCTTGGTGTTCTTCTCTACTAGTTTTACTTTACTGTGTATGTTTAAAAATAAGAGAGTCATCAAAGGGCCGACAACAAAGCTTAATTTAGTAATTTGAGGTACTGAAACATTACTATACTGTAAGCCCTGTGATTTAAAAATCTGTCTCTAAAGTGTAGTCACCAACATGCAGATAGGCACCATTCCAAACATCAGTTACCTGCTATAGCATCAGAAGTGTCACCCTGTCAGATTCATGCAAACACAAGACATTTTGCTTATATTTTTTTTACCTCTGTCTGTACGCAAAATAGAAATGTTGGAGAGAGGAAAGAAGAAGGATTCACAGCTAAAGAATTATTGACATATTAGACCTGATTCACTACTACTTTGCAGTTGGTGGTTGCATTTGCACCATGCATGGACTGAACATAGAGCATGTGAAACACAACCATTGTGATATCAGTGCTCTGCACAAGTGTGAGAACCACAGGGTGTGCAAGACAGTGAAAAATCACATTTACATCTGGGGTGGAGGTATTAATGATTAGGGCTTCTTATTTTAGATTAAAACCAATAAAACTCTCCAGTGCAGTTTTTGAGAACAGATCTTTGGAAAACAAAGTCTATCTGTATCTCTTGTGCCCCCTCCCTGTGACTCATAGTTGGTCCATTGTTGAAAGTTGTATGCAGCAAGCACTAAAAGGTCCCCGGTGCTTGCAAGGATCTCACCCATTCCTTTTCTAGAATCCAAGAAAAATCTTTTTATTTTTCCACACCAATTTAAACAAACCAGTCATCAAACTAAATGCATCTCAACTTGCCTAAAAAATAAACAGAGAAAATTGAAGGGGGAAAAAGACACTCATGAGCTAGAATCTCCATTTCTGGTGGATAAAGCAGATTTCTGGCTCTGTGTGGAAATACATGCACAGAGGACAGAATGGTCAATGCAGTTCCCTTTGCAGAGTTTCATCTGAATCTTTTGATTATAGGCAAACCCCCGCCCTCAAAAGGAAGCAGCTTCCAGTCCATTGGATAGGGGACAGGACTATGCATGCAGAGACTGGGTACCCTGTGCTCTGTTCCAATGCTGCCAGCAAACACCGTTCTCTGGAACCCCCTCTACTGAGGTTCCCCAGTGCAGAGACCATATTCACATTCCTTTTCTGTTTGCACTGGGTGCAGTGGGCACCATGTGTGTCATCCTGCTGCAGGCAACCCCTACCTGCCCAGTCACAGTTTGTTGACTTACAAAGAGCGCTGTAGATTGAGCCCCCTGTTCCGTGGGCAGAGAGGGACACTTCACATGGAATATCCCCTGCGTGCTCATTCTCAGGGCAAGGTCTGTCCCACACTTCTTTCGACAAGGGCCGGATCCTCTATCTGCTACATACTGCAGGCAGAACTCACATGGCAATCAATGAGCATTCTGAGTACAGAACATCTTCTGGACTGAGCTCTAAATATGTTGGATATTGTTGGAATTTTGGCAAAACTACTCATAGATTTCATAGGTTTTCCAAGCCAGAAGGGACCATTATATCATTTAATCTGAGCTCTTGCATGACAGCGGAGCAAGTCTACTGCCTTTTCATGGCACCCAACGTCAGTCGTGAAAAGTGAAGCTAAAATCAGAGCTCCGGTTCCCCCATATAACACAAGCCAGAGAATTTCACCCAGTTGCCCCTATATTGAGTTCTTTGTTTGCCATGTGGGAGAATCCCAAGTTCCAACGTAGTCAAATTCTTTGGTTTATTGCATATGATGATTTTTAGAATGACGTGGTTGTGGGGGTGCGGTTATATTATGTTCCATCTTCCTGCATTTTGTGGAGGTCAGACTAGATGATCATAATGGTCCCTTCTGATCTTAAGTTCTATGATTCTATGATTCTACTGTTCGTGTGAGAGAAATTTGGAAACTCACGTAGGCAATCCATCCTGTCAGCAATGCTTCCAGAGTTAGTTCTTCAGCTTCATTGTTCTGTCAGTACTTAGCTGAGCCTTAGAGCTTCAGTCATTTTTAATACAGCAAAGCAAGAGCCTTGATACTCTTTGAAAACACCAGCTGCACAGAGCAAATGGGAGAGTGGTATTTTAAAAAAAAATTGTGGTAATTATTTGCCCTATATCATCACAAATGACCATTTTTCTAATGCAGTTCTTGGTATTGGACTAATCTTCCCCAAACTGTACAGCAGCTGATTTATAGTAAGAGGCCTTCTAACATTGGCAGCTTGGATAATTTGATAGGCCATGTGATAGGGATTTGGGGGAAGAACTTAGTTTAAAAAAAAAGGGGGGCGTCAGGATTGGGATCTTATCATGAGACTGTACGTGTAGAGCATCATTTAGCCTAACACCAGCCCTTCCGAGTCAAACAAGGAACAGTTAGGATCAGGACAGCAGCTGCTTGCATCAACAAGTATGGAGGCACAAGGAAATGGAGTATGTCTTGCTGCATCAAGAAGCAGCAGGCATATGGATAGGCCTTTCCCTCAACACACACACACACTATTAAGTGCAGCTAAGGCCAGGGATGGCAAAATGTGGCATTTGGAATTCTGCAAAGCTGTTCAAAGCTGCCCTTCTTTTTAATACAGACTCTTGAGTCATATTAATAATGTAAGTATGCAATGCGCTCTCATGATTTAAGTAGCCTGAGACATGTTGTATACATGGGCTGCATTTTCTTATTAAGGATGAGGACAGCTGCAGTCTATTCCTTTTAGTGCCTTCTTTCTTTACGTGCTGTTACCAAGAGCAGTGAATAAATAAGTTCAGATATGCTTAGTATGCTGCCATCATTTTAGGAGCTCTGATGAAGCCATGCAGAAAGCAGTTTCCCAAACTGGTCTCACGTCTCTAGAACAGAATATCTCTCCCAGTATTGATTTTTCCCTCCTTCTGGAAACAAATTTCTCCATCTGATTCCTTGATTCCTCCGAAGTTAAGTCTCAAAAGCCTTTTGTAAAAGTGGTTAAGATCAGAAAAGTGCCTATGGAGAAATGGCATCGTCTTTCACAACAGATCTACTCCTTGTCTATGTTCAGAATCATATCCGTTTGCTTGAGTAACTAAACTTATTACTCTTTATTTGAGTTTGCCCTTCAGAGCCAATGCAAGTGAGAAATAGTGAAGTTTTGTATATCAACAACAGAATTGTTAACAAAATTGCATTTACAATGCCAAATTATACCTTGAGCGATACCTGTTCAATCCATTGACCAGGTTGGCTAGCTAGAAGTGAAGACAAAAGTTGGCCCTGTAATTGCAATTTAGTTAACAATTCTGTTATTGATATGCAAACCAGAATAAAAGTAATGTGTGTGCTGTTTGAAACCAATGGGATTGGACAGGTATAACTGAGGTTCAAATTTAACTCACAGAATCTTTGTTATTGATGGTGATTCTTGAGCAAGAAAGAAAGCACTTTGTCTTCACAGTGGGGAACAGCAGGATTAGGTGAAATATCTTTTTCCTCATAAATGGAGCACACTTGATGAGGAATTCACTGAGAGGTAATAAATAGGGAACCCCATAATGCCCTGTATACAGTGTGTGCAGTTATTTTCCAGAGTAAATTTGCTTTTTAAATCAAATTAAGAGGTTTCTAGAACCAAGATTTCTTGAATGAGTGAACTGTTGCTTGGAAGTCATCCCAGCAGAACCCCACCCTACTAGTGAAATATTGTGCTATATATTCCAGCAATTCTGACACAGATTTATCTTCAGTAATTAGTATCTCCTCTCTGCTCCAGTCCAGCAGTGTATTTTAATGTGCGCTTAACTTTGAGCACATGAGTGGTCCTGTTGACTTCTGCAGGGGTAATCGCATACTTAAAGATAGCATGTGCTTAGGAGGATCAGGCCCCAAAGTAATATCCAACCCTGTAAATCCCAACAAACTTTGTCCTCCATAAAGTTGGGGTGGAGAAACACTTCTTAAACTATCAGTGCCAGGTTGAGTCTTAAAGCTTCAGACATTTTAGTATAGCACTGACCCAAAAGCGTTGATGTTTGAAAAGGCCAGCTGCACAGAGTAAATGGTTTAGTGATATATTATTTAAACATACAGATATAGTAACCATTCAATCTGTATCATTGTAAATGAAAATTTTGTTGATTCAGTTAAGATTTTTGATGCCATATGTGTGAAGGATTTATCTGACATCTTATTTATAGTAATAAACCTTATTTAACCCTTCCCATGCCTGGTAATTATTTAGATTTTTTTTAAACGAAGTTACTGACAGCCAAAATGGCTCAACCATGTTTCTTCAGAAGCTGCCAGCAGCATTTGATATACCAGGGCCCTGCATAACAGAGGCCAAGTTTCTAATCTCTGCTACACTGGTGTAAATCCAGAGTAACTCCACTGAAGTGAAGTTTCAGCTGTGTAACTGAGATTAGAATTTGGCGTAGGCAGTGCTGGATGTGGTAACAGCAGCGCAGAATGTGATGACAGGGTATGTGGAATTTTGTGACATCACTGTGGCAGTTTGGAAAGGAAGAGTTTGAGCTTTGGTTTTGAGTGAGTGTGAGAATTAAAGACTGAATCTCATAGACTCATAGACTTTAAGATCAGAAGGGACCATTATGATTGTCTAATCTGACTTCCTGCACAATGCAGGCCACAAAACCTCACCCACCCACTCTTGTGATAGACCGACCCCCTAACCTACGTCTGAGCCACTGAAGTCCTCAAATCATGGTTTAAAGACTTCAAGGTGCAGAGAATCCTCCAGCAAGTGACCCGTGCCCCACACTGCAGAGGAAGGCGAAAAAACCCCAGGGCCTTTGCCAATCTGCCCTGGAGGAAAATTCCTTCCCGACCCCAAATATGGCAATCAGCTAAACCCTGAGCATGTGGGCAAGACTCACTAGCCAGCACCCAGGAAAGAATTCTCTGTAGTAACTCAGATCCCATCTAACATCCCATCACAGGCATTTGGGCATATTTACCGCTAATAGTCAAAGATCAATTAATTGCCAAAATTAGGCTATCCCATCATACCATCCCCTCCATAAACTTATCAAGCTTAGTCTTGAAGCCAGATATGTCTTTTGCCCCCACTGTTCCTGTTGGAAGGCCGTTCCAGAACTTCACTCCTCTGGTGCGTTCAGCCGCCTTTGCTGCCTATACTAACCTTTCTGGTGGTTTGCATAAATCTTGGTAAGAAGAATCGGACTACGAAGCTTTCTCTCACTTTCTTCAGACTCACATGGTATTGTGTTTTCTAGTTGAAAACTTGATCTGTATTAACCTCTTCAAATATGCGTTGTGTGTATGTTTTTTAACATAATATCTACAGTATTTTAAATGATTGGTGAAGTTATTTTCTTAAATATTCTCAGGATTTAGGCCCCAGTTCAGCAGGGTGTTTAAGCACATGCCTAACTTTAAGCCCATGAGTAATCCCACTGATATCAATAGGGTACTTGTGCTTAAAGTTAGGCACGTGCTTAAGGACTTTGCTGAATTGGTGCCGTAGTTGTTTGGGGAAAATGCCACTATAGTTCTAATTTATTTGGTTAATAAAGTATCATGGGAAATGAGTGACACTTGTAAGAGCCTATCTTGGGAGAGATGGAAATGAAGCCTGGTAGATGTGCAAAATCAAGATTGGCACTTGCTTCTGCATACTGGGATGTTCTGTAATGTGTTCTGCGTGTAATGAATCAGTCCCTGAATTGTTAGATACAAATAGTACTTGAGAGGGGATGGCAACAAGGGGGAGGATAATTTTTTTTTTAAATGAATCCCCAGATTTTAAATCAGAAATTTAGTTCCTCCATCCTGGGATGGCACAGATGGGGGTCTCCAGACACACAGTCCTCATGACTTTGCTCCAGTCTCCAGGCAAGTCTATAGCTGTCATGAATGGCTGAGATGTTGGGCTGGGAGGAAGGTTGCTACACTGCACAACCTTTGAGGGAGTATAATGCAGGAAGAAATTGAGATATCTCTGGGAGTTCTGTAAGGGACTTAAAGGGTGCTGCTGCCCCAAAAATGTGTCCTTCCCCCACCATCTGGGAATAAACAAATAGGAACAACATGAAGTTCATGCAAAAATCTGTCTTAAAGCAGAACCTAAAATAGTTTATCTTAAATGATCGAGGTGTTACATATACACAGACCTGTAAGCTTAATTTGAAACCACATCAAAACTATTGAGTGAATATGTTTGCATCAAGAGGCACCAGTGGTCAAATACAAAATGTAGGTAACTAGGCAGGTGGCTCATTTCCAAGTTACTTGATTAGACAAATTGGGTAAGTCACGTTCAGTGAGAGCGAGTTTGTTGTCCTACAGGTGAGACGTGCATCTCGCTAAGGCTCCTCCCACTTCCTCAATTGTTGTTCATGAAGCAGAGATAATGCTGATAGATAGATTGCATGTTAAAATATACAGCTTACACTGATAGCTAATTGAAGTTTTTTTTGGCAAAATCTTAGACTGGTGTTAAATTAAAATAGCATTCTGCAGGTTCTGAGTCAGTCTGTCTTGTCTCAGCTTTAGCCTTTACCTGTTCAGTATAGTGGTTAGGCTAACATACATCAACCTGCAATAAGAAGAGTGTCTTTGCAACAGATTAGATTGGTAATATGTGGAGCCCCTCAAATAATATATTCATCTATCTAGGTGCGTATATGGTTCCTATCATCGTAGTATCAATTCACTTTTATATTTTTAGGATTGCAGTTTCACTTGTATAAATCATGTTTTGAATGTAGTTGATTTTGCAACCAGGAGCGTGCTGTTTTAATACTAACTGAAGGCATATTTTTGTGTATGCTATTTTAAATTATAACTAGCTGATGTTATTTCCACTTTATTTTGATTGCATTATTCTGACTTCATCTTTGTTTAAATGTATATAATTATGAAGTTATCCTAACTATATATTTACGAGGATGTGTAACTTGAGATACTAGAGAGTATCTTTTTTCCTCCCTCAGAGGACGAGGGAAGGTCTTTGGTGAAGAAGGATGATCTGTATTAGGATCATCTGCATCTTTATTGCATGCCAGTGGAGATATAACTAGATATCTTCACTGCCTCACTCCTAGAATACTTGTAATCCCTTGTGACTCTTAGTGCCAACTGGCCAGGAGTACAGAGAGGGTGTATAAGGGCTACCGGGGTCTTCTGGTTCTGTTGGATACATTCTAGTTCACCAAAGAGTGTCGTATGAGGTCTCAAGAAGAGCCAGTGTCATGCTGGTCATCAGTATTATTGTGAAATGTGTATACCAATGGTGTGAAAGACATCACTATGTACACTGAAAATTATGTTCTTAAAGTCTGTGGCCAGGGACCGGTCTCCAGGAAAGGTAAGAAACAGGATTTCTGTCAGATAAGAAATGTTTATCTGGAAACATGTTGTATATTTTCATGCTGGGTCTCCTCTCACCATTCTGAACCGAGTGCTAATGAAGGACTGTGAAAACTTCAGAAAGATAAAAGTAACAGGAGGAGGGGACCTACGTTGTGATGCACATCAAAGATTTGATCTAGTATAGTTGGGGGGCAAAGAAGACGCCCTATCATCCTTCACATAAGTAGTAAATGGACAGTGAGTTTGCTTCAAGAAAGAGGGGTCTCAGCCAGGCTTGGTTGAAAACTCTGGAGAGAAATTTGGGTGAGATAAGTTTCTTTAGACAGGAGGTAATTTGTTAGTTAAGTTTAGTCTCTAGAAGCATGTTATGATTTTGTTTTTATATGTAACCATTCATTTCCAATGTTCTTATTCACTATCACTTGAATCTCTGTTCTTTGATAATAAACTTATCCTTGTTTTCACTATAAATATATCTAAGTGCTGTGATGTTAATCAAACTGATAATCCTAAAATGAATCTTACAAGCTGGTATGTTTTGTTCCTTTGTGAACAGCTGGTCTGGTAATTCTGTGAGTGTCCAGTGGATAAGGGGCTGGATGCCACAGGAAATGTTCTGAGGACTCAGAGGTTGGTGTGTGACTATTGCTGACCCATACAGAGAAAGCAAGGCCTGTGGGGGCCTGGAAGGTAGTGTTTGTGTTGCCAGGAGGCCGGTGGTTTCAGGGAGTTGACCCATAGCAGGCACAGACAAGATTTCCTTATGCTAAGGGCAGGTGATGGTGAGGTGCCTCTCAACCCTGAATACCTCTGGGGAGCATCACAGCCTCCTCTTTAAGAATACAGAAATGTAGGATTTGCAATACTCCACCAGATCTTTAGTCTATAAGCTCTGTTATCTTACCTCTGAACTTGGCCAACGTCTGATGCTTCACAGGAAGATGGAAAAAACCCCATAGTGCACCTAGCCAGTTGTGAAATACTAACAGTGGGGACTGCGAATGGATGCCTTCCTGAATGGTCAGTTTATGCCCCGAGGGGAGAGATTAAATTATCCTTATTTTAGCGTGAATCATTACAAATTTTTTATATTGGCATAAAAGTATCCAGCCTCTTTTGAAGTCCAGATACAATTACTGACTTCTGTGACTTTGCTGGGACAGTGAATGGCTGAATCCAGTCCGTGTGAAGGGGTATTTCCTTGTAATAATTCTAAATGATCCTACAGCTAATTTCACTCTGAGACCCTTTGTTTTTAGCCCCTCTGAACCAGAGCAGCATCCTGCTTTCCTTTCTGTGTATTCAGCACAAAGTCAATTCGCATTTCAAGTCATGAAATAGCTGTCTCTGGATTTAAAATATAGGTGTTTTTATTGTCTTAAATAATACATACAGTAAAATGTATGTAGACAGGCACACCCTGGCTCTGCTTGAACTAGGATGCTAAAAATTACAGTGTGTCCATGGCAGCACGGGCAGTGGCTTGGGTTAGCCACCCAAGTACAGTTCCACCTGCCACCCTGGTATGCACTCAGGCAGCTAGCCTGAGCCACTGCCCAGCCACTGCGCAGCCACTCTGCCAGCATATCTTGTCTACCTGACTTGGGAATACAGGCGCCGGCCCCATCCGCACTCACTGGACCCTGCCCCACCTCTTCCCACCCGCTTCCGCCCCCTCCTCTGAGCGTGCCCTGTCCCTGCTCCTTCCCCTTCTCGCCCCCCACCCCCCAGCATCTCCTGCATGCCGCAAAACTGCTGATTGAGACAGGTGGCAGGCACTGGGAGGGAGGAGGCGGAGTTGATCAGCTGGGCCGCTGGCGGACAAGAGGCACTGGAGGAGTGGGAGAGCTGGTGGAGTCAGCACCTATGCTTGGGAAGCACCCTCCCCACTGCTGTGTATCCCTCCTGCACAAACCCACCTCTTAATATGCGGCAGCATGTGCACTCCTCTGTGAAAGCCTCCTTCCCTCCAGAGGGAACCATTGCTCACCTTCCGGCTGTACCGCTGAGATAGCTCATAGCAGTTGTAGTACAGTCTTTGCATAGAGTGTCAGGCGTACTCCTGTCTTTGTCATGTTTCATTTGAGGTTCAGCTTCATCAATGAAAAGGTTATCAGCAGACAGATGTTAGACATTTCACTTTTCCCTAAACAAGCCTTGCTGTTTGGGCTGTCCTTGAATTTATCAGTATCTCTGAACATCAAACAAGGTTAAGTTGTTTACTCATTTAGAAAGATTTCTGTTCTGTGGTTCAGCTTGGTGTGAAGCTTACGCACTAGCTTGGATTCTAGCAGGAGACAGTCCCCATTTGATAGAGTTAACATCATGCCAGAAAAAAACCCAACGCTTTTCTCCGGTGCAATCTGCAGCAACTCCGAATTTTAGCAGGATTACTGTGTCCTGGTGGGTGGGAATGCAGGAGATGAATAACAAGCATAGAGAGGTTAACAACTTTTGTGGATGGGATGGTGAACATACAGAATTTTTGAAGGCCTCTCCCAAAGCAAAAACAAGTGGCCTTAAGCCAAAATCAGAAACACTCAGAAAGGTCAGCCCAAAGGAGGCAAAAGTATTGCCTACACGAGAAGTTATCTGTAATTAATGAGGAATGGTTTCTGTTCTTTTCTTAAGAGTAGTTACCTGCACAAACTTTCCATGTAGTGCTACTGTTGTCCTGTTTGTGAGGAATTAAGGGTACATTTGGGATTGCAGCAAATCTTGACCCCTACAGAGCCGAGCCGTGTGGCTCTGATGATCTGGAGGAAGGGGCTCCTTGCAGAGAGAGATTTGGGAATGGGACAGAGACATACATGGGCAGGAGTTCAGGCCAGGACTGGCAGACCAATTAATCCCCCCATGAGAAGGCAGAGGTTGCTAGTGCTGACATCTCAGATTCATGACATTTACCCTCCCATCGGTTACCAGATTTGCCCATTATTTTGAGGTATGCTCATTTATTAGGGTTGCTGTTCTTGGGGGCGGGGGCAGCCAGCTTAACCATGAATATTGTTGCCAGGTAATAACCATAGGGGAACCAACCAAACAAAACAGTTATAATATTAAATCTAACTTAAATTTGATTATAAAAGTCATGTTTAGAAAACTATGACTGATCACACAAATCAGGGTCAGAAGACTATACAGAGAGAGAGAGAGAGCTGGGTTCTCATCACTCCATGAAGCTTGAATCAATCGGGGGTCCCAGGTGGTGGTGGTAGCTGAGGGTCCGGAGTGCTGGAGACAGGCAGAGCCCCCAGCACAATCAGTCAGGAGAAGATGAAGTCCCAGTAGAACTGATGGAGATTTTGGATCCAGGCATCAGAGCACTTACTTGAGCATGGGTAGAGGGTTTTGTAGGGAAAGAACAATGGTTCAAGGGAGAACACTAGATTTGTTTGTGCGTAAACTGATGACTCAAGGGAGAATACCAATGTTGTTTTGTTCAGGCTAGACAATAGGAACTGATCATTCCTATGGGTGGTGTTCCTTCGAGGGAGCTCACAATGCAATTAGGCAGCTTCAGTATTTTGGATACCAATAAAGGATTTATTCCTAGAATTGGTCTGATAAGCACTGAGCTGGGTGTGTGCAGGCGTGGGTTCATTAACATCTGGAGCAGAGATCCCCCATCATGCACTGCTTCCCTGCTTTTCTGGTCCCAGAGTTCAGTGCAGTTCTTGCCTTGGAATCTCTGTTCCCCATTCTGTGTGCTAATGGAGATGCCTCCCTGTCCCATCTTCGATGCAAATGAGGCTAGGGGAGTTTCCTTAATCCTGTCACCCTTCTCTGGAGGGGTTTAGGTGTGTCTCTTCCTACCTTTTCGTTGCTTTTTGTAAGCCTTTCTTCTGATCAGCTTTGGTTCAAGCAGAGGCTGGGAAGCAGGAGGTCTTTCGTGAGTTAGACAGGCTGGGTACTGTGCCCTGGTTCCCCAAGAACATAGAACTGCTAGGTAACACATCCCCATCAGCTTTTACTGTATAGCTCTTGGATTTCAGTTCCTAACCATCCCTAGCTAGCCCAAGTGTAGAACAGAGACAAGTGAGGCAGCAAGATGGTATTTCCCTCAGGCAGACTAGGTTTTACAGGGGAAAAGGGGGAAATGTTGTCCAGCACAATGCTAATGTAAAAATCAGTAGCTGAGCCTCTGGCTCTGGACTCTGTGGCAGACTCTGTGTGTGTGTGTGAGAGAGAGAGAGATAAAATTCTCACTAAACTGCAGAATTCGGTAACAACAAACCCACAAATCCTCACGGAAAATAAATGTGTGGAGTGACAGGGGGAAGTTCATTGAACCATAGTCTGAGTCCTGCTGCCGTGCCAAGGTGGGGCCGTTATGGGCAATGCCACCCTCCTTGTGGGCTGATGGGGGAGCACTATGTCACTTTGTGGTTCCTCCACTGGTACTCAGCCGGGCCCTGGAACACAACTAGGATATGAGCAAATGGCCAGCGGTGCAGGTGCTCCTCTCCGTCGCCAGCGCTCACTCAGCTGCATGCCTCCCCAGTTCATGCTGAACCTCCTGAGTGAGGTTCTTCTGTTCATTTCTTCGATGCAGCATCCTGGGTTCTTCTTATTGTTATGATGTTACTTTCTTCATAGATTCACTAAAAACTGTAGTACCAGATAATCAGCATTGTGTCTTCCAGCCATTCATCTGGGTGAAAGAGGTTCTAAACCCCTAGTAACCTTACTGAATTAAAGGGAGTTGCTCCAATTTTACACTGGTGTAACTGAAAGCAGAATTTGGGCCAGAAAGAGTGTAAAAAAATGTAGTGAGGTAAGATTTAAGTAGGGTTGCTGCTATTCGTGTGTTATGTTGCAGGGCAAATAACCACAATACTATGATGTTGTGTTACAATGTTGTCATGTTGCTAGGTTACAAGTAGTATGGAATCGAGAAAGAAGCACTCCTTTTTTTTCTCCCTTTACCCATTCGGATTGGTGTGTTGTAATTCTGCAATGATAATCCTAGTCTAAAATCTGGTTTTACAAGCATAATTGTCTCTCAGAGTTTGTGTGTGGTGCATATATTGGCTTGTAGCAGTGGCATTATATAAGTGATCCCAATACCAACACTGTAAAGGGGAGGGGAAACTTTAGGAAAGAATAAAATGATTCACTAGAATTTTTCCCCCCCTATGGACACCTGAACAATAAATCAGTTTTTATTTGGAAAGTCTCAAGATATCAAAGGATTTGTGTGTCATGGTGTTACAGACCAAGGGAGTTGAACAGCTCTAAAGAAGTCAGTCTGACGCATAGTGTCTTGTTTGTTTTGCAAACTTGCCAAAAGGCCCTCTTTCCATTACTTTTTCTAGCATTGTGTGAGGCAGATTCTACAGATGAAATGTCTGGCAGAAATATTACGTCGCTGCATTGATCATGAACATAAGAACGGCCATACTGGGTCAGACTGAGGGTCCATCTAGCCCAATATACTATCGTCCAACGGTGGTCAATGCCAGGTGCTTCAGAGAGAACAAATATAACCGGGCAATCATTGAGTGCTCCATCCTATCATCCACTCCCAGTTTCTGGCAATCAGGGGCTAGGGATACCCAGAGCATGGGGTTGCATCCCTGACCATCTTGGCTAATAACCACTGATGGACTAACCTTAATGAACTTATCTAATTCTTTTTGAACCCAGTTGTAGTTTTGGCCTTCACATCATACCCTGGCAATGAGTTGCACAGATTGACTGTGTGTTGTGTGAAGTAGTAGTACTTATTTGTTTTAAACCTGTTGCCTATTAATTCATCAGGTTATCCCTGCTGCTTATGTTATATGAAGGAGTAAATATCACTTTTTCTCCCACCATTCACGATTTTATAGACCTCTATCATGTCCCCTCTTAGTCGTTTCTTTTCTAAAATGAAAAATCCCAGTCTTTTTAATCTCTCCTCATACAGAAACTGTTCCATACCGTTAATCATTTTTGTTGCCCTTCTCTGTACCTTTTCCAATTCTAATATATATTTTTTGAAGATGTGGGCGTACTGTGGATCTATATAGTGGCATTATGATATTTTGTGTCTTCTTTATCCTTTTCCTAATGGTTCCTAACATTGTTAGCTTTTTTGGCTGCCTCTGCACATTAAACAGAGAACTATCCACAGTGACTCCAGGATCTCTTCTTTGAGTGGTAACAGCAAATTTAGATCCCATCATTTTTTATGTATAGTTAGGATTATGTTTTCCAGTGTGAATTAATTTGCATTTATCAATATTGAATTTCATCTGCCCAGTCGCCCAGTTTTGCGAGATCCCTTGGTAACTCTTTGCAGTCTGCTTTGGACTTAACTATCTTGAGTAGTTTTGTTTTGTCTGCAAATTTTGCCACCTCACTATTTATCCCTTTTACAGATCATTTATGGTCCCAGTACACATCCCTGGAGGACCCCGTTATTTACTTCTTTCCATTCTGAAAACTGACCATTTATTCCTACCCTTTGTTTCCTGTGTTTTAACCAGTTACTCATCCATGAGGGGACCTTCCCTCTTATCTGTGACTGCTTACTTATAAGAGGACATTCTGTCTTATCCCGTGACTGCTTATATCGTGTACTTAAATCAGTTTGCCTACAATTTGTTAAGGGCATAAGGGGAACTTTCTGCTACTTCCTGGCCTTGGATCACTAATCCCCATATCTAGCACAGCATGTTAGTCTGCTCTGTTTACACACACATTTATTTATTTATTCCTTATTCATTACAGTGTTCTAGTGGAATTGTTTACATCTTCGAGAGTGTAATTCCTGCTGCCCCTAACGTGGAGCTGTACCTTAAAGTCACAACTGAGCCTTGTATTTTGCACAGAATAGTGTGTGTGTGTGTGTGTGTGTGTGTGTACACATAAATGTAGAATAACAACAATTCCATTCAAGTCACAGCAGCAGAAAAGCTCTCTATTCAAATAATAATAATTTATTATTTTATTAATTGCATGGAGTTTTCTGCTGCTGTGACATGAATGGAGTTGTTGTTGTTTAACATTTATATTGCAGTAGCACCTAAAGGCCACAGTCAGGTTGGTCCTCATTGTGCTAGGCCCTGTGCAGACATAAAACAAATGACAACAGCCCCCACAGCCTCAGGAAATGAAGCCTAGGGGTGCCAGCTTTCAAAGAAAAATACACTTGCCACATTAAGAAAAAATATTGCCACTGAGAGGTCATTTCTTCTTCCCCTGATGAGTTTAGTGGCTACTTAAGTGTGTTTGTTGTATAATGCTGTGATTCTAGTTTTAACTGTGATTTTTCAATAGTTTTCTTCTTATATGTTCATTAAAAACCAGATAATTATGAGCCTGGTATTGCAGTTCTTAAAATGCATGAGGAGCCCCTTTGAAGCCCACTGGCTGTCCGGGTACGTAAGAGGCTCTTGGCATTTGTAAGGAGTGGAGCATCAGGCCCATATCCTCTTGCTCTTTGAAGTACAGCAGAGCAAATTCTGTTCTATTTAAGGCTTATAATAATGGCCACGGCCTAGTTCAGAAAAAAGTTTTGCTTTTATGTGCTCATGTTACTGAGGATAGCCTGTTTGCAAACTGTCATCAATGTTTATAGCTTTCAAAGCAGCACAACCGAACGATATCTCTATCAGCTAATATATATACATCTTATCATGCTACATAAACTATAGTAGCATCAGGGATATCTGGATCAATAAGGCACTCCATGTTGTCAAAAAAGTAATAGACAGGCTTAATGAACTGGAATCCTCACACCCCAATACCCCTCGTGCTGGCTTCAGACATCCCCTATATCTCTCAGAAGAACACACAGTTTCACTTTTTGTTTCCTCCAGTCACCCTCAAACCAGTCCAACCTGCAGTATGGAGCTACTAAGAGCCAGATTCTGAACTCGTACTTCTATGCACACAGCCCCACTGATTTCAATAGAATATTTTTACTGCATGAGATGAGGTGGCAAAATCTGGCTGTAACATTCCACAGTTGAAATCCTGGCCCCATTGACAAATGGGCCCTATTTACCCCTGGAAAAATGCCTGTTGACTTCAGGGAGACCAGGATTACACCCTAGGTGTGCAGTCTAGAGGCTATAAGCCAGAGACACTGAACAAATGCTCTTTCACTTAGTTTATCTGTTGCTGAATTCACTCTGCCTCTGGGGCATGTGACATAAATGGTAGAACAGGGAAAGGTCACTCTGCCTGACATGCCTGTCTCTTCTCAGTTCATTTTAATCCCACCTTCCTCCTTTATTCCAGTAGCGTCAGTCCCATGCTCATGCAGGAACAAGGGTAAATGCTTCTTATGGTCATTTGTACCCTTATTTTATCTACTGTAGAAACTTAGATCATGCCAGCTTCAGGCCTTCTCCCTTGCCTGTGCATACACGTGGTGAAACGGTGGCCAAGTGACGTCAAATTATACCTGCCTACAGTGGAAAATTGAAAGCCTGAGATTTCCCTTCACACAGGCCTGTACCGGTATACCTGGGTTTCTCTTTCCACTGACATCTCAGATACATTTACAGTTTTCATTTTATCTGAGGGAAATAATAATGCTCTGTGAGGCACCTCACTGATCCCTGCCTTAGTCTGAGGAGGACTCCAACAGGCAACACAAGCGTTCCCCCCTCAGCCCATGCAGGCTTGGCTGTCTCTCTGCAGGTAAGCAATAGGTACCCTCCAACCTCCCCCCGCCCCCCTAGCATTCTGAGTGTGCCCTGGAGTGTTTGGTCCCACTTCCACTGGACACTCAGAACTTCCAAAGAACCGGTACACACCAGCTTACAGTTACTCCTCAGGATCACCACTCTGCTCATCACACAGCACATAGATACGTTTACCGTAAAAAGAAGAATTTTGTTTAAAAAAGAAGCAAGATTTGAGAAGAGGCAAGTAGAATGAATGGAAACAAATGGTTACATATATAAAATAAAATTATAACATGTTTTCTAGAGCCTAAACTTGCTTAGATAATTATTGTCATATCACATAGAGCAAAAGCCTACCCCAAATCCTTCCAGTGTATTACAGCCAGACTTGGCTGTGGTCTCACGTTCATGAGATAAGTCATGCTGTCCCCTTGCCTCCTCAGTGGAAAGATCCCGTCTCTTTGCAATCCCAGATATATCATAACAGTCCTTTTGATCTTATAATTTGTAAACAGGACACCCTCTACTCATTCTTCTTTCCTGTGGCCTCCTTCTCTTGTTGACCTAACAGTCTTTTAATTTGTATCTGAGAAGCATGTCCTATCCCCTGCCTGAACAGAATCTCTCCACAGCATGTCACCTCCTGGTGACCTACTTTTAACGTCAAGGCTTTGAGAACTCCATTTCCAGTATAGATACTTAACATCATGAATATTACTGATACATACATTTCATAATGATTAGGATGACCAGTGCGTTCCTGGTTCTTGGTAAAGACCTCACATGCCACCTTTGCCACGCTACTATGTAGACATCAGACCCAGTGGATCCCTGTAAACCCCTGTGCACTCTGCCAGTTGGCACCAAAAAGTTCCTGGGTCGCATGTAGGGTGACCAGATGTCCCGATTTTATAGGGACAGTCCCGATTTTTGGGTCTCTTTCCTTATATAGGCTCCTATTACCCCTACCCTCTATCCCGATTTTTCACATTTGCTGTCTGGTCACCCTAGTCACATCCTCCCTGTAAAGGAATCTGGAGGATGGTACATGTTGGAACAGGACCTCTCCATTGCTCCTCTACTGTCAATTTCATACCAGCCCCAGCACCTGCAGCTGCAGCACCTGGCATTGGCCACTGTCGGTAGACAGGATACTGGGCTGGATGGACCTTTGGTCTGACCCAGTATGGCCGTTCTTATGTTCTTATGTAACAATCAGGGTCCAGTCACCCCAAGGGTAGAACTGAAGGTTTAAACCTCCCAAATAAGCAGCTAAATCAACCAATTGTATTCAATGCTATTGTAATACAGGTCTGTCTCATCTTATACTGGGGTTACGTTCCGCAGTCAGCACGTAAAGCGAAAATCGCATATAGTCAAAATTACATTGAGTGTAATGGTGGGCAGAATCACCCGCACTACAGAAACAATATTTAAATTGTTATTTTTCTCTTTTTCTTTTTGTTTTTTTCTTGTTTTTGCCAATCACGTAAAGCTGAAATCGCACATGTTAAATGCACCTAAGATGCAACAGACCTGTATAAAATATATTGAGTAAGGTCTTTTATGAAACCCTGTGCTGTTCTGAACTTGATGGTCGCTATCAGATATGTATACAGACTATGGTTATAAATGTATGTATTTGTGTATATAGAAAACTGTACTCCTAATCTGTGGGGCAGCTTCAGCTCCACCTCACAGCAGGGTGGTGAAGCAGTCAAGAAGGGAGAAGCATCTCCCAAGCCAGGTGTTTACACACCGCCAACTTCAAGTACCCCTCTATTATCCAGCCCAGGAAATGATAATGAGGGACCATTAGAGTTAATGTGAAGACATTCAATCAGCTGAGAATTTCCTCACATTTCATACCTATTGTGAGTGAAGAAAAATACTGCAACCTCTTAAAATACAAGGGGTTTGAAGTGAAATCCATCCAGAAACTGAGGGACAGCCTCTAGGCGGGCAGCTGGGTGTGAACATTGGTGTCGGTCCCCCCACCCCGTCCCCCTGATAGACAGGAGGTACGCTGGGAAACTGTGCAATGGCAATAGTTAACTTGTATTAGAAAAAATGATTTTATCTACTATGGAAGTATAAAGTCTGAGGATGCGACTTTATGTTTAGTTTCTGTGTAATCTGCATGTGTTTGCTTCCCCATATTATTTCATCTTTGAATCTGTGGGTTTTCTATTAAATAAACTTTTGTTTTTTATTCCAAGCGGGTTTCTGGTATATAAATTGTGGGGAGCCAAAGTGACGCGATAACTGGGGGACTGGTTTCACGCCGTCAGGGGTGACAAACCAGAGGGGAACTATCTGAGTATCTGGTAGTTAAGAATTCGGAGAGCACAGATATGGGGAGACTTGGGACTAGAAAGGCTGTTGTGTCACCCTCCAAGGGGTAACTAGGCTGGTGGAAACCAGAGTGAGACCTTGTGCTTGTGGGCAGGATACTGGTGTCAGGGATCTGAGCCATAGTAACACAGAATTAAGACACTTTAAGGTTACAGGGCAGGCGGTGACAGAACCCCTCACAGGTCTGGGTGATTTCAGAAACACACAGTGGCTTCATAGCAAAAGTTTTGGCAATAGAAAAATATAAATCCCTTTCCTCCCCAAGTAACCGGTGTTCCATATGTAATTACTTAAAGAAAATCCATCTTGTCCCTCCTTTTACGCCTAATTCCTGCATGACTGCTATCAATTGCTGACCCCAAGAACTAACATTTTTCCTATGTTGTAAAAATATTTTTCTTTCAGCTCCTATTTATACTTCCTAACCTTTCCGGTCCAAATTTCCCATTTGGATATGTGTGCGTCTCACCTGTCCAAGTCAGTGGGAGTCATGCATGGACATATGAGTGCAGAATTCATCACTGAGAGATTTTGTCCAAAATTAAATCATACTATTTCTGAGCATCCTTGTCGATATATTTATCCTGAGGAGCAGACATGCAATATGTATTGACATTAACTGCAGTTTAAAAAAAATGAAGTATGAGCTGTCCTAACAGATTTTAATTCCATTGCTAATACTTCCCATCTTTTACAGTCTATTTTTCCTATTGATCTCGAGGAGAAATAATTAATTTGTCTTTTTGTCATCTATGATATCCTACCATCATGTAGAAAATAACCTTCCAGTGATTGCAATTACCTTCCTTTGGTTAATTTCCTTAATAATCAGCTGACACATCTTTTCAGTCTTTATTTGTTTAATTGTTTTCCTCTAGTAAAAGGTTTGGTTTTTATGTATTTTATACAAATGTTTTGCAGCCTGTCAATTCTTTGTTATGTATACACTATTCTAACATGGCTTTCTGCTACAAATTAGCTGGAAAGGTTGCTGTGCCCTTCTTTCATTTTCATTTTGTTCTTGCTTTTCCTCTCTAGATCACAAAGTCCACGAGGGCAGGATCTGTACAGGAATGCCTCTTGCCACAACCAGAGTTGTCGGATGGAATTCCTCAAGTCAGCCTCCGATTAACTGACAGTAGTGCATGTTTGGAGGAAATGGATTTACCAGATGAAATCTCTTTCATTAACAGTGCAGCATTCTTCTCCAGGTTAGTGCTCCTTTCTTTTCATAAAATACATCTGTGGATGTGTTTATATTCAGAGTACTAATATATCGCCAGGACATAAAGCAGGTGTGTAGCTTTGTATCAGTATTGTAAATGCTGCTGATGCTCCATTTTTAATCTTAAAGCAGCCAGTTCCTTTTACATTAAATAGGGCCTGCGTCATGTTACCATCTGCATGGAATAAAACATTATGCTACATGCCTAACTAAGCAAGAGCACCATAATTCACCCAGATTCCCAAATGCCCTGACACTCTTTGAAATGCAGTGTAAGACATCCATGATTTAAGACTAATGTATTTCTAAGATACTAACTGTGAACTATGGAAAATATTCAAATATACTCTTAAGAAGAGGATACAGCCATTTTTATAATATCTACAATTTTATGTTTCATAGGCGGGGGGCGGGCAAGTGGGGCAATTTTCCCCAGGTCCCAGAGGGGCCCCCACGAGATATAGTATTCTATAGTATTGCAACATTTTTTTATGGAAGGGGCCCCCAAAATTGCTTTGCCCCAGGCCCCCTAAATCCTCTGGTGGCCCTGTTCATAGATAGGCATGTGGGGGCAATTTTTAAGCACTCCAGTTGTGAACCAGTGAAGAGGGAAGAAGGGTAGTTTAAAAATACTTTAAAAAAATAAAATTTCTCAGCCATACTGTAATAAAAGGGCATCAATTCATTTTTTGCTTTTTTCAGTTTCTTACGTTAAGTTTAATATTGAAACAAATTTCACTAAGTGATAGAACTTAATCCCATATTGCTTTCTTGATATACCATTACCTGGCAATCCAGCTCTTTTCTTTATTTATACACATGTTCATGCACACATGTGCCTACTCTTATGGGACCATAGGGCTAAATTATTAAAAACATGCATGCTCCAAATGGAGTAGTGTGTGCAAACAGATAGATGCATATATAAAAAGCGCACACACGTTTGTTCCCCATAAAAATTTGCATGCGTATAAACCTGGCCTGTTTTGTAAAGGATTGTGATCGAGAAAGCTGTTACACATTTGAAACTGTGTTGAGAAATGTACATGAGTTTCTGGAATAACTGAACACACAAACTGATGGAAGGTTGGTCTTGCCGCAGGCTTCCTATGTGACTTTAGTCTTGTGACTTAATCTTTCTGTTCCTGAGTTTCTCTGTTAGTAAAATGGGATAATAATACTTACTTGGCTTATAGGAAGGTTTTGAAGCTAAATTTATTAAAGTTTTTGAAGTCACCCTTGAATGGAAGGAAGTACAAAACATTATAATACTTTAAAAAAGTGGTCAATATGGTGCCGTGGTTTCTGAGGCTGCTGTGTAAATGTGAGCACACTGAAAATGTGTGTGTATATGTACATTATATATTACATCTGTGTGTGTCTGCGTGCGCACACACAGGATGGACGATGCTCTGGGAATGAATGAGTTGTGTAGTGCAGTGGTTCTCAACCAGGGGCACAGAGAGGTCTTCGGGGGGTACATCTAGATATTTCCCTAGGTTTACAACAGGCAACATAAAAAACTCTAGCGAAGTCAGTACAAACTAATATTTCATACAATGACTTGTTTATACTCCTCTCTATATACACTGAAATGTAAGTACAATATTTATATTCCAATTGATTTATTTTATATTTATATGGTTAAAATGAAAGTGAGCCATTTTTCAGTAATAATGCTCTGTATTTTTGTATTTTTATATCTGTTTTTGTATTTTTATATCTGTTTTTGTAAGAAGTTTTTAAATCAGATGAAACTTGGGGTTATGTCAGACAAATCAGACTCCTGGAAGGGGTACAGTAGTCTGGAAAGGTTGAGAGCCACTGGTGTAGTGAACGGGGCTGTGGTCTGTAGGTCTCCTGTCTCAGCTTCTAGAAGCTGGAAGATGTGCGGTGAATGAGGCATCAAACTGCAGGAAGAAATAGGATGGTCTTGTGGTTAAGGCTTTTCAGTGCTATGATGCACGTTGAATGCTGTGATACATGTTGAATATTGTAGAATTGAATTCTGTCTCTGCCTCTACCACAGAATTCCCGTGTGGTGATGAGTAAGTCAGTTACACTAGATTTTCCCAGGTGGTCACCAGTTGTGAGTTCTGCATTTTCTGGGTGCCCAACTTGAGACCCTAGGGCCTGGTTTGTAGAAGCGCTGAGCACTTAAGCTGTAGCCAAGTTCAACAGGAGCTGCCCCTTGAACATATAATGTGCTATAAAAATGCTAGGTCCTCTGAAGAATTATGCCCTAAGCATCTCAAACTGGGCACTACTGACCTTAATATCTATGTGCCTCAGTTCCCCGTCTGCGGGATGGTATGGTGGAAATAAATTCATTAGGGTGTGTGATACCTTCATATGGAACAATGAGGATAAAAAATACGGAATAGCTGCCCATTTAGTGAGCCCGTTCCATTCTGTGCACTGAATGAGACCAGGGTCCCATGGCAAAAAAAAAGATATTGAGTATGTGATCATATAATTAAAGACTGTATCATAATGCGTGCGCAAAAGCGGCCAAATTAAAGCTGCGTGGCAACCTTAATTCTGGCATTTCCTAACCTTTGAGTGCTTGACTTTGCTAACTTGATGATCTTTTA
The DNA here is from genome assembly GCF_016161935.1 of Mauremys reevesii. Classification (NCBI taxonomy): domain Eukaryota; kingdom Metazoa; phylum Chordata; order Testudines; family Geoemydidae; genus Mauremys; species Mauremys reevesii. The sequence goes on along the minus strand of NC_052627.1, from coordinate 21,806,522 downwards.
ACATAGATTTTGTGTGTAATATATACATATACACATATAACAATCATACTCACCTACTTTGTAAAGCACTTTGTGTTCTACTGAGGAGAAGCACTTATAAGATTATGTATATTGTGCTGCATGACTTCTGAGCTCTCCTCTCCATTGAATTATATTCAAAACATTCCTTTCAAACTGAGGCAATTTCAAGACAATTCATCTTCCTTTAGCACTCATTGAACTTTTGAAAATCCCTTTCCCCAATGAATGATTGATTGTATCAAATGTCTAGGATAGGGGGAAAGGGGTTGGGCTGATTTTTCATAAGTATCACTTACTGCTTGCATAGATACAGTCTTAATTAGAACAAATTATGAGCTACCTATGAAATGCCAGGGCCTAGTTCAGAAAAAAGTCTTGCTTTTATGTGCTCATGTTACTGAGGATAGCCTGTTTGCAAACTCAGATTTTTGATCTGAAGAAATGGATGGAGAATGTTGTTCTTTTCACAAAAGTAATGTTAATGATGTGGCCCTGGCATATGCACAATACACAAATACTGTGGCTTCTAATATTTTCAGAGCTGGGGGGAGTATTTGGAATGGAAACAGTATTCCTGTACTGTACTCATTCTGCCATTGATGGTTTTGTGTTGAGAGGATCATGGTTGCAAGCAAGGTTCCCTCTCAATTGAAAGCATGCTCAGCTGCACCCCCTGCTGGCAGCCACTGCACATTGAACACTGCCTACTGTGTTGTGAAGCTCCCTTCACTAGTAGACATCTCCTCTCCACTGGAGGTTTCCTCTCTTGTTGTCTGATGGAGGAAGGGACACTAGGCCTCCCTGCTAACCCTGCTTCTCCGCAGGGAAGGGTCTTCTGGAATTGCTGGAGGAAGGGCGCTATGAAGCCCCTGCTCCTTTCCATAGGTCCTATCCTCCTGTGGCTGCCACTAGTAACCAAAAGAAGCAAGCTGGACTGAGGAGGGGGAAAAGTTGGTTCTGGGGGGGGAGAGATGGAATGTGGCAAAACAAACAGAACAGAGAAACCCATTTTTTGTTGGTGGTGGTGTTCCAGGCTCTCTTCTGTTCTAGTATTCATCAGACAAGGCTGCTCAGTACCTGTCTGGAAAAACATTCACCTAATTATACCTCCTGTTTGAGGCGTTCTCCCTCAGACATCGAGCACATTAATCCATAGTAATTTTTCCCAGAAGCATAGTCTTGGCTCAGCTTTCTGTCGTGGTGGGCTGTCAGATTTAACCATTTGCCAGTAATCTCACCTAGTAGGCCGCTGCCACCACAGTTGCAGCTGCCGGAATCTGTTCTACAATGGTGCTCATTGTTCAGCTTGAATCATTAACTGGAAAAGGGACACACTTCTTTCGTTTGAGTACAAATGAATTTTGTAACTCTTAATTGGTGTAATTTTTCCAAAATCATTTTTAGTTTGATTTTTGAATTCCACTAATAAAGAAGGTTTTCTTTAGATTGGAACCATAGTAATGGGTTATAACATTGAATATGGATCAAGAATTTTCAACTCCACTTACAGAAAGAGTCTCTAGGAAGAAGAAAAGGAGCCTTAGGTTGTTTGTATTCATGTTTTGGCAGTATTTAGAACACCACTTCAACAAGTGTTATGTTGTCATTATACAATATACTTGTAATTAAAACCCTAAGTATTAGGTACCAGATACAGTGTTCACTGTTGGCTGTGGAATGGCTTATTACCCTTTCATGTTAAAAGTACAGTTTGTCCCTTTGCAGGTATGATATTATTTATTCCAGGGTATTTTTTTAAAAAGGTTCTGCTGTAGTTTCATTGATAGGAAAATAATGTAAGAATATAAAAACAGCTATACTGGGTCAGACCAGTCCATCTAACCCAGTCTCCTGTCTTCTATCAGTGGCCAGTGCCAGATACTTCAGAGGAATGAACAGAACAGGGCGCTTATCAACGGATCCATCCCCTATTGTCCAGTCCTAGCTTCTGGTAGTCAGACTCTTAGGGACACCCCATAGCATGGGCATGCATCCCTGACCATCTTGGATAGTAGCCATTGATGAACCTATCCTCCATGAACTTACCCAATCCTTTCTTGAACCCAGTTATGCTTTTGGCCTTCACAACATCCACTGCCAATGAGTTCCACAGATTGACTGTGCGTTGTGTGAAGAAGAACTTCCTTATATTTGTTTTAAACATGCTGCCTATTAATTGGGTGACCCCTGGTTCTTGTGTTAAAATAACACTTCCTTATTCACTTTCTCCACACCATTCACAATTTTATAGACCTCAATCATATCCCCCCTTAGTCATCTCCTTTCCAAGCTGAACAGCCCCAGTCTTTTAAATCTCTCATATGGAACTGTTCCACACGCCTAGTCATTTTTGTTGACCTTCTCTGTACTTTTTTCATTTGTAATATACTTTTTTTGAGATGGGGCAACCAGAACTGCATACAGTCTTCAAGATGTAGACATACCATTGATTTACCTAGTAGCAATATGATATTTTATCTCTTATTATCTATCTCTTTCCTAAAGGTTCCTAATATTGTTAGCTTTTTTGACTGCCACTGCACCTTGAGCAGATGTTTTCAGAGAACTATCCTCCATGACTGTAAGATTTTTCTTGAATGGTAATTTAGACCCCTTAATTTTGAATGTATAGTTGGAATTATGTTTTCCTATGTATATTACTCTGAACTTATTAACATTGAATTTCTTCTGCCATTTTGTTGCCCAGTCACCCAGTTTTGTGAGATCCCTTTGGAATTCTCAGTCCACTTTGGTTTTAACTATCTTGAGTAATTTAGTATTTTCTGCAAATGTTGCCACCTCCCTGTTCACCCTCTTTTTTCCAAATCATTTATGAATATTTTGCATGGCACAGGTCCCAGTACAGATCCTACTATTTACCTCTCTCCTTTGTTTCCTGTCTTTCAACCAGTTACTGATCCACGAGAGGACTCTCTCTCTTATCCCATGACTGCGTACTTTGCTTAAGAGCATTTGGTGCTGGACCTTTTCAAAGACTTTCTGAAAGTCCAAGTACACTATATCCACTGGATTATCCTTGTCCACATGCTTCTTGACACTCTCAAAGAATTCTAATAGATTGGTGGGGCATGATTTCCCTTTACAAATTTAAATATGCAAAGTATTGTTTGCAGTCAAGGTATATTGCAATGCATAAAATATGTATTTTACCGTTTCTGAAGTCCCTGCCCTACACCATGTTGACTGTTGCTATAGAGAACAATTTTATGTTGAGGTTGATGTATTTCTGTATGTATAAAAAGAGATAATTTTGTCTTTCCAAAATAGGTGGAGTACTGTTTGTACCAGCAATCTGTGCCAGTACCTAATGTAAATGTTCTCTCAAGAATTACACCATCTTTAAAACTATGTGCTAAGGACAAACTCCTTTGCTTACAGTAGCAGAAAAACACAACTTTAAGCCAGGCACTGTGGAAGAAGAGGTAAAGTGAATAAACATGCGTACACACATTTTTGTAGGACTTCTCCCATTTTTGAAAGTGTATAGGTATAACTGCCTGTCAGAGCTCTACCAGCTAGAAAAGAGGAACATGCATAAGGATCTGATCCAGCAAAGCACATGCTTAACTTTAAGCACTGGTCCCATTGACTTCATGGGGATTAATTGTGTACTTAAAGTTTTGCATGGCTTAAGTGCTTTGGATTGAGGTTCAAATGGATTTTTTTTTTCCGGAACAGGGTGCGTGAAGCTTATTCAGTCACAAAGGAGGAAAGGCCTCCTTCTGCCAAAGTCTGTAACACAAAAGTTTGATGCTTCATGTGCCCAGATATAACACTAACAGAAAGTGTAACGCTTTCTACAGCCCAAAGGTAAGAGTGAAAAATGCTTCCCACAGCCAAAGCCCAAGGTGGGAGCGTGTTGTGTTGAGCAAAGGTCCTTTCCAGATGCTGTTTATATTACTGTAGAGTACCAGATGTTTGCTACCTACAGACTTGTTAGCATCACCATCATGAATCCCCTGCCAATTATTAAGGCTTTGCTGCATATCTCTCGTAGCCATTGCATATTGATCTTGATATCATATCCGTTCTTGATCCTGGCGGCATTTTCAAGGACATCTGCCTATTCTGGGCGATTAACACTCTATTTGCTAGACACAGCCATTACACACAGGCTTACCCAGCTAAGAAGTGTTTTTCCAGATACCTGCCTTATCACCAATTTACATACTCAGGTGGTGGGGGAAAAATCTGCAGGGAAATTGAAAGAAAAATGACATGCAGATTCCAGGACCTGAAATCTTAGAGCAGCCAGTCTGAAGTCACTTGGGGATCATAAAGTGTAAACCAGCTTTTGGAGTGCTTTCCATCCATTCTCCCCTTGTGTCATAGATCATAAACTCTTGTTTATGGCCGCAGTTTCAGCTACCGCGGGATTTGCCAGCAGCGCTACCCTGTAGTAGCTTTCCAACCTTTGAATGTTTTCAAAGGGAAGCTTTGTTTACTTCAACATTTCTTTCACAAAGTAACTTATATTGCCTCTTGTCCTAATTCCTACCATCGTATTGGTCACATGCTCATATGTCGTTAAAACAAGGTGTGGGTTTGTGTACATAGCTGCACCCTGTTCTTAAGGACGATGTTTGTGTGTTCGAACTGTAAACTGCTAAGGTGTCAATACGTATTATCTGTGCACTTTAAAATATGTACATAATATAAACACTTGCCTTTTCTTTTGCTCACTTCTGGCTTTCTTTTTAGCAACTCTCCTTTAAAAGCAACACAAGCAAAAACTTGTCATTGTTCTGTGGTATGTGATGTGATAAGAACTTGATTACTTGCTGCTGATAGAACAAATCAAGCAGACCTGGTTTTTTTTTCAGTTTATCTGGGCATTACATTTGGTACATATTTATTACCCAAACTAACAACTTCCCTTATCACTCAGGAGCCTCTGTAACAGGCTTACATAAGGGATCAGAACCAAACAACAATCCCTGCCTTGTGAGCTCTCCCGAATCTTGGAGAAAGCTGCTGATTTCTCAACAATGGAGCAAAGATTTAGGGTGAGGTTGATTATAGAGAGTGGTAAGTTCTTTGGGACAAGGAATATCTTCCTGTATGTCTGCATAGTGCCTAGCACCTTTGTGGGGCTGTAGTAATATCCTTAATAAATAATGAGTCAGTGAGGTACTAGTTTTCATTTAATCGAGATTTGTTTTCTCTGTGTCTGACTCTCTCTGTGCTTTAGGCTCTGTTGAGTTAGTTTTTCCAAGCTGACTCACTTAATTTTGAGAGTACATTTGTCTCCACCCTCATATGCAATCAGTGCCCTTCTTTCTTGCATTGTGAGACCTTGGCAGTATGAACTGTTACATAACGAGTTTTCAAGAACTATATTCTCCCAAGGCACAGGCAACAAAGACTATTGCAATTTATGTTTTTCGTCAGCTTAGGTGATTGTGATCTAGGAATTGGGTGTGGTCTCAATTTTCCCTTTGTTGTCCCTTGGCCATCTATAATCAGGTCACCTTGTCAATTAAAATAACATGTGAACACATTATTTTTCCTCCTGTAATTCACCTGGTTTGATTGGGGGGGGAAAAAAAATCAGTTGCCCACCTCTTCATCAGCCCAGGACAGGTACATTGCTACCTCTTTGGGCTTAGGGTGTGTATGCTAGACTCAAAACACCTTACTATCAAGCCATCTGGGCATTGGCACCTTCTTGTTTCTAGCAATCATATTTTTGTCTCTGCCTAGAATTTCTCTGGTGACACAGTGGTGGCTGGAGAGCTGAAAAGCATTCTAAATATAGTGGTCTGAACAGTGCGTCATAAGTAGAGGTTCAACCAATGGAAACAGCAAGAGTTCTTGTGGGACAAAGAATTAAGAGTTGTACATGTGAGAGATATCACCAGTTGCACGTGTGAGACTGCATTTGATTGACTCATCTTTTTAGTGGCTGATCTGGAAAAAAGATTCTTCTTTCATTTTGTGTGCAAAGTGAACTTTTTTTCCTTTGTGTGGAAAGTGTTGTGGGGACTCAAGGACTATAAGGGTCTGTCTACACTGCAATTAGACACCTGCAATTGGCCTGTGCCAGTTGACTTGGGCTGGGGCTGCGAGGCTGTTTAATTGCTGTGTAGACTTCTGGAGCCTGGGCTCTCAGACCCTGTGAGATGGGAAGGTCTCAGAGCTCAGACTGCAGCCCAAGTCTACGCTGCAATGAAACATCCTGCAGCTTGAGCCCCAGGCACCCAAGTCGGCTGTCCCGGGACTGCTGCATCTTGTTGTTTGCCTCGTAGATGTAGCCTAAGAGGCTCCAACAAGCATGTCATCTTAAGAATGATCATAGAATCATAGAATATCAGGGTTGGAAGGGATCTCAGGAGGTCATCTAGTCCAACCCCCTGCTCAAAGCAGGACCAATCCCCAACTAGAGCATCCCAGCCAGGGCTTTGTCAAGCCTGACCTTAAAAACCTCTAAGGAAGGAGATTCCACCACCTCCCTAGATAACCCATTCCAGTGCTTCACCACTTTCTGAGTGAAAAAGTTTTTCTTAATATCCAACCTAAACCTCCCCCACTGCAACTTGAGACCATTACTCCTTGTTCTGACATCAGGTACCACTGAGAACAGTCTAGATCCATCCTCTTTGGAACCCCCTTTCAGATAGTTGAAAGCAGCTATCAAATCCCCCCCTCATTCTTCTCTTCTGCAGACTAAACAATCCCAGTTCCCTTAGCCTCTCCTCATAAGTCATGTGCTCCAGCCCCCTAATCATTTTTGTTGCTCTCCGCTGGACTCTTTCCAATTTTTCCACATCCTTCTTGTAGTGTGGGGCCCAAAACTGGACACAGTACTCTGGATGAGGCCTCACCAATGTCGAATAGCGGGGAATGATCACGTCCCTTGATCTGCTGGCAATGCCCTTACTTATACAGCCCAAAATGCCATTAGCCTTCTTGGCAACAAGGGCACACTGTTGACTCATAGCCAGCTTTTCGTCCACTGTAACCCCTAGGTCCTTTTCTGCAGACCTGCTTCCTAGCCATTCGATCCCTAGTCTGTAACAGTGAATGGGATTCTTCCGTCCTAAGTGCAGGACTCTGCACTTGTCCTTGTTGAACCTCATCAGGTTTCTTTTGGCCCAATCCTCTAATTTGTCTAGGTCCCTCTGTATGCTATCCCTACCCTCCAGCGTATCTACCACTCCTCCCAGTTTAGTGTTATCTGCAAACTTGCTGAGGGTGCAGTCCACGCCATCCTCCAGATCATTAATGAAGATATTGAACAAAACCGGCCCCAGGACCGACCCTTGGGGCACTCCGCTTGAAACCAGCTGCCAACTAGACATGGCGCCGTTGATCATTACCTGTTGAGCCCGACAATCTAGCCAGCTTTCTATCCACCTTATAGTCCATTCATCCAGCCCATACTTCTTTAGCTTGCCGGCAAGAATATTGTGGGAGACCATATCAAAAGCTTTGCTAAAGTCAAGGAATAACACATCCACTGCTTTCCCTTCATCCACAGAGCCAGTTATCTCCTCATAGAAGGCAATTAGGTTAGTCAGGCATGACTTGCCCTTGGTGAATCCATGCTGACTGTTCCTGATCACTTTCCTCTCATCTAATTCTTTATCACAGTTGAGGCATAAAGAGAAATCTGAAATGAAACTCATTCCACAGTTCAGGCTTTTCCTCACTGAATGAGAGGATTGTTTTTTACTTTCTGCTTTTCCCTGGTGGAGAAAGCCTTTTCATCTCATGAGGCCAGAGAGAACTCCTTACTTTGGTGCCTGAGGAGTCAGATGGAGTAGTCAGGCTACATTTCGCCTTAATTAAATTGATCTTCACTCCTCCTTGAAGATTTTGGAGGCCTTTTCAAGCACGAGGGATCAATGGGCTCTTGCACAGAAGAACAGGCAGTACTCAAATGGCTGATGAAGTTTCAGCCTATGCTTGAAAAGTCCGTTGATTTTTAACCGTGACACCTAGCTGTCCATCTCTGCACATCCCCAGCAGTTCATTATAAACAGATAAAATTGTCAGTTCAGAGCACTGACCACTTAATGTTTAATTCTCGAGAATCAGTGGGTCCTTTTCTATTTTATTCTTGGTGTTTTCCCTAACATGCTGGTTGCATTGTTCAGCGCTGAAAGCAGGATTCCTTTTCAGACATGAATATACCAGCTATTTTTGCATTTGAAGTTGTGTGATTTTTCTTCATGTTGTGCTTTCCAGAGAGCATTTTCCTTAACCATCTCCAGTAAAAACTGGTATAAAAGGTCACCAGTTCTGAATCAGAATCATGTTTTTACTTGTCCACTTTCCCCAGTTCAGTGGCAAGAAATGTGGTGTGGAATGTTGTGTGCTGTGCAGTGTTTGCTGAAGGAGTTCAACTATGATTTCCCAGGACAAACAGATATTTTTAATCAAGGTAGTCAGCTAGATGTCTAGTGAAGAGAGAGGTTAGAAGGGTAGGCTTGTCACTTGGTGCTCCTGTCATTTTGCTTGTATCTGTAATCTGAGCATTTTCAATCCTGTAAAATCCTTCTCCCTCATGGCCTAAGGAAAAACAGAGTTTTATTTTTATTTTTTGTAAGTGATTTGGGTACTGAAAGGGTCTGCTTACCCACAAGTAGTGGAATCTGCACTTCACTGCATCAGCAGCATGCCTCAAACTTGACTCAGAAGGACCGCTGGTTTAGGGGTCAAAAAGTAGTTTTGTCTCCATATCTGTTTGGTCCCTAGTCACTCTGTCAATTGTGGTAGCATGATTTGAGTGCTATGGTGCTGTGGATCACTGGGAAACTCCCAAATGTCTGTCTGTTGTTAATGACTTCCAGTCATTAATGACTTGGCAGAAATCTGACTAGTGACCCACAGTCAAAAGGTTCTGTTATCCCATTGCCAATTCACTGAGTCAACCAGGCCTCTCATGATTTCTGTACTTGCTTATTTTATTTTACTCCATCAGAATTTTAGGATCAAGTGGGTATGGATTCATAAAGCTGTGATTTTCTAGTGAGTGAATGTTAAAATGATATAATACATAGGTTAAGAAAAGAGTGTCTGTACATATGGGTATAATGCTTAAATTATTGAAAAGTACAAAGGTTGGTTTAAAAGTAATACAATATACATAGTACATAATCAGCAATAACCCAAATAAGATTAATAAATGTAAAGAACGATACAATTTAGATATTAGCATCTGAGTATTCGGGTACATCACTCATGAAAAGTTATACAGAGAGTTGGTTGCAGAAAGCAGGGCTGCCCAGAGGATTCCGGGGGCCCGGAGTCTTCGGCGGTAAGTCGTCGGCGGGGGGTCCTTCCGTTCCGGGACCCGCCGCCAAAGTGCCCCAAAGACCCACGGCGGGGACCCCCCTCCGCCGAATTACCGCCGAAGCGGGACCCGCCGCCGAAGTGCAGCCCCCACCGCGGGTCTTCGGGGCACTTCGGCGGCGGGTCCCAGAACGGAAGGACCCCCCCGCCGCCGAATTACCGCCGAAGACCCGGCTGCACTCCGGCGGCGGGTCCCGCTTCGGCTGTAATTCGGCGGCGGGGGGGTCCTTCTATCCCGGAGAGGAAGGACCCCCCGCCAGCGAAGACCGGGAGCGAAGAAGCTCCGGGGGCCCGGGCCCCGCGAGAGTTTTCCGGGGCCCCCGGAGCGAGTGAAGGACCCCGCTCCAGGGGCCCCGAAAAACTCTCGTGGGGGCCCCTGCTGGGCCCGGGGCCTGGGGTAAATTGCCCCACTTGCCCCCCTCTCTGGGCGGCCCTGGCAGAAAGCAAATCGATGACTGAGTGAAGATTGTCCCTCAGTAATTGAGAATTTAGGATAGGTTGTCCATTAGAAAATACAATCCATCGGGAAAGTATTTCAGTTACTTTCCCAATTGCACTTCTCATTGGCACTCCAGCTCATGTCTCCGGGTATTTCCTGATGTCTGGTGACGTGTTCTAGTTAAGTTACTGTTAGAAATTACCCAAACGTAAATTGATTATTATGGCTCTGCATAGCACACCGTTGATTCATGCAGCATTTTGCAAAGACATACCAAAAGAAGTTCCCTGCTCCAAGATGCTTACAAGCTGGAACACTTATTCTTCTTACCATGAATTGTTTACCTTGCTTTGGTTGTTGGTATCATGAGACTCTATGAAGTGATTGCAGACTATTTTTAGAGATGTAGTTGCCCCTCTGGGCAGCTCTGGCTTTTTAAAATCTAATCAAGATTTTAAAAATGAGTGGCTCAAGTGTTCATATCATTGCTATGTCTAAACATTTATTACTGCACAGGCCTGGCATGTTGTCTGGTCATTTCAGGAATTACTAGTTGCAGTGGCCAGTACCAGATGCTTAAGACGAAAGTGTAAGAAATACTGCAGTAAGCAATTATAAAATAACAGGTCTGTAGGGAAAGTTTTCTCTTAAAGCCCTCATTAGTTTGTGATCATCTTATGCCTTGAAGCACGAGGGTTTATATCCCATCCAAACCACTTGGGATTTGATTTTGTTGTTTTAATCCTTTCTATTGTAACGCTGGATGTTTTTGTTATCTATGCAACTGGCCGGGCCTTTTCTGAATCCATCTAAGCTCTTACCCTCAGTGAGATCTTGTTCACTCATAAATTGTTCAGAATGGTCACTTCAGAATGACAAGAGCATCCTCTGTCTCAGATTTCAGAGGCAAAGTGTGCTCTTTTTGCAATGCTCGCAGCCTGTATCAGCCTGAGAGCTAAGGATCTAATGTGAATCTTAGGGTATGGCTACACTTGCGAGTTGCAGCGCTGGTGGAGGCTTTCCAGCGCTGCAATTAGTAAGTGTCCACACCTGCAGGGCACATCCAGCGCTGCAATTCCCTGGCTGCAGCACTGGCCGTACACCTGGCTCAGCATGGGGAATAAGGATTGCAGCGCTGGTGCTGCAGCGCTGGTCATCAAGTGTGGCCACACACCAGCGCTGTTATTGGCCTCCAGGGTATTAGCAGATATCCCAGAATGCTTTTATAAATTACTCTCTTTGTTTTGTTATGCAGCCTCTCTTTGTTTTGTTGTGAACTCCGAGCTCCGCAGCTCGGTTGATCCCGGAGCTGCTTATCTACAAACACAGCTCCTGTTTGCTGTGGTCAATCTGTGAACAATCAAATGAGATAATGAGGCAGGCAGGGAGTGAGTGTTTGCTTGACAGAAACGGGGCAGAGGGGAGAGAGGGAGTCCGTTGGCTGCAGGCTGTTTGCAGTTAAGAGTTAAGGGTAAGGGATTGGGAACATGTTCTGATTTTTCAAGGCAGGAAGGTAACACACAGTGTTGGCTCCAAAAATCCACTCTCTCTCGCCCACTCCCTGTCGCACTATGCCCCACCCCACCCCCCTCTTTTGAAAAGCACGTTGCTGCCACTTGAATGCTGGGATAGCTGCCCATAATGCATCACTCCCAACAGCGCTGCAAATGCTGCAAATGTGGCCACACACCAGCGCTGGTAGCTGTGAGTGTGGCCACACACCAGCACTGGCCCTGCACAGCTGGACGACCAGCGCTGCAATTACCAGCGCTGCAGATTTGTAAGTGTAGCCATACCCTTAAACACTGGCCATAGCAGTGAATGGCTCTGATTAATACACTGCTGAGCTGGCACCATTGTATTCAGCTGTGCAGGAAAGCACCGTTCATGTTCGTAATGTGATAGGTTAAGTAAACTGAAGCTAGGGTGCAGCAGAAACAGCCCACAATTTTGGGTTCAGAGAGCTAAAGGCAAACAGGATTCTTGCAGTGGGGGTTTAATACGTGTAAGGCCTTGTCTACACTGGCACTTACAGCGCTGAAACTTTCTTCATTGGCTGTGTAGACATCAAAGGGTTTCTCACAGCCTACATCTCCCCTCCTCCCAGCATTGGTCTGACTGCCAGTTCTGTCCAAATGCAGAGATCAAGTTACTGTCTACAGCTCACTCGTCTCATAGTGCCTTCCAGCAGAGCCTGAGCCCAGTCATTTCCTCCCAACACCCCTCTCGTGAACCACTTGACTGCCTGGTAATTGCTTCAAAAAGAGCATTCCTTTGTAGTATATCATTTGCTCAGGAAGAGGCGCTCACTCTGGAGGGTATTATACCACCTGTCACACAACCCATCTTAGTCAGAGTTCGCTTCCATGACTCTGCTGCTTGCATTGGAAAATGATTGAGAACAGTGGATTTTTGTGTGATTTGTCTAAAACTTCTTGTAAACAGTTTCAGCTCATGCCCTTCCATACTGTGTACTCCAGAGTAAACAGCGTGCTGTAAATACACAGAACGACGGATTAGCCTTAAATCAATAAAAAAGACATTTTTGTAGGATTGTCTCTTTTAATTCTAGATGGAAATGAAGATTGGACGTTTAAATGCGGCGTGTATTTGTCAGTGTTTGTCACATCACCTGTTTGTAATTGTAACTGTTAGGGCTTGATTTTTAACAATGGGAGTTGCCGGGTGCAGAATAAAATCTGGCCATTAGAGTGGACTTTTCCAAAGTGCTCAGGGTTGTTCGAACTCTGCTCCCTCTGAAATTAGGGGGAGTTTTACAGTTGTCATTGCTAGGAGCAGAGTTAGGTGAGGAGCACGGGCAAAAATCCCACCTGCAGCAGTTAATATTCAAAGTGTTTTGTTATCGCAAAGGCAGGCAAAATCAGCTCACACTAGCCAATCAATGTGAATGTAGCATTGCACTCAGAGATGGCATGTCGGGGGCTGACTGAGGCAGAATTATCCTGCTAGCTCTGACGGGGAGCTCACATTGCAGTGGCTGAAAGTATTTGCTTGCCCCAGCATTCTGCCAGCTCTAACTAGCAACCAGAGAATGGCTTTCCCGTCATCATGGGCTCACCCTTATCTTGTCTTTCCTCACTATCTTTGGGAAAGCTGCTCTGTCTGTGGCACTATCCTCACACAACCTCTGCATTCCCCAGCCACTTTGTAGCTGTCCCTCGTGCTCAAGAAGGTTATAAAAATGGTTCAAGGCCTTGTCTGCACAAGCATTTCGCCCAGTGGTAAACCCTCCCCACCCCAGAGAGCATAATTCTTCATTATTTTCAACCAAAATTGATGTTAAATCTGCTTAATGTTAAATATGCTCTTAATCTGCATGAAAAAAGTCTGTTTTTAATCTTCTGTGCCACTGCGCTGGAGGAGTAGTTAGCTTTCGATCTAGAAGCGTCATACCGCTATGGGATCTTGTGTGTTGTTTTATTTATTTGTATTACATGGAATATTTGTATTCCATGCTACATGTAGCATGGAAAGACACCACTCAGGATTAGATTCATAGACTCATAGATTTTAAGGCCTGAAGGGACCATTAAGACCACCTACTCTGACATAACAGGCCAAAGAACTTCACCCAATAACTTCTGCACCAAGAACTTACCCTCTGAAACGGATACCCAGATGCATAACTAGCCATCTGCACATGTATTTGCATGTACGATCGCAGTAAATGCTGCTACAGGGGGCCCAGATAATCTTCATCCTAGAATATTAAGGGAATTGGCGAGTGAAATTGCAAGCCTGTTAGCGATGATTTTTAATAAATCTCTAAACTTGGGGGTTGTACCGTTTGACTGGAGATTAGCTAATATAGTTCCTATATTCAAGAAGGGGAAAAAAAGTGACCCGGGTAACTACAGGCCTGTTAGTTTAACATCTGTAGTATGCAAAGTCATGGAAAAAATTTTAAAGGAGAGAGTGGTTACGGACCTTGAGGCCGATGGCAACTGGGACAAATTCCAGCATGGTTTTACGAAAGGTAGATCGTGCCAAACCAACCTGATCTCCTTCTTTGAGAAAGTAACAGATTTTTTAGACAAGGGAAATGCGGTGGATCTAATATATCTTGATTTCAGTAAGGCGTTTGATACGGTACCGCATGAGGAATTACTGGTTAAATTGGAAAAGATGGGGATCGAAATGAAAATCCAGAGGTGGATAAGGAGCTGGTTAAAGGGGAGACTGCAGAGGGTCGTATTGAAGGGTGATCTGTCGGGTTGGAGGGGGGTTACCAGTGGAGTTCCTCAAGGTTCGGTTTTGGGTCCGATTTTTATTTAATCTATTTATCGCTGACCTCGGAACCAAAAGTAGGAGTGGGCTGATAAAGTTTGCGGATGACACCAAGTTGGGAGGTATTGCCAATTCGGAAAAGGATCGGGATATCCTCCAGGGAGATTTGGATGACCTTGTAAACTGGAGTATTAGTAACAGGATGAAATTCAATAATGAGAAGTGTAAGGTTATGCATTTAGCAGTGCATTTAGGGATGACTAACAAGAATTTTAGTTATAAGCTGGGGACGAACCAGTTGGAAGTAACGGAGGAGGAGAAGGACCTAGGAGTCCTGGTTGATCATAGGATGACTATGAGTAGGCAATGTGATGTGGCCGTTAAAAAGCTAATGCGGTCTTGGGATGCATTAGGCGAGGTATTTCTAGTAGAGATAAGGAGGTGCTAGTCCCGTTATATAAGGCGTTGGTGAGACCTCATTTGGAGTATTGTGTGCAGTTTTGGTCTCCCATGTTTAAGAAGGATGAATTCAAACTGGAACGGGTACAAAGAAGGGCCACTAGAATGATCCGAGGAATGGAAAGCCTGTCGTATGAAAGGAGACTTGAGGAGCTCGGTTTGTTTTCCTTAACCAAAAGAAGGATAAGAGGAGATATGATTGCACTCTTTAAATATATCAGAGGGATAAATACCAGGAGAGGAATTATTTCAGCTCAGTGCTAATGTGGACACGAGGACAAACGGATATAAATTGTCAGTCAGGAAATTTAGGCTTGAAATTAGACGAAGGTTTCTAACCATCAGAGGAGTGCAATTCTGGAACAGCCTACCGAGGGAAACAGTGGGGGCGAAGGACCTCCATGACTTTAAGATTAAGCTGGATAAGTTTATGGAGGGGATGGTATGATAGGATAACGGGTTTAGTCAATAGGTCAATAACGTGCCACACTGGTAATTAGTACAAAGGGTTAATGTTGGGATATTGTTAGCCTTTTCCAGAGGGTCTGGCTGGAGAGTCTTGCCCACATGCTCGGGGTTCAGCTGATTGCCATATTTGGAGTCGGGAAGGAATTTTCCTCCAGGGTAGATTGGCAGTGGCCCTGGAGGTTTTTCGCCTTCCTCCGAAGCATGGGGCAGGGGTCGCTTGCTGGTGGATTATCTGCTTCTTGAAGTCTTTAAATCATGATTTGGAGCATTCAACAGCAGAGTCAAGGGAGAGAATTAGTTCAGGAGTGGGTGGATCGGCTTATATGGCCTGCATCTTGCAGGAGGTCAGACTAGATGATCATAATGGTCCCTTCTGATCTTGAATTCTATGATTCTATGATTCTATACACGTACCTGTGAAGTCTCATATCTTCCCTGGCGGGCTCCTGATTTCGGGAGCTCTCTCTTAAGCTCATAATTAGGAGTCTGAATCTCCTGGGAAAAGAAGGAGACTTAAACAGAAAGTGGAGGTAAGATGCTGTACTCTCAAATGCTTCTGCTTTCTGTAGTCTCAGCTAGGTTGCTTTAATCTAATGACGGTGCAACCTAGTTGATGCCAGAGAGACTAGAAGCATGTGGGCGGAGCATCTCATCCTCACTTCTTTTCAGAGCACAGAGATAATGCATTGTATTGCAGGTAGCCAGCCTAGCTCCCCATGTGTAGCAGGGAGGGGCTTTCACAGCTAGAGCTGTGGTGAGAGGAGCAGGGCCAGCAGCAGTGGCAGAGCAGGCGCTGGAATAGTCCTCGAGGATCCCATCTCTCACTGAGCTAGGCAGGTGCATCCGAACCAGCACCCAGAGAGACAGTCTCCCCTGAACGAACCAGAAATCTCAGGAATATGGTCCCCCGCCACCCCCCTGGATGTCTGTGTTATTTGCTTGCCCTCTTTTGGTGGCTGCTGAAGTTTCTGACACAAGGACCCCTGTCCCCCCGCCCCCTCCCCACCATCAGGTGTCAATGAACAATGGTTTTAAAGTCCTATTTCCAGGTGTTTACCGTAAGTTTGTATTTATCTTTCGCTGTTTCTAGGGCACCTAAATGGCTAGTAACATTATGTATTTTAACTGACCGCTGTGGTATTCCTGTTACTGTAGCAGAGCAACAGGTACTGCGGTGAGGGGGCAGGAGTAGAAAATGAAAACGGGAAAAAGCAAACCCAGAGCAGGCCAGTGGGGTCATGTGTATTCCTCAGGTGTGTCAATTGAACCATTGCATCATTTGCATACATTCTCCAGGTTTCAGCCTCCCCAGGCACACACATACCAAACAGCTCTCAGAAACATGCTCCCTCCCAGGAGCAGCTCAGTGCAGTCAGAAGAAAATAGGAGCCGGAGCTAAACTGCTCTTGCTGCCCTAAACCTGAGTCCTGCAGCCCCACCCCTTCCATCAGTGGTGCCTTCTTGCCCAGCCCCAGCCTGTAGTGTGAAGAGCTGCTACTGGGAGCAAGTCTGGAGCCCCATGCTTCCTCCAGCACGAGCTAGGAACTGCTCACACCCACATCGACCTGACCCTCTCATTAATCATCTGGAGAGAGAGCGCCTTCTATACTGTCACCAGCTAGGGGAAACTACCAGTAGTCAGGGGAGAGCTGCTCACTTCTGGAACCAAAGGAGCACATTCCCAACAGGCTACTTACCATCCAGCCTACCACCAGACACCCAATACATTCTCCTTCATCCAGCCAGTTTCCACAGGATGATCATCATCGTTCACCACCACTACTACCATAAGATTCAATTGCCTGATGGGCTGACACCTTAAGAACTTCTATGATGTGTTTTAGGAAGTATAGTGGGTGGAGAGATATGAGGTCCGGAGCACCAGGGAAGGAGTGAGTGTTTTGTGAGTGGCCTGTGTGTCATGATTGTGGGAGTTATTTTTGGAATGGGAAACAGTAAAATGGATGAAGTGTTGGGGGGGGGAGGGCAGAGAATGTACATGGATCATCCCTGAAATGGGAAGTTTTAAAATTTGTCACTAATACTTGCCTTTACTTGGGTATTGGGTACTTTTTCCCCCACTGCTTTTACAATGAAGAATTGTTAAAGAGTGTGTGTGTGTGAGAGAGAGAGAGAGAGAGAGAGAGAGAGAGAGAGCTGTGAATAGTTTTATAACATTATAATCATTTTTAGAAGAGCGACACGTGAGAAATTTCACTAGACATGAACATACAGGGACTTCATCAGCTTGCGGTGCTAAGGAAAAAGCCCACTGTTGAAAAGACTTGTGCAAAACCAGACTTTTTATTTGCTTGGTGTCCTGTATTCTGGAACTTGAACTGAGTGGTGCAGAGGAAGAACCCAGTGAACTTTTGTACCATATGTCTTATCCTGATCCCATGGCACATCGACTGGCACAGTCATTCCTTACGTGATACGTTCCTGGAAAGCCCTTTAGAAACCTATTCCTAGTCCTCCTCCTCTTTCTCCAGCAGGGAAGCCAAGAAGGAACTTCTGTGCTATCTCATGAGGTGATAGTTCATTGGAACAAATTAAAGCAGCTGATCTTGTGTGTGGCATCCCCTCTAAAGGACATTGCTTCTTTTTCAAGAATAGCAATGGCATCTAATCTGACACCCCTGGGAGAGACTGGAAGAGCTCTGGATGTCCTGTTCTATGGGAAATGTAGCTGAGGACATAGTTCTAGACTACAATCAGTAATTGAGAACCCCAGGACTGAGGTGGATGCTTTCCTGCTGTCCCAGTGAGTTAAGGAACAATTATGTAAATTTTTTTAGCTCTCTGTTGAAAAGGAATTTCAGCTCCTGCATTTTCAACAAGGACCAGCACAATTGCAGGAAAAAAGCACTTCATATTCCCCTCCTTTTTATCCAAGGAATTATCCTTTTATAATCTTTAGTCATCAATGCAGAAAATAAAACCTGACAACATTTAGCTGAGGTTGGCTTATTTTTCTTTTGGACAAGAGGGAATCAGTTAGTGACGTTGGGGAAATATATAGATGGTTAAAGAAACCCCATCTCTGTAGCTTATCTAAAGCTCAGTCTTCTCCTCCGTGGGCAGCTGCAAATGAGTTTCCAGTGTAGGGGCAGTCTGCCAGGTAGAACGCCTATGCATTGTTAAAAGCCACAAAGGTCACAATGCGGCTGTAGACATTATGGAGGAGCACTAGCCCGTCCTTAGTTAAGCTAACAGCTATCTTCTCATTAAAAGCTTTATTCAGCTTTCCAACAAGATCTTTTTATGGCACGGTATATGTTTTGTGTGTCTGAAATCTTTGATATGTGCATTATAGGCCCTTTAGGATAACTCTTTTCTCTTAATTTCCTACTTTATACCTTACATGTCTAGTAAGTCTTACTTCATTTAGTAATTTACTCATTATACACTTATTTTCATAATCCCTTTTAATACGGACCTTAAGTAATTTGACTGGGTTTTGTTTCCACAAGTACCATGTTTTAATTATTACTGGACTTTGATAAAAGGGGACAGACATGTCTTAGTGATATACTGTAAGCATCAGATTTGAACTATTGTCAATTTCTGGAACCATAGGGTCACAGATGCCGACTTTCCAAAGTGTCGAGGGGTGCTTGACCCCGGGCTCTGCCCCAGGCCCACCTCCACTCCACTCCTTCCCCCAAGGCCCCACTCCTGCCCTGCCTCTTCCCACCCAGGTCTGCCCCCTCCCCGAGCACGCCGTATCCTCACCCCGCCCTCTGAGCCTCCTTCATGCCACGAAATAGCTGATTGCCAGGGGTGTGAGGCAGGGGGGAGGTGCTGATCCATGGGGCCTGCCAGTGGGTGGGCTGCACTGGGGGGCATGTGGGGAAGCTGATGGGTGCTGAGCACCCACTGGCAGCCTACCTTTTTTTTTCCTTGTGGGTGCTCCAGTCCTGGAGGACCATTTTGAAGGACCATTGTGATCATCTGGTCCAGGGGTTGGCAAGAGAAGTGGTGTGCCAAGTCTTCACTTGCGGTAATTTAAGGTTTTGCATGCCAGTAATACATTTTACATTTACAGGGGCCGGCGGATGGAACCCCAGGCCAGCAGCAGCAGGCCATAGTAAATCAGTTCGCGTGCCACAGGTTGCCGACACCTGATCTAGTTTGACCTCCCTGTGTAAAACATGCTTTAGGGCTTCCATTAATTAATTCCTGCTTTGAATCGAGTATCTGTGGTTAAACAAGAGCATATCTCTTAGTAAAACGTCCAATTATGATTTAAAATTTTCCAGCAATAGAGAATCCACCACAACCCTTGGTAAGTTGTTTCAGTGGTTAATTACCCTCACTGATAATTTTTTAAATCATATTTCTAATCTGAATATGTCTAGCTTCAGCTTCCAGCCATTAGATCTTGTTATACTTTTATCTGCTAGATTGAAGAGCCCTCTTTTTTCAAATTGTTGTTCCCCATGTAGATACTTAAAGACTCTGTTCATCAGGTCACTCCTTAATCATCTCTTTGTTAAGCTAAATAGATGGAGCTCCTTGCATCTTTCACCATAAGGCATGTGTGCCAATCCTTGAATCCTTTTTTGTTGCTCTTCTCTGAAGCCTCTCCAACTTACCACCATCTATCTTGAATTGTGGACACCAGAACTCGACAGAATTTTCAGTAGCAATTGTATTGTGCCAGATACAGAGGTAATATAACCTTCCTACTCCTACTTATACCTCAAAGGATCACATTAGCCCATTTAGCCAGTGTTGCACTGGGAGCTCATGTTCAGCTGATTAGCCACCATGACCTCCACATCTTTATCAGAGTCCGTGCTTCCCACGATAGAGTCCCCTGTCCTGTAAATATGGCCTGCATTCTTTGTTCCTAGATGTGTGACTTTGTTTGGCTGTTCTGAAATGTGGTTGTGGTTAGACAAACATCCGTCAGAGATGGTCTGGGTTTATTTGATTCTGCCACAGCACAGGGGGATGGACTAGATCAGTGGTTCTCAAAGCCAGTCCACTACTTGTTCAGGGAGAGCCCCTGGCGATCAAGGCCGGTGTGTTTACCTGCCATGTCCGCAGGTTTGGCCGATCGCTGCTCCCACTGGCCGTGGTTTGCCGCTTCAGGCCAATGGGGGCTGCAGGAAGCGGCGCGGGCCGAGGGATGTGCTGGCTCCCCCCTCACCGCGCTCGGGTTCTGCAGCTCCCAGAAGTGTGAGCCGCTGCCGCCACCGCCTCTCCCGCAGCTCCCCGCCTGCCGCTGCCTCAGCACTCCACGTGGACTTTTGCCTCCACGTGGAGCCAGCCTCTGACCAGCATGGGCATGGTAAGGGGAGTCCCGGGGGCAGTCAGGGAGCGGGGGGAGGATTGGATGGGTCGGGAGTTCTAGGGGTCCTGTCGGAGGGGGGGGGAGTGGTTGGATGGGGTGTGGGAGTCCCGGGGTCTGCCTGGGGCGGGGTGTGGATAAGGGTTGGGACAGTCAGGGAACAGGTAGGGAATAGGGTCCTAGGGGGGCAGTTAGGTGCGGGGTGGGTTTCAGGAGGGGGCAGTCAGAGAACAAGGAGCAGGGAGGCTTAGGTAGGGGGTGGGTAGGGTGACCAGACAGCAAATGTGAAAAATCAGGACGGGAGTGGGGGGTAATAGGAGCCTATATAAGAAAAAAGACCCAAAAATTGTGACTGTTCCTATAAAATCGGGACATCTGGTCACCCTAGGGGTGGGGTTCTGGGGGGCAGTTAGGGGCAGGGGTCCCAGGAGGAGGCAGTCAGGGGACAAGGAGCAAGGGGGGGTTGGGGGTTCTGACCAGGGCAGTCAGGTTGGGAAATGGGAGGGAGTGGATGGGGACGGGGCTAGGGCAGGGCTCTTCCCTCTTTTTGATTATTGAAATATGGTAACCCTAGGTAAGGGGGGACCCGGGGGGCGCATGGGGGCTGGCGCCCGCATACATCCACTGCAGCCTGCAGGAGCCCCCTGGGGAGCTCTGGGCTGCAGCCTGGGCAGAAGGGGCAGGGAGGGCATGACTGCTCCCCCCTAGCGGCGCTGCCGCCTTTGCAGGGTTTGCTGTCTCCCTGCACCGCGCCGGCTCCTCCATGGCTGGGGCTCGATGCTGCTGCAGGCAGGACGCTCTGGCTTTCCGGTGCCTCTGGAAGGTGGCTCCTCTCTGCTGAGCTGCTGCAACGGCCCAAGCCCGGCAAAGCCAGTGAGTGGACTCAGGGTGGGGTGGGGAGGGCTCACGAGGCGGGATGGCGGGCTGTGCACCCCCCAGGGGAGTTCAGGGGGTGGGGAGGGGGAACCTGGTCTGGGGAGCAGCCCCTGGGCACTGCTGGCCCCTGGGGTCTATAAAGGCTCATTGGGATTTGCCCCTCAATGAACCGATGTGCAAGGGGGGTGGGGTGGCGCAAGGTGGAAGTTTTGCCTGGGGCACAAAATATCCTTGCAGCAGCCCTGCACTAAACTGATAAGATCTGCATTTTAATTTAATTTTAAATGAAGCTTCTTAAACATTTTAAAAAACTTGTTTACTTTACATACAACAATAGTTTATAGACTTATAGAAAGAGACCTTCTAAAAACGTTAAAATGTATGACCGGCACGCGAAACCTTAAATTAGAGTGACTAAATTAAGACTTGGCACACCACATCTGAAAGGTTGCCGACCCCTGTATTAAGGCAATGTTTAAGAGGCACTGAACTGATCTTTAGCTTTAACTAAAACTTTCATCAGAACAGTCAGGATCTTATTTTTTCAATGGGTATCTTACGTGTGTAAGTGAGGGGAGGCACTGGATAATTGCTATAATGCTTTTCAAGTGGCAGACACCACCACAATCCTTATAAAATCCATTAAGTAGATCAGTTATTTCCTCAACCTCCCCGTTCTGTGCGGTTCACAGTTCCTGGTCTCTTGTCTTTTTTCATACTGTGGGGAAAAGTACTTGCTATGCAGTAAAGTGTTTAAAGTAAAGAAAGAGGAGAAAGCAACAGTACAATAATGATTGCCATGATGCTTCCTGTCCAAATCCTTACGTTCAATCTCTAAGCATTGATTTTTGGGAAGCTGAGATTATTTATGTGTGGTCTCAGCCAGTGTCTTTTGGGTTGGTTTTTTTTAAAGAAATCTTGATAAAAGATTATGAGTGCAAGTTGTTCAAATTTGGGTGCTAATATGAATTTAGATGCCTGCTTTTAAGTAACCCAGTTGGAATATTTTGGCCTCAGACACTTTTACTTTTTTCACTCATTTTTTGTTGTTTATTTCTGATAGCGCATACAATATGCTAAGAGCGGTATAGGTACAAAAGAAGGCCCCGTCCCTGCCTACACTAGCTAATTTCTGTAGTGCCTGTCATCTTTCTATGCAAGTATACACACCGTTGTGTATGAGAGTAGGGGTTATATAATAACAATCCCTCCCTCTTACATCTTTTCAGCAGTTGCTCTCAAAGTGCTTACAAAGGAGGAGAGTATTATCCCCATTTTATAGATGGGGAGACTGAGCTTTGGAGAAGTGCTGTGACTTGCCCAAGTTTATCCACCAGGCTAGCGGCATAGCTGGAACTAGAACCCAGGTTCTCCCAAACCAAAGCTCTGTCCATGTAAGAATGATGGTTGATTCCACTCTGGGCCCTTCCTGATATATGGTGGGGATAAACCGTGGGCTAACATTCTCTTGAGGTGATGATGCCATTTATCCCAGGATAAGTACGCAGCTGCTGAAATGTACTCCCCCCTGCGGACAAATTAGTTTTGCCAGTCTAAGCAATATAAATTTGATAGAGAAAATGTGCATAAGAGAATTTTTTTCATTTAGTCTTGGAAAGAGATTTAACAAGTACAGACAACAATCAGCAACAAAAATTATGTGAAGCCCAAGTTTTACATATGATAAATAGCCTCAATTATGCGGGAGCATAAGTTAAAAGTATGATTGGGGGGGGACAGAAAAAAATCTCTGCTACATTTAAGATAGCGAAATGACTTCAAATTAAACATGCATTGTCTAGTCTGCTATTACTATTACAGGTAGTTACTGTTAAAGGAGGAATACATAAAGTGTTCATGGTCTCTATAGTGAGAAATTACTCGGATTGAGAGATCAAAGATAAGGGAATTTTGCACTGGTGTAGCGACAGAGATGTAGTGATAAAATCCCCAGTGACGCGCTGCGCCAGTGTAAATGCAGGTTTGCACTGGTGCGACTTACCCCAGTTTGAGTAGCAGATAGTCCCAGCCACAGACATGGCTGACCTCAGTCCCATACAGTACTTTTTTTTACTCCTCTTCACATTTTCCAATGTCTACACCATTTGATTCTTAAAGCTGCCTTTACTCCAGAAATAATTCAAGCCCTGGGAAAGCAGGACTTCTAGCAAAAGGCCAGCAGTTACGTTTTTCCATCTTTGAGTCTCTCTGCACTTAATGGGCATTAAAGTTTCATGCCAGTGAATGTGTGGGGAAACATGAGCCATGATACCATGCCGCAGACTTGGCATTGTAGAAATGTTAAAGATGCAGCTGAGGGAGAGGGTGCGGGAAGTGAAGGCCCCTTGAAGGGAAACACCATGGGAAAAAGGCACAAAGAGGGTGATGCTGAGTTTCATAGAGCGCATTAAGGAATAACAACTACCGTAATGCTCGCCAGAGCCCTACAACTTATTTTAGAATAATGCCAGGAATGGTGCTTCTTTTCTGATGCAGATTTCCAAGTTAAAATCTTTTGGTAATTATCACCTCCCCTTTCATCTGAAAATTCTCTGCAATCAATAGACTTTTAGGTAAATTTTAGTTGATTTTTTTTTTAGCTGATTTAGCATCCTGATGGTAATACAGTAGAACATCAGAGTTCTGAACAACTCAGGAATGGAGGTTGTTCATAACTCTGAACACAATGCTATGGTGGTTCTTTCAAAAGTTTACAACTGAACATTGACTTAATACAGCTTTGAAACTTCGCTATGCAGAAGAAAAATGCTGCTTTCCCTTTATTTATTTAGTAGTTTATATTTAACACAGTACTGTACTGTATTTGCTTTTGTTTGTTTGTCCCTGTTGCTGCATGATTGCATACCTCCAGTTCCAAATGACATCTGTGGTTGACTGGTCAGTTTGTAACTCTGGTGTTCATAACTGTACCCAGATTTATAGAAATATACTATGGCAATAATTGCTGTTTTATATGAAAAATAAGGCATTCCCTGATAAATATCAGGTGCATTTAATATCAAGTCAGGAAACTATATTATACAAGGGGTTTTTTTTGGCTAAAGAGTAATTTTATATACAAGATTATTTAAATCTTCCTCTTTTGTGTTGTACTTGGTTTTAGATAAATAAAAACACATTTAATTTAACAGGAAACCATGGAGGTTTATGTGTTGCAAATAGTCACTTACTTAGAGAGAGGTCAGATAATAACACCAAAGATCTGAGATGGCAGAGAAGCGTATATTAGCACGGCTTGTTCTTTTTTTAAAAACAGCATCACGTTATAATGTGCATGGGTGTGATTGTTATGCAACAGAGCGCTACATCTGAAACAATTTACAGAAGCATTGTTAATGACCTTTCAGTGAGCCTGTCAACGGTAGCAAGCACTAAACAAACAGCTTAACACACTAAAGCAGAGCCACTTCTCAGTTTATTAGCCTCTTTTATGTGTTTCCATGACACGCCCCCTACTGTTGTGTGTCTGCAGGACTGTCCATTGTTTTTGTTCGGTTTTGTTTTTTAAATGCAAACTCTTCCTTCTCCTGCTGTGAGGGACCAGGAGGTGCAGATTTTAGGCATCCTTGTCTGATGTCTGGCAAACCTCTGCTAATCCATGGGGGGTCTTTTGGTTCTCAAAGGATCTGACTGCTCATGACTAATTCATATGACCTACATCCACATGGAAGCTTTAAACATGTAGTTAACAGACTCTGGCCACTGCTTCCCCTGAGTCTGTGTCTGGCTCCTCTGAGCCTTAATGTCTCTTAAGGCTGATGCTGTCAATGTTGATATTAAATCAGGGTTACAAGATGGGATTGGAACCACTGTGTTAGAACCCGCCCATAGATCATTAGAATTTTAGCTCCTACATGGGAATGACCAAGGGCATTATTCAGAGCACTGTTTATGCCTTCCTTTAATCTGAGATCCTTCCCATTTTCAGTGGCAGAAAGCTTCCCTATCCAGCTAGCAAAATCGTTCATTTCCAAGGAGTAACTTTTGCTACATGGTGGGTTGTTATTTATTTTAGATGTGGCAGCAAAGTCATTGCTCGTTTCCTGGGAATTCTTGGCCAGTGCGTAATGCAGGGATGCCAGAAACTCTCTGCGTGCCTGCCTCAGTGTTCCTTAAATGCAGGATCATGTTCCAGGTATCGGAGAATTTGCTCTCCAAGACCCCAGTGTCCCAGAACAACTGGTTAATGACCCCACGCATCCCACCATTGGTGGTCCCACCCTGTGCCTCCCAGCTTTCCTCATCTTGGAACATAAAGATCGAGGGTCAGGGTTTTAGACTGCCATTGGCAGCAGCTACAGAGGATGTGGAGGCAGCAGATTTTGAGGGCATCAGAAGTAGGATTGCCAGGTGTCCAGTTTTCGACCAGAAAGTCCGGTCGAAGGGAGACCTGTAAGTTCTGACCGGACACTAAAAGTCCAGTTACCACTTGCAAGGGCACCAAAACAGGGGGATTGCTGCCTCCAAATGCCACCACCAGCCTTCTCCCTGCCAGCCTGGCCTATGGATTGGGAGCAACACAGGGCGGGCACCAGATAGTCAACCCACGCCAGCCCCTTCTCAGCCAGGGCCACCTCCTACCTGCAACTCCTGGGCAGGCAGGCAAGCAGGCCAGGCCTTACCAAGCCTGGCTCTGCAGGCCACAGGTAAGTCCTGAGAGGGCAGGGAGACTGCAACCGGGGGGAGGGCAGGGGGATCAAGCAATGGGGTGGGAGGGTGTAGTGTCTGGTTTTAAGAAATTGGAAAGTTGGCAAACCTAGTCAGAAGGGGCATATTGGGAACATCAGTAAAACTAACCTGTGCTGTTGCTGCAGCCCCTTCTCAGCCAGGGCCACCTCCTACCTGCAACTCCTGGGCAGGCAGGCAAGCAGGCCAGGCCTTACCAAGCCTGGCTCTGCAGGCCACAGGTAAGTCCTGAGAGGGCAGGGAGACTGCAACCGGGGGGAGGGCAGGGGGATCAAGCAATGGGGTGGGAGGCTGTAGTGTCCGGTTTTAAGAAATTGGAAAGTTGGCAAACCTAGTCAGAAGGGGCATATTGGGAACATCAGTAAAACTAACCTGTGCTGTTGCTGCAGTGCACTCTCCCTGTACCATTTGAAATGGTACAGTTCCTGTCCATTCTCCTCCACTGTCTGGAGCCTGGCTTTGTGGTGTTAAATACTGTGTCAACTATTTATTATTTATTTGCTTTACGCTAGTGGCTAGGGGCCCCAGCTGAGATTGAGGCTCTATTGTGCTGGGCCAGGTACATACCCGGAGTCAGAGTCAGTCGCTGGCTTGAAGAGCCTAAGATCTAAATAAAATAAAATCCATATAAAGTATTATTAATAATATAATCACCTTGTTAAAACAGATTTTCTCAGATCATAGGTGCCGACTTTCTCTCTACCTGGGGGGTGCTCGATTTCCTCCTCTCCCAGCCCACCCCTTCTTCCAAGCCCCCCCCACCTCTTCCCGCCCCCACTCCACCCCTTCCTCAAGCCCCATCCCCACCCGCCTCTTCCCCAACCTCGCCCTGCCTAGGTTGACCCGATAGCATGTGTGAAAAATCAGGACAGACGGTCGGGGGTAATAGGTGCCTATGTAAGAAAAAGCTCCAAAAATTGGGGTTGTCCCCAGTGATGAGCTGCCAAAATCTTAACAACCGGTTCCCTATAAAAAGTTGTGATTTAAGGGGGGGGAGCGAGGGAGGGGCCGGGGCAGGGGGACACATACTCGTGTGGCCGGAGGCCCCTGCAGGGCCTGGGGCAAATTGCCCCACTTGCCCCCTCGGCAGCCCTAGAGCTTGCAGCCCCTTCTCCCCTTACCTTGCCGGCAGCTCAAAGCAGCAGGACAACTCCGGGGCGGCTCGTCCCGCTGCAGCTGGGGGGAAACAGGGGAAGGGCCGGGGGAGCCTCAGCCTCCCCAGCTGGGAATCCTGGGAGCAATAGGATGGTCCGGCCCGCGGACCAGAGTTCTTTGCCCACCTCCTGGCCCTTTAACAACTGATTCTCCACGGAGGTCTAATTTTAGCAGCCGGTTCTTGGGAACCTGTCGGAACCTGCTCCAGCTCACCACTGGTTGTCCCTATAAAATCGGGACATCTGGTCACCCTCGCCCCACCCCTTCCCTAGCCTGAGCGTGACCCGTCCCTGAGAGTTCCTTGGCGTGCAGGAGGCGCTGGGAGGGGGGGGAGGAGCTTGGCTGCCGCTAAGTTTTTTCCGTGGGTGCTCCAGGTCGGCACCTATGACTCAGATCCTCTGTGTGGTTGGGGAGGAGAAATCAAATCTGCAACCCCACCTCTGACTGCCAGATGCTACGACTAGATGACAGGGGATGGACCACTTGATGACTGCCCTGTTCTGTTCATTCCCTGCTGTGCAATAGGTCTATCCTGATATATGGATTTTAAAACCAGGATAGAAGTGGTAGAGTAGAGTACACGAGTCAGGCTAGCGACATATTACTTAAATGAAGGTTCTGTCTCTTTGTGGTGTGTATGAAAGATCTCATGGTATTTTCCATAAGAGTAGGGAATGTATGCTGTGTACTTGGTGAGAATTTCACCTCCTTGCACTTTTGTGTAGTGTGATGTGTGCTTTTTACCCTCAGCGTCAGAGATGGCTGCATTTCAGAGATGTCTAATTACCGAAGCATTTTAGCATCTTTTTTATATCAACGGCAGTAACTGTATATACTGTAAAATATTAGAAAAAATGTACAAGTAATTAGAATATCTGCTCAATTTTATTGCAAAGATTCAGTTACTTTGATGCTTTTTCTTTATAATTGCTGAACACTGAAGGGTGTTTACATCAAACCTGATGCAACTTCACTGAAGTTACTAGAGTCGTGCTTGCTTATACTAGGTTTCAGTTTGGTCCACTGTTATTAAGAGACTGATTTCTGGCATTAAAGCTTATGCTCTTTGGGGCAGGGACCATATTTTTGTTGTGTTTGTACAGGCCTTGGTCCATGACAGCGGTTCCTTGGCACTACCACAATACAAATAATAAATGGTGGTCATTATTAAGGGTTAGAGAGAGAGAGTTGGCTGGTGCATTCTTAAGCATTCTTAATGTCTTTAGAAACATTGTCACACATTGCTGAGGATAGCAGTGATTCCTTGAGAATCCCTTTGCAGCTAGTAGGTGTCTAAGGGAGACAGTTTGGTTGTATCTCAATCTTATACCATTAGTCCAGTTCACTAGGCCGCACAGCTCCACCACGGAGCTGTCCGCATGGCTGGAATAGATCATTGTATTTTCGATGTTTCTTAGTCACTCATTTAAAACTCAGGATGACACTTTTGAAACACAAATAAACTTCTAGTTCAGTTATGGGGAATTTAGCAAGAGGCTTTGCTCAGTGTTTCATTAAATTGTATCTGTGCTGTAAACAAAAAGGATAGAAGTTTGGCATCTTGCTTAGGTATGTAGCATTTCCAGTCGCCTCTAAGGTTGGGTCTGTGCTAGCAATTTATGCCAGTATAGTAGTGTCCATTCAGGAGTGATATATATATTTTTAAATGACATTTCTATACTGGCAACAGCTTTAGTGTAAATGAAATTATATCAGTATAACAGTACTTCTGCCACTGTAGCTTGTTTCTTTTGGGAAACTGGTATAACCTCTACCAGCAAAAGCACCTTTTTGCAAGTATAAGCTGCATCTAGACTAGGAGCGTTTGCTGGTATAGCATCCTTTCTACTGTAGACTAAGAGGGCCTAACCTGGTTGGCCTCTATGCACTACATTAACATTATTATTAATTATTTGCTTTGCGGTAGCACCTACAGACAGTAACTGAAATTACTGTCTGTGTTAGGTGCTCTATATAGTTAAAGAATAACTGAAGTGCTGCTGCTTCCCATGTTTTGCCTGTTCTGAGGACAAATAGATTTCAGTCACCAGGGCTTTCAGTCTGGCACTTTTGACTTGCACAAAATTCACTTGAAAGAAAAAAATCTCTTCCACTTAATGGCTCAACAGCTGTAACTTGCATTTTCAGTACAACTGTATTCTGCTCTCCCTTGGATTATGTACATGACTTTATGGCTGTTTAAACCCCTAAAGCTACACATTTTATTTTTTTATTTTTTCACTGTGACTCAGGACCCATCCAATCCCTTAGTCATTAGAAACCAGTTGTTTTTCCAACTTGCTTGGGTTTGACATTCATTGATTGTGTGTATGTGGCTGGCTCCCAGTGGTTGGTGGCAACTCTCTGTTTATTAAGAGCAAGACGCAAGGGGTTGCATCAAAAGATGTTCTGTTCTTGTCCTCCCCCAAGAAGCGAGAGCTACGTGCTTGACGTGATGTCACAGGTCTGGAGTCAGTACTGCAATCTGCAGCAGGGTGAAAACAAATATCGACAGGAAATAGAAGCAGGCATGGCATGCACAGGGATCACGTAGAATGTTTCCCCTAGAGAAACCTGTTGTGCCTTTTCGCGTAGTCACGTCAATTTAAAAGCACACACACACATTCCTGCTGATGATACCTGTGTTGTTGGGTTTTTTTTTAATCTTGCTGGTGATCTTAGTCTGGTTGACTAGCAATTACTTCCTCGTGTCAATGCAGTTTCTTACTGGAACCTTTTGTCTCCTTACGAGGCTGCGTGTGCTTTTCTCAGGAGCAGCCATTGGTTGCGTGTCCTCTGACTGTCAGCCTCAGCAGTGGAATCGTTGTTGGGGAAAGTTTCAAGTTACCAGGATGGCAAGCCCACAGAAGAGGAGGAGGTAGGCAGACAGAACTGTTGCAGCTGCTATTCCTGATTGGCTAGATGCTTCAGCTGCTTCTCTGGAACAAAAGGTCAAAGAGTACTGCAGCAGCAGCAGCATATTGTAGCACAGTGAAGCAGCAGATAAGACAGCATTACTTTTACTCGGAGAAGTTTGGAGAGGGTACAGTACTTCGCTAGCTTCCTTGGGTGATAGTAGCTTGCTGTATTCTCCAGTGAGTTTTCTCTGTGTAGCCTAGTGCAGTGGTAATCCCGCGCCTCTCTCTGTGGCTAGCAAATAGGAATGCACTGTTGGTAGTGTGAGAAGACCTTCTCTGCAGAGAAAAACCGGTTGTGGAAGAAACAGTTGTATGTTACCAATATAGACTTTCATTTCAGGAATGGCTTGTGAAATCATGCCTCTGCAAAGGTATATTGCTGGTTTTTTTTTTACTAGCTATGATTTGGATTCATGTAGACATTAATCATTACCAGGGTTGAAGTGATGCAATGGCAGTAGTACTTGTGCATTGTAATAGCACTGTATATTATGTATGGATGACTTTTTTCTGACAGTTTACAGGATATCATTTTCTTTCATTGCTGAGCGAAACTTGTGTAGTTGTTTAAAAGTTCGTCTTATTCCTGATTAGCTCAATGTAAAATACTAGACTTGCCTCCTTAACCTCCTCCACTTCAAACCTAGTTGCATATTCTTTATAGCAAATAGCTGAATTTCTAGAGTTCCTGAGGCATGTTTACAGGATGTGTCTGACCAGCTCCTTACTCCTTTGGAGCGTATGAGCCACATCTTTGCTTTGTTTTCTGTGTGAAGGTTTCAGTCATAAGTGCTGGAACTAAGGGTGCGGGAGGTGCTGCAGCACCCCCTGGCTTGCAGTGGTTTCCATTATATCCAGCATTTACAGTTTGGTTCAATGGCTCTTAGCACCCTCACTATAAAAACTGTTCCAGCGCCCCTGATTTCAGTGCTTAGTACAAAAATGACCCTGTTCCTTTCCGGGGAGCCTACCATGATGACACAGGTATTTTGAAAGGGCACTAAGAGATTTAGATACCCAAATCCCATTGACTTTTCATGGGATTTGAGTGCTTAAAAGCCGTTTTTGCCTTTGTAAATTTCTCTCATATTGGTTGATAGGAGTTTCCCATCCCTTTCCTGTAGTGTATAGCTGTAGTGCAGGAATGAAGAATTAACAGCTGGACTGACAGAACACAACTAGAGATGCCCTGATCCTCTGAATACTTTCACCCAGATACATGTCAGGTGTAATCCTCCTTTGTAGTTGCCTTAGAAACAGGGGGAAAGATAGCCCCTGGACACACAGCTCCTTAGCACTGTGTGCTGATGTGTGCCTGTGCTAAAACAGGGTAAGGTAAACTGTTACTGGGCTCTTAACATGGAAATATATAACCAGTTAGGGGGAAATGTAATCAATCCCTTGATTGTGTCATTATTAATATTTTTGCTGGTTGGTGTGTTAATTTTCTAAATGTTGTGTTTGCCTCTCTCTTC
Source organism: Mauremys reevesii (assembly GCF_016161935.1). Taxonomy (NCBI): domain Eukaryota; kingdom Metazoa; phylum Chordata; order Testudines; family Geoemydidae; genus Mauremys; species Mauremys reevesii. Next base: position 21,775,139 of record NC_052627.1, on the reverse strand, counting down.
AATAAAATATGGTGAATAGTCACCTTCAGTGCAAACTAAAGACCAGTAAATGCAGTAAGTGAGTGATCCTGCTTTTTCAACATTGTTCTAAGGAGTTAGCGTTGTTATTTTAACAGCTTCTCTGAAGTTGCTGTATGTTCTTTGCAATGATAAATAGTAATTGAATTTGATGTCCAAATCTTATTGCCCTATCCTGGACTCAATGTACTGTGGAACATGGAGAATCAGTCCTATGCAGGCAGCTCTGTTTTGCAGTAATGCAGTCAAGAGGCCTTCATGTTGATGTCAGCAGAGAAACAGAAATACTGCCTGTGCCTTACAGGATTGAATATTCACTGTGCTGATTTCAGTTCCAAGATACTGTCTCTCCGCTGTCAGAACCAATGGCTGTTACTGTGTTCCCTGTAGCAGCCTCTTGACTGTAAAGGTGTGCTCTGCTGGGGAAAGTAGCTCTTATTCACAGGGCTGTCTTGACTATGCTCCTTGTTTCTGTTCGTTGAAATGATTAACTTGAGAGCAATTATAAATGCAATGTATTTGAACAATAATGCAGTTGATTAAAAAAGGAAGCTTTTTTAAAATTCATAGTCGGTGATGAAACTGTGCATGTGGTGTAGAATCATTTGGGTTTCCTATTTTAAAGTAACAGTTTAGAATAGACACACGAATATTGTATCTCCTTGGTTTCTACACCCCCTAATTTCCCTTAACTAGGCAGATGCACATAAAGTCCTGCAGGCACCCTACAACATCATTCTCTCCTAGAACTCCCTAACCTAATATCGTCTTTCTTTCTATGCTGTCGTTTCACTGCAGAAAAGGTGTGTGTGGGGGGAGGTTTACAGTGGAATCCCTGTGTCTTACCTATCCTAACGGAGACAAGGCACCAGGTGTTGACCTTGCTTAGTTTACTTCGTGATAAAACTGCAGTGCCTTGGCACCATTAATACTTTGCAGCTGGAGAGCTGATGTGCGGTACAGTACACTTGCATCCGAAGAAGTGGGTATTCACCCACGAAAGCTCATGCTGCAAAACGTCTGTTAGTCTATAAGGTGCCACAGGATTCTTTGTTGCTTTTACAGATCCAGACTAACACGGCTACCCCTCTGATACTTGACACCTGTGGTAAAACATATTTTTTCAGCAGCGAAGACAGAGCCTTAGATTCCTGGGTGCACGGCTCCCATTGGCTTACTTGATAGGCAGGCTAATGACAACTTCAAGTGCTACTCCACAGACTAGCAAATGGAAGCACTTGTACCATGAGCTTCAGTCCCCTTCTCCCTTTTCAGAAAACAAATCTCTTCCCAGCAACCACCAAATTCTGGCCTGAATCCTTCAATAAGATCTGTGTGGATGGACCTCTGCATCGCGGACCGGGGCTCATAAGCACAAAATAGATTGTAAGGTCTTGGGGACACAGACCATCTTTCTGTGATGTGTCTGTGCTATGTCCACAACTGTTGTTCCTTGATCTATATCTGAATCTAGCCCGAAAAATCAAAATATTTCATTTTGTTAATGACAAAATGAACCATTTTAATACTTCTGAATTTTTGTTTTGTTTTCATTTCAGCCGAAGCATTTTGGCAAAATAGACACACGTTGGCAACATGTTTTGGTTGACCCAAATCTCCATTTTTCAGCCAAGAAAGTTTCAGCTGAAAAATTTGCCCAGCTCTAATCAAGATATTCATGTAGGGGAAGGTCTGTCTAGATATCACATAATATTATATAATTATGTATGCACATAACCATGTGTACTGGACATATGCATTTCATACCATATATAGATGTTTATCTAAGGAATGGTATGTGACTAGGCATGCTGTCTTTGTAAGAGAGAAACACAGTATGCCTGCCCAGGACGCACTTTATTGTGGCACATGAGGTGGAATGCTGAGTGCAGCTGGTACTTCGCTGTTCCCAAAACACTTACCACATTCCTGTTTTTCAAAGTCAGCATCAGTCAATGACATTTTTCATTTCATTTAGTTAAAACAGGGTTTCTCCAACTTTGGGGTCCCGACCCACAGTTTGAGAACCGCTGAGTTAATACATTAAGTATTCTTCTGAATAACAGTAACATCATTTTATTAAGTTATCTTATTAGCAGTACTATTGACTCATATTTTATCTTATTTATTCTAGCTGAGTGTATGTATCATATTACAGACTTCATGAGGCTGCTTTTGCAAAATGTACCTGCCACATCTCAGGCTCAAGGAGCTGGCCGTTAAGAGAGCCATGTATGTGATTTAGATTCTGTGTGCAGTCAGTGACCTCTAATGTTTTTACACTCTGCCAGAAATAAACAAATTGGAGGAAGGAGTAAGAAAACCATGTCAGATATTTTTAAACCCTTTTATGGGCTGAGGAGTGTGGCTAATGATTTCCAATTGGGTTGCTGGTGATGCCGAACTCCCTTCGTTCCCAATCTGATTGTTTCATTTACGGTCTGTTTTTATGAGTACAACTGTATTTTAGCTGGAGTAAAACGTTCCTATTTTAGTTTGTTTTCTTCTTGTTGGAACTGTAGTCAGGTTGTTTATTTTAGCTTTTCTTTTTCAGAGCAATGAGCAGCTGATCAGAAAGTCATATTGTAAGATAAGCCTGATGAAATCATATTGATCCTTTGGACTTCTGTGTCACCTTCCCTCCAAGGAACTCAAAGTGCTTTACAAACATTAGTGAAATAAGCTTCACAGTTTAACTCTGGGGGTAGGGGGTTGGAATTATTAAACCCATTTTACAGGTAGGGGAAACTGAGGTACCGATAATAAATGACGTGTGCAAGGTCAGATATGAAGGCCATGACAGAGCCAGGAATACAGTCCATATCTCTTGACTTCAAGTCCCAGGCCTGATCTGCTAGCTCTGTGACTCAGTGCTCGCTGAAACCATTGAATGGGAGTCTTTCCATTGACTCCAATGCGAGTTGGCTTCCAGCTCCTAAAGTGCAATCTGATCTGTAAATCTTCTCATGTATTAAGCTTTGCCTCCAATTTTTTTTCTGTGATAAATATTCTGGATGTGATAAACTTTGTGAATGAAATATAGTATTGTTAACTTGAGCTATCTGTAACCATGTTTGATCACTTTCTCTTGCCAGAATCGGCAGATTAGAGAAGAAAATCTAGCTTTTTATACTGAAAGATTGGGCCTCTCAACAATGTTCACTTGACACCCATCAACATTTTAGAAGCAATCCTGAAACAAAAAAGCCTGCAGTTATAGTCAGTTTCGTTCCATTATTATGCAAGGTGTGTGTGTAAGCGATTGTACAACTTGCCACTGTTAAATTGTAGGAAAGGGTGCAACTTTGGCTGGAGTACACTTGGAGTCATTCCTTCCACCTCTTTCTAACCTATTTTCTGATTTTATCCTACTGGAGAACGTTGCCAAACCGCAAATAAGGAGAGAAAATGCTGCCCCCTCTCTCTCTTTTTTTTTTTAATCATAAACCTCAACTAATTTTAATCTTAAAAAAAAAAAAAGAAAGGAACAGGGTTGAATACTATTTACAGCAGCTTACAAAGACAAACCTATCAGTAATATAACAAGATACGAGAGGAAAATCATTGTACAGAATTCCACAATCATAAGTTTCCACCACATACAAATAAACAAAGTTAAATGTAAATATGGACTGTAATTTGCAGTGAGAAGGGGGTGGTTCCACTCTGCTTATCGTGCTATGTTATAATTAGCGCTAGAGTTTTGTCACAGACATTTTTAATAAATTTCAGAACAGAGGTGTGAGGAAAAAGATAAGTCAGGGAAAGTGGGGAGCAAGGAAACCATAGGGGGGTGTTGGAGAGCAAGCTCACCCACACTCACCCTTCTGCGATGGCTCCTGTCTTCTGGGACTCGGCCTGGCTCCCTGCTCTGGGTGTTGGAACAGGGCCCACATGGTCATAACACCACTCCATCGATGGAGACAGAGGGACAGATGGGCCAAATCTGAGTGGCATTGCAATCCCATGTGCTAGGTCACAACGCTGATCAAATTTGGCTCATTGCCCCTCTGTCTCCATCTACGGAAGGGTGGATGCGCCAAACCGGAGTGGGCCAGGTCAAATGCCTGGAACGGGAGCCAGGCCGAGCTCTGTGGGATAGGAGGTACTGCTGATGGGTCATGGACTTCATTCAAATTCACGGTTACCTTGAAAACTGTGACCTCTGCCCCAAAATGGTAGCCTTATTAAATTAATGTCTCTTTCCACACCGCTGTTTTGTAATGAGAGAACACTGGCAAAATATACAGCAAAACCCTGGCCAGGCTGAAGGAAGTGTCACTGCTGTTATTGAGTCTGCAGTCCTTCATCTCCTTGTCCTTAGGAATCAGTGTATATTATTGAGGCAGTGCACATGTAGATACTTAGTAGTGGTTTAAATGATTCATGCATATACTGTATAGTGGCTTTCTCTAGGGTTAAAAGAGAATGACTTCCCATTATAGACTTGGTACTGATGCCTGAGTCTTGTTGTTGAGACATAGGTTAGCTAATAAGACCGTCTCAGTGGTATGACATACTGATTCTGCACATTTCTCTTTTTTTTGTTATAAAATTGGCCATTCTTTTAATGCCAGATAAATCAGTGCTTTAATCAACACAGAGGCTCACCCACGTTGATATCTAATATGGAGATCTCATACTAAGAGGTCATCCTGCCTTCCTCGCAGCCTGCAGTCATACCCCCACAAGCCATAATCTTATAAGCTAAGGCAGGGTCTACTTGGGTCAACCCTTGGATGAGACACCTTGAGAGAAAAGCTCAGGTTTTGTGGAACATAGAGTAGGAGCCTCCTCTGGACCTTCTAAGTCAATGCCAACCTGGTCGCTGAAATATTGTTAAGGGCCTTTTAGATTATATATATGTGGCATGGCTCTAGAAGAAAGATAACTGTTATTGAATAGCTGTCTTAATGCTTTGTTGCGTAGGCCCCAGTCAGTAAAAGTACTTATTTTCCTAACTTGATTTCAGTGGGATTGCTGACATGCTTAAAGTTATACACGTCCTTAAGTACTTTACTGCATTGAGGCCATTGGGAAGAGAAGTGCTACAGACATAAAATCTTTCTGAAATTTGCTGGATATGAAAGTTGATCTTTAGGGCATCCACAGAACTACTGAAGAGCACTGGTCTCTGTTTAAAAAAAGTCAGGATATGCCAACAGTTACTATACAGTGGTTTCTGAAATACCACAGCACCCCCTCTGTAATTAAAGTAGGAAATCACAATGATATCTCTTAATAACTGAAGTAAACGTTGATTTTTAATGGTGACCACTCAGTGTGCTGAAACAGCTGTGTTACAACATTAAGTTAAACTTGTTTCTTCTTATTTGCATAAAGGAAGCTGGATTTTATTTCTACTAGTTGTTATGCCTTCTCCTTTCTTTTTTCTCCATCACCCACCTCAGTATTATTGCTAATGTTTTTGGTCTGCAGCTTCGTCTCTTCAAAGAACCTGAAATAGCCTGATAATATTTCTCATTAGCAATCCTTCCCTTTCGCCCAGGGTTGTGGAGGAGGGGAGTACAAGGGAACAGTTGTGATGTTAAGAAATCACATGCAATAAAGATGAATCGGGTATTTCAATCTTGCACCTTTCACTCAAACCACATCGGCTTTAAAAAATAATGGAGTGCTGAAGAATCTGTGGGGAAAACTTATACATTTGGTGCAAAATACTACCATACCATAAGATACTGGCTTTTTGTGAGGACTGTTTGTTTCCAATAACTTCATTACGAAATATTCTATAGAGATTTATAAATATTGAATATCAAAATAAGCAAAACCAAAAAGTGCCACTAAAATCTTTTGCAAATGAAAAGTGTTGCTGTCTCTTACACATGTAGATTAGCCTGACACGCTCATTCTGAATAGAAGGAAGAAAACTAGACTGTGATGCCTTTTTGGTCTCAGAATAGCAGATCTCCCAGTTGAGCCCAAAATAACAAAACCTGTTTTAACATAGATACCAGTAGTAAACTGATACCATTGGCTTTTCCATGGCTCCTCCGTTTGGCTGTATTAAAAGTAGCAACAACATTATTTCCATAAAGATAGTGTTGTGACAAAAAATAAATTGATTTACTTTGCAGTCCAGAATAGCTTTTTGAAATGCAATGGAAAGGAAAGGAGAGCCTTTATTTTTATCTAACTTTTGGGGACAGAACAAACATGCAGTCTATGGCATGGCCGTAGGAAAACATGACCTTGGATGAGTAGCATACCCTGCTGATGTCTAGCTTCTTTGTCTCCAGTGCAAAACACTGACCTTTCAGTCAAAGTACATTTTGAACTATTCTAATTTAAAACAATCGAAGGATTAAAATAAAGGTCCTTCCCAGCCTTTGTACCTTTGTAGAGCTCCCTTTCTGACAAGGGTGTGGTTGTGGAGAACTGTAGCCAAGGACAAGATTGGCCATTTGGCATCCTGGGGCCAGGATTCCGGGATATCCTGGGATGGAAAGTTTATCTGTCCTCAGTACTGGTTACCCTCATTAAAAACTATCAGTCCAAATGGACAAGAATTAGCTCAAGCTCTGGGAAAGGCTCGCCTGTTCTCTTATTTTATCTAACAAGAAATATGAGGAATATTTAAAAAAAAATGCTCTTCACTGAGAGCATGAACACAGGCCAGCAGCAGGTACAGCCTACCTGTAATGACCATGTTGCAAAAGGAAGGGAAATAGCTTCCAGGATAGATACTCACAGATGCATTGACTGTGAATGTTTGGCCTTCAACCAGAGGCACAGTGGAACCTTAAGAACTTGCCATATGATGGCGGGAACATCTTTGGGGAGCCAATGCAGTCCACCCTTATGAAGGCCCAGGGAAAGCAATGGTACAGCTCTGTATTTTATAAGCATTCAGAAATTTAAGTTCACTCTCTCTCTCTCTCTCTGTGTGTTGGTCAGTTTTTTTCAGAAAAAACAATAACCATCTTCTGACTTGACCTGAGTCAGAGTTCATGAATACATCCCTTACAGTGTGTTACCTGCATGGCACAGTTCCTGCCAGGCTATTGACCGCTGGCTAAATATAGCGCAAGAGTGTTGTTTTGGATTATGACAGTGTATCAATAAACAGTTCAAACTTCCTGGATGTTATTGCATTAAATATTATCTTGTTTTATTCTTTATGGATAATGCTTTGTGTGTTTTCCATAAGAAAAATATTTGCTTAAAGATCATGTCTCCTATTAAGTGTTACATCAGCTAGGGAACATTACTGGCATTCTCCCAATCTTTCAAATAAGATTTTTTTTCATCAGCTCAGTAGGAGACAGGAATTGCAACATTTCTTTAGCAGCAAGGACAACTAAAGATAAATGCATTGAGATTTTTTTTTTTTTTTTTTTTTAGCAGCAAGGACATGGTCAGGATTTAGATGTTGCTGAGGGGTGAGTGAGAAACTGCCTCCTTTTGAAGGATTGTCTGAAAGTGCCATGCATGGCTGTTCAAAATCCTAATTGTGGGAAACATATACCCGTCTGGAGCAGAGTTAGTCCACTCTGCTCCCCAGTCAACTGCTTAGCCATGCCAGTGAATGGCAGCTGAACAGACAACTATTAACTTAAATCACTTCTCCCCTCCCCATATATATTCAGTGCCTTGTGGCTGTAAATAGTGTGTAACGTTTAACAGGGAGGTGGGAGTGGAAAATCATAGTTTACAACCGAAAACCCAATAGTTATTATTTTCTACGTGTGTTCTGTAGTTTACAGAAGGACTAGCAGGTTCTAATGGGTGAATATTCTTCTGAGGACTATAGAAGTCTAGAATATACCAGAAATTAACTTTAGAATTGCTCACTCATTCTACCACTGTGCAAGCAGTTGACTTGGTTTTACAGTGGTAAGTGCTAATTAATCCTTTCTTTCTGAAAAGGTCCTTGTCGAATTCCTATTACATGGTGCAGTCCACTTAAATGTTTAAGATTTCTTAAGGACTTCAAGCATTTTGTTCAGGGCTGTGTTCTGAAAGGTTGCAGGGTGAGGAACTCTTTTTGCTGTGTGTCATTAATGATAGATCCCTCCGAACAAAATGTTTCACTGTGCCAGTCAGCGATCTTTCTTTTAGGAAACATCTTTAGTGTCGCTGGCAGTAAAGGAGCCTTGTGCAAAATACTTTTAAATCCATTACCATCCTACTTTTATGGCATAATGACTGGAAGATAACCCTTTATGGTTTAAATCATATTCGGGGGGAGGGATAGCTCAGTGGTTTGTCCTGCTAAACCCAGGGTTGTGAGTTCAATCCTTGAGGAGGCCACTTAGGGATCTGGGGCAAAAATTGGTCCTGCTAGTGAAGGCAGGGGGCTGGACTCAATGACCTTTCAAGGTCCCTTCCAGTTCTAGGAGATTGGTATATCTCCAATTATTATTTATTTTTTATTATGTTTATTGGTTTGGTTTTTATATCTCACATCTGATTTTTCAAAGCATTAAAGTAGGTAGGAATTGGTTTAAAAGCTCTTGTATGATGCTCCCAATTCTGCTTGTGCTACAATTTGTGTGTTTGTGTAAACAAGGTGTTACCTTACAGCAGCAGGCTACAAAATGTAGTTTTAAATTTTAAAAATGTAACAATTTATATATGGGAATTTTATTTGGATTTTCAGGGGGCTTGATGGTCTAACATCCGATTTTTGGGAATGCCTAGGTTACATGGAACCAGTGGTTCAAATCTGAGCATGGTTTACACAAGTCTTCAACCGTCCAGTGCACAGTAGATCAAGTGACTAACATGCACTTGTCAGGGGGAGGATGTGCTTTTTGGAATAGATCTTAGAAACTGAGAGAACCTGCTCTTTGTGGATATCAAAGCACCATAGCATACTTCGTAAGGTTAGGGTAACACCAGTGTTCCTGTCCAAAGTCTTCCCCTCTTCCTGTGAAGGTGCTGTGACATGATAAGTTGCCACCATTCATCCCAGAGGTGGGTGTATGTTAGTGCTGCTGGGTATAGACAGTTTTATAAAGCATTTAAGGTTATTATTTAGCCTGTGAAAATTCATAACTCTATAAGCTAAATGAAATGGTTCCACCACCCCACCCCCCCAACTAATGCTGTCAGAATAGTTTTTCTTCTGGTTTACTTTGCAAAAATATCTAGTGGTGAATATGTTTGTGTACATATAAAACTTGTTAAATGGAACTCATAATGCAATGATTTTACTAGCAATCAAATGAAAATATGATAACTGAAACAAACAGCAACTTCTACTAATGCTACCACTCCAACAAACCCATCAAAAAAAAATCTAGAGTGGATATCTATATAAGAAAGTCATTTTGACCTTTTAATGTCATTGTAATGTTCTCTGTGACCTGGGAACTACCGGTAACTAGTAGCCCTAAGATAGGGGAAGACAATGTGTGTGGTTGTGATGAAGTTGGTGCCTGTTCTAGACAGAAAGGCATTTTATGTTGTCGTACCAAATTACACTGATGTTTAGAAATTCTGACAGCACTGTGGATTGTTCGGCACTTCGGCTTTATTTTTTTATGTTCTGCTTAGACCATAGGGACTGTACTGGTATTCAGGCTATAAGTAAAGCTGTTATGTTATTGAAGTGTAATGAGTAAATGATGGAAACTCTGCCTCTGGCCTTATGAATCATAAGAAACTTTATTGATTTAATAAAGAATGTGCCACAGATTAATATACACACATAAGGACTGCGTATGTTGTTGTGATTAGCTTCTTTCTGTTATTCAATGCTTGTCTTTGTAGAATGTGTTATGTACACACATGCTGTAGTTTGTCTTCTACAAAGCAATAATAATAATAATTGGCACTTACATGACTCTCTTTTAATTCTTCAGAGTACTCTACAAGCACTAACTATTGCTCTCAGTACTCCTGGGAGGTGGTGTTATTCCGACCTTAAACACAGAGTTGCTAACTAAGCGACTTGACACAGTTAGCACAGGGGAGCCTGATTACACAGCACCTCTGAAAAGTGCATTGTGTGCTCCCCTTTACAGGAACAGCTAAACCAGCCAGTGCAGGAGGTGGGGGAACCACTGCACCTACCCTCTCTCCCTTGCTCATCCATATAAAGTCGAGCATAATCTTGCCCAAGCAATGTAGAACTAATCTATGGATATGAACAACAAAATTTCCATGGGTGGTTGAATTGTTGGATCGGTTAGACGAAGGGGAATGCTGCAGAGTCATTGGTGTTGCACGACAGAGGAGTCAGTCTGGGTTTTGCCAGATCTCATAACTTCAACAGTAGCCTCCATTCCCTTCTCTGTGGTATTTTATGTTGCCTGAGAATTGTAGACCACTGAGGAACCTAAAAACACAGGTGTTTTCTCAGAGAACGGAGCTGTCATTTCATCATGAAGATTATTTAATATCTAGTGACACCAGTATCTGTCATCTTGTCTAGACATTTCCCTTACTTGCACTTCAATGGGGGATGAAGAGGATAATGCAGAAACATGCTTGTAGTACTCTCTCTATGCTGGCGTGATTTCATTCTGTTTTTTTTTTATTTTTAAATTGTTTATGGATACATTTGGTGTTCGTTTATGGTGGGGCTGTAATTGCATTGGCTAGAGTCAGTAAATACAACCCGAGGCAGATTTTGCTTATGAAAGCTGTATGTAGCTGGCTCTGGGTCAAGTTCAGCTCTTGGATGCTCAGACAGCTTCCGTTTGACTCCACAGGGAGTTGCTGATGTATGTCAGAGTACAGTGTTTGGCCCTATACCAACAAATCCACAGAGACTTTCTTTTCACGTTTACTCTGTTCTTAAAGATATGTACCAAGATACGTTTGTAAATGTACGACTTTACACTGTTTAACAACTCAGACCAGTCATGGAGTTGGGGGGTAGGTGTTTTGCAAGTCCTCAGTTCTGGCCTAGCTTTGCTCCCATTAAAGCCGTGGGAGCTTACCCAGACTGCAATGAAATCTAACTCAATTAACTCAGTGTAAGCTGTGTTAGGCCAGCCGTGTGTAAACGTAAACATTAGCAGTACTTTTCATATAACAAAATCAGTTTCCCTCTTGATTTATCTGATAAGACCGAAGTCCACGATGCTGTATTTCCCTCTCAAGAGCTGATGATATTTTAAGGGTCAGGGAACCACTGCAGCAGGATCAGTCTCCTGGCCACACACTGGGCACAGCTGGCACGGGCTGCCTGGTTGACTGCACTTCCTCACTGGGTGAGGGGTGTAGCTAAGCTACTACTTAACCCAGCAGCAGCCAGAGCTTGCTTGGCTGCTCAACACATTCCATGGTCCTGCTTCCTGTGCCTGTTCCTGCCCCGTCTGTTCTTGTGCCCACTGCAATTCCTGCCCTTCTCCATCCTTGACTCCCCTGGCTCTGCTTCGCGCCATATCTCTGGCTCACCCTTTGGCTGTGGCATTCAGCTTCTGCTTCCCAGCCATGCTCCTGGGTGTGTCCTGAGGTCTCGATTCTTGACTCTGGCTCCACGCTAGTCTCGAGGCCTGGCCACCCCCTGGCTCTTACCATTGGGCATGACCACCTATGTCCTGGTTGTGATCCTGACATCAAGCTTCTGAAACAGTGGAAAGACTATAAATGCTCTGTTTCTAGTGCACGAGAGTTTCTCAAATCTTTTACTATGATTATTTATTTTGTTTAAAATAATTTATACAGACCCCCAAATTTACACAGTTCTTTATGGGCCTGATTCACAGCTCAGTGATGGCATTGGAAAGACTTCCACTGATTTCAGTGGGCTTTGGATCATGTCCTATATGCATATAGAGCAGGGGTGTCCAAATAAGGCACTTAGATTGTAAGTCTTTGGGGCAAGAAACTTGCCTATCTACCCTATGCATCTGACGATAACATTTATTTTTGTATGGCTTGATTAAGGAAGTTTGTGTTCTAACACTGCGTTTGTATGGCGGCTAGGAGATGATCATATAACCGTGTTGGAGGAGGGTGTTACAATCTGTGGATAGGAATTGATAATACCAGAAACAGTATTTTCCTGCACTGTTCAATCTGCTTTAGAATCTGGAGATCCCACTCCTGAAGTAGGAACACTGAATTGCTGTTCAGTGTCTTGACTAGGTATGACCTAGACTGCAACACAGTTCCTTGACATGAGTCTCTAATCTTTTTTTCCACACTACAAATAGTAAACATGTAAACACTTCTAGCTGTTTCCTGACACAATTAGACTTCTAGGCCCTGATCCTACAAACACTTAAGTGCTTAACTTTACTGTTGGGAGTAGTCCTATTGGCTTGGACTATTGGCAGCAGGAAAATTAAGAACATGTGTAAATGTAAGTAGGATCAGGGCGCTAGAACAAACGGGCCTTTAAACAATACAAAGGCGAAACACTGAACAACACTTCAGAGAGGAGAATCCTTTAGTGCTAAATTGATTCTAATTGTCAGCACAGCCCTGCAATCAATGGAGTCGGACCTGGGCTGAATTTGGCCAGTAATCTCAAATCAGGGACTCAATGGACTCAAGTCAAGGAGGAACTGCTTTTTTTATCTATATTTATTTTTAAAATGATTGAGTTTTATTCAGGCCTGACTCACCACTGTGCCACTCCAGTTTTATACCAGCGCAACTCAGTTTCATTTAAGTAGAGTAAAACCAGCATATTGCATGGTGAATCAGGCCTGGAATTTTTCACTCTATGCATAGTTAGTTACTAAATTGGCATCTTAAATGTTTTTAAATAATCTTCCTTGTTTAACAGAAGCTTTTCTGTTTACCTTTACTAGAAGGTTATTCAATTCTGGAACTACACGAAGCAAAAGGCCCTGTTATTCTGTTGGCAGGATTTCTATATTGTTGCTATGGGAATAGTCCCTGAAGTGCTGCAGAACTGCAGTGACTCCGGACAGTTCTACAGCAGATTGTTCCACATTCATGATCACTGGAAAATTAGTTGGGATTTCATGACTTTGAGAACTATAATTTAAAATTCCCTTCCATAAGTTATTGTAGAACAAAATACATGCATTAAATATAGCCTCTGGGCCAGACACATGGTGTTTTATTTTTATCTTGTTTTTGAAAGAGCAAATGTTTTGCAACAAATTAACTTGCAAATAAAGAACAGAACTACATACTAACTTCAAAAATGTGTTTTATTTTTAGTTCCCAAGAAGATGAGCGGCCCATGTCACCCTTCTATTTGAGGTATTTACTCCTCCTCCTTTTGGTTGGTTTCTCTGTGTGGGAAGGCCTTGATATTTTAACATAATGTTGGGGATGATGCCAGAAATGTGCCAACAGTCTCTAATCAAGTCTGAGATTATTGTTTACTGTCATGATCACCTCAGCAGCGAGTGGGGTGGGTGAATCCTCTGAGATGTAAAAAGATGGAAAGCTTGTGGGCGTGAGGTTTGATTTAACATCAGACTAGTAAACTTTTCAGTTAGCGGATGAACTTGATTTTCATGTTGCTTACATAACTTCATTCATTAGATAGTATTCATTATAAACAACTCCTACTGTACAAGCTCAGTGGCAGCTTTGCCACAAGCCCTGATTAAGAGACAGCACATAGTTACGCTGCCCCAGAAATCAGATTGAAAGTTAGCAGCCATGCAGTGGCAGCTTTCCTGCTATTGCAGGAAGCCAGTGCAGGAAAATAAGAAAATGCCTCACTTCCAGACATGCCTGTTCAGGGGGGAATTACCATCTGTCTGTATGAGAGAGAGGCTTGTGTAGGACTCAGAGATCTTGAAAGGTGTGTTTGGGGGGTGGTTTATTGATTGTTATAGCAGTGGAGATACATTTGCAGATTGCTAGGTAGCCTACAATTTCAGCCCATCACTCCAAGCTATGCCTCTGTCTACCCCTCTGAATAATTCCCCTCCCTCTTTGGTGTTTACACTCCGAAACTGGTAGACTCTCACTGTATTTCCCCCTTCCCCTTTTAGTTGTTGCCTAGAAACTTCACTCCTAGCTCTCTGTCAGAATTACTGATTCCCATGTTTCTCCCTCCCATTTAGTGTACGTGTTCCAGATTATTTTTCCTTATCTTACATTTTTCCTTGTGGAATCTCATTTTTGTTATTTTCTGCCCATATTTCTAACCTCTTTAGTTTCCTTTATTGTTGTCTCTCTATCCCGCCTGGTGTTTGCAACTCTACCCACTTTAGCATCATCTGCAAATTTCATTAACATGCTGTTCGTTCCACCTCCCAGATCATTAATGAAGATGTAAGTAAGATCAGACCCTAACATCGATACCTGTAGCATCCATGCTGTGCAGCTTCCCCACATCTCATTGCATTTTCATTTCTGTACTACGCCTTAATGCTGTGTTTTATTTTTACTCTAAAATAGACAATTCCTTGTAGATATTGTTACAACAATAGCTAAAAATAAAAGATCATTGGACAAAAATTGAAACAGATATACTTCCTTCTAACTAACCCTGGAGGTTGTGGTAGGTGGAGGGAATATAATAAGGACTCTTACTAATTATGTACCGTACTGTTTTCCTTCGAGTTTCCTTTCTGTTAAAAATGAAGTGTATATTCCTTTAAGATCAGACTCATGAAAGCATCCCTATTCAGGAAAGCTCTTAAGCCTGTACTTTTCTGAAGAGGGATGGACTAAGCACATGCCTAAGTGCATTCCTGATTTGGGACCTAGTGAGAGCAGTGACCTCCCTTAGAGCAGAAATCTCCTGGAAAGAAGATCCAGGAGAATATCAGTTGAGCTGGAGTGATCAAGAGAGATTAGGATGCATGGTTTGAGTGGAGTTATTGATGAAGAATCAAGAAGCCTATTAGAGGGAAGGATGGACTCTGTGGGATTAGAGGAACAGTATTTCTTAGGAGGAGGAAATTAGAAAGATTCAAGTGGTCTCTTAAGTATAGGTTTGGCTTTAATGGGAATGGATGAGAGAGCTCTGAAGGGGGGGGTGACTTCTATGGGATGGGAAGATGTACTTTGCAAATTTGAAGAGGAGTAAATGAGAGCCAATAAGTAGTTTGAAGAAATGGCAAATAAGAACAAAGAGGGGGTAGCACACCTTGTGATATCGGTCCTCGTGCCTAGCTTGTTTCTTTTGTAACAACACTGAGAAGCAATTTCTTGTTAATTAAAACCAACAGCTTGTAACTCTTGCTGTTGTTTATCATACATCAGAAATGTGTAAATGTTAGGCTAGGTGCCAGGTGGAGGTGATTTGGCAGGGGAGCCAGCGCAGGCTGGGCAGCGGCTGGTGCTTTTTCAGTTCAGAGCTCCTGTGGTGGGTGGCAGATTTTCCCATGTGACTTTTAACATTTTTATTGCTGCTCCAGGGAAGCAGATGACATGTGTTGTAATCAGCTTTGTTCCATGCAAGGGGCCGGGGGAGCCCTTTGGATCAGTGCATAAGTCTGTGTGGTGGTCCATTTTATTTGCCCTGGTTTGCTGTTAACCCAGCTTACGTAGTCTGCAGCCTTATTCATGTGATTCAACAGTTGAATAATTAATGTAAATACATAGGGATGTGGGTTGCTAGGAGTATAGTTGTTTCTGGGTTTGTACTGTAGTACAGGTTTCAGAGTAGCAGCCGTGTTAGTCTGTATCCAAAAAAAAAAACAAGGGCACCTTGTGGCAGAGACTAGAAAATTTATTTCAGCATGAGCTTTGTTTAGCTAAAGCTTACTTCTTCGATAATGCAAAAACACACACACACACATATTATATATATATACCACATGAGAAAATGAAAAGGTGTGAGTATGCATACCAACAGGCAGAGTCTAATCGAATGAGAGGAGAAGCAACCTATCCTTGCAAAAAAATACAGCCAGCTCTGTCCACCACACCATTCACACCACCACATCATCACACAACATCATCACACACCATCACATCACAGGCCCTCAACATCTACCATCTACCAATGCCATCCATGCCATCATGTGCCTGCCTCTGCCATGTTGGCCAAACCGGACAACAGTCGGAAAGAATAAATGGACACAAATTGGAATCAATCATCACATCACATCAAAAAACATTCAAACCTTTCACACCTTAAACTTCAAGTGACAGAACCTGAACTTTGAATTTTGCAAACTTGCAACAAAAAACTTTAAAAAGAGAAAAAAGAGAAAACAATGACTAAATGAACTATGATTACTAACTGTGGTAAATTAAAACAAAACAAATGGTGGGAATGGTTGGGTTGGGTTAATACACCAATTGAATCTATTTTAAGTTCTTCTCTCCTCTTCACTCTCTCCTCATCTTAATTATCACTTCAAAAAGTTTTTTTTTTTCCCTCTTTCAAATCTCTCAATCAATTGATTAGACTCTGTTGGTATGCATACTTCCACACTCTTTGTCCTCTTATCTATGTTCTCTGTATGTGTCTGTCTCTCCTGTCTGTGTGTTCCATTCTAGTGATCTTGCTCAGCTCATGCTAGCAAAAAATCATTTTGCTAGTCTCTAAAGGTGCAAGTTTGTACTGTAGTACAGTAATTTCATGCAGACCGTTATGTAACAGGCTGGTTGGATGTGAACAAGAGCTGTTCATATTCCAAATGCTACGTAATACTTGGCTTCTGCCAACTAGCAGAACATTCTATCACTTTTGCGAATGTCACGATGTTTTTATTAAACTCTTTTACTTGATTCTGTATTTCGTAATCCATGACTAGTGAGAAACAACTTTGTTTTCCTTGATCTTACTTCAAACAAACAAAAAGAAGGGCAAGAATTAGTACTTAAATGATGTTCCGCATGTTATTGTGAATCAAAACTGTTCTTAACACACTATTATTAAACTATACTAATAAAAAAATCCATCTTTGGGGGATTTTACTGGCAACGGGGGAGAATACAACTCAAGTAAGCCTGATCAAGAAGATCTAGTTCATTTGCTCAGCCGTGCTGTATTGAATATTTGCAATGTGAATATTGCAATAATAAAAGAAAAGGAAAACCTTACTGGTGATTGCTTGTCCTAGAAGCCCAGGTCTATCGCATCTTACACGCATTAACATGCGTGATTTCCACTTTACGCGGTTGGCAAAAACAAAAGAGAAAAACAACAATTTGAATAATGTACCTGTAGTGCGGGTGATTCCGCCCGCCATTACACGCAATGTAATTTTGACTATCCGCGATTTTTGCTTTACGCGCTGACTGCGGAACGTAACCCCAGCGTAAGATGCGACAGACCTGTTTGTGCTTGAAGGGTATCTGTGTTCCAGAATGTCTTATAATGAAAGCCATGTGAACGTTAGAACTGAAATTGTTACATAAGACAGAGTGCTCTGGACCACTTAGCTTATACAACAGGAAAGCTAATGTCAGCTGTGTTAGATAACGCAGTTTCACATACAAACAGCAGCTGGCAAAGTCAATTCCAAGTAAGGGCAGTTGTGCCCAGCCTGGTGGGGCTGAACTAATAGAAGGTAATAGTGATCTGTGGTGACGTGTATGTTCCAGAAATTACACTGTCATATAGACTGTTTTTAAAAGAAATTTCTCAGTGGGCATATCCTGACGTAAACCAAAGGAATGGAAAAAGAAAATAGCATGATTCATGAGTTACTCTGAATGGGCTGCTTTGAGATGCAGGGCTATCTCACTAATGAGTACCATAGCCTCAGGAACTAGAGGTGCGGGGGGGGCTGCAGCACCCTCAGGTTTTACACAGGGCCACTGGCCATGTGCCCGGCCCCCCCACTCTCAGGATTCTGCTCCCAGGATCCGGGCCACTGGCCCTGAGGCCGGGGCTCTTCAACTGGCCCCGTGCCTGTCCCCAGCCTTTGCCCTCTGACCCCATCCAGGCCCCCCCTCACAGACATGTCACTGCTCCCGGCCCCAGATGTGGGGTGGGGGGCACAGACAGGGGTAAGGGGTCTGGCTTTCAGCACTCCCCACTATTAAAAGGGTTCCAGCACCACTGATGAGTACTGTATTGAAATGATACCATGCCCAACTCAGCTCTTACTGAAGTGTGTGACAAAACTTGCATTGACTTTGGGTCTGGCCCTGCACACACTGCATTCATACATCAGGTGGTTTTCCCCAGTGTTATCCTTGTGTTTTTCCTTTCAATCCCACCGTTCTCTTTCTTTGTGGTAATGCCCCTCCCTCTCTTTCTCTCTTTAACATCTGTCCCCTGTTACACAAGAGAAATGGTCTTATTAGTGCAGCATTACTGACAAGAGTCTTAGCCTGTGTGGTGCGTATGGGCAAGTCATGCAGTGACATTTACTGTGTCTATTCTGATGTCAGCCTTTCAGGATGACATTGAAAATCTGTTTGTAGAGTTATTGGCTGTTACTTAAGGGGCTGATCCTGAGAGAATCAGAGTCCTAATGTTAGCTAGTCAGGCCCCTTTGAGTGGGCCCTTTTAACAAACGAAATGTTGCTGGGCTGGTGGTTCTGTGCTCCACTGCATGTGCAGTAGATGAAAATGGTAGCGGGGAAAGAAGCCTGGAGTGTAGATCTCTGTATACTTACTGTTCTACTCCAGTAGAGTTCTAGCCTGAGCCAGGGTCCTTGCATCACTCAGATATCTCTGCTTTGAACGGTAGGTGCCAGTGTGCACCAGCCACAGGAGATTATACCAGAACAAGGGATAAAGAGAGGCATATATAAGAAAAGCAAAGGAGAATTGCTATTCTTCATAGGATTCATATTTCCTGACATTAAGATAACCGTGCAAATACAATATACCACATTAAGATAAGGCTAATTGTGTTGTATTTGAACTTTCAAAAATATGAAACTATTAAGAGAAGGTTGAAATCAAGTCCATACCATGGTTGGTCATAGCTAGGCATTTGCAGCACATCACCATTTTCAGATTTTATATACAAAAAACAATCCTCTCCTGCTTTGAAGATTTGTACATCAAATTACAGCATGAAGCAAATTTCTTATAATGGAATTGTAACTTCTAGGCAAAACACAAGGTATGTTACATACCTTAAACTGTAAAGGAGAAAGCACCTAGCATTACGATTCTGGATAATAAATAATTTTTAGACCGATTCCAATGTCTTCTAGTACATTTAAACATTGAAAAGTCCCACTGTTAAACCAGAGGAATTATGTACCAACTAGACTTTGGAACTGTTCTGTTTTTAAAAAGCTCTAGAAACTGTTTTCATTGGCATTTTTCCTCAAGCAGCCTTGCTAGAAGAGTGAACTTGTTTGCCTCTACTGTAATTTTCCTTTGGTTATCATTTTTCATTTACATTTTCTTTTTGAACATTTTGTTTCTCTGCATAAAGGATGTGCATTATAAGTAACCCCCTGTGCAAATGATAGCATTAGTTCCAAGTTCTGAGCTCTCCAGAGCCTGAGACTCTGGTAATTATAGGTCATTACTGATGGCCAGAAAGCAACACTGTATGCTTTTAAAATATTTTTAATGTTTCAGATTAAATTTATAGATGTTTCCATGCTCTTTTAATGCACCTTCCCTGGGGCAGAAGGGAAAAGCCAGTCGTGTGCAAGATTATAGTATGGTACGTTCTGACTAATTCTAATTACAATTCTTAATATTTGACAGTAATACATTTTGCTCTGCAGTGCCTTTGTTATTGCAGGGGAGATGGGGGGAAGGTTTTCAGTTCCTGCGTAACATCAATCATGTGGCTAATGCAATAATAGGTTAATGATATACTCTGCACAAGGTACAGATATTGGGAAGTTTAATTCAAAATCATGACAGGGTATATTCAGTTTATATTAAAAGACTAGTATTCATTAAAGAGGTAAAGAGTTGTGGTACCCAAACTTTTCCAGTTGTGACCTCTGTGGGAGCCATGACAAATGTGTGAGACCAAGTGCAAAATGAAATCACCCTCATTTGCACATTTTTGGTAGCTTTATTGTAGCAAAGGACAATAGGTGAAATTCTGGACTGTGCCTCTAAGAGTGTCTACACTGCAGAAAAAAGTGTGTTCTTAACTGGGGTTAAAATAGCAGTGAAGAGAGGGAGACTTGGCTTTAAACTCAGGCTAACAGTGTGAGTTAAAACCTAGAGGGCAGGGCTCCCTGGGGTTGATCGTGAGTTTAAAGCCAAGTTGCTGGGTCTTTGCTGCTAATTTAACGCAAATTAGTTAACCTGAGTTAAGAACACACTTTTTTTTTTTTCTCCAGTGTAGACCTTCTCTAAGAGACACAAACGTAGAACTTGTAGACCAAGTGGGGTGTGGCTAAAGTGGCTTAAGCCACCTACGGAACCTCTAAGTCTTGAGCTGCCCTGGGAGCTGAAGAGGACTCTGGCATAATTTAGACAGCCCTGAGGCCCTATCTAAGTTATGGCTGCTTCCTTGGGCTGCCCCTGCCCAGAATCTCCACAGTACTGTGTGCTGCAGCCCCCTACCCAGAACCCCCCTCCTGTCTCCATCCCCCTTTCCCAGCACCCCCGTTACTCCTGGCCTTGTAATGGGGATCTCAGAGGGCAACCTTATGGCTGTCTTCTGCAGTGCTTACATTGGAGGGGAATCCTCCTCAAGGCAGAACCAGGGTTTTTAGGACCCATTTACACCACGCCAGCCCTTTTACCTGGTGTAAAGGTACCAGAGCAGAGATGAGAATCTCACCCTGTATTTTTACCTTGATGACTTACATGTAAAATCACACTCAAGATCTTTTAAGATTCATTTCCAAAGATATCCAACCAGTAAGTAGTTATCTCGAGATGCATGCCTCTCCGTAGCATTGCTGTGTTCAGTCTGCCTAATTCTAAGCTACACTGATTGTAATTTCCAGCTTTCAGTTTGTTAGTGTCAGAGTTTCTTTGCAATATTTAAAAATAACATAAATAAACAAGGAGAATGGAGGCAGAAACGATCGAGCAAGTGATGAAGGCTTTTTCTTTGCTAACAGATCCTTTGGATCAGATTCTCCTCTTACATCAGTTTGACCCCACTGGATCTCCATTAATTTTGTGAAGTTACTCCTGTTTTGCCCTTGGGTACAAGGAAAATCAAGCCCCTTACAATGAACGTGTCCAGCTTTGTAATATTTAGGTGAGATTGGAACTAATTCTAATAAAAACTGGTTTATTGAACGGTAACAGAAATAAATCAGTCCACTTGCCTAATGGGCCTAAATGGAACAGTATATACGACCTCCCCCCTCCTTTCATTGGAGTTAATAGCAATGGGAGCTGGGGTTGCTCAGTACCTGTAAAAGTCAGATGCCCATAACGAGGTGCCTAAATATGAATTTGGAGACCTACCTTTAGGCACCCAGGTTTGAATGATTTGGCCTTTATGTACCGTAGCTGGATATTGATGGTTTGCCGGGAAGTGAGAGGGAGCAGATGGGGGGCAGAGGCCAGGCTGTTTGGGGAGGCACAGCCTTCCCTACCCGGCCCTCCATACAGTTTCGCAACCCCGATGTGGCCCTTTTTTGCCCACCCCGGCTTACACCCAGCTCCCTAGACTTGCAAATAGTGTCATGGACACCTCAGCCTCTGTCCGGTGTACCCTTCACCTCAAGGAACGTCTCCCAGGCATAGGAAAAAATGATTTACTTCATGGCCCACATCCTCTAAGTCTCTGTCCATCTCGGACAACAGATGCTACATTTTTCTAGCACTACTCCATTATTACAGACTGCCCCCCTCAGGACTCCCGACCCATCCAACCCCCCCCCCCCGCTTCTTGTCCTCTGACTGCCCCCTCCCGGGACCCCCACCCCCTATCCGACCCCCCCACTCCCAGTCCCCTGACTGCCCCGACCCCTGTCCACATCCCCGTCCCCTGACAGGCCCCCCAGGGACTTCCATGCCTGTCCAATGCCCCCTGCTCCCTCTCCTCTGACTGTCCCCCTTCCAACCTCCACCCCATCCAACTGCTCCCTGTCATCTCACTGCCCCCAGGACCCCCTGCCCCTTATCTAATCCCCCTGCCTCCTTATCATGCTGCTCAAAGCAGCAGGAGCTCTCAGCCCCACCACCCAGCTGGAGCCAGCCATGCCGCCCGCGCTGCCCGGCAGGAGTGGTGGGCCAAAGCGCTGGTGGTGCAGTGCACTGAGACCCCTGGGGAGGGCGGACAGCGGGAGAGGGACCGGGGGCTCAGGGGCCGGGCAGGCGGGCCATAGTTTGCCCACCTCTGGTGTAAGCTAACACTGAGGCACTCTGATGATTCCCCCCCTAGGGAAAGAAGTATGAAGGGGTTGTGGGAGCAGGTCAGTGAGGGGTTGGTGTTTAAAACAAGACTTTTGTCAGGAATTTGTGGCCTTGGCTAGTTCTGAGGGAGCATGAAGTCCCAGAACTGGATAACTCTCCAAATGATGTCAGTGGGGCATGGGGTGGAGCAGTAGAAGTACAGTATAATGTAATGAAAATAATCGACTGTATATATCAATGCGTCAAACACAGAAGGAGAAAATTATTAACCAAGCCGGACATGAGTTCACATTGTTTCACTGATTTAATGAACAAAGCTGCTATTTAGAGGCAATTAATTACGCAGTAAGACATGGCAAGTAATGTGTTTTGGGCATTCATAGCATGCCTTTGGGTGCTTTGTGAAGCATGAAGCTGAGGACCAAGTGACTTCAGCCACCCAAGAAGTTCAGCAAACCTCTAGGAATTTGTTACCAGAAGTGTTTCTTTGCTGTTAGCTTTTTGAGAATTTCTCATTAAATATCTCCATGTATTTACTGGAGGTTATTAACATAGGCAATAATACACACATACCATTTGTGCCTAACATTCTAAAGCTATTTCATAATTCTGTTTACTCCATCAAGATATTTTTTTTAAAATGGCCTAACTTCCTGGCTAATGGTACAGAATAGAACCAATTTATTGGCAGTGCATTTTAATTAAGCTTCAAACTTAAATAGCATGGAAAGCCAATTACTGTGGAATTACAAGAAAGTTAGTGTATCTGAAAACGTCTCCTTCAAAATCCCACTATTATTGAGAGACAGGCCCAATAAAGAGCATTAACATATCACAGGACCAAGAAAAAGGTAGTTTCTAAATTTAAAAGGGCTAATGAAGCTTTTTTTTAAAGTATCTCTTCACCTGGTGGTGGGGTGGGGGTGTATTTACGTCATGCTCTCTATGTCCATGAAGTAATTTTAAAATCAGTATTGTATAGCTCTCAGATAGAACCTACAGTCCCTTAGTAGATATTTTAATAGCTACCCCAAAATAATTGCCATATGTATATGTGTCATTAGAAAATAGCAGGTTTAATGGACTTAAAACTGAATCAGTGTTGATGAGGTCACCTTTGTTATGGGTTAAAATCACTACTCAATATATGTGGAAGTTATGAAAATGTTAGGAATTTTATACACTGTTTTGCATTTGATTTTTATTTACTTTTTTCCTGGAAGAAGGAACTGCATGCTCTAATAATCCTTTCTCCCCAAGTTTAAATGAAGTTAAATGATAAAAGGCAAAAAATAGTTTTAGGGAATAATCATCATTCCCCCATAAACCTTCAGAATTCTGTCCAAACCGTGAAATATCACCAGTAAACAAATGGAAGGAAGAGCTCAAGACTACAGTCATGAGACAGGAGTTTGCATTTTTACACAACAGTAATTTTGCTGGAATTATATGGCATAATGTGTAGGAAAATGCTATTTTCTGAGTTTAATATCCTCTTAAGTGTCCTTTCCTTTTCAGACCCCATGTCTTAAAAACAAACAAACAAAAAAAACCCTGAAACAGAAAGCTTATTAGGGATGGAGGACGAAGAGAGATGAGATGAGATAAAGGGCAAGTGAATGTGTGTGTGTTAGATATCAATATTTGATATGTATTGTATGTAAATATTAGAAATGAGGAAGTACAGAAATTTGATGTAAAGTTAAAGTACAACCACACTTGTGGCAGTTACACATTTGTGAGAAATTATATTTATTATGCAACTGTGTGTGTGTGTGTGTAAGGGTAATATTAAATACAATAAGATGATACAAACGATAAATGTATTAATTAGAAATATACAACTGTATATGTATTATATAGGTATAACATCCATGTATACATGGAATAGACTGCCAAATATACATGTGCTTTCATGTATATATGTGACTCCTTTGAGGAACTGTGTCTGGGGTAGAAGTCAGATTGCACCGGTGAAGTCATAGTTGAAGGGAGTGGCATGTGTGGATGCACTGCACTAATTTACACACACCAAGCTGGTTAGTGGGGATGCACTGAATTCCTTGCAGCATGCTGGCTTATCTACAACATGTCGGCTTGCAGTAGTTCTGTCCTCTAGACCTGTAGAGACGTGTGCTGTTGTGTGGCTTTACTAAACTGATTTTTGTGACACTTTTATTTTACCACCTCACACCAGTTCAACCCCCTCTCCCTACCACTTGCTACCAGCGAAGTGACAGTGTGCTTGCTTTCTGAGGAGCATGAGTGCTCCAGCCTTTCGGCTGGCATCAGGTCTCTGCAGGGAAGCTACAGTGGTTTGGTGGGGGAAATATTAAAGAGAAAGGATAGAAGAAACCTTAGTACATTGGCCAAACCGGACAGTCTCTACGCAAAAGAATAAATGGACACAAATCTGACATCAGGAATCATAACATTCAAAAACCAGTGGGAGAACACTTCAACCTTTCTAACCACTCAGTGACAGACTTGAAGGTGGCAGTTTTGCAACAAAAAAACTTCAAAAACAGACTCCAAAGAGAGACTGCTGAACTCGAATTAATATGCAAATTAGATACAATTAACTCAGGCCTAAACAGAGACTGGGAATGGTTGGGTTATTACACTAATTGAATCTATTTCCCTATGTTAAGTTCTCCTCACACCTTCTATGTGTCATCTTAATTATCACTTCAAAAGTTTTTTTTCTCCTCCTGATGATAGCTCATCTCAATTGATTAGATTCTTCCTGTTGGTACGCGTACTTCCACCTTTTCATGTTCTCTGTATGTATAAATATCTCATGTCTGTGTGTTCCATTCTATGCACCCGAAGAAGGGAGCTGTAGCTCACGAAAGCTCATGCTGAAATAAATTTGTTAGTGTCTAAGATGCCGCAAGTACTCCTGTTCTTTTTGTGGATACAGACTAACACGGCAGCTACTCTGAAACCTTAGAAACTGTGATTGGTTTAAAGTAATAGAGCAATTGTTGAATCATCAGCAATTAAAGTTTCTGAAAGGATGCCCCTTCCATGTATAGATTAAAAGCAGTAAATTTCTATTAGGGTGGCACAGTAAACCTAGAATTCTGGAGTAAGACTTTCACAAGTCCCTATAATCTAACGTAGGGTCGATGTACGTCTGAGTACACCAGGCAACCCTGCTACTGATCCTCTTGCTGATAAGAGGATAAAGCCAAATGCAACGTTTAAGCTAATTTATTTGATTTAATTAATATTGTAGGCGTGATGACCAGGAGTGAAATCTCACGTGCCCTCTTATCTGCAAAGCTGAGTCAACACATGGGGAGCAATCTGATGCTACGTGAAAGGGGAGGGACTTTCTTTAGCCTAATCTAATCTGACCCTGCAGTTAGGGAGCCGAGCAGTAATGGCCATGCGGGATGGCACGTCACCTTACTTGAAAGTGCTTTGAACAGTGAGTGGTGACAACTAGAATTAGGTTATTTTACCTCTTTCTGAGCCTGGAGTCAGACTGAGAGGCAAACAGAAGAGAGAAAATATACTTTAAAAAAAAAAAAACAAGTGGAGAGGGAGCCAAGAACATGAAAAACGGGGAGTTGGGGAAGGGGAATCTGTGAAGAGGAAATATGTTTTGCCTTTTTCCTGATGAGTAGTTTAAAACATGTTAAGTCACTTTATAGTGTGTACGTTTTGAAATCTTGACTCAAAAGAACAGAGCTCATGTGATTAAACTAAGTGTGATCTACGGCTGCAGAATATTCAGGCGGAGAAGAATCATAATGTGCTATAGCTAAAATACCTTCCTTTTTACTGCAGTCTCTTGGTAGTAAATGACAAGCGATCCAATTCAGAGTGTACGAGCCTGGTGTAAATGTGCGTTCTAACAGTGAGTCAGAATTCTGAGGGGGTCAGAAGCTTGTCATGTGCGTATGTAATTCTAGGACATGAATTCCTGCTGACAGATCATACCTTTAATTAATTTAGTAGATGGTGGAGTGTCTAAGAAAAGGCAATGAGAGAAGAAAAGCCAACATTGTCCTTCAGGTGTTCTGTGACATTACTTTGGTAATTAGATCTATCTTCCCTTTCCACAGTGCCCATGTATCCCAAGTGAGCAGTAACATTCCTGCTACTGGAGAGTAAGTGACTCTGTTTATTTTTAAGTTTTGTTGCTATCATTTGTTGTCTATATTTAAGGTTTTAAAAATGTTATTCTCTTATTTTTCTGTAATAGCCTAGTATTGTCCAAAGAAAAGTGCATTGTGTATAGTGATCATAAGCCACTTCCTCTCAAATAAGAGCCTGGGTGTCATAGTTCCTTGCTTTTTTCCCACACCCATGGGATGTTATGGTTATTATGTAACCACAGAGATTTCAAGAAGCACAACCTCGCTGTGCTGTAAGGAGTCTCCTTACCTGCCTGACATTCAAGTCCCAACTTTTGGCATATGAACTTACTCTTGCCCTTATATTACGCGCGCGCACACGCGCGCACACACACTTAGCAAAGTTAAAATACGCTTTTATGATATTGCTAATTTTTTTTGAGGGTTTACAAACTCAGCTAACATAATAGTTAGCAACAAGTTTATAAACTCTTCAGTGGCCTCGTCGCCCATGTACAGGTTCACATTCATAGCTAACACGCTCACAATTAACCATCAGATTCTCTCAATAAATCATTTTCGTGCACTAAATGTTATTGAACATGAATGAATAAAACAAATCTGGAGTTTCTAATCAAACCTTTTGTGAGCCATGATGTTCCAGAGAACATAAGATTTTTCAAAATATTGAGGGGACAGGGAGAGAAATTCCTTTTTTCAAACTGTCATGTATCAAAAATGTTTGTCTGATATCTCAGTCTTTACCTCCAAACCCTCCTCTGTCACAAAAATAAGCAGAAGAAATTTCAAGGAAAAAGGAACTTTTTTTCCACAAAGTGAGAATGGAAGGATTCAGTTAGGTTTACAACAGAAGCAGTCTCACAACCTTATCTCCAGTGTCACTGCAGTGACTCCATCACTATACTGAAGTGAATAAAAGCTCTGTTGCTCACAGTAGTTCTGATTCCAGTCTCACGCCAGAATCAAACAGGAGTCGTTCCATTGAAATCAGTGAAGTTGCAGCAGTGTTAAAACAGCATGAGATCAGAATTGGGCATTTTTTTAGATATATAACTGAGTAAAGTTTATGATGAGTTGCCCTACTGTGTGGTCAACATACTTGTGAGAAGGCAGTCACTCCTCATTCTCACAGATGCTACCATTTCTTATATAATATAGTTTCACCTGGGCACTGTCAGGCTGCTGGGCATTGTCAGATTTGACCTACTGGCTTTGTTTTGTTACACAGACAAGTTGTACCATCCAGATGTTCTATCTGACTGCTCTGGTCTTGTGAACAAACAAGGAGGGTATTGAATGCCATAATCTAGTTTAAATAAGAGTGGTTTCCTTGAGTTTTATAGCTGGCCATGTGAAAAAAATACAGTGAATAACCATTTCACATAAAAAGATACTTTTCAGAGCAGCAATTATAGCTAAAAGAATATTACCGAAATGAAAAGGGGCCTCCTTTGAATTGATTATTGGCATTGGCATGATTTCTGTTGAAAAATGTGTCAGTGTTAGAATGATTTCCGTGTGTTTAGGAGGAGATGGGCAAAGGCACAGTGAACAGTTGCGTGCCCAGGTCCCATTTCAGTGCCCTTTGTGCCTTTGAAAATCTCCCCCTTAGTCAGTGATGGTGTAAATATGAATAGCATTCACCCTGATAACCTGTCTAACCCTGCTTTCAGTAGCATGCCCTTAACATACCTTATTAAAGAATTTGCTGCACACACGTTCATGGCCTTTATCTATAGGTCACTTATGGTCCTTACTTCAAAGAGCCTTTCCTTCTGGCAGGCCTTTCACAAGCTCCTCTGGGAGTCAGTCACCCCAAAAGGATGGGGGCAGGTTAAAGAGCAGGCATACAGCCCCAGCCTCACATTATCCAGACCAACAGTGCTGGTCAGGTGCAGTGAGGGGAGTGCACTGCACCACTGGAAGTGGAGGTGCAGCAGGAGCATTCTGCCTGTGCACCAGGGAGCTGTGAGAAGTGGTGTTCTCCACCCGTACACACCACGCCACCCCCCGTGTGGGTTAGTACATGAAGAGCAGGTGAGAGAAGGGATGACGCAGGGCCATTTGCACATATTTGCGTCATGCATGCACCAGCTATCTAAACCTAAAGCAACCCCCCTATCCTGGGTTTGTTTGTCGTGAGTCACCCAGCATGAGGTGATTCTTGTTTTGCCCGAGCTGTATCCCTCTTTCCACCACCACCCCCAGTTTCCCCCCTCTCTCCCCAGAAATAGGAGTGAATTTAAAAACACACACTAAAAACCCGTAGACCCTGTTATCTTTGTATGGATTGTCTAATCACTTGAATCTTAAATTCTCGTTTCAAACTAAAGCTCTTCATGCCGGGGTCTGTTAATTCGGGGGGGCTCCAGTTAGGCACCTTCGTAAAAATGGACTCATTTACAGAAATATTGAGCGGTCATAACAGCCGTTGATGGTAATGGGAGCCGAGAGTGCTCAGGGCTTCTGAAAATTGGGTCACTTTGTTCTAGGTGCCCCATTTTAGTCACCCACATCTGAACAATTTAGCTGATGTCTTGCCATGTGTCTGTACCATCCTTAGCATGTTTTGGACACTACTGCAGTTATTAAAAAATTGTGACTTTTAAAAAGGGAGAGATTTCCTGGTAAGTTTGTAAGTTTAATTGACCTTATTTTTCATCTTGACAGATATTTAGAGAAGACGATCCGCTCAGCAGTGGAACAGCATCTCTTTGATGCTCATGGCTCAGGTGGGCAGAGTTCAGAAGACTCTGAATCAGGAACATCGTCAGCCTCTTCAAATGTGTCCACTAGGCAGAGGAGGCGGCATCACAAAGAACAGGATGAAGGCCGACAAAGCAGAGACTTGTATGTTCGTGATTTCTTTTCCATTAAAAATTATATTTAGTTGATAGCATCATAATCACACCCATTAAATAGGCAAGACTCTGTCAGTAGTTCCGTTATTACAAGCCTTGGCCCCAGTTCTGCAACTGAGAGCGTACAGAGTGACTGCTGCACCTGTGCCGGGCTCCATTGACTTGCTTGGAGCTGTGAACTGCAGAACCAGGGCCTTGATTTGTGGTCGTTTCACTGCGGAATGGGCTAAAAGTAGTGTTCGGTTTTTGTTTTAGTTGTATGTATCTGGAAACAGTAACACTCCTGAAAAAATCAGTTTGGGCATTTGTAACTTAATACTGGACAAAAAACCCTTTCAAATGCTTTTGTATAACAAAAAAGATACAAAATTTGGACCAAATTCTAATTTCACATGTTAGAAAGACAGCTTCTGTTCAGATTTTGCAATGCTCCGTATGTGCACTTGAGAGAAGAATGTGCCCCTTTTATTAATAAAAAATAAACCACTTTTGTCTAAATGGTTATAAGACAGATCAACAGTATTTTGAGACAGCTTTTTTTTAAACGCCTCTCAAGGATTAGTCATACATAGTATTCCTACTGATAACATACAGCATATAATACAGATGTGTCACCATTGCATTCTGAATAGAGGTGGTGTTCACGCACAGATCTAAGGATTTTTTTTTTACTGAAAGGGAAAATGTGACCTTTCCCCACTTTTAGCAAATAAAAAGTATTTTTAAATGGGCAAGATGTTTGCACAGTCTAAACTGTTTCAAAATACATATATAGAAGACTGAATCCCAAGAATGTGTAGTATGGGTGTGTGAGGGGAAATTGAAATATTTCTTTTTTTTTGTAGGGCAGTAACTGAGTACAACTGTATACTATGGCCAACATTTTCAAACTGAGGCCCTGATCTTGCAAACATTTACGCATCTGTTTAACATTAAACATATGAGAAGTCATATTAAAGTTAAGCATGTGCATAAGTGTTTGCATAATTGAGGGCCTAAAGTTAGGCTCTTAAATACATGTTATAGGTGCCTTTATAAAAATTACCTTATTTTCAGAGCTGCTGAACACCAGCAAATCTTACTGAGCTACAGGCCTTAGTATCTTTTAAAATCAAGCCACTTTTATTTAGGGGGCCTAACTTTAGGCACCCAGGCTCAAAAATTGTAATCCATACTACTTGACATCCAGGAATATAGATTAATAGATTCCAAGGCCAGAAGGGATCATTGTGTTCACCATTGTGTATAACACAGGCCATAGAACTTCCCCAAAATAATTCCTAGTGCATGTCTTCTAGAAAAACATCCAGTCTTGATTTAAAAATGGTCAGTGATGAGAATACACCACGACTTAGGGTAAATATGGAATGTTAACATAGCAGAGAAATGTAACTGCAGTAAAAGCATTTCTGACTGGCTTTTCAGGTAAGTAGGTCAGAGGCGGGCTAGCGTACGTTTTTGGCGGCATATATAGCACTGCAGTTTTTTCTGCACAGCCTCTGCATTGCATTGTATATTTGCCGTTAGTGCTTTCTAGTCCATTTAGCTGCTAACTCTTCAGTACTGGATAGACCCCAGAGCCCCAGACATTAATTTAAAGAAAATCAAAAATCCTAACTTAATGACACTGAGAAATCAGGTCATTTCTATGGTTTCATAGACATAAATTGTCCTGGGATCTGTTATGGGAAATTGTGAAAATTTCATTTGAGATCTTTTTGATTTTGGCTGGCTTGATCTTTTTGCTGTCTGGACACAGATCTAAAGACGACCCATGGTGCTACACAATACAGTGGCAGCATACAGCTGGGATAATATTTATGGCATAAACATATGCAGAGGCTTACATTTTGCACACCACATGACCTACCATCTAAATGTAATGAATCACATCTCAGTGGTTTAAAAATAATAATTGCACCAAGTTAAATGGGTCTGATAGAATTATAGATCTCTGGATAAAGCCTCTGTCATCTACCTTTTCCAGAAACAAAACATAGAAATGACTTGTGACCTAGAAAATAACTAGAGCGTTTTTAAAAAATCTGAATACTTTCTCCCTCCTGAGGACTAGCCAACACTTTGGGGCCAGATTCTCCTCTCTCATTTACCCCGGTGCCACTCTAGAGCAACTTCACTGGTGTTACTGAAAGCAGATCTTGAGCTTTGTACCTCTCTGTACAAAACTGCTGTGGATGCTGACAGCTGTTACCCTCCATTCCAGCCTTCCATCTCTGGCAGGATAGATGTGCTGTTAGCTGAAGGGAGCACAGAGGTTGGGAGGAAGGAAATACATATCGATATACAAATAGAAGAAATACAGTGATGTCTGTATTTTTGGAAGTGTCTCTATTATTGCACATAATAGAAAAAAACTATTAAAGAGGGCAGAGGAGTGGCCTTGCAGAAGAACGACTGCAGGGAAAGGGAGCTAGCGGAAGATCTCCACCCTCCTAAACGAGGAGGCAAAGATGAGCATAGATGACGTTTCTGGAAAACACACAGATCTGACTAGACAAACAGGAATTTATCGCAGTGTCTGATAAGAAGCATTTAAGCAAGCTAACACGTTTCCATGCAGCACAACAAATCACACAGTTCTCTATCACAGCAGTGCAGTTATTGCTGATGAGGCACTTTAATTCCCATCCCGTTCTCTGTTACTGATCACTCTCCCACCCCCACCCCCCAAAAAAGAAAAGGAGTGTACAGTGGAAATGCCTCGTGTGTTCTTACCCTGCAAACTTGGGTAAAGGGATGAGTTACAGTAGGTTTGGGAGCCATGCCCAAATTCTGCTTTCAGTTTATACTGGAAATTATTACAAGTTGTTTGGTGGTTTTTTTTTTAGCAACTAACATTTGTCTCTGGGAAAGTTAACTCTCATAACCTTATAAAAATAACTAGTACATCCAGGGGCTGATCCATTCTTTCCACTGACTTTAGTGGGAGTTGGATCAGGTCCACAGTGTTGATCACCATGTTTTCTCATGCGATGTAGTACACCTGTTTTTAACTCCTTGTTGGGGTTTAGGATGTCGCAGCCTGTGTGTGTTTCTTGCAATAGGATGAAACGCAGATGGGGTTCAGGGCCGCCCAGAGGATTCCGGGGGCCCGGGGTCTTCGGCGGCGGGGGGCCCTTCCGTTCCGGGACCCGCCGCCGAAGTGCCCGAGACCAGCGGCGAGGCCCCGCCGAATTACCGCTGAAGCGGGACCCGCGCTGAAGTGCAGCCCGGTCTTCGGCGGTAATTCGGCGGGGGCCCCGCCGCTGGTTCGGGCACTTCGGCGGCGGGTCCCGGAACGGAAGGGCCCCCCGCCGCCGAATTACCGCCGAAGACTGAGCTGAACTTCGGCGGCGGGTCCCGCTCCGTCTTCGGCGGTAATTCGCCAGCGGGGTGTCCTTCCGTCCCGGAGCGGAAGGACCCCCCGCCGGCGAAGACCGGGAGCGAAGAAGCTCCTGCGCCCGGCCCCGCAAGAGTTTTCGGGCCCCCCGGAGTGAGTGAGGGACCCCGCTCCAGGGGCCCCGAAAAACTCTCGTGGGGGCCCCTGTGGGGCTTGGGGCCTGGGGCAAATTGCCCCTCTTGCCCCCCCCTCTGGGCGGCCCTGATGGGGTTTAAGAGACAAATCCAGAACTGCACCAGTCAGCATAATGCATTTCTCTGCCAGTAGCATAAATGCAATAGGGTTGTGTTTTTAAAAAACAGTTTTGTTGCAATGTTATTTTCCTTCCTCAGAGAGGTCATCAACAAAGAAAACATTCCTTCTGGATTCGGAAACCTTGAAGATTGTATTCTGACTCCTCAGGAAGTAGAAAAATTACAAGAAAACAACTCCGGGTATATTGGAGAAAGGAATAAACCAAAACGGCAGAAATCCAGCACTAAACTTTCTGAGCTCAACGATAACCAAGATAGCCCTGTGGTAAGCGAACATGCCATACCACTTGCAGAGAGGGTCAGTATCATGTTGGGAAAGAGCATCCCACTCACAAGCAAGCATCACGCTTCTCCACTGCCTTGTACTTTGTGTAGCCATTTACAAACATGTAATCACTTGCACTTTGCACAGCTGTAAATGGCTGGTTAGGGCCATGGAGAATCAGGCCCTACATGTTTAACAAGTGCATTGTGGTTACAGAAGGGCCAAATTCACATTTTGACCCTCTTAGTCTACACGTAGCTATTTTTGATTTTAATAAAGCAAAACAACGTGGTTTAAAAAATAGAGTAAGGAAGTGAAATTTGTCCCCAACTCTGCAAGAGTTTAGTAGGATTAAGACCAGCACCTCGCAGGTTGGACCATCAGCTTGTGTGTGGGGGTGGGGGTGTCTTTTTTTAAATTCTCTCTGATAGTTTTGCATCACAATGTAGCTCATCAGTGTGTTATTTGTAGCGAATGAGTGCCAGGGGCATTATGAGTGGGTCAGTTTGGTGGTTGCCCTTCCTCCCAGCAGCAGCTGCACTTCAGTGGTGCTGTATGCATACACTCTGCAAAATGCTTTGGAGTCCTTTAGGATGAAAGGTGATCAATCTAGATACATCACACCTTCTGACTGCAAATGCACCAGTTATGTTTGCAATGTACCACAGCCTACAGAAGACACGGGTTTAAACTGTGCAGCGTTTTTGTTTTGAATCGCAGCATGTTTGTGATCCCCGTTTGACCTTCCCAGTAGAAGACAGTTTGCCCACAGTGACAAACCGCAAAAATTGCTGATGCAACATCTCCTTCCCCCTATAGCCAACACAGGCACCAAATGTGTTAGCAGTTAGAACCTACAGGGTCTTTCAACTTGGGCCCTTGATAAAGACAGGCATGCAATGCCATATGGTACCTGGCACATCACAAACTTTTAGCACCATTGATAGCATTACAATACCCTGAGAAAAGAGTGGGCTTTGCCAGCTGTGGAATATCTTCTCTGGTTGTTGTTGGTTGAGTTCCAAAGTCTCCTATAGGTGAGTGCCTGTGAAATGTGTTAGGTTTGTTTTGAAAAAGTACATTGTGTTCTGGCACACTTGTTTTAGATTACACAACCGTGGTTATTTATCAGTCTAAAATGTACACAGATACCAATGAGAGAATGAGTTGGGTTCTTTTGTGTGCTAGATAGAAATGGTATTGATAACATTAAGGAAAGAAACTGAGAAATCATAGGCTCCATGTATTAGATTTAGCACGAAGCATCAGTAGCCTATTGCATATAATAGACATTTAATGTGTTTGCACCCTTAGAGCTGCTGCACGAGACAGATTTCAGCATTTGGTCCAAGAGTGCAAGTGGCTCTTTTGTGGGTGTTCGGAGGTGGGGAACGTGCAAGGAGCCTCCCCCATCCAAAAAAGACCCTCTTGTACTTACAATTCCAAAGTAACTGGCCAGACTAGAGCTAACCGCCCTCTGGCGGCAAGTACTGAACATGCAGTAGCTTCCCTGTGGGACAGTATGTGCAGTTGCCCCCTTTCCTCCTCTCTACTGGAGAAGACCGCATCATTTTCTTTGGTGGGGGATTCTTCTTCTGCTTCCCATTACTGTGTTAATGGGTGGTACAGTGACCATCCACAGACATTGGAAATATTTCTCCTTTTCTTTTAAATAAACATAAAGCAAATTAGTTACTGCAGACGTGGGGCCATGTCCTGGCTCTGGATACACACGTGGAACTTCCACTGAAGTGCCACGGAGAGCCTGATTTGCTTTTACACTAAGGCCCTTTAATACCACTCTGGCAGTGTAAAGGGGCCTGAAAGTGGAAGGACATTACACTGATATCCCCATTCAGGCCCCTTCACTCTGCCAGAGTGAAGTGTAAATGAGAATCTGACCTGCCAAAATACCTACTTGATTGATACCTTGGGGTTGGGGAGGCTCTAACCCAGTGGTCTCCAACCTTTTTACGCCCAAGATCACTTTTTGAATCTAAGTGCAGCCCAGGATTTACCCTGCCCCTTCCCCGAGGCCCTATCCCCCCCTCCGTTGCTTACTCTCCCCCACCCTCACTCACTTTCACCTCTAGGATCAACCAGTCAATCGCGATCAACCACTCTCAAATGAAGGGCCATCAAATTGCATTGCCTATAGCTTCTCTGTCCCTTACACATTTCCCTTCTGTGGCCCTTCTCTGAACTGTGGATCTGCTGGAGGTCGGGATTCGTACACTGGCTGCACAGATCCTACCTGGAGCACACCTATGAGACGTGGCCAGGCACGTTGTCACCTTGTGTGGTGTGGCTGAAAGTGTATCTCCGTGGAACTGTCAAATGGAAACAGGAGGAATATTTCTGTGACCGTTTAAGGAAAGCACAAGTCAGAATGCACAAAATACACATAGTATAGGATGCAGCTGTAGAGAGGCAGCCTCTGCCAACAGGACATTGCCCAGGAACTTGCTTGGAAAATAGATAGGAGAACTGCATCTCCCATCATACACAGAGCATGCACGTATACTCGTAAGTTACTGCTCCTTTGGGACCCTAAGATGTAGCTTGAGCTGGCATGGCGACTGAACTCTCTCTTATGAATGTGATTTATTTCCTATTTGTATTGCAGTAGTGCCCAGAGACCCAGCCAGGAAGAAGGCCCTATTGTTCTTGGTGAAGTATAGATACATAGTAAGGCCTTGTCTAAACACTGTTGTCCAGTTATATCATTATAGATAGATAGATATACCAGTATAACCTCCCGCGTGGATACTCTTATTCGGGTACATGAGTGACTTTTTTTCCAAATGATGTAAAGTAAACCGAAAAAGGCACTCTTATACCAGAATTAGGGTGTCCACATGAGTAGTTATACTACACTGGTATAACTATACAAATTGAAGTTCCTACCTTAGCTTATCCCGATATAACTTTCCTCCGTAGAAAAGCCCTAAGAGACAGTTTCTGCCCCAGGAGCACTCAGGCAACATCCTCTTTCCCATTTTCTCTTAACTCTTCCCACCCCATCAGTGAAGCTTGAAGTGGTTAGTAGGGAATTGTGTGGGAACTCTTGTCTTATCTGCTCAGTAGCATCTGACCCAGAGTGTGAAGGGACAGTCAAAGAGAAATCCTCTTCAATTAACCCTCCTAAGAAAAACCAAATAATAAACATTAAAACTTGTTATGCCCCGTTTTTATTTAAACTGCTGAAATTCAAGATGACCGGGCATAAAAATGAGATCCGAAGAGGCTCCGAAGGCAATGCTGAAGCATAACTAGACTGTGCTGATGGAATCGTGTAGCCAAAAGAACACATCTGCTTGGATTTTAAAGAGAAGGGAGTTCCGCATCATGAACGTCTCTGAGTGCTCTGGGAATTCTGTTCTCACGTAGTCTTGTTCAGGAACTGCACTCTGATGCACTGGCAGAGGGCTTTTTCTTCTATTTAAAACCACTGAAGGCTGCCTTCCGGGAAGGAGACATATCCAAACATAAGAACTGAAAAATTGTACTCGCATGCATGAAATCGCCATATTCAGCATATCTAGTAAGAGACTATAGGCGATTTTGAAACATGCTTCCAGTTTGAAAGAAACTCCGTAGGAAAACAATTTTCAATAAGCAGACGCTCAAGTGTGTATAGGACTTGCTCACATATGTCTGCTTTCCCAGTCCCTCTTATTTATCGGTTTTTATAGGCACTATAGAGGTGAGATATATTCAGCAGAAAGAAAGTGAACTGCATGAGTTGCCTACAAGTATAGAGTATGTGACTTGACCTTGAGTGATGGAAGGTTAAAAAAAAATTCTGATTCATTCAAATTAAGGATTAGATTTTCACATCAGTTACACTTGTAAAATCTGACTTTTGTATCTTGTGTTCATAATTAGCCATTTGTATATGCCATTACTCTGTATGTGCTGTGTGTCCAAAATGTGGGTCTTTTTGTGCACCCATTTTTTGTCCGTTTTTTTGGTGCTCCTTTTAGAATTTAGCTTGGAGGCTGGTAAGAGACACAAACAGCCTTATGGTCAGTGGCTGGGATAACCAGTGTCTAATGAAATCATGTCTGTAAAACTGACACAGGTCATTTATAAGCCTTTTTTACACAAGCGAACCAGGATAGACCAGAGTTCAGATTCTTTTCATAATTTTTCAAGCTTGAGATGAATGACATCATTAATATTCCTTGTAGCTGGTGACCGGAGCAAACCTCAAATCAAGATTGTGTAATTGATTGTCCTGTATTCGTGTTGTTGTAGTTTACGTAACCTCCATGTATATAGTAATCATTTTTCATCCTTAGTCTCTTCCTCTTTCAAGAAGAGGCACTTTGATTCTTCCTGAGTCAAACACAAACTGTGCTGTCATTAAAATGTGTTTTGAGGCAACTCTATTACTTTGGTTGCTTTCACCTTAAAATTCTTGATATGAACGTGATTTAGTGAGTAAAGCGTAGGATTGGCTGGTGGCAGATGTCTTGGATTTTGTTACCAGCTCTTCCACAGCTTGTTAAGAGATTTGCCCTCCTCTTGTTCTTTTTCCCAGTCTGTTAAATGGGGACAGGAATCCTAGCCTCACAAACTGTTCTTTAAGGGCTTCTTGTGACGGGCACTTGTTTTAGTGCCACGCTGTTGTTTTTGGTGCAGGAAATTGATAGTAAAGCATGGTTTTTAAATTGTAATTGTATGAAAGACCCGCGACTGTCCCCTTGTTCTATGTAGTACTTGGTTTGGATATGGTGCTGTAATGACCTCCTGCATTATTATTCCTTTTATCTAACTTTTTGTCTTAATATTTGCTGTGTTACAGAGTATGGAAAGCTTTAGCTCCTCAAGGCCGATAGCCAGAGCAGGACCTGATGACATGGAGGTTTTGTCTGACGAAAGGTGACTTTTATAACTTACGTTTTGCTCTCCCAAGGGGCTCTATGTGATGTGATTGTTGTTTCTTAGGGTACGGCCACACCGCAGCTGGGCGTGTGCTTCTCAGGGCAAGCCGATGGACGCCTGCTAGTTCTGCTCAAGCTAGCTTGCTGAAAATAGCACCGTGGCACTAGCTAGCCACCCCATGGGTGGGTGTGTACTCAGGCACTAGCCCGAGCCACCCCTGTTACCATGGCTACGCTGCTCCATTTAGTGTTCTGTCTCCCTGTGCTGGCAGGCATGCTCCCATCTGCTGTACAGACAGACCCTCAGTAGTCCATGGGGGTGACTTTCAGTTTGCTGCAGACAGGGCCGGCTCCAGACCCAAGCGCGCGCTTGGGGCGGCATTCTGCCGGCGGGATGGCAGGCGGCTCCGGCGGACCTCCTGCAGGCATGACTGCGGAGGGTTCGCTGGTCCCGCGGCTCGGGTGGACCTCCCGCAGGCATGCCAGCGGATGCTCCACTGGAGCCGCACCCTCCGCAGGCACGTCTGCAAGAGGTCCCCCGGAGCCGCGCCCCCTGCGGCGCGCCGCCCTGCTTGGGCGGCCAAATTCCTAGAGCCGCCCCTGGCTGCAGAGGGGCTTCATCATCATCACAGCCCCACATTGGGCTTGTATAGAGAGGAGATAGGCTCTGCAGGAAGCCTTGGCCCTCTCTTGTATAACAAAAAGGGGCTCGGCCCCCATGCCACATAGAACAGCATGGAGGGTAGGGAGACGGGCAGGCCAGGAGAAGGGCCCCAGGATCTGTGTTTTCATGGGTACTGTAAACTCCAACACCCCCCCAAGACAACTGCTGCAGAAGGGCAACTGACGCACTTTAGCCCAGATCCCTGCCCCCAAGTTTGGGGATCCCAACCCCCTTTTCTGCACTTCATTTTCCTCCCCCATAGAGCCTAATCACTCAGCTTTGCTTGAGTAAGGAGAATTTTACTCCATCGCTGTATTTGTGAGTGGTAGGGGTTGTTGGGAGATGTGAATTTGTTTGGATTAAGGGCAGAAGAATTTAATTCTATTATATTTTCCACAAATAGCTTCTAAGAGGAAGCAAAATGGATGGGATAGCAGCTTAGAGGCTGTGACACTGAGTATCACATATTTACTGTATTTACAAGCAATAGCAAGCACACTCCAGTCCTTTTAAAAGAGATGGTATTGGCAATGGGAGCCAAAGTATAAAAAGTGGAGGGTACAAAAGTTTGTTTGCTTTCACTATGAGACAGTCTGGTTTATTTTTGTTTTTTCTTTTTTCTTTTTTTTAAATAGCAAAGAAAATGAAAACGACGATATGTTTTTCAAGCACTCACAGGTTGGTATCTTCATATTTTTGAGATTTGGTCCTGGGCAAAACAAACAAAAAAGTTCAATTTTATAGAACTAGCCGGTCAGGAAGGTAAATGCTTCAAATGAAACATTGTAACTCTGAGGCAGCGCCCTGACCTCCAAAATGAAGTTTGCTTTGTTTTCCTCCTGGATATAATTGAACAATGAGGCTTAAAACATCTGTTCCTTTCCCTGTAACCCTTACTTATCAAAAAAACAAAAGTCACTGAAGTCAGCAGTTTGACATTGAGTTCCATAAAGATCCTAGTGAGCAGGGCATGTGACTGATTAGTTCACCGTGTACTGAGATTAACTTTGCCTCTCCTGGTTTTTTCTGAAATAATTTTGGTCTTTTATATATGACTTCCCATTGTGGTTTCCTAATCTTGGTAGATAAATTTTCATGACGCTGTCTGATGCAAATTCATTTTTTCCCCTCTTTCTCTCTTGGGGATGGTGACTTGAGGGAGAGAATTGCTTATTTAGAAGGGGTCTGTTTCTGCCCTATGCTAATCATTTTTCACCCTGGCTTCTTGCCAGTGACTCTGTAACTATTCTAAGAAATGTACCCTGAGAGAAGCCAGCTAGATATGGTTTAATTGGCGTTTGAGCTGAAAAGCATTCATGCCATCTTTTTACGTCACATTTCTTTCCCTGTGGTTGTGCCTGCACAAGACTTTTTTTCCCCTTAAAGTTGCAATACGACAAGTGCAGCTCTGCCGGTAAGTTCCATAAAAGGAGTGCCAGCGTAAGTAGGGCTGCCGGCATTTTAATCACTGGTTCATTTAGCACTGCTCAGCAGGTCTAGACAGCACAGCAGTTAAAATGCCACTGGAGGCTTATCTGCACCAGCGCCCCTTTAGTTACTACCACTGGTGGAGCTGCACCAGTGGCAGAGGGAGATTTTAAGAGGGATGGGGAAAAGAAAAAACTATTGTGGACAACGGCTGTCTGTATTCCACGTGATGGGTTGGAGGTGGAAAGGGGTATTGCAGCTGATATTTTTAAACCCATCTCTTTGCGCTGTTTAAAAATAGTTGCTGCTGTTTTGTTGATGTTGTTAGACCCTTTGATTTCCAGCAGTGGTACTCTCGAGAAGCAGGAAGGGTAGGGAGAACTGGAAGTGATTGTCTGAAAATGATGAATCATTGGGCTCAGCATGGCCCTGTCATGGCATGTTGCTACAGAGGTTATGCAGGCCGTGTTTTCACTGAGGGAGGTGGCATTGCCAATTTGTAGCTTTGCCACAAGCTCTCAGCTTGACCAGAGTTCACCCTGTGACTAGAAATGCAGTCTAGTCCCCGGTTCCCCCTGGGCTCTAGGGAGGGAAACAATCTGTGACAGCCCTGCACCAGGTACAGATAACTCCGCGCTGGCTCAGCTGGGCTGGCTAGCACATTTATGGGGGCACAGGGATAGAGCACAAGCTTCAGCCATGCCTTTCCCCTACCTCTCCATTCTGTGTGGGAGAGGACACGGGTCTGCAGAGGCTGCTGTCTCCAAGCTCCTGCATGGTATGGACAGTAACTTCTAAGAGCTGACCCTTGGATTTCAAACTAGTTTTGTTTCATTTTATTTTAAAAAATCTGGAATATTAAATTATGGTTTCAAAATGAACTTCTCCGTATAAAGAACTTAAAATTCAATAAGAAAAGTGCAGCATTAACCCTGAGATCGCATTATATAGGAATTACAAGGTCAAGAAAATGTTGCATTCCTTCACGGTAGTTTTACATTCCTTGTGCTTTTTAAGCCTGTTGCTTAGGGGAGCTTAAAACATACCTTTTGTAACAAACAACTCATTGACTAAAAGTGAAAGACTTTTACTTACCCTTCCACCCACCCACACCACCTCCAGTATAAGGATTTTGAAGAAGATATGAGGAGCTTGCAAGCTGAGATAATTGAATAGGCATTGGTTGTTACTCATACAGTTTTTGGTTTGCACTGGACCCTGGATGCAGGCATGTAGAGTCCCATGTATTCTGCACTCCTGGAGCGTTGGAATTTGCTAGGGTCCATCCTTTGCTGTAGAAACATGCTCCAGAATCTAAACTTTCATTTAAAAAAAAAGGGGGGGGGGATTTCTAGCACTTACGGTTGCGAAGGAAACCTTTCCAAACTGGAACTGAATGTAACCAATGTAAATGATGTCTGTCTGGGTCTGCATATACCCTGAAACAGTAGCTCTCAGAGGCATGTAAACTGTTCCCATTCATTTCAGTGTTGACCTTGAAATGTAATGATGCCAGTCTGTTCGTCAGCATATTAACTGCTGATCATATTGACATCCAGCTGATGTGCTCATTCCACAAACTAGAATGGCTTCCCAGACCTCCCCAGGCCTTAAAAAAATAAACGGGTGTGGGGGCTTCAGCTGCAGAAACCTCTCGCTTCCACCTGCCAATGTTTATAATACAGTTAATGCATTTCCAGTATTCAACTCTGCAGCACATGAAACATGTCGAGGGTTGAGTAAAATAAATGGAATTTAATGCCAGATGAACTAACAGAGGGTCCTGTCAGGTGGTGGTATTTCCCCCCCAGTTAAATCACTGAAATCTTTAGGTTTTTACATTTATGCAAAGCTGCAAATAATTCCCCAGATGCAGTGAGATTTGCATAATTCAGGGGGTTGGCCACAGAATGGATAGTGGCTTGCAGCTCTGGGAAGGTGTGCCATGTTTCACAGTTCTAGTGGTTTGTTAGTGGGAGAGTCAGAGAGCCCTTTAAAACAAACGCAAAAGAGATTTGGATCCACTTCCGACTGTCAGTAGAATACAGACTCTGAACTCAATTCCGAGACATTTCTGTTTCCTTCTAACATTTTGAGATGGCTGAGCACATTGTCAAACACACTTCAGAATAAGAATCACGACTTTGTCTCTGTTTAGACAGCACCTAGTACACTTACTGCAACCAAAACAATAATCACTGTCATCATTCCCCAGGCAGAGTTAAAATAAGCATAAAAGGCTACCTCTGCTTTGTTGTTGTCTTACCCATGAAGCACCATGAATGAGAGAGATCCAAATCTATGTCAGTCACTTCCATTCTGGCTCTAGTACCAGCATTTCAACTATGGCGGTGAAATATGCTGCTTGCCCGTACGTAATCTTCCATCCCTAAAATGAACAGCTCAATAAAGGACGTGATTTTTTGAAAGGGATCAGAACCTGGCCTTCTATTTTGCAGCTCCAGTTTTGCCAGGCACAAATAAAGCATGTAAATATCAGCCTACCTGATTTATTGATTTAGTCATGTAGTTAAACTCTAGGTGGCATCAATTGCAATCCCAGTTATTTGCAACCACAATATTTGTTCCTACAAAATGTAGCTGTGAACGGTTTCTAAAAATCATATCCAAAGTGTCTCATTGTAAGATTTTGTTGTTGTTAATGTTACTAGGATCAACGGTATGTCATGACTTCCGGCTAGTAAGATCAGTACAGAGTTCTTCAGATTTGTGAGGAATGGTAATATATTGACCCCTGAAGCACGCTGCTTCCCATTTTTTCTGTTGCTATTTATACTTCCAACTCAGCTTCATAAAGGCTGGAAGCCAGTTGCATCAGGCAACCAAAAAGAAAATTGTTGTCATTAAAATAGTGAACTATCCATGGAATTGTAGGTTGAGATTGTTAATTCTAATGCATTAGGTTACACTAGTGCACATCTGTCTTCTTGTCTCTCTTGGGTTTATGCCACCATTATTCTTCAGAATGCCTAATGGTTTATTCATAGTATTAGGAGCTACATGAGTGAGTAAGTAGCCCATGCCCTCAAGAACTGAGAGTAACTGATTGTTATAACAGGACAGATCCATTTTTAAGCAAGTATTTCAAATATTGCAATCAGCTAAGTGAACTCAAAGGAAAACACGTCATTAAGTTACTATGTCAATGGAAATATTTACATTGCGGTGAAATGTACCCATCTGGAACATACATTATATCTGCAGCAGATATAAATGTATCCAGAGTCATGATGAATCATGAAATTATAAGGTTGGTTTGGGAAAACAGTTAATCCTGTAATAAGTATAAATGATGGTAATAAGGTAAATTACTTTTTCTGGTTGCTGCCTTCTAAATGCTCCGTTTATTCCTGAATGTTCTGTTAGCTGCTAAAGAAAATAGTTTGGTTTACTCTAGTTGCTGTAGA
Source organism: Mauremys reevesii (assembly GCF_016161935.1). Taxonomy (NCBI): domain Eukaryota; kingdom Metazoa; phylum Chordata; order Testudines; family Geoemydidae; genus Mauremys; species Mauremys reevesii. The sequence goes on along the minus strand of NC_052627.1, from coordinate 21,731,751 downwards.
AACTTAGTATGTTTTTCCCCTCAGATGCTTTTATTAATTACATCACTTTGAAAGCTCATTGCAGGATTTTCAGTCTTAAATTAGTGTGATGACAACACGAGGCCAGATTATAAAATGGTACAGTTTGTCCTTTAGGGAGTGGATAACAGTGTTTGTTTCTGCCCTGTCATGAATCCTGTTGTTGTAGGAGTCTGCAATCATTTAAATCTCTTCAGAAAAAACAAAACAAAACACGTTTTTGTTGAATGTAAGGAATGTGGGAAGCAGCTTGTAAGATATCGGGTAGTAAACTGACATTTATGCTCATGATACACACACTCTAGTGTTGTCAAGTATTTCCTTGGTGCAATGTAAAACAGGGAGAGTTAAGTTTCTAATTCATGGTAATATCAGCTAGCATTGCCTTATTATGGTTAAATAATGTTTAAAAAAGCTAACCTACCGAAAAGAGAAACAAAATGTAAAGTTATACAAATGTATTACATAGCGGTATTTATAAATACCAGGAACTTCAGCATCAAGGTTATAATTTTTTTTTTAATCAAGATGTCATGCATATTCTCTGAGCAATTTTCTCTAACGTTGAATATTCATTGCTATGCTGAATACAGTAAAATTGTTACTCCTTAGAATATTGTAAGTAGGACACAAAATTTGTATGTGATTTAGGGACATGCATGTATGCAGTGTCAATTCTGACAGCTCATTCTGTGCAGCTTTGAAGTGTGGGCTGGATCCAGTGTCACTGTCTGTACAATGACAATTCTCTTTAGAGTCAAGTTTTTTGGACACACAAACTCTCAGTATAATCATTTGTGCTACTCTGTATCACTCACTGGATTGCTAGAAGGTCTTTTTGTTTGTTTGTTTGTTTTTAACATTCTGCTTGTCAGTTACCTACTTCACTATGATCAGTTAAGAATAAACTATGCTTACTGAAATCAAGTATTATGTAACAGTTTATGTATGTATCTGAATGCTCTGTGTTTGTATAGGTGTATATACATACAAACGTGCTTTACTTTCTCTTTTCTCTGTCTGCCCCCCCCCCATTCTGAGTAGTTCTGAAGATCATTATTCAAGACTGCTCAGATTCCTGTGCATTAACAGCCCTCAGGGACAGCTCCCCTACTTTGTCAGATAGTGACAGAACTATTCAGGAGATCAGAAGGTGATATACACTGTGTGTGCACACAGCATATATGCCGTTATGCACACACACTTGCAGTTTATCTGGAGTGAGAGAATAGCAGTGATTTCTGCATGAACACGCAGCCTATGTAGTATTCAGTGAGTGAATAATAGTGAAGCTAGCAGCAGTTGCTTCCTGCTAGATATAAATTATGGATCACTTACTTGACAGCAGGTTGTGTGCTTTAAAAAAAAAAAAAAAAAAAAAAAAAAAGCTACTTGCTCTTCCCCTGCATTTTTTTGGCTTTTTCCCAGGGTCTGCATTACTTCCCGCTGCGATGCCAAACCCTACTGCCGTTTAGATTTGCGCAACATTGCTTTAATGCCCAGAGCTCCTCCATAAATAGTTCTGCTCTCCCCACGCCCAGCTAGCAAACAACCACAGGAAATCAGGGCATATGCAGCCAGCACAGCTTAGCTGGCACTAATTGATCTGAGCCTGCCCAGCCTGCATGAGAGCATTTGTGTATGCGGCCTGCGCTTCTCGCTCTCCAGAGCTGCTGCTGCCTCAGGAGCAGCGACAGCTGCTTTTAAAAGACACCATGTTGCTGCTGTAGCCTTAGCAACAACAGCGGCATTTTTGTTGACGTTCCAAAGAGTTTCACTTCTTTAAGGAAACGCACCCACCCTCTCTTCCCCCCTCCATCTCTGTTCTTCCCAGTCAATGATTTGAGGCGTTTTTCAGCTGCATGCAGTTGTCTGGACAAACAGCCTCGGGAGCTCCTTGTGGCTTTCCAAACAAGGAAAAGTTCAAGGAAAGCAGATGGACGGATATTTTTGCCAGTGTGAGTGACCAATTAGCATTTCGGGGTCACTGAACAGGGAATTTAGTTTCTGAGCTGGAAACATTGTGGACTGTTTGTTTTTGATCTTTTAGCTTAAAGGAACACACTTGTTGCTGCAGCTATAGGTATTTTTCACCTCCCTCTGAACATTACTTTTTTTTTTTTCTCTGTGTGTTTGGGATTATAGCAGATTTCGAGCATGAAGATTCAGGAGCATCCGAGCATCCCCGATACCAAATTACAGAGGAACCAAGATGCTGATGGTCAGGAAGATAGCTTCGTCTCAGAAGTGCCTCGGCTGGACTTGACAGCCCTGTGCGATGACAACAGCTGGGAAGGTACAGTTGTGTGCTTGCTGGTATGAAACAGAAAGAGAGAGTGAGGGGAACATGAGTGGGGTGGGCGTATCTTTGGGTTTATAGTGCCTGGCCAAAAACAACAGGAAATGTATTTTTATCTGGAGTCTGGAGAAACTGGAAATGGAATAGTGGATTGGTGCCAAGTCTGATTGTAATGTAGGGAAAGGCGGGAGAATGTGTTTGCTCCTTTCTTGCAATGATTCTTCCTTTCTGATTAAGAATTATTCTTTTCATGGTGTTTTGCAGCCCAGGCTAGTGAGGAGCTGGATCTTACTTAAGCAAAACTGAGTATTTTATAGACAAAAGAGAATATCTGCTTTCTCCCGTGCTTACCCCTCTCCACTCCCACCCTACAAAGATATGAAAATCAGGGTTCTATTTCCTGTCCTTTAGTGGTCCTTAGGGACAGTGCTTCCCTAGTCTGTGTTATACTCCGTGTAGAATTCTATTCACCACGTTAAAAAAAAAAATGTTAAGTTGCTTGCAGTTCAAATATCTTAATGCTCTGTCTTAGTTCGGTTTTCCAGAGGTTTTTTCGCACTGACTTCGTTAATGGGTTACCTATATTCAGATGCACTCAACGATTTTTTCAGTATAGTGCTTTGCAGAGATTAATGCAGGAGTTGTTTGTTTATTGTTTACATTGCATGTAAATAAACACTGAAGTCCTACTCCTGAGTAATTTACACCATATACGCTGCATGTTTGTGGCGAGGGGAGCCACTTACTATCATTAGCATTTTCCTGTCAGCAAAATGGCCAGGCATTCTGATCTATCCCAGAGATGCTCAGGGGCCAAGTGGCTAAGAAAAATAACTTTTTTTTTGTAATGCATATTTGTTGAATTACACATTTTGGGCCCAATCCTGCGAGATGCTGAGCAGCTCCACTGCCACTGACATCAAGAGGAGTTGAAGACGCTCAGCATCTTTTAGGATCAGATCAATTATGATTCCTGCCTATATCCTTTTCTCCAGTGTGCAAGTGAGTGTGCTTTTGTTGTTAGTCCTGAAACTTGGCAGGCGTGGATTGGGAGGGGCTCTTGGTATAGAAAAAGAGTGTTTAAAAAAAGAGACAGAGAGAGAGAGAGAGACAAGCGTGTAACAGGCATCTGCTACTCTGGAAAACAAAACCTGTGAGCAGTGCAGCATGTTGACAATGGACAGGTTCTTTGTTCCTGGTTCCACAGCCTACGTGACACATGTCTTCTGCTTTCCATGTAGGAGGGACTAGTGATGACAGTGTGGGGCAGGGCAGACCAAACCAGTAGCAGTGGGTGCCCCTGATTCAAGGTCAGGCCACCAGCTACCTTCAGTGGCATTGAATTTCTCCACCCCCACCTCCAGCCTGGGAATTCCCTAGATGATATCATCATGTACAACGCATCTGATTAAAGGGCAACACGTACTGCAAGGAAGTCTCCCAAGAGATCTCTGATTCATTATATTTTATTGGGATTCTAATTAGCCATAACCTGAAGGGTTTGGACAAGCATAGGAGTTTTTGTGTTTTTAAAGGTGACAGAGGCAAGAATCACCCCTGTGTATTCTGCTGTCACTTGAGCCTTTTGAAATAAAGATTATTTTCTTTCCTTGATTCCTGCACGTAACTCCCATTGACATTAACGGAGTTATGTGTATGCCTCAAGGGGAGAATAGACTGATAAGCTTGTCTCCCAGAAACTGCCCCACCTCGTGATACACATTTTAGTTCTGATACAAAGAACTTTTCTAGAGATGCTCTGACTTGCATAAGGACTCTGGACCCTTTTCATGAAAATGAAAGGGGTGTATGTGGGTGTGTATATATATATTTTTAGAAAGCACTTCTTTCAGACTGTTTTTCTTCCTCCTTCCTGTTTAAAATACATATGTGACGGAAGAGGAGTTTGGCAAAAGGGACAGCCAGAGCAGGTGAGACACGTGTCAGTTGTCTCCAAATGCCACCATTTTGTAGTTGCAGTACGCGTGGAGCAAAATGGTGGCTTCTGTGTCTGGGTGAACAGGAGACTTTGAACCCATTTCAGCTGTGAACATGTAATCAGTCTGGCAGTGGCTAAAAAGAGGAAGATGCTAGCCCAAACTCAGACATAATTTCCACATCTAGAGCCAGATTTTGTCTGTGAGATGACTCGTAAATCACTGCTCACAGATATGAGTAAGGGGTTCACAGTCTGGCCCCTATTCTTACGATCTGGGCAGTCTGACCCGCATGGCAGTGTACTGCATGTCCTCCCTCTTCCTCTGAATTGGCGCTGCAGCTCTGCTCACTTCTATGGTAAACAGCAAAATCTTCCAAATTCAAATACAGTAACAGTGTTCATCATTGTATTCTATTAAATTCTGGGGTAACTGAGCTCAGAAGCTGCCCTTAAAATCAGTGAAATGGCCAATTCCTTCGGCAAGCAGCTGAGGTTGTGGTTTGGACTGCCTGTGAAATTCTAGCATTGTGTACTCCTGATTGTATCCACTGTTAGGTATTTAGAAGCCACAGAACAATGGGTTTCTGGTGGAGCGACTCATAATTGGCTTGTGAACACAAATTCAGTAGCTGAGGTTCCCTTCTCCTCCAGGTATCACGGCCTCTGATTAAAATTCTTAGGAAAGGTCTGAGGGGAAGCATATATGAAAACAGTTCTACAAGATAGTCTTGTGTGGGGAATGGCTACTGTTCTTTTACCTTTACACACACAGACTAAATCTCATCATATTTAAACCACAATGTCTTAACGCACATCAGAGTCTCTCTCCCTCAGGGGATTCTTCCAGGCACTTCACTAGAACTGAGTATCTTTTGGGGGTGGAGACATAAAGTAGCAATTATCCAGCCCACCTGAGATCAGCATCAGGTTAGAAATGTTCATCTTTGGGACCACTGCGACATGGATAACTCTGTGACCGCCCCTCTGTGCTCCTCGCTCTGATCTAAGTGGTCTACGGAGGTGGCCCACTTGTTGGCAGCTGGAATGAAGTCAGATTTGGGGCTAGTCTACACGTGGAGTTGTTGCTGATTAACTTTCTGTATGGACAGGCCCTCACACACAGAATGGTCATCCCCCCACATGGGGTGACATTTGTTCTGTCTGCATAAAGACTGACTATTTGGGTCCTATGCAGGAGGAGTTTGGGGAGGTGTAATCCCCCCACGACCACCACCACCCATATACACACAAGGGCTACCATTCAGCTGGAGTAGCAGTTGCAAACTCTCAAGGGCTGGAGCCAGTGGATCTGCATAAAAAAAGCCCCTGATGTGGGCCCTCCCTGGACCATCCCCACATAGCTGGCACACAGACCAGTCTTGTGCTACATAGGGTACGTCCCCACTACCCGCTAGCGGTCGATCCATCGGGGATTGATTTATTGCGTCTCGTCTAGACGCAATAAATTGATCCCCTCCGCGCTCCCCGTTGACTTCAGAACTCCACCAGGGTGAGAGGTGGAAGCGGAGTCGACGGGGGAGATGCAGCCATCGATCCCGTGCTGTGAGGACGGGAGGTAAGTCGAAATAAGACACGTCGACTTGAGCTACGCTGTTCTCGTAGCTGAAGTTGCGTATCGTACATCGACCCCTTCCCCTAGTGTAGACCAGCCCATAGGGTGTGCCCAGGCACTCTGGTGCCAGCCCCTTCAGGGCTTAGAGCATGGAGGGCCTTGCACCGGCCCCTTGCACCAGAATGAATTTCACTGTGGTGCCCATAGGCACTGAAAAAAGAAGCTATTGCTCTGCAGAGGTGCCATGATTTTATAGGATACATTCAGTTGACACAAATTGAGCGGGTTTTCTGTTTCTGCATCAAATGCTAAGGTGAGGCACAGATAAAATGCATTTCATAAAGAGAAACACTGGCCCTGCAGCTCATCTCTGCTGCCTGTAAATGGGTTCTGTACTGGGCAGTTTGTGACTGCTACGGTAGCCTGCAAAGTTCGTGAGTCTGTGCAGGCTGGCAACAAATAAAACAGCGTTTCCAGAACAGCTCCTATCACAAAGGATTTTAATCTAGTCCTTGTGGATCATGTGGATCAAAGTGCCAGGAGTGGAAGGGACATCCTGCTGCTTTCATAGTCTAACGTTGCTTTGCAAAATTACCACAAAACTTTACTAGCTTGGGCCCCAAACCTCCTCCCCCACCCTTCACCACAATGAAAAAATGATAGTGAAAACAACTAATGATATGTAATGTTCCCACTTGCCTAAGGCTAGGCATGTTTTTTTCAATGGGAAAGTGGAATATTGCTAGGTTGACCCAAATTGACTATCCCCCAGTTTGCTGTCTACTTTGCCTTATTTATCTTGCACTAGAGTATTAAAACTAAACTTTAGCCCAGATTTTGTAATAAAAATCTTTTATAAAACCCACAATCAACAGCAGTGTTTTCACCTTATTTTTTTAATTACAGTGAAAACAGGCATTTTTAAACAAATAAGCATTCTCCTGCAGTGTTGGAAACAGAAACATTGCACCACTAAGAACCTGAAAATGAACAATAACAAAAAATAAACAAAGGGCATAAATAATTACCAGTAGATTGTTGATTAACCAAATAATGAATTTAAAAAACCCAGTGTTATTAAAAACATATTTAAAAGGACTTATTTTTAATGTAACCAGTCTAAGGGTGATAAATTGCCTTGTATTTTCTCACTGTTATAAACTGAAATGAAATAAATATAATTTTACTCTATTTGGTCATTTCTCCTCACCATATAGTTACTTGCAACAAATAGTACTTATATTTTTATCATCATTTATTATGATGATTCATTATTGTGTTAACAAAATATAAACATGGGTACATTAGGAATATTGTGAATTTGACTTCTGTCAAATTTTTTTTATCCCCGAGCGAAGATGTGATGATGCTTCACTAGGGCTATATATTATTTTGATACACTAAGAGAGGCCACAGTATAAGAAATTTTTTAAAAATAAAAATAGTTATTTTCTCTACTGATACAACACATTTCATTCATTATAAAACTAGTGTGTATGTTACACTTTAAAATTGTATTAATTAATTTTAAAAGATCATTTTAATTCCTTTCATTTTCTTCAGCATTTTCCAATGAAATTTAGGGCAGCATCCCAGCTGATAAAACTTGATATAGTTCAGTTGCTTCACCAGTTTACACTATCTGAAAATCTGGCCTTCATGTTTTAGTCAGATGTCTGTCTCCTTTAAGAAATACTAGTACTGCACTTTAGATATCATTGTTCAGTGTATGAACCCATTTTGCAACTGTATTTGCATCTGTATGCATAGGTATTTTACATATGCTTAGGTGATATTTCGTCCTGCAGAGGACCACATGAATTTTTTGAGGGTAAACAAAATAAAAATATAAAAAATTCCCTATAAGAGGATAACAGATGGTCTTGAGATAACCATATTCATTTATTCAGCCTAGAGACCACTACACTGCATTCTCCACACCTCTTGATTAAAATACGTTTATTGTCAACTGAAGACCATCATTTATCCTTCCTATGGACATTTATTAAAGAGGTAACATATATATGTGCACCTGCATAGTTGCACACATGCACAACAGGTGGCTGAAAGCTTCAGTGGCAAGTTAGTTGTGGGACTATGAAAGGTAATATACCAGTATTGAAGAGGAGAGTGAAGGCTACAAACATAAGTTTGCCTTTTCCACACAAACTCGGCAGAGGCAAGGCTAAAGGAATTGAAATGGAAGTTCCAAACCAACAAATAGAATGTTCATACATAGACACTCTGAAGTGTTTACACCCATGTGCACAATCTCTAAGTAATTTCTTCCCTGTGTTTATGCATGTCCCTTATTACTGAAGAGTGAAAAAAGATATCTTAAAATAGAAGTGCTCTGGTTGCTTGTTAGAGGCATGGAGAGACTCCCCTATGGAGGAGAGGTTGACAAGACTGGCACTGTTTAGTTGAGAGAGAAGGTGAATAAGAGGAGGCATGATAAAGGTATTCAGATTAATCAATGGCTTAGAGAAGATAGAGCACTCCTATTCACCTTTTTACTCACACAAGGACAAGGGACATTCAGTAAAGCTGAAAGTATATGTAAAAGTGAGAAGAGAAAATATTTTTAACACAACACATAAATAACCTGGGGAACTTACCCAGTCCAAGAATTTAGCAGGTTTCGTAAAGTCTTAGTTGTTTATATAGGTAAGGAGAGCTTCCATTATGAGAGTGTTACATGAGGTAAGATAAACACATAAATAATACAAATCCTTATGCTTCGGGCCATAAGACAACCAGGGACTAGGAGGAACCTTCCCCTTTGGGTCAGTTATTCTTTAATTGTGCATGACAAGGAGCATTTGGCACTAACCACTATGGGAAATGAGATACTGGACTAGTTGGACCATTCATTGATCTGATTCCATACAGCAGATTGTGTGTTCCTTTGCTACCTGCTCCGTTTCTGTTCAGGCTTTGTTAGCCATTTTGACCTCCTGATCTACTTATTTCTAAATATTGTATACCACAAGTGGAACAACTAACCCAAAGAGTCAAGACCTCGAGGAATGAAAGTGGGAAATAGTCAGTTTTCTGTAGCTGCCATTTGTTCCATCCAAGTTTCAAACTTTCTTTCCTTTTAGGACTTCCTTCCTCTCCCCCTTTCTGACCCATTCTCCTTTAGAATGTACATTTCAGCTTTTCATCTGTATTTGAAATTAATAGTGGTACCACACATGCCTCAGTCACTGCTGACTGTAAAACCGCTTATCTCTGAGCCCTCTTGAGTCATTGTGATACTTTATATGGTACCTGATATCTGGAATGTAAATCTACCTCAGGACAAAGTCACATACATCTTTGTTCACAGGTTGGGTAGTAGCTGAGTTTGTTTACTACTATATGCATTCCTTTTTCCCCTCATTTTTTCCCTTTTAAATCCCTGCAAGGCATAATGCTAATCCCACTGACTGTAAATCACCCAAATACTTCTTATTTTAGAAGGTCCTACTCTAAAGTTGTTAATTCTCCATGATGGGAAGAGGGATCACTGGAAGAATTATAAGAGAATAACTTGACCAGTGAGGGTGGGGAATCAAAGGACATTAGTTTCCACATTTCACTACCACAGGGTCTCAAAGACTTTTCTGAAAATATTGGGCTGTGTTAAAATTCAGGGAAATAGTTGGACTCTGGAATGTGTATGGCTCCAAATCATCAAAGTTTGATTCAAGGGCTTGTAGATTGTGGGTTTATTTTTTAACCTTAAACTGCTGTATTTTCTCTCTCTTTATTATTGGGTTCCTTCAGGGTAAGGCAATTTAGAAAACATTTGCTGCAGAGATTATGCAAGGGAACTGAAGTTTATATATATAGGGCCCTACCAAATTCAGGGTCCATTTTGGTCAATTTTCACGGTCATGGGATTTTTAAAATAGTAAATGTCATGATTTCAGATATTTAAATCTGAACTATCATGGTGTTGTAACTGTAGGGATCCTGGCCCAACTCTGAAGGCAGCAGTGCAGAAGTAAGAGTGGCATGGTACGGTATTGCAACCATTACTTCTGCCCTGCAGGGGTGGGGGGGGCGCTGCCTTCAGAGCTGGGCACCTGGCCAACAGCCACTGCTCTCCGGCCCCCCAGCTCTGAAGGCAGCACAAAAGTAAAGGTTGCAATACTGCAACCCCCCTACAGTAACTTTGCGACTCCCCCAACCCAAAAGAGGGGTCCCAACCCTTTTGGGTTGGGACCCCCAGTTTGAGAAACGCGGGTCTCCCTTGTGAAATCTGTACAGAATAGGGTAAAAATAGCCAAAAGAACAGATTTCACAGTCTGTGACACACTTTTCACGGCAATGAATTTGATAGGGCCCTACATAGATATGTATAAACTAGTGGTAACATGATGTACACGAGTTGTGGTTTAAAAAAAATTACACATCCATCACAGCTGGATCAGTGCATCTTCTCTGCAGCTGTGGTCCTTTGGGGCTTTTCTGGAGGCTGGCCACAAGTGAAAGTTTGCCTTTTCCATCAGAACCCTAGAGAAGGGCCATTGTGCGAATACCACCTACCATTCCTTCAGGAGTGACTTAAGTTTCTGGGAACAGCATCAGTCTTTGAGGCAGAGGGGTGCATGTAGCCTTTGATGCATAAATCATGTAAAACGCTTTACACCCCATTTGGTGCTGAATTGAGTATCCCTTGAATTCAGTAATGCAGAGGACAGTGGAGTACCTTAAACCTATTGGGCCATACGGTGGTTTTACAAGAGAATAGGAACACGGAAATGTAACATTATGCAGTAAATGGAAGTGCTACATTTTTCAAAATTTACAAAATAAAAAGGCCTGATCTCTCTCATTGGTATAAGATCAGGATCAGAGCCTGTATCCTCAGGAAGCAGATGACTCTGTAGCTGTTTTAAGGCCCTTTCCAATGATTCATCACCCACTATTTGATGTTTTTTCTAACTTTTTTATTTGATTTCAGAACTTCTTGTTAGAATTGCATGTTCAAAGCACAACTCTTAGATCGTCTAATCCTGTGGTGCTAAGTAGGAGCATGCAAACCAGCTTAGTAAACGATCTGAACAGAGAATGTTAGACCCCTTATGGCATCTGGACAGAGTGACCACGGGATTGAAATGATTTTTTTCGGTTTGTTCCAGTATGCTAATCGGCATTCCCAAAACAGATTTCCCTTTCTCACACCCCCAGTCTTCCAAGATGGTTACATTTACCGTCAGCCGATTAACTCAACCCGTGGATGGGAGATTTATTAGCAGTGCTAGTGTGAGAGAGACTGGGTGGCTCCAGGTGTCGTCGTTATCTTTTAACATGAGAATAATTGAGCCTGAATGATTTATTGTTGTTAACACTTTTACAGCTGTAGTAGGCTAGGCACACCACAGCACAAAATAGTAAGAGCTGAACCATGCTCCCTTGAGATAAAAATCGAGTGTTAGCCATGATGCAGTGATTGAGGGTATCATAAAGCAGGGAGGGGATAAGGTGGGGAAGGATGGGGGGTTTACAACAATGGAATCACCTTGTTAATCATTTATGGCATTTAAACATCTTGTGTATCAATTGATTCCTCCTGCATGTACTGTTCTGCCCCCCCGAGTTACCTCCTTTATACCTGAATATATTCAAGTCTGTTCAGTTCCTGCCCCAAAGGTTTGGACAGCAAAGGGGGAAGGTGCTGTCAGGTTTAGTGTCTGTTGGAATCAATGAGCAGTGATGACTGGCCAGATTTAGGACTTAGTTTTCCCTTGCCTGGCACCTTGTGCAGTCATATGCACCTGTGCAGCATGTTCCCATTCCGACCTGGTAACATTTCACACTCCTCCTGCACTCGCTTTGCGCACAAGTAAAGGGTGACCATGGGTGCCAGCCAGTGAAGAATCAGACCCTCTCTCTAAAGGAGGGGGAAAGTTGAGACAAATATGGCTTTAAAAACTGGCCCATGGCTGTGGTGATCATTGAATGCATTTAGAATAAGGAAAATTAAAGCTCATGTTCATTGAGTGGTTTCAATTGATTTCCAGAGCCCATCCCAGCTTTCTCCTCCAGGGAACGAGATGGCTTAGACTCCGACGAAGCTCACCTGTCCCCACAGGCTGGAGGTCTAATTCGCCAGCTTCTGGATGAGGACAGCGATCCAATGCTGTCCCCTCGTTTCTATGCCTATGGGCAAAGCCAGCAGTACCTGGATGATACAGAAGTGCCTCCCTCCCCTCCTAACTCCCATTCATTCATGAGGTAGGTGGTGGTTTCACAGCGGCCATCTGAGCTGCAGGCTTTGCTCCCAGCACTGCACAGTGGCAATGAGCAGCATCTCGTTTAGCAAGATAATGCCATGTAACCCGATGTGTGGGTGGGGCTGGTGATCCCCACCGACAGAAGCCTCCTCGCTTGCTATTGCAATGATTTCTAGAAGTGGCTTCCAGGTTCATGCCTGAATACCCAGGATACTTCTGTCACAATAAGGAAGCTGCCATATCTTGCTGCAGCGTGTCTGTCATTACAGAGAGGCAGTGGACGCCTGATTGGATCCCAGCTCTGCCATTGACTCTCTGTGTTGCTTTGGAAAAGTCACTTAACTTTGTGTGCCCCAGGTTTCTTCATCTGTGACATGGGAATAATGGTACTTACCCTCCTGTGTAAAAGGCTTTGAGGGCATCCTCAGATAAAAAGCCCAGGTAGTGGCGTGGTGAAAACTGTGTTGTAATCTCCTACATACTAGTCAATATGTATTTTAAGGGATTTATCATTTGGCCATAAAAACTTTCTCCCTGCTGAAATGTGGTCTGAGATTAGAGGGGTTTTTTTTAATGGAAATAATTTGGACCTGGGAGTGTGGAAATTCTGGCAAAGAACAGCAAAACAAATGTAGACACCCCCCCCCTTTTTATTACCAGTTCCACGTCATATAAAATATATTGATATTTTTAAATTCAGTCTTAACAATAGCACATCACAAGCTCCCAATGGTAGCTCATCCCAGGTGCTGTTACTCCTGTTTTAGCATGAGGGCTAAAGGTGAACTTGAGCCACTGCAGAAGTACGAAATACCCTGGAAGTAGCGATGCAAGAGTGGCTCATCATTGACATTCAGGTGTTTTTATTCGGAGCTCCTGCTCTTTGGGAAATGTTTAAACTCTGGACAATGAATAATGTGAGACTATTCCCTCACCTCCCTCTCAGCCTCCCCAAACTCCCCTCCCTTGCAGGAAGCCTGGCTTCTGGAGGGAGGGCCAGTTACCAGTTCTCCATCACATCTCTGGAGTTGGCCAGCTAATCTTCAGGTCTTGTACCTCATTTTAGAGAGCAAATTGGTGGGCTTGCTTTCTCCTAAATTCCCTGCTTAGTTTCTTTGGAATCGCAGCCAGCTGTCAACCTACTCACCTTCAATCTAAAGAGACTTAACACCCCATTTCTTGGTCTCACTGTTGCTGGGATGCTAGCCCTTTAACTACCAATTCCATCACGCCTGAATTTGGCTTCATGATGTCCACGGGAGTTGAATGTACTTACAATCAGCTGTAATTGACCCTCTGTGCATGCAGATGTAAACTGGCTGCTTGCATAGGATCTGACTGCATTCTGTGCTCCCTATAGGAGACGGAGTTCTTCTTTAGGATCTTGTGAAGATGACCGAGAGGATCTGACACCTGCACAGCTGACCCGGAGGATTCAGGGGCTTAAGAAGAAAATCAGGAAGTTTGAGGACAGATTTGAGGAGGAGAGGAAATACAGAGTAAGTTCTTCGCAAGTGAGCATATGTAAGCAAAGGAATAGAGCCCAAGCTGACAAGGTCTTCAGGGGAGATTTTCAGATACAGCCTGAGTACCAGGAAACAGAGGGAGGTGGAGCTGCCACAGAACCAATGGAAAGCACATATTCATGTGTTAGCACCGCCAAGCAAATTCCCTTCCAAAGCACTAGGTGCTGGGAGTACATGCAGGAAGTAATCTAAGAAACTGGTAGGATTTTTATTACCTGTTTAGTAAATCTGCCCAAAGCTGGGAATTGTGTGAGAGAATGGCTAAGTTAAACCTCTTATTGATTGACAGTTGGGCTGATGGGATGCACATCGTGTTTTAGTGAGGGTCTCACTCTGGGGAAAGCAGTAACTCCAGGGTACTCATGTACTCGGGAGGGATGGGGAATGCGCTCCTTGACTCTAGTTCATGCACCCTTGCAAAGTGCTGCTGAGCAGGACATGTGAACTGTACTCCAGTCACTGCTGATGTTTTCTTCTGAGGCACAGGAAGCTTTCTAAGGGAGAAAAGATTCACACCCCCCGACATTTGCTAGTGATTTAACCAGAAAAGGTTAGTTCTGAGACAGTCTTGTCTGTTAGGAAAAGCTGGCACCAGACAGGAAGAGCGCCTTCCTGCATTGTTTGGCAGCTGCTGCAGATAGCAGTGATGTTTCAGTGTTTCTCCTTTACAATATAGTATCTTGTGCTTTCCACGTTCAGCATGCTTTACACATATGAATTAACCCTTCCAGCACCCTTGCATGAGAGTTGTTATCCATGTTTTACAGAGGGAGAAGCTGAGGCAGGAAGTTTTAAGAAAGTAGCCCCAAGCCACAGAGGTCTTAATAAATAGAATTGTGATTGGAAAGCAGAAGTTCCTGGCTCCCTCTGCTATGGCCAAACCTCTGCTGTAGGCAGTAAACTGTTTATACAGATCTTGGTTTGAGGTTCTCTCCCTGCTCTCTTCAGAATGATTTCACTGTGGATTTCTGTTCTCTTCCTCTAGCCTTCCCACAGTGACAAAGCAGCCAACCCGGAGGTGCTGAAATGGACAAATGAACTGGCAAAATTCCGGAAGCAGCTTAAAGGTGAGTAACTGGCAGGGGGAAAATGTCCTAGATTGACTTTGACCTATCTTGAAATGCTTCATGGAGCTATTACCCAGTAACTGAAAATATTCTGTTTTTTTCCATCCCCATCCAAAAAAATCCATCTAGAGTCAAAACTAAAGATATCGGAAGAGGATCTGGCTCCTGTGATGCGCCAGCGGAGCAACACACTCCCCAAGAGCTTCGGGTCACAGCTTGAGAAGGAAGATGACAAGAAGCAAGATCTGTCCGATAAATCTGCAAAACCTGCGGTGGAGGTGACCTTAGACTCCATCCAGAAGAAGCTACAAGAAAAACGAGCAGAGACGAACCGGCCTGAGGACATTAAGGTACAGTGCATGCAGGTCAGGTTAGATGTCAGGACTTCAAATACAGTCCTGTAATGCACAGCTGTATGACAGCTTCTGAAATCCATGCAAGATCTTGCAAACTGCTGAGTTTAGAATCTAGTGATATTGATATATGTATAACATACAGCGTTTTTAAAGTAGTTTTACTTTTCACTGGAGCACTGTAACATACATTTTTGTCAAATAATCTTTAATTATGATACTACATTGGTCTTGCTTAGTCTTTCTTTCTCTCTCTCTCTCGTTTTCCTGTGGTATCTCTCACCAGAGGGTTGAAGTACAGAATTGATCATTTAGATTCTCAAAGAACTATCCACACTGACTTTCATAATGGATTTTGTTCTTTGCCTCTCCCAGGTTCCAAGAAGTGTTTGAGGTGCTTTTGTTTGTGGGTTCCCCCTTCTCATGTTTGGGTTTCCCTATCTTCTGTTATGACGGGAAGGTTTAGGCAAACCACGTGGGTCTTTTTGCACTCTCTGAAGATGGGCATGCTTTGGCTTAGTCTTATCTTTCCTGCTAGCTCGTTCAAAGTCGATTGCCCTTGTCTGAGGGCACTTTATCTCCACTCTTAGGAGTTTCATATCTGGACCTGTTAGCTACATGGTTGTCTTTGAGGGTGATTGGCAGAGAAGCGGTCTCAATCTGATGTAGCTAGTTCCTGAAATGTTGATAGCCTTGTACATTAAGGCCTTGAGTTCGCTGACATGTCAACTAAGCAAAACCTTTTTTTGAAAAACAAAAATGTAATCCCTGATGACTGCTTTTAGAAAAGGTGCAGACAGAATTCTCTCATCGCTTTGGATTTGCAGGACAAAAAGCTGCAAACTGAGAGATTTCAAAAGTGCTCGTTCTGTGTGGGCTACTGTAATATTGGGTGCAGTGATGGGACAAGAGGATGAATGGTGTTGGATTCGAAGGGCAAGTGTCTCGTGAAAGACTTACACTGTTATGTCCTCTTACTTCAAAATAAATAATAAACTTTAACAATTATATAGCACTTTACATTGTCAAAGCACGGAAAAAACTAATGAATCCCCTTGATGAACACACAAACCTTTACCCCTGAAATCTAAATGTCATTTAGCTGTAATTTGTTTCCATAGCACATAACATGGGTCCCTTATGTTAACGATTTTTTTAAGTGCATCGCAGGATAAGGGATTCGGGGAAGCAGTGGCAAGTATTGCAGGCTTTATTGCAAAATAATGTGGCTTAATCTTTCAAAGTACAGTAGGAATGCAGATAAGGCTAAAGCTCAGTGTTCTCTGAGTGCAGAAATGTGACTTTTTTTCTCTTCCCCCTCCCTCCATCTTTTATATAGGACATGACTAGAGATGAGATATCAGCTGAGAAAGTGGCTCTTCAGAAAGCACTCTTGTATTATGAAAGCATTCATGGAAGACCGGTACGTACAGCCGCACACATGTAAAATAGTTGCTTGAATTGTCTTCGCCTGTCATAATTAACCTCCCGCCACCTTATAAGTACACTAACACCCACGCTGGTGGGAAAAAAGCGCAATGATTTTGTTAATCAGTCCCAGCCCCTTTACTCAGTGCAATCACTCATCTGGTGAGAAGTGCTTTTAGTCCTGCATTAACTGCAAAGTTTGGTGTCTGTCAGAGCAACAGGCTCTTAATTATGATTGGTATCCCTGAGCCTTGTCCTGGTGGAGGCTGGCTGGATGTAAAGGGAAACTCATTTGTGACGCTGATAATATGAGAGAGCAAATTCATATGTCACCTTTCTGAGACCGTTGTAACAATTGTTTAAACAGTGCACACCTCTGGTAAATGCTAAAGTTTTCTAGTTCCACTTGGCCTGCCTTCTGCTGCCAATGTATCCGAAGGTGCCAAGTTGGCAAATTCTCTCTCCCCTTCATTGTGCTGATGCTTTGGAGTCCCTGATCCCTTCTTTTCCCTCACGCCTGAAATATTTGCTTCTCAGCCCGTTGTTCTAAAGCTATTTACTTTAATTTCCCCCTCTCAACACCATCTACATGGCTGCTCAAAGGCCCATGATTATTACTGCCTACACTCAGTCATCTAGGTAATAGACTTCTATTACTGTGTAAGGCACAACAACAAACCATCCCAGGGGAGTGATTTATCTTTCCTGTCTCCTTTCTGAGTCTGGATTCTGCTCTCACAGTGATGAAAATCAGGGGTAATCCCCCACTGAAGTTAATGAATGTACACCCATGTAAAATCAGTGTCAGGGCAGAATCTGGCCTGTTATAATATATTTTTCTTTGTTTTTTATTAGCATAACTGCTTCTTAATTTTTTTAAATAAGCTACTTTTACAACCCAGCAAAACAGAACTAGTAGCAAGGAAGGCTACAGCTGACCAGCTTTCCTGTTTCCAACTACTGGCTTTACTGCAGTGGAAACGTACTGAGAGATCTAGGATAATGTGGACAGTTGGGCCACTTAAAATAAAATAAAAAAACAACAGAAATCAGTGGCGCTTAGATTTTTTGTGTAACTGGGTCTGCGCCGGTGTCAGATGTGCCTGCAGAGGTAGGGACTGAACAGCTATAGTTAAACCAGAGAGTCTGTTTTTGCAGAATTCCTGGAGCCACTCTAATGAAGCAAGAAATTGTCTGTTCTTCATTAGCTGCTGTTTGCCACGTGGCGTGGGCCTGGAATTTCGACCAAAGGCTCCGTTATGCTAACTGTTTTTTCATAGAATTGTAAGATTGGAAGGGACCTCGAGAGGTCATGTAGTCCAGTCCCCTACACTCAGAGCAGGACTAAGTATTATCTAGACCATCCCTGGCAGGTGTTTATGTAACTTCCTCTTACAAATCTCCTTTGAGTGAGATTCCACAACCTCCCTAAGCAATTTATTCCAGTGCTTAACCACCCTGACAGGAAGTTTTTCCTAATGTCCTACCTAAACTGCCTTTGCTGCAATTTAAGCCATCAATCCTTAGAGGTTAAGAAGAACAATTTTTCTCCCTCTTCCATGTAACAACCTTTTATGTTCTTGAAACCTGTTATCATGTCCCCTCTCAATCTTCTCTTTTCCAGACTAAACAAACTCAGTTTGTTCAATCTTCCTTCATAGGTCATGTTTTCTAGACCTTTAATCATTTTTGTTGCTCTTCTCTGGATTTTCTCCAATTTCTCCACATCTTTCCTGAAATGCGGTGCCCAGAACTGGACACAATACTCTAGCTGAGGCCTAATCAGTGCAGAGTAGAGCGGAAGAATTACTTCTCGTATCTTGCTTACGACACTCCTGCTAATGCATCCCAGAATCATGTTTGCTTTTTTTTTTGCCACCGTGTTACACGGTTGACTCATATTTAGCTTGTGATCCACTATGACCCCCAGATCCCTTTCCGCAGTACTCCTTCCTAGGCAGTCGTTTCCCATTTTGTATGTGTGCAACTGATTGTTCCTTCCGAAGTGGAGTACTTTACATTTGTCCTTATTGAATTTCATCCTATTTACATCAGACCATTTCTCCAGTTTGTGTAGATCATTTTGAATTTTAATCCTATTCTCCAAAGCACATGCAACCCCACCCAGCTTGGTATCAGCCACAAACTTTATAAGTGTACTCTCTATGCCATTATCTAAATCGATAATGAAAATATTCAGAGATATAGATAGGGACCACACATCTGGAAGAACCTCTAGTGATGGGTAAGGAGCCTCCATTTCCTCTGCACACTTAGGGATTCTTTTTCCAGTCCAAACCTTATATTTTTTTATTTTTTACAAAACATGGGAGTTTATCCTCTTTGAAGTGGCATTAACTGACGGTTCGGTTCTCCCCCTCAACAGGCACCTTCTCATGTTGTTTTCTAGCCTTTAAGGACAGCATGGTCCAACAGCAAAGCAGTGCCAGGGCATTCTACCCATTTTTAGGTCCCAGCATAGCCTAGGCAGGGAGGATATGATCCTGATTCACTACTGCATTACTCTGTTTTGTGCCCTTGTAACACCATTAAAACCATCTAGTTACAGACAATAGTTCACAGTTTACAAAGCAATGCTGACTGCACCAGCTAATGAATGTAATCACATCAGCATGAAACCCAATGAAGACAGTGGTGAGCCTGGCCTTGCGAGTCCTGTAAATGGGTGGTGTATCTCTGGGCTCCGTACTGCTGGTTACATTCCTCCCTTCTATCCAAAACACCCAACCAACCCTGACAAAAACACCTTTGGGGGGGGGGGAACCTATCCTGAAAAGAATCCACCTAAAACAAAACAGCAAAAAAGTAAATTAATAAAATCTAAACTATCCGAAGTGCACACCCTACCCCAAGCAGAGTTTTTACACGAGGGACTTTTCTATTGCTATCAGTTTTACATGGAAGGTACTCAGATACTACCGTGATGAGCAGCACTTTAAAATCCTAATGTCGGTAGATAGAAATGACATCACAGTCAAAGGCCCTGCCCTAAGAGCCTCCTAATGTAAACTTAGAGCCAAGATACAGTAGTGAATAAAATGAAGAGGATAAACTACATGGTCATGTGAAATATTCTACTTGTTGTTTTCCAATCTCACCCACAAGATATTAAAGATACAGAAACCCATTTAAGCAAACGATTCTGTAGAAGTGTAGAGCTTCACTTTCTCATACACCCCTCTTAGCTAGTGTCGGTTTAAATCTCCCCCTCTCCTCTCCTACATTCTGCCCAGTCATCACAAGGGAGTTTTACTCCCTAGCTTTGTTCCAGAAGATGAGCTGGAGAGTAAAATGAGCAATTCTATGCTAACAACTTGCAGGCAGCTTAGGGGAGAAAGTGCAGAGGAGGGTCATTGCAATGTCATTTTACATAGGGGCTGTAGATCAGCATGCTTGGGGAGGGGCCTCCAAGGGAAGGCAGTTAGTCATCACAGCTCCTTTCCCTTGTTCCTAGGTCAAAATGATCACCCTGTTCTGGGATCCCAGACACAAGACTGTGGGTGTGAGCCCTGTGCTTTTGGCCACGAGTACAGACGTGGTCACAGACACAGACTGCCTAGTGTGTGTGTGGTGGGGAGGAGGTTGTGACGAGGACAAATGAATACTAGCTTGAGCCTAAATTCTTAACCTCGGATTAACCACATTACAAAAGCACCACACAGCTGGAAGTTACACCAAGGATTGGAAGAGCAGGGCTAAAGGTACACTGGCAGGTCAGAGTGGCAAAGTTCATGGAGTATCAGGGTTAGAAGGGACCTCAGGAGGTCATCTAATCCAACCCCCTGCTCAAAGCAGGCCCAATCCCCAGACAGATTTTTACCCCAGTTCTCTAAATGGCCCCCTCAAGGATTGAACTCACAACCCCGGGTTTAGCAGGCTAATGCTCAAACCACTGAGCTATCCCTCCCCCCATACTAATATCAGGACCATTGCCGTTAGCACACCGTTCTTTTGAACCCAGATGAATGAGGGTGCAGGAGCATACATTACAGACTAGAGTATCTGCTGCCAGACTCATGGTCCCATTCTTTCTTGCTTTTCAGGTAACAAAAAATGAGCGCCAGGTGATGAAGCCTTTGTATGACAGGTACCGCTTGGTCAAACAGATCCTCTCCAGGGCCAACACCATCCCTGTTATTGTGAGTACAGCACTTCTCTAGGGGGGGTTGCTTTGGTTTGGTGAGGGAGCTTTTTTGGCGGGAGGAGGACAGGAGAATCACACGTCTGCACAGTTACAGAGGCCCAACCTCCCTGGTCACCAAAGAACCGAGTACCTGAACGACTGCAAGTCAATGATACCACAGCAGCTGGGACTAGTGACGAGCTGGTCAAGGACTCTATTGCCCCAGAGCTGGATGTCGAGCACTTTTCACCTTCTGGTGCTCCTCCTTCCACTGGGTTGCTGTTGATTTTTCATTACATGGTTTTTGACTAAGGCCTCACTTCCTTTTTCCCTCAACATCATAGACTCGGTGTTGGTTACTTACATTGGCAGGAACAAAGACATGTGTCTTGCCTACGCTGCTGAGGAGCTCAACTGCACCAGCAGCCAGCCTGCCCAGTTTGTCTGAAGGCGAGGACAGGACAGGCAGTCTCCCAGTCCGCAACACTTACTAGCAGAATACACAAATGGCTGCTGCTGCTTTCTGAGTTGATGCAAGGAGTGCTACCACTTCCACAGAGTCCCACACATCTGTCCTGCAGGCCCATTGTCATCAGCTCCATGGACATGCTTTTATCTTCAGTGACCCAAATTTGAAGCTCCTTGCGTCACACATCTGGTATTGCGCTTGTCACTGGCCTTAAAATTATTGTACTATAAAACGCATATGCACACTCATTTCGCCCTGCCAGTGAAAGTAAGCTGTTTTATATTGGTTTCTGCCTGC
The DNA here is from genome assembly GCF_016161935.1 of Mauremys reevesii. Classification (NCBI taxonomy): domain Eukaryota; kingdom Metazoa; phylum Chordata; order Testudines; family Geoemydidae; genus Mauremys; species Mauremys reevesii. The sequence continues at coordinate 21,710,411 of NC_052627.1, read as the reverse complement.
TCTTTGTTTCACGAATGATCCTTTGTCCTTTCACTATTGCCAGGCCATGCTTGTGTCTTGGCAGCTGTTTTAACAGGGTGTCTGTTCAGAAGAACAGACCGGCGAAGTGTTACTAAGAGCAGTCAGACACACTGGCAAGCACGCTTTTCTGGGCGTTCTCGGCATGTCCTGCTGTATTTTTTAAAAAAAAACTTCTGGAATCACTATTATGATTAGTCCCCTGTGTGAACTAGATACGTAAGGCTAGCAAGTAGAAGGAAGCCATCCAACCCAGCAGCCAGCTTCTCCAAGGAGCTCAGTTCCCATTCAGGCACCAAAATGAAATGGCCAGAATTTCAAAAGTGCTCTGTCAGCCCCCAGCAGCTGCCATTGAGAACAATGGTGCATGTCTTTCCCCACCTCTCTGAGAACAGTGGGAGCTCCTGGGGGCAGAGCACCTTTGCAAATCCAGCCATGTCAATTAAGTGCCTAAATGGGAACTGTGTTATTGAAAGTCTGGCCTCGGTCGTGAGTGCTGAGCGCTTTTGAAAATCGGCCCAGTGGAGTTTTGCAGGGCATACAGCGTAGCTGCAGAGAGCCACATGTTGTCTTTATACATCTATGGGGTTGCTTTTTTTTTTTTCCCCTTCCTTAAAGCATTTATTTTCCCGCTCATGCACAGCTCGCCCTTCCATGCATAGCGTTGTGTTTGCCTGCACTTGGCACTGATGTCCATTGCTAAGCAGCGACTTGAAAAAAAACAAAACCTTTCTCTGCTTCAAGGTTTTCGCCAGAGGTTTTTTCCTTTTTAAGAAGCAGTTTTCTTATGATGGTCTGGATGAGCTAAAAGAGTCATGGAGATGAGAGGAGAGCAAGAGAACAGGTGGTGGAGGAGAAAGGGGTTCACAATGTAACCTACTTGTTAACACCTGTCACAGGGTTCCCCCTCCAGCAAGCGGAGAAGCCCTTTGCTGCAGCCAATTATCGAGGGCGAAACAGCTTCCTTCTTCAAGGAGATAAAGGTGAAGACCTCCAGCTGCTAACTAATTGCTCAGTCTGCATCAGTTTCCCCTTCCCACCAATAACAGAGAGAGATTGATTTTTTTCATTAGTATTGATTCTTTGCAGTGTCGCCAAAAAAAAAAATCAGTAGCTGCTTAAGCCTAGCCAGTTTTGAACAAATCCCTCCTTTAAGTTACTGCAGATCAGCCTACAGTATTTCCTTGGCTTTGTGTTTTTCCTCTCTACACGTATTTTACTTGGTAAAAACTTCACGATTATTGGTTGCACCTCTGCTTTCTTTTGCTTTTGAATAGTCCTCACCAGTTTTTTGCTGTTCTTTTTCTCTCACCAAAGCTCTGAGGCTTTTATGCCACACCATGGCTGGGTTGGGCTTTCCCAGAACACGAATAGGTTATAGCTAGCACACCCATATAGGTTATGGACATTTACCCACCCCTGTTCACCTCCTGGCTGTGTTCGGTTCTTATTTTACACTTTGAAACTACACTTCTCGAAGCAGAGTAAGTACAGCTTAGTTACGTTCGTGAATATTTGATCTGGTTTGTTTGGCTGGATTTTTTTTTTTTCACTCTGTGCAGCCATGGGTTGGTATTTCTCAGTGTTAAGCACTGATGTGAAAACTTTGGGCCAGATTCATTACTGCATGTGCCTTAAATAGTTAACGCCCTAGGGATTAATTTGGTCCATATTACTTTTGTCCAAGAAAGGTCCAATCACCAGCACCATGGGGCTTAGCATATGACACAATTATCTGCATGCTTTTTATTGCCATCACAGTATGAACAAGAGAAACATGCTGCAGTGCATTCTGATTTCATGCTCATTTCTCTGTTAACCATCCAAAACTGGGTAATATTGCAGATACCATGAACTAAATATTCTTTAATTATAATTATTGCAGGCTAAATATTAATTGCATATATGAAGTACATATGAATTAAGGTGAAGTTACAATATCATACATGTTAAGTGGCTTTGTGTTTACATAGCTGCTTATCCCTCAGTGAATTGTTCTTAATATTTAATAGATAATTGCTGAACCAAGCCTGAATTAAGTGCCCTATTCTTTTAAAGTGTCCTCTAATTTTACACCACCAATTTTGCGCTGCTATTTCTTTCCAACTCCAGGTGTGATTGCAATATGTGTAGACATACCCGAGCTAGCTTTAATCTAGCAGCATGGGTACCAGCAGTAGTGACGTTGTGGCTATCTGCCCAAGGGCTTGTCTGCACTTAACACACTCCAGCGGCAGAGCTGGGTCGCAGCCGCACTTCAGTGTAGACCATACCTACGCCAATGGGAGGGGTTCTCCTATTGTCATAGATAGTCCACCTCCCTGAGAGGTCATAGCCAGGTCAATTCATTGGAAAGTTTGTTCACTAGGAAAACTGATGCACTGTAGTATTGGGTTTAAAATTGTGTATTTGTAATTGTGTATTTTAGAATGTTTTAAGGTGCTGGGAGCTCCAAATAGATGCCCGCAAAGATGAAAAAATAACTAAAAATTAATGGATTGCAGATGCAAATAGTCACATGCGGTTACAGTCTGATTGGCTGCAGAAGTGAACTGATTGTGGGAACAAAATTCAAGGCCAGGTCGAGGCCCATTTAAAATCATGCTCCTACGTGTCTGTCAGCCATTTCCAGTTGAATTCTCACTAAAGAGCCTTCCGATTCGCTCCCTTCAGTTCAAGGAGCTGAAATCTTTGTGGATGGTCTGTGACTATAAATTGTAATCTGAGGCACTAATGCCCCGGACAAGTGACAATTCTGTGCTGTGTCTGATGGTGTCTGGTTCCAGTTGGCAAAAGCTAGTTAGCATGTTTTTTGAATCGCACTGCTCTTTGGCAGTCGTGACAGCGAGTACAGTGCAGTTAGAAATGGAAAAAGCCACCTGAACTAGCCCCACTAGGATAGACTTAATTGACATAATATCCACAGCCCTCTAGAGGGGGAGGGGTCCGAAGTAATCCGTTTTAAAATTTCTCTCCCTATGGCAAAGGAGAGTAGCAGACACTCCCAGACATCTGAGCGGGCGCTGTTGTCACCTTCTGCGTTCTTCATTGCTTTTATCATAGCACATAGGGCTAGTGTGCACAGCACCCTGTACCTGAATGCAGAAACCCACGCACTGCTCTATGAATTAGCCAGCAGGATGAGGTGTGAGAACAGTACACAACCGAAGGCACTGGCAGTCATTCTTCCTTGGCCTAAGTTTTGTAACTGGCAGTGAAACTGTGCCATGGTCTGTCTCTAGAAAAGCTTTAAAATCTAATCATCAGAAATCACGTTATCTTTTACCTGTTCCCTGCTGTTTTCCTTCTGATGTTTTCAGGTTTCTGTTTTTATTTAGTTTGTCCCTGACTAGCCAGTGGATGCTACATCTGTCGTCATTCTCAGTTTGTGGCTTCAGATTACATTTCCCAGGGAAAGGCCACTGACCTCATAACCACAAGACTACGGGCAAATCCAGACCTGGTATATTCTTGGCCATTTACACATGATTGACCTCAGTGGATTCTGACCTGAGTACACAAGCTCTGAATCTGGCTCTGTTGCTTCCTTACTGAATGAAGCAGAAGGAGATCTAGGTTTGAAAGGGAGAAAGATCTTATAGAAACAATTGAAATATTAGCAAAGGGAACACAGGAGAAACGGCAAAGGAAGTGGCTCTTTTTGGCCCCAATTCAGCAGTGTGTTTTAGCATGTATCATTTCCTGCAGGACTTCACTGGGACTGCCCAGGAGCTCATTAAACCTAGAGGTGTCCGTCAGCACCTTGCTGAACCCGGCGTGTCAGTCCCTGTTTAAAATATTTCTTACCTATCCTATTATTTATTTCTTTTATCTCATTTGCTGTCCCTTGCTACCTATATTATGGCATACAACTGGCTTACAGCAACTTAGCTTGATGTGAGAGGAGGACAAGGCTCAATTGTTTAGAAGCCGGAACAAAGTCTGAGCAAATAACTCAATCCCAGAACAGGTTCCTCTTTGGGAGCGCCAGGTTGTGGGTGTGTAGTTGGGTGTGCAGAGCCCTTCACATTGTATAGCCATAAACAAAGGGAGCTTTCACTTAGCCGGGCCCCCAAGTGCATCTTGAAGGAAATGCTCTCACTAAAGTATTTCAGCTTTTTAATGTTTAGCATTGTATTTTTCCAGACAACAAACAATCCATCTGGGGACAGAACTGGTAACAGATCAAGTCAGCAACAACTGCATTTTACACACTCTCACACTCACACACTCTCTTATTTATATATATATATATATATATTTATATATATATATATATATATATAAATATATATATATATATATATAAAATTGAAATTCTGGGCTGAGTTCAGTGTTCCAGTTTAATCCAGATAGACAGTCTAATTCTTGAACACTTCCATTGGACTGAAATATCACAAACCTTCCCTTTGTAACTCCTTGTTGCAACACAAATCAGTCCTTTAGCTCTCTGGTTCTGACAGGTTCCTTGCTGTGTTCTATCCTCACCATATGTAAAAGTTATCGGCAACATGCCAAGTGCTACGGAGCCTTTGCGAGGCATCCACCACAGGAGAGGTTTCATGCAAATTAACGTGGCAGCTTGTGGATTTGTCACAACTAAATTACTGATGGGCTTAGGTGTGGAAGACGCTGGCACCATTGAGACATTGTGTCCAATAGTTGTCAAGTTTGGAAGTACTTGTAGCATAATCAAGAACGCTGTAAACAAATGAACAAACAATAGCAGGCTGCCAAGAATTCTGATTTTCCTTCATCATGGTGATTCTGCCGCACTTTGTCTCACTAACAAAGCTGAATTTGTGGTGGTGGTTTCTACTAATAATGGGTAGGGGCTCTGTGTGTGTTGTGTGGGAGGGGGGTTACTACTGATACTTCAGTGCACTGTAAATCTTAGAGCAATTAAGGTGCTGTCTCTGTCTATTGACCGCTTTCCATATCTGTAGCCCAGTGCTTGTGGTGAAAGAATATAATATGTGGGTTGTGTCTGCAGAGAGAAGTAGTAACCTCTTGTTATGAGGGCTCTGTCTCTCTTTCTGTAGGAGGAAGAGGAGGGTTCCGACGAGGACAGCACCGTGAAACCAGATTTCATAGTCACCCTGAAACCAGATTTCAGCGTGCGGAGTTTCCTGGATCAACTAGAAGATGAGGCTGATGGCTTCATTTCTCCAGTGGATGATAAGATGCCTTCAAAGAGCAGCCAGGACATGGGGCTGTCTACCCTCCATGCTGCTTCTATGTATGTCAGGTTTCTTGTACTATACCAAGTGTGGGCCTAGATGCAGCAAACCACAGCATGTGCTTAAATCTCATTGAAGCCAAAGGGACCTTAGCACATGGTTAAAGTTAAACACATGCTTAGTTGTTTTGCTGATCAGTGATGGGACTGTTCACATTCTTAAACTTAAGAGTCATGTCAATTTATTAGGGAGTGTTTGTAGGATTGGCTACATATATTTTGGTAGAATTACTATACCACTCCCATTTTAATTTTCTATGTAATTTTTATATCTGTACTTTAACCCTACAGGCCAGAACTCTTAGAGCAGCTCCAAGAAGTCAGGGAAGAGAAAAAACAGATCAGAAAAAAGTTGAGAGAATTTGAAGATAATTTTTTCCGAGAAAATGGAAGGTATTTTTCTAATTCATCCATCTATCTCTATAACTACTGCCAGTAATACTTACTGAGAGCAAAAGGCTCTGAAAATAGAAAGTGCCCTATGTATGCTACCAAATTAATCCTCACTTTGTTATCCTCAATTTGTTGATAGGGAAGCTGGGATACAGAGCATCTGTTCCAAGGCCAATTGAAGTCACTAGGGGTATGTCTATACTACCCGCCGGATCGGCGGGCAGCATCGACCCCCGAGCGCTCTCTCATCGATTCCTGTACTCCGCCGCCACAAGAGGCACAGGCGGAGTCGACGGGGGAGCGGCAGCAGTTGGCTCACTGCAGTGAAGACACCGCAGTGAGTAGATCTAAGTATGTTGACTTCAGCTACGTTATTCACGTAGCTGAAGTTGCATAACTTAGATCGACCCCCACCTCCCCCAGTGTAGACCAGGCTGACAGTCTTCCCATTAATTCTGTGAGACACAACACATTGAGGTTAAGAGTAAAATTTTCAAAAGCACCTAAATCCCATGAGGAGTTAGGCTCCTAAGGGACTTGGGGGTTTTGAAAATTTTGCCCTAACACAGCAATGGAGCCAAGATGAAAACCCAAGTGTTCCAAGCTCCCTCTCATATGCTCAGAGTAGTAAATCACATAAACCATAAGATAAAATCTAGAGCCAACTCATGGACTGACTCCTAGGAATGTAATTCTTTGGGACAGAATCAGGGCTTTGGAGCGGAGCCTGGAGCTGGAGTGCAGAGCAGCTCCGGAGCAGTGGAGCTGCAGGTTTTTGCCTGGAGCTGGAGCACAGCTCCAAAGCCCTGGACAGAACAATAATCTTGTCTGAAGGGACACTATAGAAATGTATCTCTCTATCCCTCCCTCCCATCTGTGGGTCTGTGCAAACACTACTTTGGTACTTAATGGGTAACTCATGGAATAAATTAATGTTCAATAGCAGCACAGGAAAACAATGCAACAAGAGGTGTAATCATCTCTCAAAAAGAAATGTGAAACTCAGTAGTTAAATGTGTGTGATTTCTTGTAACATATTGTGTATATGAAGAGTCTATTCCATATCTGAGTCTCCATAATGAGAAATAACATGCTACATCCTAGACTTTAGAGATTCTGGATACTGAAAATATCTAGGGGGAAAGATGGTCCCAGTGAACGCAAGGCTAGGCCTACTTTGGGGAGGGGCTCAACTAGGCTGACCAGACAGCAAGTGTGAAAAATCGGGACAGGGGTGGGGGGTAATAGGAGCCTATATAAGAAAAAGCCCCAAATATCGGGACTGTCCTTATAAAATTGGGCCATCTGGTCACCCTAGGCTCAACTGACATCATAAACCCTACAAGCCGAATTTTCTCCTTGTACGAGCATGGTTCCCGTTGGCCTCAGTATAAACCAAGTGCATCTGAGTGGAGAATTTGGCCATAAGCATGCAGCTCGAGCACTCGCTCTGTGAACAGCATCAGAGCTCAGAAAGTTAATGCCCCTGGGAATTCACTTCAGTTGCATCGGCTGCTGGTGTTTGTGTGTATATGTACACTTGCACATGGACATATATCTATGTAACATGTGAGCTGATACCCATGTGATAAATTCATCCATTTATGCACCTTTGACAACCTCGCCAGCCCTTTTGTCCCCTGGCTCAGCACTCTCAGAGACTTTTTCTAACATGCTGAATCTCTGCGCGGCTTCAAAAAGGACCCGGGGTTAATCTGCAACAAAAAGTTTCCTTCTTTCTATAGTCGCAGAAGTTTCTGCCCAAAATGTGTGGCCTGGATCCCAGGATGGGCAGTGTTCAATCTTGCTCCACTGACAGATGTATGGTCTGATATCTCATGACCCTCCAGAACTAGAAATGGAAACTTTTATACCTTCGTAAATGGGTACCCACTCGTAATAGCTTCCGTTATAGCCAGTGAGAGCGTTTCAATGGAACAGGAAGCTGTCATAAGACATCATAAGCTGAGCACTGTTTGAGATCCGGGGGAAAGGGGGGGATAGCATAACTGGCTCTGATACAAGGATGTCAATATGTTTTGACTCTAGAATAGCATCAGGATCACTTTCAGCTTTGACACAGAAATATGCTGAGTTTCACCCCCCGTTATTAGGTTAGGTTAGGCACCTTTTTTTCCTTTTGTAGCTAACTCGAAATGACATTCATCATTTTTCTCTGCAAATGACAAGTAATGGAGGCGGGGGGATAGCTGGGGAAGTAATGTCCTGCCAGAAAATTCTCACATCTCCTCCTTGTTTCTGTTAGAAATGTCCAGAAAGAGGATCGTACTCCCATGGCTGAAGAATACAATGAATACAAGCAGATTAAGGCAAAGCTGAGGTTGCTGGAGGTGCTGATCAGTAAAAGAGATATTAGTTCCAAGATTATGTAATGAAGCTGATCGACTTCACAGAGAGGCTAAGAAGAGACCGAGACAACCAGATGAATGCATGAAGGGTGCAGCAGGAGCCCGACAATGAGGGGCTTAGCAGCTCCCCAAGAACTGAAAGGCCATTTTTAGAGGTGGGAGGTGGAGGAAGGGTGGCTTATCACTCTCTGCACTCGGCGTAGTCCATTGTGCCACCAGGCCAGTCACCTAGACTGGGGTTGCCAGCAAGAGAGAGGTGATGCTGTGCTCAGAGACGACGCCGAAAGGGTCCTTAGCTTTGATTCGCTTACCAATTCTGTCATGTTTAGAATATCAGAGTCAGATTACGTTTTTCCAGCGAATCATACTGAGAGGCTGACTGCTATGAATAGTGGTGAATCGTCCAATAATGTCCTCTTCTTTCCCAACCGAGTGCCCTGTCCAATGGAAAGTGACACACGGTTCCTGCTGTCGGGAAGTCCTGAGGCTGTTCTCTCTGAGCTACCATGACAGTGAGCTCTGGCTCCCAAATTACCTGTAGGTTTGGTGTTTGGGAATTGGGCCTTTTCAGTTACCCCACTGAGTGCTGGAGAATTGCTATTAATCAACGCCCTGCCTACTGCGTTGGCCTTCAGTGTGACTTTTCCCAGTGTTTGATTTTCTTACATGTGTTTTCTAGCTGTCACTTCTGCTTAGGTAGATGGTAGCTGCCTCTGATAAGAAAAGCGCTGTCAAAGGAAGTTCAGCAATACGCTTAGCTGGCATTTTGAATTGTGACACTGGGACTGTGGTTGGGCATTTGGATCAGAGTGGAGGTTCTGATGGCAGCAGTCAGAATCCTATTGGGTTTTAGTAGCTGAGATGTTCTATTGACATGAACGCGCTGCTCTGTCACTACAGCTGTCCCAGTTCAGGTATCCGGTAAGCAGAGTGAAGATCTGTCCACATCAGCATAGACAGACCACCAATCTTTCAGTGTCTGATACTGACATTAAAGACTGAGCTGGACAGTCCATTCACATATAGTGCACACACCCTAAACTTTTTTCTTTTGTGCACCTAAATGGTAAGACCACATGGATTGCAGCACTAAGTGTGAATTGCAGAGATGGAGATACAGAGCACAGTGAACTCATGGTCTTTTCTTCTTGATGATAATTGCAAATATAAATACTTTGGAGGAGAGGGGATGCTTCAGGAAATGGGAAACTTTGAGCCAGATTCTGCCCTTGGAAGTGTGTGATTCTGAGGTCAAAAGTTGGAACTTAACACACTCAAATCAACATGAACAATTTTCAGAAAGGAAAGCCTTGTTGTGAATGAATTATAGACAGGTGGTTTAGACGCTCATGTTAGACATTTGCTATTTTGAAGGGAAATGAGCTTAAAAAAAGGTGGAAGGCTCTTCTTTCTGTCATGCAGAGCCATTGGGCTCCGTTATTTCCTTGTGTTACCCTCAAGAGCTTCAATGTGCAGCTTCACACAGCCCAGGGAGAGGCCCCTAGTTGGAACTAGAGTAAGAATTCTGACTTCCCAGGGCAGGGTTCATCCCTGCTGCACGTAGGTGGAGCAAGCCAGCATGCTCCCTCCTGCATACTGATCCCATCAGTGAGCCAGTGTGGAGGAGCAGGGCAGTGATATTGAGTGCAGGGATTGCAATTGTATTTGGCGAGGGGGTGGGAAGCCTGCCTGTGCCCTACTCCATGCTTACATACCAGGACAGTCTGGCTCCAAAATACGTGGCAGTTCATGTTCCCTAAGCGCATTTCCCCCACGTTGCTATGTTATGTTGACTCTTGCCACGATAGATACAGAACATCTACAGCGTGTTTCAATAGCTTCTGTATCTCAAAACTTATTAAAAAGAAATGTCTCTCTCTTCCCCATCCATGAACCCTGGCAAAGTTCTCTAGAATGTCAGGCGTCGGACAGTGCCCGTGAGAAGTAGTACATTAAAGATAAGCCAGCGCCAGTTGGTAAGAGGTAGTAGAAGTTGGGTCTTTTCTTTTGCTAGTCACCAAATTCATTGTACTTAGGGGGATTTTCCAGGTGGTTCTTCATCGATCACAGAATTATCCCCTCCATCTAGAAGAAATAACAGAAGTAGGAGAGACTGAAGCCTATATTTAAAAAGGTAGCCTAGTTTTTGGGCGCCCAGCCTAGGGCCTGATTTTCAGCAGTGTTGAGCACCCACAGCTTCCATTGACCTGGGAGTTGTAGGCACTCAGCACCTCTGAGAACCAGACCCCATAGGTGTCTATACCTCGGTACACACTTGCAGAAGCTACTTTTGAAAATGTGGGCCGGATTGGCTGACTGCAGTCCTCTTTCCTTCTGCATGCAGGACGTCTGAGAATTCCAGCAAATAATGGTGGTGCCGTTGTCCTCCAAACCAGCTTTATGCCCGTTGAAAGGATGAATGGGAGGGTTGGGTATTTGGGGCGTAACTGTTTAATAGGACAGTGATGATATGTCACAGGACAAAAATGGCTGCTGGGTTCCTCAGAAGTCAGTATTGCTGGCTGCCTTTTATACGGTTAAGCCCCAGTTAAATGAAGCACTGAAACCCATGCTTAACTTTAGCCATGTGTCAATCCTATTGAAATAAGCACATGCTTGAAGTCAAGCCTGTGTCTGGTGTTTTTGTGAGTAGAGGTGGACTTAAGCACAAACTTAAATACTTTGCTGAATCAGGGCCTTATCTCCTTAATACCTAAATTACAGTGGCTGTGATTACCTAGCCATCAGTGTCCATAGCCTTCATGCAAAACTCCAGAAGTCACAAAGACTACATTTTGTTGTTAAAAGCCTGCTTGAACTGTGTACTGATAATTAACTGTTTTGTTGCCCTGACAATTCTTGACCAACAGTATATAGCAAAATATTTTGTTTTTAAATTGATAAGACTGTAGGGTTTTCTGACTGCCTAGCTACTGTTGTTTTCATGGCACATTGCTATGATTTCAAATATTTTATATAAATGATAAGTATAATGATGCACTTTAGAGAGATTATATTTTTAAAGTTTGAAAGCTAATAATAAAACCTATATAGCCAAAATTGTACTCTAAAAATCCTTGTCTAGCTCTCTCTTCTTAAAAGGCTGTTCTTTAAACAAAAACATAAAATGAATAGCACCAGTTGAACTTAATTCCATGAAGTCTCTGTATCTCCTGCAAACTGATTGAGTTTGGTAGAATTTACTGCAATTCACAAAATAGCCATTCAGGTACTGATCAACCCCCACCATCTCCAAAAAAAATAGTCATGCAAAAATCAAATTTTTTCATTTCAGTTTTCCTTTGTTATTTCACTTACTGCAGGCCCTTGAGTGTACAACCCAGTTTATATTGCTGTTTACATGAGAACGTTTGAATGCAAGTGAGAGTGCTTTTAATAGGGGTGAAGTGCAGTACAAGTATCTGCTTCAAATAAAATGAGTAAGCTGTTGGAATAAGACAAAATATACTTCCATGGCAATAGAACTTGTAGTGTGTTCTCTGGTGGCATTATGGCCTGTTTGGTAACTGGCTTCGCATGGCCTAGAATGATACAGGCACGTGTCCTTTTTGTTTTTTCAGGAATGCGTGGTTGTGTGTTACCGAATGTGAACATCATAAATGACTGAGGTTTATTTAATGGTGATGATGATGATAAACAGGGTATAAATATAATGATAAAACGAAAAGAGTTAAAGATGGCAAAAGCTTGTAATTTTCACAGGTAGCATTTGCTTTTATTCTGTTTACTTTGGCGTAAACACTCAGTTAATAGATGTTTATATTAAATATGGTGTAATTAAAGCATCTTATATAACTCTCGATTATTCTGTTAGAATTCACTTTTTATTACATGTATGTGCAAAAATTCGTAAGTGCCATCAAGTCATAATAAAAGCCTTTGTGCCTGAGAGGGAAAAGCATAGATTAGTGACATCTCAGCAAGACTTCTATTTAGGGGAATGTTTGCAAAATGGTAATTCAGACACACTGGAAACAGAACAGAAATAGAAGCTTGCTTGGATAAATCACTGAGAGTAAGATCTTTCAGTCGATGCCTGGTTCTGTACAGATCTCATGTCTAGGTCGTAATGGAAGTAGCTGGTTAGAAGTCAGAGAGGGCTTTATTTGCAGCCTTAGTGTAATATTGTTTAGGAACGGTGTTTGTTAAATTTGTGAAGGCTCCTAGTACAGCAGTTCACATGCTGCGTGCTTGTAGCATGGATTTTGTCAAACACTAATGCTTTGCAGGCAGTATGCAAAGTTGTACTGTTGACTTATTCCCATTTTCCGTGCCCCAGGGAACTCACTACGAGGATCCACAGCAACATCTGGGTTTCTTATTGATGTGGGAGAGAAATTGGGTTGGAGGCCAGTGATTGCAGGGGAGTGGAATTTGTGCACCCTTGTTCATCCTAGAGAGGAAAGTAACTCTGCATTCTGGAATTGTTGCCATTTGCAGTAGTTACCTTTAGCTATGCCTTTGTGCTAGTTTGGGGGATCACTGCACATGGTTAACAGCCGCTGCCTGTTTGCAGCTGCTAATGTTGTGAATGTCTCTCATTTTTTGTATATTTCAGAAAGTAAGAAGCACTTTGCTACAGTGGATGCACTTAAAAAGTGCTGTCTAGTTGTTGAGAGATTACTGGCTCTAGCAGTAGCCTGTACCTCGGATCATTGTTAGAACTGGCAATATCTGCAGAACAAGAAGGAACCTTTTAAGTGCATCGACTGTATGCCCATTTCCTGCCAAAATCCTTGCAGTGCATTTAAATGCATAACATTGACCGGTGCCTCTTGCTTTTCCCCTCAGGGAGTCATTGGGTTATTGAAATGCCTGTGCTATGTGGGACCTGATCCTGCTGCCACTAGAGTCCACAGCGTGTCCCTTTAAATTTCTCTTTTAGGAAACGAGGAAAACTAAGCAGAACTAACAGTTTATATATTTCCTCTTCCCCCATCAAAAAGAATGGAGCTGTAATTGTCAGGCCAACCAAAAATGCATTTACCCTTAGTAGTGCCAGCTGGAAAAGGGTGTGGACTCTGGAGTCACAACATATAGTGCAATATGTGAGACCTGTCTGACTCTGAACCTCGCCTGCACGGTGACATACACATGAGTCTGACAGGCTGCTCCTGAGCAGCCTTAATCCAACTCTCACTGTTCTGGAAAGTGGTTTTTTTTCTTATTTGCCTGTAAGTGTCTGCATGGCCCCTACTAAGCAGGGAAAGGGATTTACATGTGGGAAATGTGATGACATTCTACATCCTTCCAGTTAACGTGGGCTGTGAGGAGAGCAGAGGAGACATTTCTGAGAGTGTATTTTATGCAAATACTCTGACAATCTGCAAGTCTCTGTATTGGTAGGCAAGGGGGGGAGGTACTTAGAGCCATTTATTTTTTTTAAGTCCTGTTTGTGCATTCAGGGTGGGATTCTCAAAGCAGCTTAAGGGAGGAAGGCACCCAGCTCCGTCTGGAAGTCATCTAACTTCCTTCAGCACTATTGAAAATTCTACCCTTTATCCTCAATTGCACGATATGGAGGTCTAGGATCTAGGATTTTAAAGGGATATGACCAGGCTTAAAAAAAAATTGGCCCTTCAAAACCCTAATATTGGGATAATTTTTTTTAAAGTTCATTTCGGCCAGTTTCCATCTGAATGTAAACATGCCTGTGGTGGTGTCTGCAAACAGCATTACAGCTGTGTGCTAGTGCGTGCAAACCAGAACGTGAGACTGACTGCTGTGTTTGTTAACATCCCTGCTGAGTGAAAGTAAACACACAGCATAATGGGGGAAAAGATTTGTTGCAGTTTCTCTCTGTCTCAATCTCTAATGCATTATTAATAATCAGCCTACTTAAAAATACATGGAGTGAAATCCTGACCCCACTGAAGTTAATGGGAGTGTTGCCATTGACTGCAGCAGGACTCGGTTTTCACCCACCGTGTCCCTTTAAATTTCTCTTTTAGGAAACGAGGAAAACTAAGCAGAACTAACAGTTTATATATTTCCTCTTCCCCCATCAATAATAATGGAGCTGTAATTGTCAGTTAGGCCAACCAAAAATGCATTTACCCTCTGCTGTCAACCCTGATGGAAAATGCAAGGTAACCCGTAGCAGATTGAAGTGGAAATGTAGAGGAAGTATGCACAGCATTATATTCATTTTTCCAAATGTTGCAGACTGTTACATTTGGAGGGCAAATTAGATAGACGAGAATGTGGTTTCACCAGAATGACCTCTGACCTCTTTTCTCTCATACCCTATTTCTACGTGCTTTTTATAGGAAGGTACTAAAAAACAAAGAAGGATGAGGAAAGGCCGCATTCTTTTGAGGCAAATAGATTTCTGCCCCTGGAAACCATAATTTGCAGTGTATAATACCTCTTTATTTTTGGACATGAGATTGGTAAGTCCTCTACCGGTTACCTTATTAGCTTTATCCGTGAAGGAACCATAGGCTGTGGTAGCCTTACACTTTGATGTATCGTTGAAGTATCTTGTTGTCCTTGGCAAAAAGAATTGTAAAAGTTCTTGGCCTTGTACAGCTAGAGGATCTGCACATCCAAGCTATTCGTGATGGCATGCGGGGCATCAAACTCTGTCCAACCTGTATATTATCTGTTCTGTATGACACAGGGTATTTAATGCTTGCTACAACTTCGTATGTTCAAAGTATTCATTGTGCCTCTCTGTGGACATCTGCATGCATTGGTGTAAACCATCTTCTATTCTGTGTATATGTATATACATAGAGAGGTATATATTTACACAAATGACTGTGCATGTGTGTATACAATTTGATTTTGGAGGTCGGAAGCCAGTAACAGCCAGATGTGTGGCTGGAGAAATCACTTTTGCAGACTTCATTCTCTGTATGAAAGCAACTCCATAACCGGCTCATGCAAATGACATATTTAACAAATAATGCAATCTTAGCCAGTGTGGGCCCAGTTCTATGTTTACATGATTTATGTAAGCAAATTTAATTTGAATCTACAGTGTCTTTTTTAATGTGAACTGATTGACAAATGTTCTGTGTACATTTTTGTACATGATTGTATTTTGTATGAAACAAAGGAAATAAAACTATTTTGACTGCAGGTCTCTAGCAATCCTTGCTGTCTGCATGAATTGCTGACAAAAGGGACTGGTGCAACAATCAACAGGGCTCAGTAACCCTCATGAGGGATCTGGCTGGCAAGGATTAGGGGTGAAGAGAGGAAAAAGCAGCTGCACCCATCTCCAGGGATAGAATACGGCATCGTTCCGAGGTGAGGGCCTTGCTATGTTAAGTCCTCAACTAGGGGTGCGAGGAAACTGCCCTGCTAGTCCCAGACACTTGGCACAGATCACCATGGCCGGAAATAAATGTTAGGTATATCCTGCCTTGGGAGTTTTTGCTGATTTGGTCAAATAAATCTGGGTCATTTAAAGGCAAAATATTTGCCCTGCAAGAGTGTTTTGCTGAGCTTTAAGCTCTCTCACCTGCAGCAGGGATGATTTAGCAATATCCAGAGAGAAGTGCGCACCCCACGAGAGGTGGAGAAATCGCCCCACCTGCCTTTGAATTTGGTGAGAAAACATTTACAAGAGCCCCCTTCAGCCCATCCCCTGCCCCTCCGATATGTTGTCTCATAGGGGACACAGGGAGCTTCCTTACAGAAGTCTGCTGCAGCGAGAGGGGGATGCCACTGCAAAGTGTGCTGGAAGATAAAAACCAAGATGCGGGTCATGCCAAAGGCATCCGTGTTTCCAAGTCGCACCCTCACCTCGGAGCTTTTATTTTTCTGCAAACAGAGGCAAACTTGAAGCCATTTTGAAAAGACTCCAGCACTTGCTCCCCAGCGGCGAAGTGATGGTGTGGGTATGGCCCAGATTCCCAGTTTAATTGCATTGCAAACTCCATCCCTGTGTGGCTCTCTGGGATAGGGACTGGTGCACTTGTTTAAAACATCTGTGATCCTCTAATTATCCCACAGATTCCTTTAATCTTGGAGCATTAAAGTGCTGACTTGCTGCCAAGTGCACATGATCCCCTCCTTCCAGGCTGCTGCCCTCCTTCCCGTAGTGGAGGAGTTCCACGATGTAAAGCTTTGTGAGTTTCTTACTCTGGGGGGCGGGGCTGGAAAGCATCTGCCGCTCTCAACAATGCAGGATTGCTGCCAGTAGAGGTCCCTCCTCCCCATCATAGAACTTAAGATCAGAAGAGACCTTTATGATCATCTAGTCTGACCATCCAAGTTCTCTCTCCTGAATAGACCTGATCACGCTAACTCCTCTCAAAGCAGACTCGGGAGCCAGGTTCTCCTGACCCAGCATCTTGTCTCCCTTTGAGGCTTTAGCTAAGCACTTCTTACTCAAGCAAAACTCCCATTGGTACAGTAGAACCCTTATTTGTCACCCAATCCTGAGGCAGGAAGAGCTCTCTTGGATCAATGAGAGATGCTTGCTCTGGTTGGGACAGGCTGCACTAGCTGGAAGAATGAAGCAGCCACGCAGAAGCCAAGCATGAGAATTTGCAACCTAAGGCTAAATGAGCAGCACTTGGGAGGGCTCTGCCTGTGACCGGAGCTTTATTGGCAAAGGCAATGGGGTGGGAGTGGGATAATCTGCCTCTGGTGTGCTGGAGCCGTAGATAAACAGAAGATTGCAGGCTCTAGAGCTGTGACTGGGCTCCGTCACCAGCACTCAATTACATAAGAACGGCCACACTGCATCAGACCAAAGGTCCATGCAGCCCAGTATCCTGTCTTCAGACAATGGCCAATGCCAGGTGCTTCAGAGGGAATGAACAGAACAGGTAATTGTCACATGATCCATTCCCTGTCACCCATTCCTAGCTTCTGGCAAGCAGGGGCTAGGGACACCATCCCTGTCCATCCTGGCTAATAGCCATTGATGGACCTATCCTCCATGAATTTATCTAGTCCTTTTTTTAACCCTGTTATAGTCTTGCCTTTTGCAACAGCCTCTGGCAAGAGTTCCACAGGTTGCCTGTGCATTGTGTGCAGAAAGATTCTTTTGTTTGTTTTAAACCTGCTGCCTATTATTTTTATTTGGTAACCCCTAGTTCTTGTGTTATGAGGAGTAAATTACACTTCTCTGTTTACTTTCTCCTCACCCATCATGATTTTATAGACCTCTGTCATATCCCCTCTCTGTCATCTCTTTTCCAAGCCCCAGTCTTATTCATCGCTCCTCACATGGAAGCTGTTCCATACACCTAATCATTTTTGTTGCCCTTTTCTGTACCTTTTCCAATTCCAATTTTATTTTGTTTTTTGAGATGGGGTGACCACATCTGCACACAGTATTCAAGGTGTGCACGTACCATGGATTTATAGAGAGGCAATATGATATTTTATGTCTCCTTATCTATCCCTTTCCTAATGACTCCCAACACTGTTAGTTTTTTTGACTCCCACTGCACATTGAGTGGATGTTTTCAGAGAACTATCCACAATGACTCCAAGATCTTTCTTGAGTGATAGCAGCTAATTTAGACCCCATCATTTTTTTTTGTACAGTTGGGATTATGTTTTCCACTGTGCATTACTTGGCATTTATCAGCACTGAATTTGAGAGACGCAGCTATAGAAATGCATGGTTGTGTCATTGCTCCGGCTCAAGTGAGGTAAGGGAAAGGCTAGGAAGTGGATACTCTCCATCCTTCATTGAGGTAAAGTGGGAACATCCCGGCTTCCTGAGCTAATGTGTGCCAGGCCAGGGTCTGAATCCCATGGGCTGTCGCACTGGGACAAAGCACAGTCATCGGACAACTGCCTGCAGCTCCATTTAGCTGCTATAAGCCAGTTTTCATCCCAAGAAATGGGATACAGCAGGATCCCTTTCATGAAAGTTTGACCCAAATACACCTCGCTCTTGCTGTTGTGGGGACATCAGGTGCAGAGGGACTCTGCTGTGGATTTTCCAGTGTGCCTGGGGCTCTGAAGTAGCATAACAAACTAGATCTCTTATTCACCTGCAGAGTTTTAGAAAAGGGGAGGGAGTGGGGCCTCCGGAGCTTCAAGACTCATGGTCAATCTTGGATTCATGTGAAGAGCAAAGCTAGGGGAAGCCGCCGGTTGTCGTGTGCCCCTGCCAGCAGGGCCAGAATTTACGAACTCCACCCCCCAGTATGTCCCAATGGGAGTTGCTGGGGCTGAGTACCGACCCCCGGGAGCCTACAGCCAGGCCTGAGCCCCTCTCCCTGTAAGAAGCTGTGTGATTTCCCTCACGGGCTGGAATTCAGCTGGGGCAATTCTTGTTGCGATGTTTGTTTCCCGGAGTCGAGAAGTTCAGCTGCATTGGGACCTGGCTTAGTAAAGCCAGAAAATTGCATGCAACTCCCCTGGGATGAGCCACGGTAGAATTGCCTTTGAAAAGGGTCAAACCCACACGTGACGGGCGCTCTCTGCCAAGGCGGGGATTCCCCTCTTTCCACCCACCGTGACACTCCTACTCCCGGGGCTCTGTGGCACATGGGAGACTGCAGCCGTTCCAAAGTCCAGGAGCTGAGTCGTGTGGGGGGAGATCGGTTTCATAGCATCCTCTGGGGGAAAAAATCACATGCTTTTCAGTGCTAGTTCCAGGGTGACAGGTCAGGCTCAGCGCTGCAGCCTGGAAACACATAGGAGTGAGATGGCTTCAGCGGTTTGTTTGCAGCTAGAAAGAGCCAGATTCTCCCCTCAGCTCCAGTGGGGTAAGCCAGGCGTTGGTCTGGGTGAAGTCACGGGGGCAATACACCAAGGCAAGAGCTATCAGGCCTCAGAGCGCTCTCTCCGTTCATACACGATGCCCATCATCAGACACAGAGCACCTGGGGCAACTTCCCTCTCAGGAACGCAGGAATTGCCAGAGTGGATCCAACCAGTGATCATCATGCCCTGTTGCCCATCTCCAACAATACCCAGTACCAAATGCTTCAGAGGAAGACACTGCAGTAGGCAGCGATAAGCTAACTGGCTCCTTCCCCCACCCCACCCCTTGAACAATTTCCTCCTGGAAGCTAGATATCAGGTTATGTTAATACTCCTATTTGCGTAAAGTATGGAGGCTCCAGTTACTGATATAAATATCCAATCCTGTTTTAATCTCTGCTAAGATCTTGGGTGGCAATGAGTTCCCCAGGTTCATTGTGCAAGAGTGTAATTCTTCTTAGCAGGGCTGAACTTGCCACCTTTTGCATCTGTTCAATCTGACATTGTTCATGTAGCAGGAGACAGGGAGAACAGAAGTGTCCAACCTCCCTTCCCTTGAGCAGTTCTGTCTTGCAGCAAGCACAAAGAACGAGTTCCTAGAAATAGTCTCAGCATTGAACTCGGGTGCTGCCTGGGGAGGAGACTGAGAAAGTCCTTCTGAGAGCATGGACATAGCGTCAGCTTTCATGCTAAAGCCTTTTCCTCCTCCCGTTCCCCACTCACCTTCTCTTCCTGTAGCTACCGTATTTTCCAAAGCCTGAGAACCACACTGGAAGTTGAACACCAACCTACCTTTGAGGACCTGGAGCTGAGCCACCAAGAGGAACACCCTGTGACTTGGGGTGCCTGGGGTAGCCCCACTGAGAATGCCAAGGTCAGGGCAGGCGCCAAAAAGAAGTGCAGATTCTCCCAAAACTAGGGGGTTGTGCTCAACTAGTCACAAACTGTGCTCCTGCTCTCCCACGCTCGTTATCAAGAAGCTGAAACAAGGAATCACACCTCCCTCTTTAGTGCATTGCAGTTCTCTGGCTCTCAATCAGCGCATGGGTCCAGTAAGGTGAAGAGGTATTTAAAACCTCTGTTCATGATACAAAATCTTCTGAAAGGGCCAGCCACATTACCAGGTCAATATTAATTTGGATCTTACCCAAAATACCATGCTGCTGGCCAATCCTTTAGTATCTAAAACTAAGTGTGTATTGGAAAAGAATGAGAAGAGAGGAGTTAGATGGTAAAGCAATCAGATACGTAAATAAGACTTCAGAGTCCATATATCAGGTTCTCCGCAGTATTGGTGAGTTTGCTGGCTTGGAGAGTCCCTCTGAAACAAATCCAAAGCTTGGATGAGTCATTCAGTCCTTTGCTCAGCTTCCAGAGAAGTTACTCCAGTGTTAAGAAGCAGGATTGAAGACAAAATGGAGAAGCAGCAGCTGCCTTTGTATATCCTTTGCCATGTGGTTTGTACTTCCTTTGTCCTAAACACAAACTTCCTGGGAAAGCAGAGTCCCCTGTCCACAGGCATGTCCCTACATGGCCTGCTGACTCAGGTGTATCCCTGCCTTCTCTCAATGGGTTCATTGTACAGCTGATCGCCTTTGCTAGGCCATCATGCCGGCTAGAAAGTGCTGATGCCAATCTGTCTGGGGGTGTCCCCCAGATCCACAGCACAGCTCTGAGATACAGATCTGCCACACACATTTATAGTGTGCCATACAACGATGATACAAACAAGATTATCATACGTGGCAAATCATAACTTTTCAACTGCGACCTTACCTGGCATATTTTGTAATATTGGTATCAACAGTATTGTAAATGGTCAACCCTGTTCCACACAGCGTCACCCAGCCCTCTGGCAGTCAGCTGCCACCACGTCCACAAAGACGGCTTGGGGCTTTGAGCCCCACTGCAACTGAGGTTCATCCTTTAACAAGTAATTGGGTATTTGGGCGTATTGAAAACAGCTCCCCAGCCACGCCTAGCCAACTGTAGAGAAATCAGAGCCGAACCTCTTCAAAGAATAAAATGGAGGAAGCGCTGGTCCCCTCCTGCACTCCCCTGTAGAGCCAACCACCTATGAAAGCAACTGAAAATAGTTATCCCAAGCTCCAGCATCAAAAGAGACACAATGCAAGGATTTCTCTGTGCACCTTATCAATGCTTTGAGCAGCTTGGCCTTTTCCAGGTTGTAATGACAGTAACAGCACCCAAAAAAATCTTGGTGGGCATAGGGTTGCCAACTGTCTAATCACACAAACCCAAACACCCTTGCCCTGCCCTGCTCCTTCCGAGGCCTTACCCATGCTCACTCCAGCCCCCCTCCCCTGTCACTCGCTCTCCCTCATCCTCACTCACTTCCACCGGGCTGGGGCCAGGGGCTGGGGTACAGGATGGGGTGTGGGTTCTGGGAGGGAGTTTGGGTGCAGTAGTGGGTTCAGGGCTGTGGTAGGGGGTTGGGGTACAGGAGGGGGTGTGGGCTCTGGAAGGGAGTTTGGGTGCAAGGGTGGGTTCAGGGCTGTGGTAGGGTGTTGGGGTACAGGAGGGGGTGTGGGCTCTGGAAGGGAGTTTAAGAACATAAAAAAGGCCGTACCGGGTCAGACCAAAGGTCCATCTAGCCCAGTATCTGTCTACCGACAGTGGCCAATGCCAGGTGCCCCAGAGGGAGTGAACCTAACAGGCAATGATCAAGTGATCTCTCTCCTGCCATCCATCTCCATCCTCTGACGAACAGAGGCTAGGGACACCATTCTTACCCATCCTGGCTAATAGCCATTTATGGACTTAGCCACCATGAATTTATCCAGTCCCCTTTTAAACATTGTTATAGTCCTAGCCTTCACAACCTCCTCAGGTAAGGAGTTCCACAAGTTGACTGTGCACTGCGTGAAGAAGAACTTCCTTTTATTTGTTTTAAACCTCCTGCCTATTAATTTCATTTGGTGACCCCTAGTTCTCGTATTATGGGAATAGGTAAATAACTTCTCCTTATCCACTTTCTCAACATCACTCATGATTTTATATACCTCTATCTTAGCCCCCCCTTAGTCTCCTCTTTTCCAAACTGAAGAGTCCTAGCCTCTTTAATCTTTCCTCATATGGGACCCT
Organism: Mauremys reevesii; assembly: GCF_016161935.1. NCBI lineage: Eukaryota > Metazoa > Chordata > Testudines > Geoemydidae > Mauremys > Mauremys reevesii. Next base: position 21,688,580 of record NC_052627.1, on the reverse strand, counting down.
CTCCAAACCCCTAATCATTTTAGTTGCCCTTTTCTGAACCTTTTCTAGTGCCAGAATATCTTTTTTGAGGTGAGGGGACCACATCTGTACACAGTATTCGAGATGTGGGTGTACCATGGATTTATATAAGGGCAATAATATATTCTCAGTCTTATTCTCTATCCCCTTTTTAATGATTCCTAACATCCTGTTTGCTTTTTTGACCGCCTCTGCACACTGCGTTGACATCTTTAGAGAACTATCCACGATGACGCCAAGATCTTTTTCCTGACTCGTTGTAGCTAAATTAGCCCCCATCATGCTGTATGTATAGTTGGGGTTATTTCTTCCAATGTGCATTACTTTACATTTATCCACATTAAATTTCATTTGCCATTTTGTTGCCCAATCACTTAGTTTTATGAGATCTTTTTGAAGTTCTTCACAATCTGCTTTGGTCTTAACTATCTTGAGTAGTTTAGTATCATCTGCAAACTTTGCCACCTCACTGTTTACCCCTTTCTCCAGATCATTTATGAATAGGATTGGTCCTAGGACTGACCCTTGGGGAACACCACTAGTTACCCCTCTCCATTCTGAGAATTTACCATTAATTCCTACCCTTTGTTCCCTGTCCTTTAACCAGTTCTCAATCCATGAAAGGACCTTCCCTTTTATCCCATGACAGCTTAATTTACGTAAGAGCCTTTGGTGAGGGACCTTGTCAAAGGCTTTCTGGAAATCTAAATATACTATGTCCACTGTATCCCCCTTGTCCACATGTTTGTTGACCCCTTCAAAGAATAGATTAGTAAGACACGATTTCCCTTTACAGAAACCATGTTGACTATTGCTTAAGAGTTTGTTTTTCTATGTGTCTGACAATTTTATTCTTTACTATTGTTTCAACTAATTTGCCCGGTACCGACGTTAGACTTACCGGTCTGTAATTGCCGGGATCACCCCTAGAGCCCTTTTTAAATATTGGCGTTATATTAGCTAACTTCCAGCCATTGGGTACCGAAGCCGATTTAAAGGACAGGTTACAAACCTTAGTTAATAGTTCCGCAACTTCACATTTGAGTTCTTTCAGAACTCTTGAGTGAATGCCATCTGGTGCCGGTGACTTGTTAATGTTGAGTTTATCAATTAATTCCAAAACCTCCTCTAGTGACACTTCAATCAGTGACAGTTCCTCAGATTTGTCACCTACAAAAGCCAGCTCAGGTTTGGGAATCTCCCTAACATCCTCAGCCGTGAAGACTGAAGCAAAGAATCCATTTAGTTTCTCCGCAATACTTTATCGTCTTTAAGCGCTCCTTTTGTATTTTGATCATCAAGGGGCCCCACTGGTTGTTTAGCAGGCTTCCTGCTTCTGATGTACTTAAAAAACATTTTGTTATTACCTTTGGAGTTTTTGGCCAGCCGTTCTTCAAACTCCTCTTTGGCTTTTCTTATTACACTCTTGCACTTAAGTTGGCAGTGTTTGTGCTCCTTTCTATTTGCCTCACTAGGATTTGACTTCCACTTTTAAAGGAAGTCTTTTTATCTCTCACTGCTTCTTTTACATGGTTGTTAAGCCACGGTGGCTCTTTTTTAGTTCTTTTACTGTTTTTCTTAATTTGGGGTATACATTGAAGTTGGGCCTCTATTATGGTGGCTTTAAAAAGGGCCCATGCAACTTGCAGGGATTTCACTTTAGTCACTGTACCTTTTAACTTTTGTCTAACTAACCCCCTCATTTTTGTATAGTTCCCCCTTTTGAAATTAAATGCCACAGTGTTGGGCAGTTGAGGTGTTCTTCCCACCACAGGGATGTTGAATGCTATTGTATTATGGTCACTATTTCCAAGCGGTCCTGCTATAGTTACCTCTTGGACCAGCTCCTGCGCTCCACTCAGGATTAAATCTAGAGTTGTCTCTCCCCTTGTGGGTTCCCGTACCAGCTGCTCCATGAAGCAGTCATTTAAAGTATCGAGAAATTTTATCTCTGCATTTCGTCCCGAAGTGAAATGTTCCCAGTCAATATGGGGATAATTGAAATCCCCCACTATTATTGGGTTCTTAATTTTGATAGCCTCTCTAATTTCCCTTAGCATTTCATCATCACTATTACTGTCCTGGTCAGGTGGTCGATAATAGATCCCTAATGTTATATTTTTACTAGAGCATGAAATTTCTATCCATAGAGACTCTATGGAACATGTGGATTCGCTTAAGATTTTTACTTCATTTGAATCTACACTTTCTTTCACATATAGTGTCACTCCTCCCCCCTGCACGGCCTGTTCTGTCCTTCCAATATATTTTGTACCCCGGAATGATTGTGTCCCATTGATTGCTCTCAGTCCACCAAGTTTCTGTGATGCCTATTATATCTATATCCTCCTTTATCACAAGGCACTCTAGTTCACCCATCTTATTATTTAGACTTCTAGCATTTGTGTACAAGCACTTTAAAAACTTGTCCCTGTTTATTTGTCTGCCCTTTTCTGATGTGCCAGATTCTTTTTTATGTGACTGTTTATCATCTGATCCGGCCCTTACATTATACTTTTCAGTCCTCTGCTCCTGACTATAACCTGGAGATTCTCTATCATCAGACTCTCCCCTAAGAGAAGTCTGTGTCCGATCCACACACTCCTCTGCAGCAGTCGGCTTTCCCCCATCTCCTAGTTTAAAAACTGCTCTACAACCTTTCTAATGTTTAGTGCCAGCAGTCTGGTTCCACTTTGGTTTAGGTGGAGCCCATCTCTCCTGTATAGGCTCCTCCCATCCCAGACGTTTCCCCAGTTCCTAATGAACGTGAACCCCTCCTCTCTACACCATCGTCTCATCCACGCATTGAGACTCTGAAGCTCTGCCTGCCTATCTGGCCCTGCGCGTGGAACTGGGAGCATTTCTGAAAATGCCACCATAGAGGTCCTGGATTTCAGTCTCTTCCCTAGCAGCGTAAATTTGGCTTCCAGGACATCTTTCCTACCCTTCCCTATGTCACTGGTACCTACATGTACCACGACCACCGGCTCCTCCCCAGCACTACACATAAGTCTATCTAGATGCCTCGAGAGATCCGCAACCTTCGCACCAGGCAGGCAAGTCACCATACGGTTCTCCTGGTCATCACAGACCCAGCTATCTACATTTCTAATAATCGAATCTCCCATTACTAACACCTGCCTTTTCCTAGAAACTGGAGTTCCCTCCCCCGGAGTGCAGGAGTGGGTTCAGGGCTGTGGTAGGGTGTTGGGGTACAGGAGGGGGTGTGGGTTCTGGGAGGGAGTTTGGGTGCAAGGGTGGGCTCAGGGCTGTGTTAAGGGGTTGGGGTACAGGATGGGGTGTCGGCCCTGGGAGGGAGTTTGGGTGCAGGAGTGGGTTCAGGGCTGTGGTAGGGGGTTGGGGTACAGGATGGGGTGTCAGCCCTGGGAGGGAGTTTGGGTGCAAGGGTGGGTTCAGGGCTGTGGTAGGGGGTTGGGGTACAGGAGGGGGTGTGGGCTCTGGGAGGGAGTTTGGGTGCAAGGGTGGGTTCAGGGCTGTGGTAGGGGGTTGGGGTACAGGAGGGGGTGTGGGCTCTGGGAGGGAGTTTGGGTGCAGGAGGTGGCTGGGAGTTGGGGTGTGTGAGGGGATTCAGGGTGCAGGCTCTGGCTGGATGGTGCTTACCTTGGGTGGCTCCTGGAAGCAACAGCACATCTGGAAGTGGCTTCTAGGCTCACAAGCGGCCAGATGGCTCTGCACACTGCCCCTGCCTGCAAGCACTGCCCCCAGAGCTCCCATTGGCTTCCCCATTCCCAGCCAATGGGAGCTGTGGAGTCAGCGCTCGGGGAGGGGGCAGCACATGGAGATCTCCTGCCCACACCTCTGCCTAGGAGCTGCTGCTGGACATGTTGCCACTTCCAGGAGTGGTGCGGAGCCATGTCAGATAGGGAGCCTGCCTTAGCCCCACTGCACCACCTGACTTTTAGCAGCCTAAAAATCTCCTGGATTGGCTGCAGTAGCCTCCAGGAGATTGAGCCAGCAGAGAACATTCTTCCCCTCTGCTGCAGGGCCTGTGGCCTGGGGAAGTTCTCATGTGCCCACAGCCTGGCACCCGAATGAGCTGCTATTGGGACTGGGCCCTGATACTCAGACCACCATTTTACAGCATTGCCTGTGCACTGACAGAACAGTACCCAGAGAAGATGACAATAATAGGCACATACTTAGCCCCACCCTGCTGCAGCTCCCAAAGCACTCTACAAAGTGGGGTACAAGGAGAAGAAAGATGGCACGGAGGTTAGCTGGGACTTCGCTGCAACATTAGACAAGTCTCGCTCTCTGCCTCAGTTCCCATCTATAGTACTACCTCTCTCGGTCTTGGCTATTTAGGCCAGGGGCAGCTCCAGGCCCCAGCACACCAAGCGTGTGTTTGGGGCGGCATGCCGCGGGGGCCGCTCTGCCAGTCGCCAGGAGGGCCGCAAGCAGGCTGCCTCCGGTGGACCTTGGTGGAACAGCGGCCCCTCCACAGGCACGCCTGCGGGAGGTCCACCGGAGCCGCAGGACCGGCGACTGGCAGAGCGCCCCCCGTGGCATGCCGCCGTGCTTGGGGCGGCGAAATGTCTAGAGCCACCCCTGATTTAGGCAATATGTGCTTTGGGGGCAGGGACTCTCACACTGTTTGCTTGGGGGGGTGTGGCTTTAGGTGCTCTCACCACATAATTGAGTTGTCTGGTCCGTATTACTGGTGCAGCTGAAGGGAAGCTGACAAACATGTCTTGCTGATGCAGGAGGGAAGCCATTAGTTATAGCATATACCCATAAAACCACTTGGTGTAGAGAAAAAGGCAGAGGGGAGAGAACTTATAGCACCATCAGCACTTCCACTGAAGTGAGCAGATTCTAGTGGAGTGAGGAAGGCATCCTTTCTTACCACGTCTCTCCAAGCTGAAAGCCCACACACAATATTTCCATCCCTCTTCCACACCTTCAAACAAAGGGAGCTAATGCTCAGGGAATTAAACATCACATTTATTGCATAATATCGAACTATGTACACACACACATAGAAAATAAACATTTGCTATAGCTGTATATTTGTCTTTAATGCTGTGTTATAAAGAGGCTGACAGGCTACCAATGTAGCAATCCGCATTTGAAAAAAAAACCCATGCCTACAACCTTTTGTTAGAGAGGTGCCAAGCTCAGTACTACATATCAAACATGGGATGTAAATAGTGTATGTTCTATAAATATGTCCATTCTCCAACAGATTTACACCGCTTCTTGGAAAATGAGAGATTGTTCACCATTTTAACTGATCATGGAGGGGAAAAAAGAAGGCTCGCTAATCTTTTGAGAAATGGATGGTTAATTCACCCTCTTACCTACCCAGAAGTGTTAATGTACATTTCAAATGTGCTCAACAAAAGCTTCATAACAAAGATTGCCTTTAAGTCCCAGCATTTAATAGTAACACAAAGTGGCAAGTAGACAGTAGAAATGTTGCACTGAAAAACTCCCTCCCCCCGCCCCCCCCCAGACTCCAAACATATACAAGCCTGTGGATTTGATTTGATTCTGATTTCTTGGAGCTGCCATCTCACATTTGATCAGGATCATTTGCCTTAGAGGAGAGGAACTAGGACTAGGTTAAGTCTACTGTAGAGTTGTATATTCCGCTTCTATATTGGTAGAGGTTCAATTTGAGAAAACAATTTCTAAATTTTGTTCTGCCTCAGAACCAAAAAGAAGTGACCTAGCCCCCAAGAAAGGCCTCTCAAAAGGCTAAGCAGGGAGATACGAGCAAAATTTGAGACCAAAAGCAAAAACAGAGAATCCATAGTCTTGTGCAAACAAAATGAGTGTGGGGTTGGAGACAAGCATCACAATAGTGCCCCCACCCCAGTACCCAACTGTCCTGCAGAGAGGAGGGTAGTGGGCATGAGATGTAGAAATTCTATGCAAGCAAGAACCAGCTTGCATTTGGAGGGGAGGAGAGGAGAGGAGTGAAGCAGGGAGAGGTGGATAGTTTAAAAAGAAATCACCATTTCACCCACTGCCAGAAATGCCAGGAGCAGCAAAGATCAAAATAATTAAGATGATTGAAAGAAAAAATGGGGGATGAGGGAAGAAAATTGCAAGCAACTGCCAGTGACAAAAACAACTAACCAAAACAAGGCTGAACTGATGTTGTTTGATGAGTTCGAGACTTCAGTGCACACGTTCTCCCTGCTAAAATCCCAGAAAGAGTTGACAGTGTCATGCTGGGCCTGTGTGTCCCTTCATTCTAATATTTTTAAAAAACATTCTGATCCATCACTGTACAAAAATAAAACCTGCTCCATTTGTTGTGTCTGTTTCTGTCTCTTGCCGATCAGGCCAAACTAAAACCCTCGTAGTGGTCGATGGCTTGTGTAAGCCGCACGCACAGGGTCTCCTTGCTGCTGTACTTGGGCAAGTCGAGGAGGTTATAGCAGGTGTGAGCTACGGGCAGGTACTGCTCCCCACTCGATGTGGATTGGATGATGATACGTAAACTTGACATGCCATAGATAGGGATGCGGTCGCTGCCGGTCAGGAACACTAAGAGAGCAGAAACAAAACACATAACTTTGAGAAGGCAGCTGCACACTAATGAAGGCACAAACACTAGAGAACAAATACTGTCGTCAACTAGGCACCCACTTGAAATTGTTGGACATTGACCTTGCTGTGACTCCCACCACATTCAGCCTGAGTGGCTGTGTCCTTGGATGACCTACCCGGCTTGAGTCTTACCATCTATGATATCTCCATGAACCCAATTGCCTGCAAATTCATCCTCAATGACCTCACCAGACCCCAATTGCCTAGAAATGTTTCCACATTGATCTGTGAGCCCCACTACATACAGCCAGAGTGTTTGTGGCCTTGGATGAATTCCTTAGCTTAAGCCTCACACTGATGGAACTCTTCATGAATCCAACTGATTGTAAATACATCCTTGGTGAACACAGATGACCCCAAATGCCTAGAAAGTACCCACATTGACCTGTCCGTGAACCCCACAACATTCAGCTTGAGCATCCGAGTACTCAGATGACCTGCATAGGCTCATTATCATCCTGATTAAACTCTGCATGACCCAATTGCTTGTAAATGTATCCTCAGTGACCTCAAGTGACCCCCAATTGCCTTGAAAGTTGGAACATTGACCTTCTGTGACCCCCACTACATTGAGCTTGAGATTCCATGTCCTCAGATGACCTGCATAGTCTCAGCCACACCTTGATTGAACTCTGCATGACCCCCAATTGCTTCAGAAAGCCTCCTCAGGGACCCCAGGTGACCCCAATTGCCTAGAAAGTTTCAACATTGACCTGTCTGTGAACCCAATTACATTGAGCTGCAGGGTCCGTGTCCTCAGATGACCTGCATGGTCTCATCTTCACCCTGATTGAACTCTGCATGACCCCAATTGCTTGTAAAAGCAACTTCACTGACCCCCAGGTGACCCCCAACTGCCTTGAAAGTTTCCACATTGACCTTTCGGTCACCCCCACTACATTGGGCTGCAGGATCCATGTCCTTAGATGACCTCCATGGTCTCTAATTGAACTCTGCATGACCCCCAATTGCTTGTAAATGCAACTTCACTGACCCCAGGTGACCGCAACTGCCTTGAAAGTTTCCACATTGATCTGTCTTTGACCCCGAAAAATATTGAGATTGCGAGTCCATGTCCTCAGATGACCTGCATGGTCTGATCCTCACCCTGACTGAACTCTGCATGACCCCAATTGCTTGTAAAAGCATCCTCACTCACCCAAGGTGCCCCCCAACTGCCTTTAAAGTTTCCACCCTGACCTTTCTCTGACACCCCCCACTACATTTACCTGGAGTGGTCATGTCCTCAGATGACCTATGAGGTCTCATCTTCACCCCGATTGAACTTTGCACGACCCCAATTGCTTGTAAAAGCATCCTCAGTCACTCCAGGTGACCCCCCCAACTGCCTTTAAAGTTTCCACATTGAGCTGTCTGTGACCCACTATATGGAGCTTGAGAGTACGTGTCCTCTGATGACCTGCAGGATCTCATCCTCACCCTGATTGAACTCTGCGTGACCCCAATTGCTTGTAAAAGCATCCTCAGTGACCCCAGGTGACCCCAATTGCCTTGAAAGGTTCAACACTGACCTTTCTGTCACCCCCCCCCACTACATTGGGTTGCAGGGTCCATGTCCTTAGGTGACCTCCATGGTCTCTAATTGAACTCTGCATGACCCCAATTGCTTCAGAAAGAATCCTCAGTGACCCCACCTGCCTTGAAAGTAATCACATTGACTTGTCTGTGGCCCCCAAAAACATTGAGCTTGCGAGTCCACGTCCTCAGATGACCTCCATGGTCTCCTCTTCACCCTGACTGAACGCTGCTTGACCCCAATTGATTGTAAAAGCATCCTCAGTAACCCCAAGTATCCCCAACTGCCTTTAAAGTTTCCACACTGACTTCTCTGTGACCCCCCACTACATTGAGCTGGAGAGTCCGTGTCCCCCAGATGACCTGCATGGTCTCAGCTTCACCCTAACTGAGCTCTGTATGACCCCAATTGCTTGACAATTAATCCTCAGTGACCCCAGGTAAACTTAACTGCCTTGAAAGTAGTTCACATTGACTTGTCTGTGTCCACCACTACATTGAGCTTTAGGGTCTGTGGCCTGAGATGACCTGCATGGGCTGATCCTCACGTTCAATGAACTCTGAGTGACCCCAAGTGCTTGTAAATTCATCCTGCATGACCCCAACTGACCCCAATTGCCCTGACAGTTTCATACATTGACCTCTGTGACCCCAGACTACATTGAGCCCTCGGGTCTGTGTCCTCAGATAATCTCACTGGCTTCATCCTGATTGAACGCTTCATGACTCTAATTGTTTGTAAATTCATCCTCAGTGACCCCAAGTGCCTTGGAAGTATTCCAAATTGACCTCTCTGTGCTCCCCCACTATATTCATCCCTCGAGTTTGTGTCCGCGGATGACCTAATTGGTTTCATCCTCATCATGATTGAACTCTTCATGACCACAGTTGCTTGGAAAGTGATCCTCGGCAACCCCAACTGCCTTGAAAGTTTTCCACATTGATCTGTCTGTGACCCCCACTACATTGAGGTTGAGAGTCCGTTTCCTCAGATGACCTGCATGGTCTGCTCCTCACCCTGTTTGAACGCTGCATGACCCCAACTGGGGATGAATTTCTATACAGTTGGGATCATGAAGGTGTGAATGACTGTACGTCTGAAGGCAGTGAAGTCACATGGGGCAAGGGAGTAATGCTAGATAAAGTGGGAGGGTTACATAATCATCAATGAAGACTAACTTGGGGGAAACAGGGGTCACTCGGGGCGTGCCGAGCAAGAATGGAGTCACACAAAGGAACAGAGAGAGGGTGGAGGGAATGGGGGTCATGGTGGGTCAATGAGGAAACATTTGGCGGCATTCTGGGTCATGGCCTGTATGAAAGAAAGGAGACTATGTTTACAGTAATATATTATCACTGATGCTCAGTTGTGATAAATCTTGTATGTTGTTTCAGAGTAGCAGCCGTGTTAGTCTGTATCCGCAAAAAAAACAGGAGTACTTGTGGCACCTTAAAGACTAACAAATTTATTTTAGCATGAGCTTTCGTGAGCTGCAGCTCACTTCTTCGGATGCATAGAATGGAACACACAGACAGGGGATATTTATACATACAGAGAACATGAAAAGGTGGAAGTATGCATACCAACAGGAAGAATCTAATCAATTGAGATGAGCTATTGTTAGCAGGAGGAAAAAAACTTTTTGAAGCGATAATTAAGATGGCCCATAGAAGGTGTGAGGAGAACTTAACATAGGGAAATAGATTCAGTTGGTGTAATGACCCAACCATTCCCAGTCTCTGTTTAGGCCACAGTTAATTGTATCTAGTTTGCATATTAATTCAAGTTCAGCAGTTTCTCTTTGGAGTCTGTTTTTGAAGTTTTTTTGTTGCAAAACTGCCACCTTCAAGTCTGTCACTCAACGTGATATATGCCATCATGTGCCAGCAATGCCCCTCTGCCATGTACATTGGCCAAACCGGACAGTCTCTACGCAAAAGAATACATGGACACAAATCTGACATCAGGAATCATAACATTCAAAAACCAGTGGGAGAACACTTCAACCTCTCTAACCACTCAGTGACAGACTTGAAGGTGGCAATTTTGCAACAAAAAAACAGACTCCAAAGAGAAACTGCTGAACTTGAATTAATATGCAAACTAGATACTATTAACTGTGGCCTAAACAAAGACTGGGAATGGTTGGGTCATTACACCAACTGAATCTATTTCCCTATGTTAAGTTCTCCTCACACCTTCTATGGGCCATCTTAATCATCACTTCAAAAAGTTTTTTTTCCTCCTGCTAACGATAGCTCATCTCAATCGATTAGACTCTGCCTGTTGGTATGCATACTTCCACCTTTTCATGTTCTCTGTATGTATAAATATCCCCTGTCTGTGTGTTCCATTCTATGCATCCGAAGAAGTGAGCTGCAGCTCACGAAAGCTCATGCTAAAATAAATTTGTTAGTCTTTAAGGTGCCACAAGTACTCCTGTTTATTTCTTGTATGTTGTGTTCAGTTATAACCTACGAAGTAGGATTATCCTGTTTAGCTGGACGTATCGTCATTGCATATGAATTTATGAAACTTTGCTATGTGCTTATATCTCAAACCTGTTGTTTCTGGGTAAGACAGATTTATACCTAGGCTAGCCAGCCTACTTGATGGCCTATTACAGTCAAATCAGCTCTTTCAGGGACCCTTTCTGAGGCCTCTTCAGGAGCATGCAGCCAACGAATGCCTCATGATTCATCAAAGACATGTGACCCAGGCCTCCATGTTTGTGTCAATAACTTTCCATGCACCTGGAGTAAGAGGTATACATTGCAGACTGCGACATCATTCTTTGTCTTCATTCCTGTTCCACATCTCTGGGCTACAATTTCTAACAAAGGGAAGCTTTGAATAAAGGACTGGTGACCCCAACACTTTTTGGGTGATCCAGAGAGACTTACTGCAAACTAGCATGTTTAACAGCACTGCTATTACCCTAACAAACTCAGAAATCAACTGTAACATATATGATTGATTTTAACTTTTTAATAAGTCATCTTTTTTTAAAATTAACTTTTAGCTTTTCATTACCAGAGGATTGGCTACAAGTGTGGTCTTTGGGTAAGACATGAGCTATATATTGACCTGGGGTGTGTGGCTGGTTCTTTGGAACTGTAAAAAGTGAACATGTGCTGGTTTTGGTTTTAATAACCCTACATCACAAAAATCCAGTTGTCTGGGCGGTAATAGGGGCTGGATTGCCTCCAGAGGACTGTTTTGGCTCCTTTTTATCTAGTCTAATTGATACAGGCGCTCACCTTTGTTACTGGCTTGGTGACCCCTAACAATGGAATAAACCATGTGTGTGAGAGAGAGACACCTGTTTCCTAGTCTGTCCTGAATTTGGCACTCTTAGCTGTGACCCAAACCAGGCTGCTCTTGAAGCAGGAGTGTCACAGAGAGAAAAGCTCTAGGTAGCAGGGGTCATGTCAATGAGGAAAATTTTGGAGGCAGCTGGGATTATGGAGGGGGCCACTGAGGGTGAGTCTGGAGGCTGTGGGGTCAGAGCATAAGGCAGACGGTACAGGGGGTCATGCTGGTGTCAAGGAGGAAAAATCTGGATTCGGGGTCAGATGGTCATAAAGGATAAATTTACAGGTAGTTCGGGTCACGAGGGGGTCAGTGACCCCTGCATAAACTCCACTACCTTTAGTCTTTCTCTCCTTGACCCCATGTGACCTCACTGCTTTCATACCCACCCTCACTGACCCCAGCAGTAGAAAGAGCCATGTCTGGACATGCTGTGTATGTGCTGTCACAGGGTGCATGCATAGCCCAGAGCAGTGGTTCTCAACCTTTTTTGGATCAGGAGTATAGATGGGTGTGTTAAGAGCATCTCTGAGTGGCATGTGGGGCAGTAGGGACAGACTCTATCCCAAGAACCAGATTCATCTGACTGCAGCTGGCAGGCCTTGCCGCACCACCCAGCAGGGAGTGAGATTTTACTTACTTGCTGTAGCTGTACCCAGGACCGTATATTTAGATTCTGTTGTAGTTTTCAATAACTTGTTAAAACCAACTGGCCTCTTTCAAACATGACTGGATTGCTCATGGGGGGAAGGCAGTTCGTAACACTTGGTGCCCCCGCGAGGATTTTACCAGTTCTGTAAAACTACAACACTTGGGAGCAGGGATTGCAACCCTGCACTACAGGTGGGGAATGCTATGTTAGTCTCTTGAGAACAGAGAGCGGTGGGCTAGAGCCTCTACAAAAAGAGGGTGGTAGAGGAAGAGGTCTGCAGTTACATCTCCTCCCACAGGGGACCTTAGTGGTCCAGAGACGCCTTCATGGTAGACTCTCAACAAGCCCCTTGGGCTTCACTCCAAGAAAAATGGGGAAAGTTGATGAATTCTAAGCCTAAGGGGGTTATCAGGAAAAAGGCCCTAATTCAAGGATGCTGGAAGGCTGGCTCTGAAACCCATGAAAGGCTGAGACCTTGTCTACACTACCGCTTACTTTGGTACAACGTACATCACTTAGGGGGTGTGAATAATCCACCCCCTGGAGCAACGTAAGTTACACCAACTTCAGTGATGGTGTGGACAGCACTATGTCAGCAGGAGAACTTCTCTCACCGACATAGCTATCGCCTCTCACAGAGCTGGAGTTATTATGCTGACAGGAAAGCGCCTTCCTGTTGGCACAGAGCACCTTTGCTAGACGGCATCAGTGCAGCTGTGCCGATGTACCACTTCCAGTGTAGCCTAGCCCTCCATCAGGTCCATGCAGCCTTGAAGGACTTACAAGTGTAACTGGCGGGACAACTTGACCCAGAAATTTAGAATTTATAGAAACTCTTTACAAATGTAGGACTGGAAGGGACCTTGAGAGGTCTTCTAGTCCAGTCTTCTGAACTCATGGCAGAACTACGTATTATCTAGACTATCCCTGACAGGTGTTTGTCTAACCTGCTCTTAAAAATCTCCAATCACGGAGATTCCACAACCTCCCTAGGCGATTTATTCCAGTGCTTAACCACCCTGACAGTTAGGAAGTTTTTCTTAATGTCCAACCTAAACTTCCCTTGCTGCAATTTAAGCCCATTGCTTTTTATCCTATCCTCAAAAGATTAGCAAGAACAATTCTTCTCCTTCCTCCTTGTAACAACCTTTTATATACCTGAAAACTGTTATCATGTCACCTCTCAATCTTCTCTTCCCCAGATTAAACAACCCAGTTCTTTCAATCTTCCCTCATAGGTCATGTTTTCTAGACCTTTAATCATTTTTGTTGCTTGCCTCTGGACTTCCTCCAATTTGTCCACATCTTTCTTGAAATGTGGCGCCCAGAACTGGACACAATACTTCAGCTGAGGCTGTACCAGCTCAGAGTAGAGCGGAAGAATTACTTCTTGTGTCTGGCTTACTACACTCCTGCTAATACATACACTCCCGCAACTTACTTTGACAAAAAAATAATTGATCACCTCAGTCAGATAGTAATAGATGGTCTTTTTGTGCATGGCAAACCTTTTCTGTCAGTTCAGTTGAATCTACCGTACCAACTTAAACCTGGCATGATGGAGGTTCGAGTACTTATGGAAGCATGTACTATGGTGAATGCTGGTTTAATTTTACATTTGTTAAAGATATAAATGGTAGTTATTATTCTAAGTTAAATGTAAGTCCATAGAAATGCGTTGAATCACTTCTTTTAAGGGCTTGTCCATTAGCAATCACAAAGTTAATACTACTTTTGCTCCTAAAATTATTCCTTTGCCAACTCCTAAATCATTAAAACAATTGCCTGTTGAATCTGCAGGACCTATCCAAATGAAGGTTGACCAACCCACCAGAATGCTCCAAAATGCTCAAGTTAAGGTAGTGATGCTGATGCACACAGTTGCTCTAACAGTTGTAATTCAAAGCATAACCACAATCTTGATGTTGGGACTGTTATTTACTTTGGCATTTCAAATCAATATGGAAATGGCATTAACCAAACGGGAAAGGAAAAAGCAGTATGAGGATCCTCGCTAAAATGTGGGTATGGCCTGACACTAGCTTGGTAAAATCCGACAGTGAGCCAAGAGAGATGGATGGCTATGGAACTGGAGAGCCCCATACAGGCTGCACCCGGAGATGCTCTTGAGTCCCTGGGGTGAGGCACCTTCACCTCTTTCTTGTTTTTAATGTTTATCTTTTTAGTATGTATTCTACGTTTTCTAGCAGCTGAGGGAGCCAAGGTTGAGGCAGGTCTGGAGATGCTGTGTATGTGCTGTCACAGGGTGCATGTGTAGCTTAGAGCAATGGCTCTCAACCTTTCCAGACCACTGTCCCCCTTTCAGGAGTCTGACTTGTCTTGTGGACCCCCAAGTTTCACCGCACTTAATAACTACTTGCTTACAAAATCAGACCTAAAAATACAAAGGTGTCACAGCATGGAAAAATTGCTGACTTTCTCATTTTTACCATATAATTATACAATAAATCAGTTTTGTATCTCAATATTGTACTTATATTTCAATGTATAGTATATAGAGCAGAATAAACGAGTCGTTGTATGAAATTTTAGTTTGTACTGACTTTGCTAGTGCTTTTTCTGGAGCCTGTTGTAAAACTTGGCAAATATCTAGATGAGTTGATGTACCCCTGGGAAGACCTCTGCGTACCCCTGGTTGAGAACCACTGGCCTAGAGTATAGATGGGTGTGTTAAGAGCGTCTCTGGGTGGCGTGTGGGGCAGAAGGGACAGACTCTAGCCCGAGAAACAGATTAACCTGATTGCAGCTGGCACGCCTTGCCGCACCGCCCAGCAGGGAGTCAGATTTTACTTACCTGGTGTAGTTGTACCTAGGATCGTATATTTAGATCCTGTTGTGGTTTTCAATAACTTGTTAAAACCAGCTGGTCTCTCTCAAACGTGACTCAATTGCTCGGGGGAGGAAGGGCAGTTCGTAACACTACATATGAGTGTAGGTGCCTAACTTTAGGCACCCAGGTTTGTAACTGTTGGCCTTTTCCTTTCTGCCCCCACTGCCAGGCCCCCTGTTACACAAAGACTTACCCAGACCCTTTCAGACCTGGGGGGGGAAGTGCCGAGGGCTGCAGTTATTATTGTAACCAAGGCAAACATTGCCCCTGCCCTTTGGTAACAAAAATGAGAGAGGAACAGGAAACACAGGGAGGGAAATGCCCTCTGCAACCAGCAAGAGCCCCACAGGGGCTGTGCATACATGTGTCACTCGCCCACTTCCATCTGGCTCCCCGGGGAAGCTGTCCCCTCTTCCAAGCTGAAACAATGACATCTCACAAGGGTTTGATCATTTGAAACTCACTCTCTGCCACCTGCATTTTAGTTATTGCAAGAGGAGGAGGAT
The DNA here is from genome assembly GCF_016161935.1 of Mauremys reevesii. Classification (NCBI taxonomy): domain Eukaryota; kingdom Metazoa; phylum Chordata; order Testudines; family Geoemydidae; genus Mauremys; species Mauremys reevesii. The sequence goes on along the minus strand of NC_052627.1, from coordinate 21,673,122 downwards.
TTACCCTTAAACCATTGATATTCTTATCCTACAGGCCCTGTTCTCTGCTGATGGCGTCCCCAGCCTCCTGCCCAGCTGGCCCTGCAGTCAATGGCGTGACGTCAGCAAGGAATCTGGCCCTGTGATGTTAGATTTGTTAAAAGGAATCAGCTAAAATAAATTGACAGCAAATATTTCCAGGCTTGTCCCGTGCCCTGGGCCAGCTGAGCAGTGGGCTGGTGGCTGCCTGCCAAGCAGAACTACCACAAAGAGACTGGACTGGAACATGCAAAAAACGCCACAAATATGCAGCTTGGCCTCGGTCATGTGAAAATAAACAAGGGGAGTTATAAATAGCTGTTGTACTGACCTTAAACAATAGACTCCCAGACTCTAGCTCAAACCCAGATCTTTCATATGCAGCACCCCCGGATCATCCGCTAAGCAAGCTGCCATTGCAGGCAAAGAAACACTCGCTCATTTGAATGTTAGCCTGGCAAAAATGCTGGCAGCTGGACTGCCCCCCGTGTGAACCTCCACACAGCTCTGGACACAGATATGTGCAGCCTTCAGAGCAGACCAGAGCGCTGGTTCCGAGTGGATCTCTCGCTGCCATGAACTGACTTTGAAGGGTGGCGGCACAGCTTTGCAGAGAATAAGAGGGCATGGGAGGGAGGAGGAAGGAAGTGTGCTGGCAAAGGAGGCAGCAAGCACTGGCAAGAATGCAGAGCCTGGGGTGGTGCCTACGTGGCGTGTAAAGCATGAGCTGACAGTGCTCTATGGGGACCAGGGCCCAAGCGCTGCTGAATTCAGTAATTTTACTTTGCAGACTTCTGCATCTTCACTTCTACACAAGACCAAAGAAGAGGAGAGGAAGAGTTTCCCCCTCTGTAACAAACCCCTCTGCCTATGGACAAACCAAATCGTCTGAGAGCCACACCTCGCGGAGTTCCAACCACTAGGTAAAGCATTAGTTGAGGAGTCCAGCAGCAGCTGGTGGGACATGCAATGCCACGCGCTATAGGGTGGGCTTTTCACAAGCATGCAGGAGTGGGCCAAATCTGGCCCCACTGAAGTCAGCGGGCGCTTTACCATAGACTTCAATAGCAGCAAAGTTCGGCCAACGTTGAGTGCTTTGGAAAATCCCACTCTACCACCACATTTGCACAGGCACTACAAGAGGCCTACCCAGGAAGCCAAGGATCAACAAGAAAGGAAAGCTGAGACCATCAGAGAGGTCCCTGCAGAGAAGTGGAGGGGAGGAAGGGGATGCTGTATAATCCCTGCTTGTTGTTTCTATTTCAGCTCCCTTCTGGCCCTCCCATTGCACCTGCAAAGCCCTTTGCTAAAAGCAAACTCCATTTTTCACCACCGTAAGAGAAAGAAAAGTGGCTGAGCAGGTTTCACATGGTAAATCTAACACAAACCATGATTCTCCTGTTACAGCAGCACCCGGGGTGCTGCACTGACACACAGGAGCCCCAAACAGCTTGTAATCTAAAACCCACCCTGATTTCCCAGGGGGAAGGGTTATCACAGTGCTTGGAGGGCAGAGAGAGCCTTTTCACAGCTCACAATCCTGGTGTTTCATTTTCTTTCCCGTCATCTGGCCACGGAGCCAGCGACTCAGCATGCAACATTCCAACGTTCCCCCCTGCCTGCAACAAGGCCTTTGCTCCAGCCTCAGGGAGGGAACATCTCTCTTCTCTACACAGCCCAGGGCACTCAGACAGCTTGCAGGAAGGGAGCAGGAGAACAGGGTAAGTGACTCAGGAAGGGAGTTCACAAGCAAGTCCTGGATGTTTAGTTAAAAGGAAGGTGGCCACTGAACCAAACATCAGGCTTGGAAACTCAGAGGAGCTTGGCTACACCCGCTTTTTGTACCAGTTTAACTATACCGTTTTAGAAGCATTAAATCAGTGCAACCCCCGTGGCATGGACCCAATTATACTGGTATGAAAGGGCTTACATCAGTACAATTGCTTCCACACTGGGCTTTGCACCAATGGTGTCTAAACTGATATAGATACAGAACAAGAAGTGTGAGGAGAACAGCCCCTACTAGTACCCAGTGGGAGAGGTTTGGCTAGGATGGAAGCCAGGAGATGAGGACAGGCCAGAGGGAGAGGTCTACTCATGTACACCAGTGGTGCAGTGGGTAGAAGAGGAGCTGTGGCACATGTAGAGGGGCGGCATGCTGGGAAGGCAGGTTGTTCGGCCAGAAGAATCCATGCAAAGGCAGGGGGTGGGGGGAAGATGGTGAAAGAAACAACAGGCAGCCTCCACATGAGGAAATCAGGGCCTTCTATAGCCACAGAAGAGGGGAAGCTTCCACAGCTACATCTTATCAAATATTCACCAATCGCTCTGCCATGCTGATTTACAAGATCATCTACACATTGATCCACCAAGGGAGACTTGCCGCAGTGTTTCCCCTTAAAGGTGACATTTGTATAAAAAACAAAAATATCCTTCTCCTGGCCATACCACCAACAGCTTAGAAACCCAAAACATTGGAGGTGCTGGGGAAAGCTCCATGTTCTACAGGATTCGTTTCCTATCGCCCAGTTTTCTAGCATCTCAGCCCAGGGCTCCGGCGTAATTAATGCCACTGGAAAGCAGGACCGTTAACCTCACCAGGTTTCTGTGGGACAGAGGTTCATCCGGGTGCTGGCGGAGGGACCAAGGAAAAGTTTGGAAAGAAGAATGTGTGACAAGAAGAAAGGAGCAGGGAGGTGAAGTTTTGTTGACCTTGAGTGAAAATGGCAGCTAATCTCTAAAGGTGCCTTTGAGAATTTCACCCTCCGCTGATTAGAATGGTACCAACTATTGTTATTATTATACTTGAAGGAAACTAAAGTTTGTCTCTTTTCTGTGCTCTCCATTGCCCCTGAGGGGTCATCAGCAGCAGGGACCAAAGCCGGGACTTCTGGATCTAAAACCAAGAGCCTCTACTACCTGGGCTAAAAAAAGACACAGGTCTGTTGCAGAATCAAATCTCTCTGTGGCCCAGACACTAGAAGGAGACAGAGCTGTGCTGTCTAAGCAGGGATTATGCTATGGAGTGTAGTTTTCAATGACTCCTTAAAGAGATAGTTGTGGCGAGTCTTGCACCTTAAGGAGCAGATTCTGGAAGGCGACTTGTCACACAATGTCAAGAGGAGTGACGGTGGACAGGACCCGGCAGCTGAGCCAGGCTGGTCGGTCTCATGGTAGGGTACCTGTTATATGCATGGTTTCATTCAGCTGAGTGTCTGCTAGTTCTGTGTGAACAGAAATGAGCCACACCAGGAACAATACTCTGCCATTGAATGGCACAAAATGAACCCAGAGTGTCTTAGAGTCTGTGCCCTGGCTCCCCAGGCAGAACCAGGTTTTCTGGTTTTTAGTTTCAGCGAGGTCTTGGGAAGGTGTTCCCTGAAAGTCAAGGTGTGATACAGATACACAGACTTTGGGTCCTGGTCCAGCCTATGTCCATTCAGGAAGATATTGAACTGTTTATTGGCCTTGGTGTGGCCTATGTGGAAGCAGCTGGAAACTGTGTTTTTGGTATGAGCTTTAAGTCCTCATCTTTTACAACAACAGGCCATCTCTTTCACGTCAGCATTCAGAACTTCTCCTAGGTGACTGAAATCCCAGTCCCGTAGTGCCAAACAGCTATCATCTGCATCAATAAAATGCCTGCCAGCGGCATTGGGAACAGGGCCAGCTCCAGGGTTTTTGCCGTCCCAAGCGGCGAGAGAAAAAAAATAAAATAAAGCTGCGATCGGCGGCACTTCGGTGGCAGCTCCCCCGCGCTGCTTCATTCTTCGGCAGCAATTCAGCGGCAGGTCCTTCTCTCCGAGAGGGACTGAGGGACCCGCCACCAAATAGCTGCCGAAGAGCCGGACGTGCCGCCCCTCTTCATTGGCCGCCCCAGGCACCTGCTTGCTGCGCTGGTACCTGGAGCCGGCCCTGATTGGGAAGGTCAGTTGGGAAGAGGTTGAAAAGTGTTGAACCGAGTCCTGAGGTAGACCATTGTTTTGGGACCTCCAGGAGCTGGTCTTTTGTCCAAGTAGACCTTGGAACAGGTAGCCTCTCTGCAACAGTTCCACAGCTGTGACAACCCACTTTGGTAGGACCAATGCCAGTCTGAACAGTAGACCTGTATATCAAATTGTGCCAGTATTTGATGACAATTATGCAGCTTGATCTGAAACCTGCTTAAATCTACACTTTGGATACCGTCAGTGGTGGAGACAATTCGTTGAAGGATAAGCCTTTCAAGTAATGTGCACACACAGCTTAGCAAAGAGCTGGGCTGGTAACATATTGCAGTCAGTAGTGAGGTTTTGACAGGGCTATTACTTTTGCTCTGCCCCAAATCTTCGGTATTTCATTCTCCTGGATGGCTCTAGACGGAAAGATGGCTAGCCATTTTCTGCTAGCTTTTACCAGGTTCTTCAGGAATTTGTGGGAGAGGTTACCAAGCCCACAGACGTTACCTGTTTTCAATTTAAATTTAATCTGTGGTGAAAGGCAGGAGGTCTTCTTTGTTTTTTGGTATGCACTGTTTGTATTGTCACTATTTCTTCTTTACCCCTCCATCAAACATTTTGTCCTTATCCGCATTTGTAACATTTATCAGGTGGGTAGCAATACTCTTTGCAGAGACTGCGTAACGGTGCTGTGCTGAAGGCTTCTCAGCAGCACAACACTTTTCTGATGGGGGCCCAGGATTCGCAGCTGGATCTCAATATGTTTCGTTCCTCAGTAGTCTGCTCTCACCTTGCTCTTCCAGAAGCGTTCAAGTTGTCCAAGAGGTGTGTGGCAATGCCTGGGCACCACACTCTCCATACTGCTTGAGAAGGAGTTCTACACACTCCTCAGGTAGGCAGGGAATGTACGTCTCATAGCAACCTTTTGGAACTGGCATGGCAGCTTCATATATGGCTTTTATGAACCACATGTAAGTGTCTTCAATGGAGATGTTGTGTGGGATACAAGTGACGTAGCAGTCAGTGAACTAAGTAAAGCTGGGCCAGTTTGCATTCTAATAATTCCAGTGAGGGCTTTTATTGGTGCTCCCAATAGGTATGATTACTTCAACTTTGATAAGGACCAAACGATGTTGACTGTGTGGAAAGTTTTTCAATATACTGCTTACAGCTTGAAATGAATGACTGCCTGTACTGAGGTCCAGGTGAGGCCAGGGAAGTAGTCTTGTTTCCATCTGGCAGAATGAAAAGTACCCTGTTGTTCTGGATATTGAATGAGGTGAAGGTCATGGAGTGAGACTCAGTGAAAAAAGTCAACTCCATTTTGATCAGACTATCCATATCCCAGTGGCTAGTAAAGTCTCCAACATAGATGGTAGGGTGTGGGACCCTAAGCGCCTGGAGTAGGCCGGGTGACTTGTACACATTTGCCGCTCTGAAATGACCAACTCTCTCAGTATCACAGAGGTCTGAAATAGATGGGAGTGGTTCTGTGCCAGCAAGATTGGCTCTAACATAGGCAGCACAGCATATTTACTATGCCGAAAGTCACTCAAAAGGTCATAACCTTTGATGTTAAGGCAGCTGGCAGAAAGAGATATGAAGTGTCTCCTGGAGGCAGATTACAACTGTGTTACGTTTCAACGTTAGGGACTAGAGAATGTAACGTTTAGCTGAAGGATTTTCAGGGATGGGCCAACATCCAAAGTCCCTTGATCATGGTTAAGGTCACTGAGTTCATTTGAAAGTCCATGCTGACCAGGACTGAAAGCTTTGGAAAGCTATTTGCAGCTTTAGCTTCCCTTGCCAAAGCAGGGTACTTACGCGGTATACAGCGGGAACATAGCGGCATTATACTTCCCACCACAGAGAAATTACTGCTTTTTGTATTTTCCACGCCTTCTTTGGGAATGTGTCAAGGGAGGTGTGAGCTGTGGGCCTTTTTTCTTTTTCTTTTTAAGAGCTCCAGCTGTCAGACCTGGGGCTTGTGTAGAAGGGCCGTGCACACCTGGGAGGTGTGGGGGGGGGGGCAGGGAATAAAAGGGACAGCACAGTCAGAGCCCCACTGCCTGGGCTCGGGCTCTCCTTTTTCCCCATCCCCCTCAATCCCTCACTGGAAACCCAGGCTTGGGCTCTCCTTTCTCCTCCTCTGCCCAATCCCTCACTGGGAGGCGGCGGCGTGGCTCCAGCAGGCAGCTCCGGGGTGGCAGCAGCGTAGAAGTAAGGGTGGCAATGGCGTGCAAAATCGGCTGTGAAAAGTGATATTGACAAATACCACTTTTCAGATTGCCACCCTCACTTCTGTGCTGCTGCTGGCATGGTGCTGCCTTCAGAGCAGGGTGGAAGAAAGGGGAGGGCGAGAGCGTAAGCGACTTAAGACACAAGGAAGGGGGGGCATAGCCAAATAAGTTTGAGAACCACTGGACTATGGGGATTTTTAGTGCCAAGCTTAACATGGGAGAGAAAAGGAACAGGAGGAGAAAGGCAAAAGCTATTCTGGCTAGTAGTTCTTATTTAAGACACCAATCTTTCCGCTTTGATTGTGCAGCAAGAGTCAGTGCAGCTACTCGAGATATCACCAATATAGCTGAGGTTCGAATCTGGCTCTACAATTTCAAGACGTGGCTAATGCCACTGCAAGATACTTACATAGAAATTTCTTCTTCTTTTCCATGGGAAATTCATGAAAGGTTTCCCAGAACATTCTCACTGTTGGGTGTGTTGCAGAGTAGTCCCCCTTGTAGATGGCACACTGTTAAAAGAGGCACAAACTTTTTTCTTATGAGAGAAAGTGATGGTCCACAACTAACCTCCGCTTCCTTAGAATCCTAAGCAGGAGGTATTTAACTAATAAAATGCACAGTTTAGAAATCCAAGAATAACTGCTGATATACTTATAACACCATGCGTGGTAATTTACTGTCTACAGCAGTGGTTTTCAAACTTTTTTTCTGGTGACCCAGTTGAAGAAAATTGCTGATGCCCGCGACCCAACGGAGCTGGGGATGAGGGGTTTGGGAAGGACTCAGGGCTGGGGCAGAGGGTTGGGGTGCAGGGTGAGGGCTGCGAGGTGCAGCCAGGAATGAAGGGTTCAGGGTGTGGGAGGGGGCTCTGGGCTGAAGCAGCGGGTTGGGGTGCAAGAGGGGATCAGGGCTCTGGGTTGGGGGTGCAGGCTCTGGGGTGGGACCGGGAATGAGGGGCTTAGGGTGCAGGAGGGGGCTCCAGGTTTAGGGGGGTCAGGGCTGGGGCAGGGAATTGGGGTGCGGGAGGGGGTTAGGGCTCTGGGCTGGAGGTGCAGGCTCTGGGGTGGGACCAGGGATGAGGGGGTTGGGGTGCAGGAAGGGGCTCTGGGTTGGGGGGGGCTCAGGGCAGGGGCAGGAGATTGGGGCATGGGCTTACCTCAGGCAGCTCCCAGGCAGCGGCGCAGCAGGGGGGCTATGGCAGGCTCCCTGCCTGTTCTGGCACTGTGGACCGTGCTGCACCCTGGAAGCAACCAGCAGCACGTCCAGCTCCTAGGCAGAGGTTTGCAAGCGGCAATGCGTGGCTCTCGCCCACAGGGACCGCTCCCCCCAGCTCCCATTGGCCGGTTCCCTGGAACCGGCCAATGGGAGTGCAGAGCCAGTGCTCAGGCAGTGCGTGGAGCCCCGTGCCCCCCCCGCCTAGGAGCAGGACCTGCTGCTGGCCGCTTCCAGGGCACAGCGCGGTGTCGGATCAGATAGAGACTAGCCTGCCTTAGCCGAGCAGCACTGCCAATGGGACTTGTAACGGCCTGGTCGGTGGTGCTGACCAGAGCTGTCGGAACCCAGTGCCATACATTCCGTGACCCAGTACCGGGTCGTGACCCGCAGTTTGAAAACCACTGACCTACAGCACAAGCCCAGAACTACTTATAAGGTGTGGAAAGGGGAAAGAAACTAGCTTACATGCTTGTACTTAGAGGGTACAATTCACTCTCAAGCAGAGGGGCAGCACACGCCCTGTGTACTACGCGAGTTCCACTTCAACTCTTGGCCTTCTCCTGCCCTCTCTGCCCCAGGGTGAATTTCCCCGAGAGAGGGACCAGCTATGCTGTGTTCATATCCTCCACTGAATCCAGACTTCACCCCTAAACAAAGATAGTGCAAATCCTTCTCTTCCTGCCTGCCTTTGTCAGTGGCAGGAAAACTTACTGGCGATAATGACTTTCAAGGGACTCAGGCGAAGGTGCTCCAGTGAGGAGAGAAGAGGAAGTTCCCATAAGAGGTTGAGGCTCTATTCTACCCCTTAGCAGTGGGCATGCAGTGTCCAGATCATAGGCATACTTAATTCTACCCACATGATAAACTATCTGCTAGGTACTAATGTGGCCCCTATTACCATCATATCTGAGCATCTCACAATCGTCAATGGGTTTCTCCTCCCAACTTCGACTGTTAGGCCAGGCAGTGCTATTACCCTCTGTTTACAGATGTGGAACTAAGACAGTGAGAGACTATATGACAAGCCCAAGGTCGCACACGAAGTCTGCGTCAGATTGAGGAACCAGTCTCCTGAGTCCCAGACTAGCGCCCTAACCATTGGACCATCCTTACTGGTTTCTGTGCCCATCAAGACAAACAGAAAAGATGCCCCACGGCAGCTTACCTCTTCCAGTTCCTCCCAGTTGTAGTTGCTGTTCCCTACTATCATGGCCCTCAGCTCTGAGGGCTGGAAGAGTTCCAGGACCTTCCCACCACACACCTTCAGGAAGCCGGTGGAGAAAGCGATATACCACTCATGGACTGAGAGATTGAAGACGTAATTCAAGTAGGCCTCAACAAATTCCTGCCTGGTGTATTAGAGAAGGGGAGGGGAGAGAGAGAAAAGATTGTTATTCACATTGCTGGGTTTTATTAAAACTGTCAGGAAGTGACGGTTCACGCGGTGGGCTGGAAGCTATAGGGAGACACACACGCTCAGTCAGGTTTAAAAAGGGGACTCCTGTGTATTAGGAATAAAATGGACACGCTGTTCAGGAGGCCGGAGTGAAATGCTTCCAGTCTGCCCCATGTCTCAAGACCTCCTCGGTAACGGCACACACGAGTGTAAAGACTCAAAGAGCAAGTGGCACCGGGGGCCTGTTTGACCCAATGGCAGTGGAGAGCTCCTCAGATAGCACATGCTGCGCATTATGAATACAGACCCACTCAAGGGCAGAGCATCCAGATGCCCAGAGCATCGAGGGTTGGAGTCAGCTGAGGTGTGGAGTCCTTTTCCTGGCTGTGCACATTACAGCTGATGTTCCACTAAAGCGGAAGTCACCATTAGGCCTCCATAGGACACACCAGCCCCTCAGCACAGCTCTCCCAGCCCTATGTTTAAGACGTGCATGAAATAACTTACTGCTCCTTTCAGCCATCCATTAAAGTGACTAGGGAACAGGGGCGGGAGGGGGGAAATCACTCAGCACAGCATTTCCTGCTTTCTCTACACCGACCTGCTGCTTCCCGATGCCCTGAGCTGATGCTCTCCTCAGGACTGGGAGTCAAACCAAAGGGGCAGAGACCATGGCCAAGATTTTAAAAAAGAAGAGCCTAAGAAGTCTATATTTAGGCACCTGTTGGACAGAGCTCACTGGCAACTGCTGGGTGCTCAGCACTTCAGAAGAGCCTAAACTGGAGGGCCTATTTTAGAAAGTCTTGGTCTAAACCTACAATAACCGCCCTCTCTTTCCCATTAACACAGGTGCTGTGTGTGCTGAGGGCTGAGAAGGAAAAAGATACAAGGAAATTCTAGTCAGATACCTCCAGTAACAGCTAACCTGCGTAACAGACAGAAAGCAGCGAAAGGCAAAGGACCTGATTCTTAGTTACACTAAGATCTCATTACACCACTCTGGCAGCGTAAAGGAGCTCGGAAAGCGCTAGAAATTATTCCCTGAGACTATCCTTGGCACAAGGGCCTCCATGGTCAATGCAGAACTGGTGTCAGAGCTGTAGGCCAGCCCTACTTCCACCCCTAATGTATGGGGTACGCTGAGGGCAGGCTGGAGGAAGAAGTAGGAGAGCCGAGGGCAGGAGAGTGTTGTGGATCAAGTGCCCCCATGCTACAGCTATTTCTGGCTTTTTAAGAATTCACAGGGGGCCCTGAGAAGCAGAATTGAAATTTAAGTCAGCCCAGGCGTTGCTCTAATTTACACAGAGGGCCAGGCAGGGTGAAAGAAGTGACTCAATTGAAGTGTTTATTCCTACAAATGCATGTGAGACTTTCTTCATTTAAAAGATGCTAATATGGTTAGTGAACTCATGCAATATTAGAGACTGCCAGTAGAGGGTGCCATGGTTTCTACATAAGGATTAAGTTAGGAGACAGCTCATCTAGGAAAGATTAGAACTGGGGTCGGCAACCTTCAGCACATGGCCTGTCAAGGTAATCCACTGGCGGGCCGCGAGACACTTTGTTTATGTTGACCGTCCACAGGCACAGACCCCCACAGCTCCCAGTGGCTGCAGTTTGCCATTCCCAGCCAATGGGAGCTGTGGGAAGCAGCGACCAGTACGTCCCTGTGGCCCGCACCACTTCCCACAGCTCCCATTGGCCAGGAACAGCGAACCGTGGCCACTGGGAGCTGTGTGGGGACCTGCCTGTAGACAGTCAACGTAAACAAAATGTCTCGCTGATGGGCCGTGTGCCAAAGGTTGCCGATCCCTGGATTAGAATAAAATATTAGGGTATTTCTACACAGGTTTTGCTCCAGCTTATTAAATTGGTAAACAACCCAATGGAGTCATCCTCTTCTTTCATATGGCATTTGAAAAGCAATTGGCTGGGATTATAGCTGAATCTTGAGATTCAAAAGCCACTCTAATGCTTTCATGGATAGCTGGGTGGGTCCCCCACTGTACACGTGAATGGGATAGTTGTCCGTGGTGGGTCACAATTTGTTGATTCTTTGATTTTCCATTTGCAGAGGAGATAGCCACACCTTCCATGTGTTGTCCGAACGTAGCTGAGTGCAGTCCGCTGCCGATGGAGTTAAAGTGGTACGGCCCTACTGTGGACGCAGTTATACTGGTGTAAATGTGCTTATAAGGGTCTAGCCTGTCATAAGCACCTTGATAGGGTATAACTGGGTCCACACAACAAACAGGTTATACCAATTTGAGTGAAATGGTTTTCTTAGCGTTCAGTTGGTGCAAAAAACTACACAGACCAGCCCTGAGAGAGCTTGGCAAGAAGTAGCTGGCTTCTCCCGGCCTACAAGAACTACACTGTTTTGCTTTGGGGGTGGTCAAGAACAATACTGGAATAAAACACAATGTCCTGTAGCCTTTGGCACCAAAAGCTAGAATCTTGCGCCAGGCATCATTATGACTCCTCCACCTCTTGCTAAGGGCACATTTATTCTCCACCCTCCTCCCTCTCCGCACTACACTTTGACCAGAATACTACACAAATGCCTGATTTCACACGAACATTATTCATGCAAAGACCCAGCAATATTTCCCTTTAACGCTGTTTTCAGTACATTGCAGTGTATTAGCCCTACAGTAACATGGCAAACTCAGAGACCTCCTCAAGCTTGTCTGTGGGCTCCTCTTTGGGATGTGGGTGGACGTGACTTCCCCAAATTCTTCCAGCAGTTGTTTCTGCGTGACATTTGGTAACAGTTCACACTATTGTTCGTTTGCTAAGCGAGTCAGGAAATGGAGCAGAGTCCAATAGACAGAAAGCAGAACACAATCAAAAACCAAAACAGTGACCTCCCAAAGAGTGGGAGAAAGAGATTCCTATATATGCTTTTGGGTAGCCTGCGCAAGGGAAATGTGAGAAATTAAGAAAGGAAACAACAGACAGAGACATGAATACCTGAAATAATGAGACAGGGGAGGGAAATTTTGTAATCCGGTGTGCGTCTTTTATTGCTGTTTTCTTGACAGTTGACTGAGCCCTTGGAGAAATTCCCACTGATAATATCAAGACACTAAACACTGATCTGTTGCCCAACATCCCTTTTCTGCCCTTGTGGCTTCAAAAGAAGTTGTTTACATGAACATTATCTGGAACATTGTCATTTTGATGTAAAATCCTATGTGGCAACTCTGAGAAGGGAACGCTGGAGATGCTTCACAGTTTACTTTTCCTTAAAATTATACACCTATCCAGTATACCAATATCCAGGAAAGCAGTACTGAAGTATGAAATACCTACGGGTGTGCATTCAGCAGGTTATTGGGATAGGGAAGTGCAGCAGGTCTGTCTCACTGCCTCCAAAGCACAGAGGAATGGAGGGGAAAATCATCAAGCAATGAAATCCTGAAGAGTCACTAGTTAACCAAATCCCGTTTCATCTCTACTCCGAGGGGCATGTTGGTGTGGTATTTGGAACAATAATGGGCAAGAAGTGTTATTTACCCTGGGAAGGTGGAAACAAGTGGATCTAAATGAATTTTCAATGATGAGGGACAGTCCAAGGGGCAAACTAACCAGTAGTGATGACAGGTGACTATGGGTAGCCAGCTAGGCTTTGGTTAGACTAGAATTTAGATGCTAGCTCAGGTTTGCTAGCGCAATCTTTACCTTCAGAATTCTAGTCAAGAGAAAACAGTTCTACTGCTGCATTTGCTAAACTGACTGAACTAAAGTCTAGTCGAGGCTCCTCCTTCTCTAGAGTTTTTCAGTCTCCAGTTCATTAACACATTTGCAAAGACTAAACTGGACACTCCCCAAATGTTTGTTCCAGGCTACAAACATTTGTGCCATATGTGCAAGAACATATACACTTCTTTCCCCAGGGCAGACGTGTTCTAAGGTTTTGTCTTCACTGCAGAAAGGTGCATTATTTACATCCCAGTGGAGAAAATGCATGGATTTTTTTTTTTTTTTTTTTTTTACACTTCAGTGTAATGGAGCTAGGTATACCCTACAGCACAACCACCCAGGGTTGACCTCAGTTAGCTACTTGGAGATAAACACTACTGCACCTGGTCTCCAGTAGGATTTTACAGTGGCAAAGTCATCCTGAGATAAAATACACACTTTTGCTGTAGTGATGACATACCCTAAGATGTTTGTTATAGTGTTTACTAAAAGTCAGCCTACAGACAACTCTTTCATTACACCAGTCTTGGGGCTACAGATTCTGCTTCTCAACTCTTTGAGAAACAATCAGAACCGTTTTCTACGTCATCAGATTAGAAGAAAAGGACTTCGTCAAGTTTGCCAACTTCTTGAAGATTGCCAATGCCAATCCAAAGACATGCTGCTGAGTAGTCACTGAATCACACTGTTTCACTATCACAAAAAGAATTATGCGCTGTTTCCAGAAAAAACGGTCTTTGTAAAAATCCAATTACAGGATTAAGAGAAGAAAACAGTTTAATAGCTGAAAAAAAAAGAAAAAAGGTAGGTGTGTTGATTCCAATCCAAGGAGCTGGTTCAAGTTGAAAGGAGTTAATTATTATTTGTGTTACGTAGCACCCAAGGCCCCTGATCAAGACCCCACTGTATCAGATATGCATAAAAATAGATGGCTTCTACTTCAAAGAGTTAACAGTAAGTCTGCTGGTCTTAATCTCATTCAGTAAATTTACTGTCATGTACAGTATCTGTCCTGCAAAATCTCAAATTAGTCTTCAAGGGTGAAAATCACCATTTGTGGAGTGACTACTCAGTGCCCTATACATCACATAAGCAGCTCATCATCATCATCATCTAGCTCCAAAACCGCAACCAAGACCTGGTGTTATTGCTTATCTCAGGGGTGCAAGATGTTGACAGAGGGCACTGCCTTAGGCAGTATTCACGTGTTTGCCTAGGCTCTCCACATTCATATTTGAGGTCCTTCCTCAGCTTCCACTTGGTCATACAGTCACCAGTCTTCGCCACTCCAGCTCTTACTCAGTTTAGAGCATACCAGCGTTCTCCTTCTAGGTCAGTGAGTGAGGGCAGTTGTTCTGAAGGAGCCAGGTTCTCCAGGATCATTAGCCTCTCTCACCATTTTGTAATTCTGTAGCCTTCCACTGTGGTATTTTGTGGTGAGGAATTTTCAGAGGCACAGCTCTTTCTGGGCGTCAGCCTCTTGGGTGGTGGAATGTGTCCATACAATGAGTGTCTTGGATCATGCATCTGTTTTTGTCTCTCTTGACTGCCTACTGAAAGCATTGAGCTCACTGATGGTGGTGCAATCACCGCAAGTCAGTTTCAAAGTCCCTGTGATGATCCCACAAGATTGACTGAGATCAGTATCAATTTTGTGTGCATGGCTCAAGTGTGACCATAATGGTGTACAGAACTGATCAAGTGAGTAACACAAGGCAACACTGGTTGCTCAGAGTGTTTTGGGACCAGCTCCCTATTTTGTATTCACAATTTTTTTTGAAGTACACAGTTCCTGGAGTTCACTTTCCTTTTTCAACTTCTTAATGTGATCTTTGTATGTCAACATTCAGTCTAATGTGACTCCCAAGGTACAATGGATATTTATAATGCTCTAAGATTGTACCATCCCTGATATCTGGATTTTTCTCTTGGTCTGATGGTGTTTCAGATGGAAGGCACACACTTGTATCTTGTTAAAACTAACATTCAGGGACCTCGCGCAATAGTATTCTTGACATATGCCCAGGGAGTCAGTTAAAATGTGCTTGATGTCCTCAAATATTTCTGATTGGGTGGCGATGCAAAGATCATCTATACAAACTGGGGAATTCTGGTTGGTAACTTGTGTAGACATTAAACAGCAAGGGTGCTAGAACTGAACTTTGGGGCAACACATTCTGCTGAGTTCACCATTTACTTTTCTAACCATCCATCTCAACAGAGAAACATCAATTCTTGAGCAGAGAGGAGATGACCTGGACCATCTTATTATTGCTCTAGGTTCTTGCCAATTTCAGAAGAAGTGAGCAATGGTTTACAGTGTCATAAGCAGCTGACAGACCTATAAAACACTACCCCTGTAATTTTGCAGGCTTCAAAGCCATCTTCGATTTATTAAGTTAGGTTTACAACTTGGCCACAGTGTAAACATCCTGGGCAGAAATCAGCTTGGTCATCAAGCAGTTGCCCTTCAACTAAACTATTCTAGTTATATTCATCAGCTTATATAGCTTGTAGGTTAAGCAAAATAAGGATACTGGTAATACAGTAAGGATACCGTAATCTTTGCATAGTTAACATCTTTACGTGGATTGAGTAGTGCAACCACTTTGATCTGTCTCCACAGCCTGGGTATCTGCACTGTCTCCATACAAGAGAGAGTTAAAGAAATCAGGTAGATACTTCTGTGCTCTTGTGCCCCAGGTGTAGTAATAGTCCATTAGATACACCATCACATCCAGCTGCCTTTACACATTTCAGAGTTTCCATAGCTATCGTGAGCTCTTCAGTATTGAGCTGCTCACTCTGGACTTTGCTTTCTGTGAGGAGTGAGTGAGGCTCCCACTTGATTTGTTTTGTTTCACGCTGTGTTTTGTGGGCTGGGTTCCTATTTAGGATGAGTTGGTGTGTCACTTGCTTGGGACAGACTGTGGCAATGCGCTTTGGTTCTTGTCCATCTGGGTTCAGCTTGTGAAGGGTGGTTCATGCTTTTTTGCTACTGTGCCACAGGTTTGTTGTTTCAACCATCTACCACCAGCGGTTGCACCACTCCTTTCTCATCTCTCGCACAAGCATTTCCCCAAGCCCAATGGTTTCTTCACTGAATCGTCAATTCCGAATATCTTTTATATTGTTGGTGGGTTTCTTCTGAAAGACCATACATATAATGTCCAAATCCCCTTGGGATGTTCTTTGGGCAATCTTCCACACCAGCAAGACAAATTCTCCAGAGTTCTTGCGCGTCAGAGTACTAAAACAGATAGATTCATCCAATTCAGAGGCAAAGTCTTCCCAGTCAGCCTTTTTGAGGTTGGATCTCGGCAAGTACTTTGTTTTCCTGGGTTGTACTGCAGCCTCTATTGTGAGTTGTACTGGCCTATGCCACGATCTTGGGATTGCTGCCATGACCTCCCTTCTGAAGTTACCTGCATTTTCAGAAGTGGCAAGAGCTAGAAATATCCCCTTGTTCCATCACGCACTTTGGAAGGAGCATTAGTCCTGGGAGGTCATACAGCAGAGTCAGGTTGTTTGTTGCTGCCCACTTCCCAACTTCTTCCCCATTGTTGTCATTGCTGGGGTGTCCCCAGATG
The DNA here is from genome assembly GCF_016161935.1 of Mauremys reevesii. Classification (NCBI taxonomy): domain Eukaryota; kingdom Metazoa; phylum Chordata; order Testudines; family Geoemydidae; genus Mauremys; species Mauremys reevesii. The sequence continues at coordinate 21,657,017 of NC_052627.1, read as the reverse complement.
GTTCAGTGACTGTTGAAGTCGCCTATGAAAAGGCATGTTTTTTCTGTCAAGTGGAAGTTCACGTGTAACAGAAACTACTGCTATTTGGTCAAGTTCAGCCATGATACCATGGTCTTTCACAACAGTGTTTTTCATCAGCCTTTTATCACGTGCAAGTATTGTACTGCCATAAATGTTGCATTCAGCATTCGTACCTATATGCATGCCAGGGACATTTGGGGCTATTCTTTCTCTCTCTCGCAGGCATACGATGTCTGCTTCTGTACCAGGCAGAATGGCAGCCTTCTCTGCAGAAAATCCCTCCACCCTGGAACGGACGATTTCGAGTGTCATCTTTGGCTCAGGCCCTAGGAAGGGCCGTTTATATCGATGTCTATGTCTTCTGTCCCAGTCTTGAGGCGTGTTTTCGGATTTGGTCTCCCCCATAATCAGTTGCAAAGGGAGATTAGCAGCTGCATTAAGGGCTCAAGTGATGGATAGGGCCTTATAGGGAGAGTGCAGGTGAGGTGGGGTGAGGGGCGTGCACCAGGTCTTAACAATGGGTGGTAGGAAGTTAAGCTCTTTTAAAAATCTGGGCACTTATTCAAGTGCCGAAATGGGACCCACTGGGTCCTGACATCTTTTCAAAGTCTGGTCCAACATTTCCCCTGTGTTAACCTATCTATCCCCTGTCTCAGTTCGTTATCACCCAGTGCCCACTGACGTAGGGCATCACCGAAAGAGCATTTCAGTTACCATGGCTTCTCAATTATAGTAACTCACCTGTTGTCCTTCTGCACAGTAATTTTGTCTCCTTCTGGTATTAGCTTCTTCTGCTCTGTCACGCCATAGCTTTCTCTGCATATCTATGTTTAAAAAAAAAATTTGTTATTCCATTCTGTGTGTCACCATACAAGCTTGCAGAATGGGTGCAGGGTTCTTTTACTCGCTCCAGGTAAACTGCGTAGCTACTGACACAAAGGGCGAGGGAAGGAGGCTGGAAAAACAGATACAATGAGTTTGAGAGAATAAAAAAAAATACGCAGACACCCTTCTATACTTGCATCATTTTTCATACTCAACATTTGCTCTTAGATCATGATTTGCAATCAAGGCCAAATGCAAACCTGGAAGAGAACCAACTGCATGTTGAAAAACAAGAGATTGATAACCGCTAAAAATTACATTTAACCAATGCCATGTGTATTGGCACCAACAAAGTCCCCTTTGAAGAACGGCAATGCAGGATGCTCCATTAATCTACTCTCACAATAGATTACCGGACTATTTGATAAATCAGATGTGCTACTTTTGTCTGTGTTCGTAACAGAGCTAGAATGCCAGCGGTACATAGGCACTCCATACATATTTCTATTATTTTAAAGTGTCTCATGGATAAAATATTATGGGGCAGATTTTTAGCCAGACAGCATAAATAAGCCACAAAACAGATCTCCTTCAGACCATTTGGGGAAAATTATGAATCCATTTCAAGGCATCAACACAGCAGTAACGATGTCCTTTTGCCTGAAACCAGGCACAAAAGTGCTTGGGGGAAGTTATATAAGGTTATTTTAACTGTTCATTTTATAGGCAGATGTGATCAGTGCTATTGCCTCCTGACTTCACCCTGAACGGTAGCACAGACCTGTGTGTGGCTGTGTTAGACCCAGAATTGGTTCGCTCTAGAGCCAAGATTTATAAGACAGCTTAGTTTTAAAAGCCCTCCCTTATCAAACAAGACGAAGTGTAGCCTTCTCAGAGCACACTGAGGTGGGAAGGATTTCTTCACAATACTCAACCCAATCCCCGGCCATATCAGCTCATATCAGAGCCCCTTGGGAAAGGAGCCTTCGTGTCCTCTCGCTAGTAACAGGTGTGCTCAGATGTTGGACTAATGCATCCATCTCCACCCCAGACACTCCTCTGTATAAAACAGGAAGGTGATAAGCACCTACTTGTAAAGTTAGGGCCTACCCAGAACATCCTGTTCCAGGTGAGACCATTTCAGCTTGAGGTCTGCCAGCGTATTGTAACTTTGAAGTACGCGAGGTGCCTCTGGACGTATGTCTTCAGACTGAGCGACCAGGCAGAGAAACCAGAGAGACTCTCGTGGATTTCCACCCCACTGCAGAGGCTTTCGATTGCATTTACTGGCCGGGAGAAAATGTTTTGGAGCCTCACTATTTCAGTCTGCCAAAGCCAGTGTCCTAGTGATATAGTGCAGCATTTGGTCTCAAAGAAGGTCTGACACAATAGTAAAATATTGTTCACTGTAAATGTCTGAAGTTACAAAAGGAGTCTGCACTGTTTACCAATAACAGAATGATAGAAGTGTGCAGGAGGTCAGACTAGATGACCATTATGGTCCCTTCTGACCTTAAAGTCTATGAGAAGGGGGGGGGGGATAGATGGGTATGGGGTAACATTTTCAAAAGCAACCAAGTGACTTTGGAGTCAAAGTCCCATTTTCAAAAGGGACTTTGGAATCTACATCTCACTGAAAGTGACTGAGACACTGGTTCCTAAGTGCCTCGGTCATTTCTGAAAACGGGAGTTGGGCACTTTTGAAAACTGTACCCCCTTAATCCACTTAGCAGCGCAGTCTTCTTGACCATCTACACAAGAACAGCAGAATACCCGCAAGGAAGTTTAACATTTCTGCAATATACAGCACGTATTTTATGGGCATGTTTGGGTCTAACCCACAGCACCCAGGCATATCTATGGCCTCTGCAGGCACCCACACAACAAATCACGTCACTGAGAAATGGTATGAATTTGCCTTACTGTAAAGTTCAGGCAGAAGGTTTCTTCTACATCATCCCCAGGATAATCTAAAAGCTGCTGAAGACTCCTATGAGACAGGCGGGGGAGGGAGGAGGAGACAAATCAGACATCCAAGAGGCAATACTGTCTGTGCTTTATGTTTAGAGGAAAAACCCCAGCAGTGAAAGTAAATAATGTAAGTCAGAGTAACAGGACAAGATAGAGAGAAATGCTGGGTTGCGTAAAGGAGCACAATGACCTGCATTCCCATATACGCGTGTGCTTTGTTATACATAGAATAAAGGCCGCACTACAAATTCTCAATCTAGTCTGTGTCTGACAAGAACAAGGATCCTGTTTAGTGGCCCAGTGCTTGGAAAAAGCATTCGATTTCTAGCCCTGAAGCATCACAAGATAGGCGTGAGGGCTGCAGAAGGGCGGGGCACGTCCACAGCCCCCTTTTCTAGAGTCCCATTGATGTCTCCCAAAATGTGGCTGCAGGACTCCTGTATATTCCTGGCCCCTCGCTTTGCCCCATCAATTCTTTTTTTTTAGATATTGTTCAACTCTGAGGTAAAAAAAAAAAAAAAATCACATAGCAATCGATGTCAGACGATAATCAGACCAAGAATCTCATGTGACCTGAACCTTGCAACCTGTCAGAGCTAGGAGAAAACAATGCTCGGGGAGTAACTCTTCAGTTACCTTGTGTTCAGAAGCCATTTCTCCTGAATATTTGACTGCCTTTCTAGCCGGTTATCGTCACGGTTGCTCACAGTGGCTCCGACAGAGATCAGAGCCCCATCAGGCCAAGCAATGAACAGATGACAGAGCTTGTACGGTGGAGAATTTACAGTCTTAACTGATAAGTCAGGCCAAGGTTGGAAAGGGGAAACAGAGGCAGAGAGAGGCGATGTCACTTGTCCAAGGTCACCAAGTGGGTCATCAGCAGAGCGGGGATCTCTCGAACCCCCACTTACAGCCCACTACATGCCTACATGGCTGCTGAAAGCTCAAAAAGACAAGCAGCCTCCCGCATAACTCTACTCCATTCTGGTCCAGATTCAGTCAGCCACTTATGCATGTGAGGGGGAACACTGATTTCAATGGGACCCCTCAGGTGCTTAGAATAAACATGTACTTAAGCACTTTGATGGATCAGGGCCCCTAGAATGAACTACTTGATCAAGTCAGCAGGTCATTTATTTAACTAACATTAACCAGTTTAACATACGTTGTTCTCAGATGAACACCTTGTGGGGACTGGGAGGGGAAGAAGTCAGAGCAGCAGCCTAGATAGTCCTTCAGCATTTTACCTTCCTTCTGTAGGGGACAGCTCCTTTAAGTCTTCCAAGCAGGGCTTCACATTCAATAACTTCTTATACAACGCCAATGGGAAATGGAGGTCTACCACAGTGAAGTTGTATATAGCAAGTCCACATACTATGCCGATCAAGTGAAACCAGTTGTGTTCTACAAAACACTTCAAACACACAGGGAAGTCACAGTTAGAACAAAATTCATTGTGCAGCTTCATGGAACGCCAATGTATCTTCCCCCTGCAGATATACACATATTGCAGCATCATGATTTGGGCTCAGACTTTCAGCCCCCTCAAGCAGCTCCCATAGAGATGTGGGGCCTGTCTGAAAATGCAGTCACTTCAGTTGGTTGCCTCAACGGAAGCTGGGCTCTTTTGAAAATCTGGCCTTCAACTGTGAGTGTCTGAGCCGAGACTGTGCTCCTAGACTGTTTGGACAGCACCTCCCACCCAGTAAATAGTACCGTAAATCATTATTAATAATTTTATTGTTAATGAACTGGCCCCAGATATTCAAGAGGGACAGATGTAAAAATATCACTTGTACGCTCCAATCCTGCCATGAGCTCCCTGCGAGCAGAACCCCCAGTCCACACAGAGCTCACGGCAGGATTGGAGCCTCAGCCGAATCACCACCTTAGATTGTTACAGCCGAATTACTTTTAATCTATTATGCCTTTTGCACATCTCTCAAGTTGGATCCTAACAAAAGCAGAGCCAGGTTCCCAGGCCACAATGTTTCCGTTCCAAATACTGCAGGACAATGTTTCAATCCAAACAACAAAGCCTCTTTTCATTTAAAAGTCATGCATAACTGCACTGTTGTTCAGGAGCACACAAGTAGCTATTGCTGTATTTCACGTCCATCTTCGCTGCTGTTTGGTTTGAGATTTGTGCGTCAGTGACAATAGTGTTGCACATATTTTTTAAACTTTGCAACCATCTGAATGCGATATTTTCATGTGTATACTACAATTATTCTTAGCACCATCTGATTTGCTGTTTTCACAATGTTAATGTTAACAATTGCAGTGTAATGTTATTTGTGGGTTACAAAATGTAATGTGCTGTTTTCTCGCTTGTAAAATTTCAAGTTTAAAAATAATCAGATTATTTTAAGAAACCACCACACATACTAGAACTACCCAACAATGAAATTTTCAATTTTGCAGTCAAGAAGAGAGAGTGAACCGTCTCTTGTATAATACCTGACATTCATTCCACACCACTCAAAACACTGTTTGCAGAGGTAGGCAAGTCAGAGTAACGGTGCTATTTTAATGGTTAGATCATGGCTCCCTGACACTGTACATTAAAAAGCTCAAAGCATGAATGAGATATTGTAGTGTATTGATTATGATCATATGAAGAGCAGGGGATGCACAGAAATTTAAATTGGATTAGAAGTCTGATTTTGTATATCCCCAGTTTATAGCTGAGACACCAAACTATCAAATCAAGCAATGAATACACACCATCCAATTGCTCCACACTTATCAATTAGGATCATGAGAAAAAAACGAGAGGAAGCTGACTTTCTCTCACATAGCTTTTGTCACTAACTTCAATGTAGCACGTGTGTGCACACAGTGCAGACAGGTCAGCGACTCACCGTATCTGAAAACCACAGCAGGTTCGATTCTGGGTAGTAGGTGAACATTCCATAGATGGGATTCAGGAGTTCTTTTAGCAACAAGAGAAAGAATTCCTTTGTGACCCCTCCAGCATCAACAGCCTCCTCGCCATCAAAGATCACCTGCCGTGAAAACAGGTAAGTGATCAGGATACCGAATGTGACTGTAGATTACAGGCATCCGATTTAATCACAGGTCATGCAAATTAATAACTGTAGCATACAAAGCTGACTTCAACAATGGGACTGTTTCAGTGCTGGGGGAAGTGAAGTATTAAGAAGACTTTTTTTTTAAATGGATGATTCAACATTTCGCGCGAGAAGGAAAAGTCATGAATAATAAGCTGCTCTGCGGGTAACAGCACAGCCCCCCCTCCTGTATGTCCCCCTTCTCCCCGCCCACCGCCGCGCCCCAGTAGGAGGGCTATTCTCCTGGTCACAAGTGTTAGGGGACTGATACCAGCAGCTGCTGAACTCTGCGGCATCTTCTCAGACATAAAACACATTCCTTATTAGGTGACCCAGTCTAGTTCTTCCTGCAAAATGGCAACAAGACACTGCTTAACACTGAATAAAAACAAGATACTTGTTCTGGGGTTTCTTTTTGCTTTGGTCTCACATCCCCCTCCCCACCCACCCATCCACACACATACAGTAGCCACATCAAGGGGGCCCTCCACAGTGGATGCCAAACCTCTCCCTATGGCTTCCTTTATCTGGTCCTTTTACAATGAGGGAGAAGCCCATAGGTATTGAGCCAACCAGTCCCAACAAAGCCTGCTGATCAGGAAGGAGGCAGACTCATTCCCTTATTGGTTAGATGAAGCCCTGCAACTAGTTATAGCCGTGGTGGAGTCCATATACCTTATTATGAGTCCACTGTGTGGGTGGCAGGGATGGGGGGGGGGGGAACAGTTTTCCAAGAGAATTGAGAAAGAAACAAGGAAAATAAGGCAGATTAGGGAAAAAACTCCTGAAGGATCTTACTTTCAGAGGCTTTTTCAAATCGATATCTGAATGAATGCTCAGCTCCCTCAAAGCATCACCAACCAAGTTGCTCCTGCGGACGTGAAGAACTAGGAAAGGGCTTCTGGCCAGCAGAGGCTCCAGAGTGAGAAGCATGAAAACATTCTGCAAATTCGCTCCATTGATCGCCACCTATAAAGCAGCACAAAAAAGAGAGAGACTGAAAAAAGCAGGGTACCCTGGCACTATTTATTTCCTGAGTGGAGAAAAGTCGTACCACCACCCCCTAGTCTGTGACCAATCCTTGGTATTCCTTCCTTCTGCCTCTTGTTACACCAGCATCAGCCATCTGATTACTGTTGAGGGTGAGACCCAGAGGATTCACTACAAATACTCTCTTCACAGCAGCACAGTGCTCATAAATAAACTGCCTCCCAGAAGGCTAAAGTCCTTAATATACAGAATAGATGCAACATAGGAAACAGCAGTTCAAGCTGGTCCCACGCTACCCAAACAACATGCCTTGGTCATGACTTGGAAGGACTTTCTCAAGGAGCGAGGTGGTAGTTTAGTTTCTGTAGGGTTATCACTTGGCCGGTATTTGACCGGCCTGTCCATTTTTATTTTTTTTTAATGGATTTGCCAGTTGACAGAAAAAAAATGTAATTTGCTGGGTTTTTTTTATGTGGGTCTAAAGATTTGCATCATCACCAAAATACACTGGGATATCTAATGTTAAAAGTTTCTGTGTCCAGCTAAAGACGATGCAATATTCTCATTTCCGTAGTTTAAGCAGTAACAGACCAAAACTGTTGAAAATACAGCAGCTGTCTGCCCACCAATACCCAAAAGCACTGTGTGTGTGTCTGAGAGAGGGTTTGAGTCGCTGTAAGTGGCTGTTGAAGGGTGGGTGGGTGGCGGAGTTGCCTTGTGGTTGGGGGTTGAGGTTGTGACAGACTTGCCTTGGGGGTGCCAATTTATTTAGTTTTTTCATTTCAAAGATGGTAACCCTACCACCGAGACTAGAGTCACCTCTAGTGACAACTGTGGTGACCGTTTTTCATTGTGTGGGAACCCGTCAGCTAGGAACTAGACTCTCTTTTCACACAGTCCGCATAACAGGCATCAGATGGTAATGACTTTTGGACACTAGCAATCTGTGCTACATTTTAACAAGTGACTCATTATTAATGACCCTCTCCACCTACCCTGGTCCTCAATGAATGTCGATGGAAATGACCCCATTGTTCACACACAACGTTTTTACATTCACAGAGATAACCGAGGAAAGCTAACTAGTACGTGGCATCACTGCCATCTACTGGAAGGGATGTATCAGACCTGACCAACCACAAGCCACTGTCCTCCACTAGAGCTCTGGATTCCATTCCCTAGAGTGCACAAGTGTGGTTTAGTTGAGGACCATGATGTTGACTCGTGGCCACAAATTCGATGCAAATTGGTGCTTGATCACGTATACTACGATAGAACCCAGCACTACGTTTTTGAGAATCACTCACTCAACATCAGGATCTCCAGGCGGAAGCCATATTTGATGCCACCCACTTAGTGGAACAGAATGAAAATCTCACATTGTTCAATGTATTGCAAGGTGCAAATCACAATTCTGATCACGGTGAACCTTGCCTAGTGAAATAGCTCTATTTACAGAAAGGGTTATTGCACAATAAGGACTTCAGCAGTGCCTCAGTGGAATCCAGTAGCAAGATGCCCTTCAGATAGTTAATTGTCGTGAGATGGCACATAACTACACTAACGATGAAATCCTGCCCATGTATAAATGATTAGCAAACTTCACCTAAGTACGTGGAAGAAGGCAGAAGAGAAGACTAGGAACAGGCAAAGTGAAAGAGAGGAGAGCTGGCTACCTGCATCTGTAGTTCAGCATCCGTCTGTAACATTTTGGTCTTGGCTTGAGCATTGAAGATGAAAGGATAAGAACAGAGTGTTACAGCATCCTAGAAGGAAGAAAGGGAAATTTCAGTTGCTGTTTGCAACTTGGACAAGCACTTGTAAAGAGAAGAGTCATCAATTATTTTTTTTACCTGCATGATAGATGGTCTTACTTTCTGTGGAAAGAGAGAAGGGAAAAAAAGGTTAATTCTTTTGGTTCAATATTCCATGTCTTGCTTTTTCAGATGGACAGTTCAGAGGAGATCCAACTCCTCTGAACCTCGTATCTTCGGGGATGAAAACCCCAGCTTCTTCCTCTTGGAGGAAGAGAGACATGGTGAGTGTCACTTCTGAGCAGAGGGCTACGTCAAGGCTTATATGCCAGCAAGGCCCCACTTAAATCCCAAGTGGTCCATAAGCCTTAAGCTAATCCTATGCACAGGGGTGAATTTCACCCCCAAAAAATCAACAAAATCAACTCATTAACTTCTTATTACTTCATCTCTAGCTTTGCTAGTGGGACTATCTCAAACAAACAGGTACTATATTAAGCCCACAATTGTGACAACATTAAGTTCAGTCAATTCCCAAATGCTACAATTTTCATTTAACACATTTATCCCTTTAACCAGCTTTTCAATCAATTGACTAAGTTTTACTATTACAGAGCTGCCATATTGCTCTGATCACATCTCATCACTTCGGATAAAACAAGCCTAGGATATTACAGTATTACCGTACGACTGAAAAGGGGTGTCACAGCTGGCCCGGTACAGTGTAGTCTTTATTCTCCATAAAAGTAGATGAACAACTCTTAGTCACAACCATCTTTTATTATTGTGGCCTCCCTTGATATTTTTGTTCTCTCTCATTCAAAATTTTGGTCATAGTCATTATTAAGACTAACAATCCCTAGCGTCTATATCACATTCTCCATTCACAGGTTTCAAAGTGCTTTACAAAGGAGGCAAATACCATTACCTCCATTTTTGGAGATGGGGAAACTGAGGCACTAAATGATGAAGGAACTTTCCCAAGATCACCCACCAGGTTACTAGGAGAGCCTGGAATAGAACCTGATCTCCTGAGCCCCGGTTCAGTGCCCTGCTCATTGGCACGACAATGTTTCCTTTTAAGGAGCCGCATCATATAGCCAATGATCACCTTATTCTATAATTACTTCTATCATTTATAGATATTAGGTAAGGGTGAAGAGGTGGGTGAGGTGATATCTTTCATTGGGCCAACTTCTGTTGGTGAGAGAAACAATTTTTTGAGCCACACAGAGCTCTTCTCCCAGACCAGAAGAAGAAGCTCCGTGTGGCCCGAAATCTTGTCTCTCTCAACACCAGAAGTTGGCCCAATAAAAGCTATCACCTCACCCACCTTGTCTCTCTAATATCCTGGGACCGACACAACTACCAACAACACTGCCTGGAAGTTAAGGGTAGAAGTTATATTTTTATTATATATGAGCTGGTTCCTGAGGTTCTGATTCAACTAAGAGGATCAAGTTAAACAGTGATTGAATTAAACTAAAGGCAGAACATCACGTTAGCGAATTTTAGAGATCATTTAGGAGACATTAAATATATATTTGGTAGCTTTATTCTTCTGATGGCATTGTTTTAAGTTATCTTCATCAAGCTAGTAAGTACCCAAATCAAAGACGGCTTACCCACATATGCTCCAGTATTCAATGTATTACACCAACCAACAATCATTATTAGTAGGGATACTGAAATTTATAAATCGCACTGAAGAGGTGAAGATGGACAGCAATTTCGTAACTCATTAAAACCCCTTACCATTCCTGCTTGATGCAAGAACCACATAAGATAGTCTTCTTGAATGTCCACCAAGTTGGAAATCTCTGGGATATAAAACGTGTCATATTCCACATGTTTAACTTTCAGATTCACCTGATTAAGAAAACAAAAGGCTTAAAATTTCAGGGTATATGCACTTTTCCCACCTTTAGAAACACACAGGCTCTTTTTCTTTACTGGGGGCTCCACACATACTCAGATCTGCCTGCATAAAGCAGCTTGCAGGATTGGGCTAGCTTGCCTTTATTAATATTCACTGCTTTGTATTATATTCAGCAGTAATGCAAAAAACCTACCAGCCTGTATCCTGTAAGACATTAGCTTCAGCAAGTTAGCATAAGGCTTGAGGCCTATGCCTTTGCACAGATAAACAGCCCAATAGAAAACCCTAAGTATTTGGGGAGCTGAAAATAGAGTTTAAGGGGAAGTTCTGACCACAGGTACATGAGTCAACCACAATAGTGTCCTGGCAGCAAACTGACGTACATAACAGGTACATGAGATACATCTAAGGCTAGCCTGCTTGCTTGCCTATATCTCTTTTCTTATAAGTTTTTTATTTTCTTATGGGTTTGGCTGTTTTATTATAACAGGTGTATGGATTTCTATTAGAGTATATTTTGGATGTAACACAAGAGACCTACAGGCCACATCCTGTATGTTGAGCTAAACCAAAGTGAGCATATATATGTTTGGGACCTTTCACCTAGATGAACTAAAGCATAAGGTCCATATAAAGGCCATATATAGGCTGGCACAGGGGCTTTCCTAAGTTCATACCCTTCTAAACTTAACAGGTACACCACAACTTGGAAAGAACCGAAAGAACCGGTTAGGACAGAAATAACAAATGTGATACCTAATCACAAAAGGGCCATGGTAACGAACTGACGTGTATAATAATAAGTGAAAATAATTGATATGCTAGCCTAGAGGGAAAAGACACTCCAACATTAGTAAGGTGAGTAAATACAAATAAGGAAAAGGGGAAAATCCCCTACTGAATATGCATCAAATTTAGCGGCACCAGCATAACATATTATAAAAGTGGCATCCCAGCCTAGGGGCAGTAGGAGAAGATGTAGTCCTTGGGAGGTGCCAGAATGATGGCCACTGGTAATGATGAGGAAGATGATGGCTAACATTTCAGGTTGTTCTGCAAGGGATTCTGTGAGTGTATGGATGTGCAGATGTATATTCTGTAGTATCGCTATCTACCTTACTGAGTAGTAATACACTCTATTTGTAAATATAAAAGGTCCTATAGTATGAGTGTTGCAACTGTGCGCATCGGGGTTCCCAACTATATAATAGTTTAAATAATACTTGGGGCAAGAACCTGTTAACCCTCAAGTGATCACTGGGGATTCTTACATAATCAATATAATTAATATATAATCTAAAGATCGGGCATCAGTCCAAAAAGAGCATTTGCAAACAACTGAGGTGCCTCAGATTTTAGTTTGCATCCAATAAACTTGTGTCTTTAGTTACAGTGCACATGGAAAGATGTTAAAATACAATCAAGAAACAACTCATCCACTTATGTACAAAAAGATTTTAAACTTTCCTGTTGCTTTGTGCTACTGGTATTTTTAGAAAAGAACATGCACACCAAGAGAGTGTGTGAGAGTGAGTGAGTGAGTGAGTGTGTGTGCGCGTGTGCTTTGCTGGTGGGGTGTTCTACCGAAGTTCAGCTATTTATTAAATTGTTTCAAACAAATTCCTATAAAGTTAAACAATGTTGCCTCAAGTCCAGGTGAAGCGCTAACATTCTCTTTCCTTGGCTGCCATTACAAATGTCTGTGGTAGATGGTGGTGTGGGTCCTCAACCTGGGGCTTGTGAATTGGCATCACGGGTTGTGACCGCCCTGCCCTTCCCACATTGCTCAGGGAAGAAGGATTGGCATGGAAAAGGTCAGAGAGCCCCTGGACTATGACACTGTACTGTTCCAAAACACACATGCTTGCCTCTTACCTTGTGAAGTTTCTCTAGCAGTCTGAGAGCAGCTGTAATGTAACTACTGAACAGGACAGGGATCAATAATGTTTTTCTTCCATTCAGGAGATAAACTACCGCGCCTTTATAGAGGTTCACTAACCTCAGGAAATACCTTGGGCATACTTGAGACCACCAGTTATCTACAGGGGGGAAAAAAAATATATATATATATGTCAATATTGTTATTAGAGCACTTGGTGGTAGCAGGCATTATAGTGATGGAATCTGAGAAAAAAGTATTGTAACACTATACAATATATTGTATCTCCTCTCTCTGTTTCAAAGATGGGCTCTGCAGTTTCATTAAAAGAAGCTCTGAAAAATGCAAGCACTGACACAAATGATACCATATATATGTATTTGTGAAGTGAAGGTTGTAAGCAAGGACTCCTTTAAGCAGCAGAGCTGGGGGAAGTTTCCGCACTCCAGCTTTGCCATTATTTATATTCCTATTCGTTAGTCACATGTCCTGTATTCTGAAGAGCAAGTGACAACCATGGCCCAATAGCCCCGTGTAATGGGGCAGTCACCCCGCTCCGGCTCGGAAAGGGTTAAAAGCCAGCCCTTGGAAAGGGAGGGAGACTGATCGGGGTAGGCAGCTGCAGATGTGGCCACACCCAATTAGAGTCCAGCTGGCCCTGATAAAAGGGCTGGGAGCTAGGCAGGGGGAGTCTCACTCCAGAGATGGAGTGGGAAGGACCTGGCTGCTGGCTAGAGGAGGGTATCCTAAGCAGAGCAGTGCTGGGGAAGGGCAGGCAGTGCTGGGGAGCTCTGGCCAGGCGAGCCCCCAGGCTGAGGCCAGGCAAAAAGGGCCTGTGGGGGTGCTGAGGCTGCAGTGGTGCAGCCAGGCCAGGAAAAGGCAGTAGGTCCAAACCCCCTTGCCAATGATGAGCGGCCATTTCAGACTGCAGTTTGCCCCTGAGCAAAGGGGCTAGATGAAGACTGGCAGTGGGTCACTGAGGCAAGGAGGGCTTAGGGGGATTGGGGGGGTCCCCCCAACCAGCAGGAGGCGCCGTGGCAGTGAGTGCCTGCCAAGCTACACCCAGTGACTGCCAATAAGCTAACCCCCTTCCAGAGGCTGTTCTAGACCACAGAGGGGCTGTTCCACGACCTGTCCAAACCCTCTTCTCCTACGAGACAGCATAAGTGTCACACCCATGAGTGAATCACTGGGTACTGGGAGATGCCGACAGCAGTATTTAGGAGCCACAATAACTCCCATGTGCCATTTCCATCTTTAAACAATACACTCCTACCCCCACGCAATTACGCACAGTGATCTAGATTCCAGTTCCCTCCCAAGAGGCTTACAGGGAGAAGGCAGGAGTCAGCCCTAGGCAGCGGTTTGAACCCAGGATAGCTCAGGGGATCCCTTCCCTCCACCCCTCTTTCCTTTGTTAGCCACGACCAATTAGCTCAGCAGTGACCCCCCTGTTCCCAGCAGTGGTAGAGCCCACATCGATTTTTTGCAGGATTCTGTTACCTTGCTGAGAACCCCATCATGCCTTCTTAAATGAAGAACATAAGAACATAAGAAAGGCCGTACCGGGTCAGACCAAAGGTCCATCTAGCCCAGTATCTGTCTACCGACAGTGGCCAATGCCAGGTGCCCCTGAGGGAGTGAACCTAACAGGCAATGATCAAGTGATCTCTCTCCTGCCATCCATCTCCATCCTCTGACGAACAGAGGCTAGGGACACCATTCTTACCCATCCTGGCTAATAGCCATTTATGGACTTAGCCACCATGAATTTATCCAGTCCCCTTTTAAACATTGTTATAGTCCTAGCCTTCACAACCTCCTCAGGTAAGGAGTTCCACAAGTTGACTGTGCGCTGCGTGAAGAAGAACTTCCTTTTATTTGTTTTAAACCTGCTGCCTATTAATTTCATTTGGTGACCCCTAGTTCTTGTATTATGGGAATAAGTAAATAACTTTTCCTTATCCACTTTCTCAACATCACTCATGATTTTATATACCTCTATCATGTCCCCCCTTAGTCTCCTCTTTTCCAAACTGAAGAGTCCTAGCCTCTTTAATCTTTCCTCATATGGGACCCTCTCTAAACCCCTAATCATTTTAGTTGCTCTTTTCTGAACCTTTTCTAGTGCTAGAATATCTTTTTGAGGTGAGGAGACCACATCTGTACACAGTATTGGAGATGTGGGCGTACCACGGATTTATATAAGGGCAATAATATATTCTCAGTCTTATTCTCTATCCCCTTTTAATTATTCCTAACATCCTGTTTGCTTTTTGACCGCCTCTGCACACTGCGTGGACATCTTCAGAGAACTATCCACGATAACTCCAAGATCTTTTCCTGACTCGTTGTAGCTAAATTAGCCCCCATCATGTTGTATGTATAGTTGGGGTTATTTTTTCCAATGTGCATTACTTTACATTTATCCACATTAAATTTCATTTGCCATTTTGTTGCCCAATCACTTAGTTTTGTGAGATCTTTTGAAGTTCTTCACAATCTGCTTTGGTCTTAACTATCTTGAGTAGTTTAGTGTCATCTGCAAACTTTGCCACCTCACTGTTTACCCTTTCTCCAGATCATTTATGAATAAATTGAATAGGATTGGTCCTAGGACTGACCCTTGGGAACACCACTAGTTACCCCTCTCCATTCTGAGAATTTACCATTAATTCCTACCCTTTGTTCCCTGTCCTTTAACCAGTTCTCAATCCATGAAAGGACCTTCCCTTTTATCCCATGACAGCTTAATTTACGTAAGAGCCTTTGGTGAGGGACCTTGTCAAAGGCTTTCTGGAAATCTAAGTACACTATGTCTACCGGATCCCCCTTGTCCACATGTTTGTTGACCTCTTCAAAGAACTCTAATAGATTAGTAAGACACGATTTCCCTTTACAGAAACCATGTTGACTATTGCTCAAGAGTTTATGTTTTTCTATGTGTCTGACAATTTTATTCTTTACTATTGTTTCAACTAATTTTCCCGGTACTGACGTTAGACTTACCGGTCTGTAATTGCCAGGATCACCCCTAGAGCCCTTTTTAAATATTGGCGTTACATTAGCTAACTTCCAGTCATTGGGTACCGAAGCCGATTTAAAGGACAGGTTACAAACCTTGGTTAATAGTTCCGCAACTTCACATTTGAGTTCTTTCAGAACTCTTGGGTGAATGCCATCTGGTCCTGGTGACTTGTTAATGTTGAGTCTATCAATTAATTCCAAAACCTCCTCTAGTGACACTTCAATCTGTGACAGTTCCTCAGATTTGTCACCTACAAAAGCCAGCTCAGGTTTGGGAATCTCCCTAACATCCTCAGCCGTGAAGACTGAAGCAAAGAATCCATTTAGTTTCTCCGCAATGACTTTATCATCTTTAAGCGCTCCTTTTGTATTTTCATCGTCAAGGGGCCCCACTGGTTGTTTAGCAGGCTTCCTGCTTCTGATGTACTTAAAAAACATTTTGTTTAAGTAAGGAGAAACGCTTGCCCCTCTGCATCACTCCATTCCCCTGCCTGGCCCCTGTCACTCCATCTGCCTGAGGGTTTTTCCCTCTCTCTCCCCATGCCCCATGAAAATCCCATCAGTGTTTAAGGTCGGCCCACACCACCTCTTTCGAGGGGGAGATCTTCTCTAGCCAAAGGCAATACCCCCAGCCCAGCCTCTGCTGGGACACTGCCTGTCAGCTTCTAGCACTGCTCTGCTACCAACACTGGACCACGACCCCAAGAACCAGTCTGCCTTTACATTTTGCGAAAAACAAAATAGCATTTAGAATTCAACCACTAGGAACAAGCCACTATCTGGGGATTTACCCCCTGGAGATTTTAGTATTTAAAAAAACTAGAGGCTGGCAGGGAGGAGTATAAGCACCCTGTACAGTTCTAGACAGTCACAAACACAATAAACTAGGATTTCTATAGAGACTGATTCATGGACGAGGCACAGCTGGTACTAACGTCTCTATGAACAAAGAGAGGAAGGGTCAAGTATTTGAATCTCAAACCAGTCATCAACAGAGCACCGTGAGTGACACTCAGTACCCGCCTAACTCTGCTATCACTGAAGCCAGCAGTAGCTCAACAGGAGAAGAGTTTAGCCAACACGGAGTGCTTTTGAAAGTCCCAAGTCCATGTTTTGTGAATGATCTCCGCCTAGTGCCCCAGACTGATGCTAAAGGCGTGACGCAGAACAAGATGCACCCCTACGAAGCTCACCCCTTACCTAATACTTTGCTGGGGTTGGTATCCAGTCGCAGAATGGCCATCGCTAGAGGAAGCGTTAACGTTATGTAATGCTTCGAGTCTTGAAACAGGGGGAATTCAGGGAGAATCAGGTAGATTCTCATTGCCTCAACGTCTGGTGGGGAGCTGGACAGCTGGGGAATCAAAAAGCTTTCAAAGCTCTTTAAGATCTGGAGGGGGAAAAAGGACAAGAGAAGTTAACTCAGCATACACCCCTGAAGAACAAGAGGAGGCTGGCTCAGTGCTCACCTAAGACCACGTTGTGCGCATCTGGCACATTTGTCTCATTACCAGCTCTTTTGTACTCTGCTATGTAAGTGTCAGTACACTTAAGGGTCTAAAGATAACTCACTAAAGCAAGGAAGTACTTTGTGAAGGCTGAAAATCCAGGCTGACATTCCCATCTGTTCTCTCAGCCTGCAGGGTGGACTCTGGGAGTGAAGGGCAGCAGGAGGAAAAAGGTAAAGTGATAGTAATTTAATCCACTGCTTAAGCTTTTGTGCTCTTAAATCTGACACTGATACTAAAAATCCTTTTGCAGACCTGAATTCCGATTCTTTCTGTTCATTTTTGTTACACTTTATTATTATAGTTTTGAGGGTTTAAGTGAGCAACGTCACACTCCCCTCTCCAAAAAACCCTCCTCCATTTGGCTCTGTTGAAATACAGTATTTGCTAGGTGGCGAGTAGACAGGTGTGTACAGCAATATCCTCTTAAAGCACATTCATTTTTAACCCACACAAAGACTACAGGATCGCTGTACAAAAACCTAGAGGCCGCAGTGTAATGCAACACCGGAGAACTGTCGTTCCATTTCACCTACTGCATCCAAAAACACATTAAAAGAACATTGAGGGTGCAGAGTCAAGCACTCTAGTTAGGAAATGCCCCTCTTCCCCCCCTTGTTGCTATTGCCTCTCCTCTACCCCCTCCTCAGCCTTCTGCTCCTCTCCCTCTGCCCTGCATCTCCTTTCCCTGTTCCTCAACCCTCTGCATTTTGAGTCGGCTCGCAGCATGGTCAGTCACTCCCTGGGGATGGTGCATGTGCAGTCTGGCTGGCACGTAGGAGCTGTGAAAACATCTCTTTGGAGAATGTAGCTGCCCAATTCTAACAAGTCTCTACTGAGCACATGCAAACAGATTTTTTTTCAGGGGCTTAAAATTTGGGTAGATTTTCACAGGGAGGGCAGATGACTCATCTCTGACACCCAACCAACCCCCTTGCCAAATATCAAGTCCTTGCTTCAAAGCATTGAGGTGCTAAAGCTTTTCAATGGAACTGTTGCAAGAATATTTTTTTTTAACGTGGTCAAAACAATGTATTTTTCCCTAAACTCATTCTGAGAAACGGATGAGCAATTCTAGCCGAAACTTTCTCAGAAAAGTCAGCCTGAAGTGGACAGCCAGCCTGGAAAATTTCAGCTTGAGGTTACATTTAGCAATGTTACAAGCAGCTGAAAACAAGGTCTTATAACTGGAAGTGTTGGGCAGCCGTAACGACAGGTGCCGGTACCTGTGCTGCCTATAACAAACGGAGTTTCATTATACGGAATCCATTGTAAATGGGATCCACTCTGCATGCAACAAGGATACTATGAGTCACGTTACCCACAACATTACTATACAATTCAACACACCTAGGTGGTCTCTGCTCTGGGGAAACAGGTTAAAAAAGCAGGTTAATACTGAGGTGCAAGATGACAAAAATCTAACAGACAAGGCAATTAGCTAATTTAAGACTGCTTTAAATACTTCACACATATTAAGATCTATTATTCCCTTAACTCTAAAAGCAATTTTTAATTAACATGCATCGCTATTAAATTTAGCCTGGAGAAAAAAATCTCTCTTTAAACAGGCCATTGATAAAGCCCAGAAAATAGGTAATAATGAAAATTCACTTTTACTCTATCATCACTATAATAGCTAGAAGAGTAGTAAATGTCTGTAAAAGCAGCAAAGAGTCCTGTGGCACCTTATAGACTAACAGACGTTTTGGAGCATGAGCTTTCGTGGGTGAATACCCACTTCGTCAGATGCATGCATGTGTTCACCCATGAAAGCTCATGCTCCAAAACGTCTGTTAGTCTATAAGGTGCCACAGGACTCTTTGCTGCTTTTACAGATCCCGACTAACACGGCTACCCCTCTGATAGTAAATGTCTGTGTCCATAAGTGACACAAATGTATTTCGGGGGGGGGCTCTGAAAAGGACCATGTCCTACAAGTCTTAGTGAACAAATCCATCCATCATTAACTAACGCTGCACTAGAGAGTATAATTGCCACTACTTTTTAGAAATAAAAGTAAAATGTTCTGGCTTATATTGCCTCTTGCTTACACCAGTGTGAATCAGGAATAGCTGCGCTGAAGTCAATGGAGTCACTGGTGTAAACAAGAGAAAAATTAGGCCCACTATATGTAGCCATATACCTGTATCTAAAAGGGTTTCGTTTCCTCCGCAAGCACATACAACTCCATCTCCCATTAACATCAGTGGGAGAACAGACCTCTAAGAAGTGCAGTTACTCTACAACTCCTGAAAATCTGACAACGTTATAGCAAAACGTTAGTATTTCTCACCAGAGCATCATCAATAGTTATTAAAAAGACTGTGGGCCAAATCCTCAGCTGGTGTAAATCAGTTTAGGTCCACTGAAGTTGCCACACCAGCTGAAGATCCTACTTTGCATTAACGGCAGAGACCCAGTGTGACAGACTGAATTTTGTAAAGCAATGAGTAGCCAAATACAGACGCATGCAAAACTAAAATTCCGCATCACAAGATGTACTTGTGCAGTTTCATTTCTATGTGATGTTTCATTTCTATGTGACGTTTCATAACGTCTTAGTAAAAGTTTTGTGCAGTAATAAAGTCCTAGTTACGCCACTCTATTATTCAGTCTTTCCTAAAACATTCACCGAGATCTGAATTTACAGGTGCAGGGGATTAGCAAGCATCTGCTCTGCGTATCACACACACACTTAATTGCAAACACTTTTTAAAAACAGTTACAGGGCCAGATTGTCACCTGGCGAAGATCAGTGTAGCTCCATTGAGATTACTAGAGCTAGGCTGAATTACACTAGTTTAGGACCTAGCCTGTAGCTTTCAATAAAAACTGCCTCACATTTTTTAAATTCACACACACACACACACACACACACACACACACACACACACACAGAAAAACCCCCTCTGACAACACCATGAAACCGTTTTTTTTAAAAATACTTATACAACACCTTTATACCTGGTCTAGCAGGATGGAATGCTGAGAGTTCATTAGCTTCTCAAACAACACTCTGGTGGAATTCAGGTCAATTCCTGGGATTTTGGGGCTGGTTTTAAAATGTTCATCGATCCTAAAACAAAAAACAAGCCCCAGACAGATGTAAGTATAGGAAAGATATAAGATACACAGGCAAAGTGCACCAATAGACAGAGAGATAACAAGACTTAGAAAACCTGGAATCTTTGGCTAAATACAATAGTGCAAGATAAACTATTCCTTTTATTGTACTCCCTCTGGGTCCTAATCTGGGAACCAGAGCCCTGCATGGAGTCTACTGATGTTAGTGGGACTGCACACAGGCCAAAGGGTCTGCCCACACAGATCCAGTTGCAGAACTGGGACCTAAGCTTGAAAAACGGCAGTCCTGCTAGATGTGGCAAGAGTCCCTATGATGGTCCCCTGGGAACTCAAGTGTTGTTTGTTTTGTTTTTTTCCAGGAGAGGGCGGACAAAGACGTTGACTGTGGTTAGGGCCACACAGTAGAACTTGGAATGGTTTTCAAAGGAGATGAGGCTGGGTTTTTCAAAGCAGCCTAAGCGAGCTAAACCCCCAATTCCTATGGGCTAACTCCCTTCGGCTCCTCTGACAACCTCACCCTAAAATCTTCTAGCCCTCCAGCTAATCAAGGACCCAATCGAACCCCCAATACAGTTAAGAGGAGTCTTTCCATGGCCTCCAGCTGGTGTTGGATCAAGCCACAAATCCTTTTCTTTTTCGGCCTGACAGACATCTTTGAATGCAAAAGGCTGCATCTCACGGTTTGACTAGGCCCTGGAGCTTCATGCAATACACCTAGTGAGTGATCTGACCCTGCATCAGGTTTAATGGTTTGTATCAGATGCCTACAGCACAACTCTATGCAGGTAAAAAAGCCTGTACAACTTGCAGATGGCAGTAAAAAGGCAATTTCCACAACTCCACAGATCCCAAGCATCAGCACCAAGTATTTCCCCAGAGCACTGTCGGAACCAGCCAGCCTTAACCCTGAACAACGCTAGACGCTCTCAGGAAGGAAAGACACCTGTTAAATATATACTGAATGTGTCAGTTTTCTGCTGCAGCCTGTGATGGGTTGGCTATTATTGCCATAACAGCGCAGATGACGGGGCTGGAAAGAACTCCCGAGTCCTATGGTGCAATGAGGCTCTCGCTGCAATGTGTGGAAGCAGCACACAGGAGCGATGATGATAGTGTGCAAGTCGAGCAGGTATAGTAGGCAAGTAGGCTTTCTCCCCTTTGTCCACACCCAACGGTGCTACAACTTGACTAAGTTCCAAGGTGGACAGCGCATCAGAAGTGACGCTGTAGGGCCTATTTCTCAAGCATATGAAGATTTTTATATTTTTCATATAAAATGACACATTTAAAATACAGTCACGCCTCATATTATGAAGGCTATAAGCAATCACACTCCAGGATTGATGTGCCACTTGGGCACAGATCACAGCCGTTTCCATCAGCGTTAGTTACTGTTTCAGTGTATGATACCATTAATGGTTTTCCAGTTTTGGAGGGGTATCATGTCAGGGTACCCCAACCACACCTACACCCAGCTTATCTTCCCCATTCAAATGAGGTTCTAGAGTTAGTAAATGGAAGCATTTACAATTAAAAAAATAGAATATTTTAAATAAAAAATGAATTTACACCCAAAGACCCCCAAAATGACTGTAGCCTTCTCAGAGAGCCTGAGCTGAAGGCTTCACATCACTGGAAGATGGGAAGAACAAATGGTGTTTTTCTTTCCTGTCTGAGCTGCTCTTGCCCGGTATAACAAGTCTTCCTTCACCTAATTGCAGGCCATGACTCATCATGTCCCCATAAAAAAAGTCGTCAACCTCATCTTATTTTTATTACCTCCCAACAATTTATAGCCACAGTAGTCACAACCCACACCCTTCCCAATCCACCCTGGTCTTTCCACTGAGCTGTGCATGTTCACTTCCTTTAGTCTCCTCCCATCGGTCACACCCTCTAATCCAGGGGTCGGCAACCTTTCAGAAGTGCTGAGCCGAGTCTTCATTCATTCACTCTGATTTAAGGTTTGGTGTGCCAGTAATACATTTTAATGTTTTTAGAAGGTCTCAGTCTATAATATATAACTAAACTATTGTTGTATGTAAAGTTAATACGGTTTCAAAATGTTTAAGAAGCTTCATTTAAAATTAAATTAAAATGCAGAGCCCTCTAGACCGGTGGCCAGGACCCAGGCAGTGTGAGTGCCACTGAAAATCAGCTCGCGTGCCGCCTTAGGCACCTGTGCCATAGGTTGCCTACCCCTGCTCTAATCCTTTACCCATCTTTGTCATCTTTCCTTGAATTATCTCATTTTCTATTGGTCACTTTGATAAAAACGAAAAGCTCAAAACTTTCCAAGGATGACATCATCAAACTGGAATTGCTTCCTCGTTCTTACAGGGCCGCACCTGTACTCACGCCATTCCACCACAAAAGCACATATTTCCCAATAGCGACATGTTGTGAGCTTGGGCCTAGTCTGCCATCAGCCCCAAACCTTCTCTGTGTTATTGCACTGAAAGTGGCAGTCTCACCCAGCCCATATACCCACTGTCATTCTCACTTCACCTCAATAGGCCAACTCTCTCCTTTAGAGTATATTGTTTTGATGACTATTTCCTCAGATAGAAAATAATCATAACTACCCATAGGGTCCCCCAATGTCTTTAAGTCATTTAAGCAATGTTTAATAAAGCAATTCAAGTCTGGTAAGTTTCACTTTGATCCCTCAACAGAAACAGTCACACTGACTAACAACACACTCACAAGTCTTTTTCTTAAGCAATTTGTCTTCCTTTACCAGCAAGTCACAAATCTGCCCCTAAACCTCTTGTCTACATCTATCCAGTCATCACTCTCTGTCCCACTTTTTGGCCTGATCACAAGTTCTTTAGTCTCACGGCCCACTGCAGCAGTGAAGAAAGTAGGTGACTCCTACTTTATCCCTACAGAATAGCAAGCACAAGAAAGCCATGATTCTTGACCCCATTTGGCTACTTACTTCTTCTCCAGGAAGCTTCCATTCCAACAGGCAGCCGACGACAATATCTGCACAACTTCACTGCTTGGAGGGGGAAGACAAAAGGAAACAGGGGTGCTAATATGAACAGATGTCATGCTACACGTCTGCATATCTCACTTGCTCTTTTACCAACAAGTCTAGTTGTTTCCCTTCTATCCCTTGTATGCAAAAGTATCATCATCACCACCCCTGTATTATAAGTGGGGAGACGGCAGGGTACAGAGGTTTAGAGACTTCCTCAAGGTCACATGACAAGTTTTTGGCAGAGATGGGTTGGCACTACCTCCCTTCACTTACAATGCTTTCCCTAGGGCACCCACATTGGAGAGGGAAGGGATTTTTAAATCAGACTGTTCAAAATTCCTTGCTTCTTTTTGTGAACTCCACTCTTGTGTTAAAAGATTCTTTCTTTAGAATCCAATGCCCCCATCCCTTCAGTTAGGATCTGAGAAAGCTCTGACACATCTTCCTGGTTTTGCTATTCCTGATATAAATTATGAATTGGTGCTGGTTTAGACAAAAAGAGAACATCCCAGGTTTAAGAACAAACAGTAACTGAAGTTCAAACATAGTGTGTGTGTGATGCATAGAAATTCTGCTGAGACTTGGGTGATGCATCATTTGAGTTCAGCCCTTAGATTTCTATACCACTTTCAGAACAAACTTTGTGCAATAATCAGAGTAGACCATGAGTAGTGAACTGTACCTAAATACCTTTTGTTTCTTTGTTTGTTTGTTTTTAAAAGGGTTGTATCTGAACAAAGTTTCCT
Source organism: Mauremys reevesii (assembly GCF_016161935.1). Lineage (NCBI taxonomy): Eukaryota > Metazoa > Chordata > Testudines > Geoemydidae > Mauremys > Mauremys reevesii. The sequence continues at coordinate 21,633,270 of NC_052627.1, read as the reverse complement.
AAAAGCTGAATTCTCACCTACTGGCCTTTCCTTTTGATATGAGCGAGACCCAAACTAGAAAATGCTGCTAAGTTCTAAAGCACAGATGCCAACAAAACAATTAAAGAAAAGCTTGTAAAACAAAAGTGGCTTGTCCAATAACACCTACTTGACGGAATTAGAGTTGTTCCGTTCTAATAGCTTTTGTTTCCAAACGTCTATAGTTTCATCATTTATTAAACAAGTGTAACGTAATTGATTTATGGTCCGGAAATCATCAGCAGGCAAGGAATTCTGTGAGAAGATACAGATCTCAGGATTTAAGGAGAAGACACATAACACGTTTCTTTGGGGTGGATTGATAATAGGGCTGCCACACCATTTACCATCCCAAAGGCATCTCTCAACCACCTCCAAAGGAGAAGATACTCCCAAACAAAACTAAAAAGGGAAAGAGGGAAAAGAAAAAAATTGAGAATTTGATTTCTGACACAGTGCCAAAGGCCATTTCAAAGTCACCACTGACAAGTATAGATTGGGTGGACTCAGGGGACTGGTTTTATAACAGTGACTGTGTGATTTATTATTTATATAGCTCCAAAAGGATGCTTGACACTTTAAGGCACCCATCTCTGAGGAAATGAGGGGGAAAAAGTCACCTAAAGCCTCCCCATCCCCTGCCTATCACCACTGTAGATCTCTATATTCGGTGGTCACAAAACTTCATGATGAGCTTATGTTGGCAGACCATCAGCATGCTCACTGTGTGGCCCTAAGCTCACCAACCACACAGTAGGGACCCCCGTTCTACGACTGACAAATATCCCTCTTTTGAGTTTGCACAGCTGCTAATCAGACAGGCTAACCCTGCTTCCTTTCAGAACTGATGCTACCTATGTGAATTCAACAGCAAAGTAAGAAGAGACACATTCCCCCCCCTCCACACACACAGACACCCTCTTGTAGAGAAGAGACAAAGCATTCTTTGCTTACCTCAGATTTGGAGCAAAGTACAAAAGTCCGGTCTCCTCCACAGAAGATGTGTTTAACAATGTGATATTTAAAGGCATCTATTGAAGAAAGAGTTACAATCATGCTACAGATCAATCAACACAAGTTTCCTACTTCTTTCAGCTATGGACCTATATTGCCTAAGGCCCTCTGCACCCTCAACTCCGACTGAGGTCAATGGGAGGGAAAGCATTCATCACCTTGTTAGCAGATGCCCTGGGCTTGGCCCTTTAATATAGAAGGGGGCATAAAGACTCCACTTTCATATCAGAAAAGAAACACCATGACGTGCAAGAAACACTCTTTACAAAAGCAGCAAAGAGTCCTGTGGCACCTTATAGACTAACAGACGTTTTGGAGCATGAGCTTTCGTGGGTGAATACCCACTTCGTCGGATGCATGTAGTGGAAATTTCCAGGGGCAGATATATATATATGCAAGCAAGAAGCAGGCTAGAGATAATGAGGTTAGTTCAATCAGGGAGGATGAGGCCCTCTTCTAGCAGCAGAACTAACCTCGTTATCTCTAGCCTGCTTCTTGCTTGCATATATATATCTGCCTCTGGAAATTTCCACTACATGCATCCGACGAAGTGGGTATTCACCCACGAAAGCTCATGCTCCAAAACGTCTGTTAGTCTATAAGGTGCCACAGGACTCTTTGCTGCTTTTAGAGATCTAGACTAACACAGCTACTCCTCTGATACTCTTTACAAACCTCACCTATTTGCAATTAGTCACAATTAAATGCAATTGACCATCCCAACAATGGGGTGGGGCGGGGCAGGGAAGGGGGGTTATATAGGAACTTAGGCCCAGATCCTACAACTTGAGTCAGACAGGTGGTCCCTAGCACCTGCACGGAGCCTACTGCAGGATCAGGGCCTATATTTTTGTATCTTTTGGCCACTGAAGGCAATGGTTAAAACACTCCGATTTGAATGGCGCAGGATCAGCAAGTAAGTGACACAATGTACGCATTCCAAAGTGCTTGGACCTGTTCGCTAGAACTGTCTAACTAATTCTGACAAGAATGATACTGGTATTTAAAACTAGTTGTCTTGGCCAAAGTTGTGACGACTGTCTCAGATCTTGTTATAGCTGTGAATACTCCTAATGTCATGCTGATTTTCACATTTATGAGAATTTCCTATTTATCAAGTGAAGAGCACTCTTTAAACAGTGAGACCTGAAATGTAGGGTTTGGTTCATTTTTTAAAGTCCTTAAAAATGTTTAATATTTTTTCTGCTCCCTTATTAATATTTACAAAAACTGACTATACAAGGCAAACCAGTAAAACTGATTATACACAAAGTGCTGTTTAATGGACAGAGTAATTTAGCTTTAAAACACAGGAAAAAATATAATTGTGTTAACTTATTTTTTAGTTTTTGTAATCCTACATGTTACTTGCAGCTTTAGTACGTGGTTTTCAGACAGAAATGTGATTTTCAAGTTGATGGCCTCTGTTTAAATAAAATCCTGATACAAATAGCTGAAAACCAGAAATATTAATTGGGATAAAGAAAATCTGGTATTACTTTAATGATAGCAATGAGGGGAATATAAACTTTCATTGTAAGTATTCTGAGATGGCACAGGGCAGGGTCCATTTTAGTTAGGAAAAGTTTTTATACCTAGATTTTTAGAAATCAAATCTGAAATTACATCCAGCTGCTCTCGGACTTAGATTCAAATGTTATGAGCTGACTTCAAAGTTCATTTGTGACCACTTGGATGTCATCACCCCTTTCAGATGAACAGGAGATTCGTTCCAACAGAGGAGCACGCTTGGCCAAATTTATGAACTCAGGCCCTGACCCAAAGGCCACTGAAATCAACGGGAACCTGTCCACTGACTTCAGTGAGCTTTGGATCAGGCTTTACAATGATAAAGATCAATCCCCATCCCATGTTTTACCAACTAAAATTACAGCTACTTTTGAATTTTAAAATAAAAACCTGTCAATTATTTTGTTGTAATGTTATAGAGAAAGCCAATATGATGTCTATGGAGAGAAAAATCCCCATTCCCTAAGTACGATGGAATGGTTTCCCAGCAGTCAGCCACTGAACAACTTATCAGTGTTTCACCAGTGGCACAGAGTGGCCCAGTCGAAGGCTCAGCACTGCCATGCAGAAGATGAGAAAGGCACAAATTAATTCCCAGGGTCCTCCCAGTTATGTGGTTTTGTTGTTTGCAGTTTCACTCTAAGGCTATGTCTATTTAAAGTGCAAAATGTCCCTTTTTTGCGCTAAAGCCGTGGGAGCGGTTAATGAATTTTTGCACCAAAACAGGAGCATTCAGCCATGCTAAAGTGCGACAGAATTCCCTATGCTAATGTGAGGAATGTGGATACCGAAGACAGATGGGACACAACTGGAGCCCTATGCACAGCACAGTGTGAAAACACCTTCATGAGAGGCATACAGCTCTTCCCACTGTTCTTTTTGCGCTGTTGTGAAAGTGAAGACACATTCTACCAGTGTAAACACGTTTTGGCCTCCAGGAGATATTCCATAAGTCCAAAAGTGACCATTCTGGCCAGCATCTCTGCTGCTCTGATGCCAGGTAAAAGGACTCTGCCCCTCCCCCTGTAAGCCCCAGGAAGTTTGAAACTCCCTTTCCCTTTGCTTGTAGATGTGGCGGGGAAAGCAGCCAGACAGCAGGGGGGGTTAAAAAAAATGCCACAAAAGAAACAAGGAAGTAATGGGGCTGCTGGGACATGAAGCAGTAGGGTGACCAGATGTCCCGATTTTATAGGGACAGTCCCGATATTTGGGGCTTAGTGTTATATAGGTGCCTATTACCCCCCAGCCCCGTATCGATTTTTCATACTTGCTGTATGGTCACCCTATGAAGCAGTGCAGCATGGGTGGGAGGGATAGCTTAGTGGTTTGAGCATTGGCCTGCTAAACCCAGGGTTGTGAGTTCAATCCTTGAGGAGATCACTTAGGGATCTAGGGCAAAATCAGTACTTGGTCCTGCTAGTGAAGGCAGGGGGCTAGACTCAGTGACCTTTCAGGGTCCCTTCCAGGTCTATGAGATAGGTATCTCTCCATATATAGATCTCATTGTTATAGAGGGACACTGAGCAGAGACCCAGAATGCCTTCCACTCACCCCCTTCCCACAAGACTTATCGAGAGAGCTGCACTGTGGGATCGCTGCTCTCTTCTGCAATGGAAGTGCTGCTAGTGTAAACACTCTCTGACACCTGAGGAATTAAGCAAGTACACAAACCAGCACTTTACTTTCACTGGTTCCCTATCACCAGTGAAACTTACAGCACAAAAACTATGCAAGTGTAGACATATCCTTAGTCAAATGCAAAACATCTTTAGCTCATTTCAGCCTGTGCTTGTCTCTTTGCGATGCTACTCCGTATCACACACAAAAACAGAACACTTACCAGCTCTACCTGCGAGCTGCCCATTATGAGCCACCCAGTGACCTTTCACTGGAGATGGGCATTTAACATTGCATATGTGTCCAGTTCCCAGCTGGCCTTTTGTTCCGCAGCCGAATGCATAGATCAGTCCTGAAGAAGGCACAAGGGCTAGAGTGTGCTGTCTGCAATGAAGACAGTTGCAATGTTTGTGCCAAGTTTAAATAATATTTTTTTCAAAAGCAGACTAAAAACTAGCCATGAAAACTATGGGCCAGCACCTCAGCTGGAGTAAATCAGCACAGCTCCATTTCCATCAATAGCAGATTGCTAATTTGCACCAAAACAGGAGCATTCAGCCATGCTAAAGTGCGACAGAATTCCCTATGCTACTGTGAGAAATGTGGATACCTAAGACGAGGGGACATGACTGGAGCCCTATGCACAGCACAGTGTGAAAACACACTCAACCTTTCTCCTAAACACACTTGGATTCATTCCTCAAATGTAATGAGTTTGCTGGTGTTGGCCTAGTCATTGGCAAAGGTCTGCCACATCACAAGGCTACTACAGAATGTAGCATTAGTAACTTACTCTCTTTCGCTGAGCAAGGCTGGAAATAATTAGGGTCAGGAGAGTGCAGCTAGAGACTCTGACTTTCAGGCCAGATGGGACCATCATGATCATCTAGTCTGACCTGCACATTGCAGGCCAACCAACCTCACTAACCCACTCCTCAATAGGGCCATAACTTCTGTCTGAGTTACTGAAGTCCTCAAATCTTGATTTAAAGACTTCAAGTTACAGAGAATCCACCATCTACTCTGGTTCAAACCAGCAAGTGACCTCTGGTTCAAACCAGCAAGTGACCCTGCAGTGGAAGGTGAAAAACCCCAAGGGTCTCTGCCAATCTGACCTGCCAAAAATTCCTTCCTGACCCCACATATGGTGATCAGTTAAATCCTAAGAATGTGGGCAAGACCCACCAGCCTGACACCTGGGAAAGAATTCTTTGTAGTAACTCAGAGCGCTCCCCTTCTAGTGTCCCATCTCTGGCCATTGGCGGATGGGTCATATGCTATTGTAGGCGATCTCATTTCACCATCCCTTCCATAAACTCATCAAGCTCAGTCTTAAAGCCAGTTAGGTTTTTTGCCTTCACTGCTCCCCTTGGAAGGCTGTTCCAGACCTTCACTCTTCTGATGGCTAGAAACCTTCATCTAAAGTCAAGCCTAAACATATTGATGGCTAGTTTATATCCATTTGTTCTTTTGCCAATATTGGCCCTTAAATAACTCCTCTATCTTCCTGGTGTTTACCCCCCTGATGTTTTTATAGACTGCAATCATACCTCCCCTCAGCCTCAGTTTTTTAGGCTAAACAAGCCAACCTCCTTACGTCTCCTCTCATAAGACAGGTTCTCTGTTCTTCTGATCATCCTAGTGGCCCTTCTCTGCACCTGTTCCAGTTTGAATTCCTCTTTCTTAAACATGGAAGACCAGGGTTCCACACAGTATTCCAGAGGAGGTCTCACCAGTGCCTCGTATAATGGTAATAACGCTTTAGGATCCCGTTGGGCTGTTTTTGTATAGGGGGATCTTACACAGCACCAGGCCATAGCATGATTAACAGCCCAAATCAGAACCAATCTCATTTACAGAGAACATTAAAATTCAGACATACAAGAGGTTATAACCTAGTGACCTGTAAGTGTGATCTACAAGGCAGAGAGGTATCTAACCCCTTCATTTGCACCTGAAAAAATAAAAGGGCTATCCTCCACAAGATGAGAGTTGTTCATTCCACACAGTCACTCACCTGCCACAAGCGATCTGGGACACTTCGCTGCCCATTAGCTCCAGAACCCTCCGGGGGTTAACCTCATCATTCATGGAATCGTGGCCAAGCTGCCCGCAGGAACCAGCACCAAACGTGAACACGCCTCCACTCTGTTAGCAAATCAGACAGCCCATGCACCATTTAGTGAGCCATTTCCCGGTAGATCTCTCCGTCTTGTTTCCCCAACCATTCCCCAGCTTAAAGAGAGACAGCACTAGGTATGGAGGTATATGAAAAGGCAGCTTTCACAATTCCTGACAGTGCAATGTCCAGGGAAGCATTTATAAAAACTAAAATGGTCAACTCAACTGCTGGAACTCTCTCTAGGTACTTCTATGCCACACGCGCTGCTCCTTCACCTTCTGTTAACAATCCCAGCTGCTTTCAGATGGTCAAATAGCACAAATGACTAAGACAGCTTCCCCCACTCCTGGATCAGCATCTTTGATGCCTCATAACTTTGGAGTCCACTTCCTGTCCTGGCTGGTGGACGGCAGCTCCACTTTAACTTTCAGGGTATGAGGCAAAGTCCATCTGTTTGGGTGGACCTTTGAGGAGACTGGAGGTGGAAGGCTGTGCTATTTGCTGATGAGCTGCTGGTTTTTTGTGGGCTCTGCCACTGTTTTGCTAAGGTTTGGATTTCATTGTTATGCACTGTGTTTTTGATGTCTTGCCAAGGTACAGTGGGTGGGTGTGAATATAAAACATAATTCAATCCAAATCCAAACCAACAAAAGTTAATGTCTCCACTACAGAAGAGTACAGGGAGCGTGGCTTGGTGATTAATCTTAGAGTAAAGTAAAACAAGATTTCGTACTTAAAGACAATCATGCTGGGGCCAGGAGAGAGAAGAGAGGTGCGAAAAGCCACACGGTTCTTTCCTGATATCACCCACAAAGCTAAACTAAGCAAACCCAGTAAGAAAGAAAGAAGCTAGTAAGGAATTCCTGGATTGATTGGTGCCTTTACCTTTGTCAGAACTGCTGTATGTTCTTCTCCACAGCTGATATAGACGACCTTCTGAGTCCGTAAGAGCTTCACGTGGCAAGGGGACTCTCGGTCTGCATTAGAGACAATGGGAGCAAAGGAGGCAATTCATTGATAAGGTGCTAAAGTACTTGAAAAACTCTCGCAGCCTGATTTTCAGAGGCGATGAGCACCCACAACTCTGACATCAGCAGGAGCTGCAGGTGCTTAGCAACTCTGAAAAAAATCAGACTCTTAAGTGTTTAAATGGCATTTCCCATCTCCAAAGTTTAAGAGCCCTAACTGGAGCCACAGCGTGATCCAGCCATAGTAAGCAGATGAGCAGCTAGGTAATATATTGCCAGAAGACCATGTGAGACAGAGTTAAGTTCTGCAGAGCTGGGACATTCTCAAGGATAACACTGCAGGGGACACAAGAGAAACTTGCAAAGTCACACTCAAGGATACTTTTGTGTTCAAACTGGCAGGGGTAGAGGGTTAGGGTTAGGGAGTTAGAGACTATTTCAGCCCAACTCTAGCTGGAGAAGAAGAGGTTCCTTTGAGATCAGTCATCTGAAAACATGCTGGACAAAGATGACCCCCCAGGGAGCCACAAAGAAATGACTCACGTGGAGAGATTATCCTACAAGGGTGAAAGGATAAAATGAAAGGTATCTACTGGGATGACCAGAGTACCTGAAACCAGTTCAAATGTGATCAATGGAATTTTTTTTGGATGCATTTTCATGTGTAACAATTTCCCATCTACCAATACATTGTTGCTTGTTTTATTGGATAGTGGCCCTGGTTTTAATCTTTGTTCATTCAAGATGGTTACTAGAAGTCTAAATACTAAGAGGGTAAACTAGAGTGCCTGACACGATTGTCATCCCGGAAATTTGGTGGAATGAGGATAATCAATAGGTAAGGCTAAGATTTACTCACGGGTATTTTTAGTAAAAGTCATGAATAGGTCACGGGCAATACACGAAAACTCACGGCCCAGGACCTGTCCATGACTTTTACTAAAAATACCCCTGACTAAATCTTAAGGGGGTCGCTGCTGGGGAGCGGGCATCTGGAGGGGCTGCTGTTGGGGAGGAAGCCGGGGTGGGGGAAATCTGCTTGATGGGGGGGTCACCCTGGGAGGCTGCTGCTGGGGGAGGCTGGGGCCAGCTGTGGCACCCGTTGCTGGGGGCCGCCGGCAGCGGCTGTACCGGCCACCTGGGCACCTCTACCAGGGGCCACCTGGGGAAACGGCTACTCTGGCTGCCTGGGGACCACCGCCGGGGGCTGCCGGCAGCAGCTGCACCAGCCACCTGGGCACGGCCGCCGGGGGCCACTGGCAGTGACTGCACTGGGCCATCTGGGGAAATGGCTATGCCGGCTGCTTGGGGACCGCCGCTAGCAGTGGCTTCACAAGCCACCCAGAGACTGCTGCTCAGGTGGTCCCCGGGTCAACCGCACTGGCTGCTGCTCGTGCAGTCCCTGGGGCTGGCTAGCTGCCTCAGCAGCAGCCGGTGCGGCTGGCCCCTGGGCCACTCCAGCAACAGCTGGTGTGGTTGTCCCTGAGCCCACCTGAGCAGCTGGCCCCAGAGCCAGCTGCTTGGGTGGCCTTGGAGTGAACCACACTGGCCCCCGCTGACATCACGGAGGACGTGGAAAGTAAGGGTATCCGTGACTTCTGCGACCTCCGTGACAAACACGGAGCCCTATCAATAGGACACGGTAATACCAGTGTACAAAATATATAGGCATGACAGAGTAGGTAGCACTGGTGGGGGAGTGGAACTATATGTGAAAGAAAGCAGAGAGTCAAATAAAGTAAAAATCTTAAATGAATCAAACCGAACCATAGAATTTCTATGGATAGAAATTCCATGCTTGAACAATAAGAGCATAGCAATAGGAATATACTACCGACCACCCAACTAGGATGGTGACAATGACTGCGAAATGCTGAGGTTGATTAGAGAGGCTGCAAAGGCCGAAAATGTAATGAAATGGGGGATTTCAATCTCCCCATATTAACTGGCAACATGGCACCCCAGGAAGAGATGCAGATAGAATTTGTAGACACCACAAATGACTGCTTCTTGGAGCAGCTTCTCCTGGAACCATAAAGGGAGAGGCAAGTCTTGATTTAGTCTTGATTTAGTGGAGCACAAGAACTGGTCCAAGAGGTGAATATAGCTGAACCACTTGATAATAGCAACCATAATATAATAATTTTTACATCCGTGCAGGTAACCCACACTACCGTAGCTTTTAGCTTCAAAAAGTGAAACTACACAAAAATAAGGAAGCTACTTAAACGGAAATTAAATGGAACAGTCGGTCAAAAGGGTGAAATGCCTGAAAACTGCATGGACACTATTTAAAAACATCATGAGGTACCAATTAAATGTACACCCCCAAATAAATAAAAACAGTACGAAAACCAAAAAAATGCCACCGTGGCTAAACAGTTGAGTAAAAGAGGAGGTTAGAGGTAAAAAGGCATTCTTTAAAAATTGGAAGTCAAATCCTAGTAAGGAAAATAGAAAGGAGCACAAACTCTGGCGAGTCAAGGCAGGCCAAGAAAGAATTTGCTGAGCTAAGGATACGAAAGCTAACAGCAAAAAAAAATTCAAGTAGATCAGAAGCAGGAAGTCCACCAGTCAGTAGAGTCATAGATCATTCAAGGTGTTAACGGAGCACTCAAAGAAGACAAGGCTGTTGTAGACAAGTTAAACAATTTCTTTGTATCAGTCTTCGCTGCTGAAGATATGGGAGAGAGCCTCACATCTGCACCATTTCTTTTAAGTGACAAATCTGAGGAACTGTCACAGATTGACGTGTCAGTACAGGAGGTTTTGGAACAAATTGATACATTAAAGAGTAATAAGTCACCAAGACCAGATGGTATTCACCCAAGAGTTCTAAAGGAACTCAGATATGAAATTACAGAACTCCTAATTGTGGTATGTAACCTATCGCTTAAATCAGCCTCTGTACCAGGTGACTGCAGGTAGCTATTATAATGGCTAATTTTAAAAAAAGGTCCAGAGGCAAGCCTGGCAAATACAGGCCGGTAAACCTAATTTAAGTACCAGGCAAATTGGTTGAAACTACAGTAAAGAAAAGAATTATCAGACACATAGATAAATAGTATGTTGGAGAAGAGTCAACACGGCTTTTGTAAAGGGAAATCATGCCTCACCAATCTATTAGAATTCTTTGAGACTGCCAACAAGCACGTGGACAAGGGTGATCCAGTGCATAAAGTGTATTTGGATTTTCAGAAACCCTTGACAAGGGCCCTCACAAAAGGCTCTTAAGCAAAGTAAGCAATCATGGAATGAGAGGGAAGGTCTTCTCATGGATCAAGTAACGGGTTAAAAGATAAGAAACAAAGCGTAGGAATAAATGGTCAGTTTTCCCAATGGAGAGAGGTAAATAGTGGAGTCCCCCCAAGGATCAATTTGCAGATAATATAAAATTACTCAGTGTAGTTAAATACAAAGCACACTGAAAAGAATTACAAAGTGACCTCACTAAGCTGCATGACAAAATGGCAAATGAAATTCAAAAGTGATAAGTGCAAAGTAATGAGCATTGGAAAAAATAATCCCACATACAAAATGATGGGGTCTAAATTAACTGTTACCACACAAGAAAGAGATCTTGGAGTCATTGTGGATAGCCCTCTGAAAACATCTGCTCAATATGCAGCAGCAGTCAAAAAAGCTAACAGAAGGTTAGGAACCATTAGAAAAGATGTACATAATAAAGTACAAAATCTGATAATGCCACTACATGAATCTATGTGATGCCCACACCTTGAATACTGCATGCAGTTCTGGTCACCTCATCTCAAAACAGGTATTTTAGAATTGGAAAGGGTCTACAGAAGGGCAACAACAATGAATAAGGGTATGGAACAGCTTCCATTTGAAGAGAGATGAAAAAGACTTGGATTGTTCAGCTTAGAAAAAAGATGATTAAGGTGGTATACGATAGAGGTCTATAAAACCATAAATGGTATGTAGAAAGTAAATGATAGTTACCCCTTTACACCACACAAGAACTAGGGGTCACCTGATGAAATTAACAGGCAGCAGGTTTAAAACAAAGAAAAGGAATAAGAACTTCACACAACGCACAGTTAACCTGTGGAATGCATTGCCAGGGGATGTTGTGAAGACCAAAAGGATAACCGGGTTCAAAAAATAATTAGGTAAGTTCATGGAGGATAGGTACATCAATGGCTATTAGTCAAGATGGTCAAAGAGGCAACCCCATACTCCAAGTATCCCTTTGACGTTTTTTGTAGACAATACCTAGAAGTCTGACTTCTCCGTAACAAACACACAAAACAATACTACAGGTGCTACTGATGGCCATAGCTCAGCATTTTAAGGAAAGATAAATGTCCAGTAGCTGTTTGACTTCAGTGGGAGCAGCTTCATACCCTGCACTCTTGAAAATCAGGCCACCTATTTATACCTTAACTTTAGGCACCTATTTTTGAAATCTTTAGCCCATGTAGTCAACAGGTGGAGAGGGGAGACCTGTGCCGTTCTACAGATTTTTTTTCTATTTGAATTATAACAGAACCATAATGCTTTGTCTGTTCACGCTATGGCCACCATTCTGATGCAAGGCTTAAGGCACGTTGCCCGGCACGACACTTCTATGGATTGTTACAGAGAGACAGAACATTAAATCAGTCAAATACCCTAGTGCTGTGAAACACTTGCAAATGCCTATCGATCATGCTGTTAATGTTCATTAAAAATAATTCACAACGGTTAATTCTTAAATGAGTCACTTACATGAGAGAAAACTTTTAGATCTTATAAAAAACACACATGAAACGCCCCCGACACACCTTTTAAAAATGTGTTCTGCCATTCCTCAAAAGAACAAAAATAAAGGAGATACCCTAAAGCATTAATCACACACCACTATTGTTGAGAGAGAAAGAGAGAAACTTAATAGCTACAGAAGGCAAGCTCTGGGACTGTCTTTTAGCGCAATGGAATGCTCTAGGAACCCTGCTCCATGGGGTTCCTAGGAACAAGAACGGCCGTACTGGGTCATATCAAAGGTCTATCCAGCCCAGTATCCTGTCTACTGACAGTGGCCAATGCCAGGTGCCCCAGAGGGAGTGAACCTAACAGGTAATGATCAAGTGATCTCTCTCCTGCCATCCCTCTCCACCCTCTGACAAACAGAGGCTAGGGACACAATTCCTTACCCATCCTGGCTAATAGCCATTCATGGACTTAACCTCCATGAGGAGCTACCACAATGCTAATAAATAATAATATGGAATGGAGCAGTGGCTCTCAAACTTTTTTACTGGTGACCCCTTTCACATTGCAAGCCTCTGAGTGTGATCCCCCTAATAAAGTAAACATGCTGTTTAATATATTTAACACCATTATAAATGCTGGAGACATGCGGGGTTTGGGGTGGAGGTTGACAGCTCGTGATCCCCCATGTAATGACCTCGTGACCCCTTGAGGGGTCCCGACCCCCCAGTTTGAGAACCCCTGGAATGGAGGATTGACCTGCCTAGACACTGCAGCAATTCCCCAGCACTGATGAGACTGCGCACATATGGCATTGTTCAGGTTAAAGTCATACCTTCAACATTCTTTGCACATTTTCTGTGTAATTTTAAAATACAGGTTTGTATTAGTTAGGTGAGCTGCTAAAAGCTGCAACCTTCTACTTACATGTATGTGAAATGTGGAGCAACTTCATGGCTTTATTTTGCAACATATATAAGTATTATGCATAGATAATATTTTGCAATCTACATTATGAAAATGCAGCATATTATAAAAGGCTGTATGTACTGTATATACACACACTTACATACACGGCAAAACAGAATCATCATTACCTTACCTGCATTGCACAATCAATAGCCTACCTAGTAGTTAAAACATGTATTTAAAGCCACTCAGAAAACATTTAAAGAATGCTGACAGGCTCATCTGCACCTGCAGAAAAACCCCTCTGATATATACACCATACTGAAAATATGTTAACAACAATACCAAGGTGTTCGAGGCTAGGATGGACATGACATTTGCTTTTCTGAAACTTATCCATGCTGCAGACTGTTTGGAGACCAGGCTACAAGCAGCTTTGGCTAGCATGGCTGTCAGGGGAAAAAAAGAGTCATTGCCCACATGCCACCAATAAACAGTTTTACAATACTGTGATAATGTCTATTGCTAATCACTGCAGATTGTATACGTGCTGGCTGCTAGCTTCAACCAACCTAGGGCCCTGATCCTGCAGGCTGTTCCACATGGGTGGATCTCAGCTCCTCCGTGGAGCCCATTGACTTCCACAGGAGTTACATATGCTCAGTGCCACTACAAAAACAATCAGACCACTGATTTAGGTGTCAAAATACAGGCACCCAGAAATGTTTGGCCACTCTCTTTTTGACCTTGCTAATTCCTATTTACATCTGCAGAGAGTTTCCTTCCACTGATGGTATAAAAGTCTCATGGACCCTTAGGGAGGAATCACGTTTCCGTGCTCTCTCCTATAAACCACTTGGTAGAATGATGGATTATTACAAAAAGCAAAGCCATGCTCAGCAATCAGCTCATCCTTCGTTGTTAAGTGTTCCAATACCTTGCTCGTCACTTAAGCCCAGCTGTCCTGAGTTGTTCCTCCCCCAGCCAAACACAGCTCCGGAGAGAGACAGGGCAAAGCTGTGAGCTCCGCCAGCAGCAACCTGAGCCAAGGGGATCCCATCGAGAGATGTGATGCGCTGCGGGCTGGTTTGAGAGGGGCATTCTTTACCCAGGCCCAGCTGGCCATAGTTGTTCTGTCCCCATGTGAAGAACTGGCCGTCTGAAATGAAGACGGACAACTGAAGTTAGTAAGTAAAATCTGCCCAACATCAAAACAAATCTGATAAGCCTGAATAAGAAACAGTGCTTTGGGCTTCAGTGCTACTGAAGGCAGGAGTGGTGACGAAGACGCTACTGGCTACAAAAATGTGCACTATGGAGCTACCAGGTAAAATAATAAATAAAGTGTGTGATTGAATTAGGAGATTCAGCAGATATTATGGTAAAACAGACAGAGGACTGACAGAGTGGAAAACTACTATGGGTTACACGCCGCTAAATAGAAAAGGACACGTGTTCTGCATGCTGAAGAGAAGCACCCAGGAATGCTTTTCCCAATGTCACAACGACTGTAATCATGAACTTTTTTTTTTTTTTTACACAGAGACTGAAAGACTTAAAAAAAAAATTCCAGCTAATAATAATAATTGGAGATATACCTATCTCCTAGAACTGGAAGGGATCTTGAAAGGTTCATCAAGTCCAGCCCCCTGCCTTCACTAGCCGGACCAAGTACTGATTTTTGCCCCAGATCCCTAAATGGCCCCCTCAAGGATTGAACTCACAACTCTGGGTTTAGCAGACCAATGGTCAAACGACTCAGCTATCCCTCCCATTCAGCTGCCCTATAACAGTTAGGCAGTTGGTGTGCTGAGACCATCACTTTTCTTTCTGACCAGAATTCTCTCCTCATGTCCTTGGGCTCCCTCCACCCGCTTGTGGTCTCCAGCGGTTTTCTGTAGTTCATTGCAAGCTCCTTGCGCAGCGCTGTCTCTGTGTTATGTGAGCACATGGAGCATAGTGCCACGGGGCCCTGGCCTCTAAGCACGACCACAACACAAATAATATTATCATTAACAACATAGATTGAATGTGACAGTACCTGCCGCGAGAGCTAGGCAATGCCAATTGCCACAGGAAACCTGCAGTATCGTCTGTTGGTTCAGTTTCTTTATTAACCTAAAGAGGAAAGGTTATTTTAAAAAGTAACCACGCACACACACATACACACACAATACTATTAGACAGAACAAGGAACAAGGGTCTCAAGAGACAGAGGGGGAGGTTTAGACTGGATATTAGGAGAAACTTTTTCACTAGGAGGGTGGTGAAGCACTGGAATGGGTTACCTAGGGAGGTGGTGGAATCTCCTTCCCTAGAGGTTTTTAAGGCCCGGCTTGACAAAGCCCTGGCTGGGATGATTTAGTTGGGGATTGGTCCTGCTTTGAGCAGGGGGTTGGACTAGATGACCTCCTGAGGTCCCTTCCAACTCTGATATTCTTTTATTCTATTATTAGAGTCCATCACATCTTGCCAGCGCACGTGCTCATTCTAAACCAAAACCAATATTTTCCCTGCAACATGTTTCCCCTACAGAGATATATAGTTCTAATTTTGAGGAGATTACAGTTATACCCATTCGGGATACAAAGCAGTGGAGCGGCTAAAAACACCCCTGGACAGTAGAGTAACACCACAGACTTCAACTAGCTTTAATAGAGCCAAGCTAACTTTTTCACTACAGCTGAGCTCTATCATTTGTAGATTACTTAGAACAGCTGGGTCGCAGTGTCTATAGTGCTAGCCTCTGTCAAGCAACTGGTGTTTGCCAGTGTCAATGGGTGGGATGTGCAGTTTATTTCTGTTTACTAGCTAAGGGCTTGCATGGAGAATGGCACAAGGCTCATAAGGTGCAGTTATTTTTTTGAAACACTCAGAAAATGGCACTGAGGGGGTTTCCATTTTTGCTTCCATGATTTTTGTATAACTCTGCTCAATTTACAAGAGATGTTTTCCTAGCAGCCAGTACCATAGAGTCAACCTGACATCTGTGAGCCAAGCTGGAGTCCTTCAGATCATGCATCATCAAGATTCTGAAACTGGAACTTCGTTAACGGTTTTGCTCATGATGCACAATCTAGAAGAGCTTTCAAGGTTCCTCTTCCATCTCTGTATTGGCTCTGCCAGGCTACCAGGAACAAGTAACAGAGAAAGCATATATCTGCCCCTAAAGTAAGGCGTTCTGACTCAATAGGTACAGGGACTAGGTAGCTGGATTAAGGTGATGTTTTTCATCATTTTTCAGACGATACCAAGCTTATTATGCTTTTTAAGACTTTCAGCACTTTGAAATGATAGGAACCAATCAGATTAAACAAATGTAAAAAATGTCAAATGTCAGCATTATCTAAAGATTTCTGAGTAATATTAACTACAGTGCTGATATGGGCAGTTTCATAGTTCCTTATTGAACTGTGATGGGCCATAAACTCAACTAAGTAAAATGAGTGACTAGACAACGCTGCATGAGGTTTTCAAAATCACAGCGCTCCTTCATACATCTAAGTTTAGTTCTCTAGTCTTGAAAGACAGATCCCATAGCACAAGAATTTTTAGGGAGTAAAAGGGTGGTTGGGTGCCAATCAGCATTTTCATTGCATCCCAACTCCTCCCCACGTCTCATACAAAGTTCTAAAATATTATAGCATCAGAAAAAAAAGTACCTGCTAATTTACGCCCCATTTTTCCTCCTGAGAAACCAGAGTGCAAGGTCCATTTCGTCTGTGATAGCGTAGTATAATGCATCGAATTGTGCAGCAGAACTTAACAAAAACTCATCTCTGGACCAAAAGGGATGAATGACTTGCAAGGTCCTTTGCTTGTCATTTTTATTTTGTTTAAAATTTCCCAGGAATTGATTGGTGTATATTACAAAAAATTAAAAGTGAAAAATCAGTGCAAAAAATTAACTTCTGTTTTCAGGGTCAAAATCGGGGTTACTAGGGAAGGATGAGAGGACAGAAAAAAAGGCAATAGAGAAAGTAGGAAGAATATTCCTCACCCAGAAGGAGAGATGGTGACTCAGTAACCTGGGCGGCCCATGTTACTGAGTCGCTATCTCTCCTACTGGAGAAAGCAACTGGGTCCAGGGAGTTCTGGCCCTTCTTTTATGAGTACTTGAACACACGTGTATACATGTGCATGCGTATCTTCCACTACATTGCCTCACTCTGACAGTCTTGCATTTACACTTAGACTAAACCGTAATTAACATAAATAATGTAATGGATTGGATTTTCTTAACTTAATCCATATTTTCATGTACCTGAGAGGTCCAAAATTAATTTGTGGCGGGGCGTGGGGAGAAAGAAGAGAAGAAATCAGTGGAATCCAAACAGCTTTTGTAAAACCTGAGACTTTTTCCAGTAAAAACCAAAACCAAAGGGCCTCGATGACTTGATAACCAGAATAGGGATGGGGAGAAAAGTCCTGCCTTTACTACTCTTAAAACAAGGAGGGCCACTGAAGTTCATGAAAAGACTCACACAGGCCCAGGAAGAAGAACTAGAAGATCTAACTTTATACATTGCATGTGAAAACTTTAGCATTTGGTTCCTGTAAACTTTACCTTGGTACTGCCACAGAATCTTCTCTAGTCGTGATCCCGAGCTGTCCATCACTACCTGCGCCCCAGGCAAAGAGCTGGCCGTGCTCACTGAGTGCCACACTGTGAGACTCCCCGCAGGCAACATGGACTATGTGCTGATCTGCCAATGCTCCAATTTGCTCTGAGGAAGACAAGAAACCCCCTAAGCAACAGGGCAGCTCTCATATTTCTGCATGGACATTACAGCCCTGTACATACACCACATATCCTCGGGTATAAAGAAGACATGTGTTTGTACAGGACCTAGCACAATGAAATCCCAGGCTTGGTTGGGAAGCCCACTACGCACAAGTTGAATACAAATGATGATACAAAAACTGAATTACCCCTCTGTTTATGGTGATTACCTGCCCCCCATCGCCCATGGTATCGGATCACCTCACAACCGTTAATGTATTTCTCCTGCACTGTTTCACAGTCATGTTGCATCTGTGACCAACACCCACATGGCAGCAGAGAGATGCAAAGTTTCCGAAGAGCTCAGTAACTAGCAGCTTCTGCTGTGGCATGTGTCACCCAATTTTCAGGGGATCTCAGTACTCAACGTGCTGGGCTCTCTTGAAAGTCTGGCCAAAACTGTGTCTGCTGAGATTTTTGAAAGTCTAGCCTGATGTAGTGTTGTAGTGTGCGAGTAATGTGCATCAAAGCAAGTGTAATTAAGGTACAGGTGCAGGGCATGTTGCAGCTAAGTATTTAGGGAGCTAATAAAGCGAGTTAGTCATGAACTGGACTGTCCCTGCCTGAGGCTAGGTCTACACTGTGGGGGAGGAGGTGTTGACCAAAGATACGCAACTTCAGCTAAGATTTACCTGGCTGTGAGGATGGCGGTGAGTCGACGGCAGAGTGATCGGGGATCGATTTTATCACATCTACACTAGATGTGATAAATCGATCCCCAATAGATCAATCACTACCCACCGATCTGGCGGGTAGTGTAGACGTACCCATCGACTGTCTCACTCAGCTCTCTTGTGAGGAATCAGTGAGTGACCTAGCAGGCCCCTCCAAAACTCCTCACTCCTTCCTTCCCTACTTCACACATCTTCCTAACGTTAGCTCCACTGCTCACCTCTCTTCCCTATTCATCTCCTGGGACAGTACCCAGCTTACCAAAGCTGAGCTGCTATAATATCACATAGTACCAAGACTGAACCAGGCAGAAATCAATCAGCCCAATTAAATTACTACAAATTATAACACTCTCTCATGTCTGCATTAAACAGTGAGTACATCAAGAGATTTTACAGAGGAGTAAAAGTCAGTCACCCTGCCATAAGAATATTGTCTGCAATTAATTTTTCACTACTAAGTCACTCTATGTATCTGAAATAGCTTTAATGTTATTGTAGCATCAGCGATCAAGGCACTTTCATTACAAGGGTGTTTTTTTAAGTGCTTACTTAACTAAATGAAAATTTCTGTCTTGCAATAAGCTGGCACATGTTTGGTAGCAAAACTTTCCCACCAAATCAAAATGATTTTTAATTAGACAAAAATTAAATACAGATGGAGGTTTCAGACTGGACCAAAAAAGCTTTGCTCTGTCACATGCAAGCAAAGGATTCATTTTCATAAGAAAACCAGGTTGCCTACAGCAGGAGAGGGAAGGGAGGGGAGATTACATTCTATGAAAATAGTGATCGGTGCTTAGCAACTTAGTTTCTGTAACTTTTTCTACCTAATTTAAGATTTTCACCTTCTCTCATAACAGTAAGGGTGGACACACGTAGCTCAGGACTCAGTTGTCAAGAGCAGCCATGTAAGTTACACACACGAGTCCAAGGTTGGGGCAGTTCCGTGCCCAACTGCAGCACTCTGTGGCCTGTTCTGTGCTATTTGCCTTCCAAGGGGAGCAGTGGGGGCAAAAGACATATCTGGCTTCAAGACTAAGCTTGATACGTTTATGGAGGGGATGGTATAATGGGACAGCCTAATTTGGGTAATTAATTCGTCTTTGACTACTAGCGGTAAATATGTCCAATGGCCTGTGATGGGATGTTAGATGGGCTGGGATCTGAGTTACGACAGAGAATTCTTTCCTGGGTGTCTGGCTGGTGAGTCTTGCCCACATGCTCAGGGTTTAGCTGATCACCATATTTGTGGTCAGGAAGGAACTTTCCTCCAGGGCAGATTGGCAGAAGCCCTGGGGTTTTTTTCCCTTCCTCTGCAGCATGGGGCACGGGTCATTTGCTGGAAGATTCTATGCACCTTGAAGTCTTTAAACCATGATTTGAGGACTTCCATGGCTCAGACACAGGTTTGTTACAGGAGTGGGTGAGATTCTGTGGCCTGCATTGTGCAGATCAGACTACAGTATCATAATGGTCCCTTCTGACCTTAAAGTCTATGATTCTATGATTTAGGTGGCCTGTTTTTACAGGCAGGCTCCAAGCACCTAGCTGCTGCCTGGGGGTACCATGGATGGTAAGACTAGGTCATTCATGAGCACACAGTGATACACGGAAAGACTGATTTTGGTTCTAGTTCTACCAGTCTCTTCCTTTTAGTGGCCAGACAATTAAAAGAGGATGTTAGATCATCTTTCGGCTCAAAAGGTAGCGTTCCTGCTTTAGGGTCTGAAAGTCCCCAATTAAAATCCCCAGCTGGAAAGGAATCTTCACAAGAAAACAGAGTGAAGAAATGTCAAATAAAAACATTCCTTGCGTTCATGAGGAACTGGCTTTTGTTACCTTCTTCACTATAAATTGCAGCCCACCTCTCATGTTACCTTAATTGGGCTTGCTGTGATGCACTTACCCATCTGCTATTACAGGCTGTGCAAGGTTTATTCAATATACTCATCACAAACCCACAGTTTCAGCCTTTCCCCAGTCTGTTCTCTGCACATAATGCTCTGCTCATAGCCAAGAGCTCCAAAGGCACAGCCCATATGCTCTGTACAGGGCCGACTCCAGGCACCAGCAGAGGACGCAGGTGCCTGGGGCAGCCAATAGAAAGGGGTGGCACTCTGTCCGGTATTGGGGTGGCACATCCAGGTCTTCGGCAGCGGGTCCTTCACGACATCTCTTCTTCTTCGGCGGCACTTCGGCGGGAGCTCAATCCTTTTGTGCTTTTCTCCTGCCACTTGGGGTGGCAAAAAAGCTGGAGTTGGCCCTGGCGCTGTATTAGCTACATCCTCTTCTGATTGGAACCGAAGTTTAAGCCACACACACAGTGCTACTACATGCAATGCACTATGCTATAGAATCTACCGCTTCCCCCTTAAACAGTACAAAGTGTTACAGGCAACTGGCAAATACTTCCCTAACTCATCCTCCATCACCCCCTCACAGAGTGTAGAGGACAGACAGTTTAAATGTCTGATGCACGTTTACAGGTTCCCATAGGCAATGGCAATCGATACTTGGACGTCAGTAACAGGCATTACTGGACTGAAAATACGTAGCGGAGAAGGGTGTGGCTAGTGCTTTTTATCCCCACTATCTTGTTTTTACCATATTTGCTGGAGATTCATAGGCCAAGCTGAGATAGTTTAATACACCCAGGAACTCACAAAGGAAAATGGTGTGAATCCTTAGATAATGGGAAAGTGTTTAAATATCAAACCAATTACGTTAAAGAGTCAACCTCATCTGACAGCTCTGTAACTCCAAACTGAAAGTGTTTATAGAAAACACACCCAGTCACAGCCCTTCATTTCAGAGAACAGCCGCGCCCCACTGCAGCATCTGTGTTCGGAGCCAGCGTGCCAGCTGGGAATCCCTGAGGGAGTTTTGAAATGTAGCTCTTCGGTCCACGGGACCACTTTCATCCCTAGCTCCCGCTCACCCACTTTTCCTAGGAGAAGGTAACAAAGTTTGATTTATTTTAGGGTCGTCCTCAGATTTTTCTGAATACAAATTGGACCCTGTACTTGGTGCAAGGTCTGTCCCAAGAGAGCTAGGGGTAAAGGTGGCTTGGCTTCCAGTGTACATTTAGAGCAGCCCCAAGTCTGCTTTGATTTATTCCTGGCAGTGGCCCCAATGGGCAATTTTAGCAACCGGCATGAAGAGATGCTGCAGCCATGCTCTCTGCGCAGGTGGAATTCCCAGCTGATAACATCCCCCAGCTTTACAGCTCCTTTGCATCAGCGGAGCAACACAGATGGGTTAGTATAATGGTGAAGAGGCCCACTGTCTTCAAGACAGTTTGACTTCGCCGTAGTCTAGCAGTAGTACCCAGTTCTGGTAATTGGGACCCCTACATTCTATTCTTGACTCTGCAGCCTTGGACAAAGGGAGCCTGCTCATTGGCTTCAATGGGAGCAGAGATAGGCCCAAAATGAATGGGAATGAAAATACCACCTTCAATCTCTGAGCCTTGGTTCCCTCTCCACCCGCCCCATCTATTAAACAGGGATAACATCTACTCCCCAAGGTCATGTGAAGCTTATTTGTAACACACTGCGAGATCCTTGGAAGCAAGGGCTTATTAGAAGTACAAAATTTTTAGTTTCTCATGTTGACCTGGCTGACATAGTTGATTTAATTTTTTTTTAAATATTTCATTTAGCTATTTTAATTAAAAACAATTTTAACAAAAACAAACCTGATATAAAAAAAATTGAATGTTTAACTAAATTCAAAAATTCACATGCTTGTTTTGTTAAAATATTATAGTTTGCTGTTGAAGAACAAAATCCATAAGGTCGTCATTTTAGTTAAATAAAACAATTTAAATGTCTGTCTGGTGATGTTCTCCTCCTAATACATCATGGCAAGAAAATCCTCCAAATATTAATGATTAACCTGTTGAATTGGAGATAGTTCCCCTCCCAATGACTTCATAAATATCTGCTTCAATTACCTTTGGTAAATGAAATAACCAATCAATCATTCATTTTCTGATATAGCTGTAAAACTAATCTGAAAAGTTTTCAAAATAAATCACTTAAAAATTTATAGTGAGTACCTTCTAAAAATGAAACCCACATCTATCTCTGAGTTGTGAAGAATATGTACTAAGGTTATAACAACCAACAAGAATGCACTTTGATGTAGAAATCCATGATTAAATCAAGTCTTCCTGACTAGTGATTTAAATCATGATTTAAAATAAATTTGATTTAAATCAAATCCACCTGATCAAAATAGGCTGCCCCAGGCAGCGCAGGTCCAGTCGCGGGAACAGCAGGCAACAGCTTGGTTTGCTGGTGCCTAGAGCCGCCCCTGACCCTGATTGTCTGCCTGCAAGATAAAACCACTGCACCATTAATCAGGCCTTCCTTTTCCAACACATTTCCTAGTCAGGTGGTGTTCCCTTTGCAGACACAAGAGGCTCCCTTTGGCATTTGCAAGACAGGTTTTCACCAGATGATTTATTATACATATAGTACGTATAGCACCATAAGCAAGCCTAGTACTGCACAGATATAGAACAAAGTTACCCCGAGATCATGCCATCTAAATGTAACAAATATTATGAATTGAGGCTGCACTGGCAAAATTCGGATCCGGAATTCTCCACTGATGGTGACAACTGGTGGAAGCTTCAGTACAGACAAGGTGCAGGCTTTTCCACCACAGGGGAGTGACCTCCCAGCTGAGACACCACACCTCCTCCAAGGCTTGGCAGTAGCAGCTTTACATTGTATATTAGGTGAAATGACCAGCTTACTGCCTGAGGGCGATGAGTACTGCTCATGGTATATCTGACAGCCAGTGGTACACAGGGCGGGTATGGTCCCATACAACGCCCACACCAAGAGAGTATTAAGGTTGCAACTCGAAGCACTCAAAAGGCAGGAAATGCCAAAGTCGGCCAGTGCAACTCATTTTGCCTCCTTGCACATAAGCATTATGACCATATTTAATTACACGATCAGACGTCATTCACTCCCCAGAGGTCCTGCAGAACTAACAGCACGTGACTGCACAGCAACACAATAAAAAATACACAATAAAAAAAAGGGGGTGGGGGTCAGGGACTCCAGCAAAACAAGGCTGGGAAGCAGAGGGTTAGGGTGTCTCCATAACACACACTAACTTTTAAATCAAATCCCATTTTCAAAGTACCCGGTGGGACGAGTCCCCATACATGTCACCCTCCCCCCAGCACGTTTTGGAGGATGCCACCTCCCCTCACCCATGCACATATGAAGTCACTCTATTTTAAGGCTGACAGCAACCACACATCTTGACTCAGCCAATTAGAAAAGTAACCTTTGCAGTGCAGAACACGGAGGTGGCTGTGCTGGTCTGACTCACAGCAGCGTGGATGAAGTCAACCACAGTGATTCAGGATCTGTGGATTTTGTTCCAGAAAGAGCTGGATAATTCAAATATCAAGATTTTTTATAGACAAGAAGAAAACCTTGTTCCCATCTCCTGGTCATCAAGGCAGTAAGCAGCAGAATCCCTAGCTGACAACAGAAAAAAACACCGCTCGGTTAAGCAACTAGGGTTGCCAGGTGTCCAGTTTTTGACTAAAAGTCCAGTCGGCGGCGCAGTGGGGCTAAGGAAGAGAGGCTCCCTGCCTGCCCTGGCTCCTCATGGCTCCCAGAAGCAGCCAGGATGTCCGGCTCCTAGGTGGAGGGGCAGTCAGGGAGGCTCCGCGTGCTGCCTCTGCCCTGAGCGGCGGCTCTGAAGCTCCCATTGGCCAGGAACTGCAGCTCCCAGATAGATACAGTATGAAAGCAGCTTGCTGTCTCTGGAACCATCTAGTTAAAAAAAAAAGGGGGGGGGATTCTTGCTGTAGTTCTTGTGAATATATTCAGGCTGTTTGGAGAAAACATCAAAATGCTGGACATTCTGCCATTGCCATGGGGCTAAAGTACAAATGAGTCATAAAAATATCCCAGCTAGAACACAGGCATCAATGCGGAGTTCAGGAAAACTCCAGTCTTCTCCTGTCAACATAGTAAAAACATTGTGAAGTTCAAGGCTAAGCAATTCAGTAATTTAATAGTGGTTGTTCAGTAGAAAAGCAGCAGCAAAGCATAAAGAAATATGCTCCCCAGCATCAGTGCAGGAGTAAGGCCAGGAAGCTGTAATGATATTACATTAAAGAAACAAACAGAATAATTTAGTTTTCTTTGTTTGCACAACATGCAAAGGGCATTCTAAGAAGAGTAGAGAGGAGTGTTTGTAAGCTTCCCTCCCCCCTTAGACAGGTGGTTTAAAGGGTAAGCCAAGAGATAAGACAGAGCAGCCTTTCACAGCTGCACTGTGCATTACCAAAAAGGAGGGAATGCCAGATCCTCTCAGATGCTGCTGCGAACCTTGAATTGGTCTGAGCTTTTCTGGTTTCCAAAAAGAGACCTTATTTAGAAGGGAGCGGCTGGAGTGAGCCAACTGATTATCTTGATGAGAAAAAGCGCTTTGTTCCTGGTTTGAGAGGAACTGAGGAACTGTAGAATGCGGGTTTACATCCGAGATTCCAGTTGTTGGAGTAATTACCAGGCCTCTGGGACATTTCATGTCTTGCCAGAAGAGAAACAGCAACAAGCAAGTGCCAGGTGGATTACAATTTTCCCCTAACTTGCTAGAATCTGTCCTATTGCTCCCTTAGCTAAGAGTTAAAACTCGCAGCACTATTTTCTTTATTGTCTCACTGGAAAAACAAAATGAACTTTAATAGGAGTTTATACACTTTGGGCGGGGGGGAACTAGGGTAAAGGGGACAAATGATACCAAAATTAAACAATCAATAAATTATGGGAGGGGCATGTCTTACACGAAGGTTGCTCAAGTAAAAGTGTGTTGTGATTGTGAATGATGACCTGCAGGTGTCCATACAGGGGTAAAGGGGTTGGACTGTTTTCTGAAGGGAGGTTATATTTCTTCTGCAACCACAGAAAAAGTTTTCTGACCACTTTAAGATACTTTTCCATCTGCAATCTCTGACTCTCAACAAGTTTAGTGGTCCCAAAAGGGTTTGTGCTGCTCTGCTCGGGTTTCCCCAGCCCAGAAAAGTCACGCAGGACAAGACCGTAAAATAGGAGCATCCTCTGATTTGACAACTGACTCCTAAAAGCAGGACCGCTGTGTTTCTGCTGCAGAGAGTGCAGAATGGAGAGTCTACAGGGGGACCGTGCATTATTCCCTGTGCACTGTGGAGTTCTATTTTGCAGTGCAGAGGAGACACCAGAGGGCTTGGAGGCAGGGCAGATACAAACCAGGAGAGCAGAGAGCAGATCTGCCACAGGCCTAAGGAAGTGCACTCCCGCAGCTCTGACTGTGCTGACATTTCCTGTGTCGGCAGGGGGAAGAATCTTCCACATTCCCTTTAGCTCCCTCCTGAAAAGCCTCTTCACTCAGGCTGCATGGGCGGGAGCACCAAGCCCAGCAGGTCACTGGTACTTAAACTGCCTTTTTTCCCTCTCTTTCCTGTTTCAGTTTGTCTTTCTGCAAACAAGAAAGGAAACTGACGGGGGAGAGGGGAGCACAGCTGCAAACCAACAACCCTCCCAATTGTGCCACTGCTGCCATCCTGCCAAGTGGCTCTCCAACTTACCCCATGCTCACCCAGTCCGTACAGTCACCAACCCCGCCTTCCCCCAGACACCGCTTTCCATCTGGGACCTGCTCCCTCCCAGGGTTGCTTCCAGTGAGTGCAACGACTCCCGTTCACGCTCCTCCCACAGTCTAAATGAAGCAGCCCTGGCACAGCTAACTCCTCATCCAGCTGCAAGAGGTTAAGCGGGGACCAAGCATCCGCACAGCCTTTCCATTCAAGATACACATCTGTTAGCAGAGTTCTGGTGCGAGCACTGAGATTTCCGGACACAGCTAACCGTGTATTGGAGTTTAGAATAAGTGCAGTTCAATTTGCAGAGTACAGGCCGTCAGGGACAAAGAAATCCAGGGGTTATGGATCATTCTGTGGATACTCCTACAACTCTCCAGAATCTTTTTTTTTTTTAAAGTAAAGCTTAATTACATGTCAAGCCCCCAGGCTGCGTCGATAGCCTACACAATGCAAACTGACGCACTGATGCCTTGTCGATCTGCAGCTCTACAGGCAATGGTGGTAAGGGAAGCACGGTTTTCTCTGCTTCCTGTTGCTAGAGGAAAGGTGCAAGCTTCCTTCTCCACCCTACCCTACCCCCCATCTTACAATTATAGGCTTCCTGGGACCTGGCCCAGTTGAAAGAGTGGATCCTTGTACAACGTGAGGACCAAGGATCCACAACGCCAAATGGAGCTGCTGGTACAATACCTCCAGGTACAAGGAAAAAAACCTGAATAAACAGAGCCTGTGTCTTTTAAATGGCTTAGCACACTTCTGGTGCGGCACGAATAATAACACAGCATACCGTATGTTGCGATGGTGCCCAAATGGTGTGGCCGTACTGAACGAACGAAAGAGGATTCAGGGACCAAAATCTCTCTCTTAGCATCAGGCAGATAGCAGAGGTGAAACTGACTGGCTCCATGCTGCGGGTATGATCAGTACTGATCTTTGGGTCAGCAAATATGTCCACTTGAAAGCAAACAACATGTGCAGAACATCCTGAGTGGAGCATGGGCTGACCGGGGCATCTCGACCCTGTTGAAGGCCATCACACAGGGGGCTGAAGTGAAGGATTGATAAGGGAGTGAATGTGGGTTAATGTTCAGTTGGCACCACTTTGCAGTCTCCTCCTAAAGTATTAATTAGGTAAAAATTAGTAGTCACACACCCACTGGGGATGCTTTTAAGACATGTGACTCCTTTGAGGAAAAAGAATATAAAAATCAAGCAAATTAAATTAGGGAATTTCTTAATTGACACTTAAAGAAGCAAAGCTGCTAGACAGAGTAGCCCAAACTATGCTCCGTGGGCTCGAGTAGGACTGTGAGCCAGAGGGGTCTCCAGGCAGCCAAGGCCTGGCCTCGAGGGAATCCGAGACAGACCACAGGGCTGAGGAGACCGGACCTGGAGAGAAGAAGTCGTCCATGGAAGTTGGTAACCACCTTCTCTGTTTGCCAAGCAGGAACTGTGTGAGGCTAGCACAGGCCTGTTTGTGTATGGTTGTGAAAGAGAGGCTCACTAAGAGGAATGTATCGCTCTTACTGTATAGTTCTTTAATGTCTAACATTGGAGTTATGTGCTTAATGTAACCCTCTACCGCTTGTGTAATTCCTTCGCGAATAAACTGCAGTCTATGCAAGTTAATTACTGGGGACCTTTCAGTAATCTGCTCCACTGGGAGCCATTGAAGATCCATTCGGGGTCATAGCCCCCTGGTGCCAACACCATACACCCAGCAAGAACCCTTGCCTCGTGCCCCTCAACCTGTTCTGACACTTCCAGGCAAAAGCAACTGCTGTTGAAGCGACATGCCCCTTTCGGCAGCCGCACGAGCTGTGGATCACGCTGGGCAGCCAAGGTGAGACTGGACTCTAAGGAACCCAGGCCAAAGGAGAAAGAGCTTCTACACCCATGGGTGACTCAGTCGAAATTTACAAATTAAGTCTTGGGGAGCACATTTACATCTACTCCAATAAAAAGTCATCATGTGAAGTTGGAGATGTGTCAGACATTAAACTGGTAACTCTCGGGGCGGGGGGGGGGGGGGAGAAGAGAAGAGCACAAAGGGGAGGAAATATACCCTGTCTTTGCAGAGGGTCCTTTCAATGGGGCTCTTCCACTTCTAACTGCTCTGCTCTGCCTATTCTGCACAAGTGGTCGAATCAGGGAGAAGGGAGTTAGCAGAAAAGCAGAAATCTCTACAAGTTCTACTCTGACAGCCTAGCCCCAGTGGGTCTGATACCCCAGACTGGAGGGAGGACCAGAGACCAGCCTGTCAGATTGGGATTTTACCTGCTGTTCCTGTATGATTTTTGTATTACAGCCACGTGCCTGCCTGAGGTGACAATACACCCCACCTCTTAACTAACCACTTTCTAAGCCCTATTGCATCTCCAGAGCTGCTCTCAGAGTGCGGGACACTCATCCAGGAGGAGCTACCTGAACACACAGACATCCTACCGTTTGATGTTTAAGGACATTGACAGAAGGAGGCGTTATAAAGTGACCATCTGATTGATAGATGCACAGATGTGGGGCAGGAGAACGCACTAGTCAGCTGGAATTAGGAAAGGAACAGAAAGTGGGACATTCAGAAGTGCTCAGCGCTGGCCTAACTCTGCTCGCATTGAAGTTGCTGGTGAAACTTCCATTGATTCAATGGGAGCAGAGTTAGGCTTTTGTGCAGCGCTGTTGAAAGTCCTACCCAGAATTTCGCTAAAGAGCAGACGTCACCAAGGGAAGGAACCATCTTGGACGTGACGACAGGATGGCACAATCCCAAAACGCTACTGGAGGCTTTTGATGCAGCAACTGCAAAAAGCTCCCACAGGGCGATAAGGAGGGGGAATGGGAATCTCCCCTTAGAGATGCAAACCGCTGGGGGCCTGATCCTACCCCACGAACGTCACCGAGTTTTTCCCCACTGGCTTCAGAAGGCTCAGGACCGCCAAACGTTTTCCCTTTTCTCTGAAACAGCAAAGCCGTGTGGTAGGGCAGCGTAAACCTTTCCATATTCCAGGTGGGGCTTGGCAGCTGCTCTTCCAGCCGAGGCTGCCCGGGAGACACAACAAATCTGTGTCTATCCTCTGGCCAGCTTGGGTTCAGCGGCCTCCTAGGGGACCCTACCCACTTCTGGGGGTAACCCAGCCAGCCCCAAACCCACTGGCATAGCTGGGATCACACACTATTTGCACTGCTTCAGCCACAGCCAGGTTGTGCCAATAAGCTAACAGGAGTTTGGGTACATATTGGGCCCCAAAGCCTAGATCAATGGAGAGTGCAGTAAAGTAACAGCACTGGCAGCCCTTTCCAGCAACGCTCAACAACTGGCCACCCGACTTCCCCCGCTGCTTTCCACCCTGCCCCCGACCACACACATGCAGGTGCTAAGATCGGAAGGGGACGCAATCCCTCTCCTGCCAGCAGTTTGGGACGCCAGCGAGTGTACCCATTCCGAAGCTCCCCTCACTTTGAGCAGGGGGTTGGGCATGATGACCTCCTGAGGTCCCTTCCAACCTGATATTCTATGAAAGCGAAGCCTTATTTATGGATTCACAGTTTGCTAACAGAGAGTAGGACAATAAGCCAGGTCATTCCAATGTCTAGCCATAAAAATCCGGGGGTGGGAGGGCAGCCGGAATACCCAGTTCCTATCGCCCCTACTCACCAGTTAAGCTTAGTAACTTGGGCCCTGACCTTGCAGGCAGGCCTCCTGCAGCCAATGGAGCAGCAGGCTGGGAGCCTTCAGGAGCTTTAAAACCACTCTCACCACTCAGACTCTTGTATGTGTACAAAGAAACTAGGAATCAGAGACGGGAAGATGCTTTCCTTTCTTTTCGAGTACTGCGCTCCTGAGCATCGCCAGCTACCTTTCACATAGTTAGCACTAAACCCTGGAGAGATGCGACCCAAAGCACTGCTTTGAACCATAGCATGAGCGACGCAATGACTTACAAATGACACTGAAATGCTCTCAGAAAGCATGTGGTTTGGGTAACGTTTTCAAAAGCAATTAAATATTTGAGATAATCAGCAGTAGGAGCAATGGCTCTGTGGTTATGCTGGAGAGGCGAACTTGGGATCAATCCAAGGGCTTCCTATCCCATCCTCCCAATCCCACACTGCAGCCTTGGCAAAATCTTTATGGGAAGCAGCATGATCTAGCGGACAGAGCACCATACTTGGATTCAGGACAGCGGGATTCTATTCTGAATGCAGACACTGGTATGACCTAGGGCAAATCACCTGACCTCTTTGTGTCTCCATTTTCCCTCCCACCTTTGTCTATTTTGTGAATTTAGACTGAAAACTCTGTACAGTCTGTTTCTTATTATGTCACCATATAGTACCTTTGCATAGAAGACCCAAGCAAGGTCAGGGTGCCATTATGTGCAACAGCAACACAACTAATCAATAAGATCTCTGGGAAGAAATATTTGTATCCAGCTGAATAAAAATGACCCAAGTGGGCACTAAGCCACACAAGTGTGTGATTTTTAAATTTTAGTCTCTGATTCTCGGTGGGATTTTCAAAAATGCTGCAGTCACAGAGTAGCACAAGTCCCACTGAAAGTCAGTGGGATTTGTGCTCCTAAGTGAGTTAGGCACTTCTGAAACCCCATCCTCCATAAATAACAAATTGAAAAATAAGTTGTAGGACCAAAGGAATTGCAATAGGACAAGGGAACTCAACCACTTCCAAGTCACCCGCCAACTTTTTTTTTTTTATTTGGGCCTCTCCCCCTTTACAAAATGAGTGTGGTTCTTTGTTTTCTGTTTTTATTTTATTTAATTTCTTTTTTGGGAATGTATCCGTGTTTATTACTACGGCAACAAAAACAGGTAAAAAATCAGTGGAAAAAGCAATTCATAATTTTTCTGGGTAACTATGGGGGTTTATTTTGGTGGCTGGAAAGACTGGGGGGAAAAGTATTCAGTAGATGAAAGCTTTGATGAATGGAATTCAATGTGGTTTGCTGCAGAACTAAAACCGAACTCAAAACACACCACCACCTCTGAGTTTAAGAAAACAATATACCTCTACTCCCCAAATAAAACTTTTCATTTCAATAAACAGTTTACTGTTGCAGACTTAGAACTATTAGCCTATAAATATTTACATTTAATAACTGGGCCACACCATCTGCAGTGCACACACAACTTCATCCTTTTCTCCTGTTTTTGTTTTTTTTTTAAACTTTTGAATACGTCCTTGTGTTCTGAAGCGTATTGTGATACAGATTTTTGTTGTCTTCCCGTTTTAGTGTGTCAGAGCTTTAAACCGTTATCTGCTAAAAAGTTCAAATAGCTCGGGTAGCAGCCACGGAGACACTGTGGATAGGCTGCTATTTATCTACCTCAATCAGAGCTAGCGTGAGTATGAATGTGTGAGCAGGGGAATCACACCTCTACCTCGCAGGGCAGAAATAGCCTTGACCTGGATTGGGGATGCCTGGGAGGGAAGTGTTGGTTTGGAGTTGTTCTTTTTTTAAACCGTTTAATATTCTGTTTTCAGTCAAAATCACAGCCAAGAACTCCAGCTCTTTGGACCACACTGGAGTGAGAAAGATATAAAGCAGCTCCAAGCAAACTGGGATGTTACTGTTAGAGAGATCAGTTTTATGAAGGTCTGTAACTCCTTCCAAAAAAATAAAGGTAAGGGGATTGACTCACCCTTGTGGGCACATGGGAGGGGAGGGGTTGAGAACCCACAATTTGTACACACAGGCTCTGCTGGCTAACACAGAATGGGGAGGCAAGTGTGTGTGTGTGTGTGTGTGTGTGTGTGTGTGTGTGTGTGTGTGTGTGTGTGTGTGTGTGTGTGTGTGTGTGTGTGTGTGTGTACCTTGTTCCAGAGGTGGAGGGACAGGGACAGACTGTGGCACAGATTCTTCTGAGAATCCTGTCAGATGGGGTCCCTACCCCACACAGGCATAGAAGGGGTTAATCATGCCCTGCCCCAGAAGGAGCAATGGAGGTGAGTCCTTGTGTGAAGCACAGCCAATCAGGGAAGAGTTGTAGGGAGCAACCAATCCGGGCCCAGCAGGCTCAGATAAAAGGGAGAGTAAAACCAGTTTCCCTCATGGAGCCCAGGGAATAAGGGCTGGGAGAACTAAGCACCTTGGACAGAGCAGCTGCTGGCAGGAACCAGGGAAGCAAGATGGAGCTCCTGGCTGGCTGCTGGGACTGAGCAGCTGAGTGCCCTGAGGTGAGGGTGAAGAAGGTGCTGGGGTCATGGGGAAGTGGCCCAGGGAAATAGAGCAGCCTTGACGGAGGGCACAGAAGAGCACAGGAGACGGCCCGGGTCCCCACTACTCGCCACTGGGGAAGTGGCTGGACTGTTGGACAGCGAAACACAGATGATGACCTAGCTGGAGTCGCAAAGAAGTCACTGCGCTTCTGGGAGCTGAGAGGAGCCATAGGCGGGAACAGAGACAGAGTGCTGGTGTGCAAACCACAGGTGTGAGCGTCGGCCTCGAGCTAATCCCCAACTCGATCAGGAGGAGGCACCAGTCTGGCGATGAAGCTGTACCCCGTGACACCCTGCTACAGGGTTCTCAGAAGACACCCTCTTGTTTCCCACCTGTCTAAAGAAACCCTGCTATCAGCAGCTGTGCTAAAAATAGGCTCACTCCCACTAACAGCAATGACCAAGCTTCCACTGATACAGGACCAGGAGCAGCCCCCAGGGTTGCTCCCAGCAAGACGTCAACCCCTACACTAATGAGACCTTTGATTCTGGGGAACACAGTGAAGTCTGAGAGGCAGGGGAGAGCCCTGTAACTAACAGCCCTCCCTTGCTACAACGCTAAGAGAAAGCAAGTCACATTTACACAAAGTAGGAAACTTCTGCCCCAGATCGTCTATGCCCGTATTGACGCCTCTACCATTGTGCAATGCTTCGATACGTCATGGTTATTTCTCTCCTCAGCCCACCGTTCTATAGCTATAGATTCCAATGACCAAACCCACCTTATTCAGCACCCTAATTCTGTACAACTAAGCATGCCTGTCTGCTCCAGTCATTGTTGAGTCACAAAGAACTCATACAAGAGTTTTCACATGAAGAATCAAACAAACACGTGCCCCACCACTGCAGCTGGTGTTTGAAGTAGCCAAAAAAAAAAATCCATGTACCTGGCTTGCTTCCCTCTCTCTGATGGCCTAGCTGTCCTTTGGTGTTCAAGCCACAGGTGTAAACTTCTCCATTCTCCAGTAAGAAAACAGAATGGTTTCCTCCACAAGCCACCTCCTTGATGTTTCGGTCGTGAATGAATCCATACACCTGTGGCTCAGGGATGATTGCTTGGAGATTGCTACCTATCCCAGGCTGGCCAAAAGACCAACATCCCCAACATAACATTTTCTCTCCCTTCAGCAAGTCATGTAGCTTTTTCCTTCCTGGGGAAGAAGAGAAATGAAAAGTGATGAACAAGTGATGCAACCACATCCTGTTCTCAGAAGGACGCGGAACCAACAGAAAAATATTTCCTGTCTAATCCCGTCATGTCTGTGTATTTGCTACATGGATTCACCTTTAACCCTTACCAATAAATAGGGCATTAGACAGTAGAATGAGGACTCATGGGCTCCACTCCCCGCTCTGCTATAGACCCAGTGTGTCACAGCCACTGTGCCTTATTTAGCTGCCCTGGCAATATATAAGATGAGGATATGGTGCTTACTTTTTAAAGTGTTTTGAGATCTAGCAGGGAAAAGCACTATACGAGAGTGCTAAGTATTATTATTTAGACAAAACTATTCTTCCTCTGACCCTTAAAAACCCACTACAATGTTCTAAACTAATGGCTCAAAACACAGCAGGGATAGCTCAGTGGTTTGAGCATTGGCCTGCTAAACCCAGGTTGTGAGTTCAATCTTTGAGGGGGCCATCCGGGGCAAAACTCTGTCCGGGGACTGGCCCTGCTTTGAGCAGGGGGTTGGACTAGGTGACCTCCTGAGGTCCCTTCCAACCCTGAGATTCTATGATAGTGCAATGTTTTGGGCAATTACAATAGACCACCTTTTCAAAGGATGACATCTGCAAAGAAGTTATTTGAACAGGTCCTGATTAGATTGATCTCAATTATTTACAGGGTACTGGCCACGTGCAATACCATAGTACACTACTAGCTGAGAAATCCAGGCAGAGAAGGGATTTGCACTACTGAGCATAACCAAAACACGTTTGTGTGTGCACACATCCTCCCACCCACCCCATGGCCATGAAGTGTCCAGGAGAAAGGATGCACCATATATAATTCCCATGGAGCATCACAACAGTAGTTTAGCACCTAACAGAGCTGTACAAACAAGATACTGATGTGAAGTGACTTGCCCAAACCCGCATACTAGAACACCTGGCTTCCCCCTCCTCTGTTGGGTCCACTAACCCATCTAACAGACAGCACCTTCTGAGGGAACAGTAACATGGGACAAAGAAACAAAGACAGACAAAAGAGGAAGGAAAGAAGAAAACATGAAGTCAGCCAGTTCTTGACAATGCCATAAACCAGGGGTGGCCAACCTGTGGCTCCGGAGCCGCATGCGGCTCTTCAGAAGTTAATATGCGGCACCTCGTATAGGCACCAACTCCAGGGATGGAGCTACAGGCGCCAAATGTCCAATGTGCTGGGGGGGGGGGGTGCTCACTGCTCAACCCCTGGCTGTGCCACAGACCCTGCCCCCACTCCACCCCTTCCCACGCCCTCCCCTGAGCCTGCCGTGCCCTCGCTCCTCTCCCCTTCCCCCCAGAGCCTCCTGCATGGGAGGTGATCGGGAGGTGCAGGGAGGGGGGAGGCGCTGATCAGCGGAGCTGCCGGTGGGTGGGAGGTGCTGGGAGCGGGAGACATATTACTGTGGCTCTTTGGCAATGTACACTGGTAAATTCTGGCTCCTTCTCAGGCTCAGGTTGGCCACTCCTGCCAGAAGCCAAGCTCACTCCTGGTTTATACCTGGCAGCAGCAAGAGGAACAATCTCTCATTCCAGAAGAAGCGACTGTGAGACTTTTTGTAAATTCTCCCATCCGGCCTAATCTCAAAGTATTTGGGTCATTTGTTAAAACATGTTGCACTAACAATAAAACTCCACCCCTGAAGCCTCAGCAAACTCCTTTGGCTGCTCTAGGAATACAACAGGACTGATTCAAGGTTACTGTTTTGGGGGAGGAAGGTGAGGGGGGAAGAGAAGGAAATAGCCTGGGGACCGAGGCCCTAAACATTTGAGTGATCATCTCTCACCCTATCTTGGTTGAGGTCAGCTGAGGTGACCTGCTCTCAATTCCACTAAGGCAGGACTGAGAAGGGTGGAGTTTTCTCCTGGAATGGGTATGGGAGAGTCCCTTCCTGGGGTTGCTTTAGAACATGCTGCAAATCCCATTGGTCTTTGTTGGCCTTTGTATTTAAACTTTCAGGGCTGTTCCCTCCCAACCATCCTCTCCTCCCCAACCCCCAAATCCACCATGGTATAGACTAAATCCTCTGCACCAGTGGGGAACTGCTCCTTCTGAACGGTGAAAGTCGCCTGTCAGGATTCCTCCTGTACCAGCTGACAGGGCTCAGTCCACCTGTGCAAATTGATTCTTCCATGTATTTTGGTTTTTAATTATACTGGACATAGATGCCGGGTGAAAGACAACTTGCACAGTAGCTGACACTAAAACAGATCCCAGCTGATACGCACCAGGCAGTGATAACTAAGTGCACCACAGCAGTTCCCTAAGAACAGGCAATACTGCAGCGCAGTAAAAGTGGTGTGCGTGAATTTTTGATGGTTTGTTTTTCAAATGATATCTACTTGTATTAAACTCACATTCCCGCTCCAAGAAGCCCATCATCCAACCTCTGGGTAGCAACACAGCCAGTGCGATGCAGAGTGAGGCTGCAGCTTCAACGTTCACTCTGGGACATGACTCTCTTCCCAGCATGCAACCTGCTTGACAGCTATCCACACAACAGCAGCCCTACATGTCCAAGTTCAAAATCTGTGATAGTGAAAACAGGTGCTGCTCCACTGACTGTAAGAGTCGCACCAACATTAAATTTGGTCTCCAGCATTTGTTTATACAGGTAAGCTACATTGATTTCTTACAATATATTAGCTATATATTAATCTTCTGGGTGTGTATATAGGAGCTGGATACACACACACACACACACACCACTCCCCTGGATACACATACACCCCCCGCTCCCCAAGAGTTGCAGGGCTATGGTTTGGGGAGAGCTGGCTATCTTGTTTCCAGCTGCTAAAGTTAAAAATAGATTGAATAATTATTTCCCCTAATTTAATTTTCCATGTAAGCAATTGCAGCAGTTGCCACAGGGATGGTAAGTGATTGACAATTAGAGAGA
Source organism: Mauremys reevesii (assembly GCF_016161935.1). Lineage (NCBI taxonomy): Eukaryota > Metazoa > Chordata > Testudines > Geoemydidae > Mauremys > Mauremys reevesii. The sequence goes on along the minus strand of NC_052627.1, from coordinate 21,596,966 downwards.
ATGTGGCCACCAAGGGCATCTCTTAAAACGGGATCCATGCAATGAAAAAAATTGGGAAAGCCCTGTAATATAAATACAAACTAGGGTCCAGATTTTCAAAGGGCCTCAGCCCCCATTTAGCCCCATAAATTAAGTGGCCAGATTTTCAAGTGCAGAAGAACCAGCAGCTCCTACTGACAACAATGGGAGATGCTGTGTGCTGAGCTCTTTTGAAAGCATGGTGGTATAACTGACCACAAACATGAGTTTTCTAAACAGTTTTTAGGAGGGCACTGGAAAGGGCACCTTTGTGTCTCTCAGGCTTTTTTACTGACACTTCCCAGGAAGTGCTATATTTGCAGGAAGCAGAACAAGACACAAATGCAGCGTCTATTTGAAAGAATGACAAATCAGAAGATTTTCCAAAGGTCCTGTAAGTCCTGGTCTGTTACTGATTTATTTCTAAGATGATGTGCATTTTAAAGTTTAAATTAAAATTCTTTGTTTTTTATAAATGCATTATGCAAGAATGCTGCAAGTTTTGTGTGTCATATGTTCAAATGGGCGCAGTGTTTCCTGTATACTTATCCACAAGACTCAAAATGGAAGCTTCCTGCTCCACTGCCGATTCTATTTAAGGTTTTTACTCTTCCTTGCCATTAATGTCGTGAGTGGAAACTTCATGTTGTTTTGGGAGTTTGAGTCTGAAAGCTCTATTAAAAAAAGCTTTGGCCTTGTCTACACAACACAGTTTTGTTGACAAAAGTCAGCTTATGTCGACAAAACAACGGAGGTGACCGCACCGAAATGCTCCTCCCACAGATGTAACTCCCCTGCTACGCCGACATAATAAAACCACCTCGACGAGCGGCTCAGAGCTTTTTGCGACGCAGTTAGAGTGACGCAGCGCCAGCATAGACCTGCGGTTGGTTATGTCACCCTAATTGGACATATGTCCCTCGGCCCGTGCCGCTTCCTGCAGCTCCCATTGGCCTGGAGCAGCAAACCACAGCCACTGGGAGCTGCAATCGGCTGAACCTGCAGACGCGGCAGGTAAACAAACCGGCCCCACTCGCCAGGGGCTTCCCTGAACAAGCGGCGGCCCTAGTTTGAGAACCACTGCAGTAGTGGACTGTTCTGAGCACGATCTCAAGAACTGGCCTAATCTGATGACAGTTTGTGAACAAAATCATTAAAAAATGGATGGCACTGTCACAGCCAAAGTTCTCAACACTGGGCTTCAGAGAAATGTTGAACACATGCTGAGTACTCTGAAGCCTATTTCCGTAGCCTTGAAGAAAATGCAGGGAAATAGCTGTTTTATTGCTGACACTGTTGAAATTTGGAAGGAACTGAGTGAGATCTTAAAAAGAGATATATTCAATGACAGAGTTAAATTACAAGCATTAAAAAAACAAATGGGACAAGCACTATCTCCAGCTCATTTTCTTGCAAATATTCTCCATACTCGGTACCAGGGTCAAACCTTAATTGCTGAAGAAGAGGAGCTGGCTATGACATGGACATCCAGCAATCATCCCTCCATAATATCAACTATAATAAACTTCAGAGCTAAGGGCAAACCGTTCAAGAAATATGTTTGCTGATGATAGGGCTGCCCGGGGCGGGGGGCCGGGGGAAGTGGGGGAATTTGCCCCAGGCCTCGGACCCCACAGAGGCCCTGCAAGCCCTGCCCTGGCGGCGGTCCAGGTCTTCGGCCGGCATTTCGGCGGTGGGGGGCCCTTCAGTCGCTCCAGGTCTTCGGTGGTGGGGGGGCCTTCAGTGCTGCCGAAGATGCGGAGTGACTGAAGGGTCCCCCCACCACCGAAATGCTCCACAAGCCCTGGCCCGGTGGCGGTCCAGGTCTTCGGGGGCGGGGGCCCTTCAGTCGCTCTGGGTCTTCGGCAGCATTTCAGCGGTGGGGAGCCCTTCAGTTGTTCCATGTCTTCAGCAGCACTGAAGGGTCCCCCCCGCCGCCAAAATGCCGCCGAAGAACCGGACCATCGCAGGGTGAGTACAAGCGCCGCAGCTCCCCCGCTTTACCCCAGGCCCCCTGAATCCTCTGGGCAGCCCTGGCTGATGATGTTTTAAAGAAAGTCACACCAGTGAACTGGTGGAAGTCACTTAAGGATTCAGAGACTGTTGAAGTGATAATCTCACTTTTAACAGCAGTAGCTTCTTCTGCCAGTATAGAAAGAATATTTTCTTCCTTTCGACTAATTCATTCCAAATTGAGAAATAGTTTGGGACCCGAAAAAGCAGGAAAGCTTGTTTTTCTTTTCCAGATTATGAACAAACAGGAAAATGAAGGTGAAGATGACTGAGTTAGCTGCAGAAGCCAATATTTTAAGTTTCTCATGTTGACCTGGCTGACATAGTCGATTTAATTTTTGTTTTTTAAATATTTCATTTAACTATTTTAGTTAAAAACTATTTTAACAAGAACAAACCTGATTTTAAAAAACTTGAATGTTTAACTAAATTAAAAAATTCACATGCTTGTTTTGTTAAAATACTATATGTTTGCTGTTGAAGATGGCAGGATAACATTGTTGTTTTAGTTAAATAAAACAGTTTAAATGTCTGTCTGGTGATGTTCTCCTTCCAACACAACATGGCAAGAAAATCCTCCAAATATTAATGATTAACCTGTTGAATTGGAGATAGTTCCCCTCCCAACGACTTCATAAATATCTGCTGCAATTACCTTTGGTAAATGAAATAACCAAACAATCATTCATTTTCTGATATAGCTGTAAGACTCATCTGAAAGGTTTTCAAAATAAATCACTTCAGAAATGAAACCTACGTCTATCTCTGAGTTGTGAAGAATATGTATTAAGGTTATAACAACCAACAAGAATGTACTTTGATGTAAAAATCCATGATTAAATTGAGTCTTCCTGACTAGTGATTTAAATCAATTTGATTTATATCAAATCCACCCTGATGGGCAGTGGGTGAAGCTACTGCTTGGCAAGGCTAGCTCTCCAGCCCACCAATTCTGCCTGTGGCCTCGCCCATACTCCACTACTCTACCCCAGACCCTACTCCCATTCCACCCCGGCCCCGGCCCCGCCCTCTCCCTACTGTCTCCCTCCTCTCTTTCCTCCCCCACCCTGCTCAACCCCTTTCAGCCAAATCCCTGAACCCAAATGAAGCAAACAACATTTGAAAAAAAAAAACACTCTTCTGCAATTTCTTTCTAAAGAAAATGGAGCCTGTTTTCCACTGCATGCCTGATGGTGAAGATCGTACATGCAGAAGGTACCTAATTAAAAGCACTAAACTTGGGAATAAAAAAATGTCGGTCACAGGTTTTCTGATATGCCCAGAAGTTTGTCCGAGATTTATTTGCAAAAACTTTGTAGTAAGGGTGAGTCAGCTGTCTTGCTGATTACAACATTAAATATTATGGAATACATGATGTAGCTCTCCTCTGTTTTACATTTTCTTAATCAGTATTTCTAAGCTTATTTTATATTTTTTAAATGTACTCTTAAGCCTTCATAAAATAATCGTTCCAGATTACTACATATTTAACTCACTGAAACAAAGACATTATTTTAAATTAATCCGTCACAGAGGTTTAGTGTGTTCATAACAATGTTCACTGCTTTTAGAAAAAGGAAACACTAAATTACTTTGTTGATCTCCACAACAACAGACATGTTTATGAAATTTCGCCAACTTTAAAAAATTTGTCTCCAAAGATTTTAGGCATAACAAAGGATTTTATATCTTACTAGGTACTGATTTTGCTGGAGGGTTCTCTTAAAACTAGTTCATCAGATAGTCGGAAGTAAAGAAAGGGAAACTCTTTGTCCAGCTACCTGGAAGGAAAGGGGTGTTGTCCCTTTAAGGACTCTCTTCAACGGGGGTGGAGGTGTGTGAAGGGAGAAAGGGACGGACAGAAAGGACAGGAAGACTTTGGAAGCAAGTTTTTTTTTACGATAGTAATTAAAATTAAAATGTGTATTTTAGATAAGGGTGGTCTTTTGAAGGCTTTATTTAAAAAACTATATGTCTCAAGAGCCAAGCATTTAAGGCTAAAGATGATTGTGCATCTAAAAATCTATGCAAGGACTTTTTAGAGATGTGATTTTATAATCTTCATCAACTCACTAATGAAATATTTTAAAGCAAATTTTAAACTAAAGGTCCTGTAGAGTAACACGTTGTGAGGAAATATGACCGTCCTGCACAACTGTTTTGCCCAGTACATTCAGAAACTGACCGTAGATACCTGCGGGTTGGCGAATGCCCGTTAAATGGCTTCATTACCCCTTGAATGGCTCTTTAACCGTTTCAATGTTGTGCTAATAGGTCTACAAGGCTTTTTCATTTTTAAGTTACTAGATCCTCTCCGGAGCCAGAGTCACCCGGCCGCAGCAGCTGGCTGTGGGAGTCTGCAGGAAGGGTTAGAACAGAGTTACGAAGAGCTGGGAGGGTGGACATGAAGAACCAGTGGTGCCCCAATTTTTCAGGTGCCCTGGGGGGCCCCGTAGTCTGCGTATGCCTAAGGATGGCCTTGTGTCCCACAATGCTCATCCTGACTGCTGTGCTCAGCAGTTTGAACTCCATGCCCTGAAGGTACATAGATATGCGCCCCTCCCCCCTTTGAAGCCTGGGAATTTTTGAAATTCCTCGTCCTGTTTGCTCTGCATGGACCCTGCACACAGCACCTTCCCAGCAAACCATGCCGGCTTTCCACAATAAACGCACTCCCAGAGCTGTTGGATCTGCTGGGTCTATGGCAGGGGTGAGCAAACTTTTTGGCCCAAGGGTGGGTGGGGAAATTGCATGCAGGGCCATGAATGTAGGACTGGGGCAGAGGGTTGGGGAGCAGGAGGGGGTGCGGTGTGCAGGAAGGGGCTCAGGGAAAGGGGTTGGGGCACAGGAGGGGTGCGGAGTGTATGAGGGGGCTCAGGGAAGGGGGTTGGGGTGCAGGAGGGGTGCGGGGTGCAGCAGGGGGCTCAGGGCAGGGGGTTGGGGTGGGGCTCTGGCCCGGCGCCACTTACCTGGGGCAGCTCCGGGGTGGCAGCGGTGCACACCGGGGCCAGGGCAGGCTCGCTGCATGCCTGCCCTGGCCCTGCGCCGCTCCTGGAAGCAGCCGGCACCATGTTCCTGCAGCCCCTGGTGGAGGGGGCACAGAGGGCGTCGCGCGCTGCTCTCGCCTGTGGATACCTCCCCCCAAGCTCCCCTTGGCTGCGGTTCCCTGTTCCCGGCCAATGAGAACTGTGGGGGGTGGTGCCTGCAGGCGAGAGCAACATGTGGAGCCCTCTTCTCCCCCTCCCCTAAGAGCCACAGGGACGTGGTACTGGCCGCTTCCTGGAGGGCTAGCTCAGTGGGTTGAGCATTGGCCTGCTAAACCCAGGGTTGTGAGTTCAATCCTTGAGGGGGTCACTTAGGGATCTGGGGCAAAAATCAGTACTTGGTCCTGCTAGTGAAGGCAGGGGGCTGGACTCAATGACCTTTCAAGGTCCCTTCCAGTTCTAGGAGATAGGTATATCTCCAATTATTATATTATATTAATCCCATGGGCTGGATCCAAAGCCCCAACGGGCCAGATCTGGCCCATGGGTCATAGTTTGCCCACCCCTGGTCTATGGGGTTGTAGCTTCTCTCCAGCTTAGGAACTTTGATACCTACGGGCTGATTGCTAGTGGCATGCAGAAGAAGGGACATGCAGCAGAGCCTGTGCATCTACACAGTGGGGACCCGGCAGAAAAGTTTGTTAACATACACCGAGATGTCCCAGGAATCCTCCACAGAGATGTCCAGGAAACTTTCCTGTAGGTATTCTGCAATCCTCTGCCAAAAATTTCTTGGAAGAGCTGCCTTGTTTCTCCCCATTGCTGTACGAAACTTTGCCGCACCACATGACAATAATTTCTGCAGGGACCAGAGCGGCACATAGGCGAGCAGCATACAGAGCTGGTCTGAAGCCACACGCAAGCAGGAGATGTACCCTTGCATCTTAGGTTACCCTTAGGAGTGAGATATTGGGTTCGATTACCCTAGCCTGTGGAAAACGTTACCAATATTCAGAAAAGTCTCCCTTGGGGCTTCTAGTTACTCCCTTGGGAAACCACCCAGACCCTTAGTCCATTCTTTCCAATACTCCCGCGCCTCCTGCCAAACTCACCGTATTTGGGGCTTGCGCTGACCCATGTGCTACCCAAGGGACAGTGAAAAAGAGGTGTGTGTAAATGTTATGATTCACAGCTGTGAGCGCACTCACAAGACTGTCACTGTTCATTATTTCTTTGGTTTCTGCAGATGTGCCCTTGAGGACCCACTCCTCCACACCGGTGAAGCGCCACCGTAAAATAAGGCAGCGAACTAAGAGGAGTAAGGAGGATATGTTTCGTCAAGTGCTGCAGTCAACAGATACAGCACATAACAAAATAAGTGTGTGGAGGGAGACAAGTAATGAAAAACTCAGGATGGATACCCTGGAAAGGAGAGATGGGCAGGAGCAGATGATGAAGCTATTGGAGGACCAGACAGAGATGCTCAAGTCCCTCATCACACTGCTGTCAGAGCACATCCACACACAAGTCCCCCTGCAGCTAATACGGAACTCCATTCCATGTCCTCCCCAAAGTCCCCACCACATCCTAAGCATGTTCCCGGTCCCTCACAGTACACCTTGCACTCAACCCCGAGGGACTGGTTTCACAGTGAAAGTTGGAGTTACACTCAGCTGTGAGAGCCGTAACTGAGACTGTTCCTCATTTCCATGCCCCTAGTTTGACAAAAAAAATTGTGTTTTGTCCTGTTATTAAACTTTCTTCTTTGATACAAATTGACTTTTTATTTGTGTCATACACACGTTAGTCAGTGCTAACATTTAAACACAGTGGCTAAAGGCAGGAACATTTGCTCACTACATTTAAAGCTCAGGAAGCAAGCACTACAGGGACCATTCAAGGCAGCAAGTAAACAGTGCCTGGCCAAATGCTTAGACACATTACTGGGAATCATGGTCAAAATGCTCTTTCAAGGCCTCCCTGATTCGAATAGCCACACACTGTGCCCCTCTAATTGCCCTGGTATCTGGCTGCTCAAAATCAGCAGCCAGACGTTCAACTTCAGCGCTCCACTCCTGGGGAAACTTTTCCCCCTTCACTTCGCAAATATTATGCAGAATACAGCAGGCCGCAATGACCATGGGAATATTTTCCTCATCGAGGTCTAACCGGCCAAAAAGGCAGCGCCAACGACCTTTTAATCGGCCAAAGGCACGTTCAACGATCATTCGGCACCTGCTGAGCCTGTTGTTGAAGCGCTCCTTGCTGCTGTCTAGTTTCCCAGTGTAAGGCTTCATGAGCCATGGCAGCAAGGGATAGGCAGGGTCTCCCAGGATCACTATGGGCATTTCAACATCCCCCATTGGGATCTTCTGGTCTGGAAAGAACGTCCCAGAATGCAGCTTTCTATACAGTCCAGTGTTCTGAAAAATGTGTGCATCATGCACCTTCCCTGACCGCCCTGCATTGATGTCAGTGAAACGGCCCCGGTGATCCACCAGCGCCTGCAAGACCATCGAAAAGTAGCCCTTTCGGTTGATATACTCCCTCGCAAGATGGTCTGGGGCCAAAATTGGGATATGAGTTCCATCTATTGCCCCTCCACAGTTAGGAAATCCCATTGCCTCAAAGCCATCAATTATTTCCTGCACATTACCGAGAGTCACGGTCCTTCGTAGCAGGAGGCGGTTAATGGCCCTGCACACTTGCATTACCACAGCCCCCACAGTGGACTTTCCAACTCCAAACTGCTTTGCGACTGACCGGTAGCAGTCTGGAGTTGCCAGCTTCCACACAGCGATCGCCACTCGCTTTTCAACAGTGAGGGCAGCTCTCATTCTGGTATCCTTGCGCCGCAGTGCTGGGGCAAGCTCCGCACACAGTTCCAGGAAGGTGGATTTGCGCATCCGAAAGTTCTGCAGCCACTGCTCATCATCCCATACGTGCATCACGATGCGATCCCACCACTCAGTGCTTGTTTCCCGAGCCCAGTACCGACGGTCCACCGCGTGCAGCTGTTCCGTGAATGCCAGCAGCAATCTTGAATTATTTGTTTCCATGGCAGCCAGCAGGGCAGGCACCACCGAGTCATTCTCTCTTTCGCAGTTCATGAAATAATGCAGGACCAGCTGTGTTGTGTTCATAACGTTCATCACCACAATGGTCAGCAACTCAGGATCCATGCTGTTAGACAGAGATGGTGGGTGCACAGTTTACAAGGGCTGTTGAAAAACGGCACTAAACGAATTTGGAAGCCCATGGAATGATGGGATGGAAATAAATGCATCATGGGATGGCGAGCATGCCCCCCCATGATGCATCACAATCCATTCCCAGAGCTCCCAGAGGCAGAGGGTGACAAGTTGTACAGTGGGATAGTTACCCACAATGCAACACTCCCTCTGTCGATGCAAGAGCAACGACTGGGACACGCTTCGCTGATACAAGGAGCATTGTGATGTCGTGCACAACCGATGCAATTAAAGCGGCTTATGAACGTCAACATAACTTAAGTCGACTTAATTCTGTAGTGTAGACAAGCCTTTATCCTGATGACCACCATGTGGAAATCTTCCAGGACAGGCAATAGGTAAAGGGAAAATATATATATATATATGCCTAAGTTTTCAAAAGTGATTAGTCATTATGGGTGCCCAACTTGAGACACCCCTAGGACATGGAATCTGATTTTTCCAGAGGTGCCATCCTGTGAAAGTGAAAGCCCCCAAAATTGTCTAATATGGCAGAGGCAACATGTAGTGGAGGCATGTGGGGTCAAGTGCCCCCCCAGATTGGCCTGGTGGGGTGGGAGAGGGGCTCTGTCCTTCTCTCCCTGCGCCTCCCCCGGCACGTTCGACCGCTCTCCCTGGCAGCGAGGTGGGGAGTGAGACACAGTTGCTTCTGCCTGAGAGAGCTTCGCTGGGAGGCAGCGGTGGCTCACTCCAGGCCTGGGCTCAGCTGCCGGGGAGAGGGGCCGAGCATGTTAAGGGAGGAGGGACCCGTACAATACTCCAACTGAGGCCTCCCCAATGCCGAGTAGATCTTAACAATTGCCACCCATGTCTTACATACAACATGCCTGGTAATAAGCCTCTGACTGCCAGATGCTGGGATGGACGATAGGGAAATTATCAAGTGATCCATCCCCTGTTCTGTTCATTCCCTCTGGGGCACCAGGCATTGGCCACTGTGGGTAGACAGGATACTGGGCTAGATGGACCCTAGCCAGAGCCCCTGCACTCCAACCCTCTAACCCAGCCCGGAGCCCCTTCCTGCACCCTGAACTCCCCATTTCTGGCCCCACCACCAAAGCCCGCACTCCCAGCCGGAGCCCTCACCCCCTCCTGCACCCCAACCCCCAATTTCATGAGCATTCATGGCCCATCATACAATTCCCATACCCAGATGTGGCCCTTGGGCCAAAAAGTTTGCCCACCCCTGGTTTAGCACAAGTAGTTAACACGTATTCTAAGGAACCACTTAAGACGAAGTGTCCTATTACCACCCCTGTAGTCATAGGACACTAACACCTTTTTGTCCTACACAACTCTGCATCTAACAAACAGAGGTAGCTCTTTTTATCAGCATGGCATCTAATAGCCTCCTCATGTGATTATAGGAACTTATTGTTCCAACCAACCTCAAAGAACTAGAAGCAAAAGCTATTGCTATAACCACAGCACTCTGGGAAAGTGAGTGAAAGTAAACACAGCACTGTACTCACAACAAACAACGCTCAGTGCTGAGCACTCCCGAAACACCTGATGGCTGCCAATTGGCGGAGCATGAACAAATAAACTTTTCCTTCATTGTTATTCACTGGACTGCAGTGGTAACTAATGTGCTTCTTCTACTGACACTGCCCCAATAATTACAGAATTTACCAAACGGTCCCTTCGCTAAGCCCCTAGTCCAATGTTTTTTCTCCTAACGGAAATAATTCTTGTCCCAGAGACCCTCGTTTTGCTACAACTCGACGTTTGAGCTAAATCAGGACAGGCAGCAAAAAAGTGGAAGGCTTACAAGAACCGTTCCACGTGTGACAGAATGCATGGCACCTTCACTTCTGTTGTAAGGTAAAAATAATAATTAGAGATATACCAATCTCCTAGAACTGGAAGGGACCTTGAAAGGTCATCGAGTCCAGCCCCCTGCCTTCACTAGCAGGACCAATTTTTGCCCCAGATCCCTAAGTGGCCTCCTCAAGGATTGAACTCACAACCCTGGGTTTAGCAGGCCAATGCTCAAACCACTGAGCTATCCCTCCCCCAAGCAAAGTAGCCTCAGCACATGGGACAATTTAAACAACAATCTTCCCAATCCCTATTTTGTAGCCCTGGTGAGGACATTGTCCCTTTTAACATCTGGTACAGGGGTCGGCAACCTTTCAGAAGTGGTGTGCCGAGTCTTCATTTATTCACATTAATTTAAGGTTTTGCGTGCCAGTCATACATTTTAACGTTTGTAGAAGGTCTATTTCTATAAGTCTATAATCTATAACTAAACTATTGTTGTATGTAAAGTAAATAAAGATTTTTAAATGTTTAAAAAGCTTCATTTAAAATTGAATGAAAATGCAGAGCCACCCCAGACTGGTGGCCAGGACCCAGGCAGTGTGAGTGTCACTGAAAATCAGCTTGTGTGCCGCCTTCGGCACTTGTGCCATAGGTTGCCTACCCCTGATCTAGTATATAAAGGGGAAAAAAGAATGTGACTATATCCCAGAAGCACGGTGCCACTACACAGACACCTATTTATGGGGCTAACAGGGCTGAAAGAGGAAACTGGTACTCAAAATAAAGTTGAAATCACTGGACTACAGAAATAAAAATCCAGTCGACTTCTTAAAATTCTGGGATGTGAGTCTTTGGCAATGTGAAGAAGTGGTGGGTGAGTGAATGGGTCAGATGATCACCTTGGGACCACCTTTGCCCTAGCCTGCAGGAGCTCCAGGTACAACACCCAATTCCAATTTCTTTTGCTCGCCACACCAGGAGGATTCTCAGTCTCTGGAGGATGGGCGGGGTGAGACGGAGGAACTGCTTCACATTTTTTCCACTGACAACCCTGCCAGCTGATCAGGTAGGAGCATTGACACACTTTTAAGTGAAGTCTCATGGAGTCCTCAGACAGCTTCTGACACCTACATAATCACAAGCCTCAGCATCAACAGAAGAGCTAAGGAGGCTCTCTGAGGTGTCTGCCTGGGAGGCCAACCCAGGGATGGCTCATTTACTGGTTGCTCTTGGCCTAAGACCTGCAGTAACGTTCCAGTGGAGTTCTCTCTGAGTTAGCTCTGTCATTTTCAAAGGCAGACCCATGCCCTTGGCCCCAAGAAGCACAATCTAATTTCAACACAACAAGTGAGGATCATAAGCAGGCACAAGGGGAAGGTCAAGATGACAACAGCATCATCATTTCAGTTACATGGGCACATCTTGAAAATATCGGCATCATCGATTTCTGTCTCATCTCATTTCTTGGAGACAGCATACAGCACATGATGCCTGGACATGAGCCTGCAATGTACCAAATGCTTCTTAAAGGACACTGAGCACCCTCAATTCCCGTTCTTTAATGAAAGCGGAGGGTGCTCAGAACTCCTCCCCAGCACTTAGCACCCTCCAGGATGATGCCCTTATCTACTAGTCTGAGAGCATGTCTCCACTAGTGAGCCTACAGAGGCACAGCTGTACTGATGTAGCTGCACCGCTGTTAGATGACTGATGTAGCTGCACTACACCAGCGGGAGAGAGCTCTCCCGTCGATATAGTAAAACCACCTCCACGAGCAGTGGTAGCTACGTCAGCGGGAGACGCTCATGTGTTTTTTATCACACCCATGAGTGACATAAGTGGTAGCACAGACGTGGCCTGAGTGCACCAAAACTGGGATCCCCAAAATTGAAAGACAGTGACACACATCATTTGAAATTTCACATGCATGGGTGCTCATGAGTCTGCTGGAGCCAGAGTGCCCCCCTCCCCTCCCCAGCCGCCACGTAAAGGCTGGATTACTAGGGGGGGAAATCAACATACAATAACACAAGGCATTCTGGCCACAGCACTTATTTCCACTAGTGTGAGATTGCCAAAGGGAATCAGTTTCCCTGGAGGTGTTTTACTGTTTAGTCATACTCAGACACTGAGCATTCAAGAGATTGGGTACAAGATTTAGGCTTGGTCTACACTACAGTTTTGTCGACCTAACTCTGTAAGTGTCTACACTACAATGGTGCTCCAGCCAAAGTAAGTCGCCCACTACATCGACTTAATAACCCCACCTCCACGAGAGGCGTAGTGCTTAGGTCAATGCAGTTAGGGTGACACAGTCTGTGTAGACACTGCATGACTTACATCACTTGTAGGCTGTCAGCTCCATGCGGGGCTCACAGCCAGAGCCCCCACCTCTCCCCACCCAGGGCTGACAACCCAAGCTGCGAGCCCGCCCCCTGGCTTACAGCTGAAGCTGTGAGCCAGGGAGCGCCCTCCTCATCCCCCAGCGCCGAGATCTATGAGCCCCACAGGGGGCGCAATTTCACAGCAGGGAGCCTACCAGCTGTGAAATTGACATTCTTGTCAGTTTCACTCCTGCTATTATTTCACATTTCCTCTCTGGCTCTGGCTGTCAGCCCGGGGTGGGAGGATTCCAGCTGTGAGCCCCAGGCAGCTGCCAGTGCCCCACACTCTGGCTGTCAATGCCTCACTTCAGTCAGTGCAAATGCTCCTGGTGAGGACACGTACCACTGGCAGGAAGGCAGATGGGACACCAACAGCCAATGTAATTACTGCAGCGGCTGTAAGACAACCTACCATTCCTTGACCTAATTTTGTAGTGTACACAAATGCTAAATATCATGATCACTAGGATGGGGAGAATGCTTTAGAGAGCAAAATGCTAGTTCAGCTGATTATTTTAGTCATTTAGAACCCCAGAGAGAATGCACTAGCTATATGCTTTAGACTTTTAGAGGGTCAGTGAAGGTGCTTCTTTGTTTGGGGGACACAGCCACAAATAAATTGCCTACAATGCATTTCAAAGACTGAGAATCCATTTTTCTGGGACATCTGCCATGCCTTATGCTGGATGGAAGCCAATTTTTGTTCTTAAAAATAAATCATATGCAAATGGACATCAAATTAGGACCCAATCTTGCCAAACACATAGCTTTACTCAGGAGAGTAGACCATTGAAGTCAGTGGTACTACTCACATGTCTAAAGTTATACATGTGTGAAAATTGCTTGCAGGATCCTCGCCTGTGCAATTTTCTAGAGTATCTTAATGGTACTGTACAGGCCATTAAACTGCTAATAGTGATTTAAGATTGTCTAGATGCATGAATTTTTCATCTACTACAATTTAAACTCTTTGCATATATGCAGACACATGGCACTGAGGTGTGCAGAAGTACAGTATACTCCTTTGCAGAGCTACACCCCAGGACCCACGTTTATAGTTCCTTTTTTTCAACCACATATAAAAACCCTCTTATTAAAAGCCACTTCTCTATCAATGTACAGGTAGGCTAGTGTATTAACTTTACTCTACTATACTGTAATTCCTAAAGGAGACCCAAATAGCTGAGTCACCACGCAGACCCACTCACTATTAGCATAAGCCAGTTTATCTTTGACCTCATTATCCTCGGAGCCCAGGGGGAGTTCGGGAATGAGGCTTGCACACACACTCACACACACAAAGGTATATAAGCCTCATGCTCTGGCTGGAACACGTGGTCTGCTTTTCAAAGATGCTGCCGCTGAGCTCCTGAGGCTGACTGAGTCGGGGTTGTTTAGCATCTCTGAAAATATCAGGCCAAAATGAAACCAAGAATTGGTCTCTGCCCCCTACAGAGAGCCAGCCAGGGAGAGAATAAGATGCTGAAATAGGTAAAAGGATAAAGACTTAACTAAGCAACATCCCTCTACATACATTCCTGGAGGTATCAGACACAAGGTAAATAAGTAAGATCTACCCTAAATAAAATGCAGGGTAGATCATTTGGAGCTTGACAAATTCTGCCGCTGCTTCGCTAATAAAAATGGTCACTTTGCAGTGTGTATCAGCTGAGTTGTGAGAAAAACCACAATTCCAGGAGAGCCATGAAAACCCCACACCACCCAGACAAGTCCTTTACATGCACCGCCCCCCTATCTCCCAGGAAAAGCCTGGATGCTAATGCTGCTAACCCTGGTAGGCTGCAGAGAAGAGAAGGAGCAGCTTGCAAGAAGCCGCCTACCACGGATTACAAGCGTTATGCTCTTTGCTGGCTCTCCTCGGCAGCTGAGTACATAGCTCACCAGTCCCTGGGGGCTCACTGAAAAGTGAGCTGGTTTAGTCTGCACCCAGTTCCGTATGGCTGGGCTGGGCGAGGGCATTTTTTCCTGGCCCTTGTCACTTCATGCACAGAAACGTGGAAGGGGGAGGGGGGAAGTCAGGCAAACCTGCTTGGATCTCTGGCTAATAAAAGCCAGCAATAATCTCCCTATCTCCCGCCACTGTGGACACAGGAAAGCCCCGGGCCGGGGCGGAGAGCAGGCTTGGGGGAAAGGGCTTACAGGGGCGCCACACCCACTGGCCGCCCCCGGAAAGCTGAGCGCGGCGGCTCTGCCTTCCCCGCTGCCCGCGGGGGGAGCTGAAATCCGCAGCAAGGCGGGCTGGGGTCACAGCGGCGGGGGGCTGCCCGGCTGCAGCGAGCGAGCGCTACCCACCTCCGGCGGCGGCGGCTGCTCCCCGCGTTCCGTCCAGCTGCGGCGGCACCTCTGGCGCGGGCCGGGGCTTCGCCCTGCGGGTCACTCACGGGAACAACAATCAGGAAGTTTCCCCCGAGCCCTAGCGAGGCAGCAGCCAGGCCGACATCCGTGACGGACACGGCGCCACGTCCAATGGGAGCCCCAGAAACGCTCCCGCCTGCACCAATCGCCATGGCCTAGAAGGGATCTGGAAGGGCGGGGCCAAGGCCTGGCTTGGGAGGAGAGGAGGGGGACGGGGGAGCACCGCGATTTGTGCAGCCTGGCAGCGCTGGGGTGTGCACGGGGTGACATCAGTAGCGCTGGCTGCGGGACGATGTTCACAGGGCGGCTGCTCCGCATGCAAGTGGGGAGGAGGTACATAGAAAACGGGCTGAGCTCCAGCATCTCCTCCTAAAGCTTTTAAATGGGTGAAATAAAATGCCAGGAGGACAGCCAGCGTTCTGGTTTCAAAATGAGAGCGTTTGGGGTTCACTCAGGAGAGCGAGAGAGAGACTACATAGTATAGAGCTGATATTAAAGGGACAAAGTGAGAAATCGTGTGATAAATATTATAGATCTTTTCCATTAAATATTATAACTGTGAAAAGACTAAAGTTACAAAGTCCAGCACTCTGCAGTTGGGAAAGGCCAGCATGAAGGTTGCCTGTGCAACCTAAATTCACCCTCCTTCTGCACGTGCATTATGATACAATCAGTAATTAAACAATCATGCACTACGCAGTGTAGTTGTGGCTGTGTTGATCCCAGGATATTAGCAAGACAGAGTGAGGTAATATATTTTAGGGGACCAACAACTGCTGGTGAGAGAGACAAACTTTCGAGCCACCCAGAGCTGTTCTCGGTCCAATAAAATATATGACCTTACCCGCCTTATCTCTCTATGATCCTATACTGGTTTTTCCCATGGGACCCCTACCTCAGAGTGCTCACTGAATGAGCCCCTATTCGAGAAAGAGGGCTGGATAACTACACTATATGTGATAAAAAACGAGTTTGGTGAATTAGGATGCCCCATGGCACCAGTCAGTTTGGTATTTTTGCAAAGGATCATGATGTGTAAAGATCATAAATGGCTATTAGCCAGGATGGGTAAGGAATGGCGTCCCTAGCCTCTGTTTGTCAGAGGATGGAGATGGATGGCAGGAGAGAGATCACTTGATCATTGCCTGTTAGGTTCACTCCCTCTGGGGCACCTGGCATTGGCCACTGTCGGTAGACAGATACTGGGCTAGATGGACCTTTGGTCTGACCCAGTACGGCCGTTCTTATGTTCTTATATTCTTATCACAGGGGGTGAATCAGACTTGGCAGCTTCATTATTTGCATAATAATCACAAAAGATTGCTTGGTTTAAACAGAGGTTGCACTGATTTCATACAGCTTGGCTAACATGGGGACTGTCCACCCCC
Source organism: Mauremys reevesii (assembly GCF_016161935.1). Classification (NCBI taxonomy): domain Eukaryota; kingdom Metazoa; phylum Chordata; order Testudines; family Geoemydidae; genus Mauremys; species Mauremys reevesii. Next base: position 21,580,788 of record NC_052627.1, on the reverse strand, counting down.
ATGTGCAAGTGTTGAGGATACGGCACAGGCAGGCAATACCTTGCACAACACACTGCATACAGCTTTTAATTTCTTGGAAGTAAAATTTCTGATTGTGACAGGCAGGTTTTCATGAGCTCTCAAAGGAAGCATTTTTACAAATGCACTGGGGAAGATCTCTGTCTTTAAATGTACCTGCTGCTGCCAGGTCAAAATTGTCCTGGTGTGCGCCCCAAGAGAAACCGGAGGGACAAGAAATCTCCACCCGTTTCATCTCAAGGAGTTTACTGCAGATTGCCCCCTGGATAGAAGGGGAATGAGTGAGGATGTAGAGGCCACCCAACCCTGGGCATTTGTTTGAAGCAGCAATAATTCTGCCATGGAGCTCTGCTGCTTACGTCTCCTCTGCTGAGAAAGAGGTGAAAGACAGAGTGACTCCACCCCTCCTTCCCCCATAAACCTGGCAGATCCCCATGGAACTCAGGTGGTGGGATTTTGTGCAGGATCTCAAGAAGGGGGATGATAATGATAGAATTGGAAAAGGTTCAGAAAAGGACAACAAAAATTATTAGGGGTATGGAACGGCTGGGACTTTTCAGCTTGGAAAAGAGACGACTAAGGGAGGATATGATAGAGATCTATAAAATCATGGCTGGTGTGGAGAAAGTAAATAAGAAAGTGTTATTTGTTATTTATTGACTCCTCATAGCACAAGAAATTAATAGGCAGCAGGTTTAAAACAAACAAAAGGAAGTATTTCTTCACACAATGCACAGTCAACCTGTGGAACTCCTTGCCAGAGGATGTTGTGAAGGCCAAGACTATAACAGGGTTAAAAAAGAACTAGATAAATTCATGGAGGCTAGTTCCATCAACGTCTAGTAGCCAGGACGGGCAGTGATGGTGTCCCTAACCTCTGTTTGCCAGAAGCTGGGAATGGGTGACAGGGGATGGATCACCTGATGATTGCCTCTGTTCTGTTCGTTCCCTCTGGGGCACCTGGCATTGGCCACTGTCGGATGACAGGATACTGGACTAGATGGACCTTTAGTCTGACCCAATATGGCCATTCTTATGTTCTAAGCAGCACTCCCTGTCTTTTGTGCTTTCTGGGGATAATCAGTAGTAAAACTCTCACTGACTTCAAAGCTGAGTATGTTTGAAAATGTCACCTTGTTAGCAATCACACCCAATCCTGCATACAGCTAATGTTTAACTTTAAGCACATCAGTAGTTGTATTTAAAGCAATGAGATTACTGAGATGTGCAAAGTTAAGCATGTGCATACATTTTTGCATAATTGTGGCCTTTATCCATAAATAAAAATATTTTATTCAAGTGAGGTTCACCTTTTCTCCGTTTCTGTCCAAATATTATTTTTAGTTGTATGAGCATGAAACATCACTTCTTTTATAACAATATCATGTCAAAGTGATTATTTCCCTTTTTTATCTTATAATTTTTGGAGTCTTTGGAGCCATTTGGTAAAAAATATTTGCCCTGAGGCTCAGATTTTTTTTTAACCATGTTTCAGCCAAACTGTAAATTCGGGGAGGGGGAAGGGGGTTCAAGTGAGAACACAGCTATAACTGATGATGACTCATTTTCTGATTTTAAATGGTTGTGCAATATTGCTTTGGGCTGTCTAAAAGCTGCTGCATTCTTCCCAAAGGGTGATTGCATTTCAGTGGGAGGTGAAGGGGTCTATACTTTAGAGGCCAGGTTCCATAGTCTTTTTTCAAGTCTGGCTCTCAATATTAAAATCACGACACCACTTATGTGCCACTTATGGTATCATAATAAATGTTAGTGTTTGAACAGTTTGACACACGTTTGCATGGGCACAAAAGGAGGCCCCTTTTGGAAATGAGGCCCAATATCTACAGTCTTTCTTTCCCTTACAGTGTCCAGGGTTCTATATTGATGGAGTTCAATCCACCCTTATATGTTGCATTTAGCACACTTATTTTGCTTAAAACAATGCCATCAACTTAAAAATTACACTGCTGACTGAAAATGTTGCATGTACTGTTATTTATAGTAATCTAGAGGCAACTTGTAATAAGGGATTAGAGGAAAAATATATTTCTCTTTTTATTTATTGCTTTGTTGACTTTGTGATTTGGAAGCACTTTGTGTTTAGTCAATTTCTGTGTTTTTCTCCCATATACTGTCAGTTTCCTCTGTTTGCATGGGTCTTTGATGGAGCTATAAGAGGAGAAAGAAACCATCAGAAGTATAGGAAAATGTGATTATAAAACCACAACATTTGTGAGAGGAACTCAAGGCAAATGTAACACCTGAAACTATTTTTAAAGTATGTTTTTAATTGGCTAGGTTTCAAGTTGGAGATCCTTCAAAGCTATTGCAGTACCAATAACTAAAATAATAAATAAAATAATCTCTCTTCCCACTGCTCTTCTTTTTGTTCATATATTTCTTGCATCCTGACCTCAGGTTTCCATGTGCTGCCAATTTTCTTCATCTGGTTTTCTAGTCTGCATATGACAGGCTGGTGAGTGTTGACTCACTCACCTTCTCTTTGGCATTCCTATGCAATTACTCAACAATGAGATATCATGGCATGTGTATACATTTTCTACAGCACAAAATCCAGACCTGGTTTACACTCACCTTTGTAGTGCTTTAGTTATTTTCAAAGGTATTTAGGCACCAAAAGATGCAAAAAAAATCAATAGGCATTAGGGTCCTAGGCATTTTTAAAATCCCACTAGACACCCATCTGTATATTAGGTGCCTAAATACCATTAACAATATGGTCGTTAATAGTTTACTATAGCCTCACTTGAGTGAAGAGCAGTACATGCTGTGAAATGTTTGACTCTTTTTTATATTTCCACATGTAATTCTGAAAAATCAATCTACATATATTGGATTCCAGCAATGCTGGTCATTACAGAGGAACCAGACCTTGACTCAGGGAATATTGTCTTCAGCAAGCTGTGGGTGTTTCCCTACCTATGAAACATAATTAGCAGAGCTTTCTGACTCTCTCACTTCTGAAGAGATCATGCAGCTATTATGAACATGAACGATTAAAACATTACAGTGATGCTTTTAAATGTAAGTATGCAGTGCTTTTTAGACAGCCTGGTTTTCAGACAAGCTGAGGTAAGGTGACCAGGGACAGTCCCAATATTTGGGGCTTTGTCTTATATAGGCACCTATTACCCCACCCCACGTCTTGTCCAGATTTTTCACACTTGCTGTCTGGTCACCCTAAGCTGAGGGTAGGGATACTTGACACAACCATCAGTTTAAGACAATGCATTCCTCACTGCAGCCAACTAGCTCTGCAGATGGAATGCTGGCCCAGAAAAGCTAGTTACCTTGGCCTGTTTTTAAGAGGTCTGGAGTTGAATCCACAACTGAAGAGGGGAAAACTGATATTGTCTAACACATCCCAAGGTGGGGTTAATGTTCCTAATGCAATTTAGGCCCAAGAAAGATGATGAGGTAGGAGCATTCATCTATTCTGTAATAGGTAATTAGGTATCTATCTTCAGTGTGTGTTTCAGAGTCCAGTGTTGATTGCACTTCTTCCATCTTTGTGCATGGTATGAATTTTTAACTGTGACTTCTATTTATGCATCTGAATAGCACTACCCCTCTTCAAAACACTTCACAAATAGGTACTAAAGTAACCCTCTAAATCCCCGTGTGAAATAGGAGTTATTATAGAGGAAATATGCTCCTTCAGCAGTGGGACAGCCATTAATGATAGGGAGATCTCTTCATTTCTACTGGCTACCAGTTTCTCAAGATGTAAACTGACTCAGAGGCATATGGTGTGCCTGTGCCAGCTCCAGGTTTTGAATGCTGCTGTTTTTAGCTGCCATTCAAAAGCTCCAAGCCCTAGACGACAGTTCTCTTTAACTACCATTTCAGCTCACTATGTTCTTATCCATGTGAGTCAATTAGAGTCTGGACACCTATTTTCCAGCCTGGAGGGGACTGTATATGAGAGTATGATTACAGATACTCCAGAGTCTGGGTACTTTGGCCAGACCAGCTTTCTCCTACCATACACGATACCAGCTTGAGTAATAGCTGATCCAGGGCTGACCTCACTGTGGTGCAAACAACCACAGTTGTCCGCACAAGTGGACAATCGGATGTGATTTCTGTCCATTAAGGACTGTTATGGGAGAGCTGTTGGAGACGTCTGATTTCAGGAGGCAAGCAGGTGCTGTTCATGTTTTGAGGGAATGATGTTTTTGAAAAGAACTGGTGGAAAATAATTGTCTGGGGCTGCTCTAATGCATATTAGGGACTTGGCCAAGGCAGATCCTGCCCCAGCACATCGGGGAGCCACAAACATCTTTTGTGCTCTTCCATCTGCTCTCATGGTTTGTTCGGCCCAGTTAAGAATGTGACCTTCCATAGTTTGTGGAATGTTCCAGTTTTCTATTTTTTTTACCTTTTGGCTCATGTTGTCTCCATGGTGATGCAGAGTGTCATATCTCTTGACCCAGGAACTCATAGCTGCAGGCTGTATTTTCATGCAGATATAGCATTGGTCTGTGATTGGTCATTATTACTTAGCAACATAGGAGATGTCATACCACATCAAATCTTCTGTCGCTCCTTCAACAGTCACTAATGCCTAATTCTTTAGAGGCAGGCCAAAGCAAAGTAAAAATACACACAAACCTAACCAAAATGCTCTTCCTGGTAGCTTGATAGCTATCTGGGTAATCATTCAATGCTGTACCTGGGGTAAGTTCCTTCCTGACTACTGTGATGATCAGCTTGCACCCAGAAGCATGACATTTGATTAGCAGATCCTCAGCTGGTGTAAATCAGTGTAGCACTATTAACTGTTGGCTTACACCAGCTGAGGATCTGGCCTGAATCCTAGCATGCAAAGTTAAGCATGTTATTAGTAGCCAAACAATTAGCATGATTCTCATTGCTGTTACTTGCTAGTGCTAGCCACTGTCCTTTCAATATGAAAACATAATCCCTGCCTTGAACTTCAACAAGATCTCACAAAACTAAGTGATTGGGCAACAAAATGGCAAATGAAATTTAATGTGGATAAATGTGTAAAATGCACATTTGAAAAAAAACTAACCCTATATACACACAACATGGGGGCTAATTTAGCTGCAAGTCAGTCAAAAAAAAAAGATCTTGGAGTTATGGATATTCTCTGAAGATGTCCATGCAGTGTGCAGAGGCGGTCAAAAGCAAACAGGATGTTAGGAATCATTAAAAGGGATAGAGAAATAAGACTGAGAATATATTATTGCCCTTATATAAATCCATGGGTACCCCACATCGAATACTGTGTACAGATGTGGTCTCCTCACTCAAAAAAGATATTCTAGCACTAGAAAAGGTTCAGAAAAGAGCAAACTAAAATTTTAGGTTTAGAGAAGGTCCCATATGAGGAAAGATTAAAGAGGCTAGGACTCTTCAGTTTGGAAAAGAGAAGACTAAGGGGGGGCATGATAGAGGTATATAAAATCATGAGTGATGTTGAGAAAGTGGATAAGGAAAAGTTATTTACTTATTCATATAATACAAGACTAGGGTCACCAAATGAAATTAATAGGCAGCAGGTTTAAAACAAATAAAAGAAGTTCTTCTTCACGCAGCAGCACAGTCAAACTTGAACTCTACCTGAGGAGAGGAGGAAAGCTAGGACTATACTAATGTTGTTTAAAAAGGGGGATAAATTCATGGTGGCTAAGTCCATAAATGGCTATTAGCCAGGATGGGTAAGAATGGTGTCCCTAGCCTCTGTTCGTCAGAGGATGGAGATGGATGGCAGGAGAGAGATCATTTGATCATTGCCTGTTAGGTTCACTCCCTCAGGGGCACCTGGCATTGGCCACTGTCGGTAGACAGATACTGGGCTAGATGGACCTTTGGTCTGACCCGGTACGGCCTTTCTTATGTTCTTATGTTCTTATGTTCTTATGTTGAAGAGTTTACAATCTGAGAAGCCACGTGACCAAAAAAGGGAGGGGAGGGGAGAGGAACAGCCCTGTTTTAAATCCAGTTTTTAGTGCCAATTGCACAGAGGTGCTGGTTAGCCAGATGATCAGCTTTCTCAGTATGCAGCAGTAAGAGAAAAGGTGCCAGCGTTCGTGTAGTATCACTTGAAGGTAATATTAAAATAATTCCCAAAACAATGTATGTTCGTACTCCCCAAAAATCAAGCAGAAAACCGATCCAAAAGGAGCCTGGGGCATTCTGAGACCTTCTTGCCAGGAACCATTGACACAGCTGGTGAAACTGGTGAGGCCCACAGTGCAGCTTGCAGGGGGCAGAGCTTTTCACCAGAGGACTCTGCACTAGGGAACTGACTCCCAGAAGAGATCAGAACAATCCCAAGCTAACAAAAGCCCGAGCTACTGAAGACATGAGACTCCCAGCTTCCTTTTCTAAAGAGCAGGTTTCTCTAGCATTGGGGCTTCTGAGAAAAGCTCGAGAATGTGACCTGTGCGCACCCTAAAGACTCAAAACCTGAAGATAAAGAAAAATTATCCAAATTGTTTTTACTTTAAAATCTCATAATTTATAAGACCATCATTATTTTGTTGGGTGCAGGGAGCTGACTCATTCTCCTTGAATATTTGGGGTTAGAAATACTGTGCATGTTCTGATCACCGCATAATTCCCATCTCTTTGCATGAGCTTTGCCACAATGGAGGACTGAAAAACGTATGAGCCATTTCACAGGCAGAAAAGGAAAACTTCAGACAAATAAAAAAAATCCATCCAACCAGGTAAGAGTAGTTCAGCACAACAGCAGCGTCTTCTGTAGTAAAATCAATCTGATCTTTTATTTTATACCAGTGCTTAGGCAGCGTGATTGGATGCTTGATAGATTGACAGCTAGGTCATCCATACTGGCGCAGCGTACGTGTCATGTATTTTTACATTTGATTGGTTTGTCTCAGATTAGTCAGTTCACAGATTTCTTGCCTGCTTTCCTCCTTGCTTGTCATTTTCATCCCATCTTCTACTAGCTTTTTACAGAAACATCAGAGCACCAACATTCGTTAACTGGTATAGAGGGCAGATTCTCTTGTGCATTCTGGCCCCTTTGCTTTTTCTCTGGTGGTACACAAAAGGCCCGGAAGCAGCCAGATCTGGCTAGCTGAGAATTCCTGCAGAATGGGGGAGAAAGATTTGTGAGGGGACCCGGATGTACAAAAGTGCATTGAGCTCCAACTGCTGCAGTCAGCGGGCATAAGTTAGAGCAGCCTAGGTGCTGCTCTAACCAACCATGGGTTCAGATCTACCCTGAGATTCAAGGAGCTGCCCCCCTCTGCTGTGCCACACAGAAACTCAGTGCAGCAGAGAATTTGGGCCCCTACATTTCCAACAGTCTCTGTCCTCTCTTGTTAAAATTAATATTATTTCTTGTGTCTGGTGGCTTACTGTCTGTTTTTGTTTTTAAAATTTTTTATTTCTTTATTTAGTCTCTAATCCTGGGAATTATTTCCCATTACAGTATTTTAGCACATAAGTGCACAGGTCTTTTCTCATCCGTATTGTCCCTGCATTGTCTCAGAAGAAATAAAACAAGCCTTATATTAATGTTGGAACAGAAAGGTTTTAGACCTGGAATGAAGGCAGATTAAAAACTTCTATTATAGTTCTGGTAGATGGTCCTTGGCAGACATGCGCTGATGTCTCTAGTCCCTGGAGGAATCTGTCAGTCAGCCAGCAAGTGACTCAAAGTAAGAATGACCCAGAGTTGGGGGTGGGGAATAACCTGAAGGCAGAACTCTTGATCTAATGGGAGAAGATGCTGTCTGACAAGCCAGACATTATTCACCCACCATCCATAAACATGCTTGTGTGGGAGTAATAACCCTGAGCTGACCATAGAAGTCTCTTTGTCACTGGAGGGAACGAACCAATTTATGTGTTTTTCCTGTATTCCTGCCATGGTTTAGCTACCTCCTTTTGAGGGACATTTACCAAGAGTCCCGGGCTGTCATGCCTGTATCCCGTGCAGGATCTCCAGAGCAAGGCCGAGGTTATGCTAACCAGTGCTACAGCTGTAGTTCTGTGTGCAAGTGGTCCAGTGGCCCTTTCCTCCAGAACATCCATTCCCCACCCCTGGCTAAACCTCTTCACAGAGCACATCTCACACCCTTTGGCTTATCTTGACCTAGAAACTTCAAGGAGATTTTGTTCTAAAAGGATGCCTGACAAAACTAGCTCTTCCTTCTCTGCAAATGGCATTAGGGCTTCTTTAAGTGTGACATTCAGATAGGAAGAGGAGTCTCAAAAACACTTTCTAATGTGGGTTTCATACACTTTCTCTGGCCTACACAGACTCTCTTGAATTAATGTCTTAAAATAGGTTCAGCACCTCTGGATTGTTTTGGGGTTTTTTGGTAATGTACCCAGGAGCTGTAATATAGACACAACTTGATGCCCAAAGTACTGCTTGTGAGGGAGTCTATTTTTATAAGATTAGGGCTTATTTGAGGATGAATTAAAAATAGCCTTGCAAGTTACTCCAGGCTTTATCTCTCATGCCCAGTTGCATCATACAAGATGGAGGAAATTCCTGCAGGCTGCAAATAAACCAATAATCATTTAATCTGTTCTGGGTTACTGTGAAATCCAAACAGAAAACCTCTTTCGCATAGTTGCACAGTACTTACAATCACTCAGAATTTCCAAGCCCTAGTGTAGAATCAGAAACAAGTAGATCAGCGGCAGGCTGGCCTGGGGTGGTGCTCTGAGCTCTTGAGTGGGAGTCCCAGCTCGGTTAGGATTTGGGAATACGATATTGCAGGACGTTCATCCCAATTAAATCTCCTCACTACAATGAAAGAAAGTGCAGTGTATAAAACAGGCACAGGGTCCTGCTGCCTGTTTCATCACACACTTCCACTTCACCCCCTGCAACACCATGGCAACCTATCTCCTCTAGGAGTGACAGAGCCAGAGACTTCCGCTGCTGCTCCTCTCCGAAACTCCTGTAGAGGGTATGTGTGGGAGGAGGCATCACAACATATGGCACTTGCTTTGCTTTGCCCTACAGTTTTAGGCGGAAGGAGCAGGATGCCAAAGAGAATAGCCAGGCCTGCCTGGCCCACAGAGAAGTTTCTGTGGGAATCCGGAGCCATGGGTAGAGCCGGTGCTCCCCCTGTCACCCTGTTCACATCCAAGAGTTTAGTTTCCTCTGCACTGACAAAAGGAAAGGGAGTGTGGGGCAAGACTTATACAGGAATCACCTCACTTATCACTGAAATGCAGCTGCCTCTGGAGCAAAACATAGGGGTTGTGCAGCACACAGCAGCAACACAGAACAGTTTAGGACAGGAAGTGAAGAATACTGTATCTAATGTTTGTCCTAGATTTATATACGAGTATAAAGCAAATATCTCACCACACAGCAACGGCCTTGACCTGGCTCACTAATGTAATAGGAAATTGGATCAGAAACATAATTATGCTGCACATAATGGACTTAAACACTGAGCTCAGCCTTCACTTCCTATTGTGACCACTTCTCAAAATGTGCTTTACAAAGAGAAACCCAAGGAAACACAACAGTCCACCGGCAGCTGTGCAACAAAGAAAAACACTGTCAGCTGTAAATATGGAAGACTATCGTCATTTATTTCAAAACAACGTTTGGCAAAAGGGCCAGTAAAACACTTTCTTACACATGAAACCTGCTTTAGCTACCTGTCCATTGACATATTCAACAATGTGTAACAAACATATGGTATGCAGGGTAAGCAATGAGCATTGTTGTCGGACAGTGAAAAAGATGCACTATTTATATGCTTTTTACAAGAAACAAAACTATACAGAAGTATAGTCTGCAGTGTTTACAACCTTGCATAATGTTATCAGTGTTGGGCCTTAACTGTGCAAAGTACGAGCATCTCCCAGGGCCCACCAGGAAGCCTGCATAGATCCACTCACATGGAGTTGGACCCTAAGAGTTTAACTTACGGTAGCAGTGACATTTATTTAAAAAAACATCATGCTTTTGAAAATGAAATCTATTTGCTTAGGACACCACACACCCTCTTTAAAAAGCTACTTACAGTAAAATAAGTTGGGAATGCAAGGCCCTTGCATTAATGTTTTAAAAATACAGCTTTTAGCAAAGCTTGGAAATGACTGACAGAATATAAAATATTTGCCATGTTAGGTCCTGATCCTGAAAACTCTTACTTAGGGGAGTCAAAGGCAGTGCTTGTGAGAGTATGGACTGCTCAGTCAAGTACGAATTTGCAGGTTCAAGCCCCCTTAGGTAGTGGGTGAGGCTAGAGAACTCATCACTAGTATATCTGATCAGTGGAAATTTCATCCTCCTCTCCCCTTGGCATAACTACTATTAAGAATGCATTGACAGCGTGCTTGGTTCTATACAAGATACAAAGTATGGAGAATCTCTGCCCCAAAGACCTTACAGGCCTAACAAAAAAAGACATAGTGAAGACAGGATGCATTGGGAAACCTATAGAAGAAGTGTTAATTCTTATTTGTTAATATTATAGTTGTTGACTTGCTTCTCGAGGTCACCATGTGAACACAATTCAGGCTTCTGCAACTGGCAAAGATAGTGACTTATTTTGCCGAGTAATCAGGCCCATGTCAAATAAGAGCACTGTAGAGTTGGAGTCATCACTATCTTTACCAACCCCTCCTACCAGCATCTAATTAACCTCTTTTTCGCTGAATGTGGAGACAGCTTGATATGCTGGAGACTTTCCAAGAGGCCACAGGGAGTCAGTTGCCCATTTCCCATTAGAATTCATTGGGAATTGGGTGTCTAGCTCTCTTAGGCTCCTTTGAAAACCCCAGCCAGAAACATCTGTGAAGCAGCAAGATTCTTTTAAATCCTGGGAATGTAGGAAGCACGAGAGTTAAAACTGGGAGGGTGATTTTGCCTAACACAGCAGCTCATTAGGTAGCACTCAAGTTAAAAGTACCTATTATATATATACCATTATATAATTAATTACAACGTTTTCTTTAGATACATATTAAGGCTGGGATTTGCAATGGAACCTAAGAGACTCATTCACCCAAATCCAAATGAAATTCCAGGAGAATTGGGCATTTAACTCCATTAGGTACCTTTGAAATTCCTATGTAGTATATATACACCTGTCATATCACAAAATCAATCTCTCTCTCTATATATATATATACACACACACACACACACACATATACACACACACAGTGTAAGAGATTATGCAGGGGAAAAAGTCATTTAACCTATAACAATAAATTTTTGTTTAGTCAATGCTGCATTTGGTTAGTTAGTTCAGTGTCTTTTTACAAACCTGTTCTACAATGTTAGGTACTTTGCAGGCCTGAGAATCACCTCCTTTGTTAAAGTGCAATCCCAATGGATGAATGAATCTGAATGTTTTTAAGGTGCAGCATAAATAAAAGACAGGATTTGGTGGCTTCTCCCACAAGAGCTAACAATAGAAGACTATTGCAAGTAAGACATGAAAAATGTTTTTTAAATTGCTTCTTGGCCCCAATTTATGATAGGCTAAATTTTTCATAAAACTCTAAGGCATTCAGGAACTTTTCCCGCAGAATCTCTTCATTGCTGTATCTCGGGAGCATCAAGACATGATAGCAGGTATTGACAATAGGATGGAAAAGGTCTGGGTTTTCTTTTTTAAAGTCTTCAATAGTGAATTCAAAATGTCTCATCCCTTCGGCAGGGATTCGATCCGTTCCTGTCAGAAAAGCTGAGGGGAGAAAAAAAAGTCAACAAGATACAGACAGAAAACATACTAAGATAATATTATTGCAGTGTGGGGTCGGGGGCAGAGAATCACAAAGTAAATATACAGGTAATTGTATAAGCTATTTGTTCTGTGTTTTTTGTTTTGCACTTAGTGTACTTGAGTATTTTGAATCCTTTTACTTGCTGACTTATAATGAGCATGATCCCTTCTTTTCTTTTTTAATCAAAAAGATTTTTTAAGTTAGAAATGCTAGGCTAGGCTTTCTGTGTTTAAAAACTACGAACCTGATCCAGCAACCTTCTTGGATAAAGCAGGGACAACTTGTGTCAGTAAGGACCACTCACATAATTAAGGACTCCTCTTAGGCCCCGACCAAGCCATCTCTTTTGTGCCCCCTCCTTCTGAGCTGTGCCACAATTTCACCTCAACATTTATAAAATTAAATACAAAAAGACACACAGGAATTGCTATCTATGGTTATCCCGCACTAAGGTACTATGGCGATATATGTCTTGAAATACCTTGGAGAGAGAGATTAATTAGTAGATCTAGTAGAATTTCTGTCCTGTGGGGAATTTCTGATATTTTGACATTTGTTGTCATCCCAAATCAGGAAAAAAAGTCCAAATTTCAATTTTTTTTCATGTACTGGAAAGTTCATAAACATTTCAATTACACATTTTGTTCAACATTTTCAATCAAAATTAAATGTTTCAGCACTCTCAAATTAGAAACATTTCATTTTGGTTTGGTGAACCAAAGTAAAAGGTTCAATTTTGACTTGGTTCAACATTAATCTGGGGCCTTCCCAAGCTGTCACAGCACCTCATGGGAGTTGTAGTGCTGGTGCATAATGCCCCCATTCTCCTCTATGGACGAGGCTCCCTGGCTGGACTGCATCTCCTATGATGCATCACAGTCTCCCCACTCGTTGAACCATTATGGTCCATTTTGGGAGTAGTTGCCCAAAAAAGAAAATGGGGGCATGGGGCAACTGATCTACATATTCCATAATGCTCTAGAGCTGCTTAGTTGAGCAGAGATTCATGCTGAACTGACCTGAAACTAAACCTTTTTGATTCATTTAAAAACATCAAAATGTTCAATTTGGGTCTACTTGACCCAAAACATTTTGTTTAGATTTTCCTGGAAAATCAAAGAGTATCAGCAAAAATAAGTTTTGCCTGGAAAAATGGCATTTTCTGTTGGAAAAAATATTTTAACAGAAATCTGCATCCCAGCTGTACTAAGAAATCAGTTAATCCAATCAAAGAGGGAGCTGGGGGGAAAAGTCTTGACTCCTAGTCCTCTGCTCTAACCACTAACAAATACTTCTAAAATATTTCCAGCAGAACTACCTGATTTCTTGCTGTGGTTGTAGCTCATTATTCTACTAGTATCCAGTGTCACATTCTTTCATTTATATCCCATTGAAGTCAATGGGGTTACACTGATGAAGAATTAAGAAATAGATATTCTTCCATTTAGTCAAATACTCTCATAAGGTAATTGCTGTGAAGCTAATCAAATACCTCCTGCCTCAGCTGCATGCTGATTCATGACCCATCACCTCCACTGGTTATATATTAGCTTTAGGTGGAATAATATTTAGTGCATTATTTAAAGTGCCTGTTTCATTACCAAGAAAATTCTTCTTCTTTTCTTCTGGGAGTTCATGAAACACAGTCCAAAAATTCTTGATGGTTTGATCAGACTTTTCATAATCTTTGTACTTTGTATTCTGTCAAAGAGAATAAAAATAGCCCTGCCCAGTTAATCTACAAATATAAGACCAGAAGACACCTTGCTAAGTATTAGCTAGACCATCCTTGACAGGTATTTGTCTAACCTGTTGTTAAAATCCTTCAATAGTGGACATTATATAGCTTGCCTAGGTAATTTGTTACAGTGCTTAACTATCCTGACAGGAAGTTTTTCCTAACGGCTAACTTAATTTTCCCCTGCTGCGGTTTAAGCCCATTACTTCTTGTCCTGTCCTCAGTGGTTAAGAAAAACAATTTATTACCCTCCTCTTTGTAACAACCTTTTACATATTTGAAGACTGTTATGTCCCCCATTAATCTTCTCGTCTCCAGACTAAACAAACCCAATTTTTTCAATCTTCCCTCAGAGGTCATTTTGTTGCTCTCCTCTGGACTTTCTCCAATTTGTCCACATCCTTCCTGAAGTGTGGTGCCCACTACCCAGAACTGGACAAAATACTCCAGTTGAGGCCTTCTCAGTGCTGAGTAGAGTGGAAGAACTACTTCTCATGGCGTGCTTACAACACTCCTACTAATACATCCCAGAATGATGCTCACTTTTTTGCAACAATGGTACACTGTTGACTCATTGAGTTTCATCCTATTTATTTCAGACCATTTCTCCAAAAGATCACGTTGCTGTCTTCCAAAGCACTTGCAACTCCTCCCTGGTTGGCATCATGCACAAACTTTATAAGGTGTTCTCTCTAAGCCCCCACAACATGCTACAAAAACTCCAGGGCCCAACTGGGGGAGGGAAGGACTTGGGGCTGTGGGGCTCAGGCATAGATGTACTTTGTCTTCTATTTTGGGTGGGCTGGGGCCAGTGGGGGTCGAGACAGCTCCACATGGTGGGGTCCAGGGAGGGAGCGCCACCTCCACCCCCTGACTCATCTCAGCAGTGCCACCCGCCTGTCTGGGTTCGGGGGGGAGAGGGTGCAACCAAAAATTATAACGCAAAAATGGGGGGCTCAGGTCAAAAAGTTTGAAAATAGCTCAGAGTGCAGGGGGGGGGTAGCTAGGGGCTATGTGTAGGCAGGGGGTAGCACAGGTGCAGGCAGGGGGTACCTAGGGGCTGTGTGCAGACTGGGGTAGCTCAAGGTGCAGAGAGGTAGCTAGGGGTTGCGGGGGTAGCTCGGGGCTGTGTGTGGACAGGGGTAGCTCGGGGTTGTGTGTGGGTAGGGGAATAGCTCAGGATGCAGGGAGGTGTAGCTCGGGGCTGTGTGCGGACAGGGGGTAGCTTGGGGCTATGTGCAGACTGGGGTAGCTCAAGGTGCAGGGAGGTTGGGAGGGAGCTCAGGGTGCAGGGAGAAGGGTAGCTAGGGGCTGTGTGCGGACAGTGGGTAGCTAGGGGCTGTGTGTGGACAAGGGTAGCTCAGGGCTGTGTGTGGGTAGGGGGGTAGCTCAGGGTGCAGAGAGAGGGGTAGCTAGGGGCTTTGTGCAGACGGGGTAACTCGGGGCTGTGTGTGGACAGGGGGATAGCTCAGGGTGCAGGGAGGTGTAGCCCGGGGCTGTGTGCAGACAGGGGGATAGCTCAGGGTGCAGGGAGGTGTAGCTCGGGGCTGTGTGCAGACAGAGGGGTAGCTCGGGGTACAGGGAGGTGTAGCTTGGGGCTGTGTGCGGACAGGGGGTAGCTCGGGGTACAGGGAGGTGTAGCTAGGGGCTGTGTGTGGACAGGGGGTAGCTCGGGGCTGTGTGCGGACGGGGGTAGCTCAGGGTGCAGGGAGGTGTAGCTCGGGGCTGTGTGCAGACAGGGGTAGCTCGGGGCTGTGTGTGGACAGGGGGTAGCTCAGGGTGCAGGGAGGTGTAGCTTGGGGCTGTGTGCGGACAGGGGGTAGCTCAGGGCTGTGTGCGGATGTGGGTAGCTCGGGGTACAGAGAGGTGTAGCTCGGGGCTGTGTGCAGACAGGGGTAGCTCGGGGCTGTGTGCGGATGGGGGTAGCTTGGGGTACAGAGAGGTGTAGCTCGGGGCTGTGTGCAGACAGGGGTAGCTCGGGGCTGTGTGTGGACGGGGGGATAGCTCAGGGTGCAGGGAGGGTGTAGCTAGGGGCTGTGTGCCAGGAGGGCTTCCCCTGCAGTAGCTGCTCCCTGAGGGCTCTGCCAGCCACTGAGCTGGGTCCCCCCACCCAGACGGCTCTTACCGGCTGCGTGAGCAAAGGGGGCTGGGAGCTGAGAAGCTTCAACCCCCTGCAGCAGCAGGAGACAAGGGAACGCCTTGACTACCTGTGCAATGGCACCAGCCAGAGCAGCAGCTGCCGCCACCAACCTGTGTCCCCCGCTGTGCCCCCCCAACTCTGCCCATGGGCTCAGGGCTTCTGCCCCATGGACAGTGCCAGGGCTTGGGGCTCTAGCATTCAGCCCTGCTGCTCCCAGCTTCAGCCCCGTGCAGGGCAGGGGTGGAGACAGGGATCGGGGCTTCAACCCAGTGGCAGGTGCTGTGGCTCGGACTCTGGGTTTTAACCACAGGGTCCGCAGCCCTCCTGTTGAGAACCGCTGCTCTATGCCATTATCCAAATCATTTATGAAGATATTGATTAGAACCAGAGCCAGGAGAGATCCTGCTGGACCCCACTCAATATACCTTTGCAGCTTAATTGTGAACCATTGATAACTATTCTCCATGTACTCTTCTCCAACCAGTTATGCCACCACCTTATAATAGATTTGTCTAGACTATATTTCTCTAGTTTGTTTATAGGGTCATGTGAGAGAATATCAGAGGACTTATTAAAGTTGAGATATGTTACATCTGCTGCTTCCCCCCTAGCCACAAGGCTTGTTACCTTTTCAAAGAAGGATATTAGGTTGGTTTGACATCATTCATACTTGATAAATCCATGTTGACTGTTACTTATCACCTTTATTTTGTTTTAGGTGCTTACAAATAGATTATTTGCTCCATTATCTTTCCTGGTACCAAAGTTAAGATGACTGGTTTATAATTCCCTGGGTTGTCCTTATTCCCCTTTGTATAAATGGGTACTATATTTGCCTTTTTCCAGTCCTCTGAGATCTCTCTCATCCTCCACAAGCTCTCCAAGATAGTTGCTAATGTCTCAGATCTCCTCAGCCAGTTTAAGTAACATAGGATGTATTTCACCAGGCCCTACCAACCTGAAACTTGTCTAAGTAATTCTTAATTTGTTCTTTTTCTATGTTAGCCTTAGATCCGACCCCATTTACACTGATGTTCACTATGCTAGTCATCCAATCACGGCTAACTTTTTTTGGTGAAAATTGAAACAAAAAAAGCATTTAACATTTCAGTCTTTCCCTTCTTGTTGAATAATGGGCCTCTCGGTCTTCCTCTTGCTTCTCATATACTTGTAAAATGCTTTCTTCTTGTTCTCTCTCTGTTCCAAGCTAGTTTAATCTCATTTTTTGCCTTGGTCTTTCTAATTTTCTCCTTATATTTTTGTGGTGTTGGTTTTTTTTTATATTCATCCTTTGTAATTTGACCTAGTTTCCACTTTTTGTAACTCCAGTGGGTCTACTTCCTGATTGCCCCCAGGTTGTACTACATGGGGTGTCAGGCACAGTGCCACCAAATCACAATGAAAGTGTTTACATCTACTTAGCATGGGTATAAATGACTACATAAGGTGCAGAGTAACAGAGAACTAGATGAATTTAGGCCATTGGGCTTACTTACACGGGTAGAACTGAGGGAAAACTTGGTCCTGAATGACTCAGGCTTTGGCTCATAAGAAAGATAAAAGGCTCTAATCCTTTATTCTGGGGACACAAGGCGACTCCAAGATTCGATCCCTGTAATCCCAGCTGTTTAAATACTTATTTTAAGATAGAATGGAAAAACTGTATCAAATGTTTGTCTTACATTTTAATATTGCCATGATGGACTTATTTGCTACGATGGATTCCATTTTGGGGCATCTCTTCGCACAGCACTTCCACCCTCCCACATACAGGCCCTAGCTGCCAAATTCAGATTTTTAACACCCCTGCACTAACACAGAAGTTCAGGGCATTCTAAGCGAGGGTCTGCCTCAACCAGCTCTAGAGAGGGGAGTGTAGTACATCTCAGATCCAGATCTGGGTATGGATTTCTAACATGCCCACTTCGCAGCTTGAAGTTGGTGGGAGGGAAGGACTCAGGTCAGATCTGAGGTATTGCTTTATGCCCATCTCTAATTCTTCTCTTGTGTGTGTTTTTTTTTAAATCTTAAGAAGTGGTACCAGGAAAACCGAAGCGGCCTCTTTCATATGGGGCAAATTTCCAACAAGGGTGTAACAGGTGCAGCTCTGAAAATTGTTATTAGTATTTGTATGACAGTAATGCCTAGAGACCCCTGCCATGACTGGGGCCCCACTGTGCTCGGTGCTGTACATATGCATAGTCAGCAGAGGCACCACTCTTCTATGGTCTTACTTTGAGTGCCCAAAGCATGCTTGGTGCTGTATGCTGCAGCATGGACCTCCAGATCATGTTTCTTTGGCTACAGAGCACTAAAAATGAGACAACAGCACAACCCAAAAGAATTTAAAGGAATATCATCAACCTGTTTAGCTCCAAAATGACTAGTAGCCACTAGGAACAATACATTGGGGCATTGGTGTGAACCAAAGTGAAAATAGGGTGACCAGACAGCAAGTGTGAAAAATCAGGACGGGGTTGGGGGGTAATAGGCCCCTATATAAGAAAAAGGCCCAAAATTCGGGACTGTTCCTATAAAATCGGGACATCTGGTCACCCTAAGTGAAAAGCCCCTCATCTCTTACCAGGCCCCTGAACCTCATTCATGAGGTTTGTACTCAACAAAAGAACAAAGGCAGAGAACCTATATTCAGCAAGTAAAGCAGGCGCATGCTCTGCTGGACTGCATTACCTCTTCCAGCAGCTTCCAGTCATATTTTGTATGTCCACGGAAAACAGTCAGGAACTCGATAGGAAGGAAGAGCTTCCACTTTTTAGCTGGACAGCCTCTTAAAAACCCACTCCTGAAATCCTCAAACGGCTTCTTTACCGATTCATTGAACACATAATTCACGTATGCATCGACGTATTCTTTCCTGCAGAAATATCAACCGAATGCTATTGATTTCTTGCTTTTAGTGAAACAGAGTGAGACTTTAAAGGGGAAACCTGCAATAGTTCATTCCTGAATGTGGCCTTAATCCAACACATGCAAGAACCTTTGTGCTCATGTGTAGCCATCCCACTGAGTTCATTAGGATTACTTGTGTACATAAACAAACAGTAATGGCCACTGCAAATGACCATCAATTCACTCACCCCCATGAATGCATTTTCCATGCTATTTTTATACATTATAAGGTCATACTTATTAATTATTTATATTCTAGTAGTAGCCAAGGGCCCCCGAGTAAGACATGGTAGGTATTCCTTATTTTGTGCTGTATGCACATTTATGAACACAGATCCCTGGTCCATGTTCTGCTGTTTTACAGTGGTATACATCCAGAGTAACTCCCATTGAAGTCAACAGAATTATTCTGGATTTACACAGGTTTAACTCAGTTTGAGTCTTCTTTTTATTTGTGATAGGAATAATTCACTGGAATGGTAGCTCTATACCTTCTACCCATTTTAAACATTATAAATACGGCTTTCAGATTCAGAGATTTTAACCCCAGTTGGGACCATTTCTGATCTTCTGCATAACACAGACCAAAGACTATCATCTCCCAGTTACCGCTGTGTTGAGGTTATCCCTGATATACTGTAAGGTTAATGGACTTTTACTTCCAACTAACTTTCTGTCCTATGTAACAAACACTTCGCTCATGAGAAAAATCTTAAAGTTTAAAACCAATATATATATATATAAAAATCTATACCTCTTCCAAGACAGAAACTAAAACATGAAATGCTTAAAGAAAAGTGTGTGTGTATGAGAGAGAGAGAGAGAGAGAGAGAGAGAGAGAACTACCTGTTATGCTTTGTGATTGGAATGTCTGCACCATTTTCTTTAAGTTCGATGGAAACTATAGATCCATCTTGTTCCTTCATTATCTACAACAGTCAAAGGCAAAGTAAAAAACGGAATGCTGGCTACACCTGCCATTCTTATTCTTTACACAGAGCCTGATACTGCAAACACTTATCAAGGTGAGGACTTAAGTTATATGATCAGTTGTGTTGATTTCAGTGGGACCACTCATGAACCAAGTTACTCTGTGTATAAGTGTTTGCAGAGCTGGGCCCGTAAGTAGGACAATAATGGCTTACTGTGAAATCGATCATCATGTTCTCAAGGATGTCATCATAGTCTTCATCCAGGATTTCTTGAAGATTCCTGTCAGACAAGAAGCAATACGGAAATAGACTCTAAATAATGTTGTTAGTGCAAGTTAGCAAAATATTTTCTAATTCCGTACATATACACATATTTTATGTCTTACACCTTATCTAGCACCATTCATTCCGAATGACCCACAAATTGGTCTACAACTGGTCTATAAACTTCAGGCCTGATCCAGCAATGAGCTTCATGTGGCCTGAGCAGAGCCCCCCTGACTTTAAAGGAATTCCATGCAGATGTATGGGTCAGCTTGCACCCAGGTCATTGTAGGGCTGGGGCCGCGGACCTCCATGCTACAGTTATATATGCGAATAACCTTACACACGTGAATAGTCCCACTGACGGTTAATCACACGTGTAAGTGAGTGCAGAATCAAGGCCTGCGGCTGCTATGTTTACTGAGTAAAGAGAATTCCATCATGGACCAGGGGGATGGTAGAGAAGAACTATTTTGTAGTGCAGAGCGGCACCACACAGCAATTTAAGACAGGAAGTGAAGATTTTTTTAGTAATCTGGTTCACTGATGTAATTCATGCTTTGCTTGTTTTTTTAATTTTTGTGTGAAGCACCTAGTTGCCATGGTGATAAGTGCTGTGCAAGTTAGTGAAATCAGAAGTGAACCAGCAGGGGGAGGAGGTTGGGTAGGCAGAATGCAAGTAACCAAGTTGGAACCTGTCCAAGACACTGGAGTTAATAGACATGCTATTAAAAAAACGAACAAAATAAATTGCCATGCAATCTTTGTGATCCTGGTCTCTGACTTCTCAGCCAGAACGAGCACCACAGTATCCCCATCTATGATGATAGGACATCGGTTCAAAATTGAATTGAAGAGAACGCTATTTACTGAATCACCACCACCATCTCCTGCTGTACATAGCTGAAATCTCTTATTCAAAGCCTAACGCAACCAAAGCTTAGTTTCTCAGATCTGACATGATCACAGCATAGAGAAATACTTCTGTTATACTAAACATTTAAGTTGGTTAAAATGGAATCACAACAGAAATATATAACCCGCCAATCAGGGGACTATTAGATGAGATGCATCTTTGTTTCAGCCAGGTCTAAATTATAGCCAACAACAGTCTTAGGGCTTGTCTACACTGGCAAGTTTTGTCACCAAAAACTGCCATTTGGCAACAAAACAACAAGAGCACACACACTACAATGGGACCTTTGTCGCGAAAAACACCCAGTTTTGGCAACAAAAAACGTCCACCCCTAGGAGAGACTTTTGTCTTTTCCCCTCCCTTTATTGTCGACAAAGAGACAGTGTAGACACTGCTGCTTGTTTTGTCAACAGAACTGGCTTCAGGCAGTATCCCACAATGCCTGCCCTGATTGCTCTGCTCAGTGTTTTGATCTCTGCTGCCCTGCAGGCATGCGCCCAGCCCCTTTCAAAGCTCCAGGAAGTATCTGTGTGCTGCTCGTTTGGGGAACAAAGAGCAAATCATTGGAATGCTCCTGTTTGCCCTGCGCTAGGAACACAGCAGCAGGCAGACTGCTGCTGCAGGGGGAGGGGGACAGACTGCTGGGCTGCTTTGCCATTCCTCAGCACGGGGAGCTCACGTGATGCTGCTCTCGGCCGCTGAGGGGCTGTGGGAGAACTCGGAGAGAATCCCAAGATGCCCAGGGATCAGCGCTCGTCCTTCCCACAACACTGCACTGTGGGATACATACCCACGGTGCATTGCTCACCCTGTCGATGATGGTGTCCCCAATGTGGACATGATCAGTCGACAGAGGGAGCAATCCACTTGCAGGGCAGACGTACCCTGAGTGTCTCATCTCTGGAGCATGTCCATGCCCTAGAATTATCATATCAAAAGCAGTATGGTATTATAGGTTCATCGAAGGCATGTACTTGAATAACTGCATTTAGCGGGAGACTCCCTCCCCCTCTTTTATTTCATGGCACAAAGCTTGGGAAATTGTTTCATCATACCTCCCTTCTGTAGGCGACAGCTCTTTTAAATCTTCTAGAGTGGGTGGAATATCCAGCAACTTTTTGTACAGAGCTAGGGGGAAATGAAAGGGAGCGATCTTCATGTTATACAGTGCCATTCCAAACAGAGTGCCAATCAGGAAAAAGGTGTCTTCGCTTCCTGGTACCTAGTTTAAAAAACAAAACAAACCCCTGATTACTGACTTTTTATTATAGATAGTGGGGAGGGAGTGTGGCTAGTGGCTAGAGGCAGGGGACTGGGCATCTGGATCCGTGAATTGTATTCATCATTCTGCTGCTGAGTTCTTGGGCAAGTCACTTACATGTTCTTATAGCTCATAACCTGCAGCTAGGAGGTGTGATTACAGCATATGTCGATACACCTGAGCTAACTTTGACCTCACTAGACCAAAGCTAGCTTGAGTATCAATAGCCGTGAAGCTGCAGATGACACTCACTCAAGTATATGCCCAGGGTCCTGGGCAGACAGGGCTAGTCCGTGCCACTGTGGCTTCACTGCGATTGTTACTCAAGCTAGCTTCAAAAGTAGCTCATGTTTGTCTCCATGTCCTACAATCACACCTCCTGATTGCAGAGAACATGCCCTAAGCATAAAGAAAGAAGTAACTGCATCCATACAGAACCCTATGCCTGTTATTTAAAGGAGCAAGCATTTCTGAGGCCCAAAATATGAACTGGAAACTCCTTTAACTGAGAATCTGGTTGTTGGTGGAACTCCAGGATTTCCCCTAATGGAGGCTGAGCTTGCTCAGTGGCATCTAAGCACTGCGCACAGGGAGACCTGCAGCATTTCTGTTTCTCACAGAAGACATGACCCAGAGGATGACCCAGTTCATAAAAACGTGAAGGGGGGTGACAGTCATATGGGGAAATACCAGCTAGAAGACTTTTATTTTGAAAGTGAGGTGAAAAAATAGTATCATCTTAATAACTCACCTGGGAGGGGAACCAAATCAGCTTGGAGTCCTCAAAATGTCTGAATATCTGTGCTTCTGGACAACACAGTTCCCTTGTAATGATAGTGAAGAACTCCTGGGACAACCCTCCATCATCAATACCTTGTTCTCCAACGAACAGCACCTGAATAGCCCCAAAAGACCCCAACAAAATCACTGCTCGTGTCCATACCAAAATGATTATTTGCACAACTCCTCCCAGCACTAGGCAGTTACTTGGTCCCTGAAAGCTGCAATGAGCTTGACGCAGGTGCAAGGGACTGTCAATGCATATGACATTGCAGGATTGGGGCCTTTGTTTCCAGAAGTGGCAATAACAAATTGAATACCCATAACTGCAGCGGCTGCTCAGCATGAAACGCTCCGTGTGTTTACCCTTGAATGATCATCGTCTGTTACAATGGACAGGAGATAGAAGGAGGAAAAGGTATAAGTGATACCACAGTGTTGTCAACAGTCATAAATTTATTGTGAGACTTAATAATTTTGAGGGCCTGACTCGTGATTTTTTTGAATGCTTGAAGTTGGCAGTACCGGTACCATAATCTGACAAATCAGATCTTTATCCTTAAATCCCAAACTCTAATTCCTCCCCTGCCCAGTTTTCACAGGTTACTTTGCTTCACCAATATTTGCTCTTAGTGCTGTTGAAAGATGCCAGACAGACACCCACTTTAATGACAATAAGCCACACCTGAATGTTAGTATGCATGAGGGGTGAAATCCTGACCCCACACTTCCATTGACTTCCATAGGGACAGGATTTCACCTGCAGGATCTGTATCTGTAACCTGTGCAGTTATTTACACCAGGGCCCAGTGGGTGGAAAAGGTTATCATTCTGACTTGGTAATGTTCTACACTCACTTAGCCTTGGAAATAGTTGTCTCCTGCTTATTCACACTGCGGGCACTGTGCATAAAGCCACACTGCAAATTTGCCCCTTTCAAGAACAATACATTCACTTACAGAAAACACTACTGGTAGTTTTATAACATTGGAAACCATAGAAGCTTGGGCTTAAACCTTATTCTATAAACAGCATAGCACCATCTAGTGGAAATCACTTGCTACTACCTAATTTTAATGCTATGAATTAAATATTGGCCGTATCTGCATTAAAACCCCTGATATTTGTTATATATAACACACATGCACACACAATGCCATTAAAATAAAATTATATGCATTTACTGTTCTGCATCATTTGTATATCGGGTCTCAGAAAACTTTATACTCCCCAAATGTGGATTGCTGTATAAAGCTGTAATTCCTTCTTGCCCCTCTAGCGATAATAATAAATCACGCGATCTTTTGGGTCATGGTTTCTGATAATCTCAGAACCCCTGGATAGGGATAATTACCCAGCTAGGAGTTGCTTGAACAGCTAAGCCCGACTGTTGTGTAAATAAATATACTACTTTGTTAATTTAAAATGAGCATTAGACATTCTTATGAAAAAAAAAAAATAAGAGCATGTGTAGCAGTCACATAGGCCCCAACTTGTAAAGTGAAAAAGAATCCAAGGAAATGTCCCCGGGAACATCTGTAATAAATTCAGGCTCCCACTCCCATTATTCTGTGCTCTCTCATGCCTGATACAGTCTCTCTCTCTCTCTCTCCAGTCTTCTCTTGCGGTGTGCTTTCTTTGAAGTGTTCTTTCATTCTATTCCCCAATGCATTTTTCTACTTCTCCAATCTACTTCTCTACTCCTCCAATCTCTCCCCTGTGTTCCCTTCCCCTCTTTGCTCCTCCACTTCACCTCCCAGTTGTGTTTTGCTGCTCCATCCCTGTTGTATCATAGCAGCAGTAAATAGCATGTGGAAAATCCAGTGGCCGTGTCCACATTTGAAAGCACATGTGGCTTCCATGTGCTTCAGTTACCTATTACTGAACTATTTTGTAGAGTGCCCTCTTCTGGCAGGGCAGCTCTGTGACATCAAACATCAAAACAAGTGCTGCACTGTCTGGGGCATTTGCTGACACAGTTTGGGGAGTTTAGATTTTTTTCTGCATGTCAGCAGGTATTCGGGTCAAAATACGGGCTATGGGGAAGCTCACTTGCCAAAATGTAATATTTTTTGTCTTATTATTTGTATGACATTAGGCACTAAGTATTTGGTATTTTTGTTTGTTTTTCTTTCTTTAGTTTTTTAATTGAGTTTAAAACACCCTAGATTCTCTTTTTTCCAGTTTCCCACTGGAACCATTTTTTCCTGAGCAAGTGATAAATCTCTGAAAACAAAGGTTTAGAGCAGTCAAGCTGGAATATGTTGAACAAGTGAGATTTCAAAAGAAATTCCAGTGTCCCACTGAAATCAACTCAACAAATCCTTTCCTCATCACAGTGAGCTTAAAAATAAAAATAGACTAAAAATTAACTCCCAACAAGGGAGTCTCCCGAACCCCTCCACATGAGTACAATTTGTCAGCTCTAGGGGAGCTTAACTTTTCCTATAGGTGCACAAATAGCTGTAGCCTCAGTTTGTAGACATGGTTGAACTGCTAAGGGAAATGCTTAGAATGAGATTAAGTATCTTAGGCTGTATTCACAAAAACAATGAGGAGTCCGGTGGCACCTTAAAGACTAACAGATTTATACTCCTCCTTGTTTTAGAATGAGATTAAATTACTACATCTGTTGATCCATTAATCTATTAGGGTACTGATGTAGTACCTCCACCATAGTATCGGAGAGTCTCCAAGTATTTAAAAAATAGTAACCACAGTTTCTGCATTCCAAGCCATAGGCGAAATAGCTTAATTAGCTGATAGTGTGGCGAGCCAAGTGACAGTGAGAACTGAATACATCTAGCGTGGGCTGAAAGGAAAGATGAATTGCTATCAAGGAAAGAGCACTTGCTATAAATAACACAGCTCAAGAAAAGCAGGGGGGAGTGGGGGCATGGCTGGGACAGCTGAGAGCAATGCAGCACTGGCTGATGACTAGGAACTCAAGTGCAAGCAGCCAGGCTGCCCAGGGACTCTCTGGTGCCAGCACAGGAAGGAACTGGTTGCAGAGGGAGGAGGCTGGCCTGTGAGTCAGCACACAGCAGCAGCAGGCCTGGGGGTGGCTGAGCAGGACCATGCGAGGACGGTATGTGAGCAGGTCCCTAGCCTCTGTGCTGCTGTGCAGGCAGCCGCAGCCTTTGGGAGCAGGCGCTGCAGCTAACAGACCAGTCCCGGGGGCAGCCCGGAGACACGCCTCGGACAGGCAGAAGGGCCAGGAGCAGCCCAAGGCCTTCGACCCGGCTCTGCTGGAGTTCCTGGTCTGCCCGCTCTCCAAGAAACCGCTGAGGTGAGGCCAGCCTCCTTCCCCGCTCTTGGGTGCAGAGCGCTTCCCCGGGACCCTTGTGATCATCTAGTCTGAGCTGCTGCACGATGCCGGCCACAGAGCCTTGCCCAGTAATTCCTGCCCGGGGGGAATATTCTCTCCTCCCCCCCTTCCCACAAACACACCCCGCTCTGAACTTCCGGAGTTCAGCTAAGGGCCCCCCCACACTCCTTCTTTAGAGAGATTTTAACCAACAGTGACTATTTTGCCTGGAGGCTGATTTCAAAACAGGAGTGAAATTTCACTGCCCTGGTGAAAAGCACAGCAATAGCCTTTCATCACAAAAGGAGCTGGTTTTAAAATCAGCCATAAAGTTAATCTGAACGAGCACCTACACCATCCGAGGAGTAAATCTTGGCAGGTCACTCACTTCCAATTTTCTGCAGCTATTCATTAACTGAACTGTGTATCTGCAGGGGGGGGGGGGGGAAGCAAGTTACAATGGAAAAGAGAGAGAGAGAGAGAGAGTGTGTGTGTGTGTGTGTGTGTGTGTGTGTGTGTGTGTGTGTGTGTGTGTGTGTGTGTGTGTGTGTGTGTGTGTGTGTGTGTGTGTGTGTGTGTGTGTGTGTGTGTGTGTGTCCCCCAATCACGCTCTCCCTCCATTTGTAACCTACCGGTATTTCTGTCCATGGGCGTGCTATTCATATATACTAAAATTAACAGAAATACAGCAAAAGGTGGGAACTGAAAGTGGGGGAAGGGATAGCTCAGTGGTTTGAGCATTGGCCTGCTAAACCCAGGATTGTGAGTTCAATTCTTGAGGGGGCCACTTAGGGATCTGGGGCAATTGGTCTCCTGCTGAAGGCAGGGGGGGGCTGGACTCATGACCTTTCTCCCTTCCCTCCAGTTCTAGGAGATTTATATATATTTATTTTTTTATTTTTTTTATTAACCTCTAGGGTTCATGAGAAGCACATGTGCTCTGTGGAAGCTATGGTTTGCCACAATTTATATTTACACCTTCTCCATTGCAGACACACAATCATAAAGTACCCCGTGAATAGCCTTGAGGACATAATTGTAAAGTACAACAGAGTTGAATGGCATTTTCTACACAAAATCTTAGTTCTCAGCTGCACTGCTGTAGGGTGCCCAAGCACTTAAGGAGAGTTTTCATGTTCATAATTTAAATGTTATAAATTTTGTAATGAAGAGTCACACCCTGCCTCCATTCTAAATAGTATCTTTATTTGAAGGCATGATTTCCTGCTCTGAGAATGTGTCCTGGCTACTTTCTGTTACGATAATTCTACTAGTTCCATAGTTTCCAGCTACATACTTCTGTTGAGATGTTTGTTTCAGTTGTCTTTCACCCTCCCCCTTGCACCCCTTCTTAAAAAAAAAAAAAAAAAAAAAGATTTAACAACCCAGGTCTTTGTATCTCCTGTTCAGTTTTTTTAAATCTTTTGACCAGGTATGAAGCATCCACCAATGAACTAATTAACAAAGAGCTGGGCATCGCCTATCCAGTCATTGATGGCATTCCTAATATGATCCCTCAGGCTGCAAGGATGATTGACAGAAAGGCCCAGGATGAGGAACCAAAGCAAACCTAGATAGCTATTATCATTAAAAACAAAACCTGAAGACTAACCTGCGCCTACAGTAACTAGGGAGGAAAAATGTTCCTGTCACTGCCTACACTAACTGTACTTGTTCCACTGGTGTCCTTAGCTGGTCTGTTTTATTCAGCCAGTGTGGATGAAAAGTTCCCCGAGGGCTGCACCAGCACAACCAGCTTGTGTTTCTACAGTCTGCTGCTTCCTGTTACCATACCGGTTTATGTGTTCTTTCACCTTTGGACCTGGATGGGTATTAAACTTTTTAGACACAACTAAGGTGGCAAAAGCTTGGACGGCACCACAAAAGTAGACTTGCCAACCTTGTGGCCTACTCGCACCCTAATATTATATCCTGTGCAATTGCAATGGTCTCCTAGCATTAGCGGTGGTCTTTATTAATCTCCCAATGACACCTGAAAATGTAACTTTCTGCACAAGCCTTGATGCACAATGGCCTCATTACTGCCGAGAGAGATCATTAAACAACATTGTCTCTTGTTCCTCCTCTGTGTCAGTGTATCCCATCAAAACCCAGGGGTGTGTTGTAAGGCTACGCTATTAGCCCATCAAAGGTGTTGTGTCTCTTTGCTAAGAATAAACGTTGTGCACTGATTGAGATGAATTATTTTAAATAGGTTATGGTGAGTTTCACTATGCCTCTTTCAAGGAGCAGCACTGTCATTCAGTAATTGCCTTGATGGTTTGAACTGATGTCTGCAGTAGAATGCATTTGTCTTACTGTGCTATGGAAATAAAGAGTATAATACATCAAACTTGAATCCACATGTGCTTTGCAGACTCGGTACCAGGAGCTCTTCGGTCACTACTGAAATGCAGCCACATTGGAGGTGGCATCCATTAATGCACCTGTAACGCTCTAGGTCTAATTTTAGATGGGGAAGTGAAAAGTAATGTCGCTATTTAAATCATAGGGGGAATGAAGACGGCATTTGTCATTACTGAAATAGGCATTATGATGATTGCCAGGATAGCAGAGCTGGCCCAGCTCCTCATGGGATAGTAGCCGGGGGGGCTCCTGGAATCTGTGCCAACTGGCAAAGGTCCCTACCAGCTGGGGATAGCAGTGTGGCATGCAGCAACCACACCCTCTCCCCAGCCCCTTGCCAGATCTATGCTGTCTGGGGAAATGCAGTACAAAGGGAGCAGAGCAGGGCTCAGAATCTGGCCTGGTAAAATATCCATTGTTTGCTGTTAGATCTCACTACAGGATTATAGGGTCTCATAGGTTTCTGTTTTCCAAACTCATATTAGCACTACCCAATGGAGTACTCCTTCACGGCTAGGTCACCTCCTCATGGCTGCTGGGTAATCTGCTGTTTGTGAAAGTGGTGGCCAGGCAAACCAGTGTCTGGCCAACACAAGTCATCTCCATGACCAGCACTAGGGGCCAAGAATTGACTTGGCCACAGAGACTAATTGCTGCTGTCCCTATTGGAGATGGCCTCCTGCACACCATGGATGAGATGGCACAGCATGGGAGATGACTGTATAACTGCTGTTTCTGCTGTACCATCATGTAATTACAAAGGAGGCTTCAGTTTCCATTTATGTTGGTCTGGCACCAACTATAATGAAAAAACAATTAGATGGATGAGTGAATAAGGCCCTGACCTTGCAGGAAATCTGGGTAGTGGACTTTAATGGAGCTCTGCACAGGCCCAGGATCAGGATCTGCATAGATCTCACTACAGGATCATAGAGTCATATAGGCTTCTATGTTCCAAACTCATCAGCACTACGCACTGGAGTGCTCTGGTTATCAAATCCACGCCACGAGACACAGCAAATGCAACAACCCTTGTTACCCAATTTTTTTTTCTTTTGGTGGTGGTCCTTCTTCCCTGCCAGCGGTTCCCACCCTGCGTCTACCTCAGCAGTGTGAACACGCAGGTTCACTCTGCCGTTTATTCCACGCCTTACAGCATCCAATGCCCTGCCTACAGCTTTGCTTCATTAAGCAACATCAAAAATACTGTCTGCCCTCCCAGATTATAACTAGTTGCTTTTCCTTAGAGCATCTTATTACTGTCTTCTGATTTCTCAGTAACTAAGTCTTTAAGAATATTTACCTGTAGTTTGGTTTGTTTATATATAAATTCATGTATGTAAACTACCATCCAATTAAATACAGACTCTGTGAAAATAGGATAAATATGCTACCTGATTCCTCTCTTCCTCTTTACCTCATAGTGTTTGGTAGTGTCATGGTTTGCTGTCATCATGTGCTTTATCCAAAGGGGGGGGGGGGGGGGGAGGCCAGCTCTTGTTTCCCAGAGTTAGACTTGAGGGGCAGGGAGGTAACAAAGAATGAATCTGGTAGACTTGTATTCTTTGATTTATTGCTGTATTTGTTCTGTCAACTTGTACAAGTGACTCCATCTTACTTAGGGTCATAGTAGTTAGTTATAGACAAGACCCACAGGTCACTGTCTCCATCCCAATGCAAGGAATAGCTTCCCCCCTCCCCATTAGAAGACATAACCAATGTTAACCAGCCCCCACAGGGCTGTCCCTAGGGGGCTGCGGGGCCCGGGACATAGGTGCTGAGTTTCCAATCTGCTGGGAGGGAGGGAGGGTGCTCTGACCAGGCCCCGTCCCTGTCCCTTCTGCCCTACCTCTTCCTGCCCGGCCCACCTCTTCCTCACCCAGTTCTGCCCCCTCCCCTGAATACGTTGCACCCTCACTCCTCTCCCCTCCTGACGCCACAAAACATCTGATCCACGGTAGGTACTGAGAGGGAGCGGGGCTGCCTGTGGGCAGGAGGTGCTGGTGGGGAGGGGAGAGTAGTGCAGAGAGGCGTGAGGGGGAGGTTCTGGTAGGGGGGCTCCTCACCCCTGCCCAGCTGCCACTCGCCTCCTCATTCGCCTCACCTCCCCGCTGCCTCCTGCGGGGACCCCAGCGGTCACCCCGATTCACCGTACCCAAGGGATGGCTCTGAGTGCCCATATATGTGACCAGCCAGAATCACAGGCTTAGATAGGCACTTTACAGGAACGTGTATATATATCTCACTACCCAGATAGGTATCCAGCACACAGATGTTACTCTTCAATTTTAACATGGAGATAGATATTTGTTACTGAGCTGTAAATGGAAGCACATTTCCAACCTAAGCTAAAAAGTTACATAGGGAGAGTTTTCTGCTCCTTCATCCTTACCCTCTTGCATTTTACATCACGGTGGCAATGGTATGCATAAGGACAATTTGTACATGTACGGTCTAGCTCATGCAGAGGAGTCACTTTTGCTACCACCATTCTCTGTCTCAACATCAGAGCTGTCTCTCTGTCCAGTTGGGAGCTCCTGTTTAAGTTAAGATGGCTGGCACTGGTTGGCTAAGGGCTGTCTCCATGGTGGGGTAATGCCTTATACGTGGCTGTGCTTTCTACAGTGCACAAATGTGTTGTGTGTTAATTGGTCCCTGTAGACCCTGCTTTTGCACACTAACGGTTCTCTTGTAGTGCACTTTAACACTGTCGTTTCAAACATAACTATGTTGAAGTGCACTACCAGGGAGTACCCAGACTAACTAATACGCAACACATTCCTGTGCTTTATAAAATACTCCACCCCTGTAGTGCGCAATACCACACCATGTAGATAAGTCCTAAGACTTGGTTCTCACCCGTTCACTGGGTATTTGTATTAGCCACTTGCTTTAATCTCACAAAGCTTAATTACAGGGATGCCAAGAACGAGAAGTTAATTCTAGCCCACATGGAACTTGCTTTTAAGTAATTTCCATGATATTTTTCCCTTCTTCATTTTTAACTGGATTTTAAAATGCCTGCTGAATGCTGGAAAAATCTCTTTGTTGGTTATTAGCTATATTAAAGGCGAGGTACTCTAGAGCAATATACTCAGAGGTAACAAAATAATCAAGCTTGATTTCTTACTTTCAAGAATTTCTCAAATGTTTTAGGTGCTGCGCTCCTTAAATTCTGCCACACATCATCCACAAGGTGTGCTCTTCTGATCGCTAAAAACCATGGCACCAGGAAAGAGTTTTCCTACAAAACAGAATAGACAATGTGTTACAAGCTTTACATTCTTTTGGTTTTTAAATTGTTTAAAAAAAAACCTCATTGACTTTGGCAATACGTACGCTATATATCCCGAACAGAATTTGGCGGTCAATGTCATAAACCACAATCTTATCTTGCATGTCAAAGATGCAAGGGTATGCAGTCAGTTTCAACAAAGCCCTCTGAAATGACAAAGTTTCATTTTCAATTAGGAAAATGTATTTAAAATATCACTGCGATAAAGACAAGCTGGATTGTCAGTTGTTCCTCTGTCATGTTATGTACATAAGGCCGTATTTTTAAAAGGAACGTCCAAAAGTGAAATCCCCCATTTGTCTGTTAAAATAGCCACTTACAGGTTCTGTTCCCTACTGTGAGTACCTCAGCTCTAAAGCCTGATATTCTGCACCCTTGTTCACAATGCACCATACCTCATTACAGAAGTAGTCCCATTGAAATCAGAATCAGGCCTTCACATTTTGCATGCTCAAATGCATGGTTTTCACTTGCAAACTCGGTACACTTCGGAAAGCTGCTTTTGAAATTTGGGCCTAGGCATTATAATTACAGCAATGAGCATGGGCAGTAGAAATTCCCAGATAGCTTTTTCAGATTCAGCATATTTTCTTCAAAATCTATTGAATTTTTGCAGAGGTTTTCAGCTCCCCACAATTCTGTTTGTCGCTACTCTTAAATTTCAGTGGTAGCTATCATTAAAGGCATCATGATGAACATTCCAAAGCAATATATTAACCAACAAAAGGCGACAGTGAGTGTAGGTTATAAACACAAGGGTTGACTGATATTTGTGGATTTCACCTAAATTGCAAAATCTGAAAACAACACCCCAGTCTTTGAGACTGGACCATTTTATGAATAAATTTGCAGCAAATGTGTGAGAAATGCTGCTGGTATGGAGACATCTGAATGGTTTGAGAACTGTGCCACTCACTATAGCAACTATGCCTACTCAAATATTTATTTGGTAAGTTACGGCAGGAGGTTTCAATCTGGTATACTTCCAAAACTATTGTGGACAGGCTGAGCCTGCTCCTGTCATTTGCTGTGTGTGGGCCAACCCTTTTATCATCATGGAAACCCCTTGAAATCAACAACAAATTAGAAGATTGGGGCTTTAGGAGCTAGAAAAGATAACCGTCCAAGAGAATGCATGGATGAAAAAAATTACATCCCTCTCTTGGTTATCTCACCCCAGCTGCAGAGCAAGAAAGATAACAGCATATAAGTTTACACTAGGAAGGTCTAGAAAGAAAAATGTAGTGCTTGTATAGATTTCTAATGAACTGTTATACTCTGCAGAACATCACAATGTTTTCCTACCACTGTGGATGAGCTCTTATTAAACTGCTGTAACACAGATATAAAAACCGGAAATATTAAGTGAGTGTTGAATACTCAACACATGAACCCATTTTACACCTTTTTTGGTTTTAAACAGAGGTTTACAATTAAGTTTTATTTGTAAAAGCTGCTGCAAGAAGAAAACACCCAATATTTCCCTCCTCCTGATGCCCTAGAGGATGGACTATTTCCAGCCCAGTGTCTCCTCGTGTAGGAATTGAAAAGGATAGTAATTCTTCCCTGTCAATCCCTGAACCTGTACGCTATAGAGATGCTGGGGGGAGTCAGACCCCAAACCCATCTCAAAGAAAACAGGTCAGGAAAGGGTATGCGTAGGGCACGAGGTGTGGGGCTCAGGCCAGATAAACCTTTAAAGACTTAGGCAGACGTTTATTGAAAAGACTAAAATCCAAACCCAGCTTGAATTCTGGTGGGTTCTGTGTTCCAACCAAACATTTTGCATCACTGTGTTTCTTATGACTAATTTTCACTCAGAACCATCTCTACTAACGGTCTGGGATTTTTTGGGATGACTGAGTGTTCCTGTAAAGTTCATGGAGACAACAAGAAATACATTTTAATGCTAATGTCCAAAGGCCAGTTTCTAATTGGATATGAAATATAGCTTACCGTTTCCAAACGCTTTGAATTCTGGTTTTTGATCCACTGCTCAAAAGTCTAAAAAAAGAGAATAGGTGTTTTAATAGCACCTTTCATACTTCAGATACTCCAAAGCACTCTACAAAAGAATGAGTTATGTACCAGTAATGTGAACATCTGGACCGTTGAGTAACCATTGCACAAATTTAGCAAAATGATTCATCATTATAGGTACCTTTTAGAAAATATTCAAAAATTGATATTATACAAAATAGTCTAATTCAAGATGCCACATCAAAAAGAAAAACTGGTTACTAGCTTCTCTGCTGAATAGGGAAAAACCTCAGCCAGTGTGTTCTTTAGTGTTTGCTTCGTTATTATTTCTACTCTCCCCTCCCTTGCTCCCTTCTCTTACCTTGTTAATTTCATTATGCTTCATAATACACTGTTTGTAATTTAACCGCAGTTGCAGTGTAATCACACTGCTGTTTTTTTAATGACTACTTCATAGAACCAGAAGTTGAACTATATGACTGAACTGCTTATCTAAAAGCATCACTGCAATGTGATTAGTCACTGGATTAGAAAGTGTAACCAGTAGATTTTATTTAAGGAGGAAAAACTACAGTAAAGTGCATTGTCCACATGATGAACAATATTAGGCAATAACTGAAAATACATTATTTAGAATATATTTGGAGTTCAAGAAGAGGAGGCAAATATTCTATGTCCCTCCCCTCTTCCTCCCCTTACTTTAGATATCAGCAAGTCTGGTTTTCACCAGTATTTAAATGATAGTGCATTTTGACTTCTATGACTCATTGCTGGATAAGACAAAATAGTTTTTTGTTCATTGCTAAGAACATAAGAACAGCCATACAGGATCAGACCAAAGGTCCATCTAGCCCAGTATCCTGTCTTCCGACAGTGGCCAATGCCAGGTGCTTCAGAGGGAATGAACAAAACAGGACAATTATGAAGTGATCCATCACCTGTTGTCCATTCCCAGCTTCTGGCAGTTAGAGGCTTATGACACCCAGAGCATGGGGTTGCATCCCTGATCATCTTGGCTAATAGCCACTGATGGCCCTATTGTCCATGAACTTATCTTAAGGTATGTCTACACTGCCCACATTACAGCGTGGCCGGGGCAGCGCTGTGACCTGGACAGTGTAGACACGCTTTATCGCCGGGGGAGAGCTCTCCCGGCGATAAAGAATATCCACCCCGAATGAGCAGTGGTAGCTTTATCGCCGGGATAAAGCGCTGTCTATATTGGCGCTTTTCAGTGCTAAAACTTTTGTCGCTCAGGGGTGTGTTTTTTCACACCCCTGAATGACAAAAATTTTAGCGCTGAAAGTGGCAGTGTAGACACAGCCTAATTCTTTTTGAACCCTGTTATAGTTTTGGCAACATCCTTCACAACATCCTCTGGCAACGAGTTCCACAGGTTGACTGTGCGTTGTGTGAAGAAGAACTTCCTTACATCTGTTTTAAACCTGCTGCCTATTAATTGGGTGACCACTGGTTTGTTGTGTTATGTGGTGGGGTAAATAATACTTCCTTGTTCACTTTCTCCACAGCAGTCTTGATTTTATAAACCTTTATTATATCCCCCCTTTGTCATCTGTTCTCCAAGCTGAAAAGTCCCAGTCTTATTAATTTCTCCTCTTACGGAAGCTGTTCCATCCTCCTAATTATTTCTGTTGCCCTTCTCTGTACCTCCAATATATCTTTTTTTAAACAGGGTGACCAGATCTGCACACAGTATTCACAGTGTAGGTGTACCATGGATTCATATAGTGGCAATATGATATTTTCCGTCTTATCATTTATCCCAGTGGTTCCCAAACTTGTTCTGCCTCTTGTACAGGGAAAGCCCCTGGCGGGCTGGGCCGGTTTGTTTACCTGCCGCGTCCGCAGGTTCGGTCGATCGCGGCTCCCAGTGGCTGCGGTTTGCAGCGAACTGCGGCCACTGGGAGCTGCGATCGATCGAACCTGCGGACGCGGCAGGTAAACAAACCAGCCCAGCCCGCCAGGGGCTTTCCCTGTACAAGCGGCAGAACAAGTTTGGGAACCACTGATCTATCCCTTTCCTAATGGTTCCTAACATTTTGTTAGCTTTTTTGCCTGCAGCTACACATTAAGCAGATGTTTTCAGAGAACCATCCACTTTGACTCAAACATCTCTTTCTTGAGGGGTAACAGCTAATTTAGACCCCATAGTTTTGTATGTATAGTTGGGATTATGTTTTCCAATGTCCATTACTTCGCATTTATCAACACTGAATTTCATCTTCCATTTTCTTGCCCAGTCACTCAGTTTTGTGAGATCCCTTTGGAACTCTTCACATTCTGCTTTGGACTTAACTATCTTGTGTAATTTTTCATCATCTGAAAATTTTGCCACTTCACTATTTACCCCTTTTTCCAGATCATTTATGAATAAGTCAAACAGCACTGGTCCCAGTGCACACCCCTAGGGGACATCACTATTTACCTCTCTCCATTCCAAAACCTGACCATTTATTCCTCCCCTTTATTTCCTATTTTTTAACCAGTTAGTGATCCATGAGAGGACCTTCCCTCTTATCCCATGATTGCTTACTTTGTTTAAAAGCCTTTGGTGTGGTACCTTATCAAAGGCTTTCTGAAAGTCAGCGTACATTATATCCACTGGATCACCCTTGTCCACATGCTTGTTGACTCCCTAAAATAATTCTAATAGATTGGAGAGGCATGACTTTCCTTTACAAATGCTATGTTGACTCTTCCCCAACAAATTGTGTTCATTTATGTGTCTGATAATTCTGTTCTTTACTATAGTTTCAACCAATTTGCCTGGACTGAAGTTAGGCTCACTGGCCTGAAATCGCCAGGATCGCCTCTGGAGCCTTTTAAAAAAATTGGTGACACATTAGCTATACACAAGTCATCTGGTACAAAAGCTGATTTAAGTGGTAGGTTACACCACACTTAATAGTTCTGCAATTTCATATCTGAGTTCCTTCAGAACTCTTGGGTGAACATCATCTGGTCCTGGTGATTTATTACTGTTTAATTTATCTATTTGTTCCAAAACCTCCTCTACTGACACCTCAATCTGGGACAATTCCTCAGATTTGTCTTCCTTGAGTGCTCTTTTAGCATGTTCATTGTCCAGTGGCCCCACTGATTGTTTGGCAGCTGTTTCTGATATACTCAAAAAACAATTTGCTGTTAGTTCTTGAGTCTTTGGCTAGTTGTTCTTCAAATTCTTTATTGGTCTGTCTAATTCTATTTGACTTACCAGAGTTTATGCTCCTTTCTAGTTTCCTCAGTGGGATTTGACTTCCAATTTTTAAAGGATACCTTTTTGCCTCTAACTGCTTCTTTTACTATGTTGTTTAGCCATGGTGGTACTTTTTTGGTCGTCTTACTGTGTTTTTTAATTTGGGTATACATTTAATTTGAGCCTCTATTATGGTGTTTTAAAAAAGTTTCTATGAGGCTTGAAGACATTTCACTATTATGACTGTACCTTTTAATTTTCCTTTAACTAGCTTCCTCATTTTTGTGTAGTTCCCCTTTCTGAAGTTAAATGCTACTGTGCTGGGCTTCACTGGTATTTTCCCTCCCACAAGGATGTTAAATGTAATTACTTTATGGTCACTATTACCAAGCGGTTCAGCTATATTCACCTCTTGGACCAGATCCTGTGCTCCACTTAGGACTAAATCCAGAATTGCCTCTCCTCTTGTGGGGTCCAGGAGAAGCTGCTCCAAGAAGCAGATATTAATGGTGTCTAGAAATTTTATCTCAATATCCCATCCCGAGGTGACAGATGTATCCAGTCAATATGGGGATAGCTGAAATCCCCCAATATTATTGAGTTTTCTACTTTTGTAGCCTCTCTATTCTCCTAGAGCATTTCTCGATCATGATCACCATCCTGGTCAGGTGGTTGGTAGTATATTCCTACTCCTACACTCTCGTTATTCAAGCTTGGAATTTCTATACATAGAGATTCTAGGATACAGTTTGATTTATTTATTACTATATTTGACTCCATGCTTTCTTTCACATCGAGTGCCACTCCCCCATCAACACAATCTACTCTTGTCATTTCTATATATTTTGTACCCTGGTATTACCATATCCCATTGATTATCATCATTCCACCAAGTTTCTCTGATGCATCAAAATCTTCATTTAATCCTTATTTATCCATATCCTCATTTAGTATCAGGCACTCAAATTCACTCATCTTAGTATTTAGACTTCTAGCATTTGTATACAAATACTTATAAAATTTGTCACTTTTTAGTTGTCTGCCTTCATGTGATGTAATTGAATGGGACATTTTTTCATTTGACTGTTTCTCTTCAGTTCCTACCTGTACTCTATGAACTTCTATCCTCTCATCTTTACTAGGATATAGAGAATCCTTGTTAACAGAGAGTCTCCTCTAAGGGATGTCTCAGTCCTCTGTACCTGTCGGCCCTCAGCCCTTCCCCCCAGCTCCTCTACAATCTTCTCAATTTTACGCCAGCAATCTGGTTTCGTTGTGATTTAGGAAAACCCATCTTTCCTGTATAGGTTCCTCCTTTCCCAAAAGGTTCCCCAGTTGCTAAAAACCTAAAACCTCCTCCCTACACCATTGGCTCATTCATACATTGAGACCCTGTAGCTCTCCCTGTCTAGCTGGCCCTGCATGTGGATCTGGAAGCATTTCAGAGAATGCTACCATGGAGGTCCTGGACTTCAATCTCTTACCTAACAGCCTCCATTTGGCATCCAGGATCTCTCTTCTATCCTTCCCTATGTCATTGGTACCTACATGTACCGCAACCACCAGCTCCTCCCCAGTACTGCACATAGGACTGTCTAGATGTCTGGAGAGATCCACAACTTTCGTACTTGGCAGGCAGTTCTCCAGGTCATCACAAACCCAGCTATCTATATTTCTAATGATCAAATCTCCCATCACTATTAGCCATCTCTTCCTAATAACTGAGATTTCTTCTCCCAGAGAGGTATCCTCAGTGCAAGAGGATACCGTGACATCATCTGGAAGGAGGGTCCCAACTATGGAATCATTTCCCTCTGCTCCAGTTTGATGTTCTCCTTCCCCAAGACTTTCATCTCCCTCAATAGCACAGAGGCTGTCAGATTGTGGGGAAACTGTCCAGGAAAATCTCATTTATGTCCCTATCTGTCTCCCTTAGCTCCTCCAGTTCAGCCACTCTGGTCTCCAGAGCCCATACTCAGTCTGTGAGGACCATGAGCTCCTTGCACCGAATGCACACATATGCCACCTTCCCACAGGCAGGTAATCATACATTCAATGCAATAAACTGGATAGACCCCACTCTACTGCTGGACTTCTGCCTGCATTCTTTTATATTCCTGCAGCTTTTTTGGGTGGGGGAGTGTTTGTTGGCCTAAACGGAGAGGGAGAGTAACCCTGCCCCCTAGTTAACAGGTCCTAAAGGGCTTAGGGATCAAAGCCTCCTTAAGACGCTCTCAGCCTTGCTGAGCAGGCCACTAGGCTCAGCACACCGCCCTCCAACAAACCACACGGCATACTTCAGTCAAGCAGCAAGCACACAACAAACAGACATCAAACGCTGAAAACTAAGAGCAAATGAGACTCAAAACCAAAGTCCGCTATTAGATAAAGACAAGAGAGACCTCAAGGATGAAGTTTAGACCCGGTCTATGCTGAGGATTTCAGCCATCGGTGCCAAACCATGGATGTAGCTGAACTAGTGCAAACCCCTAGTATTGATAGCCACAAGCAGCTGTAATCGGCACGGGTGCACCTTTCCCTTGCATAGTGCAAATCATGGCGTATAACCCACTATCTATGCTAGGGGCAGCCCTGATGCAGCTGTATCAGTGGCTAGTCAGTGATATATTGAATCAGGGCATATTCTCTGAGGAAGGCAAGACCCGATTAAATCTATGGCTAAGAAAAGGTGAAAATCTATAAAACAGCCTCATGTAACAAACACTTAACATTGTGTGCAGAATTATAGCTGCTAGTTAGACATAATGAATACACATCCAATCAGCATGAGACCCAAAGTCATACCCGATTCTCCCAGATGTGATTCTGCATATTCCAATATAAGACTGATTTAAACTAAAGCAGTGCAAAGCCCTGTGTGGACACTCTTGAATCAGTTTAAAAATGGCTTATGTCAATTTTAATATCATTCAAAAATGGGCTTTGCACCAATTTAACTACAAGAATCTGAAACAATGCCTTTGGTTAAACAGGTGCAAATTAGTTTGTAGAGCGGGTCTCAGTAACAAACAAAATCTGGAGTGAAAATTTGTTTGAAGTTGTTATGTAGCTCCCGTCCATGACTCAAAGGAAATTAAAATGTTCTGTTGGCTTCCTGGTGAAAAGTTTCAAAGGACTGTATAAGAGTCCATTAATTCTGAATGGATAAACCCCCAAATAAGAAGAAATATAATGGGCCAGATCCTGGCTCCCATTGCAGCTGCTTTGCAATGACTGGCCAATGGATTGGCTACGTCAGGCATGTGGGAATCTCCAGATCATGTAGCACCAATGTTTCCTCCTATGCTAACTCTGCTCCCAAGCCTCTAGTGAAGGGGGGATGTGGCCATGGAAAAGGAGGTGTAGCTGGGGGGGTGATTGCACCCAGTCGATCTCTGACTGCCAAAACAACCTCGGATGTCATGGGCGGCTGGCACAACTTAGAAGAGCCTTGCTGTTCTGAATGGTGTAACGGGGCCAGCCTAATGCCCAATAGCCATGGACCGGAGAGGATGTAAAGCTTTCTGAGCTGCACTGGGGATAGAAGGGCTGGATCCAGGGATTTGGCACCAATATCTCTAACTTCCCGAATAACAACAAGAAAATACATTGCAGTTTTGGAAAGATGTTCTACTTACTGGTCCTTCATTCAAATCCCAATCCTGTCCCCAAATCATTTTCACTTCAGGTACATAGAAGTTGTTTTCTTGTATTTTGAAACCAGCACTGGAATTCACCTGCATCAATACGTACAGTGTTAAAAGGAAACAGCCAGCGGATCCTATGAGCTAGGAACACAATCTATAGAACAGAACTATATTGCAAATGTACCACAGCACTTTTCACAAAGGAGCAAAGCAGTGTACACGGGCAGAAGTGCAAAACCAATACAATAAACAGAACCCTTCAGCTAAGAATCGTAGTATACTCTGTGCATTAATTGAGAATTCCACGGGCCTGATTTTCTTTTACACCGAAGCTCCTTTACACAGCTCTGGCAGTGAGCACATATTGCATTTATACTCACGTAAGGCCCTTCTTTACTACGAGAATGGGAGAAGGGGCCTTAGTGTAAATGGGAATCAGGCCCTTTGCATTACACCGTATCTTAGAATGACAGTGTAGATTTCCCAAGGGAGACAATTCTACCAAATGGGGATGAGAGGGACAAAGAAAGGCCTTTTACTTAGATGTGGCAAATATGGAGAGACAGGGGAGGAATCAGAAGAAAAACAGATTCTAATCAGGTCAGTAAATAAAAATCAAGCAGAGCTAATTCAAACAAATCCAGGGCTTCCAGCAAAGGTATTAGCTTAGGGTCACCATGATTTAAGGCCCAAGATTCAGTGTGTAAGTTTACCCGAGTTCCCTCCAACTTCCCATCTGCCCCCAAATCCTATGCCAACGATGGTGCAAATCCAGTGGAGGTGCTCAGAAAGTCGTGTGTCTGGAACTGGTGCACGGGCTTGTTGAGAGAGAGTTAAGAAAGTGGTGGATGAAACGGGAAGAGGGGGTGGAATCTGTGATGCTGCACATCCAGGACAGTAATAAAAGGGGAGAGAACCCCTAGCTCTCCAGAGGATTCAAGTTATTATGACCTCAGAGCAGCTGATCAGTGTGAAAAAACTTCTGCAGCATTAGAGTGCAACCAGCAAACATCACACTCACATTTCAACCTGCCTCTGGGGTGGGGCCCACAAGACATGGGGCAGGCCCCTAATGGAAGAATAAGAGGGAAATAGAGTTCAGCCTCACTGATTGCAGACCCCTATGCCAGTTATTCTTGTGTAGGGGGCAAATGGGGCCTGGTAATGGGGCAAAGCAACATTACAGTTCCAGTCTCTTCGCACAGATGGGACAAAGTGTATTCTGCTCTGTAATCAGGAATTGTACCTCAGGTACGAACAGGGTGACCAGATGTCCCGATTTTATAGGGACAGTCCCAATATTCGGGGCTTCATCTTATATAAGTGCCTATTACCCCCCCCACACACACACTCCCTGTCCTGATTTTGCACACTCGCTATCTGGTCACCCTTGGTATGAAAGCCATGTATTCATAAATTCAAGAAATAAATACATGAAAAAATATTTGAATCATATGTGTATTTTCTAACCCACTAGAGCCAAATGCTTTCCTACCTGGTAAAGAATCTGCAGCATTTTCAGAGTCCTATTCAAGTGTGGTTCACAGGTAACTTCTTCAGAGTTTCTGGCTTGCTCGATGAAAAGACATAAATTGATTCTGGAAACCCTTTGATACATGCTCACTAGGTCCTTGAAAAAGGGTATTTCTAGATTTGACCACAGGGATTCTGTAAAGAAAACAACTGTTGACATCTCTACCTTAGACAACATACAAATAGACCTTAGTAAGATCTGTCCTTTGGACAACAGCAGTTCGTTTTGTTTTTAAATGAACCGAATAAAGCACTTGGTTTTAAACTAAACTAGTAAATCTCAAACTCATATAATGCTCTTATCTGTAGACTGCTCCAGACAAGTTATCCCTTCGCATGTATTTCTGCATAAGCAGCTTGTCAAAACCCTTTTCCATTGTAGAAAATATCTGGGGTGAAATCCTGGCCCAACTGAAGTCAATGGAAGTATTTCCCCCATCCCTCCCCAGAAAGTGCTGAAGAACTCAGGTGATCCAGCGGTACTGCTATAGGCCTTACCAAGAACTTTCAGATCTTTTTGTTGGAGACTCAGGATGGCTGCTGCTAGCCGATCAAGAAGACAGTCAGACATGTTATCCTGCCCCCGTAAAAGGACAGGAATGATCAGGTAGAGCCTGAGAGCTTCAGGTGAGCTGGGAGAGGAAGACAGCGATGACAGCAATTTCTCAACTGCAGAGATCATCTGGGGGATTGAGGGAGCAAGGGGACAAGAGAAATTAAAAAATGCTGTGGAGTTTTGCCATAATTTATTACTTCTTCCACCCTTGTCCATATGCCTGCCAATTTAGAGACAGTAAGCTCTTTGAGACAAGCACCATCTCACACTCTGTGTTTGTATAGTGCCGAGCACAATGCACACCTTCTGCACCACCGTTTTGCAGATTGATCAATTTCACTTCTAGTCAATTTCCCTTTCTGTTTTTGTTGCTCTAGCAGGGAGAGTTTGAATTAGGAAAACAAGCTTAGAACCAAAAAACAAAACAAAACAACCATGAAAACATTACGTGAACCTCAGTCATTACATGGCCTTCATCGCCATAATATCTTAGCAACTTCTAATTTAATACAAAGAAAGAACCACAAACTAAACTCTCTCTGCTCCACTGGAAGCAGCTCTGAGAGGCAGTAGATTTGGTTTTTTCCTGTTTATGGTAGAGTCTATAAAGCACTTGAAAAACCCAGAC
Source organism: Mauremys reevesii (assembly GCF_016161935.1). Taxonomy (NCBI): domain Eukaryota; kingdom Metazoa; phylum Chordata; order Testudines; family Geoemydidae; genus Mauremys; species Mauremys reevesii. Next base: position 21,537,563 of record NC_052627.1, on the reverse strand, counting down.
CTACATTTTGTCAGCATCCCTTTGTGAAAAAAAAATGGGATGATCCAAAGCTACTGGGTATCAGTGTAGCAAGTATCATTTCTACACCACTTCTTACCTCCTGGAAGACTTTTGGTTTCTTGTTCATCTTCTCATAAAAAAGAAGCACTGCTGACATATCCACACCTGAGATTTCTTTGGAGGTTCTGAAATGTTTGTCTCTACTGGAAGGGAAGAAAAATCAGGGATGTGAAAGATCTGCTCTTCTGCTGTGTATTACTGGCTAAACTTTGAAGCATTTTAACACTCCTTGGGTGTGAAGGGAATGTACATTCTGAGAAATGCTTAACCCTAATTCCAATTACTATAATTATATTCTGCCTACCAAGAAATTCTCACTGCAGCATCAGTTGAATGATATTCCATACTCCCTATTCTAAACTCTCACATAGCGTGGCTGTGTGTTGTTAATCAGCTGCTTGCCATATTCCACCCTACAAGTGGTTGCATTTCAGTGCTGGGTAAAGTAACATTTGTGAAATGATTTGGAATCCTTCTGGGTATAAGATGCTATATAAATGTAAGTTTATTAACAGTAAATGTTAATATGTGACAAACCTGGCCGATCTTCATTTTGGGTAAAGTGCTTTTCTCACATCCACGTGATAAACCTCCACTCAGATCCTTTGCCCTCTCTACATTAGTGGGAGATGGGAGCATGCAAGGAGAGCAGAGTTCTAAATCTTGGCCCCCACGCAGGGCCGGCTCCAGGCACCAGCTCAGCAAGCAGGTGCTTGGGGTGGCCAAGAGGAAGGGATGGCAAGTCGGGCTCTTCAGCGGCGGGTCCCTCAGTCCCTCTCGGAGGGAAGGACCTGCTGCCGAATTGCTGCCAAAGAAGAAAGCGGCATGGTGGGGTGGCAAAAACCCTGGAGCCAGCCCTACCCCCATGTCCATATTTAGGCAACAAAGAGATTAGATTTTGCAAGAGTGCTGAGCACCTTTGTTCCCATTGACCTCAATGGGACCTGGGTTTGCTCAGCACCTTTGAAAATCAGGCCACTTATTTAAGTGCCTAAATGTGAATTTCGAAGCTTAATTTTAGGCACTCATTTTTTAAAATCTTGGCCAAGATCTGTTATGTGGATCAGAGGAGAATTATGGCCTTCCCTTGAAAAAAAATTCTATAAGCTTGTATTTTACAAATCCAGATAATCCTATCAATCTCTACATTCATTGTAATGTAGCTACTTTCTGACCAATTTATACACAGCTGATGTACTATTTTGTTTTCAAATTAGTGCACTCTACCTTTTGTCCAAGAAACTTCCATTGACACAAGCCTCAGATGAAAAGATCAGCCAAATAGTCCTGTTAATTTAAAAGAACAAAAAAACCCAACAACCCAGAATTAATCATTCCAACAAAAACAGCAGCAACAGCTAGTCAGTCTGAGTAAACAGCAAAGATGCGTACAAACTGTCTGTGATTTAAAGATGCCAGCTGTTCTAAATGCCACTTTCCTTACCACTTACCTTAGATTAAAAACACTTGGAAAATCACTGAGATCCAAATTAGCCATGTGAGGATAGATTTTCAAAAGAGCCGGTTTTTGAAGTACTCAGCATGCATAATTGGGGCCAGACTTCCCGAAAGAAAGTCAGCTCCCTTTCAGGCACCTCAAAAAGGCGAGATTTTCAGAAGTGTTCAGCATCGCAATGTACCAAGTTATGATGAAAATCTGCCCACTTATTTCTGTGCCTAAAAGAGAGCTGAGCATTTCTGAAAATTGGGCACCAATTGTGCATGCTGAGTCCTTCTGAAAATTCCAGCCAAGCTTCTCAATGGACTTTGCATCAGGCTCTTTTGTTTTAAGGCCACCACGCTTTGGGGTTAAGTCTCCCCCTGGATGTGCGCTCTTAACTCCCAGTAACACTAGTGGCATGTATATATTTGCAATAAGAGGAGGATACACTCCTAAAGCTGGCCGGAGCGTCTCAACCTCTGTACTTGTGAAATGTCCACTTCCATCTTTTTGCAAGAAAATGGTGACCAAGGGCCAAAACACCAGAGCCCTTGTTTCATTAATGTGAGTTTTGCCTGAGCAAAGACGCAGTAAAGTGTTGCTGGACTGAGTCTCAAAACAGCAAACAAGCAAATAGCCAGTTCTGCGTCTCTGCCATAGTCCTTTTAATTACATTCCTGACAAGATTTTTTGAAAGGGAAGAACATTACCAAGAAAATACAGTGTTTTGAACATTTAGCATTTACAGTATTAATGGAAAAACCCACCGGGGAGCTGACTTACTTCTTTATAGTCTCCCACTGTTTAGGATCCGAATTAGAAATCCATTTATCCACCTCCTTGTCTTCTGCTATGGCAGTTCCATTCAAAGTAACATATGGATTCTGTATACAAGGGGCAAGAATGTTAATGAGGTTAGAAGCCCAGTAGAGGAGACTCTGGTTAGCTAGGATCACAGCCAAACTGGGAGTGAACAAATGGCCTTCCAATCAGTAGACAATACCACAAGCATAAAATACAGAAATGATGTCATGAGAGTGAGCAAGATTTGCTTTTCTGACACAATTTGGGCTCAGTGTAGGGATGGAGGGAGGTGGGGAGCGTGCTGTGATTTTGGAAGAAAAACCTATCATGGGTCTAGATGGCAAATCCAAATTCATATGTAGCTCAACAGCAGCAAAACAGAAGCCTTGGCCATGAACCACATAGTTAAAAACATACCAGATACTTTGCATACCTTTTTCTTCAAGCAAAGCACAATGCTTTGGTTTCCTCCCGCAATAATTTTAATCACCTTTTCAGAGGTACTGTTTCCTGTGAAGGGATAAAGAAGAAAAGCATGAGCCAAAGAACAATCCCTTATCTTTAGAAAGTTCAGTGCCTGGACAAGGCATATAAAAACAAACCTTAAAAACTAATCAAAAGCTCCCAGCCTCAGAAGTGATTCTATATAACATTTATTTATCATGGTGAAAACAGTAAACGTATCTCTGATGGGATCAGCCAGCAGCGTGGGGACACTGGAAGAGGGTGGCTGGCCAATCTAAAAGCAGCATGCAAGTTCCTGCATCTTCTGGTTGGCAGGAAGAAGCCAGCTGTGGAGAGCTCTGTTTGTCTCTAGTTCATGGAAGGTCTTAGTTCCAGATCTGCAACACAGAGGCAGAGCTTCTTCCACAGAAGAGTGGGATTCTAGTGGTTATCAAGCCTGAAGAGACCCAAGGAAAGTCAGAGTCTCCTAAATACAAAACCCAGAGGAACCCCATTTCTGAGAGGGGTAAAGCCTGCCCACTGCAGGTTAACCTGAGTCACCTTAAGGTTATAATAAGCCCATAAAGGGGGAGTCTGTTTCCTTAGTTGCTTACTGTACAGTTCTTGTGGTGGTATCTAGCTAGCGTTCCTCATTATTTTCCATATCTTCCTTCGTTATTTGTACTTACTTTGTTGTTAGAAAAGTGTGATATAACAGTTTCCAACTGTCACTTCGTAATATGGTACTTTTTTAAAATAAGGGAATATAAAAAAGGAATAAGAAGCTAATTTTGATCTGCCCTCAATATCACTGCATGTTTACCCAATATATGAGAGAGATCTGGATGTATCCCAGATGTCCCATACAGCTACAAACCTAGGAGCATGGAGGGCAACAGTGAAAAACTATTGCTATAATCTTCTGAAGAACTGCCTAGTTATGGCCAGGGTGTGCTGTCCTATTCATTAAAATTGAGTTTGGTACCAGACTCAATGGCTCTTCACTAGCTTGGTTTCCACGTCTCTAACATTACTAGACTCAGTCAGTGCCTCATGGACAAGACTAATTGAAGAGGTTTAAATCTGAGTTTCAGAATAAGGTGTGAAGTAATTTAAAATGACTTAATTAAAAAAAAAATCCAGCGAATGAGAATGCACAGCACATCTAGCTAAACACCAATAGGTACAATGATGTAAGTAGCTATTAAGCAACCCTTTAAAGGCATGATGTTCTTTCTACAATTGCATTGCATCATAGAAGAGGCAACTGAGACAATTAAATAGATTGAACAGCACAGCAGTAAGAGTAGCCTGCAGCACATTGCCTGAAGAGGAGAAATACCAGAATCCACAGTTGACCCTTAACATCAATGACATGGCTGCTCAGTAACACCCCCTGCTGGCTCGCTGTGGTGTAGCCAGCACTCCCTGCCTCAGGTTCCTTCCCAAAGGTGGTGTCCTTGGCTTTCCAGGCACCTGGCTGTGATGGAGATGTGGCTTAACTTTCTGGCCAAGTGACAAACAAACCTCACTTGTTCCAGGGTAGCAAAAGTCCAAACTAAAAACTCCCAAAAAAGCAAAAGGGCTTCTGCCCTGCAGGGCTTCCCTTCAGCAATGCCCTCCTGGCCCCATTCCCAGCCCCTTGCTGGGCTAACGTTTGAGAATATAGCTGCCTCTGGGGTAGAGCACGCGGCCCCTAGACTTGCTCCCCTGGAGTACCATTTCCCTCCAAACCTCAGTTCAGGGCCTTCCTCAGGTGTCGACTCCCTGTGGTTCCAACTCAGCCAGATCTCACACAGCCCTTTTAAAAGGACCAGGTGTTCACTAATCTATCACTTGACCTCTCCTTAGTCCTGCCCCCTCAGGGTGGGAAGCAGCTAATTAATTATGGTGGCACAGGTGTGGTTGGCCCCCAACTCCCCTTAGAGGGGACAGTTACCCGGTGACAGCTTATTTAGACATCAGGCCGAGAGGTAAAGAAGATACCAGGGTAACTGTTGCTTCAGGCAAAGCAACTCTGCCGGAATGTTTTCCCCCAGAGTCCTCTAGTACATTAGTCATCAGGGAAACCACTCATTTATTCAGGCTAGGGAGAAAGATGGCAAGTTTTGCCTTTGGAAGTGAGTGTGATTCTCATGAGTTTGCCCAATTTGAAGGAGAAGATAGCAGTTAGTGACTTTATCCTGGCAGGAGGTTCCCCACACAAATATCTACTTAGCTCTTCTCAAGTGTTTGTAAGGTCAATCATCTCAATTGCTTTCAGGCTGTCCAATGTTTAGGCACAAGTCTCCTTGTTTCCAGCCCTCTCTCTCCCTCACTCTTGTCACTCCACTCCTTAAACAAAACGTGTTTTTCATTTTAAAAAACAAACTCCTCCCTAGTTTGGACCTAAAATAACAAAGTACAGCTCGTAAAGATCTACCGTGCAAATTACCCTGGTTGAGTTTTCCACCATTCACCCAGTCTGAAGGTAATTCGACAGGCAGTGGTATCAACTGATTAGATGTGTCACGATTGCCCAGCTGCCCTTCTGCTCCACAACCAAATGAATAGACTTTTCCCAAGGAGGGGACATAGACAAGCGTGTGCCATCTGTTCAGAGAAGGAAAATGGACAACGTAAGACAACTTAGGATAATACACACAGGCACATTTTCAGAGCAGTACATGGGGGAGCTTCCCATTAAAGTTACTGAGAACCATGCTACAGAAGCCTTCCAGTCAAATTTGTAGGGCATTCCTTACAATAAGCATGGAGAACGGAAAGAACAATGTGTGCATCTTTAGTTAAATGAACACGGTTCCGCTGCTTCCAGATAGCTTTTTATTTTCTAATTTTGAACCAGTGAGAATTACAAACAATAGTGTTCTGCATTGATATTTTTCCATTTGGCAAGCATAAATATTTTCCATGGTTTTAGGTCTGATCCAAAGCCCACAGGAGTCAACAGGAGATTTTCTGTTGATTCAGTGGACATTGTATCAGGCTGTTAATGACTGAATATAATTTCATAGTTTCCATCATTCACAGTTAGAGTGTAACTGCTCAGTAACACCCATTTTCCCATGTTGTACAGGGATTGACTGGAAATTTTGGTAGATTTCGTCCCTGTTAGGTAATTTGATGGTCTTTTTCTGTTTGATACATGTATGTATTCTTCATCACCTGGTGAGAGCAGCCAGGGATTATGGCTACAGTATGATTTTTAAATCTGCTCATGCCATTGGAGCGGGACTTTGTCCTCATGAAGCTCAATGGAGGGCAGGGTCTGTGTGTGGAAAAGTTCATAAATAAAACGTGTGTCTGGTCAATAGTCTATCAGCTGCGAGCCATTAAAATAAGGGGATCTGAAAAAAGTGAGTCCGAGATTTCTTTTCCTAACATCCTCCCGTGTGTCCCAAAAGCTTCGCAAAGTTATCTCCTTGTCATTTTAAAGCTTCAAGGACATTGCCATTTCCTACCTTCCGCATGCTATCTGAGACACCCTTGCTCCAAACAGCTCAGCCACAATACGAGGTGTCAGCTCATTCCGGGTGGAGTTGTGACCAAGCTGCCCATAATCTCCAGCTCCAAAGGTACACACCAGCCCATCCTTGGAGAGGAACAGACAGACATGAGGGTCATGTAATCTCAAAACAGCACAAACTATTAAAAAATGGTAATTGCCAACTATGGACCAGATCCCGCGAATGCTGACACAACTTCACTCATGTGGATAGTCCTGTTGATTATCCAGATAAGACATTAGAGAGACAAGGTGGGTGAGGTAATTGCTTATGTTGGACCAACTTCTGCTGGCAAAAGAGAGAAGCTTCTGAGAAGCTGGTCCAACAGAAGATGTTACCTCATCCACCTTGTCTCTCTAATATCCTGAGCTACAACTACACTACATATAAGTCAGAACATGCTACAGACCATAGATCAGGGAATGGGTGATGCAAATACAAATTGAATAATGCTAATATAACGCCTGATCCTGCATTACCTATACATGTGAGTAACTTTACTCCTGAGCAGGGGTGGCTCTAGACATTTTGCCGCCCCAAGCTGTCTTTCTGCTGGAAGCTGCGGGACCAGCGGACTCTCCGCAGGCACGCCTGCGGGAAGTCCACCGAAGCCGCGGGACCAGTGGACCCTCCGCAGGCAAGCCGCCGAAGGCACCCTGCCCGCCGCCCTAGCAGCGACCGGCAGAGCACCCCCCGCGGCTTGCCGCCCCAGGCACGCGCTTGGAGCGCTGGTGCCTGGAGCCGCCCCTGCTCCTGAGAATAGTCCTATTGCTTAAGGGCTTTACTCGTGTGAGTAAACTTAGTAAATAAGTTGTTGTTGTTCTCAGTCATGAGGACACTATAAAAACCATCAAAAAGTAATAATGTTTGGTCATCATTGACAGTTGAACTGCGTGTTGTTAACATTGCCTTGAGACATCCAGTCTCCATGTACTTGGGTTGAAAGTTTCAGCTTCTGCCAGACACTACTGGAATGTCCCTTTGGTTCTTTGATAACCCACGGCTGAATGAGAACAACAACTCATTTAAAGTTCTGCAGGAATTTAAGTAGACTATGGTCCTATAAAACTCAGTTAGCAACTGCCAGGGGCCAGCTTCACATTCCCATAAATGTAAATATTGCCCTTGCAGGGAATCAACACTCTACTAGTTAGTGTATCATCTCTGTTGGGCTCAACTTCCCTTGTGTTCTGTGAAGTGAATGAATTCAAATTCAACCAAACCTGTGAGAGAACGGCAGTGTGCTCTGCACCACACGAGATATACACAGTCTTCTTATGTTCTAGGGCTGTAATGTATGAAGGGTAATATTTGTCTGAAAAGAAAAACAATGTAGATTGATGACATTGGTAAATCTAAAGCAAATAAAGGTCTAGGAAAATACTTATAACCATCCTTGGAATTACTTCTTAAAAAAAAAAAAGAAGCCTTTTTCCTGTATATAGAACTTGCTTACAAGGCTTATTTACATTCCATTACAATGCAGAATGCTTCATAATACCCTGGCAAGTTTGTTTATTTGGTTGTTTTACATATTTATGTAGTGAGAACTAAGAATAAAACCTGGGCCAATATTCAGACCCGAGGTCCTTAAATTAAGCTTTTACATCCATATTTATGCACCTAGATAAAGTAGCCTGATTTTCAAAGGTGCCGAGCACCTGTAGTTCCCATTGACTTTTGTGGGATTTGTGGGTGTTCAGTACCTCTGAAAATCAGGCCATATATATATTTAGATATGATTTTATGATCCTAACTTTAAAAATCCACCAACGTTTCCAAATCTGGACAGCTAATTTTCTCTCACCTTGTATTTATAAAATCTATGAAACAGAAAACTGAAGGAGGGAGGCTGCAAACTACTGGCAGAGCATAATGCGATCAGGGAGAGAACTTGTAGGCCCGAGCATTTTATGAGCCCATGTTATCTGGGTGGGAGTGTAAAATGATTGATTAGTCCTCTGGAAGTAAAACACCAAACTCCCTTGTTCCAGCTGGCTTTTCCATGGGCAGTAGCAGATCAGGGCAAACTAGCAAGTGGAACACCAATTTATCTGCATTTGCTGTTCCCAGAGACACTGTCAGACATCATTGCTCTGATAGTGGTTGGCATCCTTAATAGTTTCTGTGTCTGTGTCAAGCTCCTCTGTTAGGAAAATATCCTCCCCGCCTTACTTTTCATGCTGCTCTGTGTCTTTCCTTACTTTCTGTATCTCCAAGTCCCAGCTGTCCAAAATTGTTCTTCCCCCACGAGTAAACAGCTCCTGAGAGCGACAGGACAAGGCTGTGAGTTCCTCCTGCAGCAATCTGAGCCAGCGGGATGCCTCTGAGCTCCTGCACCAGTTGTGGTTTGTCGGTAAAGGGAGTCTGGTTCCCCACTCCAAGCTGACCATGCGAGTTCTGTCCCCAGGTAAAAAGCTCACCTCCTTAACACATGAAAGAGAAAAAAAACCATCACAGTTTCAAACATACAGGTTTCCACCTAATGGGCCCTCTTACTTTCACACCAGCGACCCGAAGATTGAGCCTAACTTCTTTATATATGAATCGAGACCCCAGTTAATACTCAGTAATGGCAGAGATCCCGGACGCCTCAGCTCTGGCTTTCAGGGGCCCACAGCGAGGTTAGCCTTGGGAGCAGCTGGAGGAGGTGGTCCCAAACCAGCCTTCTCTACCTTTGCTCCAGAATGTTTTATCAGTGCAGGATTATGTTGCATCATCACATTATCGAATGATGTCATCACATGCGGAGAAGGGGTCAGGCAGTAAAAAAGCAGCGTTTCCACAATGGGGACATTAAATCAATTCAGGACTCGCTGGATCTGGTTCTGACTTGTGAAAATCATGAGTGTGCCCTAAAGTTGTGATGGGTCGTAACCCTCCCTGCCAATCTGCAATTCAGACCTTTCATCCATAGATCTCAAAGCACTTTATCAGCTCCATTTTACACACGTGGAAAGAGCGAGAATAAAGTTAAGTAACTTGTCCAAGGGCACACAGCGACTCACTGGCAGAGTCAGGAATAAACCAAGCATCTCCTGCCTCTCAGCCCCAGGCTTAGTCTACTAGATGTAGCCGCCCTCTGCTATCTACTAAGGATCCAATCCTGTAATCTCTGCTCTGGAATAGCCCCATCAGAGACACGAGTAGCCTTCTTAAACAATTTTAATGGAAAAGTGGCACTTCTATACATTCAATATTTTAAAAAGTGAAAAACCCTAATTAATAATTTTGACATTTATAGAAATAAATAAATGATTCACACAATTTTAATATGAAGAATTAATTATGACTCAGAGTAGGAGCTTTTTTTTATTATTTCCAGGAACAAGTGACAGGAAGAAATCTGATAGGAAGTGGTATGACAACAGCCCCATGCTCTTTCATCTAATGTTAAATGAACACACACTGTCATTTGGAGAAAACCAAACGAGCATGCACAGTCAGAGAAGAGCACAAGACAAGACATATACATTATATATAGTGAGAAATTATATCTATCTATATTATTAGGTATTATTACATTACATAGTATTAGAGCACATCCCAGTATCATGTATTTATCATCAACACTCCTTTGAGGAGGGCAACTATTGAGGGTAACTATTGCTCCTAAGTTACAGATGGGGAAACGGAGGCACAGAGAGAGACTCAGAGTTTTGCTCAAGTTTTTTCTGGCAGAATAGGGAATTGAGCCTAGGTCTCCTGAGTTGCAGACTACCGCCCTAACCATTGGATCACCCTTCCTCTCTGGCCCTTGTGAAAACAGTTTCCTATCCAGTATTTACCCTTTCATAATAATTCAGTAACTAATTGTGATGCTTAAAATTTTAGCTCCTGAGGAGAGGGTTGCAATACTCCAATTTAATAATTTAGAGGAAAGCTAAGCAAAGAGAATACCTTTAGACAGTGCCATGGAATGATGGTCCCCACATGCGATCTGGACAATGTATTTGTCTCTTAATTCTTTCAGCAGTCTGGAAAAAACACACACGAAGTGCTGTGAATCCAACATAAATGATTCTAATCTAAATCCAACAAGAGCCTGCCTGAGAATCTATTTTTATCCTGTTCTACCACTTTCAGCATGTTGTACAGTCTCGATTCTAACCTTACTCACCCTGCTTCTGCCCAGGTGTAGTTCCATTGGCTTCACCTGAGCTGATCCAGATTTAGACCAATGTGAGCTAGAGTAGGATCAGGCCTCATAGTTACATAGTTTTTAAACTCTGACTGGGGCAAGGTTACAGAATACATCACACAGGTGATGGCAGTGTACTGATATGAGTCAATTAATACAGTTCAGTCAGATGCTACATGGTCACTTTGGGCCCAGTTCTCCCACTCTCACCACACTGAGCGGTACCTCTACTCCACAAGTAGTCCCATTGAGACCAGTGGGGCTGATGGAATACGGTACTGCTTGATGCTAAGGGAATCTGGTACTCAGATAGTCCATTTCGTCTGGTACCATTAACAATCCTCAATCGTCTATTTCTTGCTGAGTTACAAAAAACAAAGTAGGCTCCAAACCTGACTCTGCTCCACCCCCCTCCTTTATAACAGGAGCAACTCTCAGTCCACTGCTGTAGGATGCACTTTTCTGTCATCCTTAGGAGAAATAGGCAGGCACTCATATGCTGCTTGTAAGTACTGCTATCCTCAAACATGCTCAGTGCACTACAGTGTAATCACAGGAGTCAGCTTGGGGTCGCGCATCCCTTCCGGTGACGCTCAAGCCTCGTTCCAGCGCAGTTGGTCTTTCAGGGCATTGACCATACTTTCTGTATCAACAAAGCTACCCCCTAACTTACATTTTAGACCCATGTTTTCTTTGGTTGAAAAACAAACTCTTTCTTCCCTAGGCAAAAGGGAAACATATCCCCAAATACCCTTCTACTTCAGTCTCTGCCACTGTGCACCATTGGCGTACTACACCTCTACCCCAATATAACGCTGTCCTCGGGAGCCAAAAAATCTTACCGCGTTATAGGTGAAGTCACGTTATATTGAACTTGCTCTGATCCACCAGAGCGCACAGCCCTGCCCCCCTGGAGTGCTGCTTTACTGCGTTATATCCGAATTTGTGTTATATATCGGGGTTGAGGTGTTCTACCATTCCCTACTTCCTTTCCCAGTGGCCAGGACAACAGTGATGGATGGGTTCCTTCTCCTGCCCTGTTATTATTTCAGGACCTCCCTCATCTATTTTCCTCTGAAGACCATTCCATCCTTCTTCTCTCTCCCTGCACTCTCCAGCTGGCTGTCAGTTACACCGGGCCCCGCATTTCCTGCTAAACTGGCCCCTCTCCTCTCAATCCCTAACCCTTATTTTGGGCTACTTCAGTCCAGATCTTTCTCTGCTTAAGTTCATTATTGGATCCCCAGCTCTGGACCAACTTCCCCCCGTTTTCGGTCACTCTCTGAACTTGGTATTCACCAAACACTGGTCTCGCTCTCTAACCATCATCACCATCCCCTGAGACATTTCCCACCTCATCTCCGACTTATTAGCTGTGGCTGAAATGCTGTGCTCAGAAAGCTTTCCATCCGAGGAGAGAATAAGCATATGAGCTGCTCCACAGTCCAAGGAATGCACCCTCCTGTCCTTTCCGGAATTCACGCATTCTGCAGAGTAAATCAAGACAGAAACCCACCATCATTTTGAGACACTGAACATATTAAAAGCTACCCAGCAACGTCACGCTATGTTAATGATCCTCAGCACAAAGCTTTGCACATATGCATTTACTGGTATGTGGCCACTCTCAGGCACACAGTTCTCTCCTAGGTGGCATGCAGAGCACCCAGATGACCTGGATGGAGTAGGTAGCGTGGGCCATAGGTTTCAGTAATGGTCGAACCTTACTCCTCCCCGCTCCGTGTAGTGGTGTGTTCTAGGGCAGCCGTGCAGTTTGTACACCCACCGTCCCTGCCTCTCCAACTTCCCCAGCCTTCCCACAACACCCCATAGAGAAAGAAACACTGCAGAGCTCAGTTCTGTGGCTTATGGAACCCACGGCAGGTCCACTTTGCTTCTCGTCTCCCGAATGCAGTGGAATGTGGCATGGCTAATAATAAATGATGAGCTGATTTTCAGAGGTGCTGAGCACCCAGATCTCCTTCAGCAAGAGCTGCGAGTGCTCAGTTCTTCTGAAAGTCAGCCCAGCAGATTATCACAAATGAAGGAGTTTTAAAGCACTCTAATTTGCTTGCCACTGTTTTTTCTGGCTGTTTGTCTTTATTGCACATCCCTCAGTCTAGATAATGGAAAACAAACTAGTCAGTTTCATGGTTGTATATAGCCGAGCTGTCTGTCTGGATCTCATGCCTGCTGGGGTTCACCATCCTGCAGGAAAATGGTTACATCCATAAATAAAAACCTGTATTAGTGCAACAACAAAAGAAATCATCAAAGCCTTTCTAGTCAGCTTAGATTTTGTAACTCCTCTTCTTCTTCAATAGTATCAAAAAGGGAGGCAAAAATTAACCACAGTCCCTTTAAATTCGATTTTTCTAGCCTATAGGTCAGGGGTAGGCAACCTATGACATGGGTGCCGAAGGCGGCATGTGAGCTGATTTTCAGTGGCACTCACACTGCCCAGGTCCTGGCCACCAGTCCAGGGGGCTCTGCATTTTAATTTAATTTTAAATGAAGTTTCTTAAACATTTTAAAAACCTTATTTACTTTACAGACAACAATAGTTAAGTTCTATATTATAGACTTATAGAAGGAGACCTTCTAAAAACATTAAAATGTATTACTGGCACACGAAACCTTAAATTAGAGTGACTAAATGAAGATTCGGCACACCACTTCTGAAAGGTTGCCGACCCCTGCTGTAGGTCCTCTTCTCACAGACTCTATTCCATTACCAAAATAGGAGTGTCCCCACTAAATCCCTTGAACTCCATTCTTATTAGACTTGGACTCCTGCACACAGGAATCCGTGTTTGTTTGTTTCCAAAGAAACCCACCCAGAAGGGTGAAAAGGGGAAGATGATTATCCCGGGACCCTAACAAAGTCAATAGTTTTTATCTAAAATTGGGCTTTAGCGCAGCAGCTTTAACATTCACAGTATATAACAGAATCTCAGATACCTGTAAGTGTGCAACAGATCTTGACACCATTTTACTAATCCATGCCTTCATTTGCCTTATCATGTAGGCATTACTGCTCCATCAGTTATGATCCTCTCATTCAAATGTATCTTAAACTAAATCAACATGAAGCCAGTCATCAGGGCTTACATTTACGTGCCCAAGGCACTCAGATCACTGAGAAGTCAAGGAGAGTCAAGTGTCTGTAATAACAACAAAATCCCCATTTTTCGGAGAGAAAGGGCTATTCCTCCAGCAATCAGGAGGCGTCTGCAGTGCAGAAGTGACCTCCTGCACTTCACCCATTATTTCCTGGCAGCTGTAGAGTGACAGGCAGCCTGACAGGCCCCTGAGTAACACTCTGGAATGGAAACCGAAACTGGAACTTGGTACACAGAGAAAGGAAACTGCTGTAGTGAGAAGAGAAGTAAGTGATAAGACAGAAATAAGAGTGGCAGCAGGGACTGGGGAATTGGACTTCTGAACAGCAAGAGTAGGCAAATCACAAACTACTTGGAGTTTCCTGTGAAAAATCAACCTAAGTCCTAAATTACTTTGGTCTCCTGTGATAAGTTTATTTTAAAGAGGAAGACTATAAACATACGCACTGTTAAAATAGTGTATTACAGAATCACAGCAGAGGCACCTTCAATTTCTATCACACATTTAACTCTAAATGAGGGGGTTGGATTTGGGTACGACAACAAAAAAGAAAATGTTCATCTACTGGTCCAGATTCTAGGCTGCTGGAAAGCTATGAAATCTCTGGAGCTATGTCAGTTTACACCAGATCACAACCTGGTCCTTGGGGTTGAAAAACAAATACTCACCGGGTTTTCTGTGTTCACCCTCTTTGTCAAAAACGAGAACGCTCCCATTTTTCTCCACGACCGCTAGGGAGCTCTCTTTGCAGTTGATCTGGCAGATTTCTTGCGGGTGCTTCTTGAAGAAGTTGGGGTGGCAGTTTGGTTTTGGGAACAGCAGCAACGAGGAGGATGCTACCGCTGCTGGTTGAGGAGGTGGTGACAATAAACGCGTTTGGCTGTTGCTCTGTTGCCTGCCTGTCTGGCAGCCCCTTGGCATTTTGTTAGATTTGCTCTTATTCTCCAGCTGCGTTCAGCACTCCACAGAAAGCCAGCCCCGACACACGGTATTGTGGAAACAGCTCCAGATGCAGCAAAAACCAGCTGATAAACACAAAGTCCACTGGGATCCACGTTGGAAAGGCTACGTCTGTCTCTCAGCTTTTGCTTGTGGCAGTAATTGGAGAGAGAAAAGGGTTTTTACTCTTTAAAGATTTGCAGAAGAAAAACAGAACCGGGCAGCCTAGGGATTTTTTTAGCTCATAAAAAAGTTCCTTGTATGACTGAAGCTCTGGTCCGATGCCGCCTTCGGTGTGAATGTTGGTGAAGAGAAGGGAGGAGGCTACAGGTTTAAATCTCCACAACAGCTCCGCCCTTCTGCCTGCTGTGAAAGGGAGAGAGCCAGGAGGTGTGTCCCTGCAGGAAATCGAAAGTGTGCTGCTTTCCCGAGCCCTCTGCTTAGCGGGGAGGGAAGTGAAACCTGCTCGTCACACACACAGGCAGCAAAGGGCAGGGATTTAAAGGCATCAGTCCATGAAAAGAGAAAAACGCAGAGCTTCTTCCATTGTTGTGCAATAAAAACTTGAGCCAGAGTTTCTTTAGCTGGGTGACTGAGCGGATCCAATTCATTATCTCCAGCAGAGACAACCAATCTGTTATGGCAACGACTCAGTGACCTGCATTGTGTCAGAAAATGCAGCCCTTTCGGACCACCCTGCTGTAAATTTGGACATTACATCGATAGTATTTATCGCTCCCCTTTCCTTTCAGTTAAAACAACCATAAGAAAAGCATCATTTCTATGTGTCTGGTGCAAGGAGGATATAGATATAATAGGCATCACAGAAACCTGGTGGACTGAGACCAATCAATGGGACACAATCATTCCGGGGTACAAAATATATCGGAAGGACAGAACAGGCCGTGCAGGGGGAGGAGTGGCACTATATGTTAAAGAAAGTGTAGATTCAAATGAAGTAAAAATCTTAGGCGAATCCACAGGTTCCATAGAGTCTCTATGGATAGAAATTTCATGCTCTAGTAAAAATATAACAGTAGGGATCTATTATCGACCACCTGACCAGGACAGTAATAGTGATGATGAAATGCTAAGGGAAATTAGAGAGGCTATCAAAATTAAGAACCCAATAATAGTGGGGGATTTCAATTATCCCCATATTGACTGGGAACATTTCACTTCAGGACGAAATGCAGAGATAAAATTTCTCGATACTTTAAATGACTGCTTCATGGAGCAGCTGGTACGGAACCCACAAGGGAGAGGCGACTCTAGATTTAATCCTGAGTGGAGCGCAGGAGCTGGTCCAAGAGGTAACTATAGCAGGACCGCTTGGAAATAGTGACCATAATACAATAGCATTCAACATCCCTGTGGTGGGAAGAACATCTCAACTGCCCAACACTGTGGCCTTTAATTTCAAAAGGGGGAACTATACAGAAATGAGGGGGTTAGTTAGACAAAAGTTAAAAGGTACAGTGACTAAAGTGAAATCCCTGCAAGTTGCATGGGCCCTTTTTAAAGACACCATAATAGAGGCCCAACTTCAATGTATACCCCAAATTAAGAAAAACAGTAAAAGAACTAAAAAAGAGCCACCGTGGCTTAACAACCATGTAAAAGAAGCAGTGAGAGATAAAAAGACTTCCTTTAAAAAGTGGAAGTCAAATCCCAGTGAGGCAAATAGAAAGGAGCACAAACACTGCCAACTTAAGTGCAAGAGTGTAATAAGAAAAGCCAAAGAGGAGTTTGAAGAACGGCTAGCCAAAAACTCCAAAGGTAATAACAAAATGTTTTTTAAGTACATCAGAAGCAGGAAGCCTGCTAAACAACCAGTGGGGCCCCTTGACGATGAAAATACAAAGGAGCGCTTAAAGATGATAAAGTCATTGCGGAGAAACTAAATGGATTCTTTGCTTCAGTCTTCACGGCTGAGGATGTTAGGAGATTCCCAAACCTGAGCTGGCTTTTGTAGGTGACAAATCTGAGGAACTGTCACAGATTGAAGTGTCACTAGAGGAGGTTTTGGAATTAATTGATAAACTCAACATTAACAAGTCACCGGGACCAGATGGCATTCACCCAAGAGTTCTGAAAGAACTCAAATGTGAAGTTGGAACTATTAACCAAGGTTTGTAACCTGTCCTTTAAATCGGCTTGTACCCAATGACTGGAAGTTAGCTAATGTAACGCCAATATTTAAAAAGGGCTCTAGGGGTGATCCTGGCAATTACAGACCGGTAAGTCTAACGTCGGTACCGGGCAAATTAGTTGAAACAATAGTAAAGAATAAAATTGTCAGACACATAGAAAAACATAAACTCTTGAGCAATAGTCAACATGGTTTCTGTAAAGGGAAATCGTGTCTTACTAATCTATTAGAGTTCTTTGAAGAGGTCAACAAACATGTGGACAAGGGGGATCCGGTAGACATAGTGTACTTAGATTTCCAGAAAGCCTTTGACAAGGTCCCTCACCAAAGGCTCTTATGTAAATTAAGCTGTCATGGGATAAAAGGGAAGGTCCTTTCATGGATTGAGAACTGGTTAAAGGACAGGGAACAAAGGGTAGGAATTAATGGTAAATTCTCAGAATGGAGAGGGTAAATAGTGGTGTTCCCCAAGGGTCAGTCCTAGGACCAATCCTATTCAATTTATTCATAAATGATCTGGAGAAAGGGTTAAACAGTGAGGTGGCAAAGTTTGCAGATGACACTAAACTACTCAAGATAGTTAAGACCAAAGCAGATTGTGAAGAACTTCAAAAAGATCTCACAAAACTAAGTGATTGGGCAACAAAATGGCAAATGAAATTTAATGTGGATAAATGTAAAGTAATGCACATTGGAAAAAATAACCCCAACTATACATACAACATGATGGGGGCTAATTTAGCTACAACGAGTCAGGAAAAAGATCTTGGAGTTATCGTGGATAGTTCTCTGAAGATGTCCACGCAGTGTGCAGAGGCGGTCAAAAAGCAAACAGGATGTTAGGAATAATTAAAAGGGGATAGAGAATAAGACTGAGAATATATTATTGCCCTTATATAAATCCATGGTACGCCCACATCTCGAATACTGTGTACAGATGTGGTCTCCTCACCTCAAAAAGATATTCTAGCACTAGAAAAGGTTCAGAAAGGGGTTTAGAGAGGGTCCCATATGAGGAAAGATTAAAGAGGCTAGGACTCTTCAGTTTGGAAAAGAGGAGACTAAGGGGGGACATGATAGAGGTATATAAAATCATGAGTGATGTTGAGAAAGTGGATAAGGAAAAGTTATTTACTTATTCCCATAATACAAGAACTAGGGGTCACCAAATGAAATTAATAGGCAGCAGGTTTAAAACAAATAAAAGGAAGTTCTTCTTCACGCAGCGCACAGTCAACTTGTGGAACTCCTTACCTGAGGAGGTTGTGAAGGCTAGGACTATAACAATGTTTAAAAGGGGACTGGATAAATTCATGGTGGCTAAGTCCATAAATGGCTATTAGCCAGGATGGGTAAGAATGGTGTCCCTAGCCTCTGTTCGTCAGAGGATGGAGATGGATGGCAGGAGAGAGATCACTTGATCATTGCCTGTTAGGTTCACTCCCTCAGGGGCACCTGGCATTGGCCACTGTCGGTAGACAGATACTGGGCTAGATTGACCTTTGGTCTTACCCGGTACGGCCTTTCTTATGTTCTTATGTTCTTATGTTCTTAATTTCTGGGCATTTCTCTCATGCCTCACAAACAGCATCCCCTGGAGCAGGGATGAGAAGATGAACATTCTTATTTGGGTAAGAATGGTGTCCCTAGCCTCTGTTTGTCAGAGGATGGAGATGGATGGCAGGAGAGAGATCACTTGATCATTGCCTGTTAGATTCACTCCCTCTGGGGCACCTGGCATTGGCCACTGTCAGTAAACAGATACTGGGCTAGATGGACCTTTGGTCTGACCCAGTATGGCCTTTCTTATGTTCTTATGTTCTTATTTTTTTCATCTTTCAGAAGTTTTAACAGATCCATACAGCCATATTCAAATACAATGACAAAGAAAACACAGCAGGAGTATGGATTTAACAATAACACAGTATGAACTATTCATAAATACTCCTGGCCTAAGTGTTATAAGAAAAATAATTCCCTAACCACCCTACCCACCCCGCAAAAAGGAGAAGCTTCAGAAACCCAATGTACCTGGAAACAGTTTGTAACACTCCCATGAAAGACCAAGTGTCTTGACAGTTGGTTCTTGTATCTCCATAGATTGTCAGTTTTCCCAGGAGGATGGTGTTAGTTAGCTGTCAGCCAATCAGAGAATGTTGGGGGAATAGCAGATTTCCATTTTTGTAAACTGACTCTTTTGGCCTCTCTAAAGTGCTGCAGCAATCCTGTTTCCTGCCATCCTGGGAACAGGTAGATTTTCTAGAATGTCCCAAACACAGAGGCTTGAAGTAGGGTAAACCCCTACCCCAGTCATCTTAGATAGAGACCCACACTCTTTCTTCCAAAATGTAGATATACTTTGACATTCAAAGAATGTATGAGACAGGTTTGCTTGTCACATCTCCAGCAGTTACTTATGCAGGGTGAGGACAACTTTATGCAGTTGCCCCGGAGTCCAGTAATAGCTAATTAAAATGTTGTTCTGAAAGAAATGCAAAAACAGAGAACTGGATGCTCTCATATATTGTGCCAGATATTATCCCACCTGTCAGAGGAAAAGGAGATGTTTAGCTCCTCCCATATTTCTTTTATGGTACATCCCATAAATTTGTAGGAGAGGAGACAGTATTTGTATTTTCTTTTAACAAGTTTGTAATGGAGGTTTCAATCATCTAAAGAAATGTAGGGTCTCTAAGCAGATGTGTGTTTAACTTCTATCTTGAGCATCTTGTAGCACTATAACCAATATCTATATGAACACAAATTGGAGCATGATCAGAGATGATATTACTGATTTACACCTCTACAAGCTAGTACCTTAGATGATATAAAAAAATCTAATCTGGAATAGGAGGTATGAACCATAGAGAAATGTGTAGTTATCCTTTCTAGGATGCTTCAGACTCCAAACATCCATTAGTCCACTATCTTTCAGCAGGGATAATGGATAGCTTGCAAAGGCCTGAGATTTTTGCTTAGAATACAGAGATTTATCTACAATATCAGCTATGACACCATTCCAATCTCCTCCTGGTACCACTGGGACATCAGTTCTGTTGGAAATAATGTCATTTTTTTCTGCGATAAAGGGTGCATTCTCACCAGTAGGATTATATACACTCCCCAAAAATCTCTTAGCATTGAAAATGCCTTCAATTATGATGTATCTGCCCTCTGGAGCCACTCATGACAGAATATATTGAAAAATTAGGTTCTTGTGGATTAATATCACTACTTCCCTTCATCTGGAGTTGAAAAAGGAGTGATATTCATCTTCCCACTCAGTTTTTTAATTCTGTCTGCATCTTCATTCCTTAAATGGGTCTCTTGAAGGAAAACTATGAGACATCCATTTGATTTTAAGTGCCTCAAAGTTTTGCATCTCTTGGAGAGTTCATTAAGCCACTGTGCATTCCAGGAACAAAACTTTAAATAGGGCTCATGAAAAATCAGTGATTGTTCAGCTGCTGGTTGATGCCCAATAGACTCACAGCCTCCAAGTGCCTCTCCATAAAACAAAAACAACACCCCATACAATCCTCCATCCCTGTAACATCGCAGATTTCCAATATGGACATGTCCAGATTCTAGCAGTGCATGCCTGCACTGATCCTCCCTTCCCCCATACACAATACAAATTAAGAATCTGCCAGAATTATACCTATATTTACCAAAATACCTACATGTGCCAAGATCATGCTGTTAGCGAGATCTAGTTTTGACTTCTGTAGTCTTTGCCAAGCATCCAATGGGATATTGAAGTATTTCACAGAGTTTGTCAACTTTGTTATGAAGATCACAGTCTATTTGAGGCTGTATTTAATACCTGACCCCGAGAGAGCTCATTTGATGCCATTAAATGCTGCTGTCTTCTTAGTTAAATTTGCAGAGAAGTCTGGATACAAAGAAAATTTAAAATCCTTATACTTGAGTTCCTTTTTGCCTAGCAGCAGACATCAGCTTAACTTTGTCATTAAATCTTACCAATTTAATGATGATGGGTCTGGAGTTATTATTGTTCTCTCTCCTTCTGGCTCCTAACACTTGATAGGCACTTCCAATCTCTAGGGGAGGCAAAATGGGACCCAATCCCATTACCTCAGAGAGCATGTTCTGGAGAAAGCGAATCATGTTTTTCCTTCCAGCCCTCCAGAGATGCCCAGTAACCACAAATTATTCCTGCATGATCGGTTTTCAAGATCTTCTTGTTTCGCCTCAAGACTGGTTAGTCTTTGCCTTAAGGAAACGTTCTCTGTTTTAACTTCCTTCAGTTCTATGCCAGTTTTTCATAGTTCGTTTTCTAAATAGGTGAAACAAGCTTTCACTTCTCCTGGATCTTTAGAGAGCTCATATATATCTTGAGATAAAGATCAAATATGGTAGTTCGAAAGTCCCTCAGAGCTGCCGAGTTGTGCGAGAGAGACTGCTTCGTTTCCTCAGCCGTCTTTCTTTGGAGACTCAGGCTTGGCTCATTTGGTGTTTCTATTTGTCCTAACAGGATCCATAAAACACAACAAAAAGGGTCCCCCTTGTTTAGTTAATACATTTCTGACAGAAAGTTATTGTCTAGATACCTGGGAGCCCTTAATTGACGAGGATTAGTGTATGGAGATTTAGGATATCTGGAGTCAGGCAGTCATCTTCTCTACAAGTCAAGTGAACCCCTCAAGATGAACATTCTGATGGATGAAAACTTCCAGCCTTACTTCACTGACACCTGTTCTCTGCCCGAGGCAACTTCTGAAAGATGGCAGAGACTTGAAAATACAGCCCCTGGGCCAGAGCAGAACACTCAAACCAATGCTGTTTTTGAGTTGTTTCTCTAACACTGTTCAGAAACCAGACCAGGCCAGAGAACAAGGTTTGAGGGAAGAAGTGTGTGTGTGTGGGTATGTGATGTAACTCAGAAGTTTCTCTCATCCATCTGAAGTTGCATTTCTCCCCACCTCCACCCCTCAGCCCTGGAGTTGCAGTTTATGAAGGATGCATTCGCCCACGGATTCTCAGCCTCAGTCCAGTGAAGAGCAATTTTTAACAGTTGTCTCTCCCCCATCAGAAAATGCCACAAACAAAGAGAATGTTGTGTTGACTATTAAACTTCTAAGATTACAAGCAGCACAGTAGTAATGCCTATAGATAAGGTTCACTTAACACTATAATGTTATAACTCCCAGTTTCCAGAAGATAATCTTTAACCTTTAGGGTGTAAATTTTTCGTGCTTTGTGTCTGTCTCAGGTTGAACTTTTTTGAAAAGTCTGATCAAAAACAGTTCATCCACTTGCAGGAATGAGGTCAATGAACAATATGTGAATATTGAGTTGTCCTGCTTTTTCTTTTAAACAGTTCTTGGTCCTCAGGGTAGGGAGCAGTTAACAGATGTAGCAGACGTGATGTACCTTTTTCTGTGAAAATGTATCTATTTCACTTAATTATACACCATCGAAAACTGCCATTTGTGCATCCGCAATATGACGTTGTTCATTATTTCTAGAAGTTCAAGATCTTGTCAAACTGCAAACTTTTTACTAAGCCTCCTGCATCATTTCTAAGCAACTACGTGAGTGGAAATAAATGAGGGTACTCGTGATTAAAGTCAGGCAGGTGCTTAAATGTCTTGCTGAGTCTGGGCCCAAGCAGGAAGTGTGACTACCTCTACTCTCCTTTATATTCTCTTCCATTACTAATCCCTTTATTTTTCCCCAGGTCCCTTCCTCAGATGTCCATCATGCATACAATACAGTCAGGTCATTCAATCCTTTTTTTCGCTAGAGAAATGCCTACAGGCCCAGATGATTGACTTCCTTACTAATAAAGACAATGTGAAGAATGAAGGAAATAAAAATGGGTTACAATTTTATTTGACGTGACTTTCATTAGCAAACTACACACAGGCCAAGGAAATCAGACTTCTGTGCTGCTAAATACCAAGAAAAAAAAAAAAGGCCATGTAATGCAATTGCTTTCTAAGTAGATCTCATTGATTTCAATGGGGAGTTCTACTTAAACATCAGTGATATAATGTAGACCTAAAAGTTTACATTGTCTTTATCTAAATATAGTAGAAACACCATTATTGCACAAATTACAGAACTTTATCCCATCAAATGTATTTTCTTCATTAACATTCTTTTCACCCTGCTCACCCAACCACCAAATAGGTCAGAATCATTTACATGCAATGAAGTGAGCTGTAGCTCACGAAAGCTCATGCTGAAATAAATTTGTTAGTCTCCAAGGTGCCACAAGTACTCCTGTTCTTTTTACATGCAATGTCACTCTTACTACATTGTATTGAATAGTGTTTGCAAGTTGCTAACATCAAAATGCGGCCAGGCAATTTTGACCCTTAAGACGCTACCAAAAAAAGAGCAGGTCAAAATTGCTTCAATAACTGGCAGAGTTGTCATGAAGCTAGTGAAATTTGACAAACTAAAGTTAAGGTTATAAACTGGAACTCGCTGTTTGATCTGCTGGGTGCAGTAGACAGGCTATAATTTTGTATTAGGTTGAAAACTAAGAAAATAATTCCTTCGACACTCATATTTTATATATATTTTTTGAAGTTGTCTTTTAATACAATGCAGGGTTAATAATACTTGATCGTAACATATACAACTACTCTCTATTCTTCTCATATACTTCAAGACAATATTTTATGGAGTTTCTAATACAAAATGTATGCGCTGAATGGTCAGAGAATTTTTTTAATATGAGATTTAAGTGACATAGCAGTAATTTAATATAGTGTGTTGGTTAGATGCTTTCAATATATGGCAGTTAAATTCTCATCCTATAGCACTACAGTTTTAGATTGGCAGTACAGCATGCCACAGTTTCTGTTATAAACCCTATTTTAAGTTATGCTCTACATTTTTCTGCTTTGCTGAGGCTTAGTCAAACCATTAAACTTATACAGATATTATTTGGGTTTAATCTGTTTCTTCACATTAGTGAGACCCTAAATAATTCTGACACTCTTGAACAAGGGTGTTTGGGAACTGCCCCTGAAGATTTAACACAAAAACAAACAAACCCATTTTTGTAAGTGGTGTTCAAATTATTCCAAAGTTTTTCTCCTGTATGGGGAAGAGACTGTACGACTGGCCTGATTCCAATGGGAATTTTGGAGGAAGGAATCCAGGATCAAGAGACTAGAGAGCATTTCTGTTTCTGAGGCATGTTGTGCATATTTGTGACTCAATTTTTGCCAAACCCCCGATTGTTCTCGATTGCTAGAAGCAGCTTCTCCCGGAGTTTTTCTATTGTAGAATACTGTGGGAGGATCAGGATGTGATAGCAGGTCTGTGCTTCAGGGATGTGATCTTCAGACATAGTCATGTGTGGGTTGAATTTTATCTTTATACAGTCCATTCCCATTACAGGGATCCGGTCGCTTCCTGTGAGAAACACTACAGAGCAGAACAGAATTAGATTTCAGCTGGAAGAAGAGTTAGAAGTATGTATTTCAAGTTACCTTTTATAAAGTGATGGACATTTGAGGAATATTTACGATAGCACATTTCATATAAACTTATCTCCAATAATGCTTTGCAGAATGGTACAGTTTCAGAATGATATTCAAATTATTTATATAGCTCCACAGGCATGACTAGCACTTTAAAGGCAAACAGATAGACTGTAAGCGTCTCAACTGCAGGGACTTTGTCTAAGGCCTTGATCCTGCAAACATTCATTCAGAAGTCATTTTTACTGCACAGAATCTTTGGGCACTGTACATGTCGGGACAGACTTTGCAGAACCCCAGAGGAGTCAATTCTGCTCATGGTAACTACTCTATTTTGAAAGATTTTTCATTAGTTGAATTTTTGGGAGAAAAACTCTTCTGTTGGTGGACATGATACTCACAGAGAAAGCCCTTCTTCTGTGCCACTGTGAGCTCATGGAAAACCTTCCAGAACATTTTGATGGTGGGGTGTGATGGAGTGTACATTCCCCAGTAGACTGCATTCTTCAAAATGGAACAAAGGAAAAATGTTTACTCTAAAGAAGTGAAACTCAGTGGATAAATCAGAATGATATTGGAGAAGATTCTTTCCCCTATTCCCTTCATACCTTTTCAAATTTGTTCCAGTCATAATTAGCATTTCCAATTGCCACCTCCATCAGTTCTTGAGGCTGGAAGAATCTAAGTATCTCTCTGTCCAGGACTTTATAAAATCCCCTCTTGAACTCCTCATAAATCACCTCCACAGATTTGTTGAAGACGTAATCCACATACTTGTTGACAAAGTCCTTCCTTCACAGAACCAAAGAGAGACATTGGTTAGCTCACACACAACATTCTTCTCTTCATACACATAGGACAGTAAATATATTTGCCTGGTCCCCTTGCTTCTCACCTCACAGCAATACAATAGTAATAAGAATAGCTTTTATTCAGGTACAGTTTGACACACAATTTTTTCCTGTAATTTTTTTTTAAGAAGTATTTTTCTCCTTGTTAGAAAGACTGACATTTCTTTGACACTAAGGAAGAGGGAGACATTCATTTAATGGCTCAGATAATAGTTTCAAAAGATGGTTATAAAAGTTTCTACTGAGGTTCTAAAAAGAACTAGGTAAGTTCATGCAGGGTAGGTCCTTCATGGATATTAGCCAATATGATCAAGGATGAAACCCCAGCCTTTAGATGTCCCTAAGCCTCTGGCTGCCAGATGCTGGGACTGGACAAAGGGGGTGGATCACATGATGATTTCCTGTTCTGTTCATTCTCTCTGGGGCACCTGCCATTAGCCACTGTCAGAAGACAGGATACTGGATTAGCTGGATCTTTGGTGTGATCCAGTATGGTCGTTCTTATGTGTTGTGTCCCAGGGGTAGGAAGTACTTTAGAATCTGACCCTCCAAACATTTACTGCTGGATTTATTGCTTACTACTGTGAACTGAAATCATGATAGTCCCAGTGACTACTCATGACAGTAAGAGCTACACTCAGTACTCACAGGATCTGGCCCTGAGTTTGTAAGAAAATGGCAAAAATTTAATTAGGGATTGTGTCCTCATCGGGAGCCTGAAGTGGGTAAAGTCTCAACAAGTGCCTTTAGACTGCCCGGTTCTAGGGAGAGAGTCCCAGGACCATGCAATTGCACACACGCATTTGGGGAAAATGTTGGTGAGTCTCTCACAGACACGTGCCAAAGGAGGAGTTGTTTTAAATCAGTTATTGGGTGACAAGTCAAAGGTTCACATAACCTCACTAGGGAGAGGAATCTGGGACTGAACAAAGGAGACATGTAATCACTCCTAGCCTTCCGGGCAGAGAGGATGGGGAGATGGACGGAGGCTAGCTCAGGTCTCTATACAGGGGTGTTTGTAAGTGTTAAGCTTATCTTTTCCTGTACCTTCCACCTTATCTCCCAGCTAGGAGGGTTTGCCTCACTATCAGTGGCATGGAGGTACTGAGAACTGCAGTACTTAAAAGGACACTATTGTAAAGAGCTGGGCAATTGCTCTGACTCTGAGGCCTGGTTGTGAAAGGCCCACCAGTTAGAATTAAATAAACCAATCTGCATTAAGATACTTGTTTTTGTTGTTCACAGCTATGGAACTGCCATCTGGAATCAGGTCTACTTCCTTGTTGTCCCACGACACCTGAAACCATGAAAACATTCTTGTGACAAGAGGCAACAATCCAGGCAACCTTCTCTCCATTAAACAATTCCCTACTACGGTACTTGAAATCAATATGGCGGCAAAGTTCCCACTGGTGTTGTGCGTGTTACAGAAACCTTTAATCCAATCACCTTCAAAACTGCACTCGAGTGAAAAGAGAGACTGAGGGGCCTGCCTGGTGCAAATGGGACCACAATTTCAGTGACTTCCTGTAGCTATTAAAAGACATGGGTGTGTCAGTAATGTGCACAGGTAGAACTCTTATACACCTCTACCCCGATATAACGCGGCCCGATATAACATGAATTTGGATATAACGTGGTAAAGCAGTGCTCCGGGGGGGATCGGGCCTGTGGATGGATCAAAGCAAGTTCGATAGAACGCGGTTTCACCTATAACGCAATAAGATTTTTTGGCTCCCGAGGACAGCGTTATATCGGGGTAGAGGTGTATGTCATTTTCAGATGGGTGTGTTTCTAGGCATTAAAGGAAACATGAAGATTTCTGTCCTCTTTTTTGCCTTTCCCATCTCCCCTTCAAGCCCAGGTCTCCCCTATCATAAACAGAGCTTTCGCTCATTGACGGACAGGACAGAACGGGCTAAATTCAACACTAGTGAAGTCCATGGAATTGCATTTGCTTACAACAAGTCAAGATCTTGCCCACTGTGATTGGAAGAGACCAGCCTCAGAGCCAAAGGGCTCGTCGCTCCAATAAGAGACTATGATAATTAAAACAAAATCAGTTAGCTCCTACAAGTATCTTATTTAAAGTGGGGTTTTCATGTTCAAAGATTGGGAAGCAGGGAAAATAATTTGTGTTGCAGTAGCACGTCAGAGCCCCAGTCACCGACTAGGACACCATTGTGCCAGGTACTGTACAAACAGAACAAAAAGATTGCCCCTGCCTCAAAGAGCTGATAAAAAGACACTCTAGACTTGCATTCCCATAGTGGCTTATTCTGAATTTCCAAAGGGAACAGTCATTGTCTCCCAAACTGGATAGCATTGGGGGGGGGGGAGAAATGAATAAGCGACTGAAGTAAGTTCATGAAAAGTTTCCAAATACCACCTCAGCAGTGTAAAAGCGCCCAATCCACCGTGTGAAGCGAAGAACAACATTTCAAAAGTGACAACAATTGTAACTACTGTAGTGCATAGCAAATGAAATGGACATGTATTGTAACAGCTTCCAGAGGTACTCACACAATAATGTATCTGAAGATTCTCTTCAATATCATCATACTCATAATCTAGAACTGCCTGCAAACTCCTAAAGGAAAAAAAAAAGAGAGACCAAAATATATTTATAAGTTGTTAGATGACAGACCACGTGATAAATTACCCTGCATTGTGAGTAGTGAAATCTCAACCATTTATTATTGATTTGTAATAACTATGAGCCATTATGTTTAATATACAATTAAAAAATCAATTGATTGTTTGTAGATTAAATTATGCTAACCATAGTAGCAAATACTATAGTTAAACATATTTCCAATCGCAAGCAACAAAAAATTGTAAATTCTGCATTTATGGGTAGAAGGACTGGATACACGTCAAGGACAAGAGCCACCATGAGAAGTTTTGGGCTCAAAAACCAGTAGAAAATCTACACCCATTTCCCCCATCTCTGCTACCGTATCTGCCACAGAGTTCCGTCCTTCTCATCAATCTCTGTCTCCCTTCCCTCCTGCAGGTCAAGCTGGGAATTTTTTGTTTTCTCAATATCTGTCCAGGAAAAACCTGTATTTCAAGGCTGGTTGTCCCATAAAACATATGGTATTTCAACTTCTTAGAAGTCAAAATGAGTTCTATGTTATAAAGCATAAGTTGTTTTGCATGCAACCAGCACTTGTACATATGTTTTATTGTCCAGCGCAATTACTAGTAACTGTAGTTTGTCTTTTTTTATTTTTTTTTCTTAACATTGAATCTCTGGGCTTTGATGACAACACAAGCTATTCAGGCTTTGCTCTTTTAGTTATACTGACATCCTCACAATAGCCAATGTATGTGGTATGCTGTATTTCACAGCTGCCTGTGCTACATTCTCTCCTTCTGTTCCAAACAGACAGCAGATAAGACGTAAGGTAGGGCAGGGTGTGCAGCTGTCTGACAGATCTTTACCGTTAGGGCTTTGTGTGGCTCAAGGTGCTACTGATTCCCTAAAAAAAATGGATCCAGATGTACTCAACAATGCATCTCCTCCTGTTACAATGCATGGCCTTAATCCCCAAATCAAATCACAACCAACAGAAAGGTACTACAAAAATAGGCAAAACCAGACAGACAGCCTAGTACGAGGGTGGCCAAAGTGTGGAATGCTACAGAGTGGGTCATAGCAGCCCTCATTCTTAACGTGGGCCCAGAGAGTGGCGATTACGAGACTGCATATAAAACTCAATTTGATCAAGACTGCAATCCGCTCTATTTTAAGAGCAACACTGCTGCTGGCAAATTATTGCCAACACGAGCCTCACAAAGGCAGCTTGCATGACCCTGACACAGAACTCACGCACAGAAAAATAATAGAACGTTTGCTACTCGTATGCTTCCACCTATCTATGTTCTTACATAGCCCCCACTTTAACCTCAGTACCTGAATACCTCACATATATTAGCCAATTTATCCTCACAACCCCTTGGTAGGGAAATGTTAATCCCATTTTACAGACATGAAACTGAGACAGAGGATTTAAGTGACTTGCCCAAAGTCACACACAGGAAATCAGTGGGAGAGCTGGAAACGGAACCCTGCCTCAAGTCCCAGATCAGTGTCCGAACCACAAGACTATTCTTCCTTCCTCTACTCTACAGACAATATAGTGAATGTCAACAAACTATCCAGCCCGTTCATATACATGTGGGTACATGCACAAACTCCTTTAGAGATCCAGCTGGAACCAATAGCTGAAATCACTTACTTCCCTACCACAGGACTCAGCTCTTTCAAATCTTCGAGGGAAGGCTTCTTATCCAGAAGTTTCTTAAAAATAGCGAGTGGGAAAGGGATGAAGGCAATGATCCTGTTGAACAGGGAGAGCCCACACAGGATCCCAAAGAGGAAATACTTTTTCTTCTCTACCGAAGGCTGAAAAAAACCCAAGTGTTGAAATATTATAACTGGAGAACCAAGTAAGTAGTAGGTCATGATGGAACAAAAAACAAACAAACAAGCCAGAACGGAGAGATCAGAAAGACAACATTTACGTAAATCTTTTGGTTCATTTTTGAGCCCTAAAAAGGTTAATTACAGAATTTTTTATACTAGTTGGATCACGTCAAGGTCAATCGATGCAAAATTTAACTCCCTCTGCACATTTTTTAAACATTTTTGTTCTGGTAATTAAGAAAAAGCAAAATCAGCAAAAACAGACCCTATCAGTCATTTAAGAAGAGCTGAAATTATGTTTAAAGAAACCCCACCAGAACCTTCTGATGTTCCCCAAGGCTCCAACCCTGCTCCATTCAAGTCAATGGCAAAACTCCCACTGAAAAAAAAATGGGAGTAGGACAGAGTCCTAAGTAGCGGTGACACCTGGAATAAGAGGTCTGCTCCTGTTTTGAAGCCCAATCCAAGGTCCACTGAAGTTAATGAGACTCTTTAAGGAGGACTGAATCAGGCTACTGATAAAGAGCGGGCATTTGGCAACTTTGGGGCATGCATTAGCCACAGATCTGCCATCAGTGGATTTCATGGACCTCCCGTGTCTCACTGGGAAATGTGTTAGAGGTCTCACTCTGTGCCTCATCAGCAAAGGATAAGAGTCTGTTACAGGCCCACCGAGTACACCTTGGCTCTTTAACTCAAGCTGTAGCAGTTCATGCTTTTAATCCCCGGTGCATCAGCCAAGATGGTGTGTGTCACACTATCATTTCACAGAGTGCAAACCAAAGGCAATTAATGAGCAAAATTATGTTGAAAAGCCCTCTTTTAGACTTAATTTGCTGCATTAAGTCTTCCCCTTTTTTGTTCACATTCATTTGGAAATTGGGGTGAAGGAATTTACCTTTTTTCTTCCCCCTCCCTGACAAAAATAGATTTTGCTGAGCAATAAAACTAAATTTCACAAAGGAGTAAGGACACAGAATTAATTGGGCCACTGCCGTATAAAGTGTACAAAAGCAGCATATGACCCCTTGAAGAGTTGCTACTGATTGTAGGAATTTAATTGTTTTTGACTATGCTTGTAGTTAGCCTGGGAACACCAGTCATTCAGAATTCTGGAACCCTGGAACTGGTCCCCCATCTGACTGCATGCAGCTCACCTGAACTCTCAGAGATGCACTCTGATGATCAGTTACAATTTGTTTACTAATGGGAAGTTTCAGTATAGAGAACAGTAATCCACACACTGCTGTGGTCTGGCTAATTACTGAGGTTAGACAGAGACTATAATCTGAGTGGTTAACATTCCCTAACTTTATTTCTTAGAATTGCCAGACCTGGATCAGAAGTCCCGCTAGTCAGAAGCGGCAAGAACCCCTACAGGAGGCAGAAGTGGTATAATCTGCCTCTCATAAAGATCGCATCCTAATCCCTAATATCTAGAGAATGACATAAAACATGAGGCATGAGATTTTTATCCCTTTAAAAACTATTATTTGTAGTATAACAACTCTGGATAAACTTGTAATCCATATAAATGTCCAGTCCCTTTCTGAATCTAATTAAATTCTTGGCCACAGAGAACGACAGTCTAATTACCCACTGAATGGAAAATTATTTCCTTCAATACTTTTCAGTTTCATTGAACGTCTCCTTGTTCTTGTGTTGTGAGACAAAGACAACAAAGCTCATGACTTATCATGTATAGAGCATTCACAGATTTATGTGCTTTAATCATGTCCCCTCCTATTCAACTCCTTTCTATGGTCAACTAAATCCCAGTCTTTGCAATCTCTCTGCGTACGAGTTTTCCCATGCAGCCAATCAGTCTCTGAACCCTCTCCAATTCTGCAATATAAAACACCCAGGTGGAACAGACCCTCTCCTCTGGAAAATTGCCACAGCCTTCCAAGACCCTCCCCTGCCGACTCCAGCTCCTGTGCAGAAGGTAAGGAAGCTTGGAGTCAAAAAGCAAATTACTTCCTTTGTCTCTTGACTCTGAATGGCTTGAGCAGATTCTGACTTACGCTGCTAGGAAACCACATTGGGGACGCAGGGTCACAGTACACGAACATCCCATACTGTGGATTCACCATCTCTTCAAATAGGTACAGGAAGAATTCTAACGTCACTCCGCCTGCATCCAGGCCTCTCAACTCCCCTTCAAACTGCACCTGCAGAAACACAGAGAAAGAGGGCTATTCTTCGTAGCCATTGTTCCAAAGTCATTGCAGACTACTATTCCCCCAGAAACGGAACAATCAACGCCACATTCATCCCTTAGTGCTGGAGTCAAACTACTAAGTGCAGCGTATGCACAGCTTTAGGGCTTGAAATAATCAGCCCTTTCCAAGACCAGAGCAGGAACAACTCTGCAAAGGGATGATTTGGGAAGACTTCATCATTCCTGCTCTTACAAATTGCAATTCTCATCTCTCTTTTGAGCTCTGACTCACCTCGTTTCCCTTCTCTACCTTCTGAAAAATAATGTCCACAACACACTGCTACAGTGCACGTTATGTCTGCTTAGAGACGCACTGCTCTCGCTTTTTCCTCTTAAGATAAGCTGAAGTTGGCTTTTGAACTCGCCAGCCCTCTGAGGTCCCATGGCAAAGCAACAGACAAGCCACGCCGAGTCAGCCTGCATTCTAATGAAGAACCACAAGCTGCGGTGTCATACTGATCCAAGGGCAGGAAGTATTAATAGAGAGGGGTAAACGGTCACTGTCGTGCAGATGTAAGACCACAACCTTGCAGTAATTGATCTTTGTTAATGGGGGGGATCATATGGTTAAAATCTCAAAACCCCGGTTACAATTTTCAAAGCTGTCGAGGGTAACCAAGCATATAAATCTGCCTAATGCGTTGAAACCGATCCTTGCTAATTGGCTAATTAGACACCTAATATAGCTAGAGCTGACCAGAAAATGTTTTTTCTTCCATGGAAAATCCTGAGTTTTCATCAAAAACTGAAACTACAATGTTTTTGAGTTTTCACCCAAAAAGTTTTCATTCCCCCACCCCCAACTAAAACATGACATTTCTGTGGAAAGCAGGCAATTTTCAGAAATAATTTCAGGTACTTGAGAGGCAGTTGCAATGGAAATTTTTTCAATCAGCCCTAATTCCAACCAGCTATACAGTTTCTCTCTAATCTCCTTCATATTGCTAAGTAGGAAGAACATGACTGGGCACCATACCAACAACTGCTTTTTCAGGACACTGTCCTCCACCAGACTTAGTTTACGTAAAGTATCTTCAACCAGGTTGCTGCGTTTAACTTGCAGAGGAAAAACAGGGAACTCAGGAAGCTCGCCCTTTCTCAGGAGTTCATTCTGCTTCAGTATGAATTGGGCTTCTGCCTTCGCACCCTAAAAAAATGAATATATAACTATATTTCCAGCATCTTGCCTGAAAAAAAACTACACGGATAATGGGTAAAACATTTTCCCCCCTATGTGACAGTTGCCCAGCTCTAACCACTAATTTACTGCATTGCATACCCATTTTCTTTCATTTGAAACAAACTGTGTTAGAAGTAAGTGGTATTCACGTCATACAGCATAATTAGAACTTCTTTTATAAGGAGAGTTAGATAAAAATGTGAATGAACTCCATATCAAAAGAGTCATTTTCCAGGAAAACATGACAGAAATGACTATGGCAAACCACTGGATTTATGGCTTATTGCAACAATCTATAACCCACTAAATGCCCCCCCCCACCCCGCACAGCTCCCACGACTGGAGGGGTGTTAACTGGACACTTCACCTGGTATGGTCCCATGAAATGTGGTAACTGCTCATGCTAAAACTGGCCTCCCTTGTATTTAGCGCTGACACTTTGCATACCTTTCCCCAGAGCTCGGTGTAGCTTGAAAGCCTGTCTCTCTCCCCAGCAGAAGTTGGTCCAATAAAAGCTATTACCTCACCCACCTTGTCTCTCTATGGCAAACCAAAACACCCATTGGTAAAAGAAGACTTAAGTGATGTTTAAAGGAGTCACTTTTGATGGTCAATTGCAAATTCCATTCTTTGTTACATCAGAATGGCCCCAAATCCTGCAATTCAATCCACAGGGGCAGAGTCCTGAGCCTGGTCAGACCCCGTCCCCCACCCCCGGGGAGGCTGAGGGTTCAGAATGCTGACACAGTGTGGCACACTTAATAAGATCTAAATAATTCTCATTTAGGTGGTACTACTCTTCTCCTGTAGGGAAAGCAGGAAGGTGCTGGCTGAGGCTCCAGAAGCCCTTTGTTAAAATTCTGCCACCAAACCACAGGGAAATTAGAACAATTCCCCACCCCCCAGCCCCGCAACCTATAATGGACTAAATTCCACTGAATTGCAGGTGTATTTTCAAATAATTGTCCTGGGAGACAGTGCTCCCAAGCTCCACTACAAGTTCTTTTCCTCCCTCCCACCCCAATCTAAAACCACACTGCCCCATGTCATGTTACAGAGTCGATCATGTTAGTATATTATCTGAACAACCAATGCCATTTTCTCCAAGAACAAAATATAAACATCTCCAGCAAAATACTCTATACTGGCATGTGATAGCACCTGCTGGGTCATGCAAATCCTTTACTTAGGCTATGGCTACACTACAGCTTAAGTCAGTATAAGTTACGTTGCTCAGGGGTGTGAATAAGCCACCCCCATGAGTGACGTAAGTTACATCGACCTAAGTGCTGGTGTGCACAGCGCTATGGACATAGCTACTGCCACTTGCGGGGGCTGGAGTCGTTAAGTCGACGGCAGAGCTCCCTCTCGTCGGCATAAGACTCTGCACTAGCAGCGCTACAGCTGCACCACTGTCAGCGCTGTAGTTTAGCCACAGCCTTGGTTTGGGGGGAAAAAAAAGTGAATAGATTCTAAGTCCTTCACTTCAGCACATGCTCCTGGGGTTGAAACGCCACGGTAGATTTGTGGCGCACAAAAAACAAACAAACCTAGACTGTTTCTCACAGTATACAGAGACCAGATCATACCTCTTGCATGAAAATTGAATCAAAGTGGAACACTTGAGTCTTGGAAAGCAAGTTGAAGACAAAAGGGAAACGGCAGAATATGACGGGAACGTCGTCTTCATGACACGAATTCTACCAACGAGAATGGTACATATCTTTTGAATACTTAAAAATAAAACAGGGAAGTCCCAGTTTCCACACTCTTAACTCATTGATTCCCTCTCTTCCCTGCCCTCACACACAAAGAAGTGGCACTGCAAGGCTGCAATCTCCTTCCCCTTCTTGCCTGGGAGACAATTCTAACAGTCTCTCTACCCCTTTGGATTAGCTGCTGTGCATCACGTGCAGGTCCTGGGGCCCATTTCCCCCACCAACCAGGTACTGCAACTAAACCCAGACTTAAAAATCAAAACACAGCTACAATATGGAGTTAATATTAAGGTTAGACATTTCTGAGGTAGGCAACAGGGTGTAGTGGTTATGACGCTGGACTGGGAATCAGGAAACCAAGGTTCTATTCCTGGTTCCGTCACTGACCTACTGGGAAAGTCACTTCAAAGCTCTGTGGCTCTATTTCCCCTCCCATGGTTGTGTGTGTTTCTCTATTTAGACTGTGAGCTCTTCTGGGCAGATGCGGTCTCTTGCTTATCAGCTGTTCAGAGCCTGGCACAATCTGCCCTCATCTCAGCTGCAGATGCTAGGTACTACACTAATAAGGAGCAACTGCTGTCTTTTAACCATCCACTGTCCTTAGAAACTCTGGAATAACCAGGAGACGGTACAATGTCATACTTACAGCTGTAGCTTGCCATGAGCGCCACCTCCCTACGTCGGTTGGAAGGATAAATGTTCCGGAGATTTCATCTATGTAAAAATTGCTTAACTGTAGCGTGTAGTTAGCCTTCCTGTTTGCCTTGAAATGGAATAAAATTTGGGTTAAGATGCACGTGTTGGCTTAGAACCAGTGACGATTCTCTATGCGTTTATTCAGACTACACATGCTTACCCTGTACAGCTTTTCAAGCACTTCTAGGAGAGGTTTGGTGTCCCGGCAACGGGGAGTGGCGTAAAATGGCAGCTGAGATACTACAGCCTTTTTGAACATCTGTACCACAGTGTCCAAAAAGGATGCTGACAAAGACATCCAGCATTTTTCTGAAATATGAGGGGAAAATATTCATTTAAATGAAACTCCCCTGCCAAAAAACACAACGAAAAAAATCTCTAAAGAAACACACACATCCCAGCCTTCCTCCACAAACACACCTTTCAGCTTGCATTCTTATGAATGATACATGATTCAAAGTGTTTTTAATGCAACATGGTTTTGGAGGGAAACAATGCAGCCACTAAATGCAATCAGACACCATACTTCAGCTATTTACACCCACTCATATAAAACACACATACAGAACAACAGCAGATGAGAGAAACACCAAGCCTAAACGTGAACTTATGACCACTCCAGGCCAATAAACAGTCAGAGTTCAAGCGTAATTTTCTTAGCCCATCAAAGGCTCTTGTCACCCCTCTCTGAGTCCCTCTCCACTGGCTCCCTCTCTTGTTTCAAACATACGTTTCTTGACCTTAATTTCAAGGCCCTTCACAATCTATCCCTACCCTACCCTCTCATTCAGTATCAAAAGGTTGAGTCCTGCCTCCGAACGGACCATGATGCCAGCCTCCACTGTCCACTTGTTAAACTTTCAAACGAGCACCTTCATGTTTCTCCCACGCTGCCCCGAAGGCTTGGGAGTGCTTACCTCATTACCCTCCTTCAAAACCCCACTGCCAAGATGCCAATAAATCCCTGACAACAACTGGGCTACTGGTGTGCTGATACCACTGCCTATCATGCTGATCAATACTATCTCATTGTTTCCTATGCTCTCCAGTCTGTCTGCGTCCACCTAATTTATCTGGTCTTATAATTAGATTGTAAGCTCTCTGGCGCAGTGACTGTCTTTTTGTTCTGTGCGTACAGTGCCCCAGGGACCAGGAGCTTCTGGGTCTAGGATTTCTAGGCCTGATAGTACAAACAACAACAAGAAAGGGAGCCCACTGGTTGTTTAGGATGAAGGTGAAGATATATGGTCTGTGAGTTGTGGAAGAGATGCACGTGAAATTGAGAAGAGGAGCTGAGGAGTAGAGTGTAGATGGAGTGTAGAATATTTTATTTCCTTGCTTTTTAGGGTTTGCATTGATTGACTGTGCAGTCTAGCACCTTTGGATCTAACAAAAATTGTGTGAGAGAATAAATCTCTCTCTCTCACACACACACACGTCATATAAAGATTTTGGAAAAGCAGCACTATCCACAAGTAGTGAAGTGAAGAGGCAAAAGTTATCACTGTGTATGTTTGCACCAGTATGTTAACCAGGTCCTAATGAAGTCATTTTAAAATGTGTGCTGAAGTTAC
This sequence comes from Mauremys reevesii, assembly GCF_016161935.1. Lineage (NCBI taxonomy): Eukaryota > Metazoa > Chordata > Testudines > Geoemydidae > Mauremys > Mauremys reevesii. Next base: position 21,500,815 of record NC_052627.1, on the reverse strand, counting down.
CATCTCGGGCAGTGGCTTCTCCTCATGCTCAAAGTGAAAGAGCCTTACCCAGTATGTTTGAGGAACGGTCACTCATGCTATTAATGGCCTGCGCAAGTCGCATAACAAAAGGCTCCAAGTTCTGTTCTTTGCACATCACAGAGCATTCTGGCAGGAGTAGGAAAATAGACAAAGCCTCACGATGAGGAGAACGCAGTGGAAGACCAGGAATCAGATCCGCCATCAGATAGTAATTTATCTGTATGCAAAATAAAATAAAATAAAATAAATAAAGGTGGAGGAGAGAAAGCACTTAGAGAATGATTTGCAGTGCCATGTACGGCCAATACTTTCTACCTGGCATAATGCTGGACTTGAAACTTTGCAGAAGAGTTTTGTATGTAGAGTTTAAAGCATTCAGTGCAGTCGGAGTTCAGATGTAGTTAAAATAAAAAATAATCTGTTATAAAATAATAATAATAATTGGAGATATACCAATCTCCTAGAACTGAAAGGGACCTTGAAAGGTCATCCCAAATGCCTAAACTATCCAAATTATCTGGAAGTTGTGCTGCTGCTCTGTTTCTTGTCTACCCCCCAATTACAAAGTCACGGCGTTAAAAGACAGAAATACTTTTGACATTATGCCACACGCGAGGCGATTTAGACATGGGATAAAGAGTTGTCCCCATCTTCTCATATACTTGCCAGCTACCTCTTTTTTATGTTTAAAAACAATTCCTCATACTTGGGAGGTGAAGCCTTTGGGAGATGAGAGGTTTAGGGAAATTAACGGCCTATCAGGAGAGTCCATATGTTAGCATATCCAAGTGCAACGCATCACTGCACAGGGAGCAGAGTTTGGATCTTACGCTTGTCCTGAGCAGCTCTGGCAGATAGCAATACAGACCCTTCATGTCTTCCCCAAACACACACAGAAAAATTCCCTTGCAAGTTAATTCATTAACAAATTAATCAGTAGCAACCTGTGTGATGAAGTGGGAATTTACTTAATGTTTTGTAGGAATACTGTGTGTGCCTCAGTTTCCCCTATATGTTGCAAAAGTATCTAGGTGGTGGGACAAGGGTGGGTGATCGTTCAGAGACCCTAGAGGGCAGCTGTGACTGCTGCCTAGCACCCTGGGCCCAGACAATGGATAGACACTCTGTGTCCTGGCAACTGATAGCCGGGCCCCACGCTCTGCAAGACCTGGAAACAGATCAAAAGACGGAGGAGGGGCAACTGGACATGACGGAGGGTGGGCTGCGGGAAGCGAGTCACTCTCCTGGTTTGGAACATGGGGGGAGAGCCCAGGGTTCTACGGCTCCCCAAAATGGACTTTGCTGAATCTTCCTACTTTCTGTGCTAAGAAGATCCGTTCTGTGCTGTGTTCCAGATGACTAAGAAACCCTTCTGATTTACGACGCTGGCTGAGAGTCATTGCTGACTGCGAAGTTGGGGGTGCATGGCCCCTGGCGGTGTGTGGAAGGCTTTCCCAGGTCCCCTAGTCACTGCAGGGAGCTCACAGCATGAAATGGGTGCTGAGCACTGCAAGATCAGACACAGGAGATGCTGAAGCCAAGGAGTTGTGCCCTCGTGAGTGTGCACCCTGCGGGGTGTCATGCTACAAGAGGGTCCTGTCTCAACTTCACTCAGAGCAATTCCAGAGTACCGAGCCTGTGCACCCCGACGCCCTGTTAAATTAAGTTATACCCTGAGTGTAATTTGCACAAAAACTTGCAAGATCTTTTACCTGGTTAACAATCCACTCGTTTTTGGTTAGCTCATCAAATACGTCCCTTGCCTTTTGTAGATCAACACCAATACAATTTGCTTCCAACGCAGAGCTGAAGTGATTAGGAAAAATATACATCTCATTTTATACAATAAAGGAGGAATATACCTGCAATATACCTCAATGGATACATTTTGGTCTCAGGGTTGTTGTTCTTTTAAAATCTTTTCTGGAAAACGCTCTTTCCCCTTTAGCAAGTACTGATTTTTAACAGGTTCTTCTTCAGAATTTAGTGCTGTGCAATGTGCCAAACTGACAGCCCTAGAAATTGACTCTCTCTGCTAATCTACAGGACAGAGAGTGGTAATGCAAGCTTCCCCCAATGCTCAGTCAGCGTGCCTCAACCAAGCATCACCTGTCAGGGGGAAGGGGACAGCTGAGTATTTGTGCCCATTCAATCCCTGGTCACTCTGCTGAGACTGTTCAATAGTGAGGGCCAGTTCCAGCTGTGACATGGACAAGGGTCCACTGTCTGGGAAGTGACCTAGGACTACCCACTCAGGTCACACTGCCACCAAACAGCCCACGTGTCAGTCACTATTTTAATGAGCTGGATTTGAACCCGTGACGCTGTAGGCTCACAACACAATACCAACCCTGTCCCCTAAATCAGCAAAAATGATATCAGACACCTATGGGTTTTATTGGTTTTTTTTTAAATATAAACAAGCTTAGAATCGCTGTAGCTCTGTAACAAGCCCCGAAGGATTGTTGTTCGCCTTCGAGCTGTAGAACTGCGAAGTGAAGTGAAAGAGTACGAGAACACATCTTAGCTCAGCTGGCAGCTTCTTTCTGCAATTCTTATTCAGGTCTTTTAAAATGAAAGCTTTAGGAAACTCAGGTAAATTCCAAGGGCTAGATCCGCCCTGCCCAGGGTGAAGGAGTGGGAAGAGGGGAAAGGGAGCATTTTCCAACACACCCCTAAGCACACTCACAAACGAATGCTGAGGAGGCCAAACAGTAGACTGGCCAGCTGACAAGCATGGTCTGCTGGCTAGGGGTATGGTTGGGTCTCTGGCTGCCTAGTGCATATACTGCAGTGTGTAGCAAATGCTGGCATGGGTGCTGGGGATTCAGCATGTTGAATAGTGTTCCTTTGTTAAAGAAGTAGCAGAGTATCACAACTGCATGATCCCTCTTTGCTACCTGGAACCTTCTTGTCCCACAGCAACATGACGGTTATTCAAACTTAAAAATGGCTGATACCGCTCTGCTTTAACTCCCTTGCCACCCCTAAGCCCGGCAGGTACATCTTCTGGAAATGGGCATAGGGTTTTGTCTTCATAATTTAGTTGACTTACAATTTTAGCTTCTTGTTTAAACTTTGCAAAGAATGGCATTGAAAGTATCACTTACCTGGGTTTTAAAAAACTTGCACTTAAACAAGCAGGAGAAGAAAATATCACGGCTATTTCCCTACAAAAGGCACAATAATACAAGAAAGTAGGCATTAAACAATTATCCCACCTAGTAGGTCAATGTATTAGCGCTCAGACATTTACAAGACTGAATCTTAAGCAATTACTCTGTTATTTTAGCTATTAGAAGAGCACGTTTGTGTCTGCCTTATTTGCATGATGAATTTTCTACTGCCAAAAGATGCCTTCTTAAAATATGTCATTTAGAGGAAGATAATGTTTGCTGCAGGATTTTTATTCTCTCTCAGGGCCTGATCTAAAACCCAGTGAAGACAGTCTTTCCATTAACTTCAACCGGTTTTGCATCAGGCCTTTAGAATCTAATCTGACTCCAAATGAAATGAGAGGGTGTCTTTCCAGTCAGTTAAGGGTCTGCTTCAATTCCCATTTAGTGGCAAACAGGTCTCTGATGATTCAATGAAAAACAATGAAAGAATTGAGTTCAGGAACAGTGTTTAAGTCAGGGCTGGTTGTCATCAAAGAGCGTTCATACAAGGCTGGCTAAATTGTAAGACAGCCACGTTATAGGCTAGCTATGGGCCTAGTAGCTTCAGTAAAGGCAGTAAAACAGACCCTACTTTTGTTTAAAGTTTATGAATAAGTTTTTAGTACATCGACTATAAAGATGTCTAAAGACAAGTCTTCATATCCCATAATGTAGAAAAGTGGTAGACAGCAACCTTTTAGCCTCCTGGAATTCATCAGTGCCAACTGTCACTGCCATCCATTTATCTATCAACGTCCTGTCAAGCCTGCTAATCTTCTGCAGGGTATCTGCGGGAGAGATCCCACGTGCATGCTCAAGATCCTTAAATAAAACCAAAAAGCAAAGATACAACAATAAAAGATTAAGTTCAGTAAATGCATATGATTGTATATAAAATTATAAACCACCACTGCAAACAGGCTTTTTACAAAGCAATTGATCGAATCTGCTCCCACTTTTGCTCAAAACTGAAGACCCTGCATTTGCATTAGGCAGGTAAATGCAACAGGCAACGTAGAGAAACTACCAGGTCGCTAATCTTGTGATACTCTTCCTGACATTAAAGTAGATTTATTTTATGTGGAAGGCTATAAAGTAAAAAGGCAAAACAAGATGCGAGTACTACCATGACAACCCTGATTCTTCCCAAATTGAAAAGAAAATTTTTGTTTTTATTTACATCAGGGGTCGGCAGCCTTTCAGAAGTGGTGTGCCAAGTCTTCATTCATTCACTCTAATTTAAGGTTTCACGTGCCAGTCATACATTTTAACGTTTTTAGAAGGTCTCTTTCTATAAGTCTGTAATATATAACTAAACTCTTGTTGTCTGTAAAGTAAATAAGGTTTTTAAAATGTTTAAGAAGCTTCATTTAAAATTAAATTAAAATGCAGAGCCCCCCGGACCAGTGGCCAGGACCCAGGCAGTGTGAGTGCCACTGAAAATGAGCTTGCGTGCCGCCTTCGGCACCCGTGCCATAGGTTGCCTACCCCGATTTACACTTTGTAATATAGTGGGAAGACAAACAATAAACACGTGCAATTCTCTTGGCTTGGATTCTGAAGCAGAAGAAGGAGATCATCATTACTAACCCTTAGAGATGGGACCAAACTGTACCTAGGATCCCTCACAACTTAATTTTAGCTCCTGAAGGTCACCAATTTTCCTCTTCACAGTATCCCTTATCTATCCAACAGTTAGTAAAATGAAAAAGGACACAGGTTAAGGTATATTGCAGTAACAGTCTGAAAGCTCCTGCATTGATTCTCTATGCCAACCAGTTCTTTGAGATAGCAACCAATTCTAAAACCAGGTTCCCATTGCAGTCAATGAGAGTTTTGCTATTGACCTCCATATGAACCAGCCCTAGAATGATCTGCACACAATTCTAGAGAGGAAGAAGGGTCAGTACAGGAAGAGAGCCACTAACTAGGTTTTGAAGATTAAAATTGTTAAATTTGGGGTGGGAAGAGGAGTTAGGGGACCACATAGTTTCCTACCAACCGCTGCGGGTCTCCAGATTCACTTTGTATTTATGGATTACACTTTCTGGAGATTAAAGTGAACTGCTTGAGAAATCCTTGAGCTGATGACTGGAGGATCTTCTCTGCTCAACTGGCTCTCCTAGCCTGAACCAGGCAATATAGATACATGAGCTGTGTTCTAACTAACTTCAAACTACTAAATGAAAACTTCCAATCTCGCCTGGACCTCCTCCTGCTCCAACAACCATCACTTAGCTCCAAACTATTTCATTCAGCAGACTATCAGGAAGGGCTTTGTGGATGACTTATGGTTAACAGAGCATCCATGGAGAACCACTATTCTCCACCAAAGGGCTCAAAGCCATAAATCATCACTAGTCTATTGCTATGGTTAATTAATGTTTTTACAGAACACTGAAGATGTAAAAGCTCAGTATAAGTACCAGATATTATCATCAGCCCATACTGCAGCTCTTCAACCTCAACTTCCTCCTTGCGAGATTATGGTCAGAATTATACCCACCACTGTAACTCTTTTCTTTCTACCATTCTGCATGTGCTAGGTTAACACTGGGTGATTTACTCTTGCAACACAAACTTGTTACATATTTCCTTTCTTAAGATATGTCATTTAGAGGAAGATAATGTTTGCTGAAGGATTTTTATTCTCTCTCAGGGCCTGATCTAAAACCCAGTGAACAACATTGGTTCATATACTTGAGTATATTTAAGGAATGGATTTTCCTTTCTTAAAACACTGTGTCAGATCCTCATGCCAAATCAACGAAGTTTCATTGAAATCAGTGCAGTGATGACCATTGACAGCAGCTGAGGATCTGGCCCATAACATTTGATTTTAGAAAAAAGTTACTAAGAGCAAATATTAAAGTTGCATAATACTTCCCATAAAAAAGTAATAAGAATCTTAATTAAGACCTCTAATGCCTTCATAGTTTACAGCCAGCAAAACTGAAACTTCACAAGGGAATGAACTTGGGGTCAGGGAGGTGTCTTTTGTGGGCCCCATGTAAATCTGTTCAGATTTGGCTGAGTTATAAACTGGATATTACCATTTTCTCCTCTGTGTTTTGCTAACTATTGCTTGTTCCTGGCAAAAACTGCTGCTATGTTATTGCTTCCAACCTGTTCTCCATAAACACAACATATCTACTTTAAAATAAATAAAGCTTAAATTTGCTAACATGCTAGTGACACACTGCTTGCAATTCCGCCCACTCTCATTGAAACAAATGAGTTAAATGAAATCTACAAGACAGGATATCACTACCTGGGACTGAAGAGTACTGACGAAGTTGACATACGTTCCAGCAAAAATCATTTTCACTTGGACGCCCGACAGATCTACAAGAATATGAATCAGATCAACCCCAAATCCTCAATTTCTACTGCTGCTATTTATGCTGCTACTTTGTTCTCTTGGGCCTTAGGCACTGATCCACAGCCCACTGAAGCCAGTGCAAGTCCTTCTATTGACTTCAATGGGGTTTTGGATCTGGCCTCAGACCTGCCAGTTGCTAAATGCCCGCAGCTCCCATTAAAGTCAAGAGAATGGAGAGGGCTAAGAAATGCTCAGAAGCTGCTCAGCATGTTACAGAACTGGACCCTGGGAGATGTTATAGAAAGATACAGGCAAGAGACACAACAACATTTTACTCCTCCATATACTTTCATCGTATATTCTCTGTTTCTTGGAAATAATTACATGACAGTTATATTCCAGTGAGGGTATCATCTGTTTCTTCATAGCCCATGTTAGTGTTAGATTTATGGCAGGAAGCATGAGGGCTTTATATTCCTTCTAAATATAGATATTCTAATACCATCTAATATTACTGGTGCTGTTTTTGTAATTTAAGGAAATGTCAAATCCTTTTTTAAATCCAACTAAAGGTCTTGACCTCAGTTATCTCTTGTGGCAAGGAGTTCCACGGATTCATTACACATTGTGTAAAAACAAACATCTTTCCACTTATAATCAGTACCGTTAGCTGAAACCAGGCTGCTGATGTCAAAGTTCTGCGGCTGCTCCCCTGGGTTATTGGCTGTTCCATTTTCAATGTGTCTTTGGGGACCACGTCCAAAAGATATAACCTGCCCAGGAGTAGACATGTAGACCAGGGTGTGATAGCTGCCAAAGAGAGGAGAGAACATGTTACAAATCTGTCCCAGAAAACTCTCGGTTCTCCCTTCCAGTCAATAAGAGTCAGCTGATGGGAAAGCAGGGTTATAAAGGCACCTGTACAAATTCACTAGGATATCTAGTGGTTGGAGCACAGGACTGGGAATGAGACGAGATGGGCTTTATTCTTCACCACTACAGACCGGGTGACCTTCGGGAAGTCACAGTCCCACTGTAACTCAGTGTTCCTCTCTGAAAAGGAGGGTACTTAGTGACCAAGGCCTATTTGCCTTATTTGACTTCAGCTTGGCCCTTGATTTGCAAAACCATTTGAGATCAATGAAGAGCAATACATACACTATACATAAATGCCCTGCCTTACTTTATTTCATATTACGGTATGTATCAGACCTCTGAACCCTCTAGAATTTGCTATATATAGACCATCCACACAAAAAATCCAGACAGCAGAACTAACTCAGGAGTGTCTAATCTGCATATGCAAGTTGTATTATAATTATACATTAAGAGCCAGCTTTACTGGAATATTCTGAACGCTTTGCATCCCTCCACTGATGCAAAGGAGCAAGAAATCCAGTTTCACGGGCCAGTTACAGCTGGGTTTACAGCTGCTTACTGTTAATGAAGGAATGAGTGCCAAGCAGTCAGAGCGTACCATTGAACTTCACCCTAAAACTCTGTTTCTACCGGCTGCTGCAAACACCTAATGGATCCGTGTTCTCACAGAACTGGAGGGTAACTTCTTCACTAACGGCCCCTTTGATTGTAACAGTACAACTTTAGCTTTATATTGAAGCAGTTATTTGCTTTTAATAAGCACACACCTGGTTAAAAAAAAAACCCAAAATTGTCTACCTTCCTTTAGAAAACAATTTTGTTTTCCCTTGCAAAATGTGACTATTATGAAAAACATATGAGCTACAGTATACACCTTCCACATGCCAAATGGGAAACTGGACCATCTAGCCATTCGACCTTTTGAGGACCAGGCATCTGGGTTGAAGAGCGATGTCCCAGCTGTCCAGCACTGTCATCTCCAAATGTGAACACACTGCCATCCTGTTGAAACAAAAGCAAATTTTGATTCCCATGGTTATGGGACTTTCACCTCCTATTTTTTTTTAACCCCCTCCAACAAAAAAGAAGAAAACTTGAAGACTGTTGAAAGAAGATGATACAATCTAGCCATACACAAGTGAAACCAATGAAGGGTCATATTCGCGGTGGGCATGTAACTAATCCAGTTTGGGCCATCAGCATGGTTTGAACCTGGGATTTCTCATACTAAAAGCATGAACCTGCTGCTTGAAGTACAGGGCAAAGTTCCCTGTGTGGAAGAGATAGCAGATTCATAACCCTCTTGTAAGTAGCAGTCAAAGTAATGGGGTCTCTCACACACACACACTCAGCTCCCCATCCCCCCAGGGAAAAGCAACCTGCTGAACATATGGACTGGCTGGTTGGAGAACATTCCTATGTCAGAAGTAGTGCAGGGATGTAGCTTTTACTTCATGTGCTTTCCATTTATTTTCAATAATTTTTCAGAAAACAGCTTTTGGTATTAGAAAAAAATATATTCAATTTCTATTGTCATTAGTAGCCTTTGTTTAGATTTAAAGTAAAATTTCTTTTTAAAATTTCCAAAATACCAACGTTTTCCTACAGTACAAAACCTGTTTACATTTGTCATTACATCTGTTTGTACATATTGGAATAATGGTTAATAATTGTTAATTTTGGGATAAAGAGTAGCTATAAGTGGGGTGTTTCCAAAAGCTCTGTTTTGGGAACAAAGCTTCTGGAATTATCCATTGATAATGGAGATTTTCATGGTTATACAGCACTTTGGGCCATATCCTACTTCCTGTCTTCCTCATCTGCGTAGTCCCATCATAGGTTTGAGTAAGATGAGCAGAATTTGGCCCAATCCTACACTCACTGAGGTCAAAGGCAAAGTTTCCATTGAATATAATGGGAGCAAGACTGGGTCCCATAACCTTAAGCTGCCCTTGTTCTGTTTCATGTAAACACGCAACAGGAGTTTCCAATGCCAGAGACTGCAGCAATGTCCAACCTGGACGTCCTTGAGCACATAAACATCCCAGAGACCTCAGTGAAAGTTACGAGGCCAAAGGTCTTTGCACAAGATTAGCACTGCCCAGATCTTCTAATCCCTCTGCCCCCACCCCCAATCAAACAAAGGCCCTTAAGCCTTGCTGTGCCATCATACCAACTAAGCATGCGCGCCCGCACACACTTATTTTTTGACTGTCATGGCCTGGCTGTCTACCACACAGAAGGATATGGAGCATACCTGGGTGAGCACTGCAGTGTGTTCATCTCCACAGCTGATATAGACCACGCCAATAGTCGTCAGAGCAGCTACCGCATATGGTTTGAAGACTTGCTCTGTTGGAGAAGCACAGATTCCTATAGCATGTGAAATGGCTTCTTTCCTTTCAGAGCACCATCCACCAGACGTTGGGTTACTCTAACCCTGCTTTTTAGCATCTTGCCCGCTGAGATTTCATATAATCCGACCATGATTATTTACAAATATTTAAAAGGGAAGGGGAATTTAAGGGCAAAATGAGATCGTCTGTGCTTTACTCGCCTCGTATTTACATACACACCTACTATAGCATCCACTAGTGTAAGGAATGTAAGTGCTTTGTCTGGTGAGCAGTAGAAACAGAAGAGTTTTCGCTCTAGGCCATGCTGAAGTTGCATTTGAAAGCCATCAACCTGGCTGTAGTTTTTGTCTTTGTTTTGGATTTATAATCCAAACAGATCATAGATTTGGTTCCTGGTGGGAAATCTTACAGGCTGAGCAAGAAACCCAAAGGGTGCTTGAAGATGCTGGCTTAAACATCCAGACTGCCAAACAAAACAACCCGCCACCCCAAACCTCACATTCCATACAGGTTAAATCTGGCCTAACAGATTCTCTGAAAATAGTGAACCATCAAACTTTCCATCCAGACAGAAATTGCATATTGTTAGCTTGGCCAGAATTTTATGCATATAATACTATCACATTACTCTGCTGGTTTTTATACCATCAACTTTCAAATGAATTGGTCATTCTCTCTGGTTTCCAAAGATGCTACTGTCCCCACAGCTGCCTGAACTGTGGGCCCATTATACAAGCTGTGGAAATGTTATGGTTAGAGCTGGCTGAAGAGAGTCAATCATCTCATCTTTTCCTGTCCAAACACATCATTTTCTCCAATTTAATTGCTGTTCACATGATTCACTGAATTTCGGTAAATAGTTCTTACATGGTATCTTGTTTGTAAGGAGGACATTGAAAGAGTTCAGTGTTAGAAATTCAAGCTGTTGTGATTGGCTAGGTGGTATGTGCGACAGTCTGTCCCCCTATGTTCACGCCTTTTAGAGGATTACAGTAAAATTTGTACCAAGTATGCATTGGGAGGTATCATTTGAAAACACAGGATTTGCTGATCATTATTGTCTTGGTAAAATGTGTGTGGCAACCCTGGATGTAAAGATTCCACTGGGTGGTATTACTGAGACATGCTGCAACCTGTTCTGAGGGGCAGTCACAATCCAGTTCCCCAGAGACAAACGGCTAGCCAAGGGCTCAGCCAGGTGTCAACAAGATCAAATGGACCCTCAGCTGATTAAGTGGCCACTCTTCCGCAGGAGAGAGGGTGTGGACAAAGAATTGACAAAGCAGTAGGTTGAGGTTCCTGACACCGACTTTCTGTCTCTTGAACATCAGCTGGAGGTGATTCTTGTGCAAGAAAAATGGCTGGAAGGGAGAGAGCAGACACCCCAAACCACCTCTCCCTTTCGCTCTACCCTCAGCATCAACAACACTTGAAAAACAAAGGAAGCAGCATAGGAGAGGGATCCTGACTAAAGGATTCAGCCAGTAAAACGGTTGGAACTTCTGGTGAGAGAGACCTTTGCTTTGAATTCACTTAGCTTGTTAAGTATTAGTTATGTTTTACCTTTTATTTCTTTGTAACCAATTCTGATTTTTATGTCTTATTACTTGTAATCACTTAAAATCTTTCTGTAGTTAATAAATTTGTTTTATCTAAACCAGCGTGTTTGGGAAACGGGAGAACAGGATTGGTGCATTTCATATTTCGGGGTGGCCAAACTTACTGGCCCTCCGAGCCACGTACAACAGTCTTTAGAAGTGCAAGAGCCGGGGCACACCTGCCAGGAGCCGAGGGTTGGGGCTTCAGCCCCCGGCTGCTGAAGCCCTGAGCCCCAGCAGGGGCACCCCGCAGGGCTGAAGCCCTGAAACCCCTCCTCCCCCGCTGGACAGAAGCCCCTACCCCACCACCGTACTGCAAGGCGAGGTCCTGAGCTTCTTCTCCCCGCCTCCAGTCTGGTAGATGGAGAACGGGAGAGATTCGGGGGTGCTTGCGAGCCGCACTTTAATGGTAAAAGAGCTTGTGAGCCACAGTTTGGCCACCCCTGTTATTCTATTAATGAAATAACGGACTTTATATGAACTTGTATTGTCCAGGAGGGCGCTGGGCAGTACAAAACGCACATTTCGGGGGAAAAGTCCAGGACTGGGAGTTTGCTGGTATTGCCCTGCAGAGTAGTTCATGAGTGGCTGGCTATAGCACTGATATGGTATAACTGGGAGTAACCTACATGCGGGAGGCTGCGTGTGAGCAGACCAGGAGTGGTTGCTGTCACGGCGAAGCAGTGAGAAAGGGACCCCAGGTTGGAGAATTGAAGGGACACAGCTGTCCATCAGTCCAGATTGTACCCTGGGTAACGTCACAGTACGTTTCTGCTCCCTCTTTGGGTAGGTACAACTCTTACAATCAGGTTTCCAGTGTCAATATGAATTCAAAATGTGTTTCCTGCAAACATTCTGCCATTTTTTGCTTACAGTTTGCTATTTTGGTGATTTCTCCCGCCAATAAACTCATTTGATACAACATGCACAGAAGGCAAACACAGTTGGTGCAAATTCATTCAAACATTTACGTATCCTTTTCCCCCTCATATTGATCTAGTTCTAGTCATGGTTCATTCTAGCGAACAGTCTAAGTCCATCCCATTATCTCAGGAGAGTCTATACAACAAGAGGAAATCTGGAATTAAGATGGTGTTTCCTTGAGAAATGAAAGGATAGAGTTACCTCTTGTGTTAGCGTGGCTTAATCCCAGCTGCCGTGCGTTGTTCCTTCCCCACCCATACACAACTCCCGAGAGAGACAGGGCAAAGGTGTGTCCCCCGCCGGCAGCAACCTGAGCCACGGGGATCCCGCTGAGAGACGTGACATGCTGTGGGCTAGGCTGGGAGGGGATTTCTTGTCCCAGGCCCAGCTGGCCATGGGTGTTCTGTCCCCATGAAAAGACTCTGCCATCTTTATTTTTTTTTAAAGAAAGAGAGAAACAAAGTAAAAGACCACACACCTTCAAGCGACATGTTAATTAACTAGCTCACTAAGAGCTGTGAGAAATTATGCCCTTGATGTGAACTTGATGGCACAGAGGAGGGCAGATTTACCACTCAGTCAAGCCACATAAGGGTGAATCCTGCGCTCACTAACCCAACACACCACCCCAATGACTGTGGGGTGTCATGACAACTAAATTTGGCACATACCCATTATTCCTCATGCTTGTGATTTGGCAGATACCTGGAGCTGCGTGACACTGTGCTGACAGAATAATTTTACACAGCTTGTGTTTGTAACAAACTGAAATTAGTATCTGTAGTTTCCTAATCCATCCAAAACTGAGGAGTCAGGTAGTCCTGTATGCTCACAGAAACTGTGTTATGTTTTTCATCTAACAATAAAAAATAATGAATGGAAAATACTTCTCAGTGTCCCCTTCTACTAGTAAAATGCCAGTGAACCTGTGTAACAAAATAAAATACCACCCTCTTAACATGACATCTTATGCCAAATGCATATATTTAATGTAGTGCTCATGACAAGTGCCAGATTGACAGCCCTGGAACCCAGTGCCTTCTGTTTAGCCACAGAACAAGTACAGAACAGGCAACAGCAGAGGAAGCTTCTTCTCTGTCCATCCAACCATCAGTGCTGGATGTAAGAAGCCTCATTGCATGTAGCAGGAACTGTGGTTCCTCACTAGAAGAAGGAAGAAGGGACACGTTCATCTCTTTATTATTGAAGCTGGATCTTACCTATCAAATGAACAATTCCCAAAAAGAACGTGGGGAAGATTTTTGCCATTTTCTTATCTAAATAGCAGTTTTGAGAAAGGTTGCCTTCCCATCACAGACAACACCTGACACAATAGCTAACGCTTTGACAAAAAACGTTATGAGCAGCTCCTTTGTGAGCAAAACTAACCAATGGGTAACTTGGCCCCACTGGCCTTTTTCAGAAATGAGGTACTGGGCATTATTTGGGCTGGAGGAAAAACAGAAAAAGATAAATTGACATTTCCTGCATCACACTGATTGCTCTGTCTCGTCTATTAGACAGTAAACTCTTCGGGGCAAGGACTGCGTACTACTCTGTGTTTGCATCATACCTGACACAATGGGGCTCCATTCTAGGCTGGTCCATAACTACCGTTAACAAGCATGATTAATAATACTAATTTCTGTTAAAGGAGTAATGGATAACTTAACATCTGACTTGCATATAAATTAACTGCACCAAAGAACAGAATTGCTTGCATTGCACTTGGGAAATAATTTAAAAATGAAACATGTATTACCTTGTGCCAGTGCAACCGAGTGAAAGTGTCCACAGGTGACTTGTATTATTCTGAGAGCAGAGAGACCATCTATTTTCCTGTAGTAGATAACAGGACAGCCAAGTTAACCTGGCTTCTAGATCATATGAAAAACTCAATTATGTTTCAGAAAACAGATGATGTAATACCTAAAATATTAATATTATAATAAATACATTATATTTTAATATTATATAATGATAACACTGATTCTGCACAGTCTCTGTTTTACCTTTGCCTGGTCATTAGCCAGTCAGAGTTTTCTGCAATAGGTTGTTTCTCCACTACTTAGGATATCTGCACATAAATGTGTCATTTGGACTCTGACTTAATATGCCCTGTGCTTCAGTTGTCTATTATTCACACCGAGGTGAACGTGCACTGTATTTTGACACTATTCAGAATAGATTCTTACACATCCACTGCAATGTAACTTTTTTTTTTTGACAGCAAAAATATCCATATATAAACATTACAGCTGGAGAGCATAGCTACAGCTAAAGTTAAGGTTCCCCAAACATGTCCATGCTAAGAAGGACTTTTGCCTAGAACTTTGTCAAATTTTCACCTAGAGAGGGTGAAACTTTCTGGGTCTGGTTTCTTCCTAATGATGAACGTCTTTAGAAAGCTCAGGCAAATATTGTTCTGCTGTTTGTTTTACTACAAAAGGCAGGGTGGGAAACAGAAAGCAAACACATTTTAATAATGGAGAAAATGTTCTAAGGTGTTTTTGGTTTTTTGTTTTTTAAAAGAACTTTGGTGTCTTAGCAGTTTGGAACAGAAACTGGAAATTTAGCATGAAGATTGCTTATAGGTCAGATTTTTTGGTAATGAAAATCCATTATGGATTGGATTATGGACCACTTGATGATTACCTGTTCTGTTCATTCCCTCAGTGGCATTGGCCACTGTCGGAAGACAGGATACTGGGCTAGATGGACCTTTGATCTGACCCAGTATGGCCATTCTTATGTCTGAATTTTAAGGGTAAAAAAAGCATGCTATATTTCTTAATTATAAAAGCTTCTTTTCTAAATAGCGCTCTCTGAATATACTCTGTTGTTATTGCTTATGCATGTAAAACAAAGTTGACTGGTATTTTAGATTGTTCCAAACGTTTTGAAAAACCCTATCTGCTCTACACACTTGCTTGAGGAGCCATGTTTGATATGTCATGAAGTCATCCAGACTGCGTCTATTCCATGTGCTAAATTCCCATTTCAGTCTGTGTGCAGAGTGCTTTTAAGAATGGGCCCAATATTTTTCACTAAATCATTTTCAAATGTGAGTTTTAATAAACTGCTTACAATTTTCTCAACCCCATGCACAACAAGCCGATAGAAAGGGCATGCATGGCAGGGTGGGGTGAGGAATGAATAAATAACTAAAAATGTTGTCTTACAAGACTGAAAACCAACATTACGAATGGGTAAAGAAGTGCTAGAGTTTCATCTGATATAGGATGGGAGCGTTTTGTTCCTGAGTTCAGCAAGGCCTCAGAATTTCATACGCCAGCTAAACCACTCCTCACGTGACCAAAGAGTCATGGTCTGGTCAGGATGATTCTTCTACAGTGGCGTACAGATGTTAGCGACTATTTTACAACATTCACTGGCTTTTTAGAACTTGATGTGCTGAGGAGCTGTTTGCATCCCTGCTGGTGAGGAGAGGTCTAGTGATCTCCGGCTGGGAAGCAAAGTAGGGGAAGGAAAGAATTAAGGTCAAGGAAAGGGCAGGCACCGTCCTCTCACAAGGATTCCCCTAGGGAAGTGCAGCTTTAAATTGGTCATGCCCCCATAGGACCATCCCTGAGCCATCATTGCCACATCCCCTTCCTGGCAAGCAACACCCACTTTCGGAGCTTCTCTGTTTCGCTGCTACCCCCTTTCCCCCACCCACCCATGCTGGTGAATGGGAGGTTCTAGCGGGCTGACTTCTCTGCCACCTGAGGCAAAAGGAGTCAGAATCCAAGCCTAAATCTAACTCTGAACATTACAGCAGCTCCGTGAAGGTCCCAGAATAGCTTTATGTTACATGACATGCACTGGCTTCTAAATGACAACAAACTGTAAGCTCTAGACTCTGGAATTTTCGGTGCACCCTGCAAGAGAGTGGAGACCTGTTCCCACCCTTCTTACACAGCCTAAACTTTAGTCAGGATTAAAGGGAGCTGAAGTAGCTGACCTGGTCTTAGATGTATCTGACTTTGAGGGAGGAGGAGGAGGAGGGATAAGGGAAGGAGAGGTAAACGACAATTCTCCTTCTACAGGAAAGAGAGAGACAGAAATATACTTGCTATAAAAATAACGAAGGGTTTGTGTTCGTACTGTTCATGCTTTACATTTCTGGTATACCAGTCAGTCATGTCATAAACATGTCAGGTGCAAAATGGTTAGAAAAAGGCATATTTGGCAAAGCAACGTAACTTGCATTGGTCGGACATTCACGGTGGGGGATGCAAAACAAATGTCATTTACAAGAACAACTAACAGGATTATGTGAAATAAATACATGTATCCCCTACTTTAACTTGTGCCTGTATCACTGCCCAAAATTTGCAGGGGGGGAATCCTGCTCTGGCACTGACTTCCACTGGAACGTTTACGCCAGAGCTGAATTTAATCCCATATTCACAGATGAGTGCATGTACTGATATTTATAAATAAGTCCCGTAAGTGCACTTAAAAAAAAAAATCTGAACTCCTCAAGCGGTTTTCTCTCCATGCATGCTGAAGCCTACATCACCCCCAATATAGTTAGCAGAAACATCTCTTCTAAACAAGCTGCAAACAATTCAGGTGATGTTGAACCACTGTCTAATCTCTCATTTATGATAAAAGAAACCATGCAGAGACAAAGTTAACTTGTGGATGAAATGCTGTGTTTGGGTAAGTAAAGAGCATGCTATGTAAGAGTGGGAAACCACACACAGCATCTTAATAATCTTACACCTGTTTTGAGACAGCTACATGTGAGATTCAATGCCGTGCAAACTTCCCCCAAAACTCAACTTTTCTCTCTCAGACCTTCCATTTCGAGTGACCCAGGTCAAACTGGGCCAGATTTTGTAGTGGTTTCGTGAGGTGCACAAATGGGGACCATACTGTGAGTCTGAAACATTATGCTTAAATGGCTACTTACTTTGGGATTAAACTTTGTTCCTTAAATTCTCCCGTGCCCAGCTGGCCTTCAGACCCAGCTCCCCAGGAGAAGACCTTTCCTCTGTTGCAAACAGCCAGCGAGTGTTCTTTTCCACAGCTCACATGAACTATAATCTGTGCTTCTAAAGCTTGAATTTGTTCTTTTTGGTGGGGGAAAAAATGTTATTCAGAGGTTACAGAAAGAAAAAATATACACAAACCATACTTGCCAATAGCAAAGGATTAGTCGTATAGCAACACTCAGCTCCTGGGGGAAGAAATTCACATTGACGATTCCTCCCACTAATTAAGAAGTAGCATAAATAGGCTCTAAATGGAGTTTCCTTCCTCTACTGGAAAGATCAGAGCTGACATAGGACCACGAGTGTGTTGGTTAATAGAGAGGAAAAACAAGGGCATTCTCAGTTTTCTAACACTTAACACTACTGTGCCTCAGGGGAAAAAATTATGGCAGTACCACAAGAATATAAGAGAACTTTTATACTAAAGCAAGGGTGGCTAACCTGAGCCTGAGAAGGAGCCAGAATTTACCAATGTACATTGACAAAGAGCCACAGTAATACGTCAGCAGCTCCCCGCCCCCGCTCCCATCGCCTCTCACGTACTGGCAGCCCCGCTGGTCAGTGCCTCCCCCTCCCTCCCGATCAGCTGTTTCCTGGCGTGCAGAAGGCTGGGGGCGGGAGCGAGGGGGAGGAGCGAGGGCACCGCAGGCCCAGGGGAGGGGGCAGGAAGGGGCGGAGTGGGGGCAGGGCCTGTGGCAGAGCCAGGGGTTGAGCAGTGAGCTCCCCCCGGCACACTGGAAAGTTGGTGCCTGTAGCTCCAGCCCTGGAGTTGGTGCCTATTCAAGGACCCGCATATTAACTTCTAAAGAGTCACATGTGGCTCCAAAGCCACAGGTTGGCCACCCCTGTACTAAGGAAACATTTAAACACATCAGCCTAAAATCTTAATTCACCTTTCCATTTCTCTTCACTAGGTTTGCTAATTACCAATGTTATTGTACTTTGACTTGAAAAGATGGGTTGTGAGAACTTTTTTTCTTCTTTGATGCTGGAAATAAGTCATAAAACCAAATTGTAGCACTAATTTTATTGATAAGAACAGACCATGATCTCTTTTGTACAGAATTATGACTTCAGTGCTTTCTGAAAGATCAGAAAGTAGGCTGAGATGGACAAAGCACGAACATTTAAATAGCTTCAAAAATAGTAAAAAGAGAAAGGAAGGGAAAAAATTTAGCCAAGTAATTGTCTTTGTGTAAAATTCTATTTTTATCCAAACTTACAGCAATGAGACAATCCTTCCACTGCCCTGATTTTGAACCTAAAATTTAGCCTTGCCTTTATAAAACTGTTATAACCTGGTTGGAAATATCTAGATTCAAAGTATGTATTTATAATAATATTAACAGAATACAATTCTGCTTTAGCTAGGGCTTTGATGATCAAGGCAGCAAGCGGAGAAATAAGCAAAGGAAAGAGAGAGGCTGGTAGAGAACTGTTAATAGAGAAAGCAACTGCTGTAAAGCAACTGCTGTAGAGCAACTGTCTTCTTGTTGTTGTTTTAATACCAAAATCCTGTTTATTTGGTTAACGTGCATGTCTGGAGCCTGTTAATGCCACTGGAATGGATGTGAAATAAACTGGTGGGCCTCTTGGGGCCCCCACCACTGTGCCGAGATGTGTGCATCTGGGGGGCTGCCCCCTAACCCCCACTGTTCTGGGACATCTATGATTGGTCACATTCCAGCCATAAACTATACTAGTAACCAGGCGCTACTAGAACAATGGTTGGCAACCTGCGGCCCTCAAGACAGTTTGTTCACATTGACTGTCCGCAGGCACAGCTGCCCGCATCCCCTAGTGGCCACAGTTCGCTGTTCCCGGCCAATGGGAGCTGCGGGAAGCAGCAGCCAGCATGTCCCTGCAGCCGGCGCCGCTTCCTGCAGCTCCCATTGGTCAGGAATGGTGAACGTGAACTGCGAGCAGCCGTGCAAATGGCCAGAGGATTACTCTGATGGGCCGCACGTTGCCCACCACTGATCAAGGGTGTGTGATCGTTACAGACTCATAGAGGGCGGGTGTGACTGCCGTCCAGCTCCCTGGGCCCAGACACTGGGCAGACACTCTGTATCCTGGCAACTGATGGCCGGGACCCCTCTGCAAGGAGCCAGCCGAAGGAGGTGAAGCCAGGTGACCAGTCTGCCCAGGAAAGAGACAAAAGGCAGAGGAGGGGCAACTGGGTTGAGTGAGGGTGGGCTGCTGGAAGCTAGTCAGTCTCCTGGTTTGGGACCGGGGCAGGGAGGCGGGCCCAGCTCTCCCAGACATGCTGAATCTTCCTACTTTCTGTGCTAACAAGATCCGTTCTCCACTGTGTTCCAGACAACTAATAAACCCTTCTGTTTTACAAGGCTGGCTGAGAGTCACTGCTGACTGCGAAGTTGGGGGTTCATGGCCCTTGTGGGGGGGCACGTAAGGCTTCCGCAGGTGTCCTGTTCAGGTGGACTCATTGCAGGGAGCTCAGGGAAACAGCCAAGGAGGCGTGCCCTAAAGAGAGTGTGCCATGAGGTGTAGTCACACTATAGGAGGGTCCTGTCTGAATTTCATTCAGAGCAGTTCCAGAGTACTGAACCTGTGGGCCTGTGACAAGCACATGTCCTTATCTTGTTGGAAGCAAAAGGAAGTTCCTTGGGAGGATGCTGAGTCTGTCAGTCAGGGAAAATGCACTGTATGGCCACTGGGGTACAATTAGAAGGGGTTCCGTAAATTGAGCAATTTCTCGTTGGAGTCTGTTTTTGAAGCTTTTCTGTTGCAAGGTTGAAAGGTGGCAATCTTGCAACAGAAAAGCTTCAAAAACAGACTCCAACGAGAAACTGCTGGACTTGAATTAATATGCAAACTAGATACCATCAATTTAGGCTTGAATAGAGACCTGGGAATGGCTGAGCCATTACACAAATTGAATCTATTTCCCCATGTTAAGTATCCTCACACTTTCTTGTCAAACTGTCTGAAATGGGCCATCTTGATTCTCACTACAAAAGTTTTTTTCTCCGGCTGATAATTGCGCATCTTAATTAATTAGTCTCTTAGAGTTGGTATGGCAACTTCCACCTTTTCATGTTCTCTGTATGTGTATATATATTTCCTTACTATATGTTCCATTCTAGGCATCCGATGAAGTGGCTGTAGCCCACGAAAGCTCATGCTCAAATAAATTTGTTAGTCTCTAAGGTGCCACAAGTACTCCTGTTCTTTTTGCGGATACAGACTAACACGGCTGCTACTCTGAAACCTTCCATAAATTGGTATTTTCTTGCTTTTCGGGAGTTGTATTAATGGGGGGGGTGTTTGACGGGGGAATGCCAACTCAACCATCCTTAGTTCTTTTCAACAAAAGTTTTTGCTTCTGGAATATTATTAATAACCTACATCTTGTGGCATCATGGAAACAGTGAATATATGGGAAGATCTGGACAAGGAAAGTGGTATCTCACTGTATTTACAAGATACAGTAGCCCACAAAACTGAGTTTAGAGATTTGGACACCACATCTGAACCGATTTTTTCCACAAACTGAAGTTTGGTAATAAATATTTTAAACATTTCAAAAGCTTATAAACAGCTCATTAGGTCTCAGTGTGGAATGTTCTACACCCTCCTTTAAGATAGAATGAAGTAGATAACAGCTTGGTACCAAAACAAATTGGAAACCACACCAAAGCAACAGCACTCAAAAGGGAGGATTCCATGTAGCAATTCATGTGTATTCAAAATAACATTAAACTGATTTTTTAAAATCTAATTATACAGAAAGCTAGCCACCGGTTTAAATACATAGCCCCTGCTGTGCAGAAGTGTGCAGAGCAGCAGACAAGCCATGCAAAGAAGATTGCCTGCAGTCATGTTCTTCCATATGGGATGATTTTGAAATTCTGCAATTTGAATTATTTTTCTAGACACAGAGTTTAAAGACAGAAGGGTCTACTAGATCATCTAGCCTGACCAGGCCACCCCCACCACCTGCACACCAAACCCAACAACCAGACCAAAGTATTACAGCCCACAGCAGATGAGGCTATTCTATGCCACATAGAGAAAACAGAAGGGATTGAGCCGCACCGATGCCCGAGGCTCCTGTAATGGCAGGAAAATGATTGAGATATACCCAGATAATCCTGGCAAGTGACACAGAGATGATCCATGCTGCAGAGAAAAGCAAGCGCCCCCCCAAGCCAATGCCAATCTGATCTGGGGAAAATTCCTTCCCGACCCCACATACAGTGATCAGTTAGAATCACCGAGCACCTGAGCAAGAACCAGCCAGGCAAGCGCCCAAGAGAGAGAACGTTCAGCGCCACATCAGAGCCCTGACCCACCTCATCTAGCATCACATCTCCAACCACGGACATCTCTGATGCTTCACAGGAAGGCGACAAATAAACCACCAGCCACATAACCTTTGCTTAGTGACAGCACTCTCTTTGCAGAAAGCGTGACTCATCTTGTCAGGTTGCATATCACGCAGACAACACCAGGACACCAAATTAGGCAGTGCTTTATTTAAAATAAAAAAATGCTCGTAGCCAGAATACCATGAAGAAAACAAAAAATATAACGGGTCAGATTTTGTGCCGAGCCTCCTGTAGGCATTATAATTTTAACGAAATTACCTGCAGGCTACAAGTTGCGCAAACACATAAGTCTCTCTGCAGGAGCAAGGCTTGTTTGTACCGATATTGATTTGCACTGATCAAGGTGGATAAAAATCAATTTAAAAAAAAATAAAAAATATCAGATTTTTTTAAATTTAAATTGGATTTTTTTGATAAAATGCTTTTTGGGGAAAAAAACTATCTAAGGATGGGTTTAATGAAGATACATTATAGCTCAAATATATCTCATCATGGAATAGGGATTATAAATTCTAATTCTATAGTATGAGACTATATTCATGTAATGTTTAAGGAAAATTTTGTAAATGAGTTCCCATAGTTCATGGATTAGGGATCCAATTTTATGGGGTTCCACAGGCTTCTGTAGAGATTATTTAGGTTAATCTTTCTATCTACCCAATGGGACTCAGCACTCAGTCTAGACCAGGGGTCGGCAACCTTTCAGAAGCGGTGTGCCAACTCTTCACTTATTCACTCTAATTTAAGGTTTCCCGTGCCAGTAATACATGTTAACGTTTTTAGAAGGTCTCTTTCTATAAGTCTATAATATGTAACTAAACTATTGTTGTATGTAAAGTAAATAAGGTTTTTAAAATGTTCAAGAAACTTCATTTAAAGTTAAATTAAAATGCAGAGCCCCCCGGACCAATGGCCAGGACCCGGGCAGTGTGAGTGCCACTGAAAATCAGCTCACAGGCCGCCTTTGGCACCCGTGCTATAGGTTGCCTACCCCTGGTCTAGAAGATACCATCCGAGATGCTCAGTTTTGCAGTTCTCAAACTGTGGATTTGTGTCTCCAGAGGTAACATGCTTGTTAACAGCAAAAATGTTTTTAAATAAATAAATAATATATAGAGATGAGGAATAACAGGCCTCAACTCCATTGTCCCTCCGCAAATTTGTGTACACAGAGTCAATCCCTTAACTCTCTCTAAAAGTGCAAACTTTCATAAAGTTCAATGAACAGAAGATTATTGGGAGCGGAATAGATCTGGACAAGGAGAAGAAGTCTGGAGATAAATGTGAGAAGCAAGGGACATATGCTTGTTTTGTTAAAATATTATATTTATATTATAGTTTGCTTTTCAAGAAAAAAAATCCAGAATACTTAACGCTGTTGTTTTAGTTAAATAAAACAATTTAAATGTCTGTCAGGTGATGTTCTCCTCCTAATACAGCAAGAAAATCCTCCAAATATTGGAGATAGTTCACCTCCCAATGACTTCATAAATATCTGCTTCATTTACCTTTGCTAAGTGAAAAAACCAAACAATCATTCAGTTTCTGATACAGCTGTAAAACTCATCTAAAAAGTTTTCAAAATAAATCACTGTTTAAAAATGTATAGTGTGTACCTTCTAAAAATGAAACCTACGTCTGTCTCTGAGTTGTGAAGAATATGTATTAAGGTTATAACAACCAACAAGAATGCACTTTTATGTAGCAAACCATGATTAAATCCAGTCTTCCTGACTAGTAATTTAAATCAATTTGATTTAAATCAAATCCACCCTGGCACTAATATTGATTTGCCGGTGCAGAGAGGGCTGTCACCTTCTCTACCTGCTCTCACTAATCTAGTTGAAAAACAACAAGGTGGCACCTTAAAGACTAACAGATTGATTTAGACTAGATGATCTCCTGAGGTCCCTTCCAATCCTGATAATCTATGATTTAGGCATAAGCTTTTGTGGGTCAAAAAAACCCACTTGGTGCCACTGGACTCCTTGTTGTTTTGTGGCTACAGACTAACAAGGCTAGCCCCTGATCCTAGTGTCTCGGACAGGTTTTAGAGTAGCAGCCGTGTTAGTGCCACAAGTACTCCCAGTCGCCTACTGGTGGTGAGTGGCGCCAGCCAGCCCCACACAGGCAGAAAGCAGAGCAGCAGCTGAGGCTGGGTTTCGCCTCTCAGCAGCTGATTGCCACCACCAGGAAACCGAAACCGAAAGTAGCAGCGACCTGGGGGCGGAATCCGAAACCTGCAGCTGGATCGGCAGGAGGGAGAAATAGAAACTTACCGGAGCGGGGGGCGGGCTCCCCTCCCGGGGCGGCTTTCCCAGCCGCTGCCCACACCTAGCGGAACCCACCTCACCCCCGAGCCCTGCCCTAGTGCCGGGAGAGCTCCGGCCCCTGCGATGCCCAGCGCCCGGGGGCAGGGAAAAGCCCCGCCCAGCTCCCCCGCTGCACCCAGCTCCCCGCATCGCCCCATGCACCTGGCCCGGCCCGTCCTCCCCTCCCCGCAGCCCCCCGCCTGGAGCCCGGCACGTCCCAGCCTCTTACCCGGCGTGTAGCCGCCCCGCTGCCCCGGGCGGAGCTTCCTGCCCAGCTGCCCGCGGGCGTTGGCCCCGCAGGAGCAGACGGTGCCGTCCGGCCGCAGCAGGAGCGTGTGGCGCTCCCCGCAAGCCGCTTCCAGCAGCGTCCAGCCCCCGCCGGGCTCGGGTCCCCGCCGGCACCGCACCGGCCCGCCGGCTGCCGCCTCGCCCAGCCCCAGCTGCCCGCAGGAGCCGGCTCCCCAGCAGTACGACATGCTGGGCCGGTGGCGGCGGCTGCTGCTGCTGCTTCGCCCGGCCTCTGCCCCGCCACCTCGGGGGAACCTGCCTCCGCCCTCGCGTGTCAAGCCGGCCCCTTTCCAGCCTGCCCTGCCCTGCCTTGCAGCTGGGGAGAGGGAGGGAGCTTTCCCAGGGCCGGTGCTTCCATTTAGGCGACTGGGGCGCCAGGATTTGGGGGGCGGCATTTTGCTGCCCTCGGCGGCAGGGGGTCCTTCCACACTCCGGGTCTTCGGCAGCAATTGGACGGGTCCTTCACTCGCTCCGGGATCTGCCGCCAAAGTGCCCCGAAGACCCGGAGCATGGAAGATCCCCCCGCCGCAGAATTGCCACGAACGACTGGGAGCGTGGAAGGACCCCCGCCTAGGGCGCCGCTCCTGAGCATTCCCTGCCGCCCCTTCCCTGGCATTACTGGGGGCGTTTGAGGAGAGAGGCACCCAACTCCCATGGGATGGAGACACCCAACTGCGCTTTGTGCCTTTGGAAATCTCTCCCCTAAGTGCCTTTAAAGCCCCGCAGTCTCCCCCAAACCAGAAAACAGCCCCCAGACAACCAGAATCAAACTACTTGCCCTTCTTTGTCGACTAAAAGCATTTGGCCCATCCTGCTCCTACAGCTGCGCTCTGCTGTGGCCATCTGGAGTGCCACTGATTCGCAATGGGCTTTGTGTGGGCACAAGAAACCCACCCACCTGGAAGCAGCTGCCAGAACAAAGCCTTATACTGGAACTAAGGCCACGTCTACATTACAGAGCTTAGTCAGTGCCAACAGAGCCACCTATTGCAGACACAGCATAAGCCAGGAGAAGGATGGATGCATGTGGTTTGATCCTTGTGGATGAGTAATCTGCTTAGTTGAACACGTACACCAGCATGGGGCTATCTGGAAGTCAGCTGTCTGCCTACAAGGATCAGTCTGTAGTACTGTAGGGACCTAAGCTATTTCAGCCAGAACCGCCTAAACGGACTGGTTAGGGGCCTGATCGTGCAGATGCTTAGCCTGTGCCTAGTTTCACTCAAACCGTTTCAACAATAGGTTCTAAACTTTGAAATTCATCCTCCTAGTGGATATCGCTATGCTCACAAAACTTTGTAGGCTAGACCAGGCCGATACTCTGTTAAAGGAAGCCATGTTCTCAGCTGGCCAACTTCAGAGAGGTTCCACATTTTTGCCAAGGAACTGAGGCTAATCAAAGCCTAAATCTTAAATGTTAAGCACATGGGTAATTTACTCACATGAACGGTACCATGGAAATCAACAGGATTACTCACATGGGCAAAAATTACACACGTTTAAATGTTTGCAGGATTGGGGACCTGACTCTAGTAGGGATCTAATCCTGATGTGATTAAAATGGCAGAACTTTCCTAGGATGGATGCAGTTATACTGGCATAAGTGTTCTGTCTGTTACTACTTGGAACCACTTAAATCCTACTTTTTGTATTTAATAAATTCACTTTTTACTTATTAATTAACTCAGAGTATGTGTTAATACCTGGGGGAGCATATCTGTGCATTCTATTGGTGTTATAGAGGGTGAACAATGTATGAGTTTACGCTGTATAAGCTTTATACAGGGTAAAACAGATTTATTTGGGGTTTGGACCCCATTGGGAGCTGGGCATCTGAGTGTTAAAGACAGGACCACTTCCCTTAGTTGCTTTCAGGTAAACCTGCAGCTGTGGGGCAAGTAATTCAGACCCTGGGTCTGTGGTGGAACAGACAGGAGTGTCTGGCTCAGCAAGACAGGGTGCTGGAGTCCTGAGCTGGCAGGGAAAGCAGGAGCAGAGGTAGTCTTGGCACATCGGGTGGCAACTCCCAGGAGGGTTTCTGTGATCCAACCCGTCACAATCACAATAGTCCCTTCTGGCCTTGGAATCTATGAATGTCAGGCAGTTCTCACAGTGCAACTTGGCTCATTCATAAAGTGGACTCAACAGCGGACAAGAGCTTCAGTGTTCAAGGTCAAGATGCTGATGATTTCCAGAATGTGTTCTCATTGATTGCAATGTATTATAATGCACAGACTAACTTCTGTCTGAAAGATGATTTGAGTCAGAGTAACAGACCTCACTCAGGGTTGGTCAGGAAGTGTGGCCTAGTGGTTGGGGCTATGACCCATGCCCAGCAGAGGGATTGTTGGTAGAAGAGCCTAGGCCCTCCCACTCCACTAGGCTCCAAACTAGGGTCTTTTGGGGCTACTGGCATCAAAGCTGCTTAAGGCTGCCCTCCCTGAGCCACTTCACAACCCCCCAGGCTAGCTCAGTCCAAGGCTTCCCCCCTGCTGGGGTCATCCAAACCAAGGATTACCAATGTTGACTCCAGGATCCATATGTGGGGGAGAGGGGAATGCTTCCTTCTCTGGCTGTTTCTGGGGTGGGTCCTCCCTTCCTTCAGGGAGGGCCCTTTGGGGCAGTTATCTTAGAGATCTCAGCCTTCCCTTTGCTCTGCACTGCAGGAATCACAGGTCTGCCCCCAAATGAGCTGTTTCCCTCTCTTTTAGTTCCTCTGCCACATGGAGCATTTGCTGCAGGTGTGGCAGGGCAGGGCTGGCTGGGCCCAAAGTAATTCGTTAACCCCTTGGTGCCCAGTGTGGGGTTTGTACACCCCATCACACACAATCTAAGGCATGTTTTAATGTCCCATTATGAAGTGAGTTTTTTTTAGCTATTTATGAAGCCATTTGGTCACACGGACTCCTTTCTGATACATTCCAGCTCTTCTCTCTTTCCTCTTCCCTGAGCCCTTTCCCATCACAATCACACAAGATGGTGCATCGTGTCACTTTAGCCCACGACATGAACACTTAGGGTGACACACAATCACCAGAACTGGTGAGCTCCCACCCTCCCTTTTGGATCTACTTTATCACTAGCTGAGAGCAAGAGAGCAATCCCTGTCCTGCAGGCCCAGAGCCAGGCCCGGAAAAAGATTATCTGACTGTATAAGTGTGTAGCTGGATCACAACTGAGGCATGTTTAAAATCACTTCATAATGGTCTACTGAAACATGCCTTAGACTCTGGCTCAAATCATCTTTCAAACAGAAGTTAGTCTGTGCATTATAAGACATCGCACTCAGATGAGAACACATTCCAAAATAATCAACATCTTGACCTTGAACACTGAAGCTCTTGTCAGCTGTTGAGTCCACTTTATGAATGAGCCAAGTTGCACTGTGAGAACTGCCTGACATTCATAGACTCCAAGGCCAGAAGAGACTATTGTGATTATCTGGTCTGACCTCTTGTGTAACACAGGCCCTAGAACTTCCCTGAGTTAATTCCTGCTTCAAGTCTAGTAGCTGTGGTTGAACTAGCACATATTTTTTAGAAAAACATCATAACGCCAAACAGAAAAACATGTATAACAACGATTCAGTGTTGCAAGGAACAGATTGACTCTAGCACCTGATCAGCATCACTGGTGATATTATTAAGGAAACTCTGTCAACTTGAAATCTAGCTCATTTAAAAAAAATATGTTGAGTAGTTTCAGATGCTATTGCTGTCCCTGGCTTCATCTGACAGTTTTGTGGTTTTATAACTTCATTTTCCTATTTTAAACATGTATCGTCACTCACCTGTTACTGTGTGAAAACCCCAGACAGCCAAAAGGACGAACTGACTAATCAAGGCTGCACATCAATAATTTTGGCTTCCGTGGGACAACTCTTATGTATACATCTATTCTTGTGCTCTAGTATTTGCAGGATCAGGGCCTTACAGTTTATACAGAGGAGAGAGAGTGAAACTGACTAGGCACAAAGAGCTACTGAATGCACAAGCTGAAAAAAAAGGAGGAATTATATATTTTTCATTATTCCAGTCATTCTTGATGTTACTTGCAACAATATTAGTAAAATATTTTTGGACAGAAGTGTGATTTTTAAGTTGATTGTCCAGAGTTATTTTTTAACCATAACTACTATTTATTGTTGGGTTTTGTTCTGCCACCCATGTCCATAATATCTGAGTGCCTTCCATGTAAAATCAATAGCAATTGCAAAGTCCCTCGTGGACTTCATGGAGTCTCTGGCACTTCTTCCTTTTCAAAACTCTGCTTAGGACTGGTGTGGGAATTTTTTGGGGTGGTGGTGGGAGAATTGGTAGAGTTTGAGAATGAAAGGGGTGTTTGAATTGTGAGCATCACTTTGGTCTTAAAGAGGAAGGTTTTGCAGCATTTTCTAAAGATGGGAAGCTGCTGGATTTGCCCGATCTCCTCTGGAGGACTGTTCCGTAGCTAGATCCTCTTGATGGAAGATACTTTGTCCCCAACTCTCACATGTTTTGTCCTGGGTGTTGTGATCTGCATTGTCCCAGAGGAGCGCTGATATCACAGTGATTCATAGATGGAAATTCGGTCTTTGATAAAGCTGGGGCTTGAGGTATTAATTGCTTTGGAGATTAGAATCAAGGCCTTAAACTGGTATGGGAAACTTACTGAGAGGCAGTGAAGGGACCTATGCCTGGGCTTGATGTGCTTGCAGCAGTGTGAGCTATAGAGAAATTGGACAGTCACTTTCTGTACCAGTTGGAGAACATGCATCATCTTCACATTCAGCTCCGATACAATGAGTTATGAGGTATGTCTATGCTGCAATCTGGGTATGTGACAGCAGCATGTGTAGACATTCCCAAGTTTAGTTTTTTCTAGCTAGCACAAGTACCAATGACAGGTTTCAGAGTAGCAGCTGTGTTAGAGACTAACAAATTTAGTCTCTAAGGTTCCACAAGTACG
This sequence comes from Mauremys reevesii, assembly GCF_016161935.1. NCBI lineage: Eukaryota > Metazoa > Chordata > Testudines > Geoemydidae > Mauremys > Mauremys reevesii. Next base: position 21,471,654 of record NC_052627.1, on the reverse strand, counting down.
CCTATTCTTTTTACAAGTACCAATAGCAGTGAAGCCGTGGCAGCATGGACTTTGGTATAGGACAGCTACCTGAGTAAGTACCCCTTCACTGCTATTGTACTTGCAGCTAGCTAGATTAAAGCTAGCTCAGTTATGGCTGCATGTGCTACAGTCACACCTCCAGCTGCAGTGTAAACATACCCACAGTAATCCACCCTGGAGATAACAATTGCATGGATACTGTGGGTAGGGCCTCATCTGGGAGGAATGGATGGAGTTTCCTGGCAAGCTGGAGGTGAAAGAAAGCATTTTTGGAAACTGATGCTACTGGACTAGCCAAGTATAGTGAGGAGTCAAACAGGGCCCACAGGCTTCGCACCCCTCTGATGAACGCGGGTTGTGTGCCTTTGAGGGCAGCTGTTTGATCTTGGCCAGCTAGTTCAATAACACGCTTCTGTAAACAATTAGCTTTCTTCTTTCAAGCCCTTTGGATTTATGTGAGCAAGCTAACAGAGATTACATCAAAACTGACATTGTTCCCTCTCCTTTACATTAGAACAGATGTTTAATAACTAATTGTATTTAACAAAATCAGGGGCTAGTCGGACACATAATTTGGTTATTGTTCTTTCTTTTTCACCGTATTCCACACACACAAAAGTCATTTTAGGGAATAAATATTACCCCTGCTATATGACTGGAGCCAAATAACCTATTTTATGTCATAAGGTAACTGCCCTTACAGCATTGTTTCCCAAGAGTGCGGGATGCACCCTCCTGGAGGGGCATGGCAGACTAGCAGGGGGAGGAGGGGAAGAGTTGGGACAGAGCTTTCAACTGTTCTCCAGAACCTCAGCTTTCAGTTGTTTTAAAAAGTAAGTCTCTAGTTATTCTAGTTGTGAAAAAGAGCATGAAAAATATGGCCCGCATGTAAGTGATGTGGTAATGTCTGCCTGAATTTGCAGAGGCTGAAACAATAACTCCGACATGGGACCTGCCCCATTCATTTCAATGTTGCCTGCTAACTCAGATACCAGTGCTGATACTTTAAATGTCAACATTGTAAACGTTTGTGGAGCTTGTCAAAGCATGTAAGACAACAAAGGAAGAGACCCGAGGAAGAGCTCTGTGAAGCTTGAAAGCCTGTCCCTTCCACCAACGGAGGTTGGTCCACTAAAAGATATTACCTCACTCACTTTGTCTCTCTCAGGAAAGAACGGGTCTTATTATAAGGAGCTACACCAGTGTTTCCCCAGGTGTAGGGTGCACAGAAGCCTACCTGGAGATGAATACATATAGTTGGTTGGTCTTTACTAGTACATTGCAGCATTCTGAGGTGGAGGGCAGAGCTAAGAGTTATTTTCCTGAAAGAGGGAGTTGGCTTTCAAAAGTGAGGGAAATGCTACCCTAGAGATTAACTTTCCAAACTATTTTGGAAGGGCTTAAAGAGTTGAGTAATCAAGTCAACTGTCTGTAACTCTACAGTGCCTCAAGTGTATATCCGTGTGATCATCTGAATCATAAATACAATAACCAAGAAGTTTGAACAGAAAACCCTGATTGTTGTTGCGTTCCCTTGCCATGCGTTGAAGAGGATAAGATGATTTCAAGGCCTTCAGTGTCTTGAAAAGTCACCTGTGCACAAAACCAGTGCTGCAAGGCTTGAATCTCAAGGTTACTTTACTTAACTTCTGTTATTATCTAAGTCGGTTGATATACATGCCTAGATTCTGCACTGCTGCCTGACTAGACTTCAGTAGGTTTGTATGCTCAGTTGTAGTTTCAAACTGTTTCACTAGATGGCATTGCACATCAGAATGTACCCATCCACAGACTGGATCACTGTAATATTGCATCAGCTTTCACAACACTGAAGCACCCAGACACGCAATTGATAGTTGACATAAGTTTTATCTTCCCTGAGGAAGAAATGTTCTTCATTTTGAGTAGAGCTGTGATGATTCCTTGAACTGGAATATGTTTATACACAAGTCCTCCTATGTCCTTACTTTATGGATCCCCACAGGCCTGGAAAAATAGAGAGATTAGTTACTCATAATTCCTGGAGTATGTTGTTCCACTTAGATTATGGAGAATTTTTAGTTCATATTCAAATGATTAGTAAAATGTTAGTTGTCTTTTGGACTGTCCCAAAGTACTACATAATAAAGTTTAAAATAATCCATTTTTAAAACTATAATTGTTTTAATTTTTTAAAGCTATTTTTATCTCATGGAGGAGTCTGACCCAAACCCCGATGTTCAAACATCCCAGAACTTTGGGACTGTTCAGACCTCAACCTTGTAACTCAGGCCCATCTTTGTGTTACACAGTCAAACTCATTCCTTAGCGTCTGAAGCGTGTCATCTGTTGAAACTGATGCTTTCCATTTCAGCTTTCTCCTTGTCTGTGGCATTCGCTGCCTTTGAGATAATTGATACTCAGGGTCCAGCTGCTTTCAGCAACTCATAGTTTAAAACGCATGCACGCACCTGCACACTGCTTTATGATCCTTTACAGCTATTTGAATATATTTCGGGGTTATTGTTGTTAAGTTATCCTGTTTTCTTTGAGTCAGTGGCGGCAGCTATATAGAGACATCAGACACCACAGTGTAGGCTGATGAGAGATACTTCTGGATGTATTCTGTAATCAGTCCGTGGAATTTACTACCATAGCAAATCACTGAGGCAAACAGTTTAGTGCTGTAGCTATGGGGTCTGGAATATGAAGAAGATTATTATTAATAGATTTTAGGGCCAGAAGAGACCATTATGATCAGCTAGTCTAATGTTTCTCAACTGGTGCTTGTGACAACTGAGGGGTCACAAAGGTGTTAACATTTTATTACAATCCAAAGCAAAGAGAATCTCATTTCCCAACTAGTCACACACTCTTACCCTTCAAAATCAAGTATTCCCTCTCAGCCTCTCCACACGCTCACTCACTCACTCTCTCTCACGCACAGCCTACCAATGTTAACATTGCTACATCTTTTAGTAGCCTTATTTTTATAGTGCACATAATGGGGGAGTTGTGAATATTTCTGACTTCAAATAAGGGGTCATGTGCCTGAAAAAACACTGAGAAACGCTGATCTAATCTGATCTAGGCAGCTATAGTAAATGTAACCAGGGCAGTTACGCTAAGCTCAGACGCTGGGTGAAAATGTATCACAAGGAAAATTGGCTATCAGACTTCAGGATACAAGTTGATCTCTTGCAGAGAGGCGTCAAGGAAAGTTTCTTCATGCAGTAGCATTACAAAATTGTCTAGATACAGTCACAGGGTGTTTGGCTTCCTCTAAGGGAAGATGTATAGGCCACTGTCAGAGGCAAGATACCAGACTGGGCAGAGCAGTTGTCTATTTTAGAGTACATTTACACTACAAGCAACACAGCAGCTCACCTGCGGTGCTGTGGCTGTAGTGTAGATAGGGTTTTCCCCCTCACTGTAGTTAATCCATCCCCTCAAGAGGTGGTAGCTAGGTTGAGGGAAGAATTCTTCCTTTGACTTACCACTGCCTACAGTGGGACTTAGCTTGGCTTGACAATTTCTCTCAGGGGTGTGAATTTTCCACATCCCAAGAGACATAGCTAGGTCAACCTAAGTTTTAGGTGTAGACTGGGTCTCAATGTGGCAATTTGTACGTTCCTATAAAGCTGCAGCTGAAAGTGTAGATGACAGCAGACATTGGGGCTTTTCGATCCTAAGGATGTCAGAACTCCTGGTTTTCATAATCACTTTCAGTTAACACATATTAAGAGTGTGTCTGGGGGTGGGGGGATAGGATGGTTAAGTTGTGTTGGTCTCATGGCTGGTAATTAGTTGATGTGTGCTAAGGTGGTAGGAGCCATGCTTCTGTTTTGGCCTATTTATATTTTATACTTCCTGTGCTTGTGTTTTGAAATGCACGTCGCAGGTGCCAAGAGCTTTGGATGGAGTTTTAGGGTGGAGTTTCTTTTAGAAAAAGAATACAAATAAAATACAGTAGATGCATTGACTATAATAAGTAGTGGACAGATAATTCTCAAATATTTTGGTTACACTTTATCATACAGTGTCTAATTATACAGTAGTTCCATGGAATTACAGTGTAATTGCAGTGGTTATGCTCCTTTGGTAACTAATTGCCCCAAATTCATATTAATGTAGGTTAGTGACATGACTGAATTACTAAATACAATTTTTTTATACTCCAGGTGCATTATCTACACTGGTTTTATGTTATAGTTTCTCTCAGTCCTGTGGGCTTACTCATACTCCTAGTCATGTCAATGGAAAACTCCCATTGATTTCAATTAGTGTTATTACAGGTATTAAACCCCAGACCTGCACTCTAATGGCAGGGATACCACAATGTAAGGTCAGCCTCTGTATTATAAATTGTAACCAATTCTTTTTCCTTCCTTTTCTTTAGGTGTCTGATAATAAATTCTGACCCATGTTGCAGTTGTTCCATAATCATATTGAGCCTGAGCCTGCATCCTTCACTGACACCCAGTTTATGGACAGCTGCTCTTAGTATTCTGAGCTCTGTGTGCTGATCATAGCACAGCATCCATTAAAAAAAATAAAAATCGGAGCTTCTCCTGAAGAAACATTACAGCAGTGGGAAGGCCTAATGGTTAGAACTACGAACGGCTTAGCAAGAGACTATGGTTTAATGAATTACTGGCTCTGCAGTTGCTCTCTCAGGCTGAAATTCACTCTTATGTAGAGGACCTGCAAAAGGCCTATTCACCACTGCCGTCAAGTCCTTCTTAAGTCCTCAAAATAGGACTCAAGTGGGAGTGTGATGTAATCTGCAGGTGGCATGCTGGCGCTCTGCACACAGGGCCGGCTGTAGGCACCAGCAAACAAAGCACGTGCTTGGGGAGGCATTCTGGCCATCTTTTTTTTTCTTCTTTCTTTTGTTTTGGGCGGAAAAAGCCTAGAGCCGGCCCTGGCAGCAGCAGTGCGTTGTGTGCAGGGGGAGCCCTGGGGCTGCTGCGGTTCATGCTGCAGGGGAGCAGCGCCTGCACCTTGTGGCTGGGCCAGACAGGCTCCGAGCAGGGGATACTCAGGCTGGGGGCCGTCCCGTGGGGCACACAGAGCCACCTGCAGGTGCCGCAGGGTGGCCGCCCCCCAGCGCCGCAGCTGGGGCTGGGCGATGGAGCTCAAGCTGCCCAGAGACTGCGGCAGGGCAGCCAGAAGCAGCAGCAGCGGGGCCATAGAGGGCATGGCACTGCCATACGGGGACTGCGTCCTACTCTCTGGGGCTCTGTTCCCTCTGGGGCTGCCCTGCCCCAGCTCCTCAGCCCCCTGCCAGGGCGGTCCCCCAGCTCTGCCCTCCCAGATCCTGCCGGTCCTGGAGGCGGGAGCCCTGGCTGGAGGGACCCTGGGCTGAGGCATGGCCCGGGAGCCCCGCTGCTTACCCCGACCCTGCCAGCGCCGGACCAGCTAGAGGCGAGGGGAGAGCGGGCAGAGTCAGCACTGGTGGGGGGAGCCCAGGGCTGAGGTGGCAGGGGGTGCGGGTGGGGGAGGGCACTGGTGAGGGGCCGGCTCTAGGCTTTTGCCACCCAAAGCAAAAAGAAAAAAAAAAGAAAAAACGATGGCCGGAATGCCGCCCCTGAAAATGTGCCGCCCGAGCACGTGATTGGTTTGCTGGTGCCTAGAGCCGGCCCTCATCCTTCCAAACGGCTTAGGAGCCAGGGCTGTATTTACAGTGACAGCAAGCCAAGAGGAACAAGAAGGCCTCAGCAGCACTTTGAAAACAAATACAGCTGGAAAAAAAATAAGTCTGCTTTGTAGCTAGCGGGGGTATTATGATAACGTTAGTTACACACAGGAAAGGAAGGGTCCTAATTTACCTCCTTAGCATCACAGTGGCTGACGGGGGAAGGGGGACGTGTTCGTTAACAGTACACCAGCTTGATTTCAAGAGCTTTATGAAAAGGACTTGGCTATTAGGAATGGAAACATAAGATACATAAGAACAGTCACACTGGATCAGACCAGTGGTCCATCTAGCCCAGTATCCTGTCTTCTGATAGTGGCCAATGGCAGGTGCTTCAGAGGGAATGAACAGAACATAGCAATCATCAACTGATCAATCCCTGTCATCCAGTCCCAACATCTGGCAGTCAGAGGCTTTGCCATCTTGGCTAATAGCCATTGGTGGACCTAAAGGAAGAAGCCAGTTAAGGGAACATGCTATTTACCCAAATTCCCCTGTCACTTTTAACTGGTAATGGAATTGCTTTTCACTTGCTTTCCCCAGGGGATTGTTCAGTGTTGCTGTTATGACTGCTGCATTTTGGTGATGGGTGAGTATTGTATAAACACACAATAAGAAACAGATGCTGTCCTGCAGAACTTCCAAACTAAATAAAAAAGACAGTGGGGAAAAGAGCTGAAACAAGCAGAGTGAAAGCTGATAAACATCTTAGTGTTACTGTTTGTGTTTTGTATACTGTAGATGGCATATCTGGATGCAGGACTGAGGCGATATAGAATCCCACTGAAGCCAATGTTGATGCAGGATTAGGCTCCCAAGGGCCAGATTTTTGAAGGTACCTGGCCACTGTAAAAGAGTGGCCTCCTCCTGGGCACCTCCTCATGGCAGCCTTACTAATAGCCCCTTGCCTCAGTTTCCCTCTTGGATAACCCAAATGACTCCACTTCAGGATCTTACTTAAACAATTCTCCTCCTGGGGGGGGGCAGTTTCTTAAAAGAACAGTGTGCAGATAGGCTATAACTAAAGTCCCAGAACATCGTTCATATCACCCCAGGGCACATAGTCCTTGTTCTGCCTGTACCCCCCAGTATCTAACCCCTACCACAGCTAGGCCTTTATCCAGCCTCTTCTCTCTCTCTCCCAGGACAGCCACTGCCGGGAGGAGCAGGAACTCCCACTCTCGGCTGGGAGCATGCCTCACTCCCCTAGCCATCTCACTGCTCCTCAGGGTCTCACACTCCTGCAAGCTGTCTCCACTGCTCCCCCTTCATTCAGCCCCCTCTGGCCATTGGCTCCAGCTTAGAGCCAGCAGGCGGCTCTTGCTGCTGCTCCTGCCTCCAGCCCTCTGCAGCCCTGGCCCTCTGGGTTGGGGAAGGTCGGTCAGCCAGCAAACCCCTCTTGCTGCTCTCCTGCCGTCAGCCCTCTCCCAGGAACCAGCTTGTCTCTGGCAGCTCTCATCTGCTGCCCTTCTCCTGTCAGACTCCTGGCTAACACAGTCTGCTCGGACGGCTGAATGAGCTTCTGTAACTCCCCAGGTGCTGTCTTGCCCTCTTAAGTGGCCCCACCCGGAGCCCGTGGACTGAAACAGGAGAGCTGAGCCCAGTTTCATTTAGTGGGCCCACTCTTACAGCCACTAGAAATGCCGGCTAGGCACCTAAATCCTATTAAATCAATGGGAATGCTGCTCTGCCTGCCCCACCCCCCCTGCTTGGGCCCTGCCTCCCCCTGCTTGGGGGTGGCCTCGCCGCTCGCCCCTCCACGGACTCTGGTCCTAAAAGCAAGATAGGCAGGGGAAACCCCTAGTTTGTAAGCACAGTTTAAATCCCACTTAAACCCTCAATGGGACTCGAGTGGTGCATAGGCTTTGCACTGGCTTTCTGTACAGGACTGAAAGTCACCCCGTATTTTTAAAACAGTCCATAGCATTAATGAAAAGTCCATTTCCCACTGTAAAATGAGCCTTTGTACGTTGCAAACTGCACATCTAAACAGGTTACTTATCTGTATAAGAGTCCATGGTTGCTTTTTACACACCCTATTTAATGCTTTCTGCATTCTCACCAAGACATTAATGAAAGAGGGAGAAGAATGTAGAAAACGGTCAAGGAGGAATTACTAGCTCCTGAGATAATCCAGACAGTGGCCAGGCAATGCAAAAATGAACGTTAATAAGTAAAGGAAGCCATTTACAAAAGGCCCCTCTTCGATCGGGGCAGAATAAGGCAAGCTGCAGTGGTCAGTCCTGGTAAGGTGGATGGGGAAGGAATGCTACCAATGTGGTGATTCAGAGAAAAGGCCTTTCAAATAATCTTCACAATCATTAATTTACTATACCTCATGCAGAGTCTCGGCCTGGCTGAGGTCAGTGGGAGTTGCAGATGCTCAGCAGCTCTCAGGATCAGGATCACAATGCCATTTATTTTCACTCTGTGGTACATCTACTGCAAATTAAAGGGGTAGTTATAGCGTAGTTAGTCACAACTCTTAATCCATTACAAATACCAAGTCATGCCAATGTGCACATGTGCATCTGGGATATATTCAGCCATTCTGTTTTATTAGCAGCTCTGGAGATGCTTGAGCATGTGAGGATCCATATTTAAAAGATTACAGAAAGGGAAAACAGTTAGCCAGAGGCTACAGCTACACCTCAAATTAAGGAGTATTTATCTCTCTCTCTGAAGCAGCTAATAAAACAGAAAAGCTGAATATATCACAGGTGCACAAGTGCACATTGGGATAACTCTGAATTTACAATGCATTAAGAGTTGTGACAGGCAAACCTAAAAAGGCTCAGAGTTTGGCTTATCAACATTACCCCAAACACCGCAAAGCTGAATCCGTTCTACCTTCTCTGTCAGTTTGTCTGTCCTGTCTCATCTATCATGTGATAATAGGGAAACCAGAATTACAAGCAACCCCAAAAGGATGGCACTATCTATATTGTGAGGCCAGGGCATGGATAGGTGGGAATAATGTATCAATGTGTTTTTTGAATGGAAAGGGAATATGTCATGAGACCTTAACTAACATATCCCGTGAACCCTTACTGGGCTACTTGCATGAGTAAGGATTACTCAAGTCAGTTAGCATTTGCAGAATCAGGCCCTAACATTTTATAACCACAAGATCTAGACACTAACAATGTTATCTTGAGTGTCTGGCTGTGGTTGATGTGAGGCTGTCTTGTCTCAGCCCGATTTGATGTTCTCTCTCTCCAGCCAGAGTTACAGGCCAGCACAGTCCCCAGGATGGTCCTAAGCCCTAGCAAGTGACAGAGCTCCCATACATTCCAAACTCTGTCCATCATTAATTGTCCAATTTTCTTTGGGCTGGTCTACACTAATGAGGTAAGTCGATTTAAGCTACGCTAGTTCAGTTACTAAGTTACGTAACTGAAATCGAGCTAACTTAGGCAGGGCTGCACAGCGGATTCAGGGGGTGTGACGTTATTGATATAAACTGGGACCATATAGAACATGGTTTGCAACCAAAGTCCTGTAGTGGCACCAAATCTTATGTAAAGGGGGTCATATAAGGTGTCTAAGACCAGGTTGTGGGTTGCTGGTTATGATTATGCTGTCTATATGTATGTATCCTTTTGTAGTTGAAGTTATGAGTATTGAATCTATACTGTCTGTATTTCAAGTTTGTGCTGTGTTTTTGGAAACATTCCAGACAAGTTGGTGTTAGCTCTGCCTAGCCTGCTTGATGGCCCATTAAGGACCATCAGCTACACAATTAACCCATGGAGAGAAGGCAGACACGCCTTGTGACTCAGCAAATATGCAGGTACTTGCCCATGTGACTCCAGACTCCATTTTGCTGTAATTTTCCACAGTAAGAACAAAGAGGTTCTTACACCTGAAAAAGCCTATATAAGGCTAATGCCTCATCTCCATCTTGTCTTCAATCCTGCTTCTTACCTCTGGAGGGACTTTGCTACAAACTGAAGCTCTGCACAAAGGACTGTTGACCCATCCCAGCGGGGGATGTTCTCCAGAGACTTGATTTAAACCTGCAGTTTACTCCATCACTGCTACAAGCCTGAACTAAGAACTTTGCCATTACTGTATGTCATTGATTCCATTTAACCAATTCTAGCTCTCATCTCTACCTTTTTCCCTTTATGACTAAACCTTTAGATTTTAGATTCTAAAGGATTGGCAACAGCGTGATTTGTGGGTAAGATCTGATGTGTATATTGACCTGGGTCTGGGGCTTGATTCTTTGGGATCGAGAGAACCTTTTTCTTTTATTGGGGTGTTGGTTTTCATAACCATTCATCCCCAGGACGAGTGGCACTGGTGGTGATACTGGGAGACTGGAGTGTCTAAGGAAATTGCTTGTGTGACGTGTGGCTAGCCAGTGGGGTGAAACCGAAGTCCTTTTTGTCTGGCTGGTTTGGTTTGCCTTAGAGGTGGAAAAACCCCAGCCTTGGGCTGTGACTGCCCTCTTTAAGCAATTGGTCCTGAATTGGCACTCTCAGTTGGGTCCCGCCAGAACCGCATCGTCACAGGGGGCCTGGGGCAAAGCGGGGGAGCAGACATAAAAAAGGCGCCACCTGCTGCGGCGCTTGTACTCACCAGGCAGTGCTCCAAGTCTTCGGTAGCGGCGGCGGGTCCTTCACTCGCTCCGCGTCTTCGGCAGCACTGAAGGACCCACTGCCGAAGACCCGGAGCAAGTGAAAGGCCCACCGCCAAAGTGCTGCCAAAGACCAGGACCACCACTGGGTGAGTCAAAATTAAAAAGGCGCCTCTAGCCAGGGAAGGGATTCTAGGCCAGGGCTTGCGGGGTCCGGGGCCTGGGGAAAATTGCCCCACTTGCCACCCCCCCTCCCCGGGCGGCCCTGAACTTAGGTTGACTTACAGTGGTGTCTTCACCATGCTATGTCGATGGCAGACATGTCCCATTGACAAGCTTCCACCTCTGGGGGAGGTGGAGTACGGACATCGATGGGAGAGCGCTCTCCCATTGACTTAGCGTGTCTTCACCAGACCCAATAAATTGACACCGCTGCATTGATCATAGTAGTGTTGATTTAGCCTGTAGTGTAGACATGGCCTTTGTATGTAATACAGGGATCTTCCAGCAGGAGGGTGGAGTAGTGTCCTCCTAGCCGTTTTCTTGGAATTAAATCTTCCATTCTGCCTGAAGGATTGCATGTTTTACAAACCCTGAAAACGAGGACCCTGAGAGTTGGGGAGAACAGGGAGGTAGTTATTGTCTGAAATCAGCCTCCTGTCTTTACTCTTCTTGCCTATTTGCAGAAATAAATGCTGGAGTACAATTGTACGACTGAAGGCTATGGTTAAAATACTGGCTCCACTGAAGTTAATGGCATAACTCCAACTGGCTTCTGTGGAGTCAGGATTTCGCTCTACTTCTTTTTAGGCTATTTGCATGGCTTGTGAATCTCCTTTAGTTTATGGTAACAATGCTAGTATGTTAAATTGTACACCTGTCTCTGGCTTCTATTAACACAATGGGACCTTGAGTAAAAAGTAACAACTTTAACATAACCAGCATAATTCCTTAACAGACATTCCCTTGAAGGTAAATCCTGGCCTGCTGATGATCAAGATGTTAAGGGGCCAATGGAGGAATCCATTGGAAAAGTATTTACTGTTTCCCTGAAATTCACTCGAGACAATTTCTTTTCCTCACTCACAATGTTTGTTGCAGTGACTACTGTAACCCAGGGAAGTACTATTATATCTCAGTCCACTTGATACTAGTGTATGTGTTCATTGTGAAACCTGTTATAGCTTCCTTAAATAAAACCCAGCCCTCTGGAGTGGCTTTGAAATCTACACATCCGTGGTTTTCATTGACTTGAGAGACTTGAGTAGCAACATGTAACTGTTCAAACAGCTTTTGCTACAGCTCAATAAACTTTATTGGCATGACAGGATATTGCCAAATGTTATTGAAATTAAATGCGCTATAATCATCTAGCTAGGAGACGTTTCACAGGGATAGCATAACAGTTCCCTTCTAATTCAGTGCCAGTATGACACAGAGTGAGGCTATTGCTTTAACTTCTCTCAGGGTTATTCTCAATTTTTCTTTCTCACTTTTTAAATTCCTTAGCTACTTGAGAGCTGCTCTGTAACAGGAAGAGCTAAAGGGTTGGCATGATCTTTCGCTAGGGTCCCTAGATTTCTGGAACTGTGCAACTGAAAAGGATATAGTTATTTTCTGCTAGATCATCTGAAGTCATTGCTTGCCTTTGGAAGAGACCTGCCAACTTTCAGAAACCAGCTTCAAATATGAAAATAAAATCTGTTTCTATGACTTTCCACTCATAGGATGAAATCCTGGGCCTTAGGATTGGCATCCAGGGATGAAGTAGTTGGAATTTAGGGGGCCGGGACTTCACCCACAATATTTCAAAGTTGGTTCTCTCTTTGTACTGAAAAGCTTGTGTCCAATATGCCATCTTTTGGCACCATTTGGTACATACTATCAGACATTCCCTTGTGGAATTTAGGAGTGAAAACAGAAGAATTCTATAGAAATACAATAGGTTCTGTAGAAATTACTCTAAAATGTACAAAATTTAATAGAGAATTGTCTGTTTAACCATTTAAATAGAATTCTGGTGTAGAAAGATAATTTTCTCTTAAATTCTATAGAATGTTTCAAACAACCTACAGAAAGGTTATCATTTTCTACTAAATTGTATAGGACTTTTCCATAAGATATTTTCATTTCATTTTAAAGAAGATTTGCTTGGTATTATTAAAATAACAGAGAGAAAGAAACTGCAGCAGTCAATGTTACCAGTATGATAAGAAACCACAAAGCCAAGTGGGTATGATTTAAAATAATAGGCCAATCGTTAGCACATTTTAAATGACTGTGTTTGTTCAGCAATGCTGTATTTCCTTCCAGCTTTTTAATGTCAATATTGTAAAGTGACAAATCACTTAACCAACTTGAATATTTCTAACAAGCCCTCTGGTGTTTTAATTTTCATTCCAATGACGACATCAACAACACCACAAATTTCTTGTGGTTAAATAGAGATAAGGTGCAGTAGAATTCCAGCAATACTGGATTTAGAAAATGAGAACTTGGGGAAATGAAGCTTTAAACAAAATAAATGCCATTCACCGATTATCTCAAAGCACTTTGGTTGTGCTGATGTCATTAAGTACTATTATCCCTATTTTACAGGTGGGAAAACTGAGTCAAAGAGTTTTCTTTTTAAAAGTTACTTGTCCAGGAGAGCCAGTGGCAGAGCCAGGCACTGAACCCATATCCCCGACTTCCAGTCTCCTGCTCTAGTATGTCTATTGTTAGTTTACATTGTCTTACTTTGTGTTACAGTAGCATTCAGAGGCCCCAGTCAGGATCTGGACGCAGCTGTGCTGAGCACTGTACAGATACTATATCAAAACAATCTTCCCCCAGGTGATTTGCTGTGAGCCCCCCTATCTCTAAGACATCTCTATGCCTACTTGTTCGAAGCAAACATGCATGTGCCTACTACACACTTTACCTACTTATTAGGATCATGTTGTGAATACAGGCATACCCAAAATGGGGTTTCCACTCTGAACTTTTGGAACCCAGATATCCCTTTAAAATAAAACAACTATGAACCACCCAGGCAGATTTTCTACCAGCAGTTCAGGATTCTTCTAGGCTGGGGGGAAGATGAGGGAAAGGGCCCCCATTAGGTTGTTTTTTAAACTGTGGGGGTTTAAACCCTGTATAAGGAAGAGAAAAATTTGCAGAAGGCTAATATGCAGATCTAGGATGTTTGTCCAAGTATCTGAAATGAAGACAATTTAACCTTCATGCAAAGTGCCACCATATTACTTAATTACACAAGCACACAGCTATAAATATCGGCTCTGGCTTGGTAGAGGTATATGTACCCATTTATCCATGCAAACATCCACTTACACACAGAATGACTCAAACATGCTTACATCCATACAGTAATAACAACACATACACCAATACTCATTCTAGGGTTTCTGTTGCCCTGGCAAACTGCAAAACAGTCACTAAGTATGTTTATCTCCTGGCTAACTGCTGGTTCTGTCTCTCAGGTAGACCTGTGTATACGATACAAATGCTAATACATACCTTCAGTCTCAAATATCTGTACATACATTACATACCTGTAAAAAGCCCTGGATTTTTTCTTTAGCCGCTCCAAGCATCAGAGATCATTAGGTTACTTATGATCGGCCATATCAGCTAAAATGTCATCTGAGATGTGTGATGGCCAAAAGCAGGAGAGGGAGTATCTATGTGGAATACTACCTGCTGAGTGACATGTGAAGCTGAGTTCAAGGTGATCTCCAGACATCAAAGTTCCTTCTGGAACTGTCCTGCCATCGGCTCCTCAACTTACGCCTGTGCAACCCCATCCCCTTTCTAAATGGGTTCAGGGCAGAATAGGACTCCTGGTCCTGCTTACAGTATTAAACCATATGCAGTTATCCATTTGGTTATCCACCATGCTGAGTGCGGTATTACAAGAAAGGAACAGTGAAATGTAGCTTCCTCTTAGGTGAAAAGCAGCAACAGTTTTGTCCTAGAAACATTTGACTACATAACCAGCCTTTTTTTTTTTTTTTTTTGAAGGAGTGAAGAGGAAAAATAACTCCTGCATATCAAGCTGCAGGAGGCGTTCCAGGAGAGAAGAATGCAATTACTCACATTGGAAATTGTCCAGGGTTGACACCCCTCTGGTCACAAGAATGCCAGGTGCTGCAGGAAATAGTGAGTCAGTCACACGCTTCCCTCTGAGTTAACTGAAAGGAATTTTTTTCCGTAAACACCTGCTCAACCTGTTTTGATAGCAGCACAGCTCGGTACGTTTACCAACTTGTATAATGAAGTGGAGTCATTCAGGAGCTTGAAGTGGCTCTGACTCTAAGGCTGGTTTGCTCTGAGCTTATAGATAAGTGTAGCAATGTCACTTGGACAAAGAGTCTACTGTGTGGCGCAAATTCTCCAGACAGACCCAGAAGAACAAGGTAAAAGTATGGAGGTGGGTGGCTTGCAAAGGTGGCTTTGTGTCTCCCAAGTACATCTGGTTCTCTGGTATAAGTCAGAGCAACCTGAAGGCACCTGGGGATCAGCAGGATGCAGCGACAACCCAGCCATAACCCTTTTCACTGGCCATGTCTCCTACCCCAGCAGCTGGAAGGGGATACGATATAAGAGCTGCTGGGAAATCCTTCCCTGGTCAGACCTGCTGGCTTTAGGGCTGCTGTAAGCACACAGAACACAGCTATAGTGCACCAGAGACTCAAGGCCCTTATCCCCCATAGTTAATATTATTTCTTACCTGAAATTGCAACAACCACCCAGTCAATCCAATCATAACAATATACTACTTCAAACCATGTGTCACTGTGTCAGGCTACTGAAACCTATATTAAACTATAAGTCAGTCACAATACTAAATACAACTATAGAACCGAAAATGTTGGTTTAGGTTCTATTCCCCTATTTATTTTCCAGCTATCCATGTCCTGGTTCAAATCTTTCTGGAATGTTTTCTTTTAATTCATGAATCTGATAGAGATGCAATAACTAATTTGTGAAGATGACAAGAGACTGTTGACTTCACATGTTAATAACACAAATCTAAAAACCTTAGTAGCTTCAAAATAATGTTAGATATTTCTTGAAGCTGCCATTTTTTTCATTGATTGTCATATCAAATCAATTTGATCCATTCCATGTTATAAACATGCGCACACACACTGAGCTATCAGATGTATTATAACTTAACACTGCAGTTTGCTTTTAAGTTCCAAAGGAGCGGTGAGTCATGGGCTAGAATGTGCATCAGCAGCTGAAGTGTCAATTAATTGACAGGCTGAATATCTTAGTTTTCTGAGCACAGATAATCCCAACTTCCGTCTCAACACTTAGATAAACAGATCCCTGTGGTGCCCAGTCACCGTATGGGCTTCCTACATCATGTTCCCTTTTGTAGAAGAAAGAAGAAACACACTGATATGACTGTCTGTTGAATCTTACACACCCCCGGGGACAGGGGAGCAAAGTGAGCAGTGAATCTGACCAGTGAGCGGGCAGGCCCTAAGCATAGTTGACAGATGATGCAAGTTCTTCCTTAACATTTCATCAGGGCCTTACATCAGCCACATCATGTACTAGCAATGCAAGCAACTGGCTGGAACATTCCAGCTTCTGTGTATTTTGCTAGTCCTAGATACATGGCTGTTCGGCTTCACACTGCCAAGCAACCTGCAGCTCCTAAGCTCCATGGTACTTATATGGTTTGAGCTCTGCAGAATCTTTAATGTCTGACAGGGCAGTTGTTATTATCCCCATGTCACAGGTGGGGAACTGAGGTGGAGAGAGACTAAGTGACTTTCCCAAGATCATACAAGAAGTCTGTGGCAAAGGAGGGAATTGAACCAAGGTCTCTCCCTGGCTAGATCCCTACCCATTGGCCATTCTTCCTCTCAAAATCACAAATGACCCTACAGCTGCATGTTTTCATCATAGCAGTTCAAACAGGACATTCAGACAGAGGCTTTTCATTGTATCTAATGCAGCAAAAAACACATCCTAAAGGGTTAAGACTTTCCCCCTCACTGAAATGTAACAAGCTAGTTTGGGGCAGTCACAGGGTGATGGCGGCTGGAAAAAAATTCCACATCTCTGTGTTACTTCTTTCAAGGACTTGATAGATCAGCCAAGAGACTTCCAGTAAATGCTAGCTCTGTGCTGTTCCCAATATCCAGTGGTTTAATGGGCGAGAGAAACATAATCACTCAAATCTCATGATCTAAGATTTCAATAATTTGGGATTTAGGCTCTCTCACAAGTCCTATGCTGGGAAAACTCCCATTCAAGTCAAAGGAAAATTTTGTCATCCTATGGGCTGCAGGAGCAGGCTCACTGGACCTGATACAAACCCCATTTAAGTCAATGGAAAGACTCTCGTTAACTTCAGTGGGCTCTGGGTCAGGCCTGTGATAGCCAGAAAAAAATATATTTTGAAGACTGAAGAGTTAGTTTAAATCTCTGTATATTGCCAGGCCTTATCTCTGGGTACTTCCTTATGCTAAAAGCAGTAAGCTTGGACAATTCTAAACACAAGTTTTTGAATAACTCTGATGGGAAAGCCCAAGACATTGACTTTGTATGGAAACCATTTCTGGAACACTGGGAACAATAGAATTATATTAGAAAATGCAATAACTACCCACAAAACAACACTAAGGATGAGAGCAGGGGATATCTATATAGAGAGGACAACTGCTGCAATACCTCGCCCCTTCTCATATTCTGTACATATTTTCTTGTCTTGAAAACACTGACTATCACATGTTCTGTGTAGCATGAAGGACTCAAGTGTTCTGCTTTGGTTACTCTGAGTGCATTTACTTTAGGCTGTAAAATTTCATTTTGCAAACCATGTAGCACTGATGCCATGTGCTTTTTGTTTTCCACAAACATGTATCATATGCCCCAAATAGAGCACATGGCAAGTCTAATCTTGAGATGACAAAGGCATGAAGCACCGTGACAAATTTCACATCAGAAAGAAAAAGCTGCAACCTTCTAACTAGATGTAGATGAAAAGCCTGCCCCACAATCACCCAACAACAGCTGGGGATTGAACCAGACTCCCCAAGTGAGTAGCAAACAGCAGGAAAATCACAAAGATAGATACAATCCTCCCACGTTTTTCAATTTCTTTCCACAAGCCACCAACATCCCCTCTGTTTGAACTGAGCCTCAGACTGCTTGCTTTCATCCATGCCCCAGAGCCTAGGGCAGCACTCAGCTGAAATAGCCGAGCTGGATGAGACAGAAACACAAGCGCGGGTGGCATACACATACTGAAGATACCACCACCTGTGCTTCCTCATTAAACCTCCTAGCAGCCGCAACTACATGTTAGACAAGAGGCGAATAGATGGGGAAATATAATAAACGTGAAGAGCAGAGCACATAGAGGTCAACAATAAAATAACTATTCAGAAAAGACTGTGAATTACGCTCAGTTAAGAGCTGTATGTATATGATACATCTTTGAACAAGAATTGCAAGTCACAAGCATGTTCCTTCCCAGGGTATATGAATAGGAAGGAAAAAAAGGTTATTTTGTTTGCACTCATTGGATGAGAAGTTGACCAATAGCAATCCAAACCAGTGCCTACGCCCATCTGCATACAGTTTCATAACAGGGAGGTGTGTGTGTGTTTGTATGGAAAGAAATCAGGCAGGCAGTGATCTTTCATTCCTTAACCAAGTGCATTACACTCGTCCCTACTCTCAGTACTTTAGCATCAAGTTTGGAGCTGGAAGCAGAGGGAGCAGCTTTGCAGATGGTTTCGCCTGTGTAAATCTGGAGTAACAGCATCGAAGTCAGTTAGGTTACTCCAGATTTACAAATGCATCACTGAGATCAGAATCTGGTCTATTGTATTTCAAGTACATAATGCTTAACTGATGCTTCGATTCAACACAGCACTAATTTATGCTGCTTTACAGAAATGACCAATGTTCAGGGACAATTTCAACTCAGTTAAAATGCTATTCAGGGAGAGTGCCAAAGGCACATAAGGTATCTTAGGGATAGGGGCTTGCAACACAACACAAGTCTGATGACAAATACATGATCTCACCATAAGGGTATTATTACTAAGTATCAGGCCAAAGGCTAAATGCTGTAACTCACCTGAGAAGTGCCAGTGTCTATCAGAACACATGGCTTACTTAGATTGTCTCCTTGGTATCATATGACGGCCTTAGGTTAATTTTATTTTTATTTTTGAGCACATGCAGTGCTTGTGAAATGTATCAGAGTGACAGCCCTGGAGAAAGAGATCTCCTTTATCCACCAAACCAGGCACAGTATGGGTGGCAGCTATACACGCTTTGCCTACACTAACCTGCCACTGTGATTTACATCTGAGGTGGAGAGGCCTACTCGAGGGACAAGAGGGCAAATCAGTCTCCAATACATTGGTTTCACTTTGTTGAATGCTCTTGGCACTACCAAGAAGAGAAACAGTTGTTTGATGGTGAGTGCTGGAGTGTGACTATCTCAGTTCCCGTAGGCCATCAGATGATTTTTGGTCACTGTTGACCTGAGCTGGATCTGAAGTGATGACACGGAGATGTTACCTGGCTCCACACTCTATTACCAATCCTAGAGAGGGCAAACAAAGTCTTGCACTGGCAGGGGTGTAGATGAGATGGCCTAACAGTGTAATCCCTATGATTACATTCAGATTACAGTGCAGTCTGTAGACGTGAGCCATGGGTCTGGGCACTTATTACTGAACTGACATGGCACCATTCAAATCCCACTCTGGACAGCTTGGCTTGTTCCCTGAGTAAATGAGACAACGCGATTATGTGTCTAGACTCCAAAGCACTTAGAGCAGAAGGCAATGTGAACGAGAAGGGAAATAAAAAGAAAGAGACAATTGCAGAAGAACTTGAGTAGAGTGCACTAAGGAAGGATGGGAAGAAAGGGGAAAAAACCAATGTGGGGAGAAATGGGCAGAGACAATAATGCAGGCAGCGAAACACAGAAGAGGAAGCAGAAAACAGAAAGTAAGGTGGAGAAAATGAGAGGAAATCTTGCAGGAAGAGGGAATCATAGTGAAGAGGGGCTGCTTCTGGAAAAGCAAATTCCCCTGTCATGAAGAAACAGCAGTGAGAGGAAGGTCCAGATCAGCTCAGCATTGCTGACAGGAAGTGTGGTCTGGTGGATAAGGCCTGGTAATGGGAGTCATGAGAGCAGAGTTTTCTTTCCCGCTCTGCCCGTGACCTGCTGTGTGACCATTGTAAGTTACCGGTACTGTGCCTGCATTTCCCCTCCCACCTTTTGTCTGTTTAGGCCCCTGTTTAAGTCACTGGGACTGCTGACAAGCTCAGGGTTAAGCAAGAGTTTTGCTGGATCAGAGACTCAGGCCTTTGAACAGGTAACTGTCTCTCACTCAGTATTTGTTTGTACAGTGCCTCGTACAAAAGCGCACCAGCGTCCGTTGGGGCCCTCGCTGCTACTGTAACACCAATAAGAGCCTTTGCGTTTAAATGTTAACCCCTTGTTTCTCATCACTGACAGGGCCCTGAACCACTTGGATCCATTTCAGAAAGGAACCCCTCCCTCCCGCCAGGAAAAATTCCAACTCT
Organism: Mauremys reevesii; assembly: GCF_016161935.1. Taxonomy (NCBI): domain Eukaryota; kingdom Metazoa; phylum Chordata; order Testudines; family Geoemydidae; genus Mauremys; species Mauremys reevesii. The sequence goes on along the minus strand of NC_052627.1, from coordinate 21,451,795 downwards.
TTTTAGGACTCCAGAATTAGTATTTTCCAGAGAGGGTTTATTTTCTTTGTGTTGCTTAAAGAAAGGTTCAGTGAACACTAGCGCCACAGTTGTAAGATTTGCCAGGGTGGATTCAATTCTGAATGCTGAGAAGGATGTACGTCTTCTGGAAACCACATAACATTCTGACGGGTCTTGGCTGCTGCTATGCCTATCTAACTCTTGTTTTACATGCAGACCACTGGGATGGATTCTTTTAGAAGGCTCTTTGGCTGCATTTCTACCACTTGGAAACCAGAAGTGAATACATTTAGTAGCTAAGACATATTATTATGATGGAAGTGCTGATTCTGTGGCTGACGCTAGGCCTATTTAGCTAGACAATAGAGGATTTGGAACAGGGACAACTGACATTCAAGTGTGATTCACAGCAGCGAGTAAAGCTGGCACTGCAGAAGATGATAATACCCATGGGTAGCTCTGAAAGAGTAAAACAGTTGCCTTGTGATGACTTTGCACATACACCTATATGGCCAAGATCTTCCTAGTGATTTTGGGTGCTTCAGTTTTTGGGTGCCCAATTTGAGACACCTTAAAGGGGGCTAAGTGCTAAGCCCTCTGAAAATTAGGTGTCTTTAAGGTGTCTCAAGTTGGGCATTCCAAATGATTAGTTTCGTCTGACAATCTTTTCCTTTTATGTAACGCCACTTGCTGTAATGAGTCTGCCAAAGTGATGGGATTTGGATGTCAAAGCAAGACACAAGGAAAACAATGGCAGAGGTTACACTTTATGAAGTACTAATACTGCAGGAATCTTAACCAAATAAAGAAAAATCCCATCTGCTTTGAACATTGAATAAAGCTGATGCTGCCCTTTCTTCATCTTCATCAGTGATGCCAGATGATTTCCTTTCCCTTGATTCCTATTGTGAAGGCTCTCTGATCTGAGTAGATAGGGTAAGGTTAATGGGAGGATTTATTTCAAAAGCTTTTGCAATTAATCTCATTGGATTCTGTGCCTAGTCAAAGATTGCATTTTGGTGGCACCATATGACACAAGAGTGACCTTGTGGGATGCGTTACCTGAAGATGAGTCAGCTCTTTCCCTACAACCAACTGCTTTGGAAGAGAAGTGTGTACTGCAGAAAATCCACCTCTCTTTCCTTCAAATAACTCTGAAGGGGAACATCTGAGTAAACAATAACTGGTCTTTTTTTAACTAGATGAGACTCTCTTTCTTTAGGGCTTTATTATTTTAATCTATTGCCATACGTAACTTATGATTTTTGTATTACTCTTCTCCAGAAAATGAACACGAAATGGGGCAGATTCAAGTAGTGCAACTATATTCTCTTTGGTGGAGTTACACCAGTGATTAATGTGATTCTACTCTTAGCTATAGTAAAATATGTATACTAGTAACTGGTTTAATAAGGAGTTATTGGGCCAAATTCTTTGCTGGTGTAAAATGCACAAAACTCCGTTGAAGGCAATGGAGCTGCACCCAATAAAAAATATGGCATAGACCACTGACTTCTTGTTTCAGTTCATTTCAGAAGATGTAGCTCATGGGACAACACATCTAGCCAGGGACAGCTTTCGGCAGTCTAACTTGGCAGCTACATAGGTACCACGTTCTAGGGAGGCACACAAGGTGGCCCTGCTTTTGATGATGACAATGAATCCTTCTGCCAGCCCATCCTGAAGTGCTTGTTCCCTTCATGTGCTCCTCTTCTACTACTCAAGTTCATGCTGCACAGACCAGGAGCACAGAGAGGAAATGGCTGCTGGGAAGAGTGTTGCCCACGTGTTATAATTATTAAGATGTGTGGCAAATAGTGAGGGAAGTTGCTGGTTGAGAGGACTGAGAGCTATCAGCTATCGGTAGGATTGCCACTACTGATTCCCAGGAAGGGGTGAAGAAGAGCAGTTGTCTGTTTCCCCATTGGAGGAGAAAAAGGATGTGGTGTTGGATTCCCAAATTTCCTGGTGGACCGGAGAAACCTGCTGAAGGCTCCTCCCAGAAGAGATTCCCATTGTGGTATGATGAAGCCCCACTGACAAGCTAAGTCCCCCACAGAAGACATCAGCTTTGTGTGCCCTGCCTGGAGGTAAATGATCAGGGTGACATGACATGAACATGTAGAAAGACAAAGTTCCTGCTGCAGAGTCCAGAATGGAAGCCATGGAACTTGTGTGGGAACCTGGGGCTGAGGGGAGGACTGGGGCATGCTGGGGTCGCGCGGAAGAGGAAATGAAATAATAAGTCATTGCCAAGTAGCGACTGAATTTCAAGCATCCCTCTCCCCGTATCTAAAGCTACACACCTGATCAGTCCAATGATAGCTGCCCAACATGGGTCAAGGACGCAGAGATAGGAAGATAGGACAGGTGTAACTTCCGTGAAGTTACCCATTCAGTATTTACCAGTGGCTGCTGATAGAGAGCGCTTTTAAACAAATCCCCTGGCCCTGGAGGCCCTGAGATTGGTCTAAGTGCCATAGAAACCAAACTCCCTTACAGAAGCATGCAGAATGCAAGGGGAGCCAAGGACCAGCTAAAGAATTTAGGAGCTTGTAACAAGTATTGCCTCCCTGCATAAGAACTGGGTCAGACCAAAGGTCCATCTAGCCTAGTATCCTGTGTTCCAACCGTGGCCAACTCCAGGTGCCCCAGAGGGAATGAACTGAACAAATGATCAAATAATCCATCCCGTCGCCCGTTCCCAGCTTCTGGCAAACAGAAACTAGGGACACCATCTCTGCCCATCCTGGCTAATATCAGGTCCTGAAAGGATCAGTGAAAAATGCAGCCTTCCAGTATCCCGTGATCAACTTTTGGCAGGGAAACATTTGTTTTTTTCCCCCTGGCACACATCACACGTAGGAACATAGTGTTGTTGCCGTCAGCAAGATGTGTTGGAAACTTTGTGTACCTGATTCTGTCACACTACAGATGAGATTCAAACCAATCATTTGAGTGACATGATCCAAGGTCAGAGGTGACTCTGATACATCTTTTTCCAAGTATCAGAGGGGTAGCTGTGTTAGTCTGGATCTGTAAAAGCAGCAAAGAGTCCTGTGGCACCTTATAGACTAACAGATGTTTTGGAGCAGGAGCTTTCATGGGTGAATACCCACTTCGTCGGATGCATGAGACGACGAAGTGGGTATCCACCTACGAAAGCTCATGCTCCAAAACATCTGTTAGTCTATAAGGTGCCACGGGACTCTTTGCTGCTTTTTCCATGGGAGCCCAGAGACAAATAATTTGATTTTGCAAACAGAGTGAATTATTTATTCTCCACAACAATAAATAACTAAGATGCAAAACAGTTCCTGTCTACATCCTGAACTGCTCTTTGCACTCTTCTTAGGGTCTCTGCAGCTCAGAGTATGCTGGATGCAATTTGCCCAGCCGGATCTCTGACTTTTAGCCACTAAGCAAAGGAGAATTTAATCTTCCACTGGTCTCCTCTCCAGTTTCATAAAGATCCAGGCACATCCCACAGCCTTACACCTAACCCTGCCCACTCCCATTAGGGCCAACAGGGGGTGGGAAGGAAATCTGCTCTCCCCAGGGATAGGACTGCTGTCACTCACTTCATTGCCATGCAGGTTAGGGACTATGCCTGATTTCCCCCCTCCACACTGGTGTAAATGAGGAGTAACTCCACTGAGATGTGGCAGGAACAGGAAGGAATCTCACTGAGCTAAGTGAGAGCAGAATGGGGCCCAGGGAGAGGGAAGGAGGCTCGTTCGGTTTCGCAGGTGCCATTGGCCCTGGCAGAGAGGAGGGCGGGGGCATGCCCGGCCCCATCTGTGGAGCTATTGGGTAAGGGAGCTGCCAGCGTGACGGGGAGTCAGGTTTCTTCCTTTACTTGGGCAATTGCCGCAAAACATTTCGAGAATTTCTCCGAGACGGCTGCGGGAGGAGGATCAGTCGGTCCCGGTGGCTTCGTTCGGTGCATTGAAAAGACCGGGCGAAACAGCCTTTGCAGGCTTTCCCTTAACGCGGTCCCAGCCAGGTAAGAGAGGGGCTGAAATTATTCCTCCAGCCTGGCTCTGAACCTCCCAGTTTCCTTTAATCTCTCTCTGTCTCGTCTTCGTCCTGCTGCCGCACCTACCCAGCCCAGTCTGCCTGGGTCTGGGGTGCTCTCTGCTCGCCCAGGCTACGTTTTCGTTGGCTTCGGCGAAAGGGACAACGCCTCCGACTGCCATTGCATCAGACTCACCCCTCGAAGTGCGGGCGGTAACATGAGCCCTGCCTGTTAACACGGCACGGATCGCGGCGCGGACACTACATGCATGTCGCTGCCTCTGCCCCCCGGGCAGTGAGCGGAACAGACAGACCGATCGCGGTCGAGCCTTAACTGCTTTTTTGTTCGCTTAAAAATAAACCGGGGAGTTCTCCTCCCCCGCCTCCTCTGGTGCGCGGGGAAACGCTGAATAGCATCTCGCTGCTGCAGGGAGCGTGCATCGGGCGCGCCGCGCGGAGTGTCTGGCCCTCGCTTTCCCAGCTGTGCACTGGGGTGGTGGAGGCACCGCGCCGCGGCGGGTTGCTGTTCTGGGAGCCGATCGCCCCGCTGGGGGTGCGGGGGGTGGGAGAGGGGAGGCGGGGAGAAAGGCCGGGTCCATTCGTTACCTCGCTGGCTGCGGGCACAGATGGCGCTGCCTTGCAGCACCAGCAGAGAGGCGGCGGCGGCGCGGTGTAAAACCCAGCGGGTTCTAGAACTCGGCCCGGGGAGTTCTAAATTCGGAGGGGGGGAGGGGAAGGTTCCTGATATCTCGCCGCTGCTGTGCTGTCCCCGACGATGGGGAGGGGGAGAAATAGCAGCATGGGGGCGCGTTCCCGCCTCCCTGCAGCAAGGCAGCTGGGCTGGGGGTGGGTCCGCTCCGTGTCGTGAGCACAGGCCTTGTCGCTGCCAGCTCTTCCCTGTAGGGTCTTGTCATTGGGGCTTGCGCGTTTGCCATCTTCCAGCGGGTAACCAAAGTAGCTTCTCCTACTCACAGCCCCCGGCTCTAAAAACAAATCAATCCACTATCCAGCCCCCAGGATCGGATTCCCAGCCGCCCTGTTTATTTATGGTTTGCACTGTCAATCACAACTGTCTGTGGTTCCACACAGCCCCCCCCCCCATAGCAATACCATTCTCCAGTCAGTGCAATTGAAGATTTGGAAAACGGTTTTGATAATGGACTAGCCCTAGCATAAAATCAACTCACTGCCCCTTAGCATTGATGCTGAAATATAAGAATAATATTTGGTTTAGCCCCCAGCAAAGAGGTAGCGGTGATTTAACAAGGATGCACTATTGAGTCAGTGAAAGTAGATTGTAAATGCTGGTTCGTAACCTACATAGTTTCTGTGCCAGTAGAACTTGGCTGCTGCCCTTGGTATCTGCCCCTAGATTAGACACTTGTCAAAAGGTGATTACTGGCGGTACTAGTGTAGAAAAGAGCCAGATATCCACATCCTGCAAAAAAGTCTCAGTAACGGCACCAAAAAGGGGAAAAATTTGGACATTAAAAAAATTTATTTTTTTATTTTTCTGGATTTGTAGTAGGGGAAACGGAAATGAAACCTGCTTTTCTCTCATTTGTCTCCTTCCTTGCAGATAAGCATGCTGCATTGTAGGAAGAACAATTATTTTTATTGCTGTAATTCTCATAGCTCTCCAACTTTATATAGTCATTGATGCTGGCTCCCTGGGTAATCACTGTTCTCCTGGAGCGTGGCATAGCCTCACTGTTTACTCATGCAACAAAACATCTTTTTTTAAGAGCAGCTCAGTTGTAATCCAGGATCCATTTCTCAGAATTGTAAAAGGATTTAGACTCAGGACATGAATTTCCACTGTAGCATTTAAATTAAAAAAAACCACACAACTGTTCAGTCTGAAGGGTATAAAAATATAGATTTGAGTTAATAAAAGGCATTGTTTAAATAAAATGTTTCATGTTTCATTTAAGCTACCCTGAGAAACATCAGATTTAGAAGCACAAGCATCTGAGAATCAAAGTTAGGGCTTGTCTACACTTACCGGCAGATCGACGAGTGGCGATCAATGCTAAATCGACCGCAGATTGCTCTCCCGTCGACTCCTGTACTCCACCGGATCGAGGAGAGTAGGGGGAGTCGAAGGGAGAGCGTTGTGTAGTGTGGACCCTGTAGTAAGTAGGTCTAAGCTACGTCGATTTGAGTTATGCTATTCACGTAACTCAAATTGTGTAGCTTAAATCGAATTTCCCCTGTAGTGCAGACAAGGCCTTAGTTTTCTTCTTTCCTCTTTCTGTGGGCCCAGCTGATGCCCTGCTGTTCTATGGGGTGAGGAGAGCCCCATATACCCAAAAGACAAGAAAGGAGGCAGGCTGTGTAAGGGAAGCATGTTGCAGTTCCCCAAGGAGGTATTGCACTGAGAACCTCCCTCCCCCCAATTTACTGGACAGCGTGGTGGATTCTTCATCATGGCAATGTTTAAATCAAGATCAGCGGTTTTTCTAAAGATCTGTTCTAGGAATTATTTTGGGGAAGTTCTATGGCCTGTGTTGTACAAGAGGGCAGATTGGCCTTGGAATCTATGAGTCTATGTTGGGAGCTCAAGCAAGAAGCTCCTTTCTCTACCCCCCAGTGTTGGGCTGCGCCATTCCTCCCTGCTGGAATAAATGAGGCCCAAATAACGCCCTCCCACTGTAAACCTGAGAGAGAGAGTAAGTGGGAGGAAGAGAACCTGGCAGAGTTTCCCCTACCTTGTTTCACTGGGGACCTGTGGGCTGTCTTCTCTGTGAACGCATGATCCAGAGGAGTCGGAGCCAGAGCCATTTGCATGCTTCCACGCCAGCTCTGGCCTCCTGGCCACCCCTCCTTGTTCACATTGAGTCTCCAGTGGTGCTCTCCTGTCAGGGAAACGTCAGCTTCCCCCAGGGCTGTCCTTAAAGAGGGGAAGGTTGGTTCCCTCACTGCACTGGGGGCTCAGTGGAAAAGGTAAGGCCACCCCACTGGCTCTGCTAACTACCTGCGGAACTCCGCAGAGATGGTGGGGGGCACAGTTGTATCTGCTCCCACTCCTGGTCACTCCCCATCTCCATTTACCAATGTAGAGAGCGCTCCATGGGACCTGTGGGGACAAAGGGGGGAAGACTGCTGCACTGACAGCTCCCCTTCCCCTTTCTCCATAGGATAAGAGAGCTGCATGTGAAGGGTCCTTAGGGCATGACCTAGTTCTCGGTTTGATTGTTCCATGGGAAAGATACCGCTCAAAACTAAGGCTCTGATCCTGCAAACACCTGTGCATCTGCTTAACTTTGAGTATGTGAGTAGTTCCATTGACTTTAATTGGACTCTTCATGTGTTTAAACTGAAGCACGTGAATTCTCACTTGGAAGATCAAGGCTATATGGAGTGCTTAAAAATACTTGTTCTGGTGTAACCAATAGCTTTGTTGAAATGCTCAAAACCACTCTGTCTAAAATAATTGCTGATTATTTGTACATGTGAAATAGGCTAGAAATGTATATTTAAGTTGGTCATTTCTTTCTTTGTAAAAATGTAAAGCTTCTTAAATTAATCTCTGCCTGTTATTTATTGTATAAGCAAGAGGATAAGAAGGTAATACACCTCTACCTCGATATAACGCCACCCGATATAGCATGAATTTGGATATAACGTGGTAAAGCAGTGCTCCGGGGGTGCGGGGCTGCGCACTCTGGTGGATCAAAGCAAGTTTGATATAATGTGGTTTCACCCATAACGGGGTAAGATCTTTTGGCTCCCGAGGACAGTGTTATATCGAGGTAGAGGTGTAGTTCATGCTTTTTTTTTTTTTTTGGTCTAGGTAAATGCAGATTTTTTTCACACAATATTTTATTCCTCCCTTATAAATATTAAATATACAACAATTTCCTTTTGGTTGCTAGGTAGTCCTGATCACTGTTGGCAAACACTCAAAGCAAGGTCACTTTCTTCTTTGTACATATATATTTGTGCAGTGTCTTAACCCTTTGGGGACGGCACACACTCTCCTCCACATTTCTTTGGGTAGCAGTCTGAAAAATTCCACTATTCCAAGAATAAAAGTCATCATGTGAAAGGGTCTTTGTACAGCTAGACCTATTGTGGAATTTTCGTTGGATAGTATGTTTGTAAGATTACATTCCGTAACTACTTTCATAAACCCAAACATGTACAATTTACCTGATCAATGTAGAGTTCCACTTAAAAAGAGTGGCTACTATCTGTAGCAATCTGAGGTGGGCTTTCACTTTAGATACATGAAGAATACTTTATTCTTGTCCAACCATCTTGTTTTTCCCAGCAGTCATGTATTGCCAAACAACCTTGCTGTATTTTTACATACAAACAAATGTCTTGTAAACAGTGACACTGCAGTCATGTGCTGTGGCAGAATAAAGCTTGAGTTCCTGTATCTTTTGTTTATCCCCCCAGTTGTCAGTGTTTTATACAAATCTGGAGGAGGATTAGCTTTTGAGAGATGAATTTGGTGGAAAATGAATGTTAAATGGTTACTTGAGCGTTAGAATAGTGCTCTTATTCATGCTGCAGTATTGTGAGCTCTGAGTATAGTGAACACTTGTGTTCCTCTTGCATCAAATCCACACTTGGAAGTGAATCCCAAAGCCACTCCTGTATTTCAGTTTTCTCATGCTGTACAAAAGGATGTTAACCTACTGAAAAGGTGAGTGAAGGTGACAAATGGAAAATAATAGTCCATCTGTGTGACCCAGGATATTACTGAAAGGATGGGATGGTATAGGGTTATATGGAGAGGAATAATAAACTTCAGATATTTGGACATCTGGCTTTAAAATATTGAAATATCTATATTCTTTACAATCTCTAATCTAGCTACCCATTGAAACGACTGTTTTAACCATTTTTACACGTTAGGCCAAAATCATCCATAATGCAACTCTAAATTGGCTTATTACAAATTACTTCACAGCATGTTTGACTTTCATCACTTATACAAATGGTAAGAGTAAACATTCCTTTCATCAACCAAGAATTGTATTAAAGATAAGCTAAGCGCAGCGAGGGAGGTTTCCCATCCAGCCTTCATTTCTTTGAGCAGTGAACAAGTTTAACGTGCACCACCAGAAAGCACATGGTACAGCTATTGCCAACAAAATGCCTGCTTATTGAATTTCCTATCATTGTAGGTTTGGCAAGCGCAGAGTTTTGACTAGGATTTTTTAAAAATAACCTTGCACATCTCCTTATACAGAAGTATTTCAAATGCTGCAGATAAAAGCGTGATCAGAATATATCTATAATTAGTGACATTACAGCACACTGTTGGCAATAGGCCAAATATATAGTATCTCTAATGTAACTCTGTGGATCCTTGTGCCGTGATTATTACTCAATGGAATCTACCTGGAGCCTGTCTGTTTTTAATCCCTTTATGTTAAATAAAGTTAAATAAAGTGTTATGGGTAACAGATATATTTTAGCTGTCCAGTTTTCATTCATTTTATTATCTCTCAGAATCATCATTGGGGTATTTTATTTATTATTTTATTTATTCTGAGATAATGACTGTTCTGTTTGATTTGGGAAGTGGTCTGGACACCAAGAGATACATGAAAACAGGTGAGAACTTTCTTTGTGTTATTTGAGGAATCTAATTTAAACGTCAAGTAGCACAGAACTCCAGAGGAAAAAATTATAAAGAGTGTACTTGGGCAAAGTTATCTATGAAAAAAGAGTGTGTGAGTTCATAGAAATACTTTAAAGAGGGTTCTTAAATGAATTAATACAAAACTGTCGCTTCCAGAAGAAGAGGGAGAGTTATGATTCAGTTAACTGATCTGTTCTGGAAAATATTGATCAGGCCCTGAGAAAAGTACGTGATGCCCAGTTCTGGCAAATTTCATGTGCTGGCAACTAGGTAAAAAAGTGGAACTCTGTATATTTCTATTTTGTGTCATTTTAGTCTGATATTCTTTACTTCCCTATAGAGCAACAATGCAAGCTTTTCAGCAGTTGCGTGATCTGAGGTAATTTATAATATGCTCACTCTCATCACGTTACTGTGTGAGTTGTGGTGGTTTTCTCTGAGCAACCAAGCAATAAAGTCATTGCCACTAATGTTCATTTTATTACAGTTGGTGGTCAGCAGCAAATGATCAGCAGAAATGCATCATCCAATGCCTTGTTTTGGTCTATTTGAAATACTATATATTTAAATCCCACCTGTGGGCTAGTCTGAGTAAGATTATTTCTCAGTGAATCCTGCAGATGGATCTTTCCAGCTGCTTCTGGGCAATGCAGTCCACAATTAATGATCTCCGATGGTGAAAATGTTTCTTGGGTGGTATAACTTGAATTTCCCCTTTCTGTATTTCTTGTTTCCTGACCAGTTCTCTCATTGTCCGTGAAGACATTCCGGAAGCTGTATATTGATCTTTCATTCACTGCAAAGCTCGTGGAATCAAGTTATGTCAACAGCTGCTTTAATTAATTTGGTTAGAAATGGAGGGTATCAAGTGAGAAGGAGAGCGCTGCTGACATCCCTCCTCTTGCAAGACGACAAACGCTTGACTGCCGTGTGCCAGAGCTCCACCACAGAACGCAGGGCTTCCCGCTTCGATCCAGACGGCAGTGGGCGTCCAGCCACGTGGGACGCTTTTGGTATCTGGGACAATCGCATTGATGAGCCCATACTCCTCCCACCCAGCATAAAGTATGGGAAGCCGATTCCCAAAATCAGTCTGGCCAAGGTGGGCTGCGCAAGCCAGATTGGAAAGCGGAAGGAAAATGAGGACCGGTTTGATTATGCTCAGCTGACAGATGATGTCCTGTATTTTGCAGTGTATGATGGGCATGGCGGGGCTGCAGCAGCTGATTTCTGTGCTAAGTACATGGAAAAGTACATTCAGTACGTAAGCAAGGGTTTGATGCCTGGCATTTGGTTTATTATTTGCATTACTACTAGTGTCTACTAGGTTAGGGCCCCCTTGTCCAAGGCGCTAACGAACACATAGTAAGACACAGTCCCTGCCCTGGAGAGCTTACGGTTCAAATGGACAAGACACACAGAGTAGGAAAAGGTAAATATGATTATCCCTAGTTTAGAACGAGGGGACTGCAGCAGAGAGAGACAAAGTGAGTTTCCCACCATCACATAGCGTAATTTTGATCATTGAAATATAAAACTTGGTGGCACTTCTGTCTCACTGTTCGCCTCTTGTTTCTGGAGTCGAGAAGGATTCCCCGGTGCCAGAACAGTGTCAGAGATTGGACGCTGCCATGATGAGCAATTCGTTTTTTACCCTTCTGAAGTATAGAAAAGTCAGGTCCTGTGGGCACTCGTAGCAATTAAGAGGGTAGGTAGTGCTTCCCTCTTCTATTCGCCTATGGTGAAACTTCCCTTGTGCAAAGGGACAACACAAGGCTTAAGTGGTCTCAGTCCTTACATGGATCTTTTGCACTGGGGAGGGTGGGATTTTACCCACCAGTCCCAGTCTAGCCAAACCCATTGAATTCACTGGGGAACTGAAGGTGCACAGCATCCTCCAGGGTTGGGCCTGCCAAGAGCATGTGGGAGTTACAGGTTGCAATGCCTGCAGTACAGGTGCAAGGTGTACCACTTGCACCACTCCATTTGCATAATTAAAGTGGCTTAAACGAAGGCTGCGTACTTTCTACATAAACCAGGATTATGCAACAATTAAAAATCACCAGTACTGAAGGTCAAATTCCCTTATATCAGGAGGACAGGGAAGAATGCTAATGGCTTCCTGTTACCTCAAAAGGATGATATAGCGTGATTCAACTTCTGTAGTGGGAAGACAAGCCTGTGGAAACTGCTGTAGATGGAGAGGTATCTTTGTGGAAGAAGTTGAACCTGTCTTTATTTTGTTTCCAGAGAATTCCTTTCTCAGGAGAAGAATTTGGAAACCGTGTTGACCAAAGCTTTTCTAGAAATAGACAGCGCATTTGCGAGGCATGCTCACTTATCTGTTGATGGTAGGTAGAACGACTGTATCCTACTTTGCAGTGGTGGGGGAAATGGTTTTAGAAATAGCTGCGGCGGTGTTTTGTATTAATAAAATAGGTTGGATATTGAAAGCAATTTTATTTAACACAAGGATTTGCATTCAGAATTTCTTGCAAATGAAACAACTGGCATCAATCACGCTTGAGCACTTCAGAATGAAATGATATGAAAACCCTCTCTGAAATTTATCTGGGGAGCGGATATGAGTCTGAACTTTTGCCAAACATTCCACTGAGCTTTTATCCTGTCAAGTAGCTTATTTACCAAATGGTTCATATTTAGTATATATTTAAACACTCTATGATGGGAAATTCACTGTCACCAATTTTTAAAAAAAAAATGCTGTTAATTCTGTAGGTTTTAGAAGAAACAGTGTCTAAATGTTCCCTCTTGGCTCTGCTGCGGCAATTAAGTAACAAACTAGGTTCAGAGAGATTAATATGACAGATGCTACTGCTATACAAATAAATAAATAATGTAGTGACGTTTCACAAAGAGAAGGGGACATAGTCAGTAGGGAAAAGTATGCCCCAGATCCTCAGCTACGTCAAGGAGCCTGCTGCATGCCTCAGGACGGCTTGTGTATAAAGGTGGCATTAAGCAATTTTAGTATTCCCCAAATCCTGGGCTGGCTGTGTGCTGAGTTATTCCACTAGCATATGTGTATGCTGATTGCCAGTGGCCCAAGGGGCTGTTAGAATATCTGGAGCTTGCAGGAGCACAGGGAAATTGGCCCTGAGAAGCTGGTGTCACCAGAGGGCTACGTGACAATGGGGTGCTACTCCTGTGGTTGGCTAAGCCCATTTTACACCAATGTTGCACTTAGGGTGACCAGACAGCAAGTGTGAAAAATCGGGACGGGGATGGAGGGTTATAGGAGCCTATATAAGAAAAAGACTCCAAAATCGGGTCTGTCCCTATATAATCGAGACATCTGGTCACCCTAGTTGCACTGCTGATCCCATTGACATTAAAAAATGCCAGCACACGCTCTTGGTTTGCATTGAAATGTTCCCCTTTGCTGTTTGCAAGCCAAACCTTACTGTGTTGTCTAGTGTGTGAAAACTAGAACGTGAAACTGACTGACCCAGTTTTTGTTCAAACTGAAGTACAAAAAGTAAACAGCATGAATGGATAAACAGAGACCCATTTAAAAAACAATAAACTAAGGTGGTATTTACTGATTTAAAAGTGATTTTTAACCTGATTGAAGAAGCAATACAAAATAATTGGCATTACCCTTTTAGTAACCTCTGGTTATTTGAACCCGACTTTGGGGAGTGAGATGAAGAGTTAAGTCACATATTTTAATTTGTGAAGTTAGAGTTTTTACCGAGGGGGTAAGAATGAGTCTGCCTCACACCCACCTGAATGATCTAAAGTGCTTCCGTAGGAATGGCTTATCTTGAAGGCCCCTTGTTTTATTTGTCAAACTATGTTCCTAAAAGAGCTTGTTTAGAGTGACCCATTTCAATGGAAGTTTATCGTGTTCACAGCAGCTCCATGAGGAGAACGACAGTGTAATGAGAGAAAACAATGGTACTTAAAATACGATTTTGTTATGCTGAAAATAGTTACAACATTTAGTACTTAGGTCTTATTGAACTAGCTAAAGAGACTCTCTAATCGACAGGCTGTGCAGTAAGGGTGGGCTTTCAAAATGCTGTCTGGGATTTTACTTTGCAATTTTCACCATCTTTAGCAGGAGCAGCATGGCTAAACCACTAGGCACTACTCTGAAAACGCCCCCATTAACTTATTAAGAACCTGATGCTAATGCTGGTAAACTTTGAGAACAGCTAAACAAATGCAGTGCCGAGACACTGGGTAAAATCTTTTCACTAATACAGCTCAAGCATATATGAAAATTAAGCAGAGGTATGTTAGTTTTCATGAGTAATTTCATAGAATCATTAAAATGCAGGGCTGGAGTTTAGCAGGTTATAAAGCCCAGGCCCCTGTGCTGAGGCAGAACCAAGCTAATCTAGACCATCTCTGATAGATGTTTGTCCAACCTGTTCTTACAAACCTCCAATGACGGGGATTCCACAGCCGCTCTTGGAAGCCTATTCCAGAGCTTTAACTTCCCTTATAGTTAGAAGGTTTTTCGTAATATCTAACCTAAATCTCCTTTGCTGCAGATTAAGTCTATTGCTTCTTATCCTACTCTCAGTAGAGACAGTCATCAGGAAGTGGTATCCAGATGTGAAAGGGCCTCATTCTGCAGGGTGCTGAGTACCTCCTTTGAGGGATTGACTGCCCTCAAGTTGTTGTAGAAGCTAGGAGGAGCTGAAGGCCCTCAGCACTCTTTGCCAGGTGCTGAGCAGTCCCTGAAAGCAGGCCATAAAGGAGTGGAGTAATGGGATGTAAAGACATAGAATTCATGTAATTAACTCTTTGCATGTGTGGTGTTGAAAACTGTAAATATTTTTGAGACTGTTTTTGTTTGAAACGTTAAATAAAATTGAACTGTTTTTCTGATGAGGATACATGCAACTTAACTGCACTGTCGGGACAGTTGGTTAGCAAAGCTACAGATTATTTTTGGCTATTCTAGATGTGATAGAGTCAAGAGTGTCACCAAAGTCTCTTGGAAACAATGGTCCTGGAATACTGGCTGGTTAAGACATGTGTGATGGCACCCAAGCCAGGTCTTCATATTTAAATCCTGCCTCACGCTGGGTATTGGAAGACAGTAGTTCAATTAAATGTTTCCGATAGGTGACTCCATCTGTTAATTCCTTGGGCTGGTGGTCTGTACCTCTTTTTTTTTCTCTTTCTTTTAAGTACAGTGGATTTTTAGGATGATGGAGGCCTTGATATTGTTTACACCTGCAAACTAGTCAATGGAACTACACACACTTAAAATATATATATATATATGAATGAATGTTTGCAGGATCTGGGCCTCACTGGGCAAATCTCTGTCACTAAAACAGTAGATAATCTGGGGAAGATGGAGTTTTTTAAGTTGCTGTTTAAAAAGACGATCTACTTAATTATGGCAGAAATCGAACAGGTCTTACAATTTGTGCATTCTTCAAGGAACTGTGGTCCTTATTTTTAAATCACTCCTTCCGGTACTAAAATATTTAAAAAAATGTATGAAGTAACGCCTACATCAAGTTTCCAGTGTAAAAAAAGCTACACATTCAACACTACAGTGCTGTGTCTTCTGTGCTGCACATAGACTGATGGGTTTTATGGGCTCTTTAGGAAACACAGGATTTGCCATACTGGACTGTGGTCCATCTAGTCCAGTATCCTGTCTCTGACTGGGGCAGTACCAGATTTTTCAGAGGAAGGCATAGAAACCTCACAGTCAGCACATGCAGGATAATCTGCCCTCCACGTTAGGGCTCCCTCTAATCCCTAACAGAGTTTGGCTTAAACCCTGAAGGTTTAATATCTCTTTCAAAAATGTCTGCTCAAATTAACTGTTATAACTGGAGGTTCTTACTATCCGTGTACATGTCCAGTCCCTTTTTGAATCTTGCGAAGATTTTATCCTTTGTAAATTTCAGTTCAGAGCAAAGTGCAATTAATGCAACAAGCTCCTTCTCCCACTAATTTGGATCCAGGACCATGTTCCCTACAAGCATGTACAACTTCAAAGTTTGTTACATTTCTGATCTAGATATCTCGACCGTGTATTTCTTAAAATGTTAAAAAGCTGCCCTTTTCTCCCCATATCAGTGGCCCAGAGCTGAATAAACACAAACTTTTTAAAGAACTAAAGCAGTACCAATTACTTTCCTAATGGGGCTTTTTTTTTTTTTTACTTTCTCTTTTGGCCTTGTTGCTTTGGGGATAAATCCAGGGTCCTGCAGCTTTCCCTGTCCCCACAGTGCCTCTCTCTTCCTTGCATCCTCTGCTGGCCCTGAAGGGAAGCTTTCCCAGCCGCCAGCTGAGAGACCCTGATTTAGCATGTGACGGAAGACCCTTCATGATGGATCATTTTTGCACATTCTCAACCTTATAGAGGACTGGTGCTGTATGTCCAAGGTTTCTTGATGAAAACACTGCCACCAACTCTCCTGACTTGGCCTAGGACAGCCATGTAAGGTGCCGCTATTGCTTCAGTTTATTGAAAGCCTAGTCCAATACACAGTGAAGACAATAGGAATTTTTCCATTGACTTCAGTGCTCATTGTATCAGACCCTAATCACACTGGCCATTCATATCTAGAATAGCCATTTTATTGAACAAGGTTGGTTGTTAGTTGATGTATCTGTGTGTGTTGTTTGGGGCACTCTTGAAATCTTATTATGCTGCACAAATAGTGAAGGTCTTTTTCTATAAAGAGAATAAAATACCGAATCAATTTTTTTTAAAGTTACCATTCAAAAACATGACTATTCTTTTAAATATGTTAACCTGCAACACTGAGGAAAAGAGAGAGCTGCTGTATATATTATAGTCATCAACCTAAAAAGTTTGAGTCTTGGTAATGGTACTTGGTTATTATCTAATCAAGTTAGAAGACTCTTAATCTAAATATTTTCTTAAGTTTTTATCCACATTCAGTGTTCAGAGGGTCATGACGATCCATGAGTCTATATCCAATGGCTATAAAGCTGTTTATTTTTAGCAGTCAGTTTCTTGGAACCTTTTTGTTTAGAAATGAAGATTGTAATCAGGTTGATCCATAGACTGTACTTGAAATGCTCTTTAGAACATCAGTCTTTGCCAAATACGAGATGGCTGGGCATTTTCCATTGATTTGTTTGGTCACCCAGTACTGTTACAGAAATACTTTGTGGCTTTTGTTTAGGCTGAAGCTACAACAGAGGTGACACACCGCTGTAGTGAAAGTGTAAGGAGGAAAATCATTGTGAAAAGTGAATCTATTTGAGACCATGTACGTCTTTAGACAAGACTGAGGCATGGTCAAATTGGACATTATGCATTGTCATAAGACTTCCCTATTCTGTCACACCACTTGTGAAAAGCAGAGCAGGCAAACCCAGCGTGAATACTTCCCCTTGCTTTGCAGCTCTTATTCTGTCATCCCCCGTGTTGCAGGTTTGTTTTGTCTGAACAAAATCCCTGGGTGAATTTCCTATTTGCCTCTGTGTACGTGTTATTTGTGGCAGAGACTGTACCTGGTCAGCAGCTCTAGAACTGGAGGCCCTGGACACTATATGCTGGGCTTCAGTGGAAAGAGAGATCTGCTTAATTTTGTCCCAGGTGAAGGAGTCCGGCGGTTCCTAGCCTGGACTACTGGAAGGTTCCCACATCCTCTTTGTCTCATTAGTTGAGATGACATGCAGTAAAAATTGTCCAGTGAGTGTTAAGAACCTATTGAAAGATCTTAGTTTTATAGTGATATTATTAGGAAAAAGTGAAAACTTTTTTTTACTTTTTAATTTTTTTAAACGTTAAAACCAATGTATGTGCTGATGCAGCATATCTTTAAAGTGCTAACAAATAAATTAAGATGCAATAGTAGTAAAGCACTAGAAATTTGATACATTCACAATTCCTAGATTTTGGAACTGTGTTAGTGACCCAAATGAGTCTGAAGCCCCTTTAATTTAATAAGGGCCTGATTCTTCCTCCCTTACTCACATTGAGTATTACCTTCATGCGTGGTCTTGCTGAGAGCAGAATCAGGCCCAGCGAAGGGAGCATGAGTGGCACTTATATTTCCAAACAATGATGTTAAGCTTTTGTTTGGTCTATAGGTATTTGTAAGATGCCTGTTAACTATGTACCTACTACAGCTTTGCCATACATATGTCTGGCTCTTCAGTAATATCCCTAGAATTGGTTCTGAAGGTTGATTTGATTTTTTTTTTTAAATACTCAAGAGTATTTGGGATGTGTGTGTTTGCTGTGCCTTAAAGAGTTGAGGCACATCCCCAAATATTTAAAGAGTCGCAAGAGAAATTTGATAACTTGTGCAATAATTCTCTTGTATGCCTTCTAGAATATAGCATTTGATACTTGGCATTGCAGTTCCAAACGCAAGGAATGATATCAGAGGCTAGTGGCAACTCCTCATTAGTTTTTAATTTCTAAACAAAATACATTTAGCATGAATTAAAGGTAGTTTTATGTAGGCTTTTCATTTCACTTTGCTTTACCTGTCTGGTTAAAACAGGTATTTTACTGGCTTTGCTAAAATATCTGATTTCACTGCTGAATTTTAATGGCGTATTTTTAAGCATGTTTCAGAGTGGGCCTGCAGCACACTAATTCTTGTGTGGCCTTCTAACGTTGGAAATAAAATGCAAACACTTCATTAAAAAAATTAAAAGCTACAGCCAGCTTAGTGGCTGGAAAAATCTGGTTTTGCTTCCTGTATCTGAGCCCCAAAATAATCAAAGATCTGATACAAATTACAGTGGAGTTGGTTGAGACGTATAATGATGGATACTTTGTTTGAGGACATAATTGATAGAGACTTATTGAACCAGGAGACTTCAGTGCAGTGGTAATACCTGTTTTAATAGTACTGACGGTCTAGTTTAGACTGTTTTATGGATTTGCTTTATTTTTTCATTTGTCAACTCACACTGTTTTCACTCTACAACAAGGCTCAATGCATCTTTAAACCTTGCCCACATGAAAAATTCTTCCCACGCACGTTACAAGTCTTAACTCCTTCAGAGGTGCTGAGCGCCCACAGTTCCAGTGGATGTTGACTGGAGCTGCCAGTGGTCAACGCATCTGAAAATCATGCTCTGTAAATATGACACAGGCTGACTATGGAATGTGCTGAAATCTGCAACTCTCATTGACCACAATGAGAGTTAGTAGGTGCTTAGTATCCATCAGGACCAGACCCACAATGCATTAATTAAAGAAATTGGTTTGGGCCCTAATGGGGCAACTGGAGATTGCCCTGGCACAAAGATGGATTTGCCAGCTCCTCGTGACGCCCCCAGTCAGTCAATCCCCAGATGCACAGTTAGACTGTGAATAGGTGTGGGCAAGACTGAAGTCCATATTCTTTACGGAAAAGGAGTGGTTGCAGGAATATCTGCAATTATTATTACTTTCTCATTTGGAAATAGAGGAATATAAACGGGGATTTGGATTTCTAGCTTAAACCAACAAAATACCGGCTGTAATTTTTAAAATCTGTTTTTAAAAACTAACAGTTGAAAAGAAAAAACCCAGAATAATGCCTGGTCCCAAGCGGGCTTTCAACTGAATTCACATCTGCTGTAAATTCTAGGCTGTACCTCTTCCTGTCCATGCTTTCCTCTGCAGTAGCTCACCGCAGAAGCATGTGAAGCAGCTCTCCCTCTGTCATAGTTGCATACACTGTGTGCTCTAGCAATAAAGGAGGAGCTGTTCTTTTAAAAAAAAAAGAAAGTAATTCTTTTAGCTTTGGGGATTTACTTCATTGCTAATGAAACAACTGGTCTGTACTCAAACTGGTGCAGTCACAATTCATATTAACCTACCAAAATGATTTTTCCCAAGGATGTTAAAGCAAATGAGTATTTGAAACCAGAATCCCTAAATATAATTGCATTAGTTAATCCATTCTAATAAAAAAAACAACAACCCCCCAGCTCCGAGCATGTTGTTCAACCCACAAGGGATAGCGGAAAGAGGGGAAGGCAGTGGAGGACCTGTCTTGCACTCCACTGCACTTTGTGTAGTTAATTTATACCTGGGTAAAAGGCCACCACCAAGGCAGTTGGTGGACTGTGATTTAGTAGCATTCCCAGCTGCTTTGCACCAGTATGGATTACTGCACAGGGTGCCAGGCAGGGCAGAATCAGGTCTGGAGCACATCTGGTCTCTAGGCAGTGGCCCTTCCAACAAATTGAGTGGCACTGGAGAGCTCAGAAGGGAGTCGTCTCCTGCACAGCTAGGAAAATACTGGATGCAACATTGGCCTATTGGCAGAGGGAGGGAAATGGTCAGATCATAGCGACTCTGACAGGACCTGGAGCCTGGGGCTAGGAAAGAGATATAAAATGTCTCTTCTTTCAAAGCATACACCCAACTCTCATTAGCATTGCTGAATTACCCACGTGCATCTACAGGAGGAAAGCTCCGCAGTGGGATTTATCCTGACTGTTTCCCATGTAAATTGCCCAAGTACATTCCAATATCTAAAGCTGAGGTACTGGAATAGAAAATATACTTGCCACAGACCCAAAGAGCAGTTATCCCCCCCCGACACCTACTTATTACGTTTGCAATCTTTGCATGGAGCCATGTTGTTGCACAGAACACCTTTACCTCCCCCTCCCATGCATGTTCCCCCCACCCACTGTCCATTATTTTCATAGCTTTAGTTGCAACTTAAATCTAGTGACTGCGTAATTTAGACCACACATGTTTTTGACCATTAAAACCATTGTTCTGTTATAAATGCAGCAACGCCGCTGGACAGTCTTAAATCTTCTCTCTTTTATGTGATGTTTGTAGCAACCCTGCTGAACGCTGGGACCACTGCAACAGTGGCCCTGCTGCGAGATGGTATTGAACTGGTTGTGGCCAGTGTCGGGGACAGTCGTGCCCTATTGTGTCGAAAGGGAAAGGCCCTAAAACTCACCATTGATCATACTCCAGAAAGGAAGGACGAGAAGGAAAGGTACAGCTCAGTTATGCTAATAACATCACTTGGGACAGCCTTGGTCAAACTCTCTTGGCTAATTTTGTTCTGAGTAAAAGGGAATCAAAGTAAATAAATAGGACCAGCTGGTGTAAATCAGTGCAGCTCCTCTGAGGTCAATGGCACTAGGTAGATTTACTGGGTCTGGGGATCTGGCCCAAAGCACTTTACATCCTGAAACTCATCCTCACAATATTCCTCTCTATCTAGAGATGGGTGCAGAACTGAGGCTGGAAGGTTAAGTGACTTCTCCAAGGACACAGAGATAGAGCCAAAATTAGAACTCGTGCTCATGTTCCTTGCCCAGTACTCAGCCTCCTAAACCATATCCCCTCCTGAAGTCCTTCAGAATAGAAGTCTGACCTCTGCGAATGTCTCTGGGTTGGGCCTCCATACCCTTCCCATCCCTCTGCATGGTATAATCCAAGCTAAAGACACTGGCAGGAATTTTTCACCTTTTATTGTTGGTCTGAGCTTTATTTCATATTTTCCTTCTTCTATTGTGTGTTTTGGACAGGATAAGGAAATGTGGTGGCTTTATAGCATGGAACAGTCTGGGTCAGCCCCATGTGAATGGTAGACTTGCAATGACACGGAGTATAGGAGATTTGGATCTTAAAACCAGTGGAGTAACAGCAGAGCCAGAAACTAAAAGGGTTCAGGTAAGAGGGGATTAATAGGGGACATTGAACCTGAGCCTTTGGAGCCTGTAGTGTGCACAGCATGTGTGTCTAGCAGTCAGAATGCTATTGGGACCTTTAGTCTGACTGTGGGCCAAGTTCTGATCTCATTTATGCTGTAGTCAGGGGGGTCATTCCAGACCGACACTGAACAGCATCTGGCCCCAGTAATAAATGTTGACATGAATAAATGTTGATTTTAAATAGCGTGGTTTTGTGTGGGGGTGGGGGTGGGAGGGGGGAGGGAATAAAAGCACGACAGCCATCTGTTAACTGTAATGAGCGTTGTGTTTTGTTGAAACTAGTTATATGCTGAAAGGAAAGTGTCACCTCAGCAGTGGGGTTGACATGTTGATTTTCACAGGTTGGTCCAGAATTTAAATAATTTAAAAAAAATAGCAGACGTGTGTATTTTGCACACCTCTGAGGGAGGAATACAGGAGATGTGTAAGTGAAACATTTTATTGGGGCTCCACAGTTGTTCAGCATATGAGGAAAAATGAGTTAGTGTCTCAAAATCAATTAAACGGCTTTCTCAGTTTCTGCCCCCTCCTCCCCCAACCACCACTTCCCACCTTTCTATCCTCACCTAAACTTAATCTTCTCAGTATCTCCTCCCTCACCTCCAGCTGGTAAGAGTCAGAAGCTGAGGGGGTCATATTTGAGGTGGACCAATATAGATGGTGTTCTTAGGGCAGTTGCCAGAGCGAGGGCAGAGCACACTTCCCTGTTAGACCAGACTATATTATCATAATGGTCCTTTCTTGCCTTAAAATCTGTAATAACTGAGGTTGTTCATTGGTAACTGGGTAATACACCGAGCTGCCGGGCTTTTGGACTCAATGTATTGAACCCAGGACAGGGTTCTTACCAAGCATTGGAAGCACCCTCAAGTGATTTCCTCATGATGTTTGGAATATGGCTATCTTGACTGTTGTGTGCCAGGGCTTTAAAGCAATGTGGTGACATAGTTAAGAGTTTTGGTGCTGTTGGTATCACCCATGCAGAAAATGGAGGAACATGCAGCAACAGGAAAAGTCTGTTGTAACAAAGAAAAAAAAAAGTAGAACTGTTCTGCCCTGCAATGATTTATTTATAAGATGATTTATATTGTGCTGTCTAATTACAGTTGCATCATGCAAGCGATAGCTTCCTGGTCCTTACTACAGATGGCATTAACTTCATGGTGAACAGTCAAGAGATATGTGACTTTATTAACCAGTGCCACGATCCCCCGGAAGCAGCCCATGTTGTGACTGAGCAGGTATGTTTGGCTTTGGGCTTAACTAGTGCTCTGTTGATGATGCAGGGACAATGCAGTTTAGCAGGGAATAGACTGTGTAATGCTGAATATGCTCAGACTGACAGATCTGTTGCAATGCATAGATGATATTATGGCAGCAAATTGGCACCAATTGAAGTGGGATTGAGTATTTAAGAAATGTGGTTCCCCCCCCCAAACCCAGGCTAAAGTTGGGGGTAACACCTGGGGTTCCAGGCATCACCGCACCTGGGGGGTGGGAGCCCTTGGCAGAATTGCTTCAATGAATCTGCCAAGAGCTGGGAGGAGACAGGTGCTGGAGACAGAGGCTCTCTGGAGGCCCGGGGTCTCTTGGATCTGTGGGGCTGGATACTCTCCTTCCTTTGTAAAACATTTCAATCCCACAGATAAATAGTACTTTATCATAATAATACTTATCTCTTCTAATGATTTATTTCTCTTCTCAGGCGATACTGTATGGTACTGAAGATAACAGCACTGCTGTCATAGTACCATTTGGAGCGTGGGGAAAATACAAAAACTCAGAGGTCAACTTCTCATTCAGCCGCAGCTTTGCCTCGAGCGGAAGGTGGGCATGAAGACCTGCTGGAATCAGATTTACTGTGCAATAACCTGTATGTCACATGCTACAGGAGAACACATCTTGCCCATTTATTTTTCTCCCACTATTGTACAAAATAGTAAGCTTACTGCTTTCTGGGTAACAAACCCTAATCATGCACATGTCCCATTTTAATTGATGTTTTCAGATTTTAGGCAGGTGTTCATTTTACTGACTTTTTTTGTTTCTAATCCCAGAAGATGATGGGTAGTCTTGTGCAGATGGACTAGGTGCAGGGCAGTAATCAATACATGTTTTGTTGTGACTGATTTATCTAGTTCTCTGTGAAAGATTGATACGCTGGATAGACTGAGCCCTGTGCTCCCCCCTGTGCACAAAACACCGGGGAGAGGAGCAAACACGTAATCATGAGGAGACAAAAGGTGCCTGTTTTGTCTTCCACTGTGTCACAGCCACCAAAAAAGTCCTTCTGCGCTTCAGGAGAAGCATGTGAAAAATAGTGGCATGGCTAGAGAGGATTCAGGAAGAGGCTATTCTATGCAGCAAGCTCCTCTGACACAATAGTGTAAGTTTAGCCCCAAAGTCCTGTCTAAATTAATACTGCTAAGCAGAAAAATACCTTGACCTCCACGCTCTGCAAGTCGAAGTATGTGTGCAGGCCAGGAGCCAAACATGCATGGCAGCCAAGGCAGATATGCTGCCACTGGGGGCAGAGGGGATTCCCTACAATGGCCTGGAGTTTGTGAGGTCTCTGCTGTCTTACGTCTCTGGCCAATGTGGGATTTGGAGGCCACATTGCAGTCCTCTTTGTAAACCCCTGGCACAATTTCACTGAGAAGAACATGAAGCTGGTCTACAGGGGTGCAAAAAGCTGCGTATTTTTCAAATTAAGGGGCATTGTAAATTTGAATTCCATTTCTTAATGATTTAATTTCTAACTATGCCATTTGCTAGTTGAGCTCCCTGGAAACAGTGCAACAGGAATGTTTTAATTCTTTTAAAAAATGGGTAAGGGCTTTTGTGCTCTCCAGAAAAGCCAGCTGCTAGTTGACTGTGTACAGGATGCCATCAAGTGCACAAAGTAAACTGGAAAAAGGGGAGTGTCCTGGGGCGCAACACTCACCGCTGAACTGGTACCTCCTCCTGGTCACTCTGGGGATTAGCTCAAGGATGACATCCCCCATCCACGGTTTGCACCCCGTCACTCTATCCCACTTCTGCTGGCAGCCTCTCCAGGAACTGCCATGTCCTCTTCATTCTTGGCCCTCCAGCCCTGTCCCTGCCTGTGTTTTCCCCTTCCGGGAGCCAGTACCTTGCAGCCCATTCGACCACCCATTTCCATCAGTGGCAAATGTGGGGAACCCAGACCCATCTACTACTCCAGGTGCCAACCCAGGGCCCCTGTAGTTGGCAGCCACTTGCTGGGTGGGTCCCCTCTGACTGTTCAGTACATTTCCCTGGGCCACTTCCCCGCAGCCCCAGCACCTTGTTCACCTTTACTTCAGGGCCCTGCTACTCAGTCCCAGCAGCCGGCTAGGTGCTCCCTCACTCCGGTCCCTGCCAGCAGCTGCCCTGTCCATGGTGCTAACGCCTCTTTTAGCTGCTAGGAACCCAGCCCTTACCCCTGGAGCTCCAGGCCATGACTGCCCAAATCTGGCCCCGCAGCTTCTTTTACATGAGCCCTGCTGAGCCCGGATTGGTTGCTCCCTGCAACCCCTCTCCGATTGGTTGCAGTCCGTTCAGCCACTCTAGGCCGCTCGGAGGCCTCCCCTCCACTGCTCCCTCCTGGGGTTAACCCCTTTCATGCCAGTGTGGGATAGACACCCCACCACAGGAAGAAATACACTTTTTTTGTTTTTAACTAATTTTTTAGCTTTTTTTAGCCTTGGGTATTGCTTGTAATAACAGTAGCTGCCAGATTTTCAGACAGAAATATTATTTATTTATTTCAAGTTGACAGCATCTCTTTCTTTTTTCCTCTTCCATTTTTTTTTTAATGTGGAAGGGGGAATATGAGAGTCAGTGTCAAATTAGGCACAAACGGCCAGATTCTGTTGACTTCTGTGAAAGGCCCCAGTTCAGGCCAGCTAAAGATCTGTCCGAGAGCACCCAGTTCTGTTCTCACTTACTCCATTGTAAATCAGCTGCACAACTCTCCTGACATCAACAGAGCTACACTAGCTAGACACCAGTGTAAGTAAAGTCAGGAAGAGTGAAATTGGAGCTGAGTTCTCATTAGTTTTGCCATCATATTTTTCACATTGGACCTGTTTCTGGCAAGAAAGATTTTAAAATGAAATAAATCACCTGAGGGAAAATTCTGCTGAGCTGCCTGGTCAAACACTTACTACAATGTGAATCTTGAACCTCTGTTACTTTAACCCTTCCTGTGCCCAGGCTCAAACTTGTACAGCCATTCCAGATGTTTCTGTTTGCATATATTTAAAGATGCATGAGCATCCTTTAGGCAACTATGCTTAATATTGTACTGAAGTGCTTTGCATATAGAAAGTGTCCTGCTTGTCTCATTACGGAGTGTATTATATGGTGTAAATAATATTTATATTGCTTTTATAAGTAAAGAGTTTGTGAAACAATATTTGTAAATATATATATATTATATCCAATGCTATTGCATAGCTCACTGGAATGGGTGTATATTAGTGTTTTACAATTATAATCCCTCCCTTCCCCCAGCTCCCATTGCTGAGGGTTTGGAGTAAGATTTTTGCTTTGGGTTATGGGTTTGTGTCTGAAGTCCCGGGCCCAGCCCTGTTTCCCCTGAATTGCCATTAGTGGGAGTAAGAACAGGTTCTCAGTCTGGAACAAATTGATTCCCCAATAAATGTGGGTTGGGTCTGTATTTGATGTTGACAAAACACTTCTTCCCTTGAGCATTTAGGATGAACTGGCCCCGCTGAAGTCAGTGGGAGTTTTGTCATTGCCTTCAGTGGGGCCATCTTTCCACTCTGCGTCTCTTTGTGCACTTCTGGACTCAACGGTTTATTTCAGAACTTTAAATGTGTAGGCCTGAGAGCAAGGCTTTCAAAGTGGCTATTGCATGTATAGAGAAACTAACCACAGGACTCCGGCTAAAGTCATTTGTTTAGTATCATAGATCCATAATACACAGATAGGCCACATCTTTCTATGGGTACTACAATAGCCTCCACTCACAGTGTATGTTCTGAGTGCTGCTTTGTGAATGCATGCCACTGATAATAAAGTGGTGAGAAGAGAACAAAGTGCTGCAGTGTGCAGTACTACTAGCCTTTCTCCTGCGACAACTGCAGCCTTGGTAACGATACAAATCTGATGATTTCCACTTAATCCCTAGTGAATGTTTAACCACATGACAGAACCATCCTTGCCTTGGTACAAGTAGCAGTTTGTTTTCAGGAGAGGCCTGGGTGTGGAGCAGCTGGGCTGGTGGCGCAGGCAACAAATGAGAGATGTGCATTAGCAGAACTGTTTGGGAAGAGTTTTGCAGAAGGTCCATCGACATTTTGCCTCGCTCCAACTGGTGCTTAGTCCCTCCCTTTTGTGTGGTCCATTACCCATGTATCCGGTCTGAAGGCACCTCAGAGACGTAGGCTTTTAGTAGCACATGTTCGATGTATTTAGTTCCGGTTTTTGTTAGTTTTCTAATGTGCTCAAATTAGAGTAGTGTTTGCCACTTTCTGAGCTGAACCCCTCTATCGAATGGCTGGTGGGTAATGAATAATACCGTACCTAGAGCATCTGCGCGACAGTTAATAGGCGAGTAACTCAAAGAGTAGCTTGAAGATGGGGTTTAAGTATGACCCCTAACAATATTTCAAGTGGAATGTGAGTTTAGGTTCCTTAGGGTTTTGCTACATCACTGTCCTATAGCCTGTAGCGATTTATTTTTACTATGAAGATTAGGAGAGTTCTGTTTGCCTCACTCGTCTCTCTTTGCTGGAGGACCTTGGCAAGATCTTTGGAGAAGCTGAGTAGTGAAGTCACAAGAGTAATCCAAACTACTGTTCTTTCTCCTCCAACTAAGTGGAGAATGAAATGCTGATTCATAGCTAGGGATGTGGTGAATTCTCCCTCACTTGCAGTGTTTAAATCATGTCTGGAGATCTTTTTAAAAGAGAATGCTCTGGCTCACACAGAAGTTATGAGCTTGATGCAGAAGTTGGGTGAAGTTCCATGGTCTGTGAAATTCAGGTCAGACTAGTTGATCGTAACAATCCCTTCTGACCTTAAAATGTATGAATCTGTGAATAATCATGGAGTAAAATTTGTGGTCAAAGTAATGGTGGTGGGGGAAACAAAGTACTGAGGTTGCTGCTTATTATGTGTTTGGGGAAAATGAAGTCTGGGTGAAATCCTAGCCCTACTGAAGTCAATGGCAAAACTCCCACTCACTTCAGTAGGGTCAGGATTACACCCTCTGTCTTTTGGTAGATGGAAATGCTATAATTAAAGGCTTTTGACTTTTCAGTTAATACAGAACTAGAAAACAATTTATATCAATAAAATGGAATAACGAAGATTAGTTCTTCATCTTTGACAAACTGTCACCGATAGTTAGATAAATAGGTCATTTATCCAACTAGCTGAATGTACTGTATATCCACTGTACAGGTGTGTTCCTTGCTGCTGAAGCTGCTATGCCTCAGCACAGAGGCAGCTACAAGGTTTCCTCTTTACCTTATGTTTTCAGTATGGCAACTTTGCATGTCATAACTCTATAAATGCAAAAGTACAATTGTGTAAACTTGTTACATAGTTTACCTTGGGACTACTTAGATTCTCCATGGTTCGATGTACATATTTGGTGTAATCAAAATCCATAATTCATCTACTACTTAATTTGAAATGAATGTTCTGTTTTTTAACGTGTTTTTAACGAAGCAGCTATACAATGTGAATGGGCTAAATATGAATGCTTAAAGGATCTTTTAATAAAGTTTTTGCTTCAAGAGCTGTCTATTTTTTCTTCCCCCAATATTTTGTGATCATGGGGGTGTCCCTGAAGGTCTTGTCTATATCAGTCTGTCTCTCTTTAGCTCCTCCAGTTCAGCCACTCTGGCTTCCAGAGCCTGTGCTGTGTCTCTGGGGGCCCAGAGCTGTTTGCACCAAGTGCACACATATGCCCATGAGGCAGGTGATAGTGCATGCTGCATTCAGTGCAATATGCTGGATAGCCTCCATGCTGCTGCTGGACTTCTGCCTGCATTATTTTTACTCTTGCATGTTTTGATCTTGGAGGGGGTTATTGGCCTTACCTTAAAGTATGTTTGCTAGATGTAGCTGCCTCTTGCAATTCCAGTCTAAATTCCCATATGAAACGCCCCTGCTGCACCTGTTTGCTAGCTCCTTCCTTAAGTGCTTAGGGGAGTCTGTCATGGGTAAGCTGAGTGCCCGACCCCATCAGGACCAGCCCCTGTGGCATAACAACTACTAGTTATCTCCATTGTACACATCAGAGTGAAGAAAATAGCCAGGATACAGAACTTGTCCAAGGAGAGAGAGAGAGAGAGAGAGACACACACACACACACACACACACACACACACACACACACACACACACACACACACACACACACACACACACACACACACACACACACACACACACACACACACACACACACACACACACACACACACACCCTACCGCCCTGCCCCAGGTTTGATAAATGGCTTTGGTTCACTTATGCTCTGATCGTACAATTGACAGTGACTGGACAGACGTCTCTGCCCACACAGAGCCCCTCATGGAAGTCAGTGGGTGCAGCAGTCCACTGCAGGATTGGGGCCCTTAGCTAGTTCTTGGATGTTCTGTTTGGATTTCTCTATCGCTTTTTTTCTTTTACTATTTTGTCTTGTTTTGTATTTTGTTTTGTTTCAATACATAAGATTAAAAAAATGAGGAAAATGTAAAAGCTCCTTTCTCTCTTCCTGAAAGAGTATGTACAGTTGGAAGTAATTCTCTTCCTGAGCCAGAAGAACCCTGGGCATTCAGCGCTGGAGCTGACTTCCACTTCTGAAGATATGGAAAAAAGCAAAGTAGAATATTTAATGAAAAGGAAATATTTTGGTTTCAAATGACTGGTTGGATTCAAAACTTCCAACCGACTCTCCACAAGGCAAGGTAACAGTTCAGGAATACAATTCCCATGCACAGTTAAATCTGCTACCATTACCATTCTTAACTGATTTCAGTTTTTATAGCTATGTACACCTGTACTCAACCCCTCTCTTATACCCCCCCCCCCAAAGGAAAAACCAAGAGAAAAAACTCCAGGGCAAATCCTCAGATGGTGTAAACTGTCATAGTTCCCTAGACTGTAAGCGATGACAATTTACTGCTGCAAAGGATCTGCCCTTCCATTTTAAGCAAAAATTCAAGTTAGTCGTATTATTAGTATCTTAGCTTCAATCAGCTACATGGCTCAGGAGCCATCTCACCCTTCTTCATTGTACCAGATGCTGGTAGGATTACAATGCCTCATCGCTTATCAGTTATGTTATTTATATGGTGAATTCTTTAGCCCAGATGTCAAGCAGAATAACTTATCAGCCTTGCCGTTGCTGGTCTTGCCTTCAGCACTTTCACAGTAGCCAGGAAATTGCTGCCAGGCTCCTCTGTAATGAGAGTATTTGTCCTGTAATGAGTGTCCCTATGACCTGCTGGTTTCTTTGTACCTTCTGAAGGGAAGGAGAGTGGCTGTGTTCCAACACCAGCGAAGTGTTTTCCTGCCTGGCTCCAACGATTGCATGAATCGGGGCAAAAGTTCATGAAAAGGATCTTAGGACAGAAGTCTAGTTAAAAAAAACAACACTTGGCTCTAGTGTTGGCTGTAGTGAAGTTGTGTTCCTTATATGGGACTGTATCCTCTTCCAAAAGGGTTGTGTAACAAGACACCCCCGTGGCAGATGCTGGAACGAGCCCCTCTTCTCACATCTCTCCCTATCTGAGCTACTCAACCTTTTGGCAGCCTTCCCCAGAGAACAGAGCAGTCTCTCATTCTGTGATCATGTAGACTACAATATTAGCAGACTGCCAGTGCTGGGGATACTGGTTAAGGAGGAATCTCCCCTTCCAGTAGAATGCTTTTCCTGTAAATACACGGGACAGGTTGAAAAGTCCTTAGTCTGTTTTGTTTAGCGAAAGTCCTCCTGGTAGGAGTTGAGCTGCTGGGGTCCTTCACTAGCCTTGCTTTCCTCCCCCTCTCACTTTCCCAAGTTACTGTGTCTCCCATGTGTGGCAATGATCACATGGCTTTGTGTTATCTTCTGTCAGACCAGCCAGCGCTGGGTCATGTCCTTACTCTTCTCTGGGCTGCTTCACTCCTGAGCCTATGAGCCTCACCAGCAGCACTGTCCCACCAGGCTGTGGCCAGCCCAGACTGCACACCTTGAACAGGGTTTGCTTTAAAACTCAAGGTTAATAGTTCTCCTCCTTCCGAATACTACGTGCTTTAGGCCAAAATTCTGCCAGACTTACACTCCAGGCATCTGCACGGTAATGCCATGGGGCTTGCACTGGGTAAGTCATTTGGCTTTTAATGTAGCAATCATGTTCTGCACTCAGAATGGTGTGTGAGGCCTTTATTTCTTGCAAAGCAGCCGCTATCTGCCTTTCTGATTGTGGGAGCTCCCTCATTCCCTCTGTTTTACTTGGAGTGGATGCAGATTTCTAGGTCCTTTCCCTGCCCCTCTCTCTTTATACCATTTAATTTTGTCAAGCTATTTCTCCCATCTGTTTCATTCTCTCTTTATCGCAGAAGGGAAAGATCCTGTCAGCAGGGCCGGCTCCAGGGGTTTTGCCGCCCCAAGCAGCCAAAAAAAAAAAAAAAAAAAAAAGCCGTGATCGCGTCTGCGGCAATTCAGCGGTGACTAGCCCTCTGTGGAGAAAGAAGTGGTTCAGGACTATTCAGAAAAGCTGGATGAGCGCAAGTCCATGGGGCTGGATGCACTGCAGCCGAGGGTGCTAAAGGAGTGGCGGCATGGTAGGAGGGTCTCAGAGCGCAGATCGAGCCTGAACAGCTAGACAGCTATCTTTAGCCCGGCAGCCCAAACTGAAGTCTGAGACTCAGTGCCACAGGTTTTTCCTTTGCTGTGTAAAAACTGAGGCACTGGATGGGGACTCAGGAGATTTGGCTTCAGTTCCTCGCTCTGCCACAGACTCCCGGTGTGACCCTGGGCAAATCACTCCATCGCTCTGGCCCAGCTCCTCAAAGGATCTCAATGGAAGTTAGGAGCCTCAATACCTTTGAGGAGCTGGGCCTCAGTGCTTTAGATTCACATCTGTAAATAATACTTCCTTCCTCCCACCCTTGATCTTGTCTATTTAGATTGGAAGCTTTCCAGGTCAGGGACTGCCTTCACAATGGGTCCCGGATCTCAGTTGGGGTCTCTAGGTGCTACAGTAATACAAATTATCAACCATCATCATAAGGCTTAACAGAAAAATGAAATTAAAAAACCAAGAGTTCAGTCATTTGTCTGCTCCTGAGGTAAAGCCTAAGGGTCTGTCAATACCGCAATCACAAGAGGTTACTACAGCTATGTAGATACACGCCAGTGAGTAACAGTAGTGAAGCCACAGTGCAGGATAGCCACCCAAGTAATCACCTGGGGTTCTGGGCGGGCTTATACAGCCACACTGCTGTCTGTGCTGCTGCAGCCTCACTGCTCTGGGACCCGAGCTCACTCGATTAAAGCTAGCTCTGGTATGTCTATACGAGCTGCAGTCACACCCTGTGGTGGCAGCTTCCTACTCAGGGTGGGGTCTAAGTGGGGCCTAGCTGGTTTTTGCTCCTGTGACTCACCAGCACTCAGAATGAATTGGTAGTTTGCAAGGACATTGGATAATGCATCATCCCTTTGTTAGTAATAATATAATGCAAAATATTTTAATACTATAAAAACCCTGCAATTTTCCCCCTTGTGAACACGCAAAGCCAAACACTGACCACCTATATAAGGGACAATGTTCTCCAGTACTCTCATAAAGCAGCTACTAAGACACACTCGGGAAATTTGGAAAATCTGTTTAGCTTGAATATTGAACTGAATGAGATTCTCCATTATAGTTCACAAAAGGCCTGGTGTTACTTTGATTCCGATAGTTAAGAAAACACGTGATAGACACATTGCTAGAGCTCTAGGTTACTCAGTGTTTGTATAGTACCTGGCACAATCATAATACAAATAATTAATCATCATCATCATACTAAATGGAAAAATGAAATTAAAAAACCCCAAGAGAGCAATTATTTGTCTGCTCCTGAGATAAAGGCTAAGGGTCTGTCTGTACTGCCCTTCATATAGACTTACTTGCAGTCTATTAACATGCAGCTTGTTTTAGGTAGGGACAAATTTTCAAGAGTGATTAGTACCCAGCATGCACCCAACACACAAGGGTGAAGTTTGCTGAAGAGTTGGCCACTTATTTTGGTCCCTGAATGGAAGCGGAGCTCTTTCTAAAAAAATCCAGGCATTGATCTGGGAGAAACTGCAGGAATCTCCTTCTGGGATGGAGCAGGCTATGGAAAAGCCAGAGGTAAAAGCTGGTGCACTTGCAATAATGCATTGTTACATTCCAGGCCTGGTCCCGGACCTCTAGCGAAGCAGCTGGTTTGCTTGTGTGGGCTCAGCTGTTGACACAGGGGCGGTGTTGAATTTTGGAGCTCACTGATCTTGTTTCTTTGCCCATCCAAAAATGTTATGGGGAAATCAGCCAAAGTGTTTGTTTTCCACAATTGCCTCTTTATCTGACCCCTCCCCAGCACAGCCTGAAGGGTGCCAGACTAACACAGGCCAACAGCTGATTTGGCACAGGGACTCCAGCTATATTTATCTTAATGTCAACACCACTTGGGGTGAGGCTGCTCCTTTCCAATCAAAAGACTTGCCGTGAGCCCTACCCCCTTGCCTTCTGCAAGCTGTTTGTGGCACCTACTCTGAGTCTTCTCTGGAACCTGTGCATAAAGCAGCACAGCCACCCGGAAGGCTGAGTTTTTATTTTGAGGACGAGTTTGCTACGGATCTGTTTGCTAGTCTGCAGTTAAGCCATTTGACCCTTGACTCTAAAGTGAGTTTTTAAAACCCCAGGGTGATTTTACATTTTAATGAAACAGAGCTTTTGAAATATATTTTGAGCAGGATTTTCCGAATGGCCATAGGTAACCAGGGGTGTGTGCAGGAGGTGTACAGATACAGGGACACATTCTGGTGTGCACTGTGGCCATACAGGAGCTGCAAAGCTAGTATATCATCTTACCTCAGGCCTTCCTTTTAGAATGGTCCTTCACACACACACGCACACAGTTTAGGGAAGGGAAGAGGTGTGGCGGAGCAAACCAAATTCCAGGTATGCTGTGCTGCTGGATAGCTCCTGGGGAGTCTTTGCAGCACAGTGTAAGTTAGAGCAGCCCCTGGCCTCTGGGCCCCACATGACTCCAGAATCCAGATGGTTCAACGGCGCAGAGTCATCTTTATCCTCCCTCCATCTGGGGTTCAACTGAGCTCAATTCCTCAACTTTCAGCCGTTGTGCTCAACTCGGGCTCAAGCAGGGTTCCTGTTTTTAAAGGGGATGGCCCTGGCCAGGCATCCACAGGGCATGCAAAGGCTGAAGGAAAGGTGTGTGCCTGTGAGATCAACAAACAGGACTCATGTTCACAGCTGCATAGGGAGAGGTTATTGGGAATGGGCTACATGAGGCATAAGCCCTGGTGATGCAGGTTAGAAGATCTCCAAGCCGTCTTTGAATGGCCACAGGGTCTGCCACAGCAGCTCAGAGGCAGCCACTGAGAGAGGCAGGAGTGGAATTAGGCAGGATTTGGAGGCTTGTTCAGCTGGGAAAGTACAGACAGGGATTTAGAATTGGAGATTAGGAGGGCAGGGAGCCAGGAATAAGCAGTAATGCTATATCTGATTGCATCTCTGAACTGGAGAGAGGAATTAAGAGGGAGGAGCATTAGAGACACTACTAGAGTCAGCTGCATCAACACAGGCTGTTTTGGGGGCATGTCAGTGACCAGGCAGCCTGAGCAGTGCGCTGCGGTTAGGAATTGCTCATTGTGAGGCTGTGTATTGCAACAATACATGAGAATCTGTGGTAGGAGCTGGTGCCTTTATAACTGGCAGCAGGTGATGCTGTGTCCCAGTAGTTTATTCTAGTGACTCGTTCTGTACATGCCAGGCAGGCATTTAAAGGGGCTACACCCTCCCATGGTATCAGATGGTGTGGCAAATGAGACTGCTCCTTAGCACTTCCCACAGAGCCAAACATATCCTCAAACAGGAGGAGCTCCCTGCCTCAATCCACAGGTTGTGGCCATAAGCTTGGACTGAGTCTATACCCAGCTCAGTAACAAACTCAGTCTTTGGCAGTCTGAAACTTAAATAAACAAACATAACTCCAAGGCAAACACCTACCTGCAGCACCTGACCTGGCCCTGGGGTTCTGCGTGATCACGATGCAGCTCCTCCTCAGTCCCAGTCTCACCCTTCACTGCCCTGAGAAGACGTAGGCAAGCCTTCTTAACTGGCCTGCTGACTCTTGATAGGGCAGTATTTTTCCTGGCCCATCTAGGCCTCTGGAGGACTGTCTTGTTGGTAACCCAGTCTGAGCCGATTTTCTTTGAGCAAGTGGCACCAGGGTTCCAGCAAGGGGCAGAGAAGGCCTGATAGACCCAGTCACAGATGGCCACAGTGATGGAGGAGCGCCGTGAGGCTGCAGACCTGGAGCTTGGATTTACAATACAAGCACTGTAGTGTCTGGGTGGCGGTACTCCAGGAGCTAAGGAGCTATTATAGACACGAGCCTTTTATGCACTCTGGGGGCAAAGACCTACCTCAGGAGGGGCTGCAGCCTGAGGCTTTGTTTGTAAGATGGTCAAATGGTTTTCTTTTCTCTCATGGCCCAGAATCTAGGGAATTGTCTTCATTGGGGTGAGGCAAAAACTGTGCCCTGGTGGGGTGAGCTCACTCTGAGCCAGTTCTCTTTTTCCCCTGTAACTTCCAAAGTGGCATTCTAGGGTGTGTGTGTGTGTGTGTGTTGGGGGGGAGATAAGTGATGTGAGCAGTCCCATTGATGTTAGCTGGATTACTTGTATGCTTAAAGTTAGGCATGTGCATAAGAGTTAGATATTGTTAAGTACCCCCACTGAATTGGGATACCTAGGCCTAATCCAAATCACACAGAAGTTACAAAGCTGTAGTGCCATGGAAGAGTAAATTGGAGTCATTTATTTGGGGATGGCTCACACCTTGGAGGGAGCACAGCGAGGGGGAACAGCTGCAGACCTCTGCGCTCTTGACAAATGTATGCCCATGAGGGCAGCTGACCTATTGCCTGGGATGTTAACAATATTGCAACTCACCCGGAGCAGGGGGCAGATTGTCACTTCAGATAGCCCTTCCTAACATTACAAATCACTTCACTAGTCTCTTCTCAGTTCATTTATTTATAGGAAAGAATCAAACTTGGAACAATCAACCCTGTCAGGGTCCATTAAAATCTATATTGTGTTAGCAATAATACCTAAGTCTTACATAGCGTTTGTCAGCTGGATGCCCCAAAGCACTTATAAAGGCGGGTGATCAATTTCATTCTATCCTGTTCCGGGTCTTACACTGTGTCCTTGCCAGATGATGTACAGAGGTGCATGCAATGGATAAACCCTACACAGCACATGATATAAACTGATTCTACATCGTAAGACTCTTCTTAGAGCTGAGCAGGCTCCTCAGGGTGGACACAGCAGGTATTGCTTACTCCATTATGGATTAGCTGGCTGCTATACATGAGCTGAGGGTACATTTCTGTGTCAGTTTCATCTCCCTATTTTCCAGCATCACCAGCCTTCACTGGACCTGAAAGATACTAAATAAATAAAAGGCTTGTACAAAATATGAACTCATAGTCTCATGCTTCACGCCTGGTAAGCTGGTCAGGCCAGAAATCTGGGTGCTGGGCAGTTGGGAGCATGGGGCTGTGCCCTCAGGAAGGTCTTATTCACGCCTTTTTATCTGACTACCCTTTTCGTAGGTACCAGCAAGACAATTCTCCGTCTATGAAAGTAAACTCCAGTTAGGTCTCAGTGAATGCCTTCCCCAAAGAGCAAAGCACACTGCC
The DNA here is from genome assembly GCF_016161935.1 of Mauremys reevesii. Classification (NCBI taxonomy): domain Eukaryota; kingdom Metazoa; phylum Chordata; order Testudines; family Geoemydidae; genus Mauremys; species Mauremys reevesii. The sequence continues at coordinate 21,415,559 of NC_052627.1, read as the reverse complement.
ATCACATGAAGAGACAAAAGGCCAGATTCAACAATGCATTACAACTGGAGCTGCGCCTGTACAGATCTGGTATATTAGAGTAGTGAATTAGGTTCTGAAGGTACCGTATCTTTGGAACATCAAGTTGCTAAAAGCTAGGAGAAGTGATTATCTATCAAAGGTACTTATATGATGCCCATTACTGTACTGTCTGGGCACCTTGCTGTCTTTAACATATTTAACCTCACTACACCCCTAAGCGGTAGGAAGTACTAATATTCCCCTTTACAGATGAAGAACTGAGGCACAAAGATAAATTTCTTTAGCATCATCAGTGTGTTTTTCTCTGAGGCGTACACAAAAATAGAGATTGTGATTGCCTCAAAGAGCTGGCAGTCTGGAAGACAGACACAGAGAAGACAGGAAACCCTTGGAAATCCAGAAGAGGCGATACAAATAGTATGAGCTAATTATTATTTATTAGATAAATGTTATCAACTCCCTTTTGATGGACATTCTGGGAGAGAGCATAATGTTAGAAGGAATTTGAGGACTCAATTTAACTCCCACTCAAGTCAATGGAAAGTCTGCGATTAACTTCTGTGTGATTTGGATTAGGCCTAGGGATCCCAATTCAGTGGGGGTACTTAACAATATCTAACTCTTATGCACATGCCTAACTTTAAGCATACAAGTAATCCAGCTAACATCAATGGGACTGCTCACATGGTTAAAACCAGGAACTTGCTTAAGAACCTGACTGAACTAAGGCCTGAATGAGACAGGATATAGAGTATCCCGTATTCTCTCCTACGACACAGAAAGCAATATTTTAAGAATAGTGTCCAGATTTCTTTTTTTAAATTATGATGATATTTTGTTACACTGCAATAATGAGTTCAAAGTCAGAGACAAAAGCAGTAACATGAATACAATTACAGCATTCTGCACCGCAAGCGTAAATGGACAAACAAAAGACATAAGATGCAACCGAATAACATTATTTCCTTTGATTCAGTCAGATTTTCATTCAAATTTTGTATTACTTTTTCAAGACGAGTTATCAAATCCTTTGTGCTTTGTATAACAGTCAATGGGATTAAGACATTTTGATGCCTTCCTGTGTGTCAGAGCATCAGCCTTCCACCTGCTAGCTGACTTGAGGGGAAATATTTGCTGTGAATTCGTTTAAAAGTAAGGGAGACGTTGCCAAGTAAGGAAGACATTTCCAGTGAAAAAACAAATTATTCTGCGGAAAAAATGAGGCCATAGAGCTGGGTACTCTGGCTCTGCCAGGGGATGTTTGGTGCACATCTGGGGGAGGGGCCTTTAAGATATCTTTGTGTACCCCCATCCTGGTAAAATCAGGCACTGGCATGGTCAGGGGCAGCTGAAGGCTGCTCTATCATGCGCTGGCTGGTAATGAACTGGCAACCTGGATCAGCTAAACACAGGGTCTCCAGTCACATCACTTTTCCCTGGCAATACCTTCAGTGCTGGGGACTAGGCGGGGCTACCCTAATGTGCTCTATCACGCCTGGAGTCCTAAATGAGGGACATCCTCTGGTGACTGAATCTGTGGGGTTTGGGGCTGAAGGCTGGTTGATGCCACTGTCAAGGCATAAAGACCCCAGAGTGCTTCAACTGGAGTTGTGGGTGATCAGCACCTCTGAAAATCAGGAGAGTGGGGGAAGGAGCAGGGTGTTCTGGGGCTGGCGAATTGAGAACCTGGTTTACAAAATCAAAGAAAAAAGATCTGCTTTACAGAAGTAGTTTGCATCTCATTTCATTTGGCAAAGAACTCAACAATTCAGGAGCTCAGTGCACACATGGGAGATCAGTGTAGTAGTGTGTCCCTGAAAAGAAACTAGGAAAAGAAAGAAATAGCCCCATCTGCTGGTTGTCATGAGAAACTGTAGTTTTGCTTTGTAGAGCTCACAGCTGGAAACAGAATTGGAAACAGCCTAGTTCCAATCCTTTGCTTGTCAGGCAAACTGCCAATATCTACAGAAGCACAGACCCGCTTTTCATGCTACACTATACTTCCCAGTCTCTGAGCTACCATGTAATTAAGCAATCAATTTGCAAACACTTAGAAGATAATAAGGTGATAAGTAACAGTCAGCATGGAGTTGTCAATAACAAATTGTGTCAAACCAACCTAATCGCTTTCTTTGACAGGCTAACAAGCCTTGTGGATGGGGGGGAAGTGGTAGATGTGGTATATCTTGACTTTAGTAAGGCTTTTGATGCTGTCTCACATGACCTCATAAACACACTAGGGAAATACAACCTAGATGGAGCTACTATAAGGTGGGTACATAAGTGGTTGGAAAACCGATCCCAGAGAGTAGTTATCAATGTTTCACAGTCAAGCTGGAAGGGTGTATTGAGTGAGGTCCCACAGGGATCAGTCCTGGATCTGGTTCTGTTCAATACTTTCATTAATGATTTAGATAATGGCATAGAGAGTATACGCATATAAAGTTTGTGGATGATACCAAGCTAGGAGGGGTTGCAAGTGCTTTGGAGGATAGGATTAAAATTCAAAATGATCTTGACAAACTTGAGACAAATGCAAAGTACTCCACTTAGGAAGGAACAATCAGTTGCACACGTATAAAATGGGAAATGACTGCTTAGGAAGGAGCACTGCAGAAAGGGATCTGAGAGTCATAGTGGATCACAAGCTACATATGAGTTAACAGTGTAATACTGTTGCAAAAAAAAGCAAACATCATTCTGGGATGTATTAGCAGGAGTGTTGTAAGCAAGACACAAGAAGTAATTCTTCTGCTCTACTCCACGCTGATTAGGCCTCAATTGGAATATTGTGTCCACATTTCAGGAAAGATGTGGACAAATTGGAGAGCAACAAAAATGATTAAAGCTCTAGAAAACATGACCTATGAGGGAAGACTGAAAAAATTGGGTTTGTTTAGTCTGGAGAAGAGAAGACTGAGGGAGGACAGGACAACAGTTTTCAAGTACATCAAAGGTTGGTATAAGGAGGAGGGAGAAAAATTGTTCTCCTTAACCTCCGAGACTAGGACAAAAAGCAATGGGCTAAAATTGCAGCAAGGGAGGTTTATGTTGGACATTAGGAAAAACTTCATAACTGCCAGGATAGTTAAGCATTGGAATAAATTGCCTAGGGAGGTTATGGAATCTCTGTCATTGGAGATTTTTAAGAGCAGGTTAGACAAACACCTGTCAGGAATGATCTAGACAATACTTAGTCCTGCCTTGAGTGCAGGGGATTGGACTAGATAACCTCTTGAGGTCCCTTCCAGTCCTACACGTCAATGATTCTATGATAAGTAGCATTTTTGTGCTTTCTTCCATGCTACTCCTCATGCCTGGGAGAAGCTCCCCACAACCATCTGCAAAACTAACTCATTATCCTTCTACAAAACCCTCCTTACAACTCTCCTTTGCTATGATGCCTACAAAAAAATTCACAACAGCTAGGCTGGTGGTGTGCTGAGACCGCTGCCTAACATATGGACCAATATTGTCTCATTGTTTCCTTGTACTCCCCCATCTCTCTGTCTCCATTTCTTGTCTCTTGTCTCATACTTAGGTTGTAAGCTCTTTGGGGCAGGGACTGTCTGTTCTGTGTTTGTACAGCACCCAGCACAATGGGGTCCTGATCCATGACTGGGGTTCCTAGGGACTACAATAATTCAGATAATATAAATAATTCATAATGCGATGTTCTGACATGGTAAATGACTATTTGTGAACAAACTGAGTAAAAGAAGGTTGGAAAAAAGAGAGAATCACAAGTGTTTTGAATGCAGAGAAAAAGCCAGCAGAAGACTAAAGAAACAGACCCAAGAGAATTCCCAGAGTGATACAGAACATCTATATCCATAATTAGGAGATACTGAGAGCTCAGAGATCTGTACACCACTTTCCCTCTTAAAGACTTTTGCCATTTAAATGGAATGGAGCCATTTTATTGTATAATAGTGATTTTTCTATAATAGCTATGTCCATGCCTATAGGTGATGAGCTGGCCTTGTAGATTTTAAAAGGCTTTAGCAGGTTAGGCTCTGGCTAAAAAAATATAGAGAGACCTTTTGCTCTAAGTAGGGTCAGGGCTGGAGTGAGCTCCATAATGCACCTACCTCTGTGCTAACAAAGCTTTGGCGTTAGTAATTTCTCCTAACACCCACTCAAAACTTGGCTCACCACAGAGTACAGTTTCAGAGAATGAAGGGGAAGTTTTTCTCTCTCTGGAGGGAACATAGAAAGCGAAGGAAACGGTTCTTTGATTTCAGTCTTAGCAACCAACCACTGTCTGTCAAGGTCTCCATCTGTTAGGTCTCTTCATTTCCCTGATCCCAAGTCACTGCAGTATCAATGTCAAACTTTGAGCTGGCTTCCAATTTAAGAGTGCTGAAGCTTTTCCTGATCAGACTGAGGGATTGCTATCTATTGAGCCCAGGTATATCCATTATTCAGGACTGCTGCATGCTATTTTTCAGGTCAGTGTTGTGGCCTGTGCCATTATTCAGGTCAGTGTTGTGGCCTGTGCAGAATAACTGTGTTTCTTTAACGTCTCTATAAATAAATATAGATACAGGAAAAAAACATGGCTGTTAATTGCACCAATAATGCTGAAAACATGAATTCTGAATTCAAACCTTTTTATCCCTGAAATAAAATGCATGATGAAGTGCTTGTGCTTGTCTGCATTTTCCCTACAAAGACATGGTCAGATGTGTTAATTTAATACTTATATTTGACCACAAGAGGACACACAATTCAATTAAAGGAGAATCCTGGCTCCAAAACAGAAAGAAACAGTAGAGTAAGTACCCTTAGCAGCACCATGATATCATCATTCATTCAGCAGCAGCTCTCAGACCTGCTCTAAACTTCTTTATTAAAGAGCACGGCGCTGTGCTAATTAAAATGTGTGATGACTGTAAAAATGAAGCTAATATAAATATGCACAGAAATCTGGCATTATTTGTTTCTAAAACTGTTCCCCAGCTGTCCCCGATGTCCTTTCTTCATGTATCTCTTAACCCTTTTGTATGTGTAATACTCAGATCTGTCTTTAAAGATATGTATATCAGTGGCTCTGTATTTGAAGGAATCCTGCCTGAGGTTATAATACTTCCTATTATATATGGACCTAAACTAGAATCCCCTGAATCCAAACCCCTGAATTTTGGGGATATTTGGGACTGGATATGAACCTCATGACTTGATCCTATATCTACGAGGAGAATGAACTGGAATCCCAGTCTGAACAATCCCAAATTTCAGGTGAGCTCAGATTCAGAATCACCAAGTCTGGGAAGCAGGCTGCAAGCCGCTAAGGGCTGCAGGGAAGGAGGACTAGGAAGACGCTGCTGCTGTTTCTCTGCTAACAGATGAACATCCAGAAATTTGATGGAAATCTGCTGCTGCTGGTGTTAGGCCCTCCACTCCCAGGCACTCCCTGATGGGTGACCCACACAAACAACAGCAGGGGAGAGAAAAGTCTTTAAAACAAGTTAAAGATGCAAGGGGGAAAAAATATATCAGTCATAGTCCTAAATTGCAGGTATGTTAGAAAATGACTGGGATAGAAATGTTTTAAAATAAAATGTGTACTGTCCCTTTCATCTTTTCCGTTAGTGAAGTCTCCCAGTGAATACGGTATTAGTTGGACAGTGGGGTGTAACTACCTTTCTGTGGCTTTCTTTCTAGGGAAGCCAGCCAGCTGGGAGTAAAGATAAGATAGGCAGCATGGAGAGGGGTGTTGCAAATGACACGTGACAGGAGGCCTCAGTGTTTGGAAAGCAATATCTTTAACACCACAACTGAGGGATGTGACTTTCAGGGTCACTTTTGCTGCTGCAGTTTTTATCTGTATCGTTATTTTCATGCTATATATGAAATGAGGCTTAGAAACACCACTGTGACTGCTTGTTTCCCCTTTACTACTGATTGCTCTGAGCAACTATTTGGGGGAGTGATTTTGAGGGGTGAGGAAAATGTGCACCCCAAATGAACAGTGGGAAATCTGGCCTCTGAGTGTGTGATGAAGAGTCTGATTATAGGCACAATCCTGCAAGCCACTCAGTGGCCTCCATTCCCACTGAAATCAGTGGGAGTTGAGGGAACTCAGCACCACTTATTTTTGTCCTTACAAATGTATCCAATGTAAGTGCACAGATCAGAACTGTGCTATGCATCCGAAGAAGTGAGCTGTAGCTCACGAAAGCTCATGCTGAAATAAATTCGTTAGTCTCTAAGGTGCCACAAGTACTCCTGTTCTTTTTTCTTAGATCAGAACTGATTAGCCAGTTTTCCCTTCCCAGTTTGATCACTGACTCCATTGACTTCAGTGGAGTTACTCCTGATTCATATCAGTGTAAGTGAACCAAGTCTCATGGCGTCTCCCAAAGTCCACAGCAACATACTTCCAGTCCTGCTTATTACCGGCTTATTACCACCACATGAGTGAGCCACTCTCCTCCCTCTGCCAAGTTTTCTTTTTTTACTAACTTCCAAAATGCAGGGCATAAGTAAAGGCAAACTGGAGCTCTTTGTATCTTTAACTAGACAAAGATTCAGGAATAGTGAATGCGGTAACAGTGCACACAGCATGCAGGATGACCTGAGAAGGTTCAGTGTCAGGGCATGTTTGCCAAACAATATTGTGGCTACATAAGACAATGACCTTTTATAATAGTGTTAAATGAGACATGGAGGCTGCTGAAAAACTGTTATGAAACATTGTCTAGCATGACAGCATCTGACACAGAGATGAGAGAGGGCTTGTTCCCTCTCCCCAAGGGACTATTTAAGGGTACGCTGGCTCTTAAGACCCCATTCCCCTGGTCATCTGGCCTTTGTGCTGTGGTGCTGGAACTAGGGGTGCTGCCACACCCCCTGGCTTGATGCAGTAATAACACCAAATACATTATTTCCACCATCAGCATGTCCCAGCATGCCTGCCTATGCCAGCCACTCTTCAATCCCTGTCTTGTAATCCTCCCAAGGGCTTGACAAAGTACAGAAAGTCCAGTCCCTTTTAACTGTTTCCCAGCAATCTCACCCCACTCCCCATGGGTTTCTGGGTCTGTTTCTAAAGCAGCTCCTTGCCAGCTCTCTGCTGGGGTGCTCCCTTGCCTCTCTGACAGCAGCCCACTTCTGCCTGAGCTGCAGTTTCTTTATCATGGCTTTTGATAGTCAAATAATGAGCCACAGGTGGGGGAGTAGTGGTTCTGGCTATTAACTCCTCGGTGGCTATTGCAGCATAAGGTCTATGATTGCCATTGCAAGGGGCCATGCCCTGCTCATCTGACTCATGCAAGACTTCAGCAGGAGTTTTATGTGAAGGGAACATGAGTAGGCCAGGTCCAAGGTCTGTTACATGACTGTGTTGTGCTGCAGGAGGAAATGAGTTTGCTGTGTAATGGAGCTGGCAGATGATCAGAAAGCGCTGGTCTGAAAGGTCACACCCTTTATGTAACTTGTTACTAAAGTTTGCCATCTGTTTTTATGATATGCTTATATTCTTAGAAGTATGTTTTTATTGTTTTATGAGTGTCATGCATTCCTAGCTGAGAGAACAGCAGAGCAGTTCGGCTTTCTAGCGTTATACAGAGAGTTGTCACTGAGGGCATAATTTGAAGACTTTGGGGTCATGACAAGTGTATCTGAGGACAACACATGGTCAGCAGAACCTTTGCTAAGGATGCTGATGCTCAAAGATGAGCCCAAGCTCTGTTTGCAGGACTGGCAGTCAGAAAAAATATCCTATCATTTGTAAATTGAGCAAATATAAAGGGACATTATAGAGAGACGCTAAGTAATGAAACTGGACAATGCCATTTCTGCAGTCGCTATTTTGAGCAGAACAGCACTATGGGCCTGATCCTGCAATATTCAAGTGAATGGGAGTTTTGACATGGATTTCAGTGGGGCCTTGTGACAGAGCATCTTGAAAAATGTGTAGACTCTATTCTGGCTGTCTATGATTAAATGACTTATAATAAAATGTCTTTCCAGAATAGTCTTCACTAAATAATAATAATAACAGCAACAAGAAAAGAGTCTTACTTGGGACTATTGTTCTTCAGTTTTAGTGCATGCATCTGGGAAGGGCCAAGAGAAACTGAGGTTTGCCAGCTCCATTTTTTTCTCTTTTACCTCAACCCCAGCATAAATCATACTAAAGAGTGGGGACTGTCTAGGGGGTGGGTGTCGGGGGGCAGGACTCTGGAGACTGTTCCCCCTCTTAGTCTGAGAAAGCCCAGATTTGGTGACCTTCCTGGCATGTTGCAAAACACATCAGTTTGATTGGGGTTTGGAGAGGGCTGCAGATATATTCCCAGAATGAAGAAGAGGTGAATAGGAACTTTTTCATAGGTGGCTGGCTGGCTGAGTTCCTGGCTGATTGATTGTTTAATGCTGCTGGGTCCATACTTAATATTGATTGAGTGCTGGAGGGCCTAGAGCCTTGTATAGCTATCTTTTTACAGAACTATTTACATCAAAATTTATATATAAACTAAAGAGTAGAACAGGTGAGAAAGGTATTGCATGCATGATGATATACCCATGTGCCCAAGATGTATATATATATCCAAGAAAGCTGGGCATATCACCAAATCCTCATTTTCTTGACTGGATTGTTCTTCTTGTAGAATACTTTATATTTACTTAAAAGTAAAAATGTCTCTTTAGAAAATTTATAAATCTTATCTAACATCTCAAGGGCTGACAGAAGTCCCTGTTTTTGTTTCTATTTTAGAAAGCAAAAAAGCATTCTTCCTGAAAAAGTCCCTAGTTTATTGTGTGTGTCATACCTTCAACAGAAATGATTTTAATCAATAAACTAATTAAGGGGCTGTTAATCTGGTCAAAGAGCTTGATGATAAAATTCAGATGAATAATCTCAGAGTAGTGGCACTCCTTGAATGCTTTGAAAATATGGGCAAGTAAACCAGCTAGTTCGTCCAAGTGACTTTCAAACATGGAAAGATACCTCCTGTATCTGTAGGCCCAGCCTAATCATTTACGAGACTCCTTCTCTTAGGGATTCGACTTTGAAGCAGAATATTGAAGAACTAACTTTTAAGGACATGGCCATATTTCTTGGATGACACACCCATGAAGGTAAAACGGAGATGATGTTTTAATATTCTGAAGAGCCACCTTTGGAAACTCAAGCTTAGTTTTGCAGTCATCAATCACGCAAATCTGATCACCAGAGGCCTGCTCCTCAGCCCAGACTTGTTATCTCAAAGGGGAGCCAAGATCACTCTAATTGAGTAAATGGGTGTAGGTAACAGAATATAACCAAGCCCCTTTTTCTCAGAAGAGCAGACCCGCCCTCTGCCGTATCTGTCACCGGTGGACTGGTGTAGATCTCCTTCCCTCTTCCCTATGTGGTGCACAAATAACAAAGATTGACCAGAAATAAGGATTAAACAATTGGTAAGTGTATTAAGGGATAAATTACAGATAAGAGAAGGAATACATGTAAACAAGCAATAACTATCCATATATAAACAACACAAAGCCAGTGACACAGCAGCTCTTCCTATGAGCATAAAGCTCAGGCCCAAAAATACAGAACTCACCCTGGCAATTGAAAATGTAACCCCAACTAAGAAAACCCTAATTATTATGTGTCACTATATTCCAGCACTTCCGTGGTGACAGTGAAGTCCAGGACCTCCACTCCATGGGTAACTGGAACCCGTACAGGAGGAGCACTGAAGAGTCCCTCGATGACAGTTGGGATGGAAGAAATGGACCAAGAACCCTTTAGTTGTTGATGTTCCCAGGAACAGGAGCAGGTAAGGTGGAATGTGTCTTCCTCTTTCTTCTCACCTTAGGAGTAAATGGTATTCTTCGATGGTGCACTGGTGCCATGAAGACCCAAGATGAACTGCACCACCAGTCTGTGATTACAGTACTTTTATACAGTTTGTGGCAGGAACACATGGTATGATCCTGGGAAAGGTGGGAAACAGTCTGAGGTGGCTTGGCCTTGAGATTGCCCAGAGGAGGGAAAAAACAGTTTAATCCAGTTACATCCAGGCCAAGCTGACAGTGCATAGAGGGGTAACAAAATGGAGTCACAAGATGACAGTTCAGACTCCATCTTGGTTTGCTGCAATATCCTTAGAAACTGATTATTGGGTCTAATACACACATGTAACTTAAAAAACCATGAACAATAGAACATTTCATACCCAACAAGCTAAGTCCTCTCTGTACTGCTTTGGTGGCATAAAGGGGACTCAACTGAAGGGGCAGTTGGGTATTCCTCTGTCACAGGAGAATCCCTGGTGGTGCAAAGCCAACATAGGGGGTCTTCTAGAGTGAGACCGATGTGGTGGCTTGAGGAGGTGTGGCCCAAGCATGCTGTGCTCCAGTTATCCCTTTCAGTGTAATGGCCCTGAGGGGACTGTTCCTGCCAGCTTATGTTAGAGCCAGGGGCGGCTCTAGACATTTCACTGCCCCAAGCAGGGCAGCATGCCGCGAGGGGCACTCTGCCAGTCGCCGGGAGGGTGGCAGGCAGCTCCGGTGGACCTCCCGCAGGCGTGCCTGCAGAGGATCCACTGGTCCCGCGGCTTTGGTGGAGCCACAGGACCAGTAGACCTTCCACAGGCACGCCTGCGGGAGGTCCACTGGAGCCACCTGCCGCCCGCCCGGTGACTGGCAGAGCGCCCCCCGCGGCATGCCGCCCCAAGCACGTGCTTGGCGTGCTGGGGCCTGGAGCCGCCCCTGGTTAGAGCAGCCCTGTAGCCCCAAGGTTCTGAGGATGCAGAGATGAAACAACATGGAGTTCCAGTATACCTGAGGATCCAGTCCTGGATCTGGAGGACCGCATACAGTCTCTGAAAGAAGTTTGCACCATTTGACCCACACATTTCACCAGATCAAGGAATTGACAACAGGTGTCATTTACAGGTGCTATTGCACCGGTCCTGGAAATGTTTAACCAGGTTTGTGCCAATCAAATTTTAACCCTGGTTTCTGAAATGCTATTGAACATAGTTTGGCCTTGTCTACACTTACAGATACAATATGTTCAGCACTAGGGAAGAAGGGGCTGGTAGATTTAGAATAGGGAAAACACCCCACAAGAAGTTGCAGTCAGTACCGTGTGCATTGTGGGCACATAAGAAATACTAATAATTAACCCGTTTGGTGGAATCTTTGTAAGTCCACAGTTGGTGGCACTGCTGTAGTATGTCAGAAAGTCAACACTGGCAGTGTCTTTTGTTTGGGGGTGTGTCCCCAGGCACACTGCCACTGGCAGTGACTGAGCTTGGGCACAAGACTATGTGTGGAGATGAGGTGCTGCAGAACTCCTGCTCCGATGCACTTTAGTTCATTTATGGCACCCTGGGCTAGAAAAGCTGAGCTGCATGTGCCTCTGCCCCTGCCCCTGGACTGGGAGCCTCTCTCATTTCAGCAGCAAAGAGGAGGGGAGGTGACTGTCCTTTGCAAGGCTCTGTGGGGGAGGGGAAGGAGGGGTTTCCTGTAGATTAGCCCTTGATACTACAGAAAGCCTAGTGAGCCACTGGTGAGACTTCACCTTCCTTTGAGCTGCATAAGAGGCTGGGATCACTGCTGCACTTGCCACTCACCGCTCTTCCCCTGATTCCAGCTGTGTCTCAGTACCTGTCTGTATCACCCGTAAACTTCTTCACTGCCACTGCCTTCTGCACGGACCAAGATCCACTGGGTAAGTCCACTGGGGCATTTCAACCTTATTGATGGAGTTATATATATTTTTAAACTGTCTAATCTAGTGACTGGTTTCCTTCCCTGTGCCAGGGAGAGGAGAGATGAGAAAAACAATAGTGGAAGAGCTGTTCTGCCACCAACTAATGAATTAGATTCTGCAGCTGGTTTGGCCGACAGTGAGAAAGAAAATGTTTTGTGATTTGCCTGGAGTTCTCCACTGCATTTAATTTACCTGCAAAATTAGATGTCCAAAATAAGAATGTAAGACTGATGGCTGAATGGTGAAAGAGCTCAGGAACTAGAATATGGAGAGGGAAACAAGTATATTACTTAGAAATTTGGATGTATGTCTATGTACCATATATAATACACAAGAGCTCTTTTATCCAAACCTGTTTAGTACATAATACCCTTTTTTCTGAATCTAGGTTACACATCCCCAGGTATGTCAGTTACCTGTTAACATACCTGATTTTCTGAATCCCCTTTTACACAAATGGTTTTAATTTCCCCAAAACATTAATGAAAATGAGGATTGTGCCGTGTATAAATCCATATATGCCATACCGGTTTCCTGTTTAAATAGATGCATATGTACATACATATACCTGTCTGTGCTCTGTGTACATATGTAATAAAGCATTGTATAAAGCATAGGATTTATATATATGTTTCATGTATTTGTATTTATATAGAGAACTAAAATGCACAGCTACAATATGTTTTTATGGAGGGTTTCACCTGACAGTTAAACCTTTGTACCCATTATAAATAAGAGAAGTAACAGTTTAACTAATGAATGGCTGGCAGGTTTACAGGATGTTGAAAATTAGGATTTTTTTAAAAGGCCTGATAAGGAGTTTTCCAAAGCATGGAAAGCATGAACACCAACAAGAGTTGATTTTGTCTCTAAAACTATATATTCTTAGTTAATTTTAGCTCTTGATGTGTTTGTTTGAAGAGGTAAAATACCTAGAATAAACTGGTTGGTCTTTCGAAAACCAGTTAAAATATGTGTTGTTGGGTTTTGTGATTTGTAATTGCATTACTGAGTTACAAGCGCTCTTCCTTTATGATTTAGAAAACTTGTCCAGTGCCAGTTGCTTACTGTAGGAAATTGCTAAGACAAGAGTTCACATCATCTCTTTGTCAATATAAAATATCTTAGGCTGGCAAACATTTTTAGTAAAGTTGCTTTAAAAATCTCAGGCCTGGTTCTGCTGTGGCTCATGTTGGTTTGATAGCCATATAATGTCACTGATTTCAGGTAAATGACTCCTGATTTACCCTGCTGTATGTGAGAGGGGAATCAGGCCTTTGGACTATACAAGTCAACATACAATGCACGAGAAAAATGCCTGTATGTGCCCCAATTTACACACTTAAGGTGTTTTCCTCTTTGGGGTTTGAAAATGTTATTTAAGTTATGGCATCTATGGACAGAAAGATATGATTTCTTTAAAGAGGGCATTTTTAGTGTTCAGTTAGAAGAAAGATTAAATATTAAGATCCAATATTTTAAATGTATTCCAGATAAATTATTTTGTCTCCTGACTTGGTAATATTACTAATAGTTTGAGAGAGGTTATGGATACTGAACTTCTGCCTTGAAAGGATGCAGTGGAAGGTCTGAAAGCAAGAATCTTTCTTGAGGATAGGCTTAATGGGGACAACCTGGTTACACAGAAAAATGGAGTAATGAAATAAGTGGAGAACTAAAGGTCCAGTACAGTGTTGTGATAGAAAATATGGTGATTTTATCTATTGTGTGGTCAGCCATTACTCACACAAACAGGGCCGCCCAGAGGATTCAGGGGGCCTGAGGTAAAGCAACTTCCATAAAAAAAAAGTTGCAATACTATAGAATACTATATTCTTGTGGGGGCCCCTCTGGGGCCAGGGGCCTGGAGCAAATTGCCCCACTTGCCCCCCACCCCGGGCGGCCCTGCACACAAACCCCTAATTGATTGTAATGGGATTGAAACATCTGTAAGGGCTGCCCTTATATTAGTCCATTTGTATCATTACATCATATGAATACAAGTCATCAGCTTGCTACTGTAAATGTGTTCAACTAGGATTTTTTAGATTTATTCTGGGATCATCCATCAAGGATGAAATATTAGTAATCCATAGATGATATTGCTGGGACTACGCTGCTGCTTGATCCAAAGAGTTTTCTACTGGGTTTTTCTAAATTAGGTGCTGGGGTAAGAAGAATTAATGTCGTTGATGACTTACTTTTTGATAGGAAGGATGAGTGTTAGAAGAAGATTTTTTGAAAGAGAAAAAGTACAGCATGTACCATTCATGAATAGCTCACCGACATGGGCGACATTTCAGTTACGGAGAAAATAACTTACTTTAACCAAAGTTGATATAATGATGATATAGTCCCCTTCGTTCATCATACTGGAAAAATACTTCTGAACACAAACTAATGTATTCTGATTATTTACTTATAATATGTTGGTGCCTATACACGATGATGTGGCACATTATTTTACTGGATATTTATCTGTCCATTAACATCTAGAGGAGATGAGCAAATGTTTGTAGGTTTTTTTGTGAATTGGAAATGGAATTTCACTACACATACATTCATTTGATTTATATTTTCTTTGCTATTTCTTTGTTCTCTGGCTTTTTACTCGCAAAAGGACTATCAAATCAGATGCAAAATAACATTACACAAACCTTCCACTCTGAGAAAACAAGTAATAGTAAAGCATATTAACAACCTTTGCTCTTTTCTCAAAGCAAACATCAAAAGGAACATGCCCATATCTTTCCATGGTTAGGCTTACTGATTTATAAAAATCTTCCTATTCCTGAGTAAATATTAACTATATAATCGTTCACTGAATGTTTGCATTATTAATAGAAAAAATACTAAAAAACAAAAGCAAATGAAAAGTCCGCCCACCATGCATAGATATTATATTACTGCTGCTAGTGGCTCATTGCCTTTTGGCACAAGATTAGAGACACACCAGTTTCTCCCATAGGGAATTGCTATAATGGAAGATTTGTAATGTCAAGACTCAGATGAGAAGAGAGGCGGGTAGTGCAGATTTTAATTTGTGACTGATACATCACCTAGAAGAGCAAAATAATTATTTTTTAGAATTAAGACTTAACAATTGTGTGTCAATTGCAATAAAAGTATGCACAAATGTAGCTGTTCAAAGTCACTTCTTGTTCAAAACGTTATCTGGAACGGTGCTTTTCTCTGCTTACCTTATTGGAGAGGATCATTTGTCGTGTTCCTGGTTTACAGGGGGTTTATTCAACATGTCACCAAATGTTTCACATTTTGTTTTCTTATATTTTTGAGAATGGTGTTGAGAATGTTGCATAATAATTAAAGCAATATAAGCTCAGGAAAGTCAAATTTAAATTTAAGGGCAGGCCAAATTCTAACTTGTGCTTCAGTCACTTTGTGCCATTCTGGCCACACTAAGGAGGCCAAGATCTATCCTAAGCAGGGCATCTGGGAATTCATTTGATGTAGGGGGAATTCCTGAAACGCAGGAAGTTGGTTTAGTTTGCTATATGCCACCTGGTGGAGAAAGGGGTGTTCCCAGTTGGCATGGCTGATGCCAGGAGGGAGGAGTCTCCTTAGTGAAAAGGCAGTTACTCACCGTGGTAACTGGTGTTCTTCGAGATGTGTTGCTCCTATCCATTCCATGTAGGTGTGCGCGCCGCGCGTGCACGGCATCTCGGAACTTTTTTACCCTAGCAACTCCGGCGGGCCGGCTGGGCGCCCCCTGGAGTGGCGCCGCTATGGCGCTAGATATATACCCCAGCCGGCCCGTCCGCTCCTCAGTTCCTTCTTGCCGGCTACTCCGACAGTGGGGAAGGAGAGCGGGTCTGGAATGGATAGGAGCAACACATCTCGAAGAACACCAGTTACCACGGTGAGTAACCGCCTTTTCTTCTTCGAGTGATTGCTCCTATGCATTCCATGTAGGTGATTCCCAAGCCTTACCTAGGCGGTGGGGTCGGAGTGAGACGTGGCAGAGTGCAAGACTGCTGAGCCGAAGGCTGCATCGTCTCTTGATTGTTGCACCAACGCATAGTGTGAAGCGAAGGTGTGGACGGAGGACCAGGTGGCCGCTCTACAGATGTCCTGGATTGGAACATGGGCCAGGAAGGCAGCAGAAGCGGCTTGTGCTCTTGTAGAGTGGGCCGTCAGGCGACTAGGTGATACCCGAGCAAGCTCATAGCATGTTCGAATACAAGCCGTCACCCACGAGGAAATCCTCTGTGAGGAGACCGGTTCGCCCCTCATACGCTCCGCAATCGCGACGAAGAGCTGGGTCGAACGCCGGAAGGGCTTCGTGCGCTCTATATAAAAGGCGAGGGCCCTGCGGACGTCCAGGGTGTGAAGCCGTTGCTCCCGAGGCGAGGTGTGCAGCCTTGGGTAGAAGACCGGGAGGAAGATGTCCTGGTTAATATGGAAGGCCGACACGACCTTAGGGAGGAAGGCAGGATGCGGCCGAAGCTGAACCTTGTCTGCGTGGAAGACAGTATACGGGGGGCCAACAGTTAAGGCACTGAGTTCGGATACTCGTCTCGCAGATGTTATAGCGACGAGGAAGGCCGTCTTCCACGACAGGTGAAGCAGGGAGCAAGTCGCCAGAGGCTCAAACGGCGGTCCCATAAGCCTGGCCAGAACTAGGTTCAAATCCCAGACCGGTGTAGGGCGCCGTAAGGGCGGGTACAAACGGTCCAGGCCCTTGAGGAATCGAGAGACCATGTGGGTGGAAAAGATGGAGCGTCCTTCAACCGGTGGACGAAACGCAGATACGGCTGCCAGGTGCACCCTCAAGGAGGAGACCGCGAGGCCTTGCTCCTTAAGGGACCAGAGGTAGTCCAGGATAATCGGAATAGGGACGAGAAAGGGGTTCAGGCCTTTCTGGTCGCACCAGATAGCAAAACGCTTCCATTTCCCGAGGTAGGTGGAGCGCGTTGAAGGCTTCCTGCTTTCAGTTAGGACTCGCTGTACCGCCTGCGAACAGTCACGCTCCGCTTGAGTCAACCAATCAGGTACCAGGCTGTAAGATGCAGGGAGCGGAGGTCCGGGTGGCGAAGCCGGCCGAAGTCCTGCGTGATAAGGTCCGGCCACAATGGAAGAGGAATGGGTTCTCGGACGGAGAGCTCGAGCAGCAGGGTGTACCAATGCGGTCTCGGCCAGGCCGGAGCGATCAGTATGAGGCGAGCCTTGTCCCTCCGAAGCTTGAGGAGCACCCGATGAACGAGCGGGAACGGAGGGAAGGCGTATAGGAGGTGATCCTTCCAGGAGCAGAGGAACGCGTCCGACAGGGAGCCGCGGGAGCGTCCCTGGTAGGAGCCCTGGTAGGAGCAGAACCGGTTGCACTTCCTGTTGCCCTCGGAGGCAAAGAGGTCTAGTTGGGGAAATCCCCACCTCCGGAAGATCGTATGCACCACGTCTGGGCGAAGGGACCACTCGTGGGTAAGGAAGGACCTGCTGAGGCGGTCGGCTAGCGTGTTCTGTATGCCCGGAAGAAACGACGCTGTCAGGTGAATTGAGCGGGCTATGCAAAAGTCCCACAGGCGAAGCGCTTCCGTGCAAAGCAGGGAGGAGCGGGCTCCGCCCTGCTTGTTGACGTAGAACATCGCCGTCGTGTTGTCCGTCAGCACTGTGACACAGCACCCGCGGAGATGGGCCTGAAAAGCTTTGCACGCTAACCATATCACCCGGAGCTCCCGGACGTTGATGTGCAAGGAGAGCTCCAGAGGAGACCAGAGGCCTTGGGTGTGGAGGTCGCCCAGGTGTGCCCCCCATCCGATGTCCGAGGCATCCGTGGTCAAGGTGACTGAGGGACACGGCGGGCGGAATGGTACCCCTGCACAGACAACCTGAGGGGCTAGCCACCAACTGAGAGTATCGAGGGTAGGCCTCGGGACTGTGACGATCGAGTCCATGGGGTCGCGATGTGGGCGGTACACAGAGGCCAGCCAAGTTTGGAACGGACGAAGGTGTAACCTGGCGTAAGCGGTCACGAAAGTGCACGACACCATGTGGCCCAGGAGGTGAAGGCAGGACCGCGCCGTCGTCGTGGGAAAGGATTGGAGATCTCTGATGCAAGCTACCAGTGTCTGGTGCCGAGTGAGCGGAAGGCAGGCCCTGGCCAACTGAGAATTCAGGACTGCTCCGATGAACTCCACCCTCTGAGCTGGAGTTAAAATGGACTTCTCGAAGTTTACGAGAAGGCCCAGTTCTCCAAAAAGGGTCAGGATATCGGTCACTTGGTCTGCTACCAGCTGACGTGATGGGTCGCGAATCAACCAGTCGTTGAGGTACGGATATACGTGCACCCGACGACGACGGAGGGCCGCGGCAACAACCGCCATACATTTGGTGAAGACCCTCAGGGTGGTGGAGAGGCCGAAGGGAAGCACCGCAAACTGGTAGTGCCTGTCGTTTACCATGAAGCGGAGGTATCGACGATGGGGGGGATAGATCGCGACATGGAAATATGCGTCTCTCATGTCGAGGGCGGCAAACCAGTCTCCTGGATCCAAGGAGGGAATAATAGTCCCCAGGGTTACCATGCGGAACTTGAGTTTTAGCAGGTACCGGTTGAGCTTCCGGAGGTCCAGGATTGGACGGAGGCCTCCTTTTGCTTTGGGGATGAGGAAATAACAGGAATAAAAACCCCTGTCCCGCCGGTCGGGCGGTACCTCCTCTATGGCACCCAAACTCAGCAGAGTCTCGACCTCTTGTAAGAGGACTTGCTCGTGAGCGGGGTCCCTGAAGAGGGACAGGGAGGGTGGATGGGAAGGAGGGGGCGAAACAAACTGGAGGCGGTACCCGGATTGGACAGTATGCAGGACCCAGCTGTCCGATGTTATGCGGGACCATGCCGGGAGGAAATGGGAGAGGCGGTTGGAAAACAACGGGGAAGGATCCAATGGAGAGACTGATGGGCCATCCTCGGGCGTCCCATCAAAACGCCTGCTTAGGCCCTTGAGGGGCCTTAGAGGGCGCCTGGGACTGGTTGCGCCTGCTGCCTGATGGTCGGCGGCGCGTCAGGTTGTTCCGGCGGCTATTATAGGGTCGGGATCTGGCCTGAGTAAACGGCCGGGACGGCTGTCTACGGAACGACTGCCTCTGGGTCGCCGGCGTGTGCATTCCCAGGGTTCGGATAGCCACGCGACCGTCCTTAAGGGTCTGTATTCGGGAGTCCGTCTTTTTGGAGAAAAGCCCGTGTGTTTCAAACGGCAGATCCTGGAGGGTGTACTGCACCTCCGGGGCCAAGGTGGAGGATTGCAGCCAGGAAATATGCCGCATAGTCACCCCGGAGGCGAGGGTGCGGGCTCCAGAGTCCGCCGAGTCCAGCGCAGCCTGGATGGAGGAGCGCGCGGACTTCTTACCGTCCTCGAGGAGGGCGCTGAACTCTTGGCGGGAGGTTGCTGGGACGAGTTCAGTGAATTTAGAGAGCGAGAGCAGCATCTCGTAGGTGTACCTGGCAAGCAATGCCGACTGATTGGCAATGCGGAGCTGCAGGCCCCCCGCCGAATAGACCTTACGGCCCAAGAGGTCCATGCGCTTTGCGTCTTTGGACTTGGGAGCTGCTGCCGGTTGACCGTTACGCTCTCGGTCGTTCACTGACTGGACGACTAGGGAGTCCGGAGCCGGATGAGTATACAAGTACTCGTACCCCGTGGGGGGAACCGATTATTTGCGCTCTACGCCTCGGGCAGTGGGCGGGATGGACGCCGGCGTTTGCCAGATGGTGGTGGCGTTACGCTGGATTGTGCGAATGAAAGGGAGGGCCACGCACACGGGGGCCTCAGACCCAATGACATTGGTGACCGGGTCATCATTTTCCACGACCTCTGCCACTGGGAGGTCTATGGACTGCGCGACCCAACGGAGCGCTTTTAAGTCTATTGGCGGGGGGTCTACCATCGACGACCCTGCGACCGCCTCGTCAGGCGATGAGGAGGAAGACAGACCCGGGCCCGTCGGTTCTGGTGGTGGCTCGTCTAGCAGTGGAGCAGGAACGTTAGAGTCCGGCTGTACCGCAGGGAGCGGCAGAGAAGTCCCGGGCGTTGGCGATGGCGGGGGCCTACTGATAGTCGCTTCTGGCACGCGACGCTCAGAACCCGGAGGCCGCGAGGGCAAGGGCGGGCCCTGTGTCTCGTGTTGCGCCCACGGGACCCAGAATCCCCACTGTTGTGGACCATAGGTTTGACCTGGGGTATCCATCCTGAGACCCGCTCCGCTGTCGACCTGGGACGCGACGGAGGGCTGGCGTGACCACTGGGGGGCAGAAGCGCTTAAAGAGTGCCCCGTCGACGGCCGGCACGCGTCTGCTGGCGGCGCCGTGGGTCGATGCCTGTCTTCGTGGTACCGGGAGCACGACCGGGACCAACGGTCGCATCGGTGCCGGGGCGGCGACCGGCTG
This sequence comes from Mauremys reevesii, assembly GCF_016161935.1. Lineage (NCBI taxonomy): Eukaryota > Metazoa > Chordata > Testudines > Geoemydidae > Mauremys > Mauremys reevesii. Next base: position 21,395,421 of record NC_052627.1, on the reverse strand, counting down.
TGGCTTCGGTGCCGGGAAGCGCTGCGGTCGTGGCCTCTGGAGTGGCTGCAGTCCCGGCGCCTGTAGCGGCTGTGGTCACGGTGCCGAGGGCAGCTACGGTCATGGTGCCGGGAGAGACTGCGGTCGCCGCGGTGCCGTGAGTGGTCTCTAGAGGCGGACCTCCGCCGGTACCGGCGACTGGGGCTTCGAGATCGGTACCTCGACGCCGAGCGGTACCGTGAGTGAGACCGGCGCCGAGACAGTGAACGGTCCCGAGGCGTTGATCGGCGTCGGGATCAAGGTCGGCGGGACGGTGACCGGCTGCGAGAGCGGGACCGACTGAAGTCCCTTGCTCGATGATCCTCGGCGCCTGGGTGTCTCATCATGGCTGGCTTCCCCGCAGAGGGTACAGCCCGCACCGGCGGCGCCGGGGGCCGGAGGCTCGGCGCCTCTGTCAAAGAGATAAGCTCCCTCGCCTGCGAGTATGTCTCGGGCGTATTTGGGAGTCCAAGCTCGACCTCGGGTGGTGCCGGGGAGCAGGGGGTGGCCGGGCTCAACGGCTCTTCCGGTGCCGGAGCTGCCGGACCCGTGCACTGCGAGTGCACTATCGCAGCCGGAGCCGCAGGTGTTGGCAGTGGCTGGGCGATCGGTCCCGAAGCTGAGACCTTAGCCGTCGCTGGCGCTTTCTTCTTGCGCACCGGAGACGGGGAGCGGTGCCGGGACACTGGTGCCGGTTTCGACGGACGGGATGCTTCCGAGCTGTGCCGGCTCGGTGCCGCCGGTGCGCTGCGGACCGAAGACGATTTCGGCGCCGCTGGGATCGGTGCCGGTGGGCGCAGCGCCGACTCCATCAGGAGCTGTTTAAGCCTAGAGTCCCGCTCTTTCCTAGTCCGCGGCTTAAAGGCTGCACAAATGGGGCACTTATCCGTGTGATGAGATTCCCCCAGACAGCGAAGGCAGGAATCGTGAGCGTCCCCAACGGGCATCAGCCGCTGACAAGCTGAGCACGGCTTGAATCCCGGTGTCTGGGGCATGAGCCCACACCGGGTGGGGAAAAAGGAGGGTAAACCCCCCCTAATTCCTTAAACTACCTTAACTAACTAACTATGATCTAAACTGACTAACTATTTACAAAAAACGGAGAAAACTGCTAGGGGTGTGGAGGACTAAAGGAGCACTCCACAGTTCCAACTAGCCGTCACGGGCGGGAAGAAGGAACTGAGGAGCGGACGGGCCAGCTGGGGTATATATCTAGCGCCATAGCGGCGCCACTCCAGGGGGCGCCCAGCCGGCCCGCCGGAGTTGCTAGGGTAAAAAAGTTCTGAGATGCCATGCACGCGCGGCGCGCACACCTACATGGAATGCATAGGAGCAATCACTCGAAGAAGAACTGCACTTCTGCTCCTAAAACGATTTTCTAATTTTTTTGTGGTATTTTTATTTCCATTGCTTTGTAACAACATGAACTTTCATATCACAAAATACTTTAAAGATCTTCTTGTTGTCCTAGTGCACTGGAGAGATGGGGAGAGTGTCCTCATCTTCATAACATCACTTTAAAAAAGGTTACCCAAGAGACAGAGTATAAATGTATTCCCAACTATGAAGAACCCTAGACCTCAGCAGAGCCAGGCCTCTTTGGGTGTCATTCAAAAAGACATCTGTTTCAGCCACTGGCAGCAGCATCTTTAACAAACAAGCTGCACTTTATATCTCTGGTTTCAGTAAAGATTACAAGGCAGCCAATGTGTTGTCAAAGCTTCAGGAACACAACTATGTGGCTTATCTCTCAAAAGCAGCCCGTTGGGTATATTATCACTGACAGGGTTGCCACTACTCCCTCTGTTAATGGCTCTACTGGTTTCTTGACAAACAGCAACAATATCAAATACTTTCTTAGACTCATAGACTTTAAGGTCAGAAATAACCATCGTGACAATCTAGTCTAACATCCTGCACATTGCAGGCCACAGAACCTCACCCACTCACTCCTATAATAGACCCCTAACCTCTGACTGAATTACTGAAGTCCTCAGATCATGGTTTAAAGATTTCAAGTTACAGAGAATCCACCATATTACACTCATTTAAACCCACAAGTGACCCGTGCCCCATGCTGCTGAGGAAGGCAAAAAAACCTCAGAGTCTCTGCCCATCTGACCAGGAGGAAAATTCCTTCCCAGCCCCAAATATGGCAATTAGTTAGATCCTGCTCATGTGGGCAAAACCCTCAGCCAGACACCTGGGAAAGAATTCTCCCTAGTAACTCAGAGCCCTCCCCATCTTTTAATTTAAATTGGATTTTGAATGGCAATTAAATACGGGTTTATTTAAAAAAAACTATTTAAAATTAAATTTGAAATTGGATGTTAAGGCCTGAACTTATTACAATCTATTAAAATCATTTAAATTAAATACAAAAATAATATTAAGCAGTACATGTTTGCTGCCAAGTTTTAAAGGAAGTCAAACCACTGAATTGGTGGAAGTCACTGACAAAGCACCGGGAGCCAGAGTTTGTTGAAGTACTAAACCATCTTTTGATAGCAGTGACCTCTTCCGCAGGTGCAGAGAAAATATTTTCTTTAGTTCTGTTTATTCAATTTCAGTACAATGACTAGTTCATTCAAAGTTAAGAGACTGACTGGGACCTGAAAAAGCAGGAAAGCTTCTTTTCTTCTTCCAACCTATGACTAAAAACTAGATGTGAGAGGGTGAGTTCTACTGTTTCTAAAATCTTGAAGGACATGATAACGGGGAACAATTGGTTCAGTTCATTAACTACACATTATATAATGCTTCCTTTGCTATATAAATTGGTTAGTTTGAAATGCAAAACATGCTTTTGTAAACTTTTGGTAAACGTTTTTTTCTTATGTAACATTCACTCTTAAGATAGATTTATTTAATAAAAAAAAATTAACTGCTGGTTGTGCGCATTTTTAATTTAATTAGAATTTCCATCCATCCTTGACACAAATCACAAGAAAAATATTTATCGTTATCTAATAAATGGGAAATGCATCATTCACCATTTTCTAACAAAATAAAAAATGTAAAAATTAAGAATATGAATAAATGTAAATTAAGCTATATAACTGAATAAAGAAATGTGTAAAGATACAGTGTATCCTCCTGGTTAGCAAAAAAGAAACATCAAATTTTAATGTCTAGGCTATATTTAGTTGCCAGTCAACATGTTTGAATGGTTAGCAACTAATAAAAATAATAAATCAGGGTTGTGTAGTGAAGGAAACTGCTCTCTGCAGGACCCCTATCTCTTGTTGCAGAAGCTGGCAGGTGTGTGGTAAACGATGCAAGGGATTTCAGGAAGAAAAAGGGTGGTCTCATGCTTAAGGCAACTGAGTGTGGCCGTGGAGACAGTGGTGCAGGAACTAGGGGTGTTACCTCACCCTCTGGCTTGAAGTAGTCATAACAAACACCAAATACATGATATCCATTGTTTCCATGATCAGCACCCCCCACTATAAAAATTGTTCCAGCACCCTGGCCTGGAGAACTGGATTTATCCCTGCCTCTGCCACAGTTCCTTATGTAAAGCTGGACAAGTCTTATAAACCAGATTTTTCACAGGAGGCCGCTATGTGTCCCTCATTTTCTGCATACCTAATCTGAAGTTCTTGGGGTCTGATTTGCAGAAGTGCTGGGTACTCACAGCTAGAACTGAAGTCAATGGGAGCTGTGCTCTGAACATATAAAGTGCTGTAAAATGTTCACTACGCTGAAAACTCAGGTCCTAGGCTTCTCAGCGTGGGCACCCAAACTTAGTTAACACTTCTGACAATTTTGCCTTTAATCTCTGTGCCTTAGTTCCTCATGTATAAAAGGGAGCTAATACCACCTCTTCTCACAAGGGTGTGGTGAAGAAAAAATAATTGATGACTCTTGAGCACTAATATACTATGATGAGAGTACCATAGAACAGCTCATGAGGAAATTCTAATTAATAGTTCTATATTCAAAGGAGGGTTTGAAAGTCATGCCTTTAACAATGAGTATAAAAAGAAATAGAGAGTAGCTACTCATTCAGTGAGCCCCATTCATCATGTGCACGGAATAAGGCAGGGGTTTAGTGGGAAAGAATAGTATGCAATCATGTCATTAAAAGGGACAGAATTAAAGTTACACAGCAGCCGTAATCCTTACATTTCCTTACTGCTGAGTGTGTGGCTTGGCAGTGCTAATGTTCTTTTAATGTAGTGTTTGAGATGTCATTTTATAATCCAGCACACGGAAGAAAAGTTAGGAAGGATTACCGAGGAAGGAAAAGTGTTGAGTGGGGTTCACTCTGAGTATAATGCCCACGTTTATTGGAGGGTTCATACAGTATAAACTAAGTTGGCTGCATTACATCTAGGGTGGTCTTTCGTCTCTCCTCTATCTATGATACCTTTGTTAATGTTTACATTTACAGAAGTGGAATCCTACCAAAATGACAGACAACCAGTCAGACATCAGTATTCAAATGTCAAGTACAAATGGCCTCCCCAGCAGAAAAGAGTCCTCTCAAGACCCATCAGTCAGCAGAGGAACCACTGTGACCTTTCACAACATCTGCTACAGAGTGGAGGTGAAGAGTGGCTTCATATGTTGCCGAAAAACGACCGATAAAGAAATTTTGAAAGATATCAAGTACGTATTTAAACTTCTCTGTCATAGAGTACATGTTCATTTGATTTCCTTTCTTGACTGTTAGGTTCAGATAAGTCACTGAGCCATGAATACCGTGTAATAATAATGTACAGAAATTGGTCAAGATTTCAAAAAAATGGGGGCTCAAAGTAGGCTCCCAAGTCCATATTTAGGCACATAAAAAGGTAATCTGATTTCCAAAAGTGCTTGCATCTTTGAATTCCCATTGATGTCAATAGAAGCTGCAGCATGTTCAGCTCTCTTGAAAATCAGGCCATTTTCTCAGCTGCCTAGATGTGAATGTATGAGCATAACTTAAGGTATTTTTAAAAACCCTGTCTCTAGCTTTGAGTAAAAACTCAAGACTTTAAAAGTAGCAAAGAGTATTATTCTGTAACTAGAACAATGTGTGTGAGAGTTTGGGTGCCCACAATTTTATTGCACTGTTTTCTATTACAGTTATTGCTTAGTAACTGCATGATACCGCTCTTGTTGTCAAGGATCCCTTGTACAATGTTCGCCAGTTTCCAGTTAGATAAGTCTGAACTGCGTGTCATGAAAGTTAGTTGTATAACCTGCCATTCCATGATGTAATTGTAGTCAGTTCTCTAATTTCAGCTCCCAGAATGCATGAAAGGTTGGACCTTTATCTGTACTGCTCTTTGCCCATACAGCATTGCTTAATACACCAAGCTTTCCATGCTGCATAAAGTGAATATATCCACCAAATGAGAAATTTTAAATCCTTATTCTCTTACAAGAGTCCTACTCCACTGTAACTCATTTGATTTAAACAGAGTGCAATGCTGAAGACTTAGATGGTCACAGTTTATAACCAGATTGCTGAAAGGGTACACACCCTCATGTGTGTCAGTTTCTCAAAAATATCAATTTTAATACCATTCCTACTAATGATAAATTTAGTAGGTGCAGGGACCCTTATACTTAATACAATTAGTCCAGCCCTTGTATTTCCTTTCTCAGTCAAAGCTCCTATTGACATCAACGACAGACTTGCCTGAATAAAGACCGCAAGATCCTTTTCATGTTCAGTAGCAACAGTCAGCCGGATCTTATTTATAATGGACATCTTTAGTAATGACTCAAAAATTCTCTAGTCTTTTAACTTTATACCCATTTTAATTTTAACCTGACATTGCTCTGTGGTTCTTGGAATTAACGTTTTATCCAACAGTTAGCTGGAAAGACAATATTAAATATATTTGACATTTCCCAGGGAAGATAGAGTCAGCTCACACAGATTTCCTCACATGATTGGTGGGTCTTTGTATTAATTATTCACAGTTAGACCACAATTACTTTAATGTGATTCCCATGGTGCATTCTAAAGACCTTGGAAGGTTTGCCAAACATGGGTATTTAAGAGGAATCAGGTGATGATGATTTCTTACATTGTGAGGTTGCGTGTTGTGTTTGGAAGTTTGCAGGTTTTTTGAATAATAAAATTGAATCATAAAATTGCTAGTGATAAGTGAATGAAGCACAGATAAAAAGTATTTAGAAATCTTTATTAATTATTAACAGCTTTTACTGTTCCTGGGCTGAAGGTGATGGCTTTTTCCATTTAAGTTCTCTGTTGTTACAGAAGAAATTTGATTGGACATGATCTGTTTCCTGGGTGGCTTTTAAAGTGTGGAACCTGCTTCCTTTGGACAATCCCCTTAGCCCATCTCTGCCCAATTATAAGCATGACTGAAAACATTTCAGAGTTGTTTTCTATTTTAATTCCTGTTGGTCCCTGTGTACAACTCCCTGCTGCCCTTTACTTGGTCTTTAACTATTTTTGATGACTGTTATAATGTAACTTCATTATCTAATTACTGTACTTTAACTGTTTAAGCAGAACACCCGGACATTTTTTATAGGGGAAGGGGGAAAGCGGTGCCTTATGAAAAATAATAATTATAATGGATCGCAGACAGAGGGAAGTAACCAGAATCCAATGACACGAGGCAAGAAATAGCAATCGGGCATTGCCATGTGTGGAAAGTGTTGACTCACCATTAATTAATAATTGCAAAGGGAAATACTGATTGTGAGGGAGCCCTCTACCTGCCTGGTGCTACTTCAGACATTATTAACTAATAATGTTCATATATGTCAGTCGTATACATCCCAGAGTGGAGTTTCTTGCCTGGTCAAAAATCTATTTAGTTATATATGAGAAGCCTACCCAAAGGAAGATTTATTCCAGGTGACTTGCAGACATCAAAAGATTCGCCCCTCACCAGTGAAAATACTCTACTCCTACATTCTGGTTAATTAATTAATTAATTAATTTTTAAATCCTTGTGCTGAGACTGAGAGGCTAAATCTTCTCAAATTTCCTTTATCCCAAGCCATCCCTGCAGTTCTGCTTTCAGGTCATATCCAAAACTGGAAGGGGCCTATTTTCTCTCTCCAGTTTCTATGCACCCAAAATTTTATGTGAAGAGCTCATAAGCTTCCAGTACCCTCTGATTTGAAACTAAACCTCCGATAAATTGTTTATTGTTAACTTTTATTTGTTATTGTAGCAATCTCCATGTGGTAGGCACTTTGCAGACCTGTAAAAAAACCAGTTCTCTGTCTGAAGATCTGACAAACTACATTAGACAAAACACAGATGAAAGAGCGTGGGAAAGGAGTGGACTACAGTATAGTTAAAGTTACTGAGTAGTAGTGGTTCAGACATGACTTCTTAATTACAAGGATATTTTTTGCCCATTCCAAATCTCAGATCAGATAGATACTTTTAGATCCTCTCTGAAGATTTGTGCTACTTCTTGGACTACGAGTGAGTTACCAAGTTTCCATTACTTACCACTCAATCAGCTAGTTTGGCTTTCTTTGTACTTGTATCTGTGAGTTCAGTGCTGTCTTTCAAAAGTAGCTACCTATACTGTATATATAAATAGTTGTTTGTGCAGCTCATTTGCCAGTTCCACAGTCAAACTCCCACTTCAGTGAACAAAGCCTGCATTTACACACACAGACATGCATTTGTACATGCAAACTGTACTTAAGTGCATAATGCTTGTCTGCATGTGCAATATGGAGGCCAGCTGTGAGACTTTGGCCCTTACCACTAAATTTTTCATCTGTAACAATGACCAAAAGAAGGGAAGTGTTGATCATTATCTAGGAAACTACACAGTGTAAATAGCTCCCTACTGTGTTTTATTGAAAGAGTTGTCTCCAAACAAAATGACTGGTAACCCAAATACATACTCAATACCATTTCCTGCTGGCTGCTGAGCCTGAGATAGTTCTTTGCATCTGATGTAGAGTCATTAAGTCAGGTTTCCAAGTATTTCTTTAAATATAGATGCCTTTCCTACATGACAGATGCCTTTCTTACCGAGGGATGGCCAGAGAACCAGGCTTGCTATGATTGCATGTATTCTAGAGTATGTTTGTGCTTAGTATGGCTATACATCAACATATGTCTTGCTATTGTTTGATAATTATAGTTCCTGTGTTGTACTTTTTAGTTAACAATATTGGATATTTCTTTTTATTTTAAGTTAGCAATGTAAACTAAACAAGAGTCAAGTCATTATTTTATGTAACCAACTAGCTTCATAAACCTCAAAAGGATTTGATGCAAAATACATTTCTGAAAATTAATAGAACTAACCTGTAAATGAAACAATGAATGAGAAACCTCTTGGTTTTGTCTTACAGTGGGGTTATGAGACCAGGACTGAATGCAATTCTGGGACCCACTGGAAGTGGCAAATCTTCGTAAGTGTTGAAGCAGTGAAAGGACCTGTTTTACTTTATCCATGTTCCTCACCAAGAGGAATCATACCAACAAGAAAATGCACCTATATATATATATATATATATATATATATATATATATATATATATGTTGTTCCTAAATATATATATATATATATATATATATATATATATATATATATATATATATATATATTCAATATTTAGGAACAACACTCCCAGGGCAAGATTTCAATCTTAAGTCCACCAGAGTAAATCTAAAATAAATCTATGGATTTCAGAGCAGAATTTGACCCCAAGTGGAAATTTTATTTAAAAGTAACAAAAAAGAAAAAAGAGCCAATTTTACTAATTTATTAATATTAATTTATTTTTTTTAGTAAATATGCTCCCCTTATACATCAATCTACAGTACAGCAGGAGGCTTATTTTACTGAAAAAAGATAATTCTGTTCTCTGAGGGGCTTTTTAAAAAATATGAACTATAGTAAGTTGCAAATTTTCAATATGGGAAAGCTTGTGCACAGCCAACTATATACTGTTAACTGTATTTGTCTGCCAGATTTGCCTTTCACTGCCCCCAACTCCTACAGCTTGGTGAAAATGTACACTTCAGAGCTCTTTAAGGTGATGGACTTTTCTTCTTCTAGGCTATTGGATATCTTAGCTGCAAGGAAAGATCCTCATGGGCTGTCTGGAGATGTTTTGATAAACGGAGCTCCTCAGCCTGCCAACTTTAAATGTATCTCTGGATACGTGGTACAGGTAAGTCAGTCTGCAGTGACTGCATCCGCCTTTGTCGTTTTAACATCCTCTGGGCCAAAATGCAGCAGAATTGTCCAATATGAGGTAACTGCAGCAGCTGACTTGTCAAAACTAACCCAGGATATAATTTAGAAACATCACCCATTATAGTTGAAAATGTCAATGGGATAAGCTGATTTCCATTTCCAGGATTATTCCCTGAGCTTCCGCAGACAGTAGGGACCTTCCACGTGTGGCTCTTCCCCTGCCCATACAGAAGAAGCCTGTACAGAATGTTGCTTCCACAGCACCATTGCTCTGCCCATAGAGCTCCACTGAGTTTACAGGTCAAGAGGGGCTGGAGCAGTGGAGGCTTGTGGAGCTGACCCCTCCACAGCACCTTTCACTGCAGAGTAACTGGAAACCCAGGGAGAAGTTTAAACAGCTTGGAACTGTAGAATGTCTGACTGCTAATGGGCATCTACAAGGAGACCCAGCCAATAACAGCACAGTTTCTATTAGTGTACAGTTTGCAAGGGCAAACAAGGCCATTGGGACAGCAATCATCCCTGTAGGACATCATCTGTTTCCATATGGAAAGAGGCTCCATTCCCTATGGATCCTTTGGATCTACAGAGGTAGAAGGAGGCACAGCCTCTCAAATCCACAGCCCTTCTTAACCCCCTACTACTATAGGGGACTGTCTCCAGAAAAACTCTGCAATGTGAACCTCACTGAGTTTTCTCCCTCCCTCCCCACATCTTGTCCTGTGGGTATAACTCTGAGAGTGGGTTATCTGGCCCTATATTATAATTTATTTTCTATCATAGCATGCAGCTACACCTCACATTTTGAAGGTTTGACAAGTGTGTCTATATTCTGAGTTGATCTTTCTTTAACACTGTTCTCTGAAACAGGTCAGAATTCTAACTCATGCAGAGACCTGAGCCTACAAGAAGGTATCAGAAAAACACATCTCAAATTACAGGCATTTCCCTTCCCTATCAGTTGGGTGGGGATGAGTCTTGAGAAATGCTACAGGAAATGTTTAAGCCTGGTAAAGGAATATTCAATTTTACAATTGTTATCACTCTGCTATCTGGCTGCTTTTCCACAATAGGGAGGGCATGACAGCCCACCAATGTGCTGGAGAGATTCTTTGGGGCCACTCCTGCAAGCCTTATATTAAAATTCTACCACCAAATGAAAAGGAAGTTTGGGATTATTTCCCCATCCTTTCTGGATCCTAACCAGAGTTGATTTTACCAGTGGGGTTCATAAAAATGTCACCAGGGCATTCCCCCCCCCCCTTTTACAACAGACCAGATTTCTCTAGGTGGATTGGGATTTTCAAAAATTGTTCCCTCAGCCTCCTCTGCAAGGTCATCACTCCATATCTCCACTTCATGCTCAAAAAGTTGGACACAGCTCTCCACTACCACTATGGTCAATGCATTTTTCAAAGTTAAAGTTTTCCACAAATGTACAGCTCATAAGCTTGTTTGGCCAGAGATGACACCTCCTTCCTTAGGTATGAGAAAGTGTTTTTGCTTCAGTGGGAAAACAAATGAATGGATTCCCCCCTATCTCTTGCCTATCTTCAGTGCAATACTTATGGTTAATTAGAGGCTAAGGGAGAGAAATTTTGAGGGAGACCCCTGTTAAAATATGGTCAGTCCATCACTGACCCATACTCTCTCAAAACAAAGTTAGTAGAGAGCTGTCTAAACTTTTGTATGATTAAACATCAGATAAAAAGTCATTCCCTTTATAAGCAATAAACAAAGCCCAGATAAATTTCCTCCCTTACTCTTCTCAGAACAAATCAAGAAAACCCTCTTCCCCACTCCCCATAATCTAATTCCCCATACCACCCTCTTTGTCCTCCTTTTATACACAGCAGCTGAGGCTGCTAGACTAACGAGCTCAGCTGCATCTGTTCCTCAGCTGCCTTTACCCCTTCACAGTCTTATTCCAAATCTCCACAGCTCTGACAGAGAAAACAGTGGCTTGGTCTTTGCTGTACCTGGGCAACAGCAGCTCATATGTCTAGTGACCTTGCTAGACAATGTACCTCATCACAGCAGATAATGCTTCCTAAATAGCAGTGGTCTCTTGACAGGTGTACAGCTGAAGGAACTGAATGCTTGATTGTGGATCACAGTAAATCAGTCCCTTTTATCCTTTTTAATTTTCTGTATCCTGTCCTAAGGGTGACATTCTGGTTTTCATAGATGTCACATCATTGACTGACATGATTCTTCACTTGAACTATCAGTTTTAAGTTGTTCTGATCTTATAAAGTGAGAAGCTCTAAATTCTGTCTTTTGCTTTCTCTATCCACCGTGTCTCTCTCTCTCTCACTCTCTCACACACACACACAGGTGTTCCCTTCACATGTAATATATTTCTTCCTTCCCACCATCTCCTTTTCTCTTTCAAATTCAAAATGTATTTGGCACCAGGTTTCCCTACTCCATCAGTAGTGATTTGGCACTTTCTTGGTTCCTGGCTGCCTGCATGGTGTTTTCCCTTAAGCTGCTGATTCAGATCCAAGAGAGAGACTGCAGATGGGAGTTGCATCAGTTGTCAGGGCCACCTGAAGCCAGAGTATCAAGGAACAATGATGCATCATGTAATGGGTTCCTACAATGCATGTATTTAGTTAAACAAGTACTGATCCAAAAGAGGTAGTAGGACTGAATGTATCCACACAGAGCTCCAGTCTGCATTTGCTTTGTCAATAACCCTTAGCCCCTACATGTTCAAAATGCTGCCCATACAATACCTAATAAATAAGTATTATTATACCCATTTCACAGAGAGGTAAACTAAGACAGGAAGGTCAAGGAACTTGCCTGAGACCATCTAGTCAACAGGAGTTGCTAAATCCCACAAAGTGCTGAATACTGTGACCCTGATCCAGCAAAAAACACTTAAACATTCACATGCTTAAAAAATGAAGTGTGTGTTCATTCTCATGAAACTACTCATGTACTTAAAGTAAACATAGAATAATTGCATTGGGGCCACAGTGCTCAGTATGGGGCATAATCTAGCCCTGGTGCATTCAAACTCAGTGATTCCTCACTCTCTACACTAGGCTCATTCCTCCTGGCCAGGCTGCCTACCCTCTGCTCTGGTAACCTCAAGAGAGGATTCAGTGTAAATCAGCAGTTTCACAGCACTCCATGGAGCTGTTCTCACAACCTTTCTGCACTTGTTAGTTTTTGCTTAGCTGTGATCTGCAGTTACCATATCCTCAGATATTTGAAGAAAGATTTTATTCACATCTGTAGAAAGAACTCTTTCCAGATACTGATTCTGCAGGGTGCTGAGCACTCTCAACCTCCATTAAAGACAATAGGAGTTGAGGGCACTATTTCCAAGAGGTGATGCTCAGCACCTGGGCAGGACCAAATCCAGAATCATTTTGTTGACAATTTTCAACTGTATTAATTAAGGAAAAACCTATGTTTGAATTTTTCGTTGTGTTGCCATTGTTTAACTGCTCTGCAAAACACTCTGGGCAGGGAGACATTTGGACAGTGTATATACATGTGTTGATTTATTGATATTTCTTCTATTTGAACATATAGGATAGTCCCTTGTTGCCATAAATTGCACAAACATGCAGAGACTAGTATTGAAAGCAAATATCTGATGAGATGTTCAGGTTTTGAAGATCCAGCCTATTTGATTCTAGCAGCTGTCACTGCCATACAAATGCACTCTGCATGTAAAGTATGCACGTAAGATGCATGTGCAAGTCCCAGAAAAGGAAACATGAAGAATGAACATTAAATATGTAATTTTGTTTACTTAGGATGATGTGGTGATGGGAACCCTAACAGTGAGAGAAAATTTGCAGTTTTCAGCAGCACTCCGGCTACCCACATCTGTGAAGGAACGGGAAAAGAAGGAACGAATTGACCAGATCATCAAGGAACTGGGTTTGGCCAAAGTGGCAGATTCCAAGGTAAACTGTCATATTATGGTGCCCAATTAATGGCAAATATTAAATAATTTTAGACGATAAAATAGCTCCACTTTAGCAGGGGTGTTTTTGATTTAGTGGCTTATTCTAATAGCAGAAGAACTGATAAACTCCAGCACAGCTGCCTGTTCCCATAGTATCAATGAAGATAAAGGCTTGTTACTTCTGTGCTTATCCTTAAACTATCAGACACAGGAAAGCAGGTGACCCGAGTGTCATGAAGAAACTTAGATTTCAGGGTGAAAACTTTTAAAGGGGGGTGGGGAGGGGCTTCTTTCTGCAACTTTCAGAGTTGCTCTATTGCCTTACACAATGTCAATCATTAAATCCATATTTGAATCCATAGTCATAATATAATCACCCAGAACTCTCCCAGAAGTTAATGTGCTGTTAAAGGCGTTGGATGTTCTTTCTTGAATACTTTGAAGTCAGACAAAATGACACAAGCTGCTTGTTTTGCACTAGGTTGGCACCCAGTTCATTCGTGGGGTTTCTGGGGGAGAGAGAAAACGGACCAATATTGGAATGGAACTCATTACTGACCCCGCAGTCTTGTTCTTAGATGAACCAACTACTGGATTAGATGCCAGCACTGCCAATGCTGTCTTGCTGCTCCTGAAAAGGTGACTGCAATGGAATCACTGGGAAAGAACCAGCTTTGACAGAAATGCACTCCATAGATCTGCTGTTAAAATGTAGTTAGAATGGTTAACGTGTAGTTACTATATTGCTGGGCTTGTTTTATTCCTTTTTGTACCTTGCACTGGATTCTTGAACAACAGGTTGAACTGTGTTTATTTACTGATTTGTATTGGAAGGAATTTGAAAGAAGAAAACTCCACACTGAGCACAGATATTTGATACCTCTATTATTTTCCACTTTACATTCAGGATGTCGAAGCAGGGGAAAACAATAATATTTTCCATTCATCAGCCCCGGTACTCCATATTCAGATTGTTTGACAACCTGACATTATTGGCTGCAGGAAGAATGCTGTACCATGGCCCTGCTCAGAATGCCATTGAATACTTCAAGTCTATTGGTGAGCTTTCTTCTGGAGCTTCAGTCACAACAGTGGACACTGAAAGGAACTTGCTTAAAATGCAGTTGTTTTGAAAAATGACTCAGTAAAAATGACTCTTGAATCATGGGATTCAATGGTTAATGTGCCTCATTGTTTCCTATACCAAAACATGAATTTTTTTTTAAGATAACAGTAACATTAATGCAAAGTTGAAAAACCAAGCACTCAGAAATTGAGAAATGCAGAGTTGAGGATGAAGGCTAAACCTTAACTGTACCTTCTGTGCTTATTAGTAATTACTTTAAAAGTAAAAAGTAATGCATGTTATATCATAGTATTTAGTTTTGCTATATGAATTGTACACTAAGGCTTCAATTCAGTAAAACACTTAAGCACTTTACCCATAGATATGTGGGTTCAGTAAATCCAAATGATTAAACCTGCCATAAGGAGAAGCAGAAAAATGACTTATCATTAAGTCTATTAGTACCAGCTGATAGGTCAAAATAGAATTAGCAACAACAGACAAGCAGTTAGAATTTGGAAGGGCTTATTTGTCAGTTGTCACCTTTGGTTATTTTGAATTCTTACAGCTTTCCATTGTGGTGTAAGTTAGTACTCAACATAAGTAAGGGTATCATAGTCTGGCCTATGGTATATTACCTCAAATGCTTTTCCATACATGTTACCATCTGTAGAATGACTTGCTTTAGAGAACTAACACTGTTTCTCTGTAGGTTATGAATGTGAGCCATACAACAATCCTGCTGATTTTTTTCTGGATGTCATTAATGGAGACTCAACTGCTGTGGTATCAAGCAAGGCTGATGTTGATCTAGGTATAAAACTGAAGTTCTTCATACAGTAAGAAGCTGATTTGCAGGGTGACAAAATGTGTTTTGGATTTAACCACTCTGACTCTTTCCTCAAACAGTAAGGACTGCTCTGCCAATGACTTCAATAGCAAAACTCCCATTGTCTTTCATGAAAACCAGATCCAGCGCCCTGTTGTGATACAGTAGTACCAAAAACCAAAATTCGATAACTCTTTGTAACTATATGCTTTGCATGTGTACTTAATGCATACAATATTTGTCATGTTATTGGACTGATTTTGTTTTTCCATTTCTGCAGTGGTAGTTTGTTGCTCATAAATTCAGCTGAGGTAATCAATCATTAGTATCACTTTCTTCTGGGACTGGACCATAGGTGGTTATTGTAATCACATTAACACTGCTATAGATTGTTCTACTACAACCCCATGTAGGGATTGATTCTTTTTAATCTCAACAAAATTATACAGTGCGAGGCCCGCTCTACACACAGACTCTGTACAGCTATAACTATTTTAGTTAGGGATGTGATTTTAAAAAATGAAATAACTATATTGGTACAACTCTTAGTGTGGATGCAGTTACTCTAGTATAAAGATTACTTACATTAGCATAGTTTATTCCCGTATGTAAAGATGAACAAACTATATACGGGTATAAGTACTTCTATACCGATATAACTGCATCCACGCTCCAGGGCACTGTACCACTTAACTATGCCACTGTGATTAAAGCAGTACAGCTTTTGTGTGCAGACAACCCCTAACTTGTGAGGAAAAGGTTATTTAAGCAATGATTGGCTGTGAGACCCTTCATTCCATGTGGTAAATCTTTGTTACTGAGAGTAAAATTTCTCATTTGCAGGGAGTCCATTTTCCCCTTTGACAGCCTGATCCAAAAGTGACATCAAGGGAAAGACTCCCATGGAGTTCAATAGGTTTTGGATCAGGCCCTATATGCACACATGCTGTAGGAGGAAAACATATCCCTTAAGAATGAAGAGACTCAATCAAGGTTGCAGAATGATCCCTGCACAGTATTGGAAGAGTTCCTCAGGGACTCTCCTTTGCTTTCTGTTGAATTAAAGTAATTGCTAGTGGTTTTTTTGCCCTAAACTAAAAAATGAATATTGAAGTTTTCAGAGACTATAACAAACAAGTGCCTGATTCTGCTTCATTGAATTCAATTGGAGCTTTACCATTGACTCCAATGAGTGCAGGATCAAGCTCCAGATGAGGAGGGCGAGTTCCCCGACACCAAAAACCTATACTGTAACAATCCAGAATTGAATTAATCACAAAACAAAAAACAAAAGTGCAAAAATAATAAAAGCTGGGGTGTTTTCAATACCCATAAATAACTGAGTGTTAGCATATTAGTGACATTTCCGCACTATAATATAAAAATGAATTCACCCTTGGCCAGGTGTAACTGATTTAATAATGGTTTAAACAAACCATTATTAAAGTATCAATTCTGCTGCACAATGTAGATAAAATATAAAACTTTGGCCTATAAGATCTAGAGAAATCCCCCCCTCTGCCCATGCAATTCTTGTGTTTTATCATTCTAATCATGAATTGTTTAGAAGATTTATTTATTTATTTATTGAGTCTTTCACACTTGGTAGATTTGAGAAACCAAAATGAATGCAATGATTTCAAACTGATATAGATCAACCGATTCTGGTGAACAGGCAGATATAGCCGTAAATTGTATTGTCTGGACGACAACACAGGGACAGATTCTCTCTGGCCCTGGAGGTGCACAGTATTTTGTATCTCATACTTCTAGACTGAGTGGAATGTATTAATTTATCAATTATAATGGCCTATTTAGTTATCTCATTGCTTAGTAACCAAAACTCTAGCATAACTCTGTGGGCTTGATTGCTGGAGAATTACTTTTTTCTATGAATTCAATAAAGGTAACCAAATATTTTTTCTCTTTAACCTGAAGATAACATTGAAGAACACATCAACCGTGATAAGACTTTGGCAGAGAACTTAGCAGAGCACTATTCCAGTTCCACCTACTACAGAGAAACAAAAGCAGTATTACAGAACTTTTCTTTGGAGAATAAAAAGAAAGTGAAGACAATTTTCAGACAAATTACGTATACCACTTCCTTCTTTCATCAGCTCAAGTGGGTGTCGAAACGCACATTTAAAAACTTGATAGGCAACCCTCAAGCCTCCGTAGCTCAGGTAATCATAGTTAATATAACAGTTCTAAGTCCAATTTGATTTAGAGACCATTTATATCTGAAGATGGGCTAGGCACATTTTTGCACCTGCAAATTATTGGGCCTAAAATTTGCATCTAAAACAGGGGTCAGTATCTGAAAATCTGTGCCATAAAATACTAGGCTAAATGATCCCAAATAATCAGCATGACACGGACATGCAACAATTTATTAACTTACATTTACCATTATTTTAAGTGTGTGTGGGGCCTGAGTCTCCTCACACTTATGTCATTAACGACACAATTCTGCCACACTGACTCACAATAAGTAGTACCTTACCCTGCAAGTAGTCCCCTGCAACCATGCCGTGGTACACTGAGAATCTCATCCTCACCTCTGATCTGTGCACTATGCAAGTCATCTGTACGCCAGGATCTGGCCCACTGCGTTCTTTTTTTTTAACAAAGGGAAAGTAAATTAACTCTCAACATATAATTATGTCCTAGTAGCTGAGTCAAAGAGAGTCTCATAGTCTCCTAATATATATGCAACTTCACATAACGTTGAAATGGCTGCACCTGAGGACCATGATATGTTATGTAAAATATATGTAATACAAAACATAGATTGGATGTAACATGTCTTAAAGGAGGGGAAGCATATTCTATAGTGCAGAGTCTACATGACCTTCTTGAATTTCCAAAAATGCAATGTTAGCACAGTATAATAATGTTCATGGATTTTTAAAATCTACAAGTTGCCTTTAAATAAAGAATTTGTTATTGATTTCTTCTGGGGAAGAAGAAATTAGGAAATAACATTTATCGTCTTGATCCTGAGGTCCTTAATCCAGCAACACTCCCCTTTGAATTTTATCTGAGTAATACGAGAGGAGATCGAACCCATAATAACAGTTGTACACTATCACCGTTCTAAATTATCTGGATTAAGAAAAAACATCTTGAGTAAAATAAAATCAATACCAAAGGGGAAATCTGTTCAGAATCCATCCAGTTAAAAGGTTTTGAGTGTGTGTATCTATATCTGTATGTTGATAGTATGGATATCTCAAATAATTTCATTGCAAAAGCTTGACCTTGTGACAAGAATTATGCTTACAAGAGCTTTCTAATACTCCAGGGTTAATGGTCCTGACTTTTTTCTCACAATCTTTTCTAACTCCCAAACCTCATTAGGAATGGATTTCAAACACAGTCTATAAATGGTACACAGTTCATTAAGCCATGTTTGCTAATCCTCTCCAAATTGGTCTTGATATGATCCTTTTTTCCCCACTACAATTGGCTTAGTGGCTGAATTATCCCTGACATTTGGTCCTTTCGGCAGGTTCTTAATGATATGGTACCACGTATCAAATGCTTTACAGTGTTAAGACTCATGCATCCCTCATGCTTAACCATGACTGAACTGCCTGATACCATCATTTTTGCTGAGATTTTCTTCACTTCTGCTTAGTCTTAAAAAATTGTGACATACAGATTTAATCATCCAGATTATATCACTGGATTCACTGATAATTTTGCTATTGAAAAAAATTCCAAGTTGCGTGTTTCAATTTACACAGAGCCAGATTCTGATACCCTACTTATGTTGAGTAGCATTTACTGCATGAGTAGAGTTCTGTTTAGTGCAAAGCTGTAAGAATCTGGCCCTTAGGGTTAAATCCTGCTCTTCTTTAGAGCAAAAAGGGTACCAGCAGCTCCAAACCGACAATCCACAAAAGCCAGCATGCTAGGTGAGGTCAGAGCTGCCTAAACTAGCCAATGGGAGATACTGACCAGAGGCGGGAGTCCTCCCCTCTCTGGGAGATAGGAACCTAAATCCAGGAGGCAGAGAGGGGCCTAGCTCTATTTAGTAATCCACAAGTGGGCACCCATTATCTGGAGTCAGTCAGCATAGCTACCTAAGGCATTTCTTGTGGAAATAGTTAGGTACCTGCTTCACACCACCCAGAAACAGCCACTGGAGGAAGTGGAGATGGTGCTACTTTATAAGTTTCAGTCCACTGATTAGAACACTCACTTGGGATGTGGGAGACCCATGTTCAAATCCTCCTTCTCTGCCAGAGGGGGAGAAAGGATTTGAACAGCAGTCTCCCACCTCTCAGAAGAGTGCTCTAACTACTGAGCTATGGAATATTCTGAGGTGGGGCTCCCTCAGTCTCTCTTGCTGAAGCTGTTCCACTGTGGATAAAAAAATGAAAGTGTGATTAGGGCAGGGGAACTGGACCTGGGTAGGTTCCCTAACCACTGAGTCATCGCCCCACCCCTTTTCTGGCCTAATGACTGCTCCACTATGCATAAATACTTAAATAGTCATAGTCTGGGATTTAGGCAACTAAGTGCATTTGTGGTTCCCACGCCGAGTTTTTGCATGCTCTAGACCAGGGGTAGGCAACCTATGGCATGTGTGCCAAAGGCAGGGCTGGCTCCAGGCACCAGCTAAAGAAGCAGGTGCTTGGGGCGGCCAATACCAAGGGGCAGCACTCGGACCGCTATTGGGGTGGTACATCCGGGTCTTCGGCGGCAATTCGGCAGTGGGTCCCTCAGTCCCCCTTGGAGCGAACGACCAGCTGCCGAATTGCTGCCGAAGAGTGGAGCGGCGCAATCGCCCTGCCACGGCTTTTTTTTTTTATTTTGCCGCTTGGGGCGGCAGAAAACCTGGAGCTGGCCCTGGCCAAAGGCGGCAAGTGAGCTGATTTTCAGTGGCACTCATACTGCCTGGGTCCTGGCCACCGGTCCGGGGGGCTCTTCATTTTAATTTAATTTTAAATGAAGCTTCTTAAACCTTTTAAAAACCTTATTTACTTTACATTCAATAGTTTAGTTATATATGATAGACTTCTAGAAAGAGGCCTTCTAAAAACATTAAAATGTATTACTGGCACACGAAACCTTAAATTAGAGTGAATAAATGAAAGACTCAGTACACCACTTCTGAAAGGTTGCCGACTGCTGCTCTAGACCTTCTCCATCTTCCAATCTCTGATCACCCTCTATCTAGGTACCATGAGTACATTTCTTTTCCATCTGTATTCACCACCTAAATATTTTATGTAGTTTTTGCAATTTTGAACTTTAAAAAAAAAAGTTCATTACAATACAAATTTAAATTGTAGTTCTCTTTGTTAATTATTTATTTTATTTTATTTTAGCTGTGTGTTACAATTTTCCTGGGACTAGTTGTAGGTGCCATTTTCTTTGGGATAAAAGATGATCTTACCGGTGTGCAAAACAGGTTAGTCAACTCAGGGAGCGAATCTCAACGGGGCTGACAAAACTTTGCTGTTACCATCATAAGATAATGAAAAATTTTGAGGCTGAAAATGAACTTTTCTTGTCTTTTGTGAGATACCATAACTACCACTTTAGAACAAATGCATACCTGTAAATCATAAATTACAAAATAAGCGCCGGTCCTGCCATGAGCTCTATGTGGCTAGATCCCTTCACCTGCATGAAGCTCATTGCAGACTTTCAAGGCCTAAGGACCCATTTCTGCAACCCTCACTCATGTTGTCTACTACCTTGTGCAAGTAGTCCTGGTGAAATCAGTGGGGCTACTTGCATAGTAAGGTACTCTGCACGGCAAGTAAGGGTGGCAGCACTGGATCCTAAGTTTGCAGTGAAAGATTCCTGAAAATTATACAAAATATTCAAAATGCATAACTGTACATTAACCACTTCAACAATTAAACAAACAGTATCTGGAAAGACTTCTCTGAGGTAAAATTCAAGGGCCAAATTTTTCAGACTTTAGTTGCCTGAAGTTAGGCAACTAAAGCCCTGATTCTGTAAGCACTTACGCACATGCTTAACTTTACAGAGGTGAACCTAAAAAGGTTACTTTAATGTGTGTATGACTGGGGCCTAAGTTAAGTGTATTTGGTACCTAAATAAAAGTGGCCTGATTACCAGAGTGATTGAACATCTGCAACTGTGGGAGCTGTTGGTAGTCAGTACCTCTTAAAATCTGGCTATTTTTATTAAAGTGTCTCAGAATCTGGGTATGCCAGGGGCTTAAATTTGGCATCCATATTTGACAATTTTGGCCTTTCATTTTTGCAGGTAAACCCATCTCCAGTTGCTCATAATTTTCTCAAATTCCTTGTAGACTCAAATTTTTGGTCTCATATTTGTGCTCAGTCTGTAGGTGATTTAAACAAAGTATTGAGTAAAGTCAGTCAAATCATTTTTCATTCATTTCATTCTGATGTTACCCACATATTCCAGTCATAAACATTGAACTCAGTTAGCTCAAGATTTGCTAAAGCTTCAGTCTGAGGGCCAAACCTGCTTCCGTTGAAGTTAATGGAAGTTTTACCATTAACTTAACCAGGAGTGGGCTGAGTCTCTTAACTTGTTTAGTAGATCTCACTGAAACTTAAAAAATTATGCAACTATGAAGAAAAATGGTTTAGCAGTTTGAATGAAGATGGTTTAAAACTTTTCTACTTGTTTTCCCAAGCCTATTTTAAGGACACATTTATTCAGGATTCATGTGCTAATGACATCTCACTTAATGACGCCTTGCTTCTCTGGTGATAGGTTATTAAACGTTGTGAATTAGTTGAGTAAGCCAACAAGACAAAAAAAGCATAATAAAATATACTTTTTCCATTTATATTTTGTAAAGAAATCTTAGTTATATAAATCCATCCTACAGTTTACACCTTTAAATCTTGACTGAGAAATAAGGAGAGAAACAGACAATTTGTGCATGAATTATGGAGTATGTGGAATAGCAAAGCACATACTAGTGAATGCCAGTAGTTCTTTGGAAGAGTTTAGACATAGTCTATTATCAAAACTACTGAAACTATATTAAAAATAACTAACTGAATAAAGCACTTATGTAGCTGATTTTATAAGTGTAAATATTTGTTTTACCATAGAATTGGAGCAATGTTCTTCGTGACCACCAACCAGTGTTTCAGCAGCATTTCAGCTATTGAACTTTTTATTGTGGAAAAAAAGATATTTATGTAAGTAAAGCTTGATGTAATAGGTAACACTGCTTATTGTTAGCGATGCTTATTCAACTGCTAGTCTTTTTTGTTGCCTTACTAAACTGTCATCTAGATATGACAATTTAGATATTCAGACTGGTCAAATTAAAAAAAATGTTTGCAATGAATATTACTTGCAGTGAATAATCTTGTTTATGAGTTGTTTGCAAACCAATTATCATTTCTTTGGATAGTTTTGTCCATAAATGCTAATAGTTTGGATAAATACTATTCACTTCTGTTACCAGAATCATATGGAGTTGATACTAATTGGATACTTGGAACGTTACAGGCTTTATGAGTCACGAAATGAGAGAATTACATATTTCTGTAAGTTAAGTGTATTTGATGATGTAAGATGTACACTAAAGACTGTGGCCCATACTCTGAGAGGTTTGTGTACAGCAATATGCATGTATATTTGCATATGTAATTATCAAAATTATAATGACATCTTATTGGCCATTTGCATGTGTAATTACAGTATGTGCACAAATACAGTCTTATTTTTCCATCTGGAATTGCATGCATGACTTATCAAAACCTGTCCATATGTGAAAATGATTTGATTGCTTTATAATTGATATAATCTGTAATATGTTTTATATATTTCTCTGTTCTAGACATGAATATATCAGTGGGTACTACAGAGTGTCTGCATACTTCATCTCAAAGCTAATGGCTGATCTAATACCAATGAGGACTTTACCAAGCATCATCTTCACCTGTATAATTTATTTCATGTTAGGCAAGTGCCCTATTCACAAGCTGCATTAAAACTAAAAAGAACATTGCTTCAGAACCAACAATGTACACTCATTTTATGCCTCTGTCAATCATTTCAGGTATCCAGGAATAGGTTGTGTCAAATCTTCCTTCTTCCACTTTAAAAAAAAAATCATTTTCTCTTTTTAAACTCCATGTACCAATGTGGCATCATTTCTCTTGCTTGGTGAGTGAAATGTCATGAGATTGCCATTGGTGCTGCTATGCAATTTGCTGGTCTGGGCACACTTGCAAAGTTTCAAGCACTCTTGTCATAGTCTGTGATATGTCCCATCTGCACTTTTATTGGAAACGGGTTTAAGCATCATTCCTAGATGGTTCCATCTCACTAGCTTCCATGCCATTATCTTTTCTTTTAGTGACTTTTAATCATTCTAGCACAAAATATTTTTCATTACATTTGGCCCTGCTGATAAAACCCCCTGTAAAAGAAAAGTGTGATTATAAAAACTCAAGCTCCTGGGAACTGATATTAGCCTGCTCTTTTCAGTCATTTCCCCTGGTAGTAAGGACAATTTTAAAATTGCAGACATCCATGTTAGACCATTCATGCAATTTCAAACACCATGCCTGCTACACATTTCAGGAAGGTCAGATTGAAATATTTAATGGAGCAAGAAATTCAGACAAGAAACTTTCAGTATGTTTCAAAACTTAATAAAGAATTAATAATAAGATATTAGCAGACCAAGGTGCAGGAACTAGGGGTTCTGGGGGTACTGCTGCACCCCCTGGCTTGAAGTGATTTTCATTATATAAAGGTTTACAGCTTAGTTCAATGGCTCTCAGCACCCCCACTATACAAATTGTTCCAGCACCACTGTAAACAGAATGCAAGTACAGAACAAAAATCATCACTTGCTCTAGTCTGAGTTTTTCCCTTAAAGAAACAAGACATTATCGCACTATTAGGATATACAGACTACAGAGAGAATGTTTACATGGCTGTGAAACAGGGGCGATTCAGAAACTAATGCCTAATCTACAGCTGCCAACAACCCCTGACTCACGAGAGTCCCATCCCCAATGGAAACGGGTGAAATAATATTGGATATTTATTGCATGTGATCTACTGCTGTATGGGGTGAGGCATGAGCTGCTTCTTGTTCAGTTTTTCTGTGATGATAACTTGAGCCCTTAGTGAATCAGGAAGTCTCCTCCTTTATCTTGGCTTGGCTGAGACATGTTACAGCTTTTTCTCCCTCCATTTAATTGAAAAAGTCCATTACAATCCCCCATCTCCTTCCACAAATACTGTATAAACATCAGTTCTATTCTAGACAAAATCCCTAGTCTTTGTGCCCATGGGAGTCTGAACTTCCTTTCCCCAACCGGCAAGGCATAGGAATTTGGGGCACTGATCCTTGGACCTTGCAGCCAGTGATCCAAAGTGTATGGTGTGGTGGTGCAAAGAGAGCAGATTTCCTTGAATCAATCCTCCCACAAAATTTATTCTAATAAGTGGGGCCAACTACATACATTAAGATAGTACACATTGACTATGGTACAAGCTCTGACAAAATTATACTAACAACCTTCTTGTTCTGCTCCCTAAGGTTTGAAGCCAAGAGCAGATGCCTTCTTTATAATGATGTTTACTGTTATGATGGTATCCTACACGGCCACTGCTATGGCTCTAGCGATTGCAACAGGACAGAATGTAGTGGCTGTAGCTAATCTACTCATGACCATCTCGTTTGTTTTTATGATTGTGAGTAGCATTATTATGTTTTTATTTATTTAGACGTAAACCCAAGCAACTGTGAAGTTCAGAGCCAGATTGAGATCTCAATTTGAATTCTGCAAAAAGATCAAGAATCTGGGGCTTTCATGTTCCACTTTGTCCCAGTACATACATTAACCAAAATTGCAAAGTTCAGACTTGTTTCTGAACTTCTCCAGAAATTTGGGGTTAAGGTGGGTTTTGGATCTGATGTTCTAGTTAGGGCCAAGTTTTAGTGATGAAAATAATGGGGAAGAAGAAGGGAGGGATCATGCCACAGCTAAGAGTGGATGTGGCATGGTGCATGATGCTCCATCTGCTCTGCAACTAGTGCATAGTCCCCTGTAAGACTGTTGCAGCCAGCATGATTTAGAGAGGACCTTAGCTGATCCAGGGCTGGGGGAGCAGAGAAGTGGCTTAGACTCACATTTCCACTGCTCTCCTCAGCTGAGCCAAGGATAAAGTCCCTTAAATTATGAGACCACTAACTTACTAACCATCAACAAGGAAGCCAACTATCTATTAATAGGCCACATACAAAAGAGATGTGAGTTGGCTGCAGTGCAGTGTGGATAGAAGCATGTCCAGTTTTCCACGTGGGGAAACGCTGCATTGGACAGCGATCTCAGGGCCACTTGAGGAAAACTTTTCCCGAACATTCTCGGTGTGGCTCTTCAAAAGTGCCTGTCTGCCTTGTTTTTATCTAGTTGCCATAGAGAAGCAAAGGCAGAGTTTGGAGAATAGAAAATACAATTTCATATTATAAAAACCGTAGCTTAGCAAAAACCTGATTTGAGGTTCTTCCCTAACAACTAAAATCATAGTACATCAGCAACCAACTTCTTTAGGAGTTTACTTGTGTGTTCTGACTGGAGGATATGAACCCCTTATTATCCTCCACTGTAATATGACCCAGACTTCTGTATAGCATATAGACCTAATGGGAGTTACTTGTGCACATTTGATGAGTAATGGTGACTCTGGGACTTAGATGTTTTATTGTGTCTTTACGGTCTACAGATTTTCTCTGGGTTGTTGGTAAATCTTACAAGCATCATGTCTTGGCTTTCCTGGCTGCAGTATTTCAGCATCCCTCGATATGGCATGACAGTAAGTGCTATGTTTTCCTGTGCATTGTGTTTAGAAGTATTTGTGAAAATGGACCATCTGAATCTGATGGGAGAAATGAATCCAGGTATCATAGATTAGTGAGTAAAGAGCAAGTTATTTAAACATATGGAAATTAAAACTTGACATGGCATACTTTAGTCAGGTATCATGAGGCGTTTCTGGATACAGCAGCTAAAGATGATTGTAAGAGGTTAAGTGTCTCCTATCTGCAAACAGTTCAAATGTGCAGAGATGTGCAGGTATTTAAATAACTATATATCTCAGTTATAACTATATTGGGATACAGTTTGCATAAAACACTATATAAATTGAAATAGTATTGTATTACTTAAACAAAAGAAATTTGCTGTCTTTCACATAGTTGCTTCAGTCACAGAGAATATTTAGCTTTTTAAAAAAAACCTGAAAGTGAATAGGTGGAATCATACGAGTAATTGCAGGAGGTGGACTGGATAAGAGTTGGATCTTTTCCATCTCTAACTACTATGATCTTATTTTTAGGAAGCTGAGTCAGTAATGCAGTTATGATGGAAAATATGGAGTCTTTTGAAAGCGCTGGGTTAGACAGCTGCTGTATAAATGACCTCTGTCATATGGGGTGCTGAATAAGCTATATTCTTACATCATGTATACAACTATACTCTTACAACAAAATCAGCTATGCCACTGTTAGAAAAGGTGGATTTGTCTGAGATCATAAGCTATGTTGCCATAACATTTTTTAAGATAAATTTGATTTTTAGTAAGTATCTGATCCAGCTGGTTTGTCATCTCTTTAATAGTCATTCAGTTGTTTTTTTCTTTTATCTTAAAAGGCTTTGCAAATTAATGAATTTACTGATCTGAAATTTTGCTCTGGTATCACTAATACAAGTCAGACTGATACGAACTGCACACAGGTTAGCCAACCGTAAGTATATATTTTGCATTAAAATGAATTCCACTACTGTACAAGGCATCTACAAGACTGCAAGGGTTTTTTGAGTGCTCGAGAATTTGACATGCATTCACCTCCTACAGTAGGATTCTTTACAGTAATATTTCTTTAGTATTAAGAAAAAAAGCATTTGGGTTTGTTTTTTTCCATTGTATGTGCTAAGATAACATGCTACAGAGGCCATTAGCAAAACAACCAGTAAAGGTATTCATAGCAATATTGATATGCCTTTGTCACTTTGCATTCATTATGTCTATTAAAACAAAAACACTCCCCCCCCGCCAACAGCATATCAGGCAACCTTGCAATATCTATTCACCCACTCTCCTCGTAGCCTCTCCTGCTACAAAACTATTAATCATACAACATGAAAAAGAAAATTATAAATTGAAAAGAAAATGATCTCTTATCTTGGGTACTTATATGATCCCCTGATCATAGTATCTGACCACTTCACAGTCTTTAATGTAATTATCCTCACACCACCACTGTGGGGAAAGGAAGTACTGTTATCCCCCATTTTACAGACTGGGGAGGCACAATGGGTATGTCTACACTGCATCTGGGAACAAGCCTCCCAGCCTACATCTATAGACTTGTGCTAGTGGGACTCATGCTAGCATGCTAAAATTAGCTGTGTAGACATTGCACCTGGGTCTCCCAAGCATGGAAGGGAGGCTTGAGAGCCTGAACAAAGCAACATCTACACAGCTAGTTTTAGCGGATTAGTATTAGCAGGGCTTGCGCAAGTCTGTGGACCCGGACTGAAAGGCTCATTCCCAGATGGAGTGTAGACATATCCAGAGAATAAGGCCTGGTCTACACTAGGAAATTAGGGTGGTATAACTATGTCACTCAGGGATGTGAAAAATCCACCCTGATTGAAGCAGTTAAACCAACTTAACCTCCAGTGTAGACAGTGCTAGGTTGATGGGAGAATTCTCCTGTCAACCTAGCCATGCCCCCCCTTGGGGAGGTGAAGTACCTATGCCATCGAGAACCTCTGCCGTTGGGGTAGTTAGTGTCGTCACTGAGGTACTACAGTGGTGCTGCAGCATCACTGCAGCATTTTAAGTATAGATGCACCCTAAGTGACTTATTCAAAGTCGCACAAAAAAGTTTGTGGCAGAACTGGATATTGAATTTGGGCTCTTCAGTCCCAGGTTAGCACCCTACCCACTGGACAACCCTTTCTGGGTAGTTTAAATGTGTGTAAGGTGTTGTAATCTTATCTCAAGTCAATCAAGAGAAGAAAAAATGGAATTTAAATCTTTAGGTTCTGGGGGTCAGGAACTCCTGACATGTGAAATGTCTCCATGCATTTTTCTTAAGACTTGGCTGCTGCAAAAATGCCTTTGTTGTCATGTGGTATTCCAGCTTAAATGAACATAACATAACAGACACCTAACAAAGGATTCACTTTTTAAAATCTTTGTATGTATTTGTAGGTATTGTACCGGAGAAGAATATTTGAAAAACCAAGGCATTGAGGCAACTTCCTGGGGCCTGTGGCAGAATCATGTGGCTCTTGCATGCATGACATTAATTTTCCTTACAATTAGTTATCTGAAACTGCGCTTCATGAAAAAGTTATCTTAAAACAAAAAAGTGTAAATAAACTGTAATTCACACTGTTTGGATAGTTTTATAAGTTAGAAAACTGACTTGATTTT
The DNA here is from genome assembly GCF_016161935.1 of Mauremys reevesii. Taxonomy (NCBI): domain Eukaryota; kingdom Metazoa; phylum Chordata; order Testudines; family Geoemydidae; genus Mauremys; species Mauremys reevesii. The sequence goes on along the minus strand of NC_052627.1, from coordinate 21,366,976 downwards.
TTGTTAATAGTACTCTTTTGTATCTTATCTCTTGCCTCAAAATTTAACAAAGTTAACAAAAATCTTCAGCAATACTAAATATTCATTGAAATGCACTTTTTGGAAATTTACAGTATGCCTGAATTTTCTTTATGGTCATGAAATGTACATATGAGTATTTTCTTTATGGTCATGAAATGTACATATGAGTATTCATCTCTTCATTAGACCAATTGTAAAGGCAATTTTTTACTACGTGCTATTTGTTAAAATATAGAACAATTATGAAGTGGTAATAATTAATGGCTCCATCCACAAAGAAAAAGGTTCCATGGTTGGACTTATTTTCTTAATTTTGCACATCCAGAGTGATACTCTGACCCCCCCAAAAATATCTATTTTTAAGGTCCTGGAACACTAATTTAATATTTTAATCTCTCCTATTTCCCTCCTCCACACACACTCCACCACATTGTAGTCATCATATTTGCCATGGGCCAGATTTTGCCTGGCCCTTATATGGTTGCATAGTCGGTGGTGAGGTGGGGAAGGCTAAGAAGCTGCCAACCTTTGTGTAGTCTGCATAAGAACTAGGAAGAATTGTAGCCCCTGTGGTTAGTTGGGGCATGCTGGGAGTGTCTTACTCCTTGGGGTGCAGTGCCACAAAAGGAGAAGCAGGCAGAAGGTGAGGTTATGGCTTTGCCCCATCTCTCACATCTGCTCACTGGTCAGATGTAAAATCGGTTTGCATGGCTTCGGTAATGTGGAAATATTTATTGCTGAATACAAACCTTAACTATCATGCATGGGAAAATGTGCATTAAAATATACATGCCAAATATAATGTATGTTTTCTTTGCACAGTGTTTCAGTTAGGAACACAGAAATTACCATGCAGCAACAGACCAGTAATCTACTTTGGTGTCCTATCTCCACTGTGAGATTTTTTTAAAGTAATAATTTTTTGGTTATTTTTATTTGTCTTCTGGTTTCTGAGCTCTTAGGGTGAATTTGTTTCATGTTTTCAAGCTTTATTCTGTAACCATGTGGGCTACAAACTTCTTTGAAGTGAGAGCTGAGATTCTCATGTAATCTCTTGATTCCAGCTATTGAGGGTTTAAGGAAAACACTAAGCATCGCCAGACTCATGATCAAATAGTGCGAACTGGCAACACTGCCTTAATAACATACTACAGCTGTAATACATTAACATGTAGTCTCTACAAGTAAATAAATTATCACTTTATGTTGCATTTTAAATTTCCTTATGCGAAGTACCTCCTGTTTTTGTGTTATCTGAAGGGGAAGATAGATGTACCCTAAAGATATTCTCCATTCTGTTAATTTATATAACTCTGTTGTATTTATTCCTACTCTCCTTGAATGGAAGGCTTCTCAGCTCCTGTGCAACAAATTATCTTTGCTGTCCTTAGGATTTTTTCTGTTGCAGCTATAGTGTGTCTTTTTAATGTGGTGACCAAAAATAAATGTGTTATTCAAAGGACGTACTATCTGGTTATGATGGTATTATAATGCTTTCTGTATTCCATTATCCATTTTAGCAGAGCCTAACATCTTAACATTTTTTCCATTGTTGCACCTCTTCAGTGAGCTGCCTTCAATGATTCTTATATATTTTTCCCGTGGTAACAATTCAAACTCTGTCACTATGTATGTGAAGTTCCCTCCAGTATGCATTACTGCCCTTGTCCATACTGAATTTTATTTAACATTGTGTGGCCCAATTACTTAAGTGTGTTAGGTCCTTCTGAAATTGAACACATTCCTCTCTAGTCTTGACTAATTTAAATAATTTCCTGTCAGCCACAAATTTTACTGTCTCAACATTTACACTCTTCTAGATCATCCATAAATAAACTGAACATCACCAGTCCTGCTACTAACCCATTTTCTCTGTGAAATTTGTAATATGAAATAAAATGTGTTAATAAGTAACAAAAGCATGTAAAAAGAACCCAATTCCGCAGCCCTTAGTGTTCAATTGAGGTCAGTAGGGCTGCAGGATTGTGCCCAAATATATGTGGGAGTAGTTTTACTTTGGTTTTCATTATCACTGATGTGAACACGTCTTTCTCAATGGTGGACAGAAAAGGTTGTGTCTGGGGCTTGAGAACATATGCATTGTCATTAGTGAAGCATCAGTAAAACACTTTTTTTTAAAAACTAAAGAGCCCTTTTATATGCATGTGGGTTGTAATACACTGCAGCATGGTTTTCCCTGAAGTCCTAAAAGCTGGTATCCCACCATTTTTAATTTTCTTCTCCATGTATTTTCTTTACCGAAATCCTCCCTCCTCTCTATTTTAGGTTACTAGCAAAATAAATCAGGTAAGCTGTAGTTTTAAAATTTCCAAATGTTTCAGACCTTTGTTGTTTACATTAATTCTATTTATATCGTAGCTACTGCAGTTTCCTAAAATCATGGGGAGAAACCCAGTTAACGTGTGAATTCAAACCATAGTGATGTAACAGATAAAATATAATTACTGTGTATTTTCTACCAAGGCATTTATCAAAAGTATGAAGCCATGTTTCATAACTGATTTTATAACATGGTTCTTAATAGTGTCTGATGGATGCTGGTACAGTGATGGTTCCTCACTGTGCCACTATCCAATATACTGACATTCTGACTAGCATAGAGATCATGCCTGTTTACTTCATTCAATCACAGCAAGTCACCCCTGGAAAGTACAGTCTTTTAGAAACACATTTGTGCATCTGTGAATAAGCTGGTTTCTGAATGGTTGAAATTTTATTTTTAACCTTTTCGGGACATAATGGTCAGTCACACAGCAATGTGAGTGGCTGACACAAATTTTTGAGTGGTAGAACTGATTGTTAGTTATTCATATTATGTATGTTTGTTCCATTAATTAAAATATAAAATGTACCTCTTAACAGTCATTGAACTGATTCCAATAATACTATGTACTATTTGATTATTGTCTTTCCTTCTGACCTGTCACAAAATAAGCTGTTTTGTCACAATCTCCAGTGAGATATCTGAACTGTACAGTATATGCAAATGATATATTCCTGTATAACAGAAGCAAATTTGTATGTAACATTGATATTTATTATGCAAACCTTCTAAAAATCATCTATCACAGGCAAGGTAAATGACCATCAAAGTAGCCAATAGCTCACCAGAGCCATGGCCTTAAAATCAACAGGTTCCTAAGCAAATGGTTTGTACCATGCTCACAAATAAAGCCTTTATCTGACTGTGCCACTGATTTTAGTGCATTATTTTCCTAGTCCCTCTTTTGTTGTTAGAACCAACCATTTACACGGGGTTCTTGAAATTGGCATCACACATCTATAACTGGGCAATATTAAAAGGAGAATATTGGATTTTATTGCACAGCTTTCCAGGATAACCACATCGATACCCTTGGCAGAATGTATTTTTATATATAAAAATAAAGCGTCAGTGAATAATGTCGCTGTTTATTTTTAAACTTTTTTTTTGGGGGGGGGATTTTGATTTCAATGTTGTCAGTTGCACAAGAAGTGCCTGTACTCGACACACTTGCGCTCTCTTCCTCAGGCGCTTTTCTTGAGCGGGGGAGGGGGCACAACAGACGGCGCCAGTATGCGCGCAGGAGCGCACGGAGCGCGGAGCGAGGGCCCCCCAGTGCCCGGGGCAGAGAACAAAGGACGAGGCGGCTGCGTCCCTGGCCGGGCCGTTGAAAGGAGCGCGCGCTCCCAGTGGCAGCCGTTAAAGCCGTTACTCTGCACGCGCTGGGGGGGAAGGACACAACTGTGCGCGGGCGAGAGGGGCTGCCTGAGAAGGGGGGAGGGGGATGGGCAGGCGCGAGCCTCCCAAGCCAGGAGCCGCGCCCCACCCCATCAGCGCGAACCGAGCACCCGCCACCCTACCTCGGCACGTGCCTGCCCGCGCAGCCTTCTCCCCTGCCCATTGCTGCGCAGGCCAGTGCGGGGCGGTAGCAGGCGCTTCGCTGCCGCAGGGGCCGGGAGCGGAGCGGGGCCGGGATCCCAGCAGCAGCTGAAAATCCAGCCAGCGACTCCCCCGTGAGCCGTGCAAGGTAAGGGTGACGGTAACTGTGCTGCGGGGAGAGGGGTTCAACCCCACTATTACACACCTACAGCCCAACCATGTACCACCCCCCTGCACCGCAGCCAGCTCTACACCTACCCGTGTACAACCCCTATCTACACCCCGCTCATACACACCTACACCCCATCCGCACCGCAGCCATCTCTACACCTACACCCCAACCATGTACAACCTGCTCATACACACCTACACCCCATCCGCACCGCAACCTCTATACACCTACCCATGTACAACCCCCAACTACACCCCCGCTCATACACACCTACATCCCATCCGCACCGCAACCTCTCTACACCTACACCCCAACCATGTACAACCCCTATCTACACCCTGCTCATACACACCTACACCCCATCCGCACCGCAACCTCTATACACCTACCCATGTACAACCCCCAACTACACCCCCGCTCATACACACCTACATCCCATCCGCACCGCAACCTCTCTACACCTACACCCCAACCATGTACAACCCGCTCATCTACACCCTGCTCATACACACCTACACCCCATCCGCACCGCAACCTCTATACACCTACAGCCCAACCATGTACAACCCGCTCATACACACCTACACCCCATCTGCACTGCAACCATCTATACACCTACACCCTGACCATGTACAACCCCCTCATCTACACCCTGCTCATACACACCTACACCCCATCCGCACCGCAACCTCTGTACACCTACCCATGTACAACCCCCAACTACACCCCGCTCATAAACACCTACACCCCATCCGCACTGCAACCTCTATACACCTACAGCCCAACCATGTACAACCCCCATCTACACCCTGCTCATACACACCTACACCCCATCCGCACCGCAACCTCTATACACCTACCCATGTACAACCCCCAACTACACCCCGCTCATAAACACCTACACCCCATCAGCACCGCAACCTCTATACACCTACAGCCCAACCATGTACAACCCGCTCATACACACCTACACCCCATCCACACTGCAACCTCTATACACCTACAGCCCAACCATGTACAACCCCCCCATCTACACCCTGCTCATACACACCTACACCCCATCTGCACCGCAACCTCTATACACCTACCCATGTACAACTCCCAACTACACCCCGCTCATAAACACCTACACCCCATCCGCACTGCAACCTCTATACACCTACAGCCCAACCATGTACATACACACCTACATCCCATCTGCACTGCAACCATCTATACACCTACACCCTGACCATGTACAACCCACTCATACACACCTACACCCCATCTGCACTGCAGCCATCTATACACCTACACCCTGACCATGTACAACCCACTCATACACACCTACACCCCATCTGCACTGCAACCATCTCTACACCTACAGCCCAACCATGTACAACCCCCCATCTACACCCCGCTCATACACACCTACACCCCATCCGCACTGCAACCTCTATACACCTACAGCCCAACCATGTACAACTCCCCCTGCACCGCAACCAGCTCTACACCTACCCATGTACAACCCCCCATCTACACCCCGCTCATAAACACCTACACCCCATCTGCACCGCAACCATCTCTACACCTACACCCTGACCATGTACAACCTGCTCAGACACACCTACACCCCATCTGCACTGCAACCATCTATACACCTACACCCTGACCATGTACAACCTGCTCATACACACCTATACCCCATCCGAACCGCAACCATCTCTACATCTACAGCCCAACCATGTACAACCTGCTCATACACACCTACACCCCATCCGCACTGCAACCATCTATACACTTACATCTCCAACTACACCCCACCTCATACATACACATCTACACCCAAACCTTATACAACTCATCTACACCCCATCCAAACCCCTACACCCCCATTTATACCCCACCCCATCCATACACACTTAAAGTCCCCATCTACACCTACATCCCCATCTACACCTACATCCCACCCACACACATCTATAACCCAATCTGCACTGCACAAATACATACATCATCCTACCCATACACAACTCCCCCCCCATTTACATCTACACCCCCCACCCATACAACCCCCCCCATCTACACCCCAACCACATACAAATATCCTTTCAGAGAAGTGATAGAGAAACTAGATAACCCTCAGTCCCTTTATGGAAATGTTTTTAGTTCTCATTTAAAGTAAAGTTAAACAATAGTAAATATTGTGCAAAAAATAGTCTGTATGAAAAGCACTTCTGTAAGTACAACATTATAAATATAAATATATACTCAAATCACTGTAAAACAATTGAGTCTTTATAACTCTTGGTTTGATTGATTTATTTTTAGTCTTATTACCCTTTCATTTCTTTACATTGATTTTATAAATCTATACCCCCCCCCACATACAATCTAATATTTTTTGTCTGTAATTGTGTGACACTTACAAACATAGTCATTGCACTGAACATTATGTTGTCTAAATCATTAATAAGGCCCTACCAAATTCAGGGTCCATTTTAGTCAATTTCATGGCCAGAGGGTTTTAAAATTGGTCAATTTCACAATTTCAGATGTTTACATCTGAAATTTCATGGTGTTGTAACCATGGGGGTCCCAACTCAAAAAGGCACTGTGGGGGGACTTTGCAAATTTGTTGTAAGGGTGTTGCAGGATTGCCACCAGGGGCGGCTCTAGGAATTCCGCCGCCCCAAGCAGGGCGGCGTGCCATGCGGGGCGCTCTGGTGGTCGCCGGTCCCGCGGCTCCGGGGGACCTCTTGCAGACATGCCTGCGGAGGGTCCGCTGGTCCCGCGGCTCTGGTGGACCTCCCGCAGGCATGCCTGCAGATGCTCCACCGAAGCCGCGGGACCAGCGGCCCCTCCGCAGGCACGTCTGCGGGAGGTCCACCGGAGCCGCGGACCAGCAGCCCCCTCCGCAGTCATGCCTGCGGGAGGTCCGCCGGAGCCGCCTGCCACCCTCCCAGCAAAATGCCGCCCCAACCACGCGCTTGGTGCGCTGCGGTCTGGAGCCGGCCCTGATTGCCACCCTCACTTCCATGCTGCTTTCATAGTTGGGCTCTGAAGGCAGCAGCAGTGGAGCTTCCTGAAGAGGGAGGAGGCTCCTGGAGGTGGAGAGGAGTCTGATCTCCCCATTCTGCTAGGTGTGCCCCAGCCAGGAGCTCCTATCTGCTAGTCTGCACAGGCTGGAGAGGGACAGGACTTGCTCTTCCCCTGCACAGCTCCTCGTCGGGGGAGATCAGACCCACCTCTGGGTACTTCCCCTGGCTGCAGGAAGCTCCATGGCTGGGCAGCAGCCCCAGCGCTTCCTGCAGCTGGAGGAGGTTCCTGCAGGCGTCTCCCCCTTGCTGTTGGGAGCACCAAAACTGAGGATTTATAGCTGCTAGTACCTGCCAGTGGTGGATTAACACAGGGGCCCTGGCCAATTTCCGGGTCCCTGTTAAAATGGGCACCCTGAGCCCTGGCAGAATCCATGGGGATGGAAGCCCCGAGCCCAGCTCTGGGCTGCCTCTGGTGGTGGGTCTGATCTCCCTACTGAGAGTGGCAGTGCAGGGAAAGACAACTGTCCCGTCCCAGCCCGGCCTGGACTAGGAGCCTCTGGTTGGGGCGCTCCCAGCAGCACGGGGAGATCAGATTTCATGGGGAAGGACTTATTTCACAGTTCGTGACATATTTTTCACTGCCGTGAAATTGATAGGGCCCGAGTTATTAAGTATAATATAAAAGTGGACAAAATTAGCCATAATACAGGTGTGGTACTTGTCTCTTTGTAGGCTCTTGTTTGCATTATATTCAAGTTACAATATGAAAAAGCAAAATATTGTATCTTGTTTAGTAAAGATTGAAAGTTCTGCTGTTGCCTTCTTTCCAGAGATGTAACTTTATGGAGATGATTTGTTCATTGGTGGGTTCAAAAACTGAGTTAATGCTTTGAGGAAAAGACTAACAGGTAAATAGTAGTTTGAAGGAATTGGGCTTTATTTTAAAAAAAAAAAGGCATAATAGTGTCAGGAGGTATTTATATGTCATTTCTCGGATAATGGCATTCAATTTTGGTATGCTGTGGTTGACTGAAATCTTGCTGTTATTGTATAGTTGATTTTTTTAAAGAGGAATTAATAGGATATGAGAGTGTCATGAATGTTACCATACATGTAGGTTTCTCCCACAACAAAACATTAAAATTATATTTTAACTACTTGTTTCTATTGATTTTTTTATTGTGAATAAAAAAATAAAAATAGTAACTTTTACTATAATTATTTTTGTTATAAACAACAGAAACATCCTTCCAGAATGACAGAGAACCAGCCACACAGCAGTATTCAGATATCAGAACCAAGTACCAATGGCTTCCCCTGGAGAAAACTGTCCTCTATAGAAAAGCCAAAGTTTCCTGCAGAAGCCACTGTGACCTTTCACAACATCTGCTACAGAGTGAAAGTGAAGAGTGGCTTTTTATATTGTCAAAAAGCCGTTCCTAAACAAATTTTGAAAGATATCAAGTATGTATTTAAAAAATGTCTAGCGTATGTTATTTGTTTTCTTTTTCATACAACTTAGTCAACAACCTCATGTCAACATCCATCAGATAGATCCAGGAATGATTGATAAAATGACTGTAAAAATCCAGTTTTTGAATTCACACTTTATATGTTAACTTTAGTATAAGTTTATAAAACAGAATTAATGTGATATTGATACATTTAATACATGAGGTTTACAACATCAGTTGTGTGTTATTTAAACTTAATGCTGTACTGATATATTATTACTTTTATAAACGTATAATAATTTGAAAGAAAAAAGTGAAGAAATTATCTGAACTGGTAGTTTAGAACCCTTATATAGAAGCGTTGACAGTTCAGTTGTAATTTGTGATTCATATTGAAATTCTGATGTATTTGAGAGTTTGAAAATCACTTTCCAGATGCTTAACTCAAGGCCTACCTTAGTTCTGATGGCAAAGAGCTGTCTAATCACGTTCGTGTGCAAGTCACCAGTTTGTAGGCACAAACTGTAAATTCTCAGGAAAAATGTGTATAGGTATGCAATTGGACCTGAACTTTGGGAGAAAAAGAGAAGCTAAATGTGTGGGTTTTTTTGTTTTTGTTTTTTAATTTGTTAGTCTCTAAGGTGCCACAAGGACTCCTCCTTGTTTTTTGCTGATACAGACTAACACATCTACCACTCTGAAATATAATTTAGTATATTTCAAAACTAAAATACTTGCTAGAAGATCATTAAATTTTTTATAATTTTGTTATTTCACATAGCTGAGGAACATCACCAGTTCCCAAAGGATTTGGTTTTTACAATACCACACACACACAAAAAGGCCTTCAAATTAAGTGAATTAATCTACAAATAGAACCATGTATTCAGGAAGTGTTGCTTTTGTTTGCAGTGGAATTATGAGACCCGGTCTTCATGCAATTTTGGGACCCACTGGCAGTGGCAAATCTTCGTAAGTATTGAAAGCAATGAAAGGACTTGTTTTATGTTATCCATATTCATCACGTTGAAAAACCATGCCAAACAGAAAATGTGCCTGCATAATTATAGTACGGATGATTAGGAACACAAGAGCCAAGTGTTCAAATTGGCTTCAACCCAAACTCTTAATATGCCCCAAACTGCATCTTTATCACCCAAACGACAACTCAGATTTCCATGCTCAAAAATAAAGTATCTGGAGTTCAGCTACTTGATTTAGGTGTACAAACTAAATTTGTGATGTAAATCTAAGTTTTGGAACCTTTTCCAGCTGGCATAAATTGCAGTAGCTAATAGGCTGCTCAAACCTTTGCCAAGGCCAGCACAAAAGCTCCCTAAAAATCAGGGAGCCCTAACTCTGACAGTCCCACCTCTGCTTGTTGGGTGAGCAGATCTTGTCACAGGAGAAAAGCCGAGCTTGCATTTCAGCATCAAAATTGTGTGCACAACACATTTTGTTAACTGGATTTGTATGCCAAATTTATCTTCTACCTACTCCACTGTTCAAAGATTTCCTCTTCAGAACCCTTTTGGGAGCCTGATTTTTCTTTTTCTAGGCTATTAGATATCTTAGCTGCAAGGAAAGATCCTCACGGGCTCTCTGGAGAGATTTTGATAAATGGAGCTCCTCGGCCTGCCAATTTTAAATGCATCTCTGGATATGTGGTACAGGTAAATGAGCTTGCAGATACTGTCTGCCTTTACTGTTTTAACTTCCCTCCAGAGAGAGAGACAATCTGGATTAAAACTAACCACTAATTGATTCATACAGACCTGTGATGAGAATTATGGTATAAAATTTATTGACAAAAGAACCTGATACAAAATGTAGAAACCAGTGTAGCGTTTCTTACTCTTTTTCTAGTGTCCCATTTTTTGATAATTTTTTTTCTATCGTAAACACCTCATGTGACATTTGATAGTTTTTCCATTTTCTACTACACTTTGGTTATTATACTGGATCTGACTGAATTTCACCTGAATTTGAACTTATTTTCATTGGCCTCAAAGACTACAATAAGATGTTAAAAACAAAGAAAATCTTCTCTTATTTTCAACCCAATTGTTATGTTTCTAATCGTTGCTGAAAATTTGCAGGAAAATGACCTGCAGTTAGAATCATAGAATATTAGGGTTGGAAGAGACCTCAGGAGGTCATCTAGTCCAACCCCCTGCTCAAAGCAGGACCAAACCAACTAAATCATCCCAGCCAGGGCTTTCTCAAGCCAGGCCTTAAAAACCTCTAAGAATGGAGATTCCATCATCTCCCTAGGTAACCCATTCCAGTGCTTCACCACCCCCCTAGTAAAATAGCGTTTCCTTATATCCAACCTAGACCTCCCCCACTGGAACTTGAGACCATTGCTTCTTGTTCTGTCATCAGCCACCACTGAGAACAGCCTAGCTCCATCCTCTTTGGAACCCCCTTTCAGGTAGTTGAAAGCAGCTATCAAATCCCCCCTCGCTCTTCTCTTCTGCAGACTAAATAACCCCAGTTCCCTCAGCTTCTTGTAAGTCGTGCCCCATTGTTGATTCTTTCAGATGTGTCTACTTTACATTTATTTCAATATTATTTTTATTACAGTATTGTCTTGAGGTGTCAGCTAGGATAAGGGCCCAATTGTATTCGCTTTGTACAAAGTTATTTACATTACAGTTTTTTCATTTGTCCTGTTATTACTTTTATATTCAGATTTCTGCTTTGCTCTTTTTGCCTCCAACTGCAATGTCCTAGAGAGAGCTTAGGGTATGTGCACACTGCTACTGGAAGGAAGCCTACTAGCTAGTGTAGGCAAACATGGTTTTAGATGAGGCATATATCTGAAAAGACTTTGCTTGTTGATGAAAGAAGCTCTGTTGGACTCTTGTATCAAAAGTATCATATTTGTGAACTTTGGTCTTGTTCAGTTTTCCCTTCCTGCAGATGTTAATGCTTATTCGTTACAATAGTCTTGCATGGTATAAATAAAGGAAAAATTAAGCTTGAAACTAAAACTTGCTAATATTTTTGTGTCTTGTAAGAATGATGTGGTTATGGGGACCCTGACAGTGAGAGAAAATTTTGAGTTCTCAGCTGCACTCCGATTGCCAAGTACCGTGTCTGAACAGGAAAAGAAGGAACGGGTGAACCAAATCATCAGGGAACTGGGTTTGGCCAAAGTGGCAGATTCCAAGGTAACTACACATGGCATAGCATGACATGGTATTTAATATTACCAAACAAAAAGCTGAGGTATGAGACAGATAGTGTAGTAATTACATAACATTTAACAAACCAACCTAATTAGAATGTTGCAGTTACAATCAGCAAACATTTGAAAAGCAGGAAATGCAGAGTTAAGACTACCTTAAAGTATACTTCTACCCTGAAAAGAGACTTGAAAATGGCATTGTGATGTTCTATACATAGTATCTCAGTGATTTCTGTATCAAATGTATTCAATTTACAATTCAGAAAGTGTTTTTTTCCTAACTTCCATCTCTGTAGTTAAACCCTGGGTTCTGTAAATGAAGCTGAGTTGTTTCTTTCTAGCACTTTATCATGAATAATAAAGATTCTGCATATCAAATGATGCCTTGTGATACTTCGAATGGGGGATATACAGATGTCACTGATTGGTTGAGCAAATGGAAGTTAAATAATTCTGTTAAAAGAACAGATGACATCTCAGTCTCTCTCATAGGAATAAAATGCAGTACAAATTATTTTTGTCCTGAAAGTAATCAGATATGACTTTGCATACATGCAGGGAGCCAATCTGTGGATTTAGAAGGTGCATCTTTCATACTCACTTTTCAGAAGAGAATTGCACTTTGCTCCCCAACATCCCACCATTTGTGGCACCATTCACACACACTAAATACAAGTCTATATGTATTTTTTAATCCTGAGGTGCTTAAAAGTCCTGGGGATTAGCAGCATAGAGACACATTTTTCTTGTTTTAAATTTACAGCACTCTAATAAGGCACTCTTTAAAAAGCTACCTTTGTTTACCATCTTAACTGTATTTTAATTTTTTTGTTAGAAAACTGGTTAATTTTTTCATTTTTGATGCATTGCTATCATTTCATCACTAAATCATGTGAATGTGTTTTGTTTCATATAAATATTGGTTTCTGATCTAACACCTGAAGTTGGCTCTAATATTTTCCAGGATTTTGAGAAGGTTAATAAAAATTAGTTAATTAAGAAACAACCTTTTAAAGGTGTGATGCTTGTTTTGCACTAGGTTGGCACCCAGTTTATTCGTGGGGTTTCTGGGGGAGAGAGAAAAAGGACCAATATTGGAATGGAACTCATTACTGACCCTGCAGTCTTATTCTTAGATGAACCAACTACTGGATTAGATGCCAGCACTGCCAATGCTGTCTTGCTGCTCCTGAAAAGGTGACTGCAATGGAATCACCGGGAAAGAACTATCTTGTCTTTGGTAGAAGTGTATTTTATATACTGTATCTGGAATTAATATATGTTTAGGAATAGTCACAGCCTGATGTATTGGTTTATGATTGGGTTATTCCCATATAAGGGAATGGAAACTGCAGGCTTCCACAAATGGAATTGCCTTCTAATTCTGCTATCAGCTAGTGTAGTGCTTTAGCAGTGATCCCTCCCTCTCTGGCTCAGTGGGAGGCCACACAACCTCACTACATCACTGGGACACTGCCCCTGTTTCAGGGGAGTTGTGATGCAAGTAATGGGGTCAAGGCCTCTCTGGCAGGGTAGAGTAGGGCAAACAAACAGTCTCAGGGATCCAGCCCTCAGCCAGGACAGAGGAATCAAATAGTCTTAGGGAGTTCAGGCCTTCAGGCAGGGTGAGACACCAGACAGTCTGTCATTCTCACGCAGGCAGATGGCAGACAAATGCAGGCCCCTTGGCCTAAGGTGAAGAAGCTGCCACCCCACGGGTCCCAGGCCCACCCTACTCCACCAGGTCCTACCCCAGGGCCCTAACAGTGGCAGATGGTTCCATCACTGGATCAGGGGGGATCCAGCCACAATACACTGACCTGAATTCAGGCAACAATACAACTGGGCCATAGCTAGGGTGTCCAGACAGCAACTGTGAAAAATCAGGACGGGGTGGGGGTGTAATAGGAGCCTATATAAGAAAAAGACCCAAAATTGGGACTGTCCCTATAAAAATCAGGACATCTGGTCACCCTAACTATAGCTGGCTGTCCCTGGGCTACTTTCTGCTTGCCCACCATCATGTACCTGCAGCTCAGGGTTGTCCCTGGTCTCTTTAGGGTATGTGGTGAATGGCAGTCCTGGCAGCTCTTTGCCTGGGTCAGTCTCCTTCAGCAGCAGGGCATGGCAAGGCGCAACACAGGTTTCACTCCAGGGAGCTGCAGTAGCCAGGAGACATTTGCTTCCTTCCCTGGCTCAAACTCAGCTGGGTTATAGGCTCTCTCTTTTATACTTCCTGCCCCACCCCTTAGCTTTCAGCAGGAAGGGTGAGCCTAGCCTGGCTCCACCCACCAGGGATCACAGAATGGCTCCTCCCTCTCTGACTCAGTGGGAGGCCAGTCTGCCTCACTACAATGGGTCAGACTCTCTCTCCTGTCCCACAACCCCCACTGTGCCAAAAGGGGCAGGGAGTTTGGACCAACAAACAAATACTTTTGGAGGATCTGCCCAGGGAAAGGAACTTTGATATAGAAATCTCCTGCATTCACAGTTACCTACCCTGCCAGTTCTCAATATCCCTAGGACAGCTCTCTGAATAATGTGTCATGTGTTTGGAGTGGGTGAGGGAATACCACACCTCATGGAAGGAAGAGCATTGCTAGTTACTTTACACTTAAACGCTTCTGCAGTAATTTACATTACTTGGTCCTGTAGGTAGGGGAGGTTAGAATCTTGCCAAGACTCGATGCTCCCCACTTTCTCTTTGTCCCACCTAGTAAGGGCTTTAAGATTTGGCCCTTTTAAACTTGCTTCTGCTTTGTTTGCTCCATTATATCGTATAAAACAATATGCAACTTCTCCTAAGATGTTACAAATATTTGCACAAGAATTTATTTTCTATAAATCGTCCTTTGGAAAATATGTGGTCTTTCATCGCATTTCAGCTATCAATTCAGCAAGAGAATAATGAATGCTTAGGTACACATCATGAGAATACTTCATTAAAAGGGAATACTTTATGAATAATGGGCCAAATTCTGAGGTCTGTATTCTTCTTTGACTCAGTTTTTACTTAAACGAGCTACTATTGAAGTTAATGGGCACTTGCTTAAGTAATGATTGAGTACAAATTGAGAGAGGACGCCAGGATTTGATTTGATCTGTTTGTCATTACTTCACATTATGAGTGGTATTAGCCATTCATAGCAGAAAGAAAATATAAGAGAAAAGGAATGCTGTAGTTGCAGAGGTTTAATGCCTCTCCTGTTTTGTTTTTTTGAACTCAGGATGTCAAGTCAGGGGAAAACAATAATCTTTTCACTCCATCAGCCCCGGTACTCCATATTCAGATTGTTTGATAGCCTGATGTTACTGGCTGCAGGAAGTCTGTTGTACCATGGTCCTGCTCGGAATGCTCTGCAGTACTTCAAATCTATTGGTGAGCTTTCAAAGGGAGTTCAAGTCACAATGGTGCTCTTCCAGCACATTGTATTGATGTTGGCCTCTAGCCTTCCAGCACATTATACTGATTTTTGACCCAGATTCTCAAAGGTAATTAGGCACCTAACTCCCATTGATCTCAGGGGAAGTTAGACACCTAAATACTTGGGATGATCTGGGCCCTACTGTATAAGTAAGGAATGAATGACATCTT
Organism: Mauremys reevesii; assembly: GCF_016161935.1. Classification (NCBI taxonomy): domain Eukaryota; kingdom Metazoa; phylum Chordata; order Testudines; family Geoemydidae; genus Mauremys; species Mauremys reevesii. The sequence goes on along the minus strand of NC_052627.1, from coordinate 21,351,638 downwards.
GTTTAACAATGCATTCGGTATTTTAAAAAAGGAGCAAATATCATTTATTCAAGCCATGAATCCCTGTCACTGTGGCTTCTGAGATGATGGACTATGATAAAAGCTTTATATCCCAAGACCAAAGTGGGCAAATGCAAACATCAAGACTCATTATCTTCCTTTAGCTCTTGCATCAAAAGTGGACTGTAAGATATTAATACTATTAAAATATAGCAATTTTTAATATTTTAAACAACTAAATGTTTTCTAACCACATATCCTAATTCAAAAGTCTTAGCTGTTTTGTGAAATAATGTGCTTAAAATGTTTATCTGAACCAGGGGCGGCTCTAGGAATTTGGCCGCCCCAAGCACGGCAGCATGCCGCAGGGGGCATGCTGCCGGTCGCCGGTCCCGCAGCTCCGGGGGACCTCTTGCAGACGTGCCTGCGGAGGGTGCGCTGGTCCCACGGCTCCAGTGGAGCATCCGCAGGCACGCCTGCGGGAGGTCCACCCGAGCCGCGGGACCAGCGAACCCTCCGCAATCATGCCTGCGGGAGGTCCACCGGTCCCACAGCTCCGGTGGACCTCCCGCAGGCATGACTGTGGAGGGTCTGCCGGAGCCGCCTGCCGCCCTCCTGGCAAAATGCCGCCCCAAGCGCGCGCTTGGCTCGCTGGGGTCTGGAGCCGGCCCTGATCTGAATATTCCAATAGACTCTGTCAGAGCAGTTGGGGCAAGCATGTTCCAGGGTCAGTGGCACTCCACTAATAACATCCTGCCTGTAAATCCTGGATGTTTGTATATAAGGACTTTTGAGCAAGATCATCGCAGCTGATTGCAGCTGCTAAGAATGCATATAGAGAGAGAAGTTGTTCATTAGGTAGTTAAGTCCCAAATCTTGCAGAATTTGATACGTTACTATCAATACCTTAATTGCATCCAGAAATGAACAGGAGGAAGCCTTTTCAGACCTTGGAGAACTGATCTAATGTTCTCTGTACATCCTACCCTGCTAAATAAGTGAGCAGCTGCATTCTGAACCAAGTATAATTTCTAAATGGTCTTTATGGATAGCCTCATATGAAGCATATTTTAATGATTCCATAAGGAAATCACAAAGGCATGGATAATTGTTATGAGATTCATGAAAGAGAGAAATGTTCACAACCAAATGGAAAAAGACACTTGGCTACTAATGCTTCCTGGGAATTCAGAAGGAGTCAGGGATCCAACAGTACACCGATGTTGTGAAAATAGGGACCAATATCATCCATACCAAATCCTTTAGATGCTTATGCCACCCTAAATGTATCACTGTTTTGTCTGGCTAGACTTCAGACAGCTTAGTGTCTCATTCAAGCCCCTATTTTGGTCAGGCATTCGAAAGCGTGGTGATCATCCAAATCTGAACTGTGCCGTCGATTCAACTTCCGTAACGGAATGAACCACAATTCTGGAACCAAACACACATGAACTTTGTCGTTTGGGCCCATTCTATTTTTATCTTTGGTGAAGCTGACTTGTTGCATTAGATGGTACCTTTTGATGGTGGGGTGTCTAATTGCTTTTCCTTTAAGACAGTTTTTAATAATATTACCCTTAATATTGCAACATATTTTTCCCATCTATTGAATGACTTATTTTAGAGATCTGATATTACTTCTTTGCAGGTTATGAATGTGAGCCATACAACAATCCTGCTGATTTTTTTCTGGATGTCATTAATGGAGACTCAACTGCTGTGAATCTCAGCAAATCAGAATTTGTCAGTCAATACAATTTATCAGGTATGGGAGCTGGAGGTCAAGTGATTGTCCACACTGATCCCACTCATGATGCACATGCACCCCATGTGTGCGAGATCAGATTCTTTTTGAATAACAGTATCTGTTATGGCCACACCTGAACCCCTAATGACCTCTTGGCTATCATAGGTGAAGGATAAGAGGTGGAGTGGTTGCAGCTGTTACTCTGTTCCTTCTTAGTAACTGTGGTGCGTGCCAGAACACCTGCAGCATGTGTCTTCATGCAACATAGCTTCTCCTAACTCACTTTGTGAGCTCGTTTAGCTTTTTAAGATATAATTTATTAATTTTTAACTTTACTTTCTTTGTTTTGCCTGTTGGGAGGGGGACTTAACTAAGAGCTTTCCAACACCCCTCCTGTACCCAAGGGTATTCCCACATCATGCCAGATTCCAAGTCTCTGGGCTTCAAAACCTGCCAGTTGTGCAACTGTACCATGCCTATTAACAACAGGCACTCCAGATGTCTCACCTGCCTGGGAGAGGAGTACATACTGGAGCATTGCTCCAAATGCTGCTTCTTGTCTGAAAGCAGAAAACTCTTTTGTTTCTAATTTTGTGCCTGCAGTTACTTGTGGGTAAGATTACAGCTAGATTGTGTGATTCAGCCTCCAAGATTTTAACATAGTTTTCAGCTTTACATTCTCAGGGAACTTCTTGGGGAGTTGCATTCAGAAAATATAAGGTCCCTGAGAACATGAAGAGAAACCTGTGTTATGGCATCTGAACCACACAGTTTATTCTGGGACATGTTTGGTTTGCCATTAGATATTTTGGACACCCTGGAAAAAATGCAGGAGGCAATACATGTGGTTTAACTAGGCCACAACTTCATTCATTTAAAATACCTAGGAGTATACCCAGCAATAAACTGTACAGTGCATGTCATCATCATTTCCACGTGGTCCCCAACCTGGTCCTAGGTATCCCATTGCTGGGATTCTTCTTTGTGCCCAATATGGAAATAAACTTGATCTTTGAAGCTTGAATCCTGATCTGAATTGCTGTAACATTCTGTAGGTTTAGATGTGGGATTCTGGTTCAGCCTCGTCTCTATTTATGCTAAGAGATTTTTGAGGATAAAATGTAGCCCTTTCGGAGGGAAAAGAAAACTTCAGCATACCTAAACTGCTATGAACTAATTTGTGTCTTTAGCTTTCTATGGCTATTTCTCCTACAACAATATTTTTCTTTTTAATCTGAAGAAACCATTGAAGAGGACAGAGGTGATAAGACTATTGCTGAGAAATTAGCAGAGTTGTTTTCCAGTTCCCCTTACTACAAAGAAACAAAAACAGAATTAGAGAAGCTGTCTTTGAAAAATAAAAGGAAGATGAGTGCAGATTTCCAGAAAATCACATATAGCACTTCCTTCTTTCACCAGCTCAAGTGGGTGTCCAGACGCACATTTAAAAACTTGATATATAACCCACAAAGCTCCATGGCTCAGGTAATTTTAGTGAATCTTTAAAATATGAACAGTTATAAATAGTCTGTTTCTTTCTGAAGATGAGTTGGGTTGAAATATAAAATGTTGGCTTCTAATAATTAAGAAATAAGCGAAAAAATAGCCAACAGTATGACTTTAAACAGTCTTTCACACTGTGGAAATCTTTACATAGTCATAGATCAGGCCTGCACAACTCGTAAAGCGGCGAGGGCCATATTACTCCAAAGAAAATAGCTGAGGGCCGAAACCCCCCCCCCCCCCACCAGCGCCGCCCAGCCCCGCTGAACCCACTGCCCAGCCCTGACCCCTAGCTCCGAGCCCAACCCCTCTGAGCTGAGCACCCCCCTGACCTCATCCACCCGCAGCCCTGACCCCTAGCTCCGAGCCCAGCCTCTCTGAGCCGGACACCCCCCTGACCCCAGCCCTGACCCCCAGCTCCAAGCCCAGCCCCTCTGAGCTGAACACCCCCTTGACCCCAGCCCCTGCGAGCTGCAGCTCGAGCCCAGGCCGGGTGCCCCTCCCCTCGCTCGCACTTACCGGCTCTGCCTTGTGCCCAGTGCTTCCCATCTCAGCAGCCCTGGAAGTGATGTACCCGCTGTACGCCAGGTGGGGGAAGTGGGAGACGGGGGAGCGGGAGACTGGGCGGTCGGAGCGCAGTGTGAGTGCGTGCGCGCGGCTATGAGATCACCCCGCGCTCCGACCACCCGTGGCACTTTCGCTAATTATCAAATACAGTAGAACCTCAAAGTTACGAACATCAGAGTTACGAACTGAGCAGTCAACCACACACCATTTGAAACCGGAAGTACACAAATCATGCAGCGGCAGAGACCAAAAAGAAAAGAAAAAAGCAAGTACAGTACAGTACTGTGTTAAACGTAAACTACTAAAAAAAATAAAGGGAAAGCAGCATTTTTCTTTTACTTTTCATAGTAAATGTCATAGGTCTCTCCCCCACTTGGAGCTGTTCGGTTCCAAAATGGGGACCTGCATGGACTCCTCTAAACTAAAAATCCTAATTTAGATCTGGTAAAAGCTGCCACCACCCAATAATGTACGTGTATTGGGACACAGTCCTTCCCCAAAATCCTTGGGGATCCCAAGAGCCCCAAATCCATGGAGTTCTTACACCTAGGAGAAGTAAACCATTTCCCCCTGCTTCCTCCCCCCTCCCTTTTCCTAGGAGAGATACTGGGATTCAACTACAGAGGGATACCTCCCCCTCCCTCCTCCCCTTTCCCTGAGAATTCACCCAAGGAAAGATCAACCAAGTCCTTAACAGAAAAGATTTATTAAAGAAAGAAAAAAGTACACTATCTCTGTATTACCAAGATGGAACAATACACAGGGTCTAAACTTATCAATCTCTGGAGAGAATTCCCCCTCCCTTCTTTCTCAGTAAAAGCAATAACAGTACAGAATTAAGGAAATTCTATAGCAAAACACACAATTGCAAATACAGAAATAACAATCTAAAAATACTAGTTCCCTTTCTAATACTCACTAGCTTGAATAGAAGAAATTATTGCAGAACTCTGAGAGGACTTGATTAAGACGTCTGGACTCCTTTAATTCCAACTAGAGAGTCACTCAAACAAAGGACACAGGAAAAAAAAACTTCCCTCCACAGGGATTTTAAATTATCTTGTCCCTGATTGGTCCTCTGGTCAGGTGTTCACAGGTACTGCTTGTTAACCCTTTACAGGTAAAAAACAAACCTTAACCCTTAACTAACTGTTTATGACAGTAAAGTTTCAAAGCTATATTAAGTCAATGTTCAGTTGTAAACTTTTAAAAGAACAAACACAATATTTTGTTCAGAGTTATGAACATTTCAGAGTTATGAACAACGTCCATTCCCAACGTGTTCGTAACTATGAGGGTCTACTGTATGTGATAAACAAAGGTGTTCTGTTACACGGTCCAACATCTCTTTATATTTCATCATGCAATAAGGTCAGAATGCTGTCTGTTTGATAACATTCATTTCCAAGGCGGAGGATTGTTTTTTTCAGAAATAAATGAGATCTTGTAATCGTAACACAGACAAAATTCCTTGTGACTTTAGTGAAAATAGGATCAGACTCTTTGGGCCAGATCATGCCACCATTACTTATGTGGAATATCTTATAGTCTGCATTTGGTCCCCTTGATTCAAATGGGACAATTCAAGGAGCAATGTACTACCCAGTATGAGTAAAGGTGGCACAGTCTGGCCACTAAATTGTCACTCTTTGTAGGGCTTCTGTAGATTTATAATATAATTGTCTTTGAATTGTAATGATGATGATGATAACAGCAATATTATTTTACATTTTCTTGATGTCATATTGTGGGGTTGAACTAGGATAGATCATATCCTATCATATCCCTTTTCTTACCTTTGCTTAACATGTACACTTCTGGAGCAGCAAATGGAAGGATTGATAAACTATTTAGAATTGATAGATTAATGACAACAAATGCAGTAATATAAATGGTACGCACTGATATGTCCCACCACTACTTTGGCCAGATTCAGCCTGATCCTTACAATGGTGTCCAGTGAAAAGAGGGGAGCACAAGAAGCCTTCCCTTCCTCACTCGTTTAATCCATATAAGGATCAGGCAGAATTGCAGCCCTGTAAAGTGGGGATTTCAGGGACTGCTCCCATGTTACTCCTATTCCCAACAGGGTGAGGAAGGGCAGATAGGAAGTGAGGCCATGGCTCTGCCCTTTTTATGCACTGACCAACAGTGTTGGGCAGCCATGCAGGGGAGTAGGCTTCGCCCTACAAAGCACAGAAGTATTTCATATGCAGAGTCTGCATGCCCAGGAGCTCCAGTACACATTCTATCTGAATGCCTTTTTGTGCTCTCATTGGCCCACTGCATCTCTGAACTGTGCTTAAATGCATGTCAGCATTGCTCTGCACTGAACTGTGCTTAAATGACACAGTCAAACCTTTGTGAGCATTTTTCAACAATGATGCAACCATTTTCCAAAAGACTGTGATCACCAGCATATGGGAGATCTGTTCAGAATCTCTCTAGTTAAAAGGTTTTTGGATGTATATCTGTATGTTGATATTATGGATATCCCTAATAATTGGTTTGTAAAAGCTTGATCTTGTGACAAGAATTATACTCTCAAGCTTTATAATACTCCAGGGTTAATGGTCCTGACTTTCTTTCTCACAATCTTTATCTCCCAAACCTCATTAGGAATGGATTTCAAATACATTCTATAAATGGTGCACAGTTCACTAAGCCATGTTTGCTAATCCTCTCCAAATTGGTCTTGATATGATCGTTGTTTTCCACTACAATTAGCTTAGGGGCTGAATTATCCCTGACATTTGGTCCTTTCAGCAGGTTCTTAGTGATATGGTACCATGTGTGAAATGCTTTATAGTGTTAAGACTCATGCATCCCTCATGCTTAACCATGACTGAACTGCCTGACACCATCATTTTTGCTAAGATTTTTTTTTGCTTCTACATATTAAGAAATAATCATGTACAAATTTTCATCATTCTGATTATGTCATTAAAGCCATTCATACTTCATCTGTTGGAAAAAATCATGTTTCTGTTGGCTTAAAACTAACAATAATTGGATTGTTCTGGAATCAAGTAGGCTTTAACATCCTTTCTATTGGGCTTTACTGTCAAATAAATTATTAATATGGTTCAATCCCCCCCCTTAGATCCATTATTGAATAGACTTAAAAATACACCCCTTGTTACAAGCACAAAGTTGCTACTTTAAAAAAAAAAATTGTTTGAACCTAGCATTTGAAAGAAATAATAGTTTAGAAGCGATTTCTTTTCTACTTTATCGTTTCAGTACAAAAGTGAAGGAGGTTTCTCTTTACTTCAGCAATGTCTCTGCTCCCTCCTCCACACGTAGTATATTAAAGATCCCTTTGTTATAGTTATTAAACTAGTACTATTTTTGAATATATTTCTTTGAGCTGGAAATATTAGAAATACACATTTTGTAAACCAAACTCTGAAAAAAAAATTTTTGTATAAAAGATGAGGTTTATTCTCACTTTGGTTTGTATTATGTTAGGGGTTTTTGTTACCATTGTTCCTCATCAGCAGAGCAGGGATACTAGTTTTTATCTAGTACAAGAAAGCCTTTGTCAATCTTAGGCCTGGTCTACACTAGGACTTTAATTCGAATTTATCAGCGTTAATTCGAACTAACCGCTCAACCGTCCACACCAGGAAGCCATTTAATTCGAACTAGAGGGCTCTTTAGTTCGAATTTGGTACTCCACCCCGGCAGGTGGAGTAACGCTAAATTCGCACTTGCTAGCTCGAATTAGGCTTGGTGTGGATGCTAATCGAACTTAGCAGCTCCGGGAGCTATCCCACAGTGCACCACTCTGTTGACGCTCTGGACAGCAGTCCGAGCTTGGATTCTCTGGCCAGCCACACAGGAAATGACCCGCGAAAATTTGAATTCATTTTCCTGTCTGGGCGGTTTGAATCTGACGCTCTGGTTGCACATCGGGCGAGCCCGCAGCACCTGCAACGATGCAGAGCTCTCCAGCAGAGGAGTCCGGCAATCCCAGAATAGAAAGAGGTCCCCAGCATGGAGTGACCGGGAAGTCCAGGATCTGATCGCTGTGTGGGGCGAGGAGTCTGTGCTCTCGGAGCTGCGCTCCAACAAGCGGAACGCGAAGACGTTCGAGAAGGTTTCTAAAGCCATGAAAGACAAAGGATACAGCCGGGATGCGATGCAGTGCCGCGTGAAAGTGAAGGACCTAAGACAAGGGTATCAAAAAGTCAGAGCGGCAAACGGACGCTCCGGAGCCCAGCCCCAGACATGCCGCTTCTACGAGGCACTGCATGCCATTCTAGGTGGGTCTGCCACCAGTGCCCCACCAGTGACGGTGGACTCTAGGACGGAATAGTGTACCGGGACAGTTCCCCCTCCCTGTTCGCCGATGGGGAAGATGAGGAAGGGTCTTTAGAGGACGGCGCAGGCGACATCGAACCCACTCCCGCTTTCCTGACAGCCAGGATCTCTTCATCACCCTCACAGAGATCCCCTACCAACCCTCCCCCGTTAACCAGGACTCGGAATCAGGGAAGGATCAGGCGATAAGTGCAACACACGTATAAACATTTATTTTTTATAACATTGTTATAGAAAAAATAGAAACAGTATTTACAAAATTCTAAATATTAAACTATAATATATATTAAATTATATGAAGAGAAGGTCCACACAAATGGACTTTAAGAAATTCTAAATATTTACAAATTAAAACATTCTAAATATTAAACTATAATATATATTAAACTATATAAAGAGAAGGTCCACACAAATGGGGATAGAAAAATAGTCCTCTAGCGACATTTCTACGAAGGTGTCATTCAGTTCCTCGCAAAGCCTCCGCATGAGGTTCGTCGGAAGAGGTCGCTTGTTGGGCGCTCCGTGGAAGCAGACTCTTCCACGCCAGGACATCCGAATATAGAGTGGAACCATCGCCTCTACTAGCATTGCTGCATATGGTCCTGGTCTCTGCAGTGCGTCCCGTAACATGCGGTCTTTCTGGGCACGAGTGACCCGCCTCAGGGTGATCTCGGTCTGCAAATACTGCATCTAAGTAGGGCAATCAGTGTAGTGTTACTATTGTTAATGGTTTACAATTAGGTTGCATAACAATGACCTCGCCTAACAGCCACGTGCGAGAGTCCACAGAGAACAAGCATGCATTGATCGTTCCGTGCGCTGGCGGGAGGGGCTGCTAAAGGCTTATCCTTTCTGCTTTGCACATTGCCTTTAGCAGGAGAGCACAGCTAACCAGTAACTGATAAGCAGTATGTACTGTAAGGCTTACCAGGACTTTGTGCAAGAGGATGCAGCTATCTTTCCTCGCATGCGCTCTCCAGTGCAATGGCGCCAATGAGCGTATTCGAAATCTCGGACTAGTTCTGAGATCTCCTGAGACTTGGTTCCCTCTTTGGTCTTGTTAACTGAAACTGACTAGACTGTGTTTACTGTTGGCAAACATGTATGTGTTCAAGGAAATCACCTACTTTTTCACATCACACAGCTGGCTCCTTCCCGGACTGCCCGCCATCCCCCTGCAGAGGCTGGCTCGGATTAGGACGCCGAAAGAAAAGACAAGGGACGACATGTTCCAGGAACTGATGGCCAGCTCCAGAGCGGAGGCGGCAGAGCAGAGACAGTCGAGGAGAGCCTGTGTCAGCAGCATCGCACACACCTGGAGCGGGAGGATAGGTGGCGGCAGGAAGACCAGCAGGCGACTCAAACGCTGCTTGGTCTAATGAGGAGCAAACGGAGACGCTCCGGCGCCTTGTAGATGTTCTGCAAGACCGCAGTCAGGAGAGAGCCCCCTGCAGTGCATCTGCAACCGCCCTCCAACGCCAAGAAGTCCTGTCCCCTCACCCAAAGTGACAAGACGGAGGCGGTAGGGGCCGTGAGAACTGTCCCTGCACCGCAGCACACCGATAATGTTAGAGACAACTGTCGCGCTGTAAATTTGTACAAGCTCTTTCTTTACAGCATCAACCAGTCCCAACTCCAAGTTCAAACCCCCCACTGTGTATTACATTATTAAAAGCGGTTTGGTGTTACTGACTGTTTCCGTCACGTTTCTGGTGTCAGAAGACTTTCTGTTGTTCTGTGGGGGGGGGGGGGGAATTGTAATGTCACTGCATAGCCCACAGTGCCATGCTACAGACTTGGCTGCAGGGTCAACTGCAGGGCACACACAGACTGCAGTCACTAGGCACCAGGGACAGTCTGTGTGGTGTATGCTGCCCCGGGTCTTTCCTTGATGTGTATGCTTGTGCAGGGTCCTGGTGCCTGACATCCCCGAATGTAAAGGCAGGCTTCCCTTCACATGCATTTGGACCGTAGTCACGATCCTCCCCGGTGCCACGAGCCCCAAAAAGAGACCTCATCCAGGGGCAGATACTCACCCTTCCCCCACACCCCTCCCCCCTTCCAACGCCCAAACCCACAGCCGTCATGGTAACCCCTATCCAAGGACAGCACCCCTCGCCCCTTCCTGCAAACCCACCCATCAGTGCACACCTTAACCAGCACAGAATGCTTCCATGTTTCAACGAATAAACAGAAATGCAAAGTCAACGAAAGATTTATTATTAATTACTAAAACATGTCCTTAGTTTTAAAACGTCCTTGGGAAGTGGGGAAAACTTGGTTTATGATCAGGCTCTCTTAAAATCAAGTGGACAGTCACAGGTTACCCTGCTCTGCGAGGAAACTCGCTTTCAAAGCCTCCCTGATGCATATCGCTTCCCGCTGGGATATTCTCTCAGCACGGGTGTCTGGCTGATCGTAAACAGCAGCCAGGCGATTTGCCTCAACCTCCCAAGCGGCCAAAGAGGTCTCGCCTAGCTCTCACAGAGATTGTGGAGCACACAGCAAGCAGCAATAACTACGGGGATATTCTTTCGCTGATGTCCGAGCGAGTCAGTAAGGTCCGCCATCTCCCTTGAGACGTCCGAAGCACACTCCACCACCATTCTGCACTTGCTCAGCCGGTAGTTGAAGAGTTCCTTTTCAGTGTCCAAGGCGCCTGTATAGGGCTTCATGAGCCAGGGCATTAGCGGGTAGGCCGGGTCCCGAGGATCACTGTAGGCATCTGCACATACCCAACAGTTATTTTGTGGTCCGGGAAGAAAGTGCCTGCCTGGAGGCGTCTAAACAGACCAGAGTTCCTGAAAACACGCTAGTCATGAACCTTGCCCGCCCACCCGACGTTGATGTTGGTAAAACGTCCCCTATGGTCCACCACAGCTTGCAGCACCATTGAAAAGTAGCCCTTTCGGTTAATGTACTCGCTGGCCTGGTGGGCTGGTGCCAGGATAGGGATGTGAGTCCCATCTATAGCCCCACCGCAGTTTGGGAATCCCATCGCGGCGAAGCCATCTATGATGGCCTGGACATTTCCGACAGTCACTACCTTTGAGAGCAGTTGCTCAACGATTGCGTGGGCTACTTGAATGACAGCAATCCCCACGGTAGATTTGCCCACGCCAAAGTGGTTCGCTACTGACCGGTAGCTGTCTGGCGTGGCAAGTTTCCAGAGGGCTATGGCCACTCGCTTCTGCACAGTCAGGGCTGCTCGCATCCTTGTGTCCTGGCGCTTCAGGGCAGGGGACAGCAAGTCACACAGTTCAAGGAAAGTGCCCTACGCATCCTGAAGTTTCGCAGCCACTCTGTGTCATCCCAGACCTGCAGCACTATGCGGTCCCACCAGTCTGTGCTTGTTTCCCGGGCCCAGAATCGCTGCGTTCCACACCATGAACTTGACCCATTGCCACCATGATCTCCACTGCCCGGCGTACCCTGCTTTGTGAGAGGTCTGCGCCACTCTCCTCACCGTGCTGCCGGAGCCTCCTCGCCCGGTTTCTCAGCATCTGACTGTGGAAGAGGTGGACGATAAAGTGCGAGGAGTTGACAACGGCCATAAGTGCAGCGATGATCGCAGCGGGCTCCATGCTCGCAGTGCTGTGGCGTCCACGCTGTAACCGACCAGAGAAGGGCGCGAACAGATTTCCCGCCGGCGCTTTCAAGGAAGACAGGGAGGGCGGGATTGACGGTTCAATGACGACACATTTTTCCCCCCAGCATGCATTGGGGGGAAATCCCACAATTCAAATGGGCAGCGGGGAGTGCGGGAACTGTGGGATAGGTTCCCACAGTGCACCGCTTCCAAAGTCGAAGCTGGCCCCGTGAATGTGGACTAAGAAGTTCGAATTTGTGTATTTAGTATGGATACACAAATTCGACTTATTAAGGTCGAATCCACAAATTCGACTTAAGTAGATTCGAAATAGTCCTGTAGTGTAGACAAGCCCTTAAATTCTCAGTTCTGGGCTCCTCAAATATGAAAATTCTCATGGTTTAGTGGCTGAATTACCACCCTTCAATCAGTCTGATAGCTCCTAGAATTTCCCAAGTACCAGCTGTGTATTTAAACAAACATTTAAGGTTCTTTTAAAATAATATCAACAAATAAGACATTGAACAGACAAAGGGCAACTTGTTTTTATAGGTATATTTCTAGAGGGGCTGCCTTAGTGCTTCTTTGAAAGCTAATGACTTTTGTGAAGAAATGCATTTGACGTGTTGGGGGAACTGATTGAAAAGTCCTATTGCCAAAGCAATAAAGGATTAAAAGATGGAACTATAACTAATGCCAATCAATATGCTTTTATCGAAAGTTGAGGAATGTGCTATCATGCTTTGAGAAGGTTTAGAGTTTGGTTAGGCTGCTGCACAGCCATTATAGATCACCTTTTTTGTGGCTTTTTCCAACAGTTTCCTTTGTTCAGGACCTGACTCTCTGGTCATATTCCTTTAAAGTCCCATCTCTTCTGGGAGAGGACTTCTACCTATGCTCTCATCTGGGCCTAGTTCCTCTGACTGCCCTGTACTCTTTCTTTTAGGGCTTGTCTACACTACAGGACTATTTCGAATCTACTTAAGTCGAATTTGTGGATTCGACCTTAATAAGTCGAATTTGTGTATCCATACTAAATACACAAATTCGAACTTCTGAGTCCACATTCACGGGGCCAGCTTCGACTTTGGAAGCGGTGCACTGTGGGAAGCTATCCCACAGTTCCCGCACTCCCCGCTGCCCATTGGAATTGTGGGATTTCCCCCCAATGCATGCTGGGGGGAAAATGTGTCGTCATTGAACCGTCAATCCCGCCCTCCCTCTCTTCCTTGAAAGCGCCGGCGGGAAATCTGTTCGCGCCCTTGTCTGGTCGGTTACAGCGCGGACGCCACAGCACTGCGAGCATGGAGCCCGCTGCGATCATCGCTGCACTTATGGCCGTTGTCAACTCCTCGCACGTTATCGTCCACCTCTTCCACAGTCAGATGCTGAGAAACCGGGCGAGGAGGCTCCGGCAGCACGGTGAGGAGAGTGGCGCAGACCTCTCAGAAAGCAGGGTACGCCGGGCAGTGGAGATCATGGTGGCAATGGGTCAAGTTCATGGTGTGGAACGGCGATTCTGGGCCCGGGAAACAAGCACAGACTGGTGGGACCGCATAGTGCTGCAGGTCTGGGATGACACAGAGTGGCTGCGAAACTTCAGGATGCGTAAGGACACTTTCCTTGAACTGTGTGACTTGCTGTCCCCTGCCCTGAAGCGCCAGGACACAAGGATGCGAGCAGCCCTGACTGTGCAGAAGCGAGTGGCCATAGCCCTCTGGAAACTTGCCACGCCAGACAGCTACCGGTCAGTAGCGAACCACTTTGGCGTGGGCAAATCTACCGTGGGGATTGCTGTCATTCAAGTAGCCCACGCAATCGTTGAGCAACTGCTCTCAAAGGTAGTGACTGTCGGAAATGTCCAGGTCATCATAGATGGCTTCGCGCGATGGGATTCCCAAACTGCGGTGGGGCTATAGATGGGACTCACATCCCTATCCTGGCACCAGCCCACCAGGCCAGCGAGTACATTAACCGAAAGGGCTACTTTTCAATGGTGCTGCAAGCTGTGGTGGACCATAGGGGACGTTTTACCAACATCAACGTCGGGTGGGCGGGCAAGGTTCATGACGCCGCGTGTGTTCAGGAACTCTGGTCTGTTTAGACGCCTCCAGGCAGGCACTTTCTTCCCGGACCACAAAATAACGGTTGGGGATGTGCAGATGCCTACAGTGATCCTCGGGACCCGGCCTACCCGCTAATGCCCTGGCTCATGAAGCCCTATACAGGCGCCTTGGACACTGAAAAGGAACTCTTCAACTACCGGCTGAGCAAGTGCAGAATGGTGGTGGAGTGTGCTTTCGGACGCCTCAAGGGGAGATGGCGGACCTTACTGACTCGCTCGGACATCAGCGAAAGAATATCCCCGTAGTTATTGCTGCTTGCTGTGTGCTCCACAATCTCTGTGAGAGCAAGGGCGAGACCTTGTTGGCCGCTTGGGAGGTTGAGGCAAATCGCCTGGCTGCTGTTTACGATCAGCCAGACACCCGTGCTGAGAGAATATCCCAGCGGGAAGCGATATGCATCAGGAGGCTTTGAAAGCGAGTTTCCTCGCAGAGCAGGGTAACCTGTGACTGTCCACTTGATTTTAAGAGAGCCTGATCATAAACCAAGTTTTCCCACTTCCCAAGGACGTTTTAAAACTAAGGACATGTTTTAGTAATTAATAATAAATCTTTCGTTGACTTTGCATTTCTGTTTCTTCGTTGAAACATGGAAGCATTCTGTGCTGGTTAAGGTGTGCACTGATGGGTGGGTTTGCAGGAAGGGGCGAGGGTGCCGCCCTGGATAGGGGTTACCATGACGGCTGTGGGTTTGGGCGTTGGAAGGTGAGGGTGTGGGGAAGGGTGAGTATCTGCCCCTGGATGAGGTCTCTTTGGGGCTCGGGCACCGGGAGGATCGTGACTACGGTCCAAATGCATGTGAAGGGAAGCCTGCCTTTACATTCGGGATGTCAGGCACCAGGACCCTACACATCAAGGAAAGACCCGGGCAGCATACACCACACAGACTGTCCCTGGTGCCTAGTGACTGCAGTCTGTGCGTGCCCTGCAGTTGACCCTGCCCCAAGTCTGTACCCTGGTAATGTGGGCTATGCACTGTAATTAAAAATCCCCCACAAAGTCTTCTGACACGAGAAACGTGGACGGAAACAGAGAGTAACAGCAAACCGCTTTTAATAATGTTATACACAGTGGGGGTTGAAACTTGGATTTGGGACTGGGTGATCCTGTAAGGGAAGAACTTCTACAAATTTACAGCGAGAGGTGTCTTGTACTTTAGCGCTCTGCTGCGGTGCAGTGACAGTTCTCACGGCCCCTTCCGCCCCTCCTTCTTGTCACTTTGGGTGAGGGGGGGACAGGACTTCTTGGCGTTGGAGGCGGTTGCAGATGCACTGCAGGGGGCTCTCTCCTCCTGCCTGTGGTCTTGCAGAACATCTACAAGGCGCCGGAGCGTGTCCGCTTGCTCCTCATTAGACCAGCAGCGCTTGAGTCGCCTGCTGGTCTTCCTGCCGCCACCTATCCTCCCGTTCCAGGTGTGTGCGATGCTGCTGACACAGGCTCTCCTCGACTGTCTCTGCTCTGCCGCCTCCGCTCTGGAGCTGGCCATCAGTTCCTGGAACATGTCGTCCCTTGTCTTTTCTTTCGGCGTCTAATCTGAGCCAGCCTCTGCGAGGGGGATGGCGGGGCAGTCCGTGAAGGAGCCGAAGCTGTGTGATGCGAAAAAGTAGGTGATTTCCTTGAACAAATACATGTTTGCCAACAGTAAACACAGTCTAGTCATTTTCAGTTAAGAAGACCAAACAGGGAACCAAGTCTCAGGAGATCTCGAACTAGTCCGAGATTTCGAATACGCTCTCATTGGCGGCGCGATTGCACTGGATAGCGCATGCAAGCGAGAGAGACAGCTGCATCCTCTTGCACAAAGTCCTGGTAAGCCTTACAGTACAGACTGCTTATCAGATAGTGCTTAGCTGTGCTCTCCTGCTGGAGGCAATGTGCAAAGCAGAAAAGATGAGCGTTATGCGGCATCTCCCGCCAGTGACCGCGAAAGACCCCTGTATGCTTTTCCTCTGAGGCCTGCAACACGTGGCTGTTAAGCGAGGGTCATTCTTATGCAAAGTAAAACTCTGTTAAGCGAGGGTCATTCTTATGCAAAGTAAAACTCTGTTAAGCGAGGGTCATTCTTATGCAAAGTAAAAGTCTACCATGCACAATAGTAACAGTACACTAATTCCACTAATTAGATGCAGCACTTCCACAACGACATCACCCTGAGGCGTGTCAGGCGCACACAGAGAGAGCGGATGTTAATAGAAGCCCTGCACAGACCAGGACCCTACGCTGCCATGCTCGTAGAGGCGATGGTCCCCCTCTACCTGAGGATGGCATGGCGCGGAAGAGTGTGCTTCAACGGAGCACCCAATAAAGCACCTCTCCCAAGAAACCTCTTGCTGAGGCTTTTCCAGCTGCTCTCTGAGAGCTTTTGAAATATCCCCAGAGGACTATTGCTCCATTGCTGTTTGTGTAGACCTGCTGTTTGTTTAGTTTCATATTTAAAAATGTTTATATAGTATTTCTATTTTTTATATAAATCCCTGTTTCTTAAAAAAATAAATGTTTCCCTGTTTGTAGCACTTACCGCCTGATCCTTCCCCTGAGTCCGAGTCCTGGTTAACGGGCAGGGACGGTTGGTAGGGGATCTCTGTGAGGGTGATGAAGAGATCCTGGCTGTCAGGAAAGCGGGAGTGGGTTCGATGTCGCCTGCGCCGTCCTCAAAAGACCCTTCCTCATCTTCCCCATCGGCGCACAGGGAGGAGGAACTGTCCCGGTACACTATTCCGTCCTCGGAGTCCACCGTCACTGGTGGGGCACTGGTGGCAGAGCCACCTAGAATGGCATGCAGTGCCTCGTAGAAGCGGCATGTCTGGGGCTGGGCTCCGGGCGTCCGCTTGCCGCTCTGACTTTATGATACCCTTGTCTTAGGTCCTTCACTTTCACGCGGCACTGCATCGCATCCCGGCTGTATCCTTTGTCTTTCATGGCTTTAGAAACCTTCTCGAACGTCTTCGCGTTCCGCTTGTTGGAGCGCAGCTCCGAGAGCACAGACTCCTCGCCCCACACAGCGATCAGATCCTGGACTTCCGGTCACTCCATGCTGGGGACCTCTTTCTATTCTGGGATTGCCCGGACTCCTCTGCTGGAGAGCTCTGCATCGTTGCAGGTGCTGCGGAGCTCGCCCCGATGTGCAACCAGAACGTCAGATTCAAACCGCCCAGACAGGAAAATGAATTCAAATTTTCGCGGGTCATTTCCTGTGTGGCTGGCCAGAGAATCCAAGCTCGGACTGCTGTCCAGAGCGTCAACAGAGTGGTGCACTGTGGGATAGCTCCCGGAGCTGCTAAGTTCGATTAGCATCCACACCAAGCCTAATTCGAGCTAGCAAGTGCGAATTTAGCGTTACTCCACCTGCCGGGGTGGAGTACCAAATTCGAACTAAAGAGCCCTCTAGTTCGAATTAAATGGCTTCCTGGTGTGGACGGTTGAGCGGTTAGTTCGAATTAACGCTGATAAATTCGAATTAAAGTCCTAGTGTAGACCAGGCCTTAGTCTCGTCCCTCAACTTGATCACATCCTCCCCTGTTATTCCAGGTTAGGTTAACAGAGTTCTCAGGCTCCCTTAAACCCTATACTCAGCCAGAAAGGATAAATCTATGCATCCCTTCACAGGTTGATAAAGATAATTGTGTTGATGTAATAGACTTCTGTAAGACATTTGACTTAATATCACATAACATTAAGGTTTAAAAAATAAGCACTATAAAATTATTATGGCACACACTAAATAGATTAAAAACTAACTGGTAGATTTCAAAACATAATTGTTAGAGAATCACCAACTGGGGTGTTTTTACTGGGATTCTCCTGACATCAATTCTTGTCTCAACACTGTGCAAAAATGTTATTAATGGCCTTAATCATTCATCATGAAGTTTGCAGATGACAAAAAGATTGGTGGAGTGGTAAATGATAATGAGAAGTCACTTATACAGAACAATCTGGATCACTTGGTAAGCTGGGCACAGTCAAGCAATATACATTTTAACAGAGCCAACTGCAGGATCTAGGAACAAAGAATGTAGACTATATGTATAGGATGGAGAGTTGTGTCCAGGAAAGGCGCCTTAAAAGGACAGATGGGTCATGAATGTGACCTCACAGTGCAGTGCTATAGTTAAAAGGGTTAACAAGAATCTTAAATTTATAAACAGGGCAATATGGAAATGGCATTGGTGAGTCCATAGCTGGAATGCTATCTCCACTTCTGGTATTAATCATGCAGAATGTTCAGAGAAGAGTCACAAGAATGATTCAAAGTGTGAAGATATCTTATAGCTAAGAACTTAAAGTGTTCAAGATGCTTAGTTATTGAAAAGAAGGTTAAGAGGTGACTTGAGCACAGACTATAAGTACCTACTCAAGGAGAAGGTATCTACTACTTGTGATTGGAACAGATATCCAAGGAAAGTGGTAGATGTCCCCGTGTCTCAATGCGTCACAGCTGAGAATACCAGATTCAGGACAAACTGCTGGAAAATAGGGCAGACTCACCCTCAAACTAGTGGGTATTCTTCCATAAGATATACCAAGCCAGTAACAAAAGTAAACTTCTTTCTCACCACACTGGTTAACAGGAAGTCAGAAATGCAGTCTCCTTAGGCATCCCAGCCCTTCTTTCACCACCCAGACACCAGACTATATGATGAGTGGTTATTTAAAACCATTTTCATCAAAGGGTTCTTCTAATCCCACATAGCCAGGTCAATATATAACTCAGATCTTACCAAATAATCGCGCTGTTGCCAATCCTTTAGTATCTAATATCTAAAGGTTTATTTCTAAGAGAAAAGAAAGAAGGGAGAGTTAAAATGGTCAAGGAAAACAAATACATACACTTATTGCAAAGTTCTTGGATCAGGTTTGTAGCAATGATGGAATAAACTGCTGGCTTGAAAATCTCTGGCAACTTCCAAAAAGATTGGAAGGTCCTTGGCCCATTGTTTGGAATGCTCCTTTTAGTGTAAGTCCAGAGATCAGAACAGGAAGGAGTCCAAATGGAGATGCTTCCAGGGCCTTTTATGCTTTCTCCCATGTGGAGGGAAAGCTCTCAGTCTTAGTTTGTGGAAAAGTACAGGCACAAGATGGAGTCCAGGGTCACATGAGCTAGTCACATGCCCTTGCGTGTTTTGATGAATCATAGAAGCATTATTACCCCATATTCTGGCTAAAATGTCATCAGAAAGGCATATCGAGGGGGGGATACATTTTTTCTGTGGCCCATTATGTTAATTAATGGGCCATCAACTTGAATGGTCCATTCACAATGTGTTAGCTAGACTGGATGCCAGCTACCTTGTGGGTGTTACTCCAGGAGCAAACACATTTGAAATACAGATAGTCAATATTCATAACTTTGGTGAAAAAATGATACATGCATACAAACAGGATAATCATATTTAATAGATTGTAACTTTTCCATTGATACCTTACATGACATACCTGGTATAAGATTTGTTGTATTCATATAACAGCGAGAATGATATATATGGTCATATTATAATCATACATCACAATGAATTATTCATTACTTATAATCTTTAAATCAAGATTGGATGCCTTTAAAAAAGTTACTGGGTTTGATGCAGGAATTTCTGGGTGATATTATATAGCTATGCAAGGGATCAGACTAAAGATCACGATGGTCCCTTTTAGTCTTAAATTTATAAATCTATGAAAGCGTTAACCATAGATATATAGAAAGCAAGTCTCCTTGTAATTTCCATACTATATTCTGCTCTCTTTCTGATATAGAGGAAAGATAATCACAACTTAAATATTTGTCCTGACTGCAAATTCCCAAATAGATACAAATAACCATCAAAGACTATGTTAAACTCTTTATTTTCTTAATGAAGACATCCAGAAGCCCTAGTGAGGAGTGACTTTTGAGCTGATATATAGACTTACTGATTTTTCTCAAAAAATGTTAAAGCTGGAATTGTTTCATCTTGCTTATATGATCAGTTGACCTCTTAGAATGGTTGATGGCAAGCATCGGATGCCACCCAAGAGAGCTCTCCAGGAAGACATAATTGCAAATTTGTCAATTTATCTTCCTATATCATCTGCAATGAGTGTCACATTTCCTTTTTTCTCCTGGTCCACAGATGCACTTCAGTTTTTTGTAGATGCTATTCATGTTGCTTTCATCTGCAAGATTCCAGAATGCCAACTATTTTCTCTCATTGTTGTCATAGTTTTTATTGCAGACCTGCTTTGGCTACTCTACAGATTTTCTATACTGATCTTGTAGCTGATTTTTGAGGCAACAGTGAATGAACCAAATGTTTATTTTCCAGTAGGGAGCATATCTCTGGATCCCTCTCATTAAATCAGTTTTAATATCTGTTTGAAGCAATCCTACCACCTTTGAGCTGTACAGTAGCTAGCCATACATCTTCTACTATTAAATTGTTTATAGAAATTGCACAAATAAAGTCTAAGAATTTATTACAATTTGTTTGAACAGTGATACAAAAATTCTGTGTTGATGTATAATTCTTGTTGGTTATAAAATCACATTACTGTGATCAGAACGTAGAATGAAAATAGAATACAATAAAATACTGTAGAGTATTTTGTAAAAACATTTTTGTCACTTCACTAATGAGTAATCGCTGTTGCTGTTTAGTTAGGTTATTACTGTAGTTATTATAATTTTCAATTATAATTATCTGTAATAAAATGCAAATTCTTACTTGCTTTTTCTTTCAGCTGTGTATTACAACTGGTCTGGGAGTAGTTGTAGGAGCCATTTTCTCTGGAATAAAAAATGATTCCAGTGGCATTCAGAACAGGTTAGTAAACATGGGAACTGAACATTTTAATAGGGCATACAGATCACACTGGATAGTTCATTTTGTTTAGATTTTTACTTAGCCTCTGTTCTTGTGCTAAAGTAAGCAGACAGCTACACACTGTAGAAAATAAATTACATTTTTAAGAAGTATCTGTGAGAGAGGAAAAATAGTGTTTGTACCATGGTAGCATCAAGAGACCATAGATCAGGACCCCACTGTGCTGGTCACTGCACAGTCACAAACAAAAAGACAGTCCTTGCACTAAGGAGTTTAATAAGATCCATAAGGTTATGTTACATGGAGCAGTACCTAGGGTATATACAACAAAGGGAGTTGATGGACTACATGGGAAGCAGTTTCCACCTGTCCTCAGCCAGAAGTTTGACTATTTTCTAACGTAAGATCAAAACGTGACTATTTCCGGTAAACAGTTAATTTGCTTCCTGCATCTTTATTCCATTTTCATGTAGTAACAGTATACCCATCTCCCTCTGATAAATGTTCTGCCTTCCTCATTAGCTAAAAAAGCTATGTGCATAGCTAATTTTCTTGCTTTTGTTTGTTCTTTCCATAGAGTTGGTGCTTTATTCTTTTTGACCACCAATCAGTGTTTGAGCAGTGTTACAACTATTGAACTTTTTGTCACCGAAAAAAAGATATTTATGTAGGTAAATCCCTATGTAATAGAAAGCATTGCATGTTGTTTTATTTGATGCTGTATCAGTTTATCTTTAATTTATACACTGCCCCTTATCTATCTATCAGTCATCTTTAGGGTCTATTGATGAATTTGTTACTGAAAGCACAGCTTAGCATTTGGTCCTAAGATAGATGTGGACTATACCATCTCTTTCGTATGGTATTAACTCAAAAGTTTAATGATAATGAGAATGAGCATTGATAACTGTCTGCTTGTCATTTTAACAGAAACTATTCTGGAGCCGGAGGCAGAGCTTGAATAGATTATTACCACTTTGTCCTCCTCAGTATTAACCCTAATTACTAGTCTCTCTCAATAGAAGTATAGCCCCCAAACCAGAAACTGATTATCATTGTTATACGTTTAATAGATACGGTCAAAAACTCTACTGCCAGCTAGTGTAAAAGAAGTCAATTTTCACATCTATGATGCCAGCAATCTGGATTTCAGGTAATTGATTGTCACAGCTGAGGAATACGGCATTGTTAAAGTGTGAGAAACAGAACAACTTTTAAAGCTGTGGTGGTGTTCCTGTTTCTTGACTGATTAGGCAAAATGCCTGTCTTCAGGAAGAGGGATTGAAGAAAGTCACGGGCTATAAATTTTCCATGGAGATGTAGCAGTTTAAGGAGAAGCAGACTATAAACAGGATTAGGGGAATTTTAGGAAATATTTTTTTTTCCCCTAGGCCATTCAGGCCCTGTCACAGATACCATTTAAGAAAAGTGAAGCTACTATAAGATTTATTGGCTGGATGCAGAATTTAAATACAACTTTCTCTCGCCACAATCAGCTGCTCACATGTAAACTAATCAAATGTTATAAAGTTTAGAGAAACAATTCCTTGATATTTTAAACACGTGTTTCTTAGAAATGCTTATTCTAGGGCAGTGATTCTCACTCACTATAACTGGCTCTGTGGTTGAGGGGAAAGCAGTGGATGTGTTATTCCTTGATTTTAGCAAAGCTTTTGATATAGTCTCCCACAGTATTCTTGCCAGCAAGATAAAGAAGTATGGGGTGGATGAATGGACTATAAGGTGGATAGAAAGCTGGCAACATCATCGGGCTCAACAGGTAGTGATCAGTGGCTCCATGTCTAGTTGGCAGCCAGTATCAAGCAGAGTGCCCCAAGGGTCGGTCCTGGGGCTGGTTTTGTTTAATATCTTCATTAATGATCTGGAGGATGGCGTGGATTGCACCCTCAGCAAGTTTGCAGATGACCCTAAACTGGGAGGAGTGGTAGATAGGATAGAGAGGGACCTAGACATATTAGAGCATTGGGCCAAAAGAAATCTGATGAGGTTCAACAAGGACAAGTGCAAAGTCCTGCATTTAGGACGGAAGAATCCCATGCACTGCTACAGAATAGGGACCGAGTGGCTAGGCAGCAATTCTGCAGAAAAGGACCTAGGGCCTACAGTGGATGAGAAGCTGGAGATGAGTCGACAGTGTGCCCTTGTTGCCAAGAAGGCTAACGGCATTTTGGGCTGTAGAAGTAGTAGAACTGCCAGCAGATCGAGGGACATGATCAGTCCCCTCTATTTGGCATTGGTGAGGTCTCATCTGAAGTACTGTGTCCAGTTTTGGGCCCAACACCTCAAGAAGGATGTGGAAAAATTGGAAAGAGTCCAGCGGAGTGCAACAAAAATGAGTAGGGGTCTGGAGCACATGACTTACAATGAGAGGCTGTGGGAACTGGGATTATCTAGTCTGCAGAAGAAAAGAATGAGGGGGGATTTGATAGTTGCTTTCAACTACCTGAAAGGGAGTTCCAAAGAGGATGGATGTAGATTGTTCTGAGTGGTAGCAGATGACAGAACAAGGAGTAATGGTCTCAAGTTGCAGTGGGGGAGGTTTAGGTTGGATATTAGGAAAAACTTTTTCACTAGGAGGATGTTATATACCTATCTCATAGAACTGGAAGGGACCCTGAAAGGTCATCAAGTCCAGCCCTCTGCCTTCACTAGCAGGACCAAGTACTGATTTTGCCTCAGATCCCTAAATGGCCCCTTCAAGGATTGAACTCACAACCCTTGCTCAAACCACTGAGCTATCCCTCCCATTGGTGAAGCACTGGAATGGGTTACCTAGGGAGGTGGTGGAATCTCCTTCCTTAGAGGTTTTTAAGGTCAGGCTTGACAATGCCCTGGCTGGGATGATTTAGTTGGGGATTGATCCTGCTTTGAGCAGGGGGTTGGACTAGATGACCTCCTGAGGTACCTTCCAACTCTGATATTCTATGAATCTTTCCACACTACTGTACCCCTTTCAGGAAACTGATGTCTTGCGTACCCCCCGAGTTTCACCTCATTTAAAAACTACGTGCTTATAAAATCAGACATAAAAACACAAAAGTGTTACAGTGCACTAGATGGGCCAGATTAACTCTCCTGTGATTTTGTGGGCCCCTGTATACAAGTCTTTTTCCTAATTTAAAACAAAATGATCACAATTATGGTATCAAGGCTATTAACGCTATACTAAACTTGCCTTTTAATAAACATAAAGCTGTTCTGTGGTTACATTTTAGTCTTAAAACATGCAGAATATAGGTTTCAGAGTAGCAGCCTGAGTTTTTTTTCCTCCTGCTAACGATAGCTCATCTCAATTGATTAGACTCTGCCTGTTGGTATGCATACTTCCACCTTTTCATGTTCTCTGTATGTATAAATATCTCCTGTCTGTGTGTTCCATTCTATGCATCCTGCAGAATATAGTTATTTCAAAATAGCCTACTTCTTACCTTAGAACAGCTGTTACATTACTTTCTTTCTGGGAGCGAGTTAGATGCAGGGGGGGATTCTGACCTGGGGCAGAGGATTGGGGTACAGGAGAAGGTGTGAGGTACTGGCGCTGTCCAGGAGGCGCTTACCTCAGGCGGCTCAGCAAGGCTCAGGCATCCTGCCTGCCTGCCTGCCATAGCCCCACACCACTCCTGGAAGCGGCCAGCTGCTGGCACATCTCTGCACGCCCTTGGGGGGAGGGGTACAGCGTGACTCTGTGTGCTGCCCCGTCCGCAAGCACTGGCACTTGCAGCTCCCATTGGCCAGTTCCTGGGGCTGTGGAGACGTGCCAGCAGCTGGCCGCTTCCAGGAGTGGCATGGAGCCACAGCAAGCAGGCAGCCTGCCTGAGCCCTGCTGCAGCCCTAGCCCGAGGCCCTGGGATGCAGCCCCTAAAGCCCCTGCGTTAATCCGGCCTTGAGCACTATTACTGAAAAATTGCTTATTTTCTCATTTTTACCATATAATTATAAAGTAAATCAATTGGAATATAAATATTGTACTTACAATTCAGTGTATATTATATACAGCAGTATAAACAAGTCACTGTATGAAATTTTAGTGTGTACTGACTTCCCTTGTGCTTTTTATGTAGCCTATTGTAAAACTAGGCAAATATCTAGTTGAGTTGCTGTATCACTGCAAGACGTCTGTGTACCCCTGGTTAAGAACCACTGTTCTAGGGCACATGTAATAAAGTCTGTATCCACAGTGCAGTCGGTGGGCTACCACCCTCAGTATCAAAGTTTCTGAGCTTTAGCCTGGAGCCCAGCTAGCTCAGGTGTAAAGTGCTACCAACTCGCATAAGATGTTTCTGTCTGTGGACAGGATCAACACCTGAATAAGAGACCAAATTAACTCTGCAGCAAAGATAAGCGTAAACAGGCTTTTCGCCATTTAGCCCCAAGTGAAACTCACAAGAGCTGGTCCAAGAAGTACCTACAATCAAACCACTACTAAGTCATAGTGACGACCAAAATAATTAAACTGACCATTTGTAGGACACGGATCATACCAAAAACTAGCACTGTGATATTAAACTTGAGCAAGGAGGTTTTTGGGGTTGTTGGGGTTTTTTTTGGAAAATTAAGAAGATAATCAAAAAGACTCTAAAGTCAAAATTAAGGGATAAAAACACTAGACTCAGCATGGAGCTTGCTTAAGCAGTTCATAATTCACGGAACCGATGCATCTCCATAACTAAAAGTAGTACCACGAGGACAAGAAAAAAGCAGTATGGTCAAATGGCAAAGTTCAAGAGGTTATTCAAGACATAAAATCAAAAAAGGAAATATGTAAGTATATCTCAGAATCAATAAATCCACTAGACTGACAGGAAATAAACGGAACAATTAAGGAATACAAACACTGCAAAGAAGTTAAATGATTTCTTTACATCTGTCTTCACTGCAAAGGATGGAATGATTCAGAGAAGGTGACAATGATTTGAGGCACAGAAAGAGTTTCATATGAAAATAGATTGAAGAGAGTGGGATTGTTTAGATTAAAGATCAGATGAATAATATAGTGCTTAACTAAGCTACAAAATAATGAACAATAAGAGAAGCTCAGTCAGTAATCCTGTGTACCCTGTATTATAAGGTTTCAAGAGCTCTTTAAAGTGTTTGTTAAAATGTAAGTTGGTCACTATAGATCATGGCAGGGATTTAGGTGCCCAGATTCTATTAAAATTAATGTCTGTTGGGTGTCTAACTCCCTTAGGCTGCTTTGACAATCCCAGTCTATATGGCTTCATTGCTTTATTAATGAAATATAGTCTGTAATATACATATATATTTCTGTGTTCTAGACATGAATATATCAGTGGTTACTACAGAGTATCTGCATATTTTTTCTCAAAGATAATAGCTGATTTAATACCCATGAGGACTTTACCAAGCATCATCTTCACCTGTATAAATTATTTCTTAATAGGCAAGTATCCTATAAAAGAAAGCTGCTTCAAAATGAACTATGGTCATTCACTCTTTCCTTTGGCAAATAATTCAGGTATCCACAGGTGGTCTGTTTGCACGTCTTCCTTACAGGGTCCTAGTCCCATTTTTTATTTTTTCCCTCCCTATAGCATATAGCTTATAGAAAACCTTTATTCTGGGGGTAGGTTGGTAAATAGATTGTTTTGAAGCTACTTACTGTTAATACAAATCTGAAGTTAGCTTTGGTAAGCTTTTATACTGATTTATGCATTCCTCCCAAATTCTGTGTATGCCTTTTTATGATTTGTCTAATCTAATGGTTATGGAGCAAGAGACCCAAGAGTATTAATGAACTTGACTTTTCTACAAGTTAACTATGCTAATAAATTGATTGGACCAGATCTGCTGCCGGGGTAAATTGGGTAGCTTCACTGACATTACTAGAGCTACACCAGTTTACACCAGCTGAGGATCTATCCAGTTATTACTATTCATGATGATAAACAATACAGTACCATTGTGCAGTGCCTAACAGGGATTAAAAAGACATCATCCCTGTCTTGACAAGATTACAGTCTAATACGATCAAATCAGACTGCTCACCATGAATGAAAATAACAAAAAATAAAAATCTTGGTCTAAATTAGGCAAGCTTAGATCAGAAGGGTATCAGACAATAGAAGAGGGCAGAGAGTAAACCACATATAAATGAAAATATTATAGTGATTTATAGATTCTGATATAAAGTATAGACCAGTAGAGTATATAGAGGAGAAGATATCATGAGAGTAAAAAATCAAGGGTGGAAAACAAGACAAAGGAGTGGGTTTTGAGCAGGCATTTGAAAGAGGTTGTTTAGCGTGCAGGAAGGGAGATGACCCTGTTACTCCTTCCCTGCAGCTGGACTACTTTATTTGACTCAGCTTTAGGTACAATGGATATAGGTTTCCATTCTAAATGCCTATTATAATCCAAGATATTAATTTTCTTTAAAGTGGTGTTCATGCAGTAGGACAGAACACTTTATGGTTGATAATACTCCTTTTCTGCAAATAAAAGCAAACTATGTACTGTGGTACTACAAAAAGGTATGTGCATAAGTACACACTAAAACCCTCATCTAGGAAAAGACAGACTGAGACTTTTTTCCCCCCCATTTCTTAGGTTTCAAGCCAACAATTGGGGCCTTCTTTATCATGATGGTTACCCTTATACTGGTTGCCTACACAGCCAGTTCTATGGCTCTGGCTATAGCAACGGGACAAGATGTTGTGGCTGTCGCTAATCTCCTCATAAATATTTGCTTTGTTTTTATGATTGTGAGTGATACATTTTTCTGTTTTTTCTCTTAAATGTTTGTTGTACAAAAGAAATGACAATGAAATGCCATGTTTTTAAAAAATTATGTGTGCTTTGAAGCACATCAGCAGAGCCCTTTGGAATTTTAAGAATACTGTCTAATCCCTCCTTTTGATATCAGATCACATTATGAACACATCTCCTGTAAAGTGAGACAGCTCAAGTAAGCAGATGTAAAAAAAGCAAAGTGGCCCAGAGCAGTGGCTCCCCATTGCTTTGCAAGTGACTAGCGTTTGATGGGTAAGAGTGGTCTCTGACTCCTTAAGCGTTATTACCTCTGCAGAATTATATGACTTAGACTAGGTCTACACTGGGGGGGAGGGGAAGGGGCGGAGTTGAACTAAGATACGCAACTTCAGCTACGCGAATAGTGTTGCTGAAATCGGCATATCTTAGGTCGATTTACCTGGCCATGAGGACGGTGGCAAGTTGACCGCTGCTGCTGCCCCGTCGACTCCGCTTCCGCCTCTCGCACACGGAGTTCCGGAGTCGATGGCAGAACGATCGGGGATCAATTTTATCACATCTACACTAGATGCAATAAATCGATCCCCAAAAGATCGATCACTACTCGCTGGATGACATAGTCCCTTTTAAGGGTATTTTGCATGGCCTTGGCAAGTATGGGTGTAACTGCTGGTAGTGTTGCAGGAGGGAGGAAAGCTTTTGGAAGATTCTGTGGAATACACCAGAGCCTAATCAAAGTCCTTGAACTCAATGATTGTTTTTGTCCCCCTCTGATATGGATTATTCTTACCTATAAAGAGAAAAATCTATTGGATTGCTCTTCCAGAGCACATTACGGAGCTTTTCTTTTCCAGGGCAGTGGTGATTTCTGCCAGCTTTGTTTATATTTTTTACCCATTGCCTCTCTTGACCAAGATTTAGGCCTTTTATTTCTATACATAAGTCATGTCAGAGGTTCGTTGCTGAGGAACTGCTGGATTTCCTCTTGAGTTCTTCCTATTTTAGGATGTCAAAGGTTAGAAAAGGGAAGCTCCAACTCACTATAGTATGACTTGAGGGAAATTCCAGGCTTTCCTACTGCTGGGAACCAGAGAAAAGCTCATGTTCCTTAGAACTCTCATGCTTTAGGAGGAGGCTTAAGACCTGTGCTTCTGAGTGAAATCCTTTGTTTCCTGCCAAAAATCTAGTGATGGCCCAGCAGGCCACTATTGCTTCAGGTAGAAAGAAACTGTCCTGTAAAGATTCTAAGTAAACTTCTGCCTCAAATACAACTCCAGTGCATTTCTTCCCTTGCTGTCTGAGACCATGGAACCACCAAACATCTTGTGTAACAAAAGGTCTAATCCTATTCCTATTGACAGGGAGCAGGTAAGGCCTACGGGATCAGGCCCATATTTAGGATTCTATACACATCATGCATGTGTACATTTAACATTAATGGGAATTATTTCTGTACACTGAATAAGACCTGGTCTACACTAGAAAATTAGGTTGTTTCATGCGGGGTGTGAAAAATCCAAATCCAGGAGCCATGTAGTTAAGATGACTTAAGTCCCTTCGTAGACAATACCAATAAAAGAATTCTTCTGTTGACCCAGCTACTGCCTTGGGGGGGGTGCAAGGGAGGGAAGGACGCTTCAAGTGTAGACAAGTCCTAAGCATGTCACAATCTAAAGTGACTCAGAACTCTGCAAAATTCTCAGGACGTACTTTTGACTGTTTCTTTACTGTTTGTAGATTTTCTCTGGCTTGCTGGTAAATCTCACAAGCATCGAATCTTGGCTTTTCTGGCTGAACTATTTCAGCATCCCTCGCTACGGCCTGACCGTGAGTGCTACATTTTCTGTGCATTGTGCTGGAAACACCTTTTGAAAGAGATCACCATTATCTTATAAGAAATAACGTCAAACAATATTATTCCAGTTATAATTGGTAAATACAACTTACACAGATAAGTTCTCCCTGTCTCTTTACATTCGCAGTACTGTGCAGTAGGTCTCACACTTTCAGATATGTACTGTAATACGAATTAGCATAGCTCAAGAAAATGCAGTCAATAGATAACAGAATCATGAATAGCAGCAGGACCAGAAAAAGATTACTCAAGTCATTGTGATTCTTTGCAGGTTGCAGAACTGCTCTCCACAATACATAATTAATACTAATGTAACTTAAGTATCTGCTATAACGGTGGTTCTCATTTCCTGTTTGAAGTATGAACAACTTCCTAACTCCTCTGCATTTTTCATTTCTTACATTTTGGCCATTGCTTATTTCATGTGAAACTGGATAATGCCCTTACTTTATTGCCATAACATTTTAATAATAGCATGCCTGGGTACCAGTGAGATATAGGTAATGCCGAGGTGGGCTATTTAAAAAACGGATTATGTCAATTTCAGCAATAGCTCCACAACCAAAAAATAATAACAATAAAATCCTGTTTTTTTCTGCATGTCTTTCACCTTTTCTATTTAGATTGTAAACTCTTCAGATGAGGGACTGCCTTTACTGTGCCAGGCATATACAAGCACAGAGTGAGTCCCAATTTCAATAACGGCATCAGGCACAACTGTGACACAAATAAGTGCACTCCTTTCAAATGTTTATACAGATTGCTACAGTGAACCCAGTAGTGCTAATCTGAAAGCTGTATCCCTGTTGCTGTTGTAGAAGCGGCCTCTTGTAGCTGATCTTTTGAACTATACACTTATGTCATATATAAGCATAATCCAGACATTATTTTCTGATTTTTGTGACCTTTGCCACAGAAATGATTTGCAATCCTGAACGCAGTATCTAAAAGATATTCTCTAGTTCAAACAGGAATTAATTTAGCAAACTTCTATGACTTGAGTATTACAGATGGTCAGACTAGATGATCACAATGGTTCCTTCTGGCATTATAATTATGAAATTTAGTAGAGAATACACAGTCAATCTGATCAGTGTTTTGGAGCTGGCAGGGAGAACAACAACAAAAAAAAGTGGCATGCCTCAGAGGCCTGTCATATAAAATAAATAATTGAAAAAGCTGAAAGAAATAGATATTGTAGTTTATAGCATAAGATAAATGAGCCAGTAGTAGTATTTTAGTTCAAAGAGACATTTTTGATCTGTTTCAATGAGTTTCCATCGTGCAGGTCTCTCAATAGCAGTCTGTGCAGCAGCAGGCCCTGTGCCTATGGCAACGATAACATCTGCACTTATGTCACAAGGGTATTTTCACAGTATTTTACCAATACTTTAAATATTATCTGAAAATTAGACTCAACTGTTTTCATTTGAAGGATTTCTTCAACACCCTAGAAAAAAGCTGATTCCAGACAGTTTTTCTGATCTTGTCTTATAATTTTGATATATACTTTAATGGAAGCGTTTGGTGGTTTGTTTAGTATGTAGTAATTTATTAAACCTGCTTAAAGGTTCCCTCTTGACTACCTAATATTTTTGTTTTTATCTTTAAAGGCTTTGCAAATTAATGAATTTACAGGCCTAAGCTTTTGCCAGAATGCCAATGTGACTGGGGTCAATGTAAGTTGCATCACTTCTAGTCCATTTACAATGTAAGTATGCAGTTATTATAAACAAGTTCTTGCAAGGAGCCCAAGTTCAGTAAACTGCCAAATTGAATTTGAGATTTTTTTTTGTCATTGTTTTCCTGGTGCCTCAGCTGCCAGTGGGTCTATGCTTTATAACTGAATACTTAGCCTCTGGAGCAGTCTCTGGTTTTCAAATATTTGGTGGTTCATTTCAGATAAGTCATGTAAAGCTTAGCAATTTAAAACTATTTCAAGTGCTAGAGAAGGTAGAGGGGACAATTTTTAAAGAAAGCATTTGAGAGAATAGATAGTGATCCTGGAACAGTTTAAGATCTGTTCTTAAAAACCATTTCAGGACATGGCAAGTTTTCCTGTGTAGAAAAGGACCCAACAGACTATTTTTAATGTGTGCTTTATACTTGTAATATTAATTTCTTATTGCATATGTAAAATTGCACTTTGAAGAAGATCTCATAGTTTATTACCAAAGAATAGTGAAGGGAAGAGGAATCTCCCTTAGCTTTGGTACTCTCTGCTAGGTTCTACTCAGCTAATCTTTTCAAATTCTTCACAAAGACTTAAGTTTAGATTTTTCTTTTCTCCACAATATGCAACATGCTAGCTTGAGGCCCTAAAAAGTATTACAGTCCTCTTCAGAGTAGAGTAACTATTTATGCAGGCTGATGCAAACTGAATAGCAAAGGTTCAAATTTGGTATTAGAGTTGAGGTTTGAACCGTTTTTTTTTCCTGACACAGGTTAACCTATCCTCAGTCACCATTCTGTTTGTTTGCATTGGACCAAAGCATTTTTCAGCAAAATTATGAAAACAGGCAAATTAAATATTCAGTTACAGATCTTTACAAAGGGTTAACTTTTTTTAAACTTTAATTTGTATTGACTAGCTGCACTGGAGAAGAATATTTGAAAATGCAAGGCATTGAAGTGTCTGCTTGGGGCATGTGGAGGAATTATGTGGCTCTTCTATGCATGACACTAATCTTCTTTACAATTGCATATTTGAAACTGCGCTTCCTGAAGAAGTTCTCTTAATTCAGCTGAGTTAACAAGCATCTAGTGTAGCACAATGCAATGCAGTTTTGATAGTGAATGGACTAAAAATGTTTTAACATTTTCAAAGATTACATTAAAGATTTTGATAACTGTGTTCAGTTTTTACTAATACTGCTTGCTACTGAGCTACATATATTACAAAGGTCTCACGCACATGAAGACAGCAGAGGATTGTTGACAGCGTACAATTTAGGCCTGGGATTTCCAGGGACCAAGGAATGCTGTAGAAACCTCAGATCAGCAGTAAGGGAGATATAAACAGAGAAGCATCTTTGACATCCTAAGCCAAAGGCTTAGTCTGCATTATTGATAGTGGCAGATAGCTAGCTCAAGAAAGCACTTGAAAAAAAAAATCTAAACATGTTTACCTAGAAATATATAGTTTAAAAAACTATATAAAGTGAAGTTGGATGAGAATTTAGTTTTCTTATCTAATGCAGATGCTTCTCTTTAGTGCAAAAGGGCAGGGCAGTAAGTGAAACTGACTAGGCCTTCAGTTTCCTTTGGGTTCTACCAAACAGGAGGTTCTGCAGCTATATTTTTTTTTAATTTTAAAACAGTACGGGGGGATTGGAAGAAGGGGGAAGAGAAAAGCAACATGTCAAATACAGGACACTCACCATAATGAGACGGATTTAAATGCAGACTATTTTTGTCCATAATTCTCATACACATTGGTGGTTTTCCTATGTAAAATCTTTATTAGGAAGTAAAGTGCTCAGTATTATAGACCAATAAATCTTTGATAACTGTGGAAGACTTGCATAATTAACAGCTTCCTATTAAGACCAAATGTTAATGCAAAACTTTACACATACTTAGAAGAAACCCTTTACCCTAGAAACAAAGTAACAGTTACAAGAGAATCTAAACTTAAAATGAAACCATAATAAAAAAAATGTATAACACATTTGTCTAGTTGCCATGTACTTATTGCATGGCACATTGTCAACACACATGGATAGCCCATGAAAGCTTACGGCACTTCAAAATGAAGTTTGTTATTAAGTAACGACACGTTACAGATATACAGATGAACAAATATAGCTATGAATGCAAACATTTTGGTTTTCATAATTAACATACTAATAAAAGAAAAGCTTTGTTCGATATTAGTTTAGAGAAAGGTACAATTTTAGGACACCACAGTGATAGCTGTAGTGTTTTGAAAAGACAACTTCACAAATGCAAATTTCCTTAATTCTGCAGCATGATATTGCAGCAACATCCAACATGTCTTGTCTTTATAACAAAAGATCACTTTAACTGAGCACTAGCAACCTCTTTCCTGTGACGCCAAATTGTTTGGTCAGATGATTGGTTTTAAACGTTAACTACATGACATATAATACTGTATCTGGCATTTTGATATTCCTACGCTCCAACAGACCAAATGCTAATTTTCTAGAGCTTGCAAAAACAATCTTACCATATGTCAAACCATTAGCCAACTGACCCCTTGAAATATACCGCCTACACAGTAATGTAACAGAAGGTTTTGTATACTATTATTAAGGCTTAGATTATGTCATGGAAGTCCAGGATTCCATGACTTTCAGAGACCTCCATGACACTTTCCGCTTCAGCCCCCATGGAGGCAGGGCTGAAGCTATCAGGGACTCCGGTGCTCTGAGCCGCTGTGGGCTTAGGAGGGCCCACCACACAGCTTCCACAGGCAGCAGGGGGACCCCAGAGCTGTGAGCCACAGTGGCAGCAGGTGCTAGACCTCTCCTCCCCTCGTGCAGCAGGACTCAAGCTTTCATCCCCCTGTCAGCCCCATTTTGTCAGTTATTTTTAGTAAAAGTCAGGGGCTTCAGGGAATTTTTGTTTATTGCCAGTGACTTGTCCCTGCCTTCTACTAAAAATAACTGTGATAAAATCTTAACTTTAACTATGATGATATAAATTCATTTGGATTAATTTCTTATCCACTTGGCAGTGGTGGAGCTTGACCGATAGTTTATTGGGAAATTTCAGCTCTCAGTAGGGGAGAAGTCCCTTCATCTAAGATGAGTAAGTTACTGAACATGCACTTTCTTGTAAATTTAACATATGAAAAGTTTTGTTTTTATCAAGGACAAGTGCTCTGGTGATATGGAATGTGTCTCAGATGACACTGTAACACGACAACAAGTGCTGGTTTATATAGATATAGGAAAACTGCAATATTTGGAGGTGTATTTGATTCAATACCAAACCAAAAATACTAACACAAAAATATAAGGTACTTAAGGTTAATTACAGGAAGCAATTCCTATAATAATCACAACATGAAAGCCACCAGCATCAATAAAAAGGATACTTATCCTTTGGCCTGGACATTTTCCTTCTTACACCCTACAAATCTACGCACTTAGAATACTGTGTACGTACTTCATCTGAATATTAAGTTTTCCATTCCCCTTTAAACCTACAGTAAGTCTTAAGGCAACTGTCAGCTTAAGTGAAGACTCCCATATTTCACTATATCTGAATATATACTACTATCAAAAATTGTACATATTTGCCTCTAATTCTCTGTATACCAAACTCAAATCACTGTCAGTGCTGTTGCTGCTTCAAAGCTCTACCGCAGTCCCAAATCCAGCAAGCCTTGTACTAAAAAGTGCTGATTATTCTAAAGACTACAATTTCAAAAGGATATAGCGTAGTTCCCTACAGAAAAACGTGTGAATGCAGAAATATACCTTCAATTGCTCATGCAGGTCAGGTAAGTGCATACATAAGAAGCTAATTAGGCCCCTGCCTTTGAACTGGGATGAATACTTGCTAGAGCTAATCAGAAATGTTCAAAATGTCAATTGCTTTCTCCCCTTGCATCCCCCAAGTTTAATTGATGTTTGTCACAACTTATCTAATGTTTACCTAATTTCTGCATGTAACTGTAGGAAGGGTAGGTGCAGTTTTGGATGCGGAACTCAGAGGTCTTCCTTTTTGAAAATTTGGCCCTAAAAGCCAGCTATGGACAGACACAAAGACAACAATGATCACATTAGTTATGTGTAAATAGAAATTGATCCAATAAAAGATATTACCGTACCCACCTTGTCTCTCTTATGTGTAAAGAAGTTCCCAAAGAACTACTTTTAAAACACTAAAATACATGAAGTACTGAATATATGAAGCAACATTCCCTATGTATCAAACTATTGCCTTTTTCCTCTGGCAATAGTGCACTGATATGCACTATTCACATGCTTCTTGCATAGGCATATGCATCTACTTCATAATAAAAATAAACTAAACACGACCTTCTGTCAGAGGAAAAAGGCAATAGTGCACTGATACATAGGGAACGTTCCTTTAAAATAAATTAAAGAAAATCTTAGCGCGCTAAAGGAAAACTCCAGAATAAAAAGAAGATTGTGTTATTTGTTTGTAATTTGTGTTGAATATAATTAACAGGAAAAACTATATAGAAAGTCACCTTATTAATATATTTTAGATTAGGAATTTAAGAATAATATTTCCCATTATAAAGCACTGGAAAACTAAGCATTTGAGTTGAGAAATTAAATGCATTTTTGGCTAACTATTAATCAAAACTTTTAGCAGAGACTTACTTCACAACAACTTTGAAACTAATTTCCAGCATTATTTAATGGGAAAGTAGATTCTTACAGTCCTATTTTACATAACCAAGATGAGCTCCTGCTGCATAGCAAGCATTAAGATGGGAGTACTTAGAAAAAAAACCAACAGCTGCATTTACTGAATGAAGACAGGGAAACTGTAAAACCCTCTGGCACAGATCCTATAAGTGCAGCCACTTTAAGCAATGCTACTGGTGGATTATGGTCCTAAAGCCAGTGTAGGTGGCAACGGGAATCTCACCCTATTTAGTGGGGTAGGTAGGTAATGCCAACTTTACATCTGTCAGCTGCTGACACAGTGGTTGTAGATTAGATGTCCCTATGGCCTACTGATCAATCCCCAGGTGGGACACTGGGAGCTTTAACATTCATTACTGTTTTTGGAAAACAAATAGTAAATAGCGTATTTGCTGTTATAATACAGGACTGAAATTTTAAAACAACCCATTGACAAATAATATTACACATGGACGTTGCTCCCGCCATTCCCTCCTCCACTTCCATCAATGCCTTCTGTTGACTGAGAGGAGGATGGACGGGAACTCCTAGAACGCGGCTGGCTATTCAGTCCAAGTGGCGTTCCCAAGCGGTGGCTCATTTGGGAAGCTGTGTCATCCGATTCCCAACGCTCTAGTTCCTCCCGCACTAACCTCTCCATTTGTTCCCTGTGGATTTCATTGTCACGTCCCAATCTTTCATCCTAAATACAAAGAAAGATACAAACTCGCTGTGTAATCTTCCAAATTTGATTGTGAACAAAATCTGGAAGAAGGTATACAATATTCTAAAAGACATCGCAGATAAATTCATGCCATAGTGTGGCTTTGTACGAAACCAAGCACTGAACAAGAGGTAAAGGTACTGTTGTAGCAGCTGCAGAATAGTGACAAGTTTTTATACTGTGCCCATCACCATGGAATGACAGAGCCTTCACACAGTGATGTGTTCATTCACTATGATAACTAGTCTCTGGCTGGACTTTGATCAAGTGCTTGTAAATAAACCCAAAATGGAGTCTGATAGTCACTGGCTTAACATTGCTACGGTACCTACCTCAGCTATCACAATCCTATGTGTGAAGGAGTAGAAAAGCAAAGTAGAAACAAATGAGCTCATCATCTAACTTACCTGGAAAACAGCTCTTTAGTTAGTGAGCAGTCAACTGACTGCTCAAGTCGTACTGGGGGTTTCTTACCTCTGTAACTCCATCTAGCAGTCTTCCCAACACATCTCTCCTTTTCAGTTTGGCCCGCTCCATTGCCTCAAGCTTTACAATAACAGCATCAATTTTGGAAACAATACTGCCTATGGAATGTTCCATGCGATCCACTCGTCTCACCAACCTGAAGGCAACAGATATTTACAAATTTTAATGTTTCTGACATTTTCAAGTCATTAATTTGGTTTTAGCTAATCGACTTGTAGGAAGTGGAAAGTTCATCAGATGACATTTGTACAGTTTTTAATAAACCTAAAAACCAAAATGACAAGGGAATAATTTGTAATTTTCTTAGCAAGGGAGAGGGGCGACGGCAAGTGTAAAACTCCTGAATTATGTCCTCTGATTTCCTTCTCTTTGGGGGATACCCTATCATATACACTGTACAGGAATGGAGGGCTGGGTGGGGCTCACTCAAGAGCTGGTCACTACCACTTCTGTGTTTGCTACAGATTGTACAAGAGGCACTCTACTTTCCACAGAGAAGAGAGTGCTACTTCCATAGCACCATCGGTGGAAGATTTTGGGCCCGGAAATGAATCCTAGCACACTGTCACTAAAACACACATTGCTGCAATACTTTGAGAGAGAAGAAAAAAATAAGTAGAACTGTTGCTACTTCTTAAGAGAGCCGTGCATTCCCACGGTATAAAAAACCATTTTCCACAATCATGGTCTACAGAAATACAGCATCTAGGTTTATTTTTTCCCTTGATTTAGTTATCTAATTACCCACCCCTCCAGTCAAACAAGTTTCATATAAAAGCTGGTGAACATAGCAGACAACCTTAAACTTAATGGAATGTTTTAAAGTGAAGGGGATTTAGAAAGCAAGTAACAAGTGTTAATTATGCTGTAATATTTCTAATGAAGTTAATCCCATCCCAAGCAAGTTAACTGATATGTTCTACATCCTATACGGGGATAAGGAAAATACATCTGACACACAGGCATTTGATTGCAGACATGTTAACTAGTACAGTCTGAGATCATTACACACAGTTACTACTGAACAAGGAAGATGGTCAATCAGGTTCTAGCAACCTTAAGTCATAACCAGGGTGGCTCTAGCTTTTTTGCCACCCCAAGCATGGCAGGCAGGCTGCCTTCGGCGGCACACCTGCGGGAGGTCCCTGGTCCCACGGATTCGGCAGTTTGCCTGCAGGAGATCCACCGGTCCCGTGGCTTCGGCGTACCTGCTGCCGAATTGCCGCCGAAACCGCAGGACCAACGGACCTCCTGCAGGCATGCCGCCAAAGGCTGCCTGACTGCTGCCCTTGCAGGGACCGGCAGGACACCCCCCCGTGGCTTGCTGCCCCAGGCATGCGGTTGGAGCGCTGGTGCCTGGAGCCGCCGCTGGTCATAACCCCTTCATTCATCCTTGCTGTGACTGGGGCCTATAGAGAGAGACCATTTCAGCGAAATATACAGGCATAAGTAATACAAATTCCTGCCAATCCTATTTGAATGTACAATAACCTCGATTTTTGTCTTCTTTCATCAGAGCAGAGCAGGCTTTTAGAATTAGTTTAACATTGACAATGTTTCTTTCAGGTTGTCAGCCACTGTATGAGCATGGATGAAATTCTTCCACAAGCACTTGAGAGCAGAGGTGTTAACTTGGACTCTAGTGTGATATGGCTAATTCTTACAGTAATTATCCAGAAGAGGCTCAGGGCTTGTCTACGCAACGATTTAGTGCGTGGCAAGCCAGGATGTGACTCTACAATGCACTAGTGTCCTGCGCATTAACTGGGTGCCAGTTAATGCGCCGTAGAATCACGATAGGGCTTGCTGCACACTAAATTGCCATACAGACATGCCCTCAGTAGACACCAACCAAATTAAAGTAGGAAAACCCCATATATCTTTGAGTGTCCTCTGCATATTCCTACTTTTGGGCTGTGCCAATTGGTGCTGCACTGAATATGCAGGTCCATCCTGAAGATCCCCAGTTACAGGTAAGTGACCTTCATTTTGCACCAATTTTTTTTTTGAGTTGGTTATTTATTTAAACCTGGGAGCTACTATTTCTTTTGTTTCCATTTTCATCCAGGATCTTCTAACAACTTTAAATACAGACAATAGATTTCAAATGATAAATAGCTATTTACACAGTTAGCTTTGTAACACATTTCTTAGATTTCATTTGGTTAATACCCAGAATTATATTGGAGGGCAGGATATATTTTAAAAACCCCACACATTGCAGCACTGCTTGCACTTACACTTGGAACTCTTCATATGAAACCCCACTAGAGCTGCTACCTCTTCTTCTAGAGCTGTGTCCACTGTCCTCATCATCATCCTCTTCAGAGTCATCCAGACTGCGAGGGAAGCTTCGACCACTCATTGGACGTGGTAGAGAGCTCCTGTCCAGATCCAGATCCTCCTTCATGAAAAACAAACGTTATCCATAGACTTTCACCTGTGGACTGAAGGTCAAGGCTGCATGACCTCATTCATTGAACTACTTTTCACCCTTTTATAGTTCTGTTGGGAGTGAATGTTAGAAAACCTAATAGATTAGTAAGTCCAAATCAAATGCAAATGAGAATTGGTGCTTAGAAACTCCACTGACCCAACTGATGGTGTTCAAGGTCTTCCAATTGCCCTAAAGGATGACTTACCCTCTCTTTCTCTAGATCATCTCTCATTTGCTGATGTTCATGTTCTGTCAATTCCTGATCCCCATCCTGGTCATACTTAGTAAATATTGCTTCAATCTCTGCATCCGTGTGACCTTTCCTGAAAAGATGATAAAGTGGACCCCCTTTTTATTTGATGTTTTGCGAAAAACGTTGGGGGTGAAGGAGGGGGGAAGAGACAACAAAAAAGTCTTAACTACAGCAAATTCTCTAAAAGCCAAAGAACATGCTTAATTCAGTTCTGCCTACAAGCTTTCCCATCACGAATCCAAGTCCTCTAACCATGCTGGCAAAGCTTGGGTACATATCACCAAGTCTTGGCCCCAGCCCATTGCTTTAGAGGTTTTTTTTCCTGCCTAACAGCACCTCTCTCTTTTCTCTGGATTGCATTTAAGACAGTTTCCTCTTATCCACATCCCTAGTTGTGACTAGCACTGAAAAAACAAAGAGAATGCAGTATCTCTGTCTGATCAACAGGAGCTCTAGTCCTAACTATCATCTGCATGCAGGTGACTCTGCAGACCAAAACATTTCATGAACTACCCCAGATTCTGCTTAACAGGCCAGGTGACAAAATGAAACTTTACGAGACCCCATTTACAAGAGCACTTGAGGGAGAAAAGGTTCTTCATTTGCGTGTCTTTGGTATCAATGAGACAGGAACACATCTACTATAAGACAACCCCCATGCATCTTCATGAAATCCTGCAGGCAAGTCAGACTCAAAGGCTATTGAGAGAGCTGGAAAAAAAATCAGCTTGCATCCATCACTGGAAAGATTGTTCTCTATGGATTTTAATACCACCTTCATACCATACATATGCCTAGAACCCCTTGTCGGAATGGAGAACACATGCTGAATCAAAAATGCAACTGAGTTGCTCAAATGCCAACTTCTAAACCTTCCAAAAATAAGAGGCGGCTAGAAAGAGGTCAATAGTTGGTAAGCCTTTTGAGCAGGGTCCTACTTAAATGTAACTACCATCTTTCTTTCCATGAATTGTTACCAATCCTCTTCAATAATGGTGCCAAAACTTCTCTGCTGACCCTCACTCACCATGAAGGGGAAGGGTCCAACTTACAGGTGGTACGATGCAACTAGCCAAGAAAAGTTAGTTACCTCACTCCAGCTCACACCATTAGCCATTATTTTTCCTCTTCCCCCACCCCTCATTATTTTGGGGGGGGGGGGTTGTTTCTGCAATGCCCTTGGACTTTCCTGAAACACTGCAGATTTTCCAGCACCCTATTTATTTACATAAAAACCCTTCTGTTAGATACAAAAGGAAGCGTAAGTTTTATTAGCAACCCACATGACATGGAAGCAGTCCTACATATTGTTTTTATTTGCATTAATGTACCTTAACAATGTTCCTCCCCCTCACACCCTACAGGCCTTGAGGAAATCAGAAAGATTCTTTGCATCACAAGTCCCTTGGGAATATTGTTTAAGATACAAAATACTGGTTTCCTTACCCCTTGAGATCCTGTCGTAGTTCATCGAAGTTTAACTTTCCCCCACCTTGGCGCAAGTTCTCTGAAATGTCATCAACAGTAGTTTTTTTCAATTTAAGTTTAATCATGGCTTTATTGTATCCCTAACAGAGAAAATAAAATGAGAGAAAATAAAACTTTACTTCTAATGGCATATTTAATTTTGTTTTGTTTGTTGTTTCATGTAAAGAAGATTGTTTGCATTCTTGAATGAAGTCAAACCTCATTTAATATTTTCTGACAAGCACTGGAGGAATCATATAATCATAGGAGTGGAAGAGACCTCGAGACGTCATCTAGTCTAGTCCCCTGCACTCATGGTAGGACTAAGTATTATCTTCTAGACCAGGGGTTCTCAAACTTCATTGCACCGCGATCCCCTTCTGACAACAAAAATTATTATACGACTCCAGGAAGGGGCACCAAAGCTTGAGCCTGCCCAAGTCTTGCTGCCCTGGGCGGCGGGTGGGGGGTAAAGCCGAAGCCCAAGGGCTTCAGCCCCAGGCAGGGGGCCAGTAACATGAGCCCCGACACCCAGGGCTGAAGGTTGTGGGGCTCAGGCTTTGCAAGTCTAAGCCAGCCCAGGCGACCCCATTAAAATGGGGTGGCAACCCACTTTGGGGTGGCAACCCACAGTTTGAGAACCGCTGTTCTAGACCATCGCTGACAGATATTTGTCTAACCCACTCTTAAAAATCTCCAATTATGGAGATTCCACAACCTCCCAAGGCTATTTAGCCCAGTGATTAACTTCCCTGACAGTTAAGAAGTTTTTCAACCTAAACCTCCCTTGATGCAATTTAAGCACATTGCTTCTTGTCCTATCATCAGAGGTTAATGAGAACAATCATCCTCCCTCCCTCCCTGTAATACCTTTGATGTACTTGAAAACTATCATGTCCCCTCTCAGCCTTCTCCAGACTAAACAAACCCAATTTTTTCAACCTTCCCTCATAGCTCATGTTTTCTAGACCTTTTATCATTTCTGTTGCTCTTCTCTGGACTTTCTCCAATTTGTCTGCATCTTTCCTGAATTGTGGTGCCCAGAACTGGACACAATACTCCAGCTGAGGACTAATCAGTGCGGAGTAGAGCAGAAGAATTACTTCTCGTATCTTGCTTACGACAGTCCTGCTAATACATCCCAGAACGTGGGGTTTTTTTTGCGCAACAGTTTTACACTGTTGCCTCATACTTAGCTTGTGATCCAGTATGACCCCCAGATCCCTTTCCGCAGCACTCCTTCCTAGGCAGTCATTTCCCATTTTGTGTGTGTGCAACTGATTGTTTCTTCCTAAATGGAGCACTTTGCATTTGCCATTATTGAATTTCATCCTATTTACTACAGACAATTTCTCCAGTTTGTCAAGATCATTTTGAATTTTAATCCTATCCTCCAAAGCACATGCAACCCCACCCAGATTGGTATCGGCCACAAACTTTATAAGTGTACTCTCTATGCCATTATCTACATCATTGATTAAGATATTGAACAGAACCGGACCCAGAACTGATCCCTGGGGGGGCCTCACTCGTTATGCCCTTCCAGCTTGACTGAATCACTGCTAACTACTCTCTAGGAATGGTTTCCCAACCAGTTATGCATACGCCTTATGGTAGCTCCATCTAGGTTGCATTTCCCTAGTTTGTTTATGAGATCACGTGAGACAGTATCAAAAGGCTTACTAAAGGCAAAATATATCACATCTACTGCTTCTCCACAGTCACAGCTTGTTACCCTGTCAAAGAAAGCTATTAAGTTGGTTTGACATGATTTGGTCTTGACCAATCCATGCTGTTTATTTATCACCTTATTATCCTCTAGGTGTTTGCAAACTGATTGCTTAATTATTTGTTCCATTATCTTTCCGGGTACTGAAGTTAAGCTGATTGGTCTGTAATTCCCCGGATTGTCTTTATTTCACTTTTTATAGATGGGCACCTGTGGAATCTCTCCTGTCTTCCGTGACTTTTAGAAGATAATAGTTAATGGCTCAGATATCTCCTCAGTCAGCTCCTTGAGTATTCTAGGATGTATTGCAACAGGCCCTCATGGCCTGAATGGCCGAGATAACCCAGTAAATCTTATTTGTGTCTCATTTCCCTGTTTCTATTAATTATGGTATGCATACTTGCAACCACTGGCTAGGATTCCAAAGGAGCCTAAGGGATTCAGATACCCAACTCCCACTGAAGTCAATGGGAGTTGAGCTTTTAACTATGTTAGGCACCTTTGAAAATTCCCGCCCATAGTTCTGGGTGCAAAACAACATATTTAGTTTATGCATTTTGAAAATCACTATCTAATTTTGAAATAAATTCTGAGGATGCAATTTTGTACCACTTCATTCCAACAACGTAACACTTTTAGTTTTCTCCTCTATTTTAATAATCACATTCAAAACTTTAAAGTATGCTGGCTACAAATTTAGCCATTTACCTGTCCTGGGTGCTCCTAGGCAGAACCATGGCCAATGGGAACTCCAGGGGTGGCGGCCTGCAAGCAGAGGCAGCATCCAGAGCCGCCTACCGAGCCTCTGCCTAGGAGCAGCCCTAACCCCCTGCTGGCCCCACACCAACTGGACTATAAACTGGAATTTCAATGAAGATCAGAAATGCCGGTTTATAGAGCTTTCCGATTGGTGAAGTGCCAGATAAAACAGCTTTTACCATACATACGAATGTGTGACACCCTGCATGTATGATTGTGCAGTAAAAGGTACTGCAAGTCAGAATTCAAAATAATTCAAAATAAAATAAAGTAAGCAAACTAAACCCTGACAGATTTAGAGGTTTAGTCTAATCCAGTTCCACATCAGAAATCTTTATCAATGCCGATTCAGCTACTCCAGTATATCACATTGGGTTCAATGTCCCAAGTCTCAGGTTATTAGAAACCAACATAAAGTTACATAATCCATTTTAATTTGTACTTAATTCTGATTGACTTGCCTT
Source organism: Mauremys reevesii (assembly GCF_016161935.1). Lineage (NCBI taxonomy): Eukaryota > Metazoa > Chordata > Testudines > Geoemydidae > Mauremys > Mauremys reevesii. The sequence goes on along the minus strand of NC_052627.1, from coordinate 21,307,715 downwards.
TACTGCCCATTGGGTTTTTTGCTTTATTCTAGGATGTATTGCAACATTATTCAGCAGGAGACTGGTTTGACTCAGTGCTGCCCATACAGCAGTTTAGTATTTTATACAGTAAACCAGGCAGAAATGAGCCTGGAATCTGGCCAATACAATGGCAATATTTGTAACAAAACTTCTTTACCTTTTTGATAAGGTCGGACAGTTCCATTTCCGCCTTCTGCTGGGCCATATCTGATTTGACCTCTGAATAAGTATCATTGATAATGGCCAAAAACATGTTCTGTTTAAAAATTAAATTAAAAAAATTCAGCTTAAAAAATACAATTCTAGAGTTTAACAGTGTACCTGACCATTACTACTACTATACCCTAGTTGTAGCAATCTCACAAATATCCTACAAAGTCCAGTCTATGGATGCACTTTTTTTTTTAAATAAAAGGAGGAGTGACCTTAGTTAGAAAGTAATATTGAACAGCCAAGATATCCCACAACAATATTTAACTGAGGATGTAACCAGTGAACAACATGGTTGATTGATTACTACTAATTATTATTCCAAATAGTTGTGGCAGTTAATAGTGTTCTACCTTGCCAGCAGTCTATCTAGGCACTCAGATATCTTCCTGTTACAGTTTGGCACACTTTCGTTGTACTGTTGATGGGACCCCAATCCTGCTCATGTCACTTGTCTTACCACAGCAAAGAATGGTCAGGTATCTCAGAGGGTTCTGTCCCATGAGATGCTAGTTCTCTTCTGCATTATATGCTCTCCTGTCCCAACTATCCCCTGCTAAAATGGTTTCAGACACTTGCCCAGATTTTCCCAGAAGGCAGTTATACACAAATTTAGACCACATGACATATATGCGCTACAAACATAGTTGCACTATGGTAAAAGCTTGTGTGTGGACACAACTGTTCTGTTTTAACCAGGACAGATGACAGTGTAACTATCTGATTACAAATGCAGTTGTATTTTTAGTATAGAGCAGGTCTAAAAAGCCATCCACTACTGTGCACATCTATATTTCCCGAATATGAAGTTTGATAAGAATTTAATTGCTATATAAATGATATCAGGAAATAAAAGTCAACCATTTCAAATTGCTACGTGTCAAATATTCAATTTATCAGACATACACTAAGTACTTGAAAGAAGCCATTACAAAGTGAGTAAATATATGTATCAAAATACCAATAAGGCATATTTATGCCCAATAAGTATCTTTGCACAAGTCTATATGATAGACATTACTAAGACTACTCTGAAATAAGTGTTCCATTCGCATGCAAAAAGCATTATTTTCATTATTTTTGTCTCTAAAGGGAACCTTGTGAGCAGCTTATATAGCAAGTCACTGGTTAGATTTCAGAAGAAATAAAATATTCTTGAATCAGGAAAACATCTGAAGGGCTGTGGCGAGGGCAGGGAAATGCAACGCAACTTTATTTTGAAAGATAAATAGAGTGTAGAGATGGGCATCTGTTGAATGTTAAGTTCCCAGTTGTGTTGTAAGCTTACTGTCACCCAAAAATAATAGGAGTGAGAGATGTTAAGATGAAAGTAATTGAAAACTCAAGTGTGACACCTGCCCCCCTCCATAAACAAAGGCTTACATACCAAAAGAATGAAGAACATAAAGAACACAAATGTAGTGAAATAAATTGGTCCCAAAACTCTGTTAGCTTCTTCAACCTCTGTAAAGTTAAAGTCTCCCAAAATGATGCGGAACTGAGTAAAGCTTTAGAAACAAAACAAAAACATGTCCAGACGTTAAAACATTTTTTAATTCTGGCAGCAATTTGTGACATTTCACTTTATTTTGAGCTAAGCATTTTCATTATCTAGTGGGATGGAGGGGAGAGAAAGCGTGGTAGGGGAACTATATTTTTTTGAATGATAGTCAGTTGCTGCGCTAATTAAATTTTCATGCCCATCACTAATGTCCTCACAGTCACAGTGGAGTAGAATCTAACTAAACTAAATCCAACCTCTCTTTACACATTATAAGACATTTTAAAATCACCATTATGCTGTACAACTTGGAATAATTACTGTCTAGTAAGCAATGTTTAACTATTAGTTACATGTCGTTATCAGGATGTTCTGCAGTTTTTAGGGTACTATGCAATCACTCAGTAACTAAATGTATGTAACTACTGCAATGTAAAGTAACGAATCGTCAGTGATAAATTCTCAAAACCCTATGACTTCCACCTATTTGCAAGAGTTGCCCATCTCTTCAGATGTTAATAAAAAAAGTAGAAATCTTTATGTTTAATATAATTTTTGTCAGGACATACTTGCAGTTCTTAGGAAAATGATTTAATTTATTATATGCAATTGTCATATTTTGTATTGTAGAGTGACAATTTTTTTTCAACAAAAGTATATTGAAACAGTTTTTAGAAAGTTTAACCTACAGTTTTTAGAAATCCCATATACCTACAAAAACAGTCAGTTCTCTAGAACTTTTACATTTATCTGGGAGCTATAAAAAAACCTTCTGTCTTCGATGAGGTACCTGAGGTCATTTGCTGATGTACTGAAGAACTGTTTTTTATTATTATACTTACACACACTCTTGGAAAGTGCTGAAGTCATCAACTTGAGTGCCAAACACAAGGTAAGCCAGCTGAGCATATGCTAAGAAAATAATGAAAAACATAATAGCAAAGCCAATGACATCTTTGGCACAGCGAGACATGGTGGTGGATAACTGGTTCATTGTTCTATTGAAGCTGACAAATTTGAAGAGCTGTTAAAAAAAAAAGAGAAATAGATGTAAAATCAAGACAGACAACTACTAATGAATGAGCAGCTTTCCAACCTTTCACATGCAAAGTGTATTCAAATCTGATAGCACTTAATATTGAAGACACAGAAAATCAATCTACTTTTATTTTTAGAAATATCCCTTCTACCAAAACACTCATAGCTAGAAATGAGAGGAAAATTCATTGAGGGAGAACCAAATTTCCAATCCTGCTCCACTATATGCACACACTGGTTGTATTGCAGTGTTGGGCTACTAATATTAGAACTATTTTGAAGGGGGACAAATATTGAACCATGCCTTCTTATGAAACCTCCATACAGGCTTGTTGGGTTTTTTGTTTTCTATTTAAACACAAAGAAATAGACAGTCAGGAATTTTCAATTTTTATTTCTTAACATTCACCATCTCTTGAGTGTAAAAACTGCACATAGTTATGCTTTGTTTTATACTTTATATCATAGTGGTAGAATACACAAGTCACTTGGTAGATTAAGAGTGAATTTGTGTTACTTCCTACAGCATACAGAGGAATTCTTTCTCCACTCATCTAATGCTAAGATGCCCATCTATTAGATAGCTTCACCAGTTCATTAACAAAAAAGTTTCCTTCTCGAACTCATTACATCTAGAGGACAGAAAGCAAAGACGGACATGGACAGAAAAATCTATCATGGGGGAGCCATTCAAATGCCAAGATTTGGATTTACCAGAGCACTTTAAATAGTCCCATGTAGTATGCATTTATATCTCACGGTTCCCTCCTCCACATCAAGATACACTGAGTTACTATCAACTTCATTTCCAGAAATTAATAGATCACTAAAATATTTTGGAAGCATAAAATGAGATCATAGGAGAGCCAGAGGAAATTTTATATACTTTATAACCGACTTCTTGCAAGGCGGCGCAGCTGTAATAGAAGTATCCTACAGCTAGGGGCAATGGAAATCTGTCAAAATAAGGTCCTTCAAAAACAGTGATTTCCAACCGTTTCACTGTTACAGCCCCCTTTAGAAGTTCTGTCTCTTACCAGAGGTACAGAAAGCAATGTTGCAGTGGCAGCAATATATGGTGCCACTTGTGGGAAAGGAAAGCTAGGAACATATATAGTGGCAGTCCCACATGATCCTTCAGAAATCCTCCAGGTTGGAAATCGCTGCTTTAAAATCTAGTTATCTGAAGTGCAGTTCTATTCTGAAAATAGTTGCACACACAAGACTAGACTGATTTTTTTCATACAATTTACTGTGAGCACTATTAGCATTAGCAATATTCACGGATTCTTTTTTCTAAAATTAGGTTTCAAGATTATAGTCCTGTTTTCACTTGCACACAGCTACGCTTTTGGTCTAAAATTTTCCATGGTTAGCCTCAGCAGAAATGTGAGCAAGCCTGGAATGCAGTTGGTTGTTTCCAAGGTGCAGAAACAAATCAAAGATATTTCTTGCAATTACATTAGCATGTGTGTTAAAGAGCTTCATTCCAGTCTGAAGTATTAGGATTTACCTTAATCCAGACAAAAAACACAGTGACAGCAGCAATGTTGTTGAATTGTATTTGCCAATATGCCAAAGGTTCAAAATTGGGGAAAGCGTTTTGATCTTCCAGCTGCTTCTTCAGTAACATGTCCACTGTTGACCTTCTATATATGTTAATTCCTATAGCTGCTATTGATAGCTGAGTAGAAAAGAAATACATAAACAATAAGAAACACTTGACTGAATAGGTTTTAAATGAAACTACATAAATAGATTGCCACACTGGCTTTTCCCAAAAAAAAAAAAAAAAAAAAAAAAAAAAAGCACAGTTCAGATCAACTACCCTGTCCCTTTATTGATCATTTTAGCGGATAGACTGGACCATGGTTTCGGGAGTGAACCCCACTGGGATTGGAAAATGGGAATTGCTGGAGGGAAGGAAATGCAAAGAGAAAAGAAAAGAACAGAGGAGATTCACAAAGACCAGGGAGAGAAAGAAGAGGAAGAGAAATTAAGGGCAGGAATAACAGTGGCCTAAAGATGGAGCAAATTTTCTCACTGAGTGATGAAGGGTCAATAATGCACAGATCAAATAATGACTAACTACATGTTTAGCTACTATCACAATGGTCACCTTCCACCCTTGATCATCATCAAAATCTTTTATTGACATCAGTGAACACGGCACTGTGGGAGTACATAGTCCTGAATTTGTACCCTGGCCCATGGACCATAATTACACATAGAACTCAGCCCTCTCCTCTGAATGAGCTAGAGAACACTGACACAGAGTCTAGAATAAAAATGCAGAAGCTGCTGGCCTGCTGGTACCAGGCTCCTTTCAATCGTTACATTATTGGTAAATGTTTTTGTATAAAGCAAAGTTGGCAAAACCCCAGCACAGTGGCCTACATCATGGATTACACAGGAGCCTGAAGTTCAAAACACAGTTTTTCACCCCATACAAAGAGAACATTCTGTCTACTTTATCAGGAAGCCAGACTTGATATGTACTATATGGAAAACATGCTGGTGCAGGCTGTGCTGTGCAATCAACTACGCACTCTGGCACTCGGGGCTGGCTGGCAAGTAGCAAGCAATGTCGTTCAGAACTTATTAGCTGGCTAAATAGCTGAATAAAAACACTAGGATTTGTTAGTATTACTTTGCAAATACACTCAGACACCACACCCTCTCTCAAAGTGCCCAAAAGTGTTGGCTTTAAAGCAGAGGATGTTGTCACTGGAAAGGCACTCAAAAATCATTGCATCAGCTGGTATTTGATGTCCGGAAGTATGGGAGAGCCACGGTAACGCAGAATTTGTTATAGTTTCCTCTCCTCATGGCTGTCCCTGCAGCTTCATGAATCACTGGAAGGAAATTATTTCAAAATAGCTTTGTACAGAGGGAAGGTGGTTAAAAACCTGAGAGATGCTAAAAATCCCTCTGTACACAGTAGAATCCTTTCAGATCAGATCCTCTCCTAAAGATGCCACTGAACAGGAGAATCAAGGAAATTCAGCAAAAATATACATCATCATCTAAATCGTGATCCCCTTTCTCACACTGAATAGCATGTTCTGCCACGAGTAATCTCACTGAAGTCATGTCATTAGAATGTGGTTATTGTCCCCTTCAGCACACATTTGTCCCCTATACCCGTGCTACTAGTGCTGAGTGCACTGAACACTTCCAGAAAAACTCTTAAAAGAAAGCAGTACAGTAACACCTCGCTTAACATTGTAATTATGTTCCTGAAAAATGCGACTTTAAACGAAATGATGTTAAGCAAATCCAATTTCCTCATAAGAATTAATATAAATGGGGGGGAAGGTTCCAGGGAAATTTTTTCCACCAGACAAAAGACTACACACACACACACAAACACATATGTATAAATTGTTTGTTACACACACAAAAACTTAGTGTGTGTGTGTGTGTGTGTGTGTGAGAGAGAAATATCCCACCCTCTGACTTCACCACCTCAACCAAGCTTCACAATCATCATTGCTGTGTATAGTATTGTTTGTTATACACACACACACACTGTACACAGCAATGATGATTGTGAAGCTTGGTTGAGGTGGTGGAGTCAGAGGGTGGGATATTTCCCAGGCAATGCCTTACTGCTAAATGATGAACTAGAACTCGGCTAAGCCCTCGAGGGTTAACCCATTGTTGTTAATGTAGCCTCACACTCTACAAGGCAGCACGAATGGAGGGAGGGGAGACAGCATGGCAGACAGAGACAGGGACACACACCCTGTGTGTGAGAGAGAGCGATGCGCATTGTTCCTTTAAATACGCTGACCCCACTCTAAGTACACTGCCTTTTTAAGTAGACCAGGAAGCTGAGACAGCAGCCTCTGCCAACACACTCCCTCCATTCCGAGTCTTGTCCTGTCGTTCCTTCCCCCCATGGAAATAGGGTAAGCAGGGAGCAGAGGGAAGGGGGTCACCCTGACATTAGCACCCCTGTTCCCTCTCCCCCCTACCACTGCAGGGCAAGCAGGGGGCTCCCAGGAGCAGCTTCAAGGCAGAAGGCAGGAGCAGTGTGGGGAGGGACAGCTGAACTGCTGGCAATTGGCAGCTGCCACACAGGGAACTTAGAGGAGTGGGGAGCTGACGGGGGGCTAGTGGTCCACCCTGGTTCCAAGCTCCCACCAGCTAGCTCCTGCAAGCCGAGGACAAAGCAGGCAGCATTGCACAATTTTAAACGAGCATGTTCCCTAATTGATCAGCAACATAACATCAAAACAATGTTAACTGGGATGATTTTAAGTGAGGAGTTACTGTACTAGAAGATCGTAACGATTCATATCCATAAGCCATTACCCACCACAATGATGAGGATATCAAGACAATTCCAGAGACTCCTGAAGTAATGCAGTTTATGGATGCGAATTTCCAAGATCTCTTCTACAACATAATAAAGGGTGAAGAGACAAAAGGCCACTTCACAGGCTGCCAAGAAGAAATCAAAAGTAGAAATGTAGTGGATAAGCTTCACTGGCTGAAACTGCGAAGATGTAATGAGGCCTCCAGTTGCTGGAAACTCCACTAATAACCTGCATTTTAAAAAAGAAAACAAAAATATTATGTTTGAGACACAGACCCTGAAAATTACTTCAGCAGCATAAGCCTGGACTTTTAAAATCTGTCAGCAGGAAGTTTAAAAAAAAAAATCTAACAGTAATAGAAAAACATTTTCATGGGTTTTAATTTTTAAATTTTTAGAGCTAAAATTATTAAGGATGGAAGTTGTTTGATTTAGAAATTCCTGTAGGGTAACATTTTAAAGTATGTGCACAATTTTGCACTCAGGTGACACACACAAAACATCGTATAAGGCAAGATTGTATGTATACAAATCCCTCATTTGCACATAGACATCTTCTGTTGCACTCACACTTTAAACTTTGGTCCCTACTGTCTGTACCCTGAGTACCAGGAGATGAAGTTGGTCTGTCTAGTTTCCCTTTCCAGGCTAAATGGAATCCAAAACACCTCAACCAGCAATTTAAAAAATGTTGGCCTTTTCATCATTGTAGGTGCTGTTAATAATACATGTAAGGATTTTTGTGTGTGCAACTATTTTAAGACTCAGCACTGTCCCTTTGGAACAGTGTCACTGATTTCAGATCATTTTGGTAACTGCATTTATAAATATAATTTAAAGCACATATTGGGTTTTTTTTAAAGTCATGGAAAAATCCTGATTTTTACAAAGCATAGTTATGTAGGACATCTTTCCGAATATAAACTTCCCATTCCACGTAGCTACAAGGTTCCTTAACTCATTTAGGATAAATCACCCTCACCATCAAAAAGATGCTCTCATAATCTAACCCAGGCTATACTGCCTTCAGCTAATCTTTTTCAAATGTACAAAGTTTTTCTATATTTGATAGTCATAGTGGACAGAAATACCGAACAATGAGAAATTCATACTCTCTTTCCAAACAGGAGCTACTTGGGAGGAAAAAAAACCTTTAAAAAAAATTGACATTTCAAAATTGTCAGTTAGAAGGAAGTAGTACACAAGAGAAAGGTGGCTAGGCTCTGTGGACGTGCTGGACAGGATACTCAGGTGTCTTTTCTAGTGACTCCCCGAGGGCAGTAGGTGCCAACCAACTACAAGGGCTATCCAAATGTGAGCATTTGGGATAAAAATCATCAGCAATACAAATAACTCTTCCTTTTGCTGAAATGTTCCAAGAGGCTCTCACTTCACCTACGTAATAAGATTCAGTGCATATTGATCAATTCCCATGATACAAGATAAAGCAGATCCCATATCTACTGTTTGTGCAATGTCATTTGATAGAACATACATGCTATCCAAAGTTTTATAAATACCTGACAATACAGAATAGATTGATGTTCGCATTGTACACAGAGAAATCAATAAAGGCTGCTCTGGTCCCTCTATCCAGCCACAAGTGTTTCTTAAGGTTAGCAATCTGTGCGTCTGTCTCCTCTCTGCTTCGTGACAGATCCTGATAATAACCAGCCCCACTGTATGAGGCAATCAACCCCCAGTGGCTGCTCCCATTCAAATCTTGTTCATTGGTGTAAGTCCAACTAGTTTAAGACAGCAAGAGAGAAATACATTAATTACTCTTTTCATATGTAACAACACAAGCTTGATCACGTAAATTATAGCAATTGGGATTTTTTTTAAAGAGCCATTAATAAGAAAGTTGTGGTATCTGTAACCTGGAAAGAAGCACTAGAGGGTCTCTTGATATTAAGAGACAAAATTAATAGTAAAGATAGATAATGACAAGTCACAGTAAATTAACTATGTCTTGACAACAGAATACTCTCAATTGGCACAGGTAGTTGAATTCTCTTAGTGAAACGAAAAGCAGCATTTTCATATAATAATTTACAAACACCACTGTGAGGGAGACAAGTAGTATTTCCACTTTGTGCATGGGGAAGACAATTTAACCAAAGACTCACAGTGAGTAAGCAGTAAAACCCAGAATTAGAAGTCGAGACTTCTGGCTTCAACTGTCATCCTTAGATCATATTGCATTTCTAGGCAATGGAAATACCCGTTTGTAGCAGACTTGGATGTACCTAAACCAGTAAGGCCCAGAACAGAGTCTTCTACAGAACCAACAGACTGATTTCATATAGGTGGAAGAAACTAATTTAGAGTTGACAACTGTTTTAGATTTAACTGTAAAGAAAGAGTTTACATGCAGAACACACAATAATTAAGATGTTGCTTTTGGAAGGTACCAGTTATCATTGGAGAATCAGCTAAAAACGCCCACAGAATTATAGAACGCACACTTGGCTATGTGGATGCGAGAGAAATACATACGCTGTTCCATTTCGGAGCCCAAAAGGAGCAGTATCTTCATTAGCAACAGAATAAACGTCATAGCATTCTTTAATTTCATCTTTTAAATCCTCAGGTATTGAGCATGACCCATTTCTCACTTTCAGCTGCCGAACACGAGGCACCCCCAAAAGCAGATTCTCGTAATAAATGAAACTTTTGTTTTCTGCCATGGTTTTATTGTTGTACCACATCTCCCAGTACAGACCATCCAGCAAAGGGCCTTCTGTGAACTGAGGAGGAAGAAAGAATGTTAGGGATGCTAAGTTCATTCAGAGCCAACACTCAGTATTTTTATACACCTCCACTCTTGCCAAGGATGTGTTTTATATTATGATTGTTAGTTTTTGTCTATTGACAGAAAAAATTCTTGCTACATAAAGTTACTTAGCAAAGAGTCCTCTGGCTAACTAAGTGTTGATGAGTTCCAAGGGAAAGGAAGGGAGACACAGACACACAAGAGGTGACACTGAGATGTTTTTTCCAGATATCATTTATATTAGGAACCAAGTGCCACTGTGATTTCAAGCCCCAGAGCTTGAAACTCCTTATTGCTGCAAGAGCTGAGAGGATTGCCCACCATGATCAGAAGTATGATAGCTATGCTATGTCCACTGGGCAAAGGATGTCCACTGGGCAAAGGATTAAAGAGAGGAAGAATGAAGGATTCTGAGTTTTTAGAAATAGAGCAATCCTCTGTGGCCATGTCTGCACTAGGGAAAACATTCCCACTAAAACTATTATGAATTCAGCTACATGCAGCTCTCTTCTTCGCTCATATTTATGCTCTTTGCAGTTGAGAGTCATTAAAGCACTGTTCTGCATGTTTGATACAAAAATCTATGTGGCTGCTTGTGTTACAAAAATAAGAAATATGAAACTTAAAATATATCAAAATGACGTATGAAAAATTATTAGTAGGCTAAAATAGGTAAAATTTCCAAAAAGTGCCCAAATGACTTAGGAGCTTATCTTTTTTCAAAATTGACTTTGGCACTTAGGAGCCTAAGAGCCTTTAAAAGTCAGTCAATGGGACTTAGGAGCTTAAGTGCAAAAGTAATTTTAAAAATTTTTACTCGGTCTACAGACTAGTGTATTTTCTGGGAGATGGGAGGAATAAAAATAATTTTGGTATATTGAAATATTCTATTATTTTTAGTATATTAACTGCTCCTGAATACACACAGCAACCCTATGTACTCATTCTTGCACTGTGTCGTGCTTGGGCAGACTGCTACAGCCACACCCTGTCAATGCAAGACTACTGCACCAGCACATTGCAGGACCAGGACTGATAATGGCTCAGAAGGAGTGGAAGGTCAATGATCAGCAAACAAAGGCCCAAATGCCGCAAAGAATTATGCACGTAGTTAGCCTGAAACGCAAGTAGTACAATAGAACCTCAGAGTTACGAACATCGTGGGAATGGAGGCTGTTCATAACTCTAAACAAAACGTTATGGTTGTTCTTTCAAAAGTTTACAACTGAACATTGACTTAATACATCTTAAAAACATTATTATGCAGAAGAAAAATGCTTTTAGCATCTTAATTTAAATGAAACAAGCATAGAAACAATTTCCTTATCCTGTCAAATCTTTTTTTAAACTTTCTCTTTTTTAGTAGTTTACATTTAACACAGTACTGTATTGTATTTGCTTTTTTCTTTTTTTTCCGTCACTGCTGCTGCCTGATTGTGTACTTCTGGCTCCAAATGAGGGGTGTGGTTGACCAGTCAGTTCTTAGCTCTGAGGTGCTACTGTACCAACAGGACTCCTAATAACAACACTTGATGTAACACACCTCAGCAACTCTACACGTGTGTCACCTATTAGGTCAGTAATGTCCAGGCCTGATAAGTAACTGTATTAGTATATCATAACCAAATATATTCTTTCTCGTGACCTGAACTAAGATTTAAATCCAGGTTCTAGAAATGAATCTAGCAAGTGTTAATCCATTGTGATGTCTAGATTCCTAAATTCAACACTTGTAATGGATTGCATTTAGTAACTGTGGCCTTGTCTACACTACAAAGATTTGCTGGTGTTGTATACCAGCAAACCCTCCTAGATGCAGCTTATAGTGACAAAAGAATATTTTTGCTCATATAGCTTATTCCAGTTTGCTGAACAAAATAAGCTTAAGTAGCAAAGCACTTAATTGCACTCTGTGTATACTATGTCTACACTGGAGCTTTTGCCAGAATAAAAAAGTAGTTACAACCAAAAAAAAAAATTATTACATCCCCAGGCAATATTGCTGTACAATACTGGCAGAAGTGTAGACCAGACCTAAGAGCATTTGTTGATTATGATGGTGAATTTAAGAGATATTTACAGATTAAAGTTGTGAGTCCAGAGGGGGAAAAATAACAAACTTATAGTGACAAGATAATTTTTTTTCCCTTCACCTTCCAGAAGTCCTCCATGGTGGATAAGGTTTTGAAATTGGTTTTCTCCATTTTCGATAAAGGTGTTTCCAGGAAGAGCTGTGACATTACCCTAGTGTAATAGTACATACTGGAACTCACCATCCCATAAGTCACTGCAGGAGACATTTTTTGGTAGGGAGGAGAAAAAGAAGAAACCAGGTTTAAAATGCTTATTTCAAAAACATCCAATTGTATTTTACACAGAAATGTTAACATTCCTAAATAGGATAAAACGTAAGGCAAGCTTCTCCCTATCACCAAGCCCCCAATAATCACCGTTAATCACTCCGACGTGATTTTATGCTATGTTTACGCAACAATTAAAAACCCTGAGGCTGGCTGTGCCAGCTGAATTGGGCTCATGGGGCTGGGTTAGGGCTAAGGGGCTGTTTAACTGAGATGTAGACATTGGGGCCCAGGCCGGAGCCCAGACTCTAGGACCCTGAGAGGTGGGAGAGCCCCAGAGCTCAGGCTGCAATCCAAGCCAGCTGGCATGGGCCAGCTGCAGGTGGCTAAGTGCAATGTAGACCTACCCTCAGGCCTACATCACTAGAATAATCTCCTTTGAACCAGGCTAATCCTTCCAATGCTGGATATACTAGCTCAGTCAGATTCTGCTACTAGCATCACACAGAACAGCTGAAAGACTGCCAAACTGCTTAAGCAACTGCAGGAGTTGTGTTCCATCACCTTCGAACATTTGAGGTTTCCCTGTAGTAAGGCTGCGCTGTGGTTCCTGCCCATTGCATTTCTCCCCTAGCAGAGTGATACCAATGTGACCCCTAGTCAGTTTTACCCTCTACTTCTACAAGCCATACTGGAGATGCTAAGTGCAGTAAAAGTAGCAGATTGCAGTGTTCTCTAATACTGCAGACTATTCACAGGGGAGGCAATGGTCACTGGCCGCTCGTAGACATACTGCTTCCACTATGCACCATTAGGAACGGACATTGAAAATGACCGAACTCCTGATTCAACAATGTATTTAAGCATTTCAGTAATCCCATCCCTATTCAGCAATGCACTTGAGTACATGCTTACTCATGCAGTTGTTATATGCTTTGCTGCATAGGGATAGGATTCGTCATACACAAAGTTAAGCTCACTTAAATGCACCGCTGCATTAGGGCTGCTTCTCCTCACTCCTTTAATACAGGGCCATGTGCAGAAGCAGCAGCATAGGTGCCATTCTGGAGGGATGAGGCAGGTGGAAGGGTGAGGCAAGGAAGGCCAAAAAAAACCCAGAAAAGCTCAAATGAGGAGAAGACAGAGGAAAGGGACAGGATATCTAATAGCAGGGCATATCAGAAAAGGTAGAATTTTGGCCTATCGCTTATAGTATAATAGCATCTTTCCAGTTGGAGAGAACAGGGCACAGCCACCAGAAAAGACTGACACAACAGAGAATTAGGCCCCCAACTTAAAGACTGCATTAACACTACAACTATAAACATAAGCACATTGGGAGATCCAGTTCTAGCATAGTTAAAGTTTCTTTCTTTCTTCTTCTTTTTTTTTTTTTTAATCTCTCACTGTTGCATTTCCATTGGTGCTAATATTGAAAGTCCACTGGGGTTTTTACTGTATCATCTAGACTAATTCTGAGTAGGGTTAGATGACACAGTGATACAAATGCTGGTCCCACGTTTACATTACTTCACCTGACATACTAATGGTATGGTACTAGCGGTATTAAAAATTTAAGGAAAATAACAGAGTAGATAAAGGAGTCATACTTGGTCTCAAAGCTACAACTTTATATTTTAGTTTAAAATTCATTGGCATTTTATTTGAGGCACTGAAAATATTAAATTGTGGATTTATTGCCAGTGCTAAAAATAAAGAGCATAAAAAAACATGCCAGCTTTCCAGAATTATATTAACCGGCAGCAAGTAATTGTTTTGTTAGGCAAGTAAAAGATTTGTTTTATCACCACCACCATGAGGAAAGTCCGTGAATAGATTTTATGTTTAGGCTGGCAAATTTTCATGATTGTTTTGCAAGGCTGAAGTTTGGAGCAGAACAAGGACCCCCCACATCCCCACCCACCGTTTCCCTGCATTATGTTTGAACCACTAGACCATATGAAACCCCAAGTATCTGTTTTAGCCATTGCACATGCTATATTTGAATGAGCTACTTTGTGTGCAACAGTATTAGAAATGAAACTCTAAAGATTATTTTTGGAGAGGTTTTATTTTTTAAAAAATTATATTCAGACCTCTAATAATTCCAAGCACTATGTAATACCATACTTATATTATTTCCCACAACCTTGGTCAGCTGCCTAAATATGTACCAGGAAGGTGTGAAAATCCTTAAAGTTATTTTGCCTCAATAACTAAGAAGAATCTGTATTTGAGTTTATTCTACAAACTAGATCATGGTGTATTAATAAAAACCTAAAATACTTTTGTTAAAAGTTAAAATAAAATCTTTAACACTTTCAGTGTTTAGATAAAGGAATGTTTTTACTTCTGATGCTTCCATTGTAAAAGCACAATATGCTAACAGCACTAATTCTAATGTAGAAGACCTCCCAGTATGTATTCTGAATATGGTTCTAGGATTCTAAAATATCCTACATTGCACACACATTAAACTTCCGCCAAGGGATAACCACTAAAAGGAAATAAGATTATCTGTGTGTGTGTGTGATACATCATCACACATGGCTATAACAACACTGCACATAAAGAGGGAATTTCTCATAGCACTTTGGATGCTGCATGTTTAACCAGGTGGTGGGGAACAGGTGATTACTATTTGCAGAGATCACAGCGTCACTGTTGTCTAGCTGCCTGTCCTCCGCCTTCCCCCCTCCCAGAGAACCCAGAAGACAATGACATGGATATCTGGGTGTCTAGCACATAATGAACATGGACTGCTGTCCTCCCCCTCTGCAGGAAGCCAGCCAGTTCGGATCAGCTGGAGAACAAAGAGCTAAGGTGGATGGTCAGGTGACAATGTCTGTCTGGTAAGAGGAACAAAGGACTGAAGAGTAGGTTGGGTTAGTTAAGTGTGGCCTGCTGGAAGTAGGGGCTCTTGTGGACCATGGGCTGGAAGAGGGCCGTGGGCTCTAGTCAGACTCAGTTGGACTTGGCTGCAACTTTTCCACACTCTATGCTAACTCCTTATGCGGTATTCCAGAAATTTTACAAATCCTTCCGTTTTACCGTGCTGTCTGAGAGTCACTCTAGACTAAAGAGGTCGGGGTTGCATTTCTCTCTTTGGTTGTGCAAGTCTGCCCCAGGGTCCAGTTCAAGTGGATCCACCAAGGGGAGCTCTCAGAGTGAGGCAGGCATGCTGAACGCTCAGAAGTGCGGTCCTAGGAGGCACTGAAGCCAAGAGACTTACCCCAGTGAGTGTAACCCAAAGGGAGGTTAACACTCTAAAGGGGCCCTCCCTGGAACTGTTACAGAGCCGTACGAAAGCACCAGACCTGTGATAACTGTGACACCATGTTGGTTCCAGACAAGAGAGACAATGTGGGTTAGGTAACATCGTTTACTGCAACAACTTCTGTTAGTGAGAGAGAAGTTTTCAAGTTTACACAGAGCTGAAGAGGACCTGAAGAGCAGCTTTTTGTAAGCTCAAAAGCTTGTCTCTCTCACCAACAGAAGTTGGCCCAATAAAAGACATTACCTTACCCACCTTGTCCATCGTGTATTAGAAATTCCAATATCTGCCTCTTTGGATTTCTTTACCTTTACTTTTATGTAAAAGTAAAAGGTAAACTCCCCTATAAATAAGACTGATATCTGAGCATTTACTCACTATCTTGTGCCAATATTTAGTACCACATACTTTACCCAAGATTTACGTCTGTGTATTAGCATGCATGAGGCGGCAAGCCTGTTTAGGACACTCAGTGTTATGTGCACATGGAGAGAGAGTCAAAAAATGTTAAAGAGGCTACCACCACCAGTCTTTCAACCACTACGGGAACTTTTACGCTTAAGGATATCTGGTGGTGTCTTAGTTGATAAAAATCATACCTTTTCAGACACTTTCTAAACTTTAATTTTTGACTGTGATCAATAGCTCATGCCTTTCACTATTCGATGGCGTCAGATACACAGGATTTGTGCTATGCACCAGCTTTTAAACAGTCCCTTGGAGGAACCCTTTCAGTATGCCAGAACCTGAAAGGGGCACCAATTCTTCCACAAGGGTAGGCCACATGGCCTCAATGCCTTTAGGACTGAGGGAAGGCTAACACTTAAAACACTGCATGGTCACAGCTGTACTGATGCAGCTGTGTCGCTGTAGCACTTTAATGAAGACACTGTAGGAAGGAGGAGAGCGTTCACCCATCAGCACAGTTAATCCATCTCTACAAGACGTGGTAGCTATGTCGGTGTAGGAAGCTCTCCCACTGGCACTTAGGTTGGTATAACATCATCACTCGGGTGTGGATTTTTCAGACCCCCGAGTGATGTAGTTATACCAAAGTAATTACGTAGTGTAGACCTGCCCTGAGCCTGCAGAATTCCTATTTCACACCATGAGACAGACCTCTGTTCAGACTTTTTGCCCTCTTCAGGGATCAATACACCTCAGCAACTATTTTCAGGGACATCATTAGTCAACTGAAATTCACCAGCGGGAAGTCCTTTGTTAGCACAGAGAAGCAATGCTTAAGACATAATCCATACTGGCCAAACCAGGGTTCCTGGGACCCATACCGCTGTCTGTTTCTATCCCTGTCTCAGTCCCAGGTGCGAGTGGCTGTTTCTCTCCCAAAGGCCTGCTCCTACCCTAACCTCCTGTCACCTTTTGGTCCACTGTCTTCCTCCTGCAGACGCAGGCTGAGTTCACATGTTCTGCCCAACAGAGTTTCCTGTGGATAGGTGGCAACTGTTCAGTCCTTGGGGTTCCCATTGTCTTTCTGGATCCTCCATTGATATGGGTCAGTTTCAGCCAGTCCTTTAAGGATGCATTCATGACAGCCCAGTTACATGACCTAACGCCCCGTCTCCTGTTCTCTCTCAAGAGCAGCTTTTTAACCCTTACATTCCATGTAGCAATACGAAACTGAGGCACACACAGGAATCATAACTATTACCAAAGTTCCCACTTTTTAAAAAGGAAGGTATTATTATTCTATTTTGAAGGTGGGAAAATTGAGGCAAATAGTTTGAAATGATTTTTTCCCAAGCTCACAAAAGAAGCCAATGGCAGAATTAGAAACAGAATCCAAGTATCCTAAATACCAGCCTCGTGACCTAATCACTAGACAACACGCCTACCATCCTGGGGTAAAAACCCTCACTGTTCACTCTTGGGTCACACAGCACAAACAATTAGTATAGAAATTTGAAAATTAATGGAAAATGGTACTTACAGACACACAAGACCACAAGGAAAATCACATATGTGATCAGTTCTCGTAAAACACTTTTCAGGTATCTCTCTCTGCTAGTGTTTTCTTCCATCAATCTTGTACCCCACAGACCTTTAAAAAGAAATATTTACATAAATGCACATAAGGCACCACACATTAGCCACATTACTGATATAATTGAGGCAAAGGATGCACAAGTTTTGTCATGACACAAACCATGACACAATTTTTGCTGCATATTCTTCTATAAGATTTTAAACTGGAGAAATGTGGGCTTGGCAGATACATAAGTGGATACATAACTGGTTAAACAGCAGCAAATAAAGAATAACTATTAGTGGAATGAAGTCAAATTGGAAGGAGGTTTCAAGTGGGGTTCCACAGGGACCTGTTCTAGACCCAGTTAATTTAACATCTTTATTAATTATCTGGATATTGGAATACTGATCAAACGTGCAGATAACACAAAGCTGGGAGGGGGGGTGCAAACACTTTTGAAGGATAGAACTCAAATTCAAAGCGATCTTGATAAATTGGAGAACTGGGCTATAGACAAGAAAATAAAATTAAACAAAGACAAATGTAAGGTGCTACACTTAGGGAAGAAAAGTCAAATGCAAAAGTAAAAAATAGCACAAGTAGAAAATGGGATAACTGGCTTGGCAGCAGCACTGCTGAGAAGGATCTGGGAGTTGCGGTGGATCACAAACTCAACCTGAGTCAACAATGCAATGCTGTTGCAAAAAAAAAAAAAAGCAAATGCAGTTTTGGGCTGCATTAACAGAGATATAGCATGCAAGTCACAGGAGGTGATAGTATCACTCTACTCGGCACTGATCAGGCCTCAGCTGGAGTACTGTGTCCAATTTTGGTCACCGCTATATAGAAAGGACGTAGAGAAACTGGTAAGGGGGTATGTGAAGGAAAAAAAGTTTGGGGACCACTGCAGTAAAGGCTTCAATAAGGCTTTCTATATTTCTTATTTTTCAGCGCAAGAAGGAACTGTAGTTAGGACATCTATTAATGTTTTAAACACTGTTGTTCCACTTTTCCAGAGCCAAAAATCTTCTCCATAGCTACAGTTTCCATGCGAATCTGTGCATTTGTACTAGCTGAAGAATCTAGGTCCAATATTGGGTTTATGACACTAGCTTGCCTAAGAAGCTTTAGCATTCAATGCAAGAGTCCCTAACTGTGGGCTAGTCTACATGGCTGCGCTTTAACGAGGGGTGTAGCTCCCAGCGTTGGTGCACTGCCAACACTGGCACTTTACAGCGCTGAAATTTGCTGCGCTCAGGGTGTGTTTTTTCCATACCCCTGAGTGAGAAAGTTGCAGCGCTGTAAATTGCCAGTGTAGACAAGCCCTCAGCCTTGCTATAATCTCCCGAAGGGGATCAGAAAACAAAGGAAATTTTAAAAAACAGTGTCACCAAAAGGTCAATTGTTGAATGTTATCAGGACAGAATGCATTATCAATCATCATATTAATAACAGGAAAGTAATAAGGAACAGAGAGAAGCTTAGAACAGCTGTTGATGTTCAATTCAGAATTGCTACCTCCAGCCAACTGTTGTTTAACCTAAAAGCCAATATGACCTAAGTTTAAAGGAGGACAGAGAGAAAAAGATGGGGGAAAAAAAACAATCCAAATTTGTTCCTGCAAAGCTAAACAGTCATCATTCTCAGTTTTCAGATATTTTAAGTAACCAGCCTTAAAAATTCCCTTTAGCTCACTAGTGGATGGAAATAAAATTATCTGAGAAAAAAGTTTTATGTTAGAGATATCACAGTAATTTGGAGTAAAATTTAACAGCAACAATGGAAAATTAAAACAAATGTAAACTGGACTATGAAGCAAAAATTTAATCCCAGCTGTTGCAAAGAGTAAAATCTGAAAGATCCAGCTGTTGAAAGGGAGCTTCATCCAGCAAAGAGAAAGATGATAAAAGCTACAATCTTCCATCTGCATGCAATGCTAAGGTTCATTCCAAAAGCATTAACAGAGTAAATATTTTTAGAAACCATTAAAGCACACCAATTCAAGACATTACCTAGCCACAAAGCCAAATAGGAAAAGACATTTCAGCACAGTGAGTAATAACTTTAGCATAAGCTTTCCTCTCAGTTTTCAGTCTTTAACAATCCTTCATTAATATACATTAATAAAAAGGTGGAATTAGTCCTACCACAAGGAAACTAGGTTTTTGGTTTTGTTTTGTTTTTTTTACTTTGTTCTTCAAAGCCAAGGCTGAAAAATTTACAGATAAGTGCTGCTGCAGTTTACCATATAAAATGCCCAAGAATGCCAAGTACTAGTTGTCAGTACATTAGTCACCAATAAGAAATGTAGCAAGCAAAATATTTGCTAACTGAAATTCTGTCATATTAGAGAAATATTGTAAGTCAGCACAGAGCAGAAAATTACAGCTCTGAAAAATCCAGCTCAGAAGTACATGGAGTAGGCTCACCAATAAAGTAAATCCAGATTCTATTGGCCATTATATTTCTTTTAGTGCCTGAGATTTTAGGACTGATGTAGCCACTTTACCATTTTACTAGTATATTATTCTAGATCAGTGTTTCTTAACCTTTTTGTGCTGGCGACCCACTTTGGACTTACAAAAAAAAAAAAAATGTGACCACCCCCACCAGAAAAAATTGCACCCCCCTACCTTATGCTCACGGCTGAAACATGTACATTAATTTTGCAGGGCCCCTGGTGACACAGAGCCCCACGCAATTGCCCTGCTTCCTACCCGCTAACGCTGGTCTTGCTTGCGACCCCCCCAAACTTGTCCCATGACCACCCCCAGGCTTAGAAACATTATTCTAGATAATCAAGAATACTTCAGGTTCAGGGAGTCATTTTAATATAAAGATTTGACTGGAATCATCTCTGGACAATCAAAATTATCTCAATTCTAGCTATAATTTACCATTTTCAGCATCCCATTACTGACATACAAAGTTATTCATGAACTTTTGATCCATGCTGAAGTGAGCTACTATTCACTTCATCAAATTTTTATCAAATCCATAAACTAACACTTCTCTTTCCCACTTTCTTTTATTTGCCTGCAAGGCATATCCATAGATAACAAGAATTCAGATGAGGTATCACAATGTGGTGATTAAAGGGAACTACAAAACAAAGGAAACTTCATCTCATATTAAAAATCTGTGCACAGAATAAATTGAATTTATTTGAGCCACACAGGTTTTGCTATATTTCCTTTTATTTTTAAATAGCTTGTATATATTTGGATTTATAAACAGAAAGGTACCTCCAAAGCTGTAAGCACCCTTAAGTTGTTTAAAAACACAGTTAAACCAAAACAAGCCAAAAGCAAGCTCATAATATATAGCAGCAGTTAAGCTATATAGCAAATCAGAAACATAAAACCTCACCCTCCCTAAATTTGCCATCCTCAAGCAACATCACCTACTCCCAAAACAAACATAAAAGAGGAATCTTATACATGTCCTGAAGTTCACATTGCTTAGTGAAGCATCAACTTCATGACTACTACTGTGACCCAGTAAGTGCCAAACGTAGCAGCCTCCTTGTTTAAAAAAAAAAAAAAAAAAAAGATTAAGAACATTAAATTCAAATAAAAACATTAAAGGAAAACGCTAGGTAGATGAATTTAGGATTCATGAAAGCGACAGAAAAACAGCAACGACTGAAGCAAGGCCTAGCACAGAAGAGGAAGATTGTGATCTTCCCAGCCTGGCTCTACAAATATACCTCAGTCCTAACTAGCAAAATATCTCCTGACTCAATATTGGCCCTCTCTGTAACAGACAAATTGCAGTCATGCAAAGATCACGTGATGGGCTGTAATACAAAGAGCAGGATAAATTAATTCAAAGTACTTTGTTTTGACCCAACTTGGAATTTGTAATGCAAGTCACCAGAGATGAAAAGCTACTGCACTTACCCACTCTGCCAATATATTGGTATACCAATAACCTCTACCTATATTTCCAAGTGCACTGGCATACTCTTTGTGTATGACTCAATGAATAATTGGTTAAACAGGATTTTTTTAGACAAACATCAAATTACTCATGATAGTTCAATTCTAAGCTGACTGTGAAGAATTACAAAGGGATATCACTAAATTGGGTGAGTGGGCAATAAAAAGGAAGATGAAATTCAATGCTGATAAGTACAAAGTAATGCACATTGGAAAAAATAATCCAATCATACATACAATGATGGAGTCTAAATTAGATATTACCACTCAAGAAAGATCTTGGGAGTCACTGTAGATAGTTCTCTGAAAACATCTGCTCCATGTGCAGCGGCAGTCAAAAAAGCTAACAATGTTGGGAACGATAAGGAAAGGGATCGACAATAAGACAGAAAATGTGATAATGACATTATATAAATCCATGACACACCCACATCTTGAATATTTGGTGCAGTTGTGGTCGTCCCATCTCAAAAGATGGGTATTAGAATTGGAAAGGGTACAGAGAAGGGCAACAAAAGTGATTAGGGGTACGGAACAGCTTCTATACAAAGAGTGATAAAGAAGTGATTAAGCTGGGACTTTTCAGCTTAGAAAAGAGAAAAATAAGGGGCAATATGATAAAATCATGAATGGGGTGGAGACAGTGAATAGGGAAGTGTTATTTACCCCTTCGCATAACACAAGAGCAAGGGGTCGCCTGTTGAAATTAACAGGCAGCAGGTTTAAAACAAACATAAGGAAGCACTTCTTTACAAATGCACAGTCACCCTATGGTACTTGTTGCCAGGGGATGTTGTGAAGGTCAAAAGGCTGGGTTCAAAAATGAACTGGATAACTTTATGGAGGATACATATGTCTATCACTGGCTATTAGCCAATATGGTCAGAAACACGACCCCATGCTCCAGTTGTCCCTAAACCTCCAACTGCCAGACGCTGGGGATGGAGCACTTGATAATTGCCCTGTTCTGGTTCATCCCGCTGGCGCATCTAGCCCTAGCCAGTCATAGACAGGATATTGGGCTAGACCAGCAGTTCTCAAACTGTAGGTCAGGACCCCAAAGTGTGTTGGGACCCTGTTTAAATGGGGTCACCAGGGCTTGCTGTAGACTTGCTGGGGGCCAAAGCCCAAGGGCTTCAGCCCTGGGCGGCGGGGCTCAGGCTACAGGCCCCCCGCTTGGGACTGAAGCCTTTGGGTTTCAGCTTTGCCCCCCTACTCACCCCACCACCCAGGGCTCGGGTTTTGGCCACTCCAGGGTGGCAGGGCTCAGGCTTCTGTCCCCACTCTGGGGTCATGTAGTAATTTTTTTTGTCAGAAGGGGGTTGAGGTGCAACGAAGATTGAGAACCACGGGCTAGACAGATCATTGGTTTGAGCCAGCATGGCCATTATGTTCTTAACCCATTATGACTACTACTTATCACTAGGGCCCGACCAAATTCATGGTCCGTTTTGGTCAATTTCATGATCATAGGATTTTAAAAATAATAAATTTCATGATTTCAGCTATTTAAATCTGAAATGTCACGGTGTTGTAATTGTAGGGGTCCTGACCCAAAAAGGAGTTGTGGGGGGGGGTCGCAAGGTTATTGTAGGGGGGGTTGCGATACCACTACCCTTCCTTCTGCGCTGCTGCTGGCAGAAGCACTGCCTTCAGAGCTGAGCAGCTGGAGAGCAGCGGCTGCTGTCTGGGAGCCCAGCTCTGAAGGCAGAGCCGCTGCCAGCAGCAGCGCAGAAGTAAGGATGGCATGGTATGGTATTGCCACCTTTACTTCTGCACAGCTGCCTGCAGAGCAGGGCCCTCAGTCAGCAGCCGCCACCCTCCGTCTGCCTAGCTCTGAAGGCAGCAGCACAGAAGTAAGGGTGGCAATACCGTGACCCTCCTGCAACTCCCTTTTGGGTCAGGACCCCCAGTTTGAGAAACGCTGGTCTCCCCCATAAAATCTGTATATTATAGGGTAAAAGCACAGAAAAGACCAGATTTCACAGTCCATAACGTGTTTTTTACGGCCATGAATTTGGTAGGCCCCTACTTATTACCTTCTGTGCTCCGGTTACCAGCTTATTTACTCTAACAATGCATCAGATACTGCAGAGAATCTTCTTAATCTAATGCTCTGGTTTGTGTGTACCAACACTTGAAACGCACTTAATGCTTTTGCAGCATAACTGACTTCATATTTAAACATACAAAATCTTTTAACACAAGGTAAGTACTACATTTTCCATTCTTCGGTGACATCCCTGTTCTCCACGAAACTTCAAAAATAAGTGTGTGTTTTTCCAATTCTAGATTGAATAGTTCCTTAAATTATGCTGCAGTGAATTTCACTGGGCCTTGATATAAAGGTGTTCAGTTCATCTGTAGTAAGCATCCTTCAATCTGTAACTGAACATTTCAGACTTGGTCAAACAAAACCATTTTACTTCCAAAAGGCATGGGTACATTTAAGTAAAACACTATCCATATAAGCGGAATGCCCCAAGCAGCCAGAGGACATATTAAACACACTAGTAATTTAAAATTTTACCTTTTATTTTCTTATATTGCAAAACCATGAAATGTAGGCCAACCAGTTTCCACAAAGCATGCACTTTACTAGTGACATCACACCCAATAGCATAAAGAGAACAAAATCAGTCACCAGTAGGCTGCATGCTAGAGTATCACACTAAGAGGATCAGGTGATTCAAGGTTGGCCTGCACCACAAAAAAAGGTAAATTTTAAATGACTGAGGTGCACCACCTTCCAATTGCTTATTTTGCCTGAGAAAATTGTGTTAGACTGATCTCCCTGCCAGCCTGGCAGACAGAATCATATCTTGCAGTTTCTTCTCCTGACAACTTCTTCCTCTCAGAAGATGCTAATTTCACTTCAAGCCCAGCTCCCTGTGGTACAAGTCAGTGGAAGGACTTGTCCAAAAAAAATTCCCACTTGTTCTAAAACCAGTTCAACTGTAGTACAGTAGGATCACTGCATATTTTAAAAAACAGGTTTCCTGAGGGCATACAAACTGACAAAGTTTGAACTGTCCAGCAGGCAATGTCTTCCTTTCCCAGCATGGAGTGGTCAATCATTAAAAAATTGTATTAAAGTAACTGGATAGTTCAGAGGACTAGCAGAGGAATAAAATGTCTTTTTCAGCTAGTCGGGGACAAAAGCTGGATCTACACTAAAAGATGAACTGCTGCTGAAAGTGGTTTTTTGTACAGTCAATCATTTTCATCAACAGGTTCTACAAACCAGTATTGAAA
Source organism: Mauremys reevesii (assembly GCF_016161935.1). Taxonomy (NCBI): domain Eukaryota; kingdom Metazoa; phylum Chordata; order Testudines; family Geoemydidae; genus Mauremys; species Mauremys reevesii. The sequence goes on along the minus strand of NC_052627.1, from coordinate 21,283,088 downwards.
ACTGTTCTAATGCTAGCATTGATCATACCAGTATAGTCTTGACTGTTTTCAATACTGTTTCACATACCACAATTGATCCAACAGTATTAAATTAGATAACACAACATTGTGATCATCAAAGTCATGGTTAGTATTGTGCCATCTAATTCAAGCACTTGTAGTCATGTTCAGACAATTTTATTAAATGTTGACAAACATGGCAGAACAGGAGTATGGGAAACTTACTACAGCTGTCTAGGCTGTACCTGGTTTTTTTGTTTGTTTGTTTTTGTTTTTAAAAAGGACTTCACTTTCTACATCTGCCAAGCCAGCTCCTTTTCCAAGCACTAGCTACACACATACAGATGATAGATTACATTCAAGGAACAATGTTAAAGGCTATAAATCCATAAGACAACAATAATTATTTTTATATAAAGTAATCACTTTTCAATCTCACACCACAAAACAGGAACTTATTTCATTGTGCAATCTTTCACAAAAATTGATGCAGAGCGTGCATGCTGCATACCTGAAACAGTGCACTTTGACTTTCACATCCAAATAAATAAAAAAAATACAGTGCATTTATTTTGACATGAGATGGCTCAATTCACAGAACATTTTTACATCAAACAATTTTTTGGGATGTCATCGATAAATGGACAAACAACTGTCCGATTTGCAAACCTCAGGCCTGAAACTGAATACAGTTTGATAGATCTGTTCACTGCCAGTTTGCACCAGTTCAGATTATCCATCTAGCTGCAAACTTTAGGGAAAAAGTGGTTCACTCCGTTCACCATTCACTTTTACGGTTACAAAGATTTTCTTTGAAATGAAGAAAAATCATGTCTAAAATACCGAAGCCTTTTAATTTTTACGAATATTGATGTTATGCAACTGTAAAAAACAAAAAAGAAAAACAGTGTGGGGCATTTGCCCATGCCTTCTCCTTCACAAAACTGGACCCCAGCGAGCATCTCTGCAATGTCAATTTTTCTTAGCAATAGGACTACAGTGGGCCACTGAGACTACTGTAACAAATAGATGATGTATATAAGCCAACTGTGTATCAACAGTGCCTTTTACTCTGGCAACTAATGACAACACTTGGCAGCTAGACAGCACTTCAAAGGACTGTACAAAAAGGTAATTAATCCCAACATCACCTCTGTCTGGTAAGTACCCATCAATCTGATTATATAGAGGGGGAGCCTGAGGCCGAGACACAAAACGACTTGGCCCAAGGTCACTCAGAGATTTGGGCCAAGATAGAGGGCCCTGTGCCCCCAGAAAAGGTCACATATACAGTTGCAAATTCTGGATGCAGCCTGACCTACCTTTCCTCAGTGTGATCTCTGCCCTACAAAGCATCCCCTGCAACTGACAACCTGGGAGGAGCAGCACAAGCAAGAAAGGCAAAGAGCTGGGGCAGTTTAAAATAAGGGGCTGAGGTTGTAAACAGAAGTATGAGTGGGGGGGGGGGAGGTCAACATGAGGGTGAAAGGGTCTAAAAGAGGAAAGAGGTTGAGTTCTACAGAGCTTGGGGGAATGTAGTATAAGGTTCCAAATGACAAAGACAAGGGGCAAGGACTGGAAGCAGGGGGGTGACTACGTGGAAAGGCTTAAGGGACCGTATGTAAGGAAGCTGGGGGGGTCTCAGCCCCCGGGGCAGGAGGAGGGGGCAGAACATGGGGGTCTCAGCCCCGGGGCAGGAGGAGGCAGAACATGGGGGGGCTCTGCCCACGGGGCAGGAGGAGGGGGCAGAACATGGGGGGGTTCTTCCCACGGGGCAGGAGGAGGGGGCAGAACAGGGGGGGGTTCTTCCCACGGGGCAGGAGGCGGGGCAGAACATGGGGGCTCTGCCCACGGGGCAGGAGGCGGGGCAGAACATGGGGCTCTGCCCACGGGGCAGGAGGAGGGACAGAACAGGGGGCTCTGCCCCGGGGCAGGAGGCGGGGCAGAACATGGGGGGCAGCCCATGGGGCGGAGGGGGCGGAACATGGGGCCCAGCCCAGGGGCAGAACCGGGGGCGGGACGTAGAGCGGGGCTGGCTCCTACCTCGCAAGCGGCGCGCCAGCCTCTTGGCCCAGGCGGCCCGATGGGACGGAGGGCCCCGTCCGGGGCAGGTGCGGGGCCAGCGGGTCCCCGCGGCGGGGCTGGGACACGGAGCCGCCCCACGCCGCGCTCCCCGCCTCCGCCGCCGCCGGCCGCTGTCAGGCTCCCCGGCCGGGCCCCGGGCGCTGCCGGCGCCGGGGGAGGAACCGGCCCCGCGGCTGCCCCACTCCACGTCCATCTCCATCCGCAGCCCCGGCCCCGCCGCCGCCGCCTCCTCCGGCTCGAAGCCCGGGTTGTCCCGGCTCCAGGCCTGCCGCGAGCAGGAGGAGGGCGGCGGCGAGTAGGGCCCGGCCGCGGGCTCCTGGATCCGCCCCAGCTCCAGCCCCGGCCCCTCGCCGCCGCCGCCGCCGCCGCCCGGGGAGGAGAGCGCGGCCCTGGCGCCCCCGGCCCCCGCCATCGGCCCGCTGCAGCCGCCCAGACTCCGCAGCCGCGGGCGGGACCGCGCGGGAGCTGCCGCCCCGGGACCCCCACAGCTCCGCCCCGGGGCCGGGCCGCCCCCCGGAGCCCCGCCCCGTCCGGCCCCCCGAGCCTCCCGCCCGCCCGGGGGCGAGAAACGTCCCTCCCGCCTCCCGGGCACCCGCCGCCTCCTCCCTTTGCCCGGCCCGGTCCCGTGCCTGCCCCGCTCCCTCCCCACGCACCCCCCTTACACACCGACATCCTCCCTCCCCACCCACGTGCCCCCATCTACCCTTTTACCCCTCGCATCCTCCTAACCCCGCACCCGCACCCCCTGTGTGCACACCCCCCCGTGCAATGCACACGCACGCAGACCCACTCAGCGACCCCAAACACGCACATACCATAAACCTACACGCATCAAAAATCATCCCTGGGCAGCGCAGGGTCCCGGTCATTTCAGTGACCCTGTACTGAAGATCTGCCAGTTGCTAATAATAAATCAAGATTATGATTTGCTCTGTTTGTCAGTATTTCTGTGACAGCTCCACCCAAAGCCATTCTTAGCATTTGGGGTTTGCCTACAATACAAGTCTTTGCCACAGTTCAGAGGTGCAGGAGGACTCCTGGTGATTATGATCACAAACACAGGGCCAGCCTGAGGGTTTGGGGAAAGGTTAGTGTGCTTATTCATTGGCTTATATCCCAAATTGAACTGATGTTCACTTGCTTCCTCCACCCCACCAAAGCTTTAGTCTGAGTGTGTCCATATGTACACGTGTCCCCTCTTCTCCCACAACTGTCTTTGCACTTTTTTCCGTGCTGCCCATTAGGCATGGATAGGGCCCCACCAAATTCACAACCATGAAAAATGCATCAAGGACTGTGAAATCTGGTCTCCACCCATGAAATCTGGTCTTTCGTGTGCTTTTACAGAGTTCATAGAGGAGACCAGCATTTCTCAAATTGGGGGTCCTGACTCAAATGGGAGTTGCAGGGGGTCACAAGGTTATTTTAGGGGGGTCACGGTACTGCCACCCTTACTTCTGTGCTAACCTCAGAGTTGGGCGGCCAGAGAGTGGCGGCTGCGGGCCAGGCAACCACCTCTGAAGGCAGCATCCTACCATGCCACCCTTACTTCTGCACTGCTGCTGGCGGTGACTCTGCCTTCAGAGCTGGGCTAGCGTCAAAAGATGCAACTATCCTAGGCCAAACTATTAAATGAATCCCCAACCCAGCCCTTAGGGTTACGGAGTCCATCCAGACCAGGATTCTGAAGGTAGCAGAGTGTCATTGTAAACCCTGTGCACTGTCCCAGTATTGCCTTGGCCTCCTGCAGCAAATGCCAAAAGCACCTTATTCAGTTCTAGTGGGCAACACTAATTGTCTCACAGGTTGCGGATAGGGAAGGGGAGTTCAAAAATCAAAACACTGACTAAAAATACAACCTAAGATTTTCTTAGAAAAAAACTCGTGGTATTTTTGGGTTGACCTGTGGGGCTGGCAATACTGCTGTGCTCTTGCCTACAGCGGGCTGCTATTAGCTACCTGCCAGGAACAAGAGCTCAGCTTGCCTCTTTGCCACTTGTTGCCCAGCTGTCTCTCTCCTGGTCTGGCTCTCAGGAAGCCTGTGGCTCTGTCGCAAGCATAATAATCCCCTTTGATCTGAGAATATTATTTCCTTTTTCCTGCAGACTGGCGATTCAACAGGGCAACCCAGTGCTCTGCATTGCTTTCCCCCCCCAGCTCAGCAGAGAGCAAGGGGGGGGGGGTGGTGGAAATCTAGTAATGAGCCAGCAAGTTCATTAATTACAGGTCTTTATAGTAAGAACAAAAAATGTTGTGAGCATAGTTCCTGTGCTTTTGCCTTTTATTATAATTTTTCCCCTTCTTCCCGATTCTTCATTTATTGTTTTTATTTTAGACTTTGTTTCTCTAGACCAGTGGTCTCCAACCTTTTTACGCACCGGATCACTTTTTGAATTTAAGTGCAATTCAGGATCTATCCCACCCCTTCCCCCGCCCTGCTCATTCCACCCCCACCCCGTCACTCACTGTCCCCCATCCTCACTCACTTTCACCAGGCTGGGGCAGGGGGTTGGGGTGCGGGAGGGGGTGCGGGCTCTGGGCTGGGGCTGAGGGGTTCAGAGGGTGGGAGGGGACTCCAGGCTGAGCCTGGGGCAGGGGTGCAGGAGGGGGTCAAGCTGTGAGAGGGAGTTTGGGTACAGGAGGGGGTGCCAGGTGTGGACTCTGGGAGGGAGTTTGGGTGCAGGAGGGGGCTCCGGGCTGGGGCAGAAGGGCTTCCGGGAGCAGCACGTGGCCAGGGCAGGCAAGGAGCCTGCCTTAGCCCCGTTGCACTGCAGGACTTTTAGTGGCCGGAGATTGCAATCGACTGGCAGAGACTCCAGGGTCAACCAGTTGATCATGATCAGCCAGTTGGTGACCTTGGCTCTAGACTGTGATTTAAAGGTTTTAGAACATGTAGAGAATGTCATTTTCTTGTCACAGGGTAAAGATTCCTTATGGACACAAATTCTTTTAGCAGTTGATTAAATGTATTCCATACTGGATTAAATTTACTCATTCTGTACTTGTTTCAAAGCAGTCAACACAGAAGTAATTTTCACTGTATTGTTATTGGCAAGACATGCACATAACAGAAATTAACATTTTTTAGCTTTAGAGTCATGACACTAGAGGTAAAACTTGCAAGCTACTGACTTAGTTAGAAAATTCAAATATTTGTCAGACTTTACATTTAAAATGTGAAATCATTTACAGACTCACTAAAGTGCAAATTTATTGCAGCCTCATGGAGAGTTTTTAGAATCCAAAAATCTCTTCTGTCTTTCATATTCTGTCCTGGTTTAGCAGTTGTTACAAAGCAAAAATATGTCAAATTGTTTTTTAATGGCTGCTGAGTACAAAAGGAAAATATTAGTATGTGGATCCATAATGTAAATTTTACAAAGTCCTTGTATAAATAGGGTCAGTTTGAGAAAAATCTTTGGGGGAACATGTTTGTTTGCTTGCGTTACTAGGTAACATTACACATGACAAACTCCTTTTTGGATTTCTATCGGGAGGTGGAGACTGCCAATCACTGTCCTGGGTGGGATTAACACTAGAGTAATTCACTGCTTTGGCAACTGAAATGCCTCAGTTTAACATGCAAGACCAAAAAAGTAGAAATGGTAGTTTAAATATAGAAGGGATAGACAGAAGGAAAAAGCTTGATTCTGCTCCCACTGAAGTAGATGAAAGTTTTTGATAGTGCATTCTTTGGGAGCAGAACTGGGCCCATAGTGGGCAGCACAGGATTTAATTTTAGCTATATGTTCAATAATATTTTGAGGGTACAGTTAAATTATTTTGTAGTCAATTTGTGTGTGTGTGTGTTGTGGAGATGGGATAAATCTGAAGTCGTGACATTAGCAGCCAATGTGAGTGTAAATAAAGTGATAAGATTCCATTCCAATTTGTTCCTAAAGTAACGATAACTCTTTGCAATAATGGAAGAAGTCCCTGTTAATTTTGAATGCATTTGTATACTCTTAAAACTTGTGTGACTAAATATTGTTCATATTTTAGGAAATTAAAGTGGTAATGTTCATCAAAACAGATAGCTCCTTTTTTCTGAGCAAGAATTGGTGAGCTCAGTATGATGTGTAGTCTCCATTAATTACATTGACACTTAATACAGATGTACAGGGTTTTGTAGTTTTATTGAACTCACAAAATACAACAAAATATACACTGGAATTCTAAATCCATTAAAGTACAGTATCATATCAGGTAACATTCACTCTGTGTGTAAAACTATATTTGTCTTGCTTCTCTATATTTTTCTCCATAACAGAATCACAATCAAATAGCACAGTAAAATATGCAGTAGCAGGGCTTACATTTCTGTAATGGAAAGGAGAGCTAATACTGCATACTTGAGTTTGCCTGGTTAATAAAGCTGCCACTAACCGCTGCTACAGCTAGAGATCAAAATCACAATGTGTTTACATTTGCAAACAATTCTTTAAATGAATCTGTTTCCCCTTCCCTCCCTTTTTTTTCTGTTTTAAAGAGTGACTTCATTGTCTTCAATGCTCTTATGGTCTTGAGTGTCTTCAGTGCTCTCAGAAGTTTGATTGCTATCATTGACTTCAGGGATACCATCAACCTGTTGCAGGTCCTCAGTTTCATTGCTCATGTGACTGTCTTCTGTGACATCAGGTTTGCTGTTGTCGCTGTCTGCCTCCACACTGTCAAGCTGCTGTTGGCTGTCGTTTTCCATGCTCTGATAGTGCGACCTGCTGTTGACTTCATTGCTGTCCTGCACGTTACTTTTGTCATCCAGTTCCACGCTAATGTCAGATTTCCCTGGCAAGCGGAGTGCAGCAAGTTGGGCTTCGGAGGAATCCACCTGCTGGCTTTCTGTGTCTGGTTTGCTGTCATCCTCCTCTGTGACCTCATGTATGATGAACTGTGCCAAACATAAAGGTAAAGCATAATTAATAGGCATCCTAGATTATGAAGAGCCAATGAATCACTAAACACTGCAATACTCCACCAAAACAGGGTATGCCTTTTGAGTTCAGGTGATCTTCAAGACCTATAGGTTATTGGAGGGAGGGCACGAGATAAGAGGGGGAACAGGGGAGGTACTGAGACTTGGCTGAGAGCAGCCTGCTCCAGGCTGAGAAGGAGGATCAGGGGGTTCCTACCTGCTCTTAGGGCCATTCCACCCCTCCCTGTCCCATTTCCTGCTCCCCAGCCTGATTCCAGGCCCTGAGACAGCTACTCCAGCCCCTCTTCCTCCTGCTTTCACCGTTGCACCCCCCACCCATGATGTGCACAAGTTTAAGCAGGGATCAAGCTCCCGAAATATTTCCATTGCGAGGGCGCTTGTCCTCCTGGTTCCACCTCCCCTGAGGTTATCCAGGTTCTGCAATGCACTGTGTACACTTCCAGAGCTATAACAAATGTTTTATATAGCGCTATACGAAACATCAGTTCAGTATTGGCCTCGGGTCTCACACAGGATTATACCATGAGGCTGCTGGCCACCTGCAACAGTGGGACTATTTTCCTGTCTCAGTGCATATAGGAACATCATTCTTACTAACTTTAATGAGTTATGTATCCATAACAAGTGGAAACGCACCCCTCTAATTTTGCTTGTGACTTGTCAGTCTCCTCCACAGCTAATGCCCACAAAGAAATTTCCGTTTTGAACATCATCCTCCATTTATGGTAACCCGGGAACCATTGCCAAATGGTATTTACCTTTCCTGCAGCTTTGTAGAGCTTGCTAGGCTTCTCCTTACGGTATACGCCTGCCAACTTTTCTTTTGTCCTCACTCTGTAGTCCACGCTGTCTCCTCTGCCTGAATTATCTCCTCTTGTGGGGAGGGCAGGAGTTAAAGATGTAGTTACTGGGGCATCAGTGGGAACATTGGTGACACTATCCTCATCTGATTCATCCGTGTCATTGGAATCATTATCATCATGATCACCATCATCTTCGTTACTTACACTTGCTGGCTCAGGCAGGCTCTAAAAAGCATAGGAACAATTTAATAGTGCAGCATGCCATTGCATTGTTATAGATGTGAGGTTAATATTATTACTGTCTCTCTCTGTGGCTCTCGCAAAGTGTATTACACTGTTGTACATTCTAAAGCTGAGGCAGACAGATAAGATCCTACCATGGCGTGGTAAACGTGGTAGCAACTCCAGGTTACTCCCATGATGAGCAGAGAGGGCAGAGCCAGGTAGGAAAGCAGGTGCTAATCAGGCAGAATGTAGCAGTATCTTAGAAATGAACTAGTGGCTTGGTGCACTTGGAGCAAAATGTGGAGAAGTGTGTGTGAGCGGTGAAGTGGGGGAAATCAGCAACTCTGTGATGTTCCCGGCCTCCTATGCTCCTAGAATCCGTGGGTGCTGTGGTTCTGGGGACACAGGATCCAGAAAAGGAGAGAACAGCCCTCTGTAGCATGCTCCCTTGAGTTCTGGGTGGATTTCCTGGTAACAATTTGTCCAGAAGTTACTTCCAGTTGGCCCAGCAGTAACTGACTTTCCACAGCTACCGACATGCCTCGAGGGGATTTCAGCAAACACTTCTATTCCTTCCAGATAGGACAAGCGGGAGGGAACTACACAAGTAGATGATTGCAGAGTTTCCTAATCCTTTTGTGGAGGCAGGGGATAGCATGTGTCCTAAGGTTTGTCCTTCCAGTTTATGTATGTTTTAGTAGGTTTGTTCATTAATTGAGGTTTTGTCCTAAACGGTTTCACTACAGATGCAGAATTTGTTCAGAGGCTGACATCCATCAAATACACACTTGTGGATCCCTTTGCTTTAACACTATGTAGATTTATTGGGGGGACCTACTGTGCTGATTTCTTCAATCTAATTAGTAAATCAGATCCCATTCTCCCACGGCTTCAGTGGGAGCTAATTACATTTTGCAGCAGGAGAATAGAGCCTCGGGCTCTCTAAACTGCTGTGCAAACTATAGAAATCTGGTTGCTTTATATTTTATTGATCCTGCCAGGAATTTTGTTTTATTTAGGAACAGATGTCAGAGGAACTACTTTGGAAGAGAATGTTGTTAGAAAAAATAGATATTGGGATATGATTGCTGCTGTGCTGCCTCAACAAGGCTTGAAGTCTAGATGAAGACTTACCTGCTGCTCGGTGTCCTCAACACTTTCGTCTGAAGAAAAACAGTCCTGCAAAAGAATATGAAAAGGAAATGTAAATGTGGAGAAACATATCTAATACAGCTGGTAAAAAATTATGACAATTCTCACACAAAAATTGTGGAAACAATTCAAATGTTTTCGACTTTGAGAAATTTTGACCAGCTGTTCTAAAAATGGCAACAACAAGAATTGTGACACATTTTTGTAGGAAACTAGAAAAATTTCCACCTGCTCTAATTTTAACCTTCTTTGAGGTTTATTGTTCTGGGAGATGATAGAAGTTCCACGCTTGCTATAGTTACCATTGTGGCTATCACTAAGGCTCTTATATGCTACCTTTCTTACTGTACAAAATTTTCCTACCTAAGCAGGGTTTCTATAAATTTCTCTTCTAACCATTTCTGCAGGTAGCTATATAGTTTGGCTTTAGATACCTGCTGAGGTGGTACCAGAAGTTCTTGTGTTTGTGCTGGTCTCACACGTGATTGTGTATGCACATGCTGGTGGTGATGTCTGTGAGAATTATGGTTCCTGGAATCCTGGAAATAAAAATAAGAACCAAGGTCACAATTCAAGATGAAACAGATAGGAGCATATGACTTGAGGAGAACACAAATGGTGAAGCTGCTTTTCATGCACATATGGCATGTGAAATACCTGCTCTCTTTGTATCTCGTTTGTTTTTTTTAATCATTTACTAAGATTGAATAAAGTGCAGAAGAAGTCAACAAACCAAATATATATTTATATGTGAAAGGACATAAGATCAGAGGTGTGTCTGTACCAAACTCCTGGAGGTAAACATTCCTGAACCTTGTGAAGGTTCAGATCAGAATTCTGCAGCTGGTTCTTGTGTCAGTAATAATCAGAACACTCTCTCCTCCTCCACCCCCAGAACCAAACACCTCCTGGTTTTGGGGAAATTTGGATTTGGATCCAAATGTTGTGGGTTGCACCACTCTCTACATAAAATACATATAATCAAACAATGGGCTTAATTCTCCTGTCGTTTACACTGGCATAAATCAAAGTAACTCCATTGAAGTCAATGTAAATGAGAGGAGAATCAGGTCCAGTGCATTTATTAGCTTACTCATTCCAACCCTGCAGGCATGCTATCACTATTCCAGTTATTGGTCTGAGCCTGTACTGGTGTGTGACCTGATTACCTGTGGTTACTAGGCAATCAGTATGTGAGGCAAGGGTTAAGCATTAACTGGCACCTGGACCAATTTTGTCATTTATTTTCTAAAGAAATAAACAGAAGAGTCCCTTGCCCAGCCAGGATGCTTTCTCTCTCAAGGTAAGAAATGAGAACGTCATTGACTGATACAGCTCTAAGTAAGGAGCTGCGTGGCGCGACAATGCCCCAGTGTGATCATTAGGAGGCACAATCTCCTTCAGGGTATGTCTACACAGCAAAGAAAAACCTGCAGCTGGCCCATGCCAGGGCTCACAGGGCTTGAGCTGAAGGGCTGTTTCATTGCAGTGTGGACATTTGGGCTCAGGTTGGAGCTCAGGGACCCAGGGTGCAGGATGAGCATGCTTTCTGCCACACCTCTTAAGGGGTGCCACATACTCCCCATTGGGCACCTGCGGAGCTGTGTGGAGGGAGAGAAATTATGTCCCCACTTCCTCATTACCACTCTGTGCTCATTTGGGGTGGCCAATGCTTCAGATGCAGTAGAAGGGAGCCCTTACTATGCCTCGGCTTCTTCCCCTCCTTGAACACCTCAGCTGTAGCTAGTCATGTTCTGGACTGTCGGAGCCCAACTCTCTCTTGACTAACATATCTGGAGTCTCAGTGACTTCACTGGGGCAGCACAGAGTATAAGGGCAAAGTGTGGTGTGTGCTCGTTAAATCAGCAGTATCTGATTTAGAACTATTTGACAAATACATGCAGCACACACATCCAAATGCGCCATAAATTAACCTTTCCTTTGACACTATCCTATGTTGTGCAGAGCACCTCCTGGCAGGTGCTGAGTGCCTTCAAATCCATTCGAGCTGAGGAGGTGGAGTACTCCACAGGATCAGGCCTTTGGATAGTGGGCTGTTGTATACATTTATCAGACTGTTCTGTCCATGCATTTAATGTGGATCTATCTATTTTTGAATATGAAACTCATTCTTAAATACATTGTGACTTTTGCAAAATATTCTGCAATACATTTAATAGCATACCGTGGTGTAGTGCATATATACGGTAAATATACTAGTGAAACTTACCAAAACAATTTTGTTTTATAATGAGGTGGCCTTGATTTTAAAACTCATTAGTTCCACTTCTATGGTAACTTGCGAGATTCTGGGGTGATCTTACAGCATCAGATTCTGATACCCTTATTCATCCTGAGTCGTACCATACTCTGAGAACAGTCTAATTGAAATTAATGGGTCTATTCATGGAGTAAGGTGCTAGTCAAGATGAATAAAAGTATCAGAATCTGGCCCACAGTGATTGGTGTGAATCATTAAGACTATGCCATATTGTAACTCCTTTAACAAAAAAGAGTTTGAGTTTAAAAGTTTGTGATTAAACAAATGGATCTATAAAGATACGCAAGGGCATGTCTTTTAAAGGTATTAGGCCAGATAGCGAGATGGTGTAAATTGACATAGTTCCACAGAAGTCAATGAAGCTACACTGATTTACACTAGATGAGAATCTGGCCATAAAATTCAAGTTAGGTAAAGGTTTGTCAACAGCTATAGTTATAATGAATCAGAAAGTGCAATTTAACATAGCCGTGGTGGCGACGCTTAAATAAGATGTAAAGGAATGATAGAGAAGTTGGATTGTAAAAAGAGCTTACATGGTTTTCTTCAGAGCTCTCTGAGATGGCAGGACGCTTCAATTTATTCACCTTGAGGGGAGAAGAGAGGAAAGAAATTTTCAGTATACATTCACTGTTAATATATGAAGGAAATATACAACTTTTTGCTTGTTGTTACATGTCTGATATACTTACTGGTAATGCAAAGGCGATGCTGATGAGGCACAAACAAAGCACTGCAATCTTCATTGTGATATTTTACCTGGAAAAGATATTGTAACTGTGAGTTGACAATACCAAAAAATTGCAAGCATACTATAGGCTTTTTGTTTCTCTCTTTGTGTTCCACTGTGCTCAGCTGAAGTTTCTGCTGAGGATTCAAACTCTCCATGCCAACTCTCTCTGTCTCTACACCCTCTGCCCTGTTCTGCAGGAGGAGGGGAGCAGAAGCTCAATAATCCCACGCCAGAAGAATTAGCTGTGTAGATTTTTAATTCATTACTGAGTCTCTACACAAGTGTTACGAGAATTTTAAACCTGACACTTCAAAGTGCTAAGCCAGGAGCTGAGGATGTTCAGTCTCTCACAAAATGTAGTCCTGCAATCTGGTGATTTGAGCTAATGAGGGAAAAGCTTTAGAAATAAAAGAAAAATGCTGATAAAGGACCGATTTAGTTTCATACAAACAAAGAAAGCAAGACAATTTTTTGTCTCCCTTACAGTTAGTATAAATCTAGTTTTCAGAACATAATTTGAATTAAAGTTGCAATAAAATAAATACAAAAATCAATTTATACGAACAAAATCTGCTTTTTGGTAGATCAAGAATTTCCAGAAACTTGAAGCAAAGAGGCCATGTATCTTATTAGATATTGAAGGACAAATTAAAAAACAAAACAGAACATCCAACCAAACCAAGGTGGGACTGGACAACAGGGGATGGATCATTCAATAAATTGGCCTGTTTTGTTCATTCCCTCTGAAGCATCTGACACCCGTCACTGTCAGAAGACAGTATACTGGGTGAGATGGACCATAGGTCTGATCCTCTATGACAGTTCTTATGTTCTAAACAATGCATTAAACAGATGCTGTACTAGAAGTAATGAAATTTCAATTGTTATAAAAGAAAAGTAAAATATCCCATCCAGGGTGCTCATTCAAAGCCCTGCAAGTCTGCCAGAAGAGCGTGGCATGTGATGTGACAATGATTACATTTTGGCAGTACACTTGTTTTCAAGTGGCAGCTTCAAATTTCTAGCACTTGACTCAGTAGCAGGAATTTGTCACTTCCTCCATCCCTAAATGAACAAACATCTAAAATGATAATTTAACATAGTGTGCTGCAGCCCTCTTTAAGACAATTTTACATCTCTGAAGGCTCACCCTTCAACAGAGGAATTAGAATGTTTTTAAAGTTGAACTAAAAACTAGACTATTTAAAACTCTACTGCCTGAGGTTCACATGAATAAAAACTTAACGCAGCACCAAATATTAGGCAGTGAAATGTGCATTTACCTTTCTTGGTGTCTGGATCAGAAGAGTAGAATCTAAACTGTTGTTAGCTTTCACTGTGCAGCAGCTCAAGCCAATTTGCTCTGAAAGGATTCAGACTTCTTTTTCTCTCCTCTTCTACTGCTCGACATCTGCAACCTTCTGGAATTTAAATGCTGTTCCAGACATCAGCCAGCCAATCCTCTGGAGGTGGAAAGGATGAGGTCATGAGGTTTCTTGCCACTGTCCTGCCCACATTCTCCTACACTTCCTCTTTGGTTTTGTGGCTTTCAAAGCAAACAAAAGCTACTCTATGGTTAAAACGTTACTTATGTTCAATATCATTAACCAGTTAGAATACACAGCATTCAGTATCACGTAGGAGGACTTCAGGGATCACATGTGTTCTACTTTTGTTTAAGGTAGAATCAACAGTTGTCCAGAAGTCTTTCATTCCTCCTTCCAAGCTTGGGAGACAAAAGCTCTTAGTTAATGTGTCACGGAGGATAAAAATCTGTCCTTAAAAAAGGATGGGTCAAATTCTGCTCTCAGTGATGTGTGTGTGTTACCCCATTGGTTTCAGTAGAATTGCACATTGGGCACTGGGAGGAGAACATGGCCCACTAGTTTTTGCATATAAATGATAGGGATGTTGATTTTTATGCAGAACTCCCAGCTGGTATTCTGCTTCCAGAAAGTTGACAAGCAGGGTTGGCCCTAGAGTCACTGGAGCCCTAGGTAAAAAAAAAGGTTTTGCCCTATCTCCCATATTTCTCCCTGTTCTCTTCCAGCTACTCATCTGTATCCTTCCCAGTTTCATTTCTGCTTTCAAGGATGTTTCCTGATGTCAATTCAATCATTTACATTGGGTACCTTTGGTGCCAAATACACTCCAGAGTACTTTGATGTAGTTAAGTTTTAAAGCAGGTGCAGTCGGATTCTTGGACATGTTTAGGACTAACGGCGCCCACTGCTCAAGAGTGAACTATAGCAGGGGTGGCCTTTGGAAGTGAGGGACCATGTGGATTGAAACTCCATAGTTGTAAAAGAGTGATGTGGTACAAGCCAGTTGATGGTCTCAATACTAGAAAGCCTTCCTTAAATGTATTGCCCTAGACAGATCATGCTTAGTTTGTTGGGTGTTGAAGAATCACTAAGTACCACTTTAATTTCCTCAACACAATAACTAACTTTAATTTGACACAGAAAGAAAAGTCCAAGTAGTATTTTAGAAAGCAAAACAACCTTCTAATTTCCAACCTGTTGGGGAAAGGGCATCTTTCACTTTATCTCTGATCTCAGACAAAGCTAGATTGCATAATTAAACATAGGTATATACTAGAACATCACTTGTGACGAGGTATCATCTTTTGTCTGTTACCAAGCACTTCTAGTTAATAGGAATTTAGCAGGTACCCATTATTCTCATCTAGTTAGCCCAGGTACAGCTGACTGGAGATAATGAACTCTTCTGTCGGATGATTAGAAATACTGTGCAAAGCACAGCTTGAACATCAGGGAGGGATTTTCAAAAATACTCAGCACTAGCCTAACCTTAATCATTGACATTAGTAGGAGAAAAGTTAGATCAATGCAGAGAGCTTTTGAAAATCCCACACCTAATTTATGCATATGGCTGCTGCTGATAGCAATATATGGACCTTTGAAATATTGCTGTAGATTCCTAATTCACAAGTATGTTGTGAAAATTAATTCTTGTTTGTAAAGTGCTTTGATATCCATGGAGGAAAGATGCATTATAAGTGTGACCTAAGTGTTACCTGAGTAATAGTTCTAAAAGTGTATAATCAAACTCTGAACATATATGTCTAGAATGAATAACTTAAACACTTTGTAAGACTCTCCACTTCTGAAGTCAAGTTGCTGTAGTTTATTACTAATGTTTTCAATTCTGTGCATTCAGGAACTCTTTAGTCTAAATACCTAAACATTTAAATGAAGGATTACATGTAAAAAAGAAATAAAGGGAACTATATTGTTTAGTTTGAGATTTTCAAAAATAGGCTCCTAAAGTTAGGCTCTGAGTGGCCTGGTTTTCAAAAATGCTGATCACGAGTGATTTAGGACTTTTGAAAACCAGCCGTTATTTAGGTATTTAAATGTGGATTTAGGAGTCGAACTTTAGATACCCATTTTTGAAAGTTTCGGCCTGAATATTAATTAACAGTGAAGCTGGAAAAACTAGGTATTTATAAATATTAATTAATATTTCTTTGCACTTAGGGACTGGTCCAAAGGCCACTGTAATGAATAGAAATACTCCCATTGACTTCATTGGACCTTTAGTGGGTCAGGCCCTTAAATAGCATAGCACCTTTAGTCCAAGAATAGCAAAACTCTCTACAAATTATTCTCACAATTCCCATGGAAGGCAAGTATTGCCTCTATTTGAACAGAGCGAGAAACTGAGGCACAGAGAGATTAAATGACTTGCACATAATGCAGAGCAAATCAATGTGCAATCCTGTTTTAACCACTAGTACAATGCCTTCCATACTGAGCTCAGTGAAACCCACATTTTCTAGTTCATCCATTAATGAAGCACTGGAGAAACGAATACTACATTGCACAGAAAAAATAAATCATGGTGTTTTGTTCTTCAAAACTCAAGTTTTCCCCTTTGTGAGAACCAATATTTGACCTAAGGGGTACCACATTATTATGCAAATTGCTTCAATATCTGTAAGAGCACGAACTAACTTTCAAACCTGCTAAACACATTTTTACTTTGGTGATTATGAATTATTTATTTCTCTGAAAGATCTGCTCTAGGAATGATTCTGGGGAAGGTCTCTGGCCTGTGCTATATGGGAGGTCAGACCAGATCATCACAGTGGTCCCTTCTGGCCTTGGCATCGATGAATTTCACAAGCACATCAGCATAAATTGGTTGTGGAGCTCAGATACTTTACAACTTTATTCACACTGCAATTTATTCAGTAACCAGACATTTGAATAAATGACAATTTGGTTACTTATAGGTAATGATTTCTGGGGTATTTGTTAGAACACCATCTTCCAAGGGTTAACCATATGACCCCTAATAGGGTACTCATAGTAAGTAGGTTATATTTCCAAACTACCACCAGATGGCAGTGCTTCTGAACGCTGTTACAGCTGAACAGGCAGCCTGTTTCTGTTGTTTATGCAGATACTCAGGTTTATAGAAGTATTGATTTCGTAAGTGCTAAGGATCAACAGCGATGTTTTGCTGTAATCCAGGGACAGGACATAAAGTGACTGTCAGTAAACTGCTATATTTTCATGCAAAATCAGCTTATGTAAAGCTGTATTAAATTTAGCACTTGTCTCATGTCTGTCATTTGTGGTTATCCCTCAGCAAGAAACATAGTACAGTAATACCAAAGGTCTCCCTCCTCCGCATGGTGCTGCCCAGCTGAGAACTCCTATATGCTGAGAAATAGGTGGGTGCTTACTGAAAGCAGAAGCAAACTGGCTGCTAGAATGGAATGGAAGGATCAGTTTGCTATTTTTATTTACCATTTTAAAATGCTTAAATCTGGAGAGCACGAGTCGGTATATACAGGGGCAACATAAATAGCTCTCTGGAATCTGCATATGGTTGAGTTTCCACAAAGTAATTGGAAATGTGCAAAATGCAATTTCATGGGGATGCAATTAATTGCATGCAGGCAAGATCTGCTATTCACTTGTCTTGATACATGATCTTTTAACAACAGTTAGTTCCTTTTTTGGATAACATCAGGAATGTGGTGTGAGACTGTTAAAGCATGGTTATTTTTCATTGTAGAAATCCACTATTAATGCAGCTATCTTTTTCTAAAATCATGAACTAGATCTTCAATACAATGATAGGAGCTGACAGTAGTTCCTCTGGCCTGTGTGGGAAATTCCAATCTGCCTATAGATGTGGCCATTATCCATCTCCCGCACCCCCACTCCCCACTGTCTTCCTCTCTCCTGCCATATAATGACTTCCTTCTTTTGATGGAGTATTTCCCATCAGAACTCTGGCTTACGTGGCTTGTCTGATACTGTATTGTGCAGATGATCTGGCTATGTCCTGAGTAGTAATCTGTGTTAGCATCAATGTCATTCTTTTTTATATACCATTAAACTAGACACAAGCCTGAACCAAAACCTGAGAGCCAAACACACCCAGACTCTGGGTAGGTTTAAATCTAGATCTTGAGCTGAACTTTTCATCTTGGGGTGGTTTATATGTTCTATTTATGGAAGCGACAACATGTGGTTGTTTAGTGGAAGTCATCTCCTAATGAAGCTGGAGCAGAACTTATTCAGTAGGCTTAGGGTCACTTTGCAGTGGTCACTGAAGGTAGGAGGTTGCCTTATAATGATTTTTTCATATTAGTTTCACTGAACCTCCATCGCATAAACACACAGCACATCTCCAGACTCAGTCTGGACCCCTTTACTATCTGACAGTCCCACACAGGCCAACTCCCATTAACTCAGTGGGAGTTTGCTTGTATGAGGACTATAGGATCACAGTGTTAGTAAAAGGTATCACTTTTAGTGAACGTCTCTGGTTGTTAGTTTAGGGGAACAGCTCCAAATTTTCCATACTATAAACTATTATAAACTAGCCACCTGAGATAAAGATAATAGAAATCAGTTCTTCTTGCTTCCGGGTGTAAGTTCATCCCCCAGGAGGCTCAGGAGAGATTCTTCTGTCCTCTGTGAAGTATTGCATTAGTTTCTAAGTGCCATGTGGTTTGCTTTCATCTGAAGCATCAGATTCTGGCAACTGAAAGAGACAAGACACCACATCAGATAGACCAGCAGTCTGATTGTATATGGTACGTCCTTTGTTTCTACAATTTCATCTCATTTATTTTAAAATTAAAGCTCTGTTAACCAAAAAGTAAAACTACAGCCATTGTTACTTCATGATCCTGTAAGAATTTGGTTGTGTTACTGCAATGGGGAACCACCTAGCCACCAGAGGGTGCTAAATTTAACTAACAAAGCCATGTGCCAGACACCGCATTGACTTCATTGGTGACCTCTTCACTTGTTGGTAGACAAGATAATAACAGAACAAAAACAACGTGAAGCCCTGTTGGCTTGTGCCCCATAAGAAAGAGGAGGTGGGAGGGATAGGGAACAATGTCTTCCAGATGGAAAAGGACAAAACTGGGAAGGGCAGACATGTTATCTCCAAGTTTCTAAGAAGACAAATGAAAAACTTTAAAAAAATCACTTGGCAGTGCTCCTGTAAATAACATCTTTGTGGTCAGAACTTCCCAAAGAAAAGCAGGCTTAGTAGTAAATAGTGGTTTATATAAAAAACAACCAAAACCCAAAACATTTTTGCAGTGCATCTTGGAATGAGATGTTGCTGAAAAGTGCCTCAAAAACTGGACTTTTTAGCCTTATGTTATATATCCCAAATACCCCTGAATTTCCTGTCCAACAAAAGCCCCAGAGCAGGAGACGTGTTCATAGTTACAGTTCACATTTTTGCCTTTGCAACATATATCTCCATATACTGTAACATCTGCTTCCATTTCCTGAAGAGCACTCTTTCTACTTAGTTTAATTACATCCGTGGTGGAGAGAGAAAAATTGGCTGCAGAACACTTTGGAAAAGAAACTGCACCAGTGATCCTTGTGTCTGAAAACACAAGCTTATTACATTCAAAGGTCAGACTTTTCTAATGTAGGTGCACTAAGTTAAACACACAACCCCATATGTGGGTACCTAAATAGGGTGCTTAACTTTAGGTACCTATATTTGAAAATGTTGGCCCTAAATGTTAGTCTTTCTTTATATGCAACAATTCAATAAGTCTCATGATCCAGAATTTGGGTGTTGTTTTGACTGTCATGGTGGAAGCATGAACCTGATGCACATTTAAACTAAAGTCCCTTTACACCATATAATTTACATCTTCTTTAAGGTCCTTCTATACTGCTAGAGCAGTAGGGGCCTTAGTGTAAATGAGAATGAGGACCCATATTTCTAGCATTACAAAGACCTTTTACTATCTGTGCAATAGACTATTAGAAGTAAATATTTATATGATGGTGGCACCAGGGTTGCCAATTTTGGTTGGATGTATTCCTGGAGGTTTCATCTCATGACATAATCTTCAATTAAAGATTAATCTTTAATTCTTGGAGACTCCAGAACACTGGGTTTTTCTTGTTAGTGTGAAAAAATACAGATTTACAGATCCTATCGTGCAAGTTTATCATCTTCTATAACAGGGATAAATCATGCCTGCAAACCATGCATCAAAGTCATGAAATTGGCTACACATGCAATAAAAAATAAGGTATTCAAAAGTTTAACAAAGAGGGAGAGCACCGAAGATGCTCCTTGCCTGGGGTGCCATTTGATCGAGGGCCGACCCTGGTTACAAGGCTGTCACATTCTCAGGCCTCAGAATGACCTTTATTAATGCAAAATGGCTACCACCAAGTTATGGCTAATCCTAAATGTTCAATTCAAGTGGACTTTATACTGTCTTTGGAGTAATTTGTGGTGATGACACGCAGCGCACAGTCATCTTGTGGAACTCCTTACCTGATGAGGTTGTGAAGGCTAGGACTATAACAATGTTTAAAAGGGGACTGGATACATTCATGGTGGCTAAGTCCATAAATGGCTATTAGCCAGGATGGGTAAGGAATGGTGTCCCTAGCCTCTGTTCGTCAGAGGATGGAGATGGATGGCAGGAGAGAGATCAATTGATCATTGCCTGTTAGGTTCACTCCCTCTGGGGCACCTGGCATTGGCCACTGTCGGTAGACAGATACTGGGCTAGATGGACCTTTGGTCTGACCCTGGTACGGCCGTTCTTATGTTATGTTCTTATGATGTTAATATCCTGGGATCATGGGCCCTCTCACATGCAAGATCCATCACACTGCTCTATTCTTACTAGTAATAAGTAATCCTTGAAAGGTTCCGAGGGTTCAGTTCAGAGAAACAGCCAAAAATTAAGGGAAAAGGAGACTGCTCTGGGTTCTCGAATTTTGTAGCTGTGTGAACATCCTCCATCCCCATTCACTGTACTTCCTGAATCTCTAACTCAGGCTAAGCTCAAGTGGGGGTTCGAGGTTCCATGCAAATGCTTTGCACAAGCTCTAAATATTTGTTTCCTGAGTAACGTTAAAGCATTAAATAAAGAAATAAAAGTGAGAGAACAGGAAGAAGCTGGTTTCCTCAAAGGAAAATATTGCGTGGATTTAGAGGCAGTTCCATAACAATATGGGTGTCAGTTTCCCAGTCACTCCCTTCACCATTCCAAGCATGCCTGTGTGTCAGGCTAAACAACTTGTGAACACAGCAGGTTTTGTTTCACACTTATTCAGGGAATGAGACTGAGTGCAATACATTTTCCAGAGCCTGCCTTTGCATTTTTGGGAAGGTCTGCTGGTTACAGCACTATGCACAGACCCTGCCCAAAGATCTTAGGAGATGATTATTTGGGAGACAACCCAAATTTAACAGAGTCATTCTGCATTAAAAAGTGTCTGCATGTAATCTTTGATTCCATCCCTGCCCCCACTACAGAAACGGAGCCAAGCTGCTTGCTTCTTCCAAGCCTGAAGATCAGTTTACATTTTCAGAGCTCTTTTTAAGTGAAAAGATCTAGAAACTTTTCAGAATTTGAGAGCTGAGATTTTCTCTTGTACATTTCTAGCTCCACAAACCAGAGGTGCTGTGAACTAAAAGTAGGTCCTGGGTTTTGTAGGGCCCAAAGGCTGGCTCTGACAATGGCAGATATAGACTCAAGATGCCTGTGGTTTACTGAAATTTAATCCTGCTAAACTATTGTCCTTTGACATTTAATGCCAGCTACAAAAGTCCATGCAAGATATTTCTCCAATTCTTATGCCCCATTGACATATTTAATACTGCCCTCTGTGGAGTAACAGCTCAGAGATGAATTGGACTCAGAAATATCAGGTTATTTTCAAGTCACTTCAGTTGCTAGTGTGAAAAGTGAGTCACCATATATTTCAGTATCTAATATAAGCTTTAAAACAACTGAAAAAAAAATCTACATATATTTGTTTGCCCTGGGTGCAGTTTTTTGTTCCCATCAAAAACAAAAATAGGCAAAAATGTTCAAACCTGGATGCCTGAAGTTAGTCTGAAAATCAGGCAGTTTTCATTTCGGTGCCTAGCTATGGATTTGGGTGCCAAGTTTAAATGTGTTAACTTTATACATGAACTAGGAATCTGGTTCTAGTTTGCACTAGTATTATATATGAACTAGAATAGAAGACATGTTCCTGTTACCTGCAGGAAATTCCACATTCCCAGTGGGGCAATTGAGTATGCTGTTAGGACTCTAGGTATTGGATACCATTCGGGTCAAGTGTTTGAGAACCAAAGGGTGTAATCTTGCAGCATACTGAGCTGTTCCAGCAAGGTGCTGAGTGCCATCTGTGACGGTACCTCCCATAAGGCTTTATGGATATATGCTTAGAATGTGTTTTATGCTACATATGCCATGTAACATATCTCCAAAAAGTTTATGATCTACTGAATGTATTAATCCTATTTGTATGTATATATCATTTTTGTATTCAAAGTTATTAACTTTATGAATGTTGGCTGTGTACTGGCTTGGTTTCTAAGGCCATGGCTACACTTGCAAATTTGCAGTGCTGCAGCAGGGTGTGAAAACACACCCTCTCCAGCGCTGCAAATTGCGGCGCTGCAAAGCGCCAGTGTGGTCAAAGCCCCAGCCCTGGGAACGCGGCTCCCAGCGCTGTACGTTATTCCCCACAGGGAGGTGGAGTATGGACAGCGCTGGGAGAGCTCTCTCCCAGCACTGGTGCTTTGACTACACTTAGCGCTTCAAAGCGCTGCCGCGGAAGCACTTTGAAGTGCAAGTGTAGCCATAGCCTGCATAACCTTAGCAGAGCATTTGGTCAGTTCCTGGAGAAAGGAATGTTGAAATTAAGTACCTAATCAAGAAACACTTAAAGGACAATGGATCTTGGAATGCTCCAATCCACATAAGAAGTCTACTCGAGGACATTCAATGGATGCTACCTGTAAAAACCATGAGTCTTATATGGACATGTGACTTGCCCAGGTGACTCCTAAAATCCATCTTGGAGCAGGACTTTGCGTAGGAGTGAGGAGGGGGTCTCCACCCACAAGAGAAAGTCTATTTAAACCTCTGGGAGACCCCTCCATTTGGTCTTCAGCTGGCTAAAGAGAGGAGCCATCATGAAGAATCCCCCAGCTACCACCTGAGCTGGAACAAGAGCTGTACCAGGGGGAAGAATTGTGCCCAGGCCTGGAAGGGATCCGGTCTAAGGAAAAAACTTACTGAAGCATCTCTGAGGGTGAGATTAACTGTATTCAGTTTCATTAGACATAGATTTGATCATTTTATTTTATTTTGCTTGGTGTCCTACTTTGTTCTGTCTGTTAGTACTCGGAACCACTTAAATTCTACTTTCTGTATTTAATAAAATCACTTATTACTTATTAACTCGGAGTATGTATTAATACCTGGGGGAGCAAACAACTGTGCATCTCTCTCTATCAGTGTTATAGAGGGCGAACAATTTATGAGTTTACCCTGCATAAGCTTTATACAGGGTAAAATGGGTTTATTTGGGTTTAAACCCCATTCGGAGTTGGGCATCTGAGTGTTAAAGACAGGAACACTTCTGTGAGCTGCTTTCAGGGAAGCCTGCAGCTTTGCGGGGGAGTAATTCAGACCCTGGGTCTTTGTTAGAGCAGACAGGTGTGTCTGGCCCAACAAGATGGGGTGCTGGAGTCCTGAGCTGGCAGGGAAAGCAGGAGCAGAGGTAGTCTTGGCACATCAGGTGGCAGTTCCCAAGAGGGTTTCTGTGATCCCACCCGTCACACCATTAGTGCCCACTGAAGTGAGCTTCTGATTAATCCCAAAGCGTGAGCACCACAGCAGATGTAACTCTTCAGAATTAAGGAAAGGCAATAGGACCTGTGCTCCTCAATCCTTTAGGTGCTTTGGAGAATCTCCCCCTAAATGAAGTCAGGGGGATTTGAGGACACTTAGGCCCAGAGCTGGCCCTAATTCCAAGAAAACTGAAGCTGGTTGAAAGTGCTAGGACTTTATTTGGAGTTGTTTTTTTCGAGGGGCGGGGGGAAGAGGAATGCTGGTGACCTAAAAATTGTTTCCCCCACCACACACACCTTCTTGAATTGATTTATTTCCCTCTTTTCAGTCCTTTGACATTTTCTCTTTCCACCAAGCACAAAAAAAAGGGGAATGATGGAATTATTTGCAGCTGCAGAAGTAGAAGGAAGGAAAGGGGTTTTCTTAGTCTTGTGAAACTGTGGAAAGTCACAAGATGTCTGTTTCACCGACTGCGGGAAACTTTTTAGTAGAACATGATGGAAATGACTATCTGAGGCAACAGTGTGCCCACTCTCATCTGCACTCATCACTGCTGCCACCGCATGAAGGAAACCTTCAGCCCTCACACAGCCAGGAAAACAGAAGGGAGAAAAGGTAACAGGAGAGCATGGCAACGAGCGGGTGTAAGCAAAGGACTAGGGCCAACTTCTGTTCTCGGTTACACTGAGGTAATGCTACTGAGTGCACGGAGATCATGGCCCACGTTCTGAAGCTGTTGATTAATGAAATTATCCTTTTCAATCAGCTGCAACTATATTAGCTGAAAGCATGCCGCTGCTCTGTGTTTATTTTTAATTCCAGAGCTATGATACAAGACATCAAGGGTGAGCAAGTCTACATGGTGTGCTAGGTCCACAGGTGTGCATTTGACCTTCTTCAAGGCAAAGGGTGCGATACATTTGTATCCACCATCATCCTTTAGCACATTACACACATTATACTAAGGCTGTAAAAGCATAGAGTCAGAAGGGACCGCAAGGATCATCTAGTCTAACCTCCAGGTCTACACTTAGGCAGGGTGTAGAGTACAGGTACTACATGTGTAGCTGTATGGTGCAGGGAATGGTTCCAGAAGTGGGGGAGGCACCAGGCCACTGCAGTAGAAGGTGATGCTTGGGCACGTAGGGAGCCCACGTAGGCTACATACTGTGGGGAACTGTGCTTCGCTGGCTTCACTGCTATTTATACCCATGCTAGCTGGGCATGCAGTGTCTGTACTCTACACAGCAGTGTAAGTGTAGACATACCCTATGTTGGTACCATTGTGCTATATGGCAAATCCAGAGCTCAGTGACAAACTCAGGATAGTTTAATCTAGCTAGTCCATGCTAAAGTCCACCATGTTGCAACTTCACTTCCTTCAGTACCCAAGCTAGCTACAATAAAGTAGCTCAGACACGTCTACATGTGCTGCCGTTATACCCCTGGGTTGTGGAGTGGGCACACGCTTAGTGTGTGGATGAGTTAGTCTGCAAGGAGGTGCCACAAATCCCCTGAGGCAGACTTTTTCAAATCTTTTAAAATGTTCACTTCCCTGGTAAACACTTGGAGCTGGGAATCTGGAAACTTGGCCAGTGTTATGTAATTAACCTCTTGAACCCTGGGCCACATATCTGTCATTATCTGTACAGGAGACTTTTGTCTGCCATCCTTTCTGACCCTGCCACTATCTCTACAAGCTCCTAGGGTGGATTAAGGTAGTGGCATTGTGATAGGTTCAGGCTTGCTTGAATAGTTTGTGGTCTTTCCAATTAGCCCAGTCTAAGTTCCAAGTCCGGTTACAAACCCAGTAACCAAGCGACGGTTGTGTGGTTTCAGGTTTTGCCCAGCTCCAGATCTCAGCCTAGTGTTGTCTGAGGTGAACTGATGCAGCAGTGAGTCAGAAAAACATCAATAATCTGTTACGGGATGTGTGTGTATATGCGTGGTGGAGGAGTTCATGGTGAGGGGTCAGAGAGGAAAAGAGCCAATTGTAGGGTTGGGGGAGGAAGATTAAAGAGTTGGGGTTGAAATTGGGAGGAAGTATTTTTGCCAGGGAACTGGCCTGATTTTGTGGTGGAATCAGAGCTCATTGAATGAGTCCTTGATTTCACCCTATCCCATCACCCTGACTCTGACTCCCAAGCAGATTCTCTAATATTTTTTTTAGCTTAATGGTAAAGGGAGTATTTTGGATTGAAAAAGACCTGGAGAGAGGTACTGCAGGAATCAGATCAGATACAGTAAGAACTATCCCAAACTCAGATCTGACTATGTTTCATACTGAGATTTAGGGAATGTTTAGTTAACTTTTTACATTTTTAAAATTTGCATACATTTCTTTTTCTAGGACAGGGCTGGAAGTAGAAATACAGACACAGCATGAATATTGGTAATATTTTGCCAAGTACACATGTCCCAGGAACTACGTGTGAACTGAATCCAATGTACGTTAAGCCAAAATGACACCAGGTAGTAGAGCTGGCCAGAATATGGAATTTTTGTTCCATGACAAATTTTGAGATTTTGAAGTTAAAAAAAGGTGCCTCAAACTGGGATTGAAGAGTCAAACTTTTTACCAGGACTAGAATTCTGAAATATTTCATTTTGGAAGCACCAAGAAAGGTCCCATTGCCCGGGCTGTCCAGTTACCCAAGCTTTCTAGCTCCCCAGCTCCCTGGCTGGCTGGCCGTGCAACTAGGGAACTGGACAGCCAGCAGCTGGTTAGATGGGAAGCCCAGGTAGCCAGGAGCCCAGCAGTCTGCCAGGTAGGCAGCTGGGGAGTAGGAACCAGACAGCCTGTTAATCAATCATTGCCCTGTTCAGTTCATTCCCTGGAAGCATCTGGCATTGCACTGGCCTCTATCAGCAGACAGGAGACTGGGCTAGATGGACCATTGGTGTGACCCCGTATGGACATTCTTATGGTCATTCAGGGAGCTAGGCAGCCCCCCAGGCAGGGAGCCCGAGTTCTTGGGAAGCTGGGTGGACTGGCAGGAAATCCATCTCCTCCAGCCTGCTTAGTTTCTGTTGAAAGTTTAGACAGAATCAACGCATTGCCACAAAATGCATTAATTCCATCAAATCAGCACTTCCCCCGCAAAACTATTCGGCTGGAAATATTTCAACCAGCTCTACCTGTGTGCAATACATTGCTGTGGAGGCTCCACTTTCCTTGCAAATACTCTTCAGTGGGGAAATCTTAGAGGAGAGTTTGTTTTGGGATGTAAAATTCTAAGATAATAGCATCCAGATTCAGGGAGAACGTTTTGCATATAATTTGATGCTAGCTATACAGAAAGATTATCGGTTGAGTATGTAAATATAAATTTGGCAGAGCAAATGGGAAACTGTGGTTGGCACATGTACACAGGGAAGGGAAATGAGCAGTAGATATACATTAAGGAGAGGAAAGGAAAACCCCAGAAACGTATTTAGTCACTAGGCTCTAAAGCAAACCATGAAAGAGACAGCCATGTATTGGGAAGCATTAAGTAGCTGGGAACAGATCACTGGGAGGCATGAGGTAAATCAGTGTGGCTGGCTGTTCACAGAATCTTATTTAGCACACTGAAGTCAAATGACTTCGCTTCACCCCTGGAAAATGTGACTAGAGATGGTGACAGGCAGTTTTTGGAAGTGACCTCTTTCCTAAAGGGAGAAACTTGTCCTGTTGAGCCAAAAATAAAAAGAGGACCTAATTCACATCTAAACAATTGGTTAGACAATGCGAAGCAGCAAGTGCTTTTGTTTTTAGAGCTGGGTTGGTCCCATCTCAGCCAGCAGAACAATAAGGATCCAGAGAGGGGTGAGCCAGTCTTAAAATACCAGCCTAATAAATCTGTTATAAAAGGGAAAAGATGGATACCTTGCTGAATAGTAGAGAGACAAGGCACGGTCATATCTTTTATTTGACCAGCTTCAACTGGTGAGACAAGCTTTGGAGCCACACAGAGCTCTTCTTCAGGTTAGAGGACAGAATAGTGTTGTTCTTATATGATGGGAACTGAAGAAGGGCAGCATTCAAACTCTGACACTCTCCCAACTGTGAACCCTACACCCTGTATTTGCTTTCTGGCCAAACTAGCTTTGCAGGCAGGGTCTATCCTCCCCTTTCACACTGTGGGGGTGACGGTCTCTGCATTGCCCTCCTATAGGCAGGTATGGAAGGGGCACTGACAGTGGGCTGGGGAGAGTGTCTGCATTGCAGCCCTGTTGCAGGGTAGTTTGTTCACCTGCAGAGAGCCCAGTTGCTCATGTAGCACATGCAAGTGAAGCAAAGCACCCTGCCATTTGCTCACATATGCAAAGACTGCTGGAAATTCTTTGGTCAAAAAGTTGGAGGCCGGACTGTGTCATGGGCTGGGAATCCCATTCTTACATGCAGCCCCTGGTTTTGTCCAAGTCAAATAGATCTTTCTTGTAGTATTTTAGCACTTCCACTTTCCGTCCCAGATGGAGCAAGGGAGTGCAGAGCCATGTGGAAATGAAACAAGTCCCACTGACTAATAGGAGCAGCATCTGGTCCAAAGTTCGCCATACTTTTTCAAACTTCAGAAGGGGGGCTTGGCATACCTTGGTTTAGCTCAATTGATGAAATGAAGCTGTGCTGACCTATACCAGCTGAGCATAGCGCCTCCTAGAGAGTTTTTGGTGAAGTTTCAGTTTGGATGAAAGAAGAAAACAGCCTGATTCACTCAGTCCTAGTGACAATACATGTGTGTCCTACTGTACATGAAAGGTTGGAACATAATATAGTGTAACCAGCTATGTGGAACCCACTGCAAAAATCACAGAGGTGTTGGAGACAGTGAGAAGTTACCATAAATCTATACACCAGGTAAGAGTCTGAGGGATCACTCATGACCCAGCAGTCTCATAAGCAACAATCTTTTTTTAAACAAACTTCTCGCTCTTTTTTTACATCACAAGTTGATTGAAGTTTTCTGGTTGCATGTTTTATCCATGTTGTCCAAAACCTTTGGAGGCTGAGATATTATTGCAGTGCTTTACCAAAGGCCTGTTCCTAGGCTGATACTGGAATGAGACAGGAGAGTGCATTAGGGTCAGGAGTACTCATCTGTCACAGGCGGAAAGTGTTAGATGAATTATTCCAAATGAATTAATTTGTTCTTTGCATGCTCTAACTCTGTGTGCAGCTGAGTCATTACTTTGGCCAATATTTTTAATATGAAACAGCTGCAAGTCAAACTTAAAACTGCAAGGATTTTTTTGGTAGAATAAATGTATTGCTTGATCATAAATGTAAATTAGACATAAAACAAAGCAGTGTTGGTTTTATAATATGGAGGTCAAATGGGTCTCAATACAGACCATGGTAGATATGTCTGAATTACATATATGTGTGTTCTGTTTAGAAGTTTACTCACTGCCTATCTGAGGAGATGTCCTTAGGTGTAAAACGAATGCTGTAGGCATTTGTGTTCAGTTGCTCTGTATAGCTGTGAAGCCACTCTATTTGTGTTCTCTAACAAGCCTCAATGGATTTAAGTGATTCACTGATGCAAATTTTTGGAGTAAGTACCCTTTCTTTCAACTCAGTCTTTAAAACCCTTCTATTACATAAGGCTGACAATGGCCTCAGCTGAGCACTTCTTTTGTAATTGCACTATATACCTGCTCATGCCTTTAGACTGGAAGCTCTTTAGAGCTGGGACCTTGTCCTCTGTATTTTGACTACCATAAAGTCCTAACTAGATTTATGGCACTATATAAGTAATAGCTAATACCGATTTGTGTGACTTGTTTTTCCTTTTAACCAGCTAGTGATGTAACTTTATCAAAATTTAATAGCTGAGGTCAGATGGGGTTAGCAACAGCAGCTTCTGCGACTACATCCATTTTCGTGTGCTTCAAAACAAGGGCTGAGTAGCCTTTCCTACTGTAATGAAGGAACAAGTCTTTTTCACATGGGATATGGAGACCTTATCTAGCCAAGCACATCAGCTCCTTCACTGAATTGATGTTGTTCGTTCCTTAGACCCTGTGATTAGCGTGCAGGGATTTTTTGGCATGAAGGCCAGTATTTTTAATTTGTTTGCAGTGGGGCTGAGAGACAGCCGTTTCTGATTTTCCTCTGATGTAGGGGCATAGCAAGGTGGTGGCTGAGCGGGGACAGGCTCATTCTTTAGTCTTCTGAAGCGGTCTCCACCACCCAGGGCTAGCCTTACCATGAGGCGAACTGAGGCATCTGCCTCAGGTGCCAGACTGGGGAAGGGGGGAGGGGGGACACACCACTAGGATCCAGAGTGTAGAAAATTGTGTCTTCTGCAGGTGCTATGTATTCTCTCTGCTCTAGATGCACAGAGATGGTGGAGTGCTGTGCTGGAGGAAGGAGAGCACAAGAGTCATACCAAGGAGGCAGGAGAAAAGGTGAGAAGGAATAACAAAGCAGCAGGAGCAGCATGGAAAGAGAAGAGGAGAGGTACATAAGAGGCTCCTCTAGCACTCCCCAGGAGCCTGGACTGATTAACACCAGCTTCTCAGGGAGTTTCCTGCTGCTTTCCCTGAACTCACTTGAGGACAACAGGCAGTCAACTAAAGTAGGAGGAGCCAGTTAGGCCCTTAAGATGCTGATATCTTCCCTCACTCAGGCCCTGCTTATTTGTCCTCTTCAATTGAGTGTTGAGAGCCATTTATAGCTGGCACAGAACAGCAGTCATGAGTGAAAGAAGAAAACGCCCCTCTGGGGCAGCATTCAGAAAAAAAAAAGCAAGCAAGCAAAGGAAGCTTATCTATCTAAGCAGGAAGGAGCTCTCCTGAGATACATAGACACAAATGTTCATGGTGAGCCTTCTGGCCAGTGAGGATGTGAGTGGTGAGGAGATGCCTGATCTTCCAGTTAGTCAGAGTGCAGGTGACCCGGGAGCTACTGAAGCATCCATATCTCCATCTCATATAACCATGCACATTCCTGAAGAAAAGTGTAGATCAGAGAAGAGTGTGGTGGAGGCGTAAGAAACAGCTGCTGCAGAGTTTAGTTCCTTAAGTCTAGATGATCCAGGACTGTGGACCCACTGGAGCAGTAGCCTGAGGGACTTCCTTGTACTGCATAGGCCACAGCAAGTGAAAAACTTCATGTTCCCCAAAGACAATGAAAATAGAAGTTTCCATCCAATACATTACTGGTGTGAAATCCACAATGGTGACAAAGTGGAGAGGCCATGGCTTATGTACTCAAAAACCCAGAATGCTGCATACTGTTTTTGTTGCAAACTCTTCCAGTCTAATGTTCCAGCTGCATTGGGTTCTACAGGAACAAAGGACTGGAAAAATCTGGCTAGAAATCTGGCATGCCATGAGAAGGCAGCAAACCACCAGAGAGCATTCCATAGGTGGAAAAAGCTTGAAATGAGACGAAGGTTAAAGGCCACCATAGATGATCAGCATCAAGAGAAGATTGCATCAGAGTCTCTTTACTGGCAAAATGTTATGAAAAGGCTCATTGCCATTGTGAGAATGCTTGCTACCCAAAACCTAGCACTGTGTGGCACTTCAGATCAGCTGTATGTGCCAAACAATGGACACTTCTTTAAAATTGTGGAGCTGATGGCTGAGTTTGATGTTGTACTCCAGGAGCATCTAAGAAGAGTCACTACTCAAGAAATATACACACACCACTACCTTGGAAAAACAATTCAAAATGAGTTCATACAGTTACTGGCAACAAAAGTCAAACAGAAGATTGTGGCAGATCTGAAGTCAGCAAGATATTACTCTTATTCTGGACTGCACACCTGACATCAGCCATACAGAACAAATTACTTTAATGGTGCATTTTGTAACAGAACCTAGTGAAAATATCCCTGCAATCGTGACTGTCAGAGAGCATTTTCTAGAATTTATTGACATTGATGATACTACAAATGCTGGTATGACAAATGTGCTTCTTAAAAAGCTAGAAGATATGGGAATTGTGATAGCTGACATGAGAGATCAGGGCTACGATAATGGTGCCAACTGAGAGGAAAGAACAAAGGAGTGCAGACACGGATCCGAGAGTTAAACCCTCGAGCTTTTTTTGTCCTATGCAGTTCTCATTCATTGATCTTGGTGGTCAGTGATGCAGCATCAGCTTCTAGTGAGGCTACTGAATTTTGTAATGTAATTCAAAGCATCTATGTATTTTTCTCTGCATCAACTCATCAATGGAAAATTTTGAAGCAACATCTGGGAACATCATCTGACACTGAAACCACTGAGTGCCACATGATGGGAAAGTCAAGTGGAGGCCATCAAGCCTATCAAACACCAAAGTGGGAAGATAGATGATGCCACAGTTGCCATTATAGAGGATAATGCTATGACAGGAACTGTTTGTGGGAGAATAGCGGCAGAGGGAAATGGAATCACCAGAAACATAACTCAGGGAGTGGTCCCATAGTCAGTGAGTTTTGCCTAGGAAAGCAGTCAAGGGTTTGGCCCTAGGTGGTGACTATTAATATAAGAAAGTCCACAAAGAACTCATCATGAATGTCCATGGAATAACCATTTGAACATTTCTGGATACAAAGGCTAACCAGATTCTGGCTAAGGATGGTCTGCAAAACAGACAAGGCATAAATATCTGCCTGGGCTAAGCCAAACTCAAATACAATGTAGCATTATATTTTAACACCCCGCCACCACCTCACCATTACTAGTCTAGTCTAACTTGTATTACACTAACTTACCATCATTATGGATACTGAAAGCAAACCACACACACAGGCACAAGATAAATAAAAGTAACCTGGCTCTGTAATTGAAACCCACCCCAGATAGGTTTTAATTATCTTCCCTTTTACTGGAAGTCCTGTCCTGTAGACCTAAGTGGGAAAATGAGATGCACACATGTGTGCAGATTGCACACTGGAGATACACGAACCAGGGGCTATTTATAATGTGGCTATGCAGACATTACTAATTGAGGCTTAGGGTGGCAATTGTCCTAGGGTTATGTCGGTTTCACCAATACATTGCCTTCCTGACAATTGTCTGTCCATTTTGCTTTGTGCTGGTTTGCCTCCCATCCCCCCACAGCAATAACATGAAAAAAAAGGAAGAGAATGACTGTTCACCAAGTTACTGCACACTGGAATAGCTGCTACACATGTGACAATCTTTGCAAGAGAATTAAGTGTTGTCCTAGGGCTGCATTAGCAGTGCTGGAGGACCAAACTAGTAAATCACTTAAACCTATACAATCAACACACACAGCATATAGATACGCTGCTTTTTAAATAGTGCTTTCATATAGTCATCAATTTTAAAGGCTCTAAGAGATCATCATCAAGGGTACGCCCACACTACCCACCGGATTGGCAGGTAGCAATCGATCCCCAATCGTTCTGCCGTCAACGCCTGTACTGCACCAGGGCGTTGACGGGGGAGCAGCGGCAGTCGACCCCGCGCTGTGAGGACGCAAGGTAAGTCAACCTAAGATATGTCAAATTCAGCTTCGCTATTCTCGTAGCTGAAGTTGCGTATCTTAGGTTGATCCCCCCACACCCAGTGTAGCCCAGGCCCTAGTCTGACATGCCGTATATCACAGGGCATAGAATTTCATGCAGTTACTCCCTATTTTACATCCAATTACTTGTATTTGACCAAAACATATCTTCCACAAAGGCACTGAGTTTTGATCTGAAGATGTAAAGAGACAGAATCTACCACTTCCCTTGGTAGTCTGTGTCCATGGCTAATCACTCTCCTTTCTAAAAAAAAGGAGTGCCTTATCTCTAATTGGAAGTTGTCTGGCTTCCAGCCATTGGTTCTTGTTATGGCTTTCCCCATTACATAA
The DNA here is from genome assembly GCF_016161935.1 of Mauremys reevesii. Classification (NCBI taxonomy): domain Eukaryota; kingdom Metazoa; phylum Chordata; order Testudines; family Geoemydidae; genus Mauremys; species Mauremys reevesii. The sequence continues at coordinate 21,249,931 of NC_052627.1, read as the reverse complement.
AGGAGACTGATAGTACCTGGTATTTTCTTCCCGTGAAGCTAAATTATACACAGTAATCAAATCACCTCTTGATCTTTTTGATAAGCTAATCAGAATCAGCTTCTTAAATCTTTTACTGGAAGATATTTTCCAATGCTCAAATCATTTTGGTGGCTCTCTTCTGCATCCTCTCCAACTTCTCAACATCCTTTTTAAAATGTTGACACCAGAACCAAATGCAGTACTCCAGTGAGGGTCTCACTCACCCATGCCACATACAGAGGTAAGATCACCTCCCTCTTCTTACTCACCATTCCCCTGTTTATACATTCAAAGATCATGTTATTACCCTTTCCTCCCGCCCCCCACAGCATCACTAGCAGTTCAAGTGTCCACTATGACCTAAATCTTTTTCAGAATTGCTTCTTCCCAGATACAGTGCCCCATTCAGTAGATGTAGCCTGCATTCTTTGTTCACATTGATAAAAATATTGAATAGCATGGGCTGTAATACCACCTCTGGGGCATGCCACTATAAACACATCCATTCAATGTGGATTCCCCACTGATGACAGATCTCAAGAAGCAGTTATTTAGCCCGTTCTTAATCTATTTAAGATATGCTTTATTGACAGAATATGGTGCTAATTTTATGTGGTTTGGTACTAAGTCAAACTCCTTACAAAAGTATAAGCATATTACAACTATGCCATTACCTTGATCACACAATCTCATCAAAAATGAAATCAGCTGAGTTTGACAAGAGCGATTTTCAATAAAAGCCATGTTGATTTGCATTAATTATAGTCCCATCCTTTAATGCTTTGTTGATCGAATTCCGTATCAGCTTTTCCATTATTTTGCCCATAGCTGAGACAACTTATTGAGCAAGCTACTATTCAGCATGAGTAAGGGTGGCATATCCTGGCTCACTGATTTCAATCGGTCAGATTCTGCTCTCAGTTATAGTGCTGTAAAGCTGGAGTAACTCCACAGAATTCAGAATCTGGCCCAATGGGGACAACCCATGATGAAATGTCCTATTCCAAGTGAGTGAGAGATAACAGATTATGGTGTTTGTCTCTCCCTGTGAACCTTCACTATTCCAGAGGAGGGAGAGATTCCTTACCTCCCAGGCTGATTTTGAGAAGAAAACAAAACAAACAAACAAAAAACCATGTGGCACACAGAACAAAATTCACAACTGCTATCAGAGGGTGCAACATTATTGCCTTCCTGTGGAAGAAGGGGAAAAGAATTGTCCAAGCTGGACATCCTCTATATGTCCCCTATCAGGTGCTGGTGCTACTCCACCTGCAGATAGGAAGGCTAGGACCCCAATAAATTCCCCAGCCTGGTACCAGCTCTTCCTGCTGCTCCCACTTCAGATTCTTCGGCCTGCTAAGGCCTCAATTCGCTAGGCAAAGCGGCGGGAGGAGGCGAGCTCCCAAAAGCCAGGAGAGGGAAAGGGAGGAGAACATTTTCCCTGCTTCCATGGTCTCCTTATACTCTAACTCCTGCCCACAAAGAGTGAGGTGTGTCAGATAGTAAGCCACTCTGTGACTCCCTCCCTTCTGGCCCATAATGCTAAGAGGGCATTCCTTTGGGGAACTGGCTTCACCCCTTATAGGAGTATTGCAGTTTTTCCATTGCCTCACTCGCTGAGGAGTAGAACAGCCTGGAAAATGGGATTTCAAGTATAACACCCCCCCCCCTCAAGATTTTTCATGAGAGGAAAGGTTCTGAAAAATTCCACTTTGGGTCTTCCAAAGTGGAATTTTTGGCTTGTTCTAAGCCACAAGAGCCTCAGAGACTCACGGAACTAGCAGCTGTCTCTCCATGCTACCTCACTCCCCAGAGACCAGTCGACTTGGGGAGTCCAGCAACCCAAGGCATTGAGGAACTAGCTTCTGAAGGAGCTGCCTCCCCCCATGCAGCCCAACTCTCCAGGGAGCAGGCAGCCCAAGGACATATGTCTGGGGAGCCAGAGGTGCCTGGACTGAAAGGAAACTTGGTAAAGTTTTGATGGAATCACCATATTCCCAAGGGCTATTTCAATTCCATCAAGTCAGTATTTTCCAAGGGAAAAGTGGAAAATTTTCTGATGGCCAATCAGCTCTACTGAGATGTTGCAGAAAACATTCTGATTCAGAGGCACAATGCCTCTAGCATTCCCGCTAGGGTGGTGCAGCTGTGCTCTGCCCCTTCTTACATTCTATCAGCACACATGAGCCATAGATCTTTTAGCAATATTTGGCTTATTGCTGCTGCTGCTGCCGCCGCCACTGGCTTTCTAGGAAATGTGTTTCTCCTCCATCCCCCACTGCCCTGGATGAATTCTGAGATCCACAAAGAACTTTCTTCTTCACCCCTTGTCTTTTTAAGAAACAGAAGACTAGAAATTAGAGCTGGGAAAGACCTTTTAAATCATCAAGTCTGTATCTCTGCTGATGCAACAGGATTACACACTAGAAAGTTGAATGCAGTGTGTTATTCTATTCAGATTTTTCTTTCTATCAGTCAAGAGGATAAATATGTCCAGAATCCCTCTAGTAAAAAAGAATTAGAATTAAATATAAAAGACCCTATGTGTCTGTCAGCCATGAATATAATCCACATAGCACAATATATACACAAATTAAAAGTCTGATTGCAAAAGTTACTCCACATGGGTGGACCCCTATCATCATGCAGAGCCCTGCTGAAGTCAATAGGGCTTTGCACAGTTACAGGAGTCGGCTTTCAGGGAGTAACTGACAGGATTGGGGTCTCAGGCATCAGGCCTGGAAACACTTTTTATACCTGGGCATAATGTTGCTCATGTAAGTAACTGTATACAGGGTTGGTACCTGACACCCCAAATCTTCAAGCCTTTACTCATGCACTTAGATTACTGCTACTTATTGGGTCTACCCAAGTGTGTAAGGACTCTTCATCTGGCAAGATTGGGCTCCCCACTGAAAATGGATATCATATGAACTTTTAAACAGCGGTCAGAATCTGTATTTTTTCTTTACACAATGTTTAGGAAAGCACAACAAAAAGTGTTTCTTTGGTAAAATGTAATTAACAGAGTTTTCTTCCTGTTATGAGCTATAATTGTGAAAGTAAATTGAAGCATAAGAATGAAGTTATTTTGGGTTATGGTTTATGCATTTCAACATAATTTATAAAGTTAGGTTTGTTAAGAAAAAAAAGCAAACGTCTCTTTCACTTCCTGTTTAAGTCAACAGTCTGGGAAGGGCCACCGTAACCTATAATGACAGTTTGCTCACTGGAAGAAACTTGTTTCGCTCTGTCTATAAACGTAGTTTCAGGAAGATTAAACATACACCACCACAGGCACATATTGTGCTGTGATCCTTGACTCAACATGAACCGGGTAACCCAAACTCTGATCTCGAGTAATTGCAAAAGTTGTACAAAAACAACTGAGCAATATGCTCGTTCTTATGCATTGATATAGACAAACCCCAAGAGTATTAGTGATGGACAAACACAGAAATGAATCAGATTTTAGGGGGAAAAATCATAGAAAGAGTTTGCAAAAACTAAAAAGCTAGGTGGGCAAGATATTTGCAATTAAATTTGGATTACTCAAAATAGGAACATTTTCCTATTCCCCTACATATTTGAAATTGATCCTATTTTCCATGAAGTTTTCACACTAAGCCCACACGAACAAAGCATTTAAGCAGATGAACAGCTTAAAGCCACTGGACTATTCACATGTATGTAAATGTGTGTTTGCAGGATCGGGACCTAAGAATCTGATCCTGAAAAAAACAAACAAGTTACTGCACAGGAGCCATTTTACTCAGATATGCAATTCCATTAGCTCTGGCTCACTTATATGCAAGAATATAATCGAGGCAGATAAAATAACCAGATAAACCATTTACTAAGATCTGAATTATTTCTTAGGGTTCTTCGAATATGCTGATAATGGGACAAGAATGATACAATATACTATAGGGCAGATACTAGCTAGTGTTAATATTCATAGCGCCATTGACTTCAGTATGTCAACGAATCGTATGTCCGATCTCATTTTTGTTACAAGTCTTTCTAAGCAGCTACAGTTTTAAACAATATCAATAGTGTCCTCTGTTTCTTTAGGTCATGATAGCTGTGTTTTATTTCACTTCTGGCTCTCATTCAGCAGAGATGGCAGTATGTCCTAACACATCACATATGCCAGGTGGCTGCATAAATAGCCCTCTCAAAGCTGGGAGGAATTTGCTTATGGGAGAGTCTCCATGTTTGGTTTTGTTCTATTCAATCTATACATGTTGGATTTACAAAGAGTTCCTTTGAGAAACACTCCACAGCTGGGAGCCTAGTTTCCCCAGGGAATTTGTAGCACCATGGGATGAAGTTTTGTTGTTGTTATTATGCACTCTGACTCTCTCTCCTCTTGCCATGGGAGCCTGCCCAAGTCTTCCTGTGTGTCATATGTTTTCATGTCAGACCCAAGTGTGGCTGGGCAACCTTTCAAACTTTAGTGGGAAGTGTGTTGGATGCAGGCCAGTAGCAGCAGGAAGATAGAGAAGGTAGCAAGACATCTTTTAAACCTTTGTAGGCTCCAGTAGGTACAGGAGAATGGCTGACAGGAAGTCACGTACACCAGCCTCTCCCTGCCCTTCTACTTACAAAGCATTCTTTAAATAACAGCAAGAAAATATATAGTCATGCTTTTCAGTCATGCTGGACTGTGGTTGAGTGAAAGAGTTTGGAACAAACAGGAACAACTGGCCCAAACCTCATACTCATCCTCAAACTGAACCTCACTTTTTCTCAAGTGTTGTTTGGCTAAGCATCCTTTTCTTGGTTTCTTCTCCAAAGCCCTCCTTTCTCTACACCTTCTGCCAACCTCAAGAGCTCCCAACAAATGTTTGAATATCCCCTTCCTTCTCCGTGAACTCCGTCTTCCCCACCTGTTGCCGCCCTCCATTTAAAAAAAATTCCCTTCCAGGGTCTTGCACATTTCTATCATCTCTATTGTGTTCCAGGGCTGGCTTATCCTTTCAGATTTTTCTTGCTCATTTGCTCTCCTACCAGAGGAGTGAAGAACGTGCTGGCAGCTCTCTGACATGGAAACCCCAGAAAATATGAATGCTGAATAGAAAAGAAAAAACAAACAAAAAAAAAGCCCCTAGAGTTATCATAATGAATCAACTGTTGTGTGGGGGGTAAGGTCTTTGGAGCAGGGGCTGTCTTTTTCTGTATTTTCCTGGCACAATAGGGTGATGACCAATGACTGAGGGTTCCTAGGTGCTACTGCAATACAAATAGTAAGAATAGTAGTAATAAATGCAGAGGGCAGGGAGGGAGGTTCAGGAGGCTGTGGACAGAAAGGATAAGAGACAGAAAGTGGTCACAGGCATGTTAGAGGTTGCAGGGAGAGGATTGTCAGGCCCCCTGGAGTTCATCATGAGGGGGTTCTTTTAGAAGTGGTGAAGAAGCCTTGTCAAAGCAAGTTATGACAAACCATTTTAGTTAGCACTTGGTCCCTTGTGCAGATATAGTTTAACACCTTTAAAAAAAAATCACATAAACTGGGCTCCCACAGTGATTGGGGATATATAAATACCCCAGAGAGAGTAAAGGTTGGCCCCTAAGATCAGGTTATATCTAGAAATTCACTTTCCAGGGACATGTATAGTTGCCTAGAAGCCTTGTTGTGCTAGGTACTGTACACACAAACCAAAAGACTATTTCTACTCCAAAGAGCTTACAATCTATGTGATGATATTGGTCTAAACGGGAGGATGTCCCCTCTTTTGTGACATCATGAAATAATAATGCTAGAATGTTTCACTTTTCATGAGTCCTCAAGTGAAATGCACAGAAACAGGAACAAGAAGGAAGAATAAGGACTAGAGCAATATGTGACTGGGATATGCATAATTTTCCACTGGGCTACCCAGAATACTGGGTGCACTTGACATGATGGAGGCAGTCAGCTAGTTCTGTTTGAGGATTATGAAAAAAGATCTGTGCCGTCATTGGGAAATGGAAAGCTTTTGCCATTCAGAGACATGTATATAGATCTTAGACCTCTGATCATCATAGATAGATACCATTTCCAGAGATTCACATTCCCCTTTATGTATTAGCTTCTATATCTTCAACATAGTTTACAGCCTTGCATTCCTTTCCCCCCTTTAAAAACCAACAATCCCACCCTTAAATGCCAATTTTTCAATCCCTCGAACTGGCACTTGGTGCCTTCTTTCCATGTATGTTTCAACCTCCCTCTCCATCTTTTAAGCCCCTCTGAAAACCCACTTCTGTAGTACTGCCTATCAAGAATCTTGTTGATTTGCATTAAAAAAAAATCACTTTTGATCTCTCTTCCATGACCTCTGTGTTCTAACCTGCCTGTCTCTCTGTCCATCCCTGGACAGACACTGATATCCTTCATGCATGGACCACCCTTACCTGAAGGTCTGGAAAGTACCTCATGTGTCATTAGTCCTACCATTTGCTGAAAGAAGTTATTTGCTATACAATGCACATTATAGCATGTGGAGAAATGTGATGGGGAATCCACTCACTGCCAGTCTGGCACCCCCTCCTAGCCACTCCAGAGATTAGATCAGGTCAACACCCTCTGAACCCCTTGGTCCAAGCCGGGAGTAACCTCCTGAACCCCCAACCCCTCATCTCCAGAGCCCACACCCCCAGACAGAACCCTCATCCTCTCCTGTACCCCAACCCCCAATTTCATGAGCATTCATGGCCCACCATACAATTTCCATACCTCGATGTGGCCCTCAGGCCAAAAAGTTTGCCCACCCCTACTCTACACAGTAGTTAGGATCTATTTCTTAAGCCACTTCCATATCTCCTGGCCTTCCCCACTCCTCTGGGTTTTCCAGTCTCTTCACTCTCAAAGGAGTAACTTTTGACAGCTTGTCTCTGCAGCCCCTCAATCACACCTCTCTTCTCTCAGGAAGTAATTGTATACTTCTCCCTACTACCCCTTCTGTTCCCAGCCTCCTGGCTTTTGTAGAAGCCCTGCCTGTCTGTAATTAGCTGCCTCCAGCCTAAAGGTCCCTGTTTGTAGCCTAATTAGCTGATTGGGCCCATCTGGCCTAATTCAGCTCTTCCAGGGCTAGTGTGGCGAGCTCACACCATCACAGAAAACCTTTGTACAGATGAAAACAATGAAAAGGACAATACCGCACTGGTAAGCACAATGATACTATACACTCTAGTAATGTTAAAATAAAAACCCAGTCATCGTCTTTCCCCTTTTTGTGGAGAAAAGACTTACTCAGATAGCTCACCAGTGGCCTTCATCAAATAGCAAACCCACAGGTACCTACAAAATACAAAGGCAAGATTATTGCAGAAAAGAGAAAAGAACAAAGATAAATAAGAATACTTTGGCTTATAATGCATTATGCAAGTTGGATTGGTTTAAAGGGGAGATTTTCAAAAGTCTGAGGGATTTAGGAGCACAAGTTCCATTGAAAGTCAAACATTGAAAGTCAATGTGCTCCTGAATCTCATAATCATTTCTGAAATTTTTTCTCCTCCACATAGAGTGACCAGATAGCAAGTGTGAAAAATCAGGATGGGAGGGGGGTAATAGGAACCCATATTAAAAAAAGCCCCAAATATCGGGACTGCCCCTATAAAATCGGGATATCTGGTCACCTTACCTCCACATGACTTTTAAGTGTTTGTCCCCTAATTAGGTGATCCTTATTATATTAGTGAACTGATATCAGGATGAATACAGTGCTTTTACAAAGTGAAGCTTGCTAAGGGTAGGTCTATACTTACCCGCCGGGTCGACGCATAGAGTTCGACTTCTTGGAGTTCGAACTATCGCGTCTAATCTAGATGCGATAGTTCGAACTCCGAACGCGCTCCCGTCGACTCTGGAACTCCACCACCACGAACGGCGGTGGCGGAGTCGACGGGGGAGCCGTGGACTTCGATCCCGCGGCGTCTGGACGGGTGAGTAGCTCGAACTAAGGTACTTCGACTTCAGCTACGCTATTTGCGTAGCTGAAGTTGCGTACCTTAGTTCGACCCCACCCCCCTTAGTGTAGACCAGGCCTGAGATACGTGTTTTCATGGAGATCTGATCATTATGTGTAATATTTGGGACAGTATTAGTCTCTGTAACACAGTTTGACTATGTGTCTAGTCTTCTCCTACCATGATGGGTAGTAAGGGATAAGACTGCTCCTTTTCTGAACAGGTATACACTTGCATTTCTGAAACACAGTCACTGTGTGAGCATATGAGAGTGCTGCCTGAATGCCCTCAGAACTGGCCTTCTGCCTGTGAAAAACTTGATCATCCCACTGTAAAACAAATCCTGGGCAGCGCTGGGCTGAGCCTGGCTGGCAGGCAAATTTCATCACTGTCGCCATGCTTGCCTGCTGTCTCCCTGACAGGAAACCTAGAAGGAAAATCAAATCACAAGCACATAAGTCATTTCCTTCCTAAAACCCTGGACCTTAGAGGCTGGGTTCTAGACAGCATCCTGGAGGGCTCGCGCTGTTTGTCATTGACTGAGGCAGATCAGTGGAAGGTTGCCGTGGCAACAGGAGGGCTAGACTTCTCCCATTTAGGCATAGCCCCCAGTAAGGGCCGGAGCAGAGCCACATTGCCCTATGGGGAGGCAAAATAGCTCCTGGAGCTCTGAGGCACACAGAAGGTGTATATTCACTACTACATAACCTTCGAAGATACAGCAGATTCCCTGTTGCACAGATGGCCAGTTCAGCTGGCTGATGTGCGGTGCCGGAGCAGCAATTCTGCCTGGTCCCTACATGAGCCACTCAAGGGAGAGGGATCTTCTTGCACTCTTCCCCACTGCACGCCCACAAAAAGGCCAAGCAGAATATGGGCCAGAATAAGGTCCCTGGGATCTGATATGTTATTACTCCTATCCTGAGAGGGGAGAATTGGGCCCTGGGAACTTTCTTTTCTCTGTCTTTACCAGTTTGATAGAGTCTAGCCCCATAAGGATATATTGTTGAGTTGTCCCGTTGCCAGATGTAATTGCTGTTGTGTGATATTAATGGGTGCATCTTGTTGACGTAAAATTTAAGAAAACTTTGTGTGTCTGTGTGTGCACGTACACACAATTTTATTTTATGAATTTAACCAGAGTCTAGGACTGACTTAGGGTGGTGGCTGTTTATAAGTGGCTATGGGTTGCCTGAATTTTATTAAATTATTTGCTGCCAGAACGGTACCTGATGCTGTCTGTGTTTTTAAATGGTCCACTGCAAATTTATAATGACTTCTGAAAGCAGGCCAGAAGTCTAAGTTAGAGAGAGAAAACTGTTTATGAATGTTGCTGTGGGCTATTAAACCATGCTAGTCCTTGAGACTGAGTGAGGTAAGGAATTAGCTGGACAGAAGGGAATGGGAAAGCAGCCGGCAGGGTATCAGAAGCCCTGAACTGGTCAGATCCCTGGGTGGCCTGCTAGAATGTCTCCAGTCCTGCAAGGTCCAGACTAACCACATATAAATAGTAATAAAATAGTATGTATATTATTGCTGTTTGTCACCATGAAATATTGCTGCATACTTTGTAAATAAATTGCCTTAAAATTAAAGACCTCAAAGACTCAGTTTGGCAGCCTCATTCTCTTTCAACCTGTAGTAATACCGCTCTCTGCACACAGCCGTACTTTGCTTGTTTGAGAGCGTTCCAGACATTACCCTCCAGCTATTGCGTTCTCCACCTAGACGTCTACAGGGTGTGATTAATCCCTAATTCCACCTGAAACAAGTTTGATCAACTTCTAGCGAACAATTAGGGAGCTATGAAGGCCTAGGATGTCACTTAGAAACTGTATGATTTGGCTTTATTAGATTTGTGTAATCATTTTAGTCTTTGTTCATCGTCTCTCTTCACATACTAGTTAGGTGACTTTTGCTTTTTCTAAGAACTATAGCCCAGATTCCCAGCGGTGTTGCACTGAGTTTCTGCTGGGCAGAGTGTAAGTCAGGGTGAGGGGAGCTGATTTTCAGGGCACATTTGCACAGGCCCTAGCATAAGTTAGAGCAGCTTCCAGACTGTTGTAACCTATGTCTGCTGGCAGTGGAGTGTACATCAGATGGAGCAGGGCATGGTCCAACCGTGTCCCTAGCACAAACTTCCTTGGCACTCCCTGTACCTAGGGTGGTGATGGAGGAGGCCAGAGCAGGGTATGCCAGTTCCACACCTCCAGGTCAGGCAAGTTCTTAGCTGGACAGATTTGGCAGCCTTCTGTGCACAAGTGGCATTCCCTATGTACAGAAACTCAGCATGGGCAAGAACCAGTGTCTCAAACCTGAACGCTTAGAATTCCAGCTTACAGGAGCTTTTTTTGGATTTGAATCCCTGGATCTGACATGGGGTTTGGTTCTAAGTCAGATGTAAAGATGAACTAGGGCTTTTTCCCAGTTCCTGTACAAATGTGGCTAAAATCTTGCAAAAACAGCAGCTCTCACCAGGGCCAGCTCCAGGTTTTCTGCTGCCCTAAGCAGCAAAAATAAATAAATAAATAAAAAAGCTGCGGCAGCACAATTGTGCCGCTCCACTCTTCAGCGGCAATTCAGCGGTGGGTCCTTCACTCCAAGAGGGACTGAGGGACCCGCCACCGAATTGCCGCCGAAGACCCGGAAGTGCCGCCCCAATAGCAGCCAGAGGGCCGACGCTTGGTATTGGCTGCCCCAAGCACCTGCTTCTTTAGCTGGTGCCTGGAGCCGGCCCTGGCTCTCACAAGACTTGCAGTTTAGGGATGCTTAAATGAGGTTTCCTTTGCTGCACTTAAGCTTGGAAGTATTACATTTTTATTGATTAAATGAAAGTAAATGTTGATTTCACTGTACAAACACGACCAGAAAAAATCTTTCCCATTGATAACAATAGAAATGTACAGGTAGGCAAAGTAAGAAAAATGCTGCTTGAGAACTTATGAGAGTTTGATTTAAGGATATTTGCTTTGTATATTTTACATGCAATGTTGACAATTTGTGTTTTAACGAAAGTGTTAACTTTTTGAATCTCTGGGTCTGTTGATATTAATTATTGTGTGACACCTCCCATAATTTCCTGAAACGGTGAAAATTTAAATAGTTAAAAATCTAAAACAATGATTAAAAATAAACATTGGTAGAATCCATCAAAATTATAAAAAATGAAAACCATATTCTGCCAAGCCTTAGTACAATGGAGAGCTGAGTCCCCTCATTGGCAGTAGTCACAGCACAGCGACTTCAGTGGTATTGTGAGATTTCAGCACTTTCAGATCAGGGCCGCCCAGAGGATTCCGGGGGCCCGGGGTCTTCGGCGGTGGGGGGCCCTTCCGTTCCTGGACCCGCCGCCGAAGTGCCCCGAAGACCCGCGGCAGGGGCCCCCCCGCCGCCGAATTACCGCCGAAGCGGGACCCGCCACCGAAGCGCAGCCCGGTCTTCGGCGGTAATTTGGCGGCGGGGGGGCCCCTGCCGCGGGTCTTTGGGGCACTTCGGCGGCGGGTCCCGGAAGGGAAGGGCCCCCCGCCGCCGAATTACCGCCGAAGACCGAGCTGAACGTCGGCGGCGGGTCCCGCTCCGTCTTCGGCGGTAGTCGCCAGCGGGGGTCCTTCCGCCGGAGCGGAAGGACCCCCCGCCGGCGAAGACCGGGAGCGGCAGAAGCTCCTGCGCCCGGCCGCACAAGAGTTTGCCGGGGCCCCCGGAGGGAGTGAAGGACCCCGCTCCGGGGGCCCCGAAAAACTCTGGTGGGGGCCCCCGTGGGGCTCGGGGCCTGGGGCAAATTGCCCCTCTTGCCCCCCCCTCTGGGCGGCCCTGTTTCAGATACAGTGAACCTGAATCCCAGCGCCAGACTTAATTTGGCCTCAAAGTGAAAGCCTGGAATCAGTCTAAATCTAATCTAAATATGGATCACCTCTCCAGCTCACTTCTCCACAAGCTCCATGTACATACCAGATGGTCCATCATCCTCAACACACTTCACTGAAGGCTTCAGGCATAGCCATATTCCTCCTTTCCACAAAACATCTTTCACATATCAATAGTCATGGTGCATAGTATAGTTTCCTAGAGATGGGTCTGACTAAAAATTCCATGTTGGAACATTCCCAACTGTTCTGGGTGAAAGTTCAGATCTGATTTGGATTCTGAATTTCACAAATGGCCTGTATTTCTGTAATGGGCCAAAGTTAAACTCTGAATCAAGTTGCTCTCAAATTCCAGATCCAGGTCTGAATTTTGTAGGTTGGGCCTATCTCGTGAGTGGGTGGGAGCTAAGTTTGCCACCCATATCCCTGAAGAAGGTGGTCGAGTGGCTGAAGGGAATGCATCTCTCTTCTCCTTTGCTGTGGAATTTCATTCTTTGTATACTGAAAGTACAGTCATTGCTCAGATCTTTTTGTTAGGTTGATCTTTTTAAAATATTTTGCTGCAATTTTTTATAGCTTAACTGTGGCCAGTCCCCTGGGAAACTCACTGTGGGGCACTTTGGTCTTGCTCCTTGCCTGGTGTAGATTATCATTCGACCATTGATTTCAGTGGAACCATACTGATTTACAGGATTTGCCCTCTGAATTAAAAATACCGTAGGGTGAAGTATGGCTAATTAAAAGCAATAGCACAAAGTCTCTTACTAAGTGCACTAAGTGGTAATGATTTGCTCTTTATTGCAGTAAGAGGAAGTGAAAAATTAACTGCCTCCTTCCCTCTACACCCCCAATAGAATTCTACAAAATCTACTTTGAAGACAGATCAAAAAGAGTAAATTGGCTTTGTTTATGGATACGTGATGATGCCAGTCTGACTACACAGGAAATACAACTGGGTGAAGCAATCGGCAATAAATAGTGGAGTCTGTGTTTACAGGCAGGCATGGCACAGTGTGTGCCTTGTAAACAGCTGTGTCTGTCTGGGAATTTGTACCGCGCTCTGGGAACCAGAAAGTGACAGGGACCTCATCCTGCCGGCTGCTGAGTGCCATCAGCTCCTGTTAATATGACTGAAAATTGAGAGCAGACACCAGCTTCCATGTTCAGGCTCAAAGTGCAGTTAGTCTGAGAAGAAAGAGGGGACCAAAGTACTGTACTAATGAGTATACTGCATCACTCTGCTTTTTTCATTTAGGATGCAATAGTGGTGGTCCCTTATGAATGACCTGAGAGTGCTCCTGTTGTGGGAGCAGGATGTGGCCTAAGCATCTCTAAAATGCTAGAGAGTCTTTATAGGAGAAAATCTCCATGGAGATACTCTATCTAGCCAAAGAAAGCTATTGCATGAGAAACATGTTCTGTAGGAAACACATTACAGAAACAGAATATATATATCTGAGATAGAAACTACTTTTTTCCCCTTGGAGGATATGCTTTTATTGCAGTGTTTGGTATATTCCTCTCTGATAAATATGGGTATGGTCCAAAGAAGGGCTGCCATTGAAATCAGAGAGCATTGGATCTGTCCCTAAGTAATAAATCTTGCAGTTCTTGTGTTGCATCTGCCAACTTGGCCAACACGAGGGATTGAACTGGGGTCTTCCTAAAAGCATGAGACGCTATAGTTGAGCTAAAGAGCCAAGCTGCCAAGCAGAAAGCTGTCATGGAATTGCATCCTCTGTGGATAGACACAGAGCGGGATATGCAATTTACACTGACCGGTTCCACTTTCTTAGGCAAAACTCCTGCTGTGATCCATGGAAGTCTTATATGAGTAAGGAAAGCAGGATTTGACCTTGATTATTATGGGCCATACTTTGAAAACCTTCCATGTGCAGAACTCCATTGACTTCAAAGAGCTTTCTGTATGCAGAAGACAGGCAGGATCAGGGTCTTAAGCAGGACAGTGACCTGACACTTTATTGCTCTTTTCATCTTCCAAATGCTTTATAAACATTAACTAGTTAACCGATCAGAAAAATGCTGTGGGAGCTATGAAAATTCCTTGAAATTCTCAATTGGGAGACTGGGTGCTGGACTATTGATGTTCCTGTGACCCTATAAGCCTGAAATAATTTAAATCAAAAGGTCAGACATTGTTATCCATAGAATATTTGTTGAAATATTATGTAAAATGCAAGTATCCCTATCATACAAAGGATATTTTTGGCCTAGTGAGTGTGCAGCTTTTAGTGTGGCTAAGACGATGCCATAAGAATCCATGCTTTTAAGAAAGGTTAAGGAAGTTTCTGCCTTTGGGAAGTGGGTGGGACTTTGAGAGCTTACAACTCTCTTCCAAATAGTGAAGAGGGTTGTCAAGTTTGATCTGGAGATGACACTTGCATTTCTACACAACTGTTCAGTTACATTCTGTAGCAATAGAATTTCTATAGAGAATTGCCTGCACACCGAACAGAAGAATGTTCCTCTTTTCTATGCAGTGTAGCTGTAGCTGTGTCAGTCCCAGGATATTAGAGAGACAACATGGGTGGGGTAATATCTTTTTATTGGACCAACTTTGATGAGGGAGACAAAGCAAGCTTCCCTCAGACCAGGACATACCAACGCAAAGCCGCACCAGAGTCTGCCAGAAGATCAGATGCAAAACCTGCAGACATATCTCCACTGCTACAATGATCAACACCTCCCACAACACACGTTTCAAGATCCAGGGGTCCTACACATGCCTATCACAGCATGTTTTATACCTCACCCAGCGCACTAAATTCCCAATAACAATGATGTGGGTGAAACCAAGCAATCGCTATGCTCTTGAATGAACTCACATGAAAATGATACAAGACAAAAACACCACATCACCTGTGGGTGAACACTTTTCACAGAGCGATCACTCTATATCTGACCTATCAGTCCTCATCCTCAAAGGAACCCTGCACAACATTTTCAAAAGATGAGCTTAAATTCATAACTTTGCTAGACACTAAAAATCATGGTCTTAATAAAGGCACTGGATTTATGGCTTATTACAACAATCTGTAACCCATTAACCCCGCCTTTTGGTGTATGACAACAGGGGTGTTAACGGACCACTTCACCTTGAATTCTCCCTTAGAATATGTGCTAACTACTTATGCTAAACAATCTGTTCCAGCTTGTGTTGAGCTGTGACACTCTGAGTACCTTTCCCAGACCTGAAGAAGACCTCTGTGTAGCTCAGAAGCTTGTCTCTCTCACCGGCAGAAGTTGGTCCAGTAAAAGATATCACCTCACCCACCTTGACCTTTTTTCTGTAGCATTTCTATAGATGACTTTTATAGCTGGTCCCTCACTAGAAATATTGTAGGACACTTTTATTAAGACCTTTATGGGCACCAGAGGGAAAGTGTTAACCAGCGTTGTTGTTGAAGGTTTACTCTACACAAATGCCTAGTCCGCACCGGCTGTGGAGAAAGTGCTAATGAGCACCAGTTAGTGTTGCACACTAACTGGCCCATGCAGACCCTGCTGGCATGTACTAAAAGTTTCCTAATTATTTGAAACAGGACTATATTAATGCACACTAGGGAACGTTTAGTGCATCTCAGCAGGGTCTGCATGGGCCAGTTAGTGTGCAACATGCTGGTGCTTAATAGAATTTACTCAGCAGCCAGTGAGAACTAAGATGCCATGTGACAAGGCCTGGGTCTCTTTTTCGCATGGGGAGGTGAGGGGCATAAATGCATAATTGAAAGCTTTCTCTTACATTCTCCAAATGCACTGGCATTTATAAGAAGTTGACAAGTGAGGTTGTGGCGTTTGATACCAAATCTGTCGCAATCTCACCTTATTTAGTGATAGATTTTGCTACAACGTCATAGGTAAACTTGCTGCTCGTGAAAGCAGGTGACAGTCTGTATATGAGTACGAGGCAGCACAGGAAGGTACTCTGCAACCTTCCACACTGAGCTCTGTTGAGACCTCTGGGAAATGGATCGACAACTTATGTACCCTCCCTAGTCCCTAGACCACCATTGAGGATAGGGAAACTGACAGTGAACAGCTGACTTCTACTTTCTAGTTGTGCTGTCTCCTGCCTTCTTTGTATGAGTTCAGTGTCTGTTTCATGTGTTTCAGAACAGTGGAGTTAGGCAGGTGGGTGCAGGAGGATGTCTAATAGAGATAGTTGTCAGCCACTGAAAAGGGAAGAGCAGGGCAAATAAATGTATTTCTACAAACCATAGTTATGCTTGGCAGCTTACAGATAAAGGCAAAACCTTGAGGAGCTTGCAATCTGAATCAATCATAAGACAGTCTAAGGAGGGAGGATCGGATGGATCAGAAAATATTGTGTGATATGGTTTGTTTAGCAGGCGTCTTATTAGCTCCAAATGGGTGTTTGTATTTTTGTATTTATACTTTTCATTGTTAATGTGCGTTAAAATTTAGGAGTATGGGGGCTAGATAAGAGGCCAAATCCTGCAGAACATACTCCATTCTTACTTGGACCAAACTTTCATTGACTTCAGTTCTGCTTAGATACGGACAGGGGACTTGCCACGAGAGCAGGAGTAGGTGCTATTGGTGGAAGTCTAGATGAAAGAAGGGAATTATGAAGACAGAGTGAGATTGCTTGGCACAATGGAGCTGGGGGAACTTTATAGATGTAGGAGAAAGCATAGGAAAGTCACAGTCAAGACTGAGAGAAGGCAGAGCTGTAAAAAGGAAAGTTGCCAGAGCTTAGATGTAGTGATATCAGTAAGGATGGTGTTTCTCTACTTCTGTAGTAGAAATCCAGACAGTAGGGAGCTGAGAAAGGTTTAAGGCAGGAGTCCTACAGTGTAGCAAAGGAAAAGGATAGTTTATGGGTACAGTATTGTCAACTCTCAATATCTGGTGTTTTACTTGACACCCCCGGTCCTGGAGCCATGTGACTGAGAATCTCAGTTTTCATTTTTTTCTAAAAGTAAGTTTCTACCCTCCCTTTTGGTTATAAAAAGAAGTGCACAAATATCATCCCACCCCTCGCCCCCATGTGTCCTGTAGGCTCAAAAACCAAATGGCAAATCAAAACAAACTCAAATATATTATTATTAATTATTATTTTAATCTCACAGATAATATTGTTTTCCTTACTCTATTAAAGTTCCTGGCTCACTTTTAGAAGAAAGTGACTTTTTCTGTGATTCTTCACTGTTGTCACATGAGCGTGATTACCAAATATAGACTATTACAATGGAAATACGACACATGTGTAAGGTGAGTAGATACACCATTCAGTGCTCATGAGGAGCTGAATTTCTGTCCACCTGAAGGATTCAGTACTGAAGATTTGTAGCCATTTATTTGCTAAAATATGAAAGTAAAGACTATCTCCTCTTCATCATTACAATATGTGTGAGAATTCAGAAATGAGTTGAATTAAAGTGCAGATCAGAAAATATTAGCTTTGGCGCACTGTCCTGTGGGATTTGTCACACTGGGATCCATCCACTACAGTGATTCATTGTTATTAATCATTTACAGCCAGATAGCAATACCTTTACTCACCCTGAACAATGGCTTTCACCATAAGTAATTACTCGCTTTTGGAGTAAATCACTACTGAATGTGAGTAAGGATATACAGTCTGGCATATACGTTACCAAAGGCTCCAATCTGGATTGGGGCCTTGTTATGCTAGACACTACACAAACACAGAAGAAGAAATGCTGGAGAGCTTGCAGTCCAAAAGCAATCATGATGGTTCCTCTTGTGTTACGGCCTTATGCTTCCTTCACACCTCCTCCCCACACACTCCAGCCTCTGTATCTAGTAGACAGACTTATTGGCAAATCAAGGTTGGCGTGTTTGCTGGGATAGGTGAATTAACTTAAAACCCTCTGCCTGGATTCAAGTAAACAGATCAGATTCCATTGAGGTGGGGCTTCTGTGCCTGTGGTAAAATAGTAACTGCCTTGGCTTTCCTTTCACATGTTTTTCTAATGACCCAGAGAGTTGGGAGAGGAAAAAAAGTTGTCTGGTTTCAAAACCAAAGAAGTCTGAAAATGCTACAGCAGTGAGCTGTGACATGTGCACCCTTCAGAATGTTCCCCTGTATAGGAAAAATCAGAACATGTCAAGCTGAAGTTACAAAGGTAACCTCCACTTAGCATCAGGGTGGCTGTTCTCAAATGATGACGCTCTAGTTTCCTGCCCAGTATATATTTGTCGTTATGTAACTACAGACGGGCGCTCAGTGAGTCCAGCTGGAGGTCCGCAGTTCACGTCTGTGTTCTCCCCCTCCTTTTCCATAAATGGAGGCCAACCCCAAGCAAGAATGAATGGTTGCTCCTCTTTTAGTGTCTCAGGCTGCTCCCCACCTCCTAAGCATTCTGTGGCTGACACTATGGAACTATCAAATCTCTGGTCTCTTAACAAGAGAAAAGTTAAAAAATGAGCCATTCCCATGGAGTTAGTGCAGGACTTGCTGGCAGGCACCACTGTGAGAGAGGTCATGGCGCTCGTTCCCATCTTGCCTTCTACAGCCATCCAGTGCACTGGGCCCACCAGACAGCTGATCTCTGCTAGCTCAGATATGGGCCAGACTGGAGTTGTATAGTTTGTAATAAAGGGCTGACACATAGGAGTGCTGGCAAGAAACTTTGTTTCCTGGTCACAATCCCATGACCAGGGTCACGGGTCCAAAGATTAATAGTCTTGCAACAATATTCACTGACTCCAGTGGTTAATAGTATATGGTTGAGCCCAGTGATGAGCTGCCAAAATCTTAACAACAGGTTCCCTATAGAAAGTTCTGATTGAAGGGATGTGCCACAGTATGTATTGTGTGTACCTTTCTCCATAAGAAGTGGCAGTGCATTGAGTTATTGGGAGTCATACTTAACAATAAAACATACGTCCGTATTTTCCCGGGAATTTTAGATTTTAAAAATTCCTCCCGGACAGTGATTTAAGAACTAAAAAGCCTGACATGTCCGGGAAAATATGGATGTATGTTAACCCCACCTAAAGTTCTTTTTTAAAAAGACGGGCCTGAACTAGAAATGAGCTCCGTTTCACATGTGTGGGTCCCTGCCACACCCTGGGGGTGTGCTAGGGTGACCAGATGTCCCAATTTTATAAGGACAGTCCCGAATTCTGGGTCTTTTTCTTATATAGACTTCTATTACCCTCCACCCCCTGTCCCAATTTTTCACATTTGCTGTCTGGTCACCCTAGGGTGTGCATATGTGTGGGTCCCAGCTGCTCCCTGCCCCCCTCACTGAAGCAGGTGTGCAGGGTTACTGCCCTGGGAACTGCAGGGCACCAATGGACGTGGGGCTGGCTGCAGACAGGGGCGTGGGGCAGGGCTAGCTGGAGGCAGGGGGTGCGGGGCTGGCTGCAGGCAGGGCAGGGGGTGTGGGGCTGGCTGGAGACAGGGGTCTGTGGGGCTGGCTGGAGACAAGGGGGTGTGGGGCTGGCTGGGTTTGGGCAGGGCCGCAGGGGGGTGTGACAGGGGTTGGCTGGAGACAGGGCAGGGGGGTGCGGCAGGGGTTGGCTGGAGACAGGGCAGGGGTGTGTGGCAGGGGCTGGCTGCGGGCAGGGCAGGGAATGCGGCAGGGGCTGGCTGCGGGCAGGGGGTGCGGGGCTGGCTGCAGACAGGGGTTGGCTGCAGGTAGGGCAGGGGGTGCGGGGCTGGCTGCAGGCAGGGCAGGGAATGCGGCAGGGGCTGGCTGCGGGCAGGGGCGGGCTGCAGGTAGGGCAGGGGGTGTGGGGCTGGCTGGAGACATGGGGGTGTGGGGCTGGCTGGGTTTGGGCAGGGCCGCATGGGGGTGTGGCAGGGGTTGGCTGGAGACAGGGCAGGGAGTGCGGCAGGGGCTGACTGCGGGCAGGGGGTGCGGGGCTGGCTGCAGGTAGGGCAGGGGGTGCCGGGTTGGCTGCGGGCAGGGCAGGGAGTGCGGCAGGGGCTGACTGCGGGCAGGGGGTGCGGGGTTGGCTGCAGTCAGGGGCTGGCTGCGGGCAGGGGGTGCGGGGTTGGCTGCAGACAGGGGCTGGCTGCAGGTAGGGGTGCGGGGTTGGCTGCAGACAGGGCTGGCTGCGGGCAGGGGTGGGGGGTTGGCTGCGAGCAGGGGGTGCGGGGCTGGCTGCAGACAGGGGCTGGCTGCAGGTAGGGCAGGGGGTGGGGGGCGGGCTGGCGGCAGGGGTGGGATTGCGGCAGTGGCTGGCTGCGGGCAGGGGGTGCGGGGCTGGCTGCGGGCAGGGGGTGCAGGGCTGGCTGCAGACAGGGGCTGGCTGCGGGCAGGGGGTGCGGGGCTGGCTGCAGACGGGCTGGCTGCGGGCAGGAGGTGCGGGGCTGGCTGCAGACAGGGGCTGGCTGCGGGCAGGAGGTGCGGGGCTGGCTGCGAGCAGGGTGGCGGGTACTCACGGGGAGAGCGGTTCGGAGCAGCCCGAGCAGCAGGACGCAGCCCAGGCCCAGCAGAGCAGCCGGGGACCCACCAGGCAGCAGCGGGAGCCCCAGGGCCAGGGGTCAGGGGAGCACCAGCAGCAACAGGGCCCGTGCCCAGGGCCAGGCTGTGCCCACATGGATCCCACAGCACAGCGCCCCTGGTGGCCAGAGGAGGAATTACATCACTTCCTGGCCGGAGCCCATCAAAGCCGCAGCGTCCCCTCGCAGGGAAACAGGTTAACAACTGGTTCTAAAACTGCTTCAAAATTTAACAACCGATTCGCGCGAACCAGTGCGAACCGGTTCCAGCTCACCACTGCCTGAGCCTGTTGCCTAGAGGTCTGAGGTTTTCAGTATTCAGGCTAATGCCTGATATCTTCAGCCTCACTTAGAGAGGCTCCTTTGGAATGTCTTTGGGCTTTCCTACACTCCTCCTGAGGAGCAGCACTAGAAGAACCCGAATGCTGATTGTAAGCACTTTACTTAAAGCCCAGACACTACCTCAGTACACAGATTTGTCCATCATGATCTCTCCGTTGCCATTTTCTTTCAGAGGCTCCTTTCTCTTTCTACACACCGGTCGGAAGCACCAGAGCACACCTTCTCACGGATTAAACTTATGAGAGGAGCAGTCCTGAAGGGCATAGAAGTCTGCACTGATGCTGGTGCTGCTAACATGAAGCAGTTAGACACACAAGGTTTAACACAGCATCATGGGTTACTGAAACCCTCATGGGCGCCGGGAATAGCTGGCAAAGCTTGAGTTTCTCTTGATCCCACTGGAAGCTTTCCCTGCTATCTTGCTTTTCCTGTACTTTGTAATCATTTCCAGAAAGAGCAGAGGGGAGAGACTCCGCTTAGACTGTTGCACAGAGATTTTGATCTATCTTTCCTTTTCTCTTTCTCCGAAATTTGCCCACTTTCAATTTTAACATTCTTTGCTGCTGGATTTAAACTTACATTATCGCAGACTGGTCTATGATCAATTGAGTCAGTGAGTCTAAAGAAAGAGATGACTACATAATCAGCTGCTCATGTGATAGCTGGAGAATGTCTCTTCCATTGCAATGGTTTCCCTTCATGTGGAGGTGATTAATTGTTTCCGCTTCATTCCCTTCATTCGTTTTTTAGCCAATCTGTTAATGTTTTTCAGTCCTAATCATTTAAACTTGATGCCCCAACCAAATGTATCCTTGATATAACTGCACTGAATGCAGTAGTTATACCAGGGATACACTCCATCAAGACAGCTGCTCAGGCAGCTCCTAACATATAGCAGATATTGTATAGGGCATTTTAAAAAGAGAATTGATTTAGTGCAATGTACATGGCTATGTGTGGTATTGGTGTGTAGTGGGCCAGCAAGCAAATTTATCTTTGTTTTTAACTCTTGGGACCTACCTGCATCCTACAGCTTTTAACTCACATGTAAAGAAGTTCCAGCTTTTTCTTGAAGTTATAGCTAACAAGAATGTTATTTACGTAGCAATCAATTTTAGGTGCAAGTGAAGAGGACTGTGATTCAATATTGTCTTAGAGTCACTGCCTGGAAAGGAGCAGCAGCAAAAAAGGGACGCTTAGTCCAGGAAATTTTGGATTGCTTAACTACTGTAAATAGAAAACACAAATATAATCCAGATGAAACTGATTCTTTATGGTGCCTTTGTTCCTGAAGTATGAATGAGTCCTCCTAGTCAGGAGAACTCTGAGAGCAATGAACTGCCAACCCAGTAAGCTCTCTGACGTGCATCTGTTCTCACTCTTTATTATTGTCATTATTTGTATTACAGTATCACCTAGATGCCCCATCTGAGGCCAGGGCCCTATTGTGCTAGATGTTGTACATCTACCAAGCAAGAGATGGGCCCTGCCCTGGAGATCTTACAGTCTAAATAGACAAGACAGACAAAAGGTGGCAGAAAAGTTCTATCACCCCATTTTACAGTTGGAACTGAGGCAAAGAGAGATTAAATAGGTTGCTCAAAATCACTCAGGCAGTGTGTGGTAGAGCCAGATATTGAACCCACATCTCCTGAGTCCCAGTCCAGGGTCTGAGTCACAAGATCATCCTTCCTCTCTTTTGTTTTGCTTCTGTTTTAAAAAGCGGATCCCCAATCCCATAAATGTAGGGAGAGCTGATATAAATAAACATAGAAAGAAGAGAAGATGGAAAAAAGTAAGCTTGAAAAAAAGAGATTGCTGCTTACTAATGACAACTGATGTTTATTAAACATCTTTCATTAAACGATCCCCAAGCTTTCTACAAACTCTAAGTAATAATCTGCTGTTCTTTTCTGTAATATATTAGCAAAATATTAGCCCCCATTTCTCTGAGTGAAGGTGGGTGGGGCAGAGACAATGGGAGGGAACAGGGGAGGAAAGGACTAACAGGGTGCATGGATGTGAACAGGGTTGTAACCAGGGCAGGGCGAGCGGGGCAGCTGCACAGGACGCAAAGTCCCATGGGCAGAAAAATGGGGCAGAGAAAGGAAGGAGAAAAATGGTAGAGGGCAGAAATATGCAGTTGGGGAAACAGGGGTGAAGAGCACCAATATGAACAAAATGGACAGCAGAGAGGACCAAGGATGAGGAGACAGGAGCAGAGCGAGGGAGTAGTGCAGAAAGAGGGATGAGCGAAAACTGAGAATGAGGGTTGGTAGGAAGGTGGAGGGAGAGAAAACAATGAAGGTAAAAGTAAGTAGGGAAGAAGTCGAATCAGAGAAGGGGAGAGAAAGAGAGAGAAAAAACCTTTTAAAAGGGGATTGAAAACAGAGATAATTAGTCAGAGGGAAAACAATATAAAAGAATGAAGAAGAGACCCATCAAGATCTTGGATGAGGAAAGGAGTAACCACAGGGAGACTTTAAATGACGGCTGTTTCCCTGTACAGAAAGCTTGCTTTAGTCTGTGTTTTGAATCTGATTTCATTGTGGTTTTGGTGCTTCCAGTAAAACAAAATCGAAAAGCTTTCCCAGCTTGTGGCTACGGAGGGGTGACACTCCTTTACTGGATCCAGTTCCCTTTAGACGCTATGTATCAACCCCATTTTCCTTCTGCAGTTCCCCTCACTCCAGTTCTCCAGCTCGCCATACTCAGGCCCTTTGCTAAACATTAGCCTCCTGCCCAATAGACTTTTATCCTTAAATCCAGTCCTGAATAGCCTTCCAAAAGACCTGGGCAGTCCAGACATCCCGACTGCTACTTGCTGACGCACCATTGACTAGTGACTGCTACTGCCTCATTGATTCTTTTCTGGCAGGTTCCCATGATCTTCCTTGATTGCGTTGCTCATAATTAAGCTTTTCTTCTCCCCCTATCCTTCTTCGCGTGGGTTTGATTTATTAATCACAACACAAGAATAGCAGCAGGCTGTTCTCTTAATTTTTTTTACAGGTATGTGAGGAAAGGAGGTAGGTGGGAGTGAAACTATGAGCAGTTAGTCAGCTGAACAATAGCAGCAGCTAAACATGTGCTAGGATAAAAGTTCAGCCTTTGTCACTGGGAAGCATGGAAACAATGGGGGAGGGGAAGGTCACAGCTAGAGCGCCACAGAATCCAGTGGTTTCAGTTGGCAGGGGTCTGGACAAACCTGTTCTATGGCTTTGGTTTACGTAGGTTGGCACTAAGGTTGTGCAAATCCTTTGCATCAAACTCAGAATCCACATGGATGAGTTCCAGGTGCCCTAATATGCCTGGACACCAGCCCAAGTTCAGAAATGTTCTCAAACATCTGCTGCTACAGTTTGTAGCACCTGGCTCAATCCTCCTCCTTCTCCTCCTCCTCAGCACCCCTTGACCCACAGATCTCCCACTCACCATGTATTTCAGTGTCTTAGGCCCAATGGCCAGCCATCTGTTTCTGTGCTGGGTTCTATCTATCACCTCCCTCAAATCTCCAGAAAGACACCATGTGGCTACCTCCACCACCCGGAAAGAGCTTCAGGAGGAACACCTGAGATGGTCCATATCTGCCCCACCCCCCTTTTGGGAGCACAGAAGGCCCCTCTCTCAGACAATGCAGGAAAATTAATTCCATTACTGATTTTAGTTACTTCTCTAGTGAACTGCTGGGCAGATATGCCTTGTAATATGTAGACCTCTAAACCCATATTCTCTAGATTGAGATTAGATCGAGGGGACCACCGGCTGTGGCATACAGGGGGGACTGGGAAAGGCAGTTTGAAATCCATGTTAACAACATTCTAGATATAGGTTTTCTAGATACAATAAAACATTTCAAGCCCTTAAAGTTTTCCATATGGATAAAAGCCCTCCCTTTCTTTTCCTCCCCCACATCTTTCCCATGTATAATTCTCTCCCCACACATATACTTTCTATGAACTTCCTAAAGTCTGCAGAAGAGAAGCCTTGACTTGGTGGACATAAAAATATATGTGAATGCAGGGATCCTCTCCTGCAAACCATATATCAACCTGACAAACATTTTGCATTCTGTCAAAAAACATGGAAATTACTAAACAAAAAAACCTCAGTTAATAATAAGGCTGAAAGTGTGTTCAATTGAGTCCCTCTGATCCCCCCCCAAATATTACAGCATCCACCCACCCTTAAATTAACCATCTAAAACTTGCAAGTATATATGCAAAAGTCAAAATTACAAATTATTAGGAGATTATGAAATCCTATTTACTATTCAAGGGCTCCATTCCCAACCGACTTTGGTTGTTTTGATCTTTTGAACAAACTTCTGAAAATTTTAGGGGCAAACTTAAATGTGGGTGGATGATGTAAATTGGGAGGGGGGAGAATGACATTATTATTATGAAGCTTCCAAATATTCTAAACGTGGGTGGATTTTTTTTTTCAAGATATAACTTGTTGGTTTGGGTGTTAGCTGGACTCCACTTAAATACAGTTGCAACTGCAACTTTTTGCAACACTGTTTTGTTTAGGAATTTTACAGAAGTTCCCTGCCACTGGTACTGAGAGCCTCAATCATTGTCATAGTGCAACAAGGACTTGAGCTTAGTCAACTGGAGTGTCCCATGTATGTTAGATGAAGTCCCAATTTGGCATTTCCAAAACCGGAATCAGCCAGTCAGTCCATTTGAGGCAATACTGCCTTTGGAAGGGTCAACGCAATAGCGATGGATATGTGGATTAGTGGTAGAAAGGGCCCAGGTCTCAATCCTGAAAAAATGTGGTGCATGTGCCTCACTTTAGCCAGGTGAGTAGTTGCATTCATTTCAAGTTTGTAGGGCAGAGGCCCAAGTTAGGAAAGAGAGAGTGGACTGCAGTAAAGTCCTTCTCAAAGGATATCACAAAATTGCACAGAAAGCAGCAGTTACTAGGCAGTACATTAAACACTGGGTGACTGGCATGTACTGTACAGTTAAATCTTTCCCAGGTTTGCTCATTCTTTAACTAATATTTTTTCCCCTGGCATGGCATAGACTGGAGTTCTGAGGCACTAAAGATAACACAGCAACTTTCAGCCAGAAGGATAATAAGGGGTACTTTGCCATCACACCTTACTGACCGACTTACAAAGTCTATATGCCGTCGGAATTCATTTTACCTAGTGCTCTAACCCCTGGCTGGGGGAAAGGATACAATACAAAAAAGTAATTTTCCCTCCCTTGGTATCCTGCTGTTAATTGATTTAACACTTGTTAAAGCACCGCCATCCTTTCATGCAGGGCCAGCTGCAGACCCCAGCGCGCCAAGTGCGCACTTGGGGCGGCATTTTGCCGGCAGGGTGGCAGGCGGCTCCGGCGGACCTTCCTCAGTCATGCCTGCAGGAGGTCCACCAGAGCTGCGGGACAGGTGGACCTCCCGCAGGCATGACTGCGGAGGGTCCAGTGGTCCCGCGGCTCCGGTGGACCTCCCGCAGACGTGCCTGCGGAGAGTCCGCTGCTGCTGCCGCTCCGGTGGACCTTCCGCAGGCACATCTGCAAGAGGTCCCCCAGATCCACGGGACCGGCGTGCTTGGGGCAGCCAAATTCCTAGAGCCGCCCCTGCTTTCATGTATTTATACCTGCTCCTGTATTTTTTACTTCATACATCTGATGAAGTGGGTTCTAGCCCACAAAATAAAAGTATGCCCAAATAAATGTGTTAGTCTCTAAGGTGCCACAGGGATCCACATTTCTTTTGTTCAGCTGAAAGTGAAGAGGGAGTTGAATGTTTAAGTAGGCAGAATGCAGTTATCAATACACTGATGGGATTTGGTCAGACAGTGGCATAACACCTCCGCTCTCCTGGAAAGTGCAAAGGGGGTTTTAACCACTAGATACGGTCATGACCTTGTTTTTCATCGTCTTCAGTGACACATTGCCCTCCCAACACCATGCTGGATCATTGTTCCTGTAGACTCAGAAAGCCACCTACTGAATCCCAGTACCACTTCCTGTGGATACTTCGTATTTGCTTTCCAGGTCACCTCACCTCAGAGTACTGACCTGGCACAACCCTGTTGAGTTGATGACAGGGGATGAGATGACAGCGTGAATTAGTAAGGCTGCAACAGCCCATTTAGGGAATATTTCCATGTGACAAAAAATATTTCCCCCTACATTTCACTCAGTGTGCTGGTGTTAAAGTGGAAAGAGGCCGTGTTGGTTTCCACCAGATTCCACCCCCCACACACCCTTAATGCACTTGTTCAGTTGTCCTGCTGAAAAAAGAAATAAGCTTAACATTCAAACCAAGGCTCTTAAAAGGCATACTTTTATTTTAAAAGAAATTGTGGAGAATTAAATTTCTTTGGCCCTTCCCGTGGAAACTGTGTGAGCGCAGCTCCAGTGTCTGACTGCAACAAACCAACCAAATGGGCTCTTCTCCTTGAGCAAAATTCTTAAGAATCCTGAAAACAGCTACAGAGACCCATAACTGGCTGGAAAGATGCTGTTTTTATTGCCTTACTATCAAAAGGCACGCACTGTATCTTTGCTTGAGCTTGGAAAAATCAAAGCTAGATCAGCTCCATGTCTCCCTTTAATACATTTTGACTTTTAAGTGACTGTTAGCCAGTATTTGTGGAAAGAGGGCTTTGAACTCAAAATAGAATTTGAACCAGAAATTTGATTGGAAGAGTTATGCTTGTCCAATCAGGGAACAGAAACAACACTGTGTGATTGTGTCTATTGAAAACTGCCTAACACCTCTCAAATATGGAATATTTGCAGCAAACTGCTCACAGACACTCAATGGGCATTCTTGTGACACCGTATTTAAGAAATAATTTGAAATTATCAATAGCTTGACAAAATTGCAAGCTGCTACACAACAATGTGAAATCAGAAAGGAAAAAAGACAAAATTAATCAATTAAGATGTTGGCTTTGAATAGTTGTTACTTCACATTCATTTGTGATTTGGTAATTCTGCCAGGGATCTTTGCATAGTCTGTTCTCAGAACCCAAAAGGTCACTCTGGGAGTTATTTTTGACTGAACGGGGGGAAGTATTAGCTGGTAATGCTACCTACTGGTTTGAGTATGAAACTTTGTGTCGGGACAACTGGGTTCCCTTCCTGACTCAACCATTGGATTGCTATGTGAACTTAGACAAGTCACTTAATCTTTCTGTGCTTCAGTTTGCCCAGGTGAAAAATGGTGTAATACTTACCTAGCCAGAATGTTGTGAGAATTAATGTTCATAAAGAGTTTCAAAGACTCGTATAAAAAAAGGTGTAGAGATGAAGTTGTATTTATATGGTAATAGCTTACTCCAAATGAATTAGGAGAAAGAACAGAACTGAAGGTGTCATATTCCACTGCACTGTGACTGTGCTGGTAGAATAAGTTTAGGATGATCTTGTGGCAAATGGACCAGACTGAAATTCAGGAGATTGGGTCTAGTTCCTGTCTTTGACACAGACTTCCTGTGTGACCTTGGGCAAAATGTTTTCTCCACCTGTAAGGAACGTGGAAAATAGCATTCCTTTGCCTCTCTTGTCAGCTTACATCGTAAACTCTCTGGGGCAGGGACTGTCTCTTACTATACGTCTGTGCAGTGCCCAGCACAGTGGAGCCCTGATTTTGGCTGGGGCCACGAGGTACTACTGTAATACAAATAAATAATATGCTTAAATTGTAAAAATCTATGCTAAAATATTTGAACAGGAAAAATATATACAAGCAAAATGAAAAGTTTACTTTTTCCCCAGAAGTGGGGGGAAGAAGGAGGAGGCAGACAATGGGAATAGAAAGAGAAAGTCCCAAAAAGGATGTGGTATAATGATCTGCCCAAAACAAACAGTGTCCAACATGTGACGGATATGACAGATTTCACATTGGCAAAGGCAAATGGATGCCACTGTGGACAGTGACAAAGAATCATTACATGTTTTTGTTAGGGATCTATATATGCCTTTTTCTGTAAGTTTAAAGAGGACCTTCTCTTCCAGAAAATTACAACTTCCTTTTGGTTTTTTGAACACGTCTGCAACCCATGTTTTCATACAGTCTGGCATTCTCATTCTCAGCCCTGATTAAACAT
Source organism: Mauremys reevesii (assembly GCF_016161935.1). Classification (NCBI taxonomy): domain Eukaryota; kingdom Metazoa; phylum Chordata; order Testudines; family Geoemydidae; genus Mauremys; species Mauremys reevesii. The sequence continues at coordinate 21,221,205 of NC_052627.1, read as the reverse complement.
TGAACATACAGAAGGTTAAACAGCATAGTGGTTGAATTGCTGGTATAAAAACAAACCTACAGATTTCTGATTCAAAATACCCACAAGCAACAACATATCGGATGCAACGTGGAGGGTGGAGGTGTTGAAAATAACCCAGCTGATACAAAATATCACTGACATAATATTTCATATCCTTTTGTTGATTTAACATATCCACATGTTCAGAGGTGAGATAGGAGTCCCTTAAAATTTAAAGAAAAATCTTCACTGGATTTGTTTAGAAGAAAAGAGAGAAAACCAGTTATGAACTTCACAATTTGTACCATATCAACTAATAAAAACAACACAAGGACCTGATTCAATACCCCTTGAAATCAATGGAAAACACCACAATATCTTGAATGGGCATTGGATCAGACCCCAAAAAAACGGTGGGAGCATACCCTATTGAAATGCTCATCAAAGGAATAATAAATTCACCCATATTTATAATGCAGCTTTAACTTTTCTATCTGAACAACGATAGTGATTGTCAGACACCTATTTAGCATCTCTGGGTTGATCCTTATTTTTTCACGGTCAGTACAATTTCCCTAGCTGTTATTTTGGTAGTAAAAATCCACCTCCTATCTGAAACAAAAGTAAATGTAACATATATGACATACAAGTCAGCATATGTAGTTTGTAATGAGCTTATATGACCTATGTATATAAGGGGATAGTCTCATATATTATAGTTCACAGACATATAAAAATGTGACAGACCTACTACTACACATGTCCTTTTTCACAAGAGTTGGTTTAGCAAGAAAAAGCAAACCATCCTGTATAGTTATCCAGTGTACCAAGATTAGCAGAAAGTGTAAATTCTACAATTGCATGAACTACATATATCACAGGTGGACCAAATGCAGGTAAATGCAGCTGAGACTCACTTGTAGGATTTTATTGCTGGGAACTCAAATGGCAAGCAGTTTCTACTCATCTTTCATGGAAGACATGAGTTGAAGCAAATACTGGGCTTGACTCACCGCTCCATTTAATTGACGTCAGTGGAATTACCCTGGCAGAATACCACTGTGACAAAATGGAAATTAGGTCAACTATTTGTGTGCATTGCTTTCTCATTAAATCATTATATGAAACAAATTAGACAAATTAGAGGACTGGGCCAAAAGAAACCTGATGAGGTTCAACAAGGACAAGTGCAGAGTCCTGCACTTAGGACGGAAGAATCCCATTCACTGTTACAGACAAGGGACCGAGTGGCTAGGCAGCAGTTCTGCAGAAAAGGACCTAGGGGTTACAGTGGATGAGAAGCTGGATATAAGTCAACAGTGTACCTTTGTTGCCAAGAAGGCTAACAGCATTTTTGGCTGTATAAGTAGGGGCATTGCTAGCAGATCAAGGGACGTGATCATTCCCTTCTATTTGACATTGGTGAGGCCTCATCTGGAGTACTGTGTCCAGTTTTGGGCCCCACACTACAAGAAGGATGTGGAAAAATTGGAAAGAGTCCAGCGGAGGGCAACAAAAATGAGTAGGGGGCTGGAGCACATGACTTATGAGGAGAGGCTGAGGGAACTGGGATTGTTTAGTCTGCAGAAGAGAAGAATGAGGGGAGATTTGATAGCTGCTTTCAACTACTTGAAAGGGGGTTCCAAAGAGGATGGATCTAGACTTTTCTCAGTGGTAGCAGATGACAGAACAAGGAGAAATGGTCTCAAGTTGCAGTGGGGGAGGTTTAGGTTGGATATTAGGAAAAACTTTTTCACTCAGAGAGTGGTGAAGCACTGGAATGGGTTACCTAGGGAGGTGGTGGAATCTCCTTCCTTAGAGGTTTTTAAGGTCAGGCTTGACAAAGCCCTGGCTGGGATGATTTAGTAGGGAATTTGTCCTGCCTTGAGCAGGGGGTTGGACTAGATCACCTCCTGAGGTCTCTTCCAACCCTGATATTCTATGATCTATGATCTATTATCTGTTCTATGATCTATGTGAAAATTAGGTGTGGCCCTTGGGCTCCTGGCAAGTTACCCTCCTGCCACAAACTCTGGACAATCTTGTTGGACAATACTGTGTCAATATTGTGTTTTTATGACCAAGCAGGACCAAAAAATGTTCCATGGAGAGATCAGTTCTGTGAGGTATTAATATCCTTAACTCGCCTTAATTTCAAGTGAAGTTAGAGATGCTCACCACCTGGCAGGAGGCACTCAGCAACTTACAGAATCAGGCACTTAGTTGGCAACAATTTCTTGGGTATACCTCCAGCATCCTGGGGGAATTCTTAAAGCCAGTTTTGAATGTCTTATAGATGGCTGGTTTGAGGTGGAGTTGGGCAGAATAAAGAATTGAGAAAATCTGGTTGTAAATTTTGAAAATTAAAAATGTTCACCCTTTTTAAAAATCTGACATAGTTTATTTTATAAGGCATGGAAAAAGAGAGAGAAGGAACTAAGACGAATTCTAACCCATGTGAGGGACTTGCTAGACTACTTTATTTACTACATTCTGGTTAGGATAGAAACGTTGTATCAGATAATGAAATGAATAGAATCCAAGAGAGTTTGTACAATTTGTAAAGTGCCTTGTAATCCCTAGAGAGAGAGAGAAGGATTTAGAAATGTAAGAGATTAATAATATCTCTTATTCAAAATAATACAGTTTGCCCATTTTGGTATTCATTGAAAGATTCATTCATATATATAAATAAATAAAACTAGTGAATCAGAATAATAGGTTTCCAGTTCTATTGTTCACAGCAGCACTGCCACTGATGTCATCAGACCAACCATGGTGGGAGGTGAATGAAGCTATTTTACTGGCAGTGAAGGTGAAGAGAAATAATTGCTGCATTGTAATTAAAGATGGCATTTGGATAGTGAACGGGTCACTGCACAAGTCTCAAGGTGCCCAGTGACAGAACGGTGCCAGTTAAGGGTTGGGTAACCAGCCTGAAAAAATTACATATGACCACAGTTGCACAAGTTCCTGCTCCATTTTAATAATTGACCAGGTATCCTACTGGTTTAGTAGACAAAATAAGCCCTCGAGAAGCCCCAAGGGTTTTAAAGTGGCTGAGAAATGATTACAATGGTCATTTATATTTAAAACATGGAGTTCTCCATCAGAAAGGAGCAGTCCTGCACACCACTCTAGCAGCTGCTCAGCACAGAAGTGTATGCAGAGAAGTGTCCTGATCAAGCTAGACCCACACACTCAGGGCTTGTGGAATGAGAGCACATTAGATAGCTTTGGTGCTGAGCAGGTGTGTTGGGAGGAGGAGTCTCTGTATGTTCTCTTCTTACCCTCCCAGCATCACCCCAGCACATCCCTATGGCACAGGACAGGATTTTGATCTATGTTTGTAAGATTAGATATTGTTTAATAGTCAGTAACTGTGAAGAGATCTCAGGGCATGCTGGCAGTATCCAGAAACAGTTTGGAAATATTTGCACAACAGGACAGAAATAAAAATGCTGTGGTAAACAGCTTTTCTCCAGTTGTGATGTGTACGTGTGATGCCATCTTGACCTTGCCAGCAGAAGGCTATTTCCAGTGTTACTGGAAAACCTCTCTGGTCATGGAAGCGTAGTTTTCACAGCTGTGACCGGTATGCCTACTTTTTTTAGGCAACTTCCACTTTGGGATCATCATGGAAAACATAGGTCACATTGCTCAAGTCTGATTCACATGACAAGTCATTTCAAACTTAATTTTCCTGTTTCCCTAGGATTTTAATGTCTGCTTTTTGCATTACAACTTTAGTGTGTGTTAGAAATGAGCCCAAATTAAAACCCTGGATCCAACATGCCCAAACTTTGGATCCTGCTGCTGTGAGCAGCTCGTTCAAAACAGGGGAGGTCCTCAACTCCCATTGCTTTTGATAGGCATTGGGGACATTCAACTTTTAGAAGGCACTCAGCTTTTCACAGGCTAGAGCACTTAGTGAGGGATCACTGATTTCTAGTATCTAACAAAGATATTTCACTTTTCGGGAAAATTCCTTGCTTAATGAGTAACCAAGTGTCTTTGTTTAACTGTATCCTTTTAATTGTTTAAAACATAGGAATGCCCTAGAAGAAAAGTCTAAAATAATTTGTAATGCATGTTGGGATTTGGGGGCTATGAGCTATCAATCTAAACTGTTATAATTTATTGCAATCTGCATATCATTCAGTTGCCTTGGTTTCCCATTTGTAGACTGGAGCTAGAAAGGCTTTTGCAGTTTTGCAAGGCACATAGAATTTGGCAGATGAAGAGCTGAAAGAAGGCTGGCAGAATAGTAGGGTATCCTGTTCAGAGGGTGTGATGAGAGTTCCAGTTTTATTACTTTCAGTAGCACTGCCATTGACGTCAGATGAATGAAATAATTGTATGGGCAGCACAAGGAAATGTGTGCTGCGTGCTAATTAACAATGTCATTTGGTTGGGTACAAATGCCAAGGTCCTTGATGAAAGAACAGTGCCAGGTAATTTGGGGTTACTGGGCTAATTGTTGTACCCCTACTAGCTTTTTCTTTCTTACTGCAGATCTTTGCTATGGCAGTGGGCTGGAGATGTGCAGTACAGAGCATATGGCAAGGGATGTGCCCTAGACTGTTCAGTTGTGGGCCACTCCAGGGTACGTCTACATTGCAATTGGGAAGCATGACTGCATAGGGAGACACTTCTGAGTTAGTGTTATAGACTAGGATGTAGACCTGGTCTAGTAGTCGGAGCAGGAGTCAGGTCTAGTGAGTGGTGCAGCGCCAGAAGTCAGAGGCTGGGTCAGAGCCAGGACTGGTCACTGATGATTAGAGGCAAGATGTAAGGGCAGGAACTGGAGGAGAGGCAGGGATTTAACCTGGAGCAGGAGCGAAGGCAGGGATGAAGCAGGAGCCAGGAGCAGAATAGGAATCAGGAACAGGGTTGGGTGCAGGAAGCAGGCACAACAGGAAATCACCTTATTATTGCTCAGACAAACTTCCTGTACCTTCTTCTGGCTTAAATCGTGCGGTTGGACCAATCGGTGGAGGCAGGTAATCCTCCAATCAGGACTCCCATGGGTGGTGCCTTGGTTGAGCCTATAGTCCTACTGGCTTCTCAACCCACCAGGTTTCAGAAGACATTGGGTGAAAGCCAGGAGGCGGCAGTTGTCTGGGGACTCCCAGACCTGTATTCAAGATCCGAGATGTCACAGTCAGCTTTGATCTAGCTTTTGATTTGGATCCAAGCTAGCTTGAATAACAACAGTAGTGAGGCTGCTGCATCACGGGTGGTGGCCTGGGCTAGCCCCACCCACCCGGGACCCTAGGTAGGCACTCAGGTGGGGATCGGCTGGAAGGGACAGGCAAGGGGCCACACACCAAACAATGAGGCTAAAACAAAAAAACTGAATAGCTGCTCAATCAGCCAGCACTGTCCGTCCTATGCACTGAATGAGGAAGAAGATCCTGTGGAAAATATATTGTGATCATGTAGTTGAAGACTGTATCTTAGCGCACATGATCAAGGGGTGCAAATGAAGGTTGCACAGGCAACCTTAATGCTGATATTTACTAACTTTTGAGTGCTAGAATTTGCAACTTTAATGTTCTTTTAGCATAATACGGAGGATGTAATATGAATACAGCCTCTAGGTCACCGAAAGGTGAGGTCTGAGCACGACTGAAATACTGGACAGTTCATTACAATATAAAGGAGAGTGGAGCTCTTCCTAAAATCAAGTGTTTATGCTTTTTTGACTGTGCCACGTACCACAGAGCTCCCAGGTCTCATAGACACTACTAGAGTTTTCAGAAAAACAGAATTCCTCCTACACATGAGGATGTTGGAGTGGCAAATTATTCTGGTAGTGTCCAAAGGCCCCTGTGAGGATTGGGGCTGCATTGTATGGCCGTTGTACAAAGACAGATAAAGTGTCAGTCTGTGGGGTGAGGAGCTTTCAGGAGTGATGACAAAACACAACATGCAGGGAATATAAATGTACAAAAGCCAACATTGGAATGCCTGTCCTGTATATTAAGACTTAGACATGGCAGCCACTAGTGGCATAGGAAATGAAATAAGAAAAACAGAGTGAAAAATGTAAGAAAAGTGCATGGAGAAGTGGGTGGAGCTGTTGTGAGAATAAGCCAGATTTGTTTTGGTGGAGCTCTGACAAGCATGTCTCCTGGCATGTTTGTTGAGACATACTTGTCACATTAGTGGTGTTTGTTTTGATTTGAATTTGGTGTAGCGGGTCATAGTCTGACCTGCTTGACCTGCCAATCGTTAGCTAGCAAATACAGCAGCAGACCCATAAGATGATCTACACTGCGTAAATCAGAAACAGGCAGAAGTTCTTGAATCAGTTCATCCCCTCTGTATAATAAATTAAAAGGAAACACAAAACGGAAATCCTTGTTTGGTTTTGACGTCTCTATATATAGTTTTACAGCTCCAGGAATAAAACTTGCCAAGGAACACAGAGTGTTGGTCAGTATTTAGCAATGAGTGAACCTCAAAAGACTTGGAGTTTGTGTTTGGTCCTGATAAACATCAACACTTTAAATGGTTATCAGAAATTCTTGGATCTTTAAACCTGGACTCTCTTGAGGAAAGGCTTCCCTGTGAGATTGCAGACCCAGACACAACCCAAGGGTGCGGAGATGACTACAAACATAAAATAATGGGGAGTAGTTAATTAAATTGTTTTCTAATCATATAAAAGGCTCACTTCAAGCTTTATGTGAAAGTTCCTTGGTAGGGCTTATTTTATCCATAAGCCCTTTATTTTAAAAAGCCCTACAGAATTCTATAATAATGGTCAAAAACACTAAAGTGCTAGTATTGCATTCTAGTCTATTAAGGTTCTCATGCTGCTGCAAGCTGTCGATGGCATCAAGATTATGCTTGGCCCTTATGTGGGTGCATAAGGGGTCGAGAGCATGCCACCACCTTCCTACTTTTCCCATGCAGAAGCCAGGCACAGTGGCCTTCCTTCTGCTCAGTGAGTGCATGAGGATAGTGCTATCAGCAGGACTAGCCTCTCCAAAGGAGATGGCGAGCAGGCCCCACCCTTTATGCATCAGTGAGCAGAGAAAAGAAGTGGGCACTGCCCCCTTCAAGAGGGATCTATAGGAGTTGTGCAATTCCTACACGCCCCTACAGACTCCTGCCTTGTGTAGTCAGTTGCACCCATACAAAGAGGGCATGTAGCGTTAACAGAGCAGAACTCTCCACTTTCTCGGGTCAGCGGCAGGGTTTTTACTCCCCTTTGCTCAGGTGCAAATGCAGTGAAGAATCAGGCTGGTTGGGGAAGTGGTGTGTCTTGACCTCCAGTGCAGGGTTGTGCATTAGAAGTGCAAGTAAGCCCCAAATGCAGAGGCCTAAATCCTGAGCTACGCACCATTCCCTCTGTACTGCGCCTATCATGCAAAGGGTCCAAAAAGCAGATGCATCTGCTTAGGAGGGGACTTCTCTACTGCCCCCTGGTAGGCCTGGCATATGACTTAGGGAAGGGAAGGGCCGGCAGGGTCCATGGTCAGAGTTCACTGCATTGTGGCCGTCCCTGACTGGTGGAGTGCTCCTAGGTGGAGCCATAACTAGCCATGCATAGATTAGAGGCTGCTATAATATAGGTTGGAGCCAATACTGATGCAGAACGAGTCTCAGGAACAAGGCATTACAATCAGGTGCCCTCCGCCCCTTCAACTGTGACCACAGTCTCCTGGGCATGACTGAAAATCCGAGCTTTAATATTTAACAAGAATATTTTTAATTTAGTTATTCCTATTAATAGTATACAATATGTATAGGTAGGTCTAAAAATACACTACGGAATTTCCCTACTGGAAATTCGAGCTACCATTATTCATCCATCTTCTAGGTGTTCCATATGGCAACTAGATTTTGGAAGAGAGCAACGGGATTTTTTGAACTTTTGGTTTCTCCAGAGACTAGCAGAAGTATTGTAATGGAGTCTATTGGAATTTCCACTAAAAATCTTACTCTGAATGTGCAGCATTAGAGATGGGCTGAATTGGATCAGAAAAACTGAAATACTGCTACACCTGGCAGTGCTAGAGGCCAGTGGGTATTAGATGTTATTTTAGGGCTTTAAATTTCTAACATGAAAAAGCATGCAGATATAATCACTATGCACCAGAACTTCAAGGTGCTGCCAGTGGGAGATGCAGGGCCTTGGCAATAGATACAGTTAAGTAGCACTGAATGAAAGGTAGATTCAAGTTTTTAAGAGTGCATAATGTGTAAATACCCTAGAAACTAATGAGAGAACATTATTTTTCATTTTCTTTTTAAGGAAAATATCCTTTAGCTTTCCTTCCAAGATAGAGTATTGTGCATCAAAGAATCTGTGATGAAAGCTTATATATAATGAAAGTAAATGGTCTGTCCTTAATTCATGCATGAAAAACCCAAATTTGGCAAGAGTTTCAAATGCAGCTTGAATGAAGGTGTACTATATTTGGAACTACTTACTAGTCCCACTCTGTGTTTTGTGGGGGCACAGAAAGCCTTTCCTAGAACTTTACAGAAAGAGGTCTGTTATGTGAATAGAGATTCAAATAAAACCCTTTGCTTTGAATGTTTCAGTTCCCCCACAAGATGGCGCCATGGTATTTCATATAATTGTCAACTAGCGGACTTTGGTTTTGATAGATCTGTATAATAATCTTGATTTGACAGGATTAGATTCACAGTGGCAATGGGTTACGCAGAAAGGTCACGTTTCTTTCTTTATAAAACTCCACGTATTTTACAACATGCCTGTCAAGCTTTTACTGACAAGACATGATGGGAAATAAGTGAGATATATAAACTGTATCGAAAGAAAGGAGGGGGGACCAGGAAGGAGCCAGGATGATCTGATAGTCTCTCCTGGAAGGTGTGTACACATATGTCCTGGGATCTCACCCCCACTTTGAGCTTTTGGGTTCAAAGATGGGGACCCGCATGTATTCTGCCACCATGTCATGGGGTCTCACCCCCACTTTGAGCTTGTGGGTTCAAAGATGGGGACCCGCATGTATTCTTCCCCCACCCTAACCCTTAGGGTAGGATTCCTTCTCGCTGCCACCACCCGATTATTCGGTGAATCGGGACACCCCTGTTTCCCCCCTGTCTCCCTTCAAAGACACTCCCTGGGAACACAGATCAATTCACAGAGGAGGAACCTTCCCCCTCCCCTCTCTTCCCTCTCTCCAGCCTGCTCCGAAGAGAGATACCTGGATTCAAACGCCTTGAATCTCTACACACAGGGAAGCAGCCCACTTCCCCCTCCCCTTCCCCTGAATTTCCCCAAGGGAAGGAATTAACCAAGTCCAAAGAAAAGAAAAGAATTTATTAAGAGAACAAAAAGAAAATACAGAATCTCTATGAGCCCAAGCTGGACACTCATAGGGTATAACCGTATCAATCTTTGGAGAGAATTCCCCCTCCCCCCTTTCTCAGTCAAAGCAAAATCAGCAAACAGGAATAAAGCATTTCCTTTAGCAAACACACAATTGTAAATGTAGAAAACAAATCATAAGACTAATTCGCCTTTCTAATTAATACTCACTATTAATTAGTAGAAACTACTCCAGGAGAACTTGGAGACATGACTGGCCTTTCTTAGATTCAAAAAGAGAACTCTCACAAAGAACACAGACAAAGGCTTCCCTCCACAGAGATTTGAAATTACCTCGTCTCTGATTGGTCCTTTGGTCAGGTGGTCACCAGGTACTGCATGTTAACCCTTTACAGGTAAAACAGACTTTAACCCTTAACTATCTGTTTATGACAACATAACTTTGCTCTCTTTATCTTTCATTGTTGTAACCATTGTCTTACAGCAATTTGGGCAAGGGCATCTCCAATGACTATCTATAACAGTGCATCCTTTGCTTCCTTTGGAGCAGGTTGGGAAAGGGGAAAAAATCACATAGAGGAATTTTGTGTTTACAAATTCCAAAGATGTCTTTTTGCTGTATGGCCTATTGGAGGTACTTCTACACCCTAAGAATTGAAGCTGGGTCTTCCAAGCCAACACCTAACCACTGAACCATTCTTCCTCCCTTCCATGGCTAAACTCCATTTCGAATTATCAGTCTGAGATGGGCATTTCTGGCACTTGGCCTTTTTTAAAAACACCCTCCCTGACTGCCTCAAACCGATGAGCAAGAAAAGAATCCTCTGCTCCCTCACTGCCTCTATGCTCCACATGTCCTCCAGCATCACTGGCAACCACAGAGGGCTGGATTGCAGACTCTGCCCCTGGGAAATTAGTGTTGCCAACTCTTGTTTTGGCCCCTGCTGGAGCCAGTCTCGGAATGATGTGAGAAGCTCCAGCCTTCACGGGAATTTCAGCCCCGACAGGAGGGAATAACCTTGTCTGATTGGCTGCCTTGCCCACTTGCCCACCTCCTGGGGAAGAGCAGCTAATCAGGGCTGCTGGAGGAAACAGGCAGAACTCTCCTCCTTCCTCTTAGGAACCAGCGGACTTTCTGGGGGAGGGGAAGGGAAAAAGGAGCAGCAAGATCCCAGTGGCTCAGCTCCCTCCTCCCCCTCCCTTCCAGTGAAAAATGGCTCAGTCTGCCCCTCCCCGTCCATGCAACACCAGGGCTGGGATAGGGAATGGGCTGTGTAGAATGCCAGGAGGGAAGGGCAGAAGGGCACCCCTCTGCAGCTAAACCCCCACACCTGGGTGTGGATAGTCAAGAACCCGAGGAGCTGCAGAAGGAGAAGAGGTGCACTGAGGGGCAAGGGCAGCTGCAGAGGGACTGGGGAGGGGGGTGGGAGCACAAAACTCATTAGAAGTTTGGGGAGAAACTGGAAGCTCTGCACCATCAGGCAGCCAGCAAGATCCCTGGGGCCAGCATCACCTCACGGTATACATCTGGGACAGCTGGTGACATTGTAGCTGTCAGACACACACTGGGGGAAGGGGGGGTCAAAAATCAAAAGACAGACCAAAAAAACAAGACAACTTTTTTTTTTCAAAGTCGTGGGTTTGGGGTTGGCAATACTGGGAAAGAGCCAGGTGTAGGCAGGTTAAGTTAGCAGTTACTGTATTTCCTCTACTGAATAGGGATGGCTGCAGAGCTGAGGAGACTGACAGAAGCTTCAGCAGTTTTGAGGCATCTCGTGAAACCATTTGGTTTGCTGCTCCACACCCCACAATGTAACCGACTCGTGGTCATTTATCACACTGGTGTGTGCAGAGCCAGCCTACAGATTTTGGGGAGGGCTAGCAAAAATGATTCTGTGAGGTACACCCTCCAAATTTAACTGCCTGATTTTACACACAAAGAGAATCCTTGGATCCTCCACGCTGCCCCAGTATTCTGTTGCAGAACTGGAGCCAGCTGTATTATGACAGGTGTGGCAATTGCCTGCACAATCCTGGACAAACATTATTGAATTACATGCACGTATCTTAAGAGCTCATTGTATTAGAAGTGCAAGTGTTTGTGTTGTTTTGGATTGGATTGTAACTTGCATAAGGAGACATGACTAATGTAAGCCTTGGGAAGTGTTACGAGCATCAAAGGACTCTTTTCAACAATAGGCTGAGACAAGAATGAACTGTTAGTTGAGTAGATTTCTAGGAAATACTTGGGAGGAGGGGACTGCAAATGCCCACCTCCAGACCTGATGTTTCAAAGCTCCATCCTGGGGAGGGGACCTTTGTCTAGGAATTAGCTATTCCCAAAATCAAAAGGCCCAAAAAGCATAGAGGAGGGACTCTTGGAGTCCTGGGTATGCTTGTTCTGAGCTAACAGCTGTTATGAACCTGTGATGACAGAAAACCCCCTTGGTGGGGTTTGAAGGACTGTTTGCTGGCCAGAGCCCTAAGGAGTTGGAGTGATCTCTGGTAAGCTTATTAGCACGCGTGTAGGTTCTTTTTATTGTTTTTATGTTTTCTCTGTAATGCCTTTACCATACGAATACATGGGCTGGTTTAGAAAGAGCGGTGTGGTAACTTCACCGTGGCAGCAATTACACCCTTTACTGTCTCTGAGGAGAAAAGCAGAGCAGGCTGGCTTACTTTCCCCTTTGCTGGGGAATTCACAGCGTAGGCAGGGAGCTGTGCATCCTGGAAAAACCCTGGTCCAGAGGAAGAGAGACGTGTCTCTCCACACAGGCAAGATGATGGCTGAGGAGCCAGAGGCCTAACTGTGTCTGCCCTTGCTGGATCATGAGGGGGAAAGACAGATGCAGTTGCCCTGAACTGTGACAGTATGTTCTGTACAACCCCAGGAATGGTTTTACATTTTCAAATCTATTTTTGCAAGGAAAAGACACTTACTGGTACTTCTTTTCAGTGAAAGCTGAGTTTTTTCTTTACCTTTCTGGTTTTCTCCAAATCAGAAGGGCACATGCCCATGAACAGCCCAGAGCCTGAAGTCTGGCTCTGAACATGGCCCAGAGATGGTAATAAACAGCTGCAGGGCCGTCTTTGGGCTGTATTACAGTGCTAACTCAAGCTACAAAATATATAAAACTCACAGATTTTCTGTGGAAAGGGAAGGCCAAAGCCAGCTATGAAAATGGCCTTAACCAGACTTTCTTGGATAGATCGCCAAAATGAAGAGCGTGTGTTGCATGTTCTGAGTTAGTGCTTCCTGTGCTACTGAAAAGGACCTAAAATGCATTCCCAGGTTGAAGTATAGAGGAATCTATCTATGGTCAAAGTTGTTGTGCTTTAACTTGCAATGTATTTGGATCCCTCTCAGCAGCACAAGGGTGTACACCGTCCCCTTATGCTCACCTGAAGCATTAACTGAGATGTTTCTAAATATTCTGGAGTCAATGGTACTGCTCCAGGTTCTAAGCATTGCGTGTCAGGAATCAAGGCCTGCAAAAAAGCCAGTCTCCAGGCAACCTAACAAGTGCAGCTAGCCTGGAGTAGGCTACTTGGCTGGCGACACTTCCTGATTGGCTGGAAGAGTCAGCAGACTGCCTCTTAAACCCAGCAGTAGCAGTTCAGTAGATGCTCAGAACATTTGCCCATGGCTGTGATAGAGCCTGTTCCTACCTGGGACACAGCCTTGCCTTACTTCAGGTAACCTGGTTCTGACCCTTGGTTCTGAGTCCTAACTTCGGCTCTGACCTCTGGCCTCTGACTCTGGCTCGGACCCTTGGCTCCAATCCCTAACTATAGACTCCTGCTCTAACCACTGGTTACTGACACTGTGGAGCTGATTCTGGGCCCTGCTATAGGCCTCATTCTGGTGTCTGCAAAGGCGTCACAAAGGAGTCTGGGCAGCATGGGGCCAATGCAAGCAGCCTTAGTTACACTAGTGGGTAGATGCCTAGTGGGTAGAACACCTTTGGGACACAGGAGACGTGAATTCTATTAATGGCTGTGCCACTGACCTGCTGGGTAACCTTGGGGAAGTCATTTCAGTTTGGCACCTCAGTTTCCCCATCTATAAAATGGGGATAATGATACTTTCCTCTCTTGTGAAAGGCTTTGAGATCTTCTGATGAAAGCACTGCTATACACAAGCTAGGTATTATTTTTATATTATTATTAAATAGCTCAGCCTCACAGACTCTGGTGTCAAGAGTGTGCCGGGGTAGGATCTATTGTCCAACACAGCAGGCCAGAATCCAGATGGCACAATGTAGCATAAAGCCATTCTTGCCCCCTCCTATTCTTGTGGCTGCATCCTCGGTGCTGTTCCTTTCAGAAGACACAGCACAGGATCTACCACTATGTTTTTCATAGTAAGTGTTTGCAGGATTAGGGTTCTTATATTATTCATTTTTTCAATCAGTGGTGTTGTCTGAAATGGCTTCAGAGGTTTCAATTGCTATTAGCTCCTGAACTAATGAGGAGATTCTCGTGTAATTTTTCAGAAAACTCCTTCTGTGCCCAAAGAGAGACATACATGGTATTATTCATGCATAAGAAGCAAAATTAATTTACACTTCAAATGCAAATGTCAGTTCAGCCTTAGCTAGCTGTTTCTCCATAATATGTGCACATAATGTTTTCATTTTAAAAGAAATAACTAAGACAGGAGACTTTCTTATTGCTTATTTAATTGTAACATATTATGCCAAAATATGGATATTTTAAGATTTTGCTCAACTACTTCATAACATATTTGACCTACAGCAAATCTATAAACTGCTTTCAAAATATGAAATGTAGTCAACCCTCAACCTATATATATTGTATTTTGGCTATGCTATTATAGTTTATAGTAGTGGCTTCCAGACTTTAAAACTTACCCTGCCATAACTAATAACTCAAAAGTAATTGGTGTGCATATTTAATATTAATCAGTGTAGTTATAATGGCTTCTTATTCAATACTATAGTCTAAAGCAACCATCATGTCAGGTGATCCCAGCCCATGTCCTACTAGTAGTTCGTATCCCACTTTGACATTTCAGTATCACTTTCAGTGTTAGACCTGCTGGCTTATGGAACATGGTTCTCAGAAATGATACCTCAGTAAATGAAACGGTTCCTGTTGGCTAGTGCTCGTGAGAATAACCAGTCTCTTGCTCTGCCATCTGGCTATGGCTGTCACTCTGATTATTCTCAGCCGAGAGACCATATTCCTCATCCTGAATACCCTGAGCTGATTGGTAACTGCCAGGCTGATCATTCTGGTAATCCTCATAGGACTGGTGACTATCACTCCTGCTTGAATTTTGACTGTCAGACGACTGGCTTCTGTCATCATTGTTGCCATGAAAGCTCTTAGCTGACTGGTCCTTTTTATCATGACAAATGCCCTTTCTCCTTAGGCCTCTATCACTCCCTTGACATGCCTTGGCTGTGTATTGTCTGTCAGTTCCAGTATTGTTCTTCTTGCTCTTTTCATTAGTCTTTATAACATTTCCATCATTACCAAGGACATAAAAAGTATGAATTTCATCAGTTTTCTTAATTTTATTAAGATGCTCACTGTGATCTTGAGATGCACGGAGTCGAGTATCATCTTTGCCCCTAATATACTTGTGACTAATGTTTTCTGTCTTTGTAGTGGGAACTCTAGCGCTGGTCTTAACATTGGCACCATTTCCAGGGGCTTTACTGTAACTGGTACCTCTTTCTGTCAAATCATTTTTGCCATCTCTAAATCTAATCCCAGTAATGGTTCTCCCCTTTTCTGGAGCTTCTGTGTAACTAATTCCCAATTTACTCTCATAGGCATTTCCATTACTCTTGTTAACATCACTTCTATCTTTGTTGTGTGTCTCGGTGAAACCAGGTCTCTCCACATGACTACTAACGCTCACATTAATAATGCTCCTTTCACCTTTATCTTTCTTAAGTGATTTGGTGACATCGGGTTCCTGTATGTGACTGCTAACCTTCCTGCTAGAGATATTATTTCCACCTTTATCTTTTTTATGTTTCTTGGTGGAGCCAAGTCTCTCTCTCTGGCTACTAGCTCTCCCACTAATGTTATCTTCCCCTTCCTCTTTGATATGTGCTTCAGTGACATCTGGTTCTTCTGCACAACTACAAGCCCTCCCACTAAGGATATTAACTTCACCTTTTTTATGTTCTTTGGTGAAACCAGGTCCTTCCACGTGACTGCTAGACTTCCCCTTAATTGTCTTAACTTTGTCTGTGGCTGGAAGATACGTGTAATCCTCTGTGCCTTCTGTGTCAACTCTGGCATCGTCCATTTTTTCTGGAATATCTGTAGAACTATTGCTGGTGGCAACATCCTCTTCATCTTTGTCTAGAAAGCCTGTGTAACCACTTCCCTCATTGCCAGGCTCTCTATCTTTGGTGCCATCTTGGTCTGAATAACCAGTACTTTCTGGGTCCTGACTCGTGCCTTTGTTTTTCTTAGAGCTATCTCTAGCACTATCACTGACCTTGGCTTCATCTTTTTCTCCAGTGACATTAGAACCAGTACTGTCTGGTTCATTCTTACTGGTTAGTCCAGCTCCATCTTTGTCTTTATCTTTCCCCAAAACTTCTGTGTGACCAGTGCCCCTTGTATCCTGCTGACCACTACCTCTGGCATGGTGGGCATTAACAAAAATGTGGTCTAGAAAATCTAGGTCACCACTGCCCTCTATGTCAGCAATAATATTCCCAGTAGTAATCTCAGTGCCATCTTTGTGTATAATGACCTCTAAGTGATGATGGGTGTCCCAGCTGCTGGTGTTTCCATTAACTCCAATAAATTTCTGTCTGCTATCAGAAATGCTTCTGTTCTCGGATGTTCTGGCAATTCCATTTTCACCAATGTATTTCTGGTCTTCACCTCTCTTTTGTATCCTGGAGTCTTCTTCTGTAAGCTTTGTTAATTTGTCTCCGTTGTTAAACCGGTGAGTAGAAACATTGCTTTTATTATTTTCCTCTTCTTTCTAAATTGTGGTATAAAAGTGAGATGGTTGATTTGATCAGAGAATATTCTTATGCAATATTAGATATATAAACTCATTATATGTACATGTTTTGTATCTATTGTTTATCTATATACATAAACATACACACACATTTTTGTTGTGAATTTATTATCTGGATAGTACTGGCAACTGAAATAACGTATTTATTCCCAGAACACATTCAGCACAGACAGTGGCAGTAGACTCTTCCACACTGTGCCCTGGTAATGTGCATCCAGTCTGATCTCGAGGCAAGGAAGGCATTCAGTTCTTCACCATAAAGGGGGGGACGAAGGGTGGATGGGATGGTCCTTTAAGAAAGTAGGTTCTAGCCCCACCTGGGACTAGCCTTCAAATGAATATAAGCAATATACTGTGAGAATAGTAGGTTTGCTTTATTAATGGGTGAGCTTCAATACAAATTAACCTCATAGTCAGTCATTACTAGTCAATCATTGAACCACCGAGGCATCTATAAATGTGCAATGACTTCAGTACAATTACTCATGAGCTTAAAGGGTACAACACAGGAACTTAGTTGTTTGTAGTCTAACCTTTGACTTCTGCATTTTGAACTTTACAATATGTTTTGCACAGGATTATTTTATATAAAATAAATAGTAATGTCATATGCTAGTCCTTGCATCTTGGCATTAATCAGTTGATTTTAAAATAAACAGGCACAGTACACTTCCATTCTTTGTGACCAAACTTACTTTCCACACGAAGCAGGTGTGATGTCACAAATAGAGGAGTCCCTAATTCTTCAGAGGGCTATGGGCACTTTAAGGACAAAGATGGCAATAATAAATCACTAGCAACCAAAATATAACAATTGTAATCAGGAGAAATCAGAAAATGTAACAGAATCTGTTTAGAAAGAATTTTACTTAGAAAATTGCCTATGAAGTGTTGGCTACTCTTCAACCACTGGACTCCTAAGGACAATGTGAAAATTGTGGTTTCTTCAGTTGCAATTCTCCTATTCTGTTACCTACACACATACTAAAGAAATATCAATTTAGAGTTCTCTTACCTTTATCTGTGTCTGATTTTTTCGGATTGAAGATGCGTACACATACTTAAATATATAATACCCATGCTTGAGATTATGGCCTCTCACCAGTATCTAGGACAACAGAATATGACTTTAAAAACTTAAATATTATTGAAGAAGTTTTCTGTTTTAATTACAGTTCAGTGCCTTCTATTTATTTCAATCAAGTCTGTTCGTATCACTTTGAATGATGTAAGTGACTTGTGAGATGACAGCCATATGACCACGAGGGGGCATATTTTGTCTTCTGCAGAACATCATTGCAGGATGGATAATAGCCATGTTCATCTGAATAGGGAATTATTTAGTTTATCTCTTTTATTATGGATTTGTTTTCAACTCTCACCTTGTGCTTTCATTTAGAATTTGGACTTTCTCTGTTAGGCAAAATAAGAGTTCAGTCACTGGTGGTAAACAAACTAGTTAAATTTGTCTAAGATCCAAATTGATTGAAATAATAGGAGGAAATTACATGATTTTTAATATAAATAATTTAGGTCCTGTGAGAGGTAATAGGGTTTTTTCTTCCATTAATATTTATTTGTTTCTGGTAGTGCTCACAATGAGTTGTGACAAACACAAACCCTGTAGAAATACAAAAGAAGACACAGGGGCCTCTTACAGGAGTGGGTAGGTGAGGTTCTGGCCTGCAATATGCAGGAGGTCAGACTAATGATCATGATGGTCCCTTTTGACCTTAAAGTCTATGTGTCTGAGTCCTTGCCTAGACAAATTTACTGTTTCAAAACAAACAATTCAAGCTATATATTCAGCTATATGCAATTAATAATGCAGCCTTTACAATCCTAAGTAAATCTCCTTATCAACAACTAGGCCTAGGACCTCTAAAACCTTCGTCAATCTATTCATCTATGGTTCAAGAAACTCGTGCCTGTACTTCAACTATAGAAACAAGGTTCAGGGTGAACACTCCCTGCAAAACATTTAAGCATGTGCTTAAGTCCATCCCTGTTCAACAAAAGGGTTAAGCTTTAGTGCTTTGCTGAATAGTGATGGACTGCTGAATTGGGGCCTGTATTTGTAGTGAAAATGGAGCGGGTCCACTCCTTTTGCTTAGGGAGAAGATACAATAGAGTTCAGTGTAGAGAAAATTTAAAGGTTGCAAATTTGTCCTGTCCAGGGAGGCGATAGAGACACTGGTGTCGGAACCAGGAGAGCCAGGGAGCCATGTCCCAAGAAATATAAGCACAGAATTCATGTCCCCTGCAGATTCCCCCTCACTACCCTGCAGAATAATAGATTCTGCCAGGGAGGCTCTGCAGTAACACCTTTCACCCACCAGGGGCTGCTGTAGCACCAGAAGAGAGGGCAGCTGGTTCACTGCCAGAGCAGCCAGCCATGGAGAGGGAGGGGGCACTTTGGCCTTGTCCCTCCCCCCGCCACCCCCCCCCCCCCACACACACACACTTCTGCAAAGGTTCCAGCTCCCTTGGATAGAGACAGTTCTTGACTTTTGCTCTTGTCTGGATTCACCAGGATATTTTCCCTTCCACCATAGATCTTTCTGAACTGGCCCTCCAATGTTCCTATACAACACGGTGGTCTAAGAACCCTGTGAAATTTCAGTCTCCTTTCCCAGTGCTCTCTTGGCTAACTTGAAGAAGAATACGTTTTTTCTAAATACACATCCCCACCTTACTCCCTGCCCCATATCCACACACTTACTAACAACACTTTAGGGAAATTAGATTTCTGTTAGGATAATAACTGAGTTTACCTTGTGGTGTTTGCTGCAGTTCTCTTTGGCTTTTCCAGAGTGTGACTGAAACGCCTGAGAGGAACAAAAGAGCAAAGCTATCAGGTAATGGGTTCTGTACTACAACTAAGGGATTCTCTACAGATGTTCTGAAAAATGTAATTCGCTGTAGTTAGACTTTCATAATACATTGTACTATCGTGCCCACGCTGCAACTTACAGCCACGATTTTGTTCCTGGCTAGAGGGTTGGCCCCATTAATCACTTACAAGTAATAACATTTGGTTTGTATCCACCCAACAACTTTTGTGCCATAATTGTGTGTTTGCATTCACAATAAACAATCTGCCTCACCATGTTTTTGAATGCATTCTGGGTGACGAATCACACAGTACCTTGGGAGCAGTTACATATGCTTTGGAAAATGGGCAATTTATGAATATATGGACCAAGCACAAGAAACATACACATGCAAATGACTGCTCTTCTGGATAGGAGACTTGCCATAGCATTGTGGAGACTGGCCAGTAGCACTGAGGGCTGCTCCCTCTCTGAGTTTGGGAGCGATTGTACTGGAAGTGAGAGTTTCAATAAAGAGAGCCCCACTGACTACTGCTAGTAGTTCTGTACTTA
This sequence comes from Mauremys reevesii, assembly GCF_016161935.1. Taxonomy (NCBI): domain Eukaryota; kingdom Metazoa; phylum Chordata; order Testudines; family Geoemydidae; genus Mauremys; species Mauremys reevesii. The sequence goes on along the minus strand of NC_052627.1, from coordinate 21,201,476 downwards.
TTTTTGTGTCCCCATAGCGCTTTTGTGTTCCTGTAGCGCTTAGGAGCCGAGTCATGGACCAGGATCCCATTGAGGAAGGTGTTATACTAGATGGGCAAGACTTGGATGAGATGCTCTGTGCCAGGTTATTCAGAATGTTAATTGGGGAAGGGAGGGAAAAGAGGAGTGAATTCTTGGGAGCAAGGATGTGTGCTTATGTTAGTTTGCCTGTCCTCCTGGACTAACCTGGTGTCAGACAATAATTTCTTTAGGTGCAATAACAAATTAATTCTTATTTAACAGCATTCCTCAGTCTTTTTTAGGCATCTGACAGGATTTGATACAAGGGAATCAGACCAATGTTATGGGTGCTCATACGCATTACTGGAGTGTGACAGGTGGTAAATGGCTTTTCTGACACTGCAGGCTGCTGCAAAAAGATGCCTGTAAAGTGCAGTGATGATGCTTCTTTTTCCTAATAACTGAGGGATAGCTGGTGGAAGTTCTATAAGTCTTGAAAGTCTGAGATGACTTAGCTGGAGTAAACTGGTGTAGCACCATTCACTTCAGTGGAGCAATGCCAATTTACATTAGCTGAGACTCTGGCCCATGGTATCCATTTGGGAGGGAAGGTAGTGGGAACCATTTTTATTATATATCAAATGTCACAACAGGTGTCAGCAACTGGTGCAACTCCCTGGTGCTGAAAACTGCATACGTGTAGCTAGGATCCTTCCATGTTTAAGACCATTGCAGAAACATGATTGAGCCATGTACAACTGGCTTATGATAGATTATGCATCAGGGATAGTGTTCCTATAAGGTAGGCAAAGAGTAGTGGCCTCATCACATGGGAGATGGCACCCTGAGGTGTCTGGCCACACACAGTTATGGGAGGACGGAGGGCTAGTCTAACCAGCTACAGAAGTCTAGTGATGTGTGCCCATCCCTCACAGCAAAGTAGCCATGGGCCTAAATTGACTGCAATAAATTTCACAGTAAACTCCATATTGGGTGGAATTTTCAAAAGCACTCAGTGTCAATCAGCCTAACTCTGCTCCCATCAAAATCCGTGGTAAAATTCCCCTTAACTTCAGTGAGAGCAAGGTTAGACCATTGCCTGGAGCGTTTGAAAATCCTTCCCATGCTGTTTAAGTACTTTAGTGACTACCATGTGGCACTGAAACTAGCAGACAAGGAACTCCCTTGAGCATCAACACTCAGTTGCTGTGATTTTAACAAAAGGTAAAAAACAAACTGACCAGAATAGTATGAAAGCCATTAATATGGGGTGAAACTACTGTAAAAAGGCAACTGGTAAAACAATTGTCTAACTACTTTCCTTTGTGTCATTGTACTCCTCTACATGGCAATTTCAAATTAAATACCGTCAAAATGGACCCATTTTTGAGTAAGTGGAAGTTACCTAGAAAAATGTTCCAAAATTTTGAATTACTAGTGAATATATTCAAATGGAAAAATCCCATAGATGTTGAATAATTTGTTTGAAAAATATAATGGAATGCATTAAATAAATTATTGAGCGAATATTATTTAACCAGCTCTATTTGGAAACGGTAAGCACTGTAACTACCTTTGTCAAAATTCTGCTGTAACATACATCCCTCCCTCCAGGCAATCTATTGAAGATGATTGGGTTGTACAGGGTATAAGTCAGACAGTAATTTATACATATTATGGGCCTTAATTCTACCCTAATAGATTAGTTCCTATCCTGCTCAACCCCATTAGGAGTTGCAACCATGTATTTAAGGGCAGAATTTGACCATGTATTTAAGACGTTGGGTTTTGCCATTATATTCCAAATATATTGTTGTTGGGAATAGTTCATGGCAAAAAATTACAAAACATTTTAAACACAGAAGATTAATAAACACTTTTATCTTAGTTTATCTTTTGTTTTAACAATATTTCAGGCCCACAAAATGAAAGGGATCTAGGAATTCACTGTAAAGATGTTTGTTCCATCTACCTCATTGTGATTAATAACTTGGGCATACTTCTTCAGCAGTTTGCCTTTTTATTAGTCTCCCCAGTGCTTATATAAAAAGCAAATGAGCCTGATCCAAAACCCATGGAAGTTCATGGAGAGATTCCTACTGACTTCAGTGGGCTTTGGATGAAGACCTGCAAAAAGTCTTGATCTGCAAAAAATGACATTAACGTGATCTATTAGACAACTGTGTTATGAAGTCCATTGTATTGCTTGGTTCACTTCAGTTACTGTGACTATAAAAAGCTGTGGCACTTAGATAGAGGCTTGTCATAAGAAAACTGGAAAAAAAATAATTTCCACCAGTGGCATTGAAACCTCCTAATATCTGCCAGGATATGGTCAATGTATGGTGTTTGCTTTGTTTCACAAAACGACTGAACAAACATTTGGAATGTAAAAGACACCTGCCAGAGTAAGTGTTTTCCCTGGTTCTTTGTTATTTTTTAATTTAGGAGCCCTACAAATGCAGAAATGGTGATGTTGGCAATTCTGATCCCTTCTGACTGTGCTGTGACAGGTTACTGTCTCGTGCCATGCTAAATATACATCTAGAAGCCAAAGAAAGAAATACTCACTGGTTCAGCACAGGCTACGCTAAAGAGACACAGACACAAGAGGGAAACTTTCATCTTCAGAGATTCCTAAGGACATAGAGCAATAAATTATTTGACACGTGTTTTTATCTCAAATATAAATTGTAGTATTCCATGACAATTAGTGTTGCATACAGGAGGGCAGAACTTCCTGAAACCTCAAAATGGGGCCTGTTTGAATTTCTTTTTGGGTGAGAGGGAATAAAAGAAGGAAAGTAATTAAAGCGTTCTTCCAGCTGGCTTCACCTAGTTTCATTTTTCTAGAGCTGTGCAGTGAATCATCATAAGCACTATAAGAAGTGTCTGTAGGTGACTTACAGTAACTTCCTCAGAAGTAAAACACTTGCTCTGAAGACACTGGATGTCTGAGAACATGGAATCATTCTCCCCTGAATCTCTGGTTCTCTTACACTCCAGAGCAGTAGTGACCAAAGGCAGTTCAATGGTGATTAACTTACCTAGGTGTCCCTTATGTGCTCTGACCTTTGGTACCTAACCCTGCCGTGGCTCTGTCTCTCTCAGAGAAGCCTGTAATGGCAGGGGTTGTTGTTGTTTAAGAACAAAGTAATATGGTGTGTGTGTGTGTATCTTACAATGTGTAGTATATGTAGGGTGACCAGACAGCAAGTGTGAAAAATCGGGACCGGGCAGGAGGGTAATAGGCACCTATATAAGAAAAAGCCCCAAATATTGGGACTGTCCCTATAAAATAGGGACATCTGGTCACCCCAAGTATATGTCAGCTCAGTGTTATAGTAATATAGTTTTGTGTCTGACATTAAAGTTATTTCAGGTATTGTTATACACCCCTTGTTAAAGATCAGTTTTTATGGAAGAGGTTCTGGGGAATGTTGTAAACAAATAAGTACATTAACATGTGTAAGGAAAGAAATATAATCATAACTGAAGTAATTAATTTAGCATGTGCTTCATTATCATTCTAAATTAATCTATTGTAAAAAGCTTTCACTAATATTATCTCTTCTGAGTGCTGCTAATTGCTGGACCAAAACTAATAAAAGCCAGGTGCCAAGTGTCTGTGATATATATCAATAGAAACACAAATCATTTGTTTATTAATGCTTGTTAGCATATTCCCTTTGTCCTGCTTGGTCATTGGTGGATTACACAGGTCTAGTCCATACATTATTCTTGTTACAGTAATGCTTATATATAAAACACCTGCAGAAAAACCACACTGTACCACTTATATACAGACATGTCTATATATTATATGCTGTTTGGCATGCATTAAGCAAATTATGCACTGCCTAGACTAAGTTCAGCTACTGTTTATCAGCTTCATTTCACTAGTCAATAGATTTACGCTTGCAGGGAAAAATTAAATGTTAAAAGGCAATAGGGCAGTGGGGCAAGGGAAATTACCTTTTTATCTTCAGAATGCAAGATCTCTTCAGCAGACTTTGTAGGCTTTGTGCACTTTGCTGAAATGTATAGTTTGTTATAATTTCCTGTAGCCAATCAGCTCTTGCTACCTTAGCACCAGCAAACAGTTTGTCAGAACTAGAAGTGCCCACAGATAACTGCGGGGGGTAATTTTACTCTAAAAATGTTTTTGTGGTAAAAGGCAGCTATCAAATGTTCCATCTAGTTGAATAAACGGAAAGTACAGTATATAAATATCTATTTTGAAGTTTAAACTGTTCAGTAATTAGGATAGATTTTAGGACTTGTGCTTCCACTTATGTGATAAGAGGTGTGTGGCAACTTTCAGCATGTTTACCACAGAAGATACATGGAAGGGAATGAAGTTAAAGACAAGGGAGTGTTGTCAAATAGTCAGAGCAGGAGACTGTGGGTCGGGCCTCCATTCTAATCTATTTACAGCTCTGCCATGAGCATGCAATGTTTGATATTGGTGATATCACTTTATATACCAGGCCTCACTTTTCCCATCTGTTAAATGTATATAATATCTACCTACTTTAGAGGGGTGATTTCATCACCTCTTCAGCCCTTTTAGATCCTCAGACAAAAACGCTATATATAAGAGAGATGAAGTTGTGCAAAAGTTAACTTTTTGTTTTCATCTGAAAAATACTCCCCATTCCCAGTGATTTCACCTCTTCTCTAATTTAGCTTTATCTGCTATTTGGACAAAATGGCTATTTTCACAATGAAAGTATGTTAAAAGCGTATATTTACATGTCTCTTTGATGCAGCTGCTATGTTTATTTGAGAAGCAGACTCATTTTTGCGCCTTTTAGCTTGGAAAAAGACCTATGTTTGCTTGAAAATTAGGTCATTGTCAATGAAAAATGGTCATGTTTTGCTTTTAAACAAAAATGTTCAAACCTTTGCAAAATGTTTCACAAAACTGTGCTCATTGTCAAATTTGTAACAAAAAGCACGAATTTTGAGTCATTTAGCTTTTTATTACATATAGTTCATCCATACAACCTAACCTTTTTTGTATATTGTTTTCATAATTTGTTTTCTTGATTTCTCCTCTAGTTGTTGAGCCTCTTCTTTTCAAAATTTATGCTTGTCCCAGGGCTTGTCTACACTACAGGACTATTTCGAATCTACTTAAGTCGAATTTGTGGATTCGATTTGTGTATCCATACTAAATACACAAATTCGAACTTCTGAGTCCACATTCACGGGCCAGCTTCGACTTTGGAAGCGGTGCACTGTGGGAAGCTATCCCACAGTTCCCGCACTCGCTGCCCATTGGATTTCAATGCATGCTGGGGGAAAATGTGTCGTCATTGAACCGTCAATCCCGCCTCCCTCTCTTCCTTGAAAGCGCCGAAATCTGTTCGCGCCTTCTCTGGTCGGTTACAGCGGGACGCCACAGCACTGCGAGCATGGAGCCCGCTGCGATCATCGCTGCACTTATGGCCGTTGTCAACTCCTCGCACGTTATCGCCCACCTCTTCCACAGTCAGATGCTGAGAAACCGGGCGAGGAGGCTCCGCGCACGGTGAGGAGAGTGGCGCAGACCTCTCAGAAAGCACGGGCAGTGGAGATCATGGTGGCAATGGGTCAAGTTCATGGTGTGGAACGGCGATTCTGGGCCCGGAAACAAGCACAGACTGGTGGGACCGCATAGTGCTGCAGGTCTGGGATGACACAGAGTGGCTGCGAAACTTCAGGATGCGTGACACTTTCCTTGAACTGTGTGACTTGCTGTCCCCTGCCCTGAAGCGCCAGGACACAAGGATGCGAGCAGCCCTGACTGTGCAGAAGCGAGTGGCCATAGCCCTCTGGAAACTTGCCACGCCAGACAGCTACCGGTCAGTAGCGAACCACTTTGGCGTGGGCAAATCTACCGTGGGGATTGCTGTCATTCAAGTAGCCCACGCAATCGTTGAGCAACTGCTCTCAAAGGTAGTGACTGTCGGAAATGTCCAGGTCATCATAGATGGCTTCGCGATGGGATTCCCAAACTGCGGTGGGGCTATAGATGGGACTCACATCCCTATCCTGGCACCAGCCCACCAGGCCAGCGAGTACATTAACCGAAAGGGCTACTTTTCAATGGTGCTGCAAGCTGTGGTGGACCATAGGGGACGTTTTACCAACTTCAACGCCGGGTGGGCGGGCAAGGTTCATGTTCAGGAACTCTGGTCTGTTTAGACGCCTCCAGGCAGGCACTTTCTTCCCGGACCACAAAATAACGGTTGGGGATGTGCAGATGCCTACAGTGATCCTCGGGGACCCGGCCTACCCGCTAATGCCCTGGCTCATGAAGCCCTATACAGGCGCCTTGGACACTGAAAAGGAACTCTTCAACTACCGGCTGAGCAAGTGCAGAATGGTGGTGGAGTGTGCGGAGATGGCGGACCTTACTGACTCGCTCGGACATCAGCGAAAAGAATATCCCCGTAGTTATTGCTGCTTGCTGTGTGCTCCACAATCTCTGTGAGAGCAAGGGCGAGACCTTTTGGCCGCTTGGGAGGTTGAGGCAAATCGCCTGGCTGCTGTTTATGATCAGCCAGACACCCGTGCTGAGAGAATATCCCAGCGGGAAGCGATATGCATCAGGAGGCTTTGAAAGCGAGTTTCGCAGAGCAGGGTAACCTGTGACTGTCCACTTGATTTTAAGAGAGCCTGATCATAAACCAAGTTTTCCCCACTTCCCAAGGACGTTTTAAAACTAAGGACATGTTTTAGTAATTAATAATAAATCTTTCGTTGACTTTGCATTTCTGTTTCTTCGTTGAAACATGGAAGCATTCTGTGCTGGTTAAGGTGTGCACTGATGGGTGGGTTTGCAGGAAGGGTGCCGTCCTTGGATAGGGGTTACCATGACGGCTGTGGGTTTGGGCGTTGGAAGGTGAGGGGTGTGGGGGAAGGGTGAGTATCTGCCCCTGGATGAGGTCTCTTTTTGGGGCTCGGGGCACCGGGGAGGATCGTGACTACGGTCCAAATGCATGTGAAGGGAAGCCTGCCTTTACATTCGGGGATGTCAGGCACCAGGACCCTACACATCAAGGAAAGACCGGGCAGCATACACCACTCAGACTGTCCCTGGTGCATAGTGACTGCAGTCGGTGTGTGCCCTGCAGTTGACCCGGCCCTAAATTCTTTACCCTGGTAATGTGGGCTATGCACTGTAATTAAAAATCCCCCCCCCACAAATTCTTCTGACACGAGAAACGTGGAAACAGAGAGTAACAGCAAACCGCTTTTAATAATGTTATACACAGTGGGGGTTGAAACTTGGATTTGGGACTGGGTGATCCTGTAAGGGAAGAACTTCTACAAATTTACAGCGAGAGGTGTCTTGTACATTAGCGCCTGCTGCGGTGCAGTGACAGTTCTCACGGCCCCTACCGCCTCCTTCTTGTCACTTTGGGTGAGGGGGACAGGACTTCTTGGCGTTGGGGCGGTTGCAGATGCACTGCAGGGGGCTCTCCTCCTGCCTGTGGTCTTGCAGAACATCTACAAGGCGCCGGAGCGTGTCCGCTTGCTCCTCATTAGACCAAGCAGCGCTTGAGTCGCCTGCTGGTCTTCCTGCCGCCACCTATCCTCCCGCTCCAGGTGTGTGCGATGCTGCTGACACAGGCTCTCCTCGACTGTCTCTGCTCTGCCGCCTCCGCTCTGGAGCTGGCCATCAGTTCCTGGAACATGTCGTCCCTTGTCTTTTCTTTTAATCTGAGCCAGCCTCTGGATGGCGGGGCAGTCCGTGAAGGAGCCAAGCTGTGTGATGCGAAAAAGTAGGTGATTTCCTTGAACAAATACATGTTTGCCAACAGTAAACACAGTCTAGTCATTTTCAGTTAAGAAGACCAAACAGGGAACCAAGTCTCAGGAGATCTCGAACTAGTCCGAGATTTCGAATACGCTCTCATTGGCGCGCGATTGCACTGGATAGCGCGAGAGACAGCTGCATCCTCTTGCACAAAGTCCTGGTAAGCCTTACAGTACAGACTGCTTATCAGATAGTGCTTAGCTGTGCTCTCCTGCTGGAGGCAATGTGCAAAGCAGAAAAGATGAGCGTTATGCGGCATCTCCCGCCAGTGAAAGACCCTGTATGCTTTTCCTCTGAGGCCTGCAACACGTGGCTGTTAAGCGAGGGTCATTCTTATGCAAAGTAAAACTCTGTTAAGCGAGGGTCATTCTTATGCAAAGTAAAACTCTGTTAAGCGAGGGTCATTCTTATGCAAAGTAAAAGTCTACCATGCACAATAGTAACAGTACACTAATTCCACTAATTAGATGCAGCACTTCCACAACGACATCACCCTGAGGCGTGTCAGGCGCACACAGAGAGAGCGGATGTTAATAGAAGCCCTGCACAGACCAGGACCCTACGCTGCCATGCTCGAGGCGATGGTCCCCTCTACCTGAGGATGGCATGGCGCGGAAGAGTGTGCTTCAACGGAGCACCCAATAAAGCACCTCTCCCAAGAAACCTCTTGCTGAGGCTTTTCCAGCTGCTCTCTGAGAGCTTTTTGAAATATCCCCAGAGGACTATTGCTCCATTGCTGTTTGTGTAGACCTGCTGTTTGTTTAGTTTCATATTTAAAAATGTTTATATAGTATTTCTATTTTTATATAAATCCCTGTTTCTTAAAAATAAATGTTTCCTGTTTGTAGCACTTACCGCCTGATCCTTCCCCTGATTCCGAGTCCTGGTTGGATCTCTGTGAGGGTGATGAAGAGATCCTGGCTGTCAGGGAAAGCGGGAGTGGGTTCGATGTCGCCTGCGCCGCCTCTAAAGACCCTTCCTCATCTTCCCATCGGCGAACAGGAGGGGAACTGTACTATTCCGTCCTCGGAGTCCACCGTCACTGGTGGGGCACTGGTGGCAGACCCACCTAGAATGGCATGCAGTGCCTCGTAGAAGCGGCATGTCTGGGGCTGACTTTTTGATACCCTTGTCTTAGGTCCTTCACTTTCACGCGCACTGCATCGCATCCCGGCTGTATCCTTTGTCTTTCATGGCTTTAGAGACCTTCTCGCTTGTTGGAGCGCAGCAGCACAGACTCCTCGCCCACACAGCGATCAGATCCTGGACTTCCCGGTCACCCATGCTGGGGACCTCTTTCTATTCTGGGATTGCCGGACTCCTCTGCTGGAGAGCTCTGCATCGTTGCAGGTGCATGTGCAACCAGAACGTCAGATTCAAACCGCCCAGACAGGAAAATGAATTCAAATTTTCGCCGTCATTTCCTGTGTGGCTGGCCAGAGAATCCAAGCTCGGAATGCTGTCCAGAGCGTCAACAGAGTGGTGAACTGTGGGATAGCTCCCGGAGCTGCTAAGTTCGATTAGCATCCACACCAAGCCTAATTCGAGCTAGCAAGTGCGAATTTAGCGTTACTCCACCTGCCGGGGTGGAGTACCAAATTTGAACTAAAGAGCCCTCTAGTTCGAATTAAATGGCTTCCTGGTGTGGACGGTTGTGATAAATTCGAATTAAAGTCCTAGTGTAGACCAGGCCCCAGTATTCGTGATTTTTTTACTGCTTTGCAGAATGGTTTTACTTCTTCCACTTTTCCAGAGGTCTTGGCTTGTTTGCACTTTTCCTATAATGTTCTTGTTTTGTTGCTTTTCCAGTTTTTCCCTGTTTGCTTATGCCTTCCAGTATCGCTGCGTTTTGTATTACTGCTTTGAATATTTCCCATCTGATCTGTAATGAGACTTCTTCATTAGCACAAATGAATGGCCTGAAATACTCTCCAAGCGCCACATTGTATGCCTTCTTCACAGAGCTAATCTTTAATTTATCACGATCAACTTTAGTTCCATTTGCGCCCGTCTTTTTCTTCATCTTTAACTTAATCTTTCCATTTGTAGTTCATGATCACTGCAACACTTGGCACTTGTATGGAATCTGACATCCAACAGTGACCATCTGTGCATCTTACTGATAATGTGGTCAGTCTGGGTTTTTGGTTGGCCATCTAGTGAATTGCAGGTAACCTTCTGCATGTCTTTGTGAGGAAACCAAGCATTGCCAATAATCAGATTGTGCATCTCAAAGCACAAGGTAGAATCAATAAGACATACATTAAATGCATTAAAAACTGCTGATAGGTCTCAAAATGTGAAGTCAGGGTTTGGTACTGGTGATAATCAAAAAGTTTACAATGGTGTGAGCGCTGCAGAAGACAGATGATAGAATGCCAAAGAAAATAATGCAAATGCAACCAAGGTCAGTCGGACCAAGAGACAACCACCGACTAGATGGCAGGATGTTGTATGTGGGGACATAACTTGACTTTAGTAATCTTATATCTTGACTTTAGTAAAGCTTTTGATACTGTCTCACATGACCTTCTCATAAACAAACTAGGGAAATGCAACCTAGATGGAGCTACTTATCAGATGGGTGCAAAACTGGTTGGAAAACATTCCCAAAGAGTAGTTATCAGTGGTTCCAGTCATGCTGGACAGGCATAATGAGTGGGATCCCACAGGGATCAGTTCTGAGTCCAGTTCTGTTCAATATCTTTATCAATGATTTAGATAATGGCATAGAGAGTACATGTATAAAGTTTGTGGACGATACCAAGCTGGGAGGGGTTGCAAGTGTTTTTAGAGGATAGAATTAAAATTCAAAATGATCTGGAGAAATGGTCTGAAGTAAATAGGATGAAATTCAATAAGGAAAAATGCAAAGTACTCCATTTAGGAAGGAACAATCAGTTGCACACATACAAAATGGGAAATGACTGGCTAGGAAGGAGTACTGCAGAAAGGGATCTGGGGGTCATAGTGGACACAAGCTAAATATGAGTCGACAGTGTAACACTGTTGTAAAAAAAGCAAACATCATTTTGGCATGTATTAGCAGGAGTGTTATAAGCAAGATACCAGAAGTTATGCTTCCTCTTTACTCCGCACTGCTTAGGCCTCAACTGGAGTATTGTGTCCAGTTCTGGGCACCACATTTCAGGAAAGATGTGGACAAATTGGAGAAAGTCCAGAGAAGAGCAACAAAAACGATTAAATGTCTACAAAACATAACCCATGAGGGAAGATTGAGAAAATTGGGTTTGTTTAGTCTGCAGAAGAGAAGACTGAGAGGGGACTTGATAACAGTTTTCAAGTACATAAAAGGTTGTTACAAGGAGGAGGGAGAATGGTTCTTCTTAACCTCTGAGGATAGGACAAGAAGCAATGGGCTTAAATTGCAGCAAGGGAAGTTTAGGTTGGACATTAAGAAAAACTTCCTTACTGTCAGGGTGGTTAAGCACTGGAATAAATTGCCTGGGGAGGTTGTGGAATCTCCATCATTGGAGATTTTTAAGAGCAGGTTATACAAACTCCTGTCAGGGATGGTCTAGATAATACTTAGTCCTGCCATGAGTGCAGGGGACTGGACTAGATGACCTCTCTCTCGAGGTCCCTTCCAGTCCTACGATTCTATGACCAAGTTGGGCTCAATGGAGGAACAAGCCATGGACAACAATGAATGGCAACATTGTAACTGCTCCCTGTGCCTGAAAAGATGGTCTGGGATGAAGAGAGAGTTCATCCATATCTAATGTAAACTCAAAATAATGATCTCTCACCTTCCTACAGGCTCTCTTTAATATCACTCCTTACTTCCCTTTTCTTCTCTCCATTCACAGCTGTGCATCTCACTTCCTTTCTCTGCATTTTTGTTGTTTGTTTGTTGGATTGTACTGCAATAATACCTAGGACCCTGAGTCATGGATCAGGGCCCCATTGTGCTAGGCACTATGCAACCATAGAATCAAAAGATGGTCTCTGCCCAAATTGCTTACAGTGCAAGTATAAGAAATAGAGACTGGGGAGCCCAACGTAACGATGAGACGCTATTGGTCAGCAAGAAAAGCAGTGGTCACGGCACAGCAACTGCCTAACCACTGTCAACCACAGGGTTGCTTATGTTTGCCGCTCCCCTTCACTCAGCCATTTGGAGTAATCCTAACCCTACCAGGCTTATTCACATCCTCCTGGGCTTTTCTGATTTTTCAAAACTGCACAATTAAACAAACAAATAGCCACTTGTGTGTGAATGACATATCGGTGTGCAAAGCTGCAGGAATTTCATGCAGGAATTGAGCGTGCAGTTGGGACACGTGGTTTTTGAAAATCAGAACTGTGTCACAAAGGCCCATTGGTGGTTCACTACTGTGTCAGCAACTCTTGTCAGGCCTGACATACTCAGTACACCTCACACGCTGGTCATTAGTGTCCCTGTGAAATGTTTGTAACAACTCAGTAGGTGAAATTATGGAGACTCTCTGGTATAGTGTCCTGGAGACTGTACACAAGGGTGACAAAACAGGTCTCTTCTATAAAAAGGGGAAATGAAATGTGGTGGCAGATGCCCCATCCAGGAAAGAGGGCTCTGACCTGCTGCCTCCGAGTTAGCCCGTGGGTAACTCTCCTGCAGCTTTGTAAGGGAAGTGTGTGACCCTGGACACTCCTGTATTCACAGCCTATTCTCTATTGTAATAATTTTTGTACACAATATGCCTTGAAAGGTATCATCTGAAAACTAATAACTCACTGATCACTAACGTTCTTGTGTGAGGTGCGTACGGCGTGTGCATTAAGAGCTATATGCTGGAATTATGACTCAAGTGTGTTTAAAGCAGGCATGTCAGGAGATTTGCCCTAGACAAAGGACTGTGTATTCGATTCTCTGACCAGCATCGTGTTCGGACAAAGACAATGAAAGTCCATTTTCACATAGTAGGCAAACAGGTAGGGGTACAGAGTGGGGCTGTAGACAGGCTTCTAGGCTCAGAGCTGCTGAACCAGGGCTGTCCAGCACAACGGCACTTCAGGCTTGTAGGCTGGTTGTCAGCGTCCCTGGCTGACAGCTACAGCAGCAAAGTGTTGTAAAGCACCCATGTTGCAGGGCAAGTGGTGACACAAACCTTTGCTGGTCTGGATTGCACCCTGAACCTCGTAAGAAGGTCCCATGTGCCTCAGCCAAAAGGCCTTTCTTTGCGTTAACCACAGTACCATCCTTATCACACAATAGAAACTGTCAGGATGCAGTTATAATTTTACGGCCAATTTCTTTTCTTTGCTACACTGATATATAAAACTGGAGTAACTATTAAAGACAAAAGGGATTTGCATCAGCACAGCATAAAGAAGAATTTAGCCCATTGTATGCTTATTGATATGGTATGGCCTTGATGTACGATCATTTAACTTAGCAATGAAAGGTAATGTAAGATTTTCACTGACTCCAAATTTTATAGGTTCATCTCAGTTGCACTAGGTCAGTGCCATATCTTCTTATAATGCCAGCAGGACAACTGTGAATCTGTTGATAAAGTATTCCCTAAAAGAGGGCCCTTCAATTATTCTGAGGTTAGTCTAGAGATGTTTTTCTATTTTGAATCAATCACTTCCTCTTGCCAGTGTGTTTTGTGTGCATTTGGCATGGGGCGAGATAGGAATAAGTCAGTCTCAAAACACAGCGAGGCAGATCCTGGTAAAAACCGATGTAGCTCCTTTGTCTCCAGTGCAGCTATGCTGATTTACACCAGCTGAGCATTTGATGCCTTTAGTGGAAAACTAGCAAGTGACATGGTATTGGGCAGATAATTTAAAAGTCATTTCTTCTTCATTACAACATGTTGGTCATTTTGGTTGCTTTAAAATTCATTTTGACTTTAATATAAACAATGGATAGACACACTGCAAATATATAGTATACAACAAAACTCATTGGATAATTCCACCTGACACACAATATTCCTCAGCACCAGGATTAAAAATCTACAAACCCCAGGAGCGTATATAATGTCCAAAAGCATGTCTTTAACAAAGAGCACATTTTAGTAGTTAGCAGTAATGCCACTCATTAAAGATGGGTTCCCCCCTCCCCTTTTCTTACAGGCATCATGTTACATTTTGCTGCACCTTCCTGAGAACGTTGAAAACAATTGCCATGCAGAGTACAGTATTAGCATTAACAAAATCAATCATGGTCCTGCTGTTCATTGATTGTAATAGTAATCATGGCCATATACATCATACCCATGCCCCTTGTAGTAGCCATATTCATCCTCATACGTTCTGTAGCTGTCCCCTCGGGGATACCCATTCTCCCTGCCGTCGTTATAATCTGTTTGGCTTTCATAGCCATTTTCATAGCCCGTGGAGGTGGTTTCTCCATTTTCAGAACCCCACAGATCCCCAGGGGTGGTGGTGTCATAAACGCCCTGATCCTCAGTAGGCGTGGTGTCATCTGCCAGGGTGGTGATGACGATGGTCGTGGCTTCACTTTCATTCTCTTCCTCCTCCTCTTCAGCCTCTCCATTGCCGCCATTCCCATTCTCTGTGTCCGTACCATTGGTGCTCGTGCCATTGCCGCCGTTGCCGTTCTCATCCACTTTTTCAGTTTCCTCCTCCTCTTCTTCATTTTCCTCCTCCTCGTTTTCATCGCTGTCTTCTTCACCTTCAGAGCCTTCGCTCTTCCCACCTTTTCCAGGAGCTTTGCCTCCCCCAACCTTTTTAGAGCTTTCACCCGTTTCAGCATTCTCGGGACCTTGGCAGTCTTGCGCCTGTGTCACATATGGCAAAATAGTTCAAATTTACAAAGGGATAAATATACAAGGGACAGATACAGTCATTCGAAAACTTTTAACGTGGGGCCAGACCCTGAGCTCTGAGAACTTCAGGCAAGGTGTGTCTTCCCCTAATGGACCACACACGGGTAGGAGGGAGGAAGGATTCCCTCCCGGCTTCTTGCATGGCCCATGGAAGGGGTTGTCACAGTTGCAACTCAGTCATTTGGGGGTGGGGGTGGTTCAAGGACTGCATTCCAAAAGCTTCCCCCACTCTAGGGGGAAATGGCTGGGAAGTAAGCAGAGGTATGGCTCTCTATTCATACCCACCCACAATGACTATTAAGCTGGCTGGCCCACTGGGCAGCAATATGACAGAGCTTTCAAAATGGGAAAGACAAAATTACTCTCAGTGCAATTGGGAACATGCAAAAGGCACTGTGCCTGTCTGAAAGGCACACGTTGACTCTTACACGAGCTAAGGAGCTGGTAATACATGGATGCAGACAGCGACTCCTTTCAGGATGTTTACCTCCCAGCAGATATAGCTAGGCATATCCTCCACTGGCTCCTAAGCCCATACCAAAAAGCTGAATGTGCTCCAGACCAAGAAGCATTGAATACATACTGTATTTTATAGCACTGGTATTTCCCCCTGCTTTGGGAACAGAAAGACATTAAGGCACAGTAAAGCCTGCCTTCAGATTGTAAGCTGTCACCATATATGTGTTTTGTACGGTGCCTACTATAGCGAGGGACCTTACCTGGTCTAGGCCAATAGGAGCTCTTGGAAACATAAACACCACTAATGGTTAGGTCACAAACTGGGGTTTAACAATGGGAACCATCTAATAAAGGAGCTGAACTGTATTTAGTGGGCCTGTTCTCCAGCGTAAATCAGGAGTCCATTGAGTTACACCGGTGTAAAATGGGTGAGCTGAGATTCAAGCTCAATGTATTTTGGGATTCCTTGGGCCAGTCTATTGGGTTTGTGGGGGGGAGGGAGAGACAGCCTTTTGTACTGGCTTCATTGTATTTATAAGCTTAGTGGAGGGCTGCAAATATTACCTTAGGGATTTTGGTTTCTCCTTTACCAAGGTCTTTCTTGCCTACAGCCTTCTTTCCAGTGGGAGCCTCTGTAGTAGATTCTTCACCTCCATTCTCTCCATTGTTTCCTTCGTTGGACTGCTCCTGCTGAGGTATTACATGACACTGGTCACAGAGGCTGTTTTAGTTTTGACAGAGATATAAAAATAATCTCATCACGTGAGCAGTAAACATTTCAATAGAGGGAATTGTTTTTCCCTTCTGTCCTTGCTCTGTCTGCCTTAAATATTGAAGGAAAGCACTTTTTCTTAGGAGCTTGCAGTGCTCATCCTTGCAGGGAAAACAAAGACTCCTGAATGTGTGTTTTGGCTGTGGAGTTCAAGAACAAATAATTTTAGAGCTCTGTTTTCAAAGGCTGCCTCAAACTTGAGTGTGCATGGTCATCTGCAAATCTAAACAAACAGCCTGCATGAAAATCCCATTATCTGCAGGAGGAAATGATTGTGTGAACAAAATTACAAGCACAAATTTAGTGATGAGGTGTAGAGGCTGCTTTAATAATTTCACCTTTAGGGGCACATTTTTTCTAGAAGAAGCCTGAGCTGGTGTGTTCAGCTACCATGATTATTTATATACATTAGTATTGTGCACATATAACGCACAAGTAGCCATTTAGTAGTCACAGTTGCATGTGAAATTTTGTACCTCTAGGCTTAGTGCTGGACTAGGGGTGCTGGGGGTGCTGCCACACCCCTTGGCTTGAAGTGGTTTTCATTATATACAGGGTTTACTGTTTGGTTCAATGGCTCTCAGCACCACCACTAGAAAAATTGATCCAGCACTCCTGTCTCTATGGTAAAATGTAAGCCCTATGGCTAAACTGTTAAATCTGCATGTATGCAGTTAGTTGCATGTGCTAAAAAGCACATGCACTTGCAACCCTAATGTACAAGCAGTTACAGCTGTAGTGCATGTAGTAATTGTAATTACATAATGAGCAGTTCAAGTAAGACTCTGGGTTTGTGTGAATTTAAATATGCTACTTGACCAATGGACAATTGGGACCACTTCTCGTTTTATGTTTTTAGAGCTGAGGTTTTTTCACAGTGTAGACCATATCTTAATATAGTGATCCTCTAACTGGCCACTAAAATCCTGTTCACAATCACACAACATCCCAAAGAACTGTTAACTCTGCTCAGAAAACTGGGACTACTTTGGGTTTTGTATTTTCCCTGTTTTTTTTGTTTTGAGGCTTCAGTGAAAACCAAACTAGTCCCATCCTTCCTTTGTAATTACATGTCAGTGACTGAAGCTGAATGTTTTTGTTTTTGTTTCTTGTTTAACAAAGTATGTCATTTGAAAGAACCAAATTAAGCTTTGAAGTAGGGATGAGTGAACTTGTTTTGCCTAACTTCAAATGCACTCAAACATAGTGGGTTTGAACGTTAGAGACATTAATGAGTTTGCTTTCTGCTTTGGAGTATCTCTGGAAAAGTGAGCAGATGAAAAAACACCACTGAAGAAATAAAGTGCAAAGTGGATCAGATTGTTGGCAAGAGTGAAAAAATATAGAGACAAAGACAATGACAAAGCAGCAGAGAGGGAAGAGTGAAAAATTGTAATGAACAAATAAAAGTGATATAGGGGGCCCACTTCTGCCAGACTGACTTCTGAGGTTTGTTTTCTATCTCTAACACATTACTGTAAAACAGCTGTGTATTGATCTATTCTGGCTACCAAGAGGGCTGTGGAGGAAAAAAAATATGAAAGGTCTGGTGAGGGAGCCTATCCTTGGGGTGGAAGTGAAGTCCCTGGCTTCTGCGGGAAGTGGACTGAAGAGCTGGGTGGATAGCTTTAGTGCTCAGTTGAATGGGAGGGACATTTGACTTGTGAGGCTATGGATGGCTAGCTTCACCTGTTCTCAAGGCTGACATTGGGGAAGAGAGAAACCTATTTCTTAAATCATAGATAGATACATGGTGCTTGTGCTGGTTCTTTTAGTTAGCATGACCAGACAGCAAGTATGAAAAATCAGGACAGGGGGTGGGGGTTAACAGGCACCTATATAACACAAAGCCCCAACTATCGGGACTGTCCCTATAAAATCAGGACATCTGGTCACCCTAGTTTTAGTAATTCCTCTTGTTCCTCTGGCAAGCCTGGCTTGATTTTTCTTTCTTATTTTTGCACACAGCCAATTATTAATGTTAGAATCTGTAAGAATTTCATAGATTTCCCCCCTATCTTCTGAGGACTGCCTTGTTTATATGACCAGTAGTACAATACTAAAGAGAGGAACAGTCTAATGTGATCACCTTCAACACACGCTGCTCAGTATCTAAAGAGGAATCAAGGAAGGTGAACCTTAAATCTTGGGTTAATTTAGTGCCAGTTAAAACTTGTTATTTTCCACTCTGTTGCAAGAGCCACCCAATTGCATGATGTGGTTGTCTGTGTGGATAGGAATCAGAGGTTGTCATAGGCCCAATAAAATAATTATTGTAGTTATGCTATTTATATAGCCATTGCTGAGGTTCTGCCTTTTCATTATAAATTATCTTTCTCTCCAGTGCCTTCAAGGCTAAAGCATGCCACAGAATTGTCTTAGCCTGGAAACCACTTTTTAAAAAACAATAGAGAATAAAGTCAATGTTTCTTCAAGCCACTTTGGTTCACTTCAGAAATTACTATCCGAAACCTCAAGTCATGTAAACAAAATTCATAAGGAGATTTAAGAATTACAAGTAAAAGCACTTTAAAAGAGAAGTTAAAGGGTTATTTTTTGTTGTGGTTTTTTTTAAAACCAGCCAGGACCTGGTTCTATGCTTTCAGGGCTCTGGGTTTCTCCTGCCAGAGTTGTTTATATCACCAACACCTAAACAGTTTCAGCATGCAGATTCTGGCTCTGCTCCAGGTTGTCTGCATGTCATCAACACTTCCCAAAGGAAAGGCAGAAACCTGACTCTAGTCTTGGCAGGTAGATAATAAAAGAATTGTTTTTATATGACAGCATTATGCCTACAGATGAATACAGACACAATATACATGGTAATGCCCTGCCTTTTAAAATGTGGCCTCTATTTTTGTGGAAACCATTTTGTGGATAACTGTAAACTCAAAGTTAGAGATTAAATGCTCACCTACCTGATGTCGATGGCAATGCACCCATAATTAACATTGTGCCCACCCGAACAGAGATCATGCTGAAGCCCTTTCCAGATAAGACTCATCTCTAAATATAGGCTTACATTTTCAATACAGATTAATGGTTCTGGGTGTCTCAGTTTGTGGGTGTTCAACTTGAGAGACTTTCAAGGGGCGGGTGCTCCACATGTTCTGAAAATCAGGCCCCTTTAAAACCTCTCATGTTAGGCACCCCAAAAATCAGTCCTCATTTTGGAAAATCTTAGCGGTGCTAGTCTATAAATGTTTAAGCTATTTGTGCTCCTCCACAAGGAGAGGTATTTTGAAATATATTTTCCTCTTTCCTCTCAAACTGATAGGGCAATTTATTCGCCATCACAGTTCCGGTTTCGTCTTCCCTGCCAACAAAGATACCAATTGGGGAATAAATTTCAAATGAGTTACTCTGTTTAGAATCCTGGTTTGCTGACTATGAGCACGAAAAGCCAAATGAATGGAAACAGAGCAAAGAAAGCCCCACAGGACTGAGGAATGAACTCAGACTCAACAAGTCAGGATATCTGGGCCACAGCTACTAATACATGCTATGGAGGTGAGTGGGGGGGTAAGGGCCACTGTTTGTTCTCCTGCTTGTGGGGTTTCAATCCTATAGATTTGTGCTTTGTATGGAAACACTGGTGCCCTGTCTTGCTTACGCTTCCCCCATTTCCCCTGTGCTGAGCTGCAGAGATCTCCACAGCACATAGGTTGCAGAATCTCTATGCACAAAGCTGTCAAATAATTATTTTCTCCCGTGAAGCTGACATATAGATTTTTCAACTGCCTTTGGGTATTATGCATCCATGTAGCATGCCCCAGGATTTAACCCTAAGTATTTGCAAATAAAATTGCATGATTATTTTCAGTATGTAGATTTAGAAGTGTAATATATTCCTTTCCCTGGATACCTGTATAATTAACACCAGTGGTTGATGTATAAGTGTGTGGAAAGCCAGGTAAGCACAATATATATAATGGCATCTTTGTAAGCCATAACAGTCATTCAGGCCAAAAATTCAGTGTTATAAATACAGTAGTCTCTAAGCACACATTGACCCAAGAGACCATAATGGTGGCAAAGAAGCTATTACTGCCTGTCCAGATCAAAATATGCATTTCCAGAAATAGTATTACACCAAATTACATGTTTACGCAAGAGATTATATCAGTTTTGAAGGAGCCAACACAATCTAGAAAGTAAATAGTAATAGGAGAGGATGCTTAACTCCTAGTACTGCAAATACACCGCATGGTTATGTGATGGAAGTACTCTCTCTAGTCAGTGTTCCCTTTTCTGTGTTGATGGGTTTGTTTTATGAGTTAACCCCGGGGCCACTCTTGTTTCTGGGTCACTTTGTTCCCTTAAGGATTAGGTTGCAGAATTCTGTGGTGTGCCAACAGGGAGAACAACTTCTGTGTTGGTAAAATAAGGACTGGTGAATCACCAAACCCAAGAACAGTACAGAAGATTGCATGCGGCTATACATACTGTCCCACACAAACACATACAGCCAAAGGAACTGGAGGTATGGCCAAATCCTCAGTTAGTTTGAATCAACAACATTACATTACTGTCAATGGAGCTCTGCAAATTTACATCAACTGAGGATCTGGCCCACAGACTCTCTAAGGAAAGAAGAGTTTAGTTCCATAATTCTCTTGATCTAAATGTAGAAAACCTAGTTCTATGGTCTAATCGTTAAGCAGGACTTTCCACGGCTAGTGCCTCAGTTTACCCAGCTGTAAAAAAGCTGGTAACAATACGTACCTGTCTCACAATGTTGTTTATAAAGTGCTGTTTTAAAGAGGTTCTTAGATGAAGGGCACTATCAAAGTGCTGAACATTATTAGCATTTCATCTTAATAGGCCTGAAGCAAGTCTGTTTTGGTAATTTTATCAAGCCCTGCCCATTTCTAAACCTTTGGAATCAGAAAGCCTGGACTGTGTCTCAAAGATTAGTCCTCCCACCACCCACCTTAAAAAAAAATGACTCAGGGCTTAAAAAACATAGCAGCAGTCCAGAATGGAAACCTGTGGGTAGTTAACAATCCTGACCATGATCATTCGCAGAGTCCAGACTATACAAAAATCCCCATTTTATGTTTGATTTTTTGGTGCTACTTGGTTTATTTTGACAATGGCCATGCAAGTTACGTACCCCTTCTTCTTCTTCCTCCTCCTCCGAGCTGTCTTCTTCTTCTGAGTCACTGCCCTAAACAGAGGGAAAATTGTGAGCATTTCCTTTCCTGTGCTTGCAGAAAACTGGTGGGGGGGGGGGAAGTGTGTGTGTTTGTGTTTCTAAGGATTGCATATAAAGCACTGAAAAGATTCTACATGGATAATTGATCTAAAAAAAAAAGGTATCTACAAGGTTAGACAGACAGTTAAAGGATTCTGGTGACCTTATGATGGTGAACATGAAACTTGTGATGCAGGCAGTGGTGGAGAGTCAGGTGGAGAAGGGTTTGTCATGTCAGTGGAACCTTGAGAGGTGTGTGTGTGTGTATGCCACAGTTATACTGATTATTCCACCAGCTTCTCAGGGGAGCATGTTGTACCAAAAATGGCTGATGTGGACAATGCCTTTCATCACAAAGCACCAATTACATGCATGCATCCTACTGAACCAGAGTGACCTTCGGGGGGGGGAGCACAGCCGCCAGCCAGCACACCACTGCTGCACAATGATTCTGTGCACTGATAAGCCCTGAGCCTTTCAAAAGGCATCAATAGGTCCTTCAAATTCCACACTCAATAGACAGATTTTTAAAGTCTTGTCTGAAAATTTTGTGGGACTCAGATTATGTATATTGAGGATGGAGGGCAGGATCAAACTGGCCTACAGCTGATTGAATCTGTCCTCCTGAGAGACTAAACATTTCAAACGTGGTGTGTAGCCCATTAAGCCATCTCACTCACTGGACTGAAAAGCTCCATTGCTGCTCTGTGTGCTTCACCTCTCATTTTCACTGTAAATCTGCTTCTGTCTACAGAAAATCTTCTGCCAAATATCTTGCCTCTCCAACAACTTATCCTCTGTTATATATACTGCTACCCCGATATAACACGAGTTTGGATATAATGCGGTAAAGCAGTGCTCCAGGGAGGCAGGGCTGCACACTCCGGTGGATCAAAGGAAGTTCAGTATAACACGGTTTCACCTATAACGCGGTAAGATTTTTTGGCTCCCAAGGACAGCGTTCTATCGAGGTAGAGGTGTACCATCAGACTCTCCCAGTAACCACAGAGATTCATGGAAAAGAATAGAGGCCTTGGACAATAAGCTATAGGGGGACAGAATCTTCCCTTTCCCCTGCCACCATTCAGTGCTACACTGTGCTTTTCCACCCTGGTTCAGCCAGTTACTGACACAGCACGTAACACTTTCAAAGCGCTGCTCAGCCATTACATTGATTTATGACCGTTGTTACTAGGCAGGCAGAAAGGGTACCAGAATCTGGCCTTAACTAATTTAGACTCGCAGCCCTCCATGAGATAGGTATGTAAACATCAATTTCTGGATAGAACGGATGTGCTTTGAAATAGATGTGGTTTCGCATCATTCAATTTTTCACCCCAGGTGTAAGTAATGTTTTGACTGGATATCTTAAGAATTCTTATAAAGGCAGCAAACATTTCTACTAATATTATCTGGGAACCAAAGCATTAGCTCTGCATACAGGGCTTTATTGTGACTAATATTTCTGGAGGTGAGGATGTAGGGAAATCCAGGAAGCCCACAAGCATTTTTGGCCTTGGAGCTTGTAACTTCTGTACATTGACATTTGTGTTCAGCATAACTGGGGACTAGATAAGAGATGAGTTCACAGGACCGTCCTCTGACATTCTGAGTGAGAGCTAGAGAGGGGCCCGCACAAAAATATATTTGTACCAGAGGGACACGCCAAACCACTGTGCTGCTGGGACATCATTTTCAGAAGCAAGACCATTTTTAGCTTCAGAGGAAATCTATGACTGTGCCTCTGCCAGTCAAAAGAGACAGATTTTGAGTCCATGAAAAATAATTTCAAACTGCTGGGGGATTGTTTTTTAAAAAAGCTTATAGTAAATTCTGCCATTTTTCCTATTTTCTCCTATTTTTTTCAGTTATAAGCAAAATTACTTCTGCCAGTGGAGTCTCCTTTGCTGTGTGATGCATTATGCAATTACATATCCTGCTTTCCTGTAACCTTGAGCCATGCCAATCGGTGCCATTTCCAGAGGCCATACTGAGGTAAATGATGTCATATTCTCGGCAGCACTGCCGGGCAGGATGCAATCCATACGGCTATACTGGCCACAGTTCTGGACAGGCCTTTGTTTACTGCTTTAAAATGTGTGTAATTATTTTATCTTCTATAACAGTGAGTCTCTTTTAAATGACATGTTTTGTGTCAGTGCCACTCTGAGTCGCACCAAATGTCTTTGGAACATGAACCTTGTGGGCGAGATGTTCCAAAGATCTCGACTTATTGGGGTGCTGAGCTCTTCTTTGTAAATCTGGTCAAAAGTGTTACAATGGGGGCGACTGGGCACCAGGCCCTTTTCATGACTGCCTTCCAGCTCCTTTCCACAGGCTTTGACAGCATAAAAGGCGGTAAAGATACTGTGGAGAATTCCTGGGGAATTCACTGGCTCTCCTCTGTTACCTGCAGCAGCCCCCAGCTCAGGGGTCACGTTGGGGGATGTTCCCGGAGAGAAGGAGGTGCGCCTGGGGCATTCCCACATCTGACTATTGCTGAATGTCAGCCAACCCCATAGTCAACTGCGCATAAGCGGAGCCAGCCCGAGGGGTGGGCAGCCAGGGTAGAGGCTCTGGATGGCAGCTTACAGGGGTGCCACATTGCTTGTCTCTCTTTTTGTTCCTGTTGTTGCTGCTGCTTGGCTGGTTGACCCAGCCATTTGGGGAGTTTTTTGTTTTGTTTTTTTGTTTTAAACTCGGCCATTTGGGGGGTGCCAAAAATATTTTTTTGCTCTGGCAGCAAAACACTAAAGGCCGGACCTGGGCATAAATTAGCATGGCTGAAAAAATGGATATAACGGGCCTGATTTTCCTTTTACTTACCCCAGACTTACACTAGTATAAATTTGCTGACTTCAGTGGAGTTAATCCTAATTTACACCACTACAAATGGATCAGAATCAGGCTCAGTACATGTACAGCACCCAGAAGGCCAGATCATCAGCTGTTGTGCATTGCTGCAGCTCCATTGAGCTACAATATTTAAACCAACTGAGAATCTGCCGCCCACCCCACCCTGCATCCCCCATAGGACCCACACTTGTGCCAGTTCAGCTTTTGGAGGTTTCATTTTGTTTTGGCTAGAGAAACATTTGGAATGAAATCTTGGTCCCATTGAAGTCCAGGGGATTTTTGCCATTGAGTTGCATGAGGTAAGGATTTCACCCACAGGCTTTTGTTTGTAAAACTGAATCAGTTATATATATAAATCAATATGAATGGTTCATTTTCTCCATTTAAAACTATAGAGAAAAAATTTCACACACCTAAAAGAGAATTTAAGAGATCTGCAGAATCTTGAAGCAGATTAGGTTCAACCATCTGAATAAGAATAAATTAGCATCCCTAATTGTCTTTGGAACATCCCAGGCCAAATTCATTCCTGGTACAAATGAGTTTAACTCCACTGCTTTCAGGTAATGTTGATGGAATTATTCCTGCTTATGCCAAAACTGAGTTCAAATATATGTGAATTGTTCCAAATAACTTTAAATGATCTGGAATTGGCCATCATTTTTGTCCAATAGGTATTTAATTGTTTTAAGTGTATGGATCATAATGCAACCGGCAATGTGTATAACTGTTAAGGAGCCAACTCCTTTTAAAAAGCTGCATTTACCTGAAATCTTCTCTGTGGTGGATACGCATAGGCATATCTGTAAAAATAATATCGATGTCTGTTCTTGAAAACCTAGCAAAAAAGTAAAAAAACTAAATCAATTTTGGTTTCAGGGATTGGAGCTTAAGAAACAAGTGAGCGTAATTCTAATACACTAAAATAATCCAGCAAGGCTGATATCATACCGCGTTTTCTTCCGAGTCATCTGATTTCGCTCTTCTATAGAAGCTTTTTGCCTGTTGGAAAAGGTCATGTTAATGACTGGGTCTCCTACTTAAAAACAGCAGCAAGGCAAAGTCACTGGCAAGTGGTATTCTAGTGCCTCATCAATGATCTAGAATTGTTAGTCAGTTGTTGAAGCCACTTACTGAGAAAGCACAGGCTATTCCCAAAAGGCAGATAAAGATAAGTGCAGTCCTCATTGTTGTATTTTCTGGAAGTAACAAGAACGGTAATGTTAGTATATTTACTTCACATTTATGAAACATCAGCACAGCAAGGGAGCTCCTGGGCTAATGACTTATGCAGTATTTTCATCCAGAAATACCCCAGTGACATTTAGACAGACACGTGTTCATGGATCATTCATTAACAAGTCCTGATCGGTGACTATAGTTGCCATTTGCAAGTACTCACCAAATAGTTTGTGAACAATGTTTAATCAGTTTTTTTCTTTGTGAACTAGTCCTTCGTTTGCATTGCATGACTGGGCTTCTAAGTCACATGGCAATGTTTCTGCTCCCTGACTGGACAACTCGATTTTTAAAACAGGAGACTAGAGAGTGACGAATAGCGAGCAATTACAATGAATAATGTACATCTAGTTTGAGTTCTTGGCCAAATAATCCTTCATATAAGAATTCACAAAACCTCTGGGAATTGCACTCATTTTCACAAACTGGTTGTCTGTATCCTCGTGAATAATTCATAGGGTGACATTATGCAGATCAAGCTTGTCACATTAATTCATGAAAATATTAATGAGTCACTTTCTGTATTATTCAACACATTAGTCAAGAGACCACAGTAACACTAAGTAACTCTTGAGTGCAGGAAGTCAAGAATGTTGAAATTCCAGGAGGAAATATTTAGATTGGTAGCATGTAATTACCCACCCTGGAATTTGGCCAGTTCCTTGGGGTTAATTCCTCCATCCTTCTGAAAGGAAACTTTTATGATCTCAAGTAAATTTTTATGTTTGAAGGCACTTCCTGTATCACCATTTTCCTAACTTCAAGCTGAGGTTTCGCTATAGTAAGAATACTAACGTCACCATGATTACGGCTGCCAAACGTGGGTTTTCCTCATAGGTCTCCCTTCCACGTAATCAGCTGCTCTAACCCTGGTAATCAGCTGATTAGCAATGAGAGTAGAGGTCACAATGTGGGCTTACATAATATTTATGTTTAGAGCGCCTGATATTTGTATGATATTTAGACCCCTAAATCACCTGATCTGAATAATGGTCTATTGCACCTTTCCTCAAACTTGCTTGAGACCTCAGGACTTTGACAGGCTCTGGACATCATTCACTTAACTTTTAGTTGTCTCCAGGGGGAAATAGTGGCCTGCTATAGGGTTTCTGAGGAACAGCTGACTCCGTTATCCACTGTCTTTGAGATAAGTGTCTAGCAGGTCTACTACCTCTTCAGCCCTGTCAAGTCCACCCAATTATGTCTTGAAGTGAAGAAGTATCTTCTTCCTTTGTCTATAGAACAGGACCAGGAAACACATCTCTAGTTCTCATTCAATTTTCTCTTCAAGTCCTCTAAACCTGGGACGGCTCTGAGAGCTGGTGGGAAATTGCCTTTTAGTGCTAAGGTAATGAGGAATCTTACCAGACTCCTACTCCTACCCACCCGCCTCCCCAGTAAAAGTAAATCGGAGAGATCTAAACACTAGGAACCAAATTCAGACATTGTGCAAGTGGGTGCAACTGCACTGTAGTTCATGACATTTCAGAACTTGCAGTGGTCTGATTTTGGTTCTAATGTGGTTGTCGTGGTTCTTCACTGAATTACAGATTTCTCTTTGGAAGTGGTAATAAACACAGATTCTGAAAGCAAAAATATCCATAACTTGCACAACTGCTTCTTTCATTAAGACACTGAGACATAAGGAGTCAGATGTATATCAGTGTAGCTCTGTAGACTCCAGTGGAGTTATGTTGATTTATACCAACTAAGGATCTGGTCCCAAACTTGCAAATTACACCTGTCCATAATATAACACCTAAAAACTCTGCTTTTGGGATCATTTCTAAAGTTTGTAACAAGAGAAATTGTATTAATTTTTTTAAGCTGTGGGAAAATCTGTTTCTTCCATTCTGCAAATTTCCCCCTATGCTGTATTAAACATAGGTCAGAAAAGAGTCAGAAAAAATTGTTTTCTTAGGGTGTTCAGTAGGGGTTTGATTATATTTCACTTATGAAATTTTTATTTTTTCACATTTTCTGTCTCATATTGGAGTGGTTGACAAGTTATAATTAGGTAGGGCATAACTTAGTTACCTTTTCATTCAGCTGTATCACAACAATCATGCTGTAAATTCATACCTTCTTTACAAAGTATACAAAGCAGAATTTTGCAATCCAGTTAGAAATAGAGAATCAACAGATTAGAAAAACAGGTGGAAAAAGTTGGTTTCAATTTATACAACATGTAAAGAAACTAAACATAAGAAATCTTACCGGTTTGCAGTCCTGAAGTATACAGGCTAGTTAAAAGAAGTCAGTGGACACAGATTTAATAGTTTTGCTTGCTCACTGTCATCCTACTGGAATATAAACTCTCTTTTTACCCTCCAGTAGCCAATCATCGCCTTGCTTGTGTGATGTCAGCAAGTGGACTCTCACCATAAACCCCCCCAGTTTCAACATTTTTCTAGACACAGATTCAGTTTATAAACATAAAGCTCTGTTCTAGTGCCAAGAGGGTTGTATAGTTTCATTTAATTAAAGGTCTTGTGTAAGATGAAGGGTCTGGATGCTGAGATGTATAATAATGTTCTGGATATAAATTAAAACAAATATTGGGAATTCTGTTTTAAGGGCTTTTTCTCTTTCTTTTTTGGAAAATGTTATATACAAAAGAAGTGGAAACACAACAGTCCTGATTCTCTTCTCACTTAACACCAGTATCAATCTGGTTTATGGCTAGTGTAAGAGGACTATTAGGTCCATAGTGTCATTTGAGCTGGTATAGCTCATGAATATGAATTAAACACAGCATATCTATTATATGAAGCCAGATGCTCACCACAGTTCTGCTACTTTACACCTTTGGAGAACCTGGCCCATTTTACTGTTTTATAGAAAGAAAGGAAGAAAAATGTTACCATTAATAATCATTGGAACCCATACAATGTACATAGAGTTTTTCAATTCAAAGAATCCCAAAGCACTTTACAAACTATACACAGAGATCCCTAGATCCACTACTGAAAAGCAGTCACTTCTCGGGTGAAACGTGGCAATTGTTTAATGGCGTACTGCAAAGCTAAACAACTGTTTAGAACCTAATGTGAAGAACAGCATGTGCAATTGAAAGTACAGGGGAAAAGCTAAACAGGCAGAATGTAGCTATTCAAGTTCGAATTTGGTCAGGACACCAGAGTTAACAACCCTATCCTTGAAGAAATGCCTTCAGATCTATGACCACAAGTGGTCAGGACCTTAGTTTTATGGCTCATCTGAAAGATGCCACCTACTGCAGCGGTGTCCCTTAACACCATGCTAGGGCATTGGTTCATTACTGACTCAGAGGGTAAATGACCACCTACTGAATTACTAGCACCACTTCCAACAGCCCCTAAGTGTTCGTTGGTGGTCTTCCGTCAAAGCACTGTCCAGGCTGGATTTTACACTCATGAAGCACTTCAGTGCGTCGGCATGAATGTTGGCTTGTCTCTGAGTGAAGGCTAATCTTACAATGAACAGTGAGGAGCACTTAGAAGCTGACTGCCCTAACAGATGCTGATATCCCAATGTGGTGGTCACACTGTGTGAGTTGAGGTATCTGGAAAAGGGGGTACATTAATCTGCTTTAGTGCCAAGGCTTCAGTAGCAAAATATGGAGGGCTGGATTCTATAATAGGTTGTGAGGAGCTAAACCTGGTGGTTATTATTGATACCAGGAAGGACAAAGAGGCAAAGAATGAGAGTGTAACTATATGTACAGGGTAGCATTCAGTCATGTATTAGGGATGCAGTGCAGTCCTATTGGGTGACTTTTAGGGGAATTAGAGGGGTCAGGTATCTGCAGTCAGGAGGGTATTGCACACCACCAAAGAGAGAGGAAATCCTTGAACAATGGGCTGAACTCAGACTGGAATCAAGTGGCAGGAAGGACTAGCTGACATTGCTTGAAGGACGGGGTTTTACTAACTGAATAATTAAGACAGATCTTTTTCTCTCAGGAAGTTAAGATGCTGACAAGGGGAGGCAATTATAGGTATGTTTGTTATCCCTAATTCTCCAGGGCAGAGCTGATTTTATACTTTTTGTGGATGTTGGGGCTTGAAATGTGCCCATTACCCTGGGCAAAGTAGACTAGCAATATTTGAAATGGACATCTGATATAGAATGAATTGTCTGGCCCATCCCTAGGTGTGTCTGATATTAGTTATCTAAGACAATGGGGATGTATGTTATATGTGCTCAAAGTGTGGGTGTGGATGTGCTTTTGTTTGCTCATTAGGGCCTTATTCAGGTGAAAGTCACATTCATTTAAATAATCATAAATACCAATTTTAAAAATTAAACCCTTTATTTCTTGGTGGATGGTAGGGGGATTTTTTTGAGTAAGGCAAAGGGGGCTGGTGGTTTTCCTTCACCCCTTGGGCTAAATCCAGGACTGGTGTAAATTAGCATCTCTCCATTGTCTTCAATGGAACTCCACTAATTCATATCAGCTGATGATCTGGCTTCTTTTCTTTTTAATTTTTTCTTTCTTTCTTTATCCTTCCCTTTTTCTAAATCTTTTTCAACACCAGTTTCTCTTCAAACTGTTTCTTTAATACGTCTTTGAGACTTCAAAGTTTTTGCCCTCTAAATCCATTCTCTTTTTTATCTCCGCAAAATATATTTCTTTATTTTGGGTCTTTTATTTTCTGACTTTCTTTTCCTGTTGGCATTTTCTCTTTGTTGGTGTGTCCACCCTGGGGCTGGCAGGAGTGATGCCCAGAGTGGGCAGACAGACTTGTGCTAGCTCTGTTTGAAATAGTGTCTTAAAAATAGCCGTGTGGATGTGGCAGCTCAGGCTAGTGCAATGTTCACACTGCTATTTTGTCTGCCTGCCCTCTCTGGGAATCACACCGCCCAGCTGCAGTGTAAACATACCCTTGGGGTGAAATCCTGCGAGGTGCTGAGCACCTGCCACGCCCATTAATTTGAGAGTAAAGGCTTTCAGATTTGAGGTTTCATAGGAATTGCCATTCTGGATCAGATCTGAAGTCCAGGTAGTATATATTTGTTTCTAATCCCCTCGTTCTTCCCTCTAGTTAACCCACTCCTGTCTCTGTTAGATGTCCCTTCACCCCTCCCTTCTGGATAAATTGTTAAATGCAATTGTATAATGGGGCTGCTTGTGATGGTAAGGTGCTCAACAGTTCGGGGGGCTCACTTCTGGTTTTTCTTATGTTCCTAAGCTCATGCTTCAGGTTTCAGCTGGCCTCCTGCAGGGGTCAGGAAGGGATTTCCCCCCCACACAATGTATTCTTCTTGTGTTTTTTAATCTCCTTTTTCTGAAGCATCCTGGGGGCCACAGCTAGAGACTGGACATTGGATGGGGAAAGCCTGGGCTCTGAGGTGGCATCAAGTCTCCCCTCTCTCAGGTGCTTGGTTGGCTGGTTCTTGCTCCCATGCTCAGGGTCTAACTGATCACCACATGTGGGGTCAGGAAGGAATTTTTCCCAGGTCACACTGGCACTGACCTTGGGGGTTGTTCACCTTCCTCTGCAGCATGTGGCAGAATTAACTGGGTATATGTCATTTAATAATTTCCCTGCCATTGTGGAGGTCTGTTGCACCTGGGTCCCTCCTGTTCTCTGTCTGTGGCACATAATGGTCTAGTCTGCTATGAGCTGTAATACTTTGGTTTAATTTCAGTTGTTCCATTAGTGTGCAGGTGCTGGGTGCTGATGGTGGCCTGAGATAGGCAGGAGGTCAGACTAGATGATCGGGTGGTCCCTTCTGGCCTTAAACTCTGACTCTCTGGGTATGTCAGTAGTGTAGATGCTCAAGTCCTCGGTTAGCAAACCCAGCATCTGCTAAGATGAGTTTTGCTAACGCTGCAATATAGTTATACCCTAGAACTCCCTTCTTTATCTGGGCCTGATCCAAAGCTTACTGAAGTCAGTGGGAGGGCTCCCACTGATTGCAATGGGCTTTGAATCAGGCTTCTTCTCCTCTGTTGCTGTCTCTCTCCCTTTCTACTTTCCCACACTCTCTTTCCCCAGCCTTCTTTTCCATTCCCTGCCTCCCTCATTTTTCCCCTTTCATTCCTTTCCTCGCTCTCTGTGATTGGGCC
Organism: Mauremys reevesii; assembly: GCF_016161935.1. NCBI lineage: Eukaryota > Metazoa > Chordata > Testudines > Geoemydidae > Mauremys > Mauremys reevesii. The sequence continues at coordinate 21,170,285 of NC_052627.1, read as the reverse complement.
AAAGGTGCTCCAAGACCCAATCTAGCCAAAGAATGCATCTTTGTTCCAAGCTGGGGTAGGGCAGACAGGCCCCTCATCTCTTGCTGACATAGAAGTTCAACTCCATCATGCAGTCTCCTTTGTGCTTCACATTTGCTTCCAGACAGGTTAGATAGATGCCCAGTTGAGAGCAGGGGCCATGAGTAGGAAAGAGCTGCGTGATCTGCCACTGAAAACACTTATAATCATCAGTGAAATATAGCAATTTGGGTAACTAGGCCATTTTTCATATGGCCACAGACATCCCCAGCCCTAGAACACTGATAAAGGAACTAGACATCTCAGGAACTACTTGGCAGAGCTGGCCACACTGAGAGGGGTAAACCAATTCATCTACAGTAAGGATCAATTTGAACAGCTGCCTGTTTCTCAGACTTGAACCCAAACTGTGCTCAGATCTGGGGGGTTAGATCAGGACCTTCTCTAATTCCAACTTTTGCCCTGCCGCACTTTGAAAACATAATGCACTAGCTACTGCCTGTAACTCTTATTTATTTTTATTTCAGTTGTGATAGCCGTGAGGAAGCTAGCACTGCATATAAGCCTCTGGATAACTAGGTACAGAGTGGGAGTACTAGTGTAGACGCCACGGTGATGACACTGCGATGGATACTCTCCAAGCCAGCAAAGCAAACACCAGCGTGAATGCCACCTAATGAAAAAGAGCCAAAGAAAAGAATTAAATGTTCTGAATTCATGGCAAACTGGAAAGCTCCTTCTGACAGGAAAACCTAGATTATGTCACTTAAAATTCCTCAGTACGGTCTGTTTCCCTTGGGCTACGTTGTAAACACCTGGGTTGGAAATTAGGAAGCTAAAGTTTGGTTTTGTTTATTTTGGGTAGGAACATTCCTGCAACAAGGTTGCTGGTGCTGGTGGTATTGTCCTGAGTCTGTTAGGTGAGTTAAGGTGCCCTGAACATTTTGGTTGAAATTTACAAAGGTGCCTAAAGGAGTTGGACATCCAACTCCCACAGAAAACCTATGGGAGTATGTACTTGTGCAGACTCACCCCTGCAGCGCCTCCTGCTGGTCTCTTAGGGAATTAGCTCTTTTCCCAGCCAGGAGCGCCCTCTGCAGGCCAGTGATCTGCCTGTCCTCTGGCCCCCGTGGCCCTCCCTGGATCCTGGTGCTCTTTTACCTGGGGTGCTGCCCCCTGGCAGTAACCCCTCAGTCTTAGGGTCTCCCCTCTATCCCCACCTCGCCTCAGTAATGGCTACTGCCAGTCATTGTCTAGCCCCCATTCCCTGGGGCAGACTGCAGTATCAGCCACTCATCATAGGCAAAGGGGTTTGGACCTGCTGCCTTGGCCTACCCCTGGGCTGCCCCCTGCAACCCCCAGTACCTTTTAGCCCAATGCTAGGCCACAGCCTGCGGCTTTGCAGGCTGGAGCTCCCCAGCGCTGCTCCACTCAGGTACTTTGTGTCTAGCTCCCTGCAGCCAGGCCCATCTCCCTCTACAAACAGAGAGAGACTGACTGGGCCTCTGGCTCACTGCCTCTTATAGGGGCCAGCTGGACCTGATTGGGGCATGGCCACAGCTGAGCCTACCTTCCCTAATCAGCCCAGGCTTTCCTTCCCAGCCTCAGCCCTCTCCTGGGCTGTTTCTAACCCTTCAGGGCAGGAACAGGGGTCCACCCCGCTACGGAGTAGTTAGCGTGACTCTTTTAGGTGCCTTTTGAAAGAAGCAATTATACTACCCTGTTAATCTATCATTCCTTAAGAGTCATTGTCTTGCTAAACTTTTCCCCTATATTTTTACTATCTCTTGAAATGCCAGTGTGATTATTGTTGTAGCTCTTACATTACTTTAACTTTCTATGGAATATTTTACCTGCTTTTCCAGATTTTTTTGCCTATACGGTTAAGGGGTTCTTGTATAAACCAGGTCCCATGAGCATGCTCTGTACCAGTCTGAAGCAAGAAGGTGAAAGGGACTTTGGATCAGAGACTAAAGACTAAGCTTTTCAGTTCCTTTCCAAGGACAGCTTATGAAATCTTAGAACATCAAGAAAACATCTTAGTAGTTTTAATTTTAACTCCTTATTTTCTGGAAAAAGAATATTCAAAGTATGCCTACATTTAAAAAAAACCCTTTATAATCAATTATAGCAAATTATCAGACAAGGATTGGAAGGCTTGTAAATATTTGATGTTAATGAATTGCAGGGAAATTGGTTACATTGTGATTTGTTTTTCCTATTTATGTTTTTTGACAAAATAGTGAAAAACTAAGCAGAAGTGACCTGGCCAGTACGAGCACAGAATATTGCCATGTTGTTGTAGTTTAATCATGAAGCAAAATTGAATGGGTTTTAAAGTAAGTGTCAGTAAACCTCCTAAGTATGTACAGTCATTACAATTCCATGGATATTGTTAAAAGAGCATCTGGGGAGACTGAGGGAAAAATTGTCTTCAAATGATCTGATAATTAGTGAAGATTGGAATGGTTAGGTGGTATTAAAGAATCAAAAGGGGCCACACTATAAAATGAAATTTGGGATATTCCAATATCCTCCTGAATAAGGGGCTGAACTTTATCTGATATCTAAACCCATTTCAAGGAGAAAGGGATTGACTGAGAGAAGAAACCCCAGTGATATTCTAGATAATCTTCCTTGCAATCTCAGAAAGGGTCAATGTTACTGATTTCATTATAGAACTGAACTTCTAGCTGTGACTCAAGTATTTTTGCATAATTGGTAGTGCAAAAGATGGGTCAGTTTCCATTTGGTACTTAAAGTGTTAATTCATTCCTTAAAAACGGACACATTCTACCATAGAGCAACTCCACCAAAGGCAAGAAATCTTTGATGCATTAATAAGAAAAAAATTAAATGGAATGTAGACAATGAGGAAAAAATTGGAGCTGCCAAAGTTTGAATTAACAAGGTAAGAGAAAAGCTCTTTAAGGTTTTAAATGAGGCAACTTCATTTTAAACTGTTGATTTGCAAATTCCCGGAGAAACGGGCTAATCTTCCATTTATTTTTAGTAGGAATTTTGCTACAGTAATTATAGGACTAGAGTATTGCAACCCCAAGCATTTACAAAACACGAATCAGGCCCCAGAAGATCATGTGATTGGCTTAAAAATCATGAGGGGTTTTTTTTATAATAAATTTTGGTTTCTTGTAATTTGCCTTCTGGGTTTTGAGTCTCTAAGGACTTGGGTCGTGTTTTCAAGCTTTTCTCTGGAACCATAAGGACTAGAAGGTTTTTTTAAATGAAAACTGAGATTGTCACCTAATCACATACTCTAGGAGCTGGAGCTTTAAGAAACACAGCAAATATCACAAAACTGGTAAAATTGTGTATTTTGGCAACACTTGGACTAAAGAATCAATTCCTTGGTGATGATTACTAATGTATAGAAGGAGTGTAAGTTACCAAGTTATGAAAACTGGCATGAGTTATTTCTGATATAAAAACAGGCCTTAGTGCAGGATAGTTAGGGCCTGTGTCTTAGAGGCCAACTCCATTTGAAGTCAATGGGAACTGCAGTTACTTGGTAGCTCTGAAAGTCAAGGTCAGGGTGTGTCAAACTGGGCACCCAAAACCAGAGACCCAATTTGATAATATGGCTTCAAATCATAGTATTAGTATCCAGGAGAAGAATAAATTTTATTTATTCTTCATCATCTCAAAACCTAAACTCTTGAGACTTTACACCAGGATTTTCAGAGGAGCCTAAACTAGTACGTTCGGCACCCAACTTGAAATTTCATGGGAGTTGGACACCTAACTTGCTTAGAATCCTTTGAAAATGTCAGCTTTTGGGTCTTTCTCCACGTTACAACCTTTCCTCCAGATCTAAATGTTCATTATTATTCAAAAATGAACTTTCTTAGTCATTCTGGTGTCCAAGATTGCTTTCACCATGTAAACGAGTGCATATATACCCACTCTGCTCCCAAGTGGACTGTCATGGTAGCACTAACAGATATGTAAACTTTAGCCATTCATCTTAATGAAGTATGAATTTCAAAGCCTAGCGGAGACCCAGTGTGCTACTGAATCAACTTTAATTACAAGGCAGAGCTAGAGCTGTTTTGGGTTTTGATGGAAGCCTCAGGCCAGAAAAACCCACAAAATCAAAAGCAGACCCTGTTATCTGATGCCAGCTCAGCATACTTAAGTAGGGAAAAAGCCAGGCATAGCAGCAGTTTTTCACCTTTTATGAAACACTAGTTCAACAGATGTGCCACTTAGCCTCTGAGTGGCAATCAATGTGCTATTGCTGTGGTTTCCAGATGGTAGAACTGTATGAACATCTGAACATTCCCCACCCTTTGTTAAAAATGGAAAATTCTCAGAGGCAAATTTTTATTTTCCACATAATTGGTCTCAGCACATAGTGTAGCAAGATCATTCGTTTCTCATTCAGCACCATCAGGGTGGCTTAAAGGAACTGGTCTTCCATAATCTACTCTGACAGTATCTTCTAGGAGTAGATAGGCAGCAATCTTCCCATTGCAGTTCAGCAGTTACTCCACTGAGGGCTTGCCTACACCGCGCTCCGCAATGCACACTAGAGGGGTATGAATTCTAAAGCTCACCAATATGTTGTACGCGAACTGGCCCACATGGACCCTGCCAGCACAAATAGCAGTGTACTCTATTATCATGCACTTTTAGTGTGCGTCGGCAGGGTCTACATGGACCAGTTAGTGCACAATGTATTGATGTGCTTTAGAAATCATACCCTTCTAGTGCGCACTGCTGCATCGTGTAGACAAGTCCATAGTCCCACTTTTTGGCCTCTAGTCTTCTTATTTACAGTATAAAATGCTGCATTAGATTGATAGAAGCCATATAAATATGTTGCCTCTTCCTTTCTCTACCAAGAATTGATTAGCAGAATAACCCTCTCTAAGGTCTTGATTCAACAAAGCACTTAGGAATATGCTTAACATTGAGCACAGGTTTAGGTGTTTTGCTGAATTGGGGACTGAACTGCATATTCCTAATTCTTTTTAAAAAGTATATCTTAGCCCATTAATTTACATGTAAAAGCAAACAGCTTCCTGCAAAAATATTTGGCAGATAATGGCAATCAAGCTAATAAGATTTCAGTCCACATTATATGGCTTTCTAATAGTTTGGGAGCACTGTGTCTAATTAATTTTTATTGGGTTTCCCAGTTTTAACTTAAAAACAAAACAAACCCACATAGAAGCAAAAATCTGAGACTGGATTTGTATGAAATCTGCTCCCCAAATACAAAAATGTGCAATAGTAGCATTGTTAAAAAGTAGTTTGGTGGTGGTAGTGGAGGGGATTGGTTAGCCCTGAAAGCCCCTCACCATCCCAGGTAGCTCATCTCAGGGGTACCTATTCAGCAAAGCATTTTAGCACATGCTTAACTTTATGGTTAAATTGAATTGGAGCCAGGGAATGTTCGGATAATGGAGGGAAACAATTTTTGTATATAAATAAAGGAGCCCATTTTAAAAAAAAATCTAAGAAAAGATTTCTGGTGTCAAAATATGAGTCAGAATTTTTCTACAAGTAAACATCTACATTTCCACCATGCTCCAGCAAAGCACTTAGCTAGCATGCTGGATTAGCATCTATGTTCATATTTTGGTCAAGAGGCCAGGAGAAGACGAGTGCCAGTAGAAGGCTATCCAACAAAAACAAGGGGTTTTTTACTGTAATAGTGTACAGAATGGCCTAGCTATGATGGATTTAGCATCCATAACGGAGAGATTCAGAACCAAAGTGCAAATAATTACAGAAATGAAAGAACCTGTTTGACCTGGGCTTTAGTACTAGCAGTAGCTGATATAATAGCAAAAAAAGAAAAAAAGAAATCTACTAAACAGGAACACTGTCCTGTAAAATAAATATAATTTACCATCATTGTACATATTTTAATGGTTTAGGAAATATACATATCCCAGTTGCAAGTAATACTTTGAACATACACATTAAATACTCCAGTTCTAGATGTGTATAGATTGGTGGGGAACATCATTAATCAACAAAATCATTCATTTTAATACAATGATTTATTAGGAAAGAATTTTTCTTTGGAAGTGGGAAAGTAAAGAAGACCCTTTAAAACAGAAAAATATATGGCCTTTGTGTTTATACGTACTCTATATTGACAGATTCAATTGACAGTGTGAGAAACTCACAATGTCAGAGAAGAATGTTTTTCATGTGAGAGCTAGAGATGAGCCAGCACAAAAATATCCATGTACCCAAGGATACGCCAAACCACTGTGCTGCTGGGGCATCATTCCCAGAAGCAAGACCATTTTTAACTTGTGAGGAGCCCTCCTTCAAGCCTACAGCTAGTGCTCCTGCAACACCCTGCATTGCAGTTAAAAGAAGCATGATGCTGGGTAGAGCTGGTTGAATAGAGAAAAAATAATCTGTGAATATTTTTGGAAATGAATGGCAATATTGTACCATCTTAGTTCTGAATGAAAATCAGTGACACAATATGGTCCCAAAACACCAGGTTTTGCGTACTGTGACTAGCGGCCTCATGTTTAACCCAAATAAATGTGTACATCTCTAAGGTGCCACAAGGACGTCTCGTTGTTTTTGATCATGCTTAACGTTGCTCTCACTATTTGTCATGAAGCATATTTGTTACAAACTTGGTCTTTTTATTTTGGTTACTAAATTGTTTGTGCACTCATCCTAATTTTCTTTTAAATGTATTAATTGTTCATAACTATTTGCTAAATAGTTTGGAAGAAAATGTATTGCTTTTGGGATGTTGGTGAGATTATTTGCTGTTCAATAGTTGTTAGTTGGGGTTGGTCACTTAAGGTGCATAGGATTGTTTCTGCTCCCTAAGTAAATGACTGGAACCTTGAAACAGGGGAATAATAAATAAAGCACTTCCAGTACAAATAACCAGTTCTAATTCTGTATCTGTCCCCCTCAATTTAATACTAAGCACCTCACAACCATTGATGACTTTATCCTTACAATACCCATCAGCACTTTTAGTTTGCGAAAATATTCTTCAGTGGGTTTTTGGGTGCTGCTCCCCGCCCCCCTGCCCCACTATCACACCAGCTCTGGCCATAAATTTTATTTGTGAGGACTCACCTAGCCACTGGTGAAAGTTTCAAAACATTTTAGCACACTTGATTATTTGATCCAAACTTGGATGGGTTTGGAAACTGAATCTGGATGTTTATGTTGACGGTTGGTCCCATTGCTAATCAAAATCTTTACGTGAGCAATGCAGAATGAAATATAAAATCTTATACATGAGCAACAGAGAATGGAAAAGCAGAAGAGCATGAACTTCTTTCTGAGACTGTATAGACCTGATTTGAAGATTTTCTTCTTAGTCCTCCCAAATATGATTTTGGAGCTCCTTCTTGCACTGTCGCACTTGAACGTCTCCCCCTAAATCCTCCAGGTCAGACATCATGCCCTGTTGCTCAATTATTTCCTTATCGTCAGAGGCATTCTCCTTTAAGCATGGCTAAGGCAAGAGCAGACCTCCCACAGTATGTAATGATCCATGGCCACAAACACGCATGCACCAAAGACAGCTGCCAACTGTCTATTGGTGGCATCAGCAGCATTCAAAATTAGTATCCTCAGCTCCATCACTACAAGTTCCTATGAGTTATGTGTTAGTGTATCAGTTATATTCCAGCAAAGAGCACTGATATATGTAAAATAAAAACTAATACCTTAAATACCCTCTTCTATTTTAGATACAGGTTATTCTGGGCTCAGAGCAAATCGTCTGGAGATTCTAAACTCACACTAACAACCAAGTAATTGTCCTTAATAATTCACGCCAGGGGTAAGTGCCAACCCAAGTGCCTATTGTACATGCAGCATTACTAAGGGGTAGTGGGAGTCACACTTAACACCTTTGACTCTCCAAGTGTATCTCATTGGCAGGGGCGGCTCTAGGTATTTTGCCGCCCCAAGCACGGCAGGCCGGCTGCCTTCGGCAGCATGCCTGCGGGAGGTCCCCGGACCCACGGATTCGGCGGCATGCCTGCGGGAGGTCCCCGGACCCACGGATTCGGCGGCATGCCTGCAGGAGGTCCCCGGTCCCGCGGATTCGGCGGCATGCCTGCGGGAGGTCCCCGGTCCCGCGGATTTGGCGGCATGCCTGCGGGAGGTCCCCGGTCCCGCGGATTCGGCGGCATGCCTGCGGGAGGTCCGCTGAAGCCGTGGGACCAGCGGACCCTCCGCAGGCATGCTGCCAAAGGCAACCTGCCTGCCGCCCTCGCGGCGACCGGCAGAGCGCCCCCCATGGCTTGCCGCCCCGGGCACGCGCTTGGTGTGCTGGTGCCTGGAGCCGCCCTTGCTCATTGGCTAGGAAATGAAAGAGGAAGCACCCCTAATAAACTTAGTACAGTGAAGTGTAATGCATCATTCCACCTTCTCCAGTTTTCCCGGCAGGTTTCATTTTTAGAGCTGACCAAATACTGCAAGACAGGTTTCACAAACACTTCGAATTCTGCACCGTTGTACAGTGCCCCTTGTTGGTCACAATTTGCAAACATTTGTATGATGTTATTTTTCTTCACACCCGTGTTTGGCGACTGGCTGCCCTTATTATGAATAGTATTATGATATTTGCATGCAGACAAGAGTATTCATATGTGAACAAGAATATTATTTGTTCTCCTGTTTAAAATGTTTGTCAACCAGTCAGGGAGCAGAAACAATACCGTCATTTAGGTGACCTACCATGAATAACAAATAGTTCAATTGAATAGTTTGTGGAAAAACTCTTACGTGAACAATTGTTTATCTAAACTATCTGGGTGAATACTTATAAATAACATAGCAGCAGAATATAAGAATCGGTTTGTTAAGAATTTACAAACATTAAAGAGGACTAAATTTGTTAGTGCATGTTATTAGCAATGATTAACTTCACCAGATCCAACAGTCATTTACTGATGAAATATTGGGTATAATGCATAAGCCCGGGTAGTATAAAAGATCATCAGTAACAATGGGATAATTCATGTGAAGTATTATAGATCAGAAGGGGATCCCTAATAAAAATTGTTACCATATCCTTGCCCATCATTAATTAACAGACATCATAAAAGCACAGGGTGGGATTTTCGAGTGCTTGGTGTTGGCCTAACTTTGTTCCCGTTGAAGTAGAAAAAAGAAAGAAAGAAAAAATCTTACATTGACTTTAATGGGAGCAGAGTTAGATCAGAGTTGAGTGGTTCTAAAAATCCAAACCCTGCTCCCTCCGTTGAGTACATAGAAATCATAAGGTTCATATAAGAAGTGATTCTCCCCTATTAATAGGGAGAGTTCATTTTCTCTTCTTCAAACACTTGCCCACCATTGAAATCCCATTTGGTGATTTACTAAGGCGACTAATCCTAGCAATAGAAAACATACATGTGTAACTAGCAAAATGTTTTCGGGAGTAAGAAAGTATAAAGATATATTTTAAAATAATCTCCAGGCATGTTCATGGCACGGTATACATGAATTTAAACTGTATTTTTCCATTTCTGTTTTCGTATCTATAGATACATTGTATTTTTGCTGATTAAACATTTTAGTGAGAAAATTAGGGAGGGAAGTGGGGAAAAAAATACCCAAGATGCTTCTTTGGAGGCATGTCCTTCACGTTGTCCAAAGAAGGAACATGAAGCCTGGTAGCTTACTCCTGTATGAAACCAACCCGTAGTAAATCGTTGCTTTTCAAAACCATCCCTGCTAGTTTTGTGGGGAGAGCGGAAGGGTCACTCCACTCAGGTATTGCTGCTACTCTAAAACTGGAGTTAGCAACACCCAAAAGCCCCGTGCTTTATTGAGTGGCAGCTGGTCTCTCCAGTAATCTCAGGCTACGTCTACACTACCCGCCGTATCGGCGGGTAGCGATCGATTTTCAGGATCGATATAATATATCTCTCTCATCTGCGATCGATATATCGATCCTCCCGCTTCTTCCGAAACTCCACCGACGCGGCGGCGGCGCGCGGGCGCGGCGGGAAGGACAGAGCATCGATCCCTGCCTGTCGAGTTAGTGTTATAAGATAATATAAGATACTGACTTCAGCTACGCTATTCACGTGGCTGAAAGTCTTATATCGATTTTTTTTTCTTAGTTTACCAGCCCTCAATGTTTGGTGCCTGAAAGGTGGCTGAAAATTATTGCCAGTGCTATAAATGTTAGTGTCTGGAATTGATAAACTCAGCAGAGCAGTGGCATGGTATTTTTTTTAATTGCCAAAGCTTTCTAAAGCTAAATCTAGGGCATCCCTTTTGGGGACACAGTTTGTATGTAGAGTTTTAATTATTATTTTTGTAGCATGGTGAAAGAAGAATGAATTTTTGTTCTCTGTGGCAGGTCAAGGCAGTGATTGTCATTTTGACAGCCTTAAGCCACTGGCTCTGTTATATGGTTGTGTTTCCACACCCTAGAGCTATTCTGAAAGGAAACCACAATTCCAGAAATAAGAAGAGAAAAGAAAAACAAACAAGCACTCATGAAAGTGAGAGAGGGTGGTTTGTTTATTATAATCATCTTTTTTAATATATGCTACAGATCTTTCACCTTTTTCATAGTGGTCTTTACAAATATAGGGGCAGATTGTGAACCCATTACTCAAATTCAAAGGGGCTGATCCTGAGCTGTTATAAACTGTCACAGCCTCACGGATTTTAAGGTTGTGATTATCTAAGTCTGACATCCTATATAGCATAGGCCATAGAATTAAAACCAGTTCAATAACGTAGCAAGCAGTGACTCATTTGAGTAGTTTCACTGAAGTCCCATGAAGAACTGCTCATTTGTGTGAATAAGACAATCACAATCTCCCCCATCATTTATAGAAATGCCTACAGCAAATGAGTTCATCCACCATAACCAAATGAACTTAAATGGATCTGCCAAGGAATACATGTACAGTAGCTGAGTAACCATGTGATCCTGTTCCTTTCACTGTTTTCTTTCCCTCCCCACTGTTACCTCTGTTGTTTGTTACTGTCACAAATTGTCTGTCAGTCACTGTCTGCCTGATGTCTAATTAGATTTTAAGACTTTTGGGGCAGGGACCACTGGCCTGATTTCCAGAGGTGCTGAGCAGCCTCAATCCACACTGATGTCAGTGGTAGCTGTTTGTAAAGATGCCAGATTGACAGCCTGGGATGTGATGTTTTCCTGACCTGGTAATGATTTCCTTTTTTTTGTGGGGGTATATCCTGAAGACAGCATCTGTGCACCTAACTAACTGTCTAGTCAGCAAGAGTCCATTAGAAGAAGCCAATTTTACTGGTGATACTCACAATTTCTAAAAAAGAATGGCAATACAATCTTTCTCCAAGATCTAACTGCCTATATATTTAGTTAAACATCATTTGTAAGACTATCTGTAATAGGACTATGGAGAACTATTATATTAGAGACCAAACTTCCTCTGCCACCTCAGTAGTACAGTCCCTCCAATGTTGCTTCACTAATATGCCTCAATTCTGACCTATAGAGGCCAACTACAGCAGAGAATGTTGTGGTCATTACACCAACAAGCGTGTCACTTAGTGCCACATGTGCTTTCTGTCATGTGATAGACTCAGTAGAGACCGAACTGGTGCTACCTGCTAAATTCACATATTCCACCAAACCACCCCTTTCTTTCTAATGCACGTCACCCTGGGACGTTCTATTACTACTGCAAATAGATGAGGCTGAAGAGTAGCTGGAAAGAATGAACAGGTTACAGATAACAGTGATACAAGGCAGCAGTGGGAAATACCTTTGACACAGCATGGTAAACAACAATCTTTCTTATAGCTCTGATTAAGAAATTACAAATGTGTAAAGAAAATTTGAAATATTAATTACGCTAAGATTCTGCAGTGCTAGGCTACAAGGCACAGTTACACAATGTCATTGAAACATTCTGGAACGATTTGAATTTGAAACAAATTCATCTCCAAGTGACACCCAAGTCACTGGGGTTGCACAGGTGTCAGTGAAAACAGAATTTGAACCACAGGCTGCAAATGGAGAAGGCAAATATGCTTGTTCATGCAACACAATATTCTCTTTCATTATGAAAAGCTTAACAATAATGAAATTGGGCAACCACCAAAGCAGATTATGTAGAGTCCTTTAGAAAGCTACAGTACTTATTCTGGGATACTATTGGAGAGGTATCTTTTCCGCTGTGGTTGTTACCATTTACCAATTTAGTTTTAGTTACTTGAATCATCAGAATTATTTTCACTGATACCTGTTTGCAGGCTATTGCCTTTTTCTCTGTTTTGCCGGCGGCTGGTATCTGATGCCTTTGGAATGTCACTATTGACTTATTGAATACTGTCTTGTTTCATTGGATTCACCGGAATTACTGGAGCTGCTGGATTCACTGGAATTACTGGAGCTGCTGGATTCACTGGAATTATTGGAGTCACTTGAGGCACTGGAATCACTAGAATCACTTGAGGCACTGGGGTCACTGGAGTCACTTGAGGCACTGGGGTCGCTGGAGTCACTTGTGGCACTGGGGCTGATGGAATCACTGGAGACACTAGTATTCTGATGAGCAGATTTACTCTTTGATTCACTGGGAATACTCTTGCAGTGTTTTGGAGTGGATTGTGCAGAGTCACTATTGCTTTCTTCCTGCTGACTAGAGTTAGAGTCAGCACTATCACCAGCATTACCTGGATCAACCCTTTGCATGCCTTCATCGTTAAAATAACAGTTGTCTGAATGATGGTGGCCATTATCCATATTCTCATCCTTTTCCCCTACATTAAAGCCACTGTCACTGTGGGCTTTTATGACATCTTGTTTGTCAGTGGAGAGCTCTGCATCCTCAGGTGCAAAACCCTCTTCTGCCCATGCTGAACCATAAACGCTGTTTTTCCCTGGCAAATGTTCAGATTGATTCTGTTCACTGCTGCGGTTTGTGTTCACATGAAGGTCTAAATGAGGATGGTTAATTCTTTTCCCTGTGCGGAGCTCAGCATTTTGATCAATGTTTTGTGTTCCCTGGGTATTAGCAGGGTCCTCAGGGGCTGGTTGATTATTGGATTTATCCTCATAAGCCCCCTGAGGATTGTTAATATCAATTGCAGACACCTCTCCAGTTTGATTGGGTCCTCTTGTATAATTACTGAATTTTGCTCCTTCTGGGTGCCCATCGTTTTCATTCTTGCCATTCTGTTGGTTCCTCCCAGCATTCCCAGAGCCATTGCTTAAGATTTCTTTGTTTGCATTAATGGCATTAACATTGGCAACATTTTCCACATAGCCACTTCCAAGCAAATTTATGCTTCTTTTGATCTGTCAAGAGGACACAGTCCAAACTATATTATGTTTCTAAAGCACAATGAAGGAATAGGATATCTTACCTAAAAGTACCAGAGTACTAAAGAAAAAATCCACTTAAAAATACAAATTAATTACCATTTTCTCTGTTGGAAATGTAATAGTCACCTGCCAAATTACCAGTGTTTGGTGACCATCTATATCTTCTCTTTAGCCCTGATTCAGCAAGTCCATCCCTGTTCAACAAAATACTGAAACGTATTTAAATCCAACTGACTTTTTAATGGGACTTAAGCACACGTTTGAGTGTTTTGCAGCATCTTGCTGAACTGGAGTCTGTGTGACTTCAATTTACTTCCAGTAGCCAGCATTAAGTAAGGGACCAAATGGACTTCTCTTACAGTTCAGCAAAACATCTAATACTGTTGACAACAATTTAAGGATTTTGCAATTTCACTAATACAGTAGGCACATTGAAAGCACCAACTATTTATTTTTGCTTCAAATTAAAGTGAAAATAGATTTACAGCGGTGTAGTAGAGATCAGAATCTGGCTTCATAAGCCTGATCCTGTAGTCCATTTCCAGCTTTCCCTGGGTAAGGACTGCAGGACTGAGTCTCATTTTCTGAAGGCTGGGAAAATGCAGTGCAATTTGCACAATACCTACGACTCACAAAAGAAATAGTTTAGCTAAAAGGTAATGAAACCTGCCCCATTATCAGACAGGTAGAAGACTCGGATATTGTAACATGGCCAGGTAAACCTTTGACCAGATTTTTAACACAGTCTCTTCCCTCCAGGAGACTCTACTATTGCCTCAAGAGGAGCAGCTTGATTACGGACTTATCATGTTTCAAAATTGAAAAGTTAAATTGATGGATAGTTAGAGATGGGAAAAAGCATCAATAGATTGCTATGCACATTTTTTTTTTGCAAAGAGGAGATGTTAGTAAAACAAAGCATCAAAAGACATTATGAATGCAAATGTTAAAATGTGCCCCAGTCAGATAAAAAGGAAAAATTCAGATAATTTTAAACTGTTTCTTTGATGCAGTAGATCAGATCAAGAAAAAAAAAAGTTGTTCCTTTTATATTTTGCAAGCTGCACCAAGTGTATTGTGTTATTTAAGAGTCTTAGGCAGAATCATAAATAATAATTTTGCTACGGTGTACAAAAGGGAAGCATAATCCAGGCAATTAAGTAATGACCATTTACAACTAGATGATCAAGTCCTTGTAATCGCCAACTCTCATTGATTTCAGTGGCAGCTAGGCTAATACAAGGATCAATGGAGCACCTCTCATACACAAAGATGCAAATCACTGGATAATACCAATAACTCTGGTAGTGTTTAATGTTCGGGGGTAAGGGGTCCATACTTACTGGAGAAGCAAAGGATATACCTAGCACACTCATAAACAGAAGCAGAGTATTCATGCTTGGGACTACTTCCTGCAAGAAATGGAAAGTATGTTATTTCTTATCAATGCCCATGAATATTTCACAATATAATAGAGCAATAATATTTGATCAGCACAGATGGGCACTTTGTCAAACGTGTGTTTTAATAGAGCTGGTTGATTTATTCATTGCCGTAACAGAGTGGCAGAGCTCTCCTTTTCACCCACCCTATAAGCACGAGTTGGGACCTTACAGGGAGAGGCTGACTGAGCCCTGCTGGCTTAGTGAACCAGCTGTGGCTTGTGGATGTCGGCCTCCATTTAGTGGAAGTGGTTCTCTGGATGGAAGGTGATGGGACCTAGGGCTGAGAGACTGAAGCAAGGCTGAGGTTTATGTTTGGTATTATCAGAATGTTTGGACTAAGTAAAGTGTATTTAGATTCTGTTCGGAACAAGGAGGAAGCTCCGCGTATCTACCCCAATTCCAGTTTTAACTGTCTTCCAACGTACAGCTTAGGTCTCGTTATATTGGCTGTGTCTAATTTCAGTTGATGCAGGACAGTGTCTTCTTCATCATGCAGGCTAGTGGCATCTGAAAGTGAGTATTATTATTTTCTGTGGGTTGGGTTCTTTTCCCACCGTTGCTTTCTTCTTTTTGTCTTACTCCACCAGGTTTGCACAGGGATACTGACAAACGTGGCAAATAATGCCCAACTGGCCTGCCCGGGATGAGCTCCTCCTGCTTTTTTATGAGTTTGGTCTCAGTTTTGAGATCAGGAACAGTCTTTACTGGTAAAAAGCAGAAGTGAAGCAGAAGTTTCACTTGTCATCCTGCAGCAATGTTGTCATAGTTACAGGGCTAGCTACACCTGACTCCCTTTCTTTGGTCTTTCTGAGTGCACCCGTCTCAGGTCTCATTCCTTCACCTCTCTCAAGGTGGAATCCCACAGTTCTCCCACTCTTGAACCAGACCAAAAGGTTCCTTATTCTGTGTATTTACTGTGTTTACCCAGCAGGTCTGTTTGGGGTCAGTCCTGCAAGTCTTCTCTTTAGCTGCTTGTGACCAGCAGTGAATCCAGTAACCCAAAACCGTCTTCTTAAAACAAAGATTAATCTTAACAGTAAGAACAAAGCATAATATAAGAGAAATGGATTTATAAAACAACAAAATGTCTGATTATGCATGTCTATTTTACCTGGAGTTCTAGGCAAGTCAGTTTTATCCCAGATCCTTAATCTCTGGGGATCAGGCCTCTCTGTTTCCTAAAAATAACTACCCCAGAAAGAGTCACTTTTTTTTAATCCATCCAAGTTTCTGTTCTCTCTTCCTAGGCTTCAACTTACTGCCCCAAACCAGTTTGGTGAGCTCTGCAGGTGTTCAAGCCAGGGCATCAAAATGAATAGCTCTTGTCTTTTCTCTAGTGTTTGTCAAGACCCAGCCTTGCACCTCCGCCCATGTGCATTTCCCGACAATCCTGCCTTTGAATTAACTCAAGCTAGACTGACAGTACACATTACCATACCCCAGTCAAGATATAATATTCATAAATTATTACAGGCAGCTCCAAATCTGTCACCTATGTAACTTGTGGTTTTCCATGTTTTCCCACAGACCAGTCATATACTTTCAGTCTCAATTATTTTGTTTTCCTTGATCTAAAATAACAATAAAGAGGAACAAAAGTAACGTCTCTGTGGGAGAGAACCGTGTGTGTGTGTGTGTGTGTGTGTGTGTGAGAGAGAGAGAGAGAGAGAGAGAGAGATCTGAAGAGGCTGCAGCAAAGCTGAGATCTAAATGGCTGTTGTCTCTGCACACTGACAAAATTCCTAGAAATTTAAAGGTGCAGTCCACACAAAACAAGAGATCACAGTTACATAGCTTCATCCGCCACATAATTCATAGGTGGAGCCACCGTGTAGTTAGAAATGGACTCTGCGTGTGAGGACTGCTAATCTGTTATTTCTTTTCTTTGTTAGGCATTAGTGGTATTAGTACGAGAGCTCTGTTTGGCAAGTACCGGGCTGTTTACAAGAAGTCTCATGCAAATCCTCTTTGTTTCTCATGTGCTAGTCTTACAAAGCCTTTGGAGAAGAAAATGCATTTAAAAAAATATCTTTGGAAGCACCAGCCTCCTTAGGATGTGTCTAATTCCAAAAGGTCTCCTCTTTAACTGCAACGTCTGGGGCCTGTGTGACCTTTCTTACCTTTAACGTTTACACAATGTTAATCTCCCATGAGTTTTACAATCTCAGAAGGAGAGCCAGTCTGCTGACGGGGGGAGGGATAGCTCAGTGGTTTGAGCATTGGCCTGCTAAACCCAGGGTTGTAAGTTCAATCCTTGAGGGGGCCACTTAGGGATCTGGGGCAAAAATTGGTCCTGCTAGTGAAGGCAGGGGGCTGGACTTGATGACCTTCCAAGGTCCCTTCCAGTTCTAGGAGATTGGTATATCTCCAATTATTACCTTAATGTATATTGTCAGTCAGCAACAGGTTTTATTTGCAGTGGGAGCATCTGGCATCTACTACTGTAATATTATAGTTAACTGGTTTTGTTCTCTAAGGATACAGCACTGAGTATACAAATGTAGGCTTCAATTGTCAAGACAAGGTCTCAGGCCTGATGTGCCACCTGAGAACAAAAAAGCCACGTCAGGTTGCCAATCTTGGTTTTGTGGCTGGCCAAGTGATTCAGCACTGAAATGGGCCAAACCATGTTATATATTTTCCCATTAACACAGGGTCAAAGTTGTGGAAAACCACAGGGAGGTGGAAAACTCATAATAATGAGCTCGCCTCCCCTCACTGGTATTACTGCCTAATTCAGGAGGGAGAGAAACTTTCCTTATGTGTCTGAAAAAAGTACTCCTTGCTCTAACAAAACAGTTAACCCAGGGGTCGGCAACCTTGCAGAAGTGGTGTGCCGAGTTTGCATTTATTCACTCTAATTTTAGAAGGCCTCTTTCTAGAAGTCTATCATATATAACTAAACTATTGTTGTACGTAAAGTAAATAAGGTTTTTAAAATGTTTAAGAAGCTTCATTTAAAATTAAATTAAAATGCAGAGCCCCCCCGGACCGGTGGCCAGGACCCGGGCAGTGTGAGTGCCACTGAAAATCAGCTCGCATGCCGCCTTTGGCACACGTGCCATAGGTTGCCTACCCCTGAGCTAAACCAACAATCTATATATCAGATGGTCTTGGCCTGGCTGCCTAAGAGATTACCAGGGTTGAGCGAATGTCCTCCTCTACTTGGTAAAGGCCATATGGCTCTGTGGGTTGCCACTGAATGAGGATTTTGTTAATGTCCTACTGTAGGTGCCAATTAAGTGGCCCTCTCTTATCAGTATTGTTGAGGAATTTATGAAAGGGGTGCTGAAAGCGTCTAGAGGAGGTCTGAACCGGCCCAAAGAAAGCAGGGTCCGATCACCTTCTGGAAGAAACCCTGCTCAGAATATTTGAGTTGGAAATATAATTATTTCTGGGTCGGATTCTCACTTCAAGCACCAAAGGACCTGTATCAGTGGTTTGTATGGAGCAGGGCTGTAACTAAGGAAAATCAAGCACGTCTGAGTTTTTTTGCACCCAGGGTCATCCAGCTCAAATGATTTCTAAAATTTGTGTCCCTTGTACTGGATGTCCAGGTGCTGAAGGGAGAGCCACGGAATCAGGTGATGTGGCTAAAGCCTAGTAATACAGGCCCACAGAACCCAGCGTTTTCCTGCTCTAAATCTGTGTGGGTGCCGAGGTGAGGGGAAAAATGGAAGAGTTCACAGCCAGCAACTGCTGACCCTGCTGAGCCTTTAGTGTTTTCAACTCTTGCAGACGTTAGTGAAAAGTACTTCATGAAAAACACTCCCCATTGTGGTCCAGACTGTGAACAGCCCTTATGCCAGCGCACAGAGGGAGGTCAATCACCTGCAAAGAGCCAGTCACCCGCTCCGCTCCGCCCGGGAAGCAAATTGAGCAGGGAGGGGTGGGTCATGGCTGCCCTCTCCCCAGGCACAGAGCCATCCTCATGGGTGATGCAGACGGCTCAGCCACTGTGAAATCTAAGCAGTCCCAGGAAAGACTGTGCAATCTGATGTACAATCTGCCAGTGCTCCTCCCACTGTGGTGTGGCTTCACCCTGCCCCCTGCACAGGGCATTGTGCAGATTGCATCGCTTAATCTGATATGTCTGATGAATGAGCAATGGGATTATCGTCACCAAAAAGAGCTCCTTTCTCCAGTGGCAATATCATTTTAGGTGTTACCGTCATACACATATACAAATAACACGCTGTACGCTTAACCGAGGTTTAAACAAAAAACATCCTAGATACATTTCTTGGCATTTATATTTCATGAAATCAAAATTCAACTTGAGTTTTACCAGAAAACCTATTTTAAAGCTACCCACATACCTTGTTGGAGCAATGCGGTAAAGGATCTAGCAGAAAGTAACACTTTTTAGGGATATTTTCTAAAGAACTTCTGAAAAAGAATCTGCCAATATTATAGCATTTATGTTCTTTGTGAATCAGCACCCAGGCATATGAGCCTAACCGGATACCTTGAAGTAATTTAAACTCTGTTCAAGTTTCCAAACAACCAATTGTAACACAGTAACTTAAGTATGTCTTCACAAAGTCTTAAACTAAACCTCACTAATCTCCCACAATAGAATCTGAGATGTAGTTACTTGCCCTTTTGTTCTTGAAATTTTTAGGCTACTTTCCAGTTAATTAAAATCTCCATTATAGAAAGACCTATGTGAAATACAAGTTAAGTATATTTTTCTTGAAGATATATAGATACACACACACACCACATTATTCCCTGGCATTATGATTACGAGACACTTTTTTATCTATATTTTTCTGTGAACTATCCAGGCTTGTAAATGAAAGGTAAATTTTTCTGACACTCTTAATCCTGCTGAGTTATCTTTTAATCTTCCCCTTAATAACCTCTTTCTGAGTGCTAGTGACGTGATCCTTCCTGCGTCTCTGCCTCCTTCATTGTCTCCCTGTTTATTTTCAAAAATCCTCTGAAAACACCCCTCCTTTTCCTTATTTATACCTCATAATGTCCTTCTGCTGTTATGTCTAACTTCGTACATAATTTTGGAATAAAGTTTGTATGAAAGATGCTATGCAAAAAATAGTTTCACTGTATAACTTTATTTTAGTGCAAGCAACCAGCAAGCTGTGACAATTTGGGAAATTTACTGATACATATGTGCCATTTCTTCATGTTATACAGGCACCGTGGGGCCCCAGTCCAGGGTTAGGACCTCACTTCACTAGGCATTGTACAGGAAGAAATTCCTTGTCTCGGACAACTCATAATCTATATGACAGGATGCAACCGGTGCAAGCAACAGACAAAGAAGGTGGGGTGAGTTGGAAGGATGAAGTAACAATAAGGAGGTACGTGTGTGCATGATGATCTGTATGACCAAGAGGACGTGATGAGATCTGTGTGTAACCCAATAACCTCTTGAAGCCAAGGGGATGCATACAGGTTACAGGGATCTCCTGTATGTACATTATAGTTCACCAACAGGTGCCATGTGAGGCCTCAAATAAAAGCCAATGTCATCATAGTAAAACATATGGATGGATGTTATACAAGGAGTTATGTACATTATACTGAACATTATGTTCTTTAGGTCTGCGATGAGGGGCTGGTCACCAGCAAAAATGAACAACTGCTTTTCTGTCAGAAAAGAACTATTTAGCTATCTGGCTGTTTGCAAGGAAGTTAAGTACTGCATGGTTCAAATGGGTCTAAACCGGATGCTACTGAAGGATTGTAAAAACGTCAGAGCGAGAGAAAGGTAACTGGAAGAAGCAACCTGCAGCGGGGGACCCTATCTTGAGGTGCACATCAAAGGTTTGCTCTGTTATATTTGTGGGGACAAAGCAGGCATCCTGCCATCCTTCATCTAGGAAGTAAATAGAGTGTGTTTGCTTCATGAAAGAAGGGGTCTCAACCACACTTGGCTGGAGAGAACTTAGGGTGAGACAACCTCCTGTCTAAAGAAGCTTAACTTGTTAGTTAAGTTTAGTCTCTAGAACGTGTGTTATGATTTTGTTTTATATGTAACTGTTTGTTTCCACTTCTTACTCACTACCCCTTGAATCTCTGTTCTTTGACAATAAATGTATCCTTGTTTCACTATAGATATAGCTTGGTGCTGTGGCGTTAAGCTAAGTGCTGGTCCTTACAAGCCGGTGTTTTCTGTTCCTTTGGGAACTGCGGGCCTGGTAATTCTGCAAGTGTCCAGTGGATAAGGGGCTGGACACTGCAGGGAAGACTCTGAGGACCCAGGGGGTTGGTGTGTGCCTAAGAGAAAGCCCTGTGGAGGTCTAGAGGGACTGCTTGTGCTGCCAGAGGCTGTTGGTGTCAGGAAGCTGAGCCACAGCAAGCACAGAAAAGGGCAATCCTGGGACCTCGCAACCTTGGGTACTGCTGAGGACTGTCACACTGTGGTTACACTGCATACCTGTTTGCCTCTGCATGCGTTGTGAGTGCTTTCAATCTACCCAGTAACCGGGTGTCTGGTATAACTGCCTGACGTGGAGCCAAATCATGCTCTTATGGGAGTTGTGACATTGCCATTCGTGTGGGCAGGATCAGGCTCTGAACGGGCACAGAATGGATTTTTACCCACATTGGTAAATGAGGCACGCAAAATTGCCCAGATTTTTTTAAAAAGCTTTTGAGGCAAATGTAGTTCACATCAGTGCATTGATTTTAATGGGGGCAGCGTTAGCGTACAGGAGAGCAGAACATGGGGTGAAATGCTGGCCTCATCGATAAAACTGCCATTGATGTCCAGAGGGTGAGATTTCCAGCCTTGGTGTTTTGTTTTGCATTAGGACAGGATTCTTGAAAAGGTTTTTCATTTTAAAATAGAATATTAGAGGTTTCTAAGGGTTTTGTTGAACTGAATCTACCGGAAAGATACAGAGACAAAGCAGCTGCATTGTCTCTGTATTCCTTACGGGAGCGAAAAACGTGTTTGACAATTACTGTAAGCTACGACTTGGGGCTACACAAGGAGAACATATGTTAAGTAAGAATTATTATTTATATTCCAGTAATGCCTTCAGGCCTCCATCTGCTAAGTGTAGTACACCTAGTAAGAGACAGTCCCTGAGCCTACAAGCTAAATAGACAAGACAGACAATGGCTCAGAGAAAGGAAATATTATTCCCGTTTTACAAATGGAGAAATAAAGCTTATTAAAGCCAATGGAAAGACACCCACTGACTTCAATGGACTGTGGATCAGGCTCAAAGAGATTAAGCAACTTGTCCAAGGTCACAAGGAAATCTGTGGCAGAGCCAGAAATTGAACCCCACTGTTTTGATTCTAAGCCCAGTGCTGTAGACATAAAACTCCCATTTCTCCAGTACTTCCAATACTGTTTTAATATAGTCACATTTCTGACTAAACTGCATTTTGATTTACACAACCCAAACTTTCTGAACAGACAAGGTGACTGGCATATGCCATTTGTCTGGTAAATGTATCCCTTGCGCCTAGGTCAGACATAAAATTGCTAAGCTGACATTAACCTTGGAAAAAATAGTTTTGCACATTATGCATATACATGTTCACATATAATAAGCACCCTAAAATTAAAGTAGTCATTATGCTATTGAAAAATGACAGTTTGGAAAGAATCCAGGCCATAATAAAATTAACGAGTGCTTTCCAGGCAGAGGCAGAGCAGGTTTTTCAAATGGGAGAGGGCTGTTGTCACTGTTCAGTTATAAACTTTGTGCTTGTTTGTAGAGATTTAATCACTTATGCTAAAAAAACCTGTGGTTCTCGTCTACCTTGTATTTTAGATATAATAACATGGGTGGCAAACCACTTAGTAACTCTGCTATTATGAAAATAATTGTGGGAAGCAGCAAATTTACCATACATTTTATGTTTCAAAACTGCAAAGAATAAAATTCACTCACAGATTAAACCCGCGGACAGTTTGCATCAGGCATAAATTTGGCCCAGCAATCTTCATTATACTTAGTACTGGTGACATTCATTCTTGTACAAAGAATAATCACAAGGTCTGTGCATCACTGAGTGGAATGTAGACCTTGTGTTGGATTAAAGCATGTAAGCCAAAATTTTCAAAAATAAGGAGCCTAAAGATAGACTCCTAAATCCATATTTACAAACGTAAGGGTGAGATTTTTCCAAAGCACCCAAGTGACTTAAGAAAAAATGATTTTTAATTTGTTTTTTGAAATGTTGATAATTTTTTTTTGTTTTTCATAAAATGTTTGTCTTTGAGGAGTTTTTTCTTCTCCAATTTTTTTTGTTTAAGAGAAGGGGAAAGCCGGGAACTCCTCCCCCCCCCAAAAAAAACCAAAAACCCAAACACTTATTGAAACATTTTTTTAAAAAGTCTGGGCTTTGAAAATAATTTGGTTTCTGTCAAACAAACAAAAAAACTTGGAAGGAAACTAAAATTTTCTATAAGAATTTTCATTTCTTTCAGAAAGATCTTTCTGGTCAAAAAAACTTTTTATGAGGCAGCTCAAGGCAATCCTTCATTTCTGAGTGCACAGCTCTCAATTGCTCGCGTAAGCACCACTTTTAATGTGCAGTTCTCCATCTGTGCAAGCAAATTCAGGGTTTGCTAGTGCAACTGATGCATGTACAAAGCTTACAGGTGAATGTTAGATGCCACCCTTTGAATATTTGATTATATCATGCAGGCTACATGATTGGGTCTTTCAAAATATGTGAAATAATAAGTCTGTTGTTTTTCAAATAATCAGTTCTGTTGACTTTTTATCTGGGGCATAGTGCAACTGTTTTTCTACTATGAGGAAAACAGAGATGTATTTAAAGTTAAGTAAGAACCAGACATCCCTGGTGAAAAGCAGACCTCTTTTATCTGAAGTCAGAAAAATTCCAGCTATGTATAAAATCCTTGCAGCAATGGGACTCTTTGACTATATCACTGTATATGACTATACACAAATGACTTTTTTGTTCAGCGGTTCGTTGATTATATTCTATTGTAGTCAAAATCTATGTTAAGAAGTCATAACTTATCTGCTGCAACAAAGGAAATGCATTTACTCTATGTAGTATTTTGCAGAGCAAGGCAAAAAAAAAAAAAGTCCCTCCTATTCTTAACATGTCTCCTCACCCCCAACCTCTTAGCAGAAATAAATACTAGACCAAACATGTCTGGGATGCACAGTTTTAGAAAGCAGGAAGACAGCACAGGCAGTATGATAAAAAATGATAGGGCTCAGTACTGTGTTTTCTGGGCTCTTACAAGATACTTACACACAAACATACACACTAAATTTGGGAGGGGGATTAAACTGAGTTAAGCAAATAAACATAAATCAATGAAATGTACATGATAAGCTCCTCCGGTTTGCAACATCACATTGCTTTTTAGGTTAAAGGGACACTCACAAGTTAAAAATCCTGGAGCCTGAGTCTCCTTGCGCTTACTCCATTTTTACACCAGTGTGAGTCTGTTGATTTCAGTGGAATCACTCCTGATTTACACCAGTGTAAATGTGCAAAGAATCACTGGTGATGAGCTCGATAGAAATGCCTAAAATAAATCAGTGGTTGCATGCAGTGTTGTCGTAGCTGTATTGGTCCCAGGATATGAGAGAGACAAGGTAGGTGAGGTAATCCTTTTTTAGTGGACCAAATTCTGTAAGTGAAAGCTTGACCCTTCCAGCAACAGGAGATATTACCTCAGCTACCTTGTCTCTCTAAAATAAATCAATATTTTTAAAAAAGCAAATGTATTTACCTTTGTTATTAATAAAGCAGATATTGAATTAAAACGGCACCTTTTATGCTATTGTGTTCCCCCTCCCCCCTCAGTTTAGGCAGTGAAAATAAGCTGGTCAGTTTCACCTCTATTTCTGTTCAGGTTTCACTTTCTGGCTGTCACAGGTTTGCACAGTGCTCTAATGATTGAGTTGCAAACATGTCAAAGGAGGGGTTATTTGTTTAAAGTAGCTTTCCCCATTGGAACCGACAAAAAAGTAATGGAAATATTTCTCTTGGTTTAAACTTTTGTAAACTCTTGTTTTTTCAAAATCAACATCAACCGGTGTCCCTTTAAATTCCCAGATACTATTTCTGGCTAAATCACTGTATTCAATTATATTTACGAGAAAAAAAAACCCACCTAAAAAGTTAGAAAAATATTGAAAAATATATATGCATCCTGCATTCCTGCCTAAAGCATCAGGTACTATGTTTGCTAGATAAAGTAATAACAAAATTAGTCCTGAAACGTAACGTACAAACACAAACTTTTAACAAAAATAGAGCTGTTTGCAAATATTTCAAGTTGTTTTTTCCATATGTCAAATAATGTGGGCACAGATGTCCCACCAGCATTCACTCAAGGGTGTGGATGTGGTGGCTTAGAGGAAATAACACCACAAAAACAAATCGATAGCCCACCTCTAAAATTATTTATGACCATTGAAGTGGTTTTTCATGAAGAACTTCATGCTATTTTTGCCTGTTTAACATCTTTAAATCTGTTAACATTACATACTGCATGGCATAAGTGAATGATAAAGAACTGAGTCCCTATTAATATGGGGGTAATTGCTGATGATAGGGTAGGGAAGTTGTCTTCACACCTGCACTTTTACATACTTAACAGCATATCCCAGTGTTTGGGACAGCATTCCTAAAAGCAGTGCTGCTACACTGAGGTTAAAGGGACAGAAATCCACATTCACCAGTGGACAACTAGAGACCACTCTCCTATTGTGATGATCTGTGAGTCATTAAGCAAAATCTCCAGTAATTTTTAGCCACAGAAGCCAGACCTTGCAGAGTCCATTTGCAGCAGTTGGCAGCAAAGCAGTCCCTGCAGATTCCCAGCAACCACACACTAGGGATTACGGGGCAGATTTTCAGGAGTTCAGCACCCAGCAGCTCACATTGTGACACTTACAGCCAGATTTACAAAAGGACTCAGTCTCCCAATGTGCTGAGCTCAGTCCGAAAATCTGCCCACTTGCTTCACTGCCTAAGTGGGTGCTGAGCTTTTTCGAAAAATCTGGCCCGGATTGTGAATGCCAACCCTGTGGGGCTTCATTTCCCCAAAACATGGTGCTGCAATCTGCAGTCAGCTCATCTTCCTTTGTCTGTCTCAGAAACTGGACTGAGCTTTAAGGAGGGGGTGGGAATAGAGCAGAGCTGGATCACACTGACCCCCCAAGTTTCATACTTTGCAGCTTCTCACCTGACCCCTGTTGAATCAAAAGTTGCAAAGGCACAATCTGCCAGTTCCAAACAGAAAAGACTCGGCTACTGTTTCAACCCCTCAGTTTAATTAAAAATATGCTGCTATCAACCACAGCAGGCAGAAAAAACCCAACCCAATTAGGCAGTGCAAAGGCACAGAGGGTATGTCAGTGCTGTGATATAACGCCTGCAGCTGGCCTGGGTCAGCTGATTTGGGCTCGTGAGGCTCAGGTGGGAGGCTATAAAAATGCAGCGTAGGCATTCGGGCTCAGGCTCCAGCCCAAAATTACACTGTAATTTTATAGTCCCACAGCCCGAGCCCCATAAGCCCCAGTCGGCTAACACAGGCCAGCCACAGGTATTTCGTTGCAGTGTAGACGTACCCTGAGTGGCCACTGCATGACGGAGCTGCACTATACTCTTACAATTGTGTCTTCATTTAGGGCCATGTGCTGCCATTGATATTCCGTGTTCGCTTAATGCAGAACTCCCACTGACATCAATAGAAGTTCTTGTCAGCCTGCCCTGATCAGAGAGAGACAGCCCTGAGAATGAACTAGAAAGTGCATATTGCAAAGGAAGGGCCTGAAATGTTTTATGAATCTTATAAACCCCTTCTGGCTGATTGTTATTGTGGTGTTGGCTATAGGGCTCCAAAGGCTTAATTCCAACAGCAGCTAATTGCTTATAGGGAGGAAAGCACACAGTCACTTCCATTACTTAAAAAAGACAATGAAGGTGTCATTCCCGTTGAAGTTTGCCTCTGACCATGCTGAGTTCAACACCTGGACTTGGGGAGAGGGGAAGCTAGGGAAATTGAAACTTTAGGGTGGACAGAACTCAGCCCCCAAAAGCACTGGGGTGAGAGAGAGGAGCAGAAACTGCTGCAAAGCAGGCCAAATTCCACTTCCCAGAGGTGGGGGTATCCGAGGTAAAGCAAGGCCTACCTAAACTTCAGGTAAGACAAATATGGATGTAGACTGTTTATTGTGTTAAAAGCCCTTTTCTTGTCATACTGGGATTCTGCTATTAAGATTAAACAATACTTTTTTTTTTAAAAGGCTGGTTTGAGTCACTTTATTCACCACTGGTCAAAGCTCCCAAAGAGAAGACTTGCAGATGCCAAAGCCACTCAGGCCTGCTGAGTAATCACGATTGGTACAGAGGTACCTAGGACCTAGTCAGAGGGCAGGTCTACACTAGGGGCGGGGATCGATCTAAGATACGCAACTTCAGCTATGTGAATAGCGTAGCTGAAGTCGAAGTACCTTAGATCGAATTACTTACCGTCCTCACGGCGCGGGATCGACGTCCGCGGCTCCCCATGTCGACTCCGCTACCGCCGTTCGCGTTGGTGGAGTTCCGGAGTCGACAGGAGCGCGTTCGGGGATCGATATATCGCGTCTAGATGAGACGCGATATATCGATCCCCGAAAAATCAATTGTTACCCACCGATATGGCCGGTAGTGAAGACGTGGGAGTGGGAGAATTCTACCTTGAAGTGGACTGTCACTCTGAAGACCAGAGAGAGAGAGAGAGGTCAAAAGTGCAGCTAGCCATATTGCTTCAATTACTAGAGAGCTTTGTTAGCATTTGTTTCGAGTGACCAAAGGGCAAATGTGAAAAATCGGGACAGGGGTGGGGGTAATAGGTACCTATATAAGAAAAAGCCCCCAAAATTGGGACTGTCCCTATAAAAATTGGGACATCTGGTCACCCTACATTTATTTGTGATTTGTGCTTAAAGGCCCTGACTCAGTAGAGCACTGAAGTCCGTGCTTAACTTAATGACAAGTGAGCAGTTGGGCTTCAGCTGCAGTTTTTCTGAGGGGAAGAACGGGGGGCTGCCTATTTTGGGCTTGATCCTGCAATCTTTACTTGGGTGAATAGTCCTACTGGACACAATGGGGCTGCTTCTGTGAGCAAAGCTTACTCACGTGTTGTGTTGCCAACGCTCGCAACTTCATCATGAGTCTTGCAATGTTTGCTGTTTTTCTTGGAGCCCCAACTGCTTGAATCAGGAGGTTACATGAGACTCTCAGTGTTCATTTAAAATGAAAAAAGCACAGTAGTAGTAGTAGTTTCTACTCCCTCATAACGGAGGTGAAAAGCTTGAAAACATGAAGTGAGTTCACCTTCAAGGCTCAATAACACGAAAGCAAAGTTAAAGACCCTCAGATTTTCTTTAAAAAAAAAATAAGATTTTTAAGCCAATCTTATGATTTTGGACCTGACTTCTTATTTTTGAACATTTTGGGTTGCCTAAAGTGTGTGTGAGTCATGAATACAGAATGCGGCTCTTGGTGAATATCTGGCAAGGGTTAGAGAGATTAGCAGAGCAATGAAGGAGAAAGATCTCTTTGTGTTTCATTTACAGCCTGGTCAGAAGTGTGCTCTTTTGCCAATATTAAAATAGAGTTTAATAACATTAAAATAAATACAATAAATAGCAACTTTTGAATATCTTTGGAAGATCTTATTACACCTTCTTATAGTGGAGAGAAAAGAAGGTAGAGGGTGAAATAGTCTTGAATATTTCCTATAGAAATAACTTCATTTTACTTGTTATTTACAGGGGGAGGAAATGGTCTCTGAACATAGACTGAGGAGCGTCATGTGACAATGGTAAGAAATCATAAAAAGAGTCACTTTCTTCCAATACTGTACAAGGAACTTTATTCTAATAAGGAAAAGAGTATTGCTCATGAAGGTAGGGTGACCAGGTGTCCTGATTTTATAGGGACAGTCCTGATTTTTGGGTCTTTCTCTTGTATAGGCTCCTATTACCCCCCAACCCCTGTCCTGATTTTTCACATTTGCTGTCTGGTCACCCTACATGAAGGTACTGTATCTTTTCCTGCTTCACTGTAGAGCTTCTGCCTAGCTCTTTTTTTCAGGCCCTCCTGCTGCGGATTTAAAGGCACAGTAAACAGAGGTGTAATAGGGAGAGGTCTTTAAAAAAAATGAAATCAAGTTGTTGTTTTTTTAAACTGCATTCCTGTGGTGTTCTGAAAATATAGCTCTGGGTTACAGGAAAAAAAGAGAAAGTGACCACGTTTTTAAAAATAAAAAAAGTTCAAAAACCCTTTCCCTATTTTTTGATGATGACCACAAGCCTGTGCTATTATGTAAGAAAAAAATAGAGCCCTCAGTGGGGGAACGGGGCGTATGTGACAGTTTCGGTGTGTGCTAAATCAGTTTGAAAGTTACTCATCCCCATTTAATTTTATCTGGCCACATTCCTGGCTCCTAAAAATACAGTTCCAGCTATGGTAGGGAAGCAGAAAGGTGACCAAGGGCAATAAAGCTCAGTTTGAAAACTGGCATTTTGATTTGACCACAGTATTGTGGTACTTGGACCATATTTAGAGCCCCGCGCACCAGAAAGGAGCTGCTCAGTGTTCTCCATTTCAGATGTAACCTGAAAAAAAGCGTAAGTGTCAGATGAGAGGCAATGACACAGGTGGGGAAGCTGGTTACCGTGCACCCTGCCATTTTGGTGTGACTTCATTACTGTGGTATAGTCACCACAGAGAGTCGCTGCGTCTCCTGCTCCGCTCCCTGAGATCAATATGCCACAGTAATAATGGTATTTAGCTCTTGGGGGGGAAACAAATCTTACATTTTTAAAGAGCAGGGCCCAGTCCTGTTCCCACTGGAGTCCATGGAGTTTTTGCTATTGACCCTATGTCGGTTACCCTGGATGGATTAAATTAACAGTTTCGTGAGAGCCATTAAAAAATAGAGCTGGTCAAAACAATTCAAAATTCTTCAGCGGAAAAAAAGTGATCCACTTTTCTCCACAAAACCAGAATCCTACATTTTGACCAACTATGGAGCTAGTAGAACATTTTTGCATTTCCACAAGAAAAGGCCAAATTTTCTCAAAAAATGTTCCCATTATTCAGCTATCTCAAGTGAAAAATGGAAGTCTAGCAAACTTCTGAAATGCTTTAACTATCTTGCCAAACTTGTTGTGTTCTGTCATTTTAATCATTACACAGTTATTTCTTCTTTGATTGAAACCTGCATCTGAAAACGGGTTAATCTTTGATTCTTCTTCAGAGAGCAAGAAAGGACGTAGAATTGTGGTGGGACGTTTGCTTTGTAAGAGGCAGTAGCAGAGGTAGTTAATATTCCAAAGTCTGAATACACTGTGGAGCAATTAAGCCCCAGTCCCACAATGGGATCCAATGGGACTGTTGAGTTTAATTGAATTATTCTGCACAGCACAAGTTTGCACAGCACAGCACAGAGAGGTCTTATTTGATTACAAGAGTGTGGCATAAATTTGCTGTCTGTAAATAAGGGGCTGAATCCTCATTCAAGCAAACCATCCACCGCAGGTCATGGCGATGGTAGACGGTGTTGCCTGAAGGAAGAATAGTCAGGACTATAGGATTTGACCTAAAGGACTTGAGTCTCCTCTCCCATTGGTGCAAACGAGCAGGAACTTTGTGGCAATCAATGGAGTTACACCAGTGTATATGAGAGGAAACCAAGCCCAAAAGATGGAAACTCCTTTAGATTTTGGGAGCAGTAGGAGAGAAATGACCTTTTATCTAATTGCATAATCTCATTTCTAAAGCACATGGCTGAGCTGTTCTGCTAGCTTTGGGCTGGCAGGCAAGGTATACAACTCACCTCTACCTCAGTCCTCCAGGAGTGAGGAATCAGGGAGGCGTGAGGATATAAAGAGTCCAGCCCAATGTTTTATCCTTAATGCCCCATAGTATCCATAGTATCCAAATATGGTTCTGTTCCCAAGATCCCTAGGACAGTCACAGGTGTCATATAAAGCATATGTCTTATATCCCTTTGTAAAAGGTTTTTTTTTTTTACAGTAATAGTCATAACTTGTCACATGACTGTTGACACAGAGTGATCTGACTGGCTGCCACAGCCCTTTGCCAACATTAAAGGATGTAACTTTTTTTCAAATACAGTACATGTCTTCGTGAAGGACTTTTGTACTGGATTCTGCAAGCACTTCCTGCCAGGTGTGGACTACTGGGAGTAGTGCTGACTAGCCTGAGTAGTTCCACTGAAGTCAAAAGTAGCTTTTAAGCAAGGAAATAAAAAGTAAACTTCAGTGGGACACTCCTAGCAATCAGTGCTATGCTAAGTAGTAATAAGGCTGGTAATAATACCTAGTTTTTAAATAGCACTTTTCATCAGTATATCTCAAAGCACTTTCCTAAGGAGGTGAGTATCATTACCCCTATGTTACAGATGTAGCATTGGCCCATTGGTTATCAAAACAGAGCAGTAGCATACTGAGGTGTGTATTTTGCTACCATCCTTTAATCTTCCTAATGAAATCTTTAACAAATATTTCCAGCAATCATGCTAGGGTTCTTTTCAGCACTCCTTCAATAGTTTTGCAAAAATGGCTATTCTTCTTCTCATTCTTCTGGATGAGAGCATGTTGGTTTCTTGAACCTGCTCACAAATTCATGAAGTATAAAGGTTTCAAAAAGACTGCCACAAAACTTCAGTGGTTTTATTAAACTCTCTTTTTTTGTCATTTATGAAACAGTTAATGTTATTCTCAGAATATAGGTGGATATGGATGAAAAAGAAGCATGACTTTAGCACAGTTCTCATTGGTAGGTATTCAGCATAGGCTCCGCTATCTTCAGTTGATGGTGCAGATCCTGAAAGCTGTATCCTCGTGTATAAAAACAGATAGTGAGATATTGTGGAAATCCAAATAAAGCAGCAGATCAAAGTTAATGCTCTTTCAATAGTGTCTTGCAATAATTTATGGGGTACTTATCGCTTTTCTTATTCAAAGCAAAGTGCAAACAATCTAGTTTTCCCACTGTACCCTGGAGAGGCAAATATTATCCCTGTTTTAGAGATTGGGAGGTTTGCCATTATTATCCCCATTTTAGATGGAAGACTGAGATTTAGGGCTTGATTCTGTTGTCACACTGATATAACTCCACTCACTTCAGTGGGAATTATTCCCGACGTACAAGTGTAGAAATAAGAACGGAGTCGAGCCTGGAGATTTTGTTTGATTTGCTTGGAGACACTAGGACCTAAAGGCAAAGGACTTGGGGTAAAACTCCCACTGACTGGAACAGAACCAGGATTCCACCCTAGGTTCTAGTAGTGGTTCTGTTCTGAAACTAAATTGCTATGTGAGCGTAGGCACAACACTTAGCCTCTCTGGGTCTCGCTTGCTCCATGGATAAAATGAAGAAATGATATTTATCTATTTCCAAGGGCTGTTGTAAGTTCTAGATAAATGATATTAGTAAGTGTTCTGTCCACTAAATCATATTCTACCTTAGAGCTTTATACTGTCACCAGTCACTGTATTATCTGGGCACCTTGAAGGAATACAGGGAAAAGATGAGGCAGAGGACAGAAACTTACTACTTTTTTTCAAACATCCAAATACTTTGGGCCCGA
The DNA here is from genome assembly GCF_016161935.1 of Mauremys reevesii. NCBI lineage: Eukaryota > Metazoa > Chordata > Testudines > Geoemydidae > Mauremys > Mauremys reevesii. The sequence continues at coordinate 21,137,911 of NC_052627.1, read as the reverse complement.
TTTTGAGGTCCAGCTCATGAGTGCTGAGTGGTAGTCATGTATGTGTGTGTATGACACAGTAGTTTTAAGCACCTTTTGCAATTCCCCGGTCCTAAGGTTGCTTTGTGTCAGGTTGGGCATTTTAATTAGGAAACTGAATAGGTCCTGCATACCCTGTTGCTGATTTAGAATTCCTGGGAGGTTAGACTCATTTCTTTATTAACGCAATTATTACATACATTTGGGAGGAATTCAGAACCCGATTCCTCTACCATTCCTTTCATTGTATCATTTTGCCCAGGCTTGTTGGAGGTGTTTACGCAGTAGGCCTATAAACTCAACTCAGTGTGCTCGCTGGGGCTGCATCATTTGATCTGAACAGCAGTGCCACTTGCTGGGTATCTGAGAAATCACAATGCAATTTCCTACACTGACATATTTCTAAATAACAATGCTAAAAAGTGGGCTGAATTCAATGGTTTCACCAAATCAATATTTTTTTCATTTTTCAAGGTTTTTAAACATTTTGTGGTTTTTAATACAGTTACACAGCCTGTATCTTGAGCTACATGCTTAATTACTTGCCACCACTTATTGATGAGTCTCTTTTGATTAGTTCGTAAATAAAAAGTCAGATCCTCTAAAACCAGAAAGTCAATTAAGAGCTTTTTCAATGCTCGAGAGAGTATTTGAGTTCACAAATTAAGTATCGTTTTTCTTGCTATAAATAGTTAAAATTGAATTAACTTCCTTTCTGGGCCTTTAATTTGTAGATTTATTCCAACTCCCAGCAGACATACCACTGGCTCCAGAGGAATTTAAATGCCATTGTATCAGCATGCATCTGTGTAAGTACATCTGTCCACTAATAATTCCTCATTGCCAAAACATATGAGTAAGTCAAGGTCTGTCTACTGTGCATCTAATACAAACCCACTGGACTAATGGTATGTATTTTGTTATATAAAGATGAAGAAATAAACAGTCTGTATGCTAGGTAAAAGAGTTAGGGCTAGAGTCACAAAGAAACTTAGGCACGGTGACGTTCAATATCCCCATGATGCCTAACTTTTGGGTGCCTGGACAATCATTGTGACTCACACAGCTTGGGTTCAGTACCTAGGCTCCCTATACAACGAATAGGGAGAGATTGGTGCCTCACAATGGGATTCACAAAAGCCAGCACACTAGGCAGCTCCTAGCCTAAGATTGCCAATGGGATGTGTGCTAAGGCCCACCTCTTCCTTGCAGGTAGGCACGTAGGTCCCTGGAAACATCTTCCTGTGCTTGGGAGTCTCAGCTGCAATCTTTCTCTTTTGTGGGGCAGGGAAAGAGGACCACTTTCCTTGTAACTTCTACTAGTGGTTAGGCTGCTCACATCACATGGGGTGGGTTCAAGTGCCTGAGGGGAGAAGGGCTTGAACAGGGAACTATCCCCTCTCAGGTGAGTGCTCTAACCGCTGGGCTATGGGATGTTCTGAGGGGAGGTGGCCCTCAGTCTCTCCAGGTGAAGCTGTTCCATTGTGAATCAATAAGGGAAAAAATCATTGGCCCATAGAGAAAGCAGCCATGGGAATGACTGTGTGGCTTGGTGGTTAGAGCACTCACCTGGGAGGTGTGAGACTGAGCAGCCAGTCCCCCTGCACCAATGTCTTTTTAAAATTATATATCCACAATGGAACAGCTTTAACAGGAGAGACTGAGGGAACACATCGCAGAATATCTCAGCACCCAGGGATTATACACTCACCCAGATCCCACTTCAAATCCCTTTCCCCCTCAGGCAGAGGAGAATCTGAATGGGAGGGAGGGCCACTCCTATCCCCGGTGAGCACCCTCACCACTGGGCTAAAAGTTATGAGGGAGGTCCACTGCCTCCCTCCCCCCCCCCCCCCAGCTGTTTGGGTAAAATCACCTATAGGGGCCCAATCTGACAGGTGAGCTTTGAGCACACTTACTAGACTCGGCCCGGCAGGCAAATTAGGCAGAGGAACATGCATCTTCCCCAGGTTCGTGCATCACTCTGGGGCTTAAGCATCTGGTGTGGGGCTGTAGTTCAGATACTCAGAGGCAGAAACTCAGGTTCCTAGGGAACATTTACTGACAATTTTTTAGGGTTTGGTGGCAGCTGAGTGGGGGTTTTGTTCATCTTCATGGGACCTGATTCTGGGATTTAAGCGCCTAAAGTAGCCGGTAGGTGCCTAAATCCATTTGTGAATCTAGCCCACAATGTCTACGTGCTGGTAGAAAAAAATAGTTTATAAGGTTAAAGGCCTTAGCCGTTGATCTGATTAAGCTCTTGTTGAAAGTCCTTATTCATTGCTATGTTGCAGTTTAAGGCTTCTTATATTAAGTTGTTCTAAGAAATTCATAAAGCCTAGATATCACTTTAATGATAGAACTCTGCACTCCCCCTAGAAATCTTTCCAGCATGTTAGGGCCTGAGCCAAAGTCAAAGGAAAGACTCCCATTAACTTCAGCCAGCCCCTGGTACATAGTATGCTGCATGAATTCCAGCATTTACCAGGCACGTTTTATTTGTGCGTACTTAATCATTTCCCCCTACTATTTTACATCACTTCCCCCTAAACATGGGACTTCCACTGACTTCAACAGAGCCAGGATTACACCCTCTCTTTCATAGGCAGCAATTCTGCAGAAGAGGACCTAGGGGTTACCGTGGATGAGAAGCTGGGTATGAGTCAACGGGGTGCTCTTGTTGCCAAGAAGGCTGTATAAATAGGAGCATTGCCAGCAGATCCAGGGACGTGATCATTCCCCTCAATTCTGCATTGGTGAGGCCTCACCTGGAGTACTGTGTCCAGTTTTGGGCCCCACACTACAAGAAGGATGTGGAAAAATTGGAAAGAGTCCAGCGGAGGGCAACAAAAATGATTATGGGGCTGGAACACATGACTTCTGAGGAGAGGCTGAGGGAAACTGGGATTATTTAGTTTGCAGAAGAGAAGAGTGAGGGGGGATTTGATAGCTGCTTTCAACTACCTGAAGGGGGGTTCCAAAGAGGATGGATCCAGACTGTTCTCAGTGGTAGCAGATAACAGAACAAGGTCTCAAGTGGGGGAGGTTTAGGTTAGACATTAGGAAAAACTTTTTCACTCAGAGAGTGGTGAAGCACTGGAATGGGTTACCTAGGGAGGTGGTGGAATCTCCTTCCTTAGAGGTTTTTAAGGCCCGGCTTGACAAAGCCCTGGCTGGGATGATTTAATTGGGAATTGGTCCTGCTTTGAGCAGGGGGTTGGACTAGATGACCTCCTGAGGTCCCTTCCAACCCTGATATTCTATTATTCTAAATCCTGCCTCCATAGAAGTCAATAGCAACACTCCCATTGACTGAAGTGGAGCATGAACTTCACACTGTATGGTGGTTTAAAAAGTTATGCAAATGTTTTAACATTCGGTTAAATTCCATGGGACTTTTTCACAAGAGACTACATGGGAAAACCATTGATCTTTATACAGCACAAATCAGAGCTCAATGAGGTCTACACACAGTCCTGCACAGAGAAATGTTGGCACACCAGAGGCATGGCCTGTGGATCTGTGTTCAGTGGAGCTCCAATATTTCACACGTCCAAACTTTTCCCCATATATTCCGGTGATGTTTCTGTGTATTTTCATTCTTCTCCAGAATTTGGCCCTTGTTTCTTAATCATTTTAGATCAGGAGACAAAAGTAGTTGGAGAGGCATCCATAAAACTCTGTTTGTAGTCCCGTAACCCAGATTCCATACCCCAATTCAGCAAAGCACTTGAGCACATGCTTGGTTTTAAACGTATGTATAGTCCCACTGATTTTAATGGGACTTTGTATGAGCTTAAAGTAAATTACATAGCAAAAATGCTCTGCTTAATCAGCAAATACTAACCCCATATCAAGGGGTCAGTACTCCACCCCTAATGTGAGCTCATTGTTAACAAAATGAGAGCTACTTTATTTGACTTTGGCTTTTCATAATTCAAATTGAATTTGCAGATTGATTTGAGTTACTGGTCTGTAATTTTACAGTTTACAGATAATGTTTCACCTAGAGGTAAAATTCATGCAGTTTCATGCATGCATGCGCCTGGAAACTTGAATTTAATTCCAGATCTCAAGGATGATTGACTCAGGATGTCTCAGAACTGGAGCAATTACTGAATTTCAATATCGTGTAAGCACGATACATCATCTGCGCTGTGATCAACTTAGAGTTTTACATCTAATTACAAAAATTAATCCAGTTGATGTGCTTTCATTTAGGAAATGTGTCCATCCTGCAGGTCCTTTGCATTCAATTGCTTGCTGTGGATCAGTGTCATCAAGGCTGCTTAACTGTCCATGTTCTTTGGTACCACAACATGTATTTGCAGGGGACCCCCTCCCACAAACACTTGAACATGCTGCTGGGATTGAACAGGAGCATTCCTTGCCCTTCGTGAAGAATCTGATGTTGGGAATACAGCTATGTCAACATAGGTTTAAAGCAAGTAGGGAGGGACTGCCCGAACCTGCCCTCGGCCAGGATGCTGCAGCTGGGGAGCAGCTCTAGAGGTAAGTTCCCAACATATTGGAGGTGGAAGAACTTTTACACCAGGAGACAAAAAGTAGTTGGAGAGGTATCCATAAAACGCTATTTGTATCCTGTAACCCAGATTCCACACTTGTGTTCTGAAGTAGAAGATAGGTGAGAGACTGGTCGGACCTCTCAGCCTCCTCGCCCTACTCCCTTCCACCATTGCCAGCTCCAAGTCCAACTCAGCCCCCAATCCTCCTCCCTGCTACCCCAGTACCCAGATAGACTCTCATTCCAACTCCCCTCCAGCTTCAGCACCCTTTGTTTGTTCTCCTTTCCCACCTCCTGCACCAGCACTAAAACCTGGGTGCATTCTCAGCTCTCCTTTGTCATGTTCATTAACCCCCCTTTCCCTTCTCTCTCCATTTTCTTCTGCCATCACCAATGTGTGGCCACATTTTGACTCTCCCTTCCTCCCAGCTTCCCCATACCACCTTCCCTCCACTGCCCCAGCCTTCAGAATGCTCCTGTCGCCCTCCTCCTCCCAGCACCAGAGGATGGGAGCAGGATCCAGAAGGGCTGTCACCTTCTGTGCACAGGTTCATCTTGCTCCTAGCACACCCATGTAGGTGCATGCCAAGAAAGCTCCACATCCTCAGTCATGTTCAGAGTTGTGCTCCCCGGGTCTTTTTACCTTCCACTACTGGCAATAGGAGATTTCTGCCCTATGTGATTGCTAAGCTTTTAAATGATAATGATTGAATTCTGAACAGAGGTGGGTCAGTCAGGGTCAATGGTATGTGTATGTGTGCGCACCTTTGAATACAGGACTGTCCTTGGTTTGGTCTAGCATAGAGATATCTGTACTCCCAGTGCATTTAGTGGAGGCTGCAGTGCTGACATGCTGGACATCTGAGAATGGTAATAGAGCATTAGAGAAAGATGATTAACTGATGTTGTAATAATATTCCACCTAGGATCTCTTTTTGAAAGTAGCGTTTTGAAGATGGATGCTTCAAAACGCTGGCCTCCTGCTGCAAAATCAGCACACGTACAGGGTATGAATCTGATCTCATTGGTGTGACAGCAAGTCAGAAATGACTCCACTGACTTACACTGGTATAAAAACAGTGTGAGATCAGAATCAAGCACTATTTTTCCTTAAGTGGTTCGTCCATCTGAGTCAGCCATGCTGCATATGTTAAAGTTATCAGTTTAGAAAACTCTTTGTTTCTGCTCACAGCAGTTAGAATCCAAATAATGTTTCATTTTAATATAACTAATAGTAAAAACTCAAACCATGTGACTATTTAGTCTGGTGTTTTTAATATTAATTAGGGAAGTCAAATAGGATTATTTTTAACATTGAAATAGTAATGCCATCAATGCAAAAGAATACAACACATTTTCTGTACATTTATTACAAAATATTCTGTACGTCCCATACTGAAGAGAAACTTCATACACTGTACATGCAGTGACTAGCTGCTTTCCTTGTTGTGTGCAGTAGTGGCAATTAATTTAAAGGTCATTTGGACTGTAGTCAAATTAATTTATAGAAGTTGTAGATGCAAATATTTGTGTAATAAATTTAAGCATCCATTCTCTCCTTAATGCTCAAACATCACTCCCAACAATGTTAATGGACATAATGCAATGAATTATAGGAGAACATAGACCCATCACTGTGCTAGCTTTATCTTCACCGAAAAATACAAGATTTTATTTTATTTGCCAACACTTCTCCTAACTAATATTTAGCTTTTCTCTTTTTGTACTAATTCAGTTCTAGGATCATAAATCAGCTTCTCACCTAGATTTATCCTTTTCATATTTAAAGCATCATTTTTCATTTCATTTCACATTGGACGAACACCAGCTGAAATAGTGAAATCCTACAATATTTTCATACCCTTATTGTTCACAGACTATTTCTCAGAAGGAACAGCTGACCTTCATACTGTCTATAGCAGGGGTGGCCAACCTGTGGCTCCGGAGCACATGCGGCTCTTCAGAAGTTAATATGCGGCTCCTTGAATAGGCACCGACTGTGGGGCTGGAGCTACAGGTGCCAAATTTCCAATGTGCTGGGGGTTGCTCACTGCTCAACCCCCAGGCTCTGCCACAGGCCCTGCTCCCACTCCACCCCTTCCCCGAGCCTGCCGTGCCCTCACTTCTCCTCACTCCCTCCCAGAGCCTCCTGCAAGCCACAAAACAGCTGATCGGGAGGTGCGGAGAGGGAGGTGGAGGTGCTGATCTGCAGGACTATCAGTAGGTGGGCGGCGCTGGGAGTGGGGGGGGGAGTTTACGGAGGGCTGCTGACATATTACTGCGGCTCTTTGGCAATGTACATTGGTAAATTCTGGCTCCTTCTCAGGCTCAGGTTGGCCACCCCTGGTCTATATGGTAAATAAATTAAAAGATTTTCCCTCCCCCCCACAAGTCATATATAGTTGGATTTTAATGTATATTTTAATACCCATCCTGGCAGTCATTGTCATCATAATCACCAATGGGTTTGTTGTGATAAACATCAAGCACTAGCTTTCTGCTTTCAATTTCCATGCTCCTTGATATACTGTCATCTTCCTGGCTGGCTGATTGGCTTGCACTGCGCTCTCTGGATTCACTATCTTCCTCTTCTTTAGATTCACTATCATTAGTTTCTGCAGACTTGCTGTCTTGGCCTCGCAGTTCTTCAGAACTGATGTCCTCTTCATTCGAATCACTGGCATTGCCCTCTTCACTGCTACTGCTCTCTTTTGAGGCACTTCTGCTCTCAGCCGATTTACTGTGAGATGGTCCGTCCTTATCTTCTTCTGATTCCAAGCTGTCCTCGGTGGATGTACTCTTCTCCTCTGATTTACTGTCATCCCTTGTGTCTTCTGTGGATTCACTGTCACTTACTGATGTCTTGCTGTCATCCTCAGGGGAGTCTCTGTCTTCCTGCCCTTCTTTAGATTTGCTACCGCTGTGTTCATTGGATGTGCTATCCACGTCTTTGGAGTTTTCCTCACTTTCTTCTTGGGATTCCTGACTCTCTTCACTTGATTGACTGGAGACATCCTCCCTGGAGCGGCTGGTGACATTTTCCTTTGACTGGCTGGTGACATCCTCTCTAGAGCGGCTGGCAACATGTTCTTCGGAGCGACTGTTGTCTTCTGGGGACTTGCTGTCCTCTTTGGATTTGCTGTCATTGTGCTCTGCACTATCATCCTCTTCTGAAGTATCATCACCAGTTTGGAACACATGACTCTGTGAATGTTTCAGTGATTTACTGCTGCTTTTCCGCTTGCCGTAGTGGTGCTCCCTACTGGTTTCTTGGCTGCTCTCTTTGGAATGAACAGCACCATGAACCATGTTGGAATTGCCACCCTCACTCTCAAAGATGGATGGGTCATCGCCTTGCATTCCTTCATCATCAAAATCACCTGTCTCCTCTTGGCTACTGCTGGCACTGTCACTGTCACTCTCACCTCGATTTCCTTTCCTGTGGACATGCCTGCCGCGACTGGCAACCTCCCCATTACCAAAGCCTCTGCTCTCGCTGCTGCTACTGCTGCTGCTGCTGCTGCTACTGCTGCTATCTTTTTTCCCAATAGCGGTATCTCTATGCTCACCATCTCGATCTCCATCAACAACTGCATTCTGCTCATCTGTTTCAGTGGGACGAACAGTATATCTAGGGTCTGCCCCCTTAACTTCTTCCTCATTATTTTCATTAAAGATATCATCTCCGCTGTCATCTTCCTCATCTGTCAGAGAATATCTTTCCTCGTCCCCCTTGCTAGAGTCAAAGCCGTTGGATTGATGAAGAAATCCATCATTTTCAAAGTCATCCTTGTCTTCTGATTCTCTGCTGCCCCTGACATGGTTATCTCCATTGTCACTGCTATCAATAGCAGGAATCTCGTTTGCATCCTCCTAGACATGTGGCAAAGAGAAATTATTGTAAACACTTCCTTGCTGTATTTTACAAAGGTGATTTTTTTTTACTAAATTGTGTAGGCCAAATACTACTATCATTTATATCTGTGCTACTGCATCAACATTCATAACGTTACATGGGTGTAGCTGAGAGCAGAATTTGGCCCAGTATGCCTTAAAATGTATATCTAACAAATTAGATTTCAAACCACCAAATAAAACAATATTGTTACTTCAGTTAACATTTTAGGAGTCTTAAAAATATGATAAAAAATTGCTGCTCTACTAGGATTCAGTGTAGATGCTGTAAACAAGTAATCCACTAGTTTAAAACATGCATCATCATTGGATTTATGGCAGGAAAGGGGTGAATTTTGGTTTATGGCATTACTTGGTTTGGGATGGCATGGGTCCATCACACTCACTATAAATAGAACATGATGTGATATAATATGGCCCAAGCCACAAAATTCTGATCCAGCTTTTGAAATTCTGGGTGTTTGGATACAGGGATTTGGTTTGTTCCATTTCTACATGTAATTGTATATGCCTTAATGTAACTACTATAATATGACATGCATCCGACGAAGTGGGTATTCACCCACAAAAGCTCATGCTCCAATACGTCTGTTAGTCTATAAGGTGCCACAGGACTCTTTGTTGCTTTTACAGATTCAGACTAACACAGCTACCCCTCTGATACTTGATACTAAATATGCTACAGTAATGGTCCACAACACTACATGCAGTGATCTGGCCCATTGCACCATTCTAAAAAAAGTCAGAATTTCCCCATGGACTCCATGGTAGCTGTTGGGTGCTGCGCTCTTTGGAAAATCTTGACCAGTGTTGTTTTCAAATTTATAGTAACTGATTTCAGGCCCATTTGTGCAATTAAAAATGGGAGCTGATGAACTTGAGCTCTTTTGAAAATCTGACCCATGGATGAATATTGAGTTTTTATGCTTTTGACAGTAAAGATATAAGAAAATAATGGTTTCCATATATCCACAGGTCCGTTAGTTATCTGGACAACATTTTTCACGTGAAGGACTATAATCTAGTGGTGAAAAAAAACGGGTATAGGGTTTCATTTCAGATATAATTTTACACAATTGTATATTTTTGGTTATGTTTTTCCATGTAGTCAAATTTTGTCCTATAAGAAATTTGCATCTGTGTGAATTTCAAATACATCCAATTTGTTTGTCTTTAATTGACACACTGATCCCATTACAAAGCCAGAGGAGTGATACTCTTCTTTTATTTCCCATACACTTACCCAAATCCAAATTTGTTCTCCAAAATTCAGCTCAGTTAGCACAATCCTCTGTCTCTTGACAACAGAGCCTGATCTGATTACAGTGCTAATTTACGGCAAATTCTCTGGGATGTGTTATGTGTAGCCCTGTGTTTACAGCAGATTGAATTCAGACTGCTAACCGCTTTTTCTGCCCAGACAACTGGCAGAAGAAGAATGTTATGTGCTAGGAAACTCAGCCTTATACCAGAGAGCTATGTACATTTACCTGAGAGTTTTTCTCTGTTGATTGATCACCATGGCTGTTTTCATCTACTTCTTCCACATCATCAAAGTCACCAGAATCCTCGTGATCAGCCCAATTCTTATGCCGAGCCTGCTTAATTCGGAAACTATCCTCCTCTTCATAGTCCTGAGTGCTCCTGGCATCAATATCATCTGGATAACTTTCAGAGCTCCTGCTAGAAACCACAGCTGGGTCGTGGTTTTCTTCATCAATGTCATCGTGCTCATCAGCATTGAAGTCCTCTCCTCCAGTTTCTGCACTGCTTTTAGGACTGCTGTAAGTATCGTCAGCAGAATCTGCCTCCTCATTCAGACTTTCTTCGCTTATTGTGTCCTGTACAAAAAGGCAAAATTAAGGGACTTTGATTAAGCAAATGTTGTTGCAGTTTTACTGATTACATTGTAAGGGCCACATTGTGTCCACTGGTGTAAAATAAACTGCTTATTACGGTTTGGCTTTGGGTCAGGCAAGCAGTATGAAGACTCTTTATTACCAGTTCCTCTGTACTGCTTTTATTTATTTCTAATGAACTACATCTTGCCTTATGCAAGAAACCCCAAACATTTGGTTATGCTTCATCTTGCGGTTTTTATTGGATAAAAGAGATGGGTATATGGTGGCTCTGTTTTAGTAACAGCTCATGCACTTTGACGTGCTCTGAGACTTTTTATACTCAAGTCATTTCAGTTTGAGTAAAATAAAGGAGTGTTTTTATTAGAGCTGCTATGGATGCAGCTGGCGTTTCAAATGAACTAATCTGGTTTTTTTAAAGGGATCATTAAAAATTATATTCAGAAATTATTTGGTGTTGTAATCTTAAATTTCATTGATAGAGATCTGTGAAACCACGGGAGGCTTTTGGGCTCAGGAAAACCAAAACCACAAGAGGTTTGGCGTATACCAGTTCCATTTTTTTAGAACCAACAAAAGTATAAGCTTTCAGAGTCAGGAACAAATGATTTGTCCCCCACTGGGAAGATGGGACTTTCTTCTTTCCAGTGGTACAACGTTCCCATTTCTAGCATTGTGGGTTTGGAAGATACCAAACTTGAAAGCTGTGATATTATTACGTCTAAAAGAGTAGCTATTAGTCCATGGCTGAACCGTGCCAGTCCCGTGCCTCACATTGTGGGAAGGCCAGGAAGAAATTCCATATTTGGTGGTGAATGAGGAAACATTGCTCTGGCAGCATTCCTATTTCAAATGGCAGCTCTCTGAAGCTGTTCAGATCTTTGCATTGTTACAGTAAGTCCTGTGGGGATGGATTAGTGGGCAGCACGTAGTTGAGGTGGCCGAAAGCATGTAATGCAATTTCTCACCTAGTTATCTCCACATATGGAGGGTGGGGGGCAGGGAGGGTGTATGTAGAAATGGCTGAAACAATTATGAATTAAAATGACCTTGAAAAAATGGCTATAACTCAAAGCCTAGAGGTGTATCACTATTTTAATCAAGTATTGTTTTGAGCGCTATTAACCAGAGACCAGTTCCGCTTTACAATACAGTTTCACAAGCTATTTGCTGAAATAGAGTCTTCTGAAAAGCTCTTGATAATCAACTTACCCCCCGTTCTTCGGAGCTTCCAGAATGGGCATTTTGATGGCTGGGCACCTAAACACATTGAAAAGACAACTTATGAATGAACAGAAGTGGTACAGAGTGTCTTGGGCATGCTTAAAATGCTGAGGCTAGGGGTTTTAATGATTTTCTAATAAGTACTTACAGGATGAGCACAGGATAAAGCCCAGAGAGAGATTAACAGGAGTACTGTCTTCATATTGATTATGGTGTCTGTAGCTGCAATGAAGTAGGGGTGTTACAAAAGAGTATTTTCACATGCTCTTAATTGCAATTCAGCAGGACTGATTATAACAGCATATAAGATTTTCAAAAGCACCTAGTGATTTTGGATGCCTCGGTTTTTGGTGCCCAACCTGAGACACCTTAAAAGATCCTGATTTGGAAAGAGTGCTGAGCACATGCTCTTGTCTGCCACCCAACATCTCTAGTGGCTTTTGAAGCTGGGCCATGAAGGTTAAGTTAAATTTCATATTTTGCTGTGGAATAGGAGATACCTGGGGAAGTGCAGATTTTTCTTGATTAAACTTTAATGACAGACTGCAAAACAGTTTATGATTCGCTAGTCCATAATGACTGTGTCACCCAGGGCTGCTAATCAGCCTGTTAAAAAGTTTAGTAGCACAGATCACAGTCACAGTACCAATATTGGCCGTTGCTATTGGTATTTTGTCTTTACATTTACATTTTCATCCTAAATTAATAGTGGAGAAAATCACATGGAGCCTTGCACACAATCTGTGCATCCCTAACAAAATTCTGGAACAGGATTACTATGTACTGGGGCCAAATCCAGTCTCACTGCATCAGTCTAATGCTTCACAAAGAACAGATTTTAGGAATGGATTTAAATAACCATTTTCTTTCTGAATTAAACCCACCTGTGTAACATCAACCATAAACATTGCAATGGGTAAGTCAACACATTTTCACTCTTTTAGACTAACTGGAAGCCTGATTCTGCCATCCCCGACTCACACTAAGTTGCATCTAACTACACAATAATTGTGCAGCAAGGTGCGGCGCAACAAGGGTAAAGGTGGCAGAATCTGTTCCACCGTGTCTTTGTGCAAAAGGATATATCTGAGACTGAGTCTATTGCATGAGATAGTCTAACATCATAACTGTCTGTCACAAATTACCTGGAATTTTTTTTCCCCCAAGGCAAAAAAAATCAGTTATAAGGCCTCTCATATAAACACTTTTTCTCACAGATTTATACACTGGGTAAATCAGCTAAACATGTGACAGAAACAAACAGCTCTAGGAAAGAAACACTACATTATTTTACTCTCTTAAATAAGCACACACAGATCTGAAAATAAGAGATGAGCTTTTGCTTTTTCCTTAGAAAACAATCTGCCCCCTGCCGCTCCTCTCTCTCTTTCCCCGAGATGTTCTTTTGTGCTTTTCTATAAATCACAGATCAAGAACTGTTAACATACATGCTGTTCCATTTTTTCAGAGTAAACCAAAGAAATTAAAATAGTTACTTCTGTATGCACGTCACACAGGCTTTCTTCAGGCCCTCTGAGCTTTTGCACTTCAGCTGTCACAAAGGCACAGGACCAGCCAAATACCTGTATCGCCCTGTCGCTTTAGTAGCTGGAGCCTCCTCCACTAGTGCATGAATTTAAACTCTGCTACAGATATGGTAGCCAATCAGCACTCTCACAGGGTGGATGATGTCATAAGGTGTCACTGGGAATCCAGCACCCCCACACTTCCTTTAGCCCCCGGAGAGAGATTTTCCCTAAAAAAAGCTGTTTGCGGTTTCAGAATGACTAGCCTAGTTTTCATATAATGAAAGATCTTGCTAAGGCTTTATTTTGATTTCTAAATTTATGCCATTCACATCATACATCCAGGGTTATGAGCACAAACAATTAGAGTGTCACCCACACACGGCCAGCTCCCGGTCATACTCAGGCAGGGGTTGTTTCCTGTTAATGTATATTTTCAGGTCATACACGCAGACAGTTTGTACACTTATGCTCCAGGAATTGTATGTCTTTAAACACCTTGTGAGAACATGCCGAAAAGGATCAGGATGAAAATCTCCTGGTTTCCCAGGTGCTGTCGTCACACGTGCTGTCTTCACACAGTAAATCTGGAAACTGAGGGCCTGGTCCAACTTTTCTCAAACTCAGTGGGCATTCTCCCATCAGCGTCTGTTGAGCAGGCCCTAGAGCTATTTATAAAGGAAAAGCGAAATAGGACGTGAGCCGAATAGATGCATGTGCTAGAGGAAGCCATACAGCCGTTTGAGTGGTGGGGTTTTTCTTGCCTTCTTTTATCATCCTCGAGAGCAGAGCGGGGCAAACTACAGCCTGCAGGACTGTCCTGCCCAGCCCCCGAGCTCCTGGCCCAGGAGGCTACCCCCTGCTATCCCCCAGCCCCCGCAGCCTCAGATCGCTTCCTCCACCGCCGCTGGCGCAATGCTCTGGGCGACGGGGCTGTGAGCTCCTGGGGCAGCGCAGCTGCAGAGCCCGGCCTGACCCATTGCTCTGAGCGGCGTAGTGGCAGCAGCGGTGGTGCCTGGCGCCACACATTATTAGTACTGTTATTTTATTAGTCTCTCATATATATGTAAATAATATATGTAACTAGAGAAAATTTTAGGCAATGTTAGTAAATACCAAACACACATTCCCTTTGGTTTGGTTAGTTCTTTACACAGGTTTATGCCAAGGAAGTGGATTTTAAGGTCTAATGGGAAAAGCACTGATGTGTTGTGAGGGAGTCTCTTAAAATTCTGCCACCAAACTGCAAGGAAGGTTAGGATAGTTTCCCTGTCCTCATTTGGATATTGCTACATCATCCCTGCTGGAGATGACTTAGTTCTTCAGCTCGTAAAAATATGCCTAAAGTGCAAATATTTTACCTTTGAAATGGACCCGCTTTCACAACATTGCAGGGTTTTTTAAAGTGATTTCCTAGTGAAGGATAACTCCAGACATCCCAGAAGAGTTCTTACCCTTCTCCCCAACTTCACACTACACAACATTGTGTTATGCTATCACTATATTCTGTAGGCTGAATTCAGCGCTCAGGTTTAACATCAATAGTCCAAAGTAGCTCTGCTGACTTCAGCAGCTTCACTCTGGAGTTACACTGATGTAACGGAGAATGGAATTTGGCTAGGTTTCTTTTTCAGGAAAAAGTATAAACAATTCAAGCAAAGTGCACTTTACGAGTTTTCTTTGCCAAGTGGTGTCACTTCCCTTCTGGGTTAGGAGAAGGCATTTTTGTTTAACTGGGTAAAGGAATGAGTAGATTTCCCCCATCCCTCAGTCCCTCTCTCTCTCTAACGCATTTACCCAGGAGATGTAGTGTTTAGTACAGGCCATGTGGAAAGAAATTGTGGGTGTCCTATGTTAAGAGACTAGCCGCATGTCACTGAAGAAAAGCACTTGAAATAACTTTTCCACTCATTTAGCTGCATGTCTCTCAGAAGCTGTGTATCGTGAGGTAAGACCACAAAAAGTGTGGCAAATAAAAACAAACTGCAATTAGCACAATATCCTGCTCCTATGGAAGTCAGTGGGAATAGGGTCAGAACCAAAGTCAATTCTGAGATCTGTTTTCCTTGGTTTTCTGTAGTGTGTGGGCACACAAAACGCCACAGTTCAGTCATCTGCAATGAGTTTTCCAGTCCTTAATGGAAATTACTCTTTATAAAATATTACTATGGGGTGGAATTGTTCTTTCCAGGGCATTTACAACCCTCTTTGAACTGCCCTTCCATTTGTGCAATAATCCGCTATTGGGAGGAACAGAGAATTGAGCCTTTAGTTTCCACGTTTACAAAATTATAGCACAGCGATAACACTACTGAAACAAGGAGAGTGCAGAGTTCATGCCAGTTTTTATTTTAAGTGTACTCCTAATGCAGTAAAAGACATACAGTTTTTGAAGCAGAAATATGGGGAAAACATCAGTAATTTGCCAAAAACGTGATGTCGTTGTAAATTGCATTGACTTTTGTGCAGCTTCTCCTCAGTGCTATGGAAACCCTGCTTTGGGTGCAGGAGTCCCTCTGAGCAAGCAGTCACACAACAGCTTTGGTGGTAGGGGATTTCTTCCAGTCTTTTACTATTAGCTGACCTAGGGCTGGAAGTCAGAAATTCCTTATTTCTGGATTTTACTCCCACCTCTGGTACCAACATCCTTTGTCGAGTGGATGAGTCGTTAAGGGTAACTTTTTCAAATGGGGCTTTCAGTGCTCCTAAATGCTTAAGGCCCAGAGCCTCAAAGACCCAGATTTCAGAGGCAGTTAGGAGCCTAAATACCTCTGAGCATCTGGGCCACAGTTACTTTGAAAAATGAGACTTAGGCGCTTTTGAAAATTTTACCCTAAATCGTCTCTGCTTCAATTTCCCCATCACTAAAAGGAGGATATTTACCTACATCATGAAGTTTTCGTGAGGATTATTAAGTTAATGAATGTCAAATGCTTGGAGCATAAGTGCTGAATAAGTGTAAATTATGTGATTAGTCATATTTATTATTCTCTGTTCATAGTCTCTAATTATTGACACACAAACATAAATATCTGTGAATTTTTAAAACAATGTTGTAAAACAAATCTTGTTTTCCCTACAGCTTGGGTCAAGACGCCTTCCCTCATGGGCTCCCACTGCAAAGATACCCTTCTTTCTTCTCAGTATGGGTACTGGGTCTTTGAACTAAGCAAAAAATTGAAGTGGCGCATAATGAATTAGCTACCTCTCTGCACTGGGGTAAATGTACTGTTGTAATTTATACTGCAGTACCACCTAAAGCCCTCACTCAAGATTGGGACTCAGGTATGTTAGGCACTGTACAAACACATAGCAAGAAACAGTGCCTGTCCCCAAAAGCTTGCAATCTAATAAGACAAGACAGACAAAGACTAGGAGAAACAGAGTCCCAAGCTGACACAGCTGGTCAATGGCATCACCAGCAATAAACCCTAGGTCTCCAGTTGCCTGTCCCCTAGACCTGTTTCTCTGGCTTCCTTTTCTCAAGTGTTCATTTTCGCCCCCGTCATTTTCAGTTTTTACAACTCTCTCCATTGAATCTGCCCACAGCAGCCGTTTAGCCTTTTGGTCTCTTCTATTTCCTTGTGCTTCCTTTGATTCTGGTCTCTTTTCTTACATTGTGCATTTAGTTTAATTCTCATTGTACGTTCCTTTTATATCCACCCTCTTAACTTCATTTCTGTTTCACTGCTTCACTACCTTTTTGCAGCTGTAACTCATCTTTCCTCATTATTGTTTTTTCTTTCCCTTTATTTCTCTCCTTTTTCGATTGTACGTTTGGCTTTCCTTTCTGTTAGCTCCATCTGGGTCTGATCCAAAGCCCAGTGAAGTCAGTGGAAAGATGGTGTTGACTTCCTGAGGCACTGGGTCAAATCTTTTGTGTTTTCACTCCCTTCTTCCATAAATAGCTTTCTTCCTTTCTCGCTGACTTTTTTGTTTGTTTGTGGTTTCATTGGCTGTCACGCTAGATAACCTGGGATGTGCTTTCCTCTGAACTTCAAACAAAATTACACTCCTAGGCTTCACGTCACAAACCATTTTTGGTGCCATAAATAATTATGGTGGGGGTTTTGTAGGTTGAACCTGCATTTAACTCAAGCACCAAACACCTGACATTGTCTTCTGTCAAAATGTCGCTGTCTGAGTAAGCGATAAACATGAGCATTGCACATCCTGAAAATACTCCTTGCAGCCTTCCTTTTCATTCCAACAAGCCCTGGATATCTTCATACCATGGTTAGCTGTGGGCATTATGGGTTCACATCAGCCATTGCCTACAGTTTGACCTTGTGACTCACTGAGCACCATCAACTTCCACTGGGATCAACAAGAGTTGAGCGTGGTTAGCACCTCACAGAATGGCCTGTAACTTTCATGTGAACAGGCTACAGAGAAAATCGTACATTGAAGATCCTCTTCTGGTCCCATTTAAGTCAATGGCTACATTTTAATAGGAGCAGGAACAAACCCTAAATGCAGGGCTAGTCAGAGGATGAGATGATCTTTCAAACAAATTTGGTTTGGATATTCCAATCCCTTCTAGGGTTGCGTGAGGGTGAGGCAGATGCTTTTGGGGAAGGCAGCCAAAATCCCACCCACTCTATTCTCTGAATTAGTGTGGGACAGTAATAGCATTGAACTTAAAGGGACTGCTTATGTTAAGGGCAGGGATTGTCTCTTTTGTGTTTGTTCAGTGTCCAACAGGATTGGGTATAGGCCTTTGGGCTCTGTAAATACATACATCTTTACAGGACCAGGATCTTAAGATGGGACTGTGTGTTCTTAACTGTATTCTGAGGTGCCTAGTGCACTTTCAGGTGTTGTAAAATGATAAATATTAATGAAACAACAAGAATGTTGGATTTTACCACAAACTTTCTATGCCATTCTTTTAAACACAGCCAGTAAGACCAAGACCCCTTCCTATAAGAAGGCAAATAGACTACATTGTAAAAAATCTTTATTTTACAGATTACATATTTCATCTTCTAAAAATACAATTTTGAAATGATTGGATTAAAAGACAGGAAGTTACATACAACGGTCATTAAATGGAGAATGTGGTTTTACCAGCAGTATACAGAAATATCACATGGAAAGGTGTGTATGTGTGTGTATGTGTGCATGTTTAATAATAATGTTACCCGCAATGTGTAGTTTGTCCTAGATAGCGGGAGAACTTATAAATCTTCAAGTATTATAACTTACTGATTCATTCTGATGCTGGTGCATGTCAAATAGCACCTTACTCCGTGAGGTGTCCCAGTGATTTCAGTGGGGCTACTCATGGGACTACTCATTCACTGAGGTATCACAATCATGCCCTTAACTATTACAGCTCATACTTTGACTAAATCCTCACGCAGTTTCAAACACTCATTAGTTTTCATTTGAACATGATGTACAACTTAATAAAATTATAGCAACCAAAAATGTGACTTTAACATATGCATACAGTATTTATTTTCATTTATGTACTAGGATTGGATGGCATTGAGGGAATACATTTTTCTTCTAGCCTTGCTCCCATGTTGCTTAGTATCTTTGATTACAGTTCAGATAATGTCTGGGTAATAGTGGTGTTTTTGTTTAAGTCCTTTTCCCTCTTCCCACCTACACAAATTCCATTTGCTGTAAATTAGTGTCAATGTCACTACGGATCTTCATTTCCCCAGTTCCAATCATCACTCGTTGAGTCATTGCTATCGCTGCCTTTACTGTGTGATTCACTTTCACTTTTACCATCTTCGTCTTCTGACTTTCTGCTACCATCACTGTCATTTCCCTCAGATTCACTGTCACTTGGGAGTTCTGTATGGGGTGAATTGCACTGTTGTCACCACTACTTTCATTACTATTAGGTGCACTCTCACTACTATCTGACTTACTGTCACCTTCACCGCCATCTGATTCGCTGTCACTACTGCTGTCAGTGCAGTCTGATTTGCTGTCACTGTCACTACTGCTGTCACAGTGGCTGCCATCTGATTTGTTGTCACTACAGTTATCACTGTCACTATCACTACTAGTTGCTGATATTTCAAAGGGGCGCTGAAGAATGTTTCTAAATAAAGAACAGACTAGAAGGTGGCGAGAAATATAACTGGTGACAATTGTAGTTGAATTAACCTCAACTAGCAATTGGGAAGCAGATGTTCTGAGGAGAGTGACTGGGTGGATTCTTTTGTGCACTGAGAATCAGTCTGAGCCAGGCTGCCTTGACAGTTCTGTAACACCTAGACAAATACTTTCTATGCTTGGTTTTGTTAGATTGTCCATTGAGCGGGAAATGCAGTGACTAAGAATGTTAATTCAGACAGCTGGTTAATGGTACTTAATTCCCCCCCATCCATCTAGATAATGAGCTTTATTCTCCCGTTGGAAACACAGCTACCACATTCAGTCAACTGACCAAGTGAGTGTGGAATAACAGGAACCTAACACTGAACACCAACAACCGGGACTACAACTTCTCCTTTCTGAGTACACTGCTGTGTGGTGGTGAGATCTGCACCTCCAACAGCAGGCACCAGAGAAGGCTAAACACCTTCCACAACCCCTGTCTTCACCATATTCTAAATTGCAAGTGGGAAACCAAAGCACCTAACATAGAAGTATTTTAAAATGCAAAATTGCCAAGTCTAATCACTATTCTCAAAAGACAAATCTCTTTGTTGCACCGGATGGATGATGGACGCATTCCCAAGGCCATCCTATATGGAGAACTTGGAGATGCTTCCAGGCCACAGGGCCGACCTAGCCTCAGGTGCAAGGACATTTGCAAGAGGGACTTGAAAATTTTCAACATTGACCCCACAAGCTAGGAAGACGCAGCTAACAGGCTACACTGGAGGACTGTGCAGCACCAAGAAGTCAGAGGCTAAAGAGAGAGGAAAGTGCAGCAGGCCTCAAGAGCTAGTAGGGTGCAGGCTTCATCCTTTGGCTCTCTGCCTTACACCTGCATTATCTGTAGCAAGGACTGTCACTGGAGAATTGGACTTTTTAGCTACTTCAGTTACTGCATGTCATGCTGCAGCATCTCATCTGCTTTGGTGCTTACACCACCATCTTTTGAGATGGACGGTTGGCATCTTGGATGTATTCAAACATATTTTCATAACAGCTTTCAGAAAATACCTATGTATCTCTTATTGGGGTCAAACATTTTGCTGACACTTCCCTGAATTGGATTTCCTCGAGTCAGATCTCTCCATTTAAATACATGGGAAATAAGAGATTCCAAATTTGTTGTAAGATACATTCTGTGCTATGTTTTGTTTTAAATTGGTCAGACAATCTGATAGTAATGAGAAATTAATTAAAATAAACCAGAACTTACATCTTATTCACTCCACTGCTGAGCTGCATTTCCTGTGTTCCAACTTACTATTGATTAGTAGAGTGACAAGCTTTTTACTTGATTGTTAAGTATGTCTAATAACACTTAAGACACATTTACTGTCGTTTTGTTTAGTAATTGGATATGGACCAAGCTTTGTTTTGTTTTGTTGTTTTAAAGTTCCTAAAGTTAGACTCATAAATATTTATGAGTCTGACAGTAAATACCATTTTTTAATCTCTCGGTCATAGCAACTAAAATACCTGTTATGTTACAGTGTAAACCCAAGATCCGGGGAAACACAGAAACAACTTAAAGCCATCGATGCAACCCCCTCCTCGGCCATTGTTCCCAACTCTGGCACCATATTACAAAATGTAATCCAAAGCCCAGAACCAGATATTAATTCATTGTTATTTATTTATGTAGACTATGGTCATACCCAAAATGTGCTTGATGCTTTTGAAACACAGAGAAAGATATAGTTCCTGCCCCAAAGAACATATAGTCAAAGATGAATGGTGGGGGAAAGTCATACAACACTGAAGCAAAGTGATGAGTGTGTTGTTAGGCTCATCCATGCCTATTTAGGCGTTTGCTTTTTTAAAGTTAAAAACACTAAATTCCTCTCTCCTGCTGTCCCACCATAATTCAGATCTCTTGCCAGCCTCGCACACCAGTTTTTTTATTTCCAGCGTCCTTGCACTCCTCCCTCCTTGGAAAGGAGTTCATGCCTGAGATTAGACAAATACAATACCCATTTTTTCAAAAACACACCGATTGTGTCACTTCTAGTTTTTCTGGAGAATGCAAATACGCATGTAGGTCAATAGCATCTCTGCCTTGAGTGTGGATCTGAGCCACCTGTCAGATGAGCGATGAACAATTAACTACTGAAAATACCCACGACTGGTATAGTCAGTCCCCCTAATTTCATCTGTAAAACAAGCAGTAGCAAATCACACTTCAGAGATTAAGGGCCAGACCATCCCCTATGTAGGCTTTTTCTACAGAGTGACCCAGGAAACAATGTGGGGATCTTGTATAATTTCCTTGATCCACATTGCTCACCTACAATGCCACTTTTTAAAGTTATCTTTAGAGATGGGGGTGAATCAAAACGTCGGATGCAGTCACCCAACTCATGGAAATTCAGAGAAGCATGGATGAGAGACCAAATACAAACCCCAAGGCTCAGCTCATGTCCTAGCTACTCTCATCACAATCTAGTTATTTTTGTGAGAGCACAAGGACTGCAAGTATGTCTGGCCCACGCACAGCCTGCAGTAGTGGTGGGGGTGGCTTTGGTACACTCCCCACTAACTGTGCACTCACGGAACAGCCAGTCAGAATCTGGCTGTGATTGCAGGACTGAGCCCTGAACCATATTTGACTGCAGTGACTTTTCTAAAATTGTACCGGGGCTTTGTTTCTTTCTTTGGCTTTCATTCGGTAGATCACGTTATAAAAATGGTGGGAGGACAAAGACTTGGTGGCATTTTCAAAGCGGGGAAGGAGGTAGGTAGGAGAATTGAAGCTTAAGGGGAAGGCGGGAGGAATCGCATAGCTCGCTTGACGTTCTCCAGCAATGCTGTCATTCGCCTTTTCACTTCGATGTATCTTTTTTAAAAAAGACAAACGGTTCTTAGGTGAATCAAAGGGAGTAAAAATAAAAGCAATCAATAAGAATTAAAGAGAATGTTTGTTTGATTTTCCAACTTTTGGGGCCAGATATGGAACCCTTCCCCACAATGGCGAGCAGTTACTTACTCAGATAGTCCCCTGTGGCTTCAGTAGGACTATTCATGGGAGTAATTGCTCACCAGTATGGGTAAGGGATAGATTACATAGCGTCCACTAAGGAAGATTTTTAAGAGACTTGCTGGAGTAGCTCAGGCTATTGCCAGACTGCAAAGAAGTATAATGATATTCTTCATCTTCTTTGGTGTTCTCAGTCTGGAACAATATAACTGGACTGGGAAGAAACAGATTATAAAATGAATCAGAAATCTGAACACATGTATCAAATGTAAATGCTATAAAATTAGAATACACTCAGAGGACATATACAAGCATAAGACATGTACATCATATTATTGTATAAAGTATCTCCGGTCCTTAGTACAAGTATGTGAATGCTCTTAAAGCCAATACAACACTAATCATTTTATTTTACAAGTTTTATAAGTAGATGCAAACAACTTGCACATTTTTGTGGACCAGGGTCTCAATCAGCAACGCTCTGCTGGTGACAATGGACAACACTGATTTACATCAGCTGATGATCTGGCCTCTCTCTCTTTCACTTTCTAAATCACAGTTGTTTCAGCCACCTATTTGCAATACTCTGCAGTGATGGGCAGGAGACCTGGGTTTGATTTCTGGTGCAGTATCCAATCCCAAGGCAGGCATGGGCTATGGCTGCATTGCCTCTAATCTCTGACATAATACAAAATACAGGGTTCTTTCCTGCCTGGGTATTCTTTATTCATGCAAGTACCCCTATGCAAGTTAATGGGAATGTTCACTTGAGTAAGGATTACCTACCTGTGTATGGGTATTAGCAAGATCTGACCCTATAATCAACATTTTCAAACTTAGGTCCCTAAAGCCAGATACTCTACTGATACATAGTGTGTAAATTCCAGGTACAGTAAGAATCATTATGTGCATCAAGAAAAAAATGACTACAGGCAAATGCAGTGAAACTTTTCAGACAGATTCCACATAGCACAAATGTGAAATGTTGCCTGTATAAGCAAAAGATTAAAAGGGTTTATCCTTGTGTAGCATATGAGTGGGAGCAAGACCACCTTGTACAATGCACCTTGCTGAATACCACACAAGGGCGTGCAGGATGAAGTCCTCTATAGACAGGTTCTAAGCATATAACCCTATTCACAACACAAGATTTATCATTGCTTCTAGCAGTTTTAGGATAAGCAAAATTCAAATGACTATTCTCTTTACCCAAGTTTCATGCTGCTCTTATATTGCAAGCTGGTCTCGTCTGAATTTCCAGTGAGCAAAAGAAAAGTTGTTTATTACCAGATTCTGCTTCCCTTAATCATGGTGTAGAGTAACTTAGTCCTAAAGTGTTCCATTCATTCCAGTTGGGATATCTGAGCAGAAAATACCATTCTGCGAGTAAGGGAGTCACAGTACAACTCTATGTTAATAGAAGCATTTGTGTGTTGTTTTCTTAATTCGATTAAAATATGTTTTTGTTTGGATGGAAACATTCCCCTGTACTGGTTGCAATTCAAACATTGCAGGCACTGGTACATAAGAAGCAGAAACTGAACAGCATCAAAAGTAAACCTTGCTAGTGTATTTTCATTGGCTGAATGAGGAGTGAAAAGCAAAGCAGAGCATAAATGATGAAAATTTGTCAATTATATCCAGGTGCAAGTAAATGAGGAGCCACATTCACTCAGGCAAACTCCCTTTCACTTTAATGGGAATTGTGTCTGGGTAAACTCTGAGTAAGACCCAGGATTTGCCCCAAAATTTTTAAATGTATATTCATTTTAATAAGAGTAAGTTGATATCCATAACATAGGTAAGAAAATGTATATTCTTCATATATGAGTTTTAATCTGTCAGTTTCCCTTAACAGTCTCTCTATTTTGCGAAAATCCAGTTACACAGCTTGGATCCTATGCTAATTGTGCACGTGTATGTTTTTAATGAAACTACAGTCTTAGGATAATTCTGCTAGAGAAGAATTACCTTGCACCTGCTTACTGTGGGGCAGATGGTAAACCCTTTGATTCTACTGGTGAGCAATTACTCATAAAGAAGTACTGTTAAAATCAGCAGAACTGGTTGTATGAGGAAGTGCTCACTAGGGGGAGAAATGGGTTCACAATCTGTATTAGATGCTCTTGTTTCTGCAAAGCTGAACTAAAACAAAAAGTTTTAGTTCAATTAATTAAAGAAAGCAATGTGGCTGAACCTCAGGTATAAAACATGTATTTGTTGACCAGTCTAGGGACTCAACTGGCTTGGGGTGGTATGTGTACAACAATTACTGGACCACACAATGTCTTTGTTGGAAATTGTACTGTAGAGCACAAGCACATCACCTAAGACAAACATTCTTCCTTGCTTTTATCTTGTTACTGTTTCATTTCTTCCAGACTAATAGTTTTGCATCAGCAGCCTTTTTACTAACATGATCGGAACATTCCTATCGACACTGGGGGACACTTACAAAATCAGCCTTGCATTATTTCAATGCTAATTTGTAAATAGTCCTGTGCTGGCTCAAAACTAGGCCCAGATTTCACCATGGACGTACATGAAGCTTAGGCCTGGTCTACACTAGGAGTTTATGTCGAATTAAGCAGCGCACACCAGGAAGCTATGGCTATGACAGTGCACCACTCTGTTGACGTCCAAGCTCGGATGTTCTGACCAGCCACAGCCTTGTGGGACCGCAGGCAGGAGGACATAGCCCCTCTGTACTGTATCTGCAACCGCCTTCCCAAAGTAACAAGAAGGAGGGAGTGCACAAATACAAGAAGGCTCTCATTCCTAAATGTAAGTCCTTAAGTAGTTTGCTGTTAATTACGAAGACTGTCTGTGAAGGGGGTGGGAAGAGGACAGTCACTTTACCAGGGTACAGACACGGGGCAGGATCAACAGCAGGTCACACACACAGTGCAGTCAGTAGGCACCCTGGTCGGTCTGGGAGGTGTTTTCCGTGGCATACTTATGCAGCGGTCCTTGTCAGCCACGCAGCATGTCCTCCCCACAGAGTCCCGAAAAGGAGGGATGGCAGGCTCCGTTAAAACAACCAGTCCAGCACTGCAGACCACTCTAGGAGCAGGAGCCTATCATTCCTCGAGTGTAGAGAAGCGGTGTTAACATCACTGCACACCCTACCCACCACAGTCTGCGTCCCTGTTTCAACCCTTTAACGCGAATTCATTAATAAAGAAAACGTTGTTAATTAACAATGTTCCATTAACTTTATTTTTAAATGTGTGTTGGAAGGGGGGAAACGTGGTGAACGGGGTATGTAACCGCAGAAGAAAGTCAATAGTAACTGAAGCAGGGGCAGGTTCAGCTTCTCTATAAAGAAACTGAACAGTCACAGGTTACCCTGTGGGACCTAGCTTTCAAAGGAACCTAGCTCCCTGAGGAACCTAGCTTTCAAAGCCTCCCGGATGCACAGCGCTTCCCGCTGGGCTCTTCTAATTGCACGGCTGTCTGGCTGAGCGTAATCAGCAGCCAGGCGATTTGCCTCAACCTCCCATCCCGCCATAAAGGTCTCCCCCTTGCTCTCACAGAGATTGTGGAGCACACAGCAAGCTGCAATAACAATGGGGATATTGGTTTCTCTGAGATCCGAGCGAGTCAGTAAGCTCCTCCATCTCCCCTTGAGACATCCGAAAGCACGTTGAATGATGACAGTTACCCAAGACCACCCTCGACACATTTTTCCCCCCAGCATGCATTGTGGGGAAATCCCAGAATTCAAATGGGCAGCGGGGACTGCGGGAACTGTGGGATAGCTTCCCACAGTGCACCGCTTCCAATGTCGACGCTGGCCCCGTTAGTGTGGACTCACAAAGTCGAATTAGTGTCCTTAGTGTGGACACACAAATTCGACTTTGTAAGGTCGAGTCCACAAATTCGAATTAAGTTAAATCGAACTAATCTGGTAGTGTAGACATACCCTCAGTTACTATTTTGATTAACCTAGTCTGAGTTTCAAGTTTGAAATAAAGCCAGGTGAGTTTTTCCTGGGTTTAAGATTTCTCATGAAGATTTCACACCACTCTGGTTTGTAAATATCAGAAAAGTAAAGTGAGACAGAAGCAAAGTCCAACTATTTAAACTGTAAAAGGACAGTAAGAAATGGAAAAAACATGGGCAAAATTAAGTGAGATCAATGCCTATGACAGTTTAGAGTTGCTAGTAAAGATAGAAATTTCGTTGTCTAGTGGAGGGGAGGGGAAGTCTATATGGGACACAAATATTCTGTCAAACAGAAATCTATATCCTTTTTGGTTTGTATAGTATTATAATTAAGTTTCCATTTTGTTTAAATGTATGACTGTTGTGTGTAACTGGGCAGGAAGCAATACCACAACCTTGAAAGCTTGAAAAAAAGACCCACAAGATTATAGGATCTTAGAAAAATGTTTGGTACAAGTGGGGCTTAAATTCTCACAGAGTATTTCATGGAGCCCCAGGCTTCTGCCCTGCCAGTTTGAAAATATTGTCTGGAGCTCCACTCCGGACAGCTCCTGCTGAATTTAAGCCTGGACTGCAAATTTTCATTTATGATGAAGTCATGTATTAGATGTGTAGTTCAACTTTTCTTTCAGCTGAGGAAAGCTGTAATTCTTTTTGAAAAATATTTTTAATATAAGGGGAGGAGGAGAAAAGCTTGGGGTTGGTTTACAAAATTACCTTTCTGACATCTCTTCCCCACCAGGGTCAAAGAGAGAGTCTAGTCCACAGAATAATGCAAAACTGATCATTACCTGTCTGGGAAAACAGTTTTCTTGTGGGATGAGTTTACATGTGAATCTAGAGTGTATTAAACATGAGAGAACTTTGTCCTGCAGGTCATTTGGGATTTTAGACATAACAGCTCAACCACAATGAAACCAAAAAATGTTTAGAATTTTTAATTCTTACTTTAGTCCTTTTTCTTTTTAAGAATTTGCTTATATAGAATGTCTGGTGTAGTTTTTCCTCCCAGCTGCATTTGGTGATCCCAGTCCTGAAAAGAGGTGTGCGTATGCTTAACTTTATGCACTGTGAGTAGTCCTGTTGACTTCAATGAAACTACTCATCTTGCCTGGTGCAAAGGTCTTTGCAGGGTGAGGTCCTATATCCTTGTAATATAGTTATTGCATCCTCTCACTATAATGTTGTATAATCCCACCGCACACCTGGGAGTCTGTTGTAAATTTAATCTGTTAAAAAATGTGCAAAAAAAAAATTCTATTCCACTCTTTTGTTATCAAATGCTTGCCCATTTCATAAATGTGCCCAAACTCAGACTGGGTAGTTGGTATTCTACCTGATGGATTTTTGTTTTATGCTACATCTTGCTTTGTCACATTGTTACTTCGCATGATAACCGCGGATTGCAATGTCGTCCTGCATAAAATAATAGAGTGGAACAAATCTTGCCTGCCGTTTTAATATGAGCAGCCTATCAGTGAGTTTGAGGGATCATTGCTGTGAATAAAGTGAGCAGGATGAGATACAGGATATCAGAAAACTACTCAAAGCCTAGTTTTATATTTAATATTTTTATTTATGGTGTGATTTATAGAATTTGATACGAGTGTGTGTTTATGTATGTTCTAAACGTCGCCTTAAGGTATTTCAACAATAGAGAGACTCCCATTGATTTCACTGGGCTTTAGATCAGCGGAATGTGGCTATGTTTTCATTCAGAGCTAGGGGGGTGATTCCCAACTCGCATAGACATACTGGCACTAGCTCTCATCAAGCTAGAGCGCTCTAAATAGTCCTGCACAGCAGCGGCGAGCAGCAGCACTGGCTAGCTGTCCCAGGTACCAAACCCTCCTGGAACCTCTATGAGTGGCTATCCCGTGCTGCTGCTCACTATTCCCCGTGCCACTGCAGCTACACTGCTGCTTTGAGTGCACTTGTGCAAGGAGAGCGAGTGTGAATAGATCTGCTCACGCTGGGAATCACGCCCCTCGCTCCAAGTGTAGACGTAGCCTCAGAGGCAGTTTGTACGTTTCCCACTTCCTGAGGACCTGTATATTTTTCTCACTTAGCCATTAACCATATCTGCCAATTATTACCCACAATATTCTAGCCAGCTGTGAAGCCCATAACCTAAACAAAGTGGGGGAGTTTGATACTGGGAGACTTTTCTGTCGTTCCTTTACTCTTGCTCAGGACTAGAGCTAGTTAAAGTATTAGTTAAGAATAAGATGCATTATAGATCCATCCCACAAACACTTCCATTTGTTTCCACAAGGAGACCCACTGAACAAAATGGGACTCCTCACCGACAGAAAGTTAAGCACCTGTGTAAATGTTTGCAGAATCAGTCACAAACTGCTGACTTTGATTATTTGCTAATTACTTTTCATAGGTATGATGGGACATCACCAACTATTATTTCTGCATGGCTGAACAAAAGAGACAAATATTGAGTGAATAACAACTAATCTGATTAATGCACTCGTTCCCTCTTCTTACATAGGGTAGACATTTGCCAAGAAATTGTGCATTTGTAAATAGCAAGCAACATGAAGCACCAACATGAAGAGCTATTCTGTATTCAAATGATTGTTTGTGACCACAGTTTTGCAGTTTTCCTCCAGCTCTTTTAAACTGTAATTCTCTTTTGAGGGTATCAGCCTTGTACAAGAATCTCTTCTGCTTTTACAATAGCTTGGGAACCCAAACCATTATAGGAAACTTTCCTAAGGGTCTCCACCACATGCGCCTTTCAAACATTTCTAGGCCACTCAAAATACATTTTTTGGAGCCTTCCTCCTCCACATAGCAAATACTTCACACCTTTTCAAGCCAGGCACGTTTATACTAAAGTCTGGGAACTACTGGAGCTGTCTTTGCTGTTCCTGCTAGTAATTATACAGTATGCTTTGTGGTCATCTTAAAGGAAATTGTGCAAACACCACTTTCTTCAGCAAGACATCACTCAAGAGACAACGGGAAATTCCATATAAGGACTTCCTTCTCTAGCCTGAATTCCTCTGAAAAAGACCCCCAAAAATCAGAAAGCCAAAAAACTTTGGAAGCTCTTAATAATATTTACCACTCTAAGATTTGCCTTTGCCCTAGCTACTTTGAACACATGTCAAAGATTCCAGCACCTCTGTCAGGTTCCCTTTCTGGGAGGAAGGTGCAAGGCCTAATAGTTAGAGTATAAGGACTGTGAGTTGGGACTCCTGGGATCTATACTTGGCTCTGCTCACTCACAGTGTGATCTTCATCATTCTGTCCCTCAGTTTTCTCCCTCTGTCAGATAGGATTAATAACAATACCTGTCTCACAAGGGTGTTTAAGGCACAGTTAACATTTGTAAAATGCTTTGAGAACCTGAGATGAAAGGTGCTACACAAAAGGTAAATTATTATTATTACACTTGTATCTGACATTGTCAATGTTGATATCAAGATAATACACAGGGATGGAGGGAAGAAACTGTGTACAGGGAATTGTCAGATACACTTTGCATAACTGAATCTCTTGGAAACCTCCACGGATAGCCTCCAGGTTTTGTTCTTTGAATGCAAATGTGAAAAACTACAAGTTTCCTGGGATCCTGAAAATACATGTGGTGCTTTTAGAACTGGTTGTATAAATAGAGTCACAGGGGTCCAGGCCTGGTTGCAAAATTAGGGCTGGGAGAGGAGTGCACAGTGTATCTATGCTACTTGGCCATAAGGAGCTCTATGAGATCATACATGGTGTTATAAAGTCTATGCTATGGGTTAGACTGGAATGGATGCAGCCAGCAACTAAAGCTGTGTGAAACTCGGTGGTTTGGATTCGCAGGAATTCATTTTCATGGTTATGAACCTCCTGAGATTGGTCAGATTAGGTTTAGCCAAGGGTCTGAGACCAAGTCTCATCTAAAATATAAGATTAGGTTTGGGTTAACTGGTGCTGGAATCTCACAAGCTGTTCTTAACGAGTTAGAGCCAAAACACGGAATCGCATCGGGGTTCCTGAGATTCCCACATTCATGAATGTTGGAAATCTTGTGAAATGAGTTTTTCCTCAAGGAGATTTCCACCAGGTTGAATAATGGACATCTCGGGACAGCAGCCATTCTCTCCATATTTCAGTCACATCAAACTCATTACCTGAAAATAGGCCCCTTCCAGTTTTGGACTCAACCCACAATCAAAGCTATCATATCTATATATGTGCTCCAATCCTGGGATTTAAATTCAGACCCTATCAAGCTGCCCAACCCTTCACCATACACACATACAACTGAATAATTTGGGATTTCAGCCTGTCTGTATTTTCAGATTAGAATGAAGCCAAGACCTCAAAGCAAAACTCAGTTGAATCTGTTGAGTTTCACCTCTTACCACATTCAAACCACAGAACCCTCATTGTGCATGATTTTAATCAAAATCATTAATTAGCCCAGGTGTCCTCAAAATATTTGCAAGCATTCATGGAGTTTTCAACAAACCTCATCTCTAAATTTAGATCTGTTAGCAAAACCAAATAACAAGTAGGTGAGTTTCATATGGCTTCGGATTTACTGCTAACATGAAGGATTCAGCGAGATCCTGACTGTAAATGCACGTTTTGATGATAGGTTGGCTTTTCTAGGCACCCTAAATATCTAATTTCCAGGAAAAGGAAGGTAGCAGTCATACATTCCGGCAATGTGATGTCTTTATACTTTATTCTTTTTTGGCTCTTACTTCCTTCTAAAGTACACAGAAGCATAAAACTTTGCTTGCACAGGGAAAAGCTGTGTTTCCATCATATGGTTCTTTTTCCCACCACCACATTCCATAGTAAAACTATAATTTGACCAAAGTTCTTTCCTCTCCCTACAGCTATTTTTGGGTTTTCAGCACTGAAAGAAAATCTGAAGTTTCTACAAGTCATTTGGTACAGGACTAGTAGGTTTTTTTTAAAAAACAAATATTACAACTTTGATAACAACTTAGTAAAAGCCTATTAAAAAGACATATGGTTTGTTTGAAGCAGATAGGCCAAAGCAGTGGACTGAATTTCAGATAGCGCAGAAGATGACAGTGTTTTGAGGCCAAGTCCAGGGTACTCAATGATCCCAGGGATTTTGCCTACCCAACGATTTCCAAATTGGTGGGCGCTTCCATGGTGGTTGGTTGTTCTTTGTTAGTTTCGGATGTATCCATCCAAGATATAATTTAATTTCCAAAATTATAAGCCACATGAACATTCTATGGTTAACATGTTTTAGGATGAAAATGGATTGGTGGCAGGGTGCAGGGGATGAAGGAATACAGACATCCAAATTTTTCCCTATTAAGTGGAAATGGCTTTCTTATTTTTAATTCAATAAGACTGTTTACTGATAATCTTCAAAATGTGGTGGGGTCTGTATAAAAGGAATAGGTTTCAAAACACATTTTTCTCCATCTTTAAAATATAGTTTACATCACAAGTACAATTCTCAGCATTAGCTCTGATGAGCATGGGAAGCAGAAAATCTCCAGGAAAACAGTTGAAAGGCATAACAGCAATCAGTCTGCATAGATGAAATAAGGATGAAGGAAAAGAAGAATGGAATAATAGAAAATACTCCAGAATTTATCAAAAAGCTCCTGTAATGAAGCTAAAATAGTGAAATGATCTGAATACAGGGGGGAAAAAACACGTTAATGCCTGCAAATCTTGTGCCCAAAAGATATAAAACAAAACTTCAAATTTAGAGCTCTTATATATGTGCATACTAAGTACATGAGAAGGTTACTCACCTTGTGCAGTAACTGAGGTTCTTTGAGATGGTTGTCCCTGGAGGTGCTCCATGTTAGGTGTCTTGGCGCCCTGCACTTCTAATTGGAGATTTGTAGTAGCAGTGCCCCCGGTTGGCTGGGTACTAGCTGGGAAAGAACTGAGATAATAGAAATATCTAATGCTATGAGGGCGCTGCTGGCATTCCAACCGAAGCCAAAGACAGTAGAGAAGGAACTGGGGGACGGTTGGCTGCGCACGTGGGGTAACCTCTCGGAGTGGTGCAAGATGGCTGCCGC
Organism: Mauremys reevesii; assembly: GCF_016161935.1. NCBI lineage: Eukaryota > Metazoa > Chordata > Testudines > Geoemydidae > Mauremys > Mauremys reevesii. The sequence goes on along the minus strand of NC_052627.1, from coordinate 21,105,761 downwards.
GCATGCACGGCCAACTGGGGCACTGCTACTACAAAATCTCTGATTAGACACTCAGGGTGCCAAGACACCTAAAGTGGAGCACCCCCAGGGACACTCCTCAAAGAACAAAAAGCTACAGTCTGAAGCAGTCTTTACATTCTGCTGTCAGTAATATCCTACCTACTGTACAAAAAAAAGCTAAGAATAATTTAATTAAAGCTTCCTCCACTAAGTCATGACTTTACTCATGTCTACACATCCACGATACTACATGATTGAAACATGATAGATTAACACACAGCGCACAGTCAGTTTGTGGAACTCCTTGCCTGAGGAGGTTGTGAAGGCTAGGACTATAACAGGGTTTAGAAGAGAACTAGATAAATTCATGGAGGTTAAGTCCATTCATGGCTATTAGCCAGGATGGGTAAGGAATGGTGTCCCTAGCCTCTGTTTATCAGAGGGTAGAGATGGATGTCAGGAGAGAGATCACTTATGTTCTTATGAGTGCAAATCCATAATAGTATTCTCAGCCATTATACATGTGTTAAAGGAGGTATTTTTGTGTGTCATTTTAATACTATGTGAAATAGTTTTCTAAAGTACATCTCTGTATGTTAGAGCATGACAACTCAAAAAGTGAAATTCACCCCCGTGCACTGGGGTATAATGCTCTGTGAACAATTTAAGCCTTTAACATGAAGTGTGGTTCTGCTTTGAAAAGTGGCTCTGCAAAGATGGCATCATGTTGCTCCATATTCATTCTCTCCCCCATATTCAAATGTGCTCACTACATGTTTTTTAAACTGACAGCCCTTCATACTCAGCCTGCAATTTGAGAGTCACGCTGGATTCTTTCCTTCTCCTTCCCTCCCCATTAATAAAGATTCTACAAGCCGAATTAGGCCTTCAGCAAAGCCTCTGCTACCCCATGGGCTTCAAAAAGTGCAGCCCTCCATGATCATGTTCTTCTGCTCTGATCATTGCCTTAGTCATTTCTTTCTCCTTCCACCTTTCCTGTATCTCTCTCTCTGTCTGCTGTGTTCAGTTCTTTTCTCTTTCTCTCCCCTCTGAAATCTGTGTTCAGTTGCTAATCCAGACCCATCACTTTCCATCCCTTCCTGTTAACTGTGTCTGATGCGCTCATATGACCGTTCCAATAAAGCATCTTCAGCACACACTGCTGAGATACTGCCACACTCTCCATCCCCTGACCCCAGTCTCTTTACGTCTTCACCATGCTCCATCCTTCCCCTAAGAACAGGTTAGACAGTTAAAGTGGAGGGAGGGAGGAATGGTCAGACTTGGGCTTACACTTGCTGTCAAATCTTAAATCTAATTAAGAGATCTTGACTGATTCCTAGACCAGAGAAACATTGTGACAGTCTAAAGGCAAGCGTAGGGCAGTCCAGACAGAGGAGGTCTTAGCTAGAATTGAGCAAATCCAACTGTAAACAACCCAAATCTTTGCCTACATCTTAGTCTGGACCCAATCAGGCACAGTCTGAGGTTTAAAAAAAAATGCATCACCTCTTCTCCCACTTTGACATGCTTCTGCATTTCTGGAGGAGTTGGAAGGTGTAAGAGGCTTGGGAGAAGGGCTCGAGCCACCCCTAACCTTTCCGTGGGCAAGATCTTGTGACAGGGAGAGTGAGAAAACCACTGAGATGCGTTCTCCATCCTGTCCCTCTTGTTTCTGTGCCTGTCCACCCTGGGCCAGGAACATTCCTTAGTGGTTATTGGGCAGCTGACGGAGTCCCTGCTCATGCAGCTGTACAACTCCTCTGCTTCAGGAGGCAGCCAGAGCCAAGAGGTCTATTCTATGCCACCCCACGCAGCACTTGTCAATGGAATCAATGATAGGGGGAAACAGTTGATTGAATATGAGCCCCTGCTTCTCATTTTGCTAAGGCAGCAGAGGAGCTTCTGCTGCCATTCCTTCCCAGGCCATGGGAGAAGATGAAGGTTTACTGCCATCATCCCCCATGGCAATGATTGTACTTATAGGATCCACTGCCACAACCACTCACCCAAGTTCACAGGAGAGAAAGAATAGGATTTACTGCCCATAGTGTTGGCTGAAGGATCTTGCACTGGTGTCACAATGTGGAAGGCCTTGGGAGGAAAGCTTTGAGGAGAAGGAAGCAGGAGTTGCTAGGGGTGAGCCCAGTCTAAAATATCAAGGCCATATAATATTTCAACTTATTTCTGCTCTTTGATTCAGTTTAGGACTGTGAACAAAAATGCTAATATGCTGCATTAAAGACTGATCAGACACAGAGCTGATCAGAACATTTTTGACTAAACATTTTTCCATTGAAAAATGCTCTTTCGTCAACACCGCAATGTTTTGGAGATACATATCGATTTCTATGAAGTTTTTGATGGGATAATTTCTCCAGTCCTGGGTGGACTTTCTGGTGAGAAAGAAAGAAAGAAAGAAAGAAAGAAAGAAAGAAAGAAAAAGACGTTTTGATATAATTCCACTTGGTAAACATGTTCACAAGATTTGGTTTTGTTCCCTTGTGAAACAAAAACAAATTTCAAAACTTCAAAAGTTATTGCAAAGCGGAATCATCAGTCTCCAGCCAGCTGTAACCAGAAGCATGGGACTGGAAATCTGAGAAAAAAGGCCATACTGGTGAGTTTTCAGACTTGATTTGGTAGAACAAAGTAGTTTGGAAGATCTCTAGATAAGCAGCAATTGTTTTCTGTGCATTTCTGAATCACACTTATGAACCTTTCAAAGTCCATCCATCAGTAACCCTAACTGGCTTGCAAGGAACCAACAGAGCTGTCATGCAAGGCATCAGTGAGGATAACACAGATGAAATTCAGACATCACTGGACATAGCATTATGTTTGCCATGTCTCAGTATGCTCCAACCACTTCCTGTTTGTGTTTACTTGATTGTGTTTTTAAATAGAAATTTCAAATTATTTTTGTTCTCTTTAGGAAACTGAAATACTTTGGGCATAAAATGCCTTCTAAAACTGTTCTCATTAGGTATTACATAAGTCATATTTTTAAACCCACAGATTCACAAATGACAAGTATCATACCTCCCACACAAGTGCTCGCTCTTTGTCTTGAGAGAGAAGGTCATAAAAAATTACATGAAATATGCTTCACAGAGGCAAAAAAATTAACAAGAGCTTGACTTTCAGGAGGCCATTTTCTGCAACAACCCAAACAAACAAGTTCCACATGCAGTATTCACTTATCTGTGAAAAAGAAACAACTATCCAAAGCTCCAAGTACATGTGGCAGAGAAAAGAATGAGATGAAGAAAGAACATTAATGCGTGTCCTGTAGAAGATATCTGCAGCCGTCTAGGCCCTGCAAACCCCAAGGAACGGTTGACTTCTGCAGAAAAGCAAAAAAGTTCCAAATGCTTCAGCCCCGTTCCAGGAAGTTGTGGAGCTACTTGTGGGAGACAAGAACTCATATAGATGCTTCTTCTGAGTCAGCATTGAAGTGATACAGAAGCAGAGAGTTAGGGAGCACTGTACTGCTTGAACTACTTTAGGATGAGATGCATAACCCAGGCTTTGACCACTTGTGATCACTGTGCTGTATGCAGTGATGTAATTGTAATGACCGGTTCCTGTGTATGGCACCTTCCAGATTCTAAGGAGTCTGCCTACTTGTGGCTATGAGGCACCCTGATCTACAGTGTAGTTTAAGTTCAAGATGCAGCATGTGATAGAAGAGACGCATTTGCACAGTGCTTTCTCTCATGGAGACGTCAGTTCTCTCTTTTTCTTTTGTCTCTCAATCTAAAATAAAAATCAATGAGACTGAAAGTACAGGGTTACTGCTCTCTGGGCCTGAAAAAAACAAACAATCATGAAAGCATCAGTCAGCCTTTTCATATGAATAGGGATATTATAACGAGAGGCCGGGGTAAAACTTTCAAAAGCTTGTAAATGGGACTTGAGCTCCTAAGTCCCAATGACTTTACCCCTGATAAATTCAAACACCGTTCATTACATTCTACGCCCTGAGTATCCTCTGCAGTTTCAGCTGGATGTGAGGTGATGAAAGCAGAATGCCAGGGCATATTGTGAAGGCCAAAAGTATAACCGGGTTCCAAAAAGAATTAGACACATTCACAGAGGATAGGTCCAGTGGTGGTGATTAGCCAAGATGGTCAGGATGCAACCCCATGCTCTGGGTGTCCCTAAACCTGTGACTGCTAGAAACTGGGCCTGGATCACAGGGGATGGATCACTTGATAATTGCCCCTGTTCTGTCCATTCCCTCTGAAGCATCTGGTACTGGCCACTGTCAGAACACAGGATACTGGGCTAGATGGACCACTGGTCTAACTCAGTATGGTTGTTCTTAATTTGGGCGTTAGTTCATACATCGATTTGTTACACTTATGAAGCATTTTGGGATCATTCAGGCCAAAAGGCCCTGGATAAAACGTTCATCATTTTTGTATTAAAATGTAAAGCGTTAGTAGAGGATTTTGCTTTCCCATAGCAGCTTCCAACGAAATCCTTTTGTTTGGAAACTTGAGCGATGCGCTTTCGTGAGCTGACACAGCCCTGGGAAGGCTGGCACAGGTGTCCGTGGAGATGGAGGCATGTTATGTCTCATGAGTCATCTTGTATCCTGTGCCTATTAAAGCTAAAGTTGTTTTGTCTCGTGGCAGACATGAGAGGTATTTAAAGCTTTATTCAGAGAGGTCTTGGTTAGTTTGTGTTTGTACGAGATTAAAAAAACCAGCATCCTGTATGTTTGCAGCAAAAGAAGAAAAACAATTGATCCAACTGTTGAAAGATACTATAGTTAGAGTGTACAAAGCCTCCTTTTTATGCCATCCTTGTGTACAGTTCTATAGTAATTAGTAATTACCGAATATTCCAAAGCTGTCAGTGGAACGTCTCCAAAACTGTCATACTGAGATCTGTGAAACCATGTACACATTTTAGTACTGAGTGTTTGAGGTGTTATGGATCAACACTGGTTTCCTGTTTCTCTAGTTTCCAGGATCCATAACAATGCCATTATAAAGATTGTTATCCATTGTATTGATCAAGTAGAGGTTTACTGGGGAAGATGTTTTCCAGTTACAATCACCTGTTTGTAATGTAATTTATAAAAATACTATGTCCTATATAACATGACATACAAGGATGTCAGATCGCTTTATGAACATTGAATTCAGCCTCACAATACCCTCTAAGGTACGTAAAGATTATTATCCCCAATTTACTCATGGAGAAACAAAGGTACAGAGAGAAATTAAGTGACTTGACAAAAGTTACTTGAAGGATGTCTGTTGCAGAGCTCGGAAATAAACCTATTTTAACTCCCAGTCCCTGTGCTTTAATCTCCATGCCATCCACCCCTTCAAAATATGCCTTTTGCATATTGGATTGCATATGATCAATCAACAATAAAGAGAGCAGAGCCCTTTCTCTGTCTGGGGCTGGCCTGCTGAAACTGAAACAGAAGCTGAGTAGGGGAGAGGGAGGTAAGAAGTCACCAAGGCTGCTGTGAGGGTGGGACACTTTCTCTCAGCCCCAAGGGACTAGTCTGACTTGGGCCACAGAATTTATTAGACTTTAAGGGTTTGTCTACATGAGGAAGTTAGTAAGCAGCAAGCTAGGGTGTGAATTTACCACACACAAGCTAGTCCACACCAACTCCCAGCATGGACACACTTCCTGTGCACTTCAGCTTAGTAAACTTTCAAGCATACTAAGCTAAACCACCTGAGGGCATGCTTAGTGTGCAGTAGTGTGTCCACACAGGAAGTTAGTGTGGAGTAGCTAGTGAGCTGAAAATTCACACCCTAGCTTGCTGCTCCCTAACTTCCTCATGTAGACACGCCCCTAGTTGGGGCGCTCTAAACCAGCATCAACTACTCCTTCGCTGAGGCTTTATTAAAGGGGATGTACTTATGTTAGTTTGTTTTTGACTTCCCTTTACGTGGATTATTTACTTTGCACTTTCTGAAAACTCTGCGTTTGGAAGGGGCAGGTCAGAGGATGGTTTAGTTCCAAATGCTAGTATCTGCTTGGAATCAATCAGGATGACTTGAAGACTTCCTACTTCAGCAAAACTCCTCCATAAACCCCTAAAAGACAGCATGCAGACCTTAATTTTTCCTACCACGTTTGGCCCACCACTGTTACATAGAGAATAAGTCAGAGCTGATAAACAGTACAAAACCTGTAATAAAACCTACCCTGGATCCAGCTGTTTAACTCCCACTGACATCAATAGGAAATGCACAAGTAAATCTGGGGCAGTGAATGGCTCTTACACTCTGGTAGGGGTTTTCAGAAGCCCTCGGGATTGGCTTAACTCTGTTCCTATTGAAGTATAAGGTAAAACTCCCACAGACTGCAGTGGGAGCAGAGCTGGGCCAGCACTGAGTGCCTACCTGCCATTTGTACCTTTCAAAGTCTTCCCTTATATCAACAGTGGGAGTGGTCTGATTTACGACAATAGATGGCCCTAAATAAATTCATGTAGTTCATCATTTATGTGGAACTATTGTTCTGTTCCTCAGAGGAGAGACTCATGACTGCAGATGATGATGAAGATGGACCACAAGGATTATCTTACATACATGTTGGTAATAGAACAAATTCAGCCCTAGTATTTGATTCTGTGATCCTTACTCTATGAAACAGCCCACAGATTTAATGGGACTACATAAGAAATAACTAGTTGGTAAAATATCATGTACTACTCAGAATAATTAAGGGTGACAGAATCTGGCCCTTATTTTAGTCACTAGACAATAAAGATTTTTATTCTAGGTTATTAGTATGTATTATTTGTGTCACAGTAGTACTTAGAGGCCTCAACTGAGACTCGTAGCCCTTTATTCTATATAGTCTATGCTCTGAAGAACTTGCGGTCTAAATACATAAGACAAGCAAAGGGCTTGTCTACACACAGATTTGCACTGATTTAACTAATACTGATCTTGTTAAATCAGTACAATACCCTTGTGTTGGGTGCACTCATGTTGATTTTAAATTGTTTATATCAGTTCAGCTTAAATTGATGTGTGCATCCAGGGTGGGAAGTTCCACCAATTTAATTGATCTGTTTTTAGAATCAGTTTAGCTAAGTCGATGCTAAAACTGTGTGGAGATCAGCTCAAGGCCAAGAAGGGAAACAGAGTCCCAGAGAAATGAAGTGACTTGCCTGAGGTCACAGAGCAGGTCAGTGACAGATCCAGAAATCAAATTCAGATCTCTTGATTCCCAGTCCAGAGCCCTATATACTAGACTGTGCTGCCCCCCCCCAGTAAATGAAAAATGAATAGATTAAGCTAAAGTGAAATAATTTTTATTTATGCCTGATTTTGCAATTAGACAAGCAGTAAGACTGACTGCTTGTGCTCATTAAAGATCCCAGGACACTTCACAAAAGTTGAGATATTAACCACAGTGTCTTAGCCAAATTCCTATTTGAATATTGACACTCTTTTTACAGAAATCACCACTGCAGTTTCAATTAGATCTAGTATTTTTCTTTACTTCCTGTCCTATACTTTGTAAGTATTGCTATTCATTGCTAACCGTGGTTGCATTTCACCCTGCACGAAGCTGAATTTCAATGTTGGATGAAATGACTCTCATATGTAAATTGCAAAGTCCCCTTATGGCCCGTCAGGCTGAAAAACACTGTATATATTAAGCCTTACATTCATAAATATTGAAATGGAGCATCCGTATACAGTATTCTTTAGACCCAATACTTTTAAACGTCTGCCGCCACACGCATGGGGACTGCTGCTGGATAACTTTCTTTTTTTCATTTGCCCGTCAGCAAATTGCTGGGTGTGTTCGATAATTCTAAAACCAGTGGGCCAAATTGAGAAATGGTGTAAATAATGCAACTCCACTAGTGTTAATGACGTTGCTCTCGTTGCTCATCTGAATTTGCCCCACTATTTGCTCCTGTTCATTAAAACAGATCAATAGATTACTATATCCATATTTTCAAGTTTGCTAGGGGTGCATACTGGGGAATTTTTATGAAATGAACCCAAACTAAAACCTGCACAGTCCAGTACTTCGGAAAAATTTCAGATCTGGATCAGAGTTTGCAGCTGTCTACCATGTCTATAATAATGTGACAAAGTGCTTTATTTTGGCACCTCTGAACCTTGGAAAGATTCAGATACAGATAAGAACTTTGCCACACTGATCTATCTCGATTCTCTCTTTTTTTGCTTTCTAAAGATCTGGTCAACAAAACAATAACTACAGTCCATTAGTTAAGTCTGTCTGGCTGAAGTGCAAAAATAGCCATTCCTGAGTCTGAACTTTAAAATAGTTTCTCCCTAACAAGAGCAAAATGTTTCCAAGCTGTAAACTATGTTTATTTCTCTCTTTCGTTTTATAATGTTTAATTTTGGCTTGAGTAGGCGGCGTGGTCAAACGCAACCCAGCCAAGTGAAGGAGCTCAGCTCATATAGCTGTACTTGGAAAGGTTACAAGTGCTTACAGAAGTTGTAGTTATATCCTGTATATCCATTAACTGTGTGATACCTCATTCTAATCAGCAGAAATATACAAGCAGATTAATAAGACTTTTCCCACTTTGTCAGTCCTTTTTTTCTAGTGGCCTGGCAGTGCATTGGTGCAAGTCTTATCTAATTTTATTAGAAATGAGCCAGAATCTGAACTCCAAAACTTTTATTTCTAGTCATGTCTGAAAACAGGACATGAAAAAAACCACCCATTTATTTAAGTATTTAATAAAGCATGATTAGTAAATGTTTAAAGAAGAGTAACATAGTTAATGCCAGTCAACATGGGATTATGGAAAATAAATCTTGTTAAACTAAAAAATGTCTTTTTTGACACAGTTACAGATTTGGTGGATAAAGGTAAAGGTGTTGATGTATAGACTTCCATAAAGCATTTTAGCTGATGCTGAATGACATTTTGATTAAGAAACTAAAATAATACAAAGTCAACATGGCCCACATTAAGTAGATGGAAAACTGGCTCACTGATAGGTCTGAAAATGTGGTTATAAACAGGGAATCACCACTGAGTGAGTGTGTTTCTAGTGAGGTCTTGGCCCCAGGGCCGGCTCCAGGCCCCAGCACCGGCTCCAGGCCCCAGCACGCCAAGCGCGTGCTTGGGGGGCACTCCACCGGTCGGTGGGAGGGCGGCAGGCGGCTCCGGTGGACCTCCCGCAGGTGTGCCTGCGGAGGGTCCGCTGGTCCGCGGCTCCGGTGGACCTCCCACAGGCGTGCCTGCGGATGCTCCACCGGAGCCGCGGGACCAGCGGACCCTCTGCAGTCACATCTGCAGGAGGTCCACCGGAGCCGCGGGACCAGCGACCGCCAGAGCGCCTCCTGCGGAGTGCCGCCGTGCTTGGGGCGGCGAAATTGCTAGACCCGCCCCTGCTTCGCCCTATGCTATTTAACATTTTTATTGATTACCTGAGTTATAGGGTGGCTTGCCCCATGGGCTACAGAGTATTGGAGCTAAGCCAACGTTGGTTACAAAATAAGCCCCACCAGAGAGGAATCAGGTGATTCCAGTACAAAAGAAGCAGGAAGTTGCAGTGGAAGGGGGGGAAGATTAGGAAACTGCAGTTATGCGCATAGACAGTAGTAAGAAGGCTCCTGCAGGGCCCTAAGTCAACAGGGGAAAGGCAGCTGCTGAGAAAAGCCTGAGGAGGGCAAACTCCAAGCAGGAATGCTGAGAAACAGAAAGAGAGTCCCTCAGGGAGGAAGGACTGTGCCCAGCTCAAACTGGGATGAGGACTGTGAGAGACTGTGTTTTATATGAAAGACTTATTTTGGACTATCAGGGGAGAGATTGAACTAGGCATGGAATCTAGAGGGCCAGTATGTACCAGAGGACTCAATAAATTGGACCCCCAGAGGGGATTGGTTGAACTACCTTTGAACTAAATGAGTGCCTGAAAAGTGACTGCTGGCCATGAGGAGGTGCTCAGTAAATGGCCACCCTGCTACAACCTGGAAGAAAACAAACTCATTGCTAATAAAGATGGCAGATGACCCAAAGACTGGGGGAGTGATCTCTAATGAAGAGAATACATCAGTGGGTCTAGATTGCTTGGTAAACTGGGCACAAGCAAATAATATGCATTCTAATATGGTCCTAAATGTATACAACTAGGAACAAAGAATGCAGGCCACACATACAGCATGAGTGACTATCGTGGGAAGCAGTGACTCTGAAAAAGATTGGGGATCATGGTGGATACACATCTGAACATGAGCTCCCAGTGTGATGCTGTAGCCAAAAGTCTCATGTTTTTACATCCACCCTATCAAATAGGAGTGGAAAGGCTATATTACGTCAATTTGACACTGGTGCAACCACTACTGGGAAAAGTGTGTCAATTGCTGGAGTTAGAGGGGATCCAGATAAGAGCCATCAGAATGACTAAAGGATTGGAAAATGTCTTATAGTGAAGGGCTCAAGGAGCTCAGTCCTTTAGTTTAACAAAGAAAAGGTTAAGGGGTGACAAATATCTACATGGGACACAGGAAACTGATAGAGGGCTCTTCAATCTAGCAGACAAAGGTACAACAAGATTGGTTGGATGCTGAAACTAGACAAATTTAGACTAGAAATTTTTATTAGAACAGTTAACTTTTGGAACCACCTACTAAGGGCCGCAGTGGATTCTGCATCATTGGAAGTTTTTTAATCAAGATTGGATGTTTTTCCTGAATGATGCTCTAGTACAAATAGGAATTAATCCAGGGGGGTTCTATGTCCTGGGGGATGCAGGAGGTCAGACTACATATTGCAATGGTCCCGTCTGGCCCTATAATTATATATTTATGAAAATGAATTTCAGAACCATGAAAAAGTTTAGCTCCAAGTCACAGTAGAGATGGGCCTGAACTAAACCCTCACATCTGAACACCTGAATCATACTAAAATTTGCATGTGATTAGTCTATATTTTGCTGTAATTTATCTCAGATGCCAGGTTCTAAACAGCTGAATGAATAATTTGTAGCAAATAGTCTATATGATGAGTTCTCTTTCTCGGTTTGTGAATTTTTTTTTAAGGAAATACCACTTTTTTCATTATTTGAAATTATTCACAGATTAACTTCTGCAAGTAACTCGACTGGTCAATTATTCACACTGAGTTCATTGTTAGTATCTGAAATTCAGATTCAAGTGCTCTTTAATTTTAATTGGACACAGATCATATTGTACATTTCCGTTCCCTAATTTGGTAAGCATAATTCTTAGAAACGGGATCCTTGTGTGAATACTCACATTTATAAATTCAAATTCATTTCTATTAATTTTCCCCAACACTTACTTAAAAGTCCACTGCTTCTGTGAAAGATCACAGGATCAAACCACACGTTTTCCAGCTATAATATTGACTTCCTACTCTGCCTGACCAAAACTTAGTGTTTGGTGTGTTTTCTCTCTTTTTGATTTGTGTTCTGTTGAAATTCATTTTGAGCAAGCTGTGTGAGTCACTAGCTAGAGGCGAGGAGGTTTCCAGGAGCAGTAGCTGGTGGTGTAGCTTATTCTCATGTTGCCAATAAAGGTAACCAGTTCATTTACTTGTGTGTGTGTGCACGATGTGACTCAGACATAACAATTACCAGAGTGATCTGGGGGCGGGCTATACTAACTTCCTATACTATTTATGAGGGTTTCTCTTCCCACAGACTGTGCAGCTGCTATTTATTAAACACAGTTCCCTCTAAATGGGTACGTTTGTCTAAAAGAATTAAGGCACACTTGCTGAGTGAAGTACCATGGCAATCAAATACATTCTAGCTAGGTTTCAGACAAAGCACTTTTCCCAACAAGTTTTTCCTCTACCACAACCGCAATTGTTTAAATACTCCTTTATTACTTCAACATAATTAGTGCCGAGTGGTGGGAGTCAGCCGTTGTGTATAATAAACCCAAATCAAATGTCAGCTAAGAGTCCAGGGGAAGGTTTCTAAATGCATAAATAGGAGTTAGGGACCTAAATTTCATTGACTTTCAGTGGGAGTTGGACTCTTAACAATGCTTTGACTATGAAAGTCTCCCCCTTCAGCATTTTCTCCACCATACAGTGTGTCTGTGAGTAGTATTTGTATTGGTAGTATTTTAAAAAGCTCCTAAATCACTTTTGTGCTTTTGAAAATCCAACGCATCTCTATTAGATTATCCATACATGTGCACAGTATTCTGAAGGTGCCCATTCCAATCAATGGTTAAGATTGGAGTGAGTGTTTGCAATTAAAACATCTCTCTTGTACTTTAATGGTTAATGCCTATTTCCCACACTAACTCTTCAGAGGACAATGGAGTTTCTCATTTGTTTACTCATGTTTGCAAGGGAAGCTTTTGGAGAATTTCCTCTTGAAAGTCTCTCATTAATTGAGGTCCAAGTGGCTAAAGAACCACAAACTTCAAACTGCACACAAGACATTCTCATAACTCCTCAGGGATAAGGTACATAAAGTACACAACCACACTTACCCCTTTCATTCCTTATGATGTAACTGAACTTTCCAAAGAGAAACTGACGCAACTGGCCAGATGCACCAACTACCTCTGTTCTCCAGTGCTACCTCCCTGCCCACAATACATAGCCCATCACCTTATACTGCATCCTTCGCTGACCCTCCCTCATCCTGGCCTACTCCAGCTAGAAAGTTGTTTCTAAATAGGGAAGAGAGGGCAGGATTCTCCATTGCTGTCAGTAGGAGCTGCTGAATGCTGAGCTTTTTTTGAAAATCGTGCCCCAACTGTGGGTGCTGAGCAGTTGAAAATTTGGCCTCACACTCACCCTCCACATCTCAAGCTCTCAGTAAGTGGGAGAGGTAATGAAGCCCATACGGCTCACATTTACCTATACCTGTATATATACACACACACTTCTACAGAAGCCTGATGGGCAAAGTCTCAAATAACGCCCACATACTCTACCAGAATAACAATGACAGAGGGAATGAAACAGCATCAACACTGACATCGCCATTCATGAACTAAGATTCATAAAGCCCCTGTGCTGTGAGGCAGATAAGTACTATTATCCTGATAGGGAAATAAGACACAGGAAGTTTTTGGCAACACCTATGAAAAATTCCTATATAAGATTAATAGAAAATTATTAACTTTCCATAAGGTTTTGAAGCTTCATTTAGAAATATATTTTACTCTGTAGTATGAATTCAGAATTTAATTTATTTATTTCAATTCAATCTGGATTAAGCTTTTTTTAAAAAAAAAATTGTAAACTAATTGTGTCAGACTATCTGAGTCATCATCAAATGTGAGTAGGAGTAGGGTTACAACAAACATTGCATGTTTCATTCATAAAATGAAGTGAATTTCTGGGGTGTGGCTGGCTGAGTGAACTGGCTCACTACCAGTCGCTTGTGTGCGCGTGATCTGAATGAACACAGCAGTACTATAAGTGCAAATGCACAGCTAACTCAACTGGGAAATGAAATGGTTTTCTTCAGTCTAAATTCTTCATCCCCCTCACAAACAAACATCCCCTCACACTGTTCTGCCACAGAACACAATGAAATGAAAACAATCAATTTAATCAACATTTCTGTTCCTTTTCTCGTTTTTCCTCTATTTTCAGTGCCTATATACACTATTGTGAGATGTGTTTTAGCAATGCTTATGGACAGATTGGATTTTTCATTTCTCTTCCCTTTTCTTTCTTTCCTACATCTCCTATTTTGATTCGCTCCTATAATTTCCATACTGTTTCCTTTATTTTCTCTGTCTAGTTTCTTTGCTTCCTTCCATCTGCCCCCATCTCTCTTCTCCCACTGCAGCCTAAGTGTCAGGAGTCAGCTAAGCTGGTATTTATCAGCCAGCGCTGATCTCCTCCACCCATTTTCCAAGGCATGGCCAACTCTAAAGTCCAGTACCTTCAGACTTCTGTCTTGGTGGACAGTTGCTGAGACAGTATATTAATGCATCTTCCTGCTACCACACTTAACATAATGTCATACTGCCCTGGATCACTGCCATGCCCTGGGATTAGGGGATTGTTTAATTGTTAATATATTAAAGGAAAACAATAGCTTTGACTGGCATAGGATTAAGGACCTTGGGTGAATTTCACCCCTGTGCACAGGGTTGGCACAAGGCTCATGTGCCATGTAAGTCCCATTTCAGCCCCATTTTGAAGACTCATGCAAGGCCCAAGCACCAAATCAATCCTCGAAATAGAGCTGAAACAGGATTTATTTGGTGCACGGGCTCTGTGCACAGGGATGAATTTCATCCTTTGTGATTAATGTAGAACCTCAAAGTAATTCCAAGGTAAATTCTGACAGTTAAATGGGACACTAGTGCAGACAAAGGCACTTTCATTGTCCTGAGTTGATTAAAGACAATTCACTCTAAACTGTTTAAAATGCTACTGTTTTGTCACAAACATGTGTATGTCCACTCTATCCTCACTGGTCTCCACTAACACCCTTTTCCCCAAAGAACCCAATTCATGATTTACCTCTTTGTATTCAAATCCCTGTATAACATCACCCCTCTCTTTCAACATGTGATCTCTGTTCCTTTGACAGGCACAAATGCCAGTGCACTAATCAGATGGGAGGAGCTGTTGTTACTCCTTTCATTCTCCACTCTTCCTCTACATATATGTCAAATGAACCATGTTCATACTGGCATATACATTATATATATATATGCCAACATGGTTCATTTAACGTAATGTTTTGTTTTAAACCTTTTTCTTCCCACATCTGTAAAGACGGAGAATCTTCTTCTCCTTCACAACAGCCCCTGAGAATGCGTCAGTCTCTCTTACCATTCCTAGCACAAATCTGCTGAGCTGGACCATTTGCTGTTTCTTTTAAAATAGCTACATGGTACGCCCTGGAGACTGACAGCCCATAGCCAAAGAACTTTTGTCAAAGGACCATTTTTGGCCAACTGTGTCAGGGTTACCTCACCATGGAAACAAACTTCCCTCCCAGCAACAAGAGATACACAGAAAGCATGGCTTCCATTCCATACAAGTGCATTTCAGAAGTATGGAGCAGTAAACTAAGCTGTGCTCAAACTGCTGCTGCTGCATGACTCACAGGCAAGTTGTGGATATGCCAAAGACTTTGGCCAGAGTTTTTGTCACACTCTGAATTGTCCTAAATGACAACAGAGAGGATTCTAGGATGGATATCAGTAAGTGCAGGAGGAGTTAAGGATTTATTGCTGAATGAGTAACACAATGATCCTGGTAAATGGGGGAGAATCTCTTTAACGAGTTACTCTTCAGAATGACTGTAGACATTGAAACGCTTCACTGGGATAAGGGAAAAGATCCTGCCTCACCCTGCGAAGACTGTCCTAGCTGTCAGGCCAGGACGAAAGGGCTTTGTATATTAAGAGGAAAGCATGTGCATGTGAGATGAGGGAAGTTGCATTTGAAGGTTGTGAGTAGAAGGAGTTGCACATCATGTCGATTGGAGAGGACTCTGAACTTGCTACACTGAAGGCAGGGGGTGGTCTTTTCTTAGCTTGCTTTTGCTACCTTGCTGAAAAGGGAATATTTTTCAACAGGGCTGGTCAAATACTCCAGTAAATATTCATTAGAATTTTTAAATGAACTTGTTTTGACCATGTTCACACCCCTTTTGTGTTTGCTTTCCCCAAATATTCTAGCAATGAGTTTACTAGCAGAACATTCACAGCAACAGTGGATTTTAAGAGAATATCGGAAACAAGACGTAACCACAGGTATTTGCACTGAAAATCTGATTCTCAGAGTTATGCAGATACAATCAGGGAACACAAATGCATCCTCCGTTCTTGAATTTCAATTGATTCAGTCACCAAACCTATGGACTATATTGTAAATGAAGAACTAGGGCTTGATCCAAAACCCACTGAAGTCAATGGAAAGATTTCTATGACATTCGATGGGCTTTGGATCAGGATCCTAAAGATGAAAGGCTGCATGCACCATTACTAATACTTTGGCCAATCCAATCAACCTAAACAAATCTGTTTAGGACACGCTCATGCAACGATGCATCTAAAATCACTAAGTCTTATTTTCCTACATTCTGATAACATCTCTCTACAATTTTAAACTTTCAAATGTTTATAAAATAAAGAAATAAAAGTCCTTTTAATGAAAATTTGAATCTTACTAGATTTCAGTGTAACTCCATTGGCTGCAGCAGTATTACTGAATAGTGCCACTGGTACAACTGAAGGTCAAATCTGGCCTTTTGTTAGTCAAGTGTCAATCCAGGGTTACAGTCAAAATCCAAACACCTCAACAAAGTCAGACTGAAAATATGACTTTTGTTTGTTTTTTACTTGTGAGGGTAATTAAGCATTGGAACAATTTGCCAAGGGTTGTGGTGGATTGTCCATCACTGGCAGTTTTAAAATCAAGATTGGATGTTTTACTGAAAGATATTCCCTAGTTAAACAGAAAATGTTTCAGGGAAGTCCTATGGCCTGTGTTATGCAGGTGGTCAGGCTAAATGATCACAGTGGTCCCTTCTGGCCTTGGAATCCATGAACCTGAAAATTAGAGTTAATTGGCCAGATTCTTAGCTTGTGTAGATTGGCATAGCTGTGTTAACTTCAGTGGAACTACACCAATTCAACTGGAGATCTGGCCCATTATTGGAAAACTTGACATGATCATACCCATAGGAGTACATATGAGGGGAGTCTTGTCTTGTTCTATTGAAACTAATTGCACATGAGGATGTCTTCCCCCTTCCCCCTGAGTACTGCAAAAATTTGTAACAAAAACTATTATGGTTCATTGCTGGGGAAAAAAAAATTCATGTAACGCACTGAATTCTCATTTCACACTTCAGACACTGACTGGTTGACAGAGCAGCAGAATTTCAACTCCAATAGGCTTGAATTAGTTTCCAGGCAAAGAGGCAGAGATAAAAGGGGAAGGGATTTATAGAGTTTCTCTGGGTTTTTGTCAAAGTTTTTTCTCCTGGCTGGTCCAGAGAGAAAGGGCTCAGCTGCAATTTCAGCCTCGGGTATTTTCTAACTTGTTACTGAATAAATTCTGGACTTGGCTACATACGTCAAGGTAAATTTTACTACATTTACTACTTATATCTTCTCTGACTATGTGTATTGGTCTGTAGCCTTTGGGTATACTCAGGGAAAATGCTAGTGGGATAGCTGCTTTGTCAAAAACAATGCTAAATAAATTTCTGTTCAGAGTTTGCACAGGGGAACACGCTGGTAATGCAACTTAGTTTTTTTTCATTTTTATCTTTCTTCCACTTCTGTCAGCACAATGTCCAAAATGCCCTGTCTAGTAAGAAGATTATTTTGGAAGAAGGTTAAATATACCAGGCCTGATTCTGATCCAATTTACTTTGGATTTACACTGATATGATTTCATTGGAATTGCTTCTGATTTACATTGCTGCATGTGAGATCAGAATCAAGCTCAATAATTAGTTATGTTCTGAACTGAGAACTTTTGGGGGAGGCTTGAAATATCTGATATGTGTTTTATGGAACAGAAATAAAAAGGGATTAACAAATTACAGCTGAATCATTACAGGAACCAACAGTTACAGAGGATGATCCATGTAAATCTTGTCTGTAAAGTTTTCCATGCATTAACAGCTTGTTCTGTTCTACAATCCTATCATAGAGACAATGCAACCATGTCAATGACTTAGAAACTAGTGAACACTCTTTGCTCCTCCAGATTTATGAGAGACTCTCCAGTTGATTTTTTCATCTTTTTAATGTAGATCCAAACTCTCTCTCTCTCTCTCCTTCCCTTTCCTACCTATTCGTAGACACACATACCCTATTCCCACTGTAGTCACAGAACACCGAGAAAGTTAGGTAGGGAAGAGAGAGATGTCAAGGTTTAATGTTTATTGCACTCTGTACAACTATCAACCCTGGCTTGATGTTCTGGCATCTAGAATACTGCACATTTTATTTCTAAGGACAAAGACCAACCTGCACTGAGATATCACAGTGATAATTTCTTAGGACAGGTTTTCTGCAGTCAGTTAGCAAGGGGTATTGCAGAAAACATTGCATCCTTGCTACTTCTCACAAAGAGGCTAAATATGTCAGTGCTGTATCGTGGCTGAGTTCCACTGGCCCAAAGCCCACAAACTCTAAATAGTCATATTGATTCAATGCAACTCAGCAGAATTAAACTAATTCTCTTCCCCCTCCTATGTGTCTCTATTTAGAGATATTTCCTTTAGTTGTGCTTAGATAATTAGGGCTTGATTCCACTCCCATGGAAGTGGATGGCAAAACACCTAGTCATGCAGAGTTGAGCCATATTATATATTAAGATAAACCACAAAAATGGAAGCAACTTTCTGTGTGTATCAAAAGTTTCCAGTTCATCAGTGATTAACCCAGCAGGAGGATCTGTTCCACTGCTGGTATAGTTACTTTGCTTAATTTACAGATTTCTTGATATCTCTTGCATCTGATCCTTTGAATATTTCATTACCTATCTTGGGAAATGCTTGGAATCTTTACGGACTGTTCAGAAGGATAGATTAAAATGTTCCAGAATCTCAACATTTGTGGCTGATACGGATATTTATAACTGTGTTCCACTGAATAAAGAGCACTGGATCTTTATACTTTGAGGTGATCCTCCAGGTTACTATTAGAGCCCTGAGATTCCCACTTATGATCCTCTTACCTTGAGGCCCTCTGTCATTTCTACTATGCATCAAGCAAATCTCATGCCTCCTATAAATGCTATGGGACTCATGAGACAACATTGCAGGAGACTTCACTTCTCACATCTTCCTCTGACAGCCTACACCCAGCTGGTCTCCTCCCCAGACTCCCTTGTAGCTCAGCTCTCAAGCCAACTCACACAACAGTTCAGTCCCTTTGTGGGCTTTGTAAGCTAAAACAGGGTCCTTCACCCCACCTGGGGCTTGACTCTAAACAAAATGGTCCTTCACCCCACTGAGATCAACTGCAGTTCTTCCCCCTTATCAGGGTGCTGATTCCCCCAAGCCTTTTCCTGTTAGGAGCCCAAGTATTACTTAAGCTGGCCTGACATACACATCTTATTTTTTTTGCTCATCACAGACCCTCACTCACGTATCCTTTCCACTCTAGGCCCCCCAGCTTTAACCCTGCTCCTGTAAATCTACTTTCTGACCACAGCCAACTCTAAACTACTTCCTCAAAGTCTTTCCCAGGGAGCAGAAATTCTGCCTCTTCCTCTATTTAAGCAGTGCTCACCTTACTCCACCACCACAGCTGGGGATCAGTCTAATTAAGCCCCATTACACTCAGCTGGGGTCACTAATTAGCCTCACGTTGCCAGCTCACCAGCGAGGCTGAGAGACAGCTGCCAAGTCCTGGACAAGGCTGTACCCAGGTTGTTTCAAAAGGCCATCCAGCCAGTGACAGTGCCCTACAGCCGATGGAATGAAGTTACTATGTAATTCTCCTCCCCTTGCTTCTGTAAACTATGCTGAATAGCAACAGCATTCCAGGGGCCCCACTGAAGATTCAGTTTTGACCATAGATTAGAGGGCTGTGTAATGATATTTCATCCTGATCTCCCAAGCTGCACTACCTCCCTCAAGGTAGGACCCATGAGCTGAGGAATAGTTTGTTTTCCTTTACTGATTTTGGAGGACACTAACCTGAAGAATCTACTATGTTTGCCAGACTCGGATGTCAGACACTTTTTCAGCTGGGGGGAAAAGGCAGGTTTTTTGGGTTCTGCCGCAGCAAGGAGTTTGAGGCTTGAAACACCATCAGAAATGTCAAGAACAAACTGAGTGATGCTGTACCAGAATATGATGCACCTTATTATTAATTTTTTTATTATTATTGCCATGTTTATTTGCCAGTGTTCTGGGCACTTTACAGAGATATTAAATGACAAGAGAATTCAGGGTTTTGGCCAATCTTGAGTATCTATCAACCTCTTGAGGACAGACTGTATCGTTTAGGCCACGGCCCTCAGTAGGGGATGGTCTGGCTCTATATCACCAAGGAACAAAGAACCATGTGGATTGGGCCTCAAGCAGGCAGATGGTGCCCCAAGCATATAGAAAGTATAGGGACAGATTCTGTGCTGTGTGATCGCCCCCAGGGTAATGTAGAACAGTCCCTATGGCTGCTCTGCATCCCAGAATCCCATGTAATACAAAGTGGTGTATATATGCCCCATCTTGCCCTGCTCTGTCCCCTCCCACCCTGCCTAGGCACACCTCCTACACTGAAGATTGCACGAAGAAATAAGAGAGTTGCTTATGTCAGCAGTACCTAACCTGTTCTGGGCCAGGGTAATTTTCTCACAGCTCTTAGCAGCCCCTATACACGATGGGAATGATCCAAAGGAGCCAGCTCTATGGTATCTGCTATTGCTGGGAACTCTTGCTCAGCTGGAGAGGAGTCTTCTTGTCTGCCTCTGCCCTGTGAGGCCAAGGAAAGGCCATTCATGGGCTGGTCCCTGGAGGGCAAACCGGTTAGCTAATACTCATTACAGCAGGGGTGGGCAAACTTTTTGGCCCGAGGGCCACATCTTGGTGGGGAAATTGCATGCAGGGCCATGAATGTAGTAAGGGCTGGGGCAAGGGGTTGGGGTGCGGGAGGGACTGCGGGGTGTGGGAGGGGGTGCAGTGTGCAGGAGGGGGCTCTGGGCAAGGGGTTGGGGGGAGGAGGCGGTAGGGATGTATGAGGGGGCTCAGGACAGGGGTGTGGGGTGCAGGATGGGATGCGGTGTGCGGGAGGGGGCTCAGGGCAAGGGGTTGGGGAGGAGGAGGAGGGATGTACGAGGGGGCTCAGGACAGGGGATTGGGGTGAGGGAAGGGATGCGGTGTGCAGGAAGGAGCTCAGGGCAAGTGGTTGTGGGGAGGAGGGGTGTGGGATGTATGAAGGGGATCAGGACAGGGGGTTGGGTGCAGGGAGGTGCAGGGCAGCAGGGGGGGCTCAGGGGGGGGGGGGGGTGTGTCATGTACGAGGGGGCTCAGGGAAGGGGGTGGGCATGTGGAGTGCAGGAGGGGGTGCTCCAGCCCAGCACCACTTACCTGGAGTGGCTCCAGGGTGGCAGCGGCATGCAGCAGGGCTAAGACAGGCTCCCTGCCTGCCCTGCTCCCAGAAGCAGCCGGCACCACGTTCCTGCAGCCTCTGGGGGAGGAGGGGGCAGATGGCTCCACGCGCTGCCCTCACCTGCGGGCACCTCCCCGAAGCTCCCATTGGCTGTGGTTCCCCGTGGGGAGCCCTCTTCCCTCACCCCGGGGCCGCAGGGACGTGGTGCCGGACGCTTCTGGGAGCAGCGCGGGGCTGCAGCACCACAGGGGTGGCAATCCTGTAGCCCGGATCCAAAGCCCTGATGGGCCAGATCCGGCCCGCAGGCCATAGTTTGCCCTCCCCTGCATTACAGGATAGAAAGTGTTATTGCTTCCACATTGGGTAACCAAAGTGGGCTGTAAACACCCAACCAACGAGTGGTTTTAAAACTATTGATCAGTCAGTGATTTCACACATTCTTTCACCCACTTTCTCCACATAAAGACGAATGGCCGATCACAGGCCAAGGCGGACACTAGCTCGGGGTTCAGTATCACGTGCTCTCCCACCTTATGCTGCATCCCTCGCTCACAGCGGCCATCTTTATTCATGCAAGCAGTCCCACTGACCTCACCGTGAGTATTCCTGTGAGTCAGGACTACTCAGCCATGGAAGGGTTGCAGGATCCAGCTTCGGCATAGTTTCATGTTGCCCAGTGTACTTGGTTCTGACTGGATTAAGTGCACAAAAGTATCTTTGGCTTCATCTCAGCTCTTTAACTCCTCTATGTGGAGGACTTCACTGAGAAATGGCCATTACGGATTGATTAATTAATTAGCAGCACCATAATAGCAATGTCAAAAGAAGCCAAAAAGGATTTTTCCATTTTAAACGGAGCTGTATGAATACCACAAGAGCCCAGTGTTATATAATCCAGTCAAGCAGTGCCTGCTTTAGATTTAAGGAGGAAAGCTCAAAATGTCTTCTCTTTTCAGAAACAAGGAAAGGATTTTTTATTGGTGTTTCTTTCTCTACCCCACAAGCGGAGGTATTGTTACTATTTCATGTTGCTAGTCCAAAAATGTTAGCTGTTTACTCTGCTGTGCATGGCAGGGGCTCACTGTAGTCATAGCAATGAAAGAGGAGAGAGAGAGTCCCATGACAGCTTAGGAAAGTAACTCTTATATTAAAACTTGCTTTAGGAGATAAACCCTACAGTGTTGTCCTTGCCCATTTTTCTACCATTGTGCAAGTCCCTGTGCACACGGCACAGTACCAAAGGGCATGAGGCAATTAATTCTTAAGGCAGAAAAGTTGATACAAAAATACTTACCTGATTATCATTCCCAGTAAAATCTCAGCGGCATTTAAAAGATCATTTATCATGTTGTTATAATTCGTGGGAACATGAACGTATGTTACACATCTCATATAAAATAAATAATTACAGCAAGCAGAGGAAAGTATAACTTGTTTCTGTATGCAGTAAAGTCAATGCAATAAATTATCAGTTGGTAAAATCCAGTCCTAGTGGCCTGTTTCTGTTTACTGTCTCGCCTCTTTTCATGCCCAGGTCAGATTTTCATTAACATGTTTTTCCTTCCCACAAATAGCAATCAGAGGTTGGAATTCAGTAGTGTGCATAACCTCTCCTAGAATTTCTGTATGTGCTAAAAAGGCCTGATGTCAGTGCTGCATAACCAGGGCCGGCTCCAGGCACCAGCACAGCAAGCAGGTGCCTGGGGCGGCCAATGGAAAGGGGCGGCATGTCTGGCTCTTCGGCAGCAATTCGGCGGTGAGTCCCTCAGTCCCTCTCGGAGGGAAGGGCTTGCCGCCGAATTGCCGCCAAAGAATGAAGCGGCGGTGGTAGAGATGTCGCTGAAGTGCTGCTGACTGCGGCTTTTTTTTTTTTTTTTTTTTGCCGCTTGGGGCGGCAAAAACACTGGAGCCAGCCCTGTGCACTACAATGAAAATAGCTGTCAAAATTACAGCTGCTCCACAGAAATAATTCCAATATGCCAATGGAAAAATAGAGCCTATCACATTTTATTCAGCTACAAAGGTAACATTGTAGTTATTACTGTGGAACCCATTCTGCTAATTCCACATAAAGGGCAAGTCCTTTCAGCTGGCGTAACTCAGTGTCACTCCATTGTTGTCCACAGAGTCATACTGATTTGCACCAGGTTGCTAGAGATCCAGAAAGCCTGGGGCAAAAATTCAGAAGCACTTAGAAGCCTATTTTCCCATTTTCAAAAGTAGCTCAAGGAACTTAGGCTCCTAACACCCATTGACTTTCTATGATACTTAAGATCTGGTCTACACTACAAACTTTTTCTGGCATACCTAGGTCAGTCAGGGGGGTGATGAGGTGTGAGCCCTCCAGCAGAAACCCAGAGCAGAGACGTGGTTATACCAGCAAAACTGCTCTTTTGCTGGTATAGCTTATTTCACTTGTAGGAAGCCGGAATAACCTATGCCAGCAAAAGCCCAGTTTTGCAGATATAAGTTGCGTCCACATTAGGAATGCTTTGCTGGCTCAGCATACCCGTTTAGCTATACAGCCAAAGCCCTCTTAGCGTACAACTGGCCTTATTCTCCTAAGTGCCTAAGCCACTTCTGAAAAGTTTACTGTTGATGCAGAAACTAAGGGCCCACTAAAGTAAGAGGTAAGGCTCCCATTTATTTCTATGCACTTTGAATTGGGCGCTAAATAAGAACTGCTTCCAAAAGGTAAAGCTATAAATGACGGGACCCAAGGCATATGAGTGCCCAGTGAGCAGGGAGGTTCAAAATGCATGGGTGGGGTTCTAATTCAGCCCAGGCCATCTTTCTCGTAACTATAGGGGAAACACAACTTGATCGACTGGAGATTTGTATTGTTGATGAATTTGCAAAGGCTAATAATACTCACACTTCTACAATACCTTTATTTTAAAAGGGATCTTAAACCTCATGCTTCAGGGTTTAAACCAATCTCCAACTATTAGAGATCAGGATGAGACCTGACATTGGGCAGGGGATTCAGATTATCCCACGTCTGCCTACTGCAGGGTTCTTACATTTCCTCTGAAGCATCTGGCATTGGCCTCTATCACAGACAGGCTTCTGAACTGGATGCATCTCAGGTCTGATTCAGCTTGGCAATTCCCATGTTCCATCAAAGACTCTCAAAAGATAAAGATTTAAGCCTCACAAAGGCCTCTGTGAAGTTGGTAAGTGGTATTATCCCCATTTTACAGATAATGAGTCACAATTTCCCTGTGTCCCATTCATTCCAGTAACAACGGCTTAATTTGAGTAAAGGTGACAGAATCAAACCCCAGAAAAGTCAAAGTCGATGGTGGAGCTAGACATAATAATACATTTCTTCTCTAGAGCTGTTCCTCTGTAGATCTCAGAGCGCTTGACAGAAGAAGGTCCATGTCATTAATTTCATTTTAGAAATGGGAAAACTTAGACACAAAGCCACACTGCAGGTCAGATGTGAGTAGAACACAAACTGCCTGAAGCCCAGTCCTGTGCTCTAGCCACTAGATAACACTTCCTTCCTTGATTCTTGTACCAAGAAATACTGAAATGCAAACAAATACTAGGGCTCTGTCATGTAAAAAAAATGTATGGAAATTCACATGTAAATTAGTTTCTGCCCTTGTGTTTCTGGCATGCTGCCAAAGAGACCCTCAATACAAAAGAATTTTTACGGCACTGATCTAAATCACTTGCTTCCATGCAGATACGTGTTAGGAATCTCTCACACTTTCCCTTGTGCTGTCTGCTGTATTCTATTTGTCTCTACTGAGTGCACCTGAAAAAGCGAAACTCTGCAAACTAGACAGACAATTGAAGCTCTTTATTATGCTGCACTACAAGTGGAGGCTAACTGTGCGGTGCGAGAGGAGAGGTTTGCATCATTAGTGGCACATATTCAGGAAGTGTTTTGTTCTGTATAAACTATGAGGAAAATGTTGATATTAAGGAATTAAAAACATCAACACAAAAGCAACTTCCAACAGATATTCCTTCTGTCGGGAGGCGGGGTGGTGGCTAGGATGCTTTTGCAGGCTCTCCTACTAAATAAATACAATAATCAATGTAAGCCATTGTTTCCTCAGTGTATGAACTAGCTCCCAGAACAGAGACTTGCCTGGAACTCTTCCTTATGGTCTTTGATGTTTTTCTTCAAGCACTGACAAACAACTGCCTGGATAAATAACATTCTTATACCATGCACTGAGTCGCAGAAGCTTATTGTAGTTGACATTCCCAACCTTATTGACTGAGGGTACGGCCAGATTGTTCATGTGCCAGTGAGCTCAACCAGCAAATTGAGACGCTGTTTCATTTAATTAAAAATAGGGCAATACATGCTCCATTTATACAGACAATGGGAAAAGGTGTGGGGGGAATCAAAGAAGTGAGGTGTGGAGAAAGACGGATGGGGGAGAAAAACAGGGCAGAGAAATGTGAAGTGAAAGGAGAGATATGAAGAAAAGCAGCAGAGGAAAGAAAAAAGGTGAGAAAGTGGAGAGAAAGCCTAAGAAGAGCATATTAAAAAAAAAGAACCAGAATAAGAGAAGGGAAATAAATATAAGACAAAAGAAAAGAAATAGAATATACTGAGTCCCCAGAGGGTTGTGGGGTTTTTTGCACCGATGTAGCTACACACACACAAACTGCCACTACAGATGCACTACACAGGTATAAGATTTAAGTTTTAGTTATGCAGGTTACCTCAGCAAGCAAAATAAATGAGCTGTCTCTGTTTCGCTTACATGTTGACATTAGCATAAATAAAGCAAGGAAAGCTTCCCATGATGTCAGCACGAGAGCTGGGCAGGAAATGGTTCTCCCATCCCATAGAACTTTTTGAGATTTAAAATATACAGATATATATATATATTCTGCACTGGGACAAAATCAAGATCTTTCACAGTTTTTCATGAACAATGAGAGCGAGAGAGAGAGAGAGACCCCCAACCCAGAACAGCAAGAGAGCGAGAGAGACCCCGATCCAAATAGCCAGTCACATGGTGTTCCAGGCACTCACTTGGGATGTGGGAGACAAATGTTCAAGTCCCAGGTCTGAAAGGTCTGAATTAAGCAGAGCAGGGACTGAGCTGGGGCCTTCCAGCTACAGAAGCTGATCTGTGGAATGGCGTAAGCAGTGGCGGTAAAAGAATCTATAGTCAGTTAGTGTGTCAGAACAGGGTCCAGGAACTGGACAGAGGGGCCACTTGGCAAAAATCTGGGCACTCAGAAGAGCTGGTCTAACAATACAGCACATGAGCCCCCCAGGACCCAATCCTGTATTCCTTCACACATCGTATTGTAAAAGAACTGGGCCAAAGTGACTACTGGCATAAGCAGGCACAACTCCATTGAAATCACATGCTACTGGACTCTGTGGGGGAAGTTTGTGACTTTTGATTTGTGTTTCCCCGCCCCCAACTCACCCACCCAAATGTCCACTAAATGGTTTGCATCAGACAGCTTCAAATAGTTATAACCAAACCTTGACACACTTTTTCTGAAAGAAAACCTCCAAATTCCACCATTCTAGAGTTTATTATTGTCCTTTTAGAGATCTGGAAAACATGAAGCCCGTGACTTTCTTCATTTGCCTCGTGGGATCAGCTTTTGCTATTCCGGTAAATTCTCTTCAATCTATCACTTACCATGCATTTGAATTTTCATGTATTGAGATCATTGTGCTCTAGTGTCTCCCAGTGACCTGTTAAAGATTTTGTTTATATGCAGGTTTTAATCCCATTTTCTGTTCTAGACCTATCCCTTAATGTACAAACTTGGAATCCGTGGGCAGAAAAATTCAGAAAAGGTATTTGTTTCTTCTTCTTTAAGTACCAGACCACAATATAATACTGAGTTCCAATACATGAAACACATTTCTGTATATGTATTTGTTCACAGGTTCATTTAGGTAAAGTAGTTCCCTCATGTGAATTACTATGAAACTCCTCACCCTTCACATGTTAGCTAGCCAATGGCAGAGAAGCATGCTCAAAGATCCTGATAAGATCTCTTATGCATCCTAAGCGCTGTCTTCATAGAATTTGGAGAAATTCTCACAACCCGTTAATAAATTTAAACATGATATCTGTGTATTTATTGCAGGAAATAGTGGATCAAACCAAGGGTCAAATCCTGGTTGCCTTACCCACACACCCCCTGGTAAAGCTAGCAGGATTTGGGCCCTACTGAGAAACTATTATATGAACAATCATAGAGTGGAGACTCTCAAAGGTATCATAACAGTTACTGTACATGAAAATGTCATTTGATCTAATGGAGCTTTTATTGCTCGTTGTTCATATTTGAAAGAGGTGAGTCTATTCGAAGATGGGCAGAATGCTGGGCTGTTGAGCTAGACCCTTCTCTGGTGTAAATTTATGCCAACAAAAGCTCTGTTTCATGTTTTTATATTTAGAGATGGGCCTAAACCAGACCTCTGTCTCTTACTCCCCCACCCTCTGAACTTTGGTGGTTCAGAAAAAATGGAGTCTGGTGCCAAACTAACTGTGATGTTTTGTAAAAACAAAACCCAACCAAATTTTTGTAGAACCAAATGCAAAATCCAGCCTCCCTCCACCTACCTTTTGTTATCATGAGTTAGGTCTTGCTCCTAACATGTTTCCAGGTAAGTTACCTACCATTACACATGGTGTTCTGGATTGTTTTACAGGTTATAAAGGGGGGGGGATGACTTTTAGTATTTCATAATGTATCCATCAGAACAATTTACAGTATAATTAATTTTTTTCAGATACATTTCAGGTTCATGCCAGACAATTCCCAGACTGCAACTGTCTCCGAGAAACAACATATAGAGAAGACATCTGCAGCAGGACAAAATATTGCAGTACCAATACTGGGTGATTCACTAGTTGCAAGCAAATATGCAACGTTTATAGCAGACCAGTTGCCCTCTAATGGTAGTCAATTGCAGGTACATTTCCTAAATCAGCTATTTGTTTTCACATAACCAAAAAAGTTCCCATATGGTTCCTTTAAAAATTGCCAAGCTCGAAACATATAGAGAGTGTGTTGTAACTAATGTTGTAGAAAAAGGTGAAAAGACGTTAATGACATTCATGAAACATTGCACTAATTTTGTCTCGACTATTTTGCAACATAGAAATTTTGCTTTGTATTAAACTGTTGCAAGATAACCAGTTTACAGTAAAAATATGCAAAAATGCATATGCAATTTTTTGTAGTTTAATACCAAAAGATTTTGTAGTTTAATACCAAAAGACTCAAAATAGTATGTTTGAGGAAAGATGTACTTATTCCCCAGTTAAAAAATAGAATTATGAATTTCATTTTGAATATTTCATACAGTCCCAACGGTATCAGAAGGTGCATTGGGTTAGAGGGAAATGCTAATGAAATACTTTTGATACCAGCTTGGCTTTACAAAATAGGGTGCAGTTGACTCACACACAGTCCTATAGCATTAAGTGTTCATTATAAAATGGTCCCAATCCTGTACCCACAGAAGTCAGTGGGAGTGTTTTGCCAGTATCTTAGGCATTTGTAAATACAGTAATCCCACGCACATGAGTAATCCATTGAGGGCAATGAAGTCTGGGCTTTAAATAGGATCAGGGTCAAGCTCTATGGTTTTGCTTAGTGATAAGCCAGACAAACGACCGTGGCGGCGGTTGAGCATCCGCCGAAATGCCTCCGAAATTCGTTGGGGACCACTGGGGACCCCTGTGATAAGCAAACCTCTGAAGGTCTGGAGACTTGGTTCACAAAAACATAACGAGTTCTACATGTTAACGTGAATGGTCTGCAACCTCCTTTACTTGTAATTCTTTAGCAGCCACTGACTCTTCAGCCTGCCAACAGAAGAGAGTTCCCTATTGTAGGGCTGTAGGGAAGAAAATTGGGAGTGACCAACATCTTAAACTTCCCTCATGGCCTTCTCTCAGCTCCTTCCTTTCTCTGGTTGGTAGGTAGATGAAAGGAGATGGATGGGATCCTTAAACCATATTTTTTTCATCTTAAAAAGGTCCAGTGTTGGTTCATTTCAGTGTAGAGTAAAAAGCTTTAGGTCAGTTCTGATATTCAATCATTTCTCCCACTCCCACTTCACAGCCTTGGGTCCCACACTTACATTAGGCTTGGTCCTCCAGTTTTGCCATTGTCTTCATTGATTGTAGGATCATCCCCTCAATGCACACATTGATGTCCACAGCTGGTTTTGGGAAGGTATTGCTGGTGCCATCAAATCAAATGGGACTCCTGCTTAACTCAGCAAAGAAGTAGAGCTGTATCACCATCATACAGGATAGATCTGGTGATCCTGAAATGATAAGGCACAGTTCACTACCCAGGAAGATACCTAGTCAAGTACTTTAATCTCCTCTCTTCCCAACCTGCCTGTTGAGCATTTCTTCCAAAGCTATTGCTAGCACAGTATTTATCTTCTAGGATAACTGATAATTGCTGCTGACAATGTTTGCAAATACAGGTACCTAATGTTAGTCAATATTTAGGCACCTAAGCTGAGATTTCCAAGGAAGCCTAAATGAGTCAGAGATCCAACTCCTATCAAGTCTCAGTAGGATTTAGGTGTCTAACTCCATTGGAAATCACAGCCCCAAATAAAAATGGGTTGATTGTCAAACTTGCTGAGCACCCACAAATCCACTGATGTCACAGGGAGTCCCACTAATCTATGCACTGATACGTTTCATCGTATGTATTAATGAGTGAAAATAGCATATTAAAGATTGAGTTGGAAATAGAGTTATAAAATGAAGTCTTTACTATACTGTTCAATAAACATGCATTTTTCTTTGGAACGTTAGAGATACTTCTTCTGAATCTTCAAAGAAGAAAAACACAGAGTCTGAGCAGTATATTAACAGCAATAATGATTTACTCTCAATTCAGGGCAGCAGTGACAGGGAGGAGCAGACATTGATGATGGATGATGAAGACAAGAAAGAGCATAGGGACGCTAACAGTCAGGAAAGAAACAGTAGTGAGCATCAAGTGAAAAGTAGGTTAGGGCGTATTAACTTCCTTGCTCAGAACATGGGTGCAACGCTGGCTTCTGACAATCAGGAGAGTGTCTTTGAGAGAAGCAGCAGCCATCAATCTAATCGTGAGCATCAGTTCAAGAATGATGTTAAGAAAAGCAATATGGCTAGCGATGATCAGGAAAACCCAGGGCAGGGTCTCACAGTTGGTCAGGAACAGGACACATGGAAATACAATAAAAATCCTGTTGGATTATTTGAAAACAACAGTGAAGGTGATGAGGAAGAGGAGGAGGAGGAGACAGAGGAATGGGATGAAACTGGCTACAGGGACAGGAGGCAAAAAGCCCACATGAAAATTCAAGAAGGTCTCTACAGGAGTGAGCAGAATGAAGATAGCAGCCAATCTGATGAAATGCTGAGAGATGCTAGTCAGCCTCTCCAGATAACTAAGAGGCAGAATGAGGAATTTGAAGAGGCTGACCAAAAAGAAGATGAGGAGGATAATACCCCAGCACAGTCACATAAAGGAGAAGAGGTGACGAGCGCACCAAAAAGTATTGAACTAGAGCAGAATGCTGAGTGGCCAAGCCAGGAGGATGAAGATAGGTTCCAAGATAATACCCAGAGCATTAGTGACCACAAGGAAGTGGTGAAAAGACAGAATCTAAAAAAAGCTGCTGCATATATGGAAGCCAGCAATGTTGAGGACAACAGTCATGAAAACAATGATGATGATTCTAATAATGATGCTGAGAGCGATGAAGACGATTTCAACAAAAGCCAAAAGGAAGCAGCCTACCACAAGGGTGAACAAATTCGAAGTAATGATCACAGAAGCATCAGTTCTGAGGGGCAGGGGGAAGGAAAGGATGAAGATGAAAGTGTGGTGACTAATGAGACAGAGGATGACCAAAATGTCAACATTAAACACCTCATTCACTTTGAACAAGATTATTATAGTCATGAGCCAGCCATTTCTGACAACGAGGAACATGAGAAAATAACCAGCCTTGTGCAAAGGAGTGTGAACACCATGGAACCTGAAGATAATGTAAGTGTCTTTAAAAAATATGAGTGATAAAAAAGTAAAGATGCAGCCAAACTTAAGTCCAAGAGAGTTCATAAATTACATAAACAGAGTTCTTTATCCAAATCTTTCTTTTCACATCAATGAGATATATTTCATCCTAGTTTATTCATCACACAAAGCAATCTTCAATTTGACTATTTACTTCAATGATCTGATTGGACTAGTAGTACCAGAACACAATAAATGTGCGTATTTCCAGTGTTTTTTGAGAGTCAGGTCTTCATTGTGAACACAGATTGGTATCCTGGCTGAAATTCACTATCTAACACCCTCTGCTCTCTGAGTGAAGATTAAACCAATGTCCTAAAAAATAAACCACTGCTGTTTACTATATGTAAATGTGGCTCAGAGAGAGAATGATTCTAAAAGGCATCCGCTGTCCTTCTCTAATTCCTCTATGAATGCTTTGCAGTTTTTGTTGTTTACAATGTATTTTAAGATTAGACTGTCCTCATATTATAGGTAACAATCCTTCATTTTCCCTGGTGACTGCAGCATAAGAGCATAGCTGATCCACTTCAAGTTTTTATTATTGGTAAATTCTTGATACATTTGTATTAATCTATACAGGAAGATATAGTCTAAGCACAAGCAAATATTATACAATAGTTGCAGAGGTTTACTTTTCATTTTTAAGTATTATACTTGTATGTAAATTAGATATAGCCCCTCAGCTCCTGACAAGTTGCAGGCACCTCTGGTATAGACTCTTAGAGGTAGATTTTTCACTGACTTATAGCTAGTGGAGTACCATTGACTTTCTGTGTTTATGCCAGGCGTAAATCAGAACAGAATTTGGCTTCAGTAATGTGCATGCATAGGGACTTAGGTCCCAATTCAGCCATCCATCTTTACTAAGCAAAGCAGTTAAGTATGTATATAAGTGTTTTCTTGATAGGTTGGACTTAAGCACATGCCTAAACACTTTGCTGAACTGGGGCTTTAGTGTTTTTATACCGTATCTTTTTCTGAAAACAGTGCTACCTCATACTATGGGGGTATTATCCTTTCATTTATTTAGGAAAAAGGCAATATTGACTGTATTTTTTTCACCACTGGACCAGATTGTGCCCTTACATCAAGTCTATGAAGTTGCACATTTGTAACTGGGGGCAAATGTTGGTTGAATGTGTTTTCCCTACAAGAGATCTATTATAACTTCTACTTTTGTTTTCGTGATTGTAAAGGTTAAGACGACAGGCAGTTCATATAATGAGGATGAAAGTTCCAGTGATAGCAGTATGAAGGTTCTTCTCAGTGAGTAATCTATCTGCAAAGCAATTAGAATACTACTAACACAGGGGTTCTCAAACTGGGGGTCAGTTATTACATGGGGGGTCGCGAGCTGCCAGCCTCCACTCCAAACCCTGCTTTACCTCCAACATTTATAATGGTGTTAAATATATAAAAAGTGTTTTTAATTTATAAGGGGGGTGGGGGTCGCACTCAGAGGCTTGCTATGTGAAAGGGGTCACCAGTACAAAAATTTGAAAACCACTGTGCTAACGCTATCAAGCTGTGGAATTTGCAGTTGTTGATTTTTTTTACTGCTTTATTCATGATGTGATTTCACATGACTGAATTTTGCTTGCACTTAATCCTGTATATTACAGAGTTGTGCACAAGGAAGAATCTGTTCTGCATGCCCTTGTATTTATTTATTTAAGTGTTGAAAGAACTGTAAAAACAGTAACAAAAAAAGTTGCAGACAGAAGCCTTGCTTTTTGCGACATCTGTATAAAAGTTGGAGTTATTTTCCACTGAAACATATCACCTTGGGGGAGGATGTGATCTTAGTTTGATTTAAATCATGATATGGCAAAATGATTTGGATTCAACAAGAACAGATATGAAATTTCACCATAAACAAATACTGAAACTGAATCTAAACTTTTTTTGTTTCTTTCTTTTTCACATTTTTCCACTGCTTGACTTGGGCTGGGCTAGAAAGTAGAAATATCAAACTACTGAGAAAGAGGGTTTGGGGTTTTTTTTTTGGAGGGGGGGGGAAATGACAGGAGGAGGTACTTCCAGTCCAACTGCAACCAGTAAGTACTAAAAATCTTGTTCTAATGAGATTTCTTGATTAAAGAGATTCAACTGTGTTTTGATAAACTTTTGATAAGCACTCAAGCAATTTGTTCTAATAGGCTGGTCCGATATTTTTCTAGATCCTTGTAGGAACTTCCACTGTAAAAGAGGTAAGGTCTGCCAAGCAGATGAACAAGAAAAACTTAGTTGTATTTGCCAAGATCCGGCTGCTTGCCCTCCAGCTAAAGATCATGAGCATGTAAGTATTCCATGGAGTACACAGGCACAGAAAGAACTCACTGCAGCACTTGCCTGATGCCCCATTCCTCTGATATTAATTGGTGCAATTCTAGGGAGCTTGTGAATGGTTCCCAATTATTTTAATAATCATATACCCAAAGGGCAGAATTCACCCAAAATATTCCTGATTGCTATTTGATGGGATTATAGAACTATCCGTACTCTACTTGAATAAAAAATAAATTACAATTGCTCAGCAATAACTCTACAGCTACTCCAAGAATAAAATTAAAAGTTACATTTGCCTCTGTGAGCTTTTAGCATGTGCAAACACATACCCAGAGTTACGTATTTTGGACATTACTTAGTAATGTTTCCAACGGAGTTGCTATGGGGTTCCTACATCAGTGCCGCAAAATTATATCCAAAATGCTAAAGTTAGGCACCCAAATCCATATTTAGATGCCTAAATAAAAGGGATGGTTTTCAGAAGTTCTGAGCACCCATTTCCTTTGAGCACTCACACATTAATGGCCATGTGTTGTATTTGCTGGCCATGAATGTTATACATTAATGTTCATATGATCTGACAGTGTTATTGACTAGATTTTTTTTTTTTTGCTATCTAGGTTTGTGGCACTGATAATAAAACCTACGATGGCACATGTCAGCTCTTTGGTACTAAGTGTAAACTTGAAGGGACAAAAATAGGACACCAGCTGCACTTGGACTATATGGGATCCTGCAAATGTAAGGCTTTATTTATTTATAAGTATATAATTTACCTATATATACAGGGCCCATCATCTTAGTATCTAGACACTGAACATAGGCTCTTGTCCCACACCCTTCTTTTGTATCAGTGACCAGTTAGAAATAAGCTCACAACCCTAGACAGGTCCATTTTCTATAATAAGCTGCACAAAAGCCCTGGCTACCTTTGTGGTTCAAGCACTTTTCTACCTGCAATATGCCTTGGGCCTGCCTCCATCCCAGTTACCATCTCTGGCTCTCTTTCTGTCTATCTAGGTGCTTACATGGCCTTCGTTACTATAATATCTGAGCACCTCACAGTCATTAATGTATTTATCCTCACAACTACCCCTGTGTGCTAGAAAAGAATTATCATTCCCATTTTACAGATGGGAACCTAAGAGACTAAGGGCTAGATTCACAAAGGAACGCAGGCAAGGGCAGGCTGAACATTACCCCGCCAATCTTCTAAGTGCCTAGAAAAGCACTGGATTCACAAAGCCTAAATCAGGCACCTAAGCTCCCTATACAATGAATGGAGAGAGATTGGTGCCTTAGAATGGGATTCATAAAAGCCAGAACACTAGTCAACTCCATGCCTAAGCTAGCCAATGGGAGGTGCCAAGTCAAAGGAAGTTAGCTAAGCTCTGCCCCTCTCTCAGAGATAGGTGTCCAAATTTGGGCTTCAGGGAGGTGCCTCCATCTGCTTGGGATTCTCAGCTGCAAACTGTCTCTTGGTGTGAGGCATCTATGCTGCTTTAGTGAGGGGGAGGCCCTCCCTCTTAGCTGGTAGCCCCGGGTTAGGATATTCTCTAAGTGGTGGGCGACCACTGATGTATGCTCCCCATCTATCAGAGAGGGAGAGGTATTTTATCTGGGATCTGCCAACACTCAGGTGAGTGGGCTCTGGGATACTCTGATGGGGGGCACCCTCCACCTTTCCTGTGGAAGCTGTTCCAGTTTGGAGCAGGGAGACTGGATCCTGGATCTCCCATGTGAGGGCTCTAACCACCAGGATACACAGTCATTCCCATTGCTATTTTTAGCCATTGCTAATTTAGCTAGATTAAAGCTAGTGCCGGTATGCCTACCCAAGCTGCAATCACACTTCCAGCTGCAGTGTAGACATACCCTATGACCCCGATCATGTAAACACTATGTATATGCTCAATTTTAGACATAGGAGTAGTCCTCTGAATAGGTCCTATGAAGTCAATGGGACTTCTCAGATACTTAAAATTAAGCATATGTTTAAGCATTTGCAGAATTAGGGCCAAAGACAGTAAGGGGCAAACTTTTGCAAGCAAAAATACTCGTTGGTGCAATTCTGTGCTCATAATTATTTCTGATGGCAGTTTAATTCACACAGACAACTAAGCAACTGTCTTACATAGAATCAGAGAATTGAGCATCCAAGTAATCTAAAGTGTGATTGTAAATAGCTGCAGCAAATTGCAATGGCATTCCCAATTTTACATCACAAAAATAGATGCCAAATTTAAGGTTGAGCTGAAAATTTGGTTCGTAAGACTCAGATTTTGCTTGGAGATGCTTGAAACTGGGGACTTAATGCACCTCTTGATAATGCGACTAGAATCCTTCGTGGTTTGAAACAGACATTCCTCCTTGCACTGACTATGAAGTGGATCAGTTCCCTCTCCGGATGAGAGACTGGCTCAAGAACGTCCTCATGCAGCTCTATGAGCGTGATCTGGAGAGGTCTGGATTTCTATCTGACAAACAGAGGAGTAAAGTGAGTAATTAGTATCAAATAAAACACAGCTGCAGCCATGTCACTTGAGCTGGGCAAATCATGTGACACACAATTTACTTAATAAACATTGCCTCTTTTTAATGTTAGCGAAATGTCTGCGCACAGTTTGGGATTTTTTGTGAATAATTCTTAGCCTGTGGATTGGTTGTGCGAAGTTCTTTGTGACTATTCAGTATATGAAATTTAGAATGTGAGCTGTATGTTTTCATTAGATACCCAGGTTACATGATACATTTCTCTTCCCCAGCTAAATAACTAACTCTTCGAATTTTTGGTGCAAATTCTCACTTTTACAAGTTCAGAATCTGCTTTCCATGAATAATCCCCAATATTTGCATCAATTTGGTTTTTCCAAAGAAATTCCTGCCATGATACTCAGAGAAAGTGAACACAAAAGAGTGGGCAAACACAATCAATGCAAAAGTTAATTTAAAATTGGATTGAATAATCATGGGAAATTGTTTGCGGAAATCATCCAGATCTATACACTAATAATCTACAATTAAACAAAACCATTACTCATTAACAATATGTTTGAGAGCTATGAAACTTCAAGGTGGTGGTGTTGACATTCATTGTTCATTAGAAAGGGAGAGAGCTATTTCAGCTATCCTGTATAATTGCATCACTATTATTCTGGCGTTGTCATATCACTGGAGGTTACAGAGGATTAGTATGGGGTAAGGATGTTATCCCAGTGGGTCTATTCCAGTTCTATTAATAATATCATTGCACCATCTTCTGGCAGGTCAGTGATTTCTGCAACAAGAGTTGGTGGCCAGAGACTAGTTCCTCATGGATAGGGGTCATCATCATTAGAAGTGCCACCATAATTGGCAATCTTGCTGGCAGGCTCAACAGAGACGCCAAGGACTGAACTGGCAAGAACACTGAGCTACTTTCTAAGTGTTTGCTCCTGCAAGATGCTGAACATCTCTTGCAAGGTGCTGCTGAGCACCTGCAATTCTAAGTGAAAATGGGAGATACTCCACACCTTGTAGGATTCAGCTCTAAAACCCTGGAGACAGTGGCCAGATTCTCAAACGTGTTACTGCCACTTGGTGTTGCTCAGAAGGTGCAAAGTGGACAGACTCTGGCCTTAGCTAGTCAATGGATGATTCCGGTTGCATAGGGGATACAACTTAATTGGCATACAACTGACAAGACTGACAGAGCCCTCTCCTGTGCCAGCTGCTCCTTTCCCCAGTATAGCAGATGTGTCATGAGAGGAAAGTGAATAGCCGGGGTTTAGCATTGCAGAGCTCTGCTATGCCTATTCACCGCTAAGTTACAGATCTTATACAAGTGAGAGAAAAGTTAGATCAAGCCCCCAGTTGGGGCAGACTAGTACAGGATTGAGGAGGCACAACTGGGTCCTTTCTCTCCCTTCCCCCTCCACCCACCTGGCACATACAGACAGACTGTAAAGCTGCCATAAATGAGTGGTCAAAGATGCTCTGGTCCAGGGGAATCATATGCCGGAGGCTGAACCAACACCCAGCAGCCCCAGCATCAGGGTGACAGTAATGTGACATACAGCCACTTTACTTCCCACCAACCCCTGTATCCTGCCTTGAGTACACATCATAGCTAGACCTGAAGATCAGGTGCTAGGATTTCAGGTTCAGCTCAGATAAGTATCCAAAGCTTATCTGAAATACCCATACTGCTTAAGTCTGAAGAAATGTGCTGGTAAACATATAAGGACAGACTGTTTAGTGCAATTTCCAGCAGCTCAACTTCCAGCCACAAATACTGCAAAAACAACTCTCTCGTGATATTTCAATGAAGATACGTGTGTGTGTGTGTGTGAATGACGACACGTGAATGTTATTCAGACTAGTCCTTCTGTCACTGAACAATCCACTCCTTTATTGGTGTAGGTCAAGAAAATCTACCAGAATGAAAAACGTCTGATGGCTGGAGATCATCCAGTTGAGCTTCTGTTACATGACTTTGAGAAAAACTATCATATGTATGTGTACCCAGTGCACTGGCAGTTTAGCCAGCTTGATCGGCACCCTGCCGACAGGTAGAAACTGTTTCTATGCTCAGTTCTGATTCATTTTTTAGATCATGATTGTTCTACTTTACCATGTCTTTCAAAAAGTGCAACTATTCTCAAAGGCATACATACGGGGCCAGATCCCCTGCTAGTGTAAATTGGCCTCTCTATAGTAACTTCTGTGGAGCTTGTAAATGGGATCCTTCACCTCATGGACTTCCTCTGTAAGATACTTATCTGGTTTTACAAGGACACGGGATTTAGTTGCAAATACCTGCTACCCACACAGATTTCATAATAAATATATATATAGCACCTTTAATTATAGGATTTCACAGAAAATATTAAGGGCTTGGGGAAAAAGCACCAAACTCACCTGGGCTGGGTGATAGTGAGACTGTGAGAACAAGGGAATAATCCGTTAATCACCAGTGATGTATTATTGGCTTATTTGTCTTTCAAAGATTATATGAACAGAATTATCACAATATTAAAGATATACAAAATCCTTAAGATAGTTAATATTGGACATGTTTCTTCTTATCCCCTTGTAACCTTGACATTCTTCACTGACCCTGATTTCTTACCCCCAGAAACAGAGATCATATGCTACCTTTATTTCATTTCAGGTTATTGTCACACTCAGAGCTTGCTCCTTTGCGAGCTTCTCTAGTTCCCATGGAACACTGCATAACTCGTTTTTTCCAGGAGTGTGATGCTGACAGGAATAAGCATGTCTCTTTGAAGGAGTGGTGCCACTGTTTCGGAATTAAAGAAGGTAAAGCCATAAGGTTGAGAGGCAGGTGGGTAGGGAGAATTGCTCCCTTCCAGACTAGGCAGAGAGTATCTCAGTTCATACACAGAAGGTAAGACACTCTGGCCTGAACATCAAGTTAGCAGTGTTCTGAGGTGAATGAAATGGCGTGCAGGGATGACAATCTCAGAAGGTGCAGCATTCTGGGTTGGTTCCAAAATCATGCTTAAGTTTTACATTAGGAGTAATTTCCAACTTATTTTGCAGTGGGTGAAATATCTAATCACATACACAGCAACCTAGCTTGGGCCATGCATACAAGATCAGAACAGTAGCTCTATAGATCTATATATAGACTATAGGTCAAAATCTTATTGATTTCCAGTTTGTACCTATATAAACAAGAGAATTTGGCCTTTAATGGTGCTGTTCAACCCCATGCCCCACTCTTTAGATTCCAGTCCAATAGCAGAGGCCTGCGGAGGAACTCTTGCTTTGGCATCTGTATTTTGGGTATCTGCAGTTGGTCGCAGTCAGCCTAAATAGTGGATGCTCATGGCCTGATTCTCCAATCGTAATTCCTCTCCTGTTTTACAGTGGTCCATTAACCTCCGGATTCACACTGATTTAAGTGAGAGGAGAATCAGCCCTAGAATCAGAATCTGGTGCTCCATAACACACACATTTACAGCATAGCTCACTTTGCATATAACGTCTTGTTAGCATCTTCTTCATCCCCATATAACTCTCTAGGAAATCTATCAAACCCTGTTCCGTCAAAAAAACCTCCTTATTTTGGACCCTGCGTATTTCCTCCTGCAATGGTACTGCACCCCATCCTTTTGAAACCATTGACAGTATGGTTACTGATTCATGTCCCTTACCAACAGTATGGTCTCACTCATCTTTTTTATAGAAGAGTTTTCCAAAACACTGTGGTGTTGTTTCTTTCTAACTAAGAATAAGGGGTTCATCTGAATTATGAATAAATGGGTTTTCCATTTAGAAGTGTTCACAGACTGAGCCACCTGAGCTTCAGTATTAAAATACAGACAGCAGATGAAACTCAAAGATCTTTTTGGCCAGATTCCACATTAGACAGAGATAGGCAGCAGGATGCAAAGATCAGAAATAAAAAGAAACTGGAAACTTTGTCACCTCCTGCCTCCCCCTCAAAATATGGAGAGTCATTTTTTTTAAAAAAATACTAAAAGTAGCAGCGAGATGCAGATGTAAAAAAACCCCAAACCTCTTTTCAGCAATAGAACTTGATTTTGCATAGGAGAATCATAGTAATCTTTTAAAACTTGTCACAAACAGGTCCCAAAACTCTTTGGGCCAGGTTCTTAGTTCCTGTTCAATGTACTTTGTGCTGCTCCAGAAAGCTGGAGGTTCCTCTGACATAGGGAACTCCCCATGTGAAATAAAGCCACCGTAGATGGTTCTATATGATCCCCCCTTCTATGCAAGGGACATTCCAGTCCATGTCCTGGAATGGTGAGGGGAACAACTGGGGTGCCTTGTACTCTGGCAATCCCCAAGTGGTGGAATGGTCTCAGTCCTGCAGTGTAATTTACAGTAGCCCTGAGACTGCTGTTAGTTATGCAGGGGCCATTTCAGTCCCACATCAGCCCTAGGACTGAGGGAGAAGGGTGGGGATGAAGGTATTATTACTAAAAGGAGTAATAGTCAATGGCATGTGCTATTACTAATGGTTCTGTTTGTCCTTTGTGGGTTGGGGTGTCCTTAGTGATTTTGAAAAGGCAGGAGATGATTACTGAACAACAAACACATTGGGAATATACTGCATAATGAGAAAGCAGCTT
Organism: Mauremys reevesii; assembly: GCF_016161935.1. Taxonomy (NCBI): domain Eukaryota; kingdom Metazoa; phylum Chordata; order Testudines; family Geoemydidae; genus Mauremys; species Mauremys reevesii. The sequence goes on along the minus strand of NC_052627.1, from coordinate 21,065,281 downwards.
GACTAGAGAAGATATAGGATGGGTGGCACCTCAATTTGATATGCACATCTGTGTTTGTATAGAGGTGTGAATAAAATAGGCCAGCATCTGAGCCCTCTGAAACTTTAGAAAGAAAGTGCTGACTAGCTCATAACCTATTCATGGGTCTTTCATATTAAAGGTTCAGTCATGATGGTAACATTTTTTTCCTTCTTCTCTATTTCACAGAAGACACGGATGAAAACCTCCTGTTCTAAACCCAGCAGGATAGAGTTCCAGCACCCTGTTCACATACCAGTCAAATCTGTAAAGCCATTGTATTTCCAAGATACTGATAGATTAACACGTTTGAACAGAGAGCTTACATAAAGATTTTTGTAGATTGACAGGGTTACTCCCAAAGAAAACAAAAAAATAAAAATTCTAAATCAATTAACAGTAGCAGAATCTAAGAACTTCTCACGTGACATATCTAAACTTTTGTTTCCTGCCTGGAGTTTAACAATCCATAATCTCTCTCTGTACACAATAGAAAATAATTGTGCATGATAGAATTGTTCAGAATATTGTTCTTCACATCGACACATACAGTGTGGATTGTGTTTGTATACTGCAGAAAACTAGAAATAGGACAATTTTATTTTATTGTCAATGTACTGTATTGCTAGCTTCTTAATATTCTAATAAAGAAAGCATGAAACAAAAGCATGTTTGGATTTGTTATTTTTTTAAAACTTGTTTAAAAGAATAGGCATCAGCACAAATGTATAATGCACATATTATTTTAAACTAATCATGAGGTGAGAAGACAAAATATAGCATGCATGATGTTTCAAGTGACCTCTTTAAAAGCGTTGTCACCATCACTTTAACTTCCATCCTTAGAAGTTCCGCACCCCCATAGGTCTGTACTGTACATTAACTCATGATATATATTTCTTTGACCAAGGTTAATAGAGTAGCAACCCTTACTGGGTTTTTTACCCTCTCTCATAAATTTAATAACTATAAAAGCCATTAAAACATGGCCTGCCTATAAAACAAAAACTCAACAAAGTATGGGGGGTAATTCCTCTGTTTTGCCTGCAACCAGCAAAAATATTTATAAAAATAAATTAAGAAATAATCTGCCACCCCAAAAGGGGTAAAAAAAAATAATTTTTCATTTTGTCTTTCAAAACTTCAAAAAAAGCTGGTACCAGCTTAAAAGCAACCGAAAATACCATAAATCTACGTCTCAACAAAAATTGTGTTTTGTGTTTTGTCTTGTGTTTGTCTTATTGCTAGCATTGTTATATATTATATTACAAAAAAACCCTAATGCATTAAGCAAAAAAAAAAAAAAGCATTTTAACTATATTTACAAAAAACAATATTGCAAAAAGGCAACAAATCAAAAAAATGCCAATCTGTTAACAAAAATCCATCCTCATGTAGCAAACACCATATTAAAAAAATTGGTTTTCAAGCAAAAATTATAAATACTATAAACCTAAAAGTAATTAAAAATAAATTAAGTTCCTTGTCACAACTGCAAAATAGTCTCATGTACAAGCAGGCAAATACTACTATAAACTTAATACAAATAAATCTAAAAAACCTAAAAGCAACATAAAATATGTGGCAGTGGCTAAACACCACCTCCTAGCTGCTATATAAACAAAAAATAAAACTGCCTTAGCCATAAAATGTACTAAAATGCAAATTCTTAATTTAGCATCACTTAAACACAAAATGTTTTGGGTAATATCTAAAAATGTTCCGGTATTAACGCATCTTTTAAAACCATTAAAAAAATCCTTATTTAATATCTACGAATATAAATAAATGCAGTATGTTTCCAGCATAATTAAGCCTAATTTATTATTAGGTAAAATTATTATTAAAAATTACTCACCAACACGCTATAAAAAGAAAAATATAAAAAGTAAGCCCGCTCCCAAAATTAACCATAAAATCCTTTTGGCTACCCATGGTTATAAATCAATAAACTAAAAAAAAATTAAATACCCAAAAATGTACAAAATAAAAGCCCTCAAAAATGGGTGTGCTTGTCCCTACCTGTCACCACAAAACCATGTAGCAAAAATACTTCATTAAAAACACATGTCAAACAAACTAAAAAATGTAACACGTGTTTTATACAAACCATGTATCTGTGTTACATCCTAAAAAACAGTATTTAAAAACATACAAATATCAGCGAACCCCCAATAAATAAATGTAAATGTAATGTCCATGTATTATATACTAGTAATCAGACGTACTATTTACCAAAAATAAAAAAAAGCGCAAAGCACTATAACCATCGCCCCGGTTAATTTCTCTGTTACCCTTAGCCTAAATTAGCACAATCTAACTGATCTCTTATCAAAAACAAAAATAACTCAATTTTTACAACAAAAACAAAAAAAAATTAAAAAGTGTGTCATTCAAATATTACATGCAAATAAAAACATGCTAAAATTGCTAAATCTAAAAAAATAAATAAAAAAAACCCTAACAGCCTATCACTGGTACGTTTTTACAGGTCGGTCCCCAACCTTTAAAAGCTTATTGTCTATTATGTTTCACCCATTACTAATTGTGTTAATATTGTCCTGTGTTTGCTTGCTAAAAATGTGTTGAACGTGCTAGTAAACAAATAAAAGTTTGTTAAATTACAACCACAAGTTCAAATTTCCTCTCAATACATTGCTGTAAAATAATTGTATAAAATATGACCCACTCAAAAATTGTTATTGAAGGTCAAAAGAGGGACATATAGTAATAAAATTATGTTTGTATTTTGTAGAATTTAAAATAAAAATAAAAAATAATAAAATGTAGCCTATATTAAATGTATTGGTGTATAATTTAATCATATCCTGCCAGCCACCCTTTTTAAATAGGGAAAAGGAATGGCCTAATGGGCCATTTGGTAAAAATGCATCAGCCAGAATCTGTGTCTGGGCTGATTTCAAGGCAGTAACAAACGTTTCAAGGTCACTATTTTATTGTAGGTTTAGCATTTTAAAATAAATAAAAAGATGCCATAATTGTTTTCTTGTGCAATGCAACAATGTTCCTGTTTAAAATGTTCTGTGTAAATTAATTCTGTTTTATATATACATAAAAAATATATGCGTAAAAAAAAGTATAAAAGCCATCGCTAAGCCAAATATACCAAAAAAAAAAAATGCCTGGGCGCCAGAAGGCTGCAAAACGCCCGTATTAAAATGTCAAAAAAGGCAAATTAACAACTCTAAAAATAAAACAAGCACCTATCAATAAAAAATATCTGTAATAAAAAATAAAAAAACAATTTAAGAAAAAACAAGCACACGTCAAACAACAATTAATTACAGCATAACGGTGCAAAACTCATTGGTCCTAATTAAAAAAAAAATCACTATATAAACAGGGTGCCTTGCCATAAAACTTTGGGTTCGTCCTGCCAACACTTCCTCGAAGCATCATGTCGCAACTGACAGAACCCACCTCTTCCCTACCCGTGATCAACCTAGCTGGCCACCAGACTGATCTGGACTCTAAACTGGTAACTATAACATTGACTGGCAGAACAGAGAGAGTGTGTGTGTGTGGTGTAATTAAATGCATATACTAATTGTTGTATCTATAACAAATGTGGCATATTGCCTTTTCCCCTAAAAAAAATCCTGTGTGCTTCTTATAAGTATATTACTTTTACACAGCACGTTGCCTATGCTATTCCCATGAAGGAGGATCCCTTCAATGGGACTCTTAGCTTGAAATCTCTTATAGAGGATATAATTTTCTGTCTGTATTTTTGTTTCTGTCTGACCACAGTACACCATTACTTGTCTGCTCTTTCCACTGCTATGAGTCACCTAACCAGCTTCAATGAATTAGAGGCATAGTTTGTTGACACTTTTATGAAATAATTATACATAAAGGATCTATCCTGCTCTCTATAGCAGCTAAATCCTCCTACCACCACCACTCCATCCCACACCAATCGCTATAACCCACACCTGGTGGAAGGGGGAGTTTTATAGAGGTTATGAGGAAGGAATCCTCCTGTAACCTTCCAGGTCACAGAGAGGTAATACAAATAGCTTCATGGCCACTCTATAGCCCCAAAGGTGCAGAACATCTGAACAGAAAAAGGGCATTGTGACACAAAAATTGGGGGAGTGGTAAATAATGAAGAGGATAGGTCACTGATACAGAGTGAGCTGGATCACTTGGTAAGCTGGGCACAAGCAAACAATGTGTGTTTTAATATGCCTAAATGTATACATCTAGAGACACAGAATGTAGGTGATACTTACAGGAGGGAGGAGTCTATCGCAGGAAACTGAAAAAAGATTTGGGGGTTGTGCTGGATAATAAGCCGAACATGAGCTTCCAGTGTGACGCTATAGCCAAAAGGGCTAATGCAATCCTTGGATGCATAAAAAGAGGAATCCCGAGTAGGAATAGAAATGTTATTTTACTTCTGTATTTGGCACTGGTGCAACCACTGCTGGAACACTGTGTCCAGTTCTAGTATCCACAACTCAAGAAGAATGTTGAAAAATTGGAAAGGGTTCAGAGAAGAGCCACAAGAATGATTAAAGGGTTATAGTGATAGCCTCATGTAGCTCAATCTATTTAGCTTAACAAAGAGAAGATTAAGGGGTGACTTGATTACCATTTATAAGTAGCTACATGGGAAACAAATATTTGACAATGAGCTCAGAGAAAGGTATAACGCACACCAATGGCTGGAAGTTGAAGCTAGACAAATTCAGACTGGAAATAGGGTTTAACTAGATTCAGGGCCATTTGTGGAGAAAAGTTAGAGAACATCTGCAACAACGCAGTTTGATTAACTTACACACTGGAATTCTTTGAAGGTATTACGTCCACAATATCTGAGGGAAATTCAGGGGACGTGTATGTGTGAATTTTCAGAAAGCACTGGACCAGATCTTAAATTAGTGATGATGATGAAGAATATCTAAAAAGTCTAAATTTAGGGCTTGGTCCTGTGAGATGCTTTGTGCCAGACACAAGGGGGTCTGTGAGCTCAAGTCTCAATTGAGGCCATGTTGACAGCAGTCAGTAAAGCACTACCACGTTACTCGCTCTTATAAACTGTGCTAAGGAATTTAACACTGTAAGTAGTAGCCTGGATAGGGTTTAAGTTCACTCTACTCAAAAAAATTTAAAATAATGCTTAACCCTTATATAATAGCTCTTTGCATATTTAAGTGGCAAAGCATTTATCATATGTTAGCCCCACTTTACAGATGGGGAAACCAAGGGACAGGGATTAAGTGACTTGCCCAAGGTCACATAGCAAGACGCAGGCAAAATATGATAGAACTCACATTGCCTGATTCCGTACTCTAGTGCCCTACTCACAGGACAGCATCCTCTTCTCCTTTCTCCAAAACTCCTGAGAGGTCACATTTATTTCTAATCTCCTTTTTCATAGGTTTCTCTGCCAGAATGAGATTTCTATTTTTCTCCTGTGTTCTGAGCAGGGCCGTTGCTGTACCAGTCCCTGTAAGGACTGAACAAGCAGCTATTGAAGTATTGGACTATTAGAAATGGAAACTATGTTGCTTCTCATTATTGGAAGAACTTCCTTAAAATATATTTTTTCTAAACCTGATAGATGGTAAAGAAATAGTTTCTTATGTTATTCCTATTCTACCTCAAAGCTTTACCGACAACAAGCAAATAGACCACAAGCACCTGCAAGGAATCCCCCCCAAGTCATCAGCACTGCATAATTCACCTTTCAGGAAGCAGGTTTCCTGCTGTACCAGGGTGAATTCCACCGAAGTTCCAATGAGTTCCTCTTTTAAAATGTCAACCCTTTGCTGTTGGACATGTGGAATGTTAATTACGGCTAGAAGGGTGCACTTTGTAATTATTTTATAGGTATTGGGATTAAAGGTGCTCTACGTAAATGTAAGATTTAATGATATCTTCTTTTGTTTTCCAAAGCTGGATGAGAGTGATAGAAGCGCTAGTGGAGAGGTAAACCTCCTGCTTAGTGTTAACATTCTGTATTTAATTTCTTAGCTTTAAAATGGACGCAAAACTATTTATAATCCTGAGTCTGAATTTACTGATATTGACAATGCTTTGTATTTTCCACTGTGGCGTAGAAATCACCCAAGCTTTCCATCACAGTTTCTTCCATAAGCACCTCCATTTCCTCCACAACCGTTTCCCCCATTTCAACTGCCTCCTCAGGTAATGTAATCAGCAGAGGTGGATGAGGGGGAAAAGACTTGGTTACTTCAGAGAGGAAAAAAATCTCTACAGAATATCAGAGCACTCTTTGATTGACAGGTTACCATCAAGGTATTTTTTCAACATGTTTATTCTTATTTTTCAAGCTTTTGGAAGTTTGTAGAGAAATCTAATTCTACAACAACCCAAGCCCAAACCTAATCTGGATCCCAGTACCTTCTCTCTGTCCCATCTCTGTCTTAAATAGGAGGCAAAATAATTACCATTACAGTTATACGCTACTATGACATTATCTCAGGATCACCGTAAAATGGAGCTCCCACAGCAGTGGTGAAAATTACTTTTTGAGTTGGAACAAGGACGCATCCTGTTTATTATCCACAGTTATTACTAAACGTCAGAGGCCTTTAAAATAATTTCCATTGGCGTGTCAGTTTCTTTCTGTAGTGCCCAAGATAATTCTAGGAGGTCCTTTTGTTAGTTCCAAAGGTGGTAACAGAAAGCAACCTCACATTGTTATACTGAAATTTTAATCACGTTTACATTTTAAATGAAAGAAAACACTACCAACATGAGCTGTGAAACTCTTGAAAGGTAAGGTACTGGGGGCGAGTCTGATCTCATATGCATCTGTATAAATCCAGCATTACTCTGGATTTACCCTGGTGAAACTGAGGCCATGCCTACACTACGCAGCTTTTAGCGACATGGCTGTGCCGCTACAGCCATGCTGCTAAAAGCCAGGTAGTGTAGCCGGTGTTTGTGGGCAGGAGAGAGCTCTCCTGCCAACAGAAAACATCCAACCCCAACGAGATAAGTTAGCGTTGTCGGCAGGAGGATGTTCCTGCCAACAAAGCACTGTTCACACTGGAGCTTGTCATTGACAAAACTTGTGTCTTTCTGGGGTGGGGGGAAAGAGAGGTTTACATCTCTGAATGACAAAAGTTGTGTCTTTCATTTGCCAGTGTAGACAAAGCCTGAGAGACATACACCACAGTAGTTTCTGATTTTGAAAAGCTTGAAAGCTTATGCCCAAATAAATGGGTTAGTCTCTAAGGTGCCACAAAGACTCCTCCTTGTTTTTGCTGATACGGACTAATACAGCTACCTCTCTGAAACCTGCAATAATTATAACACTCATACCACTAGATGGCACTGCAGCTTCAAACAAGTCAACACTTTGTCAAGCTCTGGGGACCTTACAGGTGGGTTAAATCCCCCTTTTCTCCATCATCCCATTGCCTGGTCCAAGCACAAGTCCTCTGGACTACTAGAGAATCTAGTTGATAGAGACACACACACAACTCACATGAGAAACTAGGACTCCACTTCTGTGAACACACAAGCACATGCCTAATTTTAACCATGTAAGAAGCTCCATTGACTTCATTAGGACTACACCTAGGAATAAAGCTGGGTACATGTTTAAGTGATTGCAGGATTGGACTCTGACTATGGCCACGTCTATATTAGGAAAAATGTGTGATGCTAACACATTAAAATTCTAGCATACACAAGGCAGTTGTAGTTCTAAATGTGTGTTAGCAGATCAAGGTAATTCCTAGGGAGAGAATCTAGAATTTACCTCAACTACCTAACAGGTATTAAAACCACAACATGTTAATTTACATTTGTTAACTAACATGTTAACAATACCCATGTTTTTCCCAGTGAGGCCAAGGTCCAAATGGGATAAAATAATGAACATATTAGACTGTTCACACACAGTATCTGGGAGCTGGGCTCCAGTTCGAGTCTGAACATCTACACTGCAATTTCACAGCCCCTTAGCCTGAGCCCTGTGAACCTGAGTCAGCTGGCATGGGCCAGCCGGAGGTTTTTAATTGCAGCATAGGCATCTACAAAGCATTGTAGAAAGCTTTAAGTAATGAATCCTCGGTACCCAGATAAGAGACTAATATTATTCACGGCTTACAGATAGGGAAAAATTAGGCAATAAAGTTAAGTGACTTGCCCAAGGCCATAGAGCAAGTCAGTGTCAGAACTCAGATTAGCAATCAGGAGGTCCTGGCTTGCAGTCCTGCACTTAATCAAATGTCTACATGATGGTCTATTTTTAAGTCCTCTTTATTTCAAAGAGACTTTATTTTAGATTGAATCTGACAATTTCCCTTTAAACCAAATAAGTTACTGTTACCCGACATTCAATGGGGGTAAATCCATGTTTTTGTATTTATAACTGTTATTGCTGTACAATTAAACAGCATAGGTTGCACTTTGACTGGTTTTGTGGAGGATCATTTCTAATGTTATTAACATTAGTAAAGTAAGAAATAGCCACAAAAGTTCTCACACTCCTGTTGCAAAGAAAGCTCACGGAGGAGATTTTAAATATTTCAGCCCACTGTTGCCCTGTGGCGAAATCGACCCCATTAGGGAGTGGAATCTTCATGGTGCTCTTCTTCCATGCCCTGCACTGGGCCGTCATTTACACCAGTGCAAAGTGGCTGTTAAATCCTGCCATTCTGATCTGGCAGCATTTTATACCCACTTTGCTCTGGTGTGCGGGATTGCACCGGGTGCAGAACAGAGAACTGGGGCCTCATGAATTTCAATTTACACAGTTTCTTAGCTCAGATGGGGATGGGGAGGTCAAAAACACAAGGTAGACGAGGGGTTCCACCTCCCAAAACCTGCATATTTTGGTTGATTTCCCAGAGGACATTTTCCATAGGGGCTGGGGAGCAGGAAGTAGCATTGGCAGGGCAAGGAGCCCCACGAGCACCTTTGCAACACTGTAATCTCTTGTGGGGGTCCCTTCGGTTTGGTGGAAGCATTTTAGTTGTGTTGGATCCATTCCCCAGATAGTCTTAATCCACCGCTGCATGGAAGTAGTGCTCCCCCCTTCCAGGGGACCTGCAGTCCACTGTCCAGCCACTTCCTCAGTGGTGAGTGGGGGGGGTCCCAGCCCAGGGACCCTGTAGATGGCTGCTGCTTGAGGCGCTCCCTCCGACTCCTCTGTGGATCTCCCTGAGCCACTTCCCTGCGGCCCCAGCACCCTCTTTACCTTTGCCTCAGCCTATGGAGCCCTGCAGCCCACCAGGAGCTGCCTTTAGCTCCCCAGGTCTCTGCCTGCAGCACTGCTCTGTCCCAGGTGCTTGCAGCCTTCAGCCTGCAAGGGAGCCAGTCCTCCTCAAGCTCCACAGAGAGACTGAAGCTGCTCTGCTCCCCAGCCCTTTTTATATGGGCAAGCCCAGCTCTAATTGGCTGCCTTCTGCACAGCCTCCCTAGGGCTCTATTAACCCATTATGGGCCAGTGTGTGGCAGCTGCCCCATCACACCCCCCCAAACTGCAAGCCTCAGGCAGGTACAGAGCAATGCTGGAAGGGGCTGTGCTTTGCAATGGAGGAGCTGATCACGGTGCTGCAGGTGCCAGACGGTGGCTGGTGGGAAGAGTAGAAGGAAGACAGGCTGTGCGGCTAGTTCCCGGCGAGCTACAGGCAGCTGCTGGAGGTAGGAGACTGGCTGGACCAGATGACTAGAGGGTGCGAGGTGCCGTGTGGGGAGGGGGCACAGGTGACTAGGGCCACAAGGGAATGCAGGGTTAGGGGAGGAGGAACATAGGAATCCACTTGGCCTTTGGCCCCCTCACTTCTAAAAATACGCGCTATTTAATGTATTTAATTATAAAGAACAGTAGAAGCAGCTGTTAATTCTCATCTGAGATTCTAATTCAGTTTTCTCATTCTGCAGATGACTGGGAAATTAATTATGTCCTCCACGCAACTTATCTACTTCTAATCAGTCAGCACGGTTATTTTTGTTTGTTTGAATTTATATTATTCTCTCACAGATCTTTGTTACTGGTGCACTGAAAATTTTGGAGATAAACAACAGTACACCTATACATGCCTCTAACATTCATCTGTGTTCATTGTCTAACCCTTTAATGGTAGATGGTTCTACTCATCCAAACTGTATGTTCCATGTCATTTTATGATTTAATAAAGACGTTCAGTCAATGCTCAATTTTCTTTTCTGACTTCAAGTTTGCTTAAAAGGACCTGCTCTTAAAGATGAGCCAAACTTACGCCTACTCAATAAGAAATGTACACCTAGGTTTATTTATAAGCAATTTTTATTTGAAAGCTTAAATGACAGCCACAATTTGTGCCTTCCTCATTTTTGTTTTTTAAAATCAAAACATTTTCACTTCCTTATTGTCCTTGATTTTCTATTAACATAAATGTGGCATGACTACTTTCCAGAGGAAATGAAATTAAATAAGGACACTGTATTCAGTACTGGGCACCAAACAATCAGAAAGGTGGCAATAGGACACAATCCACAGAAGTTGGAGATGGAAAAGACCTTTTACGACATCCAAAACATCTCCCTACCCATACAGAATTGTTCCCTACTGTACTTGTAGTAAAGTTCAGATGAAAATAAAGAGCTAGATTATGATGAAATACTCAAAGAGCTAATTATAGGGAGTGTGGAGATAAACAAGGGAACAAAGAATGTGAAGTGACACAGGATACCAATCTTTGAAGGATGTACATACCAAGGAGGGAGAAGATTGTACAAGGAAATAACATCGTAAGATGAACCACATGCTTAAATAATGCTGTCAGTCTCAGATAATTCTAGTGGGATAAAGCACTGGATAGTAGCCACTCTCTCAGTCACATATGCTGGCTCCTCCTGACCCGTAGAGTCCAAAAACCATGTGGTAACCATAGAGAAACTTCAGTAGAAAGAGTATTTCCTTCTTATTCCCCAGATCTCCTCCCTGTATGCAAGTGGCCCAATCAGATTTTAACCTGAACACAAAAAAAAGTATTTGAATGTTATGGTACAGGATTTGCGACATCCTGAAAACAGAGGTTTCTAATGAAATTGCAGGCTTACTTAACTATAGGGGCACAACTTCTACAGTTAGAACAACTTTATGCAAGTGAATTGGAGGGTGGGAGAGCAAGTGGGAGGAGACACTTTAAAATAAATCTCTAATTACAGGCAACTACTCTCAAATACAGAAAAATGAAAGACTACTAGCTTTTTACCTATATATTGAAACAAATTAGTAGTTCTGTTTTTGTAATGACATTTAAATGATATATGAAGAGAGACTATCCATAAGAACAAACCAGAAAATTGTTTGTACACAAAACCCCTAGTATTAGTCTTTCCTCTGTCCCCTCCCCTTCCTGGAAATTTAAATCTTTCATACACAACACAGAATGAAAAAGCCGCATAAAATGTTCTTATATTTAATCTGATTTTAACTCAGTGAGCTTGATTAAACATAAATTCAATGACAATGTGACTATGAAATTTTAATAAAAACAGCATTCATGGACCAGAACAAGAATTAATATTTCATCAATATACAGATCTAAACTTTTACAATATTCAGTAACAAATATTTCTTTTGAGTCTTAACAGTCAGAGACATATGCACAGTTGCATAACAATTTCTGATTGCAGTTTATCCAACAAGCATATAGATGGCATGTAAGTTGGGTTTTTAGTTTTAAGTCCTTCCTTTTATAATATAGCCACAAGACGACACAATTTGGCTAAATTAGTTTTACACTTTCCCATAAGCTACTTTCCATAAGAGCCTTTTTCTCATTTCCTGCTCTTGCAACAAATGTACCACTATTTCCTCTTCATCACCAATAATAATAATTTAAAAAAAGAGGGAGAGTCCACATTCCCTATCTTGGGACTGGTAAAAAGATACAGTGTAAAGTACTGTATATCTTTCAAATCAGTTGATCAACATGAAGGTCCATTCTTAGTTGTGACGGTATCAAAGTTAATGGGACCCTATTCCAAAATATTAATCCTGTGTAATGGCAGAAGCAACTCAAGTAAAAAAAACAAAAATAAAAAACCAGAGCCGTGCTTAAAAATCTGTAAACAATAGAGTTTGTAAGGAATATACATTATTTCTCCTCATATTTTAGACTGCAACTATTCAATTAGTCATTTTGCAGACTGGAGTGAACAGGTGGGCAAACTTCACAAACCTCCACCAGTGTCACAAATTAACTGCATTCCTAAATACTCCTCACGTGCTTTCCTGTGGCTCCCAGTCCCTTACAACCAATGACAATTGAGGGATGAGAGTAACTCCTAATGAACACTGAATTATACTATCCGCTCCTTAAGCTTTTTACAGCATATAACTACCCATCCCTTCCATATGTTTTTGTAGCACAGTGAGGACTGGATAACCACGCTTGCAATTGGCAGGATTTTGCCCTAGTGTTTTAAGAAAGAGTGAGCATTAAGTAAATGACTTTCAAAAGACCGGTCATATTAGGAGACATTGGGAAACTTAAGAAATAGCAGCTTAAACTGTTTGTATGAAGTTAAAGGTGAAGAGTCTTTGGGAGACACACACATGGTAGGCGATGGTAAAAGCTTGTAGGTGTTCCAGTCAACTGTGGATTTGGAGAAACTCAATTGCCTTTAATAGCACGTACCCATTTTCCTGTGAAGGAGCCAACAATATCATAGCAAGGCTGGGTCCAGGGCAACAAGGTAGGAGCAAGGCTAGGAACAAGCAGGCACAGGAGCTATTGCAGCCAAGGGCAAACGCTTTGGCCAGACTCTTCCCACTAATGAGGCAGTGTAGCCAATCAGTCAGCCTACGACAGGCTGTGATCATTAGGTTGTCCAGACACTGGCTCTGTTCCAGGCCCTGATTCCTGAGAGGAGAGCACTGAAAAATAAGCCTTACATTATCTGACTTCCCTCAACTGACCTCTTGAGGTGAACATGTTTGCCGTATCACTCTCAGATATTATCAGTGAAGTTGAGATAGTAATGAACTGCACGAGAATATAGTAGGCAATGGAATTTTCTATTCATATTGACAATATCCTCCTGCCCATACAATTTGTTGGGGGGGGGCAGAAGGGAGGGGCAAGAAATCCACACAAAAGCCTCAGCCACCAAACACAGTCAACAACTCTGATAATACACATTGTGCTGGCATGCGCAGCAGCTACACTTTGATACAGTTTGAAGTTTCAGCATTGTTTGATTTTGAAGAGCTTATTTGCAGTTATGTAGCAGACAGTCACAGAAAAGACAAGAGCTATATTAAAGGGGTGCACCTCCTGTAAAACAGAGTTATTCTAACTATTCAACACAACAGCCATAAAATGCTGAATTCACTTTTGGGTGTCACATTTTAGAATTTGAAGACAGTGTAAAGCAAGGTCTGTAAGGAAAGGTAAAGAGCTCGACTTATCAAATATAAAGAGGGAGGGTGGCAGGAGACCTACCAACCCTTCATGTGTTGCAGACTATTACTAGAGTAAGTGGAGAGAAATAAGGTAGACTTAAGCTAAAGCAAGGACAACTCAAGCTAAACACTGGAAGAACATCATACATAAGAACAGCTAAACATCGGAACACACTACTAAAGTGGGGGAGAGGGATGCAAGTATTCTTATCAAAAGTGGAGTTTGCCAAGTGAATTTATGGCAGCGGCAGCAAAGTTCAGTCCTCTCAAACTACCATCAGGTCTAGTCAGAGGGCAGCCGTCAGTGACATGTGACGTTGTCTGTCTTTGGCCACAGCTGCACATGGGATCCTTTGGTTGGCCCCTGACGTGAAGGCAGGCTGCATATTTACCCTGGCCCATTTGAAATTGGTTCAGAAGGACACATGAGCAAGTGTGGCAAATCTAGGCTGGGTACACACATGGTTGGGCCAGTTATAAGAGAATGATTACTGACATCAGCTGCAGACCATTCTGCACCACATCGACACCACAGAGAAATCTGGACAGAACAAGTGGGCCCACAACAGATGCCTTGACAACAAACATACTGTTGGGTGGTCAAAGAGGTCTGTGTATATTGGTAGGCTCAGGTTTGGCTGAGAAGATCAGGGCATTCTGACTATAGCATCCTCACAATGGATGTGTGGAGGAGTGATGTTGCGTAACATGGGGAACCATGGTACTGGGCTGGTCAAAATGTCTCAGTTATGATGTTCATGGTTGAATGTAGCCGTGTGTCCTATCAGCAGACCACATTCAAAGTCCTTTCTAGAGCTGAATCTCAGTCATTTGCAAGCAGACATTCTTGATACAATTTCGCTCCCCAATGTTGGGGCCATCAGGCTGTTCCTGAGAATACTGCAACTCAACATTGAGAGAGTGTCAGAAACCAAATGCAGCATTATCAGGGTTAGCATTATTAGAGATATTCAATTAGCCAGACACGATACTCATCAGTCAATCAGGGATGGTCTATGGAGGATCTAAAAAGAAAACAAAGATCAGCTCTACCACAGTGCAAGGCGAAAGATGAGATGACTCATAGAAAAAGTTGCCTGAAGAGTAACCCAAGAGTAAAATTCAGCCCACCAAGTCCTAAAATATAGCCCAGAAAGCCCTTTTCGTACAGTAACAGCAGGAAGATACAAGCAGATCAGCTGCAGGTTCTTAAGTTGCTGGCAAATTCAACCAAACATTTCTCTCTCTTATCAAGAAAGGTACAAGTATAAGCAAATATTCTGGTTATGTGCACTTATAAATGTCTCTTAGAATAAAATATATGCATACTGGATCCTACCCTTGGCTTCCTGGCAAATTAACAGTTTGACCCTTTGTGTCATAATATTTGGGAAACGTTGTATTAGAGGTTCCTCCCAACTCAAATTCATTCTTGGATTTGTTCACGAGTGAACAACACAACAATTCAGTCTAGCAAAATACTCATGATACTCAACATCAGGAGTACTCATTTCTCAGACAAGACTTTTTTTTTTTTGGCCAGTGGTTTCCTAAAGTGAAAGTGAATTCATTTAGTTTCTGATTTATTATATAACTTTCAAATCACAATTAATAAATCATCACTTCGCTCATCACACTAAACCTCATGCCTACCTGAAAGGTTTCTCTTCCTGACAGGTATCAGCAAATGCACACAAAGCTAAATTCCAAGCCTACAAATTAGTATAAATAAATCAAGACTATTTAGATTTGCATAGAATTAGATTTCCATAGAATCTGAATGGAAATCACTAAGGAGAAGGCAATGGAGAACATGATAGCAACGTTTGTTTTTAGTCTGAGTTCATCACAGTTTGGATACTAGAGTTATGTGAAGAGAAAGTCTTATAGATGCTTTGGTTTAGGCGATGCCTAACTGCAGCCATCAAATATTCTAGCTATTTAACTGGAGCACTTCTATATGTTTTCTGCTCCTTATGTCTGATGTATTTACCATTATATTCCACATATAGCATGGATTTCTTACCAAAAGGCAATTAGTGTACCAATTTATTCTTAGTACTAAAGACTAACAAAACTGAAGATACAAAAGATGGCCTCTCTCTAAATAAAGTAACATGTTCTTTTGCTTTTTATACTTACATCAGTTTTCAGTTTATATTTGGATTGCAGAAGCATCATTTATGGCAGTCAGGAACAGGGTCTTCATTCCAGTGTGCTCCCCATTTCTCAGCTACAAGTTTGATGAAGTCACCATGATTCGCATATAGCTTGAGTTTCTCACTGATGTCAACCCATTTCACTTTCCCAGCATCATCTCCTGCTTCCAGAAGCAAGTTATCCATTGTCTCACCTGATTGCCAAACAAAAGATTTAAGACAGTATTTTATCTTCTTTTCTGCCTTCTCACTATCCTACGTGCTCCATTGCGCCCTGCTGCAGGAGGCCTGTTCATGCCAGTTTCACTCCAACTACTGCCATAAGAATACCAGTCAGGTTTTTAAACAGCAGCTAGGACATTAAACACATTCTTCCTCTGTGTTACAATTACCTCTCATACTTACATGCATAACTGACATTATACTGTCTAGCTGGAAACAGAATAGATAGCCTAAACCCTTGTGGCACCATTACTGTAGTTTCACAAGTGCCATGCCTAGCTAGTAAAATTAATGCAATTACATGCACTGTCTTCCTGCTAAAATAAGTTTTAGGTTCAATCGATCTCTGGTCTCCTCTGCCCCTATTGCTCCAATTTTTTTACACCCTTTATATAGCTGATGGTTGGAAACTTTCCATCACACGTGCCATTCACCAGGAGGTAAACCAGATTCTGATACTACTATTTCAGTAGGGTACCTGAAAATACCAATGGCCTAGTCCCACGCTATAATGAAGAGTGAAGACAACAATAATTGGGTGTCTTTATAGGGCTTCACCAAAAAACAATGCCTCTAAACAAGCAACAAGTCCTTTGCATTGGTTAGTTACTGGAACAGTTCTGAAAAATTTAAATCCCTCTTCCCAAGTTTCATGATGGGACAGAAGATTAAACCAAATTTAAAGAGATACTGTAGCAAGAACAAGGCTTAGTTAAATGTCTGGTCTCTAGCCAATAAGTTATACTAAATATATATATTTTAAAAATTAAGTTAAATTTTCATGACTCTTCCAATATGTTTCGATTGAAACAGATATCCTCCCAAAGCACCTATTTCTCTTAACATAATTTAGCCAACTAACCTTTGTGAATATTTATTGGAAGAGGCTGAGCTGGAGAAGAAAGATTACTGTGTGCCATGGTTGAACCCCTCGGGGGGGGGGGGGAACAAAACAAAAACACACCTCACCCACTGACTTTTGTTCCATAGATTCACACATGACGATAGTTGAGTAACCTGTAGCACCTTTCTGTCATCTTCCCCCTAGTTTGTAACAGCATATTCAGGGGAGCAACTGCTAAAAGGTAAAAATGTGGATACCCACCAGGTTCGTCATGGTAGTTCACAGCTTCTGTCTCTATCCAGGCATTGTCTGTATTACGAGGATCATCCACATATCCCTTATACACCTAAGCAGAAGACAGACAGCCTAAGCTGAGGGCCACAACATTATATGAGATGAGGCAGCATCTTAAAAGGCCTCACTGTTGGTTAAGGAATGACTGTAAATTGTACTAGTTTGCAATGCTCTGGAGGAGTACATGATCTGCTCCCCCAAATGAGTCAGCACATTCAAAAGCTTTTCCTGTTAAATTTGCAAGCAACCATCTTTGTGGTTTTTCCCATGCTGCCCCTCAGACATGGGAGGAGCTCCTTATAACATTCAAAGCCACTTCATTGTTTTACTTCAAATCCCTCCTTAAAACACTCCTCTCCCCATAATGCTGACAAAAAAATCTTGACAGTTACACAGCTGGTCTGCTGAAACCAGATAAGCAGGGCTCTATCCAGTTCTCTCTCATGCTGCGATTCTACACCCAAACGTGCACTTGACTGTTACCAAAGCAAAGTTCCCTGCTAGGAAACCACATATTAAAGTTCAGAAATCCTCAGTTGTAAGGATATTTCCAAGACAGGAAGGACACAAGTAGAATTCACTCCCACAGTAGAGCACAGTGACACCATGGACAAAACCATTCTGCTACTGTTTTTCTTCAGTCCCCTATAAATTCTATTGATGTTTGAGTAGGTTTTTTAATAGCATACAAGATCATCATAGAAGGAAAAAGATTTACCACAAAATGTTCCTGGTTGAAGAGTCTGTTCATTTGCGTCTCCATCTCTTCCTTCTCTGCTCTGGATTTCTGTAAGGAGTTTAAGGCCTCTTCACTAAATTCTCGTTTCAGTGTGGCACTAATCTTCTCTCCTGGATCTACCATACCCTAAACAAAAACAAAAACACAAACACCCAATACTGATATCCCTCTTAGACCCTATCTGCTCTC
This sequence comes from Mauremys reevesii, assembly GCF_016161935.1. NCBI lineage: Eukaryota > Metazoa > Chordata > Testudines > Geoemydidae > Mauremys > Mauremys reevesii. The sequence continues at coordinate 21,047,411 of NC_052627.1, read as the reverse complement.
ATTATTCCATCTGCTCTTTATTCCATATGTTCTACTAGTCTGTTAGAATGTAAATCATTCAAGGAGCTATAATGCATGTATAAAGAGTTATGGACACCAACAGTAATCAACAATAATAAAAGAAGTGTGACATCTGTAAATAACTGAAGCCAGAAAGAATAGTCCTAGTTAGATGCAAATACTGTCTTGTACCATGGCAATAAAAAGAAAACATAAGTTTAATGGCTTTTTGGTAAAACAATATTTTAGTTGTCCTTGATGCTTTCCAAAGTGTCCTCACGTGCCTCACAAGAGGAAGTCATTCAGAGGATATGCACAATAGCTGTCAAATCAATATCAATTACATTTTCATAGTCTTACTAGAGAGTAATTGTAATGTCTGCTTCATGCTTTGGTGCTTACCCCTGGGATGGCCCATTCCCCACAGTCTTTCCTCTTGATTGCCACAAACTGTAAAATGTTCTTGCCAGAGATTGGGTGAGCTATTTTATTGCCACTGCTATCTCTCTTCCACCTGCAGGGAATGACAAACAAGGGAAATTATTTTCCTTTCTTTGGAATCAAGGTCATCAAGTGAATGAGACTGTTTCTGCCCCTGCATTATTTGCTCTTGAGGTTGGAAGGTGTGGTGTGGTGAATGAGGCCGAGGACTGTAAAACAGAACAGATCGTCTTGTAATAAGGCAGCTGAAAGCTGCCCTAGAGAATTGGATTAAATCCCTGCCTTTTCCAGAGTTCCTAGGTGATGCTGGGCAAGTCACTTAAAACTTTTCACACAAATTGTGCGTTCCTTATTTTCTAGGTGCCCACTTTTAGTTACCTGAGGCAAGAGTGCTTAGTGCTCACAACTGCAGCTGAAATCAACAGGAATTGTGGTTGCTCAGACACTCTGGAATTAGAAAGCATGGTCTGCAGCAATGAGTAAAGGCTTGGGAGCTAGCTACTGCTTATCAGGGAGTTCTAATCCTGGCTCTTCCACTGATTCACTGTGTTTCCTGATAAGTTTCCATGTCCTTATTTTAGTTTCTTCATCTGTGAAATGGGGATAAAAATGTTCTCTTATCTCCATGTGCAGGTCAATGTTTCTGAAGTATTCAGATATTAGGGTTATACTATGGTGATGAGCAGCATAAAAAAGCCCATGAAGAAAGTAATAATTTTGTACTTAGAGCCGGGTTTGCATGGTATGCAATAAATAAGCTACAGGGCCACACACTGAATCATGACCATAAAAAGAAATATTGATCTGTTGCCTCATTTCCTGAGCACTACCCATCCTGTAAATTGGATGAGGCAATGGTGCGATGGAAAAAAAATGGTATATGATCATGTTCTTAAAGACTATCACAATGTATATGGCAAAGGAGGACACATTAAGGTTGCACAGACAACCCTAATTCTGACATCTAACTTTTGAGTGCTTGACTTGCCACCTAACAATCTTTAATGTGTTTTTGTATGCAATGTTATATATTTTGAATTTGAATGCAACAGTATCATAAAATTGCTATGTATTTTGACCTGAACAGGAGAGAGGACCTCCTCCGATAAGGCATTAAAATCAGACCGCATCTCAAGCAGTACAGTGGAGATACACATCTCATGATGTGCCATGCTGAATTTCAGTTATTAGCGGTTGTGAATTTCAAACCTACAATCTTTTAAAAAGAATAACTAGTAATTTTACACAGGGCACTGGAAAGGCCCGTTAGCATATTATGATGATGATGAGAATTATGCAAGGTATTCTGCAACACCATTGTGCTTTCCGATGTTTTTAACCATGTCATCTTGTTAATACTTTCCTACAGTGGTTTACCAGCTGCATTATTCCTTTTTTTTCTTTTTTTTTAAACCAGCTACCCCAGTTTAAGTGATGGTCTGTCCGGACTGATGACTTCCCATTCACCGCTCCAAAGACGAAAATAAAGCATTTGCCTAATATTTCATTAAACTAATTGCCCATAGGTAACATCCATGTAATAGATAAATGTATCAAAATATAACCAAAATTTTTCATATACAGGTACCTGACATGTACACATGAATGCAAGTTCTACATTTTCCATTCTGCTGGCATATCATCCTCTGATCCTGTCTCCCTTACCTAGTTATTATCGGATCTGCAGCATGGTTTGGTCCCCAGCGCCCTAATAATCCTCGACCCACCAATCCCGTCCTGCCAGACGGATTTCTGAAAGAGAAGGTGGTACATATGAAATCCCCCATAGGTACAAATATTCTAGGAAGCCAACTTCAGTCAAATAACAAGGTACTACAGAAGACGGAAAGAAGAAGGTAACAATGTATATTTGGTCAAGTTCTTAGGGTTGATATGTACCTCATCCCCTCTCTCTCAAGGTATGGACAGAAAATATGATTAAACATTTTAATGAGATCAAGCTCCATCACATTTCCTAAATTTGACAATATGATACAAAAGTAAAACCACAAAACTTTGTTTTGTAAACTCCCATAATACTGTATTTTAAAATATGGCAAGAGATCCTGGAACTTGGGAGGGACATTCTTTGGTTTGTTCTTTTACCTTGGGATCTAAATAACCAAACACAGGAAAAAATGAAATGGTATCAAAGAATTAAAGTAGTCTCACCTCCAGATCATGACTACAACTCTCCTGAGGGTTCTAAATTGTTCCTACTCCAAGATAAAAGGTGAGGAGGTCAGAGCACATAGCTGCACCATCCCAGGAGCAGTCTAGGGAAGGAATTCTGACTGGTTTGCAAGAGCAGTTCTACATGCCAGGGTATGGGGGTCAATGTCCCAACCCCATTTTGCTGGAGGGAAGGGAGAGAATAGCAGCCCTTCATAGTCTTCCTTAGCCTCACACATGGGCTTGGCTATGTGGGTAGTCCATATAGAAGAGTAAGGAGACACTGTATACTAGCAGGTAGGGGAAGGTCACAATCTTGCCCTCAGCTTGCTAGTCAGCTTTCCAATCTCATCTCTGATGTGCGAAAAACAAGAATGGAGATCTGTTAGAAACACTAGAGAATAAACAGTTGAAATATAGTGTGCTAGATTCACCCCTGCTGCAGAGCAGTAAAAACTGTACCTTCCTGTGTCAATGAGAACTGCTGCATCCAGACTGAGAGACTTACACCTCAGGGAGGGAAGTGGTGTTTCCTTAGAAGTTGTGCCAGCAGAAGGTAAAGCAGATGCAACACATCCTACAGCACATTCTCCCACACCCAACACATTCTCCCATCTTGGAAGCTGTGTTAGCTTACAGGCCCACCACTACATTATTCCTTTACAGTCCTCTTCTAAGCAAACTTTCTGGTGTGGGACTTTACACCAGTGAAGTCAGCACAGACAATGTGCTATTCTGGTCTAGTATGTAACACGTGCTAAATCAGATACCAAAAAAACATTAAAAACACACCTTTTCAAATAACATTTGTGAGAAGTTCCCCCCAGGGAGCCACCTGGAACTGGGGTACTACTGAGCCCTGTGACCCACCAGCCTGGGCTTCCTATCACACTGTGCTGTTGTGACAAGCTGCAGACATGCTCCGGGTCCTACACTTCCACCAACATCCACCCTAGAGACACACCCAGCTGGTTACATGCAGGCTCTCTGCCTAGCCACTGCATGAAACAACAATTGAAAGGCTACAGCTAAGGTAACTCTCCGCTCCCCAGGCACGCACCCTCTCTGGAGTATAAACCCAGAATTATATCGTCTTGCACTGCGCAGGGAATGGTGCAGAGTAAGATCACAGAGTTCGCCCCACCTCCCCTCACTGCGGAGAGGAATATGCAACAGCCTTTTCCCCTTGAGCTACAATTTCCCACGCACTTCACTCCACCTCACTGGTCTAGATAAAGCAAAAACAAGTTTATTAACTGAAGACAGATTTTAAGTGATTATAAGTCATAGCAAACAGATCAAAGCAAATTACCTAGTAAATAAACAAACACAAACTAAGTCTAAGATACTAGAAAGACAGGACATGAATTGGCAAATTCTCACCCTGGCTGATGATACAAGAAGGGTGCAGATTCTTAAGGGACAAGCTACACTTGCCTTAAAGCTTGGAATCCCCAGGTCTTTCATATACAGGCTAGAAATTCCTTTAGCCTGGGTCCAGCACTTCCCCTAGTATAATCTTTATTCCTCAGGTGTTTCCGGGAATCTTCTTGTGTGGGTAGTGAAGAACCCCAGATGAGGTCACTCCCTACCTTATCTAGAACTTGGTTCCCAGATCGGTTTGTGGAAAAAATATCGACATCTCAAGATGGAATCCAGAATTATGTGGCTTGGGTCACCTGTCCTTGTAGAGTCATAGCAGCTGTTACTTGCAGGCTGTCTTGAGTGTTCTCAGGAAGGCTCACCAGGTGGGAGATAAGCTTCTCCTAAGACCTATTGTTTTCCCTAATGGCTCAGCTGGTTGGGAAGGGCCTATTCAGGGCAATCTAGATTGAAAGCATCTTGTCTAGTGGGTATTACACAGGTGTAATTACATTTGAAATACAGATACAGTCAATATTCATAACTTCAGCTACAAAAATGATACATGCATACAAATAGGTTAATCATATTCAGCAAATCATAACTTTTTCAATGACATCTCACATGACTTATCTTGTACAAAATGCACCATAATTATGTCATAATCATGTAATAATAATATTACTATGACAAATATGGGGTGCAGTGTCACAACATTGTCATAGAAGATTAAGGAGCAAAAATACCTACCTGGGCCTCCCATTTTCAACTTCATACAAGCCACTCAGACTCCTCCTCTCCACCTGTCCATCCTTCTCATTGAATTTTGGAGAAAAGTTTTTGGCACTGTTTTAGGGAAGAGTAGTATAGAGTAAGTTACTAAATAACTAACAGATGTTAACTATAAAGACTGTAATGCCATCCAAAGGATCTACAACACCAAATGTCTCAGGGATAGCACTTGGTTCACCAAAATGTCTAAAACTGAATTGCAGCCTTGTTTTTCTAAGCTTTTCTCTTGTACCCATTAAAATGTCAGTTTTTGCAAACTGCAAAATCTCTCAATACTTCTAACAGTTGATATATGGATTTGACATTTTAAGTTTCTAAAATATCCACCTTTTGAGATGATACTTTCCATTACCGATTCCAGCCCAAAATCGCGTGTTTGTTTTAAAGTTTGAACAAAATCCCTTTGTCCACTTTTGAATTTGGCAAGCATTTATTTTTCCCCTTTTATAAATGTTTAACCCATTTTTTTTTTGAGCCAGGTCTACAGGACAAAATAGCCAAGCTTTGAAACTTGACACAGATACAATCCCTGAGGAGACCTTTGATTGGCTGTGATTTATCAAAGTTATGAGCATATGAAAAATACATACTAAACACTTTTCCAATTAAATTACTGACTTTCGGTAGGAGTTTGCATTTAATTCCTATGAGTGGCTTTGAAAATCACCCCAGGAGTCTATAGCGGGGCATAGACAGACAGACATATAGAATGTGCATATTTCAAAAGGTTTTTTTATCAAATATTCATAACCTTACAACCATTGACCCAATTTTCTTCAAACTTGGCTTGCTTCCAAGATTGTACTGACACCTAATATCTGGATCAGCACTTTTAAGAATTATGAATATACCCCAGTTCCATGGCTACTTCGCACTAGCACTATATAGTCATTTCTACCCTAAGTCTTTCAAGAGCCCTTGGTATTAGATGCTATGCAAAATAATAATATAATAAGTAATAAATGTGATCAAATATTAATGCAAAGTCAGGAAACATGAAAATTAAGATTGAAACACTAACTAACTTTATTTTGCCCCTTTTGTGCACGTGTTTGCATACACAGTTTAAATACCGGATCAGAAGGTATCTTAGACACATAAGTAGATTGCATTCTTTAAGAAATGGTATGATTACATTGGACCAGATTGGTATACACATGTAAAAGCAAGCAGAGTTAAAACTGGGCACTCAACCTTAACTTCTGCATTTCTTAATCCAAGTGGTCAATTCTAGAATTCTAACACTGTATTATTACTGTGTGTTTGCATTTTATATACCAATACAAACAAATGGAAATGTACATATTATTAAACACTTTCTCTACCTCAATATAGCTGCTGCAGCAGCATTCTAGCCCTGATGTCAATATTGTCTGAAAGGACAGCGTAGCAAGTCTGAGATTTTACTCATCTTTATCCCATGCAGAAGGGAAGCTCTCCCATCATGTTACTAACCTCTTTCATTGCCACAGAAATGGGCATGTGTTACAGAACTAGTTTCATTTGAATACCCGGCTGTGCCTGGTATACCCATTCATTCTAGAAGAAAATTACTACTTATTCCATAGTCACAGGCGCAGTGCAGTAGATGATGTGTGGTTTACGGAGCCTATCCAAATTATACAGTACTCTAGCCAGCGTTATTAAGTCCTTCACTTTCACAAGTATCAGGTGCACATGTAATTTTAGGAAAGATATTTAAAGTAAAAGTAGATCAAACTTCTCTCTCTCAGATGTATTCAAAACAAATTCCTTCCTTTCTCTACATTGGGTAGCAGAAGCACATTCATCTAGAAGAACCCCTAGTTTCTTTTGGCCAGACACTGCTTACCTGATCTGTGGATCTGCCCACGTGGGTCCAGTCAAGACACAGGCTGCAGTGTATTCCACAGGCTTGTAATCCTCCCACTCAACTAGCCAGCCCACTTTATCAGTAGGTATTTTGCTGCGCTCAACCTTTGACCCTGGATATGGGGACGTGTGGGCTTTGTTGTGGACATTTTCATTTGGATTGTAACAGTTCAGCATGCTGACAGGGTAAAGATGAAACCAATGAACTGGAACTGAGCTATTGAGGGGGAAAAAAGAGTAAGTGTTACACTCCTGAAAAAATATTAATGAAGTTATTTAATTCCAAGTTTTACAACTCCAGATTTTAAAGAGAGAAAAAAAAAAGACATGGTGTTAAAATTTTTAAATAAGTAGTAACATATTAAGCCTAAAAATATACACCCAGTCCCATCTGCCCAGTGATTTATCTGTAGTTGAGTAAACCAGAGAAATTTCTTCCTCTGATCTATCTACTCACAGGCTCTGAATATTAGATACCTTTTCAGGCCTAGCCAAGCAAGGCACTTTTACTAAAACCAAAGAACCTCAAAAAATCAGATGGTATGAGCAAAATTGCAGCATAATTCTTCAGATTATAACAACTCATCATATGACCAAAAATACTTTTTGAATAAGGAAGTGGTGACATTCCAAAATTACAACATAGTTGAGCTCATCAGTATTCATTCTAGTATTACATAAGTATTATGAATACACACATCAGGAATTGTCACATTGGATTTTTACATTTGTATAAATAAAATAAAAAGAATCAAATTAATAAATAGGCAATACTACTGCCTCATTCCTCAACTAGACTCACAACCTTTCCATCTGAGATCTCTTTCCCTAGCTATATTTCCCATTATTTAGTAAAATTAATTCCTCTCTACAGGAATGAAAAATTAATACATCAAGACTGTCATGACTTTCAGTAAAATTATATAAGCCCCAAACTGTAAACATATGCAAGTGAGTAACTTGTCTCCAATGGTAACTACTTGTGACAAACTTACATATTTGCATACATGTTTGCAGGATTAAAATCATCTGCTGCTTTTTGGAATTTTACCAAAACTATGTACCATACTAAGGGCCAAATTCACTCACTGGATATGCATGTGCAACTCACATATTTGCAACTCTGAGTTCAACAGATCTGATAGCGGAATTTTGATTTTAATATCTGAAATACACTTTTGACGGAGTGGCAGTGTAGCAGGGGTAAATAAGTAAATAACAGGGGTAAATAAGCCCTGATGCCAAAACATACATCACTTTACATGAACAGTCCCATGAGAAACTTCAGCGGGACTACTCATATATGTAAAGTTAAGCACTCACATACATATTTGCAGGATCAAGGCCTTAGACCTCAACCTTGCTTTATTGTTTATGAGAAGTAGCAGGGTTATATCACTGCTGTGTTATAATTTAAATACCTGTAGGCCAGCTCTCTGAATGGATGGAGGAGAGGGTGGGGGAGTCGGCAGCTAGGGTACCTGACAGCAACAGCAGACAGAGTTACAGTGAGAGACACCACAGTAACAGTCCGGGCCAGACACCACCTTGCCATCACATGCAGGATGCTCACAGGAAACTATGCCTCCCCAGAACACAGTGCCCAACAGCCATGCAGTGACCTGGACTGTCAGATGAAGTAGGAAACATTTGATTGCAGGATGTGTCGTCTTGTCTGCCTCACTCCCTACAAGAAATAGCCGTATTAATTTATTCTGTAACTTAAATTGAATTCCTTGGGGAGGGGGAGGAGGGTAATCCTAAACGCAGAAACAGTTAACCAGATTGTACCCTTAGATATTCCAGTTTTGCAGAGGTGCAACTCTACTGATTTCAGTGAAGTCACACTAGATTTAGACAGATGGTCCAAATATTTTAAAACTACATTTTAAATCTTCTATTTAAACAAACAGAATTGTGCTAACAAACTATCAGGTGGCTGCTCATCATTTAATGATCAAGTGCCTTATTTTACTCCTTTCCACCGGTAAATCTCCTTGAAAACATATGCAGAACATTTAATTAAAGACTAAGCTTTAATTATTGTTTTATCTAATTGGAATGTCCTAATGCTGCAATGATTTACACATGTGCTTAAATTTAACCATGCATTACTTACATGAAAAAAGTACATGCATGAAGTATTTGCAAGATCAGGGCGATAGCACTGTGTGTCCTGTCATTGCTGGCTAAAGCTTGGAAAGAACGGCCTTCGACCTTGGGTAATCATTTATTTCTGTGCAAAGTTGGCATAAAATATGACTATTCTGATCTGGTAATATTTTACACATACTATGTATGTGTATACATGACTATGCAAGGTCCAAGACAGTGAAGAATCAGGTCCAAGGGTCCGTACTTCACCAATGTGACTGAGGTTTTATTTTAGCTCAAGGGGCACATATTTTTACAGGTGAAGGACCACAATTCTAGTCCCTGCTGTGCAGTTCTGTTAGGATTATCTAGTAATTATTTTTATAGTAGTGCCTTAATTGTAAAGTGGCTCCTGACTGGTGTTTCCACTACCCTGCAAAACCATAATATTAATAGATGGGATACTAGAAAGAAAACCTGTTGTTTTTGAGTTGCAGATCATTAAGAATTAACATGAACAGGGCCACTGTGCACAAGCTTTATAGTTAAGGTTAAAACTAGGGTTCCATTTTGAACACTAGGCAGGGGCGGCTCTAGACCCCAGCGCACCAAGCAGGCGCTAGGGCGCGCGGCCCGGGGGGGCATTTGGCTCCGCTCTCGCTCCCCCCGCCGCAGCGCCACCACACCAGGGAGCGCGGCGGACCTGCCGCAGGCATGACTGCGGACGTCGGCGGTCCCCCGCCGTTCCGCGCGGCTCGCGCCAGGCAGCGCGCGCAGGCGCAGGTTCGTCCCGTCGGGGCCTGCCGCAGGGCCGGCAGGAGCCAACAGCGAGCCGCGAGAGGACCGGGGACGGAAGAGGGACTGGGCGGGGCGGGGCGCTGGCCTGCGCCGCTTGGGGCAGCGCAGCGTGATTTGTAGAGCCGCCCCTGACACTAGGTTAACTCCCATTATAAGTATCCAAAGGAAAAAAGTGGTGGGGATTTTTTGGTTTTGTTTGTTTTTTTAAGGATTACTTCAGGGAATAAGCTAGAAGATTTTGGTAGGTTTCAAAACACCTCAACCTGCCGTTAAGGATGTCTTTTTTTTTTTTATTAAAGAAAGAAGGCAGAGTTTAAGTTGTTTTTTGGCACATGTAAACTATCACATTGTGTATGTTTATCTGAGAGCCCGTATGACCTGCAAGTGTTTCCTTTAATTGCTTATTTTGAAAGTCTTAACAACTTCACAGTCACCCAGGAACCTGGCAGCTGTCACTATGTGGTACCCTTCTGTGGCCGCTTGGAATCCAGACGCAGTGGGGACACAACTCGCATGCTCTTGCTCTTCCTTCCTTAGAGGTTTTTAAGGTCAGGCTTGACAAAGCCCTGGCTGGGATGATTTAGTTGGGGATTGGTCCTGCTTTGAGCAGGGGGTTGGACTAGATACCTCCTGAGGTCCCTTCCAACCCTGAGATTCTATGACCCCATCCCTAGAGCTAGACTCCCTGCCACCAATTCAGAAGCCATCCATCCAAGGCCAGGACTCGGCCAGCTGCGACACCAAAGCAGCGCGCCGCGCGCTCGGCTCCACACCCAGCCTGGGCCATTCTCGAGCCTGCCCCCCGCAGGAACGCCTAGGGCGGAGCGCCCGGTACCACGCCCGCCCCTGACCGCCAGGGACGGGGAGCCCAGCGCCGCCCCGCTGCATTGCTCCCGCGGCCACGGGCCCCGCCTGCTCGACACGGACCCGGGAACGTGGGGGGCTGGGGCTGGGGCTAGTCCCCGGGGCCGCCCGCGGGGCCCGGTGGGCGCAGGCCAGGAAGCGAAGGCGGGAATCACCTCGCTCCCCGGCTGACCTTCCCCCCTCCCCAAGCGGCCTCCGTCCGGGCCCGGAGAGCCTCTTACCCCCTGGCTAGGCCGGCTGCCTCCTTCCGTCCCACCCCCAGGTTCAGAGGTGGGAGGCGGGACTAGCCTGGCCCATCCCCTCGCGCTGAAATTCCACTAGCGATAGGGCAATGCCCGCGTCAATCAAGCCTCATTCTGGCAGCCGATTGGGCCACGCCAGCTGCCATGGCCACAAGAATGGCGTCGCTCACCCGCTTCGCTCTGGCTGGAGAACAGCCCCACATCCGGAAGCGGGCGGGTAACAGTCAGCTGCTTTGCTCCTGACCTTCGCGCTTCCCGTAGCGCTCGCGTCTGCACCTATCGCGCGAGCCGCTGTGACGCGCTGCCGGCTCCCTACCTGACGGCGCTTGACTCCTCCCAGTCCCACCGCCCGAGTAGCGAATGCCCCTTCCTATTGGCTGCGCTCTGCGCATCGGTAGGGAGAGGCGCACGCGTTCACGGCTTCTCAGGCCTGGCCTGATGGAGCCTCGCAGCAGAGATCCCTCCGCGAGCTCTCTGACTCCGTTCTAGGCAGGGGGGGTGGCCAGGGATGAGCTGGAGCCGGTTCGCACCGGTTCGGGCCAACCCCTTGTTAAATTTAGAAGCGGTTTTAGAACCGCTTGTTAACTAGCTTCCCTGCGAGGGAAGCTCTGATGGGCTCCGACTGGGAAGCCTGTAATTCCTCCTCCCGGCCGCCGGGGGGCGCCGCGCTGTGCTGCGAGAGCCACGAGCTGCCTCCTGGCCCTGTTGCTGCTCCTGCTCTTTGGACCTCTGGCCCTGGGGCTCCTGCTGCTGCCTGGTGAGTCCCCGGCTGCGTCCTGCTGCTCCCAGCCCCTCCCCCGCCTTCCCTGCCACAGCCACCCCCCTGCCCGCAGCTACCCACAGCCCCGCCCCCAGCCACCCCTGCCCCAGCCAGCCCCTGCCCCAGCCGCCCCAACCAGCCCCAGCCCCACCCCTGCCACAGCCACCCCAGCCAGCCCCTGCCCGCAGCCGCCCTCTGCCCCCAGCCAGCCCCTGCCAGCCCCTGCCCCCAGCCAGCCCCAGCCAGCCCCTGCCCCCAGCCAGCCCCAGCCAGCCCCTGCCCCCAGCCAGCCCCTGCCCCCAGCCGCCCTCTGCCTGCAGCCAGCCCTTGCCACAGCCACCCTCAGCCACCCCCCTGCTCACAGCCAGCCCCTGCCCCTGCCCCGCCCCTGCCCCACCCCTGCCCACAGCCACCGCAGCCACCCCTGCCCCAGCCGCCCTCTGCCCCCAGCCACCCCTGCCCCAGCCACCCGCAGCCACCCCCTGCCCACAGCCGCTCTCTGCCCCGCCCCCTGCCCGCAGCCAGCCTCTGCCCGCAGCCAGCCTCTGCCTGTAGCCCCTGCCACAGCCACCCCTGCCCGCAGCCCCCTGCCACCCCTGCCCGCAGCCCGCCTGCCACCCCTGCCCGCAGCCACCCCCTGCCCGCAGCCCGCCCGTCTGCATCACCTGCCCACAGCCAGCCCGTGTCACTCCCTGCCTCCAGCTAGCCCTGCCCCACGCCCCTATCTGCAGCCAGCCCCACATCCACTGGTGCCCTGCAGTTCCCAGGGCAGTAACCCTGCACACCTGCTTCAATGAGGGGGGGGGGGGGCAGGGAGCAGCTGGGACCCACACATGTGCACATCCTAGGGTGACCAGACAGCAAGTGTGAAAAATCGGGACGGGGGTGAGGGGTAATAGGAGCCTATATAAGAAAAAGACCCAAAAATTGAGACAGTCCCTGATCACCACCCACACATGTGAAACGGAGCTCATTTCTAGTTCAGCCCCATCTTTTTAAAAAAGAACTTTAGGTAGGGTTAAAATACATCTGTATTTTCCTGGACATGTCAGGCTTTTCGGTTCTTAATCACCTCCTGGGAAAATATGGACGTATGGTAACCCTATTGGTACAAAAAAATACATGCTGTCGCACATCCCTTAAATCAGAACTTTTTATAGGGAACCCGTTGTTAAATCAGAACTTTTTATAGGGAACCCGTTGTTAAGATTTTGGCAGCTCATCACTGGTTTGTGCCGCCGAGATTGAGAGAAAAATAGTCCCCGCTGTGTGTGATCCACCCTGTGCAGACGCTGGGGGGTGCTGTGCGCCAGGGCCAGCGCGCGCCCATCTCTGCCATGGGGCACGTGTGGGCCCCGGCCGGGGCGGCTCAGCAATAGGGTTGCCAACCGTTTAATCACAGAAAATTGAACACCCCCCTGACCCCCTCTTCGCTAAGGCCCTGCCCCCACTCACTGCATCCCCCTCCCTCTGTCGCTCGCTCTCCCCCACCGGCACCTCCGAGGGGGGTGAGGGCTCTTGCTGGGGGTGCAGGCGCCAGGTGGGGCTGGAGATGAGGGGTTTCAGGTGCGGGCGAGGGCTCCAGGCTGGGGTGCGGGGGGGTCACTCTGCCTGGGGGTGCAGACTCGGGTGGGGGCGGGGTTTGGGGCAAAGGAGGGGGTTCCAGGCTGGGGCAGACGGGGTTCAGGTGAGGGATCCAGGCGGAGGTGAGGTCACTGGGATGGGGCTGGGGATGCAGGGTTTGGGGTGCGGCTGAGAGGTTTGAAGTGCGGGAGGGGGTGTGGCTGGGGATGAGGGGGTTGGGGTGAAGGAGGGAGTTTGGGGCAGGGGGTTCAGGTGAGGGATCCAGGTGGGAGTGTGGGCTTTGGGGTGGGGCCCGGGATGAGGGATTTGAGGTGCAGGAGGGGGCTCAGGGCTGGGGTAGCGTGTTGGGGGGGTGCAAGGTACAGGAGGGATTTTGGGTGCTGGAGGGGACTCCAGGCTGATACAGGGGGTTGTGATGCAGGAAGATGTGCGGGGTCCCAGCGGCGCTTACCATGGCTCCAAGGAAGCAGCTGCCAGGTCCCTACAGTGCAGCCTCTAGGCGCATGGGTGGCCAGGGAGGCTCCACATGCTGCCCTCGCGGTTCCGGCCCAATGGGAGCTGCGGAGGCAGCACTAGGCCCCTGCTGCACTGCCAACTGGACTTTTAACAGCCAGGTCAAAAAACAGATGCCCAGGGGTGGGTGCATCTGCATGGGTACCAGGGCTAGCAGGGTGCGAAGGCATGGCAGGTTCAGCATCGCTACTCCTGCCCTGTGGCCTTGCGCTGGACAGCGAGCCCACGCTGAACCTGCCATGCCTTTGCTGTCCTCGGTACAAGTGCAGGCTGGATTAAAGCACGTGTGAGCACCTGACACAGTTGCACCCCAAATTGCAGCATGGAGCATAGAAATATAGGGCTGGAAGGGACCTCAAGCAGCCATCCAGTCCATCCAGCTGTGCTGAAGCAGAACCATGTAAACCTAGATCATCCCTGACACGTGTGTGTCTAACCTGTCCTTAAAAACCTTCCCCGACAGGGATCCACAATCTCCTTTGGAAGCCTACATATCCCGTGGGAGAGTGGTCAGGAGGTTCTCAACCTTTTTCATAAAGTGCTGCCAACTCTCCTGATTATATCTCAGTTTCACAGCATTTGGTTTATTGGATTTATATATTTGGCATTTTCTCTTAAAAGCGACATTTTCTGAAATCAGGGGGTTGCCTGAGAATCCAACCTTGAATTTGGATATCGCCTAGCGCAATGGAGTCCTGGTCCATGACTAGTCTTTGTAGATGTTATGGTAAAACAAAAAGTAAATACTGTAATTTATGAAAGAGTAAGTTTCTGGCTCTTGTGGTTGCAGAGAAAAGTTTAGTAGTACTTGTGGCACCTTAGAGACTAACAAATTTATTTGTGCATAAGCTTTCATGGGCTACAGCCCACTTCATGGGATGCATGCAGTGGAAAATACAGTAGAAAGATATATAGATATATACACACAGAGAACATGAAACAATGGGTGTTACCATACACTAACGAAAGCGATCAGTTAAGGTGAGCTATTACCAGCAGGAGAGAAAAAAAACTTTTTGTAGTAATCAAAATGGTCCATTTGCAGCAGTTGACAAGAAGTTGTGAGGAACAGTGTGGGTGGGGGGAAGAGGGGAATAAACCTGGGGAAATAGTTTTACTTGAAAACATAACTGAGTTGCAGCTTAAAGGCTCAAAAGGCAAAGAAAAAGGAACCTCAGGTGTATTATTTACAATTTCATAATTTTTAAGACAATCTCATGATTTTGAAGGGTCTGACTCATGATTTTTGAACACTTGAGGTTGGTAATACCTGGATATATTTGAGACTCTCATAACTCAACAGCATACACAGACTTCTACTTCCCCCTTTAAGAGTCCCTTATATTTGTATTTAGCCTGAAAACCAAAAAAAAAATTCCATTGCAAAATTTTTTGCTTTCATGTTGAGACACTGAATGATCACATTATGATGCAATGTACTATTGCCATCTACCCTGAAAATAAATAATTGAAGATTCCTAAATTATCTGGGGAGTTAAAGGCCTATCAGCCAGTCACTGATCTCCAGCAAAATAATGGAACAGCCAATACAGGACTCAATTCTGATTCCACAATTCAAGAAGGATGTTGATAAAGAGATTTCAGGGAACAGCCACAAGAATGATTACAGGATTAGAAAACATGTCTTACAGAGAGAGACTCAAGAAGGGCATGCTATTTTGCTTAAAGAAAAGGTTACAGGTGACAATCAAAGTCTGTAAGTACCTAGATGGGGAACAGAAATTTGATAATAGATGGATCTTCAGTCTAGCAGATAAAGTTATAACAAGATCCAATGGCTGAAAGCTGAAGCTAGACAAATTAAAACTCAAAATCATATTTAACAGTAAGGGAATTAACCACTGGAAAATTTATAAGGGGCTGTAGTGGATTCACCATCATTGGAAATTTTAAAATCAAGATTGGATGGTTTTCTAAAAGATATGCTCTGGTGTAAACAGTTAATTCTGAGATAGTTTTATGCCCTGTGTTATACAGGAGGGCAGACTAGATGATCACTGTGGTCCTTTCAGGCTTCATAATCTATTAATCTGAATCCCACAAGGTCATACATTAGCAGACACATTAAAATAAAGACAATCTTATTTGTTAGATTCCAGGCAGGTTTCAGCCCTGTCCTAATTATCTGTCTCTTGTTGAACAGGTTGAATGTCATTGATTTGGCAGTGAGGTAGTTAATTTTACAGATACAGAAGACAACTTTTCTCAGTGTCACATGCACATCAACAGCAATTTTTCCAGCCACTGGAGGAGCGCTTCCTGGTCTCTGAAAAATAAATAACGTACAGTGTTTTAAATAGTTACCAAGTGTCAATCAAAGTACTGAAAGTCTGTAGAAAAATGAATCTCTTTATGGAGTTTTTGTTGCTTTTACCTATAATAATTTACGCGTACATAGAGGCTTTTGTGAAGCTTTTCATTCCTGTGAAGAGGAAGTCTGTCAGTGGAGAGCTTGTTCTCATTACCGGTGCTGGGCATGGAATTGGGAGAGCTACAGCCTATGAATTTGCCAATCGACAAAGCAGATTGGTTCTATGGGACATCAATAAGGTAACACAGTAAACTTTATCTCCAGTACTACCCCACCCTGAAATTATTGTCTTATCAGAAAGAGGAGGTTAGATTAAAACGTATCTATATACTATACATGTAACTCTTCTGCCTGGTAGTGTTGGCAGCAATAAAGGATGGGCTCAGTACCTAGGGGACTCTCTTAACAAGGCTTAGCCTTCAGTCATCCCCTGTCAGCCTCCCCATTATTTTTACTAAAAATCACAGGTCACAGGCTTCCATGATTTTTTGTTTATTGCCCACAACCTGTCGGTTATTTTTAGTAAAAATAACAGTGACAAAATCTTAACCATAAGCAAACACCTGCCACACAGTACATTGGGCAGCGTCCTTTGCCTCAGTTTCCCACCTTGCAGTGTGACTGTCTCACAAATGAGTGCTCCTTTAACACACTTTAGTCCTTTCCCCCCACTTGCATTCGTTGTCCGAGGTCAGTAACATTCCCCAGAATCCAGGTTTGCATTTGGGTTGGTTTATCTCCCACACCAGAAAATGGATGAGCAATGCCTCTGCCGCTGCCAGCAATTACTGCCATTGCTGGCCGCTTGCTGCTGCCTCTTCCACTGCTTGCTATTGCTGCTATATCTGCCACCACTTGCTGCTTGCTACTGTTGTTATCTCTGTCACTCTTGGCACCTCTGGGATGCCATGTTCTAAGGTTCTGCCACTTGACTACTAAAGGGAATTTTAACCCAAAAAAGCCAAAATTGATCACTTTGGCAAAGCAGTTCTGTCTGCTGAACACCTAGGGCTTGGCTACACTTACAAGTTGCAGCGCTGGTGGAGGCTTTCCAGCGCTGCAATTACACCCCGTCCACACTTGCAGGGCACAACCAGCGCTGCAACTCCCTGGTTGCAGCGCTGGCTGAAAACCCATCCCGGCAGGGGTATAAGGAGTGCAGCGCTGGTGATCCAGTGCTGCTCAGCAGGTGTGGATACTCACCAGCGCTTTAATTATCCTCCAGGGAATAAGGAGGTATCCCAGAATTCCTGTTCAGCCACTCTGCTCATCAGTTTGCACTCTACTGCTCTTGCCTCAGGTGACCCGCCCTTTAAATGCCCCGGGAATTTTAAAAATCTCCTTCCTGTTTGCTGCAGCCAGGTGTGGAGTGCAATCAGTTAATCTTTCCAGGTGACCATGCCTCCACGTGGCAAACGAGCCCCAGCATGGAGCAATGGCGAGCTGATGGACCTCATCAGTGTTTGGGGTGAGGAATCTGTGCAGGCACAGCTGCGCTCCGGCCGTAGGAATTACGATATCTTTGAGCAGATATCAAGGGCCATGCTCGGGACGCACTACAATGCAGGGTGAAAGTTAAAGAGCTGCGGAGTGCCTATTACAAAGCCCGCGAGGGGAATCGCCGATCCGGAGCTGCCCCCACGACCTGCCGTTTTTACAGGGAGATGGACGAGATACTTGGGGGTGACCCCACTGCCAATCCCAGGATAACGATGTACACTTCTGAGCAGGCTGGGGGACCGGAGGCGGCGGGGGGGGGGGGGAGAAGGAAACCGCGAGTGAAGCTACTGGGATGGGGGAAGACACCCCAGAGTGGGCATGCAGCCAGGAGCTCTTCTCAAGCCAGGAGGAAAGTACCCAATCGCAGCAGCCAGCAGTTGCAGAAGGACAAGCAGAGGAGTGGGTTACCGGTAAGCGGCTTTTATTTTCTGGGTGGAAATGTTTCTGGAGAGGAAGGGGGGTTATGGCTGCATGCATGCCAGCCTCTAGTTGTGGAATAGCCCGTTGATGTGGCCTATCACGTCGCGGTAATCTGCTTCAGTTATCTCAGCAAAAGTTTCATCCAGAGCGTGGGCAATATGCCTGCGCAGGTTTATAGGCAGAGCCACTGTGTCCCTTGTCCCAGTGACGGTGACGCGTCCGCGCCACTGTGCTGCCAGTGGTGGGGGGACCATTTCTGAACACAGGCAAGCCGCATAGGGTCCCGGGCGGAATCCACATTGCTCTAAAAGAGCCTCCCGCTGTTCCCTAGTGACTCGCAGCAGGGAGACATCTTCCAGGATTAACTCCTGTGAAAAATGTTGGGAGACTCTTTAGTGAAGAGATAGGGAGATAAGATCACCCCTGCAGCTGCATCTTCACTCAACCCCTCTAGCACTCCAGATTACCCGAAGCAACCAGCTCCCCTCTATCACTCAAGCCCCACTTCTCCCTATATAAGCACCCCTCACTCACCATTTCGTGGCTTCTGTTGTGTTATGCGTGTGGGGAAAAGAATGCTAAAGTGAGAACTCCCTCAGTGTAACAATTCATGTCTGGAGATAGTGGATACAATGCTGCCCGTGTTAAATGTTGTCATTTCTGTGTTTCTACAGTGACCTTGACTACTGGACTGCCCAGATGTTCAACATCACAGAGGCTTCAAAATTTGAGAAAAAATCCCCGAAAGAGCAAAGAGGACATGCTGAAAACTGTTCTTCATCACTCTGCTCGAGAGAGTAAAGACTTGAAGGAGTGGAGAGAGAAGGAAAGCAGGATCCGCAAGAGAAATGCAGTGGCCAAGAGGAAAAGCACGGAGCGGCTGCTAAGCATCCTGTCGCGCCAAGCGGACTCTATAGAGTCACTCGTTGCCATGCAAGCAGAGCACTACCGTGCTACTCCCCCACCCGCCCCGTCCTTTTTGCCTTGTGCCCCAATGTCAGCTCAAACCGCCTTTCCCCAGCATTCAGGTTCTTACCACCACCAGCTGCCTCCAACACCTGTACGTTCACCAACCAGCCCTGATACCTACCACCACCCTTACCCTCTGCACTCAACCCCCATCACCATGCAGTATATGCACCCTGAAGTGCAGGATTCATTAAACAGCACTCCAGACAGGACATATGCAAACTTGTGACTGTACAGTTCACCAACCCACACCCCTGCCCTCTTGTGTTCATGAAATGTTGTCTGTCTGTCTGTCTGTCAAGGAAGTTTTTTTCTTTTCAATAAAACAATTCTTGGCTTTGAAAACAGTCTTTATTATAGCAGATAGTGAAAGATACCTTAGCCCAGTAAAGAAAGAGGCACTGCAAATCATATTATTATTATGGATAATAGAATAACAGTGTAAGCAGTGCAATTCACTCCCATGCAAGGCAGCAAACATTACTGTTGGCTTTCAGCCTCAAATTCTTCCCTCAAGGCATCCCTAATCCTTGTAGCCCTGTGCTGGGCCTCTCTATTAGCCCTGCTCTCTGGCTGTGCATATTCAGCCTCCAGGACTTGAACCTCAGTGGTCCATGCCTGACTGAATGTTTCACCCTTCCCTTCACAAATATTATGGAGGGTACAGCAAGCGCATATAATCGCGGGGATGCTGCTTTCCCCCAAGTCTAGCTTCCCATACAGACATCTCCAGCGGGCTTTTAAACGCCCAAAAGCACACTCCACAGTCATTCTGCACCGGCTCAGCCTGTAGTTGAACCGGTCCTTGCTCCTGTCAAGCTTCCCTGTATAGGGTTTCATGAGCCAAGGCAGTAACGGGTACGCGGGGTCTCCAAGGATCACAGTGGGCATTTCGACATCCCCTACTGTGATCTTCCTGTCTGGGAAAAAAGTCCCTGCCTGCATCTTCCTGAACAGGCCACTGTTCCGAAAGATGCGTGCATCATGCACCTTTCCAGGCCAGCCTGTGTAAATGTCAATGAAACGCCCGTGGTGATCCACAAGCGCCTGGAGAACCATAGAGAAATACCCCTTACGATTAACGTACTCTGATGCCAGGTGGGGGGGGGGGCAGAATAGGAATATGCGTCCCATCTATCGCCCCTCCACAGTTAGGGAAACCCATTTGTGCAAAGCCATCCACAATGTCCTGCATGCTCCCCAGAGTCACGGTCTTTCTTAGCAGGATGCGATTAATTGCCTTGCAAACTTGCATCAAAACGATTCCCACGGTCGACTTTCCCACACCAAACTGGTTCCCGACCGACCGGTAGCTGTCTGGAGTTGCCAGCTTCCAGATTGCAATAGCCACCCGCTTTTCCACCATCAGGGCAGCTCTCAATCTTGTGTCCTTGCGCCACAGAGTGGGGGCGAGCTCAGCACACAGTCCCATGAAAGTGGCTTTTCTCATACGAAAGTTCTGCAGCCACTGCTCGTCATCCCAGACTTCCATGACGATGTGATCCCACCACTCAGTGCTTGTTTCCCGAGCCCAAAAGCGGCGTTCAACGGTGCTGAGCATTTCTGTGAATGCCACAAGCACTTTGGTGTCACACGCGGCAGGAGAATCGATATCGATATCATCGTCAGACTCCTCACTGTCACTTTGGAGCTGAAGGAATAGCTCGACTGCCAAACGTGTTGTGCTGGCGACACTCATCAGCACAGTCCTCAGCAGCTCGGGCTCCATTTGCCACAGAAATTGCGATTCACACAGAGAGTAAAACAGAAAGACACTCACAATGGCGCCAAACGCTGCCGGAAAGAGTGAATGCTGGGATGTGAAGCGATGCACCACGGGGCGCTGGCAAACAGGAAGCGGAATGACCCGCACACTTCCTTCCCCTTCCCACAATACTCAGCGCCAAAATGGGACGAGGTGCTCTGTGGGATAGCTGCCCACAATGCACCTCTCAATACAGCGCTGGAAAGTGCTGCAAGTGTGGCCACACTCCAGCGCTGGCCCTACACAGCTGCATGACCAGCGCTGTAACTCCCAGCGCTGCAACTTGTAAGTGTAGCCAAGCCCCTAGGCAGAATAGGTGAGACACAATGCTCCTGAAGTCTTTACCCTCAGTTCGTGGCTAGATGGCAGGGGAGAGTTCATTCAGACCCTGGCTTACATCCACATTCTCACAAGTGCTCAACATCCACATTTGCCTCTAATGGTAGTCAGACCACTGACTAGTATGCTGTGTGTAAGTAGAATGAGGATTTTGTGCTCCTTTAAAAGACTTTATGCTGTGGTTCACATAAATATTCACTTAAATGGAATTGTAATCAACATGCCTGTCTGTTCCCTTTTCTTTTAATGGGGCACCATGATCTTGAAATCTAGTCAATTTGGTGGAAGGGGGGAATTAAAGTATTTTCAGGTTCTACACCTGCCCCTGAGCCCTTAGACAATTTTGATGGTTCCTCAACCATATTTCCTGTTTTTAAAATGTTTTCCATTGCAGTATGGCATCAATGGAGAGAAAAAGCTATTTAACAACAACAACAACAAAAATACGACCCCAGTCATGCAAACTTTTAGGCCTGATCTGTATTTAAAACTTAGGTCTACATAGCTACAATGCTTAGGGGTATGAAAAATTAGAGGACCGACTAGTGCTCTAATAATAGGATCCAGTCGAGGCACCTCTGAGAAGCTGTGATTTTCCCCTTTTTCATTTATAGCATGGCGTTGAGGAAACAGCTGCAGAGTGCAGGAGGCTGGGGGCCACAGCTCATGAGTTTGTGGTGGATTGCAGTAAAAGGGAGGAAATCTACAGTGCTGCAGAGAAGGTAAGACTGCAGTGTGCATGTCCCAGAGATTACCCAAGCATGCTACAGCTTCAGTGAAGATTGGGGAACAGAAGCGTGGGGTACCTGTGATGTTTTGGTGATCCCCCAGACCAGTAAGGGGTTCCATCACCACCTTCCTTGTAACTTTGTGAGCCTCTGTGCTGTGCAGCTATGGTTCAGATTTCTGACAACAGTAGCCAGTGCACAAGCATAAGGTCTCATGCTGGCTTCTGCCTGCCTAATTACTCCTACAGGGCGACACTAGAGCCCTTTCAGTCCTAAGTACCCCGAGATCCATCCTCCCCAATTTCTTCACTACCAGACACTCAAACTTTTCCCTTCTGCCTCTGGAGGCATGAAACCAGATTCCAGTTTACTTTGGCACACTCCACAGTTTAGACACCAGGGGCCTGCTTGGGGTGAAAATAAACAAAATGTTTATTTAACAGAATAAACACAGATTCAAAGATGAAATCGTAGGAGAGAACAAATGTATGCAAATTACATGGAAACTAAACATACGGAGACAGCCTCAGGCTTTACGCTTCCATAGTAGATAATATCCCTTTCCTAACACAAGTTCCATATTGTCTCTGAACAGTTTCCCAGTGTACCTCCTAGTCTGGATATGTATGTCATAATGACCATCAAGTTCAGAGCGTCACCTGCTTTCATAATATGCTTTTATAGTACAATAATACAGTGTGCATTCTACTGATCATTTGGGAGGTTTAAACCTTCCGTTCTCCCCTTGGGGTATGTGGCCCCTGTTTATCACAGGACCACATTCACCTCATTCATATAATTAATAAAATCTCACTTTTCCCACCAACTTCTGCAGGAGGAGTTAACCAATAATTAAAAAGGAAAATGTCCATCCTAATGCTCTTCTTTATGTTTCCTCTTCGACATCATGCCTTTTCTGAATCTGCCCCTTGTGCACTCTTTGGAGTAGGGACCATCATTTTTTTAATATCTAGTCCAGTACTAAACATGCTATGGGCACTTAAACATAGAATTTTGTATTAAAAGTACTATAATTCGACAGATGAGTTAAACTAAGTTGGGTAACTTTCAGCATCTTTTGAATCTAGTTTTTTAGAGCTCTGTAATTAATACTGGAGATTGATTCATACTGAAGCCCCAAATCTGCAACAAGCTCCCTGGGGTGGACTTAGAATTTGCATAATTTCCTCTGATGAATCCTGATTCTTTTGGTGATTTTTCTTCTCTGCAAAAAGCAAGGTTCTACAATAGGCTGAGGTTCAAAAGTTAAAAGGAACTAAACTAGTTGGTATAACACTGTCAACTCTACAATTCCTAGCTCTGCATGTAACTACGTATTTAAATTCTTTAATTTTTAAAAGGTGAAAAAAGACATTGGAGATGTTACCATCTTGGTAAATAATGCAGGAGTGATTATAGCTGCCGATCTGCTCTCAACTCAGGACCATCAGATACAACAAATGTTCGAGATCAACATTCTCGCTCATTACTGGGTAAATGTCACTAGAGTGTCAATGTGTTAAGTTTAATAAAATATATTTTTAACTATTTAAAGACAATAAATACTTTAGTTTTAAAATGCACTAAACAGTGACCTACATAGAAAATACATTTCTCTCTTGATTGCTCTGTTGCTGTCTGTCACACACACTTTTTCTTTCTTTTTAACTATTTTCAAGACTGCAAAAGCATTTCTGCCAGCCATGATGAACAACAACCATGGCCATATTGTCACTGTTGCTTCAGCAGCTGGTCACTTGGCAGCTTCTTTCATGGTGACTTACAGGTATGTGATTTTAAATTTTAATCTCCTTCGCCATTTTTAAATTTTTGTTTCCTACTGACTAACAAGGGCTGTCCTTACAACCGACACCAAAGATACTATTCCAGTTCTAAGAGATTCTTGGAGAAGTAAGTGCTCATGTACAATATTACCCTAAGAGCATCCCTGTACCAGAAGGTAAGGGGCTCCCTGGTATCTAGCAGTGAATTTCAGCTGGCTTTTGACCAGCTCAGTGTACCCCAACTCCCTATTGTTATAATCTGTATTTAAAAGGTCTCATGTGATATGTCACTGGAAAACTAATAATTCACTGATCATTAATACTCTTGCCTAATGAATGTGCAGTCAACACACAAAGGATTATGCAGATGTGCTGAAATTAGAACTAAAATGTGTTTAAACCAGCCACGTCAAGGGGAGGTTGATAAACAGGTTTTCTCCAGCCAATGGGAAATTGAGGCACAGAGAGTTAAATGACTTGCCCAAGGTCACCTAGCAGGCCAGTGGCAGCTCTGCCGCCCAGTCCAGTGCTCTAGCCACTAGGCTACACTGCCTCTTGAGAAGGAAATCTTGAGAATGAAAACTTGGTAAGATGACGTTACTGGACCAGCTGATCCTACTTGAAAGCCTACTGATGGATTGTATAGACAGTGGAGCTGCATGACAGATAATTTTCTGCCTATGTGAAAAGTAACTGGGATTGGGAACTGTTTTTCAGCCGGATCATTTGTAATTCTCTTTCAGTTCAAGCAAGTTTGCTGCAGTTGGATTTCATAAAGCCCTAACACAAGAACTTTCTGCATTGGGAAAGGATGGAATAAAAACATCATGCCTTTGTCCTGTTTTTGTAAATACTGGCTTTGTCAAAAATCCAAGTATAAGGTAAGATTTGAAGAGCATTGAACAGTGGGAATCTCAAATACCTGCCCTTATCAGTGTCTTTTCTGAATATTACACTTTACTCATTTCCAGGTCTGGTGCTCTGTTCAATTATGTAAAAATGAAGATAATCAATACATAGTATCTCAGCTCCATAATGCCAGTTAACCCACCTAGTAGTTATATTTGTACCATCTTGATTCATCAGTATTTAAAGCATCCTAGTTTAAATTTATTGACCCTAATGATTCCATGATATTCAGTACTACTTTTAACATGTGCCTTTCATTTCAGATTAATGAAAGTTTTGGAGCCAGAGAAGGTTGCAAATAAACTGCTAGAGGGGATATTGACCAACCAGAAAATGATTTTTGTTCCATCATTTCTGAAGATACATCTAATATTGGAAAAGTAAGTACAGGAAATATTAGAAAAACTCTAGTTATAACTACTTCTTAATGTGCAACTGTCTAGATTTTTTTTTTATCTTGAAACACTCATTTTACTACAGTGGAACCAAATCAATAAAAGAAAGTATAGCAGGGTGGTAAGTCACTTGAATGATAAGTGATCAATAGAAAATGAAACCCACCCCATCTTCATTGATAAGTATGTTGATGTCAGATAGTTGTTATCCTCCTGTGACAGCAAATATCTGCACCAGAAAATGTTTTACAAAAAATATATACCAAGATAGTAGTCTTCAGATATGCTAAGGGCTGTCTTAAAGAGGTGGGTGATCAGTTGTTTTCCATGTGCACTGAGGGTAGGGAAATAAATAGTCAACTTAATCTCCAGCAAGGGAGACTTAGGTTAGATATTATGGAAAGCTTTCAAACTATAAGGTTAGTCAAATAGTAGAATAGGTTACAAAAGGAGGTTGTGAAATCCCCATCATTGGAACAGGTTAGGCAGCCATCTGTCATGAATGGTCTAGGTGTACACGGTCCTACCTCAGCATGGGGAGATGGAAAAATGACCACTTAAGACTTCCTCCAGCACTACAACAATAGCACTGTCACAAAGTCAGGACAGTGTCTCTCTCTGTGATGGTACACAAAAAAAGGTTAGCTGAGTCCCCTTCTCACTGGCTCTGAGGGGCCCCTTTTGCAGTGGAACCAACGTGGTTATAAGTGCACAGAGGGACAGATTTGTGGTTAGAGGTGTTAGGGGATATGCAGAGGAAGATGCACTTTCTGTAGAGCATGGTGTCTTCACTCTGCCTCAGTGAGCACAGCGTGAGGCATGGGCATCTTGGGGGAAGGTCAGAAGTGAGGCCAAAGATCCTGCTGCGTCACAATCTTCCTGACCAACATTTCAACCTTCCAGGCCATCAGTCTCATAAAGGCTAAAGTAGCTTCTTCGGAACGGCTCCAAAACTGCTCTACAGCCAAAGAAGCAGGATTTCTCCCCTATACCTCCCCTTTCACTTCTGCCCAACACCCAACCTAGTTACAAGATTTGCCCCAGAGTGCAGATCCAGCACCAGGTACTGCATGTCAAATTAGCTTATTCAGAATAACATTTCCAATTAACTATTTCACTGTTCGATGAAACACCACTGACAGTAGAGCACAGGATCCTTAAACTGATGTCACACTCCACAGAAAAAGTCTTTGGCTACGTCTACTTTTAAAATGCCACAGTAGAATAGCTGCCATTGTGCTGCTGCTGTAGCATTCCAGCGTAGACAATTACAGTGAGGGGAGAGGTTCTCCCATCGGCGTAGATAATCCACCTCCCCAAGAGGTGATAGCTAAATTGACGGAAGAATTCTTCCATCACCCTAGCGCTGTCTACCCTGACGGTTAGGTCAGCTTAACTATGTCTCTCGAATGCAGATTTCTCACACTCCCGAGAGACTTAGCTACGCTGATGTTATTTTTGGCTACATGTGTCCACAAACATTTGATTTGATAAATCCTAAGTTTTTGTTAGGGTTTGTCCACAGAAACAAAGTTGGAGGCAAACTGGGGTGTGACACAACCCTGCTGCAGACTGTCTACGTGGACCCTGCTGACGTGCATTAACAGTTCATTAATGTGCTGTGATTAGTCCCATTTCAAAAAGGACTAGGTTGTTGGCTCATTTTTACAATTTTAGATTTATGAGCTAAAAGCCCTCATTATACTGAGTAATAAGAGAGCTAACATGGCTAAAATGTGCATGCAGCGGTGGGGACAGACAGAGTTACAAACTTTTGGCAGCTGTACAGAAAAGGTTAGTATTAGATAAGTTTCAGAGGTGGCTTATAAAATGACCCACATAATCTCAAAGTTTCTGAAGCCTTGAGAATTCAGGATTTAGGGTCCCGCCAAAGCCACTAACAGTCATTGAGATAACCTAAATCGAGAATTTTTTCAAAATGAAATTACTGACGTTATTTTCTTGGGACCCAATAGTAACCGGACATGCAAAAACCCATGGGAGGAAACTTCACCTGACACTCTTCACGTAGCTGCCACCAAATCATAACCACAGAGTGTGAGGGCTTGCTGCCCTGTGGGAGAAAGAGGGCATCCAATATACAAATCCTTCAGCAGAAGCACAAGAGCATCCCTGCGCCTCCAGCAGTGGAGCCATGTCACCACAGAATGCTGCACAGGCCTTGGAATCCCCACACAGGGAGGCAGATTGTGGTGGAATGGGGCTGCACTCTAGGAATAACATATTTTAGGGCTGTTTAATTCTTTGGCCATATTCTCCACAAGGGGGAAGTTATTTGCATACATTCAGCTCCCCCTGGCCCTCCCACTCTGGCCCCAGGCCAGCATCTCCTCTTTCCCATTATCCCCCTTTCCTATAGCAGGAGGGAGTCCAGCAAACAGAAGTTCCGTGGATCCTGGGGAGATGATCGCACACAGTTTTAAAGTTTCTAATCATTATTTCAATTAAATGTTTCAATCTCTCTTCCAGGATTCTTCCAGAGCATGCCGTGGCAGCAGTGTACAAGCTGCAGAATATTCAATTTGATGCAGTTGTTGGATACAGAAACAAGGTCATAAGTGATTAGGTCATCACCCTCCCCCTCAAACCGCATAGGCTGCAGATGGGTCACGTTTTGAGTTCAGATCAATTATTCAATGTTTTGATTCATTCAGAGAAAAAATGGAAGACCCATCACTTGCCTTCCCACAACAGCGACACTTGATAAACACTGCTCTGAGCATCAGTGAATTTCTGTAGGTATCTGGCTGGCTGAGTTCCTATTACAATGATTATTTTAATGCTTCTGGGATTTGCTAGTATTGTGTAATTAACTGAATATGTTAGGGTGCCAAGAGCTTTAGGTGGCAATCTTTTTATCATTCTAAATCTAAATAAATAAATAAAATAGACACATACACAAATCCATGTGTGCATGACAACAGACTATGCAGGAGCGGTGGAAAATGCAGTCCTTCAGACTGAATGTTGCTTAATTTTGTTGGCACCCAGATGTCATGGTGATCCTACCTATTCTGTAAAGGTTCTTATGCCACACTCATCACCATAGTATCTGAGCACCTAAGTCGTGCATTGACTAACGTGACTGCCACATGGGGGAGAAGCGCATGTACTGGAGTGTCTTGTTTTGGGAGAGGGTTGTGGGTTTTCTAGCTGGAGGAAGGGGGGATATTTTTTAAAACTATGCACACATTGCTATATATTTATGTTGGAGAAGGTAAGGTCAAATAAATGTGCCTTGGTCTTGGAGCAAACAGCGGTGAGGTTTGCAGTGGTTCTTACTTCCAGGGAGAGTTCATTTCACAGTCTCAGACCAGCCCCAAAGAAAGTTCTGTCTCCTGCATGGACAAGCTTTACCCTTATTGTAGAGGGGTCCATTGTGCAGAGGAATCTAGTTGTCTACATATCCTGGGATCAAGCCATGAAGCACCTTGAAGATAAGAACTGAGACCATGGACTTAATTTGAAATTATATGGGAAGTCAGTGTAGAGAGCAAAGGACAGGTTTGATATGCTCACAGTAACCTATGTTGCTGAGGAGATGCAATGAAGTTTTTTGTGTTAGTTGGAGTTTCCTAAGCACGGAAGGCTTCATGCCCAGGTTGGTTTATCACATTGCTGTAGTCCAGCGGAGAAGTGACAAAGCCATGCTGTACATGTACCCTTGCCACTCCTTATCACCATCTACTCCTCTTCCTCTCTGCTTCCATCCTCTCCCATCAAAAGAAGGAAGTATTGTCTCAGCAGTATTCCATGTCTCCTTGAGAACTGTAGAGAAACTCAAAGGAGCTGCTGGGCAAAAGGATGCTACAGTGAGACCAGAATTCCTCTCTGCATCAGATGGAGAGGATTGTTACATATCAGATTTCAGTAAGAATCAATTGCCTGAGCACAAACTAGGAAGTCACCTGCAAACAGCCATTGAGTTCATGAATGATTTCGGCCACACACCTGTGTAGAGGGGAAAAATGAGAAATCTGGTACTGTACTGCTTCAGACCACACACATTTTGATGTTTTACTGTTAGCTTTTGTAGATAGAGACTCTTATTTTTGTCTTATATTATCTTATCTTATCTTGCATGGAGCCGAACACTTGGCTAAAACAAAAATCATAATTCAGGTGTAACTCACATGGTCAAAGCATGACTCTTTGTCTCAGTCCACTGGTTGGAGCAAAGAACTTTATGGACTTAATCCTTAAGCTTCAGAGGTTGAGGTTCATGGTTTTAGATTGAGATATCAGAAGTTCAGTCCACACAGTTGATTGTTGCCCAAAGTCACCCAGGGAGCCAGTGGCAGAGCAGGGAATCGAATCTGGGTCTTCTGAATCTCAGAGTTTTTGCCTGGGATCTGACTCCTAAGACCCAAGCCTCACAACTCACAACATAAAATTAAAACATATTTGTAAGTTCTGGTATTTGTAAGTTGTAGTGTTAAAAATATTTCTCTCTCTCTTTAAAACAAACAAACAATTTGCAGACTAAAAAGGCATTTCTGCCAGCAATGATGAGAAACAATTAGAGGTAGATTCGCTTCAATAGTTGGACATTATATAATCAGGTATCTATAGCTATATTTTAGTGTTGATTTTTTCCATGTAGGTAGAGGAGTGTCATAACCAACCTCTTTCCCTTCTCTCAGCTGGCTATGGCCAAAAGGTGAAAATAACTAGTTCTCTGTTGGATGAAGGGTGGAAGCAGAAATGCACCTTCTTCTTCTTATGCTGCATATTTCATTAACATACCTAATTCCAACCAAGTGTGATCCTCTTATTTCCTCCCTTTCCTCCTCTTTTATTATCAAAACTAGTAGAAGTTGCATTTACAGAGTCATAAAATGGAACCTGCATTTTTTGAAATACCATTAGCTTGTGGCTAGAGCAACATATGCTGAAATGAATGAGAGTCCATGACAGGGCCAGCTGGAGAGAAAAGTTTTGATAGGAAACCCATGTCAACTGCAAAAAAACTTTGGGGTTTCCGGGTTTATTTTTCAAAGGGTTTTGTGCAATCACAACACCCTTCCCACAAAACAAACAAATCTTTCTACTTATGTTCCCTGCCCATGGCTTAGACATCGCCATTTATAAACACAAAACTGCATAAGCAGCACAGCAGAGCTTCCTGTCCAGGCTTCTAGAGACCACTAAATGGTGGAGACTTAGAAGGGCAGTAGCTAAGCTTGATAGGAGCCAGGGCGACATCGCCATTTATAAACACAAAACTGCATAAGCAGCACAGCAGAGCTTCCTGTCCAGGCTTCTAGAGACCACTAAATGGTGGAGACTTAGAAGGGCAGTAGCTAAGCTTGATAGGAGCCAGGGCGACTGGAAGCACCATGGAGGGAACTTATGAATAGGAGAGAATTTGGGGAGTTACCAGAAAGGTTGTTGAGTGTTGGACTGACCACCTGGAGGTAAGAAGTTGTTTAGGGTGGATTAGGGAACCAGGGAGAGTTGTTTAGGGTGAGTAAGGTTGCTGGGCTATCACATCCCTACTCCCCATTAGCCTCCTTCAGCTCAGCTAATTATGTGCTTGTGCCCAAACAATTCAACCCCATCCCAGTCCTGTCCCACCATACAACCCTTGTCCCCTCTGTTAGTTTGTTCTCATTCCATTCCCCACATTGGGCCCTCACTGCCCCAGCCCACCTTGTAGAACAAAACAAGGGTGTGGTTACAGAGACCACAGGTCATTCCCCCTCTAGAAGCGGGGGGGGGGGGGGGGGCGCTCAGGCCAGCAGACAGATCAGGGAATGGCAGAATGCTGCAGACAGAGGGCTCTGGCTACTGCATTATACCATGCGTAATTAAAAATAGTGCAGTTGTTAAGGCCAAGCGCTCCCTGCCTGGACAGGAAAAACGCAGCCATCTGCTCCACTGTTGCATCCTCTGAGCTGCCTGCAAACTGGCATGGGGAACAGAGAGCAGTCTGAGCAGGGTAGAGCAGCTGCCTTCAAGTTTGGCACCAGAGCAGCACTGATGGCTGGGAGGACTTTCTGCAGAGGAAACCCTGATCAATGACCGCTGGACACCTGAGACACCAGCAAGACCTCAGGAATGCATGTGGGTGAGGTAGGCCGCAGATATGAGTGTCATGCCCAATGCATGACACAGGCATGGCTAGAAGCTCCACATAGTGGTTTGAAATTCAAAGGTTAGCATCTAAAGCATTTGTTGTTTTGTTGTGAACACTTTTTGTAGAAAACAGATGAAGTCTGATTAGTTTAAGGTTTTGTTACAAGGTTGAAACCTCAGATAGGGTTCACCTAAAGATTTGCTAAGGGACAATTTATAGTTCAAGTGAGCCTGGACTAGCATCATTTTGCATTAAAAGACCACTGAAACCATCAGTGCCCCTTTCTCCTGGGTACCAAGCATTGTCCCAGTATATCTGAAGATTGACTCAGTGGGGTTTACACTGCTATGAGCAAGAAGAAAATCATGTCCCTCCTCCTTTTTGTATGTTGAACAGTTAAATATTGAACTATATGGTGCCATCAACATACTTTTCTGTTTAGAGTACAAGCAATTTTGTAACCTATAAGAAACCAATAGGAAAGCAGGATTTCAATTTCCATAATAGGTGTGTAATGCTCATCTCTCTCCAGTGGGGAGGGAGGCCACTCTGCCTCATTGTATTGGGTGGTAGTCCTTGGGCTCCGGTCGCACTAGCCGGGCTGAGCTGAGTCTATGGTTCTGGGCCTGTCTAACAGAGGCAAACAAACAATAATCTGGGTGTGTGTCCCCCCTTTGGGTGGGGCAGTGCCCTGCGTAGTCTCTAGCTCCCAGCCCCTCAGCTGGGGCCGACAGCAATTAACATCCTGAGGCCTTAGGGCAGGGCCGAGCTGATAGCAGGCTGTGGCCTAAGCCTCCGGGCCACGCAGCCAGCAAATACACAGTCTCGGTCGGATGCAGATGAGCACCCACACAGTCTAGGGGCTCGAGAAAGGTGGAGCAAGGGTTCCAATGCCTAGTTCCAGCATGGTCTGGACTTCCTGCTCAACTATTTCGCATGTGTGGCATGGCAATGGCCTTGTGGTCTCTCGCACGACTTCGTCAATATGCTATGCTCGACGAGCGTGGTCTGTCCTGGCTGTGCCAGGAAGATAGTAGGGAATGCCTTCAACAGACTCCAGGCTTGCCTCAGTTGCTCCTCACTCAGGGTGTCCCCCAGTTGTGGTCCTTCCGAGTCAAGTGGGTCTGGGAACTTGGGTCCGGGGTCTGGCTCCGGATGGTACAGGGCAATTAACAGTCCCTCATGCTCCCGCCATGCCTTTAACAAGTTGACAAGCTACATCGGTCGTTTTTTCTTCTGGTTGGGTTGGGACACTTCAAATCTGACCGTCCCGACCTGGCGAATAATTTCATAAGGCCCCTGCCAGCATGCTAGAAGTTACAACTCGGAGGGTAGTAGGAGCAACACCCTTTCGCTGGGATCAAAGGTCCTTCCGTGGACACCCTTGTTATATGTCCGCTCTTGGTCTTTCTGAGCACTCTGCCAGTTCACTCTCTCCAGGTTCCCCACCATGGTTAATTGCTCTTGAAGCTGCTGGACATACTGGAGAAGGCACTGTGATGGAGATGGTGCCCATTCCCAATTTTCCCGCACAAGGTCTAGCAGCCCCATTAGCTACTGACCATGTAACAACTCAAAGGGGGAGAATTTGGTTGATGAGAGGGAGACCTTCCTGAGTGGCCAGTAACAGGGGTGGGATAAGTTGGTCCTACTGGCCAAAATATTTTGGAAGGAACTTGTGCATCATTTCCTTCAGTGTCCAGTTAAAAAACACTCCACAAGCCTGTCCGCCAGGGGGGTGATACACAGAGGTCTTTTTATTCCCAGGAGGCTACAGATTTGGCAAAGGATCTTCAATGTAAAGTTAGTCCCTTGATCTGTCAGAACCTCCCGGGGAAGGCCCACCAGGGCAAAGATTTTCAAGCACTCCATAGCAGTCATTCAGACTGTGATGTTTCAGAGGGGGGAACGCTTCCAGAAATCGTGTGGCATAATCTAAGATCACCAGGATGTATTAGAATTCCATCAGGAGGGCCCACACAAGGTCCATAGTGATCCTCTCAAATGGAGTGCCAACTGCTGGCAACGGAATGAGGGGCACCCTCGGTACTCCTCTTGGGGCTGCTCATTGGCACTCAGGACAGAAGTCACAAAAGTCTTTCACCTCCCTGTGCACTCTGGGCCAGAAGAATTGGACCAGAACTTGTGCTAGGGTTTTCTCAAGGCCCAGGTGTCCAGCTGCTGGGTTGTCAGGGCAAGCCGCAATACTGAACGTCGGTGGCACCGGGGTACCACAAACTGGGCTCAGGCTTCATGTGTCCGAGGCTCACAGGTGGTCTGGTAAAGGCATTCACCGGTGAATTCTGATGATGGTGGGCGATCACTCATTACCAAGTATGATCATCTTCCAGTTATGGGTCCTCAGGTGGCTAATAAGTGCTATTACAATGAGGGCAGATGTTTCCAGGCTCAGCAGAGGCTGTTGACCATGACTGGTCTCCTTCCTCCTGCACCTCTTGTCCTCTTCAACTTGTCGGCGAGCGAGTTCAAAATGCAGGGGACCATCATGTAGGACTTCACTCCATTTTAGTGATCCTGGGCAAGTGTCTCCCAAGTGTCAATGTCAATATTAAACTTTTTTAGGTTGTCCTTCAGCAAGTCCTTATAATGCTTCCATTGTCCACCCATGTTACAATGCCCTTCTTTCATCTGAGAGAACAGGACCTAATGTCTTTCCTTACTATGCAATTGCAATTGCTACCTCTGGCGCCATCAACAGTCTTTGAACCTAAACATTGCTTTAAGCTCATAGGTTGGATTCACAGCAATGAACTAGAGGCTCCATATTCCCGTCCCACCCACTTGGTCCATTCAGTCCTCCCCCATCTCCTCTAAATTAGCGTGACTTTTTGTCCAGAGTGGAGAGGCTGGGATTTATAATTAAATTCCAATCCAAAGTTAATTGAACCAGCACTTACGAGCCCAGTGCACCTCAAGGTGCTTTAAAATCAATACACAAAATACAAAGTGCAAGAAGCATGAGATTTACATGGAACCTTATCTTTTCATCCAGGTTATGTTACATTTAAGACTATTAACTCAGCATCAATAAATCTGGTGGGCAAAGATTTCCAGATTCAGAAAGTTCAAAAAACTAAGGAATATGATTTTAAGGTGTTTATCCTAATTCTTGAAACATCCAGTAAACTGACATCAGATGATCACAAGTAAAACTGAACCTTTCTGTGATGATAACTCAGATTAATTCACCAAAGTCCTTGTGTGTACCTCCTACAAGTCTTCAAAGCAGTTTTACTGTAAAAAAAAAATCAAAGTATTTCACTGAAAACCAGCCCTAGAAATGCATGTGGCTATAAAAGTTAATAAATAATTACTCCCTCATGACACCAGCACTATGGAGAGTTTGTGACTTCCAGTTCTAATTCCGCCAGCAGCATTTCACACACGTTGGAATGGAGAATGTGGCTTAATTTCCAGGAATGCAGGAGAACAATTGAAATAATCCAACCTACTGTAAATTACTACACGGGGTCTAGGAAAGCATGTATGGGTCAGACTGTTGTACTGAAGAGAACAGCAAGAATTTCCTGAGACTGAAGAGTCCTGCTGTCAGATGCAGTGGGTGATACTTTATAGAAAAGGAATACACCTCCTTTACAGACATTGTGCAACTTAAGGCACCAAGGGAAAGAGTCCAAGTTATAAGGTAGAAGTCCCTGAGCCAGTTTTAAGAAGTAATTATCAATCAACAGCAAAAAATGAAAAGCAATGAAGACTTAGGGTAAAATATTCTAAAGCACTTAAGTGCCTGAGTCACTTTTTAAAATAGGGTTTGAGCTTCTAAGTCACTTAAATGCTTTTAAAATGTTTACCCTCAGTATAATAATGTAAATAATTAACTTATGTGTGGCCATGCCTTGGCTTCAAAGAGGTTTATCTACAGAGGAGATACCATCCCTTGCTCAAGATATCTACAGTAAACATACAGTAGAACCTCAGAGTTCCAAACATCTCGGGAATGGAGGTTGTTCATAACTCTGAGATGTTCGTACCTCTGAACAAAACGTTATGGTTGTTCTTTCAAAAGTTTACAGCTGAACATTGACTTAATACAACTTTGAAACTTTACTATGCAGAAGAAGAATGCTGCTTTCCCTTTATTTTTTTAGTAGCTTACATTTAACATAGTGCTGTACTGTATTTGCTTTTTAAATTTTTTTTTGTCTCTGCTGCTGCCTGATTGCATACTTCCAGTTCCAAACATGTGTGGTTGACTGGTCAGTTCATAACTCTGGTGTCCATAACTCTGAGGTTCTACTGTATCGTCTACCAGAATCAGGGCCAAATTCTGCAGTCTTTATGCTAGAAAAATTCCTTTTTCATTTATTTTAGCCCCCGCATTATTAACATAACCTTTGATTGTCACTGTACTATAATTTTAATGCAGATTTTTTTAACTGCTTTTGTTCCCAGTGGTAATTCCTAATTGTATTTCTAAAACAACTATACCTGAGAAGCAGGCCTTGACGTAAACATTTTAGAATAGATTTCCAATTGGACTGAAACAAAAACATAAAAACCCTTTGAGTAAGAACACATGTCTTTACTTCAAAGAGCCAGGTGCTTTAATCTGGGGGTTTCAGAGCTCTCTGTGTATTCTGTGATGAGTAATGTATATTGAAGGCACTAACCATTACAGTAGCATTAACTGTAATAAGTAATTTCTGTGTAACATTCCCTAATGTGCTTTAACATTCTACTATTTCAAATAAAAGTGTGTTAAATCTTACGAGGGAAGCGTTAGTGCACACCAGCAGGGTCTAGATGGATCAATACATACACAACACTAGTGCGGTTTAGAAGTCACACCCCCTTAGTCCATATTACTGCTCCATGGGGACAAGCTCAGGTGCAAGCCACCATTTCCAGTGTTTATGGGATAATGACCAATTTCATTTTTTATTTTGTTCCTATCCAGGGGGATTTATCAGTTAAAATCTTAAATCTGAAGCACTATGAATTTCTTTTTGTTGATTAGCCAGGGCAACTGACGTTAGTGATTCAGTAGGTGGCACCCTCAGTTTGTGCTGGAACCACACTGCACACTATGCTGTTGTATTTTAGATGTCACACAAACAGAAACAGAGCAAGCAGCCATAGGAACCCTCCAGTCCATTGTAAACTCTGTAGCTCATAGGTGGGCCCTATATTCTTGCTGATACTGAAGGAGGATACATTTCTCTAGCTGTGTGAGCAGAAAGGACGGGATGGGGGGCAGCTTCATTATGGGCCCCAATAGTTATTTCTGGTCCTCAGAACATGAAATCTTGCCTCATTTCATCTCTGCCTAAATCTAGACATGCTCGTCTCCTTCAGTCTCTCCTAACAAACCCACTTTCCCCACAAGGCCTATAAACCCTAATCTTTTCCTCTTGGAAGCTGTGCCCCTGCCCATGAGGGTGGGAAAGTGAATAGAGAAGAAAAAAAAAAAACAGGGTAACCCTCACAATGCATCAGCAACTACATTGTTTCATGCCTCTAGCCTCCATTTTCCCAGCCCCCTTTTCCTAAGATGGTGTTTGTCTTCTTCCCCCAAGTGTCTCAACATTATATTTTAATCACCTCAGGGCAGCAACACTGCTATCTTTAATTTGTCACATATGTATGTGAAGCAACAGAAATAGCTGTTGATAATGGCATAGGCACAGCTAAAGGAGCATTAGTTTTATGAGCTTTGATGCAGGGCCTATCCTCACTGCTATTTTAGCAAGCTAGCAGGCAGGG
The DNA here is from genome assembly GCF_016161935.1 of Mauremys reevesii. Lineage (NCBI taxonomy): Eukaryota > Metazoa > Chordata > Testudines > Geoemydidae > Mauremys > Mauremys reevesii. The sequence goes on along the minus strand of NC_052627.1, from coordinate 21,010,952 downwards.
ACGGCTCCAGGCCCCAGCACGCCAAGCACGTGCTTGGGGCAGCATGCCGTGGGGGGCGCTCTGCCGGTCGCCGGGAGGGCGGCGGGCGGCTCCAGTGGACCTCCCACAGGCGTCCCTGCGGAGGGTCCGCTGGTCCCGCGGCTCCGGTGGACCTCCCGCAGGCACACGGGAGGAGAGGAGAGTGCTCAGGGGTCAATTTATTGCATCTAGACTAGTAGTATAAACATACCCTTAAGAGTCCTACCCCTCCCAGGTGGACAATGTCCAAAGATAAAGGAACAAAAACTCTTCCACCCTGCCTGGGCTTAGTTCCCTGCAGACTCATTACCTTACTGTCAGGCTCCGCAGAGTTCAGTCTCCCTATCTTACTGAGCGCTGCAGCTGTCTCCTCAAAGACCCAGCTTTTCCTGAGCTGCTGACCAACAGGGCTTCTTTCTCCCCTACCTGCTTCAGGAGTCTTTTTTTTTTTTTTTTTTGTGCCAGCTACCCTGATCTATCAGGGACAGTCCCACACTACAAACACCTTCCTACAAGCCTCACCACAATTCCTTTCCCAAAAAGGAAACCCCCCCCCTTTTCTTCTTCTTCTGCATCTCCTTCCCCCTATTGTCCTGCAATCCTTCCCTTATAGGAAGCCTGGCCTGGATCTTCCCAGCTGGGTCTAATCCTTCATTGCCTCTCCACTCCAGGTGCCACAGAATGTGCTAACTGAGCTTCCTGGCTCCCCCCTCACCCTGTCACTGCCACTGGTGTTTATACACCCCATCCCAGGTCCCCACTTGACTGTGGCATCTAGGCACTGCCCCAAATAGTAATCAATGTGCTCAGGCAGCAGCAGACTCCACTGTTCTACAAATTTGTTCTGCAAAATCAGGATCTCTTGAAAAATTGAGATCCCACTTCAGCAAATCCCAGAAGCAGTTTCTGTGGTTGGATGCAGTCATGGCAATTTGTTTTGCTGACAGCCTAGCTAGTGTGGTTAATGGGTTTCTTTTACTCTTGCATAACTTTTATGTAACAATACACTGGAGGCGTGGCAACATCCCAGCATTGCACGCTCCCTGCCTGTGACTTTCTGCTGCATTAGCAGGATTGTTCATGTTGTTCAGATAAAAGGGAATAGGGCTGGACTGTGGGAAATTAGTGATAAGCCTCAAAATACATAAAAAACAAACCAAAGGTGATTAAGACATTATTTTTAAGCACATAAAACATTCACAGAGGCAGAGTCTGTACGAGGTAGGGAGAGGAGGGGTCAGTTCATACATGCTCAGATGATTCTGTTTGGAAAACTTAGTGTAAACACGACAGAAAAGGAAACCTGAATCCAGTTCCAGCCTCCCATACATAAACGCTGCAAAGCTCTCTGGAGAGTTTGCTGCAGAGCTACTTCTAGCTACTGCTCTAACCAAGGGGCATAGCCATCTCCCATCGCTTGTCTCCAGGAAGTGATTTGGTAAGTATTTGTTCTTGTTTGTATTAAAGGATGGGCTGGGGAAAAGTCATTTCTATGCTCTCATCTGTCTCCTTGTTGCTGAGAAGTGGTGCTGGGTGGGGCATGGAGAACTTGGCCTGTTTAAATTTCTATTGAATAATCTTATGGAAGATCCTGGATTGATTATATGATACAATAAATAAGCAGCCCTCTCTTTCTCAATGATCTCTTGCCCCACTGCTGCTGCTACTCAATGTGACACATAAGGAGTGTGTAGAACAAACTGATAGTGGCAGGGGATGGACTGGATGATCTAATAGTCTTTTCTCACTGCAATATCTCTGAATGTAGTGTATGTGGTGACAGGGGGAAGAGGGAGATTCTGGTGGGGGGAGCATGAAGCAGATGGGGAATAGCTGTTCCAAACAATTCCCAGACGGGAACAGAGCAGCACAGCGGTGAACTCCAGCGAGAGCTCTGCAAAGATATAAGATAAATAGCATTTGCAGGTACACACACACGCACAGAATTCAGTCTCAATCTGAAAATGTAGCAATAGCAGCTAACAGAAATCCCTGGCTCCAGAGGATGATTCAGCATTCTGAAATGATACAAGCAGCTGTCTGCTCCTTGATCGCTCAGCAGGCCTGATATCCAGGAAACAGCACAGGGCAGAGAGGCACTGGGCGAATGAGGTGTAGTTCCTCGCATCCCAGAAGAGGTGGCTCCAATCTCTTGCTCCACCTCTCCCTTAGCAAAGAGACTCACCCTGCTGCTGAGTAGGTACAAAAGGAAGGGAATTTAAATCCTCAAAAACACAAATCTGAGCCAATTGAGTTGCCAAAAATTATGTATCTCTATGTTACAGTTTATCAGGCTGGTTTATAGGCACTGTACTAAGAGTCGGGAGGCCTGGGTTCTATTCCCAGCTTGTTCTGTGGGTTTGAGCCGATCACCCCATCTCTCAGTGTCTCATCTTTCCGATCTGTAAAATTAACCACTCTTATAAAGTACACTGAAACCTTCGATGCAAAGTATATCGGAGCTAAAGGATTCCTTATTCATTCTTATGTTGATCTCACATCCAAGATCAGGGACCCATCGTGCTAGGCGCTATATGGACATACAGGAAGACAGGCCTAGACTGAAGGGCTTACAATTTAATAAAAGACAAGACCTGATAAGTGGGTGTAACAAACAAACCAAAGCAGGGAATAGGGGTGGGAGAACTTGGGTAACTGGAATAGGAACATGTGGTTGTGTACAATAGTTATGTGTACCTCTGGATGGCCTTGGGTCTTTTTTAATTATAAGGTAAATGTAAGTAAATACATTGAGACTATAGCAACAATCTGCCCAGTATGCCCCGAAGTGTGAGGCACCACGCAAACAATGGCAATGGGGAGCACAGTCTGGGAGGAGCTAGAGAGAATGATGAGATTCCCAGCTGCCCCTTGATCCTGCTGGGAATGTACACTGCACCTAAACATTTCTACACACTTTACCCATCATAATTTCCACTGCAGATAGTTGACTCAAAACAAATCAATAGCCACGTTAACTATAAATGCTTCCAATGTCTGTATTTTGGAGTGAGCGCAAATGAGTCTCCAAGCCTGGGTCAACAAACTCACTGGTGCTCTAAAAATAACTGTGTAGACAGTACTTGGAAGCTGGAGCTCTGAAGCCTTGAGAGGGGAGTGGGCTTCAGAGTCCGATCTCCAGCCCTATCTGCAACTTCAAAGGGCTGTCTATACAGCTATTTATTTAGAGTACTAGCACGAGCCCCGCTGGACCACGTCTGTCATCCTGGGTTCTCACTCGCTCTGAAATGCCAATGTCTGCTGTGTAGACATACCCTTAGGGGTTGATTGTCCCTCACCTTTGAACAGGTGATGGTGAGGGAATCAGATGAGAGAGGGTCACACCAAGAAGCTTTTCTGCATCCTGTACAAGAGCCAGGGACAACTGCAGTCCGTGCCTTTGGTGGACTAGTGACTGATTCCTTCATGTCCTGCCGCAGCATCTTTACTAGCCTACAGAACTTGCCAGCAGCGGAGATGGGGAGCAGGCTGGAAAGTGCTAACATGCAGTACAGGCTGTTCACTCCCACCACTTGCACTGGGGAGTGAGTGAAGAATCAGTCTCTCCTAGAGCTTTCCCTGCAGTCATGTGACTCCACACCACAGCATTGTAATTTACACATTCTGATCCCTAGAGAGCTACTGTGCCGAAATCAAAGTTAAACAAGATGAGTTGGACCTTGAAAGTTACTGTCTTCCTAAACATCTAGACACCGTTTCCCCCCCCCCCTTTTAAATTTAAATACCAGGCAGCTATTCGCAACCAAAACCCTTCTCACCCTTGCCTTTTCTTTGCAGATAAGTTATGAAGCTGTCGGTTCTTGGTGCAACAGGTCAGTCCGGTCAGTTTCTGGTCTCACAAGCGCTACAGCAAGGCCATGAAGTGACAGCACTTGTGCGGAATGTCACCAAACTGACTGTTCAACATAAAAATTTGAAGGTACTTCATTACGTAAATACTAAGCAGATAATAGTTTGCTATATGAGGCCAAGGTTTGCTGATGTGACTAGTGATTTGGGGTACCTCAACTTGACACTTTAGAGGGGCCTGATTTTCAGAGGGTGGGCGCTCAGCACGTTCTAAAAATTGTGGTCATTTTAATGTGTCTCAAGTCAGGCAACCAATAATGCAAGCAATGAGGACCAGTAATTTTTTTTTATCTTGGCCTAAATATATTCTATATCTATCTACTGTACTTATATTGCCTATGGATCTGATCCAAAACCTATTGAATTCAATTGGAGTCTCTCCATTGGATTCTATAGGCTTTGGATCAGCTTCTACATAGCTATTGTAACTCAGGTTGGGCAAATGATTCTACACAAACATGTCAGCATGGCCAATGGCATCTAAATTATTTGTGGCATGTGATCTCCAATAACCAGATACAGCACCTGCAGATTCCTGCCCTACTAGAAATTCCCACTGTATTTTCTGAGCCGATATCTCTACGATCCCAGGAGATTTTATGTCATATGCTATTTTTATGCACACCCCAGCTGCAGTTTGGGTCTGGGAATTGAAAGGGTGGAATTGCCAAAGGCTCTGTTCCTGCAGAGTGCTGATTTTAGTGGGATTTGAGAGCAATCAGCAGAGCTCAAGAGATGCTCAAAGCTTGCCGGAATGGGGTCTAACTGCCTCAGAGAAGAGCTTCACCAGACACCTCGACTGGACTTCTTATGACCCTGGAGAAGAGAGCATTGACTTTGGACCAGGCAAACAAAGAAGTGAACACATCCTTGAAGACTTGGTCCTCCCTAGAGCCTGAGCTAGTATCATTAGTCTGTGGGGCTGGGAGGCACTGAACTCCAGTGCAGTCCAGTGTATTAGGCAGTGGACTGGGAGTTAGGCTCTCTCAGTTCTATTCTCAGCTCTGCCACTGAGGTGCTGAGTAAACCTGGGCAAGTCACTTCATCACGCTGTGCCTCAGGAGAAGGAAATGTTGATGGGTATGGTGAGGAGAGAAGTATTGACCAGATTATGATATTATTAAATCTTTTTAGGTGGTGGAAGCAAACATCTTTTCAGCAGAACAGTTGTCGGGACATTTTCAAGGTCAAGATGCTGTCATTTCCTGCTTGGGCTTCCCCTACAAGATCTTCTCAGCAATTTCAGGATACACAGATTCAATGGAAGCGATAGTGGCTGCCATGCGGCTAGCCAAAGTGAACCGTGTAATAACCATGACATCATGGTACACTTCCCGTGAGTACAGTAACCAGCGGATTGTTCAAGTGCATCCTTCTAAACATTGGCTCGAGAAAGAATGAGGCAGGAGGAGGGGTAACCATTGTCTACTGGGTAAAGGGGATTTTGGTGTCTGAGATTCCTGAGAACCTTGAACTGAAAATTAAAAGTCTCAATACTGAAGGAAAGGACAAGCAGTTCTGTTGTTGAGCAGGGATAACATTTTCAGAAGCCATAATTGACCTAACCTCCTATATTGCCTTGCAAGCCAATAGGACTTAGGCTGTTAAGTCTCTTTATTATTTGTATTGCTTAGGATCCCTGGTCATAGACCAGGAGCACATTGTGCTAGGTATTGTACACACAACAAAAAAATGGTCCCTGTCTCAAGGGGCTTAGAATCTAAGTAAGAGGCCTTTGAAAAATTTCCCCATATCCCTTCTTGTTGGATTTCTAAGCAGAACCCACTAAAATTCCCAAAAGTCCTGCATACAGCCTGGGATAGCTTCTTCAGAGGCTGTCTTGGCTTCATTTTTTCCAAAACCCTCCAATCCTATCCAGAATAGGACAAGGATCACGATAAATTACGCTGCATTTCATGTGACTGGATGATATATCCTGCCTGGTGCATTTACAAATAGAGCTCAAAATTTGATGAACCACTTTTACAGTTCTACAGGCCAGCCTCATTTGATGGAAGATGCTGATATAGTAGGTGTTACAGTGCCTAGGCCCAAAGTGTTTGCCATGCTTATCTACAATTCCTTCATTTTATTAGCTAGTTAAATAGCTAAACACTGGAAAACGCCTTTCTTTTTACTTTTGTTAAAAAAGTGTTTTTTAAATCTGTAGGACAACATAGACTAAGGTCTGCTGGAAATTCTCCCTAAGCTTCCTGGTTCCCTCCTGCAATCTCTTTCCCTACAGACTTGCCCTCCCCTTAGTAATGCATACCTCTGCCCTTACTATAGTGAATCAAACTCCCAAAGAGTTTCCTGTGCTTCATAAGGAACTCCTCTGGGTTTACCTTGTGAAGAACCTCTGGGTCTACCTTCCCTCTCTGGGTCTACCTTCCCCCTTCTGTCCCAAGACCTAGACCAGGAATTCTGTGAGAAGAGTGAAAAGAATGTCTCTTTCCTTACAGCTGAGTCTGGACAGAATGCTCCACTGATGGTGCGTTTTCTCCTCCTGCCACTCATCAGAAGTGTGCTTACCAACATGAATCAGATGGAGAACTACTTAGAGAAGGAGTGCAGTGACCTCAGCTGGACGGTAGTGAGGCCACCAGGACTTCAAAATGTTCCAGCCACAGGTAAAGGAACTAGGGTAGCAGCATCAACTGTGAGAAAGCTTTGATGACTGTATAACCAGTAAGTAATATGATGGCCTTATGGGTGACGAAGATATCCACTCATTGCCTACTGTCCTTATTTTGAATAGATGTTAAGCACCTCCTGCAGCAGATGTTGATTGGCCTTGATTCTGACTACGTTTGTATTTGTATTATGGTAGCACTTAGGAGGCAGAGTCATGGCCCAAGACTCTATTGTGCAAGGTGCTGTACAAACACAGAACAAAAAGACACTCCCTGCCCCCAAGAGCTTACCTTTGGAGTTGAGACCACTCAATATTTTGCAAGATCTGTTAGTTGGCTTGAGGGGAATTGGTAGAGCTATCTGGAAAAGAGTGCAGAGTGACATCTAGCCAGTACCGTTAATTATTTACAGGTGACCCAAACTATTTAAAACAGAAAGCACAAAAAGGAAAGTATTAAATGGATTTGAAAATAAATGTTTCCAATATAGGGGTATCAGTTATATGTTAACGACATCATTTAGCCAATGTTTCCAGAGACTGATATAGCAAAGCTTTACTAACCAAGGACCTGATCCAGTGCCCATTTAAGTCAGTGGAAAAACTTTGAGGGGCATTAGACCAGGCTCAAGGATAATAAGTGGAAAAAACATTGAATTGAAGGAACACTATCAAAGAATAGGCAGGCCCCAAATTTGCCCTACCTGTTACTTACTTCATGCCATGCATGCAGCAAAATCAAGCCCTGTTGAGTTCAGTTTTCCATTCTAGTGTGAAGGTAGAGCTCTTGTTAATTTCATTTTACCATGACTGCAACGGATAAAGCTGTGTGAAATCCAGGGAGCTCAGCGGAGTTCAGACAAATCCCTTTTAGGCTTCATTTCATGTAAGGTAGCACCCTCTCCTTGTTTGAATTTTGTGAACCGAACATTCCAAAGCAAAGCTCATCTCTAATTGACAATTTTCTGCTGCTTTGACTCATACTATCACTTTTCCCAGGGCTTTCCTCTATGCCAGGAGTGGGCAAACTTTTTGGCCTGAGGGCCACATTGGGTTTCTGAAATTGTATGGAGGGCTGGTTAGGGGAGGCTGTGCCTCCCCAAACATCCAGGAGTGGCCCAGCCCCTGACCTCTATCCAACCCCCCCCTGCTTCTCACCCCCTGACTGCCCCCCCCGGGACCCTTGCTCCATCCACCCATCCATATCCCCTGACTGGCCCCAGACCCCCCCACCCCTGACTGCCCTCTGCCCCCAATCAACCCCCCTGTTTGTCACCCTCTGACCACCCCGACCCCTATCCACACTCCTGCCCCCTGACCACCACCCAGAACTCCCCTGCCCTCTATCCAACACCCCCTGCTCCCTTATCGCGCTGCCTGGAGCACCGGTGGCTGGCGGCATTACAGCCGTGCTGCCCAAAGCACCAGGACAGGCAGCCGCGCCGCCCGGCTGGAGCCAGCCACGCCACCACGTAGCACAGAGCACCGGGTCAGGCCGGGCTCTGCAGCTGCGCTGCCCGGCAAGAGATCGCAGCCCCACCGCCCAGAGCGTTGCAGTGGTGGCGGAGTGAGCTGAGGCTGTGGGGCGTGGGGCTAGCCTCCCTGGCCAGGAGCTCAGGGGCCAGGCAGGAGGGTCCCGTGGGATGGATGTGGCCCCTGGGCCATAGTTTGCCCACCTCTGCTCTATGCCCAGGTTTGTCCATACTCACACCAGGGACAGAGAGACTGAGAAACCTCAGTGCATGTTTTCGTCATTCTCACCAGAGTTTGTAACTAACAGTTTTGCCTTGATTCATTTTTTGTTAAGAATGTTTTTGCCCTGCTGTGTAACTCATATTTTGTAATTGTACTCACACTCGTCCCAGTCAGAATCATACAAGTGACAATTTTGCATGTATAGTCACACTAGCATCCATATATGTCACAATCACACTGTGAGGTATCTGAACACACAGTCGATCACGTACATGTAAGTGCTCTGGTGTGTGCTGTAGGCTTACGATTGTTTGTGAATTTTTACACACATAACTGGGCTTCTGTTTTTGAATATATGGTCCTAAACGTCTTTCAGTATAGCAGTAAAGCCCCTCAGGGCCTTACATTCTTCAGATCCTGTGAAGGATACAGACCCCAGATTAGCAAATCTTTGTGTTTTTAATTGAAAACCCTATTTATCGTATTAATAAAATAAAACACCTGTAAACCCCAACCTTCAACACTTACACATTTTACACCCATGAGTAATCCTGTTGCAGTTGCTAGCATTAATCCCATGAGTAAAGTTCCACATGTACTTAAGTGTTTGCAGGATCAAGGGCTTAGATCCCAATCCTGGGAGTTACTGAGCTGCTCCTAGGAGGTACTGAGCATCCTGGACTCTTAACAAAGTCAGTAGTCAGAACTAAGAGTGCTCAGCACCTTGTGGGAGTAGTTACCATCTTACAGGATCAGGCCTCCAGTTATTCACAGAACACTTGTGGTTAATTTTATAAGACTAGCAGCAGGAGTTAATTCTTAAAGAAAAAAAATTGGATATTAGAGGACTGATAGTATATTAACAAGCAAAGCTGTTTTGCTGGGGATAATCCCAGTGGTTTAAAAAGATTAAACTGCTCCATGATCAAATAAAGTGTACCCTCCAGAAATTCATGGAATTAATTGTTTTCCTGTGATCATTGTAAATGAGTTAGAAAAATAATGTCAGCATTATCTGTGAGGCGTCATATTAGTTTAATAAACTAACAAAGACCTTTGTTGCAAAAAGGAAAAAAAAATGTTGGGATAATAGATCTCACTGCATTCTTGCAGGATAGTAAAATCCACAGCAAACGATTATTAATGATCATTTATTTTAATTAAGTCCTCCCCACTGATCCCCAGAGCTGGAGTTTGTCAAACACTGGTTGTTAAAAGTCATTGTACATGGTAGTTCTATACAGTCCTTTGTGAGCACAATGGAAACAAGAGGGGGCTAGAACAAGGTATCTCCCCATGTGGACTTTATTGCTGGGGTGCACCCTCATTTTTAGTAAAGATTATTGTTATCAAAACAATGGAGTTTACTGTACTTAAATGTAAAATCTAATTTCGCTTGAACCTGTCACAGACCTGGGATCTTGGGCTGATCAGTGTAAAGGCAAAAGCTCTTGACCCTCTAGCTAAGGGGTGGGCAAACTACAGCCTGGGGGCAACATCTGACCCTTCAGACATTTTAATTTGGCCCATGAGCTCCTGCCAGGGAACGGGGTCCGGGGCTTGCCCTGCTCCGGCACTCCAGCCGGGGGCTTGCCCTACTCCACACAGCTCCCGGAAGCAGTGGCATGTCTCCCCTCTGGCTCCAATGTGTAGGGGCAGCCAAGGGGTTCCACACACTGCCCCTGCCCCAAGCGCCACCCCTGCAGCTCCCATTGGCCAAGAACCATGGCCAATGGGAGCTGCAGGGACGGTGCCTGCGGACAGGACAGCGCGCCGAGCCACCTGGCTGCGCCTCTGCATAGGAGCTGGAGCGGGGGACATGCTTCTGCTTCCGGGAGCTTCTATTTGAATCTGAGCTCATCTCTCCCAGGACCTCAGCCTCAACTTAAATTCCCCATTTAAAAATGAACATGTTTATGTTTACTCATCAAGCCAAATGCTATCAGGAAACAAGTTTATGTTATAACATTTCCCTTGAGGTTTCTCAGCACCTTAATGTTCACAGCTAGCACCTGATAATTTCCTGTCAGACCACAGTATATTACAAGAAACTCCTCCAGTTTAGGAAATTTATTTTTTTTAAACCCACACTCTTTTCCAGGAAGACACGTTGGTAGTTCAAGAAGAAACACCTTTAAGAGGGTGATGTTAAATGCATATTGAAAAAACAATATTCCTATACGGATGCACCATGGACTAAAAAAGAACAGATGTTCATAAATCTGCACTTTGTGGACAGGGGCGGCTCTAGACATTTCGCCGCCCCAAGGAGGGCGGCATGCCGCGGGGGGCGCTCTGCCGGTCGCCAGGAGGGCGGCAGGCGGCTCTGGTGGACCTCCCGCAGGCATGCCTGCGGAGGGTCCGGTGGTCCCGCGACTTTGGTGGACCACCGGAGCCACGGGACCAGCGGACCCTCCACAGACACGCCTGTGGGAGGTCCACTGGAGCCGCCTGCCACCCTCCCGGCGACCGGCAGAGCACCCCCCGCAGCATGCCGCCCCAAGCATGCGCTTGGCGTGCTGGGGCCTGGAGCCGCCCCTGTTTGTGGAGAACATCCAGCACTTCATGGAGAACATTGGGAGCTGTATTTTGAAAGCAATGGGCACTAAACACTTATGAAAATTTGGCCACTTCTTTTTGGTGCTGAAGTGGTACTGAACTCTTCTGAAAATCTGGCTCAGAATATAGAACAGCAGAAGCTCTTTGGTTCTGTCATAGCTATGACTCTCTCTCTGTCTGGGGGAGATTGTAAAACCAGATGGTAACTTTTTATACCATATCAGTTTATAAACCTGATACATTTGATGCATCCAGAGTATGTCAACTGGCTTCAGTATTGTGACTCTGGATTTACACTGGCATAACTGTGAGCAGAATTTGGCTTCCATTTTTACAATAAAAAATGAGAAGGAAAAATAAATGAGTTGGAGTCTTAACAAAAATTCCCTTGCAGGGTAGACACTTGTCAAAAACACTGTTTACCTGCTGTACGCTGTTTCTTAGCCAAAAACAGCTAATACATTCTCTCTGCAACGCTGAACAATGTTTTATTACTGGGAAATGTTGCCACTCCCACCTTCCTCGCTCCACCATAAAACAGTAACAAGACCCATTATAAACATTTGTCAAACTTCCAAGGAGATTTTAATAGGCTTTTCTGGAGGGAGGTTAGGTAATGATGTGCTGCAGGCAAATAATATTATGTATGGAATAATTGTTGATCCTGGGGTAAGGTGAGGCAGAACCTGCTTCAGAGTGGCTCATTACTTTATAAATAATACAGACTGGTTGTTATAGAATAGACCTCCAGCCTGATTTACAGTACAAATAAATAAATGATAGTGATATAGATACTACTAATAATATGGCAAATACTACGGTAATGTTATTTAAAAGTTGTTATTTTTCAGACTTTATTTTAAGAAATTTAAATGAGTACAAGTGCAGTAAGGAAGTCAACTGAAAATGAGCAAAATTTCTTCTTAACGTACTACAAGGCTAAAGAATCCTATATACAAGCAAAAAATAGCTTGATAGTAACATATTAGACAAGGTGATTACTTACCACACTGGGTGCATTCATTATTGCTATTTAATAGATCTCTTCAGCCAGGCCTCAGCTGGTGAAAATCGGTAGAGCTCCTGTGACTTCAATCAGTGTTCACTGGCTGAGGATCTTGCCTCTTAGGTGGCTACCTGAAGGTTAAGCAGGGTTTGTAACAGGAAGAAAAAGAGAGAGAGAAGATAGAGAAAAGAAGACATAAAGAGAGTGATAGAAGTCTTTGGGGAAGGGAAAGAGGGAGCTGATGTAGCTACACCTAGACTATCACATAATATCTCGTAGAAGTCCTTGAAGTTATTTAGTTACCTAAATTCTCAACCTTTTTCTTTCTGAGGCCCTCTCAACATGCTCTAAAAACTCCATGGCCTACCTGTGCCATAACAACTGTTTTTCTGCATATAAAAGGCAGGGCCAGCTAAAGTGGTGGCAAGCAGGGAAATTGCCTGGGGCCCACATCACAGGGGGCTCGGTGAAGCTAAGTTGCTCAGGCTTTGGATTCAGCCCTGGGTGGTGGGGATTGGAACCCCAGGCTTCAGCCCCATGCAGTGGGGCTTCGGCTTCCTGCCCTGGGCTACAGCATGTCTAATGTCAGCCCTGCTTGGCAGACCCCCTGAAACCTGCTCGGGGGCCCCGGATCTCTGGTTGAGAACCACTGACCTAAGCAACTGGCAATACTTAAGAGTGGCCACTATATTTCCTGATTTGTCAAAGATACAAAATAGTACCTTTCTATATCTATTGCTTAAAATTAACTTGATATTTCATACCCCATTGGGGTTGAGCAGGTGAGAATCAATTGAAATGTAATGTTTTGACTCTGCAATTCTGGTTTTTCCACCCACTGTTCATATCAGTTTATATTTTTCTCCTACAGACAAAGAAATCCTGACTCACGAAGGCTATTTCGTTCCTGATCCAAATGGTTACCCAGTAACCAACTCAGTGGCAAGAGGGGATGTAGCTCGCTTCATGCTGTCTCTCCTCAACAGTAACGAATGGCTAAAAAAAGGAGTGGCAATGTGTACAAACTAGAGGTTGTATTTTTCTTTGGCAGGATAACATAAGTATCAACCCCAAAGCAGCGGCAAAGAACTTTCAAGCACTTATGACACAAGATAGACTTTTTAAAAAGACAATTTTATTAAGGCAAAAATTACAATAAAATAGTAACATACTATATCATACATTACATATTCAGGAGCAAGTTAATATTCAAAGAACCTGGCTAAAGAAGTTGCAGTTTGTTTGAATCTTCATTTGTCTTGTCACAAAAGAATAATTTTCACTCATGATCCTCAGAGGAGATAAGCACCAATAATTCCCTCTGAAGTCAAGGAGAGCTTTGGGTGTTCCACATCTCCATTAAATTCGGCCCTAAATGTTTTCTATAGTTATCAAATGCCTCAGGTTTGCTCTACCATATAACCACTCACAAAAGACATTTACTGCTTCAGGTACTCCATCACCACAAATGTTAGGACTGATTCTCTTCTCACAGTGGCTTGACAGCAGTGTAACGGCACTGGAGGTGCTCTTGATTTACACTAGTGTAAGTGAGAGGAGAATCCAGCCCATAATTACTTTTTTGTACCTAGGATGTTAGCCTCCTAACTATGTTGTTTATTCTACTCTTCAGCTAAAAGACAGTATCCTAGGAAATCTAAATATATGAACAGTGAGCTACAAACTTCTTGTAGATTTAGGAGTTGAAGGTCATGTCATTAATTCACATCAGCACACAACCATTTGTCAGGTCTGGTTAAATAGCTGCTTAGCGGTGTCCCTCAGCTCTTTTTAAGGGAAGCCTTTCTAGGATAGAAGCAGCAAAGAATCCTGTGGCACCTTATAGACTAACAGATGTTTTGCAGCATGAGCTTTCGTGGGTGAATACCCACTTCTTCTGCCACTGCACTTCATGATGATTTCCATTTCCATCATATAAATGCAATGCCTTGCATGCATGGTGTCAAGTATCAGAGGGTAGGGGTCTGAGTCTGGTTCTGTAGAAAGAAGAAGCAAAGAATCCTATCCTTACTAACAGACAGATTTTTGCAGCATGCTGTGGGTGAATTTCCACTTCTCATACATAATCAAGGCAGCATTGTATCTTCAAATATAGGGGAACAGATTTGATACGTTTATATTGAATCTTACAGGGTTTTTAAACCAGTTGATTGTTCTTAATGACACTGTGCCTTGCTGTATTCTGGTTTTTAAGTTGAAAGTCTTTTTCTATTATTACTTAATGTTGCAAATTTTACTAGTTAATATCCTCCTATCTTTGATATTGTTAGAACCAGCACTGACCTCAATGTCAAAATACCAGTGATTGGACTATGGATAAGAATTGCTATTCACAACTGAATATACCCTGCCACCAGAGCAGACATGTTTGATAATGCTATGCCCAAACAACCCAGCGTGGACATGCTGCTGCCTCCTCAGTGCAGGTTCCTTAAACCTTTCTGTCCAGCTGTCCAGGTTCCCAACCACCTTCTTCCTCAGTGCAAGCTCCCTTTTCCACCCTTCCCTCTGCCAGGGCCGGCTCCAGGTTTTTTGCCACCACCGAAGCAAAAAAAAAACACAACGGAGTGCCGCTCCTTAAAAAGTGCTGCCCCTTGAAAAGTGCCTCCCCAAGCACATGCTTGGAATGCTGGTGCCTAGAGCCGGCCCTGCAAGGTTTCCCACATTACCACCACCCAAACCTCCAGCCTTCATCCTCCTTCCACACCCAGTGCAAGTCGATAGTTATCTTCATTACCTCTAATCACACATTAAGTACTGGCCCTTATTGCTGGGAACCTCTGTCAATGGTGGACTCATTCCCAACTCCCTGGTCTATAGTGCTGGCAGCCGTTCACTTCCTCTTTAAAGACCTGATCTGCTGGGTGCTTTGGAGTTGATAGTACTCAGTTTTTCCCAGGAGCTGCACAGTATCTCACAGGATAAAATCCTTAATAGGGCATCAGTTAGCCATGACCCTAACAGAGAACTTACACCTTTTTATAGTCACCTTGGGTAACTGCACCTTCTCTGACAGTGTAAGGACTGTCATGAATGCTGTGAAAACCAAAAGAACACAAGGTCTATCTTACAAAAACATATGAGGTCATTCAAAGGAAAGTGATTGGTTCAACTTCGTTTTTATCCAGATGTCTGGTTTTGAATGCTTTTTGGTGACTACTTTCAGAGTATGGTTATTATTGTGAATATCAGTGTTTTTTCTTATTCCTATCTCAGTTAACTGTACATGTTCTCAAAGCAGCCCAGCCAGCCTGGGCACAGGTAAAAACAACTTTGCAACACTCATCACTGATACAAATAGGGTTTTAAAGATGCACATTGCAAAGATAAATGATGATAAATCCTATTTTAAAGTAGAATAAGCATTTCTCTTACCAATAAAATACATCTCATTTATTTTGATGTCTCATTTCATTTTGAAATAGTTCACCTTCACAGGACAGAAATGTGGAAAAAGAAATAATCCATAGCTATCTGGAAAAATGTAGGAATCATAGCTTAAATCTTTTGTTACACGTTCACCCTTGTGATCATTAACATTTGTGTGCGTCAAGAAACCTCACCTTTTGCCTCAACTTGCATAACTCCAGACACAGTCATTTAATGTGGGTGGAACTTGTCCCAGCAGAAACTTTTGCTTAATTAATGCATAGTGTCTAAATGTCAGCGAACCTCCTGGACTGGCCTTTGTGGTTTATTCCTTCCAAGCTAGAGAATGAGCTGAACTCACACTTTATCAACTGAAATAAGGAGACTGGTCAGATTTCCATTGCCTAAACACAATAATTCCTATCCAGTGTAATTTTGGCTACAGTAAATATCAAGAGTAATCATAGAAGTGTAGGACTGGAAGGGACCTCAATAGGTCATCTAGTCCAGTCTCCTGCACTCAAGGCAAGACTGTAATAACTAGACCATCTCTGACAGGTGTTTGTCTAACCTGGTCTTAAAAACCTCCTGTGATGGAGGTTCCACTACCTCCATAGCCAATTTGTTCCTGTGCTTAACCACTCTGACAGTTAAAAAGTTTTTCCTAATGTCCAATCTAAACCTTCCTTGCTGCAACTTAAGCCCTTGTTCTATCATCAGAAGTTAACAACAACAATTTTTCACCTTCCTTGTAACAATCTTTTTTGAACTTGAAGACTGTTATCTTGTCTCAGTCTTCTCTTCGCCAGACTAAACAAACATGATTTTTTCAATCTTCCCTCATAGGTCATGTTTTCTAGACCTTTTATTATGTAATTTCATGAGGCATTTTCTGGTGCTATCATTCCCAGAAAACTATGCAACATGATTTAAAACTAAGTGTGATCATTTCTACATTGGGTGCTGGCCTCTTACTAATACATGATTATTTATTTATTACAGAAGAACAAAAAGTTATTACAATATTACATTGTCCTCAAAACTGTCCTCAGAATTTGCAGTCAAAGTCTCTCCACATACAGTTGCTGCTGGTAGCACCTCCAGAAGCTATGAAAGACTCGCACAACTTCCTATTATCATAAAGCTTATTATACACTGCAGGAAGAGGATTCCCCTTATAAGTCACTACTCTCAAGGCACTAATGAATGTGTGCTTTTGGGGCAGGAAGCAAACACCACACCAAACCCCCCTAACAGAATTAAAACTAAACAATGGAACCTTTGTGGGCCTAAGGCATATCTAACTCTCATTGGAGTCAATAGGAGTCTTTCCATTGACTTCTATGGGAATTGGATCAAGGCCATCCATACATAACATGCAATATTACCAATGCTCGAATAACTAGAATTAAGAACACAAAGGCATTACTTTATTATCTGAGATAGTAAACTGCCCACTCCCTCTAGAACAGGGCAAGCAGCTGGCACCAATCACCGTTTCAGTAGGGAGTTGGCAGGAAAGGGTACTTAAATCCGAATCTATTAAACCACCACCATCTAATTGCAACCTCTATTACAGAGCCAAGCTGTTGCAATTCAGTGATGATGATGATGCATGTGGTGTTCTGCTCCATTATCTCACACGGGATCAATGTCAGGCTGACAAGCCTATAATTTCCCAGGTCATCCCATTTATCTTTTTTAAAAATTGGCACAACATTAGCTTTCTTCCAGTTTTCTTGAACTTGCCCTGTGCTCTAAGACTTATTGAATATCAAACTTAACAGTGTGGGTCTTAAGTCTGCAGCATGTAACTGGAATAGAACTTAGAAACATTGAACCAGGATTTTTTTGGCTGATTGGTATATATGAGATCTTATTATTGTTTACTATTTTGCAATAAGTAATTATCATTATGATTCCAAAACCAGGACCTTGTATCAGGGTAGTAGATTTCTCTTTAGAAATGTCAGAGAACTTTTGCTCTGTTTTAGCCTGTCTGGAACTTCCTTTCCCTCCACATGCCATCTCAGCTAACAATTCAGATTTGCAAGTCAAGTCTGAATCAAGTTATCAAATCCTTGCCATGCCACTCCAGAGGCATAGAGTCTGACTACAGCTCTGAGGTCTGGACAGACTCTAAATCCAGACAGACAAACCCTGAAGAAGGAGGAACCCGTGAGCAGCAGCCTCTGCAAAATTCTAAAACCAATCCTGTGAATACTAGTGTGATCACAGTGGACAGAAGTCAGTGACATTTGGGATGGGATGGGACAGGCCTGAAAAAATATTTTGCAAGCCCACCCAAAATTGCTAAGGCTGTCTGTGCTTCCAGCTACAGAGCGAGGAAGAAAAAGCTCTTTAAAACTTTGGCAGAAAGGAAACAAACATACTACAGTATGTGCCAGCCTACCACTATGAGAAATGACCAATAAAGCCAGGTCTTCTGCATTACCACTGTGAAATTTCCCTTTACACAGATACTTAACATGTACATCTGGGCACCGCTGTCATACCAATGAAGTTATTGAAATTGAACAATATTTTTGCACAAGAATCAAGAGACTGGTCTGTTCCTAGTGAAAAGACAATCTTTGAACTAATAGACTAATTACAAAAACCTTCCTCACATGGTGCGTGATAAAAAAAATTGGAACTGGCATAAAAGGATTAGCCCAGGGGTCAGCAACCTTTCAGAAGTGGTGTGCCAAGTCTTCATTTATTCACTCTAATGTAAGGACTCGTGTGCCAGTCATACATTTTAACGTTTTTAGAAGGTCTCTTTCTATAAGTCTATAATATATAACTAAACTCTTGTTGTATGTAAAGTAAATAAGGTTCTTAAAATGTTTAAGAAGCTTAATTTAAAATTAAAATGCAGAGCCCCCCGGACTGGTGGCCAGGACCCAGGTAGTGTGAGTGCCACTGAAAATCAGCTCGCGTGCCATAGGATGCCTACCCCTGGATTAGCCTCTTTCGTGTAGAACTATCAGTCTTTACTAACTCCTGTTTTTCTCCTGTCTGGCAAGACAAAGCAAACTACAGCCAGAGCAGTTAATGTCAGCAATGCTATGTGAGCGGCAGCATACAGCACACATGCTTTTGCACAGTCAGCTTAAACTGGGAGAGCACAAATAATCTCAGCTCGCCTATTGTTTAATGGCAATAGAGTAAAGTGCACATTTCTGCTTTTCTAGTAAAGCATAAATTCTCAAACTTTTAAATTCAGCATATTATTTCATACAAGTTGAGGGGCAACCACTTCCCCTCCTGACATTTCATTCTTCCACTGCCTGGTTCTCAAAGCGTTTTATTATCTGGGCCATTCCCCAGACCACAATAAGAACCACTGTTATAAAGTAGCATGATCATTTTCTGTCCTTTACAAATTTCCAAATGACCTCTAAAAGAGAAAAAAAGAGGCAAGAACAGTCTGTCTACTGTGCTATCCTGTAACATAAAATATAAAGTCTGAATTAAATGAAGAAAAGCAAGGAAATCCAAAGGTGAGGCTGATGCTTTGTTACAAACTAACACTTTTTTTTTATACATTTAACTTTAAAAAACCTGGTGCCATATTTTTGTAGGATCATAGCAACCAGGGAGGGAAAAGACTTTTGCTGTATAATAAAGTCTATTCATCTGCAATAGTTGGATACAGTATGAAGACAGATGGTTATCAGATATTAAATTTATCATGGACTTAATAGTCATTGAGGATTAGAGTCTTTAATGTGGTTGATGAAATGTGGTTTCAAAAGAGTGTTTTAAAAACCTGGACTATAAAAATGTACACAGGTATGGCTTAGGGTATGCACAGTACACTATTTTCCACTATGTTTTGAATGATGTACTGAGGTATGGAATTCATATATACTGATGTGCAAGTGTGCATATACTTGGAGTGAAGCACATCATAGCTGTGTTAATTTCAATGATTATGTATTCAAAGAGAGATGTTATGTAGTTATTTGAGTGAGCTATAAATCTAATTTCTTGTATTGCTGCTGCTTATGTGGCCTCCCTTGCCTCTGCTTTAGTAACATCATCCTTCTGACTCTAACTGGCTTCCTGTTTTTCCCCCCACATAAAATCAGAGCTCGGGGTTTTCACCATTAAGCCCCTACATAATTTTAGCCCCATCTACATTTCCAGTCTCCTTTCCTCTCTCTCTTACCCCCTGTGTTCATGTCAATTCTTTTTTCTTATTGCTCCATAAATCTTTACTTGCCTTATGTCTTTTTTGTGATGCCCCACAAGTTTCTTGTCCAGCAAGCACTTTATATTTCCTCCTTCTAATTCCGTTTTAAAATCCATTTCTTCCCTGAATTCTTCTTGTATTGGCCTCACCAGCAGTGACTCCATGCGTACCTGCATCTGATCTGTTGTGCTATGTCTATTTTTTTTCTATGACAATTATAAGCTGTTAGGGGGAGAGACCATGTCTTCTGTTTTTTGACAGAAGACATGACTTGCATACATGTACGACTTACATAAATAATAAATAAAACAACAACAGTAGGAAAGATTCCTGTGGACTTTAACGGAAGTTGGATCGGGCCTTAGCAGCAATGAAGCCAAAATGTATACCCTCCTTTATGTTATCCCTTTCAGACTTCTGACAGATTGTTCCAGATACAGACATCTCAGAGCAATGAATAATACCCTATTTCCTGCCCCAACTTTGTTCCCAGCGCAAAGACAGAACAGCCCTTCACAACTGCCCTGGAGGGACAAAGAGGGAGACGCAGTTGCTTAAGTACCTCAGGCCTTGATTATTAACATTGTTAAAATTATTTCATAATACATGTAATGTTAATAATGGAGTTTGCCATGTAGATTATGACAGCATCAAATGAATATTTAATCATGAAATACACCTGTAAGAAAGAGGAGTTTCCACCCCACTTTGAACAGAAGATACGCACATTGGATATAGTGCAAACTTGTCCCTTTTCTGCAATTTGCCTTTATTGTTAACTTATTCAACAATCAAACATAACATCAGTTTAAGCTTTCATCCCCATATTAGCTGTCCCTAAGGTTTCTCCCTGCAGGGCTGCTTCTGTCCCAGCCTCTAATTCCCTCTGCACCAAAGACAAATACTCAAACCCCTATTGTACACCTAGTGTGGAACTAATTGAACATGCCTGATCCAAGTTCATAGTAACTCATCAAAATTATCTCTATGCGGGATTCAAGCATTAGAATGACTCCACAGAAGAGTTCACAATCCCCATAGTGGGTCCTAAATGGGGTGACCAGATGTCCTGATTTTATAGGGACAGTCCAGATATTTGCGACTTTTTCTTATATAGGCACCTATTGCCCCCCACCCCCTGTCCCAATTTTTTACATTTGCTATCTGGTCATGCTAGTCCTAAATATCCACCATCCTTCTACAATATCATAATATGAAATCTGAGAAGTCCGTTACCAGACAGCATGAAGACTAAACAACATCTGGGAGGAAGTTGTTGCATGCACCCTGGAAGGACACCACAGTGTTTTCTTCTAAAGCATTGATCTGTTTCAGAGGCTCAAGCTAAATAGCCATAACAGAAATTCCAGTAGAATACATTACAGTCTTCATCTGGTCTTTATGATCTCTACTGACCTTTGTTGGTTCCTACTGAAGTTCCAGTAGGAGTTCAGATACCTGAGCGATGAGAAAGGTGCAAATGTCTAGCGAGAAAGATAAATACACACAGGAATCAGTAACCCTGCAGTGGGGTATTCCTGCCTTTTAAGCCCAGAGGGGGCTAGATGACCCTGTGCCAGGAATATGGGCACAAATGAAGGTCTAGGAAGTGGCTGAAGCCAGAGCAAGAAGAGAGGAAGTAGCCCCAGGGAATTAGTGGTTCAGGGGGTAAAACTCAGCCCACTGTCTTTTTAAGGGTTCAGGACCAGGAGCCCTGTGGTGTAGGATAGGGCAAGGCTCCCCTCTTTCTCAGTCAACCAGAACAAGCCCTCAGAAGGAGGGCAATATATATGCTGCCTTCTCCTTAGAACAGGGAGATGCTAGTAGTCGGAGGAAATCTATTTGCCTGCTGACCTATACAAAATAAAGGAGCAGAGTGTGAAAGAGGGACCAGCTGGAAAGAAACTGGCTGAGGCCTGCAGCTGGTAGGAATTGCAACCCAGAACCAGTAGAAGGGCTCTAAACTCCTGATACAAGTAGGGAGAGAGAGAGGCTATTTGTATTCTAGTCCATCTCTGGGAGGAGTGCTGTGAATTCCTGAGCCAAGGAAAGAAACAGCTTTTATCCTACTCCTGCTCTTGGAGAGTCCTGTGGACTGCTGATGCAAAGGGGAAAAGGTTGGTTGAGTTATAACCCAGCTCTGAGAGAAGGGCTGGAGAAGGAGGACTCCAGACCCTACTAGAGTGTGGTTGCCAACCCTCCAGGATTGGCCTGGATTCTCCCAGAATTGGCATCAATCTCCCAGTGACTATGAAAGCAATCTGGAAGATTTTAATAGGCTATTTTAAGAAAATATTATGTCATGGGGAATCTCCAAGAATAACTTCAGTCAGAGCTGGCAATCCTATAAGAGAGGGAATTATTTTAATTGTGACCTAGCTCTGGGGGGCAGGCTGTAGACTTGTATTCCTCAGAGAATGGGACTGACAGAGTTATTACCCAGCAGGGACCCAAACCTCCATACTGATGCCTAAAGACTTTGGATCAAGAAGTTTGAAGAAGAAGGAAACTGAGGCAGGGTACCTGCAAAACTACCTCGGGGCTTAAGGCAGTGCACTGGAATCAGTCTTAAGAACTAACAGAACAATAGATCTGTTGTTTGCTGAGTTCCAAAATTTTGTTGCCAGCAGGGCCGGATTAACTCTCCTGTGGGCCCGCAACTATTAGACTTTGTGGGGCCCATGTATACAAGTCTTTTCCCTAATTTAAAACAAAATGATCACAATTATGGCATCAAGGCGATTCATCCTATACTAAACTTGCCTTTTAATTAACATAAAGCCGTTCTGTGGTTACATTTCAGTCTTAAAATGTAGAATATAGTTAATTCAAAATAGCCTACTTCTTACCTTAGAACAGCTGTTATATTAGTTTATTTCTGGGAGGGAGTTTGGGTGCAGGAGGAGGTACTAGGCTGGGGCAGAGTGTTGGGGTGCAGGAGAGGTAAAGGCTCTGGGAGCGAGTTTGGTACAGGAGGGGATTCTGACCTGGGGCAGGGGTTAGGGTGCAGGGGTGTGTGTGTGTGTGTGGTGTAAGCTCCAGTGGGGAGGTGCTTACCACAGGTGACAAAGTGTCCTTTCTCCCACCTATATATTAACAGATTCAACATCTTAGATCAACAGTCCACTAAGGTGTGAGAGTTCAAATGTTATGCAGCTCTGAGCTTCCCCTCCAAACACATCCTCTAACAAAACCACAGAAAACAGACTTGAGGTTTCTGGCCTTATGTAACTTGATGTTCCACAATCTAGTCACACAAAACCTGTATTTCTTTGCTGCATGTGAAAGCTAGGGAGATTGAACAGAGCCTTTTCAGAGCTCACAAGCTGAGACTGTCTACCTTGGTCAACATAACTAATTCATAAGCATCACAGTTGTTCTCAGAAACCTTTGGAAAAAGAGGGTTTTACCCTATCCTTTAGTGTAGTGCATTTTCTGGCTGGATACCTGTAATTTATTTCTGTGTACATAAGGGGTTTCCCCTTGGGATTTTACTGTGGGATAATTTCTATATTTCTCCTCCCCTGTTGTTGCACTTCCAGGTACTTAGGTGGGGCTCTAGATACATTAATAAAAGAAAAAGAGCCAGGTGACTGGTTTTCGATGGGAAGGCCCAGTCGAAAGGGACCCTGGTGGCTCCAGTCTGGTCGGTGACACAGCGGGGGCTCAGTGGTAAGGCAGGCTCCCTGCCTGCCCTAGCTCCGTGCGGCTCGCGGAAGCGACCACAGGTCCCTGCAGCCCCTAGATGCATGGGCACCCAGGGAGGCTCTGCGCGCTCTCCCTACCCTGAGTGCCGATTCTGCAGCTCCCATTGGCCGGGACACATGACCAATAAGAGCTGCGGTGGCGGCGCCTGAGCCTGCTGCTGCTAAAGTTACAGGAAAACCATTAAAATGGCTTGACTGAAACAGGGTCAGCAGCACCCTAGTTTCTGTGTGTTAGGCCAACTTTTCAAAGGTGCAATTCCTGGCACAGGTGCACACTCAGGTGGTTGTGGTTATTAAGCAGGCGGGGGTTGTGCAGGTGAGGGCTGGCAGCGTGAGAACCTTTGGAGAGATGGAAAACCCCTGGCACAGAAGCCGCTGGGCCATGTAGATTTCCTCACCTCGCCCCCGTAAGTTGTCAGGAGGGACCTACAACTACATTTCCCAGGGGCCCCTGCAGGAAAGCCCCAGTCGCTCCAATCCCCCCCCCCACGCCATAATGGCAGATTGGCGCATGCGCAGGCGTCCGTGCCGCGTGTGTTTTACGCCCCCCACCACCTCGCGCCTCGGTGGAACCGCATATGCGTACCAACCACCCCCTGTTACAGTTACGCATGCGCCAGATAGCTCCCGCACCCCCCACCCACAAGCCCCGGAGTTGTGATGCGCGCGCACAATCTTGCCCTTCCCCGCCCTCCCTTCTAGGGCGCCTGCCCGGAAGGCTGCGGCGCGAGACTCCGTTGCTGCCGGCTTTGGGCTTTGCCCCGTGCAGTTGCATCGGCAGTGAGAGCGCAGCGCGCGAGAGGTAACGGCCGGGCGCAATGCCCCCCCCCCCGGTAGGTGCGCCCCTGGGCTCGCGAGCGGCGGGATACGCGATAAAGGGGCGGGGTTTGCCGAGGGGACAAGGCGAGCGGGGGTTAGAGAGGAACCCGCGGAGAACTCCGGGGGCGTAGTGGCGGGAGGGGATCAGGAGATGGGGAACGGGGCTTGTGGGGCGGCGGCGGCGGCGGCGGCGGCGGCGGGGGGGTGGCTGGCTGAGGTTGTGCATCTTTGTAAAATTATTTTCTTACGCAGCTGCAGGCTACGCATTTGCCTGTTGTGACAGAGCAAACCCCACATTTTGACATGGGGGGGGGTTAATACGTTATTTTCATGCATAATAACATGTAGCACTTTACAAGACTTCACATGTTCCACGTTATCACTCAATTTGAACGTTCAAAATATTTATCTAGTCAACTCATTTCTCATAGACATGAAACAACTTCTTCCTCTTTCTGGAAAGAATCTGGTTGTAATGCAAATACTGTGGTAATAAAATACTATAGTAATGTAACATGTTATGAATGCGCTAATTAGAGCTGAACTGCTGGCCTCAAATTGCTGCTGCCCCTTGGTTACAGGGCTAAATACTGTATTACCCCTGCTAAGCCAGACCAAGATCCAGGGCACAATTTTTCTAAGTACTGTAAAGGCACGTAGAGAGTCTGCCCTGAAGGGTTTACAAGCCAAGTAGGGTCTCAAGTATTAAACAAAAAGTGCTCTCCTTTCCCCTCTCACTTGTGGAAATAAACATTAAGAAGTTGTAGAAGCATTTCATTTTGTGTGTGTGTGTGTGTGTGTGCGGGGGTGTAATTTAGCACGGAAAAGCTAAATCAGAAATAATACAAACTTTTCTTTCCACATGCTTAAGTTAGTAGTCATTTTTATATGTTTGAGTATTGAATTCCACAGTCCTGGTCTGGTTCCTGTGAACACTGTCTACTGCTTCCCTGGTCAACAGTTTTTATACAGTATAGACGCTCCCCGGGTTATGCAAACCCGCACATACGGAAAAAGTTCCATAAGATAGAAATAGGAGTGTGTGGTGGTGGGGTTTTTTTTGTTTTGTTTTGTTTTGTTTTTTTGCACGTAATGGTCAGGTATACGTTTCTGACTTACGCAAAATTTGAGTTACGCAAGGCGTTCCGGAACAGAACGCTTGTGCAAGTCGGGGACCATCTGTATAGCAGGTGTGACGGGTCATGGTTATGAAGAGAGACATAGTCTTATGTAACTAGGGCCAATTGCATGGTGGTCTTGGAATATGAAGACACAGTTCTAATTGGATTCTGGATTTAATATGGAGACAGTGCAGCGCATGCAGCACAGAGGTGATGTACCTATAGTGATCTGTATTAGTCAGCATTCTGTATTGGCTAAAGCTTTCTTGGAAGTATGTTACATTCATAGATCTGAGTTGTAGTAATGGAGCGTTAGTCATGATTGCATGGATTATTGTGTCTAAATCCAACAGGATGGTGTGCAGTTTTCTAGCTCACTGAAGATTTAGAATAACAGGTCTAATCACTCAAGCATAACAGAATCTCTACATACCAAAACTAATGTATCCAGCCAGTAATTCAAATCAGTACAAAATACCCCTTCACATCCATAATCTCAGCTTTCCCCAAAAGCCCTACTGATTAGATGGAGTTATTCCCAATGATAATTCTTCACAGCAAGAGAGAGGTCTGGAGTTGAATGGAACACTTCATCCTATGTTGTCTCACTACCTCCCTTACTAACTTCATGTAGGTGTTTGAATATGGTAGAGAACATGATTGTTCATCTTCTTCCAGAATCCAAAAAGGTTCAAACATGAGTCTCTGGGTTCAGTCTAAGAGGAAGAATTTGAGTTGTTTCAGATTATTTCCATTAATCCCTGGAAGCTCTTTGAGAGGCAAGAGAATTTGATGATTGTTGGTATCAAATGCAGAGGGGTCCAAGAAGATGAGAATGGATGGCCTGATCTTGACAGTGGACTGGAAGAGGTTATTGGCTAGAGCGCACAGTGCTCTTTCTGCACCATGCCTTGACAGAGATCCAGGATGCATTAGGAATCAGTTTTTGTTTTCTCAGTTAGCTGGCGTATAAAGGGAACTTTAATGCTGGATGCTCACTGTTGTCAAGTGATAGTTTCTTGAATAATGGTCAGGCTATTGTGCATGTGTTTGTGCGTGTGCCATAGGTAGGGCCCTACGAAATTCACAGCCATGAAAAATGCATCATGGATTGAAATCTGGTTTTTATGTGCTTTTACTCTATACTATACAGATTTTATGGGGGAGACCAGTGTTTCTTAAATTCGGAGTCCTGACCCAAAAGGGAATTGCGGGGGTGGAGTTCACAAGGTTCTTTTAGGGGGGTCACGGTACAGGTATTGCCACTCTTACTTCTGCGCTGCCTTCAGAGCTGGGTGGCCAGTGAGTGGCGGCTCTGAAGGCAGCGCCGTGCCAGCAGCAGCACAGAAGTAAGGGTGGCTGGCGGGGCACTGCCTTCAGAGCTGGGCACCTGGCCAACAGCTGCCATTCTCTGGCTACCCAGCTCTGAAGGCAGTGCAGAAGTAAGGGTGGCAATACCACAACCCCCCCTACAATAACCTTACAACCCCCACCTCCACCCCAACTCCCTTTTGGATCAGGACCCCTGCAATTACAACACTGTGAAGTTTCAGATTTAAATAGCTGAAATCATGAAATTTATTATTTTAAAAATCCTATGACCATGAAATTGACCAAAATGGACCATGAATCTGGTAGGGTCCTATCGGTAGGATGGGAGGCAAGATTCTCTGAAAGACGACATTTTCAGCTCTCCTCCTCCTTTTGTAGGGACCTTAGATTATCTGCACCTTTACCAGCCAGGAAAGCAGATGCTGGCGGCAGCCCCAATTGCTGTTTGTCCTTGGATTGCTATTTTGTGAATGGCTTGAATTTTTGGAAGGCGGGATTTTCTGATTCTGTGCTCAGTTTAACTTTCCTGGTGTCCATGAGACTGTCCTCAATATTTGTGATCTCTGAAATAAATTACTTATTTCAACCTACAGATATGAAAGACGTGTCCACAGCTGTAGGGGCTCTGATTATGTATAATAAAAATCCAAATAGAATTAGCTACCTAGAAGCTTAAGTGAATACTGGTGCACTGGGGATTCTTACTGACTTGTTAGCTAATTAAATACTCTATCACAATCATATCCTCAGTCCTTCTCCAAAGCCCTAGCAAATAGATGATAGAAGTAATTCCTCACTGCAAGAAAGGTTTTGAGGTTGGGTGGAAGTTGTCCGTGTTTATGAAGAGGTTTTATGGCTGAAAAAGTTTTGCAGGCATGTCTTTATAGCCCCTAAGCCAGGGTAAAGAAGTAGGTTCCTTTTGGTGCCTTCACAGTTGTGGCACAGGATTGTAAAAATTCCTTGTGGAAAAATGAGTCTGTTTCTGACCATGCTTTCCACTACAGATGCACAGATTTTCTTTTTCTTCCTTCCATTCTTGCTTTTTCTGCCAGCAGTTGTCCAAGAACCAAGATATTTGTGTGGGCAGTGGCCTGAGAGAAGGTGTTTGTTTGCAGTAGTCATCTGGGTTTCATTGTATAAAGAGATTAAATGTCCTTGGGCCATGCCAAATATATGGACACTTTTTTTTCTTTTACATTGTCTTATTAACCATAATGAACAAAACGGTATTTCACAAATTCTGTTACATACACAGCTTCCTTTATATTGACTGCACCCTAGCTTGTTTTCATGTTGAGGAGTCTTAATCTGTATTCTGCAAGAAAGTAAAGTGCTTCTCTTCTGTATATTTATTGTGAAAAGATTTAGTTGATTAATTCAGTGAGATGCTTATTTATTTTTTTGTTTAACTGTATGGGTTTCTTTGTATAAATCCAGCCACAAAATCTAATGCTTCTGGGGCTCGTAGAATGACAGTTCTTTTCTCAGGATTAATTCACTTATTTCAAGCCCAGAATCAAGCAAAAAATAATTATTAAAATATACATGTTTTCTTTATGTATAAATAATCTATATCACTTGCTCTGTCCCCCTTCACATTCCCGATTAGCATGGTAACCCTGAGCAGTTTTGCATGGGGCTTATGTAAATCGGTTAACTGTTAATCTAATTTAGTAAAGAAGAGTTTTGAGGTTTACATTAACTTGTTTTTGTATAAGTTATACTTCCTCTTTTTTTGCTCCTGACCTAGCTGTAATCAGAGGATGAACAGTGAACAGCTGCTTCTGCAGCTGATGCCAAGGCTGCTTCTTGGTTGCAATTGAACTAGATAGCTGCATTCCCCTCCTCTTCCTTAATTTTCCCAGGGCATGTATACACTACAAACTGAAATGGACCTTTATTAGGTCAACTTTAGAGCCACCACAATAATTACTGCAGTAGTTCATGTCCACGCTGCCCTCCTGCTGTCATTGGGACGTGTCTTCACCAGGAGTGCTTCCACCAACTTAAGAGGGGCAGTATAAGGGATTGAGAGCCCAGGCTCTCAGCAATGGGCATTTCCCCTTCGGGAGCCCAGGCAGCTGCCCCCCCGGCAGGGAACCTCAGTGCAGCCTTGGCAGGGAGCCCAGGGGTGACAGGGAGCCAGGGCCCCTGGGCAGCTGAGCTCTGAGCTGGGAGCACAGGCAGCAGCCCAGCTGGGGAACCAGCAGCCCAGGTAACAACTGGACTCTAGCTGGAGCCTCCCCAAAGTGACAGCCAGAGCTGTGAGCAGTTTTCTTGTCATGCTGGAGCCATGAAATTGACAAGAATAACAGCCAACAGCCCATGTTAGTAACCCACAGTGTCTACAGGGACATTGCATCGCTCTAACTACACAGACATAAGCCCTATGCCTCTTGTGGAAATGGAGTTAAGTCAGTGCAGTTAGGGCACTTACATCCGGGGGGAGCAAGGCTGTAGTGTGTACTTCAGACTTCAAACTTAAGAAGCATAGTCATTTTGCAGTTCAGAAAATTATACTGATTAAAATAGGCAAGCCCTTTAGGTCTTCAGTGCCAAATATCTTGTGACTAGAATTTTGTTAAAATTCCATTCCATTCAGTACACAGTATCTATAAAATGAACATTAAGAGTTTGCAGTCTAACCCTTAAAGTCAGGAAATACTGGGTTAAGGTTTCACTAGGAACCTTAATTCTGTTCCTCTGTGCTTATGCATTACAATCTAACTACATATTTCTAACATACCATATCATAATCCTTTTTTCCCCGGCACATGTAGCACTTTATATTTCTTTTCCTCTTGTTTAGTTATGCTAATTTCATTGTTCTAGTGGTCCAGCATCTCTCTATTGGCACTCTTTTTTTTTTTTTTTTAAGTATAACAGTTGCACTTTAAGTTTCTTCTCCTTTAGAAACTTTCAAAACTTTGTCTGCTTGTGAAAGATTCCCTCAGACAGTTAGAATAGAAAATACAATTGAAACCAATGTTATTTCTCAGAACAGAAGAAACTTGAGAGTCTCTAATTAGTAAAAGACACAGATCTCTTTTAATGGTAACTTAATAAAGAAAAGTGCATGCGTTGTGGTTTTAGCTTGTAATTTACCCCAGTAGATAACTTTTTTGTTTTAAAGAAATTCTGCTTAGCAGGTACAAAAGCAAGGCTTCTGTCATTAGAAGGTAGTTGACTTTGTTTCCCTTAGTGAAATAATTCAGTCAAGTGTAAGGGAGAAGCTGTAGGGAAATACGTCACTCTATAGTTAACTCATGCTATTGGATCAGTTTCTGATATCCACAGTGAAGCCTTGACAGAATCCCTTGACCTATCCTCTATGAACTTAGCTAGTTCTTTTTTGAACACTGTTATAGTCTTGGCCTTCACAACATCCTCTGGCAAAGAGTTCCACAGGTTGACTGTGCGTTGTGTGAAGAAATACTTACTTTTGTTTGTTTTTAAACCAGCTGCCTATTAATTTCATTTGGTGACCCCTAGTTCTTGTGTTATGAGAAGGAGTAAATAACACTTCCTTATTTACTTTCTCCACACCAGTCTTGTGTTCATTGATACTCTGCGTCCAAAATGAACTGCTTCTGAACTGACAGTAAGCATTTTTTTTCCAAGAACTAAATACATTGAGAAAGAGAACTAGCAAGGCCATTTTCAAGAGTACCATCTGATAAATCCCATATTACAACTTCTACAGCACCACAAATAGGAGAAATTATAGGACTTATTTGCAAAAGCCTCAGCCACTTCAGAAGTGCCAGAAGTATCAGCTGCTCCCTACCAAGATTCCAAAATTTTCAGCTTTCCTGTGACAACTATAATGCAGTAAGACTGTAATCGGCGCACTCATCTCTCGCGAGCGCTCCCTTTGGCCAAGTGTGCGTGCCTGTACTCGCTCCCTCTGTGGTGTGTCTTTGGTGACTGAGCCCTCTGGCTGAGTCACACATAGTCCGTCTGTGTGATGAAAGCAAAGCAAAACCCCTTCCGGGGTATAGGTCCAACAGGGGTCTCTCTCCGTAACATTTCCCACAAGTCGTCCCTGCTCCAGGATAGAGCAGTGCCCCAGGGTTCCCTCCCTGGTGACAAAGTCTTTCCCTCTTAGGGCCTTTCTGGCCGGAGCTCTCCAGATGGGCCACTGCAGTTTAGTTCCCCCTTCTTAAGTGCCTCGATGTCCAGGCCACTTCCCCCAGTGGCTAATGGGGGCTGGGGGAAACCTGGGCCCACCCACTACTCTGGGTCCCAGCCCAGGGACCATGTAGATAGCAGCTTTCCGCTGTGCTCCTTTAGCAAAGTCACACTGCTGCTCTAATTCCCTGGGCTACTTCCCCATGGTCCAGTGCTGTCTTCACACTTACCTCAGGGCCTTGTCCTCATGGAGTCCCCGCAACCAGCTCAGGGGTCCTCTTCACTCTCCCCCGCTTCTGGCAGTACTGCCTCATCTGAGGTCCTGCAGCTCCCTCAGCTAGCCACACACCATCCACACTCCTCCAGCTCTAGCAAGAAACTGGAAATTGGGCCCTGCAGCTCTTCTTATACTGACCTGCTGGGCCCTGATTGGCTGTGTCCCACGCAGCCACTCTAGGCAGCTTGGAGTACCCTCTCCACTGCCCTTTTGTGGGGCAGGGTGTGGCAGGGCCTGATTATGAATTTTGTGCCCTGATGGGGGGGCAGATGGGCACATGGATCCCATCAATTGCCCCCAAACAGTTTGGGAACCCCATGCATGCAAAAGCCATCAATAATGTCCTGATCATTATCAAGCTTTGTAACTTGGTTCAACAGTACCTTTTCCATGGCATGATACACCTGCATGGCCCAAACGGTCGATCTCCCCACACTGGATTGGTTCACTACGGACCAGTAGCATTTGGGGAGGTGGTCAGCTTCCAGATGGCAATTGCAACCCACTTGTCCACAGGTTTTTGGGGCACTGCACATAGTTACACTGGTGCGGTAGCTCCTGAGTTAGTTCAGCACATATCTCAAAAGGTTGCCTTCCCCATCATGACATTCTCTTATCACTGCTGGTCATTCCATGTCTGCACAACAGTCCTTTCCTGCCAATCTACACTGTTTTCCTGAACTCAGAACACTGTGAAGCTGTTCTAGGAACCAGTCCTCTATCAGCTGCTCAGTGTCTTCCTGTTCTTCTTTGTGTCTTGGTTCCAGTGCCACTGAAAATCCTCCTGGTGCTGGAGGAGCTGCTGCCGCCACATCATCTGCTTGGTGGTGCAGAAGGTGAAATCCCAAGCCAAATTAATCTAGCTTTGAATGCTGAAATATAGCCCAAGCAGCCTCTGAGTATTTGAGGTTGCTAGTATAGCAGCACGGAGCATTGCTGCATCTATGCTGGTTGACAGCAATTCAAAAATGGTGCTAGCTCACCCAATCAAGGAGGTATGCTGCAGAGACAGATGAATCATGGATTTTTTTTAAATTAAATGTGAACTAAGTTAGCTCTGAGGTACAGTGGCAATTGGTAATGAGGGACTTCACTCCAACAACAATATCCCTTCTCCTTTTATGAAACAAAGTTGTGACAGATACTTTTCTTCTCCCCCTTCTCTGCAGCCCTGTAAGTCTGGGGTGGGGCAGAGGGAGGGGGAGAAGGTGTATTAACTTAAGTTAAAATTCTAGGGCTTATCTACACACATGTGCTGCGGCAGCACCTCTGTAGTACTTCAGTGAAGATGCTACCCCATTGGGAGGGGTTCTCCCACTGGCATAGATCAGGGGGCTCAAGCGGCCCGCAAGGTTATTTTATGTGAGCTCCTTGCGCCCTCTCACCCCCCGCTCTCCCCCAGTGTTTACCTAGAGCGGCTCCGCCCGACGCGCACCAGGGGCAGGGCAGGCTCCCTTCCTGCCTGCCCTGCCCTGCGCCACTCTGGGAAACGGCCAGAACCTGGGGGAGGAGAGCAGCCCCCAGCAGCTCCCATTGGCCGTGGTTCCCCGTTCCCGGCCAATGGGAGATGCTGGGGGTGGTGCCTGAAGCAACAGCAACACACACACCCCACGTTCCAGCCACTTCCCGGAGTGGCGCGGGGACAGGGTAGGCAGGCAGGGAGCGCCGGGCTAGAGCCCGCCCCCCGAACTCCTTCTGCAGTCGAACCCCCTGCCCTGAGCCCCTTGCCGCACCCTGCACCCCAACCCCCTGCCACACACGCCTCCTGCACCCCAACCCACTGCCCTGAGCCCCTGCCACACCCGTCCTGAACCCCAATCCCCTGCCCTGACCCCCTGCCTCACCCCTCCCCTCTCCTGACCCCACACCCCAACTCCCTGCCCTGAGCCCCCTGCTGCACCCTGACCCCCGCTGCACCTCTCATGCCTCCTGCACCCCACACCCCAACTCCCTGCCCCGAGCCCCTGCCACACCCCACACCCCTCCTGGACCCCCTGGGGGCAGGGAGGGGGTGGAGTTGGGATGGGGATTTCGGGGAAGGGGTTGGAATGGGGGCAGGGAAGGGGTGGGGCATAATGGAAGGGGTGGAGTGGGGGCGGGGCCAAGGGTGGCTGGGGGGAGGTGTCAGTAATGCGGTCCTCAGGCCAATGTACTAGTCCTCATGTGGCCCTCGTGATCATTTGAGTTTGAGACCCCTGGCATAGATAATCAACCTCCCTGAGAGGCAGTTGATGGGAAAATTCTCCTGTCAACCTAGTGCAGTCTACACTGGGATTTAGGTCGGTTTAACATTGTGAATTTTTCACACCCCTGAGCAATGTAGTTATACCAATCTAATTTCCTAGTGTAGACCAGGCTTTAATGTTTCATAGCAGACATAACAAGAACTTTGATTTTTGGGTAGAATTTTCAAAACATTTAAATGACTTGGGAGCCCAGCCCCAGGTCCCTTCTGAAAATGGAACTTAGGAACCTAAGTCATGTAGATGCTTCCGAAACTTCTAGCCCTCACCATTTCCCTTAACTGAGTTTTCATTCACAAATTGAAGTCGGTGCCTAATATTGCTGATATATGTCAATTGTTATCCTCATGTACATACTTGAGTGACACACAAGTTCAAAACATAAAAAACACACTCCTTCCCCCTATCCCAAACACACATTTTTTTCATGATCCTGGATGAGATGTATTGACATCGCATCTAAAATTTCTTTAGTTGTAGAGAACTACATAAGCAATATTGGACACCCTCTCTATTTAAAAGGTTTCAGTGTGGGTCTGAATGAAAACGCAGTCATCCTTGATGAAGCAGGAACAAAGTTTTGTACAGCATCTTCATTTTAATCCCTCAAAGGTCAAGAAAAATGGATTTGGTAAGCTGAGGTTGCTAGATAAGAGCATTAAATTGTTTCTTTCCTTTTATTTTCCACTTCACAGCTTCTAGGTACAAACAAATTTCTAAAATACTTTCAAATTAAAATTTTTTATTTATGAAAAATTGTTAAATACAGAATGTTTTTGATATTTTCATTACACTTAATTTTGACTAAACATACAAAACACATTTTCAGATTGAAATATCTTACTAGGTTTAAATAAAGTCAAATCAATTTTCCCTAGAGAAGATATCCTGTGTTTTTTAAAGATATTATCTGCACAGGATTCTGACTTGTGGGTCTGGTGCTTGCTGTGTGATGGTATCTTCAAAGGAACAGAATTTCTGGTAAGAACTCTGAAAATGCAAATTGGAGTGGCTGGGTCATTACATAAATTGAATTTATTTCCCCATGTTAAGTATCCTCACACCTTTTTGTCAACTGTCTGAAATGGGCCATCTTGATTATCACTACAAAAGTTTTTTTCTCCTGCTGATAATAGCTCATCTTAATTAATTAGCCTCTTAGAGTTGGTATGGCAACTTCCAGCTTTTCATGTTCTCTGTATGTATATATATCTTCTTACTGTATGTTCCATTCTATGCATCTGATAAAGTGGGCTGTAGCCCACGAAAGCTTATTATCAAATAAATTAGTTAGTCTCTAACGTGCCACAAGTACTCCTATTCTTTTTGCGGATACAGATTAACACAGCTGCCACTCTGAAACCTAACATTTGGAGAAGACTATCAGAAGAAAATGTTTAATCTGTTTTTGTTTTATCATTGCACATAGGAAGATGGCGATTCTACTTGACTTTGGACGTTTGGCCTGAGTTCTGATGGAGCTGGATTTTTCTTATGGGAAGTGTTTGAATATTCATGCTGTGAAAGAAGAAAACATCCAATGGCTTCAGAATCTATGACCCCAGAGTCAGCAAAACACTATCAGATAAAAGGGAAAAGGCAGCAGCAGCAGCAAGATAGATCTCTGAACAGTGATGGTGAAGAAGTCTTTGTATTTGAAGCAAATGAAGCTTGGAAGGATTTTCATAGGTCTCTTCTTCACTTCTATGAAGCTGGGGAACTCTGTGATGTTACATTGAAGGTGACAGATAAAACAATTCATTCAATTTTCCCACTACCCACATCTGTTATGTTAATGGTTTGTGAAGCATGCTCTAAAATGTGGTGCAGTTTTAAAAATCTCTTGCAAATTATTACAATCCCCTGATTTTTGGGGTATTGTTTAAGGCTGCTTGTGATTCTGTGAACACTGCTGGCAGCTCAGAAATTTCAGGTTGAGGTGCTGAAAATTAAAAAAAAAAACACTTTATTCCAAGAATCCTAATATTCCTAATTCTCTCCTAAAGAACTAAACAAAACAAGTGACCCATGAGAAATGTGGGAATTTACTACACGGGTGTTAAGCAACATTATTCAGTCACTAGCTACTGTTGCATTGTATCCCTTATTCTTCATCTATACATTATCTATAACTATAAAGTTCTCTGTGATTAGGACCCCTTTTTATATAGCACAAAACAGCATTAAGTGCTTTAGATAAATATTAAGCGTGGTAGATTAAAAGAGATGGTGGGGTAGTTCCACTCCCTAGATAAGAGGCAATGCCCTAGTGAGAACCTTGGCCCCTATGCCACCCTCAGGTGCTCGGTTTTCTGTCAGGATGGTGTTCCTGGATCCTATTTTGGGGACTCCACATTTTCTATAAGCCTCTGCCTAATGGATATCTGATAAATTTGAAACTCTCTCCTCCTGTCCACTTAACTGATGGAAGAGAGAAGGTATAATTCATCCCCATCCAGAGCTTACTATGAAGAGGTGCAGAGGAAAGACATTTCTGCTGCTGTTCTACTCCCACACTCCATTTTGGGGGAAAAGGGATCCGAGGCTGTCCTCTTCTTAATTAATATATTCATTGTCTATTGCCGCTACTGGTAGGAAAGCTAAGAACAGCAGCAGAACGAAAAGACACAATTCTTGACAGTACTTTCGTTGAGTTCTCCAAAGAGTTTACAATCTAAGACAAGGGTAGGCAACTTATGGGATGCGTGCCGAAGGCGGCACGCAAGCTGATTTTCAGTGGCACTCACACTGCCCGCGTCCTGGCCACCGCTCCAGGGGGCTCTACATTTTAATTTAATTTTAAATTAAGCTTCTTAAACGTTTTAAAAACCTTATGTACTTTACATGCAACGATAGTTTAGTTATATATTATAGACTTATAGAAAGAGACCTTCTAAAAATATTAAAATGTATTACTGGCATGCAAAACCTTAAATTAGAGTGACTAAATGAAGACTTGGCAAACCACTTCTGAAAGGTTGCCGACCTCTGAACTAAGACATCTCCTATCCTCAGGATGCTGCCGTAAGAACAACTCATTGTTGGAAGGCAGTATAGTGGCAGATACATACCAACCCTAACTCTCTCCCCATTTTTTATTCTGCTGTCTGAACACCTCCTTCTGGAATAATCTCATTGTTCCGTCCCAATTACCTATCCCCTTTTCTCCTTCTCTCTTCCCCTCCCCCCCTCAATCTGCATATTGTAAATGTTATTTAAAATGTCTTATGCTTACCTCATTATACATTTGTTATCCAATTTTTTCATAGCTTACACATCTACAAAAATGTGATTTGAATTGTATTTTATTGCAGTGGATTGAGTCAATTAAAAAAAATCCAGACAGTTAGCCTGTATCATTTAAGTAGGAGTTTATTTTTAATCACAAGCCAGCTCACCTTAACTGATCTGCAGTGAAGTCATAATCATGTTGAATATCAGTCTATTCTGAAAATGTTTGATATCACAAATTGAGCCATCTAGCTTCACTGCAGATTCAAGAATAACTAAAGCTGTGAGGAAGTCCTGTTGAAATGCAAATAATTAGCCAACTTTGCTAGAACCAATATTTAAAACAATCATATTACAAGTAATTGACATCTGAAATACTGAATTTGGAAGCTTTTTTTTGCCCCAAGATAAACTCCTTAAAAATATCACTCCGTCTGAAAATTGTGTAGCTACTCAGGTTGCAATTTTGTAGCTATTAAGATCACTAACTGACAAAGGATTAAAGAAAAAAACTCTTTAATTTGTTTACTTTATGCATTTGATAGCACTTCCTGTATAATCTGTTTCCCTCTGAATGGTGTTGGGGCATGCCTTTTTCCAGGCTCTGTAAGACAGTGTTATAGTTAAGACCTGAAGCTGCAGTTAACCACCAGTAGGCAGATGTGTGCACAGAGAAGGAAGGGAA
Organism: Mauremys reevesii; assembly: GCF_016161935.1. Taxonomy (NCBI): domain Eukaryota; kingdom Metazoa; phylum Chordata; order Testudines; family Geoemydidae; genus Mauremys; species Mauremys reevesii. Next base: position 20,974,035 of record NC_052627.1, on the reverse strand, counting down.
AGAAAGGCTGGGCCTTTATAGTTAATGTTGTTTTCAGGCCTGCCCAAAGACTAGCTGGAGAGAAGAAAAAAGCCTTTTTTCCTCCAAATTTTAAGTTGCCAATTACCCTTTAATGACATGTGCTCAGAGAATTATCTCACTTTAATCTTACAGTTCCACATGTTTCTTCCATAATGCGATTTCAAGAACAGAGGTAGACTTTTTCCTTTAAGAAAAATGTCCTTGGATTTCTCTTTAGCAGAAGTCCTGGGAATATATTAGGCAGAGGACCACTTATGATGTTTTTGAAGTTTGTGCTGTGCTGTGACTCACTGGTGCATGGTTCTTGCACTGATCATAAATGTATAACCCAGGAATGACAGACTAAGTCAAAGAAGTAAGGGAATAGAGGCTTTTATGTTCAGTACTATAGATTCTAACAACATACAATTTAAATTTATGTGGCCATTCAGTAGAATCTGTAAACGTGTAAATCCCAACTCATAAGGTTAAGTCTGCTTAAGTCAGTGCATAATACTGAGAGAAATCAAATGCTAAATCTGCTAAAACAGTAACAATGAGTTATTTCAACTAATGAAATACTTATACTAACTGATCAAATATCACATTGGGCCATAATTCAGAGGAGCAATTTCTTGACATCATAAATGGTCGCTTCTGGAAACAGCTAGACACTCATTATAGCAATGGGACTTAATCTATCACCCCGGTAGGTACTAACTTGGTTGATGGATTTAACACCATTGACTTAGCACTGTCTGAAGTGGGGGCTAGTTTGACATCGCTAGGTATCTCAGGATATGCCTGTACTGTGGCTGGCCTGTGCTAGCTGACTTGGGTTCCCAGGGCTCAGCCTGTGGGGCTGTTGAACTGCGGCGTAGATGTCCAGGCTCTACGACTCTGCGAGGTGGGAGGGTCCCAGACTTTAGGCTGGAGCTAGAATGTCTACACCGCAATTAAGCAGCCCTGCAGTGGGGAACCCAAGTCAGCTGGCACTGGCCAGGCACTAGTGTCTAATTGCAGTGTAGACATACTCTTAAGGGGTTGATTTTTCACACCCCTGAAGACATAGCTATGCCGATGCAAGTTCCTGATGTAGACCAGTCCTTATACCTTCTGGGATTTTGTATTCTTATCCAGGGTGTGAAATCAGTTCAGCACCTAGTAGCCCAACTGTCCAGGGTAAAAAATACCTACGCTGCCACTCCTCTGTCTAAAAGAGTAAAACGCTTGGATGCCGTGTTTACTGCATTTATTTAACATTGTGTCAATTAACTTTCTATTTAATATGTTTTCAAAAAATGTAACTTACTGTCTTTCTTTGCTATATGTACTTAGAGGATTTTTTTAATCACTTGTCAAGGAGTTTTTAGGGAAGGTCACAAAAATGATTACGGAGTTGCAGGGGGGTTGCAAGGTTATTTTAGGGGAGCTGCCCTTTTGCGCTGCCTTCAGAACTGGATGGCTACAGAGTGGCAGCTGGTGGCCAGGCGCCCAGCTCTGAAGGCGGCGCCCTGCTAGCAGTAGCACAGAAGTAAGGATGGCAGTATCATACCACGGCATCCTTACTTCTGCGCCGCTGCCTTCAGAGCTGGGTGGCTAGAGAGTGATGGATGCTGACTGGGCCCAGCTCTGCAGGCAGCGGCGCAGAAGTAAAGGTGTCAATACCATACCAGGCCATCCTTCTGTGCTGCTGCTGGCGGCGGCTCTGCCTTCAGAGCTTGGCTCTTGGCCAGCAGCCGCCGTTCTCCAGCTGCTCAGCTCTGAAGGCAGTGCCGCTGCCAGCAGTAGTGCAGAAAGGTAGCAACCCGCCCCCCCCCCCCAAAAAAAAACCCTTGCAACCCCCCACCCCCAGCTCCTTTTTGGGTCAAGACCCCTACAATTACAACACGGTGATGTTTCAGATTTAAATAGCTGAAATCATGAAATTTATTCTTTTTAAAAATCCCATGACTGTGAAATTGGCCAAAATGGACCCTGAATTTGGCAGGGCCCTATTTATAATGGTAACTGACTTCAGTGCAATACATTTGTTTATTAAATAAATCAGTGATTTCACAAATGCTGTTAATACTGAACAAGGAATAATTCAATGGACAACTTAGATTTTAGTAAGTTTCTATATTAGACCAAAAGTGTTTTATATCAGAGGCATTTTGCCATTTTAAATGGCCACTGTATTTGTGAAAGTCATTTGTAGACACTTCTGTAACTTCACTTTCAACTAAAGCTAAATATGTGAAATCTACAATAATTTACAACAAAGTGGGCATTAGTTATCTGATGTACAAGAGAAAATATACAAAAACTATGTATGGGGGTGTCTTTTTAGAAATGTACAATCCGCATGTTGTATGTTTTTTAAAAACATGCAAATACTTCATGAATATTTGAATGCATTCTATAAATCCAAATACAGTGTATTTTATGGATATTGGTGTAATATCAGCTTCATATTTACCTGGCATATTTTCAGTGAATTCATATAACAATTTAATGTTGTCATTGATCTGACAGGAGGTAGCATAAATCACAAGCTGTATTTCCTGCCAGGATGTGGTGCTGAACACAAATGTTGGGTCTAGAATTAATAATTTAATACAGTCTTCTGAAAAGGAAACCAGCTAAACAATGATCAGTGCTGAGCTGAAGAATAATACTTTGAAGACTGTATGATTTTGTGGAAATTAGTTTTAAATTGGCTTTTCTGATTACTAAATATAGTATAAAAATAAGGAAATCAATGTGTTTAAGAAAGGAGGGATGTTAGTTGAGAGGCTGAACCATGAACACTGACTAGAAGATTAACTGTTATTTTTGGTAAATCACATTTGACAGCTGTGAAAGGCTTATGTAGCTCTCAAATGTAGTATTAGTGGTACGCCACAAACAGGGCATAGATTGTTCATTTCCCTTGTAGCACATTTTAGCCAATTAAAAACCTGTCTGGAGAATTAAATGTACATTAAGGCTTAAGTTATAAGAGGGGAAACAGTACAGAACTATTTTTTTCCCCTGGTTCATTGACTTGAAAGGATGAAGAACTTTCATTCAAGAAAACTAAAAACACCAATTCACAGTGCTGCAGTGTAACAGTTAAAGACCATATCTTAAGGTTTTCTTTAATTTGTACATGTGATGTCTCAATGAACCAAATGCTTGTGTTGAAACTAAGGTTTGGGTTCACCTTGGACAAACATGGAGAAATGTCTTTTAAAAAGGAGCCATTCTAGTGGTGGCTTACCAGGAAGATACTATGCCTATAACATGGAAAAACATAAATATTTAAGAAATGTGAGCTGTATTTATTATTTTGAGACTGTGGTAGCTTTATAAACTACTTCACCTTTGCTTTCTTCATCTCTGGAGTAAATGGGACTCCTTGAATGGAACTGTAGCTCTGCAGGTCAGAATTGCTCAAATACCGTACTTACTTTCTTATATAGAACTGTTTGTGCTTGCCAGTGCCTGAGGACACTGAGCACAGTATCTCCTCCCTTCTCCCTACAGAAAAAACAGAGCAGAGTTTTCTCCTCCTATCTTGGTAAATAACATTTTAGTTACTGGCTTGGCTGTACAATAGAACAGTAGCGAATGTTATGCTGTCAGGAGAGTAACTTTTATACATTGTGGCTGAGCAATTTTTATACATTGTGGCTCCCCTAAGGTTTGTGTTGATAATGGACAAATTCCTGTACAAAAATAAATCCTCCTTTCAAAACATGTGGAACATTACTCAGCCTCAAACTGCACAAACAGAATACAATTTCTATTGTCATCTAATACAGGGGTTCTCAACCTTTTTCTTTCTGAGCCCTTGCTCCCTCTCCCCTCCAACATGCTGTAAAAACTCCACAACCCACCAGGGCCCCAACAGCTGTTTTTCTGCAAATAAAAGCCAGGGCCGGCATTAGAAGGAAGCAAGCAGGGGAGTTGCCTGTGGACCCATGCCACAGCTTCAGCCGCAGGTGGCGGAGCTCAGGGCCCCGGGCTTCAACCCTGCACAGCGTGGCTGTGTCTTTCTGCAAAGCCCAGCAAGTCTAACACTGGCCCTGCTTGTGGCCCCCAGACTCCTGGTTGAGAACTGCTGCTCTAATACTCCATTTACTTGAACTCAGTTTCAAATTCAGCTCACAGCAAAAAGGTCAGCCTTTTGCAGCAGATTCAAATGTGGCTGTGGTTGGAGGTTTGTCAGGAAGAAGGCTCCTGCTGTGTCTGAGGTTGGCATGGCACAGAAGAGGCAGCAGAGGCCTGGAGGGCCAAGCCCTTTCATTCCTGATGTAAAACTGTCATATTTCCATTGAAGTTAAGAGCTATGACAGTTGGCACCAGTGAAGGATCTGCCCCCTGATATTTTTGAGAGGAGGAAGTAATCCATGGTCCGCTTCCCTATACCCCACACCACACACCTGCTTCTGGAGAAGTTGATACCTGCCTCTTTCCTCAATCTTGTAGTATCCATGAGAGACGGACAAGAAAGTTACTACCATTGCCAGTCTACAGTCTGTATATCTTGTTTTCCTTAGTGTGGCTGCCACTGACCCATACTAGCAAAGACTGTTTATTTCATATGCACTTTAAGTTTGTGTGTAAGCTAAGATAAACCAGTGATCTCCTCTTTAATCCCCAGACTTCTATTTGAATTGTGTTTTCTTAAGGGAATTCCAGTTCTGTGTTATCTTTTAAAAAGGTCCTGTGTGGAGGGAGGTTTATATAATAGGAATAATAGATATTATTGGGGACCTGAACTAGGGATTGGCTGTTGCCTTGTCCTGCTCTTGTGAATTAAAAGGTCAGATGTCTAAACTGAAATCTGGCCTTCTGGTTTTTTATGCAGCTGGTTAAATGACAAAAATAAGCGATTAGAGGAATTCAGTTTTTTACCAAGCATGCACCACATTACATGATAGTCTTGGATTCCAATCTCAGCTATAATTTATATAATTTCTTTAAAGCCAAAAAACCAGAGTTTCCATTTAAACAGTCTTTTTTTTTTTCCCCTGACAGGTTGGTTCAAAGCTAATCTCTTGCCACAAGTTGGTTCTGGCTTGTGTTATCCCTTACTTCAGAGCTATGTTTCTCTCTGAAATGGCTGAGGCAAAACAGACTTTGATTGAGATCAGGGACTTTGATGGAGATGCAATAGAAGATTTGGTGAAGTTTGTCTATTCCTCCCGGCTTACATTGACTGTCGATAATGTCCAGCCTCTCTTATATGCAGCCTGCATTCTTCAGGTGGAGCTAGTAGCAAAAGCTTGCTGTGAATATATGAAACTACACTTTCATCCCTCAAACTGCCTGGCAGTGAGGGCCTTTGCAGAAAGTCACAACCGGATTGACTTGATGGACATGGCTGACCGATATGCTTGTGAACACTTTACTGAAGTGGTGGAATGTGAGGACTTTGTGAGTATGTCACCTCAGCACCTCCATAAACTCTTATCTTCCAGTGATCTGAACATAGAGAATGAGAAGCAGGTTTATAGTGCTGCTATCAAGTGGCTTCTTGCTAATCCACAGCATCATACTTCATGGTTGGATGAAATACTTGCTCAGGTAGGGAAAAGATTGGGGTGTATGCACAGATTGGAGCATATTTTCCTATAACATGCAGAGATGAAGCCATCCATTTTGTTTATAGTAGAAAATATATATAGTAGAAAAAAGAGCATGGAAAACAAAGACAAACAAAAGATGCAAAGTATTTCTTTCCCTGTCAAAACTCATAATTGATTTAGTTTTGTGTTGGATAATCTTTTTCAATTTAATATTCAGCCTTTTTACTAAGCAAGACATTTGCCCCTGGTACAACAATCTGTCACAAATGTATGTTTTCTTCTGCTTAGAATAGAACCAATTCTGATCTGTCCTTGGCTACCAGAAAAGGAAATCACATTCTTTACCAGTTTCTGAAAAGAAAAATTTTACCTTTGTGATTGAACTTCATGCTAATCAGAAATAACACAAACCAGTATCTGTTCTGGAGAGGGAAAGCTTTAAAAATGCATACATAGTCAAATAGAGAACATACAGTCAGCACTACTTAATGCATTTGGCAATATTAAATTTGGGTGGGGTGGGGGAAGGGAAGGGGAGAGGGAATGATCCTCTTCCGTCGCTGGGTTTCAGAGTCCGGGCTCCATCCTGAGCCCAAATGTTTATACTCCTATTTTTAGCCCCGTAGCACAAGCCCCATGAGCCCAAATCAGTTGACACAAGCTCTGAGGTTTGCTGTTGCAGGTCTTTTTGAAGTGTAGACATACCCTTTCATTGCAGCAGGTAAAGGCTTCAGCAGCTTCCCTTGCTGTGCATAACTACAAACCATGATTGTGGATGCAACCTGCTTTTCACTGCTGCATATAGCTACATGTACCCTGCAGGTGTAAACAAGGTCTGAAAGAAGTGTTCCTTCTTTCTCCCCAGAAAGAATAAAGTTTTATTTGAATGGACTTTTATTACTACTTTCACTGAAGGGTGTTTTTTTTTAACTTAAAAGTTACACAACTATACTCCTGACTGCCATATTAGTCATTGGATCTAGGGCTCAACATCAGAGTAGCTGAACTGTGTATATTCCATCAGGTACGTCTGCCTTTGTTGCCCATTTGTTTCCTTATGGGTGTTGTGGCAAAAGAAGAGATAATCAAGCAGAATCTAAAATGTAGAGATTTACTGGATGAAGCAAGAAACTACCACCTTCATCTGAGCAGCAGGGCAGTGCCAGACTTTGAGTATTCCATCCGCACAACACCAAGGAATGAGACTGCTGGTAATTAAATGGGGATCTGATTTTCCTGTGCTGAGGAAGAGTGTTGGGGATCTGTGTAGGGATAGGTAGTGCAGAGTAAATTGATCTAATTAATGTTTCAAGAAGAAGTGTGTAGGTGCAGTGCATGGCTTTTAGCACCAATTTTACTTAAATTCACTTAAAATACTAGTTTAACTAGATTAAATATAAATATTCAAGGCAAGGCTTGCAGAAAGTATATTAATGTGCTAGAAACTGTACAGGAAACCAAAGATACTCAAGCCCTACAAAGTTTACTTTGTGGGGGAGAAAAACATATAGCTCCTTTTGAACAATTAATTGACCCCAAAGTGGTGAGTTGCCTTTTACAAAGTGCTCTGAGTTATGCAGATTAGACTGCAAAATCTGATCTAGAAATCCAATTAGATGTAATAGAAGAAATATGGTTATCGCCCCAGTCAAATAACTGAAGTGACTAAAGTCTCATTATGTTTTTGGAGGCTGAGATTAGCAGTCTGTGTAATAACACTGACAGTCACATTTTGCATGCTAAAATTGCATGGTTCTTGCCAGATGAAAGGTGAGGTCATTGCCACAAATGCAGAAGTGTAGCTGTATTGAACGTGACCCAAGAAGGAAGAGAAAAAAGGGCTCGTCGTCAGTTAATTTTGTAATGCTAATCCATTCTCAGTAAAAATATTGCCCATGTTTTGTTGGCTGATCATTCAGAGACCAATATTTACTCTTTATATGTTCTCCTTCAGGTGTGTTATTTTGTGTTGGTGGTCGAGGTGGATCAGGTGACCCATTTCGCAGCATTGAATGCTACTCTATAAACAAAAACAACTGGTTCTTTGGTCCTGAAATGAACAGCAGGAGAAGACATGTGGGTGTAATCTCTGTGGGAGGTTAGTAACAACATAACCTTGTACCAATGTCATTTTTTTTTCTTTTGCAGTAACTTAATTATTCAGTTATTTTACCCACCATACTAAACAATAAGAAAAGCCTGTCCTGTATCATGGCTAAATTACTTGATGCGTTTCAGTTTACTAAAGAGCTATTTTTCAGGTCTGAAAACATTCCTGTGTTGTTATAGCACCAATCTGAGAACACATTTGTTGCAGTGAGACCACTGCTCACTGTCGACAGCCTGTGGCTCATTACATATAGTAGTGTATGGTTTCATTTTTCTTTTTTCTCAGAGAAGCATAGTGTGAGCATATAACTGTAAGCCAGTTTTCCTGAGTTCTGAAAATGACTTCCTTGCATTTGGGCAAATCAAGTAGCCCATAATTTTCCAAGACTGCCACTAGTTTTGGTAACTCAAGAGTGCTCAGCTTGATACTTAGAGCCAAGTTTCCAGAGCTGCTGAGAATCCACAACTGTTGAGTAACCCCATATGTTACGTTCCTGCAACAGAATCAGTAGAAAACAGTTTTTCAGATAGCATACATTGCTTTGTGCCTCCAAATAAGTTTGGTATTTTGTTTAGAGGCTGAAAAATTCAGCCACCTTGTGGCACGTTGTTTTTAATATGAAAAGGGAAGACCTCAGATTAAGATGTTAAAATGTCCTATAAAAACAGCTGTTAATGTAAATCTCTGACATAGTCTGTGTATATTCTTATGACAGATTCTTAACCTTCAAATACAATTCTTGCAATTGAAAAGTGTGCTGCTATTTTGGAAATAGGATTGTGCCTGTATGTTTCACACTGTTTGTGGTGATCTTGTGTATCTGGAAACCAAAGTGTTGCCTACCAAATCAAAATGCTTCTCTATTCTTCAGGTAAAGTCTATGCAGTAGGTGGGCATGATGGAAATGAACATTTAGGCAGCATGGAAATGTTTGATCCTGTCACTAATAAGTGGATGATGAAAGCATCAATGAACACCAAGAGGTAAATCTCCCTTAAACAAAAAAGGAGCAAATAATTATTTTAGAAAATAATCTAGAAGTTATTGCGGTCTAGGTTTTTATCCGCCCCTTTGTACATACCATTTAAAAAAAAAAAAATTCTTAGGGTTGAAACAGGCTCAGCTCAGTTGGGGGACTCAGACAGTTCTTAGGTTTTTGGTTGTTCTGGATTTACGAATACAAGCTGGTTGCTCTTGTGGTCAGCTGCTGCCTATTTTCTTTTGCTTGGGCATGGGTTTGAAATTGACAAAAATCTTGTTTGATATTATTGCCAATTTTAATCTTTCACTAGCTATAGAAAAGATCACCTTTGATCATTACTTGCGTACACATTCTGTATTGATTATGTCCTGTATAACAGTATACCAAGATTTCAACGCAGGGTTGTGTTGTGGAGTATTCATAATGCTATTTGCCCTCCAACCCCCAAAAAAATCATTAACACTTATTTGTATATTCCTACTGGAATAGTGTAACACTTTAAAGTGCAGACAGGCAAAAATAAAGTGTGCCTTAGTGTGTAATGAAATGAATCTCATATGCACATTAGAGCATTACTGGCAATGTAAAATGTATAATGTTCCTTTACATCAGTCTCCAAGTACTGTATTGTTTGTAAACTTAGAAAAAGCAGATTGGATTTCCCTAATTACTTCGTAGTTGTAACATTGGATCAAGGGAAATGTTATCAGACATGCTACCCAAAAAGCAGACTGCAAATAAAATGTGCATAAAGATAAAATATTTAGTAATTTTTTTCATATAAATCTCTCCCTGCTAGTTGCAACTAGCTTACTTTCACTTCCTCAGCATACTTCTTTTGGTTTTCTGAGTTAACTGTGGATAAAAATACCTAAATGTTCTGGTGTAGGAGTCTGACTAAGAGTGCATATTGCTTTTTGAGAAAGACATGCAGAAGCCACAAGCTTAATTAGATATAAAACTGCTATTTTACACTTATTTCAGTGAGAATTTTTCAAACTGCTTTAACTGAGGTTTGTTTTTCTTACTGTATCTCTATTAAAAAACACCATCCATAGTTTTACTTTAAACCTCCATAACCTGTTGCAGTCTAAAGAACATATTTTTTCTAAAAAAATTTAAGACTTCTATAAGAAGCTTACACTTAATGGGTGGAGTGAAGTACTGGGGCATGTCTGAGTCCTGAAACATTCAGCTACTGTGACTTAACCAGTAAAGCACAAAGCCACTTCGAAAGAACCAAGAATCTGGGTCATCAACTTGCTTCTCTGATAGGTAACAGAAAATACTGTTAAGGCTCAGATAAGCTTTTGTGGCACCTCCTGTGAAGCACAGTGGTAAGTGGAGTGGTTACTGTACTGTGTCTTAGCCACTGTGGTGCAACCTCGAGAAGCAGTTGCAAGATCACAGGACCTTCCGTTGTGGGGAGAAAATAATCATTTTCTTCTGTCTTGAGGCACTATCAGTTCCAGTGGTATTTCTCATTTTAAATATAGGGAATCTCTCAAACAAGGAGAATCTTTCAAAATGCAAGTATTGGTCTAAAATAATCAATTTTCATATTACTGACTATCTACATAGTGAAGAACTGTTGCCAGTCAGTTGGATTGGCTACTATACTAAGTTCCTCTATATTTACTATAGGAAATCCCTAGAATGGTGCAACACTTTACATTTTTTCAAAATTTGTATATTGCCTCTTCAGGGAAGGGACTGTCTTCCTGTGTTGGGTATACAGTGTCTAGTGTATTGTGGGTGCTACTGTATGCAAATAAGTACAAAGGTAAAGTTTCATTATCCAAGATATTATCCTAACGGGTAAGTTTAAGGGTAACCACTGTCTACCATCTCTTTAGCCAATTTAAGATCAATTACTTTGTGCATAAATTTAAACTGTATACATCAAGAACTCTCACCTAGACTTTAGATCAGTGTGAAGGTTGATCACATTTAATTTACATACTTATCTGCCCTTCTGTCCTCTTTAGCCACTTACCAAAAAAAAGTGACAGTCAAATTCTGTCAGTGGTTTGATTAGTTCTGTTTGCTTGCACATTAACTGTTTCCTTCACTTCTCCAAAGAATGGGTCAGGTTCTCTGTTCCACTCAGTGCAGCAGAGAAAAGGGGTTGACAGGGAACCAGTTAATATCCCGATTCTCAGCACTGTTCCAGATTGAGGCATCCTGGCTTCTCTTACTTGAACCTGCTCGGGAGTTACAGCGGTCTCTGCTTCCAGGGAGTAAAACAGGAAAGAGAATCTGACTCAAAACATTTTTTGAGTCACTTTTTATCTCACAATTGAACAAAAAAGTTCCATTTCCCCATAAGTGGCAGTGCCTGGATGTTTGTTTGTAACTAGAAATTCCAAATCTGCTTTCTGTACTCCTGTGTGGCAACAGTTTTGGATTTTAAAGCAAGATGGTGGTTTTAAATAGATCCGTTAGCTTTCATAGGTAACTGTTCTACATGTGACAGTGTAGTTGTCAGACTAGTCGTGATTCAAAAGCCAAGGACAAACTGTAATTCAAGAACGAACCTTTTGGATTTGATCTACTGCATAAGAAAGTAACTGAAAAAAGTGAGGAATAGTGCTGAAGCACTCTACAGCTACACCACAGCAACAGCTAACCTATGATTCATGCAGTTATATACTTACTAACTGGTAGCACAAACTCTTCTGTTCATAGAATCCCATTGCCTTTTTTTTTTTTTTAAACAATAATTTGCTTTACATTGCAGTGGATTAAATCCTAAATATTGCCTTGGTTCCAACATTGGTTTTTGGATTGTGTGATTAGATTGTAGCTGAAAAGATAGCTGCTTGCCATAAATTAAGATCAGCTAGCTTTTCTAGTTAAAATAACACTAATTTACTTGTAGTGGGACTCTGGATGAGGGCAGGGCTCTGTTCTAGGGGATCCTGAGGCAGGTTCAGCCCCTTAGAGTAGGTACATCCTCTGAAAATGAACGACTCTACTTATGAAGCTGCTATTGCACCAACAGTCAAATTGCTACAGTTATTGATCAAATTCATTTCCCTTTTGATTTGCATTACACTTTATTTCCCATATTTTGAAACAGTTGCCAGTCAGAGAAAATTGCACTTGGTCTAACTGTCTTTTCCTAGTACCTTCAAGGATATACTCAAGTGCTGATGCTTTGATTTTATTAGGAGAGGAATTGCTCTAGCCTCCCTTGGTGGACCCATTTATGCCATCGGAGGGTTAGATGACAACACTTGCTTCAGTGATGTGGAGAGATATGACATTGAATCTGATCGATGGAGTGGAGTAGCGTCCATGAATACTCCCAGAGGAGGAGTTGGCTCAGTGGCCCTTGTGGTAAGTTAATGCTTCCTTCTGAGTCAGTATTGAAACAATGCCTTGGCTTGGCATGAGGAGGCATTGTACTAGTGCAGGGGATTCTCTTTCAAATAAGACTTAAAATTGAGGCACTGGCCCCTTATTCATATAAGTACTGTACTGATCCTCTGATCAGTAGATTGGCACTCCCACAACAACCCTTCAGTTATGGCCAAAATGTGACACATTATGTAAAAGAAAAGACAAGGTTATGGATATCATTTTAAGAGTCAGATTTGTCATGGCTGCTGTGTTAAACAGACTGTGCCTGATTCACCACTCACTTCCATCTTTGTTGCATAATGGATGGAATAGTCTACCAAATAGGATTTCTTCACCCACTTGGCCGCAGGTAGCATTTTATACCAACATAAATAACTACATAATGTGCAGAGCATTGGAAAAAGCAGGCCCGCTACAATTTTGTAACAGTTCCAAAGCACTTCACACTTCATAAATACTGAAATAATTTCACTCACCAATGAAATTTAGCCTGCAATATGGCATCTTTATTAACAGTACATAGCAACAGTTGAAGACAGGAAATAAATACTATTTCCAGTTAAGAAAGCAGATGGCTTTAGGTAGGCAAAATGTAACACTGAATGAATGATACAACGTGACACTTGGGAGAAGTGCTAAAATGCAACTTTGAAAACAGTAGGAAAAAAAGTCCATGTATTACTTCAGATATCCCTCATATTCAAACGTTTGGTTTAAAAAAAAAAATACTAGCAGTGCTGGTAAATCAGTCACTGTTTGCCCAGGGGAAAAATAAATGTCTTCCAGGAAGTTGTTTACAGAACAATAGTGGAGAGGTAAATTGTGAAATAAATTTACTTGGCTGTATTTTTAACTTCTTGGTCATGATTGTAATACAAGCATTCTGTGCGGTACAAATATGTGATCCTTGGGATGGACAGCCATTCTAGGATCAGTGTATATTCCTAAACAATCACTGCTCATTTAAAAAAAAAAATCACTGACAAGGAGCTGGGTGATGCAGTGTGATGTTGAATTTTACTACAAAAGTACTATTGACCTTTCATATGAAAGGCCAACTCTGTGCATGAAACGTCTCTGCTCAATCTTCTTTCAGAACTACGTGTATGCTGTTGGTGGCAATGATGGTGTAGCCTCTCTCTCCAGCGTAGAGAGATATGACCCCCATCTGGATAAGTGGATAGAAGTGAAAGAGATGGGTCAACGAAGAGCAGGCAATGGGGTTAGTGAACTCCATGGTTGTTTATATGTTGTAGGTGAGTAGGAGTGTTTCTTTCTAACTGATAGAAGAGATGCTTTGTCCTATAAAAATATGGATTATGCCTGAGAATGAAGCTGTTTCAACATAAAAAATGCTGTTATATAATGTATAGAAAGTTAAAAATCTAAGTGTGTTATAAACTTTTAAGCACCTTCTAGGAGAAGTAAAGATACTCATGCATCTTGGTAGACCAAAAAATTGACCTGCTCTGTCCTGATTCTGGCTCCATCTCTAATCCCTTGCCTTAAAATCAGGTCAGCAGAGGCTGGAATGCTATTGCTATAAATGAGATTCTTTTGGCTGCTGGCAAGATACCCTCTCCAAGGGCTGGCAGCTTTCGGGTGAAAGTCGCAATCTTTTGTCAGTCAGAGCATACTGCAATGCTTATTCCTTTCCACCAGCATTTATAAATAGGCAGGGGTGGGGGAAAGTGTCAGGATGAAGAAGTGGAAGTGTGATATGAGTAAGTTCCATGGGCGTTAGATTTATTCTACTGCGATTAAGATGTATGTGATTTAGCTGGATCTAGGGCAGCTTGAGTCTGAGACTAGGTGGCCTTTGAGCATTAAACAAATCTACGGTGTCCTATTTAATTTTTTCAGTTCAGACACAATGTTTATCCAGTGCTCTAAGCCCCTTGACCAGTCATTAAAGCTAGTCAGTGCTTCCCAGTGGTAGAGATGAGTTGTGCAATTTTCTGTGCATTTCAGAATATACCATGCGCAGTTACAGAATGTGTGCTCACTGGGTTTCCTGGAAATTTAAAAGCAAAGCTTTCATTTAAGACTGTGGTGTGATCTTAATTAATACCAGATTCATTGCAGTGATTTTTACATCTATTCTTTAGAAAATATAGAAGTAGATCATAGTATAATTTCCCCTTTAAAAATAGACCCTGAGACGTGTGTACATATCTCACACCTTTTCATTTGTTCACTGTGCCTGAGTTCAGTAGTTTCTTTAGATTTATAGACTTTATAACTTTTCTTTACTGTTTCACATTGAGTTCTGTTTTCCAAACTATACCTAATTTGTTTAATTGTGCAGGCATACCGTAGAATTGCAATATGAATCACAGAATCATCAACTAAATTAAATTTTACATAATCTTAACTGGCTCTAGTTTTAATCTTTAACTTTGTCAGGGAGATTTTAAAAATGACCTTGCTAACAGATTCTTTATAGCCTTCTCTTTAAAACATAGGATTCCCTCCCCCCCGCTTTTTTTTTTAAAGCCACACCTTTGTAGTGTATACTATTTGGAAGGTGGTAGAAAAGGGTATGTGGTGTAGTTTTAAAGTTGCCATGGCACTTATAGAAGCAATACAACTATGGAAGAAACCCAGCTGAGTAATTCAGTACTGATCAGAGATGCATATGGGGTACAACTTCATGACTGCTTTCAGTTAGTTGACAATATGCTATCATCTGCATGCACCTAAAGCAGATTGCAGCACTTACTGCAATTTTTTTTCTGGCACATTATGAAATGTTGACTAGCTTGAATAGTCTGCAAAAAAACCCAAAAAAACCAGCCAGAACATTCCTTAAGTAGAAAGGACAGGCATGACTACAGGACGGTATGCACGTAAACGTACAGTTGGAGAAACCAAAACATCCAGAAGGCTCAGTAAGTCTCTATGGTATGGATTAACCAAAATAACATGGTGAAATTTGTAGTGCATAGAGATGAGTCTCTGGGTAATTACAGCAGGTGCTGTTGGGATTCCTTTATGGCTTAGTTTCATTGCATATTGACATTTAACTCTTCATGTTTTCCATTTGGTTATTAAGTACTTACGTGCATTAAGTATTTTAATGCACTCTTCTGTGAGTGGGTGTACTCTTTTCTTCCTTTGTCTCTAGAAAAGCCAATGTGCTTGTTCACTGCTTGCTCATTTTCATTCTACATATTGGTATTCTTTATAGAATAGGAAATATTCTCATCAAGAGTAAGTCTAGCCCCATTTTATTCTGAGAATTACTATATGCATGTGCTGAGGAAACAAGCACAAGGACTTTCAACAATCTTTGGGGAGAAGTTAAAGACAAAGAGCAGGAGGTGGTCTTATGATCACTGATGTAACAGCCTAAAATTAAAGCACCTCCCACTTCCTTTAACTTTTACACCTCTGAAAACTTAAGCCACACACTACTACCTAAATATTGATTTTAGTACTTAAGGTCAGGTGGCCATTGTACAGCCAACCAGTTAAGTATTATGCAGCCTAAATACTGGACTCCAGCATTACTAAAATCTCCCTACTAACAAACAGTAACGTAATGTCTTCCTTTGTAGGTGGCTTTGATGACAACTCTCCATTGAGCTCTGTTGAAAGGTTTGATCCTCGCAATAACAAGTGGGAGTATGTAGCAGAACTTACAACCCCCCGGGGTGGAGTTGGCATAGCAACGCTAATGGGTAAAATTTTTGCAGTTGGTGGTCATAATGGCAATGCATACCTGAACACAGTGGAAGCCTTTGATCCAGTGATGAACAGGTAATTCTGAGTTAGATGAAGACAGGTGATGATGGCTTCATGTATACAGTATAGAATCACAGTGGCCTGACAACTGAAGGGTATTTAATACAAATGATAGACATGTCAAATTACCTGAAAGGGTATTTTTAAAAGTGCTGTCTTGTATGGACTAAGTTCATACATCCAACAAAAAATACTTGATCTAGTTACATTAACGGGTACAAATAATTCAGTTTTCTCTAGGAACGAAGTTTAAGTCTAGATTGAGGTTCTAATTATAATGTACTTAGTGATTTCAGATTAGTCTCTACTAGAAAGGAGACCATAATCTCGAACACCATAAATTGGCACTTTAGGCTCAGCCTTCAGTCTCTCCCATGGTGTTTAGCAGTTGTGGGTTAAGCCATATGTCATTAAAAAGGTAACACTTTTGCAACTTTTCATTAGTCTGATTTGACCAATGACCTTAGTGATCACAGCTAGACAAAACTTCAAAAAAGTTTGACATGATTTTATGAAAATTTATCGCCATGGATGGTTCTGCTCTTCATGGAGGCTGTTGTCTTCTATATAAACAGATGGAATTGTTTATCACCTTGAATAAGTAGGAAGGGCACTACTTAACTGCTCTTGTTTTTGGGGGTAAATTTCAATATGTATTTAAGAGTACATACTTACTTTTTCTTAATATGCAGATGAATACATATATTAAAGTGCTCCCCCTATACTGTTGGCTTTTTTTTCCCTCACAAGTTCATACCTCCCATCTCCTCTCTCCTCAGGGCTAGTCCACACTTACCATCCGGGTCGATGTGGTGAGTTCGACTTCTCAGAGTTCGAACTATCGCGTCTGATCTAGACGCGATAGTTCGAACTCCGGAAGCGCCGCGGTCGACTCCGGTACTCCACCACTGCAAACGGCGGTGGTGGAGTCGACGGGGAAGCCGCGGAGTTCGACCCCGCCGCATCTGGACAGGTGAGTAGTTCGAATTAGGGTACTTCGAATTCAGCTACGCTATTCCCGTAGCTGAATTTGCGTACCCTAATTCGAACCCCCTTTTTAGTGTAGACCAGGCCTCAGAGTACTATAAATAAGATCATTAGTGTGAGGCAAAATTGGATTAATCCAATCATCTTATTAGCCTAGTTTCATTACTACTCCCTGCCTTAAGAGTTTATTTTCAATAAGGAGCTAACTGGTAAGGAAATGTCACCTAACTCTTTTTGGCCTCAAAGTGTGGTTGGGTGCAGAAAAGAGGGAAATAATTTATAAGTACAACAGTTCAAGAGTAAGGTGGATGCAATTCTTCAAATTTAAGTAAATGAAAGTTTGAATAAAGTTATGAGTAAATGTAGATTTGTTTTAAAGTAAGTGGTGAAACATTCAAATTAATGTTTTCCCCTTAGATTTATACAATGGAGGCATCATCTTTCCTAGAGAGAATTTACCAACTTTAATTAAGATATGGAGGGGTAGAGTGAACTTTTCAAGGAAAAAACTAACTTATCGCCCCTTGTCTTTCTTGCTTTACCATTTCCTCTAGGTGGGAGCTTGTTGGATCTGTTTCTCACTGCAGAGCGGGAGCAGGTGTAGCTGTGTGCTCTTGTCTTAGTAGTGAGATCCGTGATGTTGGTCAGGGATCCAACAATGTGGTTGATTGTATGTGAACTCAGATTCAAGCCTCGAGCAACTCTCCAGAATTTCAGAAGATCCTGATAAGACTCCAGGATGGAGGGACCTGACTACAACAGCGTGGCTCTGGGGTTTTTAATTATTATTCTAGGCCATAGATAAATACTGAATGACTCTTATGTGTGATAACTTGAATATTAGAACTCAGCTTTTGATAGTTTTCTGAAGCTTATCTGATTTAGAAAAGTCTGGGTAAACATGAAATAAGGACCCTGGTTTTTATTTGAAAGCAGATATCCCCTTAACTTTCTGAAGTTAATTTTTGAATGTACAAAAAATATTTTAGGGGCATTAATCTGGAGCATTCATAATTCAATAAAATATACATAGGTGAGGTTATAGAGTTGCACTTTGAATTGTTGAGCCTTAAACTACTTCCCACTCCCCAAAAAAGCTAAGAAAATTTGATTCTGGGATACATGCTAGAGTATGTTTAATATGTACATTCTGATAAATACAAGAGAGCCTTAAAAAGAGCCCAGTTCTGTAGCACTTTAGACAGGAATAAAGCATCTTAGCGCTGTGAAGGTTAATTTCCCTGTTGTGTACCTGAGGAAACTTAGGTATAGAGGTTCATTACCTGACTGTCAGGGGGCTGAAAAGCAGGTGCTGAGCATCTCTGAAAATCAAATTAGTTGCTCTTGTTACAAAGCTGAGAATAAAATCCAGAGTTCTGGCCTGCTTATGTGGGATTCAGCCTCTGGAACATGTTTCCTCTGTTATGCCTCCAAGGAAACCTATATTAAGAACCACCTCCAATAGGAAACTCCTTAAGAGTGAAAGCATGCGTGTATAATTGTCTTATTTTAATAGAAATGGTCTGTTTAGACACGCAGAGTTTACTGGTCCTTTATTACAAATTACTGGAAACAGGAGTGCACAATAGGGAAGAAATTACAATTTTAGAAAAAAAACCCTTTTTCTAAATAATTTTCAGTGGCTTACATGTTCAGTTTTAGTAATCCAGTGCCATGATGTGAGGTTAGCACCACTTTCAGGAAGAGTACAGACACAAACAGGCTTAATTATCTTGTGGATATTCTAGTCTGAGACCCAGAATGAAACACATCTTCAAATGAAGAATTGCAGCCGTTGGAGTCTAAAGTCTCTTTAAACAAAAGGAAGGTAGTAGCAGCACAAATGAGATACATCCAGGGATTAACAGTCTGTCAGATGCAGTGATAAATTCGAATTAAAAAATAGACCTAAACTGTGCTGTCATTAGACTATTGCCCCACTGAAATACCAAGAACCTATAGTTAAGCCCTTAAGCAGCTGTATTTAGTGTATAATTGTATATAAATATTTATTTAAAAATTGTTTGTAACTTTAAATGTGTTTAGGAACCTCTTTCAGGCTTTTCAAGGTTATTACCTCAACCATTATTTATAACATGGTTCCTGTTGGTAAAACCTGAGACGTCCATAAGAACCTTTTACATCGTGTAGGGGCTTGGCTTTGTCTCAATAGCATGAAGTGGAACCCTCCTATTCAAACTCTCCATTTTGTTGACTGATTTGCAGTTAAACTGCCTTTTTCAATTCAACTTCATTTTTATTATGTATTTTTGTTAAGTCTGACCTTTTGATTTAACGTGACAGGACAGAATTGTTAAAACTTGAATTGCCTCAGTTTTAATGTTTAATAATTTTAAAGAGTGTTCTTCCCTTGGGAGTTAATCTAGTTTCATTTTGGTGTGTAGCTTAATCTATTGGTCAGCACTGGATAATCAAAAATACAATTCCATGTAGTGGCCACCTCAAACATTCATCACTTATTTCCTCTTGGTTGATATTCTACATCAAATTAAAATACCAATGAGGGAGGTATATGGATACTCTTAGAATTTCTTAGAGGGCAAGATCACCTCAGCTGACTTGGCAGAAAACCAAACCAGCAGTGAAGGGAGGAAAGGAAAAGAAAAGACAATACTGCATTGTAGAAAGACTGTTTTGATATACGTGTGGAGAGAGCCTAAAATTCAAGAGCAGCTTCAGTAAAAGACAAAAGGTTTTCACAATCCTGAATTTTCTTGACAAGATCAACAGTTAATTTAGGAAAACCGTACCGTGTTAGCTATTGAAACACCTATAGAGACTATGACTGGGAGGTGGGGTTGGAGCAAAGGATGGGAATGAAAGTCCTATATTTCTTAAAGAAATATTTGTGGGTTATTCTGTATATTCAATACCATACTAGAGAGGCTGCAGCCTCCCAGCGATCCCAAAGCACATCAATCACTGCTTTCGTATTGCACTGCCATGTTTTAGAACTGTTTTGTATTTCCAATTGATTGTAGTCTGGATATTCAGTGGACAAAATGCAGAATGGACTGGTGTGGTTACACTGAAGTATATGGAGGTTGCAATAAAATATATTTGTACTTTAAGCTATTACTCTATTTAATTCCTAGCATAACTGGAACTCCCGCAAGGGATAGATATTAACAGCTGGAAGTATTTATTGGGTTGTTTAGAGCCTTTTTTCCCTCTTCTAGAGCCTGCATCTTTGGGGCCACACCCTTTTTGGCTAAGGAGAGCTGAATGGAGTGCAGCCTGCAGCACCCCCATAACCATTAGGTATCTGTACAACATGAAGTAGTGTTGTTTGCACCAAAGGTGACATCACACCATGGAGACTGAGGCCTGGAGAGGAAGGGTGGCTTTATAGGTCACAGGGGGCCTCTCCACATAACAGCAGCCTCCAAAGCCTAGGGTGTGGGCTGCAGCACTACCACTGTGTACAATCCCTAGCATGCAGGGTAAGGGGGTCCTCAGAAGGTAGCTTTATACCTGTCCTCTGCAGTGCCTGCCTTGTCCTACCCCACAGCCAAACCAGGGCTTTTAGAAATCCATTACATCAATCCAGCCCTCTTACTTAGTGTCAGGAGCTGGAGTACCCAGAAATGCTGTCCACAGAGACCTTCCTGCTGCCACTTTGCTACCAGTTCAGCTAGCACTGGTGCTTTTCAATTTACATCCAACTCTTAGTTTCTGGCTTTTAATAAGCATTAAAACAGGCAGCTACAGGTACTATTTGCAGCTTCACTATTCTCAAAATATACAGATGTCTTTCTATTTTAAATGCATATTTGATTCTGGTTGCTGAAAGGAAGCAGGGAAATAAAGGCAGCTTTTAGTGGAAATGGAAGAAGATTCCACAAAATGATACAGGAACACATTTCTTACCTATTATGGCACTGACTGGAGAAGGTTCAATTAAAGTCAAATGTGGCTGAATTTAAAGAATAAAAAAACAGTTAATTGACAACTAAATCTGTTGGTTTCATAAGAGAACCCTTCATTCCTTATTCTAGCTCATCCATACTTGATTAAGGAAGACAGTTGCGGCATTTCTACTTAATCTACCAGAGGTGAGGATAGCAGAAAACTCAAAACTAAACAGAGCTGAATTAGTCTGGAGCAAGGGATTCTCTCCTCCTGCCCCCAAGCTTTTAAAATTATTTCCATATAGCAATCAGCTGCAGGTTAAAATAATTCTGGATGTTTCGTACGGAGTGTCCCTTTTTAATTTTAATCAAGTCTCATTTCATAATGGTGAATGAACTACAACATCACTGCAGAGGAAGCATTACAGATTCCTTTAAAGAAAAACTACGGCTGCGTATATCCCCATTGTGTGCTTACATTTCAAAGTGAAGCAGACTTGTTAAGGTAGGTGTCTTAGGCCTGGGATATTACACATGTGAATGGTGGGGGTTTGGTGACATTTTTATTCCAGCAGAAGTCAGTGTAGATGTGATACCAGCCCAAAAAAAATAAAAAGCATTTTTGGTAGTATAGCCTCTTTTGTTGGGGGAACTGATGGAAATTATACTAGCAAAAAGTACGTCTACAGTAGAAAGATATGCCAGTGTAGCTACAGTGGCCAACTTTTTCTAGTGCAGGCCTGGCCTTAAAAATATAGCAGTTGAAAATGTGATCATGAAGTAATTGCCCTTTTTACAATTTTGGGGGGAACTAATATTTACTTGGGCCAATTAATGTGTGAGCTTAATGGAACTATTCACCTGCATGAAGGTACTCATGCATGTTTGCAGTAGCCGAGGGGGAGAGGGGGATGTAACTCAAATCTGTTTCACCTTTTTTGCTCTCATATGAGTAAGTACAGAATCATGCCGCAAAACTGGCTTCTCGGACATCTGAACAAGGCAGAAGACAGTGCTGGTGGTTGCTTTGCTGGTGGTTTTTAAATCAGAAAGAAGATTGAGTAGCCTCTAGTGGCAGCAGTTATCTATGACAATTAACATACATTTTGAATAGCAGGATTTGAACATAATGGCATAAGCCTTTAAATATGCATTTTTTTCAAGCCTAGAGGTTTAGTTGCATATACCATATTTTAAACCTTTTCTAGGTGTAAGACTGTCATAAACAGATAGCTATCCCTAGGATTTGGGAAGGACTGTGTCTCAATAAGACAATACCACAAACTTTTAGTTCACTCACTGAACTTACCTCTACCGCACCATTTAAGACAATAGCTGAGAAACATACATTATTTTGGGCCTGGGCTCCTTGCAAAAACAAAACCAGAGAGAAAATTGCCAGACTAACAACAAAACAAAGTCAGTTTTAATTTAAGCAGAGTTACTATAAAAGCTAAGAAGAGAAGCACTTACTGCTGTAGAACCAAATTGCCCCCTCTTTCACAATATGCTGTTTCCAGGCCCCAGACTTATTCCCAAGAAATATTTCTCTCTCTTGAACGCAAAAACAAGGAGTCAGTTTTCAGATATCAACCTGTTATAAGTGACATGACAACTACCAAGAGCACAAAGCTAAACTGCAATTACTTTGCTGAAAAATGCTCTTCAAATCATTCACATAGGATCAAAAGCTAGCTGAATATTGCATCCGACAAAGTGGATATTCACCCATGAAAGCTCATGCTCCAAAACGTCTGTTAGTCTATAAGGTGCCACAGGATTCTTTGCTGTTTTACTGAATATTTACCTTAGCTAATTGACTATAATGCATATACTTTATAATGGATACAGACAAATGTGAGTGCCTAGCAAACAAGATGTACCAGGTAAGGGGGAAAAGATCATTTTAGTCTTAGAGGGATCATAATAGACAAGTCAGAAACAAAGTCAGAGTTTTGCTCCTGTGTAGAGCAAAGCATATGGATGTTAGAATCATAGGGCCAGATTCTCAATTGACGTCAGTGGAGCTATGCCAGTTTGTGCCATCTGAGGATCTAGCGGAACACTTCTATCTTTACCTTTTCATAACTTAATAATTTTACCTGTTTAAATACTTCCTCGTGCTGCTTCCAGGAGACCCAGTGAATACAATAAGATAGGGGACTCCTTTTAACTGCCCTCAGGAGGAAGAAATCACCATCATCAGTACACACCATCTACACAAAGTAGTGAGGGAAAGCAGTAAAGCCAGACCCATGTGTGGAGGAGGACTGGTCCGACATGAAGTCTAGCCAGCATCTAACGCTTCCTGCTCTGAGGACAGCACGACTCATCTGCACTGAATGCAGAGTTTATGCAAGGTTTTGGTCCACCTGCACTGGAAACAGACAGACTCTGGCCCTTTCGAGAGTCAAAAAGAGCTGTAGTCACAAATGGAAAGATGCTGCATGGCCCTGAATAGACTTGGGGATAGATCCTGTAACTGGATCTGCACAGGTGGGGCCCTGCAGCCACAAGGAGCCCCACTGCTCTCAATGGGGCCCCCTACAAGTCCAGTAGTGCACCCACATGCAATAAATTACAGGCGTGGGCCTTGCTGAGTCAGAAGTTCCCATTTTCTAGTAAAACTACACTTCAGTGTAGTGCGGTTTGATTTATGAACACTTGGAGGAACACTTTACAGTTGGCCACCAAAGTCCTCCACATGAATGCACTGGTTGTACTGAAACCCAGTTTAATATTTGAGCTGAAATATCTTAATGTCTTAGTTTTTCTTAATTGTGGTGCAATGCTACAGCAGCCACTTTTGCAGGAACTGTTGCTACTTGGAACATCAGTGCATCAAAATATTTCAATAGGAGTGATTTCATTTAGTTCTTCCCTGGCTGCAAATTGATACAACACAATATAGTCCCACACAAGCTTGAATAATCTTAAGCAAATTGTCACAAATGTACCAACAACAACCTTGTAAAAGTCATTTCACATTGTAATGGGTTACTTACCTTACTAGTTGCTGCCTCAGTTTCCCTCAGGTAGAATAGCCTGCAGTCTCCTCCTAGTGGATGAGTGATTTGCCATCTGGCCAAAACACAGAATCCTTCCCCTTTCGATCACTAACAAAACAACACAGGCAAACAAAACAGCTCTTCTCCCAGTTAATGCAAGGTTGCTCTCCGTGGGCTGAACGGTCTTCACCCATCCCAAACCCCAGGTTTTTATTTACCCTGACAACTCAGGTGTAACTCCATAGTGTGATCAGCCCTTCCCCAGGATTCAGAAGTAATAAATCTGACTTCCCCAGACCCAGTAAATAGTCCTTTGCTCTCACCAAGCTTAATGGATATTTACCTTGATGCTACCGGGTTGAAAGGATTGCTCCCTCCCTTGCTAGAAGCCCCCAAATAAAGACTTGCCTTACCACTGAGCCTCCAGCCCACACCAGTGCTGTCTTGCTTCAGGTCTGTTCCTCCTTGACTCACCCCTCTCACAGGCTCCCTGCAAGTCCGGTCTCCTCACTGGGTTTTTTCCCCCACAGCCTTCCATCACTGCTCTCCGGACAAGAGCTCTTCTCTTGGATTCAGCACCTCCTGCAACTCTCTCACTTGAGACCTCCTTTTATAGTCCTGGTAGTCACATGATGCTTCTCGGTCACTTGATCTCTCCGGGGCTACATCATCTGGGCTCCCTATAGACTACATTTCTCAGCATTCCACTGCGTCACAGGGCTGAGTCCTGTTAACACCCATTCTTAAAGGTGCACATGTTTTCAGATTTCCCTCAATCCTCTGTCCTGTGAACGTACAAAACTATTAAAGTTTAACCAGGTGAAGTTTTCCTTTTTGAATAAAACTTTTGAAGCCACTTCTGTTAGGGATCCTGCAACCCTTTCTGAATATACGGAAGATTAAATTTCTGCTCCAAGATGTATTCAAAAATAATTCTTCACTTTTGCCAGTTCAGGGCACCTCAATGACAACTAGTTAAACTGAAATGCTCAAGAATCTTTCTGTGAATTATTTATGTCCCTATCCTTGAGAAGGGGACCCTGACAGAGCTACCGCAACATGTTTCCATTTTCTCCATTTGATCCTTTCAGACTGGATTACAGTGAATCAATTTTTGAGTCAAGATTCACTATATAAAGTGAAAAAGAATCTGAGGTTCAAGGATTTGATTTGCTCTTAATCAAAAGAAATCCCTATGACAGGGGTAGGCAACCTGCAGCATGCAAGCTGATTTTCAGTGGCACTCACACTGCCCGGGTCCTGGCCACCGGTCTGGGGGGCTCTGCATTTTAATTTTAAATGAAGCTTCTTAAACATTTTTAAAACTGCATTTACTTTACATACAACAATAGTTTAGTTATATATTATAGACTTATAGAGAGAAACCTTCTAAAAATGTATGACTGGCACACGAAACCTTAGAGTGAATAAATGAAAACTCGGCACACCACTTCTGAAAGGTTGCCGACCGCTGCCCTATGATAATGTACATTTTTATGTGTTTATGAAACACTGTTTGGAATGGCCATCCTACTCGCATACGAGGTACAAGAAGCAACAACTCATAAGGTATTCAATGATATGGGATAGATGCATAGCTTTCAAAGCAGAGAGAAATTTACTTACCTAGTAACTATAGTTCCCCTTCAAGATTTGCCTGTCTAAATCCCCACTCTTGGGAAGCTGCTACCCCCAACATGCAAGCTCAGGGTCTTCTATTCAGCGGTACTGTGGTAAGCATTGATTGCAAACTTATCCCTAGTGAGCAACTGCTCCCCTTTCAGTCCCTTATCACCGAGAGTCCACAGTTGATCGCATAGGACTCAGGCCTTGTTGTCAATATGATCTGCTTTATGCCTTGTGCCTCATGTGATTGTGAACAACATGGCACTGACAACTGCATGTGAGCTGGAAGCACAATCCTGAAAGATGTGTGAACTCTTTCAGCCTCAAGACCTCATGGACTGGAATTCTTACTTATGGAAGCAGTTCCTCTTGTCCTGTCAATTGACGCCAGTCTGGAGCATCCTGCAGCGGTGGTGAGGGGTCTTTGATACTGAAGTCTAGTTTGCTTAATGTGCCATACACCTGGCGAAGTCAGAGTTCCTCAGTTTCAGAAGCTGGACAGCCAGGGTGGTACAGAGATCACCGCTGCATTTCATTGGGCTAAAAGGGACTGATAGCTGGACTCAGTGTTAAGGACTCTATGCAGAGACTCCTGCATCGAGTCTCCATCTGCCTGAGAAATGCAGGCCCCTGCTATGACATCAGATATTTCTGAAAGTGAGAGAAACGCACTACAGAGCTGTAAAGCCATTTAATAGCTATGGATGTATTTTATACAAACCCTTCCAGATTTACACTGAAGTGAAACCCTATAGTGAAAAAACAAAAATAATTTGAAACCACCTTAGTCTGTTTTCAATGAGCAGAGGACACTTTTCATGGAAATGGGTAGAGCAGACTGAAGCCTTCAACAGTCACTTGTCTGCGGTAGTAACTCTTAGGGGCAGAGGCTGAGCAATGCCAATCCTATTTTTAAATAGTTCCCACAGATTTAAATTTCTAAAGATGGAATTAAAAGTTTTCAACTGTAAAGAAAAAAAATATTCTATACACTTCTATAGACTCACAAAACAAGACTAACTCTAATGCCCCCTTTGCTATTATTTGGAAAGATATTTCAGGGCTAATTGTCATGCTGCAACACATAACCAGTAGAGGGGGCTGACAAGCCACAACTACAGTAGAACTTCAGCATTACAACCACCAGAGTTACAAACTGACCAGTCAACCACACACCTCATTTGGAACCGGAAGTACACAGTCAGGCAGCAACAGAGATGGGGGAAAAAAAAGGAAAGAAAAAAAAGAAGCAAATATAGCTTTTTACTGTTATGAATTGCTAGCACAGAGAGGGTTTAACAAATCACAAGTGTCATCACTCTTTAGAATAATTGGTGCTGAATCTACTCCACACACAGTCCTATTCGAATTAACTTGTGGACTCTTTGCAGAGTAAGGTACTGCATACAGGATAGCAGAATCTGGTCCTTGATGAATTTTACAAACAGAGTTGAACTAAATCTTGCTCACGAACTGCTCATACATCTAAAATTCAGTTGATTATTGATACTCAGAAGCCTTGGTGAGTACACAGCTAAAATTACAGGCTATTGTTACTATTTCCTGATTGGATGACCTAACTTTTATAAATTATTATAAATTACTTCTGCTTCTACAAATTTTGTTTCTGGATTAAAGGAATCTCTACTGTGAGTTTGAAATGTGCTGTTTGGGAACAATTATATTGGTAGACAAATATTTGCAACAATGAATAACAAAGAGGAACAGGCCAAATCAAAACTCTGGTTTTAATCTGGGAAAACTGTTTAAACAGTTGGTTTTTTTTAATTACAGGTAAAACAAGTTTTAAAAGTCTCAGCAAACAACCATTTCCATAAAATTGGTTTTTCATAATACTGGGATTTAACTAGTCATCCTGTTGGTGACTTCTAAGTAGCAAATTCAGTATCTGGCTTGGTAGCACTGGAAACAAAAGCAAGAAAGGTTTAGGCATCAGCAATACAAACTTTCCCTGATCTGCTCTGCTAACATCTCAAACGGTGATCTAGAAACATCATGTTGATAGGAAAGGGAGAGCAGTTTGGTTTTTCCTTGCCAGTCCCTTTCTGAGGCTGCTAACAAAGAAGCCCATTGTGCTAGAGGTTTGTGTGAGGTGATCATTGTTCCATTAGGAACTGGAGGGAGTGAGATTACTTTCAAATAGGCCTCCAGTCAGTCATCAAATAATAATTCAGTCAATTAACCTGTTCAGCTTGGATTAGAACCAACAACCTGTAACTCTGATACTCCCTGTTGAATGCAGCTTAGTTTTAAAAGTGATTTCAGTCTACATTATTTTGTGCAGACGCTTTCATCTGACGCTTGGCATACAATTTTGCAAACCTAAGTCCTTTATTCTAGATGCTCCATTTTAGTTCTCTTCTGGCTGCATTTGCCACATCTGTATTTGTTTTGTGAACCTTTGTGTGTTCTCTTGGCTGGAACTGGCAAAAGATAGAGCAATGCTAGCCAGGAGATTTAACTTTTATTTGTAGTGTTTTCTTGGCTCTGTCAGCAAGTTCAGTGCTGCTGTCGCTTCTTGACATTTTAAAGAGACTCTTTTTGGCTTCCTAGGTCAGTTTCATCTTCAATCTGTCCTAATAGAAACAAGTATGCAGACAGCCATGGAATTTCTGCCACAAGGGAAGGACTTGGCCTGCCAAAAGGGTGAGCAGAAGCTGTCATGCTTCATCATTTTAAAGTAACAAAAATAAATAGTTGCTCTTTTTCCCCCTTCAACCTGTGTCCAGCAATTTGCTTTCATCTGAACTGGCTTAGACCAGTTTTAAAGATTTTCCACTGGAACCATAACTTGATCTTTTAATTGTTGTGCAGAGCCTACACGAAGGGTTGCTGAAGCCAGTGTTCACATATTGCTGGAGGTCCCCTGGAGGTGTGCTATGGACCAGGGAAGCAAGCAAGCATGCATACTTGTGGCTGGATGTCTTGCTTTCCGAGGTGCCCCTACTAAATCTGGCTATGTACCAGAAGAATTTCTCTAATGCTTATTAAATTAATGGTCCCCAAAAGTAGTGCTCTAAGAAAGAAACTATGCAGTTATAATTGTGCCTGGGTGTAGCAGAGAGACTTGCTTACAATTACATAGCCAGCAAGAAAATGTTTCCATGTCTTCATTTGCTTGATGGATGATGGGTCACTCAGGCCAAGAACCATAAGTAAATTGTCTCCCCTTCCACACACGTTTTGCAAGAGTGGAAAAAAAATAGAACCGTGCACGTCAATGCACCTAATCCAGCACAGGCCACTGGGATGTGCTGGTAAAGCCATGCACTGTCCTGACACAATGTATGTCAGCATGGTGATGGAACAACAGCCAGCTGAATCAAACAGAGCAGATTACAGCCACCCAAATCACTGCACTTAGCAGTGGACCAGAACATCACTCCAGAAAGCTGGCTTCCCCTTTGTCCTCTCCCACCATCACGTTCTGGAAGCAGTTGGCAAATCAGGGGCAGTGCAGGGCTGAATTTCCAGAAAGGAGAGGAAAAGGGAGATATTGCTGCCCAAATAAGCTTTCTTGTAGCTGTGACAGGGCACCACAGCTGCTACCACTTCTTCTGAATCACAACCCACCTTCTCCTCACCTGCAGAGGCCTCTGTGGCTCTGCTCTTGTGTACATCTAGTCTCTCATCTCCTCCACTTCCTGCAAATCCCACTTTGTTCTTCTTCACCCAATTTGGTTTCCGAGCCCTCTTCCATGATACACAGAGGTATGGCACTGAAACAGTGTTAGTTCATGATAATCCCCTAGGCCTGGGATCAGCCCCTTGCTAAGGTAGCAGAAAGCTCCATTCATCTCAGTCTTCAATTAACTACTGAACAGCCATCTTTTCTGCATTCCCTCACCACATTGTGCACATTCTTTCCCTGCCTGTAATGTCTGCTTCCATCTGTGCTTTCAGACTAAGCCCTTCAGGGTAGGGCTCCACTAACATATGCCAAAGCTCCCTCCATCACTGCCTGTAAGAAACTAACCTCTTGGGAAAGGTGTTCACGCTTAAAGGCCACGCCCCATTCTGGGCACACTCTTGCCATGTTTTGTAATGTTTCTATCAGTGCTTTTAAGCCTCTAAACCAGGGGTGGCCAACCTGAGCATGAGAAGGCGCCAGAATTAACCAAAGAGCCACAGTAAGATGACAGCAGCCCCTCATCAGCTCCCCCGCCCCTGCTTCCAGTGCCTCTTGCTCCCTCCCCGCACCTCCCAATCAGCTGTTTTGTGGCATGCAAGAGGCTGGGGGGGGGGGGGAAGGAGCGAGGACACAGCAGGCTCAGGGGAGGGGGCGGGAAGGTGTGGAGTGGGGGCAGGGTCTGTGGCAGAGCCAGGGGTTGAACAGTGAGCACCGCCCAGCACATTGGAAAGTTGGCGCCTGTAGCTCCAGCCCCAGAGTCGGTGCCTATACAAGGAGCCGCATATTAATCTGTGAAGCTCCGAAGCCACAGCTTGGCCACCCCTGCTCTAAATCTTTTGAGATGGGGACCCATTCTAAGTCTGGCACTGATGTTCTATTGTAGAGCTTTGTGTACACATACAGTGCTACGTAAAGTAACTAAACTCCAAAGTACCCACCGGCCTGCTGATCTCCAGGGAATGCTGCCATGCCTATGTTTTCACCCAGGCATTTGAGGAGGGGGAAGCCCTAGGAGTATTGACGTTTAGTTTTTGGTTAAGGGTTAGTTGCTAATTTAGTTGAGACTGTTTTGCTAAGATAACTACCAAAGGTGCTTGAGTAAATGTAACCAGGTGCCTATTTTGCATCTTTTGCTATAAAACTAAATAGACAACAAACATAGCATCAGACCTATTAAGTCAAAGAGAGAGAGAGACAGATACACACACACCCCTTGGGGGTACGGATCCTTTCTGAGGCCCCGACTCAGCAAAACATTTAAGCTCATGGGCCTAGATCCGCCAGGAAATGTAGACACCTACCTCCCATATCCTTAACTTGCACTGAAAACAAGAGGGACTTAAGCATGTACCTTGGTACTTTGCTGAAGTGAGGCCTAAGGGTCTAACCAAACTGAAATATCAAGGGAGTGGGTTAAACATAAATAGTAAATTAAGCAGCAGCAATTTGATACCTGGTCTTGTTATTGGGTGAGATCAAATCACCCCAGTAAAACTTGTCTCTCTGATTATTTTCACGAGTACAACGCCTGCAGCCAAAAGGGGGTTACACAGCACAATCCCATCAACATGAGACAATAATACTTTGCCCGTAGTGCATGAAGTCTCCAACCACAGAGCTCAGCCTCACAATATCCCTATGTGGTAGGGAAGTATCACATAGGAAACTGGAGCACAACGCCGGTGAAAGTGACTTGCTCATGTTCATGAAAACCAATGATTTTTTTCCTAAACATGTTTTATTATCTTTACACGTTCCACCCTGACATCTCTCGTCAAAAGAATTTAAAACACAAATAAATCAAAATTTCCTTTAATATGTTATATATATATATATATAAATTGAGAGAGAGACAGCAATTCATCCTTGATACAGAGAACAACAAACACAAGATCTGTGGCACATTTCTCTGGAGAAATCTTTCACATATTTTTTTCCCTTAATGGATAAACTAAGTTTTATCACAGATCTGGTTTGAGTCTCTTGAAAGGACTGAACAAGGCAGCTAAATCTTATTCACAGAAGCCCCAGAATGCAGTTTCTTTGCTGGAAGTAGTTAAAATACATCAATTCCCCCCTTCTGGTTTTCTTTACACATCTTCCCATAAAAGGCCTCATCTCACAAGGTGCTGAACACCCTCAACTCCCAGTGAAGCCGACAGGTGTTGAAGGAGGCTCAGCACTTTTCAGAATTGGGCTCCACGACCACAGCCGTGCCCCATTACATGTGAAGAACTGCTGATGAGGCGAGATCGTTAAGGACGATCCAACATTGTTACTTTTAAGGAAGACCAGTGTTCCCCAATCATAAACTAGACAATTTACTTTTTAAAACTAAAAACACACACACACACACACACACACAAACAAACATTGAGGGTGATAACACTTGATTTACCCACTAACTCAATGGGGGAGAGGAACACAAAACACAATCACACAGCAACAATCTGGACAGAAAAAGACCGTGTACTTGCCAACTGAGCGGACGTACAGTAGTTTATCAATATGCCATGATTCACTCTCAGCCTGGACCGTTGGCAACATTAATACTGCCTGTGCTATCGTCTTTTAACAAAAGAAAAACACTATTCTTAAGACCTTCACCCCTCTGCCTTCATTCTGAAAATTATATTTCACTACTGAGCATCAGAAGTCCCTAACCCTCAGACTCTCAAGGCATTCTGAAAGAAAACTAGACCGTTCTCTATGTAATTCAAAATAGCTAGCAAAACTACTGAAAACAGCTCAGTTCAGGGAGTTTAATCATAGATTCATAGAATTGGAAGGGACCTCAGGAGATCATCTAGTCCAAAACCCTGCTCAAAGCAGGACCAATCCCCAAATAGATTTTTACCCCAGATTCTTACGTGGCCCCCTCAATGATTGAACTCACAACCCTGGTTTAGCAGGCCAGTGCTCAAACCACTGAGCTATCCCTCGCTCCTACTGGGATTCCTATGGCAAGCAAAAGGTTTACAAACTTGATCATCTTAGAAATACTTTTTGATTATGACAGACCATGCATGGAATCTAAACATTGACAAGAACCAGACATTCCCCCAGTGGACAGACATGCACCTTCAATTTACCAAAAAAATAAATGTATAAAGAGATATCATTTGGGTTGCATTTTTGTTTCTGTTTGCTTATTTAACAAGGTCAAACAACATTGTTGCATTGTTATGAGATGAAATACTGGCCCCAAAGAAAAAGTCAACCTCTGCTTTACTGTACCTTAACAAGACAGATCCATGCAAAACAGGTGGCAATGTGGTGCGGTTAGTATTCATACAGTTCATAGCTTCAGAAAAGCAGATAATATATGAAAACAAATTCAGAAATGCTGTTGCTGGCCCAGGAATACTGTTGATCGATGGTGGTTACTAAAAGTGCAATGGATACAAAGCAAAGGTTGCCAAAAAGATAACGTAGTGTTTGGAGAAAGGTCTGGGGCTCAGAGATTGTATTCAAACTTATTGCAGCTGTTTGGCTTCACAGCCAAAAAGTATTATTGGCCTCCAAAAGGGAATGGGACAAGCAGAGTCAAAGAAGAGAAAAATACAAGTCTTAACTATAAGATGAAGCAAACTCAAAATAAATTCTACACCATTTCATAATTAGGTTGGTCAATAAATACATCAAATACCAAACATTTCTTTAAAATAACCCTCATAACACATTCCCAGGCCAATTTGGCTGGACCCACACTCTCTCTGCAAATAGACTTCTATGCACTGTACATACTTACAGGGTTTGTCCAGTCTACATATTTCATCTTTTGTTTTCAGCTCAGTATGATAATACTAAAGTGCAGGGGAATTCTGGCACTACCATTTTATCCTCTGCTCTGTTTAGTGTAAGACTTCAAACTGGCGAGGGAAATCGAAATGGAGAACCTGAGAATAAGAAATCTCACCACAAGTTAATGAAATAGCATAGTATCAAATTCCCAGTTGGTGTAAATAGGAGCGTTGATTTAATGGAGCTGTGCCTACATACACCTGCTGAGGATCTGGTCCATTGAGTGGAAGGTTGTTTCTCAGAGACTGGTACCTAGTGCTGGCTTTCATGTTCCCATTTCTGGAGTATAAAAGACTACAGGGAGTTATAGTGACGAGCAAAAATTGTTGTGCAAAGAATCAAAATTTCCCCACCTTCATATGCAATATTCTTGGGGGGGTGGGGAATCCTTATAACAAAAATGTACAAGTGCTTTCTCTTGCATTTTACTTAAAGTCTCAAAATGGCTGTTTCCTACCTCATTTGCTATAGGTGATTTCAAAGTTGATCTGCGTCCTTCTTAATCTTCTTATACATTTCCTTTCCTTCACCCCTCCATCCCCACCTTTTTTTCCTTTTCCCCGGTGGAGTTTGATCAATACTTTGTAAAACAATTCTCATTGTGAAACAGGGAGTTGGGGTGGGGCTTTTTTTGGACAACCAGGTTATAAATCATCTATTTCATTCAGTTTAAGTGTCTCCAGGAAGGAGAGATAAGAACATAGCACCCTACCACCTCACCAAAACCAAACCAAACCTACACCATACATCGTAGGAGTGCCAAAACCAAAAGCAATTTTTCACAGGGTCTTTTCTTAGACTACAGAAATCTAAATCAATCTCTGGGCCCAAGTTTAATTCCATAATGCTTGAAACATTAGCTTCAATGAATTCACTCCCAATTACTAACGTGAATGAGAGCAGAATCAGGCTCATTGTGCCTGTGTTGCAATGAAAGTAGTGTAAGCTGCTAACCTGGGCATGAGTGTTTCATATTTTAAATTTTAGCTTTATGGTCCTTTTTTGTTTTCCTACTTCAATAAAAGTCTTGGTCTTTGGGATTTTAAATGTGCAGTGAAAAAATGCATTTCTTAAAAAAATCCTTTATATTTCTATATTTGTAACAGCAACAGATCTCATGAATATTAAACAGGGTTCAGCAGTCACTACATATTACAAACTACATAAAAAAGGGGCCCACCATTAGGAAATATTCTCTTAGGTGTAATGCATGTTGCAAAAATGACCTGAATTCTATCACAGTAGTGCCTACAGATATGCAAAAATCATCCTTCCAAGGAACAATTACATTCTCAACACAACACAGAGAGGGATAGAAAACCCAACACAAACAAGCATAAGGCCACTCAAGAGAAACAAACTCCCATTCTCATTGATTCTGGAGAGAACAGAAATTGAAAATGGAGGAAGCACTCAGACTGAGTGATGACAATCACAACTTTGGGCATCAGGAGACCAAATCTGAGGCGGTCAGAACTCTCCTCTCCACAGTGTTTTATAAATATATTACTACATTACAGTGTGGGTGAGGATTAGAGTGTTGTTTACTCACTGAGTGAACACTGCTTTCTCCCATATCACACCTTGAAACGTGTTCATGGCATTTGCATAGCACACCACAACCACAAATCTGGTCTTCCATTATTGCTCTCAACTGATTTGTTAGACTATTTAAAAAAAGGCCCATACCTTTGCCTCTCAACAGCCATTCACAAACCAGTCAGTATTGGACATTAAAGATCAGATTGCTCAGAGATCTCATGAAATACCCTACATTAGGATGCAGGGCTGATGTCTCCATGTTGTAACGCTCCCGTCTCACAGAATCTTTGGATTTCAGCCACCCGTTCGTTATCCAACAGGAAAGGGCATTAAGTGTTAAATACAGGAGAACTTCAAACAGCATCTTCTAGTACAGCAAGTTACGCTTAAATAAAAATAATTTAGAAACCAAACACTGCCATGCAGAGTGGGAAGGGCAGCTAGCGACTGCCTCTATGACAGGCTGAGAACTTGAGGACTCTCACAGCAACTCAATGAACAGGTTACTTCATTTAATATTTATTTTATTTCCCCACATGAATGAATCAATCAGTTTGGAAATTCCATCACACACAGGGCAGAAAAGGTTATTTACATGATGGAGACGCACCCCAAAATAAATTTAAATGTACAGATTTTATACCTGGAACCAAGGATGACGGGGGAGGGATGGGGACAAGAACAAAACAAACAAAAGCAAAAAAGGACTTTGCCTTTTTAAACAATATTGCAGTCAAACTCTGACTCCGTTACAGAAGAGCTCCATGTCTCCAGTGTGAATGGGGCTTTTGAACTATTAAATAATGGCATCTTAGATATAGAATATTTGACAATTTAAATACATTAATTACTTCTAAATAAATATTGCATGGGAAGGCTGCTGCCTTGCGACTGCTGCCCCCTTCACGCCTCACAGGACTCGCTCTTATCTCCACCTTTTCTTTTTTTGCAATGGCAAATACTATTTCATTTTTTTCTTGCTCCTCCCTAAGGGCCTGGCCCAGGGCCCACTGAAGTCAATGTTGATCTTTCCCTTCACTTCAATGGGCCTCGACCCTGGCTCTAGGCTGAAGATGGGTAGCATTTCTTCCCAGTTACTACTATTTATGGAGTCCCTGCAAAGGGAAATAATAGAATGTAGCTTTCTGATTTGTAGTTTGCTCCCTACTGACTACTCTCCACTTATGGAGCCTGTACTGACTATGGGCGTAATCTTGCTCCCACTGAAGTAAATGGGAGGTTTGCTGCCAGATTCACTGGGAGCAGGGCTGGGCCCCACGTATCACAAGAGGGTTTGGGTCGACATTCTTTTTTAATTGTTCGTAAATAATCCTGTAAGGCAGCGGCTGGCAGCAGCGCCTCTGCATTAAGCGGATCTCCTCTCGACAAGGCCTTTGCCCTTCCACTCCCTTTAGCTAGCTGTCTTGTAGGAATAGCACTATCCAATTAATCAAGTGTTCACAGGTGGGCTTAGGCAGGTCCCTTGGAATCTGGGGTCGACGATCAGAGGGCATTCAGGTGGAGCAGTAAGTCAGAAGCAAAATAGCAGGCCTCAGCACAATTCACAACCGAAGTCCTGCTTCCAGTTGGGCTGGGCCATCTTGTTTAGGAGGGAGAGTCTGTCTGTGTTGGGATGGAAGTGGCTGTCTGAAGGGTGGAGAGGGGGCTGCAGGAGGAATGTATGTATGGGAGTCACACTGAATCTGGGTCCTCATTTATCCTTAAATCTATCCCTAAGAGTCTCCTCTGGCTCCTGCAGAGTCCCATTCTGGTTCCTAAGTCAGGTGGTGGTAATAACCCTTTCTTTCCCCTCCTCCTCACCTGTAACATTAAGGCAAGCTGCACTGCAAGACAAAAATAAGAAGAGGATTTCAATCAGTCTGGAACTCCAGCTTGTTAGTTATACTTGTATCAGATCGCAGGCTCCAAAGTGTGCAGAAGGGCCTTAGTTTTCTATGCCCTTCCCATGCTTCCTGAGAACAAAATTAACATTAATAAACCCCTGGACTGTGTGTGTTTATTTGAATCAGTTATTCCTTCCAAAAGGAATATGCATGTGTATATATATTATTATATATAAACTGGGAGAGAAATATGGAACTTGCTTCCAATGGTTAGGATGGCTTATCCCTGAAATGAACTACGGCTTTAACAAAGTGGTAAGACATGAGGAGGTTTCTGAAGGTTCCGTGCAGCCAGAGGAGAAGAGAGAATGGAATGTTCTTGTGCTTATTTCTCTGTTAATGCAAGAGGTGGGGACTCGTTTTCTCATAAGGCTCTCCAAAGAGGCATGCTTCCCTTCCGCTATCTACATGGGAGCTTTCTTGGGCCTCATGTTGCAAGGGACTGTCCCAGTCGTACACGGGTCAGGGACACGGCTTTAAAAGGAACAGCTTTTGGAAATTCAGACCGCTTGCTTATATTTTATTGAACCCTAAAACCCTCCAACAGGCACCTCGGAGAAGGAGTATTGCTTCATTACAGCACATGTATAGATCTGTTTCTATATGGATACACGGTATGTGCAAATGCTTCCTTTTACAATGGGGAAAAGGGGCCAATTCATTGCAAAGGTTTTCCTTTCTGTAAAATCGATATGCACAATTCATTTGGGCATCAGCATTCCCAGCAGTCTAGCATAAGTCGAGTGCTGGTTGAGAGGACTGGAGAGCTAAGGCACACTATTAGATAGGAGGATGGCAGAAAGCTTTACACAATAGGAATTCTTTGCCATCTAACTGGATATAAAAATATTGTGAATGTATTCTTCAGTGTTACTGTCATCTGCATAATCATATCTTTAAAAACACAACTTATGGTAAAGAAGAGCTGCTTGCAAATCTAACAAGAATAGCTGAATATTCTCATTTGTGTTCCTCTGAAGATAGGTTTTGAGTTGCTGGGCAAAACCTATAGCTTTGCCATGAAATGGGAGTATCTCCCATACGAGGGTTACAAGACTTCAGTGCCAAGCCTGCTCTCAGATATCCACTGAAAAAAATCAATGTGATTGTGTGTGAATATCCAAGGGCAAAAATTTGACCCTTTATTTCCAGGTATAGTGAAAGCAGATACCACTTTATGCAGAAGCAATTCCTCCTGATTTAAAGATCTGCAACTCAGCATAATGTTTGCACAACCACAATGAACCATTCTGACTGTCCCTTACCTTCCCTCTCCTTCATACCTAATCAGCAACAATCTGAGAGGATGCACAGTGACAACTCCCTGCCTTCCTTCCAGAGGAAAACAGCACAATCCTTACGTGCTCCTTAACTTCCCCACTCCAACTGTGTTTGATGTACGAGGCCCAAACTAAGCAATACCACAACTGAAACAGTTTGAGAGTTAATGGTTTGCAGTGTGTGTGTGTGTGTGTGTGTGTGTGTGTGTGTGTGTGTGTGTGTGTGTGTGTGTAAAGAAGAAAAAAAATCAAAGCAATGGTGATCTACTAAGTGAACTTGCAGTGCTGAAGGCAGTGGTTGCAATCAGTTTCAAGAGTATCAGTACAACAGTTGATTTATAAATGCAGTAGGGTATGGTTAGGAAGTGGGCAAGGCAGATTGCTTTGCTGTTTCTAGTTTAACATAATGCTGTTTGGTTCCGTTCAGGTCTTGTCCTCCCCCTGACCTCCCAACTCTGAGGAAGAACAACATACATCATGGATTGCAGCTGTGGTTTGCAAAAACACTTCTCTGAACTTTCTGATGGACATGTGACTGCTGTGGCTTTTGAGATGTTGCATAATAACTTTTGGAGGTGGACTTCCTTCTTGTCGGCACTTCTTCACATGTGATTTTTGTCTTGCTGGTTATTCATTTATAGAAATGTTTACAGACCACCAACACATTGAACCTTTCAGACAGTACATTGCACTTTGTCCTTTTAAAGACAGGCATCATCAACTCTGAGGCCTCCCTTCATCTCTTCAAGGTGGCCAAGTGCCACCCTAGAAACACAGTTCAAAAGTTCTCCAGTGTAGTTAGATCCCTTCCATCTTACTTTATTTTCCCTTCCAGGCGCTTTGTATCCAACGATTCAGCCAGACAGACTGTTTCTGAGGCTTCCAAAGTGCAAAAGAGTTCAAGGCATTAACCACCTTGAGCACCAGTTAAGGCGTATTTGTTTCCAGTCTCAGCCACTGTAAACCCTGCCTAGTGTAGTGTACCAGTTCAGTCATACTACTGTTCAGTGCCAGAGGGCACACTGCTGTACTGAGTTCGGCAAAGAATTCTAGAAAGATGGGAGGGAAAAAGAAAAAAGTGGTTAGTCAGGTTTTACACAGGAGACACATCTGAAGGGAAAAGAGATGCGACAAGAGAAACAGACAATATTTTATAATAAGTAAGTAACATGATTAAACATGCCATTAACGCACAAGAAGTTTCATTCATAAATATTAGTGGTATGTTAAGATGCTTAACACAGGCATAGAAGACACCCAATTTACATGCACACACCACACACACACACCGTACACACACTATACATTACATAAAACAATGCAAGCTATGCGAAAAGAAAATTAAAGTTGCAAAATCAAGCACTTACAAGGTAGGAAATGCCGATTTTCAGTTGCTTATGCAACTTAAGTCGGCTCCCTTGTACCTATGCATTATGATACTGTCTTTAAGTTACATAATCACATGCTATATTTTGCATAGAACGCCTGCCTTAGTCAGTGAATGGGAAGTTGTTCAGTATTTCTTTGTACCCTCTATATTCAATTTGTGGCCTCAGGCCCTGTTTACCAGATACTATCCAAACTCTGCGCTGAATAAAAAAATAATTTCTTCATAGCATTTCTATGGTGGTTCTGGCTTACTATTGGAGTGCTTTATAAATATAATCAATGTATCTTTCCACACCCTCTGAAGTGAGGTGGTGGTATACGCATTTTACACATGGAGAACAGAGGCACAGAGACTAAGGCCAAAATTGCAAAAAGTGTCCTCTAATTTTGGGTCCAACTTGATATGTCTAGGGCTCGGGTTTTCAGAGCACTTAGCATTTTTATACACCTTAAGTTCAAAGCACCGCGCCAACTGATTTAAATTGCAACGATGAGTGCTCGGCTCAGTCACTCTGTGTGGATGGCACACACACAGTCTGGTCAGCAGGTAGGAGCTGTGAGGGGTTGGAGCACGCTGAGTGCACATGGAATCTTCAGAGAATTTAGCTGCCGAACTCTGACAAGTCCCTGCTGAGCACATGCAAACGGATTTTTTTCCCCCGAGAGGCTTGGAAATCAGCCAAATTCAGGTGAATTTTCATAATGACACCCACCCCTGACATCATGGCGACTGACCCCCTGGCCAAATTCCAAGCCTTTGCTCCAAAGCATGAAGGTGCCAAATCTCAACAAAATGGTGGTAAGAATTATTTTTAACATGAAAAAGCTCAATTCTGAGAAATGGCTGAACCCCACTGTATCTGAAACTTTATGAAAAAAATTAACCTGAGGCAGACACCCGGCATGAAAAAGACTTAACAGTTCGAGTTTGGCAAAGTTATAAGCAACTGAACACAGGGAAGTGATAGGCAACCTTCAGTAGAGGCAATGCTATTGGCCTACAGGCATCTTTAAACCCTCAAACTAATCAAGCTTTTCCTCCTACATACAGGGAAGGAAGGAAAATATTGTAACTTCTATATTTAAACTCTTGAGAGGTGCTTAAATACTCAGGTGATGTACTTATGTACTTGTATAGACGTATCATGGTGTACTCTGAGTACCTTCAGAAACCTGATGCACATCTTAATGAATTACCAAAGCACAGCCTGCTCTGTGTTGATGGAATTAGAATATCGATGTATAATTTTTTTTCAATTTAAATCCACCTAACATTTCCTTCCCCTTTAAAAATAGTTAGTAGCAGGAGAATATGGTAAAAGAACGAAATAGGATTCAAGAGTCCTTTTTCACTAATATTTCAAATACCCTTGTCTTTAACTTGACTTTTCTTTAAAAGTTTCATGGAGCTCTCTTACTATATCCCTTTGCCTCCTCTCACCATTTTCATGAGTCTCGCTGTCCTGTCAGTTGTGTTTTGAAGCCCTTCAGCCAGTTTCAACTGTCACTTGTTACTTCAGAAGCTAAATTCTGAAGTTTACAGTATTTACTTTAACATGTACAGAACTTTTAAAAAGTAAAAAGAACAGGAGTACTTGTGGCACCTAAGAGACTAACACATTTATCTGAGCATAAGCTTTCGTGGGCTACAGCCCACTTCTTCGGATGCATGGAATGGAACATATATTGAGGAGATATATATACACGCACAGAGAGCATGAAAAGGCGGGAGTTGCCCTACCAACTCTAAGAGGCCAATGAAGTAAGGGGAAAAAAAAACAAAAAACTTTTGAAGATGGGCGCCGGGTGCATCACCCACCTATGGAGCCGCAGCTGCAAGATGTGGCTCCGCGGATCCAGGCCCCCATCAGGCAATGAGCCTCCAGATTTCTAAGGACAGGCCCCCGGAGGCAACTACTACAATGTTGCCTTCGGCGCTGATCCCATTCAGCACATTGTTGTGTATCTGTGAACAGATTGTGCGAAGCGGGTCCGTCGGAACGTGTATCCGCAGGGTCTTGTCAGTGGAGGTCATGTACAGAGTGCCCAGGGAGTGCCCGACCCCTGTGATCTGGGACTGGTGACCCACGTTTAAGTACCGGATGTGCTGGAAGTGGCTTCCTCGGTTTTCGAAGACAGAGCAGTCCCTGGTTGTCCCCGGCCCACAGCGGCGTCCCCTGGTAGGGCATGGAGAGCAGGTAGGATTCCAGCTGCAGCCTTTGGAGGACGCTGTTGGCCCGTTGGTCGAAGACGACCAGCGTCCGGTCCTCGCTGCCTGAGATGATGAAGTGCTCGTCGGCCACGAGGGACAGGACAGCGCTGGAATGGAGCTTGCGGCTCTTCAACGGGGCCTGGGTGCCTCACGGGTCGTACACTGTCACCTTCTTGTCGTAGGTCCCCGTGACCAGAATGTCGGGCAGGTAGGAGAGACACAGCACGGGAGCTTTCCCACTGATCTCCCCAAACTGCTGCCCGTTGGCCTCTATCTCCCACAGCTTCACTGTGCTGTCCCAGGAGCCTGTTGTCTCTTGAAGCCAGCGACCACACCCAGCCCTTGTGCGTCCTGTTGCGTTCCATGCCCAGGGCTTTCACCAGCACCTTGTCCAGGGACTGGCCTATCTTGATTATCACTTCAAAAGTTTTGTTTTTTTCCCCCTTACTTAATTGGCCTCTTAAGAGTTGGTATGGCAACTCCCACCTTTTCATGCTCTCTGTATATATGTGTGTGTGTGTGTATGTGTATATATATCTATATATATCTATATATCTATATCTATCTCCTCACTATATGTTCCATTCCATGCATCCGAAGAAGTGGGCTGTAGCCCATGAAAGCTTATGCTCAAATAAATTTGTTAGTCTCTAAGGTGCCACAAGTACTCCTGTTCTTTTTGCGGATACAGACTAACACGGCTGCTACTCTGAAACCTTTTAGAAAGTAGCGGACAAAGGATTTTTCACACCCATGTGTCTGTTATTTCTATTCCCCTGTTCTCTGCATCTAATTTACAAAATGGGTGCATGGATCATCATGAGGTGGCAGAGGGGTTTTATGGGAAGTTTAAGCAGAGATTGGACAGTTCCAAAGAAGTCCAGCTGGCCAATCAGAACATGACTATAAATCTGTGACCAAAGCAAGTTCTGAATTAAAATAACCGGAAACTGACAAACATAAGTTCGTGGATAAGAAAACACACAGAAGGGCATATCTTCTGCCGTGCCCGAAAGGAGGAGGGGAGGCCAGAAGAGCCAGTTACAACATCCTGATCCGGGGGATGGTTCTAAGCTGGCCCAGGCATACCTTGGCTGTTCTAAATGACACTGATGGCGCATGGCCCGTTACGCAACCCACCTACTAACTGGGGACCATCGGAGCACACTGAAGACGGCACAGGAGCCAATTATGCCTGTTCTACATCCACTGGGGATTTCCCAGCACTAGGGGACTCGCCTGTGCTTTCTGTTCCTTTCATGCCACCACAGTGGTGTAAAAGGAGGGGAGCTGGGGCCAACACGTGGTCCATTCATTTTATTTTCTCCCCACTCTGCACTCCCATCCCCCCACGTTTAATATCTGAGAAGCCTCCTCCTTTGGCATCAATTTTTTTACCTGGCAGCTCTTAATGGCTCAGTCCTGACACACTCCCTGGCACTATTATACCCTGAACAGACAACATGAATATTTATTGTCTTCCTTTACAGACATCAATTCCCTTGGAAATATTTACTCCACAGAATTATTGGTAACCTTTATTCCCCTTATGTTAAGAGACCATCAGGAAGTGAGTTTTCAGTTTGACCTTACTCTATCCATGGCTCTTCTCTCATAATTATCTACCTGGGGTTATACACAGTGCCTACCTCACGTCCTGGCTTATCACCAATAGAAATACACTGATTTTTACAGCTTAGGTCTTGTGAAGATGTAGTCCATTAGGTAGGAAAAGCTTCACGGCATTAGGGTTTTTCTAACACTCCGTGCTGCCTGCCTGAACATTTTAACTTATATGTCAAGTCCTCCTAGTATTCTAACAAGACACATGGAACTTTCTACTTTTATTCCTTCTTCAAGTTTGCCTTTTGAACACATCCCTGTGCCTTCAATAGCTTGCGTTTCTGGGAAAAAATTACCTCACAAGCCCCATGTTAATGACTGACCATAATCTGAGCTTTTCTTCCTCTCTCGCTATCTGTGCTGAGAGACAGCCGCCATGTCACAGATTTAACCATGATAATGTCTTAGTAAAGAGTGTGACAGAGATTGGGGAATCCTCTTTGCAAGTGCTTGGCATGGAAACAGGAATGATGTTAATAGGGGCCAATGCTCAAGCACTCTTCATGCAGGTTCTTCTATGAGGAGAGGTCAGAGCCACCGTTTTTAATGTAAAAACTAATGAAAACAGGAGCTTAGACAAAAATAAATAAATAAATAAAGCA
Organism: Mauremys reevesii; assembly: GCF_016161935.1. Taxonomy (NCBI): domain Eukaryota; kingdom Metazoa; phylum Chordata; order Testudines; family Geoemydidae; genus Mauremys; species Mauremys reevesii. The sequence goes on along the minus strand of NC_052627.1, from coordinate 20,930,771 downwards.
GAAGTGGCTCTTCATGGACCACAAATCCATAAGCTGAAAAAGTGAGTGAATCTGAAAAGGTTTTACAGGTCACCTTTAAATGGTGAGCTTGATTTTTACCACTTTAAATTCCCCTTTCACTTTATTTTAAACTAATCAATCTTTCTCAGACAACCTTTTAATTAGAACAAACATCACATAGCAGAAGCAAACAGATTATACCAATAACCTGCTCACGTACCATAAACACCTTGGTTTATTTTAATATGGATTATGTTTGGATTAAGAAGTGCCTCTTTAAGGCAGAGTTTGCTGAGGTGTTAGGAATTTAAAAAAAAAAAGGGGGGGGTCTGCAAATAAGCACAATATTAGAAGGAGAAGCCTAGGGCAATAAACCTTACCCTTATTCTTCCTGGCCAATGCATCGGCCTGCTCCCAAATATCATAGGCATAGAGGATATAGGAAGTGATGTTGACATAGGAAAAGGTTATGCTTGGGATATTATGTAGGGTGTTGATTGAAGAACCAATGCCTCCACTGCCACAGTTGCTAGCGTTTGATCCTGGCTGGGAACTCACAGAGCTGGCAGGAGAGGGCATCGGGGAAAGAGGAGAAGGTGTGCCTGTGCTTCTGAGGAAGAAGATGACATCATGAAGCCATAAGGTAACAGGTTAATGACTTGCCACAAAACACCCAGACTTCTGTTTTTATGAGCCACTCACCATCAGACAGAGTTCTGGTGTCAAATACCCATGCTCAGCAAGAGCACTGTGACGTACAAGGCTGAGGACTAAGGTGCGTTCATCACCAAGGCAGGCAAGATAGATAGCACCAACTGCATTACTGTACTTAAAAAGTGAGGCCAAGATTTTCAAAAGTGACTTGGGATTTTGGTTGCTCAATTTAAGACCCCTGATTTTCAAAACATGCTGAGCACCCACTCAAAGTCCCAAGTTGGGTACTCAATCTGTATTCACTTCTGAAAAACTTGGTCTGGTTATTTAAGTGTTTTAGCTAATGAATCCCATTCCATGAAGTCATGATCTCCACATTAAAGAGTTTAGGCTTTTGATGGATATTCAAAATTAGTGTCTCAATCCAAATCACTTTGCATATCTGCATTTGTGCTCATGGAAACTTGAGATAGAACAGATCTATTTGGTCAGCTAGTCCATCCTCCAGAGACTGTGCAAGGTATATTTTCTACTGCTTCACCTAGTCCAGTTTAAATTATCCACATGATGGAGCTTCCACCACTTTCCTTGGGAGACTTTCAGTTTAATTAACCTCACTGTGATAGGCCATGGTAGGAGTGATGGTGCTTTCAGAACCAATATTATAATACATAAGCATTCTTTCAAAATATTTTCAAAGAGGTATGACTGGAATTGCATGCCTAGCTTGCACTTAAGACACTCAATTGCAACAACTGAGTATGCACAAAAGCCTGATTTGTTTACAAGTTGCCAATAGGATGCACACTTGGCCATGTGCGGGCACATATCCCCTATTTGCACATGCAATTGCTTTAACTGCATGCCAGCCTGTTGAAAATCAGGTCCAGCATCAATTTGTAGAAGACAGCTTTTATGTTTCTTTCGCTGCCACATCCACAGTAACTCCGATGCAGACACACAAAGGTAGCAAAAAGCATCAATTATCAGCAAGAAATTTAAAAAAAAGTTTCTGTCAGGGGAATCAACTCACAAGAAAGTGTCAAAACACCAGCTAAAAGCTAATCTAAAATTCAACATGTACTACTGTGAGTAGTACAGCATCTGTATGCACGGACAGGAGGGATGACAGGAGAGGTGGATACATTTACAAATCCCAAGAGGAGGAAAATCCAACATCTGTCCTCTGGATCTATTAACCCAGGACAAAGATTAAAACAATGGGACCTCTACAAACAATAGTTTCTAATGCATTCTCTCTTTCCCTTATTCTTTGATAGGACAATAACGTGTATGACACAGAGTGGGTTTATATTGTCTATAAAATAAAATAAAATAAAATAAAACAAACCTCTCTCTGTAAATTGAAGTGAGGGAAAGAAATAAGATGCAGATAAATATTTTAAGAATGTTATTCCAACCCATAAAACAGGAAGTGATTCAATGCACTCAACCAGGGGGAGGGATAGCTCAGTGGTTTGAGCATTGGCCTGCTAAACCCAGGGTTTTGAGTTCAATCTTTGAAGGGGCCATTTAGGGATCTGGGGGCAAAAATCTGTCTGGGGATTGGTCCTGCTTTGAGCAGGGGGTTGGACTAGATGACCTCCTGAGGTCCCTTCCAACCCTGATATTCTATGAACCTCCTTGCAAAAAAAAAAGTCTGCAATTCAAATGTGTAGGCAAACTGCTTCTGTTAACACACTACGAGAGAGATTTTAATATGCATTTTAAATAATACCTTGCAACACATGGAGAAGGTGCTTGCGTGACTCTGGAAGAATTCTGTAGCAAAAAGGAAAGTCTAGTTAGATTTGGGTTTCACATTGACCTATATTGATCACTTGCAGCTTCTTCCATCTTTCTAATTTGAAACCTATTAAATAATGCAATCAAACCCTACCTTGAAGTGTTCATTGAGGGTTCGGGAATACTTTACTGCAGTGTCTTTTTTGTAACGAAACATTGCCATGTGCAGAATGGATTGGCAGCGCATGCTGTGAACAAAAACCAGGAATCAGTGTCAGAACTTTCAACGCCACTCCAGCAGCAATTCTTCTTGCAGAGCCTGAGGACATATACATCCATTTTACTGCAAATTGAAGAAAGTTTGTGCTTCCTTCCCCATATACCCCAGACAGCCACTGAGAGAGGATCATGTCGGAGAAAAACAGGAACAGTCAGGGAAGTAGATGCACAACTCCTAACAGGTGTTATGGGCCTAATATACCCTGTGCCCAGAGTTGACTTGGGTATGTTCAACCGTGGCTTCAATTACACAGCTCAGAAACCTTGTCAGGCAAATCAGCTTAAGCCTTTACGGATGCTTAAATTACCAGCATATCAAGTGAGATTTAGAACCTTAACCTTACACACATGGCTCCCTACTGATATGCCAGTTCATTTTAAAAGGAGATATTTCAGAGTTCACTCTACTACAAAGTTTCTGCATAAACGTAACTATCAGTTTAGCCCAACCCTCCACCCCTCAGAATGAAAGGTCTTTCAATCTACCAGGTTCAAAAAGAGAATATAAAATGTCGCAACTGGGGGTGGGGAGCTGAGGAAGGTAGCCACATACCACAAAACAGCAAAGATTTTTTCATGTGCAGATGCCGAGGTATCTGAAAAGGATTTTAATGTCATTATAAATCTGTAAGAAAACAAAACAAAACAAAATTAATGACATTCGTCAACAGGGCTAGATTTCCCAATGACAAATACCGCACACCATTTATGGAAAGCCAGCACGATCCACTGGCTCAAATAGTGAATCAGGAGACCTGAGTTCTATTTCCAACTCTGCCTATAACTCACTGTGTGATCCTGAACAAGTCAATTTACTATCTCTCTGTGCCTTAGTTTCCCTACGTGTAAAACAGAGATACTAACACATTCATTTGTGTAAAGCACTAATTAAAGGACTGACCCTGTAATTTTGCCACGGTTAGAAATCCCCTTAACTTTAACAGGTGTTCTGCACATGGATTGGGTTTTATCATAGTTGTTCACCTTACTGAGCTTGGTTCAGAGTGGGCATCCTGAGTCCAATATACAGGAACGTCAAAGTTGGAACGGTAAGTGCATAAGGGCACTTTGGGGAGCAGGACAGAAGGATATAGTCCACTGACATTTTTCCATCTGAACATTTTTGACAAAAAATGGCTTTTTGATCAAAACATTTTAATGGAAAATTTTCATATGGTCAAAAGTTTCCATATTTTCAAGGAAAAAACACTGAAAGCTTTTCAGCAATATATTTTAGGGGTTTTTTTTGGGTCAAACCCAAATTTTAAGAAGAAAATTAGAAAAAAAAATTGAATAAAAAAATTCCCATGAAAAATTGGTCTTTTTCAACCAGTTCTAGAGAAGGAACCTAGAGATCATGTCTGGGAAACATTCACGAAACGCTGACTACGTACGGATTACGTGATAGCCGATATATTTCTGTATGATTCATGCTTCCTTCCGCTTGGGAGGTGATTTACATCCTTCGTAAGCAGAGTTTACTGTAATTGGAAAATCCCCTCTTGCAAAACAGCAGCAAACAAAAAAGGGAACTTGGCTAAAAGAACCTCCTATAAATGTATTGGCAGGAAAGTGTAGGCCCAAGAACCGATCCCTGCAGGACCCCACTAGAAACATACCCATTTGATGAGGAATCCCCATTGACAATTATATTTTGAGACCTATCAGTTATCCAGCCTTTTTAATCCATCTAATGGGAGTCATGTTAATTTTCTCTCTCTAGTTTCTTAATCAAAATATCATGGAACACCTAGTCAAATGCCTTACAGAAGTTTATGTACATTACATCAATGCTATTACCTTTATCAACAAAACCTGTAATCTCATCCAAAAAAGATACCAAGTTAGTTTGACAGAATCTATTTCCGTAAACCCATGTTGATTAGCATTAATTATATTACCCTCCTTTAATTCTTTATTACTTCAGTCCAGTAGCAACTGCTCCACTACCTTGCCTAGGATCAGAGATCAAAACTGAGATATGAGTGAAATTCAGAGGTATACATAGATTGTAAGATCTCTGGACAGTCTTTTTATGCAGTGTTCATGCTGTGCCTAGCACAACGGGGTCCTCGACTGTGACAGGGGCTCCTACTACTAATGTAATACAAATAATAAATGGGAAAAACGTTTTTAAAATCCATGCTGTGTCACTGAAATAGCTTTACACTTACTTTAGGAGATCTATGGTGTCTGTGAATATGGTGTATGCTGATTTTGGTGTCAGTGCATCAGATTCCACAGCAATTCCATACTCGATGAAGGAAAGGGCAGCCTCCAAGTACTGAAATGCCTTTGCAACCTTGTCTGTCTGTCGGGAAGAAGGTGCTCATGGTTAGCCAACGAGAAAAATTATGGTTCTTCATTCATTCTTTGCCATATCTGTGCCTTCTCTTTGCTTAGATATGCACAGTTTGGAGAGAGGAGGCTGGCCTCAGAGCATTACCCAAAGAGTTCCAACTCTGATTCCAGAAAAAGTGTCTGTGACATCTCAGAGGTGAGCTGCACCCTGTGTTCTCTCCCCACTAGTCTCTTCCATGGGCTCTCCTTCCAACTGACAGCCTCAACCTGCATTCTTCACAGTGGAACCATGCAGTTCACCCCACTTAAGACTGGATCACCAGCTACAGCAGCCCCTAGTCACAGCATCCTGCCAGGGTTACAGGGAAAGCAGTGTCTTACACCCCCTCTGGTGACCGATGGCATCACTACCTTCATCTCTCCCTGCCAGATACACTTCTCCATATGCCTGTGACCAGCACCTGTTTAAAGTGACTCGGAACAGCTCCTTCCAAACAGGCATACTGTCCATGTTCCCAAAGGTACAACAGCACACAGGGAGAAAGGGTTAAACCCACGAGTCTGGGACTTGCCTGTAACTCACCACCTCTCTCAAAGCTCAGGCGAGCCAGCTGTCTCAGCCACATCCTGCAGAACCTCTGCCTTGGTGCATGTACTGCCTATCTCAGTCTCTCCCACTAAGAAGCTGTGGCCTGCTCCCCCACTCTTCCTCTATGGGCCAGGGGTTTTTAAATGCTTTGTGTTCTTTTGATATTAGTCTCTGGCCTTGGAAAAAAAGGTATGTCACCCTTCTGATGATAGGCAGGTAGGTATTTTCCAATGTTTGGTTCACGCATTGTTCTTTTAAGGACTGTTGGTATTCTCCCTCAAGATACCTTATCTCTGTCATTGTTTCGGTTCCTACTTGTCCCCCATCCCCCGCCGCCTCCTTTGACTTAACTTTGTGCAGTCAGCCAGAACAATATCCAGCAGCTAAACTGAAACACGTCTAATATTCATACAAAATAATACAGCTATCACACTCCTTTTCCCATGTCTTTTTAGCAAGACCACCCTGGGAAAAGAGAAGAACAATTCTAAACACCACTAGAATTTGGTATGCCTATTTAAAGAGAACATGTGTCAAACATATATTCATATTTTAAGCAATAAATATGTACTTTGCTTGCTATTAACACTATTATATAATCTTTTGGAACAACATAGCCTCATTTTATTCTCAAATTATGTATTTGGAAAAATACCTACACAATAGGTTTTTCATATGGTTTGAAATGTATCCTGCTATTGGAAGAAAATGCTGCCTTTATCTTTACTTGCAAGCACTTATGTTATGGAGTTTTGCAGTAAAGTAGTTTAGCGGATTTTCTTAATCTGCAAAGATGTTTAATCCTTTATAATCCAAGAAGCCTCAATGCTAAGAGCCAAATGTTTAAAACCAGATACCCAATTTCACATAAATTAAAGTATCTGTAATTTGCACAAGTTGTCATACCTGTCCTCTGTTGTGAAGGCACTTTTTGAAGCTATTTACACTTGTGATCAACTTGGTTTGAGATAAAATACATTTCAGGGATGTTAGTTATCTGAAATTACTGACATGCACTCACAACTTTAACTTCATTTTAACAGATTATTTCCCTCCTAGGAATTGCCTTGGTTTCTTTTTCAATTAAAAAATTGAGTTACAATTACAATTTTTGTAAACAAGAAACCCCCCAAAAATGCTATTTTATGAAGTATTTTCTTCAGTGTTATGGGCATAATCACTGGAGAAATCTGACTGCTTTTGCTACTCTGGAGCAACACAAAGCAACTGGAGCATACTGGACAATTGAAATAGGTTTACAGCTGCTTTGCATCACTATCCCAGTTTCCTCCTACCTCCTCTCATGCTGTGTCAGTTCCTATTCTAATGGGTCTCTTGGGGTGATCTCACTCAGGTCTCGGACCTCACACCACCACCTCTCTGAAGGCAGATTCATGAGATTCTTCCACTCTGTGGTGCAGTTCTCTATGATCTACCTCAGCAGGTCTCACTTCTGCCTAGACCCTGTGATTCTGTTCCCTTCAGAGACAATGGCAGTGGTAACCAGAGACTGGACAGCCTTCTCAATGCAAAGTATTATTTATTAGAAAACAAGTATTTCAGAGGGAAACTGCCTTAAATAACAATAAACCAGTCTGTACACATACCAGCTTTTCCCTAAATCTTACCATCCCCTGGAACTGGGAATGTCCTTCAGACAAACCCCTCTCCAGAATCTCTGTGTGTCAGCCTGTCTCCCTCAACAGCTTCTGACAACTGAGCTTCCTTTTCCTCAGAAGGGCTTTTCAACTGCTTAGAATTTTGATCTCCAGGCTCCCAGGTTTGGCAAAACAAGGCTTGCAACTTGTTGAAGACAAGGTACAGGATCCTTGAAGCTAACAGCATGCCCCATTCTCTCAAGGGTGTGCCTGGGTGTTGGTAACTGAGGGTACGTCTAGACTACCCGCCGTATCAGCGGGTAGCGATCGATTTCTCGGGGATTGATATATCGCGTCTCATCTAGACACGATATATCGATCCCCGAACACGCTCCCGTCGACTCCGGAACTCCACCAGCGCAAACAGCGGTAGCAGAGTCGACAGGAGGAGCTGCGGACGTCGATCCCGCGCCGTGAGGACGAGAGGTAAATCGATCTAAGATACTTCGACTTCAGCTACGCTATTCACGTTGCTGAAGTTGCATATCTTAGATCAATTCCACCCCCCCCCAGTGTAGACCAGCCCTGTGAAGCAATTGTGTTGTCTTCCAACATAGATCCTACTGGATTTGAACATTATAGGTATATAATAAACATTTCACTACCCCAATATAAATTATACAGTCTCTCTCATTAACTAGGTTACATATCAATATTCTTAAATTATTACATAGACCCATGTCTGTCAGATCTCCAACTCCCCTCTCCTTCTTGCTCTCCTAGTGCTACCAACTCTTGCTGTTCCATTGTGAGATTCAAGATATTTGGAATGGTCTTAATACCTCAAAGCTGTTGGAATCAAGAGATTGAGAATCTCAGCTTTCAGTTTTAAAAAAAATAAATTTCTAGGCCTCATGATTGTAGAGAAAAGCTTGAAAACGTGTAGTGAACACACCTTAAATGCTTGGAAACTAGGAGGAAATAAAGAGAAACCAAAAATCTGACATTTTATAAAATAAATTTAAGTCAATCATTATTTTTAAGTGCCAGCCTCGTGATTTTTGAGCACTTGATGTTGGCAATAATGTACCTTACACCACAAGCAGTGCTGTCAACACACACACACACAATGCGTGTCTGTGTCAAATATTTATTTCACCCTCTGTTACAGTGTGCAAGTAGTTTCATGCGTTTTACAGTACATCTACAGAAGTGCATGGCACTTGCTAGAATGTTCAGCGACTTTCCACAATATGAAGGGAAACATGACATATAAAGGATAGAAGGGTTGAACTGCATATAATATATAATTTCACCATACAACAGCAATTTTTAAGAGGACAGAGTAAAACTGAAAAGGCAACAGGAAGTGTTACGCTATGTCAGACGGCATGCGTAACCAACGAATAGCTGGATAATTAACCCAATCTGTTTTCTTCTTAATCCATTTCTTATTCCCCCATCTTCCCTCCACCCCACTATTTAATTTTTAGGTGCAAAAGTTCTGTGGCTTGAATAAAATAATTAAAAGGCATAATTAATATACACAAATTGAAATTGGTGCTGAGAAAGTAAGGGACTAAGGGTCTGATCTTGCAACATTGAATTCAATGGGACTTTTGCCATAATTGTCAACAGGAGTAAATACCCAGGCCTTAAAAGCATTAGCTAGAGCCAGGGATAGGCAAAAAACATCTGGGGATTTGGCTGGTCAGTTTCCATTTCATTTAAATCGTGCCAAATCCTCTACGGAGCTTTATAAAATCTCAGCATTATTTTTCAAGTAGGAAGAAATTAGAGTTAGGATAGAACCTAGGCCATTTGCACTTGTGGTCTATGTAGAATTTTTTTAATAAAGGATCTCCAGAGATGAAAGAAACTAGCTAGAGCCCACCAGTCTGTCTATTTTAGCAAAAGCATCTAAAAGTTACAAACAAATAAATCCCTGAGTTTTGACTTTACAGATACATTACAGAGGACAAATGCTCCCGTTACCTGATTATACCATAACAATGAACAAAAAGTATGTTTAATTATGCATGTTATTAAGCAAACCACACCTGTGAGAAATCCAGGTAATCACAGTTACAGAGCTCATTTTCAATCTTGTTTACGAGAATTATATTTTCCGACAGTAGGCTGTCTTAAAATGACTTCAATATGTTCCATCTTTCAAGGGCTTTGTGACAGTTTTGCAAAGCAAACAGACCTGCTAGCCCTGTATAATGTGTACGGGGTGAACGTGGTCACATCAACTTTGAATTCTGTTTTGTGCGACTCATTTTCTAGATCTGGTCAAAAGACCTAAACTGATAGCTCAGCCTTTAGTGGATACAAGCCTAAAAAAATATTTCACTAAAAAAAATATTAAGAGATCTTCATTTAACTGGGAATAATATGAACAAATCTTGTCCGTATTCCTGTGTGTACTAGATCTGAATGTGACAACTGGATATGACACAGGATTAATCTATTTTGAACCCCCTGACCCTGTGAGGTAGGATTTCTTGGCATGTGTCCCAAGAGGAGTAGGTTGTACCTTGACCAATAGATACAGAAGGCTAGGTGGGAAGGAAAGAACAAAGCTTTTATTCTGTGATCCAGGACATGTGCAAAAAGTGCACCTTCATAAGCAAGTCACAGGTTTATTTAGAAAACCTTTTAACACTTCCACCACAAGGCCCAGACTTACCATTGTGTCAGCTTTGTGCTTCAGTCTTTTGGCCTCCTCTATGTGATACTCCATCGGATGTTGTCTGAATTAGGAGTGAGGGAGAGGAGAGACAGACAAAACAAAAAGATAGAGTAAGTATCAATTTTAATGTCACATCACCAGGACCCTGTAACTGCTGTATGGGCTGCTGCTCTGATGACTTAAAAAATTACGATCACCACCAACTGAATACTGTCAGGCTGTTTGGCAATGCTCAGAAGTCAAGTTCCTGCTTAAGGAGCTTACAGTCTAACTAACAGACAGGATGGTCTGCATTCCATCAAAAGAAAGCTACATTAGAAGAATGTTCAGGTTGCGCTCCTGGGTACTCTAAAGTCAGAAAATTCTAGTTTCTGTTGCAAGGGCAAGTGTAACTCTGCCTTGCTGTGCATATGCATTAATTTAATTGCATTATCTTGTCTTGCTTCTCAAATATAATACAGCATAGATATTCTTCTACAGTCTTCGGTTTACATGTGCAGCACTTTGTAGTACCATTCACTATTCTAGGTATGCCAGACAAACAGGGTCCATTAAACTCATTTGGATGCAAGATACGCAGTGAATGAGGCAGAGGCTCTTATAGAACCTGCCTTATTCAGTGCACATTTTCTAAAGCATACTTCTGTCCACGTACACCACCATGCATTAGACTAATGTATTTGTTGTACAAAGTGTGCACAGCTCACTGTGTACTCATAAAACTAACAGAGAAATAAGCAGGGCTCTGCACGGACTACGCTCAGCCTGAACTAAAAAGCGCACCGATCTCACTGCTCATGGGTAAAGTGCCATTTTCAAAGTCTCATAATTCAGCCAAAGAAAAACAATGTTCACTGATGCACAGAAAGGCACTTATCAAGAAGGGTGATTTCCTTGCCAAATGATGTGTAATTTCTACACTGGCTTTCCTCCACACTAGAGCGGTAAGAAAATGAGAGCAAAAAAAAAATTTGTTTTAAATAAAAAATAGGGCAAGTCTCTGCCGGGTTACCACATACTGGCCACATGAAAGAAGAACATTTTAAGGAGAGATCTGAATGAAAGGAGGGAGATCATGTGGATACAAGGAAAGTAAGTCCTAAAGAAAAGGGGAACTATCATAGGTGACCAGGAGATGTGACTGGGAGAAGGGTACAACTCAAGGAGGCAGTGAGAACAGAAATCCACACAGGGGTATCACTGTGCAGAGAGTCTTGAAATTGAGAGCAAGAAGTTTATGTTTTGCACAAAGTTAAGGTACTCAAAGGACAGTGAAGATGACATGATCAGTGTGAACGAGGAGGAGGAGGAGGAGGAGATAAAGAAAAACCTTACTTTTCAAACTTGATTTGAGGTCTCCTTGGCTTGGAGGTACCATTTGGCAAAGAAGGCACCGGGAAAGGGTTTTTGACATCTCCTGAAGGTCCCTGGGAAGTCATCATGCAGAGAAGAACTGGTCAAGGAATTTGTAATCAAAAGCAGTTTTAAAAGCTTTGGGTTTCCAAATTAAAAAAGAAAATGGTTATTTAGTCTCAGAATATATTCTCTTTTCTCTCTCTTTTTGTAAAGGAGGAGGAAACTTGCCTTCTTATATTACTGCTTGTAATCTTCAACACAATGTGAATTTTTCCTGAGGGGGAGAAATTAAGTAACAGGTTTCTCTTGCTACTGAAACAAGAGATGTATTTAGCAGGACAATGGCACAGTGAGCTAAGAGAGCACTAAGACTGATAACAACCCTGTTTTCTCGGTACAAATAAGATCTACTCCGTGTTATTCACACAGATCCATTGCTAGCTTAACCTTGGGGTGTGAGGCAACAGTTGCTGAATTTAAGTTACTTGCTGAAATTCCAGAAAAGCAGAGTTATAAAACAGACATTTGAAGCTGGCTAGTGCAACTGCCCACACCCCCTAAAAACCAACAAACGAACAAAGCTCGGATTACATATATCCATCCAAACAAAAATGGCAACAGAACTGGGTTTTATAACCTGAAAGCATCCAGTACTAGCCACAAGGCTCATCAACTCTACTGTAAAACAATTTTAGAAATAATACATATTAGCACAAACCCAGGTCCTATTCAATAACAGGGGCCTGCTTTTTAAAGGAAGCTCAAGTCAAACAAAGAAAATTGTTTTTTTAAACAGGCTGACTTGCATATGCAACTATTGTGCCTGCAAATGTGCCTGCTCAAAACCAAGGCCAGGACTGAGAATGTGATCCTATATCCCAAGCGTCCTCTTTTACATTTGTACATCCTCCTGATTATTTGCTTACTAGCAAGGTGAAGGCAGATGGGAAACTTTATGGAAAGCATCAAGTTAAACTGCCTTTAACAGCACAGATCACCTAGGGCTGGTTACAAAGTCCAATGAAGCCAATGGAAAGACTCCAATTGACTTCACTGGGCTTTGGCTCAGGCCCCTGCTGCACAGCAGAAGTTGCTGGATAGCTTAGCCTCCACCAGCAGATGTCCTGCCTCCAAGGAATTTTCTTCTGGAACAGCAAAATTTTAACAAGTCATATAAATAACTTAAAGTATTACAAATTAGTGCATTTTGTAAATTATCAAGTAAAATTAGCAAACATACTGAAAAAGCAAAGACGCTGTGGCACAATTGCTACTTTATTTTGTTATCTGGAGTTTTAACAACATACAAATCATTGCAAACAACAAACAAGTAGGGTACTTTGTAATAAACAATGATGTCTTAGTAATCAGAAACCTCACCCTAGTCTCTGCTTTTCTACCATTGGGGAGAGCATGCTGATTTTGGGTCAGCAAGATTTTGCTAGACAGACTCTCAGGAACCAAGAAAAAAAAACCTGTCTAAAAACCATAGTGTCACTCATTCAAATGCCTTGTCCTTTAAAAACATGAAGGAAAAGAGAATAACGTTGCTGAAGGAAATTGTAGAACACTCACTGCTAGAATGAAAAGCTCCGCCATTAACAACTTACACCTACTTTGTTGCTTTTAGAATGTTCAGAATGCTTCCCCTCCACTTTCCTGTGCTTGGAGGATGAAGAGTCCTTGTGGTTGCTCTTGCTCTTGGCAGTTCGGTTATGTGTGTCAGGCAGCTGGCTGCAGGTGCTGCTCTCGCCCTTGTGTCTCTTTTGTGCCATCTTGGCTGGCTTCTGGGCAGGCTGCACAGTAGACATTGGTGGCAATGGTGGTGGTAGCAAGAGCTCCTTCTTCAGTGTCTCAGATGGAAATTTGGATACTCTGGAGATGGAAAATGAACTTAATAGTTAGGGTGCTCATGGTATATAATACAGAGCTTTAAAAAAATAGTGAATTACATGGTGTAACGATTCTGTTTATTCAGCTGGAAATGTGAGATGACTAATTAAAAAAGAATCCATCAAAAGCAAGAGGAAACTTTAGGGACTTTCTGGAGATTTAGAATGTGTGTCCTCAACTGTCAACAACATGCAAGAAAATCAGATTTGAAGCAGCAATAAAGACAAAATTTCAGGTTTGTTACTAGAGGAAAAATTTACAGCTAAACGACTTAGGATTTAAGAAGAGCGAACACAAGAACAGCCGTACTGGGTCAGACCAAAGGTCCATCTAGTCCAGCATCCTGTCTTCTGACAGTGGTCAATTCCAGGTGTCCCAGAGGGAATGAACAGAACAGGTAATCATCAAGTGATCCATCCTCTGTCGTCCATTACCAACTTCTGGCAAACAGAGGCTAGGGACACCAACTCTGCCCACCCTGGCTAATTGCCATTGATGGACCTATCCTCCATGAACTTATCTAGGTTTTTTTTTGAACCCTATTATAGTCTTGGCCTTCACAACACCTTGCAACATCGCCACCTTCCCATTTCTTCCTTCTTTGTGGATTTATGAGAGATTAGAATCTCTGAGAAAGGACATCGGGAATGGTAAAAGCTACCACAGCATGTTGTTTTTTCAAAGTGGCTTACCACAGCACTGGCCTTCTTTCTTATTTCGCAGAATGCACTCTTTGTCCCTAGCACCAGATAGAATTCCTCATGACCTCAGATCATATACTTTCATAAAATTAAGCGGAAGTGAAGACTGGTCAGTTAAATTAGCTTGCACATAACTGCTGAGATGGAAACCACTGTTCAAGGGACAGAGATGTACCAGTTTTGTTCTGTAGGTTAGAGAGTGAGGTTACCACTAGTACTAGCTTGGGACTTTTGGACAAACCATTTTTCCATTGCAGAATGTTACTTCATCAAAGCAAACATTCATCCGATGGTTTCTGAGGTTCAGGACGGAGACAGAGAGAGAGATTGACTCTGTAGCCTGATGGTCAGAGCACTCACCTAGAATGTGAGACCCAGGTTGGAGTCCCCCCTCTGAATCAGGCACTGGGCCTGATCACTGGCCATTCTGAGGTGGTGTTTTTTTGGTTTTGGTGAAAAATTTCATGAGGTCTCATTTTCATCCCAATGTGAATGGACACAAATGCCACAGATTTTTTGGAAAACAGAATTCTTATCTTTGGGCCAGCCCTAGTTACCATCAGTTTACAGAGTCTCTCATCATCACAGGCCAAATTTAAAATCAGTGAACTCTGGCAGTGGTGTACCTCTTCTGTAAACCTCACTTAACTGGCCACTACTTTTGCAGCTTCTTTAGGTTGTCAAAATGGTACAAGGCACCTGAGTGGAACAGGGAATCTGCCCTCATGATCTTTCCTGACTGGAGTCCAAAAGAAAACACCAAAATAAATGAAAAAACAACCCATTCAACCCTAAAGCAGAAGTTCTCAAACTGTGGGTTGTCGTGACCCCATTTTAGGCTGATGTTAGACTTCCTGGGGCTGAAGCCTGAGCCTCAACACCTGGGGCAAAAGCCTGAGCCTCATCACTCGGGGCCCAAACCCAGGGTGGCAGGGCTCAGGTTACAGGCCACCCCCACCTGGGGCTGAAGCACTTGGGTTTCGGCTTTGGGCCCCACACCCCGCTTGGGACAGCAGGGTTCAGATGGGCTCAAGTTTTGGTTCCCCCTCCTGGGGTTGTGTAGTAATTTTTGTTGTCAGAAGGGGGTCACGGTGCAATGAAGTTTGAGAATCCCTGCCCTACAGAAACTCCAGCTCTTATTGGGCCCAAGGCAGAAGCACATTCCAGAACTGAAGGCCTTCCACTAATAATGCCCTCCTGCGAACACCCAGACATTTAAACATAGGGACTGACAAGCACAAAGACCTCACCCAGTATCAACTGCCTTAGTGTTTTCCCTGCAGAGAGGCTGTCTGCTCAGATAGCTAGACCCATGCCATGAAGACATTTATAGACCAAAGTCAATTACTTTTGGTTCAATTCAAAGTAATAGAACACCGCTTCAGCTGAGGCAGATCTGGTTTTACAGGCCCCCTCCAGCTGATGCAGCCAAGCAGAAGGGTAGTATGCTACAACTAGTGCAGCATGCAGCAAGTCATCTACACTCATGCAACGTGCATTGCAACCATTTTGTTGAGGAATTACAAAGGCATGGATAACTTTGGCAAATCTAAAAGAAGTGTTGCAGCTATAATGCTGGATGCTGAGGGAAGACAACATTTTTGGATACTAATGCCAGCTGGGACTCCCGGAATAATCATGGTACAAAAGATACCCCAAAATTGTGAACGTTTTGGATAAAAGATGGAGACAAACTGCCCTAATAATGGAAGTAGGAACAACTTCCAAACCAAAAAGCACTTCTGTTCTCTGGATAAGGTTTTGGCTAGTCTACTCTCATCCAAGTCCCAATCTTGGCAACGCACTGAGAAAAGCAAGGACTCTGCACCATCTGGGTCTGATTAAAGCCACAAAGTTGCATGTCATCTGCATACTGACGACAGCACAGGCCACATCTTCCCACTGTCTCCTCAGCAGCCTCACATATGCAAAGGGTGACAGAACAGAGACCTTCAGAACCCACAAGGCACTTAGAACACATGTTCAATCATCCAACACCACCAGCTGTGACCTCTTGGACAGGAAAGAGTAGGACTACTCAAAACAGACACTGTCTACCCAACTAGGGTCTGTAAGCAAGTTGCCAAAACCACATAGTTAGTGGTATCAAAGACAGCTGACAGATCTAATAGTATCAGCAGTAACATCTGATTTTTGTCCATCATTAGGTGATCACCAACTAACAAGACACATGTGGTCTCCATATCAGAACCAGTGCAGGAACCAGAGACATCAAGGAAATCTGAGGCTGCTAGATGACCAAGTTCTTTATCACAACCTTCATGATATTCTTCTAAGCAGGAAAAGTTAGACAAGGCAGCAGTTAGGTGAGCCACTTACAGCCTGATCCAAAAAAAAAAAAAAAAGCACTGAAGCACACACTTAACTTTAAACATGTTAGTAGTTCCATAGAAATCATGTGCTTAAAGTTAAGCATGTGCTTAAGTGCTTTGCTTGACTGGAGTCTTAGAGTGCAAAGACAGTTCATAACATGCCAGATGCCTCCCCTCTCAGGACCAGGGCCGGCTCCAGGCACCAGCATTCCAAGCTGGTGCTTGGGGCGGCAATCTGCAAGGGGCGGCAGTCCCTGTGTTTCTGCCCCCAAGCAGTGTGCCGAATTGCCGCTGCGGGCGGCGGGGGCAGTCTGTGTGCCACTGTGCCCCTAGGGCGGCAGGCGCATTTCCACGGTGGTGGCAATTCGGTGGCAGCTTCTATGTTTAGCTGTCTGCGGCGGCTTTAGCTAAACATAGAAGCTGCCACCGAATTGCCACCGCCGCGGAAATGCGCCTGCTGCCCTAAGGTCACATGGACTGGCCCCCGCAGCGGCAATTCGGCGCGCGGCTTGGGGCAGCGAAAACTGTAGAGCCGGCCCTGCTCAGGACAGAGCTATTGGTCAATCAGGGGACTGGCAATCACAGTTTCTGGGTTCTCTGTCCTGCTGTACCCAACTCCCATGTGTGATCTTGCGTAAGTTACTTAATTGCTTTCTGCCTCAGTAAAATGGGTTCAGTACCATCCTACCTCACAGAGGGTTTGTGCGCCTTAATGGTTTGTAAAGCACTGCAATCCTGATAAAAATTTCTCCGAGTATTAGTATAAACTGTTCATGCACAGCTCCCAAAAAACAAAAATGACTGCAGAGGCTGAAAGGTGGTGGGAAGGAACTAAGGATAGCAAGGAAAAGATAAATAAAACATCCTGAGATATCCCAAAGGGCTCAGGTCCAGATTTTTAAAGGTACGTGCAGACGTTGTTGGCACCAAGTTGTAAAGATAAATTTGCACCATATTACATTTCAGATAGCATATATATCACATTAAGCAATACCATACTTGCAGGAAGACAAGGGGAAACTGCTCCTCACCAAAACCTTTTTTTAAAAAAAGCTCAAGTTCATGCATTTTTCTGGCATCTCACCACTCTATACTCACTTCATTTTATTGGAGTCTTTGTGACTTGAAGACAACAATGATTTGGTTTCTTTCTCCAACTTGATTTTCTTCTTATCAGTCTCTTTCTCCACTTCTCCCTATTGAAAGCAAATCACCACCACTTAGACGCTACATACACAGGTAAAAGTGCAGGCCAACATAACTAAATTTGATTTCTTAATGTTAACACAAAAATACTAAAAATAACAACATGCAAATCCAGATCACAGCTGATTAATCTAAACTTCAGCTTCCTTGAAAAGAATTCCAAATGACATGTTGTCTTGTTTTGCTAGAAGAGATTGATTCTGGTGGATGGAGTGGAAATACTTACCCCCACCAACACCCCAAAAGAAAAAGGTAAAGTATTTTCTGACTTACGCTCGTGACAGCAAGTATTTCTAAATCAGCTCTTGGTGTTTTGTTGCTAATGAATATGAATCATACAGAGCAATATAAAGCATATAAAAATTCCTTCTAGCAATGTCATTAATTATAAGGAATTGTGTTTTGTGATATGCCTCACTTGCCAAAAAGGAAAATAAAGCACACAGAAGAATTAAACCACACAGATTGCCCCAAGGTCATTTCAACAGGAATAAAGTACAGGGGAAAAAATGTTTGGAACAACTGCCCATATGCTCTAAAAAAATACCAGCTTCTCAGCGAAGAGATATACAGAGAGAGCGGGTTAAGTAAGACGTTCAAAATGTATCTGTGGAAATCGTGTGTGTATATTTGTTGAATTATCAACTGGGTGAAAAACTTAAAAACTATTTTAATATGGAAATACTGCAAAATTTGAATGAGTTAATCAATCTGCTCGGCCCACGTAGCAGTTGGTACTAACCACACTCATGTGAAGAGATTCTCACTAAAAAGGTGAGGGCATCACTTCATCAAGGGTTCAATCTTGTGAGGTACCAGTTGCCCTCAACTCTCATTGACTTCAAAAGATGTGCAGTACCTCACAGGATTGGGCACTTCATAAGAGCTGGCGGCCTTACAAGAGCTTTAAAGAAAGTGTCTTTAGATCACCTAGCACCCAGTCTGTCAAACTCCTTAACTGAGAAACCAGAGGATTTTTTTTCCTGAACGGGAAAAAACAAATCCACTCCATTGAATTGGTATATAGGCAAAGGAACAAAAGACATGGGACTAAGAAAGTCCCACACCATCATATAATCCCATTCATGAATTTATCAAGCTCCATCTTGAAAGTAACTGGGTTTTTTTCTCCTCCACTATTCCCACTGGAGAAGTGTGTGTCTCCAAAACAATATTAAAATTGGATTCAGTTTGAAGCCTGCAGACTTTCATATCGTAGAGCAGAGGTGGGCAAACTTTTTGGCCCAAGGGCCATATCTGGGTATGGAAATTGTATGGCAGGCCATGAATGCTCATGAAATTGGGGGTTGGGATGCAGGAGGGGGTGAGGGCTCCGGCTGGGGATGTAGGCTCTGGGGTGGGGCCAGAAATGAGGAATTCTGGGTGCAGTAGGGGGTCCCAGCCTGGGGCAGGGGTTGGGGTGGGGGAGAGGACGGGGGAGTGTTCCGGTTGGGGGTACAGGCTCTAGGGTGGGGCTGGGGATGAGTGGTTGGGGGTGCAGGAGGGTGCTCTAGGGTGGGATCAAGGGGTTTGGAGAGCAGGAGGGGGGAATCAGGGCTGGGTCAGGGGGTTGGCCTGTGGGAGGGGATCAGGGGTGCAGGCTCCAGGCAGTGCTTACCTCAAGCAGCTCCTGGAAGCAGCGGCATGTCCCCCCTCCAGTCCTATGTGCAGGCGCAGCCAGGCAGCTCTGTACACTGCCCTGTCGGAAGGTGCCATCCCTGCAGCTCCCATTGGTCATGGTTCCCGGCCAATGGGAGCTGCGGATCCCCTTGGCTGAACCTATGCATAGGAGCCAGAGGGGGGACATGCCGCTGCTTCTAGGAGCAGCGTGGAGCGGGGCAAGCCCCTGTCTGGAGTGCCGGAGTGGGGCAAGCCCTGGATCCCACTCCCCAGCAGGAGCTCGAGGGCTGGATTAAAATGTCTGAAGAGCCGGATGTGGCCCCCAAGCCGTAGTTTGCCCACCCCTGCTGTAGAGGCTTGTGCAATTTCCCCAGCAAGCCAGTGACAGTTAATTTTTCAACCCGGCCCCAATAAATTCAGTAAAAAGTTACAAAAGGCCATTTTTTTCCCCTTCAAATAAGTGACAGACTCCTCTCCCTGAAGGTGTTCTCGAGAGTCAGGTCACTCATCTCTCTGCTCTCCTGGTGATAGAGAGGACGAGACAGACTTACCTTTCAAAACTGGAGTTCTCTCTCACTTCCCCACAGTACAGACTTCTGGGTTCTCAAGTTTCTCCACCATTCCTTAGCAAAATAGGGGAAAGTGCCCTGTGTTCGATGGCCCCTTCCTCTCAAAAAAAGAGTAGCTAATTCTCTGCCCAACAACATAAAAATACTGCTATTCTCCCACCAGTTGAGAGAAAACTATCTGGTGTTTCCTGAAGAGTTAGGAAGAGCTGGGAATAGGCCCTGATGTAACCATGATGAGTATACTCACCATGTGAATTCATTGTGCGTATTGTAATGTACTGACTGTGTATATATGAGCCAGTGCGTAACGTTATCCTCTAGGAGCAGGCACTCAGAGAAGTTAAAGGACCCACTACTTCAGCTGAAGGACCCATCCTTGAGCGCAAGTGACGGAAGCATTTCCTTTTGCACGAAAGGACCAGGTTTTCAGTCCCAGCTCCCTGCAGATTAACTGTGTATTTTATATTATCAATTGTTTGTATTTCAGTGCAGGTTATGGAGCAGAAGTACAGTACTGAGGGTTACCTTGCTCTGTGCTTTTTAGGCCCCTACAGCTGCTAGTGTGGTTGTCAGAGAACACTTCAATTCATTTAACAAAGAACATAGGTCCCCTTTTGAACAGACCAGCCTAGAAGAAGCTGGTCTCAAGGCTGGGTCTACACACAGATTTTGTACTGGTATAATCATTTCAGTTAGAGGTATGATTTCTTTCCCCCACATAATTATATAACTACAAATCCTAATGTGGATGCAGTTATACCAGTATAAAGGTTCGGTATGGGCATAGCTATTCCCCTTCCTATACAGAAATAAGCCACAGCGGCATTAGCATCTTTATACCAGTATAACTGCATCCTTGAGGTGGGGTTTTGCCAGGGGGAGAGTTTGTAGAGTAGAACCTCAGAGTTACGAACTGACCGATCAACCTCACTTGGAACCAGAAGCACGCAATCAGGCAGCAGGAGACCCCCAAAAAAGCAAGTACAGTACAGTACTGTGTTAAACGGAAACTACTAAAAAAATAAAGGGAAAGGTTTGAAAAAAAGATTTGACAAGGTAAGGAAACTCTCTGTGCTAGTTTCATTTAAGTTAAGATGGCTTAAAGCAGCATTTTTCTTCTGCATCCTAGAATTTCAAAGCTGTATTAAGTCAATGTTCAGTTGTAAACTTTTAAAAGAACAACCATAGCGTTTTGTTCAGCATTATGAACATTTCAGAGTTACGAACAACCTCCATTCCCGAAGTGTTTGTAACTCTGAGGTTCTACTGTACTGCTTTTACAACTTTTGGGTGCAGACCAGGCCTAAGACACCCATCTCTGCTGAACTGGAACAGTTCTCACTGAGGGCATCCCTACAACAGGAGATAGTGGTGCTCTCCTGCAACTGATATTGAATGGGTTATACAGATGAAATGCATGGCAAGGTAAGCATTTCAAATACCATGCTACTTGTAGCAAAAAAGGCACCGTAGCCTCCTCTACTTTCAAGTGTTCCTTTGGCTAAATTCAATTAATTGAAAGAGGGAGCAATCCAGAGAAACATTAGCAAAACCGGAGATTACATATTCCTAGAGCTGGTTGACATTTTTTTTTTTTTAAACTAGAAAGATTTTTTTTTCTGAAAAAAATGGCCTTTTTTGACAACACAAAATTTTGCTAAAAGCTTTCTGAATATTTTTGTGACTTTTTAAAAAACAAGAACATTCCTGAACAGTTACTGACATTATTAATTTTCTGAACAACTGGTTTTAGATAAATAAAAATATTTAATAACTGTTCTGATAATCAAATTTTATATTAAATTTGATTATTTGAGGGAGAGGATGAAAAATGGGTTCATTCTGAACCCTGTGAAATGGAAACAACGTTGAAACATTATTAAAATTTCTCCCCCACCTCCACATTCCCTGCCCATTGAACAACACTGCTCCAATTGTAGGAACGCGCCATTCCCTCTCACCTTTCTCTTTTTGAGAGACTTGTTAGGAGTTTCTGTGCTTTTCTTTTCCAAATCCTGCTTCCTCGCACTCGGGAGCTCTTTACCCTCAAGTTTCTTCTGGCGACTCCCTTTCCCAGGTGGCTGTGGAATTCTTGAAAGGAGACACAGCTCAATTTTAACCACAAGAGCATGAGGGACTGGGAAATCCCTCAGGGGCGATAACAACGTCTTATCCCTGATAGGCAAGAGAAGTTTGTCTCTATGGAAGTCCTCTCTGACCACAATGGCAGGCTTTTTGCCACTAGTCCTGGTGGGGGTGGCGGGCTTCTGGCTTTGAGCTACAGGGCTGAGGGGGAAATGTTCTGGGGCACCACCAGCCACAATGTCTTTCACAGGCTTAGGGTCCAAAAATGCTTTAGCAATGGCTTGGTGTGAGCTCTTGTGCTTTTTCTTTTCCAAGGGCTCTTGCACCGTTGGTTTCAATTCTTTTTTATCTCTGGATTTTGGCCTCCCTTTCGTTTTTACTTTTGGCTTGTCTCTGGAAGACTGGTCTTTAACCCCATAGGGACCAGGCTCACTTTCCACTTTCAGGCTTCCCCTGTGAGCCTCTTGTAGTGGGATCTTGCTGGGCTTCTTGGTACCAACTGTGGGCCTCCGAGAGGGCTCCTCAGTGCGCGTGGGAGACTTCTGGCAGGTCCGTTTGCTGGGAAGATGTACCGCCTGGGGAGCCCTGGTTATTTTGCTTGAGTTTTTGGAGTGCAACTCGTTTGATTCAGAACGTTCATGAGAGCTGCTGCTGCTTTTCCCTTGCCCCCGGCTCTCCTGATGACCATGTCTATGGACAACCTCACTGAGATTCTCATTGGGTGCTGCTGGTTGGTTCACCTTGGTTAGCCAGTTGTCCAGCTGCCATTTATTTGATGTTGGTGGGTCAGGCTGTAAAGAAAAAAAAAAAGTTTTATGGGAGTTATCTCTATGGATTATTCTGCTGCCTGACATATTAGATGCTATCAAACCCCATGAAATTTTACCCCTACTATTAAAGGCATAGGAAGTATAAGAACTTAAGAGAGAGGTCACACTGAGAAGCTTTTGAACAACATCAAAACAAAAAGTCCTCTCTTTTGCACAGGGCTAATCTGACTATTCATATCAGACTCCTGGTCTCAGACAAGCTTCACCTTTGTATCAGTAAGAGACCTTTCATTCTGCATGGAAGTTTGGCCCTGGGTTGCCCTGTGCCACAAGCAGACATTCTTGGCTGATTACCCAAGGCTGCTGACCCAATGTGAGTTAGGATAGTGACTGTGAAATGTAACTTGCTTGTGTCGTTAAAGCACTCTTCAGCGACAGTGAAAGTTACTTCCCACCTCTATTAGGGCACCGAGAGCTGTTTTGTATCTATGGACTGGAATTGAGGTTAGAGTGAAAGACGGGGTGGGGGGCGGGGAAGGACTTTGGCATGGGAACATGCATCAGATTAAGGGCAAATTAAGGGCATTATCGTCACAGGCCCACTCTAAACTCTTCTGCTGCCAAATGACCTTCAGGTGTATTCCAGCAGCTGGGAATCCACAGAGCACAGAGATGGCCCCAGCCACGTTCCTTTTTTTTCCAGCCATGTCCTTACGCCAGAGAATAGCAGTCCTGGAGGATTCCCCTAGACTAGGCGATCCTCACTAGCCAGATTTGCTGGGTTTAAGTCTGATTTGTACTGGGGAACACATCTTCACTGCAAACACACACAAAAAGATGTGTTTTCAGCTCAGATTAGCTAACTTGCAGATTTATTATGAGTTAGTAGGCAGTATTAACCCTCAGGCTCTGCCATAGTCTTTGACTCAACTGCCTTATCTTCATTAACATAATAGCTTGAGTAAAGAATTAAAAAAAAAAAATTCAGTGAAGACTTCACCTGAGAATTGGACCCATAAGCGTAAGAGTGTCCCCAGATTGCTGGGTTCTCTTTGATGCTTTTTATGCATCCCTGCTACTGCCAGCTGTTATTTGTGGTTCGCGCTTTCCTACATATTTTCCTTGCCAAACACCACCTTACTAAAGGTTGTAAGAGACCATAAAATAAAAAGCAACCAGTGCCAACAAGTTTTAAGCAATCACTTTTGTCTGTGATGAAATTTTCTGTATGTATACAGTAAGTAAAATGTACTAAGAACCTTGCTCTCAAGTTTACTTTAGGAGCTGCTGAAAGGATGAAATGTAGCAAGAAAAGGACATAATATTCAATGGAAATTAGCTAGGTAGTTCTCTTTCCCATCACCTATTAATCTCAAGACAAGACAGCTAGGTTTATATATAGGAACAAAAGCATAACATTTATTTCCTTCACACCACATCTGAATTTTATCTGAACTTTACTCAAATGAAATCTGCAATCACACAAACTGGTCTGAGAAATGGGAATGGAGGTGTATGTTGGGAATGGGGTGGAGAAGTATTTGTTTTTCAAGATTCCCAAGCTTTTTGTGCCAGTAAACCTCAGTTTTGCCTGTGTCCAAATAATCTTCCTATACATGTGCTCCTACACTTGTGTATAGGAGAAAATTTTGATTACAGGATGGAAGAGGGTTGAGGAGAACAGAAGAAAATTTAAATTGCTATACCCTGACTGATGCATCAAGTGCTGCTGAATCTGCATGTATGACCAGAAATGTAGCCCACGGATACCATTTTACACCATTCTGCTAATTTGGAAACATTTTGTAGGTTCCCTTTCCCCAACCACACCACTGATGGAGAAAGAAAGTGCTCCAATGACACGTTGCACAGAGCACAGCACTGCGCCTAACACTTAACAGGGACTTGGAAAATATATTTTCGTTTCGGAAACAATTTGAAAAATGCATCTGGTCTTGATTATGAAACTATGAAGCATTATCTTGAGTTTTGTTAAACTTGCTTTCCCAACGAGGTCAATAAGGCCTCCAAAGCACCAGTAGGGCAGAAAAGCAAGCCAAACTCAACAGCAGTGAGCCCAGGCACATTCCAATGGAGACATCCTACAGGTCTGATCATTTCAGACGAAATCTAAGAGAGAGGTTTCATCTCATCAAACACAGCTGCCATTCGATTTCAGAAAGAAATGCACTATTCTAAGACAGAACCACCTTGCTTTAAATAGCAAAAAAAAAACAGGCTTCACCATAAAACAGCTCTCAAATAAAAGATCCATAATAATTACATACACAAAGATGAGCCTGATACATTGAAGTCAAACACTGACCCAAACTGCCGGAAAGTTTGGATGCTGGGGGTTTGGTCCTGGCCCATTTCTAGGGGGAACACTGAAGACCATACTTGAAATGGGGAAGAGAGCACCAATCGTGCAAGCATTTTGAAACATTCTTTCCGAAGCCCAATTATCCTGTTACCAAGGACTATTTGACTTTCAGAGCTTGTTAAACAGCAAGTGAGAAAGTTCATGGAAGTAGCGTGGGGTTTATAAGAACCCGCACATAGAGGAGGATGACATTTTATCCCAAGGCTGCTTCCCTGTAACTATTTTGGTATTCGGTCAGTGAGGAGTCAGAGGCAGTAGGCTTCGTTAAGCCTCGCCACCTCCTATACATTCACCACACAGTACCTCAGATGTAGAAGTTCTCGGTGGCTCGTTTGCTTCGCTGTCACTCGAACTGCTCTCACTCTCCGAATCTGAAGAGCTGTCTGAGTCACTGGTGCTCCCTGACTCTGCACTGCTAGAATGTGCTGATGCCACACTCTCAGGCTGTGACTGGGAGGCACTGCAAGGCCATCAGGAGATAAAATTAGAAAGCAGCATGGGTGAAGGTTTTATATTTTTCATTGACATGACAACATTCGGAATTAGAACAACTTACATTTTGGCATTGGTGAGAAGGCAAAGAGAATTCATTACCATACCATAAAAGAAAGGTAATGGTTCAAAATAAACCCTCCCCTGAGCCAGATGAACTTGTGAGCAAAGTTTCACCAGGTACCATAACAGGTTGGGAAGCTCTATTTTATATATGGCAAAAGTAAAAACTGTCACTGGAGATTTTTCAAGTCTAGTTTTCTGAAAGACAAATACTCAATGGGAATGACAGATGCCAGTTAAATAGCTAAAAAAGTACAGGAGAAAATTAGTTTTCCTGAAAAGGTTTTACACACACACACACACACACACACACACACACACACACACACACACACACACACGCCCTCTCTCTTCACTGTATTTGCCTCCTTCGGTTTCCATTTCATCAGAAGCATTACCTAGTTGAACTGCCGTGCTAAAGTGGCATATTACCCCCAGAACACCCATCCCCTCAGAGCTCACTTCTGAAGTCTGCTGCAAACAGAAATATACTAAGTTCAGTGGGAGTTGGGACTTACAAGCACAATGCATGTTTTGGAAAGGGGTTTAAAATCAAAATCATGGTGTTAACTTAAGAAAACTCCCACGTCAACACTGATATGTTTGCATGAGTTGCAGTCAGTTTTCTTGGTGATCCAGACTCATACTGACAGAAAGCTACATTTTAAGTGCTCTCCCAGAAGCAAATTGATTATCACTGCCAAAAATTGTCATGCCCTTGTCTAAGTCTGACCTTGTAGACCATTATTCTTTGCTTGAAGAATATAGTTAACAGGCCAAAAATGTGGTCTATATTTAAGCTGCCTCCATTTGGAAGGGTTCTGAGTTTTTTTTTTAAATCATATGCCCATGCATTCCACCTTGAACACTGCTGCTGACTAGCTGCTTAACAGATTGTATCAGCAATGCTCAGCTGTCATATCAGGAGGAGCTGAAGAAACTTGAGGTCTACTTTATCCCTTTGCTGTACTTTTCATATGCAACTGTTTCTGGCTTCTTAGTGACTTAAAATCAGACGTACACATTACTTGCCAATGTGGTATTGCACATAATAGCAGCTCAAGGAGGAAACTAAACACACATTGGTCTATAGGGGCGGGGAGAGTTAGAGGTGTAAATCCTTGACCTATTTATCCAGCCCAAGACAAAAGGAAATGTTGCTTTCACTTAAAAAAAAAATGTAAGGCCAATTTTCAGACCTGTATCAATGTTAGACACCTAAGTCCAAATTTAGGCATCTAAAGACGCAGACTGATTTTCAGTGGTGCTGGGCACCCTCATTTCTCACTGAGTCTATGACAGCTGCAGGTGCACACTTTTGAAGAAAAAAAATCAAATCAATCAATTGGTTCTTTAACATTAGGCACTCTGGCCAAGTTCTCAATCCTTATAGTTGCAAAGATGACCTTACAGGCATACCCTCCTCACCCCCTACCCCCATTCACCCCCAGCCCCCGCACTGTGTTAGCCTAAAACAGCAGCTTGAGAAAAGCTTAGAAATATCTCTATTCATCCCAGCTGAATGTTAATTCTGAAGCTCTTAATCATTATTGTTGAGTTTCAAAAGCACAAATGGTTAAAAAAAAAAATCAATGAGAGTTAGGCAGATGACTTATTTGTGCTTTTGGAAATCCCCCTGAAACACCTCAAGTAATATAGATGTATTAATGTATGTGTATTTATCATATGCAGTTACTGGAACTATGCACACAAATTGAGCAAAATGCACACGCAAGTGGCAAAGTAAGCCAAATGACAGAAATAGTAGAGGTCCTGAAAATGCAATCTTTGCTCCCACTGAAAGCAGTAAAAACTCTAATAACTGAAAGGTCTGTTGTTTCATAAGGACCATGTTTCTACTCTTGACCTCAGTACAAAACTCCTATTATTATCCACAGGAGATCCATTGGGGACTGAGGGTAGCATTTGGCCCTAACAACTTTATAGCTTTGGTCCATTGACCACAATGACAGGTTTCAGAGTAGCAGCCGCCACAATGAAAAACTCTTTCCATAGCTTGAGCTTGATTCACTTGTATTGTACATTGCATACATGCATATACATACATACATCTATCTCAAAGAGCACACGAGGACAATACATTCTCATAACTTTCCGTATCAGATGAGTTTCTCCTCTGACTTGCATGATCACTTTAATCACCTTTTGACCAATGACTTTTACACCACATTAGAACAAAAATAGCAACCAGATTAATTTATATTTATTTAAAGGTTTCAAATATTTCTTGACTTCAGTGAAAGCTGTAACAAGAATGTGAGCAACCAGAAATGAACCTCAAAACATCAGCTAATCCTGGCTAAGCACTGCAACCAATGAATTAAACTTCCAGAATATGCAAGTCAGTCAGTCAATACTTTTCCCTTTGCCATCTAATTCGCTCACTCATTCAATTGTACAAAGTACTATGGGCCAGGTCCTCAGCTGGGGCATATCGGCAAAGCTGCTTGTTTTAATTCCATGAAGCTACTTCAATTCACACCAACTGAGGATCTACAAAAATAGAAATAACCTCCATCCTCCCCCATTCACTGCTGAGTACAAAATATCAGGTTCATTTTCCTTCCTGTTGCTCTAGTTAGCAGTTTTGGAACAAACGGTACCTTGGAGGAGCAGATGAGGGAGGTGGCTTTTCAGAGACCTAAGAGTTTAAATAAAAAAAAAAGGGGGGGGAGTTAGGTTAAAGAGCTTAAAACAACAGATCACATTGATTTAAAGGGATTTTTGTGTGTAGTATAATATGAAATGTCCAAAACTGACCCGATCATCATCACTGTCTTCACTATCGCTGAGCTGTAGGTCATCTTGTAGCATTCTGAAAGACAAAAAAAAAAACAGGAGAGACATATAGATGGACATGCTTTAAAAAGGCAAACTCTAATTACAAAGCTTGATCCTTCCAAAGTTGCATTTCTAGTTCTGATACCATACTTCAAAAAACCATTGGGATTTTGTTCCAAAATTTAAATCATTCTAGTATTAAATGCCATTATCACCTGAGCAGAATATAATAGTATATTACTTAGCTCTTACATCTTACACATCTCCAAGTATTTACAAAGGAGGTCAGTAGCATTGTACCCATATCACAGATGAGGAAACTGAGGCACAGGGGAGAAGTGACTTGTCCAAGGTCACCCAGCAAGCTATTGGCAGAGCTAGGCATATGTGACGGAGTGGGGTGGATTGACCTGGGAATGTTGAGTGGGAGTTTTACTGGGACTGTCTGCATTGGTGATGGGGATATCAGAGTGTGACTTCACTTGAGGGACTATCCCTGAACATGTAGCCTGAGCCCAGGAGGGGGGTTGAGACCAGATGACACCTTTGCCTGGGAAACTAGACAAAGGCTGGAGGAGGAGCCGGGGCGGCAGGCGGCTCCGGTTGACCTCCCGCAGGCATCCCTGTGGAGGGTCCGCTGGTCCTGCGGCTTCGGTGGAGCATCCGCAGGCATGCCTGCGGGAGGTCCACCGGAGCCGCGGGATCAGCGACCGCCAGAGCGCCCCCCGCGGTGTGCTGCCCTGCTTGGGGCGGCGCAATTCCTAGAGCCGCCCCTGGCCGGCGGGAGGCTGGGTGAGACTGCTGGAGGGGGTTTCAGTTTGGAGCTGGCTGGGGAGGGAGGTCCAGATGGGGTCTAAGCTCCCTGCCCCCAAGATGGACATGACTGAGGGGGTCCTGTTGTCTGTACCTACAAACTCTGTTCTGGACTGTGTTCCTGTCATCTAATAAATCTTCTGTTTTACGGCTGGCTGGCTGAGTCACGGTGAATCGCAGGAAGTGGGAGGTGCAGGGCCCTGACTCCCCCACACTCCGTGGCAGCACAGAACGCAGATTTCCTAAGTTCCAGTCAAGTGCTCTATCCACTAGGCCATGATGCCTCCTGATAGAATAGTGAAGTGTTTTGCAGGCACTAGAAGCAATGTATGGGCATTCACATTGCTTTTCTTGGATTGTGATTACTTCCATTATCACATAGGTTTTCTTTTTGCAGCTGAAGTCTTCAAATCAAGAATGCCTAAACCAATGCCAAGTACAAGCTGAAACCCCCTTCTCCCCCGCAATCTTCTTCCTCCTCTACATAACAGGATGTCATGCTCCTGCACATCGCACTAGGAAATGTAACATTTAGTGCAATAAAGAGAAATGCTAATAGACAAATTCTGCTCTGATGTCACTGGGAGCAGAGAAAGTGCATGCATCCAAGAACAGAATTTGGTCATAACTTAGTCACAAATACGTAGATGACTATCACAGAGTATGACTCTTCCAGTTGTCTCAGAGCATTAAGAAGAAAACAGTGCCTTGAAAAGGACAAAAAATAGCTTGAGTCCCACTGCGTTTTTTTCTTCTTTCTGATATATGAAGGCAGCCTGAAAGTCTATAGACCAAAAAAATCCTCCTAACTCAAAAGACTACAAATTCAAGTCTTAGCTACCCTGAGATGGAGTACAGCAACCAGAGAACTAGTGAAATGATATTTCAAAAGATGAGAGGGAAAGGAATTTTTATTCAGCCAGTTTAAAAAGCATCCTTTGTTTTAAATACCTGTTCAAACTAATGCTGAACAATCATTTGGGAGAAATGATTATTCTGCTAACGCACCAACACCTCTAGCTTTTTAAGTTGTGAGAACTCAGGGTAAAATTTCTCTGGGACCCCCAGGAAGTCCTCCAGCAGAACCCGGGAAATATAAACTGGACATTCCTGATATTTCTCAATAAAGTTTTGAAAAATCCTGTCAGGCATTCATTTCAGTTTGTACAGAGCTAGCACAATGCGATCCTGGTCCATGACAATGTCTCTCCTAGGTGCTACATTAATACAAATTATAAATAATTATAATAAAAGGGGGCAAAGAAGTCAACTTTAAAAAAATTCTTTGTAGGTCACCTTTAAAGACTTTAAGCAGTTTGATATTAAGATGCTGTGAATACACTACAGTAAAAGCTTAAATAAACTGAGCAATTTCTTCTTTTCAGATACCATCCCCATAGTTAGACAAATAAGCAAGAAGTAATCTCACATTTACAAAGTGCCCTTTATATCAAAGCCCTCGGCAAGCACGGATACAAATACACTCTCACAAATCATTTCTAAACCACTAAAATATGACCAACTGGGCTGTGGAACTTGGCAGCTGTTTAACAACAAACGCACACTGCACAGCAGTTTAGGACAGGAAGCGGTGAATCCCAAATCCAAATTAAACTGCAGGAGAAATTACGTGGTCAGTCAGATAAGATCTATTTTAACAGTGAAGCAGCAGTTGGCAGTCATGGTAGAACAGTAAACCATGATTCCTCTCAGAGCACATGAGGTTTTTCAAGCACCAAATTAAATGACCATAATTCTAAAGGTAATGAGAAAAGCTACGCCTTTCCCTTAAATGTATGAGCATGTTGCTGCCATTAACAGCAATGGGGAATTATGCGTAGGGAACGAACAGGGAATAGACTCAAGTGATAGTTTTGAGGGTTTTGTTTATTTGTGTTGCTTGTTCTGCTTTTACAGTTTCCTTTAAAAAGAGTGTTAACAAATCACCCTTCTCCATTCTTTCAGCATAGAACACAAGCACCTTCAGTTACACCATTGGAAAGTACAGTTAGTTTTCAGGAGTCAGGAAATAGGGATAAAGAGCCCTCCCCCCCAAAAAAAGGCATTTTTGTACTTTTGGAAGCCACCTTTCTAGGACACCTCCCACCCAAGTCAAGCAAGCTATCTGAGTACCTGTAAAGCCACTATATTAAAGATTGAACTTCCTGCAATCCCCACAAAAAATACAAGACATAAATTAAACGGGAGTTCTTGTGTACTGGAGCATAGCTGTTGTCATTGAAATCAGCCACTTTTTAAGTCTTTGCTAATGAAAATAAATCCTAATGAAATTTGGCTCTTCAGCATCTAAGTTGTACAACAAAAACTACTCTGTAAAGGAGAAGATCTGTCAAGGGATGTCAGTATAGCCGCAACCCCAGAGGGAATTCTTTTGATACATACAGGGAGTTAATAACAGGGTTCTCTGAATTCTTTATTTTATTTCCTGATTCCATAAATTATATATATGTAGAACGCTCCAAAGAAGAAAGAATAGGCAAAGTCTATTCCATAACTCTAGAAAAGGACAACTTCAGACATCTCCAACTAAACGCTAACATTTTTGAAACTGAATAGTAATGTCAGATGCCCAACCTGTAGCACCTTAGAAATTTTATTTTCAGAAAGTCCTGAGCACCCACGCTCTGAAAATCCAGTCCCTTTAAGATGCCTCAAGTTGGACTCTTATACTAAGAGACCCCAAATTGCTAGCCTCTTTCGAAAAATCCTGTTAAACTCCTAAATGGAGGAAACCAATTGAATTATATATTGTAAGTCAAAATTTTCTTATCCTAAATTATTGCTACCATCTTTCACTATTAAAAGTATTTTAAAGAGCCAACTTGTTACTATTTATGTTGTTTGTTTACTTCTTGCATTTTACGGAGTTTGGACAGTTTCACTTTTATATACATTCAGATTTACATTAAGATTCTCAAGTGTTGGGTTATAAACATCACAGTGAAATGTTTCCATTGCTTCCCCCCCCCCGCCCGGAAAGTTCTAAACTCCTGAAAACAAAGTGAAACAAAGGACTGGCCATGCCAGCCTTAACCATACCGCTGCAATGTTTGAATGACAGTGAGCCAAACAGAGGTTCTTTGTATCTCTGGATTGGGTAAGAACCCCGTATGCAGTTGGTGGTGACGTGTAATAAATCTTTAGTAATCTCATTTTTAATGATGAAATCTTTTGTTTGAACATGTTCTTACAGCTGTTAAAGCAGAGTTAAAAGAAAAAAATCTGCTTTAAAATGCATGTGTTCCCGTGGGATTCTCACATGAGTCAGAGCTTACTGGAAGTTAAACTACTTTGGTCCATTCCTTTTTGCATATGCAGTAAACTAACAAATATTTTTTTCCCTCTTCTCACAAATTCATCCATCCTCCCTGCAAAACTTGTGCTCCAAACCAAGGTTCTGAACCTACTAACTTTACTCACTGAGTAATCCTTACTCAGGCAAACAGTCCCATTGCAGCTAACTTGCATGAGTAAGGGTTTGCATGATCAACCCCTAAGCAAAGCTACAAGAAGTCTGTTTTTCAGAGAAAGACTAAGCTATTCAAGTATCTGAACTGTCTTTTCCCATCAACCTACATATTCATAGATTCGTAGACTCTAGGACTGGAAGGGACCTCGAGAGGTCATCGAGTCCGGTCCCCTGCCCTCATGGCAGGACCAAATACTGTCTAGACCATCCCTGATAGACATTTATCTAACCTACTCTTAAATATCTCCAGAGATGGAGATTCCACAACCTCCCTAGGCAATTTATTCCAGTGTTTAACCACCCTGACAGTTAGGAACTTTTTCCTAATGTCCAACCTAAACCTCCCTTGCTGCAGTTTAAGCCCATTGCTTCTTGTTCTATCATTAGAGGCTAAGGTGAACAAGTTTTCTCCCTCCTCCTGATGACACCCTTTTAGATACCTGAAAACTTCTATCATGTCCCCTCTCAGTCTTCTCTTTTCCAAACTAAACAAACCCAGTTCTTTCAGCCTTCCTTCGTAGGTCATGTTCTCAGGACCTTTAATCATTCTTGTTGCTCTTCTCTGGACCCTCCTGAATTTCTCCACATCTTTCTTGAAATGCGGTGCCCAGAACTGGACACAATACTCCAGTTGAGGCCTAACCAGCGCAGAGTAGATCGGAAGAATGACTTTTCGTGTCTTGCTCACAACACACCTGTTAATGCATCCCAGAATCACGTTGGCTTTTTTTGCAACAGCATCACACTGTTGACTCATATTTAGCTTGTGGTCCACTATAACCCCTACATCCCTTTCTGCTGTACTCCTTCCTAGACAGTCTCTTCCCATTCTGTATGTGTGAAACTGATTGTTCCTTCCTAAGTGGAGCACTTTGCATTTGTCTTTATTAAATTTCATCCGGTTTACCTGCTTTCTTGTTGGAGTCTAAAGCTGGCGTGTCCTTTTCTGAAATCAACATATTGCTAAAAGGTGCTAGAATGATCACCTTGCAAAGCGAAGTCCTCTAATTAATTACAATACAGAAACAACATATGGTCAGCAGTAAAGCAAGGATCTACATACACTATCCTGTCTTAAGTGACTTCCAGTTTATGGCTGTTTAAGTCTTCAATCCTTCATCGTTCTGAAGAGACTGCCAACCAGAATGGCTGTTTTTTTCTGGAGGGCAATGCAGCCAACTGTTTTTTAGGAATTAGACAGGACCTTTGGGGAATTAGTCATTATAAGGGATAACTACCACCTTGAGTAAACTCCAAGCCATCCAGCCAGAAGAATGCTTCATATTCCATTACCAATTTCAAGCCACAAGTTTCAGGCTGCCCAGATGTTTAAAAAAACCAAAACCCTACTAGGAACTTTTTAAAAGTCTGGGCTACAGATGCATTTCCTTCCAAGGCAACAGGACCATGTGCAAGAGAGCACTAAGACTATCAGGAAGTCCTCTTTAATTCTGCATTATTTTAAGAAGTGCCTTCCACTTAAGCTATTAGTAAATGAAACTGGTTGGTTGGCTCAACAAATAATGCTTCAAATGAGTCATGCTTTCAAATAGATAAAGAGAGCCAGTTTCCTACATAACATTTCAACAAGTTGTTAAATAGCCTAGTTAAAGAAAATAAACCCAGACTAATATTTTTAAGACTTTAATTAGCTCAGGAGTTACCATATTTTTAGGCGTTGTCACATTCTATTCTGTAGTCTGTAGAAACTGCAGCACATGCACAGTCATTCTCTCAGAAAACCTATTAAAAAAGCTTTCTTAGGGAAGCAGTTCTAAAACTAATGTAGCATGCCAGAAAGGAACAGCTCCACTGAATGCACAAGCTGGTCTCTCTCTGCAGGCTTGGTTAGCGACACATTAGCAAGAATGAACTTGGCATCTCCTCTTCTAAAAAGAAAGGCTACTTCCATTCCAATGAAGCCAGGTGCTAACTTAAGGGCCTTATTCAAGAATGAAAGCCATCTGGGAAATCCTTGTATGTTCTGTAAAGCTGAATGCTTAATTTGGGCACACAGATGCATAGGGATTTCAATCTCTAATTAACCAGCACAAATGCTGTTTGTTTTCAGTCAACTACACTTCCTAACGTGAGCTACTCTAAACGGGCTGAATTTTCAGACAGTCACGTGTATTTCGAAGAGCAAAGGAAGAAAGTGCCATTGTATAAATGAAAACAAAATTCAGAGATGCATCAGTTCAAGAAGGAGGCGTAATTAAGTCTCTGGGCAAATCATGACTTAAACCATTAGATATGCAAATCTAAGTCACTTCTTCACACTGACTGGCTATGCATTTTGGTCGATTGCACTTACAGATATCTCGGATACATCAACGTCTGAGCAAAAACTAATTCTCGTGCCCCGATAAAGCAGTCACCATTAAAAGACATTTAAAATTAGACATTGCTGGGTGGCATCTGAGAGAATCAGCTTCTCTTCGTATCTAAAATAAAATCATTCTGGGGGTAATGGCTTGCAAATGTTGGACCTGATCCTTCCTTGCGTTGCACTCTGAGTAGTCATTCACACTTGTGCAAAGTGCATGAAGAACACAACTCGCTCAGCATTTACCTTTCACTGACACTGGTGCGAACATTTTATACTCACTGTGCCCTCTGCAAACGGTCAACATGCAAGGCAGTGGAGAATCAGGCCCATTGACTTCTTAATGGTTTCTATTGTACATCAAGCAGCTATAATTTACTTCGTTCCGGCAGGCCTTGCCTATGCTAGGGAGTTTTATCAAGAAAGGCTCACCAGTGCTACCTCTGGTTCAGCAGCAATGGTGAGAGCCCTGCCTTCCTTTAACTGACACAGTGCTACGAACACTGGAAGCCATCCCAGCTTAGGCTATGTTATGTCTCCCACTGATTCAGTACAGCGGGGATTTTTTTTTTTAAATGAAATTCCCTAATGTCCTTAATGATGGGAGAGAAGCTACAGAACTAATAGGCAGAACCTCAGAATCGCTGTGTGCTAGAAAACTGACCCTCTTCTGACAAGAACCGTCAGGAAAGCATCCCACTGAACTGGCGTTGAAAATAGTTTAACTACTAGCGTAGAGGAAATTAAGCACCACTGCTGCAAGCCTGGGTACAACTTCTATGCCTGCCTACACTAGGGAAATTCTGCAAAAGTCTCCTACAAATATAGCAGCAACGTTGGGAGCCCCACCATAGACAGGATGTTGGCTACTGCCAGTGTTTTATGCACCGTATCAATTCCAAACAGAGTCAGAAAATACGGTGTCTACGCTAGGGCTCCTGATGTTACTACCACCAGCGGAAATGAACTTTGAAGTTGCTAGCTCAAAAAACAATAGCCGTGACGCCATGGCAGCACTGCCCGAACAACACTCCCTGGGAACCTGAGTAGCACTTGAGTGGCTAGACTGTGCTGCTACAGCTTCACTGCTATAGTTATTCGAGCTAGCTAGACCAACGCTAGCTCTGCTATATCTACATGTGCTGCAGTCACACGTGTGATTCCAGCAGAGATACACCCACTTAGAAAGTGAAGGGGCCCTGGAGCTGCGGACACTGGTACTTTTATCTAAAGGAGAGGAAAGGGAAGAAGTCATTGAAGTGGGGGGAACCGTTGGTGGGAAAGCAAATGGCAAAAGAGAGGGAAGAGAAGCAAGGTGGCCCAATCTATGGGATTTCAACCTGAGACCCTTAATATGGGATGAAAGGACAACTAATAGGCCAAGATGACAATTGGGCATGTTTAATAGATCTTACAGCACTCACATACAAAGTCCCTTCAGGCTCAGTTCAATTGGGCAGGAGAGCCAGAGCACAGGCCAGTTCTGATTTTTCCCCATCCCTGTTCTGAACCATGTTAAAAAATGCCTAATTTCATTGCTAGTGGTTAAAACAGAGTTGGGCTGGGGGGAACCTCTCTCCAGTTTGTAACATTCAGGGCTAGTCTACACTGGCAACGTTAAAGCGCCAGTGGCTTGTGTGGTCGCGCTGGGAGAGAGCTCTCTCAGCGCTCTAAAAAACCCACCTCCATGAGAGCATAACTCCCAGTGCTGGAAATGCGGCTCCCAGCGCTGGTGCACTGTCTACACTGGTGCTTTACAGCGCTGAAACTTGCTGTGATCACGGGGGTGTTTTTTCACCCCCCTGAGCGAGAAAGCTGCAGCACTGTCAATTGCCAGTGTAGACAAGCCCTCAGAGAACAACATTCCTACCAGTAACATTATGTGGCTTTAAATATTGCAACAATTGCTAAACATAAAAGGATTCAGCAATTACCCTGCTATTTGAATCGCCTTTGGGTAACTCAGTGCTCCTTACTTGAAGCTTACTCTTGCATAAGGCTCAGAATCTATCCATACTGCCATCTGGTCTGGTTAACTCTGCAGGACTAAATTTCATCACACAATACTTTGAAAGTTATAATTAACCTAATTAACTGGTTACTCTTTTCACCTGTTACTAATGCTACAAAGTCA
The DNA here is from genome assembly GCF_016161935.1 of Mauremys reevesii. Taxonomy (NCBI): domain Eukaryota; kingdom Metazoa; phylum Chordata; order Testudines; family Geoemydidae; genus Mauremys; species Mauremys reevesii. The sequence goes on along the minus strand of NC_052627.1, from coordinate 20,893,873 downwards.
CTGTATTACAATTATTAACCTTCTGTACACATACTGAAGAGAAAAATGAATCAGTTACTAGCTGTCTTTCCCTATCACCTCCCAGCCCCCTAATCCTTTTCAAAAATCAGATTTTCAAAACGCTCAGCCATGGCCTAACATTGGAGTTTACTTCAATGGAAGCAGAGTTAGGCCAACACTGAGACCTTTTGAAAAATCCTACACTAAAGCAACCTGGTCCCAATATTCCTTTATTAAAATTAGCAGAGAAAGTATCACTGCGATTTCTGATACCACTAGAAGGATTTCAATTTTACATACAAAGGCCTTGACTCCTAAACCATATGGGTGGAACCTTCTGCCTTGAGGAACCCCACTGATGTCCTTGGGGCCACACTGCACATCTGATTGTATGATTGGGACCATAGGGAGTAGAATGAAAGGACTGGTATTTTATATAATCATATCTAGGGCAAGGATTCAAAAATTTTTGTAAAAATCTTATTTTCCAGTCTACAAACTAGTTCTTTATCAGTGGCACAATGTAAGGCTTCTGAAATCGAAACGCCTACTTGGCTAAAAGCTCTGAAAGAATTAAGCAGCTTTAAAAAAACCAAAGCTAAATGGATATGTAAATTTAGGAAAGCAATATTCTGATGGAATAAAGATGTACTCATTAAAGTTTTCTTATAACACAGGAAAGGATTTAGTGGAGAAAATTCTTATTTTGCACACAGAAATGAGGTCACAAAGAGTCACTTCTACTTTTCCTTTCAGTAAGAACCGTTCATCAATAGTTTATGCGCTGTCATAAGAGTTTTCAGTGTCAATAAAACTATAACAGTTAAACCAAGTTATACCCAGTAAAAATGTTTTGTGGACTAGAAAATCCCTCTCATTCAGATACAAATTATAAATTTACCGCTCTTAGAAAACACAACAAACAAAGAGAACAGAGGCAAAGCAAATAAGCAGACAAGAAACAGAAAGAAACCCTCATACTATGCAGCTGGCTAACAGACTGTTTCCTACAAACACTGAATTTTTAATGTTTGGCTTAACAATCTAATTTTCAGAAGCAGAAATAATGACTTTCTGGTTATTTGAAAGATTAAAAGAATGATTCACCCTTTAAAACAAATAGGAAACCAGCAATAAAATCATTCAGGAAACTTTTCTTTTGGATAACTGAAAAGAATAATCCAAGAGACCAATATTATCTCTATAATCATAGCAATATCATTATTGGTCTTTTAATAATTTGAATCTATAGTTTCCCAAAATCCAACAGCACACTAAGTGCTATAAAAATCTGAATTTGAGACTGTGAGGATTAAGTGCTTGACTAATAAATCACTGCTGCAAGTACTTCTATCTAAAAGAAAGAATGGTACTGGGTATTTTACTCACCTTTTAAACTATATACATGAAAGGGAACAGACGTATATTTGCATTTAAGACAAGAACTTCATGTACTATTTGTAGTTCAAACAGTGTGAGGTATGGCTAGATATTAAGCAGTGATAGAGGCAGAGAGAAAAACTTCAAAGCATATGATCAGTAATATTGAAAAAACCCAATTCATTAAGGGCCTGGTTGTGCACTGAAATCTAATGTAGTCTTTCCATTGACTTCAATGTGTGTTGGATCAGACCCTAAGTTTACTGGAAGAGGATTGCTAAAATTTCAATCTCCACAAAAATCCAGTAAACCAGGGTTTAAAACAGGTAATGCCCACCATAGGCGCCGACTCCGTGGGTGCTCTGGGGCTGGAGCACCCATGGGGAAAAATTAGTGGGTGCTCAGCACGCACCAGCAGCTCCCCACCCCCTCCCACCCAGCTCACCTCCGCTCTGCCTCCTCCCCTGAGTGTGCCGCATGCCTGCTTTTTTCCCCCTGGCTCCCAGCGCTTATGCTGCAAAACAGGGCAGGGATTTGGGGAAGGGATCCAATAGGGGCAGGGAGGGGGCGGAATTGGGGTGGGAACTTTGGGGGAGGGGTTGGAATGGGGTTAGGGGAGGGGCGGGGAAAGAGTGGAGTCAGGGCGGGACCGGGGCTGGGTGGGGGCACGAGCACCCACCAGTGCCAGGGAAAGTTGGCGCCTATGACGCCCACCATAATTCCATAACTGCAGCTCACTGAACATATCACCAAGAAGTGAATCTGGTTACTTACGATGTTCCTTGCTCTGAATTAGGCAATGTTTTTGAAGGTGCATCATACTGCTCTGTAAAACCAAAGAAACACAGTTGGTGTTGTCTACCTCATTTGTGCCATATTTTATTGCACTGACTTTTTATTTGTGTTTCTAAACAACTTGATCTTTGGGTCAGGAATTTTCACAGACATATGATGCTGATCCAGCATAACACCCTGGCTATTGACCATTCAAGACAGAGTTTTCTAATATTTTATAGTTTTATATCCATGAAATAAATATATAACAAAGATCAAGGCCCCAATTCAACAAAGCCCTCAAGGATATGCTTAAATTTGAGTATATGCTTAAGTTCATCCCTACTCAACAAAGTCCTGGGATTTGTGCTTCTAAATCACTTAAATCCTTTTGAAAATCTCTCCCCTATGTGTGTGTGTGTCTCTCTCTCTTTCCCCCTCTCTCTCTCTCACACACACACACTCTCTCTCTCTCTCCCCCCTCCCTCCCCTCACCCACCACCCGCACCCTGTATGGATGCTCCCTTTATAATATCAAGTCTGGTTTGGATTTTTTTTTCTTTTACTTACTCTGATTCTGTATTACAGATCCAACAAGCTGGGATTCCTAGAAAGAAAGAAAGAATAAAAGCTAAAATTAAAATGTTTATAAAAAGTTGAGAGAGACAAGATTGGTGAGGTAATATATTTTATAGGAACAACTTCAGTTCTTTCAGAGCACTAAACCTAATATAATATTAATTTTAATAGTTGTCTGTTTGCAGTTATCTGCATTTTGTTTCTGGAGGTGTAAGCTCCGATTTTGTAGAGGTGTTCAGCACTCATTCACAGCTCCTAAGAACTTAAAATAGACTTGTGGATATTCGGCACTTCTGAAAAACCAGGCCCAACAGTTTAAACTGAGTTACCTATGAAAATCTGTCTTGTTGGAGTCTGACGAAGCTTCTGTCTTTGTAATGATGCGGAACCCTAAGATGTACTGAGATAGTTTATCCTGGACAAGAAGGAGATGTACTAGTAATGTCAACAGTACATATATTATTGGTATATTAATTTTTGAATCTTGAAATAAAGTGAAAAGATTATTTGGTAAACATTTATGAGGACACTTTTAAAGTGATAATAAAGAGTAGTTATTGTTTATGCTATAAACACAGATGAGACCTTGCAAATCTTTGTGAAAGCATGAATTATTTTTGAAGACCAAGATCCTGACAAACATACATTAGGGTTTTTCTTTTCCTGATTATTCATCCAACTTTTTCTATTGCTCAAGATGTGTTTTATAACAGACAAAGAGACTTCAGTGTAAAATAAAAAAGGTAGGAGAAGATTACAGCTGGACACATACAAGAAGTTTGTAGCCCAAACAAACCTAATTACTCAGAAGCAAAAGCTAACCTAATTTTGATCTAAAAAGATGGGTTTAAAATAAGGTAGAGTGACTTGATATTTAAAGGCAGCAAAGAGTTCTGTGGCACTTTACAGACTAACAAATGTATCAGAGCATGAGCTTCAGTGGGTGAATACCCACTTCATAGGATGTAGCTGCATCCAACGAAGTGGGTATTCACCCACGAAAGCTCATGCTCCAATACGTTTGTTAGTCTATAAGGTGCCACAGGACTCTTTGCTGCTTTTACAGATCCAGACTAACACAGCTACCCCTCTGATACTTGATATTTAAAATCCATCCTGCTTTCATTTCATATCTGAGTTTTCTAAATAAAACCAAAATCTAACAGCCAATTGCTGTACTGAAAGAGACGAGCTCAGGTGAAAATGTATCTTAGTTGAAAGCTCTATTCTAAGACCATGTCTGCATAATGGGTACTATAGCCACATAACTAGAGAATTGTAACCCCAGACTGTAGATGCAAACTAACCCAACAGAAGGAGTTTTTCCATCACTGTAGTAAGTCCACCTCCCTAGACGAAGGTAGCTAGGCCAACAGAAGCATTCTTCCATTGACCTAGTTACATCAACACTGGGGGTAGATGGATTTTTCACATCCCTGAGCATCACAGTTATGTCAACCTAAGTTTTAAGCATAGACCAGGCCTTACACATTAAAAAGTATGTGTGGGAGGAGGGGAGGTTGTTGGTTTTTTACCTTTATTGGAAAAGGAAATTTTGAAGGCTCAGCTGTGCTAGGCGTATGGATAGCTGTCAAGGGAGGTGGCCATGAGTGGGTCATTTCCTAGAAAAGAATTAAAAGAAAAAGGATATTAAATGTTTTTAAACTACTGATACCCAAGTGAAGTTCTACACCATTCATATTAATATACTGAAAAGTACCTAATGGGCCTGCTTATAGCTAGAAGATTATTTAGAAACCATTTCCTGTGAAATTTACATTCTGGTCATTCTCAATACAAAGCTATGGCCCCTAACTTGCAAACACTTACACATGGGAGCAGTCCCACTGAAGACTGTGTAAAGTTAAGTATATGTCTAAGTGTTTGCAGGATTGGTGCCTAATACATTCCAGCTATTAGATTTAGTAAAGGCAGATGCAAATAAAAATTTAATACAAGCTCTTTGGCTTTCAAAGTGCAGGACGTCTCTATTATGGAAATTATCACAGTCACTGATGGTGACACAATGGATAAATAACTGATGCCGTTTTAGAAGGCTTTCCATAATACCAGGGGGTCAACCAGCAAACTCTGACTGCAACTTATCTTCTCTTTACTATTTACTTTTAAGCAAACCACTCAGATTTGGAGCTGAAACTGCCTCCACTGGCACCATTAAAAACTGAGCATTCACTGCTCCAGGTACCTGTGGTATGACTTAATCCTTCAGAAGCTGTTATCCTGAGATTAATAAATTTTAATGCCAGAATGGAGCCCTATGATCACCTTGTTTGATCTCCTACATAACATGGGCCATAAAATTTCACCCAATAATTACTGTATTGGACCCAACAACTCGTGGTTGAACTAGCACATCCCTTTTAGACAGGGGGAGTCAATATGCAGACCGTGGGCAAAATCTAGACTACCAGACACTTTTGAATGGACTGCTAAATCTGTTTATTTACTTATCATCACGGTGTGAAAAGTGTTTCTCTAAAGTCTGGACCTGATTATACCTTGACCAAGAAATTTGGACCTTGGAAAAAAAAATTTTAATTGACTACCCCTGCTTTTTAGGAATAGAGGCAGTCTCAATTTAAAGACTGCGCGACGGAGCTATTCAAAACGCTTTACAAACTGGCAAGTTTCAAGGATTTTCCTGTCACCGTTGGGGAAGAGTGTAACAGAGGCAAGCTGAATCCAGGAGGACTGGGCCCAGACTCTAGGAGGGAAACAATCCTGATGCAGTTCTAGCTCTTCAGAAATCCTTCTTCCCTTCTCACTTGCATTCCAGATATTCCCCTCCTCCCACCATTGCTAGGTGCCATCTTCTGGTGCTTGTTCCTGCCTGAGAAGCAGCAGGGTACAGAAGCAACTGGAATTGGTAGGGACTAGCAGGTAAGGTAGAGAATGAATAATGCCTCTTGTGGCACTCAGGGCTTATCTAACCTAGGATTTTAAAACTGTGTTGTTAGAAAACATTAGCTACTGTTCTAATTAATGTGTCTGAAAAGTCTAGTCTAGACAAGGCTCTGCCTTTAACACATGCTCAACTAGCTGAGTTGCAGCCTCATCTAGACAAGGCCTCAGGGAACATTGGGGTTCAAGTGGTTAGAAGAACCTGGTTAAACTGAGGAAAAATGGAACTTACTTAGCTCCTGTCCCTGATCTTCGAACCCTCAAGACAGTACTCATTCCAAGGTCTAAACATAAATTCATAGGGCTGGTCACTCTCTCCTTCTCACCCCAGTACTATTACTTATCTCATGTTCCAACAGACACTTCTGCTTTTAATAAACAAGAATTTCCCTTTTTCCCAGTCCATATTCTCCTCTTTCCTCAGCCTTAAACTCATCATTCTGAATTGGTGTCCTCGCAATTGTTCCTCACGGAAAAAAAGTATAACGCCAGGCACTGACTTCATTGGGGGCCAAAATGACTGACTGAAATTAGCATGGCAGAAAGATCGCTTCGAATACAAACATCCACAGTTTGACAAAGAGTTCACACAAATTAACAGGTAAATTATTCATGCGTAAGTGTTCCCCTTTGTGCCACAGTCTGACACAATCTTCTCTACCAGGAGCAACATGAGGAAAGCTCTGAAATGTCTCTTGCTTCCCAACCAAATCACATTTCAAGGAAGGATTTTAATGTGCAGAAGAGAGTTACATTTTAAAAGTCCACATTGTTATATCTGGCTCTACAGACATCCATTAAGGTTGTCTAGGGAGATTTCTATGCATGAGCTGGAGACAGAGTATTTTATAAACCTTATTATCATCTTTATGAGCCTCTTATCACAGCTAGCCTAAGTAAATGTGCGATCATATCATCATTACCTTTGTCCGCCTTCTCTTTTCACTCCTATCGTTTCATAGAATCACAGGAGTGGAAGGGACCTCAAGAGGTCATCTAGTCCAGTCCCCATGGCTGGACTAAGTATTATCTAGACCATCCCTGACATGTATTTGTCTAACCTGCTCTTAAAAACCCCCAATGATGGAGATTCCACAACCTCCCCAAGCAATTTATTCCAGTGCTTAACCACCCTGGCAGTTAGGAAGTTTTTCCTAATGTCCAACCTAAACTTCCCTTGCTGCAATTTTAGCTCACTGCTTCTTCTCCTATCCTCAGAGGTTTGTTGACTTTACTTGTTGCAACTTGTTTCAAAATTAGATTACAAGCTCTTTTGGGCATGGACCACATGTCTCCATACATTTGTGCAATGCCTAACACTCAGAATCTGTTATCAAACAGAAAAACAGTGTATTTCCTAAAGAGTGGGGGAAAAGGGTAGCCCTTATGCAATGGTAACAGATATTGCACCTGGTATTAAGTGTTTGTAGGATCGGATCTCAAATGAAACAGTGCCCTGATTACATCTTCTGGTTATGACTGAAGGGTCAGAATATTGAATCTTGAAGCAACATTGAGGGAAATGAGCGGTAGAAATATACATCTCTGATGAGAGCATTGGACCAGGGTTTAAAATCCTTGAACTGCCTTTTCAAAATTAACTTGACTAGCTTCTGAAACAAATACATTTTCATACAATAGGTAGGAAGATGCTACCACTTAACCCACCTACTGTCTGTATTTCACACTGTTCTACCACTTCTTATGAAATAGACCATCTTCTTGTGTGATAACCCTACGAGAAGTTTGTAGAGCCAAATGCGGGAATGCCCGGCTTCTGGACTAGCTTTGCAAGATCAGACCCTTAACTACCATGAATGTGGACTGGCTGAATGGCAGTATTCTGCATTGATCTGCAGAGGTGAGATCTCTAGTCTCTAAGGCCTTGTCTACACTGCCATTTTACAGCGCTGAAACTTTCTCACTCAAGTTTCAGCGCTGTAAAGTGGCAGTATACACAGTGCACCAGCACTGGTAGCTACTCTCCTCGTGGGGGTGGTTTTTCGCTGATGCCGTGACTACATAGCCACGTTAAAGCTTTATGGTTGCTAATGAAGACATACCCTTAGTCTCATTCTCTCAGCTAGCAGGAACTGGAAGCACTGATGAGTTAAACATCTTTGGGAAAAGCAGGCTTTGCATTCAAAACCAGCAACCATCTAATTAAAAGGCAGACTGGGTTGGTTTCATAGTATTTATATTATGTTGCTTGTAAGTCTTCTGTATTTTATCAGAGGCATTACTTTTAGATTCTGTTGGATGCACAATGAAACAATCCTGGTAATTGCATTGTGGTCTGATGCAACAGAAGCACAATACAATTTCTCCCAATTCTGCCTTTTAATGAAAGTGAAAGATAAGTTCAGGTGAAAAGAGACTCACTACACAAGTATCTGTCTTTAAACAACTGAAGAGTTGCAGTGGTGCACTCACCTTCAAAATTTCTTCAACGCAATGGACTTCATTGGGGAAGGTTTGCTAAAATATGAGAGAAAGAGAGAGAGAGAGTTCCATTAATTCACATGAACACTTTGTCTGAAATCAAAGATGAGCAAAGGCATTTACTGATCAGATACTATACATTTTGTGGAAGCTAGTAAATAAAACATGGATGAAACTAAAGATGTGCCCCCAAAATAGAGGTTAATACTAACAGTGTTCTTACAAAGCTGGGGCTTCCAGCTCCTTGCTGAAGGGAATGAGGATCAGGGTGGGGCAAAGAAAGGTGAGGCTTCTATCCATAAACAGCAGCATCTATTGGATGACTGGGAGCTGCTCTATCACAGCCATGAAGGAATGCAGTTTAGCCCTCCTGGACAGAGAATTGCCATGAATCATTGGTGTAGATAAGGAGAGGGGAAGGAAACATCCTATCATGCTCTCATTCAACCTCACTCTAGTTACTGCTGTGTTTCCGGCTAATGTTCATGTCTTCACTTCGGTGCGTTAGCTTTGCATTAGCTTTTTTTTGTGATAAACTACATACAGAGAGGAAAACCAAGCTCAGTAATTGGAGGCACTTGACTTGTTTGACCAACAGGGTGTCCCTCTCCCCGCAGCTTCATGACCTGCTTCGTTACCTTTACCACATCAAGTGCACCCAGACCTGCCAGGTAGCGTTAGAAAATTGCTAGCAGCAACACCGGACTGCGAAGCAGAGACAGGGCTGGGTTGATGCACAGACAATACAGGTGAACGCCTAAAGCCCCAACTCCTTGAGTCATGTGATTACATCAGACTCTGAGCTTTCATTTAAAGACAGTTTCTGAAAACCGTGACAATATTACCCAAGTGTAACTGATGTAGTGACGTCTGCCTCAGTCTGCAGACAGCCTGAAACAGCAGCTCTGTGGGGAGAGGGGGATGGGCAGCCCCATGCACCTCATGGTATGTTAACTCCAAGTTCCACTGCTCTGGTGGGTCCTCTCAAAACCACTCCAGCAGAGGACCCTGTGTGTGGCAGGAGGAGAGTGCAGTGGGCCTGGCCCACCCAAGGAGCCAGGCCCCAGCAGCTGAGGTAAGTAACATGGGTTCCCCTGCCTCTCTGGAGGCGTGGGGGACTCCTGCTACTTCTGAGGGAAGGAAGGCCCCATGTTGTTGCCTCTTCACTCCTCAGGGAGTGGCGAATGCCTCCTGCCACTACAAGGAAGTGGGAACAGGGTTACAGCAGGACAACAGAGCCTCAGGCCTGTGTTGCCGTGTTTCTTGGACTGATCTCAGGTGTGAATTGAGATCTGGGGCACAGTCACTGACATTTGCTAATTATCGAGCACAGAGCAGACATTATGGCTTGGGCACAGAAATTAGTTTGTTTTAAATATCCCGTTGAATATAGAGAGAGCACAGCAAGTAACAAAACCACCTAGCAGTATCCACAACACTCAGGCCAGGTCTACATTATAAACTTACATCCGTATACAGTGGAGTTGCATCATAGGCGCATTTAACTTACGCGATTTTAACTATACGCACTCGGCAAAAGAAACAAAAAAGAGAAAAATAACGATTTAAATATTGTACCTGTAGTGTGGGCAATTCTGCCCGCCATTCCGCTCAATGAGCATTTGACTATACGCGATTTTCTCCTTACGCGCTGACTTCAGAACCTAGCCCCCGCGTAAGATGCGACTCCCCTGTAACTATATTTCTCAGGGTCTGAAAAATCCACCCCCCTGAGCAACGCAGTTATACCAACCTAACTCCCAGTGTAGACAGCGCTATGTTGATGGGAGAGCTTTTCCCCTCGATATAGCTACCGCTTCTCGCTGAGGTGGATTAACTACGCTGATGGGAGAAGCTGTCCCGTCTGTGTAGTAATGTCTTCACTAAAGCGCCAAAGTGGTGCCACTGCACTGGTGTTGCGTTTTAAGTGCAGACCTGCCCTAAATGTGGATACAGCCAGGGAGGTGAAAGGAAGACAATGCCGCATACCTCTCAAGCACACGAATGCAGAAGGTACAGTACATACCAACTCAGCCAGCGGATGCACAGTGACACATGGTTCTGGTCTACAGCACACAGGGATGCTCAGTGGAAAAAAATTACTAGGAAGCCCTCTCATTCCAGCACCAAGATAGCAAAGACTGTGAAAAATGTCAACTGACAGGACAGAACACTGCTTCAAAGTATCCACCTGATGTCTGGCCAGAGAGAACAAGCCTGCATTATTTATGTGTATGTTTCTCATTTACTGTTTTCTATCCTAGTAGCAAAAGGCATCTTTTATACATACTGCCTCACACCTGCCTAGCATCAGCCTTAGCCAAAAAAAAAAAAAGAACAAAAAATATGAAATCAGGAAATTAATAAGCTCCATTTGTCGAGCAGCTGCAATCACCAACTTGGGGTTAAAACCAAGTTTTCACCCTTCATTGAGAGTGTAGGGATCAAACCAAAACATCTGGCTGTGAGTGTATTTATGGAAGGGAGGCGGCTAGGGAGAAGGATTCTCGAGCATTAACTAAATGAGGTCAGAAAGCTGCAGCTCTTGACCCAAAACACAGCTTCCTCCTGACCTCCACAGTCACCTGCAATAAAAGCAGCAAAGCTAGCCAACGAGGGGTCCGTCCTCAGTGCTGTCACTAGTAAGTCACTCTAACCTGCCCCAGACGTTCTCCATGTGTCACACTGTTCACAAGTGGAAGGGGCAAGAGCAGACACACTCCTTTCCCTAGCATGCTAAACAACGGAGACCATTTCCTCCTCAACCCTGTAAAGCTCACAATATGTCTACCCTCACGTACTGAAGATTTTACTTTTTCTCTGCAAAACAAACACCATGAGTTTGATTGTGATCTTTCTGACACCAATATACACCAGAAGTCACTCCTCCGGGTCAAATGAGTTACACAGATGAGACATCACTGATCTGAGTGTGTGTGTTCGTTCAAAAAAGCTGCAAAGAACTCTTGCATTACTGTGGTGGAGATTTAAACACATCACAGCTCACATTGCACAAAGGAGCTCTTCCCTTCTTTTTAATGTCAGCAGTTGTAACTCTGTAGTCCAACAGTCTAACTAGGCTTGGTCTACTCTAGCAACCTAGGTCAGTATAACTACATGGCTCGGGGGTGTAGAAAATCCACACCCTTGAGCGACACAGTTACACTGACCCAACTCCCTGTGTAGACAGTCCTATGTCGACAGGACAGCTTCTCTCGAAAACATAGCTACTGCCTCTCGGGGAGGTGGAGTACCTATGTGGATGGGAGAACCCCTACTGCTGGCACAGGTAGCATCTTTGCTGCAGCATCAGAGCAGTGGCACCACCGCTGCAGCATTTTAAGTGAGGACAAGCCCTTAGTTCCCAGTGTCACAACTGGGCAACGCCCCACGAGCTGTAAAAACATGCACGTCGTCACAATGAAATGCAACAGTCTCACCTGACAAAAAGGCACTTCTGAAAATATTCAGGTACAGCAGGGGTTCTCAAGTTTCATTGCACCACAACCCCCTTCTGACAACAAAAATTATTACACAACCCGAAGAGGGGGGACTGAAGCCTGAGTCCTCTGGCTTTGGCTTCGGCCCTGGGTGGTGGGGCTCGGGCTCCAGCCCTGGACATCAGCATGTCTAAGCCAGACCTGGTGACCAAATTAAAATGGGGTCGCGACCCACTTTGGGGTCCCAACCCACAGTTTGAGAACTGCTGTTGTACAGCCTGCAGCACCTGAGAGGACCAGTCACATAAGGGATTCAAATGATTGTTGAAATAGTGGACAGACAAGGAATTAGGTCCTCACCCTGGTTCAAGTATCGAAGTCCCTTGGCCTTTACAATATAGTAACTGAAAATCAAGTTGGCTTTTCCTGTATAGGATCTTGCTGTTTGAAGGGGTTAATTGGTGGCAAAAGTGAAATACTGTTAATGTGAGGCAGGAGGAAACCAACAATGGTCAGGTCTCTTTTCACCCTGGCTGTGAGTTCACACCCACCCCTTGATTAACTCAGTGAGGCCTGCGGACTTTGGGTTTTTGAGCCTGGTTCAGCTTTCTATACCGTAACTCCTTACTGTGAAATCATCAGGAGGATTCAGTGCAATTCTGTACATTCATGATTGCCAGCTGACTGTACAGCAGAGTACTCACATGCTAGCACGAGATAGGAGATACCTTCTCCTGGAATAGTAAAGAACATGCAGCTGAATCACCCATAGCACCAGAAAAAAACACTTCAGCACTGGGCAGTGACAGCACAGCACTGTTTTCTCTCTACTATACTTTATTGTGAAGGGATCTTACTTGTGGCTTCTAAAATATTTCACATTTGACTCTATAGCCATTACCATAAGAGTACAAGCAATTCTGGGGATATCAATCTGCTTTTACTCTTATGCTAATAGATAAATTCAAATGTAAAATAGCTACAGTAATGAGGAATTATAGGCCCCTGCAGGAGAATCTCCCCTCCCCCCACCTCCACCTCTGTAAAGAGAAAAGTCAAACCTGTGTTCTTGAGAACATTTTAGGTCAATGTACGTTGCCTTGTGACAGAAAAAACTGAAGGACGTGTTACACCAATAAAAGGGGCAAGTGGTAAAGGGAATCCGGTGGACATAGTGTACTTAGATTTCCAGAAAGCCTTTGACAAGGTCCCTCACCAAAGGCTCTTACGTAAATTAAGCTGTCATGGGATAAAAGGAAAGGTCCTTTCATGGATTGAGAACTGGTTAAAGGACAGGGAACAAAGGGTAGGAATTAATGGTAAATTCTCAGAATGGAGAGGGGTAACTAGTGGTGTTCCCCAAGGGTCAGTCCTAGGACCAATCCTATTCAATTTATTCATAAATGATCTGGAGAAAGGGGTAAACAGTGAGGTGGCAAAGTTTGCAGATGATACTAAACTACTCAAGATAGTTAAGACCAAAGCAGATTGTGAAGAACTTCAAAAAGATCTCACAAAACTAAGTGATTGGGCAACAAAATGGCAAATGAAATTTAATATGGATAAATGTAAAGTAATGCACATTGGAAAAAATAACCCCAACTATATATACACAACATGATGGGGGCTAATTTAGCTACAACGAGTCAGGAAAAAGATCTTGGAGTTATCGTGGATAGTTCTCTGAAGATGTCCATGCAGTGTGCAGAGGCGGTCAAAAAAGCAAACAGGATGTTAGGAATCATTAAAAAGGGGATAGAGAATAAGACTGAGAATATATTATTGCCCTTATATAAATCCACGCCCACATCTCGAATACTGTGTACAGATGTGGTCTCCTCACCTCAAAAAAGATATTCTAGCACTAGAAAAGGTTCAGAAAAGAGCAACTAAAATGATTAGGGGTTTAGAGAGGGTCCCATATGAGGAAAGATTAAAGAGGCTAGGACTCTTCAGTTTGGAAAAGAGGAGACTAAGGGGGGACATAATAGAGGTATATAAAATCATGAGTGATGTTGAGAAAGTGGATAAGGAAAAGTTATTTACTTATTCCCATAATACAAGAACTAGGGGTCACCAAATGAAATTAATAGGCAGCAGGTTTAAAACAAATAAAAGGAAGTTCTTCTTCACGCAGCGCACAGTCAACTTGTGGAATTCCTTACCTGAGGAGGTTGTGAAGGCTAGGACTATAGCAATGTTTAAAAGGGGACTGGATAAATTCATGGTGGCTAAGTCCATAAATGGCTATTAGCCAGGATGGGTAAGAATGGTGTCCCTATCCTCTGTTCGTCAGAGGATGGAGATGGATGGCAGGAGAGAGATCACTTGATCATTGCCTGTTAGGTTCACTCCCTCAGGGGCACCTGGCATTGGCCACTGTCGGTAGACAGATACTGGGCTAGATGGACCTTTGGTCTGACCCGGTACGGCCGTTCTTATGTTCTTATGGAATTGTTGCCAATGAATAGACTGCCATCATCTGCATCAGACACACATCAAAATGTTTACTTCACAGGGCTCAGTCACAAACTGTCCCAAGTAAAAATCGGCATTTATTTTCAGTGCCCAAAAAAAACCAAAAAAAACAAAGATAGAGCCACAATTTGGTTTTGAGAACCAAATTCTCCCCTGGTGCGGTGGGCCAGCACCAGGATTTCTGCATCACTTTCATGCTGATTCTCTGTGGGATGTAAGGGGTCAGCTAGCTAAACGGTCCTGTGGGAGTGTCTTAAAACCTCCTACACCCTGCAGAACCGGTCTCCCCTAATCAGCCTAGACAGAGTCTGAACAGAAGATGAATTTGTGGGCCCAGGACGGGGCGTGGATTTGCACTTAATAAGAACCCAGGGATCCTGGTGTCCTATACAACCAGCACAGAGGGGCTACACATGCTATTTCAGCCCAGAAGTACTGGAACTGCAATGTCAAGAGACTGTCAAGGCTGCCCTGCACCCTGGCCATGGGTTGAGGGAGGGGTGCACGCATGTGTTTCATTTTTCAGGCTGTTCTACTGTGCCCATCACTGTGGTATCTGAACCCCCATGAGTTCCCCTCCCTAACCTTTTCACGCCCCACAAATACAGAACTTGAATTTCTGGGCTTTATGTAGGTGGAGAGAATATTACTCAGAATGAAGAATGTAAATCTCTGTTTTGTTTCAACATGTTTCCTAACATTAAACCACCATTACCACCCAGAAGCAAGCACTTTCCTTGCCAGTTCTGTAGAGAGTTGGGGGAAAGGGAAAAAATAATTGTTGTCCAAAGAAGAGAGTTAAAAAAAACCCCAAACCCTGAAGAACAAAAAACAAACAAACAAACAAAAAAAACAATCAAGCAGCTCTGTTGAAGAATTGTGATTTCAGAACATTAAATATGACATATTATTTTCCATCCCTGTGAGCAGTTTTACAGACTTTAGAGAGAACACTGTAAAACTTTACTCTCCAAGTAAAACTAGATTTAACACCATGCATATTTTCTGGCTGACACTGCCATTTGTACAAGCTCCAACTAGGATTTCTTCACGACACGTTCATACTAAATTTCAATTAGGGAATGATGCAGACTCCTCAGAGAACCATACTGCCACCTCCACCCTCCACACACACCTTAGTTACATGCACAAAACCATAGGCATGGTGCCTACTGGTGAACTATATTTAAAAGCATCGAGCAAGTATGTGTGTGTGATGCTGGCAGACCAGGTTGTCAGCTCAAGCTGAGGAGGAGTTCCCCAGAGTTATTCTGGGTATCCCTGAGAAACTTTAGGGAAACTGGCAGATTACTATGACTCTGCCACCACAAGGAACTACAGACTGTGACTCACCTGTACATATATTTTACCTGCTTTTACCTCTCAATAACAACTCTCATTTCCTTTTCTTACCTAATAAACCTTTAGATAACCATAGAATTGGCTACCAGTGTTGTCTTTGGTGTAAGATCTAGAGTATCAACTGATCTGGGTAAGTGACTAATCTCTTAGGACTGGAAGCAACCTAAATGTGATGTGATCTTTGGTGTAAGGGACCATTTATCACTAAGTCCAGTTTGTCTGAGTGACAAGATAGAATGAAGCCTCTAAGGCAGGGTTTCTCAAACTGGGGTCGCCACTTGTGTAGGGAAAGCCCCTGGTGGGACGGGACGGTGTGTTCCGTCCGCAGGTCCAGCTGATCGTGGCTCCCATTGGCCACGGATCGCTGCTCTGGGCCAATGGGAGCTGCTGGAAGCGGCGCAGGCCGAGGGACTTACTGGCTGCGGAGCAGCGATCCGTGGCCAGTGGGAGCTGCGATCGGCCAGACCTGCAGATGGGGCAGGTAAATAAACAGGCCCGGCCTGCCAGGGGCTTTCCCTACACAAGTGGCAACCCCTGTTTGAGAAACCCCGACCTAAGGGGACTGTATGTGACTGCATGGTAAGACTGGTATAGTGATCCAGGAGTTCACATCTGGTACTGGCTGGGTGAAATCTAATTATAGAATATACCACCAGTTTGGGGTATCTGCCCTGTTTTCTGACAGTCTGCCCTGAGGTTACCACTCTCAGTTGTAAGCCACTCCAGACAACGTGACAATATGCATTTTCCATGAAGCTGGGGGGGGGGGGGGGTTACTACAGACTCAAATAAGATTTAAAAATGTCTATCTATGAAAGTGGTATCTGTAGTTATAGTAACTAGAATACTATTACAAGGACTAATAGTTCTCATGATTCATGGGGGCACAAGTTAATCTATAGCAGTAGGAGCAAGAAAAAATTAATTACTGTACCACTGTCCAGTTACAGTATGGGCATTTTGCTTTCCTCTAAAGCACAAGGTGTTGGCTAGTGGCAGAACCTGAATGCTGGACTACACGGACTAATAAAATGCTCCTGTATAGCAGTTCCTTTATTCAGTCCTCTATTGGTAATTTGAGGGTGGTTGTGGGTGCTTTTAGGACAGTGTTTCTCTCTTCACTAGCAGAGAGAAATAACAAATACCGGAAAGGATTTGGCTTTGCATGTTAAAAGCCAAACAAAATAATGCTATTGATGGGCTTAATCCAATGTACTTAAGCACACGAGTAATAGAAATCAATACTACTCCTCACACACTTAAAAAAAAGCTTAAATGCCTTACTGGATCAGAAACAATGTTCAGTGGTTTGCATGATCAAGCCCAATATATCTTCAAGCATTTCCCCATATGTAGAGTTAAAAAACCGTCATAGATAAACAGGAAAGCAGAAGACAGATGTTAAATAGTCTTCCTCTAAAACAGACTTCACCAACCCAGGGCAGGTGTATGTGTTGGGGGAGAGAGGGAGTCCCAAATTTAAGAAAGTATGTTAAAATAAATTCTGCACAGACCTACTTGACAGAGGATAGCGACCATATGGCGAACACCGCAGATTCAACTTGGTGACCAAGTCCATGTGCCTTAAAGACCACAGAGGTTGCTGGTGTCTCACACCTTGCACAACCCTGCTGGGCATTTTCAAGGGGGTCGTGAGGAGGCCAGAATGAGAAGGATCAAGGCACTGGCAGTCAGCTATGGCACAGTGCTATCTGGTGCACAAATGACGCACTGTAGCTGATCAAAAGTTCATCTGGCAACCGGTAACGGTTCAGTAATCAACAGAAGGAGTAATGAAGAGGAAGATACGACGTCAGTTCAGCTGGCATGAGGAGACCCTTTTGTGTTGACCTACCACAGCTAGAAGGTCATGGCAACAGGAATAACGCTGCTGCTTTGGAGGCTGGTGGGGGAGAGAGAAAGCTTAACAGCATGATAACCCAAAGTCTGTCATGCTGTTCAACAAATGGAAGAGATGCCTGAGGTCCCATTATCTCACATTCACTCAGCATTCCAAGAGCTTTTAAAACTGTTACTTTTTAAACTGTAACAAAATTTTCCAAGCTTGGGAACCTAAAGTTGGGCACCTCAATCCATATTTAGGGTCCTTTTAATTAAAAAAAAAAAAAAAAAAAGGCCTGATTTTGAGGGGTTGTGGAATTCTTAATATAAACCCCTCTGGGGTACATTTAAATGTTACATTTCTTATTTAATAGAAAGGACCACAATATTCTACAATTGTAATCCAAAACACTACGATTACATTATTGTGAACTGTACTGGACCACTGCCGTGGAATACTGTTATATTTTAATTCTTTCCATCAAAGAGATGTAGGCATAAAACAGGAAAAAAAGAAAACAATACATACGTTGCCAGGAGATACAAAATATATTTTAGAAAGATTGAACACATATTGCGAGAAGTCGGGAAAAAAGGTATTACAATACTTAGTCTGGAATTAAACTAACAAAATGAAAAACATTCAGAAGGTGCAATGGTTAATACACAATTGGTGCCAAATTATGAGGTATTCATCATAAGGTTAATTTTCAATACTAATTATTTTTTTTCATAGCTAGAAGATCTCTCACTATTAAATCATTAACAGACACACAACTGGGACATTTCTATACTTTTGTGAGATATGACACAGAATGTGACATACACCTTGTCCTCCTCCATCCTAAAATCCTAAAAAAAAGATATTTGCTACAATTAATTAAAAAAAAAGTCATATGCTTCACATAGATTAAGAGGTTCCTCTCCTCCCCATCCCACCACATCCATACATCTTTTAACTGGATTCCTTGCAAGATGTGCAATATACACAGTAGTTTAGAGCAGTTGCTGTCAAGACAAAACTGGCCATACATTACTTCACCAGTCACAGGGTGTCGTTGATGAAGCAAATGAGCACTTTTAAAGTTGGCAGCAGTAATAGCATACAGATTGTGCAGAGATCATGAAAGGAGATCTGGATGCAGATGTTAACTGGAATGGAAGTGAACTGCCTTCATGGAAGCATTAAGGTGTTATGGACCTTTCTGTTAATTCCTGCATCACTACTTTCCACCCCACTGCTTATCTGAATGCCTACTACTGTCACATTCTGTTTAGAATTTCCTCTGCGATATCCTGTACAGAACAGACAGCCAGTTTCTCTATATTGATCGTACAGGATAGAGCTGAATATTGGCTTGAGTCGTTGCAGCTTTGTACATTTTTTTTATAAGAATTTGATATTTGAGCAAGTATTCTGACATTTTTCAATCAAAAGGACATTTGGGTGTGTATATCTTCCAAAAAGAAAATACATCAATGTAAGAACTAAGAATACTACAAGTAAGAACTATACTGTGTTTAACTTCAGATGGATTTTTAACGTGAAGAGAGCACACTGAAAAGTTCAAGGAATGCAAGAAGGCTCTAGAGATTCAGGGTGACCAGACAGCAAGTGTGAAAAATCGGGACGGGGGTTGGGGGTCATAGGAGCCTATATAAGAAAAAGCCCCAAATATCGGGACTGTCCCTATAAAATCGGGACATCTGGTCACCCTATAGAGATTGAGCCTTCAACCCATGCATTCTATCCCATTGGCTGTGTTGCTAATTTTATTTGGACTAGTTAAGACCTTTGCCACTAAAGAACTATTAAGATGCCAGGTAATCTATACGCACTAGAAGGTAGTGTTATTTTTAAAAAGTCAGATTAATCTCAGCTGTTTTCTATTGAATAAATTGGTGCTTTTTTAAAAACAAAAAAACAAACAAAACCAAAAAGTTTAACTAACTGTTCTGGCTCTTGCCACTTGAATGTTATGAAGCCCAACTGTAAATACAACAACAAAACTGTGTTTACATGCAGGGCCTATTTGAAAACCACAAAACAAAGGAAAATTAAGCTCAAGGCTACTGTACTGTCCTCAATTCACCTGTATGTGTCTAGTTACTACAGCAGAGGCTTCAGAGCTGGGGGAGACCTTGCATATTATAGGAGTTAAATTATCTGCATACAGCAAGGCAAGCTGAGGCCAGCATGGCCCATAGCCTATCCTCAACTACAATCTATTACCTGTATTTTGGGGGATTTAAACTGTTTCCTCTTAACATTACTAGAATGTATTTTTTCTGCATGTTCTTAAAAGAAACTAGTTCACAACTGAATCCAGAAATATACTGGTAAAACAAGATACATTCTAGGAATTCTGTTACTCTTGTTACTATGTGGTAATGTTCTGCAATGTATGGTAGAAAATTGTTAAAACATCTAACAGGAGTTGACCTTGTTAGGCCCAAATTTTATATTCTGATTTGTAGAGAGAGAGGGGGGCATTCTTATGGTGATGGGCACCAGTAATAAGAACCTGAACATATGCTTTCTAAAAGATTAAGATGTTTTTTCTGAATGGATGGATGTCTGTGGCCCACACAGGGCTAAAATATGGCTCATGGCCACCCTCTCTCTTCAGGGGGAAGACTTTAGGTTAGGTTACTTTAGGTTTTTACTGCTGCTAAACTCAAACAGCAAGTAATTTCGATGCTTCCATTATGGATGATGCATGTAAAAGCAAACATGAAGGTCACGTGAATTTATTTCTGGGAACAATAACTTATGTAAATTTATAACCAAAGTACACGCTGTCCTATTGGCAGACTGTCAACATGGGTGGGCCTTGTGGGCATATTTGAAAGAGGTTTAAAAGTTGCTGCAGATAAAGTATGTTAATTTAACAGATTTTTTTTTCATCCAAATCAGTCTCTCTCATAGTGGAACTTTTGGTGCACTGGAAATTTATTATTTTAATCAAGAGTTCATGGGGAAAAAGGTCTTCCAGGTCTGCTCTCCGAGGATTTGTTTTATGCACAGAACATTTTCCTTTAACGATTCATGAAGCAGCATCAGTCTAATGCTAGGTGATTTTCTTCCTATGCAAAGTCCTATTATTAATCTCAACAGTGCAGATTTGCTACCAATACAAAGCAAGACGAAGAGATAGTGAAACTAACTAATAACAATGTTATCATGTCAGATGCCCCCAAATTCGCATTGGTTTTGTCTGGAATGTTCTTACCCAATATTACACATGACTGTTTACTGAACCCTAAGCAGCCTTGCCTGTCGACCCAAGGGGAGTCACCTAAATGCCATATCATTTGCAACAGTTCACCAGCGTCCTTTCGAATGAATCAAAAAAAGCAAGGGACTTTTCCTGCCCTCGGGGAAGGGAGTAAAAGAAGGAGGAAGAGCACTGAGGTTTGGAGAATCAGAGAGGAGTTCTATGGGGAACAGAAGGCTCAAGCACTGCTGTCAGCTTATCTTCTGCATGCTTCAGTCCTTACTGATGATAGGAACCTGCATGAAAGCCCAGAGGACCCTGGGGAAAGCTCTAGGCCAGATACCAGAAACCAAGGGCATTGCGTATATAGGGACACTCAGCAATGTTAAGGAGAATCAACTGAAGGAGTGAAGTCAATGTGCATAAATGAAAGCATGTTTAAACCCTGGTGTGGATGCTTTTATTTAGGAGTATAGTGGCCTCAGAGCGCTGTAGCTCCTCTGAAGAGGATAAGTTATAGCAAACAAAAACTTTACTACTGAATGAGATTATCCACACAGGGATTTAATGCACTTTTGTTTACACACATTGACTTTACATCTTTAGTTGATTTGCCTTATCTTTCCTGCATGTCCGCAAACAGTTAATGGTAACCCCCGGAGAGGAGCAGCTGTCATAAAAAGTACATCTTCCCTGCAGAGTTAGTCCAGGCTCTTACCTGAGTGTTGCCTATTCCAGATACTATCTACAAAACACTGATCAAAAGATTGTGGTGCTTTAAATCCAGGTTAGCTGGCATGGCTGGGTGTATAGGTTTGTGCCCAGGTTCTGCTTTAACCAGGTTGGTAACCTGCCCACTGTGTCCTCCAATACCTCTCTACAATTCCTCCTAGGCCATATTTTCGTCTCCTCTACCTACTCCCTTCTCCTGCAAAGGCACTGCTGCTGCTCCTGTATTTCCAGCTAGGCCATGGGTTTACTGCATTGTCTGAATGAAAAAAAAAGACTGAAAACAAAAGAAGGTGATGACTCAAACATGCTGTGCATGAGGTGCTGGTGAAACTGATTACCCACAACAGCCCCCTGGAGTATAAAACCACATTTTTGTTTCCTGCCACAGGTTTCACCAGCACCTCCCCCTTCTGATATGCACAAATAGCTATTCTGTTTGATGTGTTATTTAAGGCACCACTAATCATTTTGGATAAACAGTTTCAGCTGGCTGGGGAAGCCAGACAGCTCTGGAAAGCCTACGCTCTAGGTTTCTCTACCCTGTAGCGCAGCGGAAGCGAAGGCAGTCTCTGGTTTTAGGGACTAATCTTACTTCTGCTGAAGTCAATGGCAAAGCTTTCCGTGACCTCAGTGGTTGGTGCAGGATCATACTCTTACAGGGGCCGCAGACTAGGAACAGAGGCTTTGAAGCCAGCTGGCACCTCTTCACAGTGCTTCAGGAATCCATAGCACAGTGAGCAGTACAGTACAACCCTGGGGCACCTTACACAGTTTGATTAACCAAAGTTCAGACTGCACAGCTTCAGTGCTCAGCACGCATCCAAGCCACGCACCCACCAGCACTACTGCACAGTCCGACAGTGCCCTGCAGAGATTTTTAAATGACCATTTGAAAAGGAATAGCATTTTTTAATGCTCACACTTGTGTAAAGCATTCTTACACCATCTAACACACTGCAGTTTCTTGGGGATTTGGGAGCAAATTAGAGTTTAATCTAAATGGACATGCACCATTAACTTGAAATCTAGTCAATTGTTAAAAATGAGTTAAATACAGATATAACACTTACTGTTGATCATCCCCCAAAACCTGAGATTTTACAATCATATTTTCTTATTTTTAAAATGCCTCTCTCCCACCTGTTTTTGTGTGAAAGATCCCCACCAGGCCCTAGAGAACTGACCGCTACACAGGGGAAACAGTAACTTACTAAACACAAAGATCTGTCAAATGCACAAAAAAAGCAAACTGGTGGAAAAAAAGAAAATTACATTTCCCTCTGTAGTTTCTTTCACTTACAGAAATCTTGTGTTTCTTGTAACAATACCAGGCTAAACAATGTTCAAAAATGAGTGATTTTTTAAATAATGAAATAGGATTTGACCCAAAGCCAACTTAAGTCAATGGGAGTCTTTCTATAGCAGGGGTCAGCAACCTTTCAGAAGTGGTGTGCCGAGTCTTCATTTATTCACTCTAATTTAAGGTTTTGCGTGCCAGTAATACATTTTAACCTTTTTAGAAGGTCTCTTTCTATAAGTCTGTAATATATAACTAAACTATTGTTGTATGTAAAGCAAATAAGGTTTCAAAATGTTTAAGAAGCTTCATTTAAAATTAAATTAAAATGCAGAGCCCTCTGGACTGATGGCCAGGACTGAAAATCAACTCACGTGCCATCTTTGGCACGCATGTCAAAGGTTGCCTACCCCTGTTCTACAGGCTTTGGATCAGGACCCTAGGGAATCAGGCTCAGACCTTGAAAAGACTTGCTTTAGTTTAAGGGGGTGAATATTTGCATTAACTTCACAAGGACCAGGCTTCAATGGGACTACTTAAAGTTAAGCACATATGTAAGGTTTTACTTTTTAATTCTCTCTTCAACTATGTGATTTTTGCATGAACCCCAAACAAAGACTTACTTGATTTAATTGATTTTAAGATAAGACTGTTATGATCATTTAGTCTGACCGCTGAGGAAGCCATTTACTTAAGTTTCAAACTCTGCAGTAACTGACAGCATCCCTAGTAAGTGGCTTGGGAAAATTGTAACTCAAGATTTTGAAGGCCATTTTTATTAAATATGTTGTTTTACTAGGGTTAACTCCCACTGAAACCAACAATCCACACATCTTTATCTGACAACAGGGCCCTTTATACCAGAGGATTGATTCATTATAGGAAATTCAGGAATCTATCATCAGTGAAAGTTAAATTTGTAAGAAAGGAGACTGAATTTTCTCAGGAAGCAGCCCAAGAGTATGGAATTAACACAGGAATTAACTCACCGTTTTCAGAGCCAAGTATAAAATTCACAACACAAAAAAATACAATAGAAGTAAGGGGAGGGGAGTGAGAAGAGGAGGCGGCACCGAAAAAGCAAAACCAAAACACAAAACCAATTTTAAAAAAAAATCAACTCTCTACCTTTGTGGAAAGAGGAAACGAAACCATATGTAGGACTCTGAGGCTTTGCTAAAGGCTTTGTGAGGTGCTCAGAGATCACAGTGGTGATTTCAGGGTAAACAACTGGAAAGATGCTTTTGAGGGGGGAATAATTAATTTCTGCACCACAGAGACTGACCTGATTTCTGAGCACGCTGGTACTGTACATAGTATTAGTTTCGCTTTTGCGTTTCACATTCTGGTTTACATGCACTAAGCACAACGCTGAGGCATCGAGGTAACAACACTGTAGAAAAATGTTAAAACTTTCTTTCTTTCTCCCCATTAAAAAAGATGACACTGAAATGTCAACAAAACATCAAAAATACATTATTTATAAAGTCATTTTTCTAAAAAATGAACACAAAACAATAATGTTTGGCCCTAAACTATGAGCCTGACCAGCTCCATCAAAGTCCACGAGAATTTTCTCTAAACATTTCACTTTTAAAAAAAATAATAATAAAAAAGCATGGTAACTATTCTATGGAAGGTTTAATAAGCACCACTTAACCTATTTACTTCTGTTCCTTTGCTCTCAAATACTACAGTGCAGTGTTCATTTGATGTTATTCCACTGATTAGCAACCGTACAATGCTAATAGTTATCTTGTTCCTATTCAATCTTATAGATGAGCTAATTGTAAACTCAGCAGTCCATTCCCACAAGAGAAGACAGCAATTCCCTGCTGCCACAGCAGTCATCTCCGGCTTGAAAGCAAATCAAACTATTTCCATGGACTTCTACTCTTGCTTTCTTAAGCTGACATGAGATGACCCCGACAATTGAAGCATTTTACATCTAAATGTTCAGTAAACAATGGTTGCACTGTGGTGTTTATGCGTGAATGCCCAGAGGAAATCAAACATTCTTTAAAGATTTTACACGCTTTTCTAGCCCTGAGATGGATTATTTTTCTCAATCTAAAAATAAACTGATTCTTTTAAGAAACAAAAGCTGCTTAATATTCAAGTGAATCCTATGTCTCTAATTGGTCTTCACCCAATTATAACTGAAATCCAAATAAAAAAGATTAATATGAAAATTAAGTGCATGACAACTTGTACTAAACACCGTACATCTGAGAATTCCAGTCAAGAATTCTTATTTCACAAATTAAGTTGTGGGTGGTGTTTTTGTTGGTTTGTTTTGTTTTAATAAGAAGTCTTAGCACCAAAATCTCCCTTCGCTCTACGGATGCACATCCCCAATTTTCCATCCTAGGGAAGAAGTTTCCTTCTCTTAGAATC
The DNA here is from genome assembly GCF_016161935.1 of Mauremys reevesii. Taxonomy (NCBI): domain Eukaryota; kingdom Metazoa; phylum Chordata; order Testudines; family Geoemydidae; genus Mauremys; species Mauremys reevesii. Next base: position 20,869,010 of record NC_052627.1, on the reverse strand, counting down.
AAGCCGAAAAAGTCTTGTAATAATAAAAAAAAATCACTCAGATTATAGCCATTATTTACATATCACATTCTATGATAAAAGCACTGTACAATCACATTAGCTACTTAATCCTCAATGGATTCCTGCCATTCCCTTATAAATATGTCAGTGTTGCTCCTGACACAGACCACAGATTTCAAGCCATGATTTCACAGAGCAGAACCACCTTATGCAGCTGTAACAAAGAGGAGTCCGTGTGGCACCTTTGAGACTAACAAATTTATTTGGGCACAAGCTTTTGTGGAAAACATTCAGCCGTGTACCACGTCATCTCTCCTATGTTTAGGATGCGTCTTTGCAGTGACTCAAGTTACCTCCCCCCCCCCCCAAAAAAAGTGCTGCTCCCAAATAACTTTTCAACTCCATATCTCATGCGGAACAGCCCCCACGACCTAAAAGGACTATGCGCAGAAACCTCTTGATTCTGACACACAGAAGCCTTCCATTCCTCAATGAAAACGGGACAGAAATTGGGAAGAATAAAAAAAGGTTAAAAAATTCCTCAGAAAACGGTAATGGGGATCTTCACTTCTCCTTTATAATAGACCGAGGTTTCATTTGACGTAGGCATTGTCAGACCCAACACCGTTTCCAAGAGAACAGCAAACTAAGACCACTAGTTTCAGTACTGAAACTTCTGCTTTCCTTCTAGGCTCTCTCATTCCAGTCATTCCACTGTGAGAATGCTTCAAAGCACACCAAGGCCTCATCGACAACAGAAAAAGTATGCCAGTGTTGTTATACAGGTGTAGCTACACCAGCCAACCCTCCTACTATAGATGCAGCTTACACCGGGCAAAAGTGTGCTTTTGTTGACAGAATTTATGCCGGTTCCCTGAATAAAAGCCTCACTATAACAAAAAAAATTAACATCCCTACCTGGCATTACTACGTCATCAAAAATTTTAAGTGGAGACCCTGCCATAAGGGCTGTTGCACCTTAATGCATTTCTAAAGAATGCTTCTGTGGTTTGAGACATTATATACATCACTCGGTCCCTCCCAAATAGGATTTAACATATGGATCTTTAACAGGAATGGCTCCTTCAAAATGCACCCACGTATTACTTTAATTGAACAAATCAAGTGTAAAAAAAATTAGGTAATTTTATGTTATAAGTGCAATAGTATAATTGTAAATATAAATCGACAGATCAGAAAATTCAAATTACAGGGTAAACATTTTCAACAATTTAAGAACTTCTGTTCTCAAAGTGACTTAGGCCCAGCTTTTTAAACGTACTGTATTTAAGCACTGCTCTGCTCAGGGTTGCAAAACTCAAGTGCCCTAGATGGCTAAATCCAATTTTCAAAAGTGACTCAGGCACTTGGGAGCCTAACGCTCATTGAAAGTTAATGGTAATTAGGCTCTTCAGTGCCAAGGTCACTTCTGAAAATGAGGGCGTAGCTGTCAGAGGGCTTGTCTTCACTGCAGCAGCTCAAGGTACAATCTGAGTACTTCTCCTAACCCAACTCTTGTGGCACAAAATCTCTAGCTCAAGTGAACTGGTGCTTTAAACTTGAGCTAGACGCGTGTGTCGTCTGTTCGTCTCTGCACGGGATTGGGTGGGGGGTGTTATTGCTTGTGTGGCTGAAAAGCTAGTAATGCTGCGGAGATGCAGCACAGGCAACAGATCCAAATAGCACAGCTTACCAAGTGGTAATCCAATCTCAAGGCTTGTCTACGCTTAAAGCGTTTCAGTGTAGATACTATCTATGTTGATGGGAGGGATTCTGTCATTAGCATAAGTAATCCAGCTCCCTAAGAGGCAGTAAGTAGGTCAATGGAAGAATTCGACCTAGCGCTGTCTACACAGGGACTTAGGTCAACTTAACTACACCTCTCAGGAGTGTGGATTTTTCACACCCCTCAGCTACATAGTTATGCGAACCTAATCTTCTAGTGTAGACCAGGCCTAACTCGAGCTGACTGGAGTGGAGTAACTAGAATAGAGTAACTCCAGCTAACTTCTGCAGCGAAGACAAGCCCTAAATCACTTTGGCCTTGCAACATGGAACAGAACGCCACCTAAATATCTTGAAAAATCCAGGCCTTAAGCACTTTGGAGTCTAAATCCCTCTAGCCTTCAATAAGACTTAAGTTCCTGAATTACATGACTTTTGAAAAAAGGACTCTTGCACTTTTGAAAACTTTACCCATGGTTCCCACATCATATACCCCCCTCTCTTGCACAGATGCAGTGTTTTGTAGTAAATGTAATAATACCACAAAAACAGCACAACACAAAACAACATGCACAGCAAGTTTCAGGTGCTGCAGGAACTGCAACAGATACACTGCCTGACTTCTGAGTTTATGGTCCTCAACTATAGCTTTTGATTAATATTGGTTTCTCACATTGCATTTTATTGGGTTAAAATATTTAAAAAGCAATTATAGAACAGTAATTGATCAAACACCAAAGAAAGTGATATTCAAACACACTGACATAAATGCAGCCCATAAAACGTGGGTTGCAGTGGAAACCCACATTATGATTTTAAACAACCATGGCACTCTTTTTCCTTCGTTCTTCAAAAGTAGTACAAACACCACTATTATTTTAGTTTCTGATATGAGTACACTTCCCTCCTCTGGACTGGGGAACGTGATTTCTCCAGAAACAAGTATTATAATAAAGCTGAACTGTGTAACTCCTTCTCTTCCCACATCCCTCCCACACAGGAGAGTGAATGTTTGTTTCATTGCAATCTGTCCTTCAGGTGGGGCAAGTGGGCAGAGGAAAAAGGAGACTAACCATAAAACAGTGACTACAGTGGCATCACTAACATTTGTGCAGATCATAGAGGAAGTTGGTGTTTTTGGCAACCAAAGATCTCATGTCGTTCTCATAAATACCTTTAATGACTGATGTTTTCCTGAATTTCCCTCCCTTTCCAACATTTTTCTCTTGCAAAACGTCATGACATTTTGTGCTCTATCTCCTTATGAATTATCCACTGATGCCCCAAAATTAAGGTCCTTCATCAGGAAAGCACTTAACTATGAATAGGAACCGCAACAGAGACCTTAATCTTTTTGATCATGCCAAATCAGACAAAATATGTATAACTAACACAATGGTAGACCGTAGAAAACACAACTGTAAACTGGTGTTTCCCAACATGATTAAAATTATCTGTCTAAATTTTAAATTATAGAAGTTCTTCACCATTCCCATCAAGGATCCCAACATTCTGAAACATTTATTTTGTTAGGAACACTGTATCCAGTCAACCTTGCATCAAAGTTGATTAGATAGATAGATAGATAGATAGATAGATAGATAGATAGATAATTTCAGTAGGTAACACACTAAGGATGTAGCTTTTATGTAAAAATTTCAGTGCTGCCTAAGTGGCTTAGGAGCCTACGTTCCATTGAAAGGCAAGCCATTGACTTTCAGTGGGACTTACGTACTCAAGTACTTTTGAAACTTCATCATGCAGTAAAAGAAAGATGTCAAGTAATAGCAGGGCTACAGGCCAATAGGTTCCTATTTTTCTACAGTTCCCAGAAGATGAAATGATCCTGATTTGATGGTGAGGGGATCTGGTTTGTTTCTTGCTCCTTTGCTAAAATAATGCCCCATGACAGCATGATGTATAAGGGCCCTACCAAACTCACAGCCATGAAAAACGCATCATGGGCTGTGAAATCTGGTCTCCCCTGTGAAATCTGTATAGTATAGGGTAAAGGTATACAAAATATCAGATTTCACAGGGGAAAACCAGCGTTTCTCAAACTGGGGGTCCTGACCCAAAACGATTGGGGGAGGGGGTTTCGCAATGTTAATGTAGTGCTGCCTTCAGAGCTGGATGGCGAGAAAGCAGTGGTTGTCGGCCAGGCACCCAGCTCTGAAGGCAGCGCCCTGCCAGCAGCAGTGCAGAAGTAAGGGTGGCAATACCATACTGTGCCATCTTTACTTTTGTGCTGCTGCTGGCGCTGCCTTTCAGAGCTGGGGTCCCAGCCAGCAGCCGCTGCTCTCCAGCTACCAGCTCTAAAGGCAGCATCGCTACCAGCAGCAGCGCAGAAATAAGGGTGGCAATACTGTGACCCCACTACAATAACCTTGCAACCTTCCTGCAATGGCCTTTTGGGTCAGGACCTCTAGTTACAACACTGTGCCATTTCAGATTTAAATATCTGAAATCATGAAATTTACAATTTTAAAAATCCTATGACTGTGAAATTGACCAAAATGAACCCTGAAATTGGTATAATTGAATAATTAAAACCCAGCAATGGGGTCAAAAGGTGTTTTTTATGGTACAGGAGTGTTTGTCTTGTTTAGCGTGTGGGTTACCAGGACATTTGACAACCTCTACCTAGTGAGAGGTAATAAGAAACTTTTCCATGTGTTATTCCACAACTGCTTTCTTCAGGGTTTCTTCTATCTTTTTCTGAAGCAGCTGGTACTCTGTTGGAGACAGAATACTGGACTAGGTGAACCATGGCACCATGTTTTCTATGTTACTGTTTTTAAGGGACATTTCATGGTTTTCTTCATACATACTGCTCACATAACAGACACACGAGCGAGAAATTGCCACACTCCAGATAAATATATCCTATCTAATTTATTCTGCAGATTTTAAGGAATCTAGAGAGAGATGTGAAAACTTGAAGTCATTTTATGAACCAGGTTCAGAAAAAGCTAGTCATATGAATATAATAAGCCATTAATCCATTCTTTGTTTGAAAGGACATCAAGTCTCTGTACTGGATTTATTTCAGAGATAATCCCAGAGCAATCTTCTGCATGGTAGGCAATAAACGTTTCCCACTGTTGGGAAAGGAAAAAGACTGCAAACTGTGGGTATATATACTCAGAGGAAATATAAAAGGAAGGCTATGAAACACACAAGGGACTATTGCTCCTACACCAAACAGACAGTGAACATAAATACAATTCATTTTCAGTTTGTTAATATTTTGTTTCCATAAATAAGACATTTTTGCTAAAGTTAACACCACCCTGTCATACAGAGAAAAGGAGGGGAAACTAATCCTGCTTTGTAGTAAGGAAAGCCATGTAAGCAAGGAAATGAGGAAGATCTCTAGCATTCATGCAGTACAGACTATATCCTTCCAATACTTCCAGACAGAAGATACGTATTGCAGAACCCAGCCCCAATGGAGTAGGCCAGATACGTTATGGCAGATTCAGTAAACGTTGAACGGCAGAGTTTTTCTTTTGTAAAAATACTAATTTATTCAAGTCAAAGGTGTTGCACCCTTCACTTTCATCTGAATAGAAGTCAACATAGTAAGTCAGCATTTCTGGTTTAAAGACTCATCCTATCTCATAGCTTTAAGCATTTTTTTCTTTGATATAAGTATAATGAGCTGACAAGCTGAATATTCAAAATGAGTGACCCAGATATTTTTAAAGGAAGAGAGAGACTGGTTGGCCATTAATTTGATTCAACATGGTATCCCCCTACTGTCACCTCACTCTCTACCTTTCCTTCTATTTGTAACATCTATGTAGTTTGCATAAACCATTGTAAGCTAGAACACAGCCCATAAGGAACACTGTAACAAACCAGTACCTTGTGCAATGGAGGAAAACAAATCTCAACATAAGAAGTGTTTTTGACTACAAGATTCCCAAGTAGTACTAATGCAGCATTCAGGGTTAGAAGTCAACCACTCAAAAGTCAGGAAATTCTAACCATTAATATTTCCACCCTCAATCTTAAAGCTCCATTCCACACATTCTGTACTTTATTACACAGATTTTAAAACAAGCAGCTAACATATCAAGGTTTGTATTTAATGAGGAATAGAGAGTACTTAATAGGTACAACATATCCGGAATAGCATGACAAGGGAAGCCCTAACTTTGAATTTTCTGACTTTTCAGTGATTTTTCCCCAAACTTCAAAGCTGCATTAAAGCAAGCGTTTGCATTTAAGTCCTTATTTCAGTGAATACTTAAACACATGCATAAATGCTTTGTTGAACTGGGACTTTAATTTCCCTGAGGTTTTAAAAGCAATTTTATTTTTTAGTTATTTTGGAAAAGAATAAGCACTGCTAAATCACCACAGTTCATCCTAAACGTAAGCAACTTGGGGGGGGGGGATGTAATGTGCGTCTTTGCCAATTTTATGTGATTATATCTTTAGAAATAATGAATTGATTTTTTCCCCTTCTCTCAATAAATGTTACTAAAAATAAACCAAGTTAGAAGTTTGAAGCTCTGAATTATGTAGCAAAAATTTAAATAGGAAAATATGGAGAAAAATGGTTTTCCACATCTGTAAACAGCAAAAACAGCGGAGCCAGTTTTGCGCAAACAAAATGTTATAAAAATCTGAGTGGAGGACAAGCAAAGAAGATGTCGTACCAAACGAATTTGCTGTGCAATGTTCTCTGCATTACACATAATGACCAAAATGATGTAGCAGAGACTTCTGAATTAAGTAGCACTGCCCCCTACAAACCTTTTCCCCTAGCCTAGTCCAGCCCAATATTCCTTGATATATATTGTGATACTAATTTCATTTTATTATAACATCCCTCCATTTTCAACGTGCTGCAGGTTTTTGTATGAATCAATTACCAACATTGTAAAAACAACAAGGAGTCTGGTGGCACTTTGGGCTTTTTACCCACAAAAGCTTATGCCCAAATAAATCTGTTAGTCTTTAAGGTGCCACCAGACTCCTCCTTGTTTTTGTGGATACAGACTAACACGGCTGCCCCTCTGATACTTGGCAACATTGTAAAAGTTGTCAGAGTTGGGAGCAGTTTGGGCAGCTACATGAGTGGTGACAGTCGGGTTATTTGGAACACAGGAAAGCAAGTCTGCTTTGTTTTTTGACAGCCACGAGATACTTGGGTTTCCAGGATCTGAAAAAGGCTACAACTCCTCCCCTTCCGAGGAAGGGCAAAAGCAATTTTAAACCTAGGCCAAGGAAGGAGATTTGGATCCCTTGTTTCATACCCTGACAGTTATTACTTTTCCCACTCTATATTTTCCCACTGTTTGCCATTCCACAGCAATGTTGGCATGTAACATGTTACTATGTTCAAGAGTTAACACTCCATTGGGACCAACAGGTGGGCTTTCACTTCTCTCAGAGCAACCTTTTCCAGCAGTCTTCCTTTATTCTACTCATCTTTCACATATTGAAGGTTTTCTTTGCAACCACGACGGCTAGAGACACAGTGATATTAAATTAAAGCTATTAGGTTCTGGAGCACAAATGGCAAATTCCAAGAGAAGTAACATCCTTCCTTCAGACTGGAAGAAAGGTCACGTGGTTAAGATACTCAGCAGAACCAGGAATTGTTCCCAGATCTGCTAAAGACTTTCTGTGGATCCTTGGTCAGGTCTTTTCATCTCTCTGTGCCTCAGTTCTCCATCTCTAACAGCAGCAATAATACTTCCTTTCTCCCATTTTGTCTTGTCTATTTTGATTGTAAGCTCTTTGCAGCAGTGACGATTTCATACTGTGTATAGCACCCAGCACAATGAAGGCCAGATCTCAGATAGGACTTACAGGCACTACTATTACGCAAGCAAATCAATAATTATGTGACAACTGACACAGCTACACAATTGCATTAGACACAGGCTATGAGCAATGAACAATGAGAAGTGAACAGAAGCTACATCTTAAACTTCAGCTATAGTGACCATCATCAGTGAGAACCACAATGACAATTACATTAATCCTCTAATTAAGCAACACACACATCTGAATAATTCCTCTTTAAACCACTTAAACTGGAAGTTATATTGGCATTGCTGAATAACATTCCATGCCAGGGTGGAGTATCATTATCTACAATCATTACAGCTGGCAAGTCACATAAAAATTAGCTCCTAAACTGAGAATTATTGATCTACCTTCTCTTACTAGCCGAAGTAAACGTAAGATTTTTCCTAGATCTCCAAGAGGGGTAGGGGGCTGGAGAGTCTCACTGTAAGAGTAAGAGAAAAAAATTATTATTACATGAAACGCCTAAGTACTATTGTGCCTAGTCTGTTTTCTTTGTGCTTAGCTGTATGCAAAGGAACCAGGTAAGACTTTGTTCAAAGTCTCTAGCCTCTTTGAACTGCTTAAACCACTAGAAAATTCACCACTGCATTTTGTTTGGGGTGCAATATGTTCCCAGTACCAAAAATCATGTCATGATGTACTGCCACGGTCATGCTTAGCAGCACTTGCTACACTTGTATGCATGCAAAAGAGCACCCAAGTCCCTAAGTAAGGTAATAAAGATTTGTACTCGTCTCGCAGTGACATGAAGCACTGTTAATAGAGCTAATGAAAGAAAAATATTGGTGCGCTGGAAATAAAGGATAAAGGTTGTAAAAGGAAGAAAACCCTTCCAACATGGAAATTACAATATCCAGTTCCTAAAACTGGACTGTCATTCAGAAATATCTGGTATTATTATAGAAATGAGCAAGTCAAAAGCTTCCTTTGGGAAGGTCAGAAAGCAGTGGTTACAAAAGAGAACATCCACAGCCGTTAGTACTTGAATTTCACCGGTGACTTAAATGTAATGCTGTGCAATTTAAAAGGTCTGGAATAATTAAATTAAAAAAATGCTGTTTAATCTGTCCAACAAAAATAAGATGCGTAACTAAACTGAAAAATAAATGAGTGAACAGAGTGAAGTGATATTGTGAATGTCAATGTTCTGCACATTATTTCAGAATTATATCTCTGGGTACGTCCAAGTGTCAAAACTATAGGACAGCAGCAACCAGTGCTATGGGAAGCACGGGATTTGCTATAATACATTAGGTTTCAGAGTAGCAGCCATGTTAGTCTGTATCCACCAAAAGAACAGGAGTACTTCTGGCACCTTAGAGACTAACAAATGTATTTGAGCATAAGCTTTCATGGGCTAAAACCCTCTTCATCGGATGCATGCAGTGGAAAATACAGTAGGAAGATTTTTATATATATACACACACACATATACACACACACATATACACACAGAACATGAAACAATGGGTGTTACCATACACACTCTAATGAGAGTGATCAGTTAAGGTGAGCTATTACCAGCAGGAGAGGGAAAAAAAAACTTTTTGTAGTGGTAATCAAAATGGCCCATTTCCAGCAGTTGACAAGAAGGTGTAAGGAACTGTAGGGGGTAAAAATAAACATGGGGAAATCACTGGACTCCAACTCTGGAAATGGCCAGCCTGTGAGACTCCAGAGGAAGACAAATCCCCATGGTGCATCTGTCCAAACATACAATGGGGTATATGTGAGGAAAAATTTCTTTCCGACCCCTTGCAATGATCAGCTGATACATGCTAAATTATAACTAGATTCTCCTATTCCAAGGTATCACTATAAGTATTACTACCAACACAGTCTTAATTTAAAATCTGCTTGTGGCATTTGACTGTGGCCTCTTGCAGAGTCTTGAACCCCACAGGCAAACTACACGAATCAACTCAATGGTATGTGTATTTTACAACAGCAGTACACATCCTGTCTTTCCCTCTGCACCACCTTAACATCCAGACAACTTTCACCAAAACCCAGGGCAACAACCATGTTTCCAGTGGCTTATGGTAGCAATATTTTCCCTGTGCCTTGCCCTATACTATGGAGAACGGCATCAGAATCAGGATCACAGTAGATGTTTTAAACGAAAATCAACAAAAATTCCACAAAACAATTACCACCTGCAGCACTCTCTTTACATAGAATGTATTTATAGCATCTTTGATCCACAAAGTGTCACCTGAAATGTGGCTAACGGGCAGTCATTTACCACAAAAAACAGAATATAAAAGCTGTTAAGCATTTATCTTTTAATACATTTTTTTTGTATTTTTTTTAAATAACCCTACCCCCACAGCTAGAAGTTCCAGGAATGCAGGTAACAGTTCAATAAAAGTTATCTAGGGAAGGTGCGATTTTGATGTACAAAAGGAAAAAAAATTCAATATTCAAACATTTTGCAGTTTTCCTGAAAATATGGAGCTGGATTTAGACACCAGACGTACCTTCTCCCACACAGTTACAAGCCTTGTCATACTCAACCTCTTAAGAAACATCTCCAATGGAATCCAAGACAATTAAAGAAAAGAAACAGGCACGACCTGCCAATGATCTATCAAGTGTGTGCAAGGGAGGGGCAAGGGGAGGGACACAGCTATACCTATGCCATTAACGCTTCTCTTGTTTACGAGCTCTTTTGTCTTTTGATAGCGCCAGAAGTTCACTTGAATCCCTTTTACAATGAAACTGCCTTTAAATAAAAGGCTGTAAAAAAACCCCAAACCACAAGTCCTTCATTTGTCTATTTATAGACAAATGAAAAAAAAAAAAGGCAGCCACGGCCTCCCACTCTGCAATCTGCCCTAGTTCCTCTCCCCCCTCTCCCCCTCCACCGCCCGGTAAACACCTTAAGTTGCTCTAGAAGAGGCAGCTTAACACCAAATCATGTTTGTGTTGTGCACTTACCTCTGTGAACATGTCTTACTGCCTTCCTACATGACAGGAGAGATTTCCTGTTTTCGTACATTCCCTTGTCAACCCTAATCAGTGTCAATAGGTTAGTGTCTTTTGTGCTGGCGGCTGCAGTGGTAGCCCTGACAGGAAAGAACTTTTAATCTCTTCCCTTGCACTGAGCCATGAGAAGCCGAGAGCGCTCCCAGGCATAACTCCCTTGGCTCCTCTCCTAAAAACGCTCTCTCAAGTGCATGGTTGCTTAGCAATATTTGCCTTTCCCCTGTACATTTGAAATTGGCAACATCTGTCCCTTTGCACGAGTCAAAACTGCCAAAGGACCGTGTGGAGAGATTTCAAACCTACGAAACAAGCTGGTTGAAGATGTATCATGTAAGACTTTACGGCTGCTCTGGTATTTTGTTGTTATTTTATTTCCATCCTGTATAAAACCTGTGGCTCTGTCCAGAGGAAAGGTACAGAGGAGAAAACCGCCAGGTCCAGTGGGAATCACCTGCTAAATCACATAACAAGTAGCTTTTTGTGTTTACATATTTACACCTGCATGCTTTGGCTCCAGTCTTTTTTTTTTTCTTTTTTAATGTGAATTCACTATTTCACTGGAACTGACATCAATTCTTCAGGATGAAATAAAGAGAATGTAACATCTGTTTTTGTTTTTACAAGCAGTAGCTTCTGCATTTTTATATACACCTGCCATTTAGCACATGAATTGACTTCATAGATGTTTGTCAAGCACTTGCAGCAACAAGGCAGCAATCCTGATTGTGGCCTCTGAGCACTACTTCAAAATAAATAGCAAACCTGACCAAATATATAAAAAGGGATGGAATTTTACAGTGAAGGGTAAAACGGTAACATATGCTCTCATCAGAAGCTAAATATGAGTCAACAGTGTGATGCTGTTGCAAAAAAAGCCAACGTGATTCTGGGATGCATTAACAGGTGTGTTGTGAGCAAGACACGAGAAGTCATTCTTCTGCTCTACTCTGCGCTGGTCAGGCCTCAACTGGAGTATTGTGTCCAGTTCTGGGCACCGCATTTCAAGAAAGATGTGGAGAAATTGGAGAGGGTCCAGAGAAGAGCAACAAGAATGATTAAAGGTTTTGAGAACATGACCTACGAAGGAAGGCTGAAAGAATTGGGTTTGTTTAGTTTGGAAAAAAGAGAAGACTCAGAGGGGACATGATAGCAGTTTTCAGGTATCTAAAAGGGTGTCATCAGGAGGTGGGAGAAAGTTCATCTTAGCCTCTAAGGCTAGAGCAAGAAGCAATGGGCTTAAACTGCAGCAAGGGATGTTTAGGTTGGACATTAGGGAAAAACTTCCTAACTGTCAGGGTGGTTAAACACTGGAATAAATTGCCTAGGGAGGTTGTGGAATCTCCATCTCTGGAGATATTTAAGAGTAGGTTAAATAAATGTCTATCAGGGATGGTCTAGACAGTATTTGGTCCTGCCATGAGGGCAAGGGACTGGACTCGATGACCTCTCGAGGTCCCTTCCAGTCCTAGAATCTATGAATCACCCAGAAACAAAAGTGCCTGGGAAGATAGACTTTACAAGGATACTTCCTTGTGTCTCAGTATTTTTGGGGTGGAGGAGGGAGAATATATTTCATATTTGACTGAATTTTACTTTGGCCCATCCTTACCCAACCCCAGTCATAGCTATATTGTTTGACAGGTTCTGAACTGCATTTCTTTATGTATTTGTGCGGGGGGGGGGCATTGTTGGTGGTAGGTTCCCCTTCCCCAAGTGGGGGAAGATTTAAGATTATTTAGAAGGCTCTGATTTAAATTTGAGGGGTGGGGGGTGTTTGTTTTTGTTTTATTAACCAGATGGAGCCAGACTAATAAAATGTAGTTAATAGGATGGAGTGCTGGCAAGAGGATGCCATTCCACGTGAAGTATGTACAGGAAATACTTGAAAACAAACAAAAAAACCAACAACTAAAAGGATCCTTTTTGCAAAGTGGGTTTTTTTAAATCCATCATCAACCTCCTCTCCCGACACTCACACACAAATTAATAGTATGATCCTACAAATACCATGGTAAGTCGTCTCACTGACATCAAGGGGACCACATATGATAGTAAGCATAACACCTGATAACAACATCTTGGAAGAATTTGGCCCTACGTTTCTTTTTAACAAAAATTAGACAAACAATTAGTCCATATTATAATACATACCAAGATGTTGTTTTTAAAATGAGCCATGTGTTAGCTACAAGAGTACCAGAAGTCTAGTATCAGAGAGAGGAACTAAATCATATATACACAACATACATCATAATATTTATAACTTTTTCCTTTTTAAAAAATAAGTTTCATTCCAGTTTTAGACAACAGAATGCCACAATAGAAAACCCTGTAATAAAAATTCCATCTCCACTGTTAATGGATGTTTATAATGGAAGTGCCGATGCATGGATAGCAAATACTGTGTTGTAAAAATCTAACAGTTATTCTTTTATCAATAGAAAAATTACTTTTGGGGAGGGAATAGTAGTTTCTGTTACTTGGGAATGAATGGGATAGACCTTCTCATAAGTCTGAGCTTACTGTTCCCCTGCCAGTTGATGGTCACCCAATTGCGTGGCCTACCTTGCAAAGGTGAAATTTTCAACTGCCCCCTACTGGTTTGTTTAAAAAAAACACCCCATCACTTATGTATTTAAAAATAAACAAACCCTGGTTTATAATTTTAATTGAGTATATTTACCCTTCTTTTTTCTGTTTCACTTTAGATTAACATGGTGCAAGCTATCACAGGCTTTGGGACTCAGCTGGAGAATGAATCCTGCAGGAACTTTTCAGAAAGCAAAGCAGATTAACACAAGTAGCTTGATCAATTAAGCTAGTGTTGCACAAAAGCAGAAAGTTTTCTCCCTCCCTTGCGGCCCGGAAGGAGAAGCCTTAGCTTTCTTTCAAACCAGCAATAATATTTCAAAAACCTGATCCATATAAAAATTTGTAAATATTTTTGCCAGAAGAAAGTCTCATTTTAAAATATCAGCTTTTCATGTAACAAACATACAGCGTCTTTGTCAAAAGTAATCTGGCAGTGGTCTGTCCAGTACTGAGTACCACATGGATGTTCGGGGGTGGGGCGGTAAATGCTGATAACTGGGTTACAAATTTACAAAAAAGGACCCTTGTCTTCCTTGCAGTTAAAAGGCCCAGAATGAGAGAGCTTGGAGGAGAGGTGTAGACAAGCAGCTGGGGACTACGTTCACCTCCTCCTCTGAGATAGATGTCTGGTTTTACTTTTGAAACCGGGATATGCTGTGGTGTTGCTGGGTATTGTTTTGAGCTCATTAACATGCATATCGTCTGCCACCTCTTGCTGCTTTCAGTGTTTGCTTTGAAGTTCCCTTGCTGGAACACTTGACTGTCATCTGTTTCTGGCCTTGCTCAGGCTTTCCTGCTGGTTTCTGTATTAAGTTTTTTTTCCTTCATGGTAGTCATATTCCGCATTAGCAGTAATTACATGAGCAATCTGAAATGCTTTTAGTTAGATATTGTAATATGTTTCTGCTTCAAACCATGCTGTATAAAAATAACTGATAAAAACAGTTCTTATATTTCATATCACAGTTTTCTTATCTGTGATTACATATCATATAGGGTATCTTTTCATATACTTTTTTTCTACACTGAGGTGATCTGTCTGAACTTCTTTGAAGTAAGTACGTGGCCTTTTATTTCTGTCGGGTGAATATTCCTCACACCAGCCACCATCACTTGATACAGACATGAATAGAAGCAAAACCTGAAGAGGATGTCCTACATTCTCCACTGTTTGGAGAGAAGTCACCTACTACAGGACAGGCCCAACAAAGAAAGTAACAGAATGCCACTAACCGTCACCTACAGCCCTCAACTAAAACCTCTCCAGCGCATCACCAAGGATCTACAACCTATCCTGAAGGATGATCCCTCACTCTCACAGACCTGGAGACAGACCAGACCTCGCTTACAGACAGCCCCCAAACCTGAAGCAAATACTCACTAACAGCTATACACCACACAACAAAAACAATAACCCAGGAACCAATCCCTGCAACAAACCCCGTTGCCAACTCTGACAACATATCTATTCAAGGGACACCTTCATAGGACCTAACCACATCAGACATACCATCAGGGGCTCATTCACCTGCACATCTATCAATGTGAGATATGCCATTGTGTGCCAGCAATGCCCCTCTGCTATATACATTGGCCAAACCGGACAATCTCTACGCAAAAGGATAAATGGACACAAATAAGACATCAAGAATTGTAACATTCAAGAACCAGTAGGAGAACACTTTAATCTCCCTGAACACTGAATAACAGACTTAAAAGTGGCAATTCTTCAACAAAAAAACTTCAAAAACAGACTTCAATGAGAAACTGCAAAACTGGAATTAATTTGCAAACTGGACACCATCAAATTAGGCCCGAATAAAGACTGGGAGTAGGTGGGTCACTACAAAAAATAATTTTCCCTCTGCTGATACTCACACCTTCTTGTTAACTGTTGGAAATGGGCAACCTCCACCTTGACTGCATTGGCCTCGTTAGCACTACAAAAGTAATCAACTGTTGAGAATAGGCCATTTCCACCTTAATTGAATTGGCCTCGTTAGCACTGACCCTCCACTTGGTAAGGCAACTCCCATCTTTTCATATATACTGCTTACTGCATTTTTCACTCCATGCATCTGATTAAGTGAGTTTTAGCCCACGAAAGCTTATGCCCGAATAAATTTGTTAGTCTCTAAGGTGCCACAAGGACTCCTTGTTGTTTTTGCTGATACAGACTAACATGGCTACCACTCTGAAACCTGTTTGGAGAGTTTCCCCATCTCCCATACAAATCGTACAAGGGATTTTTAAGGTAGTCACCAGCAATATTAGTAACTGTACTCAATTTTCTGCAACTAAAGCCACTGCAGTTTATGACAAAGAAAAAAGTACGTTATGCACATTTGTTTTTCAAAATTCTATAATGCAATTTAAACTGCAATACTGAATCAACACTGAAGGATGAAAATTTCCATCAGACTTCCACTTCCAAAACATATTTTTTCATATTCATTGTAAATCCCAAAACAACCCATCATCTTCAAGATTTTGAAAAGCTATTTATTTTGGGTTGCAACTGCTCACGCTTCATCTTAGGTAAGAGGGAGATTTATACAGAAAGCTTCAATTTAATTGACCAACCATTTTTTGAGTTATTACACTTCAGAACAATTGCTGGTTTTTGTTGTTGTTGTCCTCCCCAATTTGGGGGGCAAAAAGCAGCATAAGCTTTCTCATCTACTCTATTAAAAATAAATGGCTTGTTGTAAAAAAGGTCAGTCGGGTCCAGTGCACACATTTGGATAGGATCATTTTGACAAAGTTTAGTTTCCAAATTAAAATGTTATTCAAGGTCAAGTAGTTAATGCTGGAACCTCCTCCGGTCCCCCCTGCCGGGATTATAACTTTAA
The DNA here is from genome assembly GCF_016161935.1 of Mauremys reevesii. Taxonomy (NCBI): domain Eukaryota; kingdom Metazoa; phylum Chordata; order Testudines; family Geoemydidae; genus Mauremys; species Mauremys reevesii. Next base: position 20,853,021 of record NC_052627.1, on the reverse strand, counting down.
GTAGCTTGGCAAATGTTCACGGAAGTTACGGCTCCAGAGGCATGCCAAAGGAGGTTATCTACTGCGGGGCTTAGCAGTGTCTCTAGAGTTACAGCCACTGCTGGAATAGCCAGAGATCTCAGAGAAGTTGAAGCTTAAGAAGTTGAGTGATTACAAAGCGCCAGTGTGGTCAAAGCCCCAGCGCTGTCCGTTATTCCCCACAGGGAGGTGGAGTACGGACAGCGCTGGGAGAGCTTTCTCCCAGCGCTGGTGCTTTGACTACACTTAGCGCTTCAAAGCGCTACCGCGGCAGCGCTACCGCGGCAGCGCTTTGAAGTGCTAAGTGTAGCCACAGCCTTAGGGTATGTCTACACAGCTGCAGTGCTTTAACGTGGCTGTGTAGTCACGGCTGCAGCGCTGGGAGAGAGCTCTCCCAGTGCTGTGATAAAAACACCTCCGCGAGGGGAATAGCTCCCAGCGCTGTAGCACTGTCTACACTGCCACTTTGCAGATCTGAAACTTGCATCACTCACGGGTGTGTTCTTTCACACCCCATGAGCGAAGAAAGTTTCAGCGCTGTAGAGTGGCAGTGTAGACAAGGCCTTAGCTTTCATTTTAAAATTAAGTTTCTAGCCCTCACAGTTGTGGGGAAAAAAACTAGAAAACATGACCCGTAGAAATGTAAATTAAAAAAAAATCCAAAACGTATTATAATCCAAAATCTCATGATTTTTAGAACACTCATATGCTTTGGGCAGCCAACTCTGGATTTTGGAGTGTTTCGGGGCTGGCAGCACTGAAGTCCTGATATGGCAGATAGTGTTTGGTAATAGTCTCTTTGTCTCTAGTTACTTCTACCAGATTGCTCTCTGTGAGATCCAAGCACCTTCCTGGTGTTTCTAGAGATATGTTATAAAACAAATCTAATTTGTTACACTTCCTGTATCTGATTGTCAGCGTTTGGGACGTTGGAACATAGAGTGTTTACCTTTTATATGGTTATACGTCTTTAAATATTACGATTTATATTGCTGCATTTTGGGTGTTTGGGGGTTTGTTTTGTTAAATGTATCCCCCCAAAGGGATTATTCAGATATGCAGCCTAAATTATCCTTTTTTTAAATTTCTTCCTGTCAGTTTCAGTTATAGTCCCTTGTACCATGTTAAATAATTAATCTTCTCCTCCCTTCTTGGCTTTTACAGCCCTCAAATACTTATAATCTTTTTCGTATTCCCTATCCATAAAATTGGATTCAAGATGGACTTTTACCAGATGCACAGGTTGCATCTACACCATCTACACAATTCCCTCTTGACCCCAACTGGTGTTGAACTCAACTGCCCTGCTAGCATGGGTATGGTCACATGAACTAAACACCTATTGTGCAGTTGACCCCTCCACAGCAGGACAACCAAGTTCAACACAAGTTGAGGAGCGTGAGGGAACCTTCTCCAACCCTCAGTGTCGAACAGTTAAAATCCTAGCATAGATAGAGTGCCAAAGTGTGGAAATATTACCTTCCTGCTACACATTATGATGCCTCTCCAAAACTGCAGCAGCTCTTTTGTCACAATGCTGCATTGCAACATTTGGAGAGGTTACTGCCTCTTCATCAGTTAAGGCTGCACCCAGCTTCCTCATGCAAGCTGGAAGTCAGTTCAAACTGGTTTTGAGTTAAAGGTCCTTAAAGAAAATATATATATTACCCAGATTTGACTTATATCTAACATTTCTGTCTCCCTCTAGTTCAAAAATTACTTACTATCCCTGCAAATTTTCTATATCAAGTCACCTTACTATTTTTTAAGAACACAGGTTGCAATTAACAATTTTTACTGTGCACAGTTGTGGGGCAATTCCTGCTCAGATCGATATCTGTGGGAGCTTTTTGCTATCGACTTCAGTGGAAGCAGGCCTGAGCACCAGTGAGCAGTTACTCTCTAGTGGCTGACTACAGCTTAGAATGAACAGAAAGTTTCACCTGTAGCTAACTGCTTACAGAGATCTGCGGTCAGTGCAATAGGGAAGTGCCCTTTGTTTCTGACCTAGATGACAGTTTGAATCTGTGCAGACATGTTATATATTAGGAAACTGCCTCTTCATAGTTTAGTTTCCAGCCTGGGTCCATTAAAAGGCTGATTCTGAAAACGCAAAAGAAAAAATTCTCATGCTTTCACATAATTTAGGGCTTGGGTTTTGTAAGTGATGTGACATTGTTATAGCAATGGTTTTAAAAGATAGATTTTTGTTTTTGGAATCCTGTTTTATTTACTATATACTACCATAATAGGGGCTTGATTCTACCACTCTCCCAAGATGAATAAAAATAAATGATTTAGGAAGGGGGAGGGGAATCTTTTCTTTTAAATGTAAATTAAATACAGGTTAAAGAAAACATTTAAAATTAAATTTGGAATAATGACAATTTACGTTAAGGCCTAAACTTACTATAATTTATTAAATGTTTAAATTAAATAAAAAAAATGTTAAGCAATACGTATTTGCAGCCAAAGTTTTAAAGGCAGTCAAAGCACTCAATTGGTGAAGTCATGGCTCAGCACCTGGAACCAGAGTTTGCTGAAGTGCTCTATTAACTTTTGATGGCAACTGCCTCTTCTGCCAGTGCACAGAGAATATTTTCTTCATTTCAATTTATTCAACTAGTTCAGTTCAAGGAATAGTTAATTGAAAGTTAAGAAACCACTTGAGAACTGAAAAAACAGGAAACCTTGTTTTCCTCTTCCACTCTAGGAATAAAAGCTAAGTGTGAAAGGAAAAGATCTACCAGTTCTAAAATCCTGAAGAACATGGTGACTAGAAACAAGCAGTTCAATTCACTAATCACAAATACTTCCTGTGTTTAATAAATCCGTTTTAAATCCAAAATATGCTTTGATAACCTCTCTTATGTGTATACCACATTTCAGGTAATTTAACCAATACTTTTTTTTTTATAATGCTGTTTTTGTGCATTTTTAATTTAATTTGAATTTCTATCCAAACAGAGCTGGACACAAATCACAAGAAATAAACTAATCATCTCGTAAATAAGAAATGCAGCATTCACCATTTTCTTCTAGTAAAAATTAATAATCTGAAAAAATATAAACTAAGGTATATAATTGCTTAAATAAATGAGTAAGCTATAGCATACCCACCTGGTTAGCAAAAAGAAGCAGCCAATTTATTGTAAAGGCTATATTTAATTGTAAATCAACATGTTTTAATGGCTACTACCTAATAAGAATTAAACTCTATGTAGGAAAATAAAAAGTAAAAATGCAAATCAAGATTAAAATCAAAGATTTGAATCCAAGTTTCCTGCTTGCTGATTTAAAAATCCATCTGCTCTGCACTGTCCTGCATCTTGTGCAATCATTTACACCTGTTCAGAGCACATTCTGATTTGTAAGTACATAACACCTACTTTGGGCTCTCTTTGATTACACAAGGTGCAAGGCAGTGGACATTCAGGGCAATAAATCTTTGGCTGTGCTCGTGTTTTCCAAGCACACACTTCCCACTGGATACCTGAGTTTAGGATTATCTCTTCAGATACTCGAAATCAAGACTTTCTTCTACGTGTTAGTCACTACCACTGAATATGTGATGCCTGAGTTTTGAATAGGAACCCACTGGAAAGTTTGCAGAGGTGAATATGGCTAATGACTAATGTTCTGGTCTGAGTAAAGCCAATCTGAGTAATCCCAGCAGAGGCCATTTTGTTCATGTTGTGCCTGCTGCTAAGCACGGAAAAGTAAATAACATGTATGTGTTTTGGAAGCATGGCGGGAAAAGACAGCCCTGACAAGACTCCATTACAGCAGACACACAGAGATCACCTCTCACATTCAGAAAACTCGGCCTGGAAAAAAACAAAAATAAAACAAAACCCTGGAGAGCAAAAGCTATATATTTTGCTAATCCCTTTCCCCTTTACAGTCGTTTAAGATTTATAGTCTCTCTCATAACCCAGCTTCACTACTGCTTGGGCCTGCAATAATGTCAATCCCATTTAAGACATTGCAATCTGTTACTTTGGAAATGACTGTGATGGTGGTTCATGTTATGCACTGACTTCCTTGCAGGAATAAAACAGGAAGGGAAGATGGGCTATGAGCGAGAGTGACCATAGTTAACCAAAAATTATGATCTAAACAGAGAACGTGAAATACTTGTAGGGGGCAAATACATTTCCGTTTCATTTATGGTCTATTTTTAGAGTTTTCTCATAGTACAGTACGTAAGTGCCCCTTTAAAAAGGAAAAGGTAAATTTGAAAGGGGAGAATTTGGGGGTGGGGGGAGGAAGAGCTGTGCAGTGTTCACTCACATACACTGTGGATTCATTCACTCTACAGTGAAGCTGGTTGTCTAATTCAAACTCAAAGGCTTAACTTGTCAGTGTTGCCATGAGCAGAAGCTGTCAACAATTAATTCGCAGCTGCAGGTGACATGCAGGCCTTGGAAATTCAATTAGCTGAGAGCCATTTGGTAGAGGAAACCTCTCTTAAATAATGTCGTGAGACCATGGGAAAAAGCTGGATTTGGATTGTGACTATCAAGCATAATTGGGGCTGATCAATTAAAAAAAATAATCATAAAAACGTGCCGCAAATGGGCAGCAGACCGGAGGGGATGGGGGATAAATCAAATTCCACCAGGTCACATCCAATCAGTGCTTCAGCATTGTGTGAAACAGCAGAAGCAGAGACCCAGCAGCTCCTAGATTTTCATTTCCCATTCTCTGCTTCACTACAAGCAAGGACATTTACGGTAGCTCGCCTGAAAAGGATAACTAACCTCTGTGTCCAGTCAAAAGCTTTTAGCCTTACGTCACAGCACTTCAGGTGGAAGTTTTGTTTAAAAAGACACAAAGGCTATGGCTACACTACGTAGATTTTAGTGACACAGCTGTGCCCCTACAGCCGTGCCACTAAAAGCCGCGCCGTGTACTGCTGTTTGTCGGCAGGAGAGAGCTCGCCCGCCGACAAAAAACTTCCAGCCCCCACGAACGGCAACGGCTTTGTCGGCAGGAGAGCACTCCTGCGGACAAAGCGCTGTTCACACTGACGCTTTACATCGGTTAAACTTTTGTCGTTCGGCGTGTGTGTGGTTTTTAACACCCCTGAACGACAAAAGTTTTGCCGACGAAGTGCAAGTGTAGACGTCTACTCTTTAATTGTTGGAGTTAGGGTATCTAGAGAGCATCTAAGGAATGCAATCCCACTGTTTGTTTCCACTGCTCGAGTCTCTAGACCTAACTAGTGAAAGGATATGGTTCCTTTTATCAAGGCCAAAATCATTCTAAAATTAAGTTGTAATGAGCAAACTGGAACAACAAGCTGTCTTCATGATCTAAAAGTCATGCTTCTTTTACTACGCTGAACAGAACCACCATCCCAAATGCACACATCCGCCAGAGCTTTTCACAGAGGTTACAAATTGAAGACAGCTACGCTATTTGATAGTCTGAGTCATTCAGCATATTCAGAAGCAAAGTGTTTCAGTATCAGATTATGAAATATGGCTAGAAACATAATTGGAGATGAGGTCTTGTTCTTACAGAGCCAATTTCTGGAATACATTCTATTCCCCTTTCAGTGTGCCCACGCATCGCTATCGCTCCAGTGTTACTTCTGAGCTAGCATATGCAATATTGCTGCTCTCTAGCAGGCCCATCGTCACAATGTGTATTTGGACCAGCAGAGTCTCTTTTTCTCTTCAGATGCCCAGAGGAAGCCGAAAAGGAAGCAGAGTTTTATCTAACATATAATGTCATTGGCCCACCCTGTCTCAGACATGAAAGATGTAAGAGGCTAGAAAGTAAAAGAAACACTGGAAACTAAACTAAGAGAAAAGTAAACAAAGTGCAAAGGGACCAAAAAAACAAAAACAAAAAACCACCAACAACCAAGGGAATGCTGGGAGGAGGAGGAGAGATGTGCCATTTGAGAGAAATATAGGGAAAATAAACACTTCCAAAATTCATGGCTACATAAAGTGCTAACATTTAAAAACTACAAGAAACCCACTGCTCCCCCACAAAACCATGATGTGAAGAAACTGAAATTAAGATAATACTCTGCTTTACTTCTCACCCCGCAGTAAGAAATTGGGTTAGATGAAACATGAAACCTTGACCATTTTGCATTGCTTATTTTAAGACAAGATTTGCAGTATGGGAAATTTGTTGCTTAAAAGAAAACAAGCAATCTTGGACCTGAGTGTCTTTTCACTACTGCTCATTAGTATCTATCAGTTTCCTCTAATTTTCCCACAAGAAATGGGCTTAGATCACACCATATACTCAACAAAACACCCTACAACATCCCTTTCCATCAAAGCAAGGCCCCAATCATCCTTTTCCCTCTTGCTACAAAATGGCAAAATGCCATTTGAAAAAATAACACCTCAGTTCTCTATTGTCAAACTGCCCTTCAGACAATATTGTGAGATAATTACACTCTGGAGCATGTGTTAGGACACTCTCAGAGCCAAAGGCTACTTACAACAAAGCTACCAAGCATCCACCAGACACCCCGAACACCCACACTCCCAGCTCATCTTTCCTGGGCTGTGTGTCAGGGAGTAAATATATGTGAATCTTCCCAGCAGAGTATCATTGTCATGATAAAATAGTTTTACGAAGATATAATACATATTAAACGAAACAGACATGACATAAAGGGGTTTCTTCTCATTTAGAAACCCCTGTTGCCAATGACAGCTTCAAATACAACTTCATCAACAGCACTTTCAAGAAACCCAAGACTTTCGTGGCTTAGGCAAAGGAGCCAAAATATACATGACATATCAACCACACTTCCATGCAGTCAGCAAAAACAGATTCAGGGAACCAGGAATGAGACAACCTTTTCTGTGCAAAACAACAGTTAGCAAAATGAAGAGGAGAAAAAGAAAAGCAAATTTCCCTCCTCCCTGTTTTTCAACTTCTGATTAAAAAAATTAAAATACAACATTGCCACTCCTTTGTTTTGAGCTTCCTTTCATGGGAAGCGTTCAAAATCCTCACTTGTTTCCACATAAACCCTGTTGCCTGGGGCAAAGGAGACCAGGTAATTAGTACTGCAGCAGCCTTAACTTATGAATTATTCTGTTTTGCGAGCATTTAGCCCATTTTCAACATTGCTGTATCTTATATGGTTGAAATGTATCATTCTGGAAAAGAGTTACTGGTTAAAAGGAGCAAGTAGGCAGCGTGAACAGGCCAGTTTAAATATTGAGTCTAACTGCAAGTTTTCCAAGCCCAATAAAATGGCGAACTAAGAAAAAATGAGGAAGGGAGTGTTTGCATCAGAAGAGAACCAAAAAAAAAAAAAAAAAGGAGGGGTTAGAAAATGAGAGGCAAGTAGACAATCTGAAGAGCTTTTTGTTTACATTGATCCATCTTTGGAAATATATGGCTGAGGTTTTCAAAATTGGCTTAGAGGAACTGAGTATTCTAATCACTTAGACGGCTTTGGAAATGTCAGCTTACACATTTAGTTAATAAAATACTGATAGTCAAATAGCTGGTTAGTCAGTTTTCTTTTCTGTAGTGGAGGACGTAAACAACTCTTTTCCCTCCCCTCCAGCACCCACCTGGGACACCGGCCATCTCCAATGTAGTGACTCAAGAAATATGGTCATCACCTCACCTCCTGGGAGCATTTTTCTTCACCTGCCTTTACCACAAAAAGTAACTGCAGCAGCATCACACCCAAACCTGAGGTTTAAGGAACTGAAAACCTCCTCCAAATCAGTGAATACCTCTTAAAAACAAGTCACTAAGGCAATGGCTTTCACTTTTTTTTTTTTTTTTTTTACTGGTGACCCCTTTCACATAGCAAACCTCTGAATGCGGCCCCCCTTATAAATGAAAAACACTTTTTATATATTTAACACCATAATAAACGCTGGAGGCAAAGCAGGGTTTGGGGTGGACGTTGGCAGCTCGCGCCCTCCCCCAATGTAATAACCTCGTGACCCCCTGAGGGGTCCCAACCCCCAGTTTGAGAACCCCTGCACTAAGGCAATGGTTACATTACAGTTTAAGTTATGTTGCTGAGGGATGTGAATTAGCCACCCCGCTTAGTGACATAACTTAAGCACCGGTGTGAACAGCGCTATGACAGTGGGACAGCTTCTCACCCCGACATAGCCGCTGCTGCTGGGGGGGAGGGGGCGCTAGAGTAATTGAGCTAATTAGAGCATTGGTGCAGCAGTGCCGCTGCAAGCTCCCTAGCGTGGCCATAGTCTAAGAGGTATATAAAAGCAATGTGCCATCTTTTCTCCACCCAGCCACAGGGTGCTCTCAAACCTCAGATCTCACACCACATCACAAAAGGCGCATAACAATCAACCCTTCTAGCAGCTCCTTTCCCTCCAGGCTCTGCTCCCCTAAACATTCAGGGCTTGGCTACACTTACAAATTTGCAGCGCTGCAGCAGGGTGTGAAAACACACCCTCTGCAGCGCTGCAAATTGCGGCGGCGCCAGCGCCAGTGTAATCCCAGCCCAGCGCTTGGGGCCGCCCCAGCGCTGTCCTGTATTCCCCCACAGGGAGAGCTGAGAGGACAGAGGCTGAGTTTTTTCTCTCCGCGCTGGCTGCTTACTGACTACTTCGCGCGCTGCTGCGCAGCTGCAGCGCGCGGCCAGCGCGTTTTGAAGTTAATAGTTTACTGGCAGCTCCTGCTCAGAAAAAGAACAGCAATTTCACTCACCTCAGTGGGCTCAGAAGGTATTTTCAATTTGGATAGTTTGGCCTTGGCATTTGCTTTTAAATCTGCTATTTTCCCATAGGTTTGTCCAGGGTATTCCTCCGGAAGTGGCTTGAGCTCCGGTGACTCATTTGGCGCCTGATCTTGGCCATCCATTGGTCTGACGTACGCAGTAGGTTTCTGCTGCATTGCACTGTTTTTTGGCGGCAAGGCTGGAGGAAATGTCTGAGAAGATGGTTGGGCCAGATTAATGGCTGAACTGTCCCGGGTTTCGTTATCATGCAATCCTGCCACGAAGTCCTGAGGCGATTTCATTGGATTGTAAGTCTGCCCGTGACTTTTGTTATTGTTCTGTGACCTGGAATGGATATGCTGACTGGAATGTAGAGGTGACAGGGGCGCCACTGGAGAAGACAAAGAGGACAGTAAGGGAGAAAGTTCTGAGAGGGTGGCTTGCAGTTCAGCAGCACCATTGTCATCAACACGTCTATCATTTTTCTTGTGGCGACCACCATGATGGCTTTCCTGACCACTGCGTCTCTGTTCTGGACCTTGGCTCTGACCACTGGACAAGCTGTGGCTTTTGGTGTGCAAACTTGCAGCTGGTTCCATTCTTGCTTGTGTCTTTGGGTAGCGAATGGAGTTACTAGCAGAGGGGGGAGCCAAGCTGGGGGGTCCCATGGCCTGATGGCGGGTGATGTGCTGGAATGAGGTTGGTAATGTACTGCTGGTCTTTTCAGGAAAGAACGGGCGATCAGGCTTTCCCTGATGGATCAGAGGAACAATGCTCTTGGGTATCCCTATCAGATTCTGATGGGACTTGGTGCTGATTAGCTCCTTCACCTCTTCATAATTACCCAGCATGTTCTGAATTCGACTGGACAATTCATCTTCTTTGTTAGTCTGGAACAGGAAAGTAGAGAAGGGAAAATACAAGAACTAGAAAAAGATAATCAAGACCAAGGTTGAAGAAAAGGCATATTAATAAGGGGCTTACAGTCAGTAGAAACCGCTTTATCACAATTTTAGGGTACAGTTATGCATGCTTTACTTTCCCTAGGTAGCACTTACTCATGCCTTCAGTCTCCCTGCTGTGAAAGGAATTGCTTGCACGAGTGTTAATCAACGTGAGTAAAGGGTGCGATCAGGACTTCAGCAGTTCCCCTCATCCCCAACCAACTACATTGTTTCCCGCTGTACTTAGTGATGAATGGGTAGTCCTAATGACTCACAAGTGCTCACTGGCTGGCTCAAGGAGACCATGAGGTCTCAAATTGGCCCTTCCTACTACACTATCATCAGAGCTTCCCAGCTTAGCACTTTAGTAATAGGCAAAGCGAAACACTTGGGGGTTGCATGTGCACATTTTGGGTGTTGCATTGCTTAACTGAGAAGGTTCTACTGTACATGTAGACATGTTATAGTGCACATGAAGGTCACATCTCCTTCCCCCTCCTCTCTGCAACATGATACATTATCAATACCTTGTAAGGTTCTGCAAAAAGGGGGGCATTTTCCGGGTATGTGTCTCTCTCCTGAAGAGCTTCCTGATTCCGTCTCTCTCTCTCTCTGATCCGGAGCAAATTTCTATCCTCATTGTACAAGCTTTTGGAGAGAGAAGGAAAAAAGATTCGTTAGCATTTTACTTCCACCTAGCACTGTCGAAACAAGGGTCTGCGCTGTGCAAAAGCCATTTCATCAGCTACCACCACACTTCCAACAAGCCAACAGACTTTAAAATCATAAAATCTATTGGCTAATTGGACTGATGTATCAGTCACATAAGGCAGTCAGCGCATGGCATGGGAAGAGCTCACACAGCAGATATGTCAATGTGCTGGCTACGCTGAAGAGTTTTATTCCTGACATGCTACACCAAGGAAAGCAAATGGATTAATAACTTTATAAAGACGCTCAGCTAGAGGAGAAGTCAGCAAGGTTTCTGACCACAGAGCTGTCATTCAAATTCAGAGGCAGCGGTCTACGTGAGAATTGAAACACTGCATACAACATCCTCTTGACTAGGTGTATATTTTAAATTAAATGCTTTATTTTCAATTAAATATTTATGTTGCAAGCTGTTTATTTGGGAGGCCACGTAGTCTGATGAAAAGATTCAAGCAAGAGGGTCTAAGAATCAAGAGAACACTGACTAGAGCCACTCACAAACAAACAGAGATAACAGGGAAGTCCCTTGACCTCTTTGTGCCTACATCAATTCAGCTATAGAACCGTGACACATCCACAAAAGGAAGACTTCATAGAAAACCAGATGCAGTAATTGAGCTTCCCTTGACAAATGTTACTGAAAAATAAAAGAATCCATTGCTCTAATATGTATGTACGTCTTGTAAGAGAAAGTCTGTGTGAGTTCCACTCTTCCTTTCTCACGGCCTACCGCACACGCACAGTGATTACATTCCTCTTGACATGACAGGCCACAATGGTGTCCCAATATTAAAATATCAATGATAACTTCCCCCTCCCCCTTTCCCTAGCGCTGAAAAGTTTTAGACATACCCAAAAGAAAGGCAGAGGCCTGTCTTTGCATAAACAACAAGGAGTCTGGCGGCACCTTAAAAGACTAACAGATTTATTGGGGCATAAGCTTTCGTGGGTAAAATACCCACTTCTTCAGATGCATGGAGTGAAAATGACAGATGCAGGCATTATTATACTGACACATGAAGAGAAGGGAGTTGCCTCACAAGTGGAGAACCGGTGCTGACCGGGCCAATTCAGTCAGGGTGGATGTAGTCCACTCCCAATAATTGATGAGGAGGTGTCAATTCCAGGAGAGGGAAAGTTGCTTTTGTAGTGAGCCAGCCAGTCCCTATTCAAGCCCAAATTAATGGTGTTAAATTTGCAAATGAATTTTAGTTCTGCAGTTTCTTTCTGAAGTCTGTATTTGAAGTTTTTTTGTTGAAAGATGGCTACTTTTAAATCTGCTATAAAATGTCCAGGAAGATTGAAGTATTCTCCCACTGGCTTTTGTATGTTACCATTCCTGATGTCCGATTTGTGTCCATTTATTTTTTTACGTAGGGACTGTACAATTTGGCCAATGTACACGGCAGAGGGGCACTGCTGGCACATGATGGCGTATATAACATTAGCAGATGTGCAGGTGAATGAGCCCCTGATGGTGTGGCTGATGTGGTTGGGTCCTCAGATGGCGTCACTAGAGTTGATATGGGGACAAGGCAACGAGGTTTGTTACAGGGATTGGTTCCTGGGTTAGTGTTTCTGTGGAGTGGTGTGTGGTGAGATTTTGCTTCAGGTTGGGGGGCTGTCTGTGAGGACTGGCCTGCCTCCCAAGGTCTGTGAGAGTGAGGGATTGTTTTCCAGGATAGGTTGTAGATCATTGATATGCTGGAGAGGTTTTAGCTGAGGGCTGTATGTGATGGCCAGTGGTGTTCTGTGGGGTTTTTACCCATGAAAGCTTATGCCCAAATAAATCTGTTAGTCTTTAAGGTGCCACCAGACTCCTTGTTGTTTCTGTGGATACAGACTAACACAGCTACCCCTCTGATACTTGTCTTGGCATAGGAGTCAGTTAGTTCACTCATGAAGGATTTAGGATGGTTTCTCAATTCTGTGCTAGTCCATGACACATTTTATTGTACAAATGTGATGACAAAACATACTTGATTGTAAAGATCATATTTTGCTCTAATGGTTCACCCGGCAGTCTGCCAGCAGTGGACAGGGTATCTGTGACTTTGTTCAGCTTTTGGGATATGATGCTATCCAAAGGCAAACTTCCAGATAAATGAGTACAGCCAGTATATACATATGACATTAGGGAAAATTAATGTGTTAAGTGTTAGCCATATGCAAATTTTTTTTTAAATCATCTTTATTATTTCTTATTTTTTTCCAAATGTAGCAAAGTATGAATCCCAATGAGTAGTACACATATACCAGATTTGAAAGGCTCACAGTCAGTCACAAAAAAAAAAAAATTCAGAAACCTCTTTATGAAGCATGTTCATGTACTATTGTTCCAGGTAACATGTAGCTGAAATAGTAAGGTTTTTTCAGTTTGTTTACTTTGTATACTTAGCAGCACTTTGTGTGTAGCAAGTTTCATTTATTCCTGTGTATAGTCAGTTAGCTAGTCAGTTTCTCAAAGTGATTTTTTTGTTGTTGTTTTGGAAGGGGAGGGAGGAAGAGAGTTCACACAGCAAATAAGCTGGAGGGGTTTTGTTGAAGTGGGGTGGTTTTTTTTCTCCATCTTTTGTTTTACAATCACACTTTTCTATTTAAAAAAGTCACAAATATTGACAGAGGGAATGTGGGCCAGATTTGGTACCTGAAACTACGTTTGCCACCTTTTAAAAAAAATGTAATAGATTTAAAGCTGACAATGAACAAAGTTTTAAGAATGCTGCTATTTGAATTATCTGGAAAGGTGTTTTGGGGGTTTTTTTTTAAGCATGAAACAGCATTTTCCCCACATTCTAGTAAGTAAAATGGTTTAATATATTTCCTTTGAAAACTTTGCAAGAGTCACTTCGCGACTGAGAATAAACATGGAAAAAGTCAAGCCAAAAGGTTGTTTTTGAAAGAGGTAATAGCATGAACATCAGATCTTAGAATGGACAGGTTTCCCACTCTTAACTACAGTCTCTTTCACAATACTGTGCATCTGTATAATGTGAGACATGCCCTCTATTGGGGGCACCATATAATTCCTTGGCAGGAAAATAGAATCCAATATATCTTTTTGACTGGGTTAGGGTGACCAGGTGTCCGGAACACCCGGTCGAAAAGGGATCCTGCCTGGCCACCCCTCCACATAGGAGGTAGGAGCAGGGACATGCCACTGCTTCCCCGCTCCATGCCCCAACCCCTGCCCCAGACCTGATCCCCCTCCTGCCCCCCGAACCCCTCAGTCCCAACCCAGAGCATCCTCCTACACTCCAAATCCCTCACCCCCAGCCCTATCCCAGAGCCTGCACCCCCATCCAGAGCCTTCACGCCCCCCACCCTGCACCCCAACCCCAGCACTCTGAACTCCTTATTTCTGGCCGCAACCCCAGCCCTCATCCCCTCCCACACCTCAGCTCCCTGAGCCAGCCTGGTGAAAATGAACGAGTGAGTGAGAGTGGGGAGAGCGAGCAGGAATGGAGTGAACAGGGGCGGGGCCTCAGAGGAGGGACAGGGCAAGGTTGTTCAGTTTTGTGTGAGTGGAAAGTTTGCAACACAACTCTGGTCAAGGTATTCAAAAAACAGGTGCTTCAAGTTCCTAAACCCACACTCAGGCCCCACAATAAGTGGCCTTGTTTTTTAAAAAATAAATAAAACAAAACATTCAGCATCCTGCATCTCCCATTCAAGTCAGGATTAATGCTGGGCACTCAGTATTTTTTAAACCAGACCACTTAACCAGGTGTCTAAATATGGACTTAGGAGCCTCATTTTAGATGCCCATTTAAAAAAAAAAGAGTCTCTGCCTACAATCCTAAAGTAGGCAGGGTGCATGTATGTTTTTAGAGTAAAGTTCTGAACCCCTATTTAACCTCTGCTGACCACAATATTGTTAACTACCATGACACCATAGTGTTTGTTGGTAATAAACACTTTAGAAGGCTAGACAGCCTGGGGGAGCTGAAAACATTTTCTGTCACCTAGCCAGCCAAGCTATAAACATCATGTGTTAGACAACTTGAGAACATACTGTTCTTTTTCTCATTTTAAAGTGAGGGAACAGAGGGAAATATTTTCCAGCTAGAGAAAGTGATTTACATTTTGAACTTCAATTTCAATTACACTCTCTCTTCAGAGAGAGATGCTCTAGAAATTATTTTGTGGCAGTTCTGTGGCCTGTGATATACTGGAGGTCAGACTAGATGATCATAATGCCTTCTGGACTTGGAATCTGTAAGTGTAAATTGCAGTCGCATCCTGAAGTGTTATTTATTTTTGTTCCAACTTCCATCATTACAAAGAGACGTAGGTGAAATCACGGGTGTGGAACTCTTCCCATCTCACACCAATATCACATTTCCAAAATATTTCCTTCACTGTTCCCATAAGTATAAACTCACTTTCCCAGTCACATTGTGCAAGAATTGATAGAAGACCCTTCATCATTATTGGGCATTTGAGGAATGAACATGAAATAGAAAATTCATCAGCTTCCTCACTTTGGACCAGATTTAGCTTCTTTGACTGTAAGTGGGGGAAATGCTTTAAAAAGACCAAGATTTCCCCTCCCATTTTGTTGTGATCTGCATGGACTGACAATCCATGGGGAAGTCATGAAAACCCAGACTGCCCTTGTAGATATACTGAATTCTGAGTATTTTTTTAAAAAATTAACACCATAATGATTTTTTTTATTTTACAATGATGGGTGAGCTAATTCTCATGAAGGGAGTGACAACACAGGCTAGAGCAAAGTGCATGCAGGTGTTGCGAAAGCTTTCCTTACAAAAAAGTTTGCCATTGTTAATTAGAGATACTGCAACATCTTTCCAGCTCCATACCTAGGCTTTTCCTGAGAACAACCACTGTGCTGGCACAACTTGATGTAGAAGGAAAAGATCTTGCCAAGTAAACACTGTTTAAAATATTAATCTAAACAACATGAGAAAAAAAAATCAACCCATCTGCCAAATCTTGGTTTATCTTAAGGATCAGGGCTTTGGAGCTGTGCTCTGGCTCTGGAGCAAGCTCCAGGCAAAAAACCTGCAACTCCACTGCTCCGGAGCTGCTTTGTGCTCCAGCTTCGGGCTCCGCTCCAAAGACATGTTAAGGATAACAGATTTTTATTTGCTTGCTTGCTTCCCATAAAGTATAAAAATACAGAGGCAAAAACCAAAACCATTTAAAGAATGCTGTCAACATTATTAGATTTAGAATAAACCACCCCTTCCTTACACAGACCCCTCCCTAACATTTAAAAAAAACCAAAAATCTCAGTTACTCTTATTTTAAAGAGGGGGCCATTTGAAAATTATAAAGGTATTATGCACCATTATTCAGGATGAGAAATAGCCATTGCTTAAAATGAAGCAAATGTAAGATGTGCATTTGAAACATTTTGGAATATTTAGTTGATAAAAATAATTGCTAGAGTTAAATAAGAGTTTTAAAGACACATATATTGCCATCTATCAACACGTATACGGTCAGGAATAGGTGTTATATAAGAATTCTGATGATGATTTACGGGATCCTCGATTTCTCTCCCAACCAAATCTTTCAACTAGTATATGTCAGCAATTAACACACTAACCCAGGGGTAGGCAACCTATGGCATGCATGTAGACAGCAGCACGCGAGCTGATTTTCAGTGGCACTCACATTGCGCAGGTCCTGGCCACAGAGGGGACTCTGTATTTTAATTTAATTTTAAATGAAGCTTCTTAACATTTAAAAAACCTTATTTACTTTACATACAACAACAGTTTAGTTATATATTATAGACTTATAGGAAGAGACCTTCTAAAAACATTAAAATGTATTACAGGCACACAAAAGCTTAAATCAGAGTCAATAAATGAAGACTCGGCACAGCACTTCTGAAAGGCTGCTGACCCCTGCACTAACCGCTTGGTAATCCATATTTTAATCCATGAAAATATGTCTAACAAGGGATGAAGATTTAAGATGTGTATTCTTTATTGGACTAGCATGTTGCTGCTGCTCTTCTGAAGGAGAGAGACCGCCTTTATTACGTCTCTTTCTCTCTCGTTATGTGCAGTAATTTGTTCTTTACTGCAAGTGATCTTGAGGGTTTTCCCCCAAAATATGGTTTCTGACTCAAGGATCTATCAACCCTTGCTTAATGAGAAGCTGGCATGCTAGATGTAGCAATTTTCTGCAATATCCACGACAACCTTCATGGAATTAAATTGAAGTATCTTTGGAGTCCATTGTATTAAATGCAAATGTATTACTGTGGGCCTGGACTGCATGTAACCTATTGTGGGAAGATGTGATCTGAACCCTGGGAGGGGTTATGAATTCCAAAGGACCGTATTGAACAATGTGCCAGATAAGAATGGACTTTTGGGACAAACAGTATCAAGTGGTTTACCTGGGGAATGTCTACGGGGAGGTGAATGCAAATTCCCTACCTCTGGTTATGCAAAAACTGGCCTTTTGAAACTACGCCCTGAGGAGAGAACCACTGGCTATTGATTACCTGTTCCTAGAGTCTCAAGATCAAAAGCCCAAGCTGTATAAAGGAAAGACTGAACTATGCATGGGTGGGATAGTTTTGAGCTAAGGCAGTTATGAACTTGTGACCACAGAAAAACCCCTTTTTGTGGGGTATGAAAGATTGACTCCTACCAGAGCCCTTGTTGGAACTGGGGGTGATCTCTGGTAAGCTTATCATCATGCATGTAGATTCCTTTATTATTTTAATATGTTTTCTCTGTAATGCTTTCCCTTAAGAATAAATCTACTTCTTAGAAAGCGCAGATGCTGACCTATTTCTGTGGTCTGGGTTGCTGGCAATATCACAGTATAGGCAGGGCATTATGCAGCCTGGAAAATCCACAGTCAGGAGAGAGAGACACACAGGTCTCTACCCAAGAGAGGTGACAGCTGAGGAGTGGGAAGCCTAGAGTGGGTGCCCTGGAGGGACCACAGAGGGAAAAAACAGGTGCAACTGCCCTGAACTGTGAGAGCTGGCATCTTGCCATCCCTCCAGGTGGCTTTGACAGTCATCTGTAAAGACCCAAATACCTTCTTGCTTGCTTAGTTTTTAGAAGTAAACTAAACTCTGTCTTTTCAGTCTTTTTGCATTAGTTATGTTCTCAACTGGACAATGTAGATAAACTTCCTTTAAAATGTCTGCCTGTAATGTTTTGGATGGCTTCAGTTAACATCCTGGGTGTTTTTTCCACATGCAAAATGAGCCAGTTTTCCTTTAGGGAAAAAACACGGTGAGACAACCTGATCGCATTTTCATGGATGGCATCTTTGTGCAAACAGAGATGTCGTGTACTGTCAGTGCAAACCTGGGTTCTGCATGCATCTGCTCTGTGGCTGGGCCTGGCTGCGGGGACAACAGGCACATGTTATAGCTAGAGAGCCAGCAGGTTGTTCTGATTATTCTGCTATGAAACAGAGAGTGTATAAACATGTCTGAACAAATGCTCACGCGTGTGCACACAAAACATCTTTAGCAATAAACTAAAGTTGAAGAGCATTAGTTCTAATCTATGAACATTTAAAATTGTGATTTTATTGATGTGAAAACCACTACTAGCCTGTAAATCTCTCCCTACTTGACTCAGCTGTGATGGAAATAAAATATATATATTCTGCTTCAGAACACTGATAATTTTAAATTAAGAAATTAGGTTTAAGAAAAACGTGGAGGTTGTTTTTGTTGAATGATCATAGATCACATGTCTGTTGCTTCCCACAAATTGAACCAAAGAAAAACAGTAAAATGTTATCACGGAGCGTGTAGTTCTTCTGATGTGTTACGTATACGTAATTTTATCAAATCAGCTTATGTTTCAGAGCACTATACACTGGCTGATTCATTTCTTTGTTACTAGGTACTTGAGACAAAGCCCAGTGATGTCAATGGAAATGTGTTTATCTGCTTCAGTGGGCTTTGGATCAGACCCGAAGTGAGAATTCTTCAGACACGCATTGTAGGTGTGATCTTAGGTACATATAGATCAGGGTGGGCAAACCAGAGCCCGCGGGCCAGATCCGGCCAGCCAGCCAATTTAATCTGGCCCTCGAGCACCCGCTGGGGAGCGGGGTCTGGTATTTGCTCCACTCCCGCACAGCAGCCGGGGAGCAGGGTCAGAGACTGCTCCGCACACACACGCATGTGACAAGGCTCCCAGAAGCAGCAGCATGTCCCCATTCTGGCTCCTCCTATGCAGCTCCTGGCCAATGGGAGCTGCGGGGGTGGCGCCTGCGGATGGGGCAGCACGCAGAGCCACCTGACCATGCCTCCACATAGAAGACAGAGGGGGGACATGCCGCTGCTTCCGAGAGCTGCTTGAGGTAAGCGCTGCCTGAAGCCTGCACCCCTCCCATGCCGCAACCCCAATCTGCATCCCACCCTCTGAACCCCTCAATCCCAGCCCAGAGCACCTCCTACACCCCAAATCCCTCAACCCCAGCCCCACCCCCAAGCTCACACCTCCAGCTGGTGCCCCCCCCCCAGCAGCCCAACCCCCTGCCTCAGCCCAGAGCCCCCTCCCACACCCTGAATTCCTCATTTCTGGCCCCACCCCAGAGACCGCAGTCTCTCCTGCGCCCCAACCCCAATTTTGTGAGCATTCATGGCCTGCCATACAATTTCCATACCCAGGTGTGGCCCTTGGGCCAAAAAGTTTGCCCACCCCTCATGTACATGAACCTCAAGCAGAGCACAGGAGAATCCTGACTTGTATACTGTCGGGCAATTCAGAGGGCCTGTGTTCTGATACATGTGCATTAAACACGAGTCTTTCAAAAATGTCTCATTTTGTAAATAAAAATAAAACCAAATAACGTACATTTCATCTCTACCACTGCCTCTTAGCAATAACATCATAAAATAAAATAAAAATAAAAAAAATTAAAAAGCACACACCTTGACAAAAACGCTTTCAAAAAGGATGTTGAAAATTCATAAGACATTGAGATTGGGGGAAAAAATGAGTTATTTTCATTTGAATTTTAAAATTTCTGAGCTAGAATGTGATATTGTATGATTAACAAAATCACATGCCTGGAAATTAATGGTTTAAAAAAAGAGCAGAAAGCAGAAACGATGAAAAGCTAACAAAATTCCGCATACTATTTATGATCTTGTAAACTGCATTCTACTAAATATATAGTATGACATCCAAGTGGATCTGGCACATCTTTCTGTCATTCCCAGAAGGGAAAATAGAATTCCATAGTCCAATAAAGTTGCTTTCCTCATAGATTCAGGAGGTATTTAAATGAAGGAAAAACCTCCACTTTCTGCCTCCATTCACACTCGTTATAACCACCTCATTAAAAAGAGCATCAATTCCTTCCCATCTGCATATTGATACTGAGTGTAAAACAGCATCTAAAATTCTGCTTGTTGCAAAACCACCACCTGTAATGTGTCTAACGACCTTTTCTGTCTCTGAACCTTCCCTGCCCCACAACCATGAATTTAAAAAAAAAAAGAAAAGAAAAAAAGCCAAACACAAAGATACAGCAAGGAAGAAAGGAAAAAAAGCCCAAACTAAGTTTTTGTGATGATACCAATTCCAGCAGAACACAAACATGTCTGCTCTGGAATAGTCTGGCTGATGCGAGTATTCTCACATGTACTGGTCTAACCAGGATCTGCTAAATGAGGTTAGTCATGCATTATTACTAAATGCCATTTAATGCTGTCATGGAAACTATTGGCCCAGACTGTTGACTAGGCACAGCTGACTACCCACTTGTCCTGTGCACTCTGATTTGCCTTTTAAGGAACCTGATCTACTCTCTTGCTCACTTTTTAAACCAATCCACCAACCCTCATTCAGGGTTAACAGAGGCGTATTTTCCTCTCATTTAAGTGCACAAAAGGAGATACGTTTTTAAAAGAGAAGAGAGGGTGGGTACGTTGGTATCCATTAGCTTCAAGTTTGGAATTTTCCAACTACATGGCCTATTAGAAGTAAGGTCTCCTCTATACTAAGATTGGCTTTAATTCACACCTTTTATCTATTTCTGTGCACATCTGTGGACATTTATTTCAGACTAAGAGCACCCTATTTCAAATTAATTTAAGTCTGTGTTTTACCAAATTCAGATAATCGAAAAACAGAGCCCACTCGAAAACCAAAATAAGGCATTCATACAGATTTACACAGAAATAATTAAAGGTGTGAATTAAAACAATGTAGTTCTTTTGATTCCAGTTCATGTACAGAGAAGTACTTAGGCCAAAATTTTCCAGAACCATTATCGGAGCCCAATTTGAGACATTTTTAAAAGGTGCTTGATTTTCATAAAGCACCAAGGACCTGCCCTCTGATTATCAAATCCTTTTTAAAAGATATTTTGGGTATGGCACTTTAAAATTACTAATCAGTTTTGAAAATCTTGGCATTAACACTGCATTGTAACCCCAGGTCTGCGAGACATGGGCTTGTGTACTCAGTTTCCTGAGCTTCCACTTGAGCATCCCATGCGGCATTGTAAACCTAGGCTTACAATTGCTGGACCCCAGTCTCACAGCCCTGCTAATGTGTCCATACTGCACTGTGCAGACCTTCCGACTCAAGTCTGCAGCTTGAGCTGTGTCCATACTGTAAAATGACAGGGCTTGGACCAGAGTCACAGCACAACTCAGGCCCTAACCCACCCTCCAGAAGGGCCCTAGGACCTGGATCCTGAGTGCTTACTGACCCGAGTCAAACTGATAGGCATTTGAACAGAAGGGGGGCTTGGGATCCAAATTAAACCAGAGCCTGGGCTTCATGTGCAGTGTGGATATACCCAGAGAGACCATAATTCTACTACCAATAGGCAACACTGGGAGCTGGTGACCCCACATACATTCCCAATTCTAGACAAAGGGGCAAACCTGACACAGGCACCACAAAACATCTAGAGCCTTATATCCATTGCAATACAGATTTCTAGGGCTATTCTTGATTTCCTCCCGGGGGTGGGGGGGAGGATTAGGCCCCAGAAGTTTTCAAAAAGATCCTGCCACTGTACAGGGAAGCCTATCCCTGAAGCATGCACCTACTGAAGATAGCCTGCCTTTTTCTGTGCTCTGGAGAAGGTGTGTCTAGCTTGGGTATTTCAAAAGTGTCTACCACCTTGTCATCTAAGTCGAGCGGGCCGGAAACTAGACAGAAAATAAACTGAAATTTCAAGTTTTTCCTACACAAAGGGAATTCCAAAATTTTGTTTTGAAAAGACATGACATTTTAGTGAAAAACCTTTTTGAAATGTTTCCAAGGTCCCCTGACCCATCCAGCATCCTGACATCTCGGACAATACAGGAGCCAGAGCTCCCAAGGAGCTTGGTGCCTGGGAATGCCAATTCTGGGACAGTCTGCAGTAACCCAGGCTGCCAAGGAGCTACAGGTTGCCAAGGAGCTGAGACAGGGCTCACCATGCCTCAGTTTCCCCATCTATAAAATGGGGAAACTGATATGAGAATGACTCCTTTGTCAAGTACTTTGAGACCTACTGATGAAAAGAGCAAGGTATTATTTATTATTATTATTATTAAAAGCATAAAACCATTACAGCCTTGTGTATGCTAAGCTTTTTCACCCATAATTTCACAGTTGCCACCAATTCAGGTTTAAAAGTCTGCCACTTGAACGATACCAGTATCGTTAAGCAGCAAATCCCGTCTCCACTAAGGTAAAAGGCACTTATACCCCAGCATAGCTTATTTCAGTTCAGGAACCAAAATAAGCTGTAATCACTATGAGGGGAGGTCTACACTACGAAATTAGGTCGAATTTATAGAAGGCGATTTTTTATAAATCGATTTTATACAGTTGATTGCGTGTGTCCCCACTTAAGACCATTAACTCGGCGGCGTGCATCCACAGTACCGAGGCTAGCGTCAACTTCCAGAGCCTTGCACTGTGATAGCTATCCCACAGTTCCCGCAGTCTCCGCCGCCCAATGGAATTCTGGGTTGAGCTCCCAATGCCTGGTGGATCAAAAACATTGTCGCAGGTGGTTCTGGGTACATCTCATCAGCCTCCCCCCCCTCCCCCCGTGAAAGCAATGGCAGACAATCATTTTGAGCCTTTTTTCCTGGGTTACCCGTGCAGACGCCATACCATGGCAAGCATGGAGCCTGCTCAGCTCACCGTCACTGTACGTCTCCTGGATGCTGGCAGATGTGGTACTGCATTGCTACACAGCAGCAGCTGATTGCCTTTTGGCAGCAGACGGTGCATTATGACTGGCAGCCATCGTCGTCTCCTCCTCTTTTAGCCGACCTCCGTGAGGTCGGTCAGGGGCACCTGGACATAAATGGGAGTGACTCCAGGTCATTCTCTTTTTAAGTTTTGTCTCCTGGAGATTCAGTCCTGGCTGCAGTCGTACTGCACCGTCTTCTGGAGAGCAGTCAGGAGATGACGATGGCTAGCAGTCGTACTGCACCATCTGCTGCCAGCCTAAGATGTTTAAGAGAGATGGAGTGGATCAAAACAAGAAAGAGACCAGATTTGTTTTGTATTCATTTGTATTCATTTGCTCCCCCCTCCCTCCGTGAAATCAACAGCCAACAATAGCTAATGTGTTTCGGTGAGGTCTGTCAGAGGCACCTCGGAAAGTTTAATGGAGATTCAGTCCTGCCTGGAATAGTGGGGGGAGGGATAGCTCATTGTTTTGAGTGATGGCCTGCTAAACCCAGGGTTTTGAGTTCAATCCTTGAGGGGGCCATTCTGTGTGACAGTTGTGTGTGTTTCTCCTTGATGCAAACCCACCCCCTTTGTTGATTTTAATTCCCTGTAAGCCAAGTCGTCAGTCGACCCTCCCTCGACACTGGTGTGGGTCACTGTTATAGCCTCTGTCCTCCATGCCCTTGGAGATTTTTTCAAATGTTTGGGCATTTCATCTTTTGGAAGAGAGTTCTGATAGCACAGATTCATCTCCCCATACAGCGATCAGATCCCGTACCTCCTGTTCGGTCCATGCTGGAGCTCTTTTGCAATTCTGGGACTCCATCATGGTCACGTCTGCTGATGAGATCTGCACTCACCTGCAGATTGCCACACTGGCCAAACAGGAAATGAGATTCAAAAGTCGCAGGGCTTTTCCTGTCTACCTGGCCAGTGCATCTGAGTTAAGAGCGCTGTCCAGAGCGGTCACAAAGGGGCACTCTGGGATAGCTCCTGGAGGCCAATACCGTTGAATTGCGACCACACTACCCCAAATTTGACTGGCAAGGTCGATATCAGCGCTCATCCCCTCGTCGGGGGAGGACTACAGAAATCGATTTTAAGAGCCCTTTAAGTCGAAAAAACCAGCTTTGTCGTGTGGACGGGTGCAGGGTTAAATCAATGTAATGCTGCTAAATTCAACCTAAACTCAGTGTAGACCAGGGCTAAGGCACCCTGATACTGTATAACTTTGTCTACACTAGGGCTTTTACCTGCACTGCTTGGTTGGCAAAAGCAAAAAACAAAAAAACAGACACAGTTACATTGGTAAAATGTAAGTGGAAACCTGACCTTTGTTTTCATGAGTAGAAGCAATAGTGCAGATAGGGAGCTGAACTGTTGGTAGCAATGGTGGTAAATTTGGGGCAAAAAGCCTCATGTAGACACCCTAACTTACATCACCAACGTTTCTGTTTAAAACAGAGCTTAAGCATGTATCATTTGTGGAGTCATTCTCAGTTAATATTATAATCCTCAGAGCATCATTTCAAAGGTTCATACGTGACTATGCAACTCGTAACAGTAACAGCTGAGAGCATCCCAGATTTATAAGAACAAGAGGGAGTGGAGAGAAGTTACATCCTCACCTCTTTCCTGTCAAGTATCAGGGGGTAGCCGTGTTAGTCTGTATCCACAAAAACAACAAGGAGTCTGGTGGCACCTTAAAGACTAAAGACTAAAGGAGTCTGGTGGCACCTTAAAGATCCTGTGCATCCTGAACAAGGGAAAAGGAGATAACCACAAAAAATAATCTTTCCCACTTTTAACTGTGTTCAGGATCTGCTGCTGGCTGCCAAAAGGGATTACTCCAGCAGCAGGGAAGGGGGTGGAGAAAGGCTACAAAAAAACACACAAAACGCATAAATGTGCAGTTTCCCTTCAGCACACGCAGCAACTCTTCCTCCAGAAGATTAGGAGGGAACATTTCCTTTTAATACAACTGCAGGAAATCACAAACTTATTGAAGCTTTTTTCTCATTAAAGATTACCTTTTTTTTCCCATGAGAAGCTGATTACTAATGTTTCTCAAGATCACGACATGCTTATTTTTAATTGAAGTCTCAGTATGTTACAAAAAGAGCGCACACAAGAAGTGCACAGGACACATTAATCAGACATGACCCCAACTCCACTGCCATGGAAGTCTTGATGCACAAATTCCCATTGATATCTATAGGAACAGGATCAGAGCCACAGATTTATTTTTTTAAAAAGAGCTGTTTTATTTATCATCCCACCATTAAAAAAATTAAGCTTCATAAAATATGCCACAGGAAGTTACCACTAAACACATACCATACACAGTGTGGAATTGAAAAAGCAAACTGCTTGGGTTATGCAGTGTGAAAGTGATTGCAAGCCAGGGATTTGAAAACAAGACACTTAACAGATACTAAAAACATCAACAGGCTTTCTCCACTCCTCCCCGCACCCCCACTCCTTTTTTTCCCCTTTTTTTCTTTAAAAAAAAAAAAAAGACACCATAACCAAATCTAGACCTGCTGGCTATTTTTACTTTTATTTCACTCCTTCAGGCATTGCCAATATAGAGATTGGTATTATTTTAATTGATATTTTGAACAGCAGCAAATCACCACCTCAGTGGTGCATGAAAGAATCCCTTTATAAACATTTATGGACTAAAGCATCATCCAACACTGTATCCAATACTGCTGCGCAAGTCTCCTCACTAACAAAAGGCATGTGAAAAATTAACACCGAGAAACATTTAGCAAGTTTCAAATATACATTTCCTCAGGCTATGTTGAAATAAAAAAATCGGGGGTTGGGACAGGCAGCAGAGAGTAGCCATTTTTATAAGTAAAAATAAGTTTGATTTGAAATCAGTTCTAATGCCAAATTAAATATCTACCCACTTTACTACTTTTTAGAATAGATTTTGGAGGGAGGAGTGGGGCGGGGTGGGGGGAAGAGAAACTCACCACATATTAACTTCCTGATGCTATCCCTGCATTTAAGATATGTTTATTACTGAACCCTGGAAAGGTTTCAGTTTCTTTTCAGCACATGCTACTGTTTGTTTGTTATGGGCTTGATCCTGGGAGGGGCTGAGAGCCCTCAACACCCATTTACTTCAAATCGCAGTTTGGGTACTCAGCTCCTTGTATAATGTGACCAGCAACCTGCAGGATTGCACCATATAGCCTAGTGATCAGCTAGACAAGCTCCCTAAAAAGCTACAGCATTGTGCTTTATCAACAAGCAGAACAAAAACCTCCCTTCACAATTAAAGAAACCCCCATACACAAGCCAGCCATCCCACCCTCTACCCAGTGCCCTTAGCAATGTGAAGTATTAGCATAAGGAAGAGACATGATTATGAAAATCTAGAAAGTCCGCTACTGTAGAAGTATAAAATCTAAGCACCATATACAAGGTAATTGCCCCACATCCTGAGGATACTGACTGTAGTGTGGACACATTTGAAAACATGCATGCACAGATGCATTTTAAAAGCATTTAGAATCTGGATTAGCTTGGACGTTTGTTAGTGGTTCTCAATCCAGAATCCAAGAGCTCAAACTCAGAGCCATGTTTGAATAACAATTTTATACCAAGTATCAGAGGGGTAGCCGTGTTAGTCTGGATCTGTAAAAGCAACAAAGAATCCTGTGGCACCTTATAGACTAACAGACGTTTTGCAGCATGAGCTTTCGTGGGTGAATACCCACTTCTTCAGATGCAAGATCATGACTTGCATCTGAAGAAGTGGGTATTCACCCACGAAAGCTCATGCTGCAAAACGTCTGTTAGTCTATAAGGTGCCACAGGATTCTTTGTTAATTTTATACCAATATGGCTCGGAGCATTAAAAAGAAGCTATAGCATTTGTTCATCTGTGTCTGTACTTGTCAGCTTAATTCTGTGCCTGTAATAATAATACTTCCGCAATTATGTTACTGCTGTAAAGCTAAAAAAAAACCCAAAAACACAAAAGAGACACACCTTTTCATGATGATGCTATAGTAAACAAGACCCCAGAGAAATCTAAAAGTTCATTGTCTCTTCAACAATAGAACAGAGTCTGGGAAGGTGTTAATTAATAATTATGCAAGGAACACCAATGATGCCATTCTCTGTGCTAAAGGAAATGCTCTCAGGAGGGCTTCTAAAAAGGTGTGGATATGTGAAGTGTAATTAAAGGAAAACAAAGTTTTACTTCCTTCTGCATGTGAACAATTATAAATTTAAGGTTGGGTTTGATAGGGGCAGGACTAGAACAGGAGCAAACTTGAAAAAAATTGCCCAAATCATCAAGTATATATATTGACACATACAGACAGACACACACCCATGTCTTTTGAGGACAAACAACCCTGGGGATGCAACAGAACCAGTGTCATTCAACTGCACAGCACAGACACATGCCAGGGGATTCCTCATCCCATGCATGACACCTAGCACAGATTCATACAGGCTCCCTGCCCCAGTGCACGTAAGCGCTTTGAGGTGGGGAGAGGAAAAAAAAGTGGATCTGCAACTCAGCAGTATGCCATTTGTTCAGCATCTGTAGAAGGGCTCAAGCAAAGGAGAGGCTATTGGAACTGCAGTATCCACAGAATAGCCCCTCTACGGCTCCACAGCCAAGTACACAGAGGTCAGAGAATTGGTGAAGGAGTATTCCTTCCTGGGCTCCCACTGTCTCCTTGCAGACGTTCTCTGTGCACAGAGCAGCTGCACGGCTACCTTGATATAATGCCATCTGATATAACACGAATTTGGATATAACACGGTAAAGCAGTGCGCCAGGGGGACGGGGCTGCGCACTCCAGTGGATCAAAGCAAGTTCAATATAACCTGGTTTCACCTACAACGCGGTAAGATTTTTTGGCTCCCAAGGACAGCATTATATTGACGTAGAGGTGTACCAGGATTGGTTGGCTGGGGAATTAATTTCAGTTTCTGTGGTTTAAATGTTACTGAATTTTATATGAAAGATGAACGTGCGCCTCTTGTCACTTTGCAAACTTTGACCCAAATAGAATTAGCCAGTATCTATCCTAGTCTCTGAGGAGAAATGATGGGGGTCCTACTGCTATGCTGGAAGAGGTGGCAAAGAGCATTCGGAAGCAGCTCTGCTGAAGTAATTGAACTTTCCCAAGTATGACAATTTCTACCAAAGTGCAACTACTTACGGAATTACATTCCATCGTTAGGCAGTTGAGCTAATATTTTTCAGCTCAAGTGCCTGAAGTTGCATTACACACTCACAGAATATAAAAACCTGGACTGAACCCAACTGATATTTTAACCAAGATCATCTCTGGTGAGACATTGCAAGCTTGCTTCAGCTGTGAAGAACCTTACAAGAGAAGCGGAATTCCCTGATGAGTTACCTCTGCTCTAGCACTGAGGGGATACTGAATCAGCACTGACCACGCCAAGGCTTGTCCATACAAAGACCTAAAAAGCTGATCCAGGAAAGGCCTACCCTTCAAATACATTATCATCACTCTCTCCTAGATCAAAGGCTGTTAGATGTAAACAGGAGGCCTTGCCATTATCAGCAAACATTATGGGTGTAACCCCTTCCACCACTATGTAAATTTTGAAAATGCTTGTAAATTAGGCTCTTCAGGAAAGAGTCTAGAATCAAAGCAAAAGACAGACTAGAGATTTCACAATACATACATGGCAAGTTTGCCAACCCTTTGCCTCTCACTTCACCCTACACCCCTCATCTGAGTCCTAGTTCACACTTCTTCCACATACTCCTGATGTCTCCTTTCAAATGGCCCCTCTTCCATGGAAACCTCTTGCTGAAGTCATTCACCAGACCACCACCTGCTCTTCCAAGTCTCTTCTCAAAACCTACCCCTGCGATCAAATTTATAAGCTAGTCATGGATATGTTGAGTTTCTTTTAAACTCTGTAACCTTTAGGGCATGCCATTAATCACCCAAGTGACGACATGATCATGGTTTCACTTTCCCTGTATTTGACTCTCTCCTCTTCTTGCATTAACTTAGGGCCCAATTCTGGAAACTCAGTTTAAAGCACCACTTAACTCAAGAGATTTCTGAGAGTGAACAGGAGTCTCGTTAGGGGCAATACTTGAGTTATACCTTGTCCTAATTCTGCAGTGAAGACCAGCCTTAGTTAGGCATGTGTGCGCACCCACTAAATACAGCTTCACCCTTACATTTTTAACTGCTGTAAGCAAATTGGAACTACGTTCCCTCTACAATAACTCACATTGCCCCTAATATTTTGCTGTCCTAGACACGTTTTTTGTGTGCTATTGTAGTAGATGCCCCACATGAAAACTAAAGTGGGGTATTTCTTTTTAAGGGGTTGCTGAAAAGAAGAGGAGTTGTCAGGAACTATGAAATTGTCCTTTATCTTATCAATACAAACAATTCAGGGTTGAAAGAATTTTGAAAGCTACAACATACTGCCTACTGGATCATTCTTGATCTAACAAATACTTTTCACTATGTGTGTTAAGACCCTGATCTTACTATACTTACGCATGTATTTAACTGAACTCATGTAAGGAACCCCATTTTACAGAAATGACATAAAGGAATAAAACGTCTACCATGCAGAAACTCCTCCAGTATTTCTTATTTTAATGAAAGTTTTACTAACAGTCAGCAATCCCTTTCACATGACATCTAGGATTAGAAAAAACAGGTCACAGTTTCAGATGGGTTACCAAGTAAGATCATAATTAGCTGTCCCTGGTAAAACATGACTTGTCCTGTCTACATTGGGCACAAAGTCCTGTTTAAATCATGTCAATTAGAATTAAAGAGACAGCCTCAAAAGCACAAGACATTCATGTATATTTTTGCCAGGAGATCAAAAGTATATGAGCTCTGAAGATCACAAAAAAACCTGTTCAAATCTGAAGAGTATTCTCTTTATGTAGTTACTCAACACGTTCCACTATTTTCCCATCCAAGATCCATATATGCATGTGCGCACGCATACACAGTGGTCCTAACACACAGGATTATTCTTAATGGAGTGCAAAAATTAATCTTCTTTCTACAAACCCACCTCCAAAGAGAGAGGACCTCTCTTTTGAACTTTCAGAGGAATAGAATGTGGATGATAAATACACCTAGAAAGTTTGTTAACCCATTAGCCCTTCCACTTCAAATAGTCTGAAACAGTTTCAGTTAGACATTTTGCCATGCAGACAACCTGAAGAAAGCTGCAAATCAGCAAGCAACAGGAACTAGGATCAGAAAAAAGAGGCATGCAGTGACAGCAAAGACAGAGAAGAATCTATTTATCAGTAAGCTGGCAAAACAGCTTTAGTTCCAATGACAACACTCACCATTTTATGATGATTATTATATTTGATATTTTCCTTATCACCTCAAGCCATGCAATTTTACAGGACAATCTCAAATTTCATCAGGAAAAAAAAATATGTTTAGGTCCCATGGCTACAGAGGAAAAATTTGAAAGCCTACACTCTGATCAAAAATAGGAAGGCAAATAAAAGGAACACAAACATTATTTTTTAAAACCATGATTTTTGAAGCTTGTGTCATGAGTTTTGAACGCTTAAAGTTGAGAACCCTGGCAAAGGAATTGTAAACAAATTAAATAATCTTTTACACTCTACTTTCATTCCTCTTTCCTCAAACAACAAGAAAAGGAGGAAAGAAGGCAGGGGCTTGGGTGGAAACATGCTATTTACATCAGCATAAAAATCTTTATCAGTTTCATGGCTGAGTATCTAAAGAATCTGCCACCTCTCAAAAGTACAACTTATTCCCTCCATGAAAAAGCAACTCCAGCATTCAATCTAAATACTGCAACATGAAATACATTCAAGACAACTTTGAGAGGACGCGACCCCTGTGTCCGGTTCATTTCAAGCCCAACTAGAGCAAGTGAGCCTGAGTAAATGCAGGAGTATGTAACATTCTGGAATTACATCACCAGTGTTGACAGTACACAGGTTGCTGAAAAATAGCTAACACCAGCATACCGTTTTACAGTACAACCTGATTGTGTGAAATGCTCACCGTGGCTAGAAAAACTGTTAAACATGGTTCTTGCTAGAAAAAAATTAAGTGAGAATCATACTAACAGTGTCAGTGCAAGTGTGGATAGAAAGACCCATACCGAAGAATAATACTATATAAAGTACACTAGAACACTCCAGAGGCAATCTGATCTGAGGAACATTCAGTATTGAGTTTGTTTCCCCCTGACATGACACAAACCATGATATAGCAGAAAAATTGGACACCTACTATTAATCCAATTACATAATCACATTCATTCCACCTCCCCAATTTGACACCTGATAAAAATTTCCCTCCTCCAAAGGACCTATCACATTGCTACTGTAGTATTTGCAGGTAGGGTGGGAAGAGCAAAGTGAGGAGGAAGGGGGGCGAGGGTGAAGGGGGGAGGATTCCTTCACTCCCCTTCAGTCTCCAGAGCTTCACATTTACTGATATTGAATGAGAGAAGCTATGATATAAGGGGTCGGCAACCTATGGCACGCGTGCCAAAGAGAGCATGTGAGCCGATTTTTAATGGCACGCTGCTGCCTGCTGGGGTCCCAGCCGCCGGCCCCACTCAGTCCGCTGCCGAACCCCAGCCAGCAGTGGGTTGAGTGGGACCGGCAGCCGGGACCCTGGCAGGCAACAGCGTGCCATTAAAAATCCTGCCTGGCCTGGCCCACTCTCCTCTGCCCCTCCCGCTGGCATTTGCACATGCTTTCCTGACCTCCGTCACTTCCAGCGGGAGGTTGTGTTTCCAGGTTAGCGTGTCCATCCCGCTACCTGGTGTCCGTGGAGTCTGAGCGGCCTCAGAAGTGGCCCCGCTGGCAGGGGCAGGAAGAGGGACCTGGCCCCCAGGAGCTGCAGCACCCGCGAGGCCTGTAACTGGGGAAGGGTCCTGGATCCCAGCTGCGCTGTGTGCCCGCCTGCCCCAAGCACAGCCGGTCCCGCTCCCTGGACTCAGGCAGGGTTGGAGCCCCACTGCCGGGATGAGCTGGGCTCTGTACTGCGGCAGGCCACGTCCCACAGCCCAAGCCCAAACCCGAGCCCAGGAGCTGCAGCTTGCCACCTGCTGGACCCTGGGAACAGCTGGGTCATGCCTCTTTCCCCACCCCAGGTCACTGGATCTCGTTCCCCTCCAGCATTGAGGGCAGAACCCAGGAGTCCAGAGCCCTAGTCTCTGTCTGCCCTCCACCCCCTCAAACAACTAGAGCCCAGCTGGACACCTAGGAATCCAGAGTCCTTGCTCCCAGCACTCCTCCCCCGAGCATCAGACACCAGCCCCTTCCCGGAGCCCAGGAATCCCAACTCCCACCCTGCTCCCTACCCTACCCCCCTCACACATAGCCCAAGCCCCTGCCCTGGCCCCTGCACCCCCCTCACACACACCCAGCCCTCTGCCCTGATCCCTGCACCCACCATGACCCCAGCTCTGACTCCAGCACTCCCCATAACCAGCCCCCCAAGCCCCATGCCCTGACTCCTGCACCCCCACACATACCCAGCCCCCACACACCCCATGCCCTGACTCTTGCACCCCCCACAACTCCACCCCCACCCTGAGCACCAAATGGGAGCTCCTACACCGTCTCCTCCCACATTCCCACCTGCACTCCTCGCTCCAAATGGGAACTGCCCAGGTAAGCACTCCACACCCAAACTTTCTGCCCCAACCCTGAGCCCCCTCCTTCATTCTAGCTCCTGGCCAGACCCTACATCCCAACCCCCAGCCTGCTCCTTCACCCCCAGTCCTGTGCTCTGTGCAGAGAGAGAGGAAGAGAATGGGCTCGAACCAGGGAGAAGGTACGTACCCACTGTGTGTGGGCAGGGCCAGGACCCCAGACCAGCAGCGGGTTGAGCAGTCCCACTTAGCCTGCTACCGGCCTAGGTGAACAGAACCCCAGGTCGGCAGCAGACTGAGCAGGCCAGTGGCGCAAGATCAGCATTTTAATTTAATTTTAAATGAAGCTTCTTAAACATTTTGAAACCCTTGTTTAGTTTACATACGACAGTAGTTTAGTTATACAATATACAGAGAGACCTTCTAAAAAAACGTTAAATGTGTTACCGGCATGCGAAACCTTAAATCAGAGGGAATAAATGAAGACTCGGCACAGCACTTCTGAAAGGTTGCCGACCCCGATATAAAGCTACACCTGCCCAAGCCAATCTCCAAGCCAGTACATTTCAAACAAAAAAGGACTAGATGTGTTAGCAAACTGCCCCCAAAATATCCCCACCAGAGGTCGAGGGGAGGGGCAGGGAGGAGACATGTAAGAGTTGAGACAAGAGTGTCAAAGAACCACAAACACTATTTCACCAACTGCAGCAGATACCATGTCCCAACCCCAGTGCTACAATCTAGCATGCTTATATATACTGGCTCAAGCACATCACTGTCAGCCACATCTCTATGGTATTGCCTGGTCATTATTTCTGTTTGTTATTCATGGACAGACACAGCAGCTACTATTTGGTATTCAACTGTGTAGACTACATTGAAAAGTTCTTTGGGGCAAGGGATAGTCTTTCATTATACATGCGCTCTCTGCCTAGAACAATGGGGCCTTTGGCACAGCCTTGCTATAATTAACACCAATTATTTTATTATTAATATTTCTAATTGTGGACAAATCCAGACACTGCAGCAGCAAGATTATATTTAAAAAGAGGGTTAAAAATTGCTCCATCCTGAACTTTAAAGCATTTTACAAGAAATGCTACCTAGTGTCTTTCACAAAGCTAAATTCTCCTCTCACTTCCATCTCTTTCACAGAAGTGTAACCCCAGTGACTTCTGTAGAGTAACATCTGATTTGCAACACTGAGGATAAAAATAATGTCCATATTTTGCAACTGAATAATCATCATCTGGATTTTTCCCATGAGTAGAAACTTTTTATGAACATTTGTTGTATTCTTTCCTCAACACAGTCTACTTAGTGCAAATATAGCTGGAGCCAAAAGTAAAGGAATCGGGCTTTTGGAGATGCAACTCCAGAGAGCTACAATAAGATATTGTGTCTGTTGCATTATAACAAGGTCCAATAGTTGTCTTGTGTCAGAGAACATTTCAGGGCCCATGTTTCAAACAAGTCTGGTATTTGAAAAGATTGAGTGGTATTTGCACGTAACAATGGCTAATTATTGGAGATGGTTGAAAAATGGAAGTCTGCAGAAAACATTTTCCATTTAATTTTTTCCAACCTGCCATACTGTTATATTCATTTGCTCACACAATTTCCTCATTTGCATTTACACATACATTAAATATGCATTTTGGGTACCTAATTTGTTTAAAAGCCTGGTCCTTAATCTTATCTGTTGTAGAAAATGAAATTGTGACTATTCTGATATGTCTGCTCTTTCAGACCAAGCCTCCCTACATAGTATCTGTATAGCACAGAAATGCTCCGCTACAAGACTCTTGTGTCCCACAAAAAATGAGGCATATACTGTATCTCATGAGGGTATCTCAGTAAGTACAATTTTACAAACAAAAGGAAGTGAATGCCACTGGATAATACAATAAAATAAGAAAAGTAAGTATACAAGTAGCTTTAGAGGCATCTGCTACATTTCAGAAAGAAACAATGTTAAATTTATAACTATTCATTTAAAAGTATTTCAGAGGAGGCATCTTATATAATCTATTAGTTTTAGTCTTACAATTCTCTCAGTGTGCATAAAAGTTTACCAGAGGTACAAGAAGTTATTGCTGCAATCAATTTTCTCCCTTAAAAATACAGTAAAATTACTTAAGCCGACACTCATTATGTTTACTGATTCTGTAGAATAATCGTATCTCTGCACAGCATTAAAAACAGGAACTCTACTATTGTTCTCTACTGTACCAAAGAATGAATTCTAACAAATATATAGAGATGATAAAACCAAAAGCTGAAAATATTTACTGAGCAGCTGTTTTCTGTGTCTCTATTAAAAACCTCTTCCTCCTCCCCCACTAACACCTCACACCATATAATTAACATCCCCTTAGACCTGTCTGAGTAAATAAGCCATTGTTTTTCTGTAGGAGTCTGTTTTCACTTGACCTGTTCTGAGCTCTGGTCAGCCTGTCAGCTGGATTGTCACACAGCCCACAGGTGTCATATCACATTCACACACACTGCATGTTGTCCTCCTTTTACTCCCTGCTTCTGATAACACCTCTACTCCCTACACCCTTGCATATCACCATGTGCAGTCAGTCTCTCTCTCTCTCTCTCACACACACACACACTTTACTACAAATTTATGTTTACATTATAAACACATCCATGTTCCAGTATTAGAATTTGAACAAGATTGTCTCCCAAACATTGG
Source organism: Mauremys reevesii (assembly GCF_016161935.1). Lineage (NCBI taxonomy): Eukaryota > Metazoa > Chordata > Testudines > Geoemydidae > Mauremys > Mauremys reevesii. Next base: position 20,818,131 of record NC_052627.1, on the reverse strand, counting down.
GAAGGAAACAGGCACGCTCTTTGTAACATGTAAGCCCATTTAAAATAACTGGTTACATTAAATAAACACTTGGTAACATTTGAAAGACTGATTTTCCAAACTAAGGTTGTGCATCACATATGTGGCCCAACTCTTTAACCCTCACTCATGTGAATAATCCTCACTCACTCAATTCGTCCCACTGTTCTCAAACAGAAGTACTCACAGGAGTAATAATTACTTCTGCTAAAAAAAGGTTACATTAGTGCGTCCCATCTTACATAATATTGTGCACTGATTATTTAATTTGTATGGGTGAATTTACTGCTCACGAAAGCGAATGGATTAACAATGCTTGTTGGGCTGGGTATTTTGCAAACTTTCCTGTACATCTTTGTCCATACACATCAGTTCAAACCTGATGCCTTTGCTAGACCAATTGTGGGCCATGTGGATTACTGAGACCTGCACCATCTGTAGCCACAAAAAGGCCCAAATTAAAAAGGAGTGGCAATGTCAGTTCTGGATTTTATTGCTTCTGTTAATTTAAATCTAATCACGAAAATCAAATTCATTGCTGTGGTCTACTTGGCTCTGATGCAAAAAGCAAACAAAACCCCTTAGAATTCTGAGTGTTTAACACAACAGACAAAACCATCTTCTTCGGTGTTTAAGTCTAAGTATGTACACAACAATTTTACCACTACAGATCTACCTACACATAAAACCACTAATAAGATAATTAATGTAAAAATGCACTGTGCATAAAAAGGATCACACAGAGTTTAACCTATCAATCCACATGATTTGAGTCCAGTATTGGTAAATTTATATTCATGTGTCAGTCTCTGATATTAGGCAAATGAACACAGGCCACTTTTCAAGCATCAGTCCAATAACTTTATCTTCAAATTAAATAAATTTCAATGTAGACCAAAGGCCTAAAAGGCTTTTTAAAATTAACTATGGACAAACCACATCATGAACTAGTTGTCCTTTTCCCTGTATTTTCCAGTTGTGTAACAGATCATACTGCTTTAACAGGCTGGGCAAGTCTTTAATTTAGTCCTTGCTCTACAGATAAGTAGAAGCAGAAACAGATTAAATATGTTTGCAGAAGAAACCTGTTTATATAGTGAAAAGCATATTTAGAAGGTCTTTGCTAGTTAAAGATTATTTGGACATAATGGACAGATCGTCACCAGACTGCAATTACTCCATGTATATTTCTCTCTCTTTTTGCAAGAATATAGAACCTCCTACTAATTTTCCTGTGTTTTATAACATTTGAGGTTTAGTAAAAGTACTAAAATCACTTGGGGCACAGCTCTCTGGGCTGGAGTTCTATTCTAAAATTGTCTCATCAGTCTGATATCTGTATGATGAAACATCTAATTGTGAGATAATCTCCACTCAAGAGCACTTTGAGAGTGTTCAGATTATTCTATAGCAGGGGTCGGCAACCTTTCAAAAGTGGTGTGCCAAGTCTTCATTTAGTCACTCTAATTTAAAGTTTCGCATGCCAGTCATACATTTTAACGTTTTTAGAAGGTCTCTTTTAAGTCTATAATATATAACTAAACTATTGTTGTATGTAAAGTAAATAAGGTTTTTAAAATGTTTAAGAAGCTTCATTTAAAATTAAATTAAAATGCAGAGCCCCCCGGACCAGTGGCCAGGACCCAGGCAGTGTGAGTGCCACTGAAAATCGGCACGCGTGCCATAGGTTGCCTTCCCCTGTTCTATAGCAATAATCCATACACGATCCATAGGTTACATAGGATCCATAAAATACACTTCTCTACTATTTTGAATATATTTAATCAGTTTAGCTTTTACGTTGGAAAGTGCTTTAAAAGTGGTGCATAGGAATTGCGCCATCCTCTGCAAGGTGCTTGGCCCAGTACTAGAGCAACATGGAGATTGAAACTCTCCTCTGGACAGAACAGTGGCCTACTGCTCTGCAGAAAACTGCAGAAATTGAGGCCTTCGCTCCACGGTACTATGCTCAGAGTGTGTGATGCCCCAAAGAAAAAACGAAAAGGCCTGAGCAACAATGGGGCTTCACTTAGGGAACTTACCTGTCTGCCTGTTTGTTCTCTAGGAACACAAGGAAGCAATGGAGAAAGTTAGAAAAAGAAGGGCGGGGGGGGGGGGGAAGGCTGTCGTTCATGCCCAATGGGACTAAGAAGGCATTCCCTAAATGTTTACCTTGCCTCTCTGGGCAAAGTGCATGAGGCACAGATTTTTAATAACCCTGGGCACCCATGCCCACAAAAAGCTCTGGATATTAATTGGCTCTCTGCCTAAACTCTAATTCTGGGCATCCTTGTTTACTCCCTCCTTTCTCAGATTTTGTAATCTAGGTAAGATTTCAATACGGTGAGACATTGCTCCAGCGACTGTCTCAATAAGAGCTACTGTGCCTTTCGAAGGCTTAAGGCAAGGTGGAAATCCCAATGGTAATGCCTTTTGAACAGACCCTCTGTGTTATTTTCTACATGCTGTATTTTGCACAACCTATCAGAAAGCAAAGGCACTATGTCCAGAGGAAGTAGAAAGAGAAAGCACAAAGGGACACTGCATTTTACCAGCTTGAAGCTCTTGCGGTGCAGAAATTACCATTCTTGCTAAGAGTTGGTACAATAATTGACCATTTTAATATGTATATATTCAGGTTGCCCCATGGTCAATACTTTACCAGTGTTGCAGAAGAGGAGTGCACTTACGAATATATTTCTACTAATAATTACCATCTATTATTTGTATCATGGCAGCATTTGGGAGTCCCATTGTGCTACATTCTATAGGAAGACATAGTGAAGGGCAGCTCCCACCTTGGAGAGATTACAGTATAAGCAGGACTTTGGCTTTGGACTTGGTTTTTACAGCCTGATCTCATGTTAGGACCTGTAACAACTGTAGTTCTTAACGCGTAAAGTATCAGTGTAGTCTCTTTTTGTGCAAGAGAATGCAATGTATACGTTAGATAACCATTTACTAGCACTGCGATTAAGAGTTCATTATGTTTTGTGTTTCTGTTGGGTTTTACCTTCCCATTAAAGCACGTCGTGAAATGACTCAGACATTTGTGTGTTTTGTAGTTGATCCACCCTCACCACACCATTCACAAACAGCAAATTTCTACCAAGCAGCAGCCAACTGAAAACTGCTCACAAGGAAGAGGGGTGAACTAAATGAAGGTCTAATTAGTGGTATGCAGGCCTTGAAGTTCTGGAAGATGAAGGAGGAGTTTACTGGAGTGATAGCTACCCAAATGAAGCTAATGGAAGTCAACACCACACTATAGAGAGCTCTTTTTTTTTTTGATGGTTAAAAGTACCCAATTTTATTCAACTCATTTTGTATTGCAAATTCCCAGAATTAGCTCTTTGAGAAAAGGTACAACACTTATCTTAGATTTATCTTCTCCTCTCAAATGAAAATTTGATATCCTCCCTCAGAACTGTCTTCAGTAGAAGCCGGAGTCTTGAGTAGCCCAGTTAGGTGCCTCAGCCCTACTGCTCTGGTTCAGTTTTTTTCTCAGTGTTCATAGCCAGCATCTGACTCCGGAAAGACAGGCTTTTAGTCTTTCCTATCACTTGTTGGTAGGGTGAGACTGCATTGTTACCCATAACTACGTGGCCCAATTCTGAATCTAACTTGGCATCCAGTCTTGCATTTTGAATTAGGTGGGAGGTTCCTATAGACCAAAGGAAGCCTTCATTCACCTGGATGGAGGAGCATGTCTAGATCAGATCAAAAAATGATAGGGTTTGTTTGTTTGAAAAAACCTGACATAAAATAATTTTGGTTCCACAGGTTTCAAAAGAACAATCTGTTTATTTTAAATTTTTGTCCTCCTTCCTTTTGCTACTGAAAAGTGGAGAAAGGGAGAAAATCTTGCATTGTTGACTGTCAGGCTCATTTTTTATTTCCTGTTTTCACTTTCATAAAAGATTGGTTTTCAAAAAAATTGGAAAAAAAATGGACATGCTAATCGTGGCTTAGTTTTTCTTTTCTACATGCCTCATTTGCTTCGCAGGCCCCAATCATCTGAAGACTTTGATTTCCCTCCTCCTTTTATAGCCTAACTTTGGTTTTCTTTCCCAATCTACTCTCCCTCACTCTTTTCTGCTTCTTGTCAAGATACACCTATAGTCTCTTATTCTCTTTTTCCATCCTTCCCCTGTGACATTTGGAATTCACTGGTGAAAGCCTCTCGTAACCCTGTTAGTCTCTAAGGTGCCACAAGTACTCCTGTTCTTTTTGCGGAGACAGACTAACACGGCTGCTACTCTGAAACCTCTCTTAACCCTGTGTTTCAGATTTCCTAATCACCACAGTTACATGTTGTCCAATATATTTAGATTTAAACACACAGAACTGATAATCACACCTAATGTCCTAGCACAGTGGAAACTGTACATCAAGCAAAGAGGAAAAAACTTTGCTTTGAACCTCAGCAAAAAGCCACAGCAGTGAAGAGCTGAGAGCTGCAGCTCTGACAGCTGGAGACTGGAGAAGGATTGAATAAATCCAAGATAGACTTGAACTGTGCTAAATTATGTTAATTCCATCCACAATAGAGATGGTCAATGTCACAGTGGTGGCGACCCCCCACCCCCACCCCCAAAACCTGGCAGGCCACTGGTACCAGATAAATAGCCAACTCTCTGTTTATTGTATTATGTTTTGTTTTTATTAGCTTCATTACTATTTACATCACTCTTTTAAAGTTTTAAACTTTCTAGGAGTTGGTATCTCTCCATAGCCATCTGCAACTGGCTGCAACACCCATTGAAAGAAGGGCTTCTGTCTGGTGTAACTACCACTCCCATAGAAGGGCACATCTCCCACGCTTGCAACAAAGGCTGGAAAACTGTTACACAACAACATAACCAGCGCTGCAGTCGTTATTCCCCAGGCCGAGGTGGAGTACAGCCAGCGCTGTAGCCAGGGAGATACAGCGCTGTATGTGCCTTGCAAGTGTGGACGGGGAGTAAGTTGCAGCGCTGTAAAGCCACCACCAGCGCTGCAACTTTCCAGTGTAGCCAAGGCCCAAAGGCTAGAATTTGGCCTTCAATCAGATTTACATAGAAGACAACACTGCAAACCATGAAATCAAGAGCCGAGGCTGAAACGACATCCTCCGCTACCCCCTGCTGTGCCCTGGCACATCCTGTCGGACTCTGGTCTGAGGTTCCAGAAAGATCTTGGCAGACTGAAGCGTTACTAACCATTTCAGCTCTCTCCTCTAGTTTTAGTTTCAGTCAAGACTTTACCATTTATCACGAGGATCTATTCATTAAGCTTTAACAAAAGCACAATAATGAAAGGGGGGGGGGAACCTCAAGGACTTTCTAAGGAAGTATGTTACTTATTTAGGGCCTTTTAAATAACATCTTATTGACCCAATTCACTGCTACTGTTCTCTTGCAGCCATCATAATCTGTTTTACAAATACGTGTTCAGGGACTTTTTTTTTTTAAACAAATCATTATTTGCTTGGCATAAATAGCAGTGTCCTTAGAGCTGTCACACTCATGTAAATACAGTTTATTGTGCCAATATTGTCTGTAAATTCTCCTTCATTAATCTAAGGGGAGGCGGGAGGGAATTCTAAATCCAGTTTTTAAGAAGCCATTTTAAAAACATCAACTTGAAATCTAGTCAATTAAGGGCTTGAATTCACTACTAAACATGCTGGGTTTTTTTTGTTTGTTTGTTTTTTGTTTTTTAAATCTCAGGAACACAAGTCTAAGATGAAAAAACAGAATAGGAACTATATTCGCCATGAGTACCTCTGCCACTTTCCCATCTTAAACACTTCTGATCTGCTGTGTAGCCGAGTGAAAGACTGAACAACCTGGAAACTGACCAACTTGGGTAGACTTGAAAAAGACTAAATCCAAGTTCTGTTAAAAGCCCAAAGTCAAAGAACTGAAATAAAATAAAAGGAGCATAAAACACACCAAGGGAAAAAAATTCTCTCTAATCCCCATTTATAGTAACCTTAAGTACCACTTGTAAAAATAGCAGATAAAAAAATCATTGTGAAAAATGTAAGTTAGTGTCTATTATTTTACATTAGCTTTTTTTTTTTTAAATACAGGATTTTAAAATTTTTTAGCCCAGTGAAAAGTATTATTGCCTAGTTAAAATCCCCAGAAGATAGGAATTGACAATGGAGATGGTGAAAGATACTAAGATCCTGATCCTACAAGATACCCCACACAAGCGGACCCCTGCATCTATGGCTCCACTTAGGTACAGAATCACTTCCAGAATTAGGGCCTAAAATGCCTGCACTGAGGCACTAGCAGTCGTACATAGGACTGAACACAGGCTAAACATTCACTTGAATTATAAAGTTAATACAGTTCATGGTTTAACACATTATAATTATAGGACAGAGTTTCAGTACTTGGGCCTCCTAGCCAATTAAAATATCCATTGTGATGAATTCTCTAGCAAGTAACTCAAAATAGTGAGCACAACATGAAAAAAATTCCAAATAAGAGGCTATCAAAATGGACACCGAGAAGGTTTTCTTCTCGTTATCAAATTAACTTCCAATTATCAAGTGTTTGAATAATTATTTTAAAATCACAGAAGGAAGATTCTGGCTGTGAAATGCACAGCAAGGAAAGTGAAGCAGACCATGGCTCAGTGAAAAAAGAAAAGCAATACATTTCCTACATATAGATTAAGCCCATCAACATAAAGACTATGAAAAAGGGATATAATCAGAGAAATGTAACAACTACTGTGGGTTATTTTATTCAGTTTATTTAATTAGCTTGAGCATAAGTCACTCTTTTCACTTCATTAAGATGAATCAAACTGATTCACATGCTTCGGAAACATAAGATGTGGTCTAAGGGCCAACTTTCAGTTTAATTTCTGCTCATTAAGTCACAGTCTTGTCTTTCTATTTTTTACTCATTGAGGTCTTGATTCCACAAAGTCACAGGCAACTGCGTGACTCTAAGCAGGTGAGTAGTTCCATTGTGTTAAATTGAATGGATTATTTATATGCTTAAATTAGGCACATGAATAGGTCTTTACAGAACTGAGGCCTGACTGAAGATCTGAGAGCCATCTTCAGAAACAAGAGAAAAGCTGGAAATTGTTGAAGAGGTCATGGTTCCAATTCCTCCCCCCCTCCCCACACACACTTTTCCAAGCTTGCCTACAAGTTAGGTCTCTGATCCAGCAAAAATGTGATGGGATTATTTACAGTGGCTAAACTTCAAGAGATGACTAAGTCTTTGCGGGATCAGGGCCCTTAAGTCTGACATTATGGCACACAGACTCTTGCAGCCTTACTATTATTCATAATCATGCCATGAAGGATTCACTTTTTGTGGTCAGTTGAGTTTACAGAAACCTAATAACCTTCCTTTAGTTCTGGTTGCAACTAGTTTCCTAATAGGCTATAAATGAACTAAACACCAACATGTTTTTCCTCTTCGAAAGGCCTAAGACCTGAAAATGTGTTTTGCACATAACACACTTATGTGTGCATGCAAGTACACACACACACACACGACTAGATTTTAGAACAGGTAATGTTTCAGAAATGACTTGCCATAAGCAACATTTTACCCCAACACTTGTTCTTAATTAACACGTTTATTAGTGTTATAGGAAGAGGTAATGTTAATAATATTCTTCCTTGCTTGTTGCATATCTTGACTCGGGCTGCCAATTAATCAGTTAACTCATGCACTTATAACAATAGAATACCAATTGAAGAGTAAACATTTTTTGATGTTTTTCTACATTTTCAATATTGATTTCAATTACAACACAGAACATAAAATGCACAGTGCTTACTTTTTATTATTATTTGTATTACAAATATATGCACTGTAAAAATGATAAACAAAAGAAATAGTATTTTTATATTCACCTCATACAAGTACAGAAGTGCAATTTCTTTATCAGGGAAGTGTAACTTACAAATGCAGATTTTGGGGGGAAGGATTACATAACTGCACTAAAAAAAACAAAACAAAACAAACAAAAACAGTAAAACTTTACAGCCTGCAAGTCCACTCAGTCCTACTTCTTATTGTGATGATCGCCAAGACAAACAGGTTTGTTTACATTTACAGGAGATACTGCTGCCTGCTTCTTATTTACAATGTCACCTGAAAGCGAGAACAAGCATTCACATGGCACTTTTGTAGCTGGCATTGCAAGGTATTTACATGCCAGATATGCTAAACATTCGTATGCCCCTTTATGCTTTGGCCACCATTCCAGAGGACATGCTTCCATGCTGATGATGCTCACTAAAAAAATAATGCGTCAATTAAATTTGTGATTGTACTCCTTGGGGGAGAACTGTATGTCTCCTGCTCTGTTTTACCCACATTCTGCATATATTTCATGTTATAGCAGTCGTGGATGATGACCCAGCACATGTTCATTTTAAGAACACTTTCACAGCAGATTTGAAAAAACACAAAGAAGGTACCGATGTGAGATTTCTAAAAATAGCTACAGCACTCGACCCAAAGTTTAAGACTCTGAAGTGCTGTCCAAATTCTGAGAGGGATGAGGTGTGGTGTGTGCTTTCAGAAGTCGAACAACACTCTCATGTGGAAACTACAGAACCTGAACCACCAAAAAAGAAAATCAACCTACTGCTGGTGGCATCTGACTTTGATGATGAAAATGAACATGTGTCGGTCCGCACTGCTTTGGATCATTATCAAGCAGAACCCCCATTTACAGCATGGAAGCATGTCCTCTGGAATGATGGTTGAAGCATCAAGGGACATATGAATTTTTAGTGCATCTGGCATGTAAATATCTTGCAACACCAGCTACAACAGTGCCATGTGAACGCCTGTTCTCACTTTTTTTAGTTACATAAAAAACTCTTACTGTTTCCAAATAGACATAAGAGCCTCAAGGGTCTTATCCCTTCCCTTTTAACGCTTTAGAGTAGTTTAAATTTTTAATCACGTTTCATGTATTTAAAAACTTTAAATATAATTTTATGTTTATGTAAATACTTCAGAATGATACAAAAGCTCTAATAATGAAAAAACTGATCAAATAAACAAACAAAAAACCCCAAACAGAAATAGAACTCCAATTCCATTTCTTCACCACCCTCCACCAAAAAAACCTGGATTTTCACAACCTTGTAGTCCACATACAACTGAAATAAAACTAGCTGAATGCTAACAAAATACAGATGCTCTAAAGCAAATTGAAAAGCTAAACAGGCTGGCATTATGTGGTAATTTCAGAAGTCTAACTTGTATAGAACAGGATTGTTGAGTAGAACAGATCCCTTCCTGAAGCACTGACATATTGAAAGCTAGTCAACCAAAAAAGACAGAAAAAAGAAGAGGGGGGGTGAAGTATTTTCTGATACTCTACCTGCCCTTGTGCTCCATGCCAGTTTTTGTGATTTTACAATCTATATATTATTTGGATTCTGCTTGTAGCTGTGTGAAAGCCCTCGACAAACAAAGGAAAACACCAGAGGGAAGAGTGAAACAAGGGATAAAAGTCCTTTCAAATTCACACAAAGCAAACACATTTAAAAATAAGGGAAAATAATAAGAGTTTTTCATCTTATCTTAAATTTACAGTAATCTTTGGGGTTACCTTTAACATTTGACAAAATGATTTTTTTAAACTGAGAGTGTTCCCTGTCTTCCTGCAAATTTGTAATCTTGGGTACCATCTAAAACTGGGAGACTCAATGAAAACTTAGGGGAAATATGAAGAAACGAGGACAAGATGACAAAAAGAACAAGGAAAACCTGATCTCACAAGAACATAAGAATGGCCATACTGGGTCAGATCAAAGGTTCATCTAGCCCAGTATCCTGTCTTCCGACAAGGGCCAACGGCAAGTGCCCCAGAGGGAATAAACAGTACAGGTAATCATCACGTGATCCATTCCCTGTCGCTCATTCACAGCTTCTCATTGTTCCAAATTAATTCTGGGTAGTGAAAATACCTGTCGCTCTCAAGCATTTTAAAAGCTGCCAATTATATGTATGCATTTAGATACTGCATCTATTATCTAAAAATGGTACCCTTCCTGGACAAGAAGAGTAATGAAAAAATTAGTTTCTAACGTGTTGAGAGTCATCTCAACTTCTGTGACAGGCCAGTAACGCAGCCAGTCAGAATGTGCATGGGGAAAAAAAAATCCTTCCAGACACAATCATGCCTGAGTGTGTGTTGGAGGGGAGGGGAAAAAGTGAAAGAATGAATGGCCTTTCACCACGAGTGGGGGACTTTACTCCTTTAGTGGGTAAACTGTTGGACAGCCAAGAAAGCCCAATCTAAAGAGAATTAAGGGCAAATCAAGGTTCGGAAGAGCTCTGTGCAGAAGAGTTCTGCACTGTCAGTGATATTAAGGACACAGGGCCTTCTCTGCATAGAAACTCTTATAGAGGAGCCAGATACAGCTTATACGGAGCCAAGGATGTTTTTGCAAGTATAGTTTATCCCCATCCCCCAAACATAATAAACTATACTGGCTAAAGTGCTTTCTTCCTGCTGTAACTGCATCTACAGGAGGGCTTCTCTCAGCATAACTACGTTGGTTACGGGTTTGATTTTTTCCACACTCCTGACATAGCTATGCCAGCAAAACTTAGGTTATTCTTCTACAAGTGACTCTTTCAGACTGACTGCAAGCAGAGTACTATATTCAAAATTATTTCCAAAGAGAAATCTAGTGTTATTCTGACATCAAAATCCTTTTATCACAGAGTATTTTAACCACTAAAACATGAGATGGTACGGATTGATATCATACTTGTAAACGCAGTGACCTGAGCATCTCAGCTAGGGAGGAGGAAAGGGGTACTTTGTAATTAATATTATGTATGTATAATATGCACACACATCCCAGCTGCTAAGACAACTGCAACATGAAAGAGAGATTCATACTGTGATAAATTAAACACATCATCTGCTGCTTACTACTCTCACTCCATACAATATTCCAAGGAAAAAAGAGAAATAAAAATTACTTAAATTAAAAACTCTACTGTATGGCTCTTTTAAAATGAGGACTTCTGATTACAAACTCAAGAGTTCTTCCTGGTTGTGTGTGTTTTTAATTGTAAGCAAAATTACGCCAGAATGCAGAAACAGATTTCTTTATCGTTCTGAGAATTGACTCTTTTGTTGTCACTGAAGTTAAATATTAACGTATTGGTTGGAGAAAGGAAAAATTAAAGCAGGAACATGATTTCCACATCATTTGATATTTAACGCTGCAGAAACAACAAAAACAAACCTAATCTTGTGAATTGTTATGTGTTTTAGTAAATGATTCTATTTAGTGTAACTAAAAAGGATCACGCTCAAAACTACATTTAAACATCACCTACACCCAAACCAGCCCAGTGTACAAACATACTTGCATGAATCATATGGTACCTATGATAAAAGCCTGCCTATCTGAACTCTGTTAGTGATATCAGTTTGACCATGATTAGTTCAATGAATTCACATTAGAAGGTTCTGCAAAGATGTACAGTATTGTAGCCAGCATTAAAATGCTGCCTCTTGACTGGCAAAGTGCCTTCCCAACCTCACAACTCTGCTGCAGTATTCCTCACTTCCTCCCTCCCCCTCTTGCCAGCCAAGAGCTGTTAAATAGTCCAGTGCATCTGGGCTGCAGTACAAGGCAGTGAAAAACATTTTTCAGTATCTGCACGGCATAACAAGGAACCCACTTTTTAAATGCTCTCTGTATCGAGAAATGCCCTGAAGGAAGAATAAAAAAGAAAGCTGTGTGCAAAAAACATCAAACCTGGAAGGGCGGACAGAGGGGCCCAATCCTGCAGAGACTTACGCACATACTTAACCTTGAGCAGCCAAGTAGCCCCACTGAGTTCCATGACACTATTCACATGCTCAAAGTTAAGCATGGGTGTAAATCTTTCCAAGACTGGAGTCTAGTACTGGGTGCATCGCCTTCAGGGGATCTACTTCATCCTGTCAAAGCCCTTCCCAAATTAGCTGCATCCTACCTATCCACCTTAGTACCTTATCTCAGAGTTGACATCCACCATCATTCAGCCGACTCTAGTCTTCACTGCTGAAATTCCCCTTTTCTTCCTCATGTTTAAATGATCACGGAACGAAAACTGATTATATCTGCCCATATTTCAAAGTACGACATAAAAGGGGCCTTCTGCAGTACATAAACATAACCTACAGAAATCTGTGTATATATTTTTAAATGTTAATGTCTAAACAGAATGGATTCTTCTGTAGAGAGATTTCCTATACAACATTTTGTTTAACTAATATCTGCAAGGGTATAAAGTGAGGAACAGCATCAGCATCTATAATAGTCTTATCTCTGGTGCAACCTCAAGTGGAAAGTGCAAATTCCAGACTGTGTGTGAAGAGAACTGTGGAACGAAGGCAAGATAGATAGATGGTATCAGTTTGTGTGGAGAAGAAGAATGAAATGCACACATTTGCGTCAGACAAGCAAGTTATGGAAGCATGTTTCAGATCTGGCCTTTAGAAGGCTGTAAAAATGCAAAGGAACAAAACAAAAGCAGAAACCTTTTCTCAGCAGCATTCTCACCAGAATAAACACTACGTACAAATAAAATGTGGCCACCTTGTAAAGAAGTTTTTCAACTGAAATTATTAGAAATAATCATGTTTAATCTCCTTTAAGAGTGGGGTTGATTTGACTTGGTTTTAAGAGATAGAGAGCAGAGAGATTCCCAGGTCAGTGTGTCCGTTTCATTCGCTGCATGGCCGACTCAGTAGAAACAACATCCTGAGATACAACAGAAAAGACAGACCTGTGGGATACTCAGATTTCATGCCTACTGATTCCCCTTTTTTATGACAGTGCCAAAGACTGAGAAATTCTTTTTACCAGTTTTCAAACATAGCTTCTGTTTCACAAATAATCTGTTTGCAGTGGTGCTTCACAACATCCTTTAGGAATTATGCAGTTCACCCCCGATTCCCCCACGCACGCACACACAACACTTAGGGAGAAAAACTGTTTCACACTTCATAACTTAATATTTTGGGAATAGGGCTGTGCAAGACAAAAAGAATGAATACAGAGTTCTTAGCAATTTATAGTTTCAATGAGCTATACAAACAGGGCTTGAAATATTTACAAGACGCCTACTGGCCTGAGAAATGAGATCTAGTTTTTCCAAAAGGTTTTGAGTGCCTCAACTTCCAGGTGCCCAACTTGAGCATCTTTTAAGCAAAAAGTAAAATCAAAATTAAAAAAAACAAACAAACACCAAACCACACAGACCCAAGATGCCTCTATCTGGATGTCCATAAAACGGAGGCACCTAAAATTTTAAGCCACTTTTCTACTAAATCTACTAGCCAGAAGCCCATATAAGAGATGAGGAGCCCAGACATTTAGGTTAAGAGGCAGCATCCTAGTGACAGCCCCAGGTACAACAGCTGGTGTGGAGAAGGAGAGCGGTGGGATTCTTACCAGGGTATTATCCCCAGACCATGGGGTCTTGCTGTATCGCTCACACCAGTCTCTGGCTAGTAGGTGTCTGATGAATATCACAGCTTTACTAAGCCAAGAGTGAACTTGACCTGGTTCTAATTAATTTTGTTCCTGGTCACAGGCTCCTGAACAACAGCCATGAAACTGACTAGAGTCTTGTCAGTTTTACTCTGCTGACACTTAGGAAAAGTATGAAGAGCCAAGGCATTGAAGCATCTAGGCTAGAAACTTGAAAAATTAAAAAGTTGGTTATACAAAAATCAGTAGCTTAGTTTACTCTTGTTCTTCAGGGAAAGTTACCGGTGGGCAATTTCCCCCCACCCCACCCTCCGGCCACTTTTTAGTATTGTATATACACATTTATTGATTACAGTGATCATCGTTAAAAAGTTCAGCACCCCCAAGAGTTACAACACACTACATTTACTCAAGAACTAGAATAGGAAATAATTGTGGCACCTCTTGGCACATGCTGACTTTTCACTGATGAGCATCGTAATAATGCTCACAACACCCAATGAGGTTTCTGATGAAGAAACAGTCAGAAGTTCAATGAGCTGCCCAAGGCCACAGAACAAGCCAGCAGCACAGCTCGGATTAGAATGTAGGAGTTCTCTGGTTTCCAATCCCATTTCTCTGTCCAACATCCTCCCAAATATGAAGTCGCTTGCACATATGGCCATGTGATATATTTCATTTCTTAACAGACTTGTGCACATGGGCAAAAATAGCTCCAATGAAAGCCAGGTCACTTACTGAAGCATAAACTAAAAAAAAAACCAAAAACACTCATGATGTCAAGCCCTTCACTGCACCATCACCACTCACATCTCCCATGAAATCTTCTCACCGAGGAAAAAGAAAGGAAAATCCAGGGTAACAGATACATTCTAAAATAATACTGACTATGGTTCACTGTCACCCCCTCCACCCCAAAGAAAAAGCAGTCTGTGGCCCTGGATTTCATAAACTCTCCTATTTAGAAAATAATCTGTCTTCTGTCCTTAAATGCTATCTAACACGGGAAAGCCTTCAGCGATTGTCTCCCTCAAAACTAGCCTTCTTTGAGAGCGCTCTCTTATCCCAGTGCAGCACACCAGAACTTAAACAAAGGAAAGGGGAAGAGAAGGGTTATCAAAGGACCTTTTCCATGCAGGAGACCACAGAATGTCTGCATTGAGGACAGAAATCACTGTTATTCAATATCACCCAAACAGAAATAATATCACAACCACAATGTCATCAAGTAAGATGACATGCCTAACTCCTGCTGCCAAAACAAAGACACATCCCTTCCACTCCACAAACTAAGTTCTAGCCATGATCCCCCTACACCCACCCAAGAGATGTCTATAATCACACACTAACACTTTTCTCCATGGTGTGTTGAGGTTGCCTCCTTATAAGCCATGCTGAATTGGCTTGATATAGCTTTATGGCAGGGAGCGTTAGAGCTCAGCACAGGAGAAGAAAATTTGCACAACTCTGACATGGCAGACTTGGGAAGAACACAGTTCACTCATCTCATAGTACCCAGCCACATACCCTAGAGTTCACCATTTGAGTACTAACACGGTCCTGTTCCTTCAGCACTCCACATTAGCTCTGGAAACCCAAAGCCTCTCTTATAGGGCACCAGATATCCATCACCAACTCCAATGCTGTCCTTGTTCTGCCAGTCTGCTGGGGCCAGGAGTTAGGCACAGATTTATTTCCCATATAATCACCCAAGAAAATTACAGTGTGACCACTGGGACTTCAAGCATGTCCTTGAACTTGGAATTAAGCCATGCTTTAAGGCCAGCTAGAGGCCCTAAGATTGATGCTAGATCGTCTCTCAGCATGTTGGCATATTAAAGCAATGAACTGATAATGCAGACCTGTAAATCATATTGGTCAGTGATCGCACAGAGGAAAAAAAGTGGAAAGGAAGGCATCTGTATATTAGCAAAGTAATGTACTTTCTGAAGGACAGAACCCTGCATTGTACAGAGACAGACAGACAGACATGTTTAGCTACCAAAATAGTTCAGCTGCTCATAAGGAACTCCCACCTCCCAAAGCCTCAGTGTTTTCCCCACCATGAAGTTGACAATTTCATCAGTTCCTGGTCTCAAATTAGAGAAAGAGTACAGCAGTCAGAAATGCTGCCAGGACCAAACTTCAGTTTAGATATGCCACCACTGGGGGGAGGGAGGGGCTGTGCTGGGCCTATTCCACTGTAAAAGCTTCTCACTTAGGTATTTCTAATATGCCACCCACTGCAGTATAAATGCTAGAAGGCAGGTAAAAGATACACTGAGTTGTGAGGTTTCCTAATAGAACCATTTCAGCCTGTTAAGCAGCAGCAACACCCAAAGCACCGAGTTTGAAAATCTGATATAAATAACACACTTTTTTTTTTCTAACCACAAAATGTAAAATGGGTGCCCTGAGAGCTGCTACTACTATTTTTGTTGTTGTTTTTTTAAAGTACAAAAAGGTGTTTCTACCCAAGGCTGGGAGGTCTGCCGGGATTTCTTTCAATGGCACTCAAGTGACAGCAACTAGAGTTAATTATTCGTTTTCACACTCTCCCCTTCACAATCCCACAGCACATTCCCAGCCTTTGCCTACTCAGCAGATTCACATACACAAACCTCCTACCATTTTATTCTGATAATTTTTCAAATCAAGGAAAGAAACCAAGTGCAACGGTAATATAGATACAGCTTAGTCACCTTTACGTGCTCTCACCCTATATAAGCTACCATAAATGCCTTTTTTGGGAAGATGCAGTTTAAGAAGAAAAAGAAGCGAGTGCACAAAGGAGATAATGAAGGAAGTGATAAACTTGCTGCTTTGATAAGGAGTTATTAACTCCAAGTATTTCATGAAACTTTCCATTCACAAGTTTATCCTGAAAAGATATACTGCATTTAACCTTAAATAGCCACACCATGCAGGATTGTCATCAAAATACATTTTACCATAATCCGATTTTTAAACTGAATAGCAATCTATAACAGAGGATGATGCCTCTCAGTAAAACAACTGGGGGACATTAAAATACCCCTCCAGTGGTAAAAGTTAATTTAATTCCTTACCTTGATTGGGCAGCCATAGTGAAGTTTATAATGGCAAATGTCTTCTGTCCATGAGCCCCTTCCCCCAACTGCCCTCCCTATCCCCTCGCCAAAAATTTATTTGCCATTTGCTGATATGTTTCCTGGTTTCTGTAAATTTACCCACTCCAAAATGTTACTGAACTCCCTACTCCTAAAGACACAGGTTCCTGAGCGAAGTCTCTCTAGTTCGGTATTGGATTACACTAATTTTGATAGACATCCGGGCATTCAGGGCCTCCTTTGGCTTGATGCATTCCAAATCTACAGGGAGTTTAACCAGCTCCTGAATTTTCAGCTCCCCAGATTCAGCAATTCCAGTTTAAAAGTTTAACACTTCATAAAAAGCTCACCGCATTACTGTAACGCGTCAGTGTAAATTGCTGTTCTTATTCAGAAAAGAAGCCTTTTTTCCAACACTAGTCCCAGATGCCTAAACAGCCCAGACCTACCCCTTTTCAATAAAGTTTTCATGGTACAATCCACCTCCTTAAATGGACATGTTATTCTGTCAAGGCAAGAAAACTGGAGGATTGGATAAGAAGAGAATAAGCCCGGGTCACTAGCCTATCACAGATGAAATGCACGTTTGTTTTCTCTGCCAGAGACTCCACCTGCATGCTCATAAATGGGTGCCAGAGCCCAACAACCTACAAACACAACAACTAGAACACAGGGTTCCCTGCTGCTTGGCACGCTAAACATAAATGAGTGTGTTTAATGGGATGAGGAGAAAGAGGGCAGAGCAAAGGAATATTGACTAGAGAGCAGGAGGAGGGGAAGGTACTGTCTAGCATGAATTCCTCACTGCCATTTAAGTTTTTTGAAAGCCAACAACAAGAGAAAGGCTTTCATTCTGAGCGTGATATAGATCACATTAAAGCAAAACCATAACCAGTCCAGAGAGAGAGAGATTGTTAATGTAAGTTATTTAAAAACTGGATACATAATAAAAGTTGCAAGTGGGATCCCAGAATTAGAAAAAAAACGTTTTTTCTTTCATATTACGACAAAATATAGATTTTTCTTTATTTATTCTTTATTTTATTTATGTTGCACGGCACACAATGCTCTATTGAGACCTTGATTTGTGTACTTGTTCAGTAAAAAAGTAGTACCTGCCCTTCGCTCTGGGTGCTTCCTGACATGTTTTAAAACTATTATAAAAATAGTCTACTCCAGTAATTCCCTTCAACCAATAATTCACACACATAATCCAGCAGTCAAATATATTTAAGATCTTTACAATCTCCTACAGCAGAGCGTGCATACACAAACACCCAGCTCTAACATAACAAAACTGTTTGCTTTGATATTTATGCATTTCCAACATTAAACAACAACAAAAGAGTGCTCTGAAAGACTGAGCTGCTACTGAGAAAGTTTTATTTATACAGTATCTTAGAAAAACAGGAAATTCACCGTTTGCAACAAAAACTATATATAAAAATATTTAGACCTGGACAGAATTTGAAATGGATGACTGAAAACATATCGGAAATGCAAGCAATTGTTAAAATGTTAAAGGACACTTAGTAGTTTCCATTCTATCCCATTCTCAGTTGCATATAAACTTTCAGGCAGAAATAATTTTCCATTCCTGATCAAAAGTGAGAAAGAATTTTTGGAAAGTCTGAGCAAAAAAAAGAGAGTGCACAGTTCTTTTTGATTAAGAAGGGTTTATACGTGGGGAGGAGGTAGATGATATAGCTTTTTACATTATACATAAATAAGGGCCTAATTGTTAAAAAGACAGACAGCAGTGATTTTTGGGGGCCCAACTTGAAACACTTTAACAAGGTCTGTGTTGAACATTAAAAACTGACAGCCATAGTGATTTTGGCTGTATGTCACTCTCACTAGTCAGTTGGGCCAAGTGCTGCAACCTTTACACAAAAGAAGTAATTAGAGCACTGCACCTGCATCTTCCCCCTTATGGTTCACTAAGGGCACCTACTCAGGTTCCCAGCTCCTAAGCCATGACTTCTCTTGGGCTGAGCCCCACACCTCTCCCCAGGCTGACCCGGGGTTTTCCAGGCTGCACAGTTCCTTGCCTACACTGTAATATCCCCAGCAAGTCAGGATGCCTAACAGCCCAATGTCTGCACTTTGCTTTCTCACTGAAGGCTGTGATCCGGGTAGGGGTCCGGATGCAGGGGGTGGGGAGTACGGCAGGGTGGGGGTTTGGGTGCAGGGGGGGTCTGGGCACCAGGGGGGCCAGATGCACAGGGGTTGGGGTGGATATTGGAGGAGCTCCCCGTACAGTAACTTCTACCACCTGAGCTGAGGAATGATGGGGGAGGGGGGAGGAAGTGGGATGGGGGTGCAGAGCAGGGAGGTTTCTGGGTGTGGGTCTAACCTGGGCCTGGCTGCTGTAAGCAGGGGAAATGTGCTCTTCCCCCACCCTCGGTCCAGCTGGAACTAGCAGCTGAGCCTGGAACAGGTAAGAGCCACTGGTCAGAGGATGGGGCTGAGGAGAGCTAGGTGCAGGAGGGCTCCAGATGCAGGGAGTGAGGCTCGGCAGGAGGGTCTGGGTATAGATGCACGGAGGTTGGATCTGACCCAGCACTGGTAGGGGGAGTCCCCAGCCCCGTCCCTTCCCCCTGCAGTGATTTACCTCTCTGCCAGCTGCTTCAGGTACCCAAAACGACACTTCCACATTGCTGTGGGGGGGGGGGGGGTGCATGGCTGTTCTTGCAGCTTCCCTGTTAGAAAGTCATTTTTCTGCAGGGAAGCAAAGAAACCTGCGGCAGACATGGATGCTGCACGAACACAGTGGTGCAGAATTCTCCCAAGAGGGTGCAAAGAGGTTAGGTAGGACTGCTGAACATGTTCTAAAGTGTACAGGCAATAATACTGCTTATCTCTTTACTCCTCAGTAGATCTCAAAGCACTGAACAAAGGAAGTCAGGATCATTTTACAAATGGAATAAGTGAGGTACAGAGAGATGAAGTGACTTGCCCAAGATTATCCAACAGGCCAGTTCAAAGTCAGGAACAAAACCCAGGTCATCTCAGTCCCAGCGCAAGGCTCTATCCGTGAGGCCACCAGTGAAATACTCCACTGAGTCTTGGCAGCTCATCAGCTGGGAAAGAAATACAACTTCTCCCCCAGTTTCAGAGCCATGAAGGCCAATAGCTAATGTAAAGGTTAGGCACATGGCTTCACCATATTTTGTACATATTTTTTTTAAGTGCTGTAAAATACAGCACTTTATTTGCTCAAAGCACTGTAGACACATTAACTACTTAACCCCACACAATCCCCCAGTGAGGTAAGTAGTATTAGGCTGTAAGGTCTCTTGTGTAGCTGCTCTATGCTAACCAGAGAGAAATCTTCTGTCAGCAGAGCCAAACCACCCCCAATAAGAGGTGGAAGCTATTTTGGCTGGAGGGGAGTAGGGAAACTAAGGCTATGTCCACACTGGCGCGTTTGTCGGTCAAACTCTGTGTCAGTCGGGGTGTGTTTTTTTCACACCCCGACCAACAAAAGTTTTACTGACACAAGTGCTAGTGTAGACATGGCCTTAGTTTCCCTATTTCTAAAATGTGGAAGTGGCAGAAAGGCCATGTACGCTGCCCAAGGCCACACAGTAAGTCAGTTAGCAAAGCCAGCAGAAGGACTCAGGACCCCCTCACTCTCACCCCTGTGCACAGTCCTCCACATTGCCTTATTCAGCTTTGAGACTTTCAAAATGCACCCAGCCTTGGGCATCAGTACAATTATTTCCCATTAGGGCACCAACAACCCACATCCACATTCAAGTTTACCCATCACTCCTCCCCCAACAATTCATCCCTCTGCCTGAGAAAAGATGTGGAGGACAAAAATATTTGGAATTTGAGAACAGAAGTTGCTTAACCAGTGAAAGGAACTTTTGTTTTTAAACATAACCAAAAAATGCTGATAATTAAACACACCATCATCATTATTTAGAATGCAATAGTGCCCAAAGTACGGGGTTTTCCAAAGACGTGCTCTGCCTCAGGAGTTATCGTTATAAATAACACCTGAGATCTCCAACAGGAAAAGAAATTGGGGGTGGAAATCTAATCATTTTCAGTTTACTTGCATATTTGAAAGTTGTACGTGAAACGTTCAGTTTCTTCTCTTTGCATGCATCTTTTTTGCAAAGAGAAAAGATTTTTTTTTTAAAGGAAATGTGATAGGCTGGGCAGGTGTAGGTTTCAAATTGGTGGTTTACATTTAATGATTTAGGATCTTTTGTTTTTATTTGTATAGCATTTCAGTTCACGTTTAGGAGGGTCACAATATCAATAAATAATAATGAACTGTTAGTATCAGTCAAAATTTACCAATCAGATGGATTTTTAGTCATTGCAGCATGCAAATCTTTTGTTAAAAAAATATTTAAAATTGTCTTGGGCTTTCTCCCCCATGCTAAAAAACCCAAATCATTTTCCAGTATCCTAGTTGTATAGTCCTCAAATAATTATGAAATAGGACTTCTAATGGCGCGCAAAGGATTTCTGGTAATACCCATAGAAACCTTTGTTTTCTGGCTAATTAAAGGCTACAGGGAATACTTTATTGCACTCTTTTGTAGTGGCTTCCATCCAAGGATTACAAAAAGCTTTACTCCTGAATTAAGTCCCACTACCTGCTTGGAAGTTAGTGAAGTATCCCCATTGTACAGATGGGTAAACTGCGGCACAAAGTTGTTAAGCAAGTAGCCTAATGTCTGTCTCACAGTCATTTTGTGGCAGTGTTGGGATTAGAACATGCCAGTTCACAACTCCAACTACTTCAACCACAAAAGCATCCTTCTCCTCCAGGAAACAAACAGTGGCTCAACACGACTTCTAAGACAAGCAGGAACAACCCAGCCACCTTTAATTAAAAGCCAGCTTTCCTAATTAAACAGAGGACCGAAGACAATTTATTTTCTAGTACACGTGTGGGGGTGTGTATCAAACTTGAATATACTTTTTTGTTTGTTTGTTTGTTTTTAAAAGAGTGAGAGAATACCACTAAATTACGTGACCAGCTTCCTTTCCTTCAGATCTATTTCAAATCTGCTGAAGAAAGGCCCAGGACTGGGAAAACATGGTGATTCAGGTCAGATTGAAGAAATACAGGCAGAGCCATATAGGGCATTTTTCACAGCACCGGGCTACTCTGCCCTTAGTTGAAACCACCTCTATTATTTCCCCTTGTTTAACGAGCACTCATATTCACTCAAATATATATATTTTTAAAAATTCTAGGCAAACCTGTAGGCTGACAAGAAGCATCCTTCTCCACAGATATGTGGCATCAAAGAATTAAGATACAATTTTCTTCCAATCTTAAGTACATTCCTTTTCTGAATATTGATGTGCATACACTAACATTCTTTGATATCATGGCATTTAAAGGTCTGTACAATGAAACATGCTATGCGGAGTTGTATTTATAGATCTGATGGACAGCAGTGCTGCATACTATATGAAATGCTTAAATATATGAAAAGGAATTTATATTTTTATTACTTGAATCAGGTATTGTATTTCATAGAATCATAGGATTAGAAAGGACTGCCAGGGTCATTTAGTCTAACCCCCTGACAAGATGGTCATCTAGGCTAACCCCCTCCGGCAATCGATGGCCAAAATGTTAATATAACTGACATATTGTGATCAATTTTAAACATTGTTAAATCCTTTTTATTATCAGTTAATTTGAAGAACACTCATAAGCAATAATAAAAAAAATACCACCACCACCAGGTTTCTTTTACACTTCACTGAATTCTTCTCCTGGGAAGAAAATATAAATAAAAGCCTGACATACTGACGTAATTAGGTAAAGAAAATTATTTGTTGTTTATGTTTTCATCCTCCAGGCCACATGAGCACTTTCCATGGTGGAAGCAATTTGCATAATTGAAACAGAGCAGGGAAGAGGCCAGTGGGAATCACCCTCTTTCCTGGCTATGAACATCCAATAACTTCCAACCAAGCAATGCAAATTTCCTCTTTTAAAAAGGGGGTGGGGGGTGGAACACACGCTACTGGAATCTCATGAGTTTGGTGTGTATAGTCTAGTCCACCAAAGAACGTCACGTGGTCTCAAATGGAAGCAGGTGTCACGCTGGACATCAATATCATTGTGACATGTACATACAGATATGAGTAAGGAGTTACATGTTCTGAAGAGTCTTTGCATCAAGGTGCTGATCACCAGCAAAGGTGAAAAGCAGGTTTTATGTCAGACAGATGTTTATTCATCTGTTTACATGTAAATTGTCTCTTTCACAATGGGCTTATCACCAGTCTGAGCTGAATGCAAATAAAGGATACTCAGAACTTCAGACAGACTTTAAGGGGGGGGGGAACAGCAGGGGAGAGAACCTTATCTGGAGGTGCACTTCAAAGGGTTGGGAGGTAGAGAAGACATCCAGGCACTCTTCACCGAGGAAATAAAAGCACAGTAGTTTTGCTTCATGAAAAAAGGGCTCAATCAGGCTTGACTAAAAACACTGGGGAGACCTTTGGTCAGATAAAACTTCTTTAGATGGGAGGTTCACCTGTTAGTTAAGTTTAGTCTCTAGAAAGCATGTTATGATTGTTTTATATGTAACCATTTCCAATATTCTTACTTACTATCACTTAAGTGACCTCTCAAGGTCCCTTCCAGTACTACGATTCTATGAAATCTCTATTATTTGACAATAAACGTATCCTTGTTTCACTATAGATATAGCTCAGTGCTGTGGCGTTAAGCTAAGTGCTGGTCCTGAGCTGAATCTTACAAACCAGTGTTTTCTGTTCCTTTGGGAACAGTGGGTCTGGTAATTC
This sequence comes from Mauremys reevesii, assembly GCF_016161935.1. Taxonomy (NCBI): domain Eukaryota; kingdom Metazoa; phylum Chordata; order Testudines; family Geoemydidae; genus Mauremys; species Mauremys reevesii. The sequence continues at coordinate 20,794,734 of NC_052627.1, read as the reverse complement.
TGTGAGTGTCCAGTAGATAAAGGGCTGGACACTGCAGGGAAGGGTCTGAGGACTCGGGGGTTGGTTTGTGCCTGAAAGCAAGCCCTGTGGAGGTCTAGAGGGGCTGCTTGTACTGCCAGAGGCTGCTGTTTTCAGGAAGTTGATCCACAGGAAGCACAGACAAGGCTGCTTCTTGCTAAGGGCAATTGGTGAGGTTCCTTGCCACCCTGGGGAACGTCACAGGCCAGTGGAGGGTGTATATTAAAACAAGGGCCCTGGAGAGGGTAAACTGGGACTAGGGAGCCAGAAACAGACACTGGGAAGCAGTGCGTGTGCCAGAGACTGAGAACCAAAGAGGAGGAAAGAAGAGGGAGGGAGAAGACAAATCTTACAAGTAGACAAGGTGCAAGGGGAGAACCATGAGTGGCTGGTTTAAGAGACTGGGACAAGGAGCTATGGGGTCTGGGGAAAGGAACTAGATGATGAGCCCAATGAGAGAGACTGGGAGCCATTGGAGACAGAGAATGTAAGTGGGAGGAAGGGGACAGAGAAACAGATGGGGCAAGAAGCGCGGGAAGGGAGAACTGGGACTGGGAGCAGGGAGGAAAAGGTTTAGGGGGATGCAGCAGAAGAGGTCAAGCTAAGGAGGGAGGAGGAATGGACACAACTGTGTGTTCACCAGAGCACATTCCCCTCCAGGGTCTGGAATAAAACTAATGATTTCTGAGTTTGTCATTTCTCTGTCAGCAAGTATGTGTGAAACCCACCGACAAATAGTCTCTCTCATATCCCCCTCTAGTGCTGGGCCACAAAGGATGACAACCTACTATTGCTATTGGTTACTCCAACAGCTTAAGTGACAGATGTCCGTGTGGTAGATCTAAAGATTCCAACTCTGCTGAAGACCCATGTTGGTGTCAATATAAAACCATATGATTTGATTTCTGTTTTTGCTTTCTCCTTTTAAAAACCTAGGAAATTACACACAAAAAAACATGTTAAAAGAACACTATTAAAGCACATAAGTCAAGCACTCAAAAGTTAGGAAATGCCCCAATGAAGGTTGGCCGTGCAACCTTAATTTAGCCTCTTCGTGCGTTTGCATTATGATACAGCCTTTAATTATATGATTACACACTATTTTTCCACAGGATGTCTACCTCATTCAGTGCACAAGATGGACCTGTTATAGGGATGAATCACACCATTTAGGAAAGGAAGCTATTATTTGTAAGACACCTGCCTAATTTTTGCATAAGCTGGAAGGTGTGTGGTGAACAAGGCAGGGAACGGCAGAAAAAGAAAACAGTGTCATGTTGAACACTGCCCTTGAAAACTGGATTCTATCCCTGCCTCTGCTACAGAAATCCTATGTGATGCTAGGCAAGTCCCTTAATCTAAACTTTTTACAGGTGGTCCCTATTTGTGTGTTCCACACTTTCTGGGTGCCTGATTTAATACACTAGGATCTGATTTGCAAGAGTGCTGAGCACTTACAGATGGAAAAGAAGTCAATAGGATCTGTGCTATACAATGCTAAATACTCTGAAAAATCAGGTCCTTGTTGTCTCAAACTGGCATTCAAAATGAGTGGAAACTTTTGACCTTTATCTCTCTGCCTCAGCTCTTTATCTGTAAAATAAGGATAATAGCATTGCTTCACCTCACAGGGGTATCATGAAAATGAATTAATGTTTGTGAAGTACTCAGATAGTATAACAATGAGCTGCACAGAAAAGCCCATGAAACAATTAATAAGTCTGTCTTTAGAGCAGGGTTTGAATCATGTGCAGTAAATAAGGCATGGGGCCACACACTGAACAATGAGGAGAACACAAAATATTGAACAGCTGCTCATTAAGTGAACGCCATCCACACTGTGCACTGAATGAGGCAGTGTTCTGTGGAAAAGATATATGATCACATAGTTAAGAGACTGTATCGTAGTGCATCAGAGTGGATACAAATTTTTTTTTATTTAAATTGGAATTTTATTTAAATACTTTTTAAAATTTTATTTAGATTATGTTTCTTTTTTTTTTAAAATAAGCCTGTTTAAATCTGAATTTAATACAAAATATTTTAAGCCCAAAATATATAATTATATTATATAATTATAATTTAGTTGTAAATGTGACATGTTTTTATATAAGAAGTTTATGTATGCAAAACATTTCAGGTTCTTTTATTTAATACAAAATGATTTTTTATATGCTGTTGTGTGTTTAATTAAATTTCAGTTACCATCAGGAAGGCCAAAGCACAATTGGAGTTGCAACTAGCAAGGAATGTGAAGGGTAACAAGAAGGGTTTCTACAGGTATGTAAGCAACAAAAAAGTGGTCAGGAAAAGTGTGGGACTCTTACTGAATGGGGGAGGCAGCCTAGTGAAAGATCATGTGGAAAAAACCGAAGTACTCAATGCTTTTTTTTGCCTCAGTCTTCACAGACAAGGTCAGCTCCCAGCCTGCTGCACTGGACAGCACAGTATGGGGAGGAGGTGGGCAGCCTTCAGTGGTGAAAGAACAGGTTAAGGACTATTTAGAAAAGCTGGACATGCACAAATCCATGGGGCCGGATGCACTGCATCTGAGGCGTGCTGAGGGAGTTGGCTAATGTGACTGCAGAGCCATTGGCCATTATCTTTGAAAACTCATGACAATCGGGGGAGGTCCTGGACGACTGGAAAAAGGCAAATATAGTGCCCATCTTTAAAAAAGGGAAGAAGGTGAATCCAGTCAGCCTCAGCTCAGTCCCTGGAAAAATCATAAGGAAAACATTTTGAAGCTCTTGGAGGAGAGGAAGGTCATCAAGAAAAGTCAACATGGATTCACCAAGGGCAAGTCATGCCTAACCAACCTGATTGCCTTCTATGATGAGATAACTGACTGTGTATATGGGGAAAGCGGTGGACGTGATATACCTTGACTTTAGCAAAGGTTTTGGTACGGTCTTCCACAGTATTCTTTCCAGCAAGTTAAAGTAGTATGGATTGGATGAATGGACTATAAAGGTGGCTAGATTGTCGGGCTCAACGAGTAGTGATCAATGGCTCGATGTCTAGTTTGCAGCTGGTATCAAGGGGAGTGCCCATAGGGTCAGTCCTGGGGCTGGTTTTGTTGAACATCTTCATTAATGATCTGGGTGATTGGATGGATTGCACCCTCAGCAAGTCTGCAGATGACACTAAGCTGCGGGGGGGGGGGGGGGGGGGGGGGGATAAGAGGTAGATAAGATGGAGGGTAGGGATAGGGTCCAGAGTGCTGGACAAAGTGGAGAAGAAATCTGAAGAGGTTCAACAAGGACAAGTGCAGAGTCCTGCACTTAGGACTGAAGAATTCCATGCACGGCTACAGGCTGGGGACCGACTGGCTAAGTGGCAGTTCTGCAGAAAAGGATCTGGGGGTTACAGTGGACCAGAAGCTGGATATGAGTCAACAGTGTGCCCTTGTTGCCAAGAAGGCTAATGGCATATTGGGCTGCTTTAGTAGGAGCACTGCCACCAGATCGAGGAAAGTGATTATTCCCATCTACTGATGACTGGTCAGTACATCTGGAGTACTGCGTCCAGTTTTGGGCCGCACACTACAGAAAGGATGTGGACAAACTGGAAAGAGTCCAACTGAAGGCAACGAAAATGATTAGGGGGCTGGGGCACATGACTTATGAGAGGCTCAGGGAACTGGGCTTATTTAGTCTGCAGGAGAGAAGAGTGAGGGGGAATTTGATTGCAGCCTTCAACTACCTGAAGGGGAGTTCCAAAGAGGATGGAGCTAGGCTGTTCTCAGTGGTGGCAGATGACAGAACAAGAAGCAATGGTCTCAAGTTGCAAGGTGGGGCGGGGGTCTAGGTTGAATATTAGGAAAAACTATTTCACTAGGAGGGTGGTGAAGCACTGGAATGGGTTACCTAGGGAGGTGGTGGAATCTCCATCCTTAGAGGTTTTTAAGGCCCGGCTTGACAAAGCCCTGGCTGGGATGATTTAGCTGGGGTTGGTCCTGCTTTGAGCCGGAGGTTGAGGGGGTTGGACTAGATGACCTCCTGAGGTCTCTTCCAACCCTAGTCTTCTATTATCCTACTGCAGCTTGACTCAAATCATGAGCAAAAAGTTAATTAGCTAGTAAATAAGAAATACATCACTCACCATTTCCTAACATACTAAAAGTGTACAATTAATAAGAATCTGAAATTATTATCCTATACAATTGCTTAAATAAATGTATATCTTTATAGTGTACCTTCCTAGATAGCAAAAGGATCTACCAAATTGTGTAAAGGCTCTATTTAGTTGTAAATCAACATGTTATAATGGTTATATTACTCAATGAGAATACACCTTTCTTTAGAAAATAACTGAAGTACAAATGGAAAAGTAGATCACAATGGATTATTTAAATCGAGGCTTTCCATCTGGTGATTTAAATCAGATTTAAATCGCCTGCAATGTATATATACACAAGGAGATCACAGTAAAGTTTCACAGGCAACGTTAATGCTGGTATTTCCTAACTTTTAACTTTGCAATCTTAATAATCTTCTTTTAATATAGATTTTTTATGTAATGTCTGTGCACGTGTGTATAATATATTATATATGTCTATACAATAAGATTTCAGGATTGTCATTGGGTGTCACTCTGAACCCTAGAATGCCTGTTGAGAGTCAGTGGGACATTATGGGAAACAGCTACAACCATGGCTGACAGCTCTTTTTGTTTAGAATATTATCAGGTTCAATCTTCACTGTAATTCTTGGCCTGTTACCATCCAATTTTTAAATTCTCAGACATTTCCAGCTTTTTTTTTTTTTTTTTTTTTAACATTTTATGAATTACACCCATACGACAACATGGGCTTTCATCAAGCATACACATATCCCACTCTGCCCTTTAACCTAACCTTCTTTAATAGGCCAACATTTTATAGACATCATGGCAGAGGTGGACATTAAAAAGAAACTCACGTCACATCAGTGTTAGCTGGACATTCCATGCACAAGAGGCAGCGTAAAATAAAGCACAGAGGTGGTCAGGAGACACCTCCAGACCAGAGGCACAGTACCACCAATACCACACTGGAGTTCTGGAGCTGACTCAAAGGGAAAGGACCAGCTAATGAATCACTAACCACTACCACTATCCCCCATCCAAGTACTGACCCATCCTGACCTTGCTCGGTTTATACAGACTTGTGACATGTATCAGACAGTACTTTATTTACAGCCTAGTTATCCAGAAAATTCTGCTTTTTATTTTCCTGAAAACATCTGCAGGTTTTACTCAAGTTGTTCATAGAATTTCTGGAGGCCATTCTTTAAGTTACTCATTTTCACCTCCTATGCAGTTTAAGAGGCAATCATTTTTAAGTGACTCTTCCTGCTTCTTCTTGGATCTTACAGTGATATCTGTTTAACATTTAAGATCATCAAGTAGAAGAAAAAAAAATCTCACTAATTCTCTAAATTGGATAAGGAAATCCTTGGACGTCTTTGTTGTCCTTAGTTACCAAGATGCTAGAATAAACTGATAAAGGTCATCTCTACCTAGAACCAAATACAATATAAATTAAAAAAAAAAATTAACGAAGACTTCAGTCAGGATCAGGTCCCCATTGTGCTAGGTGCTGTACAAACCCAATTGCTTGCTCAGACAGAATCCAACAACTTGACATGTCAATCTAGTGCAAAGTCAGATTCAGTGGCATAAATGGTGCTTTCCCACCAGGGCCCATGAGGTTATGCGGGCCCAACCAATCCGACTGGCAGACTGGATACGACCCAGGCATACGCGATTCTGTATACCCACTATCTGTAGATGTAACTGGATCATGTACATGGATTGCCTCCAGTGGACAGAAAGCAGGTGTCTGGGGTTGGGGGGCTGTCTGTGCTGGTGGTGATAAATTATGAAGGGTGCTTGGATCTAGCTGCACACGCGTATCCCTGTTCATACCATCCCCAGCCTGGTGAAAGGTGATCCACGCTGCAGTACAGAGGGGCTACCAGGGGAGAATGGGTAGTCCCCCAGGGCAGGGGAGTGGCTAGGATGGGGAACCCTTTTGGCCCTGGGCATGAACAGCCAGCAAGGATGCTGTCACGGATCCACAGGATCGGTGCTATATCCCCAGCTTTGGGGCAGTTCTCTGGGAGGAACCCCTGTGATGTGCCAGGTTCGACTGGGTCACACTCTTCCTTCAGGGTGGGCCACGTGGACTCATCGCCTCCTCAGACTGAACCCCTGGGGCTTGAGCACTCCTGCTTCATGCTGCGAGCGCTGCTCTGCAAATCCAACTGAGACTGACTCCAGGTCAGAGACTTCTACACCCTTCAGGGACTAATACACAGCACCCAGCATTTGCAGTGATGCTCAAGCGGTGTCTTCAAAACAGGAGTGTTTATTACTCAATTGGAACATGGCACTGGAAGTCCTTCAGTCAGCATCCTCCATTCTGGTCAAACCAGAGCAGTTCACCAGCCAAGCTGGAGTGAACTCCATTTTCAGGGTCTGAATTTCTCACCCCTTCCTTCGTCAAGTCCCGAGTGAGAGCTTCTGCTTCTTCCAGAATCCACATTTATTCCCCCAACTTAAGCCTCCCAGTCCCCTGGGACTCTGCCTGTTGGTATGCATACTTCCACCTTTTCATGTTCTCTGTATGTATAAATATCTCCTGTCTGTGTGTTCCATTCAGCTCATGCTGAAATAAATTTGTTAGCCTCCCAGTCCCCTTTGTTCTCGAGCTGGGGTCTCTGCTCAGCTTCCCTGCTGAGAGGCAGGGAAATCCTCCCCTTCTCTGGGTCATTGGTTGCTAGGTGTCAATGTCCTTGCATCATCATCTCAGATTTTCTACTGATATGGGTCCACCTTGACCAGTCCTTTTTTAATGACCCATCCCATCCCCACAGGCAGCTAGGTGAGACATTTTCCTCCCTACCAGGTAGCGAAGCAAAGTATAGGGGAAACTGAGAAACACATGGGCATCACAACAAATATTACAAAAAATTCCCACTTAGTCATAGATACATGGGCGGGGCATAGAGGATACTGCAACACCCAGGGGTGCATGGAGGGCCCCAGAGACAGGAGATATCTTCCCCTCCTCCCCCCAAGACTGAGTGCAAGGTAAAAGCACTGTCCGCTTTGCATGGGGCAGAAGTGTGGGGAGGATTGTGGGGAGGGAGTACTGAGGAACAAGATCAGAGCTGGGGTGAGGACTTGGGGCAGAATTGGGTGGAGCTGGGAAGCTAGAGCAGAACTAGGAAAATGGGGGGGCTGGATTGGTGATGTGTGGGACTGGGTTTCAGAATCAGGAAGAGCCCTAATTTATTCTTGCACCAGGGTCCTTTGGGTTCTTGTTATACCACTGGTCAGATTATTTAAATTTAAAAGCATCTACTCATTTTAAGGAAAGAAGAGAGGAAGAGAATCCAACCCATGTCCCTAGTTTGAGGAATGAGTGTAATCCATTTTATTAAATACTGATTAGATGTAGTATATAGGTAACCTTTCCATAACACATTCACACTAAGAGAGTATTTGTTTATACACAGAAAAAGTAGGTCAAATACATGCACCTACCAATTTTTCCAAACATCTCATTATACTGAAGTATTAATAATGTAATGGGTTAAAAAAATAAAAAGCATATACACACCCCCTCACTCTCACTTCTCAAGAGTCAGTGCTGTCTTAATTAACAGGTCTTTTCCCAGCTCTGTTTACAAGAATTGCCACCGTTTACCACCACTGGAGATTCCTTTTCACTCTGAGGTGAAAAGGGTCAGACACATTATGTTTGTGTTTCCAAGTAGCTGAAGCAGACATGCAGTTGCCTTTTTCATTTGCCAAGGGGTTCTCGGCACCAGGTCACGGAATGACCTTTTCAAAGGAATGAGTTAGCCTTCCATATGCATCCAATATTATGCCAAGCTGCACTCCTCAAAACCACCAATAATTTCTCAGCAAAATGGGGTCTTGCCCCGTATTTCCCCCAGTGGCATTGCCAAGCAGCCAATCACACTGCCTCCTGCTTTCACTCAGAGGCCGATTCTTTCTTAACTGGATTAATATTTTTCTGATGCTGAAGCACAAACCCCACACAATTACAATCCCAAGTACTGTCTGTGGCTTTCTGCTCCTGTGCCCCCAGTCAGGGGGCATGAAATTCAGGACTTAAGCAGTGATCCCTACATGGGAAGGCCCATTTTATCATTTTACATAGTCTCTTTACAGGACATTCATCCCTTTAATCACAATACTGGGATCCTTCCAAGTCCTCTCAGTGCTTCTCCTTCCAAACAACAAAGAGACTGAATTACACACTACTAAATTGTTAGGCAAGTTCATATTCCCCACACCACAGGTTTTACAGCTAGCAGGAGGCACACACCCTTACCTTGCTACTATAAGTGTGGGGATGGGGGGTAGGAAGTCTACTAGATAGCCTCCCAGATACAGAAAATAAGGGCTTGTCTACACTAGCACTTTACAGCCCTGCAACTTTCTCACTCAGGGGTGTGAAAAAACACCCCCCAGAGCACTGCAAGTTTCAGCGCTGTAAAGTGCCTGTGTAAACAATGCACCAGCAATGGTAGCTATTCCCCTTGTAGAGGTGGATTTTTTTTATAGCGCGCTGTCTCATGCCGTGACTACACAACCATGTCAAAGCGCTGCCGCAGCAGCACTTTAACGCTGCTAGTGAAGACATGCCCTAAGTCTGTAAATCCCACAATCCTGCTTCCTCAAGGTAGAATTGCAAAGCCAGCAATGCACTGAAACCCAAGAGTGCAAGCAGACATGAAAAGCCAGTTTAACTAGGTAAATAAGGCTGTGGATTAGAGACACAAGGTGAGTGAGGTAATCTCTTCTATTGGATCAACTTCTGTTGGTGAGAGAGAAAAGTTTTTCAGCTTTCACAGAGTTATTCCAGTCTGGGAAACTACAGAGGGATGTAGGTCTGTAGTATCACAGTGAAAAATACCAGGTGAAACAGATTGTTTAGCATAAGTAGATAATATGTATTTTAAGCGACCATTCAATGTGAAGTGGCCTGTTAACACCCTCCAGTCATATGGGGGGAAGTAAGATGGGGACAGCTGGGGGGGGGGGGGAAGGAGTTGTTAGTGGGTTATAGATTGTAATAAACCATAAATCCAGAGTCTCTATTCAGTCCATTATTATTAGCATCTAGCAAAATTATGAATTTAAGCTCCCAGGCTTGTCTTTCAAAAGTATTGTGCGAGTTTCCTTGAAGATGAGGAGGGATAGGCCAGATACAGAGTGATCATTTTGTGAAAAGTGTTCACCCAGAGGTGATGGGGTGTTTTTGTCTTTTATCATTTTCCTATGGAAGTTCATTCATTCCTCCACAAACTCTCAAACATTAAAAACCTCCCTCAAAACACCATCCTTGCCACCATGGCTGTCACTTCCCTATATGGCAGGAGTGGCCAAGCCACGGCTCGTGAGCCACATGTGACTCTTTTACAGCTCCCCATGCCCCTTCGCCTATTCTCCACCTACCAGACTGGGTTGAGGTGAAGCTCGGGGCTTCTGCCCGGTGGCTGGATGGTGGGGCTTCAGCCCTGTGAAGCATGCATGACAAGGCTTGGGGGTCCTGTAGGTCTGAAGCTTTGAGGCGCCCCCTTGCTACGGGGCTGAAGTTCCGAGTCCCATCAGGTGCTCCCGGCTCTCGAACTTCTGAAGATTATCGTACGCGGCTCGGCGGTTCAGTAAGTTTGGCCACCCCTGCTATACATCAACATCCCTCACAATGACAGCATAGCTGCCTGCCTCAAATATTTACAAGACAATGGACCGCCCTCTGATATCCACCTCAAACACATCACCAAACTCATCCATTTCATCCTCACACATAACAAATGTTACATTCAACAACAAAGACTTTGTCCAAACCATGAGAGCAGCCCTGGGTACTAGGATGGCTTCCAAATTATGCCAGCCTCTTCATGGGCCACAGTGAAGAATTTCTGGGCAAATGCACCACAAAACCAATGATATACCTGAGATACATCCATGATATTTTCCTCCTCTGCACAGACGACAAACTCCCTCAGATTTCCAACACAACTTCAACTGGTGTTCTACGGAACACCACACCAACCTTCATAGATCCAGTAACCACCCCAAATACACCAAGATACACCCCAAATACACAGCCAGGTACTATGATACCACAGAATGTATTCAGAGGAGATACACCTTAACACACTCAAAACCGCCTTGAAAAAACAATGACACTACTTCTCTAGTGGATTGCATTATGAGAGAACCTGCTTCAATACAGAAATAAAACCCCCTCCAACTGCACACCCTTAATTGTCACCTACGATCCCACACTGGAACCCATACAGAGTATCAAACAACCACCACCCATACTCAATTGGGACCCACGTCTGAACTTTCCTGAACCTCTCTTCCTTCAAACACCCCCCTCCCCACAAATCTCTCCAAGCTCATTCATCAGAAGCAAGCTCCCTGCCAGAACAACAGATGCAAAACCTGCAGACATATCTCCATTGCTACAATGATCAGTACGTTCAAGATCCAAGGGTCCTATGCATCCCTGTCCCAACATGTGGCGTAGCTCATCTAGTGCACCAAATGCCTCGACAACAACTATGTGGGTGAAACCAGACAATCACTATACTCTCCAATGAACTCAACTCAGGAAAATGATAAAAGACAGAAACACCCTATCACCTGTGCGTGAACACTTTTCACAAAGCCATCACTCTATATCTCACCTAGCCAGCCTTATTCTCAAAGGAAACCTGCAAAATACTTTTAAAAGATGAGCCTAGGAGTTTAAATTCATAACTTTGCTAGACACTAAGCATCATGGACTGAATAGAGATACTAGATTTAAACGATCTATAACCTCAAAACAACCCCCTCACCAGCCTCTCCCCAACCCCGTTTCTTCCCTATGACTGGAGTGGTTAACAAGTAACTTCACCTGGAATGGTCCCTTGAAATATGTGTTAACTACTTATGCTAAACAATCTGTTCCAACTTTTACTTAGCTGTGACACACTGATTTCCCAAACCTGAAGAGCAGCTCTGTGAAAGCTCTAAAACTTCTCTCTCTTCCACCAACAGAAGTTGGTCCAATAAAAGATATTACCTCACCCACCTTGTCTCTCTCTAATATCCTGGGACCAACATGGCTACAACAACACAGTACAAGAAAGGCTGTGGATTGTGATGGCAATACTGCTGGCCAATGGTGGGCAGGAAGTTGGGAAGGGGTGAGGTGGAGAAGATATTTATGGCCCTGATTCAGCAACACACTTTGGAATGGGTTTAGTTTTAAGCACATACTTGAAGTTCCACTACTTGGCTGAACTGGGGCCTATGACAACATCTCTGCCATAGTGCATGTCTGTTGGCTAGTGCACGAATAGCACTGTATAAATGTTAATCAGGGGTCCTTGCCTGCCCCGCACAGCTGGAGCAAGACTCCAGACCTGGTAGTGGAAAATAAGGATATATATTTTCACCCCTTTCAGGATGATTCTCTAAGCTAAGTACTATTTTGACTGTAACAACCGCAGAGTTTATGAATGCAGACAGTTGTTTAAAAGTGTTCTGCAGATGTTAAAAATAAGATATTCCTGAGAAAGAGGGGGTGGGAGGGAATAGCCAATCACTGTTTCAATATTTCAATTAAAAGAAATAGCTTTAAAAAACGAACCGTCTCGTTCATGAACAAGACTATCTTGCAGGCTGCACCCCACTGGCTCTCTGTAGCCATCACCAGGAATTCCTATCACATTGCTTGGCATTACCTCACTGTCATTCATAGGGTCCTAATATTTTAAAGATGTTCCACAAGCAACATATGCACTTTCATAAATGGTTAAAATTAACTTGGAGAGGTTTAGATACCTTGTTGGCTTTGGCACCAGAGCTGTAAGAAACCACACTGTGAAGAGTGTTAAATGTCCTGATTTATATTCCAATTGAATCAAGATAACAACCATGTGCAGAACGCAATGTACCCTGCAGACTCACAACAGCTGTCAGATTCATTTTGCTGTGATATCTGATCCCAGGATGAGGCAGAGATGTATGCTGGACAGTGATCGAATAAATCTCCATGATTTTTTTATTCATCCATGCTGTTATACATTGTATTCTGATATCCGTGTCTGAACACAAAGAGGACATTTCTCACATATCTATCCCATTTTAATGAAAAAAATTAAAGATAGATTAATTTTAGATAAGAGATTAGAGGAGGGATTGATTAGTGGTTAGTGAGCTGGCCTGGATTCAATTTCCTGCTCCACCACTGCCTTCCTGTGACACTTTGGGCAGGTAACAGTCGCTACGTGCCTGAGCTTTCCATCTGTAAAATGGGGATATCAGCACTTCTCTACCTCACAGAGGTGTTGGGAGGATAAATGTATGAAAGGTGATCAGATACTACTGTGATGGGGGCCATCTAACCTGAACCTGAGAAAGAGCCAGAATTTACCAATGTACATTGCCAAAGAGCCACAGTAATACGTCAGCAGCTCCCCGCATCAGCTTTCCTCCCCCTACCCCTCCCCCCGCTCCAAGCGCCTCCCACCCACTAGCAGCCCTGCTGATCAGCACCTCCCCGATCAGCTGTTTCATGGCATGCAGGAGGCTGGCCGGGGGTTGGGGGGGAAGGAGCGAGGGCACAGCAGGCCCAGGGGAGGGGGTGGGAAGGGGTGGAGTCGTGGCAGGGCCTGTGGCAGAGCCAGGGGTTGAGCAGTGAGCTCCCCCCCAGCACACTGGAAAGTTGGCGCCTGTAGCTCCAGCCCCAGAGTCGGTGCCTATACAAGGAGCCGCATATTAACTTCTGAAGAGCCGCATGTGGCTCCAGAGCCACAGGTTGGCCACCCCTGCTCTTAGATAGATACATTTCATTTGCTAAAGGGATCCTAAACACACCTCCCTTGCCTCCTGCACCTCCAAGGCATAAGCTCAGCACCTGCAAGATTCAGTCCACAGGTCAGAACAGCCCTTTAGCTCTCCTCCCATATGCTTGTGTGACAAGGTGTAGAAGCAATGCATTTTAATGGCACAATCAACCTCATGCAGATAATGGTGTGGAACAGGATGCATCAAGTTCTCTCGTTAACCCTGGGGAAGGGATCAAACCACTGTATATGTTTTAAGATAGGGCCCCACCCCACTTACCAAACCTGTGGAACTAGCAGCCATTGCTTTGGTGCTGCTGGATAAGTCTTTCCCCTCACTTAGAGTGGGTGTCTAATTCTTTATTTTACATTGCACTTATATGGAAGAAAGGTACAGTAATCTTTGGCTTTTACAAAGAACAGTAGATTGTTTTGTTTTAAATCGGTTTTCCCCTCACAACCAGTCTCAAAATGAATGAAGAGAGGTTAAATCTGAACCTATCTGAAAATTAGTTTAAAAAGTAAAAGAGAAGAGCGTGCCCAGTGTTCACGGGGTTAATTCCTACCCATTGGTGCTGCTTGGTGTGTCTGTGGATGCCATCACGACACTTCAGTGTAAATCAGCTCATCTGGAAGAGAAAAGGGGACATTAATACACAAGTAAAAAATATCCAGGTACTTTCCCTTTTGTAAGACATAGCACATAATATTCAGCCTGATCATAGGTGCCACCTAAGCTTTGCTGAGATAATAATACGGACCAATGGGATCACTTTTCTCCCAAACCGTTGCTCCCCGTAGATGGTCGTATAGGGCTGGACAGGAGGCTGGGTGTGTCTAATCTCCAGAGAAGTGCTCTCTTTCTAGTACCATGGCTGAAATGTCTTGTTAATTTGAAGCAGAAATTATGCAGAGAAGGAATAGACATTTACATTTGTGTGTGTATATCTGCCTTTCAGCTTTGGTTGTCTGAGGTGTCTGATCCATCAGATAGCTCCTTTGATAGCTTGTTTTCTAACGCCATATCGTAACTGAGCAAAATGCAGGTACCCCTACAAAAATAATGCTGTCTGATTATGATCTATGAGTGAAGACAAAAAGCAAAACCAAAAAATTGCCCAACATTTTTCAGCAGCTCTCCCCAAGATCAGCTCTCCCCCTCAAACCTGCAGGGCAGTCTGAGCCGTCATCCTGAATGACCATGTATTAGCAAGGCTAATACTCTATAGCAGTGGTCCCCAACCTTTTTGTGACCAGTAGCACATTCATGTTTTCAGAAGAGTGTGGCGGGCACCAACAATTACTCACATACAGGGCCGGCTCCAGGCACTAGTGGAGCAAGCACATGCCTGGGGCAGCATTCCATCCGTTCTGCAGAGTCAGAGCATTATTTGTTTGGGTTTGGTTTTTGGTGCCAGTTCTGGGCAGTGCAGAGAGAAGCCGGAGAGAAGCCGGGAGGACAGAACACTGGCGCCTGCAGCCCCGGAGAAGCTGGAGAGAAGCCGCAGCCCCGCGCCTGCCAGGGACCGAGAACACTGGCTCCTGCAGCCCCGGAGTTCTCTGTCCCCGGCAGGTGCGGGGCCGTTGCTTCTCTCCCCTGTTGGGCACTAGGCGGGTGCACATAAATGCCCCAGCGGGCGCCCTAGCGCCCACGGGCACCACATTGGGGACCACTGCTCTACAGAATAGGTAGTTTGCCTGAGGCAACAAATGGTTAGCAGTATTGCCAACCCCCCAAAATGTTCAAAAATCATGAGTCAGGCTCACCAAAAATCATGATATTGGCTTTAAAACCATGAGATTATGCAAAAATATTAGATTAGGTGTTCTTTTTATTTACTGTCTGCTTTTTGAGCCTTTAGGGTACACCAGGGTCACATTTTGAAGCTTTCTCCCCAGCTGCGCAGGCTAGAAATTTACTTTTTCTTTAAGAATGAAGGCTGAAATCATTTTATACCCACTTGACTCCATGAGCTGGGGCTTTAAGGAAAACAATAGTTATTATGAGACTCACAACAAAATCAGCAGAGTTGGCTACACTGCATTAGGACTATTGCTATGCATTAGTAAAATTCTGACACAGAGAAAGAAGAGTTCTCTGCCTCAAGAAGTTTACAATCTAAGAATCCGGTAATGAACCGTGCTTAGTCCTGTAAGTTGTCCCATTGGTCTGAACAACATTGATTTGAACTGTTGGCTTCAAAGGGACTTCTCACAGCAGTAAGCACTATACTCCTGAGAGAGCATTTACAGAATTAGGTCCTAAATGTCTAGGAGCAACACAAAACATTCAGTAATTGCTTGTGTTGTGTGGCACTGTGAGAAGATATTTGCCAAACAGAAATCCCTAGAACTAGCACCTAGTTAGCCATCATCTGATGTCACTACTCATGCTGGGCTCTTTAGCGTTTCAAGGCCCAGAGACGTCTTCTATGTTGGAGTTATATGAGCACTTGTTTGAAGCATATAACAGTTGTATTTTCCAACTGGGGGTGCCACCCATGGAAGCATCAGACTGGTCCAGGGAGACAGATATAGGGGAGGGAGAGAAGCTGCATGACACTAGATACCCCCTCTACATTCACTACAAATATGCCCTATAAATGCAGATAAAGCAAAGGGAAGCTCTTTGAAAGCTACCACTGTCTCCTCTCTCCTCCCAGCTGTGGTACCTAACTTCCCTGGATTACAGGCTCAAGCAGTAGTTTACCAGCCCGAACTTCTCTGTTCCCAGGACACTCAAGTTCAACCTCAAAAGCATGCACACCACAGCCACATGGGGAGAAGGAACAAAAGGATACCAATGGACACTCCGCTCAGAGTATCACTTAACCTTCTGGTGAATGGAGGAAACAAAAAAATATATGGCAAAATGGAATAAAATAAAAGGCACAACGGAAAGGAAAGAAAGAGCAGTGAGGAGGAACAGAGAAGACAGAAAGAAAAAAGAACACAGATATTATGTCCCATCACAGTTACTATGACATGCATTGAAATGGGTGGCTGTAACAAAAGAGTGCTATTCACAGCCAATTGGGTTTCAGTTACAAGGTATTCCTCTCCCCCTTGTTCATTAGAAAAATGAGGTCAATTAAAAAAAAAAAAGTTGGATCTGTGATCTACAAAGCCTTCCCTGTGCTCAACTCCATGCAAATGCTTGGAGCATATTTTATTACAAAGCTTGTGGCAATTACCACAATAATCACCTTGATTCCTCCTTCAGATCTACTCCAGTTGCCCAATGTCTAGTTTCTCAGGGAGGGTCTACACTTAAAATGCTGCATTGGGGCAGCTGCACCGCTGCTGCAGCGTTTAAGTGAAGAAGCTCCCATGCTGATGGGAGACCTCTCCCGTCAGGGTAGTAAATCCACCTCTGCAAGAAGCGATAGCTATGTCAACGGGTGAAGCTCTCTCGCAACATAGCACTGTCTATACCAAGGGTTAGGTTGGTATAACTATGTCATTTCACACCCTTAACAACTTAGTTATACTGATGTGTGTGTAGCGTAGACCTGGCTCCACTTGAATAGGTTGCACAAAACCTGAACAACAATAATTGGTTTAGAAGAAGTTTCAGGTAGCTTTTTAACAAATTGCTTTCATTAAGAGCTGAGAAGTGCTCCACAAGAAACTGCTTTTGAATAAGACCAATGTGAAATTCAAGACAGAAAATCGGCTCTGGATTAATTACGTACAAAACCCACAACAACCGAGGGGTACCAGGAGAAGGGAAAGAAAAAGGAAAATTGGAAATAAATGCTGGCAGGAAAACATGCACAGAAATGGTTAACTATCCGATCAGACCATTTATTTGCAGCATCCCACCCTACTGAGAGCATAAAACAGATTTACGGCTCGAGGACAGGCTGCAGTAGCATTATGTGAACCAGTGGGAGCTCAGCTCAGCCAACTGAAATTAAAAGGAGTGGACGAGTTGGTAACTGGATAAAGGGGCTGACCTCTAGGTCATCAGTTTAATTCCAGGCCAGAGAGCTACCATTAGAAAGTTGTTCAGTCTTTGGTGCACTATATCAAGCAAGTTTGGTGGGCTCAGTTTAACTTCTGACAGCATCTCTGTCAGATCACGGCCACCAAAACAAAACTTGTTCAAAAGACTCAGGAATAGATATGCATGGAGACTACACTATCAAAATATTGTTACATATAGACCAGTGGTCTCCAACGCGATGCCCAGGGGCACCATGGTGCCTGCCAAGGCATCTATCTGCGCCTGTGTATTGGCAGGCGGACAAGCATCCACCGAAATGCCGCCGAAAAGCAGCAACATCAAGAGGCGTCGCCACCGAAAAGCCACCGAAAAGCAGCAGCATCAAGAGGTATCGCTGCCGAAAAACTGCTGATTTTTGACGGCAACGCCTCTTGACGTTGCCACTTCTCGGCGGCATTTTGGCGGATGCTTGTCCGCCGGCCACGGTCCTCGGCGGCTCGTTGTCTGGCGCCCACCAGACAAAAAGGATTGGGGACCACTGATACAGACAGTAGGATGCAAACAGAAGAGATTCCACTTTGAGCACAACAATGTATGAGAGCAGCAGCCTCTCTTGAAGGTTTTGTTCCATTTATATTTGAGAATTTAAAGAGATCTAACACTTCCCACACTTCTCTGGGCTTTCCCATCACTAGTCACTGTCTAGCGTCAGAACCCCATCCTACCAAGTGCTGACCTCCTCCAAAGAAGTGCTGAGCTCCATCTCCTCATGTTGTCGTCGTTAGGTGTGGAAGGAACTGAGCTCCATTCAGGAGGTGCAAAGCAACTGTACCAATTGGCTTTGCATCCTTGGCTATCCACAGCTCAGTTATCCAAAGCTCCCCACTATCAGAAACAGGACTATGATCCCAACATCTGTTAATTTTGTTGAACATTCAAGTATCAAATCTTTACTATATTAACATATTAACATTACCCATGACACTTGGATACTAGAGGCTGTAAAGTATATAATAGATTTTATTTGATTATAGCAGAGGAATTAATAGTGCTCAAATACTATGTAAGAATTAAGAATGGATGGAATGCCTTGTGGTACATGCTCCCAGTCAGAGTTTAAGACATACTTGTGACATTCTATGATCAGTAATTTTGTTTTAAGAAACTGAGATGACACAGTTGTAGAAAAGGCAGCTCAGCCTGACAGTCTCAAGTTGGGTTTAAAATAAGCTAATGTAGGTAAACAATCCAGGAAGGGTTCTAAGTGGGTAAAGGGAGCAGCTCTCCAAACTACTACTCAAATGGTCCTAACATTTTGATCATGTGCAGCCAAAGGAGTTTGCCCCTCAGGAGAGGGATTGGGCCACAAGTGGTACAGTACTATAGAGGAACACCAATTCATCACAGATTAACTGGGCAGCATGGGGAGAGAAGCATGCACTGACAGTACCTATGTTATATCTGCTGTATGGATATAGGGAACATTAATCTCTGGGATAAAATTCTGATTCCGTTGAAGTCAATAGGAGTTTTGCCACTGACTTGATCTCACAACCAGGTGTGTTAATCCAGCAATGCATTCATTTAAGAGAGTTATTAACATATATCATATTTCAGTAAGCCACCACTAGCTGCAATTGTCACCTGTTTTCCGCCTCTCTCTCCCCCCACAGTTTGCATTTGCAAGATATTTGTTTCTAAACAGAAGCTTTCCCTTCCAATGTCAATTAATACAGTAAAGAAGTCTAGCTAAAATCCCTGGTTTTGTTCTCAAAGTGAGCACTCAACATACAAGTAATTTTTTCCCTTACAGATCTTTGACAGTTTCCTCCTTCACCAGTTTTGAATGATGTATGTTTCTTCCCCCTCCCACTATGTTTTAGAAATTCTAAGACGCCAGAGGTTTCCTCTAGAGCCAGAGTCAGGAAGTGAACTCTCTTTCAAATGGCTTACTGCAATGCTTTTTATAAACATAGCTTCAAAATAAAATCCAATGGTTTGTGAATAAATGTTCCTCAACTTGTCAAACTTTTTTGAAGAACAAAAACAAACATAATTGGGAACCATCAAAATGTAAATATTTATGCATGTTTATTCTTCTTACAAGCCACTAAGTTGCTACTCAGTAATACTGTCACTAATAGCCATGCAATACCTAGCACTTGTGATGCAGGGCTCCAACACTGATCTTTTATAAATCCCATGGAATGAGGCAAAACAGCATGGGCGACATGTTCTAATTGCTAGGGAGACTTTTACTGTGGAGTGGGAGGGGAAAGATGATAAACTGCTATTTGGAAGAGACTTATTTGTTGACGGTTTGCTTTGTAACTCTACACTTAGCACCTAAAGACTCTACAACTTTCAAACACCTAGAAAGGAGAGTGAGAGTTTGAAAGTAGTTAAAACAGTTTATAACTTTTATAATACAAGTTTCTAACACTCTTAGAAAGAGCTAAGTTCAAACTCTGACGTTGGGAGATAGGTAGGTTAGTGTTGAACACAAGTGCAAAGTGGCACTCACTAAGAATTTTTGCCAACAAATTTCCCATCACTGATACCACCAGTTCTACTCCACCCGTGAGGAGTATAAATGTAGACAAACTCCAAGCAGATGCTGCTATTTTAGCTGTCATGTCATTTAACCCTGCAGAGCGGCTGAGAAATTTAGTCAGGACTGAAAACTCTCCTGCAATGAGGCAGATTGGGAAATTCATTTCCTATATACATAGACACACCCTTTTAACATTTCTGTTTGGATAACTCTATCTTAGTGTAAGAAGTATTTCTTTTTTATACTATTTTGAACAGCAATGCAAACTTTTAACATAGTTTTTTAAGCAGTTGTATACATACACACACTTCTTATGAATGATCACTTCGGTTATTTCCTGGAGCTGTCGGGCACTCAGATACTACAGTAGTGGAAGACAAATATCTAAACAGGTTTTCATAGGATATCATTAACCCATCAAACCTAATTTTTAAGTGAATGTTATCAACCTTTTAAAAGTGTGGATGTACATAGAGATACTACAGTACTGTGTCATCTCAAAAAGAAGCTGTAAATTAGGGGTAGGCAACCTATGGCACACATGCCGAAGGCGGCACGCGAGCTCATTTTCAGTGGCACTCACACTGCCCGGATCCTGGCCACCGGTCCAGGGGGCTCTCCAGTTTAATTTAATTTTAAATGAAGTTTCTTAAAACATTTTAAAAACCTTATTTGCTTTACAGACAATAGTTTCGTTATATATTATAGACTTATAGAAAGACCTTCTAAAAACATTAAAATGTATTACTGGCATGCGAAACCTTAAATTAGAGTGAATAAATGAAGATTCGGCACACCACTTCTGAAAGGTTGCCGACCCCTGCTGTAAATAAATCTCCAGTGGCAGACTTCTATGGAAGGAAGTTTGGGTCACGGATCCTGGCACACTGGCAGGGAACTCCTCAACACTAGTTTACCAGGTTCCTGTGGCTGATCTCATAATATGTCCAATATAAAGTATTTAAGGACAACAGGAAGCCCTAACACAATCGGGAGCTTTTCTACAAACCACAACTTTTAGAATATGTAAGATACATATAAGCTGTTTAAAAAACACAGACAACCCAGACACCTGAAATAGCTGCATTAAGGGCAGTTTTTATGTGACATTGTTGAAACAGATGTTATGCTATCCCTTGTTCACTTTAACTTAAAAATACTTTTAGCAAATAAATGCACAATTCAGAGGTTTCAGCGTAACTTTGTGTTCCTAGCTACTGTTAGCCCCGCCTTCCTCTTCCCCATCAATGAATTCTACACTATGCTACATCTTATCTCATTGTGGGAGGCACCATATAAACACACAGTAGTAGACGGTCCCTGCCCCAAAGAGCGTAGTCTATATAGGACAGCTACAGGGTGGGGGAAAGGAGTATACCACAGAAGCAAAATGATGATTTGTAAATGTTATGTTAGTGCCACTTTTTTTTTTAAAGGACATTTCATTTCTCTACTGTAGTTTTCAAAAACTTATGGGAGTTGCATGGAGTGAGGCAGCTAAAGGCTGCACCCTATAATCCAGACGCTAACGGTCTAATAGAATGATTCAATGGGACATTGAAGTCTGTGCTGAGGACATATGTTACCCAATGAGAGAATGACTGGACTATATTGCTTCCTTGTTATTCACATACAGGACTGTCCCCCAAGAGTCTACAGGGTTTACTTCCTTTGATCTCCTTTACGGGAAAGAGGTGCAGGGACCCTTAGATTTAATACAAGGCCCTTAGAAGAGCAATATGGAAGAGCCTGTAGGGGAGTATGGCACTTGTTTTAAAGAGAATTTAAAGGCTATGATGGACACAATGCATCAGAACCTTGAAAGGCTGGTATGACAGGCATGTTGGAGAAAGGTCTTTTGATGTAAGTGACTTGGTATTAGGTTTGAATCTAGTGAGGAAAAACAAAGTTCAAGACTGTTGGGAGGGACCTTTTGAGGTAATAGAGTGAAGGAGGTCACCTACAATGTAACGAAACCCCACAGCAGGGAGTTGTGCAAACAGTACCTGTCAATAGATTGAAAACTTACCACAAAAAAGAGACGGCGGTGAATATGATTTATTGTGCTGATGAGAGAACATTTACTGCCCCTTTAATGTATTTGGTCCTGGAGAGTGAGGAAGAGACTCCACTGGAGAGCACTGAAATTTGGGAGGGTTTGAACCCAACCCAAAAGTAGGATATGTTGGCCTTCTTGAAATACCACAAGCAGGTATTTTCCAACCAGTCAGGTTTAACTAACAAAAGAATGCATTCCATTGAAACTACAACGTCCTGCCCTGTTCCTAGCAAACCATACCATGCTGTGGAGAGGGATAGCTCAGTGGTTTGAGCATTGGCCTGCTAAGCCCAGGGTTGTGAGTTCAATCCTTGAGGGGGCCACTTAGGGATCTGGGGCAAAATCAGTACTTGGTCCTGCTAATAAAGGCAGGGGGCTGGACTTGATGACCTTTCAGGGTCCCTTCCAGTTCTAATGAGATAGGTAGTTCTCCATATATATTATTTTTTAAAGATAAATTCAGGAGAAAGTGGAGAGCACGCACATGGGAGCAATCTCTAAATCAAAAAGCCCATGGGCATCTCCTACTGTGATGGTACTTAAAAGGAATAAACCCCTGAGATTTTGCATGGATTTTAGAAGGGTAAATGACATCACCCAACCTAATCCTTACCCTACACCCCAGATAGAGGACCTTCTGGATCTACTGGGCAGTGCAAAATTCATAAATACTCTGGATTTGACTCATGGATACTGGCAAATTCCCTTAGATGCTGATGTCCAGGAAAAGTCAGCTTTCATAGTGGAATGTGGCCTGAATTTAAGATTATGCCTTTTGGATTAATTAAGCCTCTGAAAGGTAGCCCCCACATTTTCAATGAGGTGCTGCAGGGTTTACACACCTCTATCAAGGCCTATGTAGACAACTTTGCTGTTTTTAGTGACTCCGAAAAACCTAGATTACCTGAACCTTGTGGGAATCGTATTGCAGGGGCCTAGAGAAGCCAGCCTCACAATCAAGGTGTTAAAATGCAAGATGGGGGCCACAGAAGTATCTTAGCTAGGACACAGGGTGGGCAGTAGGTTTGTTCTCCCTGACCCTTTAAAAGTAGAAGCCATTCAGAATTGGCCTGTCCCACAAACCGAGAAGCGGGTCCAATCCTTTATCAGTCTTGCCAATTAACACCAGGGGATTGTAAAGGAGTTCAGTGACATTGTGGCCTCTATAAACAGACCTTATGAAAAAGGGGAAGCCAGACCAGGTGAATATGGACTGGTGCCCAAGAGAAAAAGCCTCTTTCTGTCCTTGAAGCCTGTCTAAAGAGTTAGTTTTAGTCAGCTCTGATTTCTGCAAATCCTGTGTGCTGTGCACTGATGCTTCTAACACTGGGTTAGGTGCAGTGCTAACACAGATGAGGGTGTGGGACAAGCAGCACTCTATTGCCTTTTAAGTGAAAAAGTGACCTCCACTGAACAGAACTATGCTGACACAGAGAAGGAATGTTATGCCATTGTTTGGACTATTACGCAACTTAAACCTCATCTGTATAACAGAAAATTTAAATGCTATCGGCCCACTCCCCGCTAACATAGCTGTGCGAAGCCAGAGGGACCAATTCAAAACTATTACACTAGAGCCTAGGTCTGCAGGAGTAGGACATGGAAACAGTCCATATCAAGGTAAAAAAAATATAAAATGCAGTGGTAGATGCCTTGTCAGGAGTAGGGAGACCCTGAGGCATATTCAGGAGCACCAGTGACATCCCTTTTTACACCATTTTTGCATTGGGGGTGTGATGCCAGAGGTCCCCATGCTTCAACTGAATACTGACAAATGCATAGCTGAAATCAGTCTGGCTCACCCGTGTGTTATTGTTAAAATAGGTATTAGAATTATATATTGACTTTATGGAATGCCTGTAAGTTGCTGCATGCATTAATCTCACTTATAACATCTGTATCCCATAGTAGAAGGTAAAATTTGAGTGTTTGCATTGTAAGACACGCCATGTAAATCACAGGACAGGAGAGAGACATTAACTAGCATCAGGTGCTGATCTCCAAAAGAAGGTGTCACATCCTGGCCAACAAGGAAAGGCCCATCAACACCAGACAGATGAGAGTGGAACACTAAAAAGAGGACTAAAGACTGTTGTTTACTCTTCCTACCCCCATGAAGAAGAGTCTTGCAAATTAATTCCTCCCATAAGCTGAGTTTTTAGCTCACAGCGGAAGGGGGGTGGCGGGGAGAGAGAGAGAATAACAAGGAGGAACTGTACCTTTATGCTGCTTTGACTACAAGGAACAAGGATTACTAGGCATAAGCAAAAGATCCCCAGCATTTAGCCTGAGTTAGCCCTAAAGGATATATAGAGCTTGCTTGTTATAGAAGCTTCTATTACGTTTTGAAATTTAAGACTGGAGCTCTTCTTCAGCTTAACCTATTGTTATTCAATAACAGAATTTGATCCTTTATTGGTAATGCTATTTAAATAAAGTGAGGGCTTTGAAGGGCCACAGGATTAGAGCAGTTCACATGCATATTCCTCTTTCTGGTTTAATTTTTTTTTTAATCATTTAAAATGTGAGCCATTGCATTATGTTAAAAGTAGATGGATGCTTTAGGGGTTAACTACTGAGGCCATGTCTACACTAGCGAGCTTACAGCAACAAATGCAGCTGTAAGATGACTCGTGTAGCAACTCCACACTGAGGGGAGAAAGGTCTCCCATTGACATAATAAAATTACCTCAATGAGCAGCGGTAACTATGTCAGCAGGAGACGCTCTCCCATTGCCATACTGCTGTGCACGCGAACACTTACGCGGACGAAACTTATATCGCTCAGGGGTGTTTTTTTCACACCCAAGTGACAAATTTTGCTGACATAAATGGTAGTGTAAACCTGGCTTTAGGCCCCAAACCTGCAGATATTTAAATGGATGAGTATCTTAGTGGGACTGCTTACATACACAGGTACTCAGAGTGGAGCAGTTTGCGAACCTGGGGAAAAGAACATGCCTGAGAAGAGCTGGAAGCTTGCCCCTTGGGTTAAAAGGGTGACCTCTGGTGGACAAACATATCCTCAGGTTTCAGAATTGCTCACTGTTGACGTTTTGTTTACCTATAGTTAATATTTTTATTATAATGTTTCCTCAAATGTTTCCATTACAAACCAACAATATAAACTGTCAGTTCAACAAATAAAATAATAAACACCAGTAATAATTATATCATTAAAATGATTAGAGTGGATATTTATAGCATATCATTTTCATATGAACAAGTCCTTTGTACGTGTCTTAACAACCATACTAAATACAGATGACTTTGAGCAAAACAGTAGTCTACTCCATCCAGTATAAGGGGAATAAATTAGATACTTAGCTCAATGCTGCGTTTTATGTGGAAACACAAAAGAGAAAAAAAATCACAGCTTGAAGAAAAAGAGAGAGAGACACAATTGCTGGAAAATGACTCACTACCCACAAGGCAAGAGCTGAAATTATACAGATTTTTATAATCCTGTAGAGTTGAAATGCAAGACCCAATACTTGGTGGCTGTTAAGCCGTCTTTAAGAAGGAATACAAGATTTCACACAAGTGGAAGTGGTAAATCCTGTGCAAAGCTAATTAAGACAATGAAGTTTTGCAGTCAATGTCAACAGACCCTTCTCACATCCCCATCAGGAGTTCAGTCCCTCCCCCATACTCCGGACAATTTTTTTTTTTAAGTCACAAGGTCATTAAATACAGCGACTGGCAGCTGCTTGCTTTCACACTCACGCTCTTGCTGCATTTGTTTATAAAGCAATACAAAGCCCCCCCCCGGCCATGGGAAAGTGTGAGCGCCTATCCCCGAAGGCTGGAAAACCCAAGGCAGGAAACAAGGGAGAAAAGTTTTCCAACAACCTCCCCTGGTAACTGCCCGCTTCCTTCTCTCCCCGGGCGCTGCTGCAAACACCCCCTCACTCCCTCTCCAACATCCCTCCCACGGACCCCAGGTCTCTCACCTCGGCCAAATCGCTGCGAGCTCCCCGGGGGAAGGGCTGGGGCAGGGTCTTCTTCTGAGCGCTCCCTGCCTCGCAGGGGGAGGGGAGAACGGGGATGATGATGCTGCGCTGCTCCGCTCCGCTCCTCCCGGACCTGTTGCAGCAGCAGCAGCAGCAGCAGCAGCAGCAGCACGGAGCCCGGGCGCTCCCCCCACCCCTGCCTCCAGCTGCTGCAGCCTGCGCGCACGTCGGGCAGCGGGAGGGAGGCGGCCGGGCGCTGGAACGCGCAGGGAGGCGCGCGCGCGCGCCACAAGGGAGGTAGGAGAGGGGGAGGGCGGTGGGGAGAGCCCAAGCCCCGCCCCCTTCGCTCGGGGCACGCCCCCTTGAGCCGAGCGCGCGCAGGAATCCTCCCCCCGATCGTGTCCGGGAACGCCCGATGCGCCGCGGCTGCAGCCAGCTGAGCAGCTGCTGGGGGTGCCCAGGCCTGCGGTCCCTGCCAGGCCAGCGGGAGCTGTGTCCCCGCCCCTGCTGCCGAGCAGTGACCCAGGGCAGGCGCCTGAGAGCGAGGGAGGCACAATTAAATGGGGGGGTTCCCCGGGTGCTGCATGGTCCAGCCCGTGGGGGCGCTGGGGCATGGCATGGCCCAGCCGGTAGGATGTGGAGGATGGTGCTTGGTCCTTGGAGGGCGGGGGGGAGGAGGTTACATGGCCAGGCCATGAGGGTGCTGTGTAGCCTTTGGGACACATGGTTGCTGGGGATGGATCAGAATCTTTGCAAGCCCAGGGCACGTTCCTCACCCTTCCCTGAGTCAGCCCAAGAGTTGTTGCCACCAGGGTGACCTGCATGCCCAGTTACAGGTGGGGCTTGAGCCTCATCTTGGAAGTCATAGGCATGGGAACTAGGGGTGCCAGCTGCCAGCCCCCTGCGCCTGGGGCTTTGCTCCTGGCCTCAGCTGAGGGTGGTGGTGGTGGAAAGCAGGGATTTGGAGCAGTCAACTTTTTTAATTGCTCCGCTCCAGCTCTGGGCATAAAACCTACTGATCTGCACTCCAGCTCCGGGCTCCGCTCCAAAGCCCTGGTGGTAAGGCGGCTGGCTTGCTTCCAGCATCCCCACTATTAAAAATGTTCCAGTGCCACAGTTTGAAGTGCAGTCAGTCACCTGGCCTCAGCATATTATTATTCGGATTACAGGAGCGCCTCGGAGCCCCAGTTATGGATTTGGGCCCCATTGTGCTAGGCACTATATAAACACAGAACAAAAATATGGTCCCTGCCCCAGAGAGCTTACTCCAGGAGGAAGACTGTGGTTGACAATATCACTCTTCTGGCACAGTTGAACTCTCTACAGTCAGAGTAAAGCTCATCTGTTCAGGAGACACTAGCCAAAAGGGCTAATTCAACCCTCGGATACATGAGCAGGGAAATCTCGAGTAGGAGTAGAGTGTTTATTTTACCTCTGTATTGGGCCCTGGTGCCACCACAGTTGGAACGTTATGTCCGATTCTGGTGTCCACAATTCAAGAAGGATGTTGATAATTCAAAGAAGAGCCATGAGAATGACTATTGGAAAACATGCCTTATAGTGATAGACCCAAGAAGCTCAATCTACATATCTTAACAAAGAGAAGGTTAAGGGATAACTTGAACAGTCTACAAGTACCAATACAAGGAACAAATATTTGATAATGGGCTCTTGAACCTAGCAGAGAAAGTTATAACAAGATTCAATTACTCAAAGTTGAAGCTAGACAAATTCAAATTGGAAATAAGGTGTAAATTTTTAACAGGGACAGTAATTAACCATTGGAACCATTTAGCAAAGGTTGTGGTAAATTCTCCATCACTGGCAATTTTTGAATCAAGATTATATTCCGCCCCCCTCTACAGATATACTCTAGTTCAAAAGAATTGTTTTGGGGGAGTTCTCTGGCTTGTGTTTTACCGGAGGTCAGACTATCACAATGGTCCTTTCGGGCCTTGAAATCTATGAATCTATTCAAAGCTGGAATGAAAGAGTTTTAGCTCCCTTTCACTGTTTTTCTTTTAGAGACAGTATCACCGACATCATTTTCAATGTCCATAATATAAAATAGTTTTGTATTAGACTGGCAGATTGCCACTACAATAGTGTCAAATATTCATAATGACATACGAAGATATTTTACATTAATGTGTTTTCCCCCACTCCCCATTTGTTTCAGATATTTTGCATGATTATTTTTAGGAAAATGGGTCAAACTCAATTGGATGTGAAATTTTTTTCCATGTTCTCAATATGAAAATACAGATTTATTGCTCATTGTGGGTCTGTCAGATTCATGTATATACCTCTGTGAAATTCATGGGGCAAAATGTGAAATCTGAATAGTTCTGTTGACACCTATTTCAGTATTTCTAGCCTCATTCTAATTTTACATTAGAATTTGCTGAACATTTAAGTAGGCTCCAAAATCACTTTGTCACCCATAAAACCATCATTTTGCAACACAGCCCTGGAAAATAATTCATGCTACAAAAATGCTTCAGATACCATGTGATGATATTTTACACATCATTGTATTGCCTCTCAGCACAGTACCCCAGATCCTCCAAGGTATTTTGGCTCTAACTTTGCTTTCATGTTATGCCATCCTTACAGCCAGCCACACACAGTTATCTCATGGGGAAGGGGCTTCCATGGGATCAGATGGCGAGAGCTTATGATGCTTTAATTCTCATCTCCACGCTAAATAGCTTTGAGGTTCTACAGCTTTCACCCTTACCATGCTATGCAAAAGATGGGGTGATGGATACATCTCTTTGTGTACATTTAGTCCTGTAAATTGGATTTCAAATCTTTCTCCTTAGGTAGCAAGACTCAGCACATCTGTGATGCTGTCGACAGTGTCATGTCTGATGAATAATTTTACATTATGTGAAGTATGAATTATTAATTAAATCCACCTGTTAAGTCCATAGGTTGAAACTCACACAGGTATAGAGGACCCATGCAAGGCCCTCAGCACTACTGGAATCTCACATTGCCCCTCTGTGATTGCCTTCCTGCAAAGTGATGCCTCTGACCCCCAGCATGCCATAAAGGGGAGTTCCAGGAGGGCCTGAAATAGGCTGGCACAGAACGGGAGACTGTGGAAGGGGCTATGCTGCATGAATGCATGCTGCCACCCAAAAAATTTAGGGAACACACATATGCCTTTAGGGCCTGATCCAAAACACATTGAAGTCAATAGATAGATTCCTATTGATCTTTGTAGGCTTTGGGTCAAACCCTTACTGTAGCCCCATGCCCCATCCGCAGGTTGAGGAGGATGCGTTGTGCATCTCCACCAATCTCCACAAAAGAATGAGGCTGAATGTCTCCCCAAGGAATAACTTAACACAGTGGAAGCAAATGGAGGGATTCCAGTCATCACAAAAAGAGGCAAAAACTCCAAGTAGTTTGCTATTGTCAGTTCTCCAAGGAACCTGCCGCCTGCATGCCACACAGGTACACGGAGGGGTGGATTAACTTAAATGTTGAGTTAGGAATGCTTCGCTCTTTGCCGGAGAAGGCCTGAAGTGAGGAACACAAAAAAGACACAGGAAAGGAAAGAAGACTAGAAACAAAGGAGATGAGACACTACAGTTAATGACAGTTAAAATAACACACAGCTTCAATTTTTATGTTAACGGATGGTCTGTTTTTTGATTGTGGCTAAAGAACGTCACTGATTTGGCAATTCGTTTTCCCAAAAAAGTATGTGAAGAGGGAGATGTGGAGACTGATTTATTGCCCTGTGGGGGTGCAACCAGTACACCTCTTCCCCGATATAACATAAATTTGGATATAACACGGTAAAGCAGCGCTCCGGGGGGGGGCGGGGCTGTGCACTCTGGCAGATCAAAGCAACTTCGATATAACTGGTCTCACCTATAATGTGGTAAGATTTTTTTGGCTCCTGAGGACAATGTTATATAGGGGTAGAGGTGTACTTGAATTATAGGTCCCTAACACAAGCCTCATTCCTGGTGGTGTTGAAATCATTGGGAGGTTAGCTACTGGCTTTGCTAAGAGCAGGTCCAAGTTCTATGTGGAACAATTTCATAAAGTAAGAATGTTTGAAAGGTTTCATAATGTATTTCTCTGGACATACCTGGCAAAGGGATGGGGGTGAATAAAGTGTATTTGCAGAAATGTGAGAGGAGGCCACCTGGTGCTCAGGGACATCTTCTGTAATCTTATCACAAACCCAGAATAAACTAACCTTGGTGAAAAGAGTATTAAGCTTGTGTTTTCCAAAGAGACAGTGAGTGTGTCTAGGTGAGACGGTGTTACTTGTCTGCCTCTGAAAGAGCACTATAAACCCTATGTTCATAAGAAATATGTTTTAATCAACAGTGTTGAGAACATGTTGCAAATGTAAAGAGAGAGCTTGGAATAGGGTAAGATAAAAACTTGGAGTTAGTCAAGCCAGAAAATAATCTAAGAGCTACATGACAGAGCTTCCAGTCTCTCTCTAGCTGGTTTACAGCAGAAAACAGCCAGTCACCAATGAATCAACTGTGTCAATGTGAGGTTGTATATATGAAGATGTGGATACCTTTTTGTAACAAAAGAAAGCTACCTTGAATTCAGAAAAAATACTGGATGGATACTGAATTTCTGAAGACTCCAGTAGCAGCCTGTAGGACTCTCAGTGTTAAAAGTAGAATGTAGTATGTCTTATCTACAGACTCCAGAATATTGTCTTGAATTATTTGTGAAAGAACATTAGTTAAGTGTGTTGTAAGGTGTTTTAAGGTAGTAATATCAGGCTTGCAATAACATTTCTGGGAAGTCTAAGACTATTTAGCCTGAATTTCAAGAGACTGTTTTTGCCCTTACAAGCTGAACCTTGAGGAATAGTCATTTTCACCAGATTTATGCAGAGCTCTGGGATTTGTTTTCCCTCAACTTGTGCTTAATTTTAAGTCAATTGAAGTCAGTTGGATGTGCTTAAATGCACTGCTGAACAGGGATCAGAATTAGGAAGCTATAAAAGGGCCTTCTCCCAGATCTGATAGTTTTGTACCTAGACTCTCTGTTTAGATACTTGGCTTTTCGGCAGCATACACACTAGTGACAAGTGTGCTCTTTAATTGCTAGTAATATGTCCCTTCATTATGTAGCTACCTAGGCTATAAGAAGGAGGCAATATTTCAGGGAGTTATTACCTAGCTTCAGGAATAATGTGTGCATTTACAAATTAGCACTACAAATACTACACTAGAGACTTAAGCATCCAAGTATCATGTAAATAAACACTTGCAAATTAATCTGGAAGTTCTCGGACACAAATGGGGAAAATATTATGTAACGTTATCAAAGGTAAGGCAGACATGATTTTTTTTAATCCCCACTCTAAAACAATATAGCTGCATGAGAGCTGTAAAAATTTCCCATTATTTCAGATCACTGTATCCAAAAGTGAATGAAAATATTTTTATTTTGGAGTATGTTTTGCTTTTATATTGCAGACCTCCTTGAAAAAACAACAACAAAAAATATATACTGGCACGATCAATTGAGATGTCTGTGCACGTACACACACCCCGTGTGCCACATCCTGAAAATGAATCTGCTCAGGTCTATCCCTGTATCTGCATGGATTCAGTTTCCACACTTTTTCTGTTATCTCACATGGCCTTTTGTAAAACCTCTCAATTTTCAGTACAGGACAAGCCAGTTCTTAATTGTTTTCATAAAACAACTTCATGATAGGAGAAATCCACCTTTGGTCATGTGCCCCCCCCACAAAACCCTGCTCAGTTCTTCAATGTCACCTTCATCAGGAGAAACAATAGACTTGTGCCTTTTATACATCATTAAAAAGGCTTGAAGTGTTATAATTTAAAAAACAAAAGGGGTGGGTTTTGCTTACTTGATATAGCCTTAAAAATCAGAAATAGGGCCTGATTATGGCATGGGGCACTATAAGCGAGTGCTCAGGGTCCCAGCTTTTGGACTCCTGTGATTATATCAAAATGTCATTTCTCCTGTTAAAAACAAAAAGTTGCTAGCCATCTTGGCTGTGGAAAAATACTTGAAAGCGTGACCTGAGTGTAATCCATGCAATGATGTCCGCCCAAGTCTGCAGACACCTAAAACAATAGCTCTAAACTGCCTTATGCTCCTCACAGGCATGTAAAGTGCAAGACACAATGTTCAGGGGAGATGAGAAGTCTGCCATCTCCACAGCTGAGGATTCTGTGTGTGGTGGGAGGAGAGTGCAGCAGGCCCGATGTCCACCTAAGCAGATACATTCACTGTTGGGGTGAGTACTGGGGATCCCACTGCTGTCCCTAGGGGAAAAGGGATCCAGCCTACTGCCTTTGATGCTCATGAGGGGAAGGAAGCCCCGTTGCCACTTTTGGCGAGGAGGAGGATGCCTCAAGTCACTGCCTCTCTGGGCAGGAGAGTCGGGTTGCCACTGTCAACCCAAGTAGGGTTGGAGCTATGAAGCTGGTGTGACACCACCAGAGGCCCTGTATTGTGGCATGCCTACAGCCCCAAAATGCCTTAATCTAGCCCTGCCTGGAAGGCTAGTTGGCAGTTACAAACGCTCAAGTTTATCATGCGTATCATGATAGTTGGAGTTTTTCCTAGCGCTCAGACTACTGGAATAATCAGGTTAGTCCCTGATAAACTCAGCTTCCTTTCTAAATAAGTTTCTAGCCCTCCTGGCTATGAAGAAAAAGATTAAAAATGTGAACCCCAAACCCTCTGACACCAGAAGACAAATAAAAAGAACCAAGATTTATTATTTCTTTAATCTCATGATTTTCAAGGAAGTCTTATGATTTTGAGCAGATGGGAGCTCATGATTTTCAAATACTTGAGCTTGAATATATTGAAATTATGACAACAAAAGAGAGAAGAGAGATAAAGCCGAATAACTGAGTGGGGAAGGGATTTTTACTCAGACTACATAAAGCTGCATTTTTTTTCCTCAAGCATGTTAATTCAAATGCCTGATTAACACTTGGCAGAAATAATATGTTTGTTATTACTATAACACCCCTCTCCCTTCAGTTAAGAGGAGAGCTCACAATACGCATCTCATGAAACCCCCAAGAAGTCCTCCAGCAAAACCAGATAAGAACAGACTTGACACTCCAGATAGTAAAAAAAACAACAACAAAAAACAAAAAACCCCTTTTAGACTGTCTTTATAAACATAGAGAAGCAAAAAAATGGTACCAACTCAATATTTTGCAAGCCACCTTTAATTCCCAACTTAAGTCTTGTATTAAATGTGTGGGTTGTTTTTTTTAAATAAACACATGGGAGGGAAAAACACCAGAAAATGCCCAGGTTCCTTTATAGGGACTTTTAACGGAGTTCATGTCTGTTCATTCTGTCTGCTGTACATTTCAGCCTACATCACTTTCCTGTTCATGTTCTCTGTGGTTCAGTTCTTGATTGCTCATGTACATAGCAGGATAAGTGTCTCTCTTTTTGGTGTGGTCACACACCATATGGGAAGATAGGATGCAAACAGTAAATGAAGTGGTAGTTGAATATAGACCCCCAGAGAGAGCCCTGTAAACATGGTGAGGGCTGGGGAAGACTTGGCCTTGAGGTGGATTTTTGATGTGGACTTTTATTACCCTTGAAGGGATGGAGTTTTGGTTTAACTGGAGGGCCAGCCAATGAGAGAGGGAGACTACCGACCAGAGGAGAAACTGAGGCACCGCCACATCATGACAGCAAGAAGCGGTTTCGTAGCCTGCTTCTTGTGGTCTCTGCTTTTCTAGTCTGACCTTCAAGTTCTTTCATTGAAGATATCCTGTTCAAGCATGATTTAGTGGCTATCTGTTCAAAGTCTACATTAATGTCTCTTTGGCTGGATGAGTGCTACAAAATTTTGAGGGCATACGAAGTTATATTGTGTTGCTATTTTTCTTTCGTTTCCCATCTTGTCTTCTGTTTTTATAGTTTTCTTTATACAGTGCCAGTTTCAAGAGTTGCAGATGGCAGTAGTATTCCTGCCAGTTTCAAGTGCAGAATTGCAGAATTGAATATGTGCATGCTCATCTGAGAAAAGTTAGGTGTCTTTCCCCATGAGGAATTTCATCCCTCCTTTCCAGCAAAGAAGCAGCACCACTTAGGAAAGCAATATTCCCTGTGCTGGAGAGACACTGACAACTAACAAATCCCTCTCCTATCTATCGCATAACTCAATGCTGGAATTAATCCTTATGCTGAACCTACTGTTCCTTTATGGTTGATAGCCTTTTACCACCAGTTATACGGGACAGTTAGGCATGGCACTTCACAGAAAAGGGCATTATAAATAGTAGCTAGAAGTGGAAAAGATCTATTGCTGCTATTGAGAAAGGATGGTCTTGTGTTAAAGAACTGGACTGGGACTCAGAAGATCTGGGTTTTGTTCCTAGCTGTCACACAGACTGTGTGTGTCTTTGGGCAAGTCACTCTCTCTTTGTGCCTCAATTCCCAATCTTCTGCTTGTATGTTCTAACTCTTTCTGCCACGCTTGGTCTGTCTCACCTATTTAGAATGTAAGCATCTGAGGTTAGGAGCTGTCTCTGATTATGAACTCAGAGCTGTGGGCCAATGATTTTGGCTAGGGTCTCTAGCTGCTAATGTAATGCAAATAATAAGCAGTATTTGTTCATCAAATCTATCCCACCTTTCCATCCTCATCATGCAGGATATAGTCCCCAGACAGAGGACATATCAGTAATTAAACTGGTACACCATTTTGTCTGAGTTTCCTTTTGTCCTTATAGTCTCTCAGGAGAAAAATATTTCTTTAGCAGAACTCGTTTCCTAGCAACACGGGAACTATTTTATTGGCAGCTATAAAACAGGTAGGAGTATATCACAGAGCTTGTAAATTGCTTGCATTAAATTGCTAGAAAATAAACTAATAATTTATTAACCATAATTTGTGCCCAATAGTTTCTTGGGGACTTTAAATACTAAATTCAGACTCATTTGAGTTGGAAACTAAAGACAAACTCATACCTAATTTTTTTGTCCACTAGCGCCCAAAGGTATTTTTGTACAACATTATTAAATATCGGTTTCCTCCTGTTTGTTTCACACTCACATACAGAGTGCTAAGGGATTACTGGGAGCACATACTTATTACAAAAAGATTTTACTTTGACCAAACTCATATTAAATATACACATTTTGGCCCCAAATTTTAAATCTCAGTTACAGTTGGGGAAGGGAGTGAGAAAGGATGGCTGTCCCCCAGATTCTGATGAACTGCTTTGTCTTTTAATTCCCACTGCTCTATCAGGGAAACTGTAAACTGTCCGTAAACTGGTGATCATGGGCTGTGCCTAGCACACAGGAATTGTCATATCAGTTCAGGCCAGTGGTTTGTCTAGTTCTGTCTCCAACATTGGCCAGTACCAGCTGCTTCTGAGGAAGGTCCAAGAAACCCTTGAGTAATCTTCCCCCAGGGAAAGCTTTTTCCTGACCCCCATTAATAAGGGGTTGGTTTATGCCCTGATGCACACTTTGCTACAGCAAATATTGAACCCAACTGACCTCGTCCGTGCCAGTAGGCCAACAGTCCGCAATACGAATTTGAGGGAAAAGGGGTGCTTGGTTAATATTCAAAGTCAAAGAGGGCAGCTTCTATAGCAGAGACATATCCTTGTTAACAAGAGTGAGGCCCATCTAACCATCTGTTATATTTGGACCTTCCATACCAAAAAAATATTGCTCACGTGGCAAAGAATTTGCACCTGCAGAGGCTGCACAGTGTGCTATAGAAATCCAGAATTATGGTTTGAAAACTAGGCACTGGTGAGCACTCATAAAAAAAAAATGAATTAGATGGCTATGCTAGTCCTTGAGGAGATTTATTTGTAAAGCTCAATCAGCAGTCATTCCTTCTGGAACCTCACCTTTACTACTTGCAATTATTTTGACATACTTGAGCTTTTTTTTAAAATCCATAAAAATAATCTTACCCACAATTTGCATGTATTTTTAGGGTGGTGTAACTGTTTGCAGAGAAATTATTAATGGCATCCTGATCATAGAATGCAGGAGTAACTACTTGTTGTAAAAGCTGAAGCAGCAGTTGTCTCCCGGAAGAGAAGAAAAAGGAAAACAAGAATTCCAGGACACCTGAAACTGTAGCCAGAGGTTCACTAGAGTTCAATACCCCCTTGCCTTTATGTCATGCTCACAAAGATCCTCACCAGAAGTGCTGCAAACTTTTTCTTTGGGTGAATGCTAGCGGGAAAGTCCCAAAAGACAGGTATGCTGTCATTTTCCAGGCTGTCCACCAAATGAAGGCTTAGCAGGATGGATAAATAAATACTTGTGTATGTTTTCAAAATATGTGTCCTGCGGTCTCCTAAGTGTTAACTAAACGTACAAGTTTGCTGATGTTGGTACTGAATAGTTCTCAGGGAGAGGTCATAGTTACCAGATTTAAAAGGAAAATGTGACCAGTCTGAGAAGTTGGAGCTCTGGGGCCAGCTGGAGAGTTGCATTGCAGCCTAGGGAATGCCAGAGTTTTTAATATCAATCCCTTGACTCATAAAGCCTAAATCTGAGTGTTAACTAAGAAGTCAGATCCCCTGGAGACCCCTGTCCCTTCCCAAACAACCTTCCCACCCCCACTTACTGGCTGTTGTCTTCTTAGGGAGAGGCCCAGCAACCAGCAATTGCCCCTCCCTGCAGGCAGAGTAGTCCTATCTCCTTTCTGGGCATCTTCAGAAGGATTCTCCTACTTTCTCTCTCCATTGAGGGATGGGGGATTGGCACATCACCCTCCTCTCTCTCTTGCAGGGGCATCTGGAGACTTATCTCTTGTTGGTCTCTGTCTTTGGAGGTGAAGGGGTGTGTGGTTTCCTGTCTTCCTTAGGGTCCCCTTGTTTGTCCCTATCCTGCAATAATCCCTGTGTGCTCCCTGCCCATTCTGCAAAGTCCCACCCCCACAAAAATGTATTCATCCTTCCACTCCCCCATTATTGCAGTGTATTTCATGCAATAACAAGCCCCTAAAAGGTCAGGGTCCTGAGCAGAGATGGTGCCCTGCAACCAAATTCCCTACCATAGCTGTTGTTCTCTTGCTTGAACAATCAACCTACTAAGGACCTTACCCACCCATAGGATGCATAAAAAATATAAAGAATATATATACAAAAAAAAGCTGGCAGGCAAAGCATCTCTCTCTCTCTCTCTCTCTCATCCAAGGACATTGGCCAGGACTCTTTTTTGGTATAAAGCCAGGACTGATTTAGGGAAACCAAGACTGCTGGCGACTCAGCAAAGAAGCAATCATTTACAGAATTTGCATTACTCAAGCCAGTGGGAAATTCAAGCTCTTTTTTTAATATCAGAAGCTGCCAAAACAGATCTCAGTTCTACACCCATCGGGTCAGAGCCTTAGCTGGTGTAAATTAGTGCAGTTTAAATAACATCAATTTAGATTATATCAATTTAGACTACCTGAGGCTCTGGCCCAGTTAGCTGAATGGGTGCAGTATCAAGTCCATAGAA
Source organism: Mauremys reevesii (assembly GCF_016161935.1). Taxonomy (NCBI): domain Eukaryota; kingdom Metazoa; phylum Chordata; order Testudines; family Geoemydidae; genus Mauremys; species Mauremys reevesii. The sequence continues at coordinate 20,757,836 of NC_052627.1, read as the reverse complement.
GGTAATATTCAGAATGAGATCACTGCATCATCATCTCAGTAAACATTGCTCCAATATTTATATTTGGTTGTGGGAATGATGTCTTAATTTCACTGGAATCACTGCTTATTTACACCGGTGTAAGTGAGAGGACAGGCAGGTGAACAGTATTTCTTCTTCTTGATTAGTCTCAGATCAGATGCCACAGTTTCCTCTGAGTCATTTTCCCCTGATGCATGGACAGGCTTCCCAAAACAGAACTGAGCTGCTTCAGCAAATGAGGGGAAAGAACCCTCATACAAAACACTAATCAAAGGTGTGCTGCCACCACGTACCTATGTCTGAGCTTTGAAAGGCAGAGTGCCACAATCATTTCTCAGTTTTGGATGTGCTCCAGAAAGCAAAAGCGACCACAAAACTCTGTCAGGGTCAGACTCAGTGCAGCTGTCAGGGGGTTATAACGGTAGCCAATGAGCATTCATCTTGGGCCTCCAGTGAGAAAAGAACCACAAAAGGGTGCTGGCACCCCCAGGCTTATGGGAGTTCCACTCCCAGAAATTGTGGGACAAGTTAGAGAGATCTGCCACTTCCTTCATCTTGGATTAAAGTCATGAAATCTTAGGGCTGGACATCAGGGACCAGGGATTTATTTAAGGTCAGTCACACACCATCAATAATCACCTTTGAAAGTGCTGGTTTAAAACGGTGTACAATATAACTTAATACAATATAAGGGAAGTGTTTCCATAATAACCCTAGCCCAGAGGCAATTAAATAAGCCACTCAAGGAATCTGACTGCACCTTTTGCACTTAGGTCCATACATGCAATTATTCTGTGCCCAAGGCTGTGATGATGACAGAAAATAAATGCAACGTGCTTGGTATATTTTATACGTGAAGGGACTCCGGTGGACACAAATCCCTCTCTAGAGCCTGGGAACACAGACAATTGAATGAGCCAGAGAAGAATCTGACCATTTCCTTTGCAACGAGAGCCAAATATGCAATTACTTTGTGAATTATATAAGAAAAAAAATTGTTAAAGTCTGCAGCCAGCCAACATATCTAACTTTTCTAAGAGCACATGGGCAGGCTCTTAGACTGTATAAAAAGCTTTTTTATACAATCTAAAATTCATTGATCCAGTTTTCTTCTTACCTCTCCCTACATACACTGCTGTATCTCCTTGAAAGATTTAAAATCCTACTGGCCTAAATTCTGCAAACCCTCCTGCTGATTATGGAATAGAAACAATCCCAGGCGACCAATCACAGCTAATCAAAACACTTCAGATTTTGAATAGAGATTACTGAATACTCTCTCAGTGAACTGTTCACAGTTAGCTCCTACAACTTAAAAAAACCCCACTGGCTAGATATGAATAATGAGGAAATATGAGGAGTTCACAATCCGCTCAGACATTCCATGAGCAGAAAAAGATGCTGAATTCATCAAGAAAATTATTTACTCTGCTGTAATAGTGAAAAACATTTATAGGGCCTTCTTTTTGTGACCACATCTGCATCTGCCATTTGCCTAATTGCTCACAAACTGCACAATTTGCTCACATAAATGCCCAAAAGTGTGGTAACTTCATGACCCAAAATTTGTATACACGAAAAGGAGGCCCTTTATAAATTTACAATAAAATATATGTGCCATTATTACCATAATGTTCAGTGACAGTAATAAACCTTTTAATCATATTTTTGCTTAATCCTAAACCTCATACCACTTCAATAGCTTTGTTGGAATATTGTTTTGGTTTGTTTAGTGATTAATAAGACTGCAGAAGAAAAATGGCTTCCTGCTTTCCTTTTTGGCCAAAAATGGAATCCCACAGAAATGAAAATCTTTGATGTAATGGAAAGTTTTTGCCATTTAAATCAACTGATAAAATATTCTGTTTTTCTTCTCTTGAATTTGCCCATATGAACTGTCAGGCTTCCTATCTTTTCTGTTAGAGATTAGTGTACAATTTCTTATTTCCTGTATTCAGTTGCTTTATTTTGTAACTCCTGTTGCACACTACTTCATCTTCCCTTGTATTTTCCTGCAGAATGGGAGCTGCGGGCAGCTGTGCCTGCGGACAGTCAATGTAAACGAACTGTCTCACGTGCCACCAGTGGATTACCCTGACAATAATTTTTTTGCGAGGATAGCTCAGTGGTTTGAGCATTGGCCTGCTAAACCCAGGGTTGTGAGTTCAATCCTTGAGGGGGCCACTTAGGGATATGGGGCAAAATCAGTACTTGGTCTTGCTAGTGAAGGCAGGGGGCTGGACTCAGTGACCTTTCAGGGTCCCTTCCAGTTCTATGAGATAGGTATCTCTCTCTCTCTATATATATAATTTTATTTAAACCAGTAGAATACTGTAAATGGGAATATGGTATGTGAGTATTTGCACCTATGTACTTAATTTAATGTGTAGTTGATAATGGAGAGACAAGGTGGGTGAGGTAATATCTTTTATTGGCCCAGCTTCTGTTTGTGAGAGAGACAAGCTTTCGAGCTATACAGAGCATCAAGCTCAGTACTGCCATTTAGCCCACCTAGACTAGAATTTAAAGTTGTGTTGTTAGAATGTTAGCTAACTTTCTAAATAACATGCTTGAAAAGTCTAGTGTAGACAGGGCAGTGTAGCCTTTAACATGTGCTAAGCTGGCTGAGTTAAAGCCTTGGCGCTCCCATAGGCTTTACGTGTCCAGCTTAGCATGTGGGAAAGGCAGCGTGCCTTTTCACGTGTGTTAACCGACATGTTCTAACAACACACCCATAGATCCCAGTCTAGACAAGGCCTTAGGACAGTGGTGAGCAACCTGCAGCCCACAGGCCACACGCAGCCCGTCAGGGTAATCCGCTGGTGGCTTGTTTACACTGACCATCCTCAGGTACAGCCGCTCGCAGCTCCCAGTGGCTGTGGTTCGCCATTCCCGGCCAATGGGAGCTGTGGGCGGCCGTGCCTATTGACAGGCAATGTAAACAAACGGTCTCGCGTCCCACCAGTGGATTACCGTGACGGGTCACAGGTCGCCCACCACTGCCTTATGGGCTACCTGAAGTATCTGGAGTGAATCCGTATGGGAATAAGCTATTCCTATATAAGGCACCTTTATACTGGTATAACTGCAGTCACACAGCAGGATTATACCATTTTAATTATCCCGGGATAGTTAATGTTGTACAATGTTTGTGTTTAGAGAACCCCCAAGTCTTTTTCTGTTAGTGTAAACTGCTGTAATCCAAAGTACCACTGGGTGGAAGTAGTGCTTGCTTTCCTGCACTAACAATGAAAATACCATCATGTGCATGACCTTTGGTAAACTCATTTTATTTTGAGAGAGGCTTCTGCCAGGCAGATTTCATCACACACTCTGCTTTCATCAAGGATTGATCTCTGGGAACAAAGCATTTCCAGAGCTGTGTGGCACTAGGAGGCTCTGCACATGGAGCGATTGAGGGCAGTCCTTGGCCCTCAAGACAAGAATTCTGTTTGCAAGCGCTCTGGCAACTGAGCTGAATGTAATTAGAGTTGATTCCCATCGGTATCCTTTGTAGTGAAATGCCAAAAGAAACATTCTATGTTCTTTGTTTTAAATCTGTCAATTAGGTATTGAGCTAAATTCTAGCACTGAGCTGAATGTTTTAAATTACCACTGGAACAGAGACAGTGAGGTGTCTGGCTATGAGAAAAGAGTGAGTGTAGGAGAAATATTTTCTTTAGCTGGTATGCCATTCACATTTTCCAGTGCCACTGTGGTAAATGGCTTCATGTTCCCTCCTGAGAATTAGCACTGGTCTAATAACCCATTCGGGGGTTCAAGTATTATATTTCACTACACTCCTGGTGTATGTAAAACTGCTTTATACTTGTCTGTGCTTACTTGAATTACTGTTGCATTGTTTGTTTACTCAGTTATGTTAAGTCCTTCTGGAGTTCTCATGGGATAATTTGGGCTGTGTTTTTCAAAATCAGCACCTACAGGACACACCCAAGTTAGGCTTCATCTGCAGTTGGAGCTGAGAGTGTGATTCCCAGCTTGATTAGCCATACTCATGCCTGCTCTCATCAAGCTGGTGCACTAAATATAGGAGTGTGGCAGCTGTAGCACGGGCAGTGGTGGCACAGGCTAGCCACCCGGATTATGTATCAACCGAGTCCAGGTGAGTTTGTATTTGGTGCAGCTAGCCAGTGCTCTGGTTCACTACTAGCCTTGCTACCATGGCTACACATCTGTTTTTAGCATGCTTACTGAATGCCAGCTAGTGCGAGTATGTCTACGTGAGCTGGGAATCACACCCCTAGCTCCGAATGTAGACGTAGCATTAGCCTGTAAACTCTTCAGGGAAGAGAGTGTCCCTTATTGTGTTTGTATACAGTGCTTAGCACAAACCCACTCCCTGATTTGATGGTCTTTAAGCACTACCACAATACAAATATTTAATAATGATGCATTTGTATAGCCGAGTATGCAAATGAGGGAATCACACACATCCAAATGGCCATTTTGTGCTTTTCAATGTCCATTTGGTTTGCCCATTTGCCTGTTGGCACGACCACACCCAGTTTGAAATTGCAACACTTATATGGTGCTGTACATTTCTGTGGGACATCCAGACACATTAGGTACATCCTTTTAGCTCCTGACAAACTGACAGTGCAGCTCTTGGTGTCACAAAGTTTGCAGTGAGTATGTGTGACGGGGGACCCTGGGGAGGCCACTGAGGTCACTCAATTAGGGTGTACTGCAAAGAATGAGGCAAACAATCCCCAACGCTGGTGGATATTCCAATACTTAGATTTACCAAACCAGCACAAAACAGCTTCTACAATACCTCACTGGTCACCCAGAAGCCAACAACATAGTTCCCTTAAAGTAACCCAGCCTCAGGCCTCCACCCAGACACCCAAGTCAAATATGATGAGGATTACTGGAAATCTTATTCATCATATAAAAAAGTTCTACCAATCCCAAAGGATCAGACACATTACCTCCCAGGTCAATGAATATTCTAGATCTTATCCAAATACACACTTATAGCCAATTCTTATTAATTAAACTAAAATGTATTGAAAAAGAGAGCATTGGTTAAAAGATCAGTATACATTCAGACACGAGTACAATTCTCAAGATTCAGATTCAGAGCAGAGATGGTGAGCTCTGTAGTTGCAAAAAGTTCTTTCATAATTAATCCATGGGTTATAGACCAATTTTCATATTCAAGCTTAAAACTGGGATCTCAGCCTTATGACTTAAGCTTCGCCTGCATGAAGCATCAAGCAGGTCTGAGATGACAGGATCAGGACCCAAGGTCTTTTATACAGTTTTCTAGCAGTTACTTGAGATAACGTCCTGGGTGAACAATAGGCTTTTGATGTAACCTTCTGTTTCCTAAACGTCACTGTAATTAGCTATACGGATTAATATAAGATAATTTATCCATTAAGTTTATCACAAACTTTAAAGAGACATTATTGCACCCAAGATTCCTCTAAATGGTAATATTCCCTTTTGATCTCCGAATCAATGGCTATAGTGACAGACAGGAACTGTCTGTTTATATGGCTAGCATCTAAGATATAAGTAAACACACACAATTAGTATCACCTCAAATTCTCTAACAACACAGGTTTGCACTTCAAAGTTCTAGCCTATCTAGCATGGACTGGCCCTAAATACCATTCAGATACTTTCTAACATGTCTCTAAAGGTTGCCTTTGGGTTAGTTAGCCTGCAAGCTGCTTAACACTTTCTTGCCATGTGTCACACTTTGTATAAGATCCGTTGCAATTATACAACAGTGGTAGCAACAATGATCTGCATCATTATATTTTAGTTAGACAGTGCCACAGTATGGAAGCCTCAAAGCTTGACAAGTAGCCAGTTTAGCAACTGTAGTAACTAAACAAGAAACTAAATATGAGAGTTCCAAAGCTGGCCATAAAACTATGTGTTTGCAAATCCTTATCCTACCTATATCTATCTAAACTAAAGATTTTATATAGCCACCCATCACCATAGTATATGAGCACCTGCTACGTAAAATCAATAGCAATTGCAAAATCCCTAATGGCCTTCATAGACCCTCTGGCACTTCTCCCCTCTTTGGGTCAGTTGCACCTGTACAGGCAAAACTATATCTAATGCTTGTTTGCATGCAGACATCAGATTTATGCAGGCTGGTTTTGAAAATTTTGCCTGTAGTATTTAATATATACGCGCTGCTCTGGGCTATTCCATTTTAAAACTCATTGACCTTTTTAAGTGTACAAGGGGATAGGCTGTGTTCCTGAGTCACAAGCAGGGCCAAGAAAAGCATTAGCAAAGAAAACCCAAGACTATGAATTTACTTGACACTTATTCTCCAAAGCTTCGAGAGCTTGACCACAGGGAGGCTGCTCCCATTCTCTCCCTCCCTTCTGGTTGCAGCATGGGGAGGTCCTTGACACAGCCATTCAAGCTGGTCTGTCAGTGACTGCCTCTCTCTAGCTATGAAAGCGTTGCCTGGTGACGCTCCACAAAGCCCATTATTACATCAGCAAAGGAGATGTCAGGGATCGGTGTGTGTGCTGGCATGTGGTTGCCTTAAGTTTCCCTAAGGCTTGGAGTGAAATGCATCCCCTAAAGTAAACCAAAGGAGGCTCCAGGATCAGGAACAACACTGCCTATGTGGTGCTCTATTTGTGGATGTGTGTGTGAGTAAGCAACAAACACAAAAATTCATTGCAAAGAGACAAAACAGGTAGCTGGTGTCACAGTGAAGAGGGATCCGTTAGCTGCATTAGCAGTTTACTCAGTGGGAAGTTTAAACGCAGTTGCAGCAGGGCCGTGCAGCCTTATTTTTATTAACTATTTACATCTTCTCTAAAAATCCTCACAGGAAGGCTGTGGGGTGTTGAAATGAGCAGGTTAAGGGGTCAGTGGCTTTGTGATCTACAGCTTTCTTGCATTCCCAAGCTTCAGCTGCAAGTTTACTCCTTAATTTGTACTCTATTTATTATTACTCCCGTAAGCCCTTAATACGGTCAAGTCAAAAGTTAATTTAAATAATTCTTGTGGGTCATTTTGTAGGAGTGAGGCTCAGGACTGAGACTAAGAGGGAGTTGGGTTGTTGGAAACACTTTTGATATTATCAACATCGGGAGGGGGTAATTAAAAAAATGAAAAATAAGTCAGTTTCAAGCCCTGCAAAATGAAATCAATGGACATTTAAAAATATTTCATGACATTTATTATTTTTGTTTTCATTTTTCAGCCGGCTCTGCTGACCTGTGAGAGGGCAGGGCAGTGAGTCCAGTCAAGGTAGAGGATCCTATAGCAACAGAAACACTCTCCAGTTGCTCTCAATGGAATGGTTTATACTTGTTCTTTTGTTTTCTTTAATATAAAATAAAAGTCATCTAGACCGAAAGGGCCTGATCCAAAGCTCACTGAAGCCAATCATCAAGTCCATGGGGCCGGATGCGCTGCATCCGAGGGTGCTAAAGGAGTTGGCAGATGTGATTGCAGAGCCATTGGCCATTATCTTGAAAACTCATGGCGATCGGGGGAGGTACCGGATGCCTGGAAAAAGGCTAATGTAGAGCCCATCTTTAAAAAAAGAGAAGGAGGAGGATCCACGGAACTACAGGCCAGTCAGCCTAACCTCAGTCCCTGGAAAAATCAAGGAGCAGGTCCTCAAGGCATCAATTCTGAAGCACTTAGAGGAGAGGAAAGTGATCAAGAACAGCCAGCATGGATTCATCAAGGGCAAGGCATGCCTGACTAACCTAATTGCCTTCTAGGATGAGGTAACTGGCTCTGTGGATGAGGGGAAAGCAGTGGACGTGTTATTTCTTGACTTTAGCAAAGCTTTTGGTATGGTCTCCCACAGTATTCTTGCCAGCAAGTTAAAGAAGTATGGGCTGGATGAATGGACTATAAGGTGGATAAAAAGCTGGCTAGATCACCGGGCTCAATGGGTAGTGATCAATGGCTCCATGTCTAGTTGGCAGCCGGTATCAAGCGGAGTGCCCCAAGGGTCAGTCCTGAGGCTGGTTTTGTTCAATACCTTCATTAATGATCTGGAGGATGGCGTGGACTGCACTTTCAGCAAGTTTGCAGATGAGACTAAACTGGGAGGAGTGGTAGATATGCTGGAGGTTAGGGATAGGATACAGAGGGACCTAGACAAATTAGAGGATTCGGCCAAAAGAAACCTGATGAGGTTCAACAAGGACAAGTGCAGAGTCTTGCACTTAGGAAGGAAGAATCCCATGCACTGCTACAGTCTAGGGACCGAATGGCTACGCAGCAATTCTGCAGAAAAGGACCTAGGGGTTACAGTGGATGAGAAGCTGGATATGAGTCAACAGTGTGCCCTACGGCATTTTGGGCTGTATAAGTAGGGGCAATGCCAGCAGATCGAGGGATGTGATCATTCCCCTCCATTTGGCATTGGAGTACTGTGTCCAGTTTTGGGCCCCACCCTACAAGAAGGATGTGGAAAAATTGGAAAGAGTCCAGCAGAGGTCAACAAAAATTATTAGAGTGCTGGAGCACATGAGTTATGAGGAGAGACTGAGGGAACTGGGATTGTTTAGTCTGCAGAAGAGAAGAATGAGGGGGGATTTGATAGCTGCTTTCAACTACCTGCAAGAGGGTTCCAGAGAGGATGGATCTAGACTGTTCTCAGTGGTACCACATGACAGAACAAGGAATAATGGTCTCAAGTTGCAGTGTGGGAGGTTTAGGTTGGATATTAGGAAACACTATTTCACTAGGAGGTGGTGAAGCACTGGAATGGGTTACCTAGGGAGGTGGTAGAATCTTCTTCCTTAGAGGTTTTTAAGGTCAGGCTTGACAAAGCCCTGGCTGGGATGATTTAGTTGGGGACTGGTTCTGCTTTGAGCAGGGGGTTGGACTAGATGACCTCCTGAGGTCCCTTCCAACCCTGATATTCTATGATTCAATAGAATGGACTCCCATTGACTTCAGTTGGCTTTGGATCAGGGCCAAATGGCAGGTTTTGCTTTATGTGCATGGAAATGGTAATAGTAAAATTGAAACAGGGGTTGGAGACTTTGTTCATTCTACTCTTTTTGATCTCTTCAAAATCAAATAATCCAAAAACTGCAGGCAAGACTGACAAATACAACTCTGTTAATTCCTGGAATAGGTTTTCCTTTTGTTTACATTTAATTCTTCCACTTAATGCACTGCCAGTAAATGCCCAGGTGGAATGGGGTTTCCTGGCTAACGATCTCTTATGTTACAGGTGAAGAGGGAGCAAAAGAGGATCGTGTGCGTCTGTTTCTGACATGTCTGTGTAAGTGAACTGAATCCACTGATCTACCATGGAATATGATTTTCACAGAAAGAGGACAGTAAAATCGGTCTTACAAGCAAGCTGTTATAAAGTGTAAGTGCTAGTTACTACATCCCACGATCAATACACACAACAGTGGTCACTATTTTTTATACAAATATAGATATATACAATATAACATAACATATATATATACACACACACACACACACAATATTCTTATTATATTGTTAATATTATTAAGAGATGGGGACTGGACAGTCCCTGCTCCAAAGATTTTAGTCTAAATAGACAAAGGGTGGGAGGGGATCTGAGGCACAGGGAGGGGAAATGCCTTGCCCATGGTCACACAGGCCATGTCTACACTGCAATAAAAGACCCGTGGCATGGCCACAGCTGGGGGAGGGTCTCAGAGCGCAGGCTCGAATGTCTACACTGCTATTTTTAAACCCGCAGCCTGAGCCAGCTGCAAGATTCAGTGTCGTGAGTTTTGTATCGGAGTGTAGCCCTGACAGAGCTAAGGGCTGGTTTACACTGGGGGAGGGGGGGTTGATGTAAGATACACAATTTCAGCTATGAGAATAGCGCAGCTGAAGTCGATGTATCTTATTTCGACTTACCTCCCTGTCCTCACAGTGCGGGATTGACGGCCGCGGCTCCCCCGTCGACTCTGCTTCCGCCTCTCACCCTGGTGGAGTTCTGGAGTCAATGGGGAGCGCGGTGGGGATCGATTTATCACGTCTAGATGAGATGCGATAAATTGATCCCCGATAGATTGATCTCTACCCGCCGATCCAGCGGGTAGCGTTGATGTACCCAAAGACTAGAACTTCGGTTACCTGACACCCAGTATAGTGTCCTGCCCACTAGACTATTCTGCCTCTTAACAGTTCTTCAGCCTTTTAAAAGTGGATTAAGTGCTTGTGAAAAGTACCAGATTGCTGGCACTGGGAAATAGAGTCCTCTGTCCACAGAACCAGGTGCTGAATGGATACTGGCTTCCTTAGCTCACACACACAGCCATGTGCACCATGCACTTTGTTTTGGACTTAAAAATTCAAGCCAAGTGGGAAGAAAGTATGTACTGGATTGTAACTTACTGCAGGTAAGGGGATATAAGAAATTCCAGCTTATATATTTTGTATTGATTGACAAAAAAATGTATAATGACATAAAACAAAAGGCACAAATATAAACACAAGAGAGCAGAGTTAAGGCTGAGCTTTGAACTTCAATCTTGCATTTCCTGATATGAGTGCCCGAGTTCTCAACCTTAACGTTTCATTATTAGCCCTTGTTTTTAGGGTTGCTCCCCTGTTACTCACAGTTAATTTTAGAGAGCGTCTTTCATACAAGGGAAGAAATGGGACAAATCACACAATGTAGATGCTTTTGCCTTTTACATGTTTTCATCGTTTCTCTTGCTAACAAATTATTTGCATGTATTAAGACGTCAACCTTCTCCTAACTGGCCCTGCAGCAAAATCCTAAGCAATGGCTGGAGTGAGCCTCCCTCACCTGCTCTTCTACTAGCCTGAAATAGGATAAGGATGGAAACTGCTGTAGCCACTTCCCTGCCTCTGCTCTGAAGCAGGGGGATCGGTGTGTGGATGAGTACACCTTCCCCAACTTACTCCTGACCTTAAAGGAAGGATGGTCCAGTGGTTAGGGTACTAGCCTGTGACTCAGGAGGATGCAGGTTTGTTTTCTGTCTTCCTACAGACTTCCTGTGCAGACCTGGGCCCCACATCCCCAAACTGCAGAATGGGGATAATAATATTTCCTCCTCATGGGATGTTGTGAGAATAAGTATATTAAAAAATGGTGGGGCAATCAGACACTACAGCAGGGGTCGGCAACCTTTCAGAAGTGGTGTGCCGAGTCTTCATTTATTCACTCTAATTTAAGGTTTCGCGTGCCGGTCATACATTTTAACGTTTTTAGAAGGTCTCTTTCTATAAGTCTATAATACATAACTAAACTCTTGTTGTATGTAAAGTAAATAAGATTTTTAAAAAGTTTAAGAAGCTTCATTTAAAATTAAATTAAAATGCAGAGCCCCCCGGACCGGTGACCAGGACCTGGGCAGTGTGAGTGCCACTGAAAATGAGCTTGCGTGCCGCCTTCGGCACCCGTGCCATAGGTTGCCTACCCCTGCACTACAGTAATGAAGAGCTTATAAGATAGACAGACATACCTGTCCCCCTAAGCCCTACAATGTGGGAACAATTAAAGAGCCCCCCTCCCCAGCGTATAGGTGAGCTGTTCTGCACATGAATGGCTCCAACCCCTGAATCCTGCCTCCTGTATCTGATGGAAACTTAGGCTGAATGTGAGGGTCCCCAGTGTCAACATGGGCTGTACTTTTCTTTTTGTGTTTAGGAACAAACCAACACACGCTGGTATCATCCGCCATCATATATTTTAATAGGTCCCTGCTAATAGGGCCAAAAAAAGCGTGGCTTTGGAGGGAAATTTTCCATCTTCTCACTGTTCAATGAAGGAATAAAACAGGGCTAAATGACTGTCAGGAATTCTATTTACCTGTCATAAATAATACGGACTAAATTACGTCTGACTTTCTCAGATTGTGTTTTTCTATTAATCATGGCATGAATGAGGGAAAAACTTGACTGAGAGCGTGACTGACTGATCACACTCGTTTTGAAGCCTTTCTTTCACATTTTTTTTAATTCTTCTAACCTTTTTCAATATGCTTATATTTTTATACAAGACTACAGACACTCCCTCTGGTGGCCAAAATAACACCTATCTACAGACAAACCTGGGTGTCATTTGAAATCGCTGGCCTTGCTATAGAAAATGTTCCACAGGTGACCTGAACACTCTGTGGATTTTATGTTTTCATTGCTGTACAAGCCACTCATTCATGACATTTTTGTTGTCACAGGGCAGATGCTGCCGAACTTGCTTTGCTGACAAGGCGTTTGTGCCAGGAAATGGGACAGACAAACCTGAATCTCCTTGAAGACATCCCTTTGTGTCACACTTTAACTCTGCGGCCAGCTGTCACTGTTGAAAGCAAGCTGATCCCATCAGTACAGAGTAAGTTTTCTGATCTGCTTTTTTTGCTTTTTTTTTTATTCAATGTGCTATTTGGAGTGGGAATTGAAATGGCAAAACCAGCTAAATTGCAAGTAACGTTCTTAGCTCCGCTTTTAAATTTAAAACAAGGGAGGCAAGTAGTCTGCACCCTGCTCAGAAAATCATGAAGAAAAAGCTACTTCACAAGACAGAGGATAAAATGTGAGTTCTAGCAGATGTTACCCCTTCCCCCACAACATTGTAGGGTTGTTTAATAATATACATTTTGTTTCATGAACAGTGTGACCCTTTTCCCTCAAAGTCAGCATATGTCTTAAAATCTTCATTGCACCTCTGTTCAACAGCAAGTTGTTTAGGAACCTGATTTTCACTTGGTCAAGCAGTTAACTTCTTTCAGGATTGAAAGGTTTTACATTTACCATTGCTATCTGTTTTCTGAAGTGCCTTCCAGTCTCCTTGATGTGGTGAATTTCAACAATAATGGTCTCTCAGACCCTTGCCACTGACTGCCTTTGCGGTCTTGAGCAAGGCACTTAACATCTGTAAAATGAGGATACTACTTACCTGCATGGTGGGGGCGGGGGCAGGGTCGGGGATTACTTAGTGTTTGTAAAGTACTTTGAAGATGAAAGTACTAAATAATAATACCACCTAGCTCTTATATAGTGCTTTTTATCAGTAGATCTCAAAGTGCTTTACAAAGGAGGTCAATAGCAGTCTCTCAATTTTATAGATGGGGAAACTGAGGCACAGGGATGGGGAGTGACTTGCCCAGGGTTATCCAGCAGGCCAGTGGGAGAGCCAGAAATAGAATTCAGGTCTTCTGAGTCTCAGACCAGTACACTATCCGAAATGCTAAGACACCAGAGGGAGGGGAAATAGAGGGACGGGGTAATACCCCAAGGATTTAAATTATTACATTAATTACATTTAAAAAGTTAATTAAATTAGAAAGGCTTGACTGACAACCATGTCAAGCTCATGCTCAGTCCAGCTAAGGGGAGTGGAGGCCAAATCTGAGCCATCTCAATTTTGTTAGTTAAATCTTCTAAAAATAGTGTTAGAAAAATGAGTGATGGAAAAAAATATCAAATTGAAACTGATCTCAGAAGGAGTGTTAGCTGTGTGGATATGGCTACCCCAAGTACATCCATACTTTTTAATAACCAGTCATTGCTCCTTCTTGTAATGAAAATCCTCAAAGAGAGCTGGTTAAAAATATCCAAATGGATAAAATAGCCAACAGTATGAATGGGCGTGGCATTCTATTTTACCTGAGAGAACCCAAAATTGGGGTTTATATTAAATACAGGTTGTGCCTTAAGGAGATTTCAGTACATTTTTCTCTCTCGCTCTTCATAGCATTGGAGGCTGAAAGGATGTTTGAATCCAAAAGATTGAATAAGATTGACCTTGAAAACAAGACTGCTCAGCAAACTGAGTCTGACCTGAAGGGCACGAGAATTGGTGCAAGAAGGCCAGTTCCACCCTTCTGATGGCCTCATGCCTGGCCCAGATCTTTGAAGCCCTGGCTCCAGTCTCACTCAGGCCTCTTACTCAGTTAGAACGTCTGCCAGTGCCAACAGTGCAAATCGTGGCCTCACTTTGCGCCATTGTAACAGATCATCGCCAGCAAACAACGACCTTCAGAAAAATTCTGCTGTGAGTAAGGACTTCAAGAACTGGCCCGTTACTGCCAGGAATCCTCATGACTCAACACTTACCTGCCTAGCAAGGATGGGCTGCCACAGCTCGGTTTGTAATACACAGAAAAGCTGGATGTAGGAGATGACTAGGTCATGAATAAATTCCATCCTTGTACCAGTCCCTTCACAATCATTTTACATTGTTTCTATTATAAAGCTCCCAGGATGAATATCCTAATGCATCACAAATGGGCTAAGTTCACGATCGACAGAAAAGAAACAAGTTTATGAATCAATCATTTAAAAGGGAATTAGATGCCTAAATACCTTCGAGGATCTGAGCCTTTGTACTTTTAGATATTTTTTCCAATTCTAGAAGAAATAATGAAGCTAACAGCCACGTTACCAGTATTTTCTTGAGATGTAAAATTAATTGTACATTTATTTTTTTAATGTTTGGTAACAAATCGGGTGGGCTGGGGTGGGGTAAGAAAAATATCTTGGAAAAACATTCAGAGCCCAAAACAAGGTTATAAAGTATCATATAGAACAGGGGTGGGCAAACTTTTTGGCCTGAGGGCCACATTGGGGTTCCGAAACTGTATGAAGGGCCGGCTAGGGAAGGCTGTGCCTCCCCAAACAGCTTGGCTCCCATCCCATATCCGCCCCCTCTCCCTTCCTGCCCCCTGACTGTCCCCCTCAGAATCCCTGATCCATCCAACCCCCCCTGCTCCTTGTCCCCTGACCTCCCCGGGACCCTGCCCCTTATCCAATTCCCCCTGCTCCCTGTCCCCTGACTGCCCTGACCCCTAGCCACACCCCCGCTCCCTGACAGGCTCGCAGGACTCCCATGCCTATCCAACCCCCCCATCCCCTGACCCCCCCCGAGAACCCCACCCCCATCTAGCCCCCCCGCTCCCTGTTCCCTGATTGTCCCCCAGTACCCCCTGCCCCTTATCCAATACCCCTGCTCCCCACCCCCTTAACATGCTGCTCAGGGCAGCAGGACTGGCAGCCACGCTGCCCAGCCAGAGCCAGCCACACTGCTATGCTGCCCGGCAGGAGCTCACAGCCCTGCTGCCCAGAGCACTGGCGGCATGGTGAGCTGAGGCTGCAGGGGGAGGGAGGCAGTAGGGGAGAGGCTGGGGGCTAGCCTCCCTGGCCGGGAGCTCAAGGGCCAGGCAGAACATTTCTGTGGGCTGGATGTGGCCTGCAGGCCATAGTTCGCCCACCTCTGATCTAGAAAATGAGATTGTATATGATGTGTTTGTAACTTAGAGTTTTAGAAAAGGATTCAATTCTCAAGAGTATGTTAATTTTGATTTGGAGAAAGGCCTTAAGTGTATCATTTTGGCCTGATTCAGGAAAGCAATTCTATTCAGCACGGTACTTAGCAGGTATGCAAGTGCTTTCCTGAATTGGAGGTTCTCTCTGAGGTTTGCAATAATTTGATGAAATCTTATTTTTTCACTGCTTAAAGGGACACTGCCAAGATAAAAAAAAAAAGACCAAATTCTGTTCTTAGTTAAATCAGTGTCGAATCAGAGTAACTCCATTGACTTAACATGACTGTAAAAGCAGCACTTTGCAATTGAAGTGATTTGTTCTTTGGGCCAAATTCTGCTGTCACATTAGTCTAAATCTAGAATAACTTCATTAGTTACTATGATTTGACATTGTTGAATTGAGGGAGAATTTGACTCAGGCAATGGGATCAGCTGAATAGCAAGGTGCCATTTTTAGAGCCCCCAATCCAAGTTTAATTTAAGACATGTGAGTTTCTGTGTGTCCTGTTTAAAAAAAATAAGCAAGCCCAAATGTTGGGTCTAACTTGAAAGTGACAGTGTAGTCAATTTGTAATCATACTCTCTCAGATATTGGGGTAATTATTAAACAGAACATCTCTCATGCTTCTTAGTTTTCCTCTCAAGATTTCACTAAGAAAGCCATCTAACCTCACTAAAATCAATAGGACTCAATCTATTGACTTCACTGAGGTTTGGATCAAGCCCTAAAGGCCTACTGTGGTCCCTAAATTCCATCTTCAGACATGCAGCAGCACCATATTGGTAGAGAGAGTAGGATGCTTTGTTCTTTTGATTTCGGTTTTTTATCCCCCTTCTGCCATGTGCTCTAAGCTGCAACCTCAGCTGATGGGAGGAGTCCCTTTGCATGAGCAATAAGAGTATTTAGTCCTTTTGTTGATGTTTTATTCATCCAGATGTAGGAAGTTTCCAGATCCAGCCCTATCCCATCTCCTTCAGGGCGGGGGCGTAACAGTTTCTGTAGGAGAGCTGCTCCTCACACTAATTACCCTCCTCTCCTATATGGCGAATAAACTGCGTGGCAAGCAGCCTTTTAAAGCTTTTTTAAAAGTAGGTTGCGCAACCAGGAGCCAATCACGCTCACTGGTGGGAAATTAAAAAAACACACAAAAACAAACAAACAAAAAAGCAGAAGCCCATTCCCCATGGGCAATCCCCAGAACAAGCAACAGGCCACTTAAAGAAATGAATAGGCAATTACGACACAAAGAAGTCTAATTAGGCTTGCTGGGTGCCACCCTGGCAGCCTTCACCTCAGTACCATCATTTCATTTCCTAACAAGCCCCAAATGCTGCATCCACTGGTTAAGTCAAAACAGTAACTAGCATTTTTGCTGACTCTATTCATTTGCTTTACATTAACTACACGGCCCATTGACAACTCCATTCCTGAAATATATGAAGTCTTCATTTTTTATTCCTTTCAGAATGGTATATTGTTCCACAATATGACCTAACCGTTCAATCTCTCTTCCCTTTCTCATGAGCTAGCCTGAATTGTTCCATCACACTTGTCGGCCTGGCTGCACATAAGTAATTTCTTAGTGAGCATAATTGGGAAGGTGAATGGAAGGCTAAGTTGCAAATAGGGGCTTGACAAACAGTATGCTGGAGTCAGGATGTCTGTGCTAGCTAAGATAAGCACCAACACCTTGATGCTAGGGACTAAGGACAAGATAAAACTGGAATGTAAAGATCAGGTTCCACGGAACAGCACGTGGACAGAGCATGCTGCACAGGGATTGGTTCCTGCACAGTAAGAAAGCCACTCCAAAAATATGTGGTGTAATATATAGCAAATACAATGTAATGTATATAAAGGAAGAGGGAGGCTGTGTAATTCTGAATGTGTGGTATGCCTGGGCCATACCCATCCCCTCTGCTTGAGTCTGATCAACTCAGTGTAGCTTTGCTGTGTGACAAATAAAGGACCCTGCATGATGAAATCCAGAGTCGAACTGAGTGTTTTGGATCCCAGAGAAGAGAACTGGATGGCGTGTTCTCCCAGAACTGGTGGACAAGGTGTTCTGGATAAGCCAAATGGAAAAGGTCTCAGAGGGAATCCCAACAACACTACACTGCAGCTTAAGCAATATATTTCCTCAGCTCTCATGGTTCACTGGATACTGGATATGCCACGTATGATTTCTGTAACAAGGATGATCGTTCTATTGATGAGACTAGAGAAAAAGCTCTAATTATTTTTAAGCTGGGCTGTTGCAATGTCAATTAAAATGCCCCGAGTCTCAGTTTTGGGATACAAGATCTCTGCAGGCTGATAATTTGGGAATGAAAGATTGCATATTCACAGGTCTCTGAGACCGGTTTTTACCTTGAAATGTGAGATGCAGTGCAACTGCTACTTAGTACACCTTATCAGCATAGGTTACAGAGTACTGTTCCATACTGAATATATGTTGTTTTCTTAAACCTGCAACAACTAAACACACACTAGCTTTGGGCAGGGGAAGAAATGGAAAGTAAGATAAAAGGTATATGTCCAATTGATTTGAAACATATGGTGCTCAGAAAGCTCAGTGAAGATTGCAGTGTAAGGACAGACAAACAGACATCTCGTGGACATAAACACACCTACGTACATTTTAAAATGTATTTTTATTTACACAGTGGAAATGCCTAATCAGCTATAAGTTTAGGCACCTGATAATTCAGCTTTTTTTTTTTGTAAAAGTATATAAATATATACATGAAACTCTTATGAAGTAAACATTATAAACTGTGATACTTACAGTAAACATTCACTACTCTTTTCTAGGCTAATAGGTGTAAAGTTTGTAAAGCTTAAATACTGATTTCAAGTATCCCCTGTAAAATTGCTCTACTATATCAAAATGCTGAAAAAGAGAGATCTGCTATAAACAAGCTTTTAAAATAGATGAATAAAATGTCCCTGTAAGAAAATCCACCAGGATAAAATACTGCCGTATTTTCCCACCCTCCTCCCACTGCAGCAGAAACAAATACTAAAAAATAGTTGCATACCCACAGAAGGCATTATTACAATTTTTAATTAAAACATTTTTACTTCAGTAATTTATCGGAGAATAAGGAAGCTGCAAAAATGCAACTTTATTAAATATTATTTTTCCTGGTACATAAAGAACCCCAAAACTATGGGATGGGGGAGTAGTGGTACTGCACTGTCTTGCCCTTTACCATGTACTATAAGTGGCATGAAGGACAGACTGCATAGAAGAGATGGTTGATAGAGAATGAAGATAAGGACTGGAATAATATTGGCAGAACGAACAAAATATGCAGGAGCCTCTGCCTCTGTTGCTTTTTTTTTTTTTTTAAAGCACTTCAGGCTCTGGTATTTTATTTGCCTCTCTTCTGTTCTTCAGCTTGCAGATGTTTCAGGACATAGAGGACAACTTGATAGCAGAAAATGTACTGATCCTGTGAGAGGAAGAATCAAACATGTTAAACAGAATGTTCACACTAGCTAAACAAAGTGCCTCTACCTGTACTTCACAGGTGGCGCAGTTCCTTATTTGAATACTAATTCATATAGTTTATTAACGAGAGAATATGACGAGTGAATGTTATGAGACAATGCTTAAAGAGAACAAGGGGGTCAAGAATGAGCTGCCCAGTTTTCAAATGTTCTCCATGTGGATTTGCCTCCTGGTTAATATTTAGTTTGATTCGTAATCCCACCATCACCACCACTACTTTGTCCTTATATAAGATCTGCCATCTGCAGACCTCAAAGCAGCTCACAAATGAGGAAAGGGAAGCACCAAGGAGTGAAGTGACTGGACCAAGGTAACACAGCAGGTCAGTGGCACAGCTAGGAATAGAGCCCAGGTCTGTGATACAACCTCCCAGTTTACAATGAGGATACCACAGAGTTTGGGTCTATTTTTGGGTAATTCTGTATTTTTTATTAAATAAAGCTGGAGAACTCCCTGATTCACTGCCTTCTCTAGGTTCAGGTTAGGAGGCTTTTTCAACCTTTTAGTCCTAAAAGTCATTCATCCAATTACCATAATGCTATGGATAACACCAGCAGATAAAATGCAATTGCTTTTTTAGCCTTTGTGCTATTACTTCCAGTTGGAATAAAGTAAGTGCTTCCAGAATGGAATAAGGGGTTTAATGCAAGAATTCTAGAATGAGACTGTCAGATCTTTTATACAGATTAACACAGTTCACTACATGTAAATTTGCACACACTATATGTTGTGTTGCATGCCCTTGTATTTGCATGTTGTGAAGCTTGTCCAAAATTACATTCATTGTTATGAATTCTGTCCCTATATTAGCATTTGATTTCACTCCAGCAACACTGAGGTTGAGTTTATGGGGTACAAAGTGAGTCATTCTACAATATTTCCTAATACAGACATCTAGCACAATCTATATGCTTATCACAATTTTTTGAGAGATCAGAAATTCAGTTAAAAATCTTTATTAAAGTACAACTTGGTAAACCAAGGTAGACATACCTCCGTCTGAACCATTCCATGTCTCTGTAGTCTCATTGTACGCACCAAATCAGAAATGTCAAACTGCCAAAAGCAAACAGACGGTGGCAGCAAGTGAGATGTTATAACAAAAAACAACAACAACAAAAAAAAACCCCACACACATACAGGAAAATACACCTGTGGCACAGCAGGGAAATTGCATTTTAGTCTAGTAGACAAACATTAGTCAAACGCCAGTAAATCCACCAAGCTATGGACATACAGTAGAGTATACGGAAAGCATATAGTATAGCCAGTACCAGTGCAATAAATATATGAGGTGTGAGTGCATCCTCTACTTTTCCTTTATCTTTCATTTTACCTGCTCGACACACCCTTATACTCCCCAGTCTTCATTCTACTAAAGCTCAGTCTGGAAGGGTGCTGCACACTCTGGCCCTAAACCAGCAAAGCACTTAAGCATGGGCTCAATTTTTAAGTATCTATACACTCCCTTTGGCTGCCATGGAACTATGAAAGTGCTCAAAATTAAGCATGTATGTACATGCTTTGCTGAATTGGGCCCTAATGTGCTGCCAATACACTTTATTTTATATCAAGATGATAGGAAAGTGATTGCTCCATGAACTGGTGGATGGGACGACTTTAAAACGAGGTTGCCAGTGCCCTTCTGTGGACAAGGAGTACATAATCTCTGTGAAACATGGCATGGCATCCTAAATCCTGTTACAAAAACTCTTTTACTACATCACTGACTTAGGTTCAGGCTTAGGAGCTGAAACAGTGACCTCTGTTGGTTTTGCTTTATTGAAGCCTCCTTTGTTTGGATGAAAGGTTGCTAACTACTGCATTCTACAGCTTCTGTATTTATCATAGCTTCCACAAAATGTCCATCCTGTTTATGAGAAAAGCATGGCATGTTTTCTGTTTTAAATATTTGCTTTAATTGAATTATGAATGTTACAGTGTAAAGTGTTCAAGTGTAAAATCAGGAAGTTTCTTAAAAACCAGAGTATTAGGTAATTTAATGTTGACTAAAGCACATTTTATAAAAACACCGATAAGAAGAAATGTGAGTTTTAATTCATTTATGATAAAGAATTACTACAGTCACTAAATAACTAGGCTTGGCAGAATTATATTTTTTTATAATTTTGATGGATAATACGAATGTTTATTTTTAAGCTTTTAAAATGTCTATCTATTTACACTTTCACAGTTGTGCAAAATTATGGGGTTAAGAATATTTGTCTATTTTTATTGATTGAAATTCACAGTCACAGGAAGTTACGTGGGGGTATCAGACAATAGTTATTTAATGACAACAGATTTTGAGATTCAAAAAAGCTTTATAACCACTAAAACAAATTGTCTGCATCACATGTGAAAATATACAAAGTAAATGTCCTTACACCACACTCAAAGTTCTCAAGCAGCATTTTTCTTACTTTGCCGATCTGTACATTTTGGTCTTATCCTTCTAAACCTATAAGAGTATATCTACACAGCGTTTTGGAGCCCGCGGGAGTGAGTCTCCCAGTCCCGGTCGACAAACTTGGGCTACAGGGGCTCACAAATAGCTGCACAGAGAGCACTTGGAAGTTGCGACTCAGGCTGGAGCTCAGGCTCTGAAACCTAGGAAGATCCAGTGCTTTTAGATTTTTTTTTTTGTCCTCAATATTTCTGGTTTTCACAGTTATTGCTGTTTTATACCATATACCTAATAAATCAGGTTAAGGTATAACCAGAGTCCTTGATTCAAAATAGTTGCACACTAGTAAAATAGCCAAATAGCTCCTAGGGCTCACAGTCCACTTAGTGAAAAGCACAGTTCAATCTATTCTGTGGGTACTCACATCAAGATCCTTGCTGATTAATCCTAGAACCACGTCGATACAAATAAGTGTCCCTGAACGTCCAATGCCTGCACTGCAGTGAGTGATGATAGGTCCCGATTTATGGATGTGCCTCATGTAGGAGATGAAAGTGAGCAGGTCGTTTGGTTGAGATGGTGTGTCATGGTCTGGCCAGGCAGTGAAATTCAGATGAGAAACACGCCGTAATTCACCAGTCTAAGGTTTTAAAAGAGACAGAACAAATACATACAGAAATGGCAAAGCAGACTGGCAGAACTTGTAGACTATTCTGTAGCCAAACATCCCACTGTAAAGGGAGACTTGCCAATTAACTGTGACCCAACATTTAGGTTTTGTGAACAGAACAGTTTTTACAATGGCTTACACGATTATAATTGTGAATTTGTTTGAATGTCAACCTTTCCCTGCCACGTGTGGAAAATAAGCCTGATGAGAGTGAATTAGAGCTCGAGAGCAAAAGGACATGGACTATGAATAACAGTGAAAGTGATCAGTTTAGTTTCATTGTCCTAGCTGCACTGCTAGCACAATGTCATTCATCGAGTAAATTGACCTACAAATGAATTTAATTGTAATAAATCTTTCTGTTTCTAAATCTCAGGCATTCTCAGTAATGCATATATGGGGCCATGTCCTGACCTTCTGTTACAGGGGCACATTAGCATTGTGAGGTGATGTGCTTGAGTAGTGCATAAATGCTACCTGCTGAAAAGGTCTCAAAAGCTAGCTTACGCAGAATTTTATTCCAGTGGTGGAAGAAGCTGCTCACTCAAATTCCTACATGGAGGAAGAGTGGCCCAATCATAATAGTCAAAAGAAATAAGGACAAAAAAGATTAAAAAAAAAGTAATCCTGTGGTTTTTCCAGGATGCAGACTGAAGGGATCCATGCCAAACAAACAAAAAAGGAACCTGCCCAATCCCCCCAGAAATCCACAGAGTGTGCAGAATGACTTGATTTCCTTACTTGTGTATCTTCTAGCTCCAGCACTCTAATGACAAAGCCTTTCAGCTGTTGCAGTCTTACAAGGGCCAGCCGGAGTCTGTCATTGACCATGATAGTTTTGCCAAGCACATCGGGCCAATAACGCTGGCATTTTATCTTTTCTCCTTCTACTTCCTGGGTCATCATGGCTATTACAGTACACTTTTGTTCCCAAGTCATTTGCCAGAAGTCTGCTACTGTAGTGGGGAGTGGTCCTTGACATGCAATGTAGACAAATTCTTCATTCCCCACTGGCATTCTTATGAAGCTGGCATTGATGTATCCAGCTTCAGTTCCTAGGGGCACTCTAGTGGTATCATCTGCAATCCCAAAATAGAAAACATATTTTAATTATATATGTTCATACTAGGACTGTCAAGTGATGAAAAAAAATTAATCGCGATTAATCGCGTGGTTAAAAATTTTTATCGTGATTAATCACACAAATAATCTCACTGTTAAACAATAATAGAATACCATTTATTTAAATATTTTTGGATGTTTTTCTACATTTTAAAATATATTGATTTCAATTACAACACAGAATACAAAGTGTACAGTGCTCACTTTATATTTATTTTTTATTACAAGTATTTGCACTGTAAAAAACAAAAAATAGTATTTTTCAATTCACCTAATAGAAGTACTGTAGTGCAATCTCTTTATCATGAAAGTTGAACTCAGAAATGTAGAATTATGTACAAAAAAATAACTGCATTCAATAATAAAACAGTGTAAAACTTTAGAACCTACAAGTCCACTCAGTCCTACTTCAGCCAATTGCTCAGACAAATAAGCTTGGTTACAATTTGCAGGAGATAATGCTGCTGACTTCTTGTTTACAATCTCACCTGAAAGTGAGAACAAGCGTTTGCATGACACTGTTGTAGCCGGCATCACAAGATATTTACGTGCCAGATGCGCTGAAGATTCATATGTCCCTTTATGCTTCAACCACCATTCCAGAATACATACGTCCATGCTAATGATGGGTTCTGCTCGATAACGATACAAAGCAGAGCAGACCGATGCATGTTCATTTTCATCATCTGAGTCAGATGCCCCCAGCAGAAGGTTGATTTTCTTTTTTGGTGGTTTGGGTTCTGTAGTTTCTGCACTGGAATGCTGCTCTTTTAAGACATCTGAAAGCATGCTCCACCCCTTGTCCCTCTCAGATTTTGGAAGGCACTTCAGATTTTTAAACCTTGAGTCGAGTGCTGTATCTATCCTTAGAAATCTCATATTGGTACCTTCTTTGCGTTTTGTCAAATCTGCTGTGAAAGTGTTCTCAAAATGAACATGTGCTAGGTCATCATCCGAGACTGCTATAACATGAAATATATGGCAGAATGCAGGTAAAACAGAGCAGGGGACATAAAATTTTCCCAAAAGGAGTTCTGTCACAAATTCAATTAACACACTTTTTAACGAGCATCATCAGCATGGAAGCATGTCCTCTGGAATGGTTGCCAAAGCATGAAGGGGCATACGAATGTTTAGCATATCTGGCATGTAAATACCTTGCAACCCCGGCTACAAAAGTGCCAGGCAGACGCCTGTTCTCATTTTCAGGTGACGTAAACAAGAAGCAGGCAGCATTATCTCCTGTAAATGTAAACTTGTTTGTCTTAGCAATTGGCTGAACAAGAAATAGGACTGAGTGGACTTGTAGGCTCTAAAGTTTCACATTGTTTTGTTCTTGAGTGCAGTTATGTAAAAAAAATAAATCTACATTGTAAGTTGCACTTTCACGAAAAAGAGATTGCACTACAGTACTTGTATGAGGTGAATTCAAAAATACTATTTCTTTTGTTTATCATTTTTACAGTGCAAATATTTGTAATAAAAATAATAATATAAAGTGAACACTGTACACTTTGTATTCTGTTGTAATAGAAATCAATATACTTGAAAATGTAGAAAAACATCCAAAAATATTTAATAAATGTAAATTGGTATTCTATTGTTATTAATGCGATTAATCATGATTAATTATTTTAATCACAGTTGATTTTTTGAGTTAATCGCATGAGTTAACTGCGATTAATCGACAGCCCTCATCCACAGGGCCGGCTCCAGACCCCAGCCCGCCAAGCGTGCGCTTGGGGCAGCATGCCGCGGGGGGCGCTCTGTCTGTCGCCGGGAGGGCGGCAGGCGGCTCCAGTGGACTTCCCGCAGGCGTGCCTGCAGATGCTCCACCGGAGACGCGGGACCAGCGGACCCTCCGCAGGCACGTCTGCGGGAGGTCCACCGGAGCCGCACGACCGGCGACCGCCAGAGCACCCCCCGTGGCGCGCCGCCCTGCTTGGGGCGGTGAAATTCCTAGAGCCGCCCCTGCTCGTCCATACACCCATAATTAAACCTAGGTCCTGTAAACACTTATGGAGTACTTTTCATCTCACAAAAACTTTTCATTTCACATCCAATCTTGACTTTAAAATGAATCCTCAAAATATCCTATTTGAAAAAAGTATTAACCCCACATCACATAAGGAAAAAGCGGCAGCGAGGTTAAGAATCTGACGATCAGAGGTGCAGAGCCCTCGCAGTTGCCACAGACAAGAACTGCAGTTTTGGGCTTTCAGCACTCCTAGAAATCAGGCTCTATGGGTACGTTTGCACTCCGAGCTGGGGGTGTGACTCCCAGCTCCAGGAAACACACTCACGCTAGCACTTATTGAGCAGATCACTACAATGAGACTGTAGCCGCAGCAGTGCAAGCAGCGAGATGGGCTAGCTTCCCCAAGTGCATGGCCATCAGCTTGCCCCTCTCGCTGGCACAGATATGTCTCCTCAAGCTGGGAATCACACCCCCAGCTCAAAGCGTAGACATACCCGTAGTGTCTTACCCACGGCTTCAGAGACTCTTTGTCGGAGCAGAAATTAGAACTCAAGACTTTCTGGCTCCCAGTCCTAGACTCAGACTTCATGCCTCATGCACATGTAACTAACGGAATATAAACATAATTCTTTTATAGTGAGATTGAGACAGTGTATTAATATTCATTATTATACCTTTGTCACTCCAGATTTACAATGGTATAACTAAGAGCACGGGCTGCCCTCCTAGGTATATGTCTATTGTGTGTGACAAACAGGATCAGCTGCATAAATAGAATTAATGTTTTACATGAGAGTGGAGGGAAAGGATGAGAGGCATAAAATAACAAGCAGGTGCACTCATATAATGATTTTCATCCACAGATCTCAAAGTGCTTTAAAAGGGTGGGCAAGCAGCATTATCTCTCTGTTACAGATAGGGACAACAGGTGCAAAGAGGTTTAATGGTTTGCCCAGTCACACAGTAACTCAACAGAACTGGGAATAGGAGTCAGGACTTACCAGTCTGATGTCAAATCCACCAGACCACACTGCCTTTCTGGTTAAATCAACATAAAAGTTTAATATCAGATTACTTAGGACTTACAGGGAAGTATATTTTTATATCTGTTCTTCCTCCTGTTCTCCTTAGTTTGTCCAACCAAACACTGATCCAAAGGCTTTAAGTCTTGAAGGTTCTATAAACAGATAGCGAGCTCATATTAATAACTGCTGGGATAAACAAAATGCCATCAATTTTTAACTGTTAAGTGATTAACAGTATCTATCAGAAACATACAGAAATGATGCATTATAGATTCATAGATTCCAAGGCAAAGGGACCACTGTGATCATCTAGTCTGACCTCCTGTATAATACAGGCCATAGAATTTCCCCCAAATAATTCCTTTTGAACTAGAGAATATCTTTTTTTTAAAAAACATCCAATCTTGACTTTAAAATTGCCAATGATGGAGAATCTACCTTGGCCCTTTGTAAACTGTTCTAATGGTTAATTAACCACACTATTAAAAATGTACACCTCATTTCTAGTATGAAAGTGTTTAGCTTCAACTTCCTGCCATTGGATCTTGTTATACCTTTCTCTGCTAAACTGAAGAACCCATTATCAAGTATTAGTTCCCCCTGTACTTACAATTCACAGTCACATCACATGGGAGTAAGACATTCAGCCTTGCAAAAAACAACAACAACAAAAAAAATCCAACTATCTTCTTGTAATTACTTTGTAATCTTGTTCTGGAAGTTTTAACATAGTTGGTAACATAACAACAACTTTAACAAGAGTAGAGATTCATGTTTTCATCGGGAGAGCTGGATTTTGCAGAGGTCATTACATGTTCCATGTCCTTTCAGCTTAAGTGCTGGTTTAAAAACTATTATTTATTATTAATTATTATTATTAATGGATTTGAAGAAACGGGCAAGTCTCAATCACATTTCTGGATCTAAAGCCAATATAGCTCAGTCTAGTTAATGTAGTTGAACTGAAACAGAGGGGAGGAAAAGTATCCTTTCCTCCCTTTTGCTTTAGCCATGCAGCATCAAGCCCTATGTTTCTACCTGCTTCACACTGCCCTAGTGAAGAGTATTTTCATTGCATGATTCATATTAAAAAGAGTTTTACAAAGGACTGAAAATAGCCTGTGTTTGTTTACCTCAATCTCTTTCGAAGGTACTCCTTGTTCCAGTAGTCCACGTAGCATTCGGATGACTGACTTCAGTTTGGCTCCAGTATATTTGCCTGAAGGAAGCACTCTGACAATTGGGAGCGCAGAGAGCTCTTCATTGGTCACTAAAGGGCAATCTAGCAGCAGAAGAAGATTGATTTATGTGCATATATAAAACGGCTAACAGAAAGGACAGCCTATAGCATGCTACAGTAGAGTGCTATGAAATGAGAGATTTCCCAGGTACCACCACATCCAGTTTTCAGGTTGTCAGTTGCTTATTCATATACATATTTATTATATTTTATAGAAAAGATAACCCATAAGAGATCCATGACTTAAACAATCCTTCCAGCATTATCCCTTCACTGGTAATGCTTGCTAACTTTTATCACTATTTTTCCCAGAACTGTGTACAGTACAGATCAATTCATGATTAAAAATGTCAACATTTGAGAAACCATGAATGAGTAATTTTCATCTTTAATTTCCTTGCAGTCAATACACTGAAATAATCAACAAATGCATTCTTAGCATGGATTCTTGACATACTGTAATTTGCAAGATCAATTACTCTGCACTTGAGCCAGAGACTTTATATTTAAAAGTGCAAGCTCACACCTTGCAGTTTTTTCTTTAAAATGTCATCTTAAAATGCATTGTAATGGTAAAAGCGTAAGATGTGTTAACTGTATTAAAGTTTAAAAAAAAATCTTGGTTTAGAAAGGCAGGTGTCCTTCATTATTCTTTCAAACACCACACAACTCATTAATAATCCAAGTTTTCTTGACATGAGAGTTAAAAATAGCTTGTGACTACTGAATCATACAAAAAGTTTACCAGAATAGTTTATGTTCAAGTTTATTTTTCCTAAGTTAAAAAGCACTTTGAAACACAGATGCTATAGACACAAGTCTGAATATGACTTGTGAATATAAATTTAGGTAATGGAACATACTCCTGACCATATTCAAGATGTTCAAGATAGACACCCAATTCTGCCACCCTTACTCGTGTTGCGCAGTATCTTATTCTGGGAGTAGGTCCATTGACTTCAGTAAAGATGGCAAAATCAGGCCTGAAGTAATGAGGAAAATGCCATGTATTTAGGGTGTGGAGTCACTACTCAATAGATGCCTATAGGATCTCAGTCCAATTGCACATTTCACCATATGCCATTGCAGCTTTCATAAAATAGATATTATGGAAGAAATTGGCTGCAGTTCTGACTATGGCCCAATTCTGCAATCCCTCACTCAGACGAGCATTCAGTGAATCAGTAGGGTTACTCCCTTGTGTGAAAAAGGGTTTGCAAGCTTGAATTATTATGATCCACTCCTATGAGCTCTTGAGCACCCTGATCTCCCATTGACTGCTCTTTCCAGGACTGGGCCCTTAACAATATCCAGAACATGTTCAAATACATTTCTGACATGATTACATTATTGTAATCCTCATTTTCCATTGATTGTTTATTTGTTCAAGTCCTTGCCTTTAGCCAGATGTTCCTGATTTATTGATTCAATAGGGAGTTCATCACTTCCCCATGTAATTTCATCTTCATCCGCTTGTCCCACAAGAGGTTGTTGAGGTGACCTAGAAAAGCAAAGAACGTTAAAGGTTTCTCATTTCCTAATGGAACAATACATTTCAATTTTAAATATGAATATTTTCTGTAAACAAAAGACCCTACAACATATGAGATCATTTAGAAAAGTACAGAATTCTTAAATTTAGATCAAATTTATAAACCACATTTAGAAAAAAATAAATATTTCACGTATTCAATAGATTCGACCAAAATAAGAGGTTTAATTCCATGATGATAGCTATTAATGTAATAAATAGAGATTATGAATCATATTAGATAAAATACAGATATAGGGAACTCTCTTAAAAAGAGAGAAACTCAAAAAGGATATTTTCTGGATCCATTGTTAGTGTTGTTCCTTGAAGAAAAAAGCCTTAGCTTCTAACGATTTTTTTAACCTTACTGAAGTAAATTTAAATGACATATTATTTATAACACACAGACTACATACAAAAAGCTACATTAAAGAGCACAAAAGTTGCAACATCAAGCACCCAAATATTGAGAAATGCCAGAATTAAGTTTGCCCATGGAACTTATATGTATGTATGTATGTGTGTGTGTGTGTGTGCGCGCACGCGCGCATGTTACACATGTAATTATAACATACGTACAGACATGTTATACACCCATTCACACACACCAATGACTTTCTAGTGTGATCTGTATCTTTGCAGGACAAAAATGACAATACAAAAATAAACTAAATTTTGAATGTATTTGAGAAAAAACTGCCATTAATAGTTAAGTTTTCTGAAGTTTTACTCATAGCAACACAGTGTAGCTGCCTTTGTTATATTTTACTTTATTATGCTTGAGTCATGACTGAAGATTCTCTCATTTAAGACTAGCAGGAGAAGAACAGAGGGGGAACCTTTGCTTGTTGTATAAGAACCTAAATAGCTAAAACATTTCCCCACAAAATACCCAGAGTGCAGATTCCTCACATTCTCAGAGCAGGACATCTCAATCTAGTTTTGCAGGGACCACCATAAGCCTGTCTGGACTTTGGATTAAAGAAGGTGGCAGTTACTGCCAGTCTTGATGGTGATATTGATGGGGACACATTCCCACCTGGAAATGTCTGTTCATTCATCAGTTAAATCACTGTCAGAAAGAAACAACTTTCAAACACTTCTGGCCTGGGCTGGATTCAAACCAGCGATCTACAGATGAAAAGTTGTCCTTTGGGATCAGTAAGTTTTGGGAAAAGAGGAAGGAGTGGAGGCAACTAGGGGACTATGCAAGTCCGGATCTAAATACTTTTTCATCCTAATTATGTTCCAGTAGTTGAATAGCAAAATAGAGTCCTACAGCAAATTTATACTGTTCATAATTCATGACGGATGTTCTTGAACACCCCCACTTGACATCAAGTTCTATAGCACTAAATAATATCATGACCTCTCAGATAACATGAACGGACCACAAAGCCATCCTATATCAACATGTCAACAGACAGATAGGGTTTGTGGTTAGTTTGTGCTTTATCTTCTCTTATTTCACCGAGCTGTAAAAATTACATTTCTCTTAAATTCCACTTAAAAATCTCACCTTTCAGGCACTACTTTGTCTTCACAATGTTCTTCACAGCCATTTATTTGTGTCGGCTAGTGAAGGAAGCATTTCAAAGTATAGTGAGTTATGTTGGAAGGGGACTGTACAACAATCATACTTTTATCTTATAAACTAAAACAATGTTAACAAGTAAATTAAATATTTGTGCAGGGTACCACACTGAAAGCATTATGCATTGACAATCTCTATTCTTCTAGGAAATCCACTCAACCACAAAACCCCCAAACATTCAGCCTCTGCACTGGGGAATGTGAAGCAGTCGGATAGGTAAAATCATATCCCACCCTAGAGCCCACCCCTGGCTCTTCTTCCAGCTGTAGTCTCTCTGTGCTAGTAATGTTGGTTAGGGGTTGGGTTTTTTTGCCAAAAGCCCTAGTGTGTGTACATCTTATTTTGTCCTAAGAATTGGTATACGCTATACTGGGGAAAACATTTTTGGTGATATAAGCTGCATCTAGACTAGGTGGGTTCGCCAGTATAACTATAGTGAAGACTAGGACGGAGCCTGGCTCTAGTCCTACACATAGGCAAATGTTCAGCATGCTCACTTCTGAAACAACACAGAGTTGAAATTCGATTAGGCAGAAAATCTGCTTGTGGCTCTGCTCAACACATAACTCAAGTGACAATCCCTTGCCAAGTCAGCCTATACCTGTTCCCCTACAGAGATGTTATAGATCAAGGGTTCTGGTGTTGAGTCACAGTTGTAACTGGGCAGGAAGTACAAACAGTGAGTGTGCACTGGATAGGGGGATTCTATTAACTGGATACATTTGCTATGGAGTCTGGACGTCTACTGACTGATGCAACATAGGACAACATGGGGAAGTGTAGAGTGAAGGGGGTATAGAATTTGTGTGTGAACATTAGTTTATCTGAGCAGAAAGGTGAAGGAGAGGGAGCCTCAGATTTGGACTCTTTACAGATACTCTGCAAAATATTTGAAATGTTCTGATTTTTCCTAACCTTCTATGAACTCAGGGAGCTTTCAGGCTACAATGTATGAAATAGCATTGTATTGGCATTTTATCATCATTACACTTTTAAAAACTGTTGGCTTTCATTGCTTCCTACCAGGAACAGCAAATGTTAATTTTCTGGTTTGTTCTCTTGTGTGATTAATTTATCACAGATTAATTATTGTACAGTATTTCAAAAACTATTTCCATACTCTTGGTTTATAAACACTGTTTTCTGGAGGCCAATCAAATGGCAGTGACAGTTACATTTAAAATGTTGATGGAATTATTTCCACAAATTCAGTGTGATCGAGGGAATGAGAAGTTGATGTAAATAGTCTAGGAAACTGGCAAATAAAGACACTGCCAACATCTTTTCATTTTACCTCTGGAAAGTCTTCAGGCAAAGATGACCCATCACAGTCCGTGTCTTCAGCTTTTTCTTCTGCCAGCTTCCCATTGGTCTCTAAAGAACCTGCTGGAGAAATACATTGGAAGACAGAGCTATAGAGAGGTGATGTTATGGGTAGATTAAGTGAAAATGCTCATATTTTCATTCAACTATAAAAAGAAAAGTAGTGCCTGCAGCTAAAAAAACAGAAAAAAAAATGGTTCTCAGGGTACGAGTCCTTGGCCATACATTCATTCTTAACAACTCTTTACTGTCAATGCAGACCATAGGACTAACGGTAGCTTACAGGCCTGATTCTCATTTGAACCAAGGTCCTTTATAGCACTTTGGCAGTGTACAGAGGCCTTAAAGTGGGCATAAACTACACTGGCACCCAGTTTAAATTCCCTTTACTGCCAGAGTGGTGTAAAGGGGCCATAATATAAATATTAACCAGGCCAGCGGACTTCATCATTCTTAGCACAGAACCAAAATTTGGGGTTGGTTAAATGTAGTTTAACTACGTGGTTATTTGCATCAGTATTGAGCTGATGTACCTACTACAAAAGAATGGCAATTTCTTAACCCAGCAACATGAATCTAAGGGCTGATCTACACTGGGGTGGTGGTGGGGGAATCGATCTAAGATACGCAACTTCAGCTACGTGAAGAGCGTAGCTGAAGTCGAAGTATCTTAGATCGATTTACCTCTCGTCCTCACGGCACGGGATCGACGTCTGCGGCTCCTCCTGTCGACTCCGCTACCGCCGTTTGCGCTGGTGGAGTTCCGGAGTCGACAGGACTGCATTCGGGGATCGATATATCTCGTCTAGATGAGACGCGATATATCGATCCCCGAGAAATCAATCGCTACCCACCGATATGGCGGGTAGTGTAGACGTACCCTAACTCACAGTAGGAGTAGGTCTAAACCTGGATTCTAGTTACTCCCTGTATTAATGAGCCATCATAAAATTGTACAGGATAAAATCTGACCTACTTTAGCTATGTCACTGCTGCTACATCTCCCAGGTTCAACACACGAGCCGTGCTGCTGTATACAACGGGCCAGATCCCAGCGGGTGTAATTTTGGCAGTAATGGAACCACACAGATTTACACCAGTGGAAGCTCTGAGTCTGTAGTTTTAACAGAATGCTAATAGATGAATATAGGCCAGCAAGTTCAGGAAGGAGCAGAGGACAAGGATTAAGTGAGTGAGTGGTGTCTCAAATCTGGTGACCGCAGTAGCAGATACCAGTTTGGTTTAATTCACTGAATTATGTGCAAGCCCCCAGTGATACCTCACACGAGCAATTAGCAACCACTATTCCACAAAATCATGCCCATTTCAGTTGACGGTGAGTATTCTGTTGCAAAGACGGAGAGGTGTTGAAAAGGGAGCACTGACTCTTGCAGCACTAGGAAGAAAGGAAACTACAACACTGGCTGAAAATTAAAGGAGCAGATTTGCAAAGAAAAAAATATTTTATATTTTTCAAAAATTGCAGTCACAATTTTGTAACCATCAGGGATGTAATTTGGGTGCCTGACTGCACCTGCAAACCAAGTCATTTAATCATCATCAGTTCTACCCACAAACAATTTCAAAGTAATGAGTACCCCAAAAATATTTAAAATAAAGATCAGATTTACGAAATCTGGACTTCACAAAAAGATCCCCTTATTAGACGCACCGTCCCTTTAACCTCTCTTGGAAAAATTCAGTTTGCAAGCTACTTCCATTCCACCACTTTCTGTTAGCTAACCAATAGCCCATTCAGTGTTCATTTCCTGGGATTAGCTTTTTGATGGCTTATGGTACCTGGCAGATGGTCACCTGTGGTTGCATTATTGCGATTTAAGAGGTTCTGGGCTTCCTCGTCTACAACGTTCAACAGATACTGGACAACGTCATTGTGGTCATCCTCATCATAATAGTCATCCTCCAGTATCTCAGTTTCTAGAACAATAAAACAAACAACATGGGGGAAAGAAATATAAAAAGATTAATTCTCATAAAGGAAGTGAATGACAAAAATGGGGCATTCCATCAAGCAGATAGTCTATATATTCTTTAAGATACTAATACTAATAATTATTGTGACTCTCCTTCCTTGACTATGCTACAGAGTTCAAACTCTGATCCCATTACTCCACTTCTCTTTATATTGGTAAATAACATGTGTAGGAGAGAATACAGGACCCAAAAAACACATTATAGAAATGAATTTCAAGTTTAAGATATTCAAGAAGTTAAAATTGGCTTTTATTTTGAAATCTCTGTTGCCTCCTCTCTCTTGTACTCTTGAACTGAGGAGTACACAGATGTTCAAATCTCTCCTCCTTACCTGAGTGATCACTATTCTTGGAAAAATCCGATATCCGATTTGTAAAACCACTGGAGGGCATGTTTGTAGAATCAGTGAAGTTCATTAGCCCTTTTGCCTGATGAATGCTGCTTACTGCATTTGCATGAGAAACTCCTGTCATGCTTTCCCCATTAACCTAACAAAACAAAAAGTAGCATGAGTTAGTTTTCTTTTTTAATGGCTTGTTGTTTGTTCCTCTAATAGCAGCCCATTCTAACAAAGCACAGGGTACTATTCAGGAGGCAGACACAGAAATGCAGCCTTTTCATGCCTCCTACTCAATTAAGAAAACATGATTTAATCTTAGCGGTAACTTATGCTTGACATTTTTTTAAATTGGCAATGTAACTGCACTATAACTTACAAACAAAACTAAGAAAAACAAAAATTAAGCCAGAATGTAAGGGGAACTTCCTGACAGTGGAGATCTATTAGATTGTGGAACAACCTACCAAGAGAGCAGTGTTGCTGCAATTACTTTCCTCTTCTTGTCTCTCACACTGAGTCTATATTACACTGGCAATTGAACCACAAAACATTTGTCTCTCAGATCTGTTAACGCCCCTCCTCCCCGAAAGACAGAAGTTTTGCACGACAAGTGCTAGTGCGAACGGCGCGACAAAGCTAACCTTGCTCATTGGGGGTGGGAGTTTTTTGTCTGCAGGAGAGCCGACAAACAGTGGCTACACTGCATGACTTTTAGCGGCACGGCTGTGGCGACACAACCATGTCACTAAAAGCTGTAGTGTAGTGTAATGTAGTGTAGACAGAGCCTAAGAAATAACTGTGAGAGATAGAATACTTTGCATTTATATTGTGTCCTCTATCCAACACTCTCAAACATTAATGATCTTAGCTTCACATCACTTGTACCTCTGTGAGGGAGGTGAGCATGACCTTCATTTCTCAGAAGAGAAAATGGAAGCAGAGAGAGATTAAATTACTTGGCCAATGTAACATACAAGCACTGTGAGGCAGTAGGAACAGAATCCAGATTTCTGAGTTACAGCCCTGTCTGTGCCTTAGCCACAAGACCAGTCTTCTTTCCTTAAATGAAGTTCTGAACACTGGAAAAATAATTCCAAAAACTTTTGCACTTATTGATTCAGATCAATGGACAGCGCTGTAACTGCAGAGTTTAAGATATAGAAATTTTGCCTTAGCTGGGGTTGGCTATTGATTGTATCTTTTTCTCTAGTTAATGAAAATTCCTACCAATGGGATTACACGCACCTATTTTATCAGAACCGAATAAAGGAAAATAAAGCAGCCGCGTTAAATATGGTTGCTTCATTTTATTTACCTTGGGGACATAAATATCAGGTGCTGTTTCTGTTTTGCCATAGTGATCTCCATGGGGATGGCCTAAACAAAAAAGAACAAATCAATAACCTTTTAAATAACAACATGTTTGTAGTGATCACATGAAAAAAAGTATCAGAGGGGTAGCCATGTTAGTCTGTATCCACAAAAACAACGAGGAATCTGGTGGCACCTTCAAGACTAACAGATTTATTTGGGCATAAGCTTTCCTGGGTAAAAAACCCACCTCTTCAGATGCATGGAGACTCCATGCATCTGAAGAGGTGGGTTTTTTACCCAGGAAAGTTTATGCCCAAATAAATCTGTTAGTCTTGAAGGTGCCACCAGTTTCCTCGTTGTTATTATGAAAAACAGTTGTTTGGCAGTAAAGAAAAATATTTATCATTTGCTATGAAATGTTATATACTTCCTTCTGCTGACAGTTATTAAAACGAATAACTGAAACTAACTGAATCATAGAACAGTGGGGTACTTAACCACACTCATATCTGAATGACATTATTTTAAAATAACATTATGTTTGCAGAGTTAGGAGAAATAAGAGAAGATAATGGTATAATAAAAAACCAAGTCTCCAAAATGACCATTGTTGATAAACAGTAATACCAATACAATATGAATTATGTGGCACCAGATGCAAGCATGTCACTTTAGAGAAATACTGTAAAGCTCCCACCCCGAAAAGTTTAAAATCTAAGGGCACATCCCTGCAAACACATATCTCTGGACGTAGCGTACACCCAAGTCAATGAGACTGCTTGTAGCAGTGTTTTCAGGACCAAGTTCTAAATAGACAATGTCTAGACAAGAGATGGGGGATATGAAAGAACAAAAATCCTGTGCAAGATATTAACTTCTCTTTTCTCTTTAAATGGGCATTCATTAACAGGGATGTAACCTCATGTTCAGGGTGACGCTAAACCTTTGACGGCCAGAAGATAGGATCACTCCAACTGCCCTATTCTATAGATTCCCCGAAGCTCTGTTATGGGACAATGTTGGAGACTGGATACAAGGCTCAATGGACCAATGGTCTGACCCAGTCTGACAATTCTTATGTCACACTAGAGTAACACTTTGCAGCTAGAACAGCTCCAAACACACTTTGGATATTAACAAATAAATGAAAATACTGTGGAAAGTGTTATTTGACCATTACAAAATTTAATATCACACTATATATTTTTCAGTGGGTACAAGAGCTGTGTTCTTATTCACTGCCTGATCAGAAACATCTGCACGGAATTGTGTGCGCATTCTGAGCTGATTTGTGAATAACAGAAATAGTTATCTTGTATTATGTGAAACATAGTAAGAAGATTTTGAGTATAATTCTTTTAGTAAACAAAGTGTGTTCAGGTATTATCAAAATTTCCCCATCAATTAAATGGAGACCTTTGGTAGCCTAGAAGACTATAAAAAACGTAACAAGGATATGAAATTAAAAACACAAGACTAACAAAGGAATAAAGGAAAGCAGAAACTGATTCAACTTTCCTCCTTAGGCAAAGTGATATGTAAACCATACCACAGGAAGCACCAAATTGTTTGTGTTGTATGTAACAATGCCAATTTATCACAAAATCCAATAATTTTCTAAAGCTGAGTACAGAACACTCCATTATGTTTAAATGGTTTTATTCTATTTCTCTGAATTTGTGAAATTCTGTACTCTCTTATCCATGTCCTTATGTAAAGTGGCTTCTTAAATTTGTTGCAGAAGTTTGGCAAATCTTATTTAAAATAATATCTTATCTTATTTATGACAGGCTTTTATAGGCAAAAGAAAGATATCACACTTTGGTTGTCATTGATAGAAAGAAACTCATTTGCAGTAGGTAACTAAGAGATCCTTACCATTAGCTTTCATTAACTTTGGACTTGAGCTAACAGAGCCTCTGGACTTTGGAACCAAAGGGTGACCATCTCTACGATAAGAAGAAACACACTATATTTTTGATTTGTGAAAAGGAACCATATGTAAGTATCTATATGAGGGCAATCTCCTATTGACTATTAGGCCTTAACTATGTCAATCACATTTTCCTTGGAGAGATTTGGAATAAGGTACCAAGAATATTCAATATCCCAATAATAGAAAGGTATTCACCAGATAATATCCTGGTTCATATCTACTTTCAGAAGAGGGAGAAAACTTCACCGGGCTAGGCGCGATCTAGTGTAGACAGGTGCAACCTAGTG
This sequence comes from Mauremys reevesii, assembly GCF_016161935.1. NCBI lineage: Eukaryota > Metazoa > Chordata > Testudines > Geoemydidae > Mauremys > Mauremys reevesii. The sequence goes on along the minus strand of NC_052627.1, from coordinate 20,720,269 downwards.
GTCTGAGCCTAGGGCTTAAACCTTAGAACTCCTCAGTTCCTGCAGCTCCTCAGAAAATCAAGCTTTAGGTGCCTGAAAGTTAGGCACACAAAAGTAGTGGAAACTTGGTAATTTCTCTACCTCAGTTGCCCCATCTGTAAAGTAGGGATAGCAATACCGATATAGCCACCTCTTCACAGGATTATTCCAAGGATTAAATTATTGCTAGTAAAGAGTTCTGAAATTAAAGGATCAAGGATGCAGCTGCTCTGTGCCACCCATGTAGCATAATCTGAGCCTACAGCCAGGTTTGCTGTGCCAGGGAGGGTTTGCTCCAGTGCACAAACATAAACCTAGGGAGGCACAGAGCCAATGTGTGATCTCTTACACCACTCCTCCTCCCGGCTGCTGATGTAGTAGGGGAAAGGTGTGGCTGGAACACCCCTGAACTAGGTCAATCTTCATCTGCAATTTCAGTACTCTGTGTGTATCTCTACACTGCAGCTGGGAATGAGCCTAACAACCCAGGTAGACCAACTTGTGCAAGCAGGGCTTGAATTAGTGCATTAAAAATAGCAGTGTGGATGTGGTGGCTCAGGCTTTCAAGCCCACCAGACCCCCTAGACTTGAGAATCCGAGATCCAGCCCAAAATGCAGCTATTTATAACACGCTAGCTTGAGCCGTGCTAGTGCAAGTCTGTCTGTCTGGGCTGGGAGGCTCACTCCAGTTGGTACAACTTTGGGAAAAAAATGAAAAACATTGACAAATTTGACAACTTTTTCCAAAACAATTAGGTTTTTTTTTTAAAAGGCACTTTGATCCACTTAACTTATTACTAAGGCTAAGATTTTGTCACGGTTATTTTTAGTAAGTCACGGACAGGTCACGAGCCATAAACAGAAATTCACGAAAGCCTGTGACCTGTTTGTGACTTTTACTAAAAATAATTGTGACAAAATGGGGAGTGGGGGATCACAGTGGATTCCGTGACTTCCATGACCTCCATGACATAATTGTAGTCTTACTTATTATATACATGTCCTACCCTGCTTATTACATAATGCCCACACACAAGCTGGGCATATATCAAATTTAGTCTGAGAATGCCTCGTACGGTGCAATCTGCAGTTGGACAGTTTTATCCTCACTATGAGCCCCATCTGATGAGATACCGAGCATTCTCAACTCCATTAAGCCAACGGAATTGAGACGACAGAGCACCCTGAAGGATCAGGCCTTTTAAAAATAGCCATTATCACTCCAATTGATTAGCTATTGTGCCAGGAAAATGCATTTAAGTAGACACAGTTACAACTATGTCAGTTAAAAATCACATGCCGGAATTAGCTTCCAGATGATACCTTGTAGCTTTCAGCACCACTTTAGGAAGTGACATTTCCAGGGCTCTTTTGGCTTCTTTCAGAGTCATTCCCTGTGTGCTGACTCCATTAATATAATGGATGATATCCAATGTACGGAGACTTTCCTCGTTGGCAGCAACTGACCTTGGCTTTATATCACTAATATACACCACCTGGTAAAAGCTGTCATGACCTCCTGATATAGACAGACCTGTGCAGAAGAAAAAAATCCTCAATTTTTTCTTTTAGTAGTTATGTGTGAGTTTTCACACAAGGGCAAACAGCCATACAATTTTTTATTACCCAGCTCTTCTTTATGGCACATTAATGTAATATCAGGCAGCAAATGAGGCAACACTGGAATCTTTGGTAACTCCAGAACCCGTCCAACCACTAATCTGACAGTCTTTGGTGCAGCTCGGAGAAAATTGACTGCATCTGTGTGACTCATGTTAGTGACATCCATGTCATTAACCTGTGAAGAGAACAGCAACAGAAAAATCCTCATTATGGTTGCAATTAAAACAGCCAATGACACCAAGAAAATTCAGCTCAAGTCCCTGTTATTTGTATTTCATATTAAATGACAAAATATAAATGTTGTAAATGACAGCAACTGCAATCTATGAGGTTATCCATTTCCACGAACAAACACATTTAATGGAAATGGTAGTAGTAAAGAAACAAATCCTGAACTACCAATGTTAAAGTAGTAAATAAATTACAAACAAGATTTAATATATACCAGTTTCCATAAAATGGAAGAATAAGCTTTTTGCAAGCCATGGCCTGAAAACCAGATTCAGTCCCTAATCCACACTGGTTTATGATTTTATTACTTACCTAAGTTTAAAGGTTATTCCACAGGATTTAATGCCCTGATCTAGCAAAGACTGCCATGCATGCTAAACTCTATGTACTCTGAGTGGTCCCATTGACTTCAGTGGAATTACTAAGTGCACGTGTAAATCTTTGCAGGATGTGGGCCTAAGAACGTAATTAAGCGCATTCTTGTTCCACAACACTTTACAATGTTAGCATTTGCTTCAGTGTAGCTGTATTAATAGACTTTTTTTATGTTCTGTTTACTGGAAGGAGTGTGACAAGAAAATTTATCCAAGCTTACCTGAACAGTTCCTCTCTGACACCAGATGATCATGATGGTCCCTTCTGACCTTAAAGTCTATGAGTATTTTGAAAGGAACCCCTAACTGTAACCTAAAAGATCATATATACTGAGCCCAACCCTATCTACTATTTTTCTGTCTGGAAGGATTACACAGATGTTAACAGCAAAAGGTTTAGTGAACATGCGTCAGTCATCTTCCATGTGTTTTATTTTATACTTATATTTAAGTTGGTTCAACAACTGTCATATTATGAATTGCAATACACGCCTTTAGTTGTCTGCTTCTCATCCACACATTTGACTGAGCACACCACAGAATCCAGAATTCCTATTTTTCTGGTCCAAAATTAGTTTGTTTCCTCTCAACGATCACACAAATCCCTTAATCTTGAGTTGGGTTTCACTAAGAAATTTTACACATCTCACCTTGATAAGCCGGTCTCCTGGTCGTAGCCTCCCATCACTTTTGGCAGGATCCTGAATAACGTCATGAATGTAACAACCAATGTTATCATTGCCTTTGGTCACTGTGAAGCCCAGGCTACCTTTTTCTGATTTAGTCATGGTAACATGGAGTTCCACCTCCTATGGGAAAAACAGTGTGTTAAATAAACAATGGTCTGGAATGTGGATATACAGTGTATACTGTATGAAACGTATGGTCATCCGAATGAGCTGCTGCGATTAAAACTGTTTAAGAAAACACACTTTATTAACCAATTTACTTCAATCAAATATAGGTTCTAATCCTGCAAACACATCTGTACTGAGGTTTATGTATTGAAATCCATGGGACTACTCATGCACATAAAGTGAAGCAGGGGCATAACATCCTTGCAGGATCAGGGCCATACTGAATACGTCGGGGTGGGCAATAATTTTTGCATGGAGGCCACTCCACAAATTTTGGTAAGTTGTCATAGGCCGCACATTTCTACTATATTAATGGAGAGGGTACAGGGTCTGGGAGGGAGTTTGGTGCAGGAGGGGGCTCTGGGCTGGGGGTGGGTTTGGGGTGTAGGAGAGGGTGCAGGGTCTGGGAGGGAGTTTGGGTGCAGGAGGGGATTCTGACCTGGGGCAGAGGATTGGGGTGAAGGAGGAGGTGTGAGAGTTGGGAGGGAGTTTGGGTGCAGGAGGGGATTCTGACCTGGGGCAGAGGATTGGTGTGCAGGAGGGGGTGCAAGGTGCAGGCTCTGGCCAGGAGGGGCTTACCACAAGTGGCTCCTGGCCAATGGCGCAGCAGGGTTCAGGCAGGCTGCCTGCATGCTGTGGCCCCACGCCACTCCTGGAAGCGGCTCCGGCTGGCACATCTCTTTTGTGTGCCCCTTGAGGGAAGGGGACAACGGGTCTCCGTGCGCTGCCCCCATCCGCGAGCAATGCCCCTGAAGCTCCAATTGGCTGGTTTCCAGCAGGGTCGCCGTGAGTGGGTTTGGGCCCTGGTGAAAAATTTTTTTCAGGCCCCCCAGCAAGGGCGGACCGGCTAAACTGGGCCGACGAAGCCGGGCCCCCTTCCAGACCGCTGGGCCCCGGTAATTTGTACCTGCTTCCCACCCCCTCGTCAGCCCTAGTTTCCGGGGGTACGCAGAGACATGCCAGCAGCAGCCAGCCACTTCCGGGAGCAGCGTGGGACCATGGCAGGCAGGCAGCCCGCCTGAGCACCCCACTGCACCACGGGACTTTTAGTGGCCCAGATATCACGAGTGGGCAGCCAAAGAGCCCGGCGGGCTGGACAAAAATGTTAGATGGGCCAAATTCGTCCCATGGCCTGTATTTTGCCCACCCCTGGAGTACAGCAACTAGAATAAAACTGGGCACGGGAGATGAAGGTGCTCTCCTACAAAAGGATAAAATTTCAGGTTTCCATTACTAAGCTGGAGTACTGTATTGTATATCTTGGTATTACACACATGCATGCCTTTTATATTATACATTTGTAGTTTACATGCATTTTATGTTCTATGTTTATGATTCTGCTTTACTTGCACAGAAATTAACAGAACAAGAAGAAAAGATCAAAAGAAGAGATTAATAGTGTGATGATGCATTTGTGAACGGTGAATTTAGCGTTGACTTTTAAACACTAGAGAATTGCACTGATAGGCTTGTCTAAATGGTGCAGCAATGTGCACAAGAGGGGTATGATTTCTAAGGTGCACCAATGTTTTGTGCACCAACTGGCCCACATAGACCCTGCTAACATACAGTAAAAGTTCCCTACTGTGCGTTAACATAGTACTGGTTATATGAATATGCATTAGGGAACTTCTGATGTGTGCTAGCAGGGTCCCAGTACGCTGTAGAAATCACCCCCCCTTCCATCCCCTGTAACATGCGTGTGTAGGCTAGCCCTTTGTAATGCATAGTGCTCTGGGATGCAGAGAGAAAGACCTGGTCTCTATTTTCAGCAGTTTTTTTACTCTGTGACTTGACAGGGAGCGAGAGAGACGGAGGTGCTTTGAGCTGCACAACACCGTCCTCTGGGATGTGAAGCAGCGATGTCAGAAGGTTCTCAGAAGGGTTTGATGCATTGCTTCTGAGGCCGAAAGAGGAGTATCTGGGGGGATGGACAGACGTAAAACAGAGGAAATGGATTGGATCATAAGGGCCCCAACCAGTCCGAGGGTAACAATGGGGAAAATATATTGACAGGTAAGAAGCTTAGCCTCAGAACATTGTCCCTACATAGTTACACACAGTGCCAAATCTTCAAAATATGGATTAAAACTGTACATAAGAAATATGTGTGCACCTGTGTGTCCATCCATAATATGCACAGGGCAATGGAGCATTTAACTACCCAAATTGTACGTATGCACAGGCAATTATGCAGGCTGCACAGCTTTAGAGTCTGATTTGAAAAAAAACACGTTTTTTATTTCAAAGAGTAAGTAAGATATTTGAATCTCTCAAGTGCCTCATTTATAACACATCTTGGGACACTGTCTTAACAGTGCTGCCAGTCCTATTGTCACAAATGGCCAGGCCACCTCCTATTAGCAGATTGTATGAGAGCCTTTTGCAAAACACATCCTCAGTTAACTATAAATTTAAATTAGAAGATAGAACAATTACCCTAATTTTAAGTCAATATAAATAGGATGCATTTTGTTACAGCCAAACCCATGGCTAAATAAAACCCCAAGAGACACACTCTTTAACACATTTATAGCGCAGAGAGAGAAAGTAATTACTGGTTCATATTCATCAGCATGTTTCTCAAACTGGTTGAGCAGTGATGTTATCTTCTCTCTTTGTGGAACTAGCTCCGAGATGGTACTGATGTAGGCATCATCCATTAAACCAGGGGTTGCAATCTCAGTAACAGTTCTACAGCTTGGTATTGGTGGCAAGTCCAGTGGTAGAGGAGATGGAGGATTACTGTGAGAAGACAGGGAAACAAGAGTTTGAATGGTTTGGAATATTTGAGCCAGACTTTGTTGCTTACATCGTTAGAGCTCTGCAAACATACAATGTTTCACTTCACAGGTATTCATGTGTGAACTCTGATATTTCTGCAGACATTTACAAACTTGATACAGGGGTCAAATTGTACCATCCCTCACTCCCAAATCAACACAAGTCTTTGGTGTTAAAATGACTACACTTTATCTGGACAAAGTCTTGAATTTTTATTAGTAGGCCTTATCATCCATCTTTGCAGAAAAATTCCACCCTTTTGACTGTTCTAGGTTTGCAAAATCTGAGTATTTATTTTTGCAAAATAAGTAATATTTACAATCATACCTGTCCTCAAACTCTGGCTTGCTGGGAGTCTCATGAGCAGAGTAGTAGATGGTACGAATTGCTTCTTCCTGGCTACAAGGAGTTTCATACTGAGTGTATGGTGGTGCCATCATTTTGTCTAGCGTCTGATACAGGGCAGAATTCCAGCCAGGGCTTGCTATCTGTGTTGGCGTGACCACTACCTCTTCTTCGCCACTCCCACTGCTGTCACTGTAGCTGTCTCTCCTGGAAGGGGATTTTAATCGCTTCTTGCTCTTATCAGTCACTTCATTTTCATCTGAGCTGTCACCTTGATCTCCATTTGACGCCCCAGAAGTTTCTGTGCTGATGTCTGGAAATATTTGTTGTGGGGAATTTATGGGAGTCTGCAACAAATGTGATGTTTAAGAAATCAGACTCTGGCTCTAATGGTCATTTATTCATTTTAGGCTTGGCAGAAGATGCGTAAAGAATGCAGAAATAATCAAACATGTTTAATCAAAGGTTCATTCTATTTACTTCAGAAGTCAGCACAGTGGACCAAACTCAGCCCTGGTATAACTCCATAGAGTTCAGGGTAAATTTAACTTATTTTCTGTAACATAACGTGTAATTTTCAAATGTGTATCTAGGAAATTTCAAAAGTGCTAATTAAAATGGGAGTTGTGGGTGCTCAGCTCTCTAAGAAACTGAAACTGCCGGTAGGCACTGAGAGGCAGATCCTCACTTAGTATAAATGGTCAATGGGCCTATGACAAGTTACACCAGCTGAGGATCTGTCCCCAAAACATTTGGCTCCAGTACCATTTCCCGAAGAACTGTGTAATCACACTCCCATAAAGGTGATGTACCAATCAGTGATGAGTATGGAAGCTTTGACAGTTCCATTTATTCATCCCGTGGGAAACCTCTGTGTTCAGGTACTCACCCATCCCGAACACCATCAACCGCTTTTCGTTACTTAATTTTCTCCTTTGTTCCTCTTGCCCTTTGTTTAAATTTGTGTTTAGATGTCCACACACAGGATACAAATCTGTTTCTATTGTCATGTAAGAACAGTTTTTATCTCGTAAACAACAATGAAGTGACTTGATTTGAAGACTCCTTCCCAATAATTTTTCAATTGTTCTTTATTACTGAAAGTTACTCTACTAATGTGGACTTCTCCACCATGGAGTTCCATTTTTTTTCTGCTGCAGTATATATAGTCTAGTTTCCATCAACACTAAAATATTCTAAAATGGCATTGTGCTCTTTGGACTGATTTGATGGAGCACTTTTACAAATCCTCTTTGGGATCATGTATTTTAACTCAGAAAACAGGGCTGAGTTTTTTCCAACTTGATGTACAGCAAAACTAAACTATAAATAACTGTTGTTATTAAATGGCAGTTTCATGACTAATTCACCACACATTTCACCGAAAATGTAACCCTAGGTGAAGCCAACTTCAAACTAACAATCAACACTACCAAGGAAAGTGTAGTTATAGTATTTTAAGCCATTTAGGAGTTTTTTTTTAAAATTGTACTATTGTAAATATACAAGAGCCTTGTATTTTTTCTTATTTCTATGAAATAGGCTGTGTTTCTATCTTGTGAGGTAACACAGCAAACACATTTGTATGATCCTCTATTCCCCTGCCACCTCTCTTTATTTTTCATTTACATGTGCAACCAATGTATTCTGAATAAGCAAAACTTAATGAAGACAAAACTAAAACATCATATGCCATAGGTCTTACCAACAGAGAAGGATCAATTTCTGGTAGTATACCGGGTGGTGGCCTGCAAAGGAGGAGAGAGACTTCTGGGGATGTTCCTCTGAGTGCTGAGATGACCTCCTACAGGTACAGTTAATTTTGTATTAGACACAGGTCCCACTTGCAAGATAGTTACTACTGACAAGTAAGACAATAGAGAGAGTTCTAACCTGCTGGGATAGTCCTTTTAATGAAGCCCCGTTCACTTTCAGGATGACATCCCCAACTTCAATCCGCCCACTTTCAGCTGCAGGCTGCCCTGGGAAGAGCTTTTTAACCCTCACTATGCTTGAGCCCAATTGCTCCGGAGTAAGGTTGTCTTCACGACAAAAACTGAACCCCAGGCCTGAGCTGTTCTTCAGCAACTTTACCTCAAATGTGTTGTCTGGAAAATAAACAGAAAGAATAGACTACTTCTCTCCTTTCCTACAGTACTCTCTCCATGAAGGCTGCTTATTCAGCAACAGCAATCAGACTGCATCCCAATAGTTTGGGGTAGGGGATTACCATGTGTAAAAGTTTTGTAAGGAGTCCCTGTGTATGATCAGTTTAGACAAAACATGTCAAAATGATTCATGGTTTCTTTCCCTACTGTTCTTCTCTTGGAAATGTCCACACTGTTGTATGTTATCCCCAAAATAGCAGGACCTGGGAGAGGCTCAGAGGATATGCAGGAAGGCTGTAAGGGCATTATGCTGTAGAAATAATTGGGAAGTACAGAGGAGGAGGAACATTCTGGAGTTGGCCATGATTAAGGCTATGATTTAATGACAGATATTTTTAGTAAAAGTCATGGACAAGTCACAGGCAAGAAGCAAAAAATCATGGCCCCATGACCTCTCCACGACTTATACCATAAATACCCCTGACTGAATCTTAGGGTGGGGGCACAGTATCAGTGGGGGGGGGGGTGTCCTGGAGGACCCACGACACCAGCTGCCAGGGGAGAGGGGGAAGCTCTGGGGGGCTCATTGCTCCAGATGCTCCGGGGGGGCGGGGAGCCCTGGGGGACCAGCAAGTGCTCCGGCCGGTGCTGCAGGAGGAACCCTGGGGGCCAGTGGCCGCTCAGGCCGACGCTGGGAGGAAACCCTGGGTCCAGCCGCTGCCCCGGGACCGCTGCTGGGAGCCACCAAGCTATGGTTGCTCCCGCTGCCCCCGGGACCGCTGCTCAGGCAGTCCCCAGGGCCAACCGCATCAACCGCTGCTTGGGCAGTCCCCGGGGCCAGCTTCCTGGGACCGCCAGAGCAGCGGCTGTTGCAGCCAGCCCTGGGGCTGGGGCCGCTCCTGCAGCACTGGTGTGACTGGCTGCGGGGCCGCCCGAGTGGCTGGCTGTGGAGCTGCTCCAGCAGTGGCCGGTGTGGCTGTCCCCAGGGCCACCTGAGCAAGATTCTGTCAGGGTCTACTGGCTGCTGCATAAGTCATGGAGGTCACTGGAAGTCACAGAATCGGTGATAAACACGGAGCCCTAGCCATGATCTATTACAGGAAGTAATGCCCTTCGTTTCAAAGGTGACACAATATAAATAAGTTAAGGAATGGTAAGGGAAGAAACTATTTACGAAGCTGCTAAAATAAATGACTGAGACACCATTAAAGGAAATATTCAAAAAGCATTTAACAACATGAAAGAGAATCTGTGTTGTACACAAGGGTTAGACGTGTTCACTGCCAGCCCTAAATTTCGTGATTCTTTTCAGTGGAGGATCATCTGGCTGCAAGAAAATGAAGTTTTGGGTATGCTCTAAAGCTCAGACAGTTTTTCTCCATGACCTGACCTTCAGTGACAAAGTTGTAGTCTTTGGTATTTGTCATTTTTTTCTCTGGTTTGTTCTGAGGCTCACTTTGTCCTGCCTGATTTGGAGGCGTGCACTGCGGTGTAATGGGAGCATGAACTTTGGCCACTGGAAGCTGCCCCTTCTCCAGCAACAGATGCACTACCTACACAAATACAACATATTCAAGTTAGTTAGCACGAGCCACAAAAATACCACGTTTTGCCATATAGGGTCTAGTCTAATCTGTTTTGGGTAACTAAATTTCACAGCCATAAATTCTATGGATTTATAAAAAATCCCCCATAAATCATTGTAATTAGCTTATTAGTTTTTAAGAACTACAAATGGCAACATCATCAACAATAATCATAGAATCACAGAATATCAGGGTTGGAAGGAACCTCAGGAGGTCAGCTAGTCCAACCCCCTGTTCAAAGCAGGACCAATCCCCAACTAAATCATCCCAGCCAGGGCTTTGTCAAGCCTGACCTTAAAAACCTCTACGGAAGGAGATTCCACCACCTCCCTAGGTAACCCATTCCAGTGCTTCACCACCCTCCTTGTGAAAAAGTTTTTCCTAATATCCAACCTAAACCTCCCTCACTGCAACTTGAGACCATTGCTCCTTGTTCTGTCAAAAAAAAAAAAAAAAAAGGCAAAAAGCAATAGAGTAACAGAGCCACAAGATATCAACGAGACAGCATCTAAAGTAAATTAAGATCCCCCTCCGATATTGTGAGGCATGAGGGATAATTAAAAAATGCCACTGATGATATGCTTCATACACGGGTCCTGCATCAAGGGAATCTGTTTACAGTATGTACTGGTTGCATTTTACTATTCCAGAGAGCTAATATTTGTACATGCACCATGCATTTTCATGCATGATTAGCTAAGGGCCAAATTCTGATATTGGAAGCAGCAGCCTTATGCCATGAATAGTGACATTAACTGAAGATCGCACCACTTTTGGAGTGAGGTGCTACTCAACATGATTGAGTGTATCAGAAAGTGGTCCTAAGCAAGGAAGTGCACAGTGGAGAGCTCCTGTTGTCAGTTTTGTCTACTGTACTTTTACTCATGATACGTTTATTTACCTAAGATAGGAGAAGAATATTATCCAGGGGTGAAAGTAAAAGTGAAAACTTACCCGTATGGGGGCTGGCTCCACAGCCCCCCCAGAAGGGGCGGGGCCTCGGGTGGAAGGGGCGGGGCTGGGGTCAGCGTCCCCCAGCCAGCCCTTTCAGGCTGCCTGGCCCATGCCGCCCAAGGCTCCAGTGGTGATTTAAAGGGCCCGGGGCTCTGGCCGCTGCTGCCACTACCGCAGCAGTGGCCGGAGCCCTGGGCTCTTTTAAATTGCCGGCCCCGGGGCAGCTGCTCCTTTTGCCACCCCCCTATTGGCAGCCTAGGGGGGGCAAAATGGGCAGGGACGATAAAGCGCTGCCGCAGAAGAGCTTTAAGCAAGGTCTTTGCCGCGGCAGCGCTTTAATGTTGCTGTCCCTTTTGGCTCCTCAGTCAGCGGCCCTGCCACTAGGGACCTGGCAGGGCCGCTGACAGGGGGCACAAAAGCGGCAGGGGCTGGTACTGGCGGCCACTTTTTCCTGGTACGCTGTACCGGCCTGTACCTCCTTACTGTCACCCCTGATATTATCTTACCTGGCCAGTGTTTCTCAGGGTTTCCACAGCTTGTTTATGGGTAGCACCTTCCAAACTAATCCCATTGACAGAGAGCACACGGTCACCTAGAAGCAAACAATGAATGATTTAGAAGAAGGAAGAATGTAATAAAAAATTAATTCATATAGAACACGCTTATAATCCATGTAAGAGTGATCTGTTCGTTTCTCAATGAACAAGGGTAGTGACTCGGGCAATCCCCCATTTACTGAGAGGAGAATAGGGCTTTTTGTATCAGAAGTGTTCTGTAACTGAATTCCAACCCCAAAATCTAGGACCATTTTAATGCTCGAAGCCATGCTTCACTGGGAAATCTGGGGAGAAATATAATAACCTCTCGTCTAACTGTGGGACTCCACTTCACTAAGAAGACTGACTTAAAAACAAAGACTGTCAGAGCTATTAAAAGGATTTTCTGTACTGAGATACTTAGCATGTCAAGCGAGGAGGTCACTAATAACAAAAAGCCTCTTTCTCCTCTCTCTGGGCGTACTCAAAGCAATTTGCTCCATTAAAGCGGAATGCATTAGAATGAAACAGCGACTAAAAAATATTTTGTCATTTTTTCCCACCAGTACAGTTTCAGCAGTTTCTGCAGATACTGCAATAGTCCCACACTTTGTCTTCCTTTCTTATCTCCTCATTGCATAACACTGTCAAATTTATACACTTAGCACTTATTAACAGTTTAAATGGTCCGAGTGCTTTACAAATTAACCCTTACACCATCCGTATGAGGTAGAGACTAAGGTGATGCAGTGCTATAGAAAAACCTCAGAGGTAGGTTGTTTCCCATTGACAATATAGACCCATAAAGAGATTACAAGTAACCAAGGCCAGGCAGTCAGTAGACCTCTGGAGTTCTTAGCTCCTAGACCATGATGCCTCTCCAAAGCCTACATAAAGTCATCTGGATTTCATTCTACTGCTATTTAAGAAAACTTGTGGAAAGAGCAAAGTATGTACCTTTCTGAATTCTACCATCAGCCTCAGCTGCTCCCTTAGGAATAATGGCCTTCACATAAATGCCACCATGTCTTACACTGGTGTTTATGCCACCCTAAATGGAGAATAAATAGGTAAAATGCAAACCTTTAAAAACTTAAACAGAAGATCTTAGATCAAGAAAGCGAAACAATCCTTAAGAAACTCAGGGAGCACTCAAGCCATCCGCATGTAAAAGCAACAGCCAACTTATTGTAAATAAAATATTTTGAGATCCATGCAAATCATAACCAATTGGGGTGGATGTGTGTGGGGGGTGGGATTAAAACCATTAGGCTCAAATGCAAACCTTTCTAGTAAAACAAGTGTCCTTCAAGCAGAACTACGAAAGCACTAGAATCTGCATATATGAGAGTGTGGAAAAGCTAAGTGTTGTTTGTGCACAACATGCATCAGCAGCCAAGATAAAAGATGCATACATGCAATATCCTAGTTTTGTTCACCATTATTAAAGTAATGTGAAACTAAAAGGTATTCCTCTCTCTCAGGTTACAGAAAGCTTTTCTTGAAAGCAAAATATTTGAGCTAGGAGGTGCCATAAAGATTTGGGTTAAAGGTCTGCTTAGGTTTCAAGTGAATTTACTTTGGGGCACTCAACCTACTTCTTTAATGCCTATATCCGTCACCACACAGTTCGATGTTATTGCAGGGATTCCCCCAGCTTTTAAAGGAAGAGAAGGAGCTAGCCCACAAATGATCTCAGTCTGTGCCCCAAAGATCCAATTGTTTTAATATTACTTGCAAGTAAGCTAAAGGTTGACAGTAGATTTTAGAACAGTGCAAGGATAAAGGTGGAGGCAGAACATGACAAAGTGAGATATGGTGACCACTTGTTAGGCCTCTGAGGAAAGTCCTTGCACTGGTGACCATTGGCAGCATCGAAAGAGTCACTGGAATAGTAGGGTTGCTGCATGTCAATGGCTACATTGTCATTATACTACTGCATAATTTACACCTTCATTCATCTGTCATAGTAAATCTGGCTCCAAACCGTGATAATTACTACAATTTCTTTAGAGTTAGAGCATGTTTTCATTTACAATTCATAGGCAAAGTTCACAATATGTAACTGAGCCATAATCCAGACTATGGACCAAAGAATCTGTTGTAAAGATTCTCCCCAACCCGCAAATCAACCTCACAGTCCTTTATCTAATTCTCCTGCCAGTTAGAAACCACTTGTATCTGCCTTCAACTGTTTAAGATATCTAAGAAGAATGCATTACCTATAGCTAAGGCTACATTTTAGTCACAGATATTTTTAGTAAAAGTTATGGACAGGTCATGGGCAGTAAACAAAAATTCACATATGTGACCTGTCCATGACTTGTACTGTATACCCCTGACTAAAACTTGGGTGCTTCAGAGGTGGGGGGGAAAAGCGGCCCTGGGGTGGCTCAGGACCTCCACTGGTGCTGTGTGGGGGGGGGGAGGGGGACTGGAGGGGCTGGCAGGCTCCTCCCTGGCTCCCGGAAACGGCCGGCATGTCCCTGCAGCCCCTAGGTGGAGGTGCAGCCAGGAGGGCTCTGCACGCTGCCCCACACCCCAAGCGCCTGCTCTGCAGTTCCCATTGGCCAGGAACCACGGCCAATGGGAGCTGTGGGGGAGGCCTCTGTGGGCAGAGGCAGCGTGCGGAGCCACCTGGCTGCGCTTCTGCATAAAGGCCAGACACTCTGGCTTCTTCCAGGGAGCCCCCCCAAGGTAAGTGCCACCCAAAGCCCTCACCCCCTTCCACACCCCAACCCCCTGCCTCAGCCCTGAGAGCCCTCCCACACCCAAATTCCTGCTGCTGATGGAGGGAGGGGCGCAGTGGCCCGAGACTGCCCCAGCAACGGCTGGGGTGGCTGGCCCAGGGGCCGCTCGAGCTGCTCAGGCGCCGCCAGGGCCAACCACACCGGCCACTACAGTGCAGTGCACCGGCCATGACTTCCATGACCTCGGTGACAGATTCCTAGCCTTACCTATAGCTACTGTTTGTGGGTATAGAACACCCACTGTCACGATTTCTGATCTGAAAACATTAGAAATTGTGCCAGTGATGGCTAAAAAGTGCATAAAAGATTGAATTAGGGATGTAAAAAGGAAACAGCTTTATTCTGCTGTCCTCATCTTCAAAGTAACATGCATTAAAATCTGCTACACTTGAAAGAAGGTGTCCGGATGCACAATCTATTTAGAAAATGCCTACATCTGTAATACAGTAAATAGCCACTGAAATTGCCCCTCTTTTGCACTCTGTTTAATATATGCTCACTATTACCAGCATGCTACTGTTGACATTCAAATTGTTCACAGAATTGGGAGGTGAATCAGTTAGGCTAATTCTTGAAAGTTAAATTGTCTAAGAACCAAAAGGTTTTTTTGACACCTACAGAAACACACAAATGGAGTGTTGGTGATATGATGATACATTATTCACTTTGTCTTTAAAGGGACATTGTCAAATAGGTTAGGCCTAAACTTTGAGCCAGTTTACAAACATAATCTGGTGTGAAGTTTTTAAATAAAAAATAGGTATCTATCTCCTTATCTCCTTCCTGACTTGCTAGAAGGATGAAAAAAAAAAAAATAACCAGCCCCTCCTTACCTAGACAAAAATGTTTTGTGCTCTTCTGCTTCCCAGCCAGCAGAGGGAGAGCATAGAACAAGTGACAAAGCCTCTTTAGAGAGACTGATGCTGCTGGTGAACAAGTCAGTAAAACAAAAATAATGCTGGACCAAATCTGGCCCAACTTAACTCCATTAGCTTCAATGGTGTTATGCTAGGGAGGAATTTGGCCCTTTAATGTCAACCGCCTAACAAAAGCTACTTGACTTCACCTTCACGGCCCTTCACTGTCCATCACCTCTCATTCAGTATTGGAGGTTGACTCCTGACTCCGATCAACCCATTATGCTATTCTCCACCGCCCACGCGTTAAATTCTCAAACGAGCACTTTTGTGCTTCCTTACAACTCTCCTTTACCGTGATGCCTACCTGACAATGGCTCGGCTGCTGGTGCGCTAAGACCACTGTCTATCATACAGATCAATACTGTCTCATTTTTTCCCCACTGTACTCCCCCATCTCTGAGTATATGTCTGTTGTCTTGCATCTTACACTTGGACTGTAAACTTTTTGGAGTCTTTTGATTCTGCGTTTGTTTAGCACGTAGCATAATGAGGTCCCGGTCCAGGACTAGGGCTGCTAGGCAGTATGGCAGTGCAAATAATTAAAAATAATAAATAATAATAATAAATAATAATAGGGAGATGACAAGAAAAGAGATATGGAAATAATATTTTCCATCTTCAGGGAGATGGAAGTATCTGTGAGCAGGTACTGGACAGTGTCCTTTTAAAACACCTTGCTTCCCTGTAAATTAGTGATTGAACAGGTTGCTGGGAGTGGAGAAGAAGAGAAAACATCTAAAAACCTTGTCAAACAGTACCGTGACACTTATTCCCAAGCCGCTATCTTTTTTGGCTAGTTCGACCTCAAAGATATCTCCAGGTTTAAGAGGTGCTGCAGAAAGCTTTTTAGAATTCATTTTGTTTGCTGTATTCACTGAGGAAGACTCCTTTACAAAAACAAAAAACAAAAAACAAAAACAGAAAAAAAATAATGATTCCCTGTTAGAGCAAAAGTTAATTATTAGTTCCCACTGTGCATTTATGGGTGAGACAGAGCAGAAAGGGGTTAATTGAGAGCACTGGTTAATAAAATAGGGTTCAGATTCTTTCCTACTGTAAATGCATTTATTGTACTTGAATGTTCTTAATCTCAAGATAAATTTGGTCCATATTGGCTAAATGTTTTTATAGACCTGTACACTTGAATGTGCTGGTCTTTAAAATGAAGGAATCATTGTACCAATAACTCAGTTATGGCAGATCCTCTGATGGGGTAAACTGGGGTAGCTCCACTGACTTCAAAGGACATTTCCATCAACTGAGATCAGGGCTATTATCTTTAGGAATGAATGTACAGTGTCCCCAGTGAGTTTAATTTTAGACAGGCAGAGCAACAGGTCTTCTCTGCTCACTGGATGAATGTAGAACCTACAAATACCCTTTCCCCCCCCAAAACTCTACCCAGAAGGACTCCTGTTCTGCTATGAGCCTACACATTCATCCCAGATAGTATCACTGCTTTTCCCTAATGCAGGTGAAACTCAATTTACCTGGTCTGTAAAGAAACTGATACCTGTGAATATGGTCATTTGCTACAATCACCTTGGCCAAACGATGCCTTTGGATGAGCACGAAGATTTTCTGTTGAAATCAATGAGAATCCCGCATATACATCCAAGGGCAGAATTTGGCCCCTTTAAGGCTCAAAAAAGACTCACACTGGGGTTAAGCAAGAAGGTTCCCACTCAAGTAAATTGTATTCACGTAGCTAAAGCCCTACTAACCTCTTTGAAATTTTGGGAGTAATTTTTTCCAGGTAATTTGAAAAAACCTCTAATGGGTTAGAAAGATACATTTTAAATAGTGGTCTGTTTATTCAGCTCCCTTATCAGTCATACATTTGAAGCACTAAAGGGAGTTAGCATTAGAAAATCTGTACTTCAACATTAGTACCAAATGCGTTAGTAGTTAGCAGTGGAAGCTGCAGATGGTCCCTCCCTCCATCTGCTCCCTCCCCCTCAAGCACTGCATTAACAATCTACAGCAGACTAGTCAGCCACGTATATGAAACTGTTTGAAAGCGTTCAATGGAAGTGGACTGTGCCTTTTTAGCTGCCTGTTGTTCCTGACTGCTGGAGTAAGTTGCTTCATCCATGTCCGAATCCCCTCGGTCAGAATATTCCACGGTTTCCACTACTCCAAGCCTTTTTGCTTTCGCCAGGATATCGTCCGCAGAGTTCCTTTTTTTCTCATTCGTTTTGGAAAGGGCAGACTGAGAATCACTGCAGTGCTGCAAGCCCTGCTGGGCTCTGTCACTGATGTGGTTGCCAAAGAAGCCATTTGTTTGGCTCTGAGACAGGCTGGCACTTTCGGTCCTGGAATCTTGGGAGCTCAGGCTTCTGTCCCCTTTGCCCACAGACAATCCAGATGAACTCCCTGAGATCGGCCTCTGGTGACCTCGTGACCTGTTGTGTTCCTCTGAAGATGATTCTGCTTCATGGTCCTGCATTGATGAAGGCCTCCTTAAATAACCCTTTGTTCCATTGGCAAGATTTATAGATGACACTGAAAAATCAAAATCCAACAATTAACAAGTAACATTTAGTCTGAAATCATGATTACTCAGCTTAACACAAATGACAATCTCCAATCTTATCAATGAAGCAAGGGTATACACTAGTCATACACAAAATTTACAGTGATACATTTCTTATACAATCCAGTATTGGAGCATGGACTCCAACTCAGAGAGTTACAGTAACAATTTAAATATTCAAGCTATTTCTACACTATTCGGCAGTGTGGACGACAGGGGTGTGAATTGCAGAGCATACCAAAATGTTGCACTCTAACTGCAGTGTGTGGATGCTGCTGTCATGAACTAAATGGTACCCAGTTCATGTTAACATAGTCCTGTTTTAAACAGGACTATGTTAACATGAGCTAGGTACCTTTTAGTTCATGACAGCAGCGTCTACACGGGGCAATTAGATCACAACATTCTGGTGAGCCCTGCAATTCCCACCCCCTGCAGTCCACATTGCGGTGCAGTACAGACAAGCCCTTAGAAAAGCGAAATCAGGCATTTGGTTCTTCAGAAGGTCATTAAAAGTGCATCATGAGAAGTCTTAGGGTGCGGGTGGAAATCAATCTCCCCTATAATGAGGAGTAAAGGAAAGAACAGAATTTGTAATATAAATTTAAGGATGTTTTAAAATACCTTTGGAAAGTTTGTCCTTGGGCTGAGAGATAACAAGTGTCACATCTTCAGGAGCATTCTCCAGAATTTCTAATGCTGCATGATGGCTGACACCCTCTAAGCTCATGCTGTTCACTGATATTAGACGGTCTCCTGCACAAAAGGATTTGTTCAGATACAAAGAATCCAGTGTGACATTGTCCCCCATAATGCTTTATGGAAATATGCTTATGAATGTAAATATGACATAACTGGAATATGTTTTATGCTACCTATGCTACCTATGCTACGTAACACATCTCTGCAAAGGTTATGATCTACTGAATATATTCATCCTATTTGTATGCATGTGTCATTTTTGTATTCAAAGTTATGAATATTGGCTGTGCACTTGTTTGATTTTAGTTAAGCATTTGGGCAGTTTCTTTAGAAAGGATTTTGCAAGTGCCCAATCAAGAAACATGTAATGGACAATGGATCTTGGAAGGCTCCATTCCACATAAGAAATCTACCTGAGGACGTTCAAGGTAGCATGTGAACAATGGCTGCTACCTGTAAGTTCTGAGTCATGCATGGACATATGACTTGTCCATGTGACTCCAAAACTCCATCTTGTAGCTGGGATTCTACACAGGGGGAGGCTGGGGTGTCCACCCACAAGAGGAAGTCTATTTAAACCCCTGGGAGACCCCTCATTTTGTCTTCAGCTGGCTCAAGAGGTAGCCTCTCCACCCCCAAAGGATATCTGAAAGAAACTGTAACAAAGAAGAGTAACCACTGAGGTTTGTGTGATTGCTGGACCCAGACTAGAAGGAGGCTAGTCTGTAAAAGGGGCTTATTGGAACATCTCTGAGGATGAGATTTTATCTGTATTCAGATTCTTACTGCATTAGATTTAGACTTGCGTGTTTTATTTTATTTTGCTTGGTAATTCACTTTGTTCTGTCTGTTATCACCTGGAACCACTTAAATCCTACTTCTTATATTTAATAAAATCACTTTCTACTTATTAGTTAACCCAGAGTATGTATTAATACCTGGGGGGGGAGGGGAACAGCTGTGCATATCTCTCTATCAGTGTTATAAGAGGGCAAACAATTTTTGAGTTTATCCTTTATAGGCTTTATACAGGGTAAAAAGGATTTATTTGGGGTTTGGACCCCATTGGAAGTTGGGCAGCTGAGTGTTGGAGACAGGAACACTTCTTAAGCTGTTTTCAGTTAAGCCTGCAGCTGTTGGGGACATGGTTCAGACCCGGGTCTGAAGTCCCAAGCTGCTGGGGAAACAGGCTCAGGGGTAGTCTCAGCACATCAGCTGGCAGTTCCCAAGGGGTTTTCTGTGATCCAACCTGTCACATCCAGCATTTACATTTCCAGACTTTAATGAGGTAGCAAGGTTATATCTCTGTGCAAAGCTCTGTGCTCATTTTCATTCTCAGTAGTTGACACTGAACATCAAAATATTTGGCCAATAAAATTACTGTCAAATTGAAGCCTAGACAAGTTTTAAAAATGAGTTTAAAGTAACTTCAGCTCCTAAACCTGTTTTTGTCTCCCTGACAATTTTGGTGGGATTACAACTACATTGTTCCCTAATTTATAAGCATTTCTACATTCCTTATTGCTGTGTAAAAAACACAAACAAATAAAAAGGAAAACTGAGTATTGGGAAACTGTGAAATTGGCTATCCATAGTGCTGTCAAATGCACAAAGTAAATACACTGAAAAAGTTGAGATTAGGTAAACCCAATTTTAGGAATTACTTGTGACAACAGTAAGTTACATTTTTTCAGATACAAGTGTGGTTTTGCGCAGTTTAAAACTGAAATAAAGTAGCCATCAAATAGTGAAGTCAAACAACATAATTTCTTTACATGAATTGTAATAATTTTCATACTACTTAGGACTTCTACAGAACCTTTCATTTTCATAGTGTGTAACGATAATCAACCATTAATACTTCTGAAGTAATTATCTATATGTACGGTCAATGGGGAAATAGAGACAGAGACATTTAAGTGATGACCTCCCACAGCCAGAGATGGAGTCAGTATTAGAGACAGGACTAGAATGAAGGAGTTTCTGGCCCCCAAGTCCTTCGTCTGGAACACATCATATAATTTACCTGGTTTTAAGGACCCATCCAAGTCGGCTGGCCCTCCAGGAATTACTGAATGAATAAAAATTCCCAGATCAAGTTTTCCAGTCTTCTCCCCACCAACAATCTGAAATCCTATTTAAAAACAAACACACACACAGATGTCAACCATTCATTCATTCTTTACAAGTTTATCTTTTGCCATTTGATACAAAAGATTTACTACTCTAGCAGCTTTTAAGATCATATGTAAAAGTGACCTGCAAAAGGAAAAGATTGCTGTCTTCTCCATTTTTTTTCATTTTTATGTTGCGTGAAGAAGGCCTGAAAGGTTTATTTCAATATTACTTTCTTTTCAGCTTGATTTTTACCTAAGAAATTCAGACCTTGCCTAACTGGCTTACCTGAAAGTCTCTAGGGATGACTGGAAAACCTGGAGGACTGTACATCAGAGATATGAAGGAAGTCTAAATTAATTCATTGAGCAGGTTCGAGATTTTTTATCTATTTAAAACGTTTGGGTTTGCTTGTTTTGTTAATGTTCATTTAACTCAAATGCCTGAACAACTTAGAGGAAATCTCTCTTGGTTAAAGATATAACACTCTGGCCTGTCAGTTAAGGCTGACAACCCACATCTGAGACTTGCAACGTGTCTCTTCAGGTAAACCTGGGAAGACCACACATGATTTTCTTCTTCTTCATTTCTCAAGCCCTCCCAGTTGTCACACACACACACACACACACACACACACACACACACACACACACACACACCTTAAGGTTGTCTTTAAGAGATTTGTTGCAATCTATGAGTTTAAGGCTCAAATATAAATAACGTTTCTTCTTGGTATTTTCCCCATTTGGATTTACACAGTGGCGATACACTGAATTTACATAGCAACTGTCAAAAGGCCATCTCAAAGGACGTCACGAAGGTGGGTCAGGTATAAAATTACTCTCATTTTTCATATGGGGACAATTTGCCCAAGATCACACGGCAGTCAGTAGCAGAGCAAGGACTATAATCCAGTTCTTTTGTCTCTCATTCCTCTGCTTTAAACCATGAATTAACGTTCCCTCACTGATGAAATTGTGTGTGATACAGCAGAGGAAAGCAGTAAAAGAAGTTCATAATGGCGTTGTCATTTTTTTTTAAATCTCACAGCTGTCCTGGACACAGACACAAACCTGATAACCCCATTTTAGAGCAATTTTTACTTGCATAATTTGCAATTGCATTGAGATGTCTTTCAGCAAGTTACTGGCTTACAAAACTAATGATGAAATTTAACTGATATGGAGCTTTTCAAAGGGATGTACAGATCATTATCTGCATTTGACAGACAAGAAAACGGAGACAGACTTGCCCAAGACCATTCATCAGAGCCAGGAATAGACTCTGGGTGCCCAAATTCCAAGTCCCCTGGCCTACGTTGCCTTTCCCAACCATGGTGTGTGTGTGTGTGTGTGTGTCTCTCTCTCTCTCTCCCCGGATCACAAGGCTTTAGTAACTTACCTAAGCCATGTTTTTCATCTTTCTTCAGATTCACCAAGGTTATCTCCCTTTCTGGCAAGGACACTACAAAGCACAGCATAGAGTGTCTATTAAAAAGTCATCATTTGATAATAAAACATACTGATTGGGCATCTGCAAAGTGATGTGCCTTTTATGTTCATTTTATACCACTCTGTTTACAGGACTTGTCTTGTAACTCCAAAGGGCACTATCGAGTTTGACAGGTCCAATCATGGACCTGCCTCAGCACAAGGGGCTGGACGTGACTTCTTGAGGTCCCTTCCAGCCCTACAGTTTGATGATTCTATTACCTGCTCCTCCCCCCACTTTACAGCTGAAGTAAAATTCCATTCAATTCTCTCTTTTTTTAAACCAAACAAAATTACTCTTTTTCCTTCCTCCGTGTAAAAACCAGTCTTTAGGATATACTGTTTGGGGCTACAATCTTGCAAGCTCTCTGATTTTGCAACACACTGGCCCCATTCAGCAAAGCACTAAAGCATATGCTTAAGTGTTTCAGGAATAAGGAAAGACTTAAGCACATGCGGAAAGTTAAGCCTAGGGTAAGTGCTTTGCAGAATCAGAGCTACTGAATTCAATGGGGGATGTTTGTGGGACAGGTTTACAGGAAGAGGCTCTAAGTTTCTTAACTCCAGCACACAGAGGTGAGGATTTCTTTCTTTGCATTTGCTGTAGTTTGAAAAGTTAAGTTGCTTTAACCTTACAAGCTTTGAATGCCCTCAGATTTTACCCATGTCATTTTTAAAGGGACCCTGTCAACTTGAAATGGGCCCCAACATTTAGATTCTGAAATATACTGTTTTTTGGGGAAAAAACCCTGTTCCGATACAAAATGCTGTTTTCCAGCT
Source organism: Mauremys reevesii (assembly GCF_016161935.1). Classification (NCBI taxonomy): domain Eukaryota; kingdom Metazoa; phylum Chordata; order Testudines; family Geoemydidae; genus Mauremys; species Mauremys reevesii. Next base: position 20,697,560 of record NC_052627.1, on the reverse strand, counting down.
TTTTTTTTTTTTTTTAAAAATGAGTTCCTGTACTTGTGCACAGGGTCACCTAGAGAAGTGCTCCCTTGCCTGCTTACCCAGCAGGCCACAAGACAGAAGAAGAGCTGCTGTACCACAGTCTCCCCCAACGAGACAAAGAGCAGCTGCAGGCACTGCCTCCTTGGCAGAGGGTAACATGAACCATGTTCCCTGGTCCCACCCCACTCCATGATTCACCAGGAGACAGATCAGGAGTGGGGGGAGCTCTGCCACTGGGACATCTCCCTAACTCTTCCTCGAAACAGGAAGCCCAATGCCCTGTTGTGATAGGAGTGAGGAAAGCAGAACCGCCCCCAGATGAGAGTGGAAGGAGAGCAAGAGAAGCATCTGCCAGAAGTGATGCTTCCCTACCACAGGAGGGATGTAGAAGGAACAGCCGGTGCTGTCAGTGTAAGTGGTTGCTTAGGGGTGATTGGCACGTGCCACACATCATGTTGGTATGTTTAGTGCCGGCGGCTAAATAGTTGGCAAGTGCTGTGTGTGTGGTGATGTGCAATATGTTGTGTTGTGTCGTGTCATGGCTGTGTTTTTGGGAGGGAAGAGACTGGTCAGGGATTGGCTGGAGAAGAAATCACACTAGTGTCTGGGGGTGTTGTTTGGAAGGTGGATGGTAAGGGATTGGGGCTGGATGGGGTAGGGTAAGGTCAAAACACGCAGTAGTATGGTGCAAATCAAACAAAAACAAGAAACAACTAGGTTACATTACACAACTGAAATGCATTTACTCATATTGGAATCACTAGTTCGGAGGCTGGGACAGATGCTATCATCACAATCTGTCCCTACAGATTGCATAGGGGCTTTTAGAGCACAGTATCAGCTCTGCGAGGTCACCGTGCTGGTGCGTGTTAAGTAGGAAGTACCAAGACATGACAACAAACTGCCTTGGGAAACATATGAAAACAAGTCACCACTGGAGAAGGTCAAAAGAAACCAACAACAAAAAAACAAAAACACCCAAACACACCACAATTTGAAAAGAAACCAAGCAGCAGACCAAAGGGGAAAAAATGACTTCTAAAGAGCAGGATTTTTAAGGTGACAGCATCCCTACAAATCTCAAACAACACAGGCTGCTTACTGACTATTTTTAGCTGTGACCCTTTTGGAAAATCTCGCAAGAAAGTGAGTCAACATCAGCTGTTAGAAGTTAAATTTTAAAAAGTAAAGGGCACCTATCCCATTATCTGAAGAAGGTATCTGATAAGATGACAAAAGTGACAACAGCAGTCAAGGGGACAGTAAAAGCACAAGGCACGTGTTTAAATATCATAAAGAGATTTTATTAGAAACCTACCATTTTCTTTCAGTGGCGCTGATGGAGGATTTCCAGAACTATTCTTGCTAATACCTGGGATGTAAATGCAACTATTAGAGATTTAACTAATAATATTTCAACCTTCTTAATAAAACTACAGTTCTTCTTGGTAATGTCTATATACAGTGTGTGCAAAAGTTGATCCATGATATTACATTACTTATTCATACTGAACATGGGTAAAGCCAGAGGTTTTGATTTAGCAAAATCAAATTACAGGTGCATCTCAGTCCTGTTTCAAAGTTCAGAGCAGCAGTGGGTTGGAGAAAAGGAGGATTCAGTAAAGAACTGAGGGTATTCTCAACTTCATATAAAAAGTTAACATTAAAAAAAAATCTATCAATAAAAATAAAGTCAAAGGCTAAAACTACTAACATTACACAATGTATACGCCTAACCAATTCATGTACACTGGACACAGGAAAATTCCTCTCTTTGTGGGTCAATAAGAATTACAACACAAAAGAAACTGTCCAGGTTGAATTTTTCACTGAATTTTGCATCTCCAAATGTACATTTAGAGAATGTTTAAGTCCTCATTCATATTCATAGATTGAAACTGCCGTATTTAAATTGTCATCTCTTTGTACTCTTAAAATATCCCTAGCAATACATAATCCAGGCATAACGCAATGGTTTCCTTTTATTTTTTTAAGTGTCTCTGAGGTTTAGAAAGTTATGCATAGCCTTGCTCCCTGCAATTCTTGATTAGCAATGCTATGCTAATACAAACCAACCAATTTTTCTGACTTATGTTCTCACTTCTTTTCTCCACCCTCCATCAGAAAACAATTACTAAGAAACTGCTGGAGTTAAATGATGAGCCTCAGCTGAATATCTATATACCAACAGACTTGTGTCAAGGAATACATTTTCTATGGAGGTTTTAATTTCAAGATGATATTGCTGTACTACAGAGAGCAGCAGGAGAGTGACAAACAGAGAACTCCACGACCACTTCCACTTAAAAATGGGAAACATTTAATTCTAAGTTCTCTATCCCCTGTTAACATATTGCTTTAGATCCCCGTCTTGCCAAGGTCATGCAGAGGACATTTATTACTGTGCAGAATCCCACTCGAGACAATGGGACTGTGCAAGACCATCTGTATGTGCGCCCCAAACCTTTTGCAGAATGGTGGAGTACGGTTATGTCTGTTAGTTACAGGTCCACAGAAGGATAAGGGTCCTCCAACCACCTGCTACAGCAGTTCTTTTAGCTCCGTTATTAGAGGCCTGTGTTTCTAGAGCTGAAGAAACAGGCTTATAATCGTAGCATCATGTGCGTGTGTGCATGCTGGTGTGAGTGTGTGTGTACACACACAAACACTGATCGTGTGTATCTTTTTAGAGCTTCATAATTCCTCAAAATAACCATTTAAAGATATAGCATGCACAATGCTGTAGCAAGAATCCTAGTTATTTAGGATTCCTGTTACCAGGGGTAACGGAGAATGAGGGAACTCTGTAGGTACTGCTCGGAAATACAGGAAAATAGCCAGTTCATGCCCAACTGAGCCCATCTCCAAGAAACCAACCTTTTCTCCAAAGAACACTGCAAATGTGCTGGGGAGGTGGGATGGAAAGGCAGGCCGGTGATGAAAGACAAAAATACACAGAGGAACTGATGTTCCCAAATGACAGAATTGGGAAAAGTTCTTTGGAACTTCACTCACTATTTGCACACAGGTTTGTTACTTTGATAAAAAGGGGATTTGTTTTATTTGTTAAAACATTTTGATTTTAAAATGAAAAACCAAAACACAATGAAAAAAAATCCATATGTAAAAGCAACACAAGCCAGTAGCAAACAGTTCTTTAGCGGAACACTAAAGCAATCTGATACCCCGTACATTAAAGCCTTACATCAGAGAATACTCTAGAGTTTAGTTAGCAAATAAAATAATACTTTTTCCGTGCTGACCTACAACATAAGCTTGACCAGTATCTTCAATGGATGATGAGTCTGATTCATTTTTCCTCCTTTCAAGGCTTCTATTTAAACCTGCAAGAGATTTTGAACTAAACAGGATGGGGAAAGAAATGGAAGGCGGGAGGGAGGGAGAAGGGAGAAGTCAATGTAATAAAATAATAGTATAAATAATAAATGTGGTAGAAATGAAAACTGATGTAAAAATGTAGCTGCATTGCATAAAAAGATAAAGCTCTGGGAAGCGAGAGTGATTCTTACTTGTTCAGTTTCATTGCTCCAGCCATTGACCCAGCATCAGATTTTGGCGTCTGTTGTAAGATTCTTCCTATCAGCTCCTCCATTCTCCGTGGGGAGGAATCCACAGCGGTGATGACATTTTTCCGATGGGGGTAAATAGAGATTTGGCTCTGACTCAGATCATGAAATGATTTGCTCATGGCTCTGGGTCTTTCCTCCCATGAAGCTTTCTCATTCTTCTCTTTGGAGCAGCCAGGAAGTGGTTGAAAAAGTGACAGCTCAGAGCAAGAGAGTCTCTTCAGAATTTCAGCTTGAACTGACAAAGGTCGGAGCTTGTTCAACGTACTGCTGGCCAGACTACCTGTACTGATTGCACGTCCCACGTTAAATCCTTTACCAGACTCAGCATGAAGGTTCAGACTCCTAAATGATGCTCTCTCTGCAAGGAAACAGGACTGATTTACACGAATTATAATCCTGAAGTACACTTTTTCTTTTAATTTAACATCTGCTAGTGTGATATATTTAAAACTAGTGGACATGGGGCATTTTTTAACTGTAGCTTTTTTAGTATAAGTGGATTGTATGTATGGCTAACATGGCCTGGAATATCTAGCTCAGAGAGAATGGCTTGGATTTAATAACAGTATGCTGACCTCGGCTTAGTCTACGCTTGAGTCAATCCCACAAAACCACACAATATTTCTCCTGAATTTCACTAGTCGACTGAGATCTGCACTGCCATCAGTGCACAAGAGTTTTAATACAGTGTTTGCTGAAATCCCCCCAAAGGCCTAGCTAAATATCCATGAGTTTAGATGTCTATTCAAAACTCTACTCAACATTTCTGGGATCTCTCCTCTTCAAAACCTCCCAATAAGTCTCCATATCTGTTTCCCCACCAGGCTTCTCACCATCCCTCAGCTTTGTCCTTGAAAATCCTTGACTCTTTTCTAACAACTGACTCTGGCACTTTGCCACTCCCTCCCAGTAATCATTCAGCTAATCCTTGGATTTTACAATCTTCCTATAACCGGTTCCACCACCACTGAAGTCCCTCTTGCAGGGTCCAGCAGGTTTGGCAACCTCTCTTCTGGACGTGTGCCATTGCAATCAGGTTTCTCACTCTTTGGGATATCCCCAGTTGGAGAAGCCCCAAAGTGCTTTGACATAGAACACAACTCATGTGTTGCTTGGAGCCCAGCAGTGCTCTGTAGACCGTGCTGATTCCTGTAACAGGATTCTCTCAGTAAGGGGGGGAACACTGAGGTCTGAAAGCTAGGCAGAAAGAGAATAGTTAAATAAAGTCAGCTGATCAGAGCCCATTATAGACCAGAAGTTCTGGATTCAATTCAGAAGACAGACTGAGATTCACCCATCCTTAATTTACATATGCCGCTACAGTTCATGTCCACAGATGGGAAATAAGATGCTTAAGAACAGAGAGAAACTTAGCTCATACAATTCCAACTCTGCACGATTTGATGGGAAAACCTTGTTTCTCAATTGATACAGTACACCCATTAAATATTACTATTAAAGTACTATTAAAGACATCATTTAAAGTCTATTTGGCAACAGTTACCACACAACAGTGGTATCCGAGATGCCACACTTTCGTCTGATTCTTACAACATAGAATCATAGAATCATAGAATATCAGGGTTGGAAGGGACCTCAGGAGGTCATCTAGTCCAACCCCCTGCTCAAAGCAGGACCAAACCCAACTAAATCATCCCAGCCAGGGCTTTGTCAAGCCTGACCTTAAAAAACCTCTAAGGAAGGAGATTCCACCATCTCCATAGGGAACGCATTCCAGTGCTTCACCACCCTCCTAGTGAAATAGTGTTTCCTAATATCAAACCTAAACCTCCCCCACTGCAACTTGAGACCATTACTCCTTGTTCTGTCATCTGCCACCACAGAGAACAGTCTAGATCCATCCTCTTTGAAACCCCCTTTCAGGTAGTTGAAAGCAGCTATCAAATCCCCCCTCATTCTTCTCTTCTGCAGATTAAACAATCCCCATTCCCTCAGCCTCTCCTCATAAGTCATGTGCTCCAGCCCCCTAATCATTTTTGTTGCCCTCTGCTGGACTCTTTCCAATTTTTCCACATCCTTCTTGTAGTGTGGGGCCCAAAACTGGACACAGTACTCCAGATGAGGCCTCACCAATGTCGACTCATGAAGTAACTGATAATAATTTAGCATTCTCTATACAAAGTATGCAGACATACAAGGAAAGATTTATTTATCCAAGGCACAACTGACAAGTTTTTAAAGAGAACCACTGTGCACGTACATTTTTCTTAAAATGGTCTGGTACCTGCTGCTCCAAGATCTCCCCTAGTGTTTATTCCGCGTTTTGGTGGATCTCCTTGGAGAACTATTCAAATAGCTACAAACTTCACATCATGTCCTCTCATTCTGCCAGCCCGGTGTAGGACTTTCCAAAAATCCTGCTAAGACTCTTAAATGCTTACATGCGCCTTAATCAAGACTTCTGTCTCTCTTTTCCCCTAGGCTAAATGTACTCAACTGCTTGAAGTCTTTCCTTATAAGACTGACTTAATCCTTAACTAATCTGTGCAGCCCTGCTATGCACTCTTTCAAGAATTTGAATCTCCAATCTTTAAATTTGTGCCCAGTACGATACTCAATATTCCAAGTGTACTCTTACGAAGGTTACATAAAAGAAACCATTATGTCTCGATTTATAAATAATCTCCCTTCTTATGCATTGTAAGACCTTGTTAGCTGCCTTTTTATTTTTGGCAGCCATCACACACTGAACTCTTTCCTTAGATGCTATCGTCTCCCCTGACTTTCTCAGCAAGAATGCTGTTCAAAGGATTTTGTGTTCTCCAAAAGCATGATCTCACATTTACACTAAAATCCCATGCACTCTAGTCTTCTGCTCACCTCCTGCAGCAAGTGAATAACGGTCGCAGTATGCTACACTCCTCTCATTTGTGTGTCACTTCTCAAATCTATCAATAAATCAACTGTTTTAATAGCAAACAGCAATTGGTGGTTATAGCATTAAGCTCTGAGGAAACCCTCTTGCACCCATCATCTGGGGGCAGTGTGTGTGTGTCCTTTTTTATTCTTATTCTTCATACAAATTAGCTGGTTGCAATTAATTTAGTTAGGTCAAGTACTGAAGCCAGCACCCTTTATCTTACTATTTTCCCATGAGATACTTTATCAAATACTTTGTTAAAACCAAGATACATGTCAACTGCTCTCCTTTCAGACATCATACATTGTACTTCCAAGAAATGGGTCATAGCCTCATTCAAATCCTTATTTATATCCTCCCAGCTGCCCGTGCCCATGGAACACTGTCTAATGAGTGAGTTAGTATCATCTCTTGTTAATTTATATTATTAACCCTCCCCCACAACTAAGGACGTACACTTTTTATTATAGGCACCTTGTGTTGTTATTACAGTCACCCATGTCTCTTTCTCCCCCATTCTGTTGAGTTCTACATCCACCCGTTAGGTCTTGTTCCCTATTTAGATTGTAAGGTCTTTGGGACAGGGACTCTTAGCTTATGTTTGTACCGAGCCCAGCATACTGGAGTGGAGATCCTGATGGAAGACTCTGTGCACCCCGGCTATATGAGGAATATTATTATTAATAATAATAATACTGCACTACTTTGTTTATTTACATTCTGGTTGTTTCACTTTAAACTGTATGTTGTGTAACATCTCTCTACAACTTTTTGGATATTACTGTATACATTCTTCTATTAATTCTGTAGGGAATACAGGCTGGGCAATCACTTTAAAGGAGTCTACCAAAACACACTAATAGTTCCATTGTGAAACTGTGGAGGAAAGCATGCTTCCCCCCCTACATTAGTTCCATTTTTGAACAAATGGAATTCTCTTGGAAACTTAATTTACTTCTTGCTCAGAAATGATGGATGAACTCCCAGACCTCTGAATTCGCAGAAGGCTGCTGTGCACATAAGCAAAACAAATCTATTAGTCTCCAGACTCCCATAACAAAACACAAGCTGTGTGTGTAAAAGTCACTGAGTCTGGCTGGGCAAGAAAGCCTTGCATGCAATGTCTTCTATGCTTTTTAGAATAAACTGACATTGAGTTAGAATATGGCTCAAAGGACTTGAGTCATTTTGTTCCATTTCTTTATGCTAAATGGTCTGCAGTGTCTGATAGAACAGAAAAGCTGCACAGTTGCCATGGTCAATTCTCTCTTTCATTGGAGATAAGCATTTCTACAGCAATGGGGCCAGACTCTGATCTCAGTTAGACCTGTGTAAATCTGGAGTACAGCAATTGGCTGTATAGGGGAGATGTCTCTGCAGACTGACTGAAATGTAAAATGAAGTAAGAACAAACAAAACAGACTGAAAAAAATACCACCTTGAGGGCTCTACAAAAAGCCAGCAGACCAACCAGGCTGCATTCCACGAAGAAGTCAAATAAACACTGCTTATCTATTTCAAGGAGGAAAGCATTGTTCAATCTAATTTAAGTTACTAATCTACAAAGGAATCTTTTTCTTGTATCTTAGCCACTCACATTAAGATTAATTGGCAACTACTTTCTGAAGGAACCAACTCACACTGAGATAGTACTTTTTTTTGATGGTTGATTGTAAGTTTTAATTAGCATATAGATTAGACACCCCACTGCTTAAGAGATGTGGTGTTATGAACTGCTTCTCCTCCCGTTTGCATTCACGCCCCGCAGATCAGGGTTGTGGCAACTACTGAAATTGCTCAAATGAAAAAGCAGTAATAGGAAGGCATTTTTAGCTTTCTTTTACACAAACGTAGTGGCCGGAAGCAAGGAGAGCCAGCATCATGTGACCAGCCAACTCTCTTCAGATCACAGCTTGAGAACTGCTGACCTACTATACTTTCCTTAGGATATAGATCCTCCAAATGTAGCAGTACGTGTACGGGGCTCAATGGAAGTACTACAGTACTGGCACCATTTTTTTTCATATAAATATACACAGCTATCGTTCTTAACAAAGAAAACCACAGTCCTTACCAATGTCCTGAGTGTCTTGGTTGCTCTGTCTGGCTCTCATCTGTAGCTGGAATTTGTGCTGGGAGGAGCAGAGGTGCAGGAGGTATTGGCAAGTCTTACTAGTGTCAGTTTGGAATGCATGCTTTATACCATCTGACACATTCTGCAGAGTTATTTTCTTTTTCTGTAAGATGAAAAATACGTAATAAAAATGTTGCTGTTTTTCAGCCTTGAGAGACTATAACATGTTTCTGTGCAAACAGGTGTCAGGAAATAAGGCTTACTAAAGCAAACTGTATTAACTGGATGAATTTTTAATATATAGACAATTGTATCCATTTAAAATAATGTTAGATTTACACAGTTACATTCCTGCATCAAAAACAACTACATAGTATCTCAACCAGCCCCAAACATATTCAATTCACTGCTTACTGTTGGGTCAGCAACAAACTACCAGCAGCAGTTTCTACCTGAATTTGTCAGGTGGAATTCTGAAAAAGCCCCTAAGGGAATTACAAACCCATCTGCCACTGAAAGTTCATCCCTTTGGTAATTATGAAAATCTTAGCTAGTGTCACAGGCCTTATCTTCACTACCAAAAAAAAAAAAAAGATGTGCTCTTAACCTGAGTTAACTAACTTGAGATAAAACCTTAATGAAGGCAAAACAGTTTGTAGTTTTCACAGAAGTTAGTAGGTTGCCTTAAAGACTTCTCTTTTGTCTGTTGAAAGACTAGTGCTTGAAATTCCAAACCTATCAACACTTACTTAACTGGTTAGATCATCTGAAAGTGTCCCGACTGAGTGGGATGTTTGCTAATATTGTCCTGATTAAGCATCAGCTATTGCCATTCATTATCATTTAGCTAAATTGCTCCTGGAAACATCATAACCATAAAGCAGCATAAGTGGCTTTCCTAACTGTGTGGAGTACAGTGTATTTGTCACTCAGCCCACTACCTTGAAATTCTTCCTCTGGCTCCACTCAGCAGGCTGTACTGCATCTCGCACGCACTCTGGGAGGAGTGCCTATGGCCATAACAAGTGGGCAGGCTTTTTCCCTGCCTTTATTTGGAAGAACTTCCCCTTGAGTGCAGGGAAACAACGCTCCCTGGGAACAAGGTGCTGTTTGTAAAGGGCTAAGAGAGCCCAGGGCTACCTTCAGAGTGAGGAAGGGGAACTTGCCATTCCAACCCTGAAGATCCTGTTGCCAGCTGCGTTGGAGTGGGGTTACAAGTGCTCTCCTCCCTTACCTGGCAAACCCTGGAGGACAGAGATGAGTCAGCCAGAAAACAATGGAAAGGAAAGGAACAGATCCCTAAGTGGTATTTCAGGGCCGTAAGTAAGAGGGTTGGGAAAAGTTGTGGGGAGGGTGTTTACGGGGCCTTTGGGAGAGTTGAGGTGCTGGGCAGATTAGAGGGACACAGGGACAGTAGTGTGTTGGAGCTGGGCGGTGAGATGGGAGTTATGGGAGGAATTGAGGTTTGGGGGACCACAGGGCATTGGAGTTAGGAGGAGCTATGCCATATTTGGGGTCGGGAAGGAATTTTCCTCCAGGGTAGATTGGCAGGGGCCCTGGAGGTTTTTCGCCTTCCTCCGCAGCATGGGGCAGGGGTCGCTTGCTGGAGGATTATCTGCTACTTGGAAGTCTTTAAATCAGGATTTGGGGACTTCAACAGCTGAGTCAAGGGAGAGAATTATTTCAGGAGTGGGTGGGTCAGCTTTTGTGGCCTGCATCTTGCGGGAGGTCAGACTAGATGATCATAATGGTCCCTTCTGATCTTAAGTTCTATGAACTCAGATAGCATTGGAGGCTAAAGGAAGAGAGCAGTGGCTGGGGAGTGAGCTGAAACAGGTTTGGAGGGGAGACACAAGTGAGGGGGCAGGGACGAGCTGCATGTGGGGGAGTAGAGAGAAGGGGCTGATCACAACAGGTGATGGAATCTGAGACAGCAGAGGGCACCTGCAGGTGAAGGATAAACTTGCAGAGATGGGTCCCAGAGTGGGGAAGTTAAACAGCAAAAGGGTGAGATTGGAAGACAGGGAGTAGGGAGCAAATCTCAAAATTCACAAGAAAAGAAGGTGGCAAAAACCCTTTAGGCCCCTGAGCTGTGCTGAGCTTGGCGCTCCTGCGACGTATAGGCCTAGTAACTTAGAACCTTAAACAGCAGAACCCACGAGTCAACTCCATGGAGGTGGAACTCCAGCTCCACAAAAGACATTCACAGATCACACTGCAAAATGCCGTATATATGTATATTTATATATATATATATATATATACATATATATATATATATATATATACACACACACACACACACACAAATGAACACAAAGCTAAAAACCAGATATACAGACGTACGCTAAAGGATATTTTCTTTGTTTCTCTCCATGGGAAGCGAAGTACGGGTGTGCGGACTCCATTGTGAACTTCGAAAATAAGAACTCCCTTGGAACACACTCCCAGCAGGATTCCAGTTTGGGATTTCTTCTCAGGCAACACCCGATGAAAATGAACGCCGTATTCCGTCAGCCTCTGGCACATCTACATAGAGGCACGTTTGTGAGACTATGAAGTTAAGGATGTTAGAAAAATCTACAGGGATACTGACAAGTTAAAAAAATCATATGGTCACACTTTACATTGAGGTTCGATTCACAGAGGATTTATAGATGTTATAAACATGTTACAGACATGAGCTGTATGTGTGGTAGATAGTTATGAGCACATCAGTAGAAGGTGTTATAAATGGCTATAAGCTATGGTAATATGCAATCTATAATAATTAACCAACTGGTTATTAAAAAAATATTAAATATTTATTAAACTATTTATAAGTGGAATATTAATACAAAGTTTTAAAAGTCACATTTACTCTTATTTATGTTTCTAACACTGCTCTGGATTATTTGAAGTGAGGTAGAGCCAAATCTTCACACCCCACTGGAGGTTTTAAAGTTTGAAGAAGTCTGTCTCTCCCCCACCGTAGGTTAAACAAATCCTGTGATTATGAGAGAATTTGGGCAAATCCAAATATAGCAGAAGTAGCAGCAAATTGTGTAGTTAAGTTTCCAAAATTGTTTCCTTTCTAAACTATCATAAAATATGCAGATGGCTGTATTCAATCTGTCATCGGTCAAACACAGATTAATGTGTATGTTAATACGTACTACTAGCTAGCTTAAAGGTGATCTGCAAAGGAAAGGAAAGAAAAAAATTGGAGTTAAATGCCTGTGAAATATTTTCAATGCTCCCTGATTCACTAAAGGTGTCCTGAAAGACACCATACTCTAAGATATCCTAGACATGGATAGTATGAGTTGCAATAAGACTTTGGTTATTTGCAATATCACGATCTGGGAAACCTTCAGTCAACAAATTAGGACAAAGGTGATTTCAGAGAGAGGGAAATATATAAAGTAAGAGTTTCCTTTATAATCGTACGATGATCAGATTCTTTAATATCTGATGACATTTTCGTAATGCACCCAGTGAAACAGCTGAAGGAAGAACATTAAAGGCTTTTCTCCATCATGTACAATTTTCTTTCCTCCCTTTTAATAATTGTATCTTTTAAATGGATTCTCTTAACTTTTGCCCCTTGCCAACGCTGTTTTAGAAGAGTAACTATTTTCCTTTGTTCTCCATTTCAATTCCAGGCTTTTTATCTATCCCATGCTCCTTGTACAGGGAATCTCACATGAACACAGGAGAACTCAAGAGCTGTTACGACTTACCTTCAAAAATTCTATCTCTGTTTCTTTCTCAGAAGCACCCACATAAGTGCTATGCAGTTTGGGCAGCTCCTCTTTGACGTAGGATAGGTCTAGTTTCTCCATCACTCTAGCTGGTAGGTAATGTTCTAGTCTAAAATAGGACATGCCATGCACCTATAAAGTGAAGCATTTTTATTCTTCATATGTTATTATAAGAACAACAATCTTTTGTGTGTGTCTCTGTTTGTAACGATGGGCTTCAGCTAAAACCGTGGATCTGAACTTTCAGACTGAGTACAGGAAAGGAGCTCAGACTCTGAACCCAGAGCTAGAGCTAAATGTCATTTTTGGCCCTTCTCTCTATTCTGCTATTACTAAGACACTGGGTTTGAGACAACATCCATTAAATGACCAAACTACAATGCTGCATCCAAACCCCCACAAACACTGGAAGGGACAATGGGTTCAACATCCAGATCCATATCTGAATTCTACGGCACAGGTTCAACATTCAGACCTGAAATTCTATGGCTGAGGCCCATCTCTGCATGAAAGCACATCTGTGTTCTCTCTCCACTAGACTTCAAACAGCATAACAATTACAAACAGCAGATCAATTGAACTCCCAAAGAACTGGAACATATTCAGCCCTGAACTATACCACAGAGCAAGTGCAGTAATTGAATAGCACAAATAGCAGTTGTCCATAGATGAATGTACATCGTACCTCAGCCTGGTAATCTCCATACTCAGCCTGGAGGGCCAGGGATGCTAGCAGTAAAGCTGTCTCATCATCACAGTGCATCCTTTCCTCCAGGAGATCTTTCCGTAGCTGTAGATAATACTGGTGACATGTCAGAGTGTGCCTGGGGGGAAAACAACACACAATATTGCTCCTTTCTGTAATGCTTCTAACATTATGCACATATAACCTGAGGAGGTGGGAGGAATTTAAAGATGGGGAAGGACCCTATTAAGAGGATGATGAGAAAATAATGTTCAGCTACTCACTGTATAAGACTGACATCATCCACGAAAAACTTAACGCGAAAGAACAAGGTGAAGTTGATTGTGGCTTTGCTCTTTTTTTTGGGTTCCTCTTTCCATCCTTCCGGAGCAACTTTAGTTAGTTTTAAGTCAGGATCAACAAAGAAAAATTCACTGTCTGTAACATGGGTAAGAGGAAAGCATTTTCATAAACAGACACTTTCTCCAGCTGCAGAATTAAGATCAGCTTTACAATTTTGCAGTTTATTCTTGATGATTAATATTCTATAAACTAGCAGAGAATTATAATGCACAATAAAATGAGCTGAATGAATGGCTCAGTGGTTAATAAGGAGAAAAAGTATTTCACCATTTAAAACTCAACCCAGGATGTAGAGACATGTATTTCTCTTCATGATGGATATATGATGGCCTACATGAAATGAGTTTTGGAGGTCTTAATCCATTTCCTTGTGGCCAGAAAATTACATTACCAAACCCAACACCCTGGTATGTGCTGGAAAATTTCAGTTTGCTCCCTAGCTTAAATGTATGGAAGAGACTATAGTAAGTAAAAGCCTTAACACACTGAATAGGACTGGTTGGAACCCTGAATTCCTGTTCGGTGGGGAATTCCAAAAGTTAAAATAATCATTCTGAATAAGCATTCCAGAGAGCGGGAATTCCAAAATTGTAGTTAGAAAAAAATTCTAAACAATATTTCACTTTCTCTACATGTTTCCCAGACTTCCCAAGCTATCTGGCACCTGCCAGCCCACAAGGTGGGGAGTCAGGCAACTTGGGGAGTCAGAAACCTAGAAGTCCCTTGGAAACCTTACAGACTTCTGTCAATTTTGGCAAAATCAGTTTTCTGAATCCGCATTTTCCTGTGGAAGATCTTCTGTTGGAAAATTTCTGAATCACTAAGGGCTCAGTGCTGCCACCTGTATATTGACTAATACCTCTCTACACAAGTAGCCATACTGATGTCAGTGGGAATACTTGCATAGTAAGGTTCTGCTAAGAAAGAGTAATGTTAGCAAAAGTATTTTGTAACAGAGTATTTTGATCAGACCCAAAACCATCTCCAAGAGGTCCCTGTTGACCAGAAACATACGAAGTGAAAGACATCTTGGAGGAGGAAAGAGAATGCAAAGTAACAAAGATAAAGGGCTGCCCTGATTCTCTTACTGTTATTCAGGTTGTGTAATACCATACTAATTTAAGCACATGGATCTGTTCATGGAGCAAGGTAAGGGTGGGAAAGCCTGACCCTAAATCAACGGATTTATCATAAATGATTGCTCTGGTCTCCCATCCATCTAAAATCTTCCTTTGCCTGTTTCCAACACAGCATACTTAGCCAACTCGAGTAACTTTACACCTCCCCAGTTAAATTAAAAGATTGTTCTTACCTTTTAGGCTAGCCAAGCCAAACAAGTGATGCTCCACTAAACCAACATGGGCTACCACCATATCAAAAACATCTTTGCAAATAGTTTTGGTATCACAGGTCAGCTCCAGCCTCTGCCCACTTAAGAGCATTATGTTTACTTTCCGCCTGGTATCCTCATTCTTCCCTTTCTTAGTCTGCATTTTGTGAAATAAAGTATCAGACCAGTCACATGTGTCATAAAGATGTATTAATGGTTTAATATATTCCTACTACAACTTATTGCTGAATAGACCATTTCTTACCAAGATTGACTTTGGTAGATCCAAGGAGATGAATGGCTCAATGGTCATTTTCGCAAACTCGGGGCCAAAGAAATTCTGCAAATCACAGAAGTCTGAATTAACTCTTTGTGTTTCTAAAGCCAGAGACTGAGAAGTAATTCATTCTTAAAAGGTGAACTGGGGAAAGTTGAAATGAACACTGATTTAAACCCAGAAGCCTACACTGAATTGTCCCAGGAGCCTGGTTAGTTGGAAGAATTCAACAGTGTCCATGTGACCTAAGTTACATTGGCTGCTCTGGCAAAAATATTTCTCACACAACATTATTTATATATTTCAATATTACACACAGCTAATTTACTCCTACGTGCAAGAGTGAACTTGCTGCCTTAGCATCTTCAGATGGCCATGCCTGATGTCCCAGATGTTTGGGAATCTGACATTCTCTGCCACAGTTAAAAACTTCAACAGTCCCATTCCACCAGTGACGTGCATCATTCATAGGCTTAGTTTTATTAAACCATCCTTCAGTTAGACTTAAAAAAAACCCCCAAAACTTACACTTGCAGACTCACGAGCTAACAAAAAACCCTGATGCAACCTAAGGCTCTGATCCTGTAATTCTGTTCTGCACAGGTTGACCCCTGTGCCAGAGTGAATCCTCACAGAAGCAAATGGGGCTCTGCATGCACTCAAAGATCTACCTTGTGCAGACCAGCCTGCAGGACTGGGATGTAAGTGTCATCATTGCAGGAGTTTCAAAAACTCAACAGAATCCGGCTTATAGTTAAGTAAACTAAATAACTTTACCTGAGTTCAAAGCTGCACAAAGTTCTCAGTCCAAGTAGTTATTAAAGGAGGACACTGGTTAACTTCACTACTTCTAGAATATGCCTACTTCCCTGTTCTCTTTAGGAAGTCACACAGGGGTTTGTCTTTTGAGAGGGGAGGGAAATACCTGGAGGCCTGAGGTTTTACCTGCTAACATATAATATTCTCTGGAAGTATTTAATACAAATGCCTACATGGTAGCTCATTTAGAAAAGCAAAGAATTTGTGCAGTTTAGATCCTAGATGAACCACTTGGCTAAGTGCTGTGGGTCAAAGAGAGACACAGAGGGGACATTATCCTGGGTCGTGAACAGGAGCTGGGATGGCCTAAGAGCAGTTTTATATTTTTAAGCTGATACAGTTCAGGGCACGCAGTAGCAGAGGGCCTCAGACTGACTCCTCCTAGCATCAGGCACTCTATTTGCATGTCTGAGTCTCCTTCTCTCTTCCAACCCTCAGGCCCTGCCTACATTTCAAGATGGCAGGGGAAGGGCCTAAGCTCAGGAGGAGAAAGAGAAACTTGTACAGGGACTCAGTGGTGGACTGGCGTATGGCTGCGTGCCAAGAGGCCAGCAGAATCCCCCAGGCCCCTCTTCTCCTTGGTAGGCCCCCTCTTACAACCTGCTGGGGACAGAGAGAACCAAACTTTGTTACAAGGGGAGAAGTTGCTGTTGCTTTCAGGTCATCCTCCCTGGCCTGGTGAGGGACAGGGGAAAAGATTTCCTGGGCCCATTGGGGAAAATGAGAATCTACAGAATGACTAGGGTGAGCGAGAGAAGCATGTATGGGGTGAAGATGAGATTCAATTAACAGGTGACTGGAGAACCAACAGAGAAAATGGATTCCAGAACCCGACAGGTAGTGGCCCCTATTAGTTCCACTATTTAGTTCCCCATTTAGTTCCAGCATCCAGAGAGATTGACTGGAAAGAAGCATTTATCACCGTTATAAATCATGAATGATAACTGGTGGGGGGGTCGGGAGTGGGTTAGGGGACCAAGGGGAGGAACTGTAATTAAGATTGGCATGACTCAGACTCTACTGTTGCCAAAGCCAGACACAGTTGTCCTAAGCCGTTTGCTTAATGATCTCTGTGCCGTTCGAACACATAGCATATGGAATGCCCATAAAAATGATTGTAAAAAAGCAGAGCATACCAGGACAGTAGGAATGAACAACCCCTAATAAATTGCTTGTAGTGCTATTTGGCAGTGAAGTAGTGAACAGCTGTGACATTTAAGTGGGGAAGATTTGTTTTTTAACATCCCATTAAGCTAAATAGGTCTCTTGATGCTGTTTTAGGATGCATGGGTACAGAAACCGCAAGGCTTACACGAGGGCTTTCTTTCCAATCAGAAAAACCAGCTAACATATTTATTTTGTGAATGGCAGCTTCGATTCCGGACAAACAGAAGTGACTTTGCATCTGACGAAGTGGGTATTCACCCACGAAAGCTCATGCTGCAAAACGTCTGTTAGTCTATAAGGTGCCACAGGACTCTTTGCTGCTTTTACAGATCCAGACTAACACAGCTGCCCCTCTGATACTTGAAAAGTGACTTTGGAACCCTAAACACCATAGACTTGAATTTCAGTCTTCAAAATAAATTGAGGCAATGCTCCACCAAAATGAATATTAGGAGTGCAAATGTGTTAAAACGTTACCCTCAGTTTTCTTTGGGTCATGGCTGTTTCCAACGCTATCTCTCTCAGAGGGTCTCTAGTGATGTCCAGCATCGATGTCCTACCCAGGTCTCCTGGGTAGAGGCTTAGTCGAGACTGCCTAAGAGCCATTCTAGCCTGCAGCTGTATCATTTCCTCTTCTTGACGCTTTAACATTATTTCTTGGCTTATCAGGTTGCCTTCAGGTGCTGCTTCATACTGCCCACTTAGTTGGAGGAGAGGAAAAAGATACAGTTATGATTAAAATACAGTTAAGCACTAAGACACCATGGTGATGGGTACAGAGTAAGAATCTAGATGAGACAAAGCAGGAAATCTAGTGTAATTATTTTTGTGACATTTATTTATTCAGCAACTGAGGAGTTAAGGCAGAATATTCCTGGACTGAAACAGCCTACAGCAATATATTAATATGGAAAATACCAGGAATACTCCAAGTTTCCACCACTGTTTGTCATTTATTGTATGGGAATAAATGTGCAATTGTAGTCTCTCTACCAAAAACACAATGCCACCAAAAAAACCAACAAATCTATCGCTGGAAAAAACCTAAGAGTGTTCTGAAAAAGATCAGACCTCTCTTTCCAGCAAGAGGACTGGATAAGTATATTTTAAAGTCTGGCATTTAAAAGTATCCGGAATGCATAAACTAGACAGCATTTAACAGCCTTACATAATACTTTCAACTATATTTCTGTAGCAAGTCTCTATTAATTACTTAGATGGGACAATAAGACAAAACATCTTTGCCTGAATCAGATACAGTTTAAAACGTTCGACATCCAGATTCCTGTAAAACATTTCATTTTAACGTTGCTCACTCTGCTGGAAAGGGAGATCTTGTCTTTTAAAAGCTGATAAGTCAATCTTGCCCTTTTGTTGGCTTTTGGTAATGTCTATATAACGAAGAGTCGGGGGGGGGGGGGGGAAGACATTTCTCCAAAGTGGTATTTGTGAAAGATTCAATGCCTCCCACCTATCATTTGAGGGCAGAGAAAGCTCTGAATCAAGTACTCTAGCCATCCAAGGAGCCTGCCAGGAAAAAGAGGAAAGAACTACTTTTCTTAAGTCAAGAAACAAAAACAAACCCCAAATCACTCAAAACACAAAAACAAAACAAGAACAAACAAAGTCATTGCACAAAGGAAAAATATACTTTTTTGTGCAAAAGCTATTTTCAAGGCTTCTTTATACATCAAAAAAGGGCACAAATATACTTGATTTCTTCTCTTTTGCAGGATCCTTACTCAAAGGCAATCAAATGTGTGTGGTATATACCCTTGGGACCCATAGCCAAGATATTACCATTGGTGAAAAGCACCCACCTGCTCCCTCTGGGCAGGGGAAGTCCTGCAGCAGATAAGAAGTCTGCTGGGACTGGTCCCTGCATGGGTGCACATGAACGGGGCAGGGCACACCGGAGCATTTCCCTCCAAAGGTATGTCTACACTGAAAATTAAGGTGTAATTGTAGTGCAGGTAGGCAAATCTAGCTAGCACAGGTAACAATAGTAGTAAAGATATAATGGTAGAGGCTTCAGCACTGATTGGCTGCCCCAGTACAAGCCAGGGACCCTGTTTATATACTTGGGTTGCTATCCCATGCCGCTGCATCTTCTGTACTATCTCACTCATGTTAGCTAGATTAAAGCTAGCACCAGTTTAACTACCCGCACTACAATTACACCTTACATCTGCGCTGCAGACATACCCCAAGAGAGCTCCCTGAGGCACACTGCCTCCTGATGCTCTTGCTGGGGCACCAATCAATCTCTTGGATGTCATAATTTCACTCATTCTCCAGTCCCGCAAGCAGTTCCTAGCCAAAACAGGGAAGCCAAGACCTGACGTTCCTGATGTTAAACACATACGAAAAGGGGCGGGGGACCCCCCAAATACCCACACTCACTCTCTCTCTCCTCTTCAGGCCATCTTTACAGATCATAAAGCAAATAAAAAGCATGCTCACAACATCTTTTTTTTTTAATCTTTGAGAATTGTCTTTAAATTTGAAGGGATGGAGGAGGTCAGAGAGCTTTGTATACTTCTAAAAGAAACTCTTGTTAGCTTACATGTATGTCAACTGTGACCAAATACTAGGGTGATAGGTATCATAGAAATAAATCATCTTAACAGTTACATACTAAAACGAATTATGAATTCAGATAATTACACCTTTGTGAAACTGTAGTTAAGGTTTTCCTTTATTATTTATTACTATCAAGGGTAAACACATGTCATAAAAATACAGTCTTTCACATTAAAATCTGATTTACAGCCTTCTAAGGCAAGAAAAGGATATTGTTGTATATATTTAGACTTAAAAATTAATTGTTAGATCTAAAAAGCAGACAAATTTAGAACAGATAAAACCAGCTAAGCAGATGGTGCATGTTATGGAAAAGTGTGTGTGTGTATATATGTATCTGTGTGTACATACCTACATACATACACACTTTTCCATAAGAGTGATTCTAATGAATAAAATGCTAAGAATAGGGCAACTATGTCTACATAAAATCTGGATATTCTGTTAAATCTGCTTCACTTTGGACATTAACTGGCACAGAAAATTCTCACAACAGGAGGGATTTAAACAATCAAAAGCAAATTCAGTCATTTTTGAGTTGCAAGTATGCTAACAAATTGCTTAAGATACTAGTGTGTTTCTTTAAATGGAGGCTTGGGTGAAAAATAGAGTAATTACAGAAAAAGCTATTTACTTAATCACCTAATCTGCAGCTTCTATTATATTGTTTCTCCACTCACATCTCCATGCTTTGCTCCATCCTACAGCAGACCTAAGCGAATGTTCATGCAGGATCAAGTAATGAGATAAGGCTTCAGTCCCACAAAGACTTACATACATGCTTATCTTTACATACAGAGTAGTTCCCTGCTGTGAAACTATTAAAGTAGTTCCCCATTCCTGCTGTGGAACTATTCACAGTGGACAAAGTTAAGTATGTGTACGAGCCTGGGTAGGATCAAGGTTAAAGGTTGGGCTTTGGCTGAGATAAGCCCCATTTTGAACACGAGTATCTCTGAGAGTTAGCAAGTGGGATATGAAAATATGAGATAAGTTTGAACAGGTTATATCAGGAATTGTTTGCCTCTCAAATTGAAAAATGACTTTTTAATAATATATCTACACTATGGTAACTAATTTTATTATTTGGAAAAATATATACCTATATATATTCATTTATTTTTGAGGTACAGCCTGTGCATAATACACTTAAGCAGATTTTTATGAAGGGTTTGTTTGCTTTTTACATTTAAAGCTTGGAGGTATATTGGGCAAATGCAACACCTGCGCAGATGCAGCTGACTTAACTGTTAAGATAAATAAACTACAAACAGAGGACCCTAGCTTTGCAATGATTTACATAGGGAGCCAGCATGGTTCAGCAGATAGGTCACCAGAAGGGCATTTCCCTTCCATTAAATGGAGAGGATTCCTGCTGCTGACCAACTTTTGTAAAGAACGTTGAGATGAACAGCTCTTTGCAAGGGCGAGATATTATGATTATGCCAAAAATCCTCTGCTGCACTACAACACTGTACAACCACATGGCCTAGCGCTAGGGCCGCAATGTCAGCCTGGATTTTCGGTCCCAACCCTTTGTTTCTTGGTCCGTGAACTGAAGTCAGATCTCAACGAGTTACTTATTAAGAGTTCTGGTGGATGACACGTCAAGTGGCAGATTAATTCCTATAACAGTGGGCAATGAGTTAACTCATCACCCAAAGTACTTACCAAGAAATTACCAGGTATTGGATCAGAGAAGGAAGCTGGGGAAAGGGATGAATTAGGTCATATCTAATGAACAGTGCAGCAGAAGGATCAAGAGCAGGACTGATTGAGATAGGACATACTGAGAGGGATAGAGCTGGAAATGGAAACCTATCAGCTATTTGGAAAGGAAAGGCAGCAGTGGGAGAGGGAGTAGATCCGTATCGGCTGCTGCCCCTGGAAAAAGAAAGGAAGTAGAAATAAAGAAGAAAAGAGGAAAATAGACACAAAGGAAGAATATACATTGCTATGATACTGACACCATTCCAAGAGGCTTAGACAGAGGACACTAGCAATACCCATCACAGAACACAAAAAGGATTAAAAATATTCTTAAGCAGTTGAAATGCCTATGGTTTCTGCTAGCTTATTACTACACCGGCCCATGTGAACAGCACACTTTTGATAGGCTGCAGGTTCTGAACAACTTTACCCATCTTCTGACACACTCTATATATTTCTATTATCCCAAGTTTTGCACCTATTACAAACCTGCTCTTTTATAATGGTTGTTGCAAGTATAATTGAGCAGGCTGCCCCTAAGGGTATGCTACAGAGCAGTGAATTTTATGAACAAGATACAGAGATTTGTGTTTGTATAGAGATTATCTCTGAATAGTGTCAATCAAAACAAATAAATGTGCCATCAAACGCTAAAGGGACCACTATGCCATAACTACTCATATACACTTCACAGTACCCTGAACTCACAGGACAAAGAAAGAACTAACAATTACATGCAAGATTCCAGCCAACTGGACATTTTTCGTGGATGAATAGGGCAGGGTTGATTTACAACCCGAAGTAGGGAACAGCATCTTGAAAAAATTAAAACCTGGCTGTCTAGTGTGTGTGCTGGGAGCCGGGAAGGTGGGGTGGGTTTTTTTGTGGCACTGAAATATACTTCAGTAGCTGTACATTTCCATAATACAAGAAAGTGCATCTGAACTCTGAGAAGTGTTTTTGTAAAAATGGCACCTTCTTACTTCACAGATCTGCTCTCTGAGCTGTACTGAAAGGGCTCTCTTCAATGTCAATAAGAAATTATGACTACTTTTTACACTTGTAAGCACTGCAAAGTCCATACAGCTATTGGAGAGTGAACTTTTTTCTATTCTGCCTCATACAATCAATAGTAATGTTAACTAAGCTTCTACTGAAGGATCAAATTCTGCTCTGGGTTATATCTGTTTTCAGTGAGGCTTCTAAGTTATAATTGAGAGCAAAGTGTGGTTTCAAAATCTTTATACTTTAAGAATCCAGTTTGACTTTCAGACCTCAGATGCATTTGCTGGGCTGGCAGTTAGAAAAGCCATGTCTGAACTTGGGAAGCGAGAAAGATTATGGAAATCATTAAAAACAATAAACGTGGTATCCAACATTGCCCTTTTTGAGTACTTTTTCAGAGCAAAATAGCACTTTAAGTAAAAGTGGAAAGATGGGTCCAAACAAATTCTGCAGCCAAATATCACTGAATCTAAGATCAGAACATCTCTGAACTTTGCAGCTCAACTCATCTCTAAGCAAAACAAGCGATTTGCATTTTCAAAGCAATATTTTCCCCTCTAGATTTCATATAATACAAATTACTACCATTAAATTTACTAATCTTAAAAGAGATATATAAAAGGAAAGCAAGACAATAAAGTGAACTAAGAGAAAGCATGTTCTCACTGCCTTAAAGAAGGACCTTTCACTGGTCAAATCGGCAGCACTTCAACAGTCTGAGTCACTTTCATATCACATATTCCTTACCATATCTGAAATGCCTTGTTGTAAACAAAAGCAAAAGATCTCAACCCCTCGTACTACCTACCTACTACTGCTGCTTTATCCTGCAGTTCAGTCATAATGTCCAATCTGTGACTTCACCATCATTTCTATGATAATTCTCACAGGATTTAGCAGCAGCAGAAGTAGTCAAATAGAAGCAAATGATGGTAAAGGAAATGTAAAAAGTTATAAGATTACTCTTTGTGTAGAAAATAGTTCCTTTTTCCCCATTTACTCTGTAGGAAAGTCTCTTTTGATTTGGAGTTAGAATAAGAAAAGACACCATAGAAACATTCAACACTATTTTCCAATGGGACTCCACAAAACAGGAATCTGTAGCAGATTACTATAAAACTTGCCTTAAAAGCTCAAGTGAAAATCCCAAAAATCCAGAGAAAAGAGAAAGAAATCATCCCTACACATTACTACACACTACTGTGTCTATACATACATTACATTATATATACTGCATGCATGTGTGTATATATATATATATAATAATGTGTGTCTATACTCAATCATCAATGCCAGAATGTACACACACATACACACACACACACACAAAACATAATATAATTTCACACAAAATACACATGTAAAAATATGATAGCTGTCAAATGAAGCATTGAAAAGTTTGGAAATGTCAAAATTAAGATTGCTCATGCAACTTTAATTCTGCTCCTTTGGGCATATGTGTTAAGACACAATTTTTAATTACATGAGCACCCATTTGTCCATAGGACCACTGCCTAATTAATTTAGGGCACTATGGTGTGCAATGCACAATGCACAAATATTTTTTTTTTTTTTTTTATTTTCATCTCAATGTTGTGTTTGTTTTTGTGGTCACATACATATCATATATATGATGATTGGATTTTTTTTTTTTTTTTTTTCTTCTACAGTCACTGAAATGGCTCCCAATTCCAGATGTATTTTCCCTTTCTGCATGGGATGAGGCAGGACTGCTTTGCAAACTGTACCTTAATACGTTTGTGTTCACAGACATCTTACAGAATGAGGCAGGGATCCTGCCACCAATATACCTCAAACAGTTGAGGCCAAGAGTTGTTAAAACGGTATTTTCCTACTCTCTTACTATACAAAAATATCTGAACCACTTTCGGTTGTACTTTCCAGAGTGATTTGTCATCTGGCAGAGAGGAGACCTGAGAAATTTAAGCCTGAAAGGTAAAAGTTTGTGAAAGCTTTAAGCAAGTGGAAAAAATGGCACTTTAGAATGGAAACTCTTATATAACCTTTAGTATATAGCAGATGTTGCAACATACTCTAGCTAGAAGATACATGAAGTAGGACCTGCTTTTTCAATTATACCAATAACATGCCATTTTAATGAGAAAGCTGACAGGAAAAATAGTTGTATATAGTGTTGTTGTAGCCATGTCGGTCCTTGGATATTACAGAGACAAGGTAGGTGAGGTAATATATCTTTTACTGGACCAACTTCTGTAAAACCCTCCCTGAGCGCACACCCCTAGTTGTCCCTTACTAACCCACACTGGAATCCATAGGGAGTATCATCAAACAACTACAACCCACATTTGATGAGGACCCCATCCTGAAAGAAATCTTTCCTGAGCCCCCTCTTCTGGCCTTCAAACAACCCATCAACCTTTTCAAGCTCATCGTCAGAAGCAAGCACCCCTCTGACCAGGACACATTAACTCAAAGTGACACCAGACCCTACCAGAAAAACAGATGCAAAACCTGCAGACATATCTCCACTGCTACACTGATCAACACTCCTCACAACATACCTTTCAAGATGTCTGTCACAACATATGGGGTACCTCATCCAATGCACGAAATGCCCCAACAACAACTATGTGGTGCAACTAGTCACTACGCTCTCGAATGAACTCACACAGGAAAATGATAAAAGACAAAAATGCCCTATCACCTGTGGGTGAACACTTTTCACAGAGAGATCACTCTATGGCCATCTCTACATTTCTCTTTCATCATTAAAATTTTCATCGTTCAGGAGTGTGGAAAAGACACCTCCCCGAATGACAAAAGTTGTAACAACGAAAATTGCTGGTGTAGACAGAGCTTCGGCGGCAGGAGATGCTCTCACAGCGATGAAGCTGCTGCCCCTTCTTGGGGGTGGTTTTATTTTGTCGCTGGGAGAGCTCTCTCCCACTGACAAAGAGCGTCTACACTGCACACCTTACAACGCTGTGGCTGCAGTGGCACTGCCACACTGTTGAGAGGTGCGCAGTGTAGGCATAGCTTGTAGCTGACTTATCAGTCCTCATCCTCAAAGGAAACCTGCACAACATTTTCACAAGATGAGCCTGGGAGCTTAAATTCATAACTTTGCTCAACTCTAAAAATTACCTCATCCACCTTGTCTTAGGAAGAAACAGTGTCCACTCTACAGTATGATACATTCTGGTGACTGTACACCATGGATAAAATGGCCCTACCAGTCAGTTTAAAATTATGCTTAGTGTTACCTGTACAGACAATGAACAATAGCTTATAGTCAACTGTCTGCTGTCTGCAGTAACTTATCCTGCTGTATGTCCCTTTGACTCATTCAGCAGTCACATTATAATAAGGGAATGATTCAAAAATGAACAATTTTGCTATAGTCCTTCAGGGTGTCGACATTTTCACTAATGCTTATTTTAAAAGGCACGCTTGAAGTAAAAAATTATTACCATATCTCCTAGCGGAAGATATTACCTGTGCCTCTGATAATTAAGACAAAAATTTAGGGCCCAACCCAACTTCCATTAATCAGACTCTTACTTGCCATGATTACATTTCTACCAGGATGTGTCATGAGACTTCTATTGGAAGCAATACCCACTGCTGAAATGCTGCCACCTCTAGAGCAGAATAGGGCACATGATTTACTATTACTTGCAACACGAAATGGAAGTTTAGGACAGATAGTGAAATAAATGATTTGATTGCAACTAAAGAATAATTACTGAGAGAGAGAGCAAGGACTGTAAAATATGATGATTTCATGCTGTTTACCTTGACCTTAGAGGATGAACTTGACTTGATGGAGAGGTATCATCAGCTCCTGGTAAAGCAGCACCAGAGTCATCTCTCTTTAAACCCTCATTTCTTCTCACTTGCACATAAAAAGGAAACACAGATAAATTAATACCTGAATGGGCTAGAAACCACATAAAAGTAATCCTACCTAAAATTCAAGGATTTATCAGACACATGAGATTACTTAGAAAGGATCAGTTTCATATGCACTGCACAATGGCATTACAGTATTAGAGAAACTGGCATTAGGAAGTCAATTTCAGTTTTCAAAGAGATCCTATTGTTTTCCCTCTGATGAGAGCTGCTGCATAATCCTTTGAAGAAACAGGTTTGCAAGGGGTTTAAAATACAGAATTGTTAATATACTTCTCTAACTTCATATGTTTCATTGCCAGCTGAGGCTTGAGATATCTGAATATGAGGAGGCAAAACTGATCTGTAGAAAGTTATCATGTGCCCTGAATAGTTTCACAGCAGCCGGTAAAGATTATCTGACTCAGAGCAAGGGAGTTAAAAATCACTATCTTGTGGAGCTTCCACTTTTTATTTTTGCCTGGATTCTTCTCCCTCTCCATGGTTTATGAAATACTGGATTCTCCTTTTTGACAAAAGAAGTCCTATTTATTAATGTGGTCTCCATGAGAAAGTCAATATTTACTCATAGTAACAATAGAGATACTGCAGTTAGGGCACAGTTCTGCAAGATGCAGAGACCTCTACTTTTAACTCCCACTGTCTTCAACAAGAGGGGATGGCCCTCAACACGTTGTGGGAAGTACTCAGCAGCTTGCAGAATATATTTCCTAAGTATATGAAAACAGCAGCAGCTCTCTCAGATATGCGTCATTGAATACTGCTGTGCCATCTAAGTGGTTCCCAAACTTTATTGGTTTACATACCCCCTTCTTAAAAAACTGATGTTTAAAGTACCACATGCAAATTTCTCCTTTTTGTGTGTCCATTTGGTTTAGGCCTTAATAGACTTGAGTACTTCCAGACTCTACAGTAAAATAAAGGCCCAAGAAATCCTAAAGTGTTTGATTATAACTAGGGCTGGCCAGAAAACAAGAATTCCATTTTGTGAAAAATTTTGAGGTTTCCATATGTTTTTGTTCTGATGTGGAACAAAACCAAGACTTTTTGAAACAGAAAGAGAGACCACCCCAGAACAGCTAGTAGCTTGGTGCTTAGCACTTGTACCTATGACATAGTAGACCCAGGTGAGTACCCTAACCACAGAGGCATTTCTCTGTATTTCTCTCTCTGGTTTTGACTAGAAATTCCATCCCAGGCCTGAGAAACCTTCCCTATAAAAAATTAATCAAAAGTAATACGTTTCTGCAGAAAGTTTTAGTTCCGATGAATCAGCATTTCCCAACAAAAAAGTTTCAAAAAAGTTCCTGACCAGCTCTAATTATAACATCCTTTTTATACATCTCAGGTTTTTAGACAGGGCATGAAAAAGAAACACAATGAAGCAGCCATTATTATGTACGATTTGTTAACTCAAATTACAAGAAACATTTATGATGTCCTGTCATATTTTGGTGTGTGCCACTGAACTATGTCAATGGCTTGAGTCTGTAACCTGTCTAATTTAAATGGGAAGTTCTTGTTAATTCTCATCTGGATTATGGTTGAACAGGAGCTAGAGTTCACATTGCTTGTCTTTACAAAATTTAAATAAATACAAAACGGAGTAGTTATTTGGGCGGGGGAGGGGAGGAAAGTGGCATGAATGAGAAGGGAGTCTGTGGGTAAAAGGGCAAGGGTGCGTGCAAAAAAGACAAAGGGGACTCAGAGGGGAGAGGGCTCTGGTACATGTGTGTGTGTGTATAAAAAAGGGAAGGTGGCTCAAAGGGGAAGAACGTGTGCGTGTGTGTACAGGTTGTGTGTGTGTAAAAAGGGAAGGAAGCTCAGGGGAAAGGGCATGTGCGGGGTGTGTGTGTGTGTATAAAAAAGGGAAGGGAACTTGGGGGGAAGGGTAGGGAGGCAGGAGAGTGATGGTTGGAAGTGGGGGCTTCTGCTCCAGGAGGCCTCTTGCTCCTTGGCAGCTCTGCTCCCTCCTACCAACCAATGCCCCTACATGCCTGTAATCCTGGGCAAATTTCATAGGGGCTCATCCTGCTGTGAGAAATCTCAAATTGCAGCCAGCTGGCAGCTCTCTGTAGTCCTGTAGCCAGGCTTTCATCCACAGGCCCCAATCAACCACCCTCATCCCCACCTTCCCTGTGGAGACAAGAGGGAATTACCCATGTGCCTCCATCTCCCAGCCCTGCAGGGGCCAGACTGCAACTTCTGAAGGGCAGGAAGTGCAGGTAGCTACCTGGGTAGGGGCCCTTTCCTCTCAGGGGTGAGGTTGCAGGCTTTGCAGCCACTCTGAACCCGCCCTGTGTATGAGCATCTTTTTGGACAAGAGGCGCTCTGGTGGCACAATACGGAACTTCATGAGTTTGCCTCAGTAGCTTGAGCTGTGCGACTCAGGGCAAGCTGGAGGGTAGGCCAGCCAGATGCGCACCAGATGAGAAGACAGCACCCATCTGCACAGCCACAACACACTACTAAAGAAAAGTACTTTGTTGGCATGGTCAGTGAGTGCTACTCATCATTACAGCTGAAAGCAGGCGTTTTCTGTAGTGGGTGCAGGGACTGTTTGTTTTAAACTGATGGACTTTTGTTTGTTTGTTTGTTTATTTGAAGAGATTTTGGCATGTCACTTCCAACAAGCTCACATACATGTACCAGAGTTTGGGAACCTTTGATCTAAGTACATTAAAGTCTTCTCCATTTTTCCCAAGGATTGAAAAACATAACAGTGGTTCCAAGGAGGAACACATTTCATCAGCCCCCTCAAGCAGATGTAGCCATTATGGCCAGAATGCAATTCTCATTTCAAATGACATCAGTGGGGATATAATTACATGTACTGAGATTCAGACACCATACGGTTCTCAGATAAGATGGAAATTCATTTACCAAACCGTATGTCTATAATTTTCCAGTTATAATTTCCCAAAACTGAAATGCATTCACCTTCAGGAGTTTATGCAATCACAGCAAGTGATTTACTCAAGGTTTCACACATTTATTTTCTCTCTCTCCCAATTGTTCTTTGCAATACTAATGCAGCCAGAACAAAAAGTCAAATGGTTAAACGACTAATTAGCAGTAAAATATTAGTGGTTTGAATTGAAAAACTTTGTGCTGTGGTGTGCTGGCTATATTATATACTTCCCTGTCATTTTGACCATATCATCCCATTTTCTAAGCCGCCCAGAGTTTGGTCAAGCTCTTTGCCCTTACCTTCAAAGCTCTGTACAAGTCTGTCCTGTTACTTCTCTGCTTCAATTCATTCTACACCCTTGCTCTCTGTGCTACTCCATTTCCTCTCTCTCCTGCATCCTCGTTTTATCTACTCTTGCATTTCTGTCTTTTCATTAGCTCAGAACATCTACTCTCACCTTGTGCATAGAAAAGCCTCCCCCATCTCTGGATACTAACCACTTTCCCTTCACTTCAACACTAGCCTTTAAAAGTCCCTGCTTTTACAAAACTTTCCTAAATTAAAACCTCCACCAATGTCTCCGTGTCTCCATACAGTTATCTGGTATCACATATTTATCTGAGTCATAATATAAACTCAGTAGGCCAAAATTAGAGAAGAATTTAGCTTCATGTCTTTCATAGAGGACTATGTATAGTTATGTCACTCTATAAATACTACTACTACTACTGAAACTACTACTACTACTACTGAAAATTCATGACAAGACTTATTTACAGCAAACACTGTAAAAAAATGCAACTCCAATATTCTAGATCCAAACCTATACTAAACAGAGTACAAATCATGCTGAACTACGTACGACAATCTCATATAATTACATCTTCATACTGTTCTTAATTACCAAATTTTCTAGTATAGGTTTTTGTTTACTGCATACTCATTGGATTTTGTTTTAAATCTTCCACGTGTGTGCATTTGTTTACTTTCTTTTGAGTTGGTCTTTATTCTATTTGTCACAGTTCTTACCTTGCCTGAAATCTGGCTCAGAAGAAGTAATCGATGGACTTTCACTGGAGGTACTATAGACATCACTGTAGTAAGATTTGTACCTTCTCAAAGGTTCTAAAAGTTGAAAGCAAAGTGTTAGGAAAGCAAAGGAGCAAAAATTCTTAGGCAAAATCAAACGTGAATAAGTATTTTAAGCGACCCCCTCAGGACGTCTAAACATTTCTGTGGTCACAGTTTTAAAACATAAGAACAGTCACCAAATACTGTGTTGCCCCATACTGCCTGAATATCCTCCTTGATCCTGCACACTATTCAGTCTCCCTTTCCTCCTTCTAATCTCTCAGCAGACCCCCTCTTTCCAAACTCTCTCCTACAATGACTCTCATATTGAACTTATCACTGTTAGTTCAATTAAAGCCAAAGCTAGCCAATAGTGAGTACAACGGGGCCTTTCTGGGGGGAGGGGGACTCTGACATTTCTGTAATAAAAATAAAATAATATGTATTAAAATATTATTGTGGGATATGATGGTATGTACTCTAATTTATACGATGTGTGGAAATACTGGCACTCAGGTTTCCCTAGTCTGGTCTTGTACTGCATCCCAGACAGCTGCCCTGTGCCTGAGACAGGATATATATTTTTTTATGTCATGTTGAAGGACCATCATGGAGCAATCTGGGGTTCTCTCTTTGAATGAGCCAACCACTAGCATGCGGGCAGACCACCAGAGAGGAAGCTGCTAAGCAGTTGCAGAAGAGAGGAACAGCAGCTTCTCCCAGCTCAGACCAGAGCCGTTCCTGGGGCAGTAGGGGAGGCAGTGATGGAAAGCCGTTGAGGAGGCTGCACCCCTTGTCACCTCCCTATGGTGACAGGGCTGATTTAGATGCTTCAGTTTGAGGCATCCTCAAGGGTCATAGACTGGGACACCTCTAGACTGTGAATTTGCTTACACTACAGTATTATAATAATATAGTGGATCCAGTATACATAATACTGGGCAAAATCATGAAGTCCTTTTCTCAAGTCTCTACTCAGGCAAAATTCCTATTGACTTCAATGGACCACATTTGGATTTAACTTGGGAGTGGAATGGGAGTTTTGCCTTAATAAGTAAAAACCAGAGATTCCCAACTCTCACAATATTCAAACCTCAGCTCCTGGCATCATCCAATTGATTATGTGAGAATCTTAACTTTCATTTTAAAAATGAAAGCAAGTTTCAAAGGACTGTACTCCACAAACCACTCAGGCTAGAAAGTCTTAACACCATGTCCCTCTGAAAGGCTCAAAACCAGAAACAAATAGAAAGAACCATTGGTAGGGGTCCAACTTGTCAGTTTTGAATGCCTGGAGTCAACAATGTTGGAATACTGAACAGGGACTTCTGGATTAAGACCACTCTGCAGTAATATTCACGTTACAGTATTATGGGTAGTGTAATAATTTGTGTTTCTTGTATAAACTAATGCAATATTGTAATGTTTAGATTTCAGTGTTGTAACTAGGGTGGAGTCTCCTAATAGCCATAATGTCTCAATCATTTAACATCTTAGTAGATCCACCTTGACTTAAAATGTCTTATGAACAGACCCTGGAAGATACGAGGAGCAGCCACAATCCAGCAGTGAACAAAGTATTATGGCTTGCAAACCAGTGCTCATGTTGATCTGTATTTGGTTTGTACTTTTTCAAGCTGCCTGTCAAAATCAGCAAAGCACAACCTTACAGGCACTTAACAGTAATAGGACACATCATTTACCCAAGGCAAGATATGCAAGCCCAGACAAGTAACATACAGAAAGGCTCATCCCAGCCAACTGCACAACAGAAATTAAAGACCCACATTTAGCCTAGAATTTTGTCATCCTGAACACATGACTCAAATTACAGAGATACAGGTTTTCAAATGCAGTATTACACAAATTACTGGCTTTACAAAGGATAGAGAGAAGGAGGAAGAGAGTGAGAGATGGGGGAGTTAAACAAGTATTGCAGAGGGAAAGAAACTTTGTTTAAGAAAGATGGCTAAACCATTTCAAAAGACTATTATTTAATAGGAAAAAAAATCCAATACTTAGCGAGTTCTGCCCATTTTTCCCTTTAAAGGGACACAGCCAACTTAGATATGGCCCAAATTAAAACTGTGTAAAAAACCCAAGCTTTTATAAAACTTAAGGCCATTAGAAAGGTTTCCATGTTGTTGTTTTTTAAATATTTCAATGAAAGCATTCCATTGCAGTGTCTGAAACTCAAATATTGAAAGTGAAATCGGGCTATAAAGAAAAGCAAAATCAACATCCCTGAATTTTCACTGTTCAAATCAATAAAAATGCAAAAAATTAACCAAAGAACATAAAGTGACAAATAAGTCAGATTTTAAAGATTTTTACGCTTTCAATAATTTAAAGGGTTATTAAGAAATAAATATGTTAATTTAAAATAGATAAAACCCAATTCTGTTCCCACTGAAACTAACAGCAAAACTTCCAAAAACTTTAAAGGTGCAGGCCCATGATATTTAAGACGAATGTTTCCTTGAAAAAGCTGACAAAATACCTGTCACTTCTTTTCTGTTGCAACCATGAAGTTGTCGAAATAATTCTACACTTATGTTAGCACACATTATTACAAAGGAAACGCTTAAGCTGGCCCTTGTGCCCAGCCACACAGATATGATTCAGAAATCCTGTGATTTAAAATTATCATCTTTTTTTCCCTCCGTGAGAAGCCAATTTACAAAATCTTTGTGGAATTCTTTATGTAAGTGAATGAAACATTATCTCCAACATATCAACTAATTTTATTTTTCCACTCTTCAGCCACTAAGATATAATTTTTGAACACCGGTCTAACACAAAATTCATCCCTCTCCATACTGGACATACCAATCATGACAATCCATTTTACCAGCACTAACTTTTTTAAACCATACTTAAGCATGAGGATTACACGTATAGTTGTGAGATGTCTGAACAGGGCCTTTTTTGCTGTTACACGCAAACAATACATTACATTCCTCACTTATAGCAAACTCTCAGATCTCCTGCTAACTAAACCTATGTACAATAGGGTAAGTAACTAAGAGATTGGAAGACAAAATAGGTATTTCATTGCCTTTGTAAGATTAGTTCATAAAAGGATCCAACTGTTTAGTCTATAGCTGAATGGTGTTGACATCTTTGTGGGGAACCCCCCAGCCAATTCATGAACATTTTTTTCCAACCCCAGCCACCTTTCCGACCAGCTCCAGATTAGACCAGAGGTTCCCACTGTGCAGTCGGTGGCGCTCGGGTGGTCCACAGTGCACTTGCTGGTTGTCTGCTGAGACACATGGGGCTTCTTCTCCTTGTTTCAAGGTGCTACAGCACATTAAAAGACATCTTAAAGAGAGATTTACAATGTTCCTAACATCACTCTTCCATTTCCTGTAGTTGCTACAGTGAAGTTATGCAAACACAGACTGGATAAAACAGGTGGGTCTTCAGGATCAGAAGTGGAGTACATTGGTTTCTGAGATAGCTATACTGAAACTCTGTGTTGAACTATGTAATTCAAGAATACCAGATTAAGGCCATTACAGTGGACAGTGTAACTACTTTGCACATTTTGAAAGAAAATAGAAACGCAAAGGTATATAAAACGGGGATGGGCCCAGAAACGAAACCTGAGATCCAATCTCTCGTCCACAAAAAAAATGGGGAAAGGGTTCATTATCTGAATGGGAATCTGAATTTTGCAGCTCACACCCACCTGTAAAATCCATCTTTAAAAATTAGCAACGATGCAAGTACTATTTCTCATTAATATCCTCACTCCGCATGTGAATGATTGACATACGTGACAAAACCCTTCCTTCAACTTTCACATTGCGTGTTTCAACTTCTGCATCACCCCACTCAACACTGCACCTAAAACTGCAACTCTCAAGGGCAAGCTGGTAAAAAGATTGTAATGTGATGAGTCTATTTCATTAACAAGGTGAGGTTCATGCTCCTGCATGAAAACATTTCAGTTGCACAACTCATCAGCTCAGGCATTTAATCAGCCATGCTCACAGGTCAGAGGACTGTAGCATCAATGGTGCAGTTTCACAGAATACTTAGCCTGGATTCTTGTTTTCATTGCAAATGCCAAAAGTTCAAAAGCTCAGCGAGAGTAATAAGAGTAAAATATCTTGATATTAGGTGCAAATGAGAAACTAGTAATTCTGGTGTGAAATAGGTTCACTTAAGTACTCTTTATTTACTTAACCACACTACAGGAAACCAGTTTTATCCAATTCTCCTCCCAACAGTAAGCAGTAGAGCCAAAGAAGTGTGGATTAGTCCTTTGGCTTTTTGGAGGGAGAGTGCTGCTCCAACTGAGCTGCTATTCTCTTACTACAGAAGCAGAGCACAGCAGAAGCAAACCCACCTGTACGCAGTATTGCTACTTTCAAATAATAAACAAATTTGAGTTGGGCCACAAAAATCATGAGACTGACTTAAACATCATGAGATTTAAAAAAACTCTGTAAGAGCAGCAAAGAGTCCTGTGGCACCTTATAGACTAACAGACGTACTGGAGCATGAGCTTTCGTGGGTGAATGCCCACTTCATTGGATGCTCCAATACGTCTGTTAGTCTATAAGGTGCCACAGGACTCTTTGCTGCTTTTACAGATCCAGACTAACACGGCTACCCCTCTGATAAAAAAAAAATCTGGATTCTTCTCATTTGCCTTCTGGGTTTCAAGCCTTTATGGGTCATGTTCTTCCAGCTCTTCTCTACAATCAGGATAGCTAGAAACTTTCATGTTATAAAAAGTAAGCTGAGATTCTAGTGCTATCACATGACTCCAGAAGCTGGGGCTTTAAGAAAAAAATCCTGTGTCACAAGACTCACAAGAAAATTCTGAGAGCTGGCAGTAGTCTGTGTGAAAGTAGCCTAAGAGAGCTTCCAACATCATGGAAAATATCAGAGGGGCCACAGAAATAGTTTACTAGTTAATAGGTGAAAGCCTAAGGTATCATAAAAAGTTTTGTTTTATTATGGTAGGTTGAGAGGGGAAAATGGTGATGGAGCCAGGGAACAGACTGAAAATAAGGGAAAGGTGTAATGAAAGAGGGCAGAATGAAGGACAGAGCAAGAGGGGCAGGGGGAAGGACAGAGAAGAGAACTGAGGAACACAGTGAGAGGAGGAACAGACAGAGACCAGACTCTTAGCTATACAAAATGTTGTCAGTCACACCTAGTGGTTGTTTCAAGAAGACACTGAGAAGCACAAAGGGAGGGCCAGATCAACTGGGATAAAGGTAGAAAAATTGAAAATAAAAGAGAGAGGGAAGAACTGAAGATGGCTGTTGGGATTCTTTAGCATTCAAATGCTTCCAGATTGCACATTTAACAAAAACATCCATGGGATGTTTTCTTAACCTTCCTGGCCTTTCGATCAACTTCTGCTATTCAAGATCTCTGCTCTCTGTCTTCCCTGCCTCCCCATTTCATCCACAGTATGCTATAACACCCGTGCTTATCTATACTTCCCTACTTTTGTGCCACAAGATCCCTTCAGTGCATAAGCAAGCAGATTCCTGGCACCCCCTCTGCATCCCATTTAAAACATCAGCTTGGTACTCCAGAATTTTGAAGACCACCATCACCCTACTGTCGATACTGCTGAGAGAGACACGCATATTAATCATAGCAATAAAGCAGTTAAATTTTTATCATGTTTACCCTTGAAAATGGTAATTAAACATAAGCAAAAAGTCAACACATAAAAGGATGGGGGAGGGCACAAATAGACTAACACTGAAACGTCACCAAACTGCAGCGTGCTATACTGCCAGACCCAATCAGGGGCAGGCCTGGGATCTAAAAACCAAAGTCAGCTTTAGAGCTTTGTCTCTTTCAGAAGATACCATCAGTTTCATAGTTAAAAAGGTGGTGAAAGTGAGGGGTGCAGAGGAAGACACAATGCTAATCATGCTCTTTGAACAGCAAGCAGTGTTTGAAATAGGTACAGGGTAAATGACATTTCCCATTTCTGTATGAGGACGCTTGCCGGCAGGTGCCAAGCAACAATTGCTAAGTTTCCAGAAACAACAAAACTAATCTATTTGCTTTGCAAAGAAGAATTTACTACTCAGCTTCATAAAGTAACTTCACAACTGGAAATCCCAGGATTGCTCTGAGATCACAAAAAGCAAGGTACAAACTGTAACACGCTAAAAGACGTCCTAACAGTTGAGAAACAGCAGACACACACGGACAGCGATTATGGACACTGTAAACATCTCCTTTCCACCTCCCCACTCTCTGCTAGCCTCTGTGCTGTTGAGGAGGACGAAAGTCTTGGGGGAGGAGAACATCAAGCTGGAGCAGAGAGAAACGATCCCATAGTTGGGACCCTCCTTCCAGATGATGTCACGGAATCCTCTCACACTGAGGATACCTCTCCAGGGGAGAGGAGAGGACCCCTTTTATTAGAGATGAGTAAGAACAATGGGAGATATAACTAGAAATACAGGGTTTGTAATGACTGGGAGAACCACATGCTGAAATGCCTGCTAGGGACAAAGACTGCGGCCCTTTTGAGACATTTAGACAGACTTACGTGCAGCGCTGTGGTTGTGGTTCATGTAGGCACCAATGATATAGGGAAAGTTAGGGGCTATATCCTGGAGGCCAAATTAAGCAGCTAGTAAGAGATTGAAGTTCAGGACCTCTATGGTAGCATTCTCTGAAATGCTTTCAGTTCCACACGCAGGGCCAGTTAGACAGACAGAGCTGTAGGGACTCAGTGAATGGATGAAATTGCAAAACTACTAATTGTGGTATGTAACCTATCACTTAAATCAGCCACTGTAACAGATGGGCTGTGGATAGCTAATATAACACCCATTTTTAAAAAAGGATCCAGTGACAATGCTGGCAATTACAGGCTGGTAAGCCTGACTTCAGTGCCAGGCAATTAGTTGAAACTACAATAAAGAACAGAATTATCAGACACACAGATGAAGACGATATGTTGGGGGTAGAGTCAAAATGGCTTTTTTTAAAGGGAAATCATGCCTCACCAATCTATGAAAATTATTTGAGGGGGTCAATAAACATGTGGATAAGGGCGATCCAGTGGATATATATTTGAACTTTTATAAAGCCTTTGACGAGGTCCCTCACCAAAAGCTCTTAAGCAAATAGGCAGTCATGGGATAAGATGGAAGATCCTCTTATGTACCAGTAACTGGTTAAAAGACAGGAGACAAAGTGTGGGAATAAATGGTCAGTTTTCACAATGGAGAGAGATAAATAGTGGAGTCTCCCAAGGATCCGAACTGGGACAAGTGCTTTCAATATATTCACAAACAATCTGAAAAAAAGGGGTAAACGGTGAGATGGCAAAGTTTGTAGATGATACAAAACTACTCAAGATAGTTAAGTCCAAAGCTGACTGTGAAGAGTTACAAAAGGAATCTCACAGAATTGGGTATCAAAATGGCAGATGAAACTCTATACTGATAAGTATAGAAGTAATGCACATTGGAAAACATAATTCCAACTATACATACAAAATGATGGGGTCTAAATTAGCTGTCACCATTCAAGAAAGAGATCTTGGAATCATTGTGAATAGTTCTCTGTAAACATCTCCTCGATGTACAGTGGCAGTCCAAAGAGTGAACAGAATGTTAGGAACCATTAGGAAAGGGATAGATAATAAGACAGAAAATATTATAATGCCACTATGTACAAATCCATGGTACACCCACACCTTGAATACTGTGTGTTTTTAGTGTTCATAATTGGATCGCGTACACTTGAATTCAGAGACGATGTCCCCCCTACCAATCTTCTAGCTAAGCACTTTGACAATCAACAACTATCTAAATTTTCATTAGAATAGAGAAGTGAAATGACCTTATATCTGAGCTGAACATAATACTGCAAGTTAAGGAACTAAGCACCTCGCATGATTTATCCTTAACAAGTTTATAAAGTTAAACTTGAAACATTCTGTTTCAAAACCCAACTGCATAGTTTAATATAATGTAGCCTATGTGGTTTGCAGCTTTTTGCGAGCTGCTGTATTACAGTGCTGCTATAATTAAGGTTGTGTTAGCCTTTCCACTATAAACCCTATTTCTGAAGAGTTTGTAATTTGGTTGTCAAATGTGTTCTCAGTGAAAACTTTGAACACCAGATCCTATGCATGGGAACATTTAAAAAAAAAGCCCACATTCAACCCTTAAAGTTACATGAACAACACAAAAGTTTCTCAGCTTAACTCAAAATAAGATAGATTTAAAAGTAAGATGTGGCTTTTTGTCTTCTTAAATTTCCTTTGTGATGCAAAAAGAAAGTTATATTCAGCACACTTTAGTCTGCACTAAGATCTAATGCCTTTTTGTAATTTGAGAAAAAGAGGGGAAAAAAAAAGCAGAGATTTATTGACCTGCATATGTAGTAATGGGGATGAACTAAGGACAGCTGGGACCTTGAGTAAACACCATTTCAAATCCCACCCAAAACAGGTCTTGCAAATAGACATTTCTTCCCAGCCAGGCCCCTGTAATCACGTCTTCCTACAGCACTATAGTTCTACCTCAGGGGTCAGCAGCCTTTCAGAAGTGCTGTGCCCAGTCTTCATTCATTCACTCTAATTTAAGGTTTCGCGTGCCAGTAATACATTTTAATGTTTTTAGAAGGTCTCTTTCTATAAGTCTATAATATATAACTAAACTATTGTTGTATGTAAAGTAAATAAGGTTTTTAAAATGTTTAAGAAGCTTCATTTAAAATTAAATTAAAATGCAGAGCCCCCCGGGCAGGACCCAGGCAGGGTGAGTGCCAGTAAAAATCAGCTCACGTGCCGCCTTTGGCACGTGTGCTATAGGTTGCCTACCCCTGTTCTACCTCTTGGCCAGCATCAAGGACCTGTTCCTTCGTGCTAAATGCCCTCATTATTGAGATACTCTTTCCTCCCCATAACCTCTTCCTCTAAAGGCAGAACGTCATCATTTTCCAGCACCCCCTTCCCTCAGGTCACTCTGGGCCAGGTGTGAAGTTGTGATGATCTGGGAAGGAGAGAGGACACTGCACTCCCTTTCTCTAGATCCTCTCATGCTCTCGTCTTTCTGGGCAGTTCCTTCCTAAGCTGAGATCAGCCTCCTACCTGTCAGCTGTGTGATGTTCCATGGGAAAGAGTCAGACAGCCATGAGGTGTTGACCTAAACCATTGATATCTGCTTCCAAAGGATGGTAACACATTCTACGTGACGTGAGCTTCCCAGTGGATCAGTAGCTTCACCTATGCACTGCCACGGAACTACCTCAAAAAGCTGCACATGCATTTAGGCTCATGTACCCATTACAAGTGCACTTCAAAATACTACCACCATATTTGAAAGATGTAAAGCATCTGCCCAGCAAAGAGAGATTTCAAAAGTGGTTAACAATGGTAGTGTACTACATAACTTGCACACGATTACGTTCACCTCTTCAACAGAGTAAGCAAGTAAAAGACACTAATCCAGCACTCTCTCTCTCCAACCCCTAAACTCTTGTCATACACTTTAAGGGTCTAACCTATTTTAACAGGCAAGGTACTGTATGATATAGTAAGAAACGTGGAGAGTAAAAGAGGAACACAGGAAATGAAAAGAGGTAGACATAGTCCATATTTTATGAAATGTTTGCTTCATACAAAATAAGTCAGAAAGGAGTGTGTAACATTCAACAGACTTCTCATGCAAGTTATAAACACAGATGAAAACTCTAAAAACTCTTCACACTCCAACTTGATAAAAAATATTCCTCACCAAAAACCAATGGAGAGTAGGTCTTATTGAGAATTCATATTTAAAACAAGATTTTAATCCAGTCATTTGTGAATAACGGACATACACAAAACCAGAACAGTCTAAAAAAAATGAAAAGCCAGAGTATTGAAGACTTGTTTCTCAAAATGACTTCTCTAAAAATTCCACTACACCCAAAAGCAAAGCTCTCCTTTGGCCAAGGACTACATGTGATAAATCAATGCATACTGATGTTTCTTTCACAATTCTTTTTAAGGAGAATGTAAAACATGCATGTCACAAGTCAGGCCTTTGCTGGAAACTGTCTTACAACCTGTTCTATCAAATAGCGATTGCGAATTCATAATGATGGTAAATGAGTCATTAAATATTGTCTACACCCTCTCAAAGTAAATTTGTCATTCAACAGCATTGAATAGGAAGCCAGCATATCTGTTATCCCTAACTGCACT
Source organism: Mauremys reevesii (assembly GCF_016161935.1). Lineage (NCBI taxonomy): Eukaryota > Metazoa > Chordata > Testudines > Geoemydidae > Mauremys > Mauremys reevesii. Next base: position 20,657,241 of record NC_052627.1, on the reverse strand, counting down.
TTCAACCTTTCCTTACAGGAATCTAGTAGTTTCATACATTGGAATCATCTCAAAAGTTTTCAGGTCACCGACCTCCAAGGTTTTGTTCAGAATCACTAAACTGTCTGAACGGGAATGATAAATTCTTGCTCATCAGTTGGATTGTCTGTCTTTGGTTTTGTTGTTGTGCAAGATTAACATGCACAATGCAGAGAGCTCTTAAAGGGTGGACAATTTATTATTTTCTTTACAGGGAGTGGCCTGCTCTTTGGTCTCATAAACTGCATATGTTCAAAGATTGATAGTTAAATTAATTCATTTATTAGTCAGATTAGTGTAGTCTGGCTTTAAAAGTTTTCAAATAATATTGCCAGGGATAGTGACATTTCAAAATTAAGGGAGTGTGTTTAAAAGGAAAAAAGCTCTTTGTTTCAACATGACAAACCCAGAAAAATTAATGTAACTAGATGGCACAGCTTAGAAAGTACTGATGCTATTTATTTTATATACTATATATTTTTTCACTTTTCTAGACAGAAATAAGAGATGACACAGTCTCCTTAAATTAAGATCCTTAAATGACAAAAGCCTTCACTTACTACCTTAGTGTATGCATTTCTAGAGGGACAGAGTCTAATTCCAGGTACACAGTGGTTATCTTCAGGTATCTATTATCACCCACTTTCATTCTATTGCTTTCAAAATGTAGCATTTATCAAAGATGCTAACTTGATAGGAGGAGCGGGGCATTTCAAGCTTCCCCACACCATCCCTAACATGCCTCACCACTGACAGGCAAGAACCACCTCCAATGGTAAGAGGTCGTTTGATCTCTACGCCTTTCAATCCTAAATCTCTACTGAGATGCCCAGAAGAGGTGCCGATAAGCAATCTTTGTGATTTAAGCCACACTTCAGAAAGGCGCGTAACCATCTTGTCTAAATGGGGATGCGTTCCTGAAATAAGGCCTTAGACATGCCCACTAGAACCTGGACTGAAACAGCCATTTCACATAGGCAGTCTTACAGCAACCAGACCACAATGACTTTTCAACACTACAGACCCTCACAGTCTGAGTCAAACCAGTAACCTAGCAGTGAAATCTTTGTATCTACACCCCTACCCTAATATAACACAGTCCTCAGGAGCCAAAAAAAACCTCACTGCGTTATAGGTGAGGCCACGTTATATCAGGGTAGGGAGAGGAACCACTCCCCGCCCCAGCTCACCTCCGCTCTGCCTCCGCCTCCTCCCTGAGCACGCCGCTGCTGCTTCGCTTCTCCCTCCCTCCCAGGCTTTTGCCACACCAATCAACTGTTTGGCGTGGCAAGCCTGGGAGGGATGGGGGAGAAGTGGAGCTGCAGTGTGCTCGTGGGAGGAGGCGGAGCGGAGGTGAGCTGGGGTGGGGGGGCCCCAGGGAGGGCCACAGCAAGTAACGGGCGGGCCCAGAGGAACCGCTCTTGGTAACATGAATTCGGATATAACGCGGTAAAGCAGCCCTGTCCCCCGGAGAGCTGCTTTACTGCGTTATATCCAAATTCGCGTTATAACAGGGTAGAAGGGTATCTAGCTCTGAATATCAAATAAACATAGCTATTCTGTCTTGTGCATTAGGTGATTTTACAAGCTATTCCGCAAAGCATGCGGCCAATTCAAGGTCAGAATTTGTCCCTTACTATTACTATTTGTCCCTTACTTACATAACTAAACCCATGAAAACACCAGCAAGTTTTTAAAACAAAATATTGCAGACACACCTGTGGGGTTTCACATACAGATGATTTGATGAATGTCTACAGAGCTGATAAAAGGAAATGTTTTTCATATAAATGCTCAGTTAGCCCATGGGTCTCAGTGCCACTCAATACCATTGAGCCAACCTCTTAGCAAGATTCAAAAAAGGTTAACAAGATCATCCGACGTTATTAATACACAACCAACCAATCAACCAAGAAGGCTAGAAGAGATGTAATCCCTTCTGCTTCTGGGTATAAACCAACTTCTCATTATTGGGAGTTAGGAAGAAGCTTTCTCTGGAGGAAAGTTACTCCATCATTGTCTACTACAGGGCTTTCTGCAATTTCATCTGAAGCATCTGTTGTGGGATAATGTCAAACAGGATACTCGCCTAAATGGGCGACTGGTCTGATCCAGTATAGCAGTAGCTCTATCCCTACTTCCGCACTGGCAGCAGCCATTCTAATTGCTTTGTCATTTACTTAAAAACTGAAGAAAAGCAAAATCTCACCTCCTCCAAGAGATGCTATAGAGATATTAACTTAATCAAATGGAGGAAGCCTCTGCATAAAGTAACCCCCTCACCAACAAAATGTAGAAAACCCCACTCACCTTCTACATTCATGGCTTCCCTCAGAGCCTGCAATTTCTTCTGTCTCTCTCTGATCCTGTCAAAGGCACACGATATTGCTACAGAGGTTGAAGACTCTGGCACCGGGCGCACTTGTTCCAGTTTTTGAGGGCCGAAGACATCCAGTGCTATGCTTCCATCTGAATATCTTGCTTCCTTGTTCCTAGTGGTAGTTGAAGTCCGCACTGTAACTGTCTCATAGCGATTGCTGTGTCTGTGGGACTCTGCAGAATGGTCTGTCTCCGTTGCTTTGTTAGCTGTACACAGCAAGTCTGTGGAGGAAGCCCAAACCTTCCGTTTAGGAGCACTGTCTGCGCCAACATTACTTTTTTCCCCCAAGTCATCAGTTCTACACCGATAAGTACAGCAAGCATCTTCACGTCCAGAGTAGTAATCTGAGGCTATGCTTTGGAAAAAATCTTCCTCGCCTTTTTCTCCTCTGATGGACAGGACCCCCATAGATTTACTAAGCCCTTTGTTCAGCATGGCCTGTTGAGAGAATTGAGCCTTGTGTACCTCTGATGCATCACTCGTTAAACTTCGTCCTGGAATTAGAAGAATCCATCATGTATGTACTGTCGGTTCAGGCACTGGAGTGCAACAAAAGTTATTGACTTTGTAAGTTATACACTATTTAAAAATGCAGCTTTTGGTTTATCGTGCAAATGTTGAAAAAATACTTTAAAGGATTCCTCACTGAATAACCCAAAACTATGCTTATGTTATCAGATACTTTCCAACATTCATTTTCTTTGTTTCTAAAATATCCAAGGGTGAATTCCTGGCTTAGTGGAGGTGGGTAACTAATAATATTTTAAAACATACAGAGTGAAATACATATTTTAACAGTTTTCTCCCATCACCAAATGATCTTTTGAAAATAATCTGAAAAACTCCTGAAAATATCAGAGCTATAGTTTACATAATTCCCGCACCGTGCTCTAAAGGCACAATCCACATTTTTATTGCTTTCTGACAAGTCTAGGTTTGTTCTACTGATTACCTGGAAACACTACAGTATTGGCTGCAGTAGGAGATGATTATGTAACTTGGAATTTAAAAAATCCTGGATCTTACAGTAATTACTATTCTTGGATGATGTTAGAGACTCTTGAGTTAACTTTCTGAACTTAAGATAGGCACTTTGATAGAGTTTTCAAGAATAGAGTAATTGTATGAGCTTTTATGCTTTACGTTAAGGTAGCATTTCAGGCAAGTAGGCTATTTTGAAATTACTTACAAATAATACTATCAAATGGAAGAATGCTAAACTTTACTTAACCTCAATATCACCCCATTAGCACTGAAAACTCTCAGTGCAAGTAGAGGTTTTTGTCATGAAACTTTCTGGAAACTATGGGCCCAATTTCACATACCCCTACTACCAGGAGAAATACCTACAACCATAAAACCATAAACTACTCACCGATGCAAGCATTTTGTTAAATAACGCAGGGCCTGATCTTACAAACTACATGTTTGTGTGTATTTAAGTGCACGGCTACACTAGAGTTTACAGTGGCACAGCTGCAGAAGCTTCTCCCACCAACACAGTGCTGTCCACATTAATGCTTATGATTTATTCACCCCCCGAGTAACATAAATTATGCCGACTTGAGCTGTAATGTAGACAAAGTCTAAAAGCATCAAATGGCACTTGCTTAAAACTACTGTGTAAAGATTTAAAAATTACTAATATTCAAGAGGTAAAACTACTAATTACTAATATTCAAGAGGATCAGATGATGTCCAGCTACTGTTACTCCTCTGTTCTGTACATCTTGATACAGAAACATTTGAAAACTTTCAGTACAAAGTTATGGAAATTTGAACAAAAAAACCGACTGTGTATTCCTAACAGAGTAGTTTAGTCCCATGTATATTACAACTCCAGAAATATACTGCTAAAAACTAGGAGGAGGATGTCTACCTGAGGTGTATGAACATTATACATGTTGATTTTCACCCCATGATAGCATCTGTGCTCGGAAAAAACAGATTGAAAACAGTCTCTGGCATGTAGCCAAGTCAATCCTTCTGCCAACCCAGCTAGAGATATAGTAGTGCACATTGTCTCTCAGAGCGAACTTTTAACAATATCCCAGATGAGATATTAGCCTATATTTCTCCCGTCTGAGTCAGCCTTGAAGTCCTCTTCATAAAAGAAAACAATCCTAGAGCTCAAAGTAATTTGCTGCACTGAACCTTCTATTGTGAAAGATAGTTCTGGAATCTGAACTGCTGCCCTTTATGAGAGAGTTGATCAACCCTCATCAAGAGCCACACTTGTGCATTAGGCTCCTGCTGAGCTTCCAGTGAGTCTATTATTTTTTTATTGTATTTTACTGAGTGCTCTAAGAGTTTCTACAAACACTTTGGAGCTCACTGATTTGCACCCCTAAGCTTTGACTGTCTACTCTTTTCTTGTTACCATTTTGGCCTGAATAAGACCTGGCATGATAAAATAAGCATTTCTTATCCTTGCAAAGTCATTTTTAATATTGCATTCCTTTATGCAGTATGTCCTAACTTATCAAAATACAAGATGTGGAGAAAATGTCGATTCTTGTGAGGTTTCAAGGACTCAGTGAAACCCTCCATGGTTTACTCAATGTCCAAGCAGAAAGTCATATTAAAATGCAAGGCTTTGTCAAAGGGATAAAAACATTCCCAAACTGACTGTTACACAACCAGGTCAACATTCCAAAATTAGGGTTAAAGCCCTAAGCCTCAATTAAAAAAATTAAATAACCCATGGCTGGCCACCATCTTCCATGGGGCATCTGTTGATGATCTGTGCCACTGATTACCCAGCGCTACCCCTGCCTAGCTCAAATGTTCAATGGCTGTCTGTTAGCCAGTTTGCACATAAACAGCCTTCAAATGGTCATAGGCCACAATGCCACCACAAGTGAGTCTGCTGCTGCCAATAGCCCTTTCTCCCCACCCCGCATTGTATGCAAACGTGGTTTAGGAAAGGGTGTAAATACTGCAGCAGATGCAAACGGGTGGGTGCACTTTGGCAACACGTCAGCTCATAAACATTAGAAATGTATTTCAATATTTTCACTATTTATTTAAGATTCTTGGGGGGGGGGGGAGACATCAAAGTGAAATCACCCACTTTACCATCCCCACCCCCAAAGTTTCAATTCTAAAAGTAAGATTTTTATCTGGAAAAATTGCTTTTGCATTGCTTTACCTTATTATTTTACTTTCCAAATCAGACTTCCTAAACTGAATTTAAATGCATGCAGTAAATCTAGCGAAAGAATAATGATGTTAAAGGAAAATGAGGAATGCCTCTCCCACCCCACCACCAAAAAAAGGATGGCTATGACACCCATGTAACACTTTGACTATATTTCAGGACAACTTGTGAACCATATAGGCCCAATTCAAGAAAGTATCCCTGCTCAAGAATGCTTTCCTGAACTGAGGCCATAATAGCGAACACTGAGTCCAAGCATATTATAACCACCAGTTCGGTTCCCACACAGCAGCAAGCATGTCTATTGTACATTGACGGAGCGTGCAGTAAGGGACCATGACGTGTAGAAATATAGGAATGAGAAAACTTCAGGGGGAGGAGCAGGGCATCAACCTCAAGCATTGATTGTCTATTTTAGGGAGTAGATGCTAGAATACTCCCTACAATAGACTCCCTGGCAAGCCCTACTAGAGGCTCTGATTATACCAAAGGCTCAGCAATGAGGAGACTAACTCCTGACCTCCGCATGTGGGGATGTTTCCCATTCCTTAACTCCCATGACACTTGATCTTTCCTGGAAAGGAGGAGCTACTGCCCTAATCAATATCTCATCATCAGGGACTGGGAGAGTGCTCAAGGCTGCAGCATTGCCACTCATTTGGTAATTATATGGACAGGAGAGGAGAGGAGCTGTCTTGACAGAAAGCAGTGCATGAAGTGGATGCCTGATAGATGCCCATTTCCACACTGCTATTCCATTCTGCTGATTGGGATGCTTAGAAAACCATTTTTAAACAGTTCACACATTGACTTTTGCTGCCCGTGTTCGCCTTTAACATATGACCAAAGGGCAATCAGTGCTGGCCTTAGCATTTAGGCATTAGGCTACAAAACAGTTTCACTCCAATCTCCTGTGATTACATCACAAAGTACAGGATGGGGCTGAGGATTTTTGGGAAGGTTGTGTAAATGTTTCTTTGCATCCCCAAAAATCTTCAGTCTGCCACCAGGTCACCCTGTTGCTGAGGAATGGAGAACCACCAGCTTACATTGAAGTCTGTACTGTAACACTGAGGCGGGGAAGGTAAAGGAACAGCTCTTCATCTAAACTGGGATTTTTTTGCACTTTGGTTGAATTTTAAGTATTTTTTTCCCCTTTTCCTACATTTCACTGTGGATCACAGAATAAACAGCAATATTATTGTAACACAAGTGCTCAAAATATCACCCCTTTCCTCACAAGCTCACAGCTGTAGAAACATAATAAAGTTAAAAAAATCACTGCTCTTGCTCATTCCCTCCCTAGATGTCTTTATTCCTTTTTACTTCCTCCTGTTCCGCAGCTCATTCTACATTATTTTTCTCCCTGCTATTCTCTCTTTCTCTAAAATGCAGCATCTTCCTTTCCCAGTCTTTTTTCTTCCCAATTCGTATTCATACTCTTCTCTCCACCTCCTTGTTCTCCCCTATATTTTCTCTTCCTCCTTAATCTCATCTTTTGTTCCTCATTCCATCATTCTCACCTGGTCTCCTCACACTGTATCTTTAAGGTCTTCCCTGCCACATGCACACTCTAATTCCAAATGAGCACTGACTGAACTAGTATATAATTCTTTTCAAGCAGCTGTTCAATAGTCATCACTACTGTGATGTAGTTATTAACCCCATTTTACAGATGGGAAAATTAGGTGACTTGGCCAAAGCCACAGAGGGATTCCAAACCAAGATGAGAATGCACTTGCTTAGGTCTGTAGACAATGCTGACCCTTACATATGACTGTGACTTTCTAATCCTCTACAGAAATGCTATTTTGAAACTACTTATATCAAGACTCCTTAGAGGGCCATAGCAGATCTGTCTCATGCAGATTTATAGCCACAGATCCATTTCTCCAGCTAATCAATTGGTAGGCTGTGTATTGTAGCACGGAGGCTAGTATTGCCATTAAAAAAATAAAACTTTTCCCTCCATTCAGTTTAAGTCAGCACTATTTGATCTGGTTTAACATGGCCTTTATCCTGGTGATTTGATCACTCTAGCTGTAGGAGAAAGTTTATTTATTTATTTGTACACTCTTGGTTTTTAACTGTGTGCATGATCACTTTAAAATACTGGAAAGATTATGAGGGAAAGCCACATATGAGAATTAAATAACCAACACAGAGAAGAAAGGGAATTTGGCTGGATAAGGCCAGGATTGTGCACTTTTGTGCCACTGAAGTAGAGAGTGACAAATGACATGCTTACTGTGAACTTCTTAGTCTAAATCTAAATTATTAAAGGGAAATGGAAGATGGATGGCCTGGTGGTTACATTTGTGGATTGGGACTCTGGAAACCTGGTTTCAGTTTCCTGACCTGCCACTGACATTTTGTGTGACCTTGGGCAAGTTATTTAGTTGCTCTCTGCCTCAGTTTCCCATTCATAAATTGGAAGGATAGTACTCCCCCACCTCACAGGGGTATTGCAGGGACAGTGAATAATTGTGAGGCATTGAGATACTATACTGTTGACCATATAAGTACATATGATAGACAGCTCGGCCTTTCCCCCAAATTACCCTTGGAAGACTCAGATGCCAGGGATGGGGGGGGAGAAGCAGCAGGATGTAGCCTCTCTTATTGCCTTTAGCACAGAGATTAGGCCACTCACCTGGGAGGTGAGAGACCAAGGTTCAATTTCCCTCTCTGCCTGATGTGAAGAAGGGATTTGAACTTAGGTCTCCCACATGCTAGGTGAATACCCTAACCTAGGATACACAACCGTTTGCTTTCCCTGTCCCAGTGACTATTAGGTCATTATGAATGACAATGAATCGTCATTGAGCTAGGAACAAAGAGTGAGGTTGACTCTGTAACTCCCCTGCATGATAGCCACATTTGCAAATTTGCGTGGTACAATTACTACCAAAGGGCCAAATTCTGCCATCTTTACTCACGCTAAGTAGAACATCGCTCTCCAAGTAGTCTCACTGATTTCCCTCTGAGCACGAACGCCAGACTCTGTCCCTAAACAAGCTCCATCTATTAGTTTGCCTCTAGCAGTGCATTAACAGGGTAGTGTAGGCAATTGATCAGATGTTATGCAACTGTGGATGCTGTCAATGCAGTTTATCTGACAGTTCTAGAATGCAGGCTATATTTATTCTCATTGAGAGAATATAGTTCAAGCCTTTTAAAACACTTTCCCCTATCTTTTTTTTTTCTGGCCAATATAAAATATAGTTTCCTATTCAGGCATACGATTACATCTTCTGTCTATATATAGCTATCAGTGTGGGACTGGCAGCTCTGTAAAGAGGAAGTGATTACACTAAAGTTTAAAAAGATCTCCCAGACCAGCTATCACTGCAGGATGCAAACAGAAAAATCCTTATCACAAAACAAAGCAGCTAGTCTCTCAAATGAGAGGGGGAGGCTCATAAAAGAAGTTGGATTTACAATCCCTTAGGGCAGACTGGGAGCCAGAATGGAGATAACAGAGCCAGAAGTGGCCTGGGGGTTGCTTGCTAGAAACACCCCTTTCCGTACCCCTCCCCTTTTTTTCCTTTTTTTGTTGAGAAATCCCAAGTAACAGATTAAAGTTACTGCATTCCTTGTAAAGAATATGAGCTGGGAGAAATTACCCTTTGAAGAGCTGAGAGTAAAAAGTGGCAAGAATGCAAACGTTTTAGCCCTGCACATGTCATTTTTCACTAGAACAGATGTTATGAAGGAAGCAAAGAACTCCAGGATTTTGGGTAGCTGAGAAATTTATTCTGCTGACACTTCACCAAGCAGCATTTTGCCTTTGTAACCTCTCTTGCCCTCTCAGTATCTCTTCTACGTGCTCTTCTCGGACTAATGCCTAAATGGTCACATCACTTCCCTCTTGATATCCAAGGACACCAAAAGCTGATGAAGGTCACTCACACAGCTGGTCGATTGCAGCACCAAGTCACTTTACATCTCTGCCATTATTTCCCCTCTTGCCTTTTGTCTGCCTTCTCTATTTAGGTTGTAAAATCTTCAGGGAAGGAACCATCTCTTACTATGTGTTTGCATAACAGTACCCAGGAGCTCAAAGCACCACTGTGACACAAATAAGAAAAAATGGCCTGGATTTCAAATCCTTTACTGGCTTGCTATTTGTTTTGCAAGACTCATGAAGATATTCTCCACCTACACATTTCCGTTTTTTTAATGCTGAAAAAAAAGATGACAGTGCCAGATACTAACTTTCCAAATAAACTACTTTGCCATACTTACTGTTATGTGAAAAACAACAAACTTGGGTTTAGGAGGAAACAGTTTAGAATGAATTATGCCAGTTGAAATATGTGGGGGACGCCAATTAATTTGATTTCTTTGCAGACTGATTGCTGCCTTTTCTTCTCAATAAAAGAACTAAAGCAGGTTATTAAAGAAATCTCCTTGCCTCCCTAACAAACAGGCACAACTATACATTACAAACTTCTGCTGTCAGTTTTTGCTGAGTGGCTAAATTAAAGAAAAAATATTCAGGAGACCACTAATTAAGCACTACAGTTTTCATATAGAAATGTCATCTCATTTGTTCCTTTGATGTTTTAAACACTTTAATGATCACCTTTAGAATGCATCTGCTATTTTTACAGCTTGTAATTATAGCATGCAAATTAAATGGAGAGTGTCGACACCTAAGATTTCATCCAGGACTGCTGAATCATTTCCTGCCCTACTTTAATACATTCAGATGAATACAACACACACAAAGATAAGGCTGCTCACTTTGAGGAGTCCCTTACAAATGATTCCTCATTTTATACAGTGGGCACATATTCTCTTAGGGTAGTCAGAGGTTGAGAGTTTGCTGGATAGCCCACCCCCACTTAACATTCAGTCTTAACAATCCTATGATTTTAGCACCCTAAACACATCAAAGGTAAGTCGGAGAAATTTGTGGATGGGAAGAAAAAGCAAGAAACAAACTGAGGAAGCATCTTTAAAGGGAGAAAGATAGTCCTCCCAGAGACACTTTTCCTCCTCCCTCTTGCTCTTACAGCCTAGTGATAAAAGTTCGAACACAGTGGATAAATAGATGAGGACAATGACCAAGATTTCCATAACAATCAGAGCTCAACAAATAGGACCTGATTTAAATAACTGAGTGGGTGGGCTCCTGAGTGTGCATGAAGCCCCAGTAACTACAGATGGTTCCACAAAATCAGGTTGCATTTTTTTGTTTCTTGGTGGCTGAACAGACAGCCAAGAAATAGGTCCATGGCATGAATACTCATGGTTTTGAGTATAAAACTCACTAGCTGCAAATATTTCCCAATATTTACTTGAAGTTTTTTTCTGCCACTTTCCCTGCCAAGAAATTCATTCACTAGGATATTCATATTAATGGACAGGGAATCCAAAAGAGGAGCAAAGACAAATCAGGTAAAGTGAATTCAATTGTTTATTGGAATGAATATTCACATTTCTAAAAAAAATAGCAACCGTTTTTTGTTTTGTTTTTAAAGGGGTAACAAGGTAGGAAAAGAAAATGCTAAAAACATTCTGTGCATTTTAGGAGTGTAAAAATATTTGATTTATACAACTGAAGTGGAAAATATGTTGAGATATTTCCCCAGCATTAGTTATTATGCTATGGCAACTGGGATTTGAACTGAGGAAACTAGCTTGTGAACTGATCAAAAGGCCAATGGTTTTCACAGATTTTGCAGAAAGATCTGGAAATTACATGACAAATGTCACTAGGAGTGGATGGGTCACTATAAAAAACTAATTCCCCCCTGCTGATACTCCCATCTTCTTCTCAACTGTTTGAAATGGGCCACCTTGTTTACATTGGCCTCATTAGCACTACAAAAGTGATTTCCACTCCAACTGTTAAGAATAGAACCACTTCCACCTTAATTGAATTGGCTCATTAGCAGTGACCCTTCCACTTGGTAAGGCAACTCCCATCTTTTCATATGTTGTGTATTTATACATCCCTACTGCATGTTCCACTCCATGCATCTGATGAAGTGGGTTTTAGCTCATGAAAGCTTATGCCCAAATACATTTGTTAGTCTCTAAGGAGCCACAAGGACTCCTCCTTGTTTTTGTCAATCTAAGCATATTTCTCAATTCAGCACATCAATTTACTACTTCATAAATTCAGTCTTTGGAAACAGAAATTAGTTATTTGTGCATAACAACACTTCAGCATTCTCAAGCTGATAGTGTAAACTTCGTGACACATCTATATTATATATTAGTTCCATGTGTGACACATTTTCCTAATGACTTTCACACTGGCAATTCAGTCTCAAGTCCACACAAATGATAAACTGTATAATATAAAGAGGAGATAGGACAACGTTGTCCTTTATTTACTTTTCAATAGCACATTTGTATGTTGGCTTTCTACCCGAGGTTCCTCGTTCCAGGCCTATCATTAATGTAATTGGTACTAAATTCAAGTTCTTGCTTTGCCAGAGGCTAGAAGCTCTGCCCTTAAGGGAAGCTGAGCTACACGGATATTGACAGAATTAGTACCAATGATAGGAACATAGCTATAAAAATAGAAATATCAAAGGTGTAAATTCTCTGGAGTCTACTGCAGTCTGGTTGTCACTCAGTAACTTACAGATGCTCCCCGGGTTCCGCAAGACCCAATTTACTCAAATTCGCACTTACAGAAAAAGTTCCATAAGCCAGAAATAGGATTTTTGAGTTGTGGAAATTTTTGCATAACGTACAGGTATACGTTTCCAACTTACGCAAAATTTGAGTTACGCAAGGCTTTCCGGAATGGAATGATTGCGTAAGTCAGGGGGCATCTGTATTGTATAATCATCTCTCTTCACTCCTTGCTAGTTTTTAAATGGTTTACAAAGCTGAAATGCCAAATTGGAACTGAGAATTATTCTCATTCAGGGTTACTATCCTGATTCTGTACTCCCCAGGAACTGAATACAGTGGGAATCAGGTACAGCAGCTACCAAAGAGGAGGAGAACCTGTAAATTGGAAGGTGGTGTTGAGAGCAAGATGTCTTGAGGAACAGAACTGAAAGCTAGCACGAGGAGGTGAAGGACTGGGAGAAGATGCTGGGAATCAGGAGGGCATGCATCTTAGGCAGAAGAAAAGGCTTAGGATTTGAACACAGTGTGCACCAGACGGGAAAACCAGCTCGGGAGCAGGACAAGCAGCCAACAGAGGGAGAAAATAAAGGAATCTGGGTTTGTCTCTTAAAAGACAGGGAAGGAGAAAGGACTCAATGTAGTAAGAGCACAGTTATTTTGTTTTTGACGTCTGAGGGAATTGTGTGCCAAAAAATTAAAAATTATGAACACACTATTTTTAAATTCTGCAAATTTTGTCAATAAATAAATGTGGCTCCAGCCTGGCAGTGGGGATCACAGGCCCTGACTGCATTTGAGGTGGGAGGTCACCCTAAACCCTCACCTTCCTTGGTACAGGAACTCGGCAGTGAGGCTGCACCTGACCCTGACAGTGCAAGGGCTGGGCCTGCCCCAGAAACACCCCGGGGCCCTGCCTCTCTGTGCCAGGCGCACCAGGTATGGGTGGGCAGGCTCAGCCCAGCAGGAGCCAAGTGTAGAGAAGCTTAGTGGGGGGAGATCCAGGTGTGGGGTGAGAGGTTTCTGTGTGGGGCAATCTGGGCGTGGGCCGCTCAGTGGGAGATCTGGATGCACAGGGGCTTGCTGGGGGGTTCCGGGTGCAGGGGTAATGGGATTCAGCAGGGGATCCAGGTGAAGGTGGTTGGGGCTCAGCGGGAGGGGTCTGGGTGTGGGGGGCTTAATAGGGCAGGTCCAGCTGGGGGAGTGGGGCTTGATGGGTGGGGGTCCACGTGCAGCTGGTTGGGGATCAGTGGGGTCTGGTGTGAGGGGCTCGTCAGAGTGGTCCAGGTGGGGGGAGGTGGGGCTTGTCAGGGTGAGGGTTCAATGGGCCTGATTAAGAGAGGAGCCCAAGCTGCTGCTGAGGGGATGCCAAATGCTGAGCTCCTGCTTCCCCTATCCTCTTCTTCTCCATCCCCTTCTCCTCGCTCCCACATTCCCCTTCCCCTGCTCTATTCCACCCCCTTCCTTCCCCACCACCCCCACTCCTTACCCAGCCCCACCCCAGGCACTCACTGTTGCACAGAAAATAGGAAGGCTCCCAGCACACAGAAGGGGAGCACGACTGGCACTAGGACTCAAGAGGTGGCATTCAGCTGCTCAGTCTGCAGAGCTGAGAGACAGCCTCCTTCAGCTGGGGAGCTCTGCGCTTGCAGAAATGGGGGGCAGAGGCACGTAACCCCATGTGCCCATCATGCCTCACCCCGATTTGGGGGGGAATGCCCCCCAAAAACTGAGCCCATGGTCACCCCTGTGACACTACGTCCATATTCTTCATAGATATATTGTTATGATATGATTATGGCATAACTATGATGTATTTTATACAAGATAGGTCATGTGAGATATCACTGAAAAGGTTATGATTTACTGAATATGATTATCCTATTTGTATGCATGTATTATTTTGGTTCTGAAGTTAGGAATATTGTCTATGCATCTATTACAAATGTGTTTACACCTGGGGAACGCCCACTAGGCAGAATGCAATCAATCTAGATGGCTGGCTGGGAAGGGCCATTAGGGAGAACAATAGGTCTTAGAAGATGCTAGTCGCCCACCAGTGAGCCTTCCTGAGGACCCTACAAATGGCTTCCTAGACATGGCTGCTATGGCCCTACAGGGACATGTGACCAAATCACGTGGTGCTGGACTCCATCTTGGAATACCAGTGTTTTTCCATGGAAAGGTGTGGGAACCTACTAAGCCTGGAGACAAAGGGTTCCCGCCATATGCAAAAGCTATTTAAGACAGGGAGTGACATCATCGTGGCTGTTCTTCACTGACTCCCCGCCCGAGAAGATTGCTGGAAACACCTGAGAAACAAGGACTGAACTGAGAGAGGGAGCGAATTTCATGAGTTCTCTGTGCAGCGCAAGACAGTATAATTTTGGGTTGACCCTTCAAAGGGGTGTGTGCACTTGAGTAACTGGGCAGTTCCTTAGCTGAGCCTTCCCATGCAAAGCTGATCTCAGCATCTGTGTGAAGCTGCAGCTGGGTGTGTCTTCACCTGTATGTGTGCTGGAAGGGGACTGAGAGCCTATCACAGCAGTACAATGTAAAGGGAGTCCAGGCTGGTGGGTCAGGTGAGCTCAATGGTATCCCTGTTCCAAGTGGCACCCCATCAGAGCCCCAACTCCCAAAGTGGCTTCCCTTTGGTTCCCTGCCATTTTCTGCAGGGAAGCACGGGAATTCCGCAGGGGGACGGGGCGTTTTCTGCTGGCATACAGTCACACAGAATCCCCCCAGGAGTAAAAGTTTTTATAGCCAGAGGGAACCTTATCCGTATAACACCAGCCTAGCACAGAAGTGGGTTTGGTAGCTGAAATACACTCTCACAGGTTGATAGCACCATCTGTCCAGAGAGGAGAAAGAGAAGTGGGCAGCCAATCTTTTAACTCTGCATAACCTCAGGAAGCCAGATGCTGCATCTCAGCTGAACTTTCTGAGTAAATATTTTTTTTTAAATTCCCTTCTTAACCAGTTCAGAGGAGCAGGCCTCATATGTACCGAGTAATGCAAAGAAAGCAGGGTGAGGGGAAGAATATCCTGTCCTATGTTGTTTTATAAATAAATCATACAGGTTACAGTGGGAAAACACCTGTTAGATCATCTCATCCTTCCCCTGCAAATACAAGGTATAGTCCCTAGAGAGAGGATACGCTAGACATTAAACAGATACTACTGCACACTAGAACTGAGCCAGAAACCCATGAAGATGCTATAACAAGATGGTTTGTTAGAATACCAATCTCTGAAGTTAAGCAGTAAAACCCAAACATAACTATATGTTAACAGCAAAGCTTAAGACTGTAAAGACATAAAATTACTTCTGCTAAAGACAGTCTTATAAGTTGTGTGTATACAAACAAAAAGAAACAATCAAACAAATAGAAAATCCACACTCATTTGAGAAGAAAAGATTTTAAGTTAAGGACAGTTATATTTCTTGGGGGGTGAGGGAGAGAACAAACAAACATTGCAAAAAAAGCTAAGGTACTAAGTGCTATATTATGGCTGTAGAAAGCAGTGAGAGTAGCGCATGTGCGAGAGTGAGACAAAAGGGATACTGCATCATCAACTGTTCCTAAAGGCATACTGCCTGTAGAGGACAGCAGGAAAAACAATCAGCAAAGGAGGGCTCTTAAGAAAAATTCCACCTCTTATTTGGAAGAGCAGCCTACCATTCCATCCAGCACCTAGCCCTGAAGCCCCAGTCAGTACAGAACAGTTGCAGGGCCATGGCCCTGCCCAGTTTTGCCTTCTTTGTGGTTTCTAGCACTACTGGCAATCCTAGTAGCTATCTTGATGCTTGTAATCCCTTCCAGGCTACTATGTTTTTTAAACAACACAAAAGTAACAAGAAGAGCTGAAAAACAGACAGTAAAATAATTTTGTACCCTGTTTGGTGGTGGCAGATGGGCAGAGACTGACAGTAACATGTGAAGAGTTGAACACCTTATGTACCTTCTGCGCAATGATAAATCTGAGCAATTGTGTCCATTCGCTGTTTGAGAAGTGAGCAGTAACTGCTGGTAGTGAGATACCACATTTGCATGTATGTATTTTTAGGCTAGAATTGACCATTATGATCATTTAGTCTGGACTTCTGCACAATTCAGGAAAAATGAGTCCTGGTTCAAACCCATAATTTCTGGTTGCCCTAGAATATAAATCTAGTCTTGATTTAAAGATTTCAAGTAATGGCGAATTGGTAAATTGTTCCACTGGTTAATTATTCTATATCAGATATCTCACTCGAGATATCTGGCATGTGAATAAACCCAAGCTCAACGCACAGTTGGAACTGCATGTCTTTAAAAATTACATTCTACACAATTCTTATTCACCTGCCATCAATGGGACTTAAGCATGCACTTAAGTGTTTAGCTGAACAGTGCTCTCTGGTGTACTAACCATCAGGCTTCGGAGGATGTGAATGTGAGTTCTCCCTCTCCTACTACACTCATTTGGCTGACTAAGCATCCTAGATTTCTTCCATAAGGCTTTCATCATCCTGACCACCCAGGAGCATTTACCTGTGGGAAGTCCCTTCCCTCTCAGCCTCTCCCGAATGGCCTGGCTTCTGTCTGTCTGCAATTTTCTTTCTCCATTGCAGGAAAGCTGATCAACCTGTAAACAGGCAGTAATACAAAGTCAAGTGTTCTGAAAAGACCATGTTACCATGAAGACTGGATACTTCAGGACAAAAGGCCAACACATTTAGCAGGACATTGTCTTTCTCAGGCAAATAAAGTAATCATACAGTATTTACATTAGTTTGTCTGTGGAAATTCAGAATTTCTTCATTGAATTGGGATTATCAATTTGGATTTCCCACAGGGTTATGTTTTAGGAACCCTTCCCTTATTAGTATCACTTTAGTAATATTTGTTCAATACATGTTTGGCATACTTTCCCCCCAAATAAACAGAAAATAATTCCATAAATCTACAACATAAATATGTTCCATTACAGTAAATGGAAACTAGAAGAATTAAAGTAGCTTTAGATATTCCAGGATGTGCATATTCAGGGTTAGTTTGCTAAATTACGGTTTGTACCTACTATTAAATGCAAGCTTGTGGATGATATTTTAGGCTAGTTCCCACATTAGCTCTATTGGATGCCCATACAATAGCTTTAATAATTTCAGAAAAGTGTTTCCGTCAGTGTTTCCATAATTCAAAGAACAAAAAAGGAAATTCCAACTCTTGAGATATTTTATCACAGCGTCCCAACATTTAAAAATAAATGTTAATTCAATATATTGTGATGGAGCAAGGCCGGATGGCTACAGGAAAGTACTCAGGAACAGGTATGTTAGCCCCAGGCTAAGCAAATCCCTAGTACCATGGGAACCAAAATGGCAGTTGCTCCAGGGTAATTAAGGCACCTGGGGCCAATTAAGAACTTTCTAGAAGGCACCGGAGAGAGCTACATTGATTGGAGCACCTGCAGCCAATCAGGGCAGGCTAATCAGGGCACCTGGTATAAAAAGGGGAGCTCACGCCAGTCAAGCAGGAGGAGCCAGAGGAGAGAAAAGTGTGTGTGTGTGTGTGTGTGTGTGTGTGTGTGTGTGTGTGTGTGTGTGTGTGTGTGTGTGTGTGTGTGTGTGTGTGTGTGTGTGTGTGTGTGTGTGTGTGTGTGTGTGTGTGTATATATATATATGTGTATATATATATATATATATATATATATAGCTGGGAAGCAAGAGGCACAAGGAGCTGAGACTGAGAGGGTATGCTGCTGGAGGATTGAGGAATTATCATACAATCAAGCATTATCAGACACCAGGAGGAAGGACCTGTGGTGAGGATAAAGAAGGTGTTTGGAGGAGGCCAGGGGGAAGTAGCCCAGGGAATTGTAGCTGTCATGCAGCTGTTATAAGAGGCACTATAGACAGCTGCATTCCACAGGGCCCTGGGCTGGAACCCAGAGTAGAGGGTGGGCCCGGGTTCCCCCCAAACCTCCCAACTCCTGATCAGACACAGGAGGAGTTGATCCAGACTGTGGGTTCCACCAGAGGGGAAGATCACTGAGGTGAGCAAATCCGCCAAGAAGCGCAGGACCCACCAAGGTAGAAGAGGGACTTTGTCACAATATACATTTATCGGATTCTGGATACTTGCATACAAATAATTCAAAGAATCTTTTTAAATTGCACTGATAATGTATACTCTAGCCTTTCTGTAAATTAGAAACTAACTGAAGAATTAGGATTGCAGCTTGTGAAAAATCAAGTTACTTTCTATCTAGTACAATTACCCAACTAATTAGCAACCCAACTAATATTAAATAGGTTCAATCAGTGATCTCCCCATTCACTCTTTACAAAATATTTTAAAAAGGAAATGCACCCAATGACATTTTAAGATATTTTGCATTTCAATGGATAATCTCCTATACAATTCAAGAGGAAACAACAATGCCTAATCAGGGTCAACAGATATGTACAGGAACACACTTCTAAACTGGATGCTCTATATAATCCTGAGCAAGAGCAGCACAGTTTCCATATATAAACAGTGTATGTACATGATTAAGTTGGCGTTTCAAGGATATCTACAGAAACAAACAGCAACAGGACCTATTTGTGTACAATGGAATAAAACTGGGGAGTGAAGACTAGCTCAGTGCATAAAGAAAACAACCGCACCACGATGTCACCAACATTCTGATGATACCCGGTTCTATTTTCCTTTCTTGTTTAGTGTGAACAATGTGGTCTCAGATATTCCAATGACTTGGTGAAACAGGGAGATGGATGAAAGACAGCTGGCAAAGACTCTGTTCAGGCAAAACATAGGTGATGTTGATTGGGAGAGGGAAACAGAAGAACTAGCAGAATCTCAACAAGCAACACCTCAACTGAAGTTTTTTTAATACTCCTCCCACTTATTAAGGTGGCGCACAAACAGGGGCTTTGGATGGATTCACCTTTGATCCTGGAACTTACAGATAGGCATTTTCAGCCACTACTACCTTTTCCATCGATGCTGGCCAAGATAAAGGGCTGGTCAAAGTCATTCACATCTTTGTCACCTCCAGGCTAATAGTACGCTATTGCACTATTAGCTGGGACTGACTATGAAAGCCATGTGGCAATTAAGACTGATATAACATAGATCAACTCACCTGCTAAGCAAGAGACATCATACAAGACAAGTTCACACTAGTGCTCTGCACTCTACTGGTTGCCTATAGGTCACAATCCAACCCTATTTTAAAAACTCTGAATTTGCTGGGGCCTTGTTGTCTCAATTACTGCCTCTTGCTCTGCATTGTAGAAGAATAGCTACACTGAGTTACCATGGAGGAGCTCAGATACCACACTGATAATCACTGGAGAGAAATAGATTCAGCTGCCATTCTTAGGCTGCCAGAGACCAGAGTATGCCTCACAGCGCTCTCTCTGGAAGGCCTGTGGGTAGGGAATCAGTGATGGCTGGAGATTCAACTGAGCCAGAGTCATATCTCTTCATGCAGCAATTTACCAACCAGATTAGCAAGACCCTGACAGCACTGGAATCTCCCATCTCAAGAAACAGAATATCAAGCAATGCACTTTTCCGTGATCATACTGGTGGCATGTGTCCAGGGATCCATTTTTACACCAGCTATATCTGAGTGGTATCCACGAGAACTGAAACGGCCACAAGGTCGGCCTCCAAAGAGATGGGATGATTTCCTAACAAGGAGATGTGGACAAGCATGGCAAAAGATGGCCGGAGCGAGAGAAGATTGGAAGACATGTTGTGATTGGCTCGGTCTTAACTGATGAAGGACTGACAGTCTATGCAGTAATAACTCATTTTGTTCCAAAGGGTTGAAGCAGTAGAATACTGTAGTAACATAGCAGTGAATCAGAACCACAGTATCCAACACCTATGGTCCAGCAATTCTGTAGAAATACTTTGCTTGAGTTGTCTGATTGCTATTATTAGAGATAATTTATAAATGAAAAATACTGGGAGAAGTACTGTTTGGCACCATTAACAGTTAGTAAGCTCCATTTCTATTCAGAGTACTAAAATTATGTAACCATCCCATGAATATGTTGTAACATTGTAGCGAAGGGAGAGGTTGCCAGTCAGGAATGGTAACTTTTTGAGATGAGTTAATGTCATTCTTTTTACATATGGAAATAATAAGTGCATGTGTCATAATAATATGAATTCCCTGTCAGTAATAATGGCTGACAGCTGGGTAGAATCTCAGAAGAACTTAAGTCTGATGACACATTCCCTTATTTCCTTCAATAAACAGTCCATAACAATTTAAAATGTAAAAGAGAAATACAGTAAGCTAAAACAAGTGTTAAACACCTGACCCATAGCATCTATTCCAATTTTTGTTTTTTATCATCATATTAGCCTATATTTTAAAAAAAATGTTTCTCCCCATTCCTGTGTGGAAGATCCAACACAACGAGAAACGGACCTTACCAGGGAAACTGCAAAAGTGACCATATATAGTGCTGCCAAATGCATAAAGTCAACTAACAAAAATTAGAGACCACAATGTTTTCCATTAATCTTTCAGTAATTGCTCTTTCTTGTGCTGCTTGTGATAAAAGCAGGTAAAAAACATTCAGACAGAAGTGTAATTTTTAGACTGAGTGTCCCTTTAATATAAGTTGGGAAAAATTACAAACAAGAAGCAAGTCTGGTTGGAGAGAGACTTTAAACCAATTTCTTCACTGTGTTTTTGCAATTCTCAGTTATTGCTCAACTGCTTGTAAACACTTACCCCAGAGAGGCTTCCCAGAACCAGTTTAACCAACTGTTTCACATATGAGAAAGAAGGTGCACAATTACTGTTCCTTATGTGGGCACTGCAGGCATCCAGAACCGTCCGTACAGACACACGGGCATAAAAGACATCTTCGCACATGCCAAGCAGTATGCTGTTTAGGTGATCCCCAAGTTTGATAGGCTGATTACAGAGGAGAAGAGGAATTAAAAAAACAGACAACAGCACTTAAATATCTATCAACCACATATGCAAATACATTGATTTTCTAAAGTTTCAAATTACTTTCAATACTAATTCATTGTGGCACTTCTGAAAATTCCACCTAATATGCTTCATCTGAAAACACATCTCATTGACAGGGAAAGCTGTTTGATCTAGTGGCTATGGTTCAGGGGATCTAAATGCAGGATATGTCACTAACCTGTTTCATCTTGGGCTATTCACACAGTCTGTAAACTGAGTATAATAATACTTGTCTACCAAGGACATTAGGACTAATTAAGATTTTTAAAACACAGTCTTGAAAAATAACTATATTCATTGTAACTGCTAACCATAAGGGACTTGGAGACAGTATTTGCAGGAACTTGCTGATGAGAGCTGACAAGTGTACTGAAAAGGTTTCTATAACCCTTTAGCTAGTTCAAGATTTTACTTCAACTGGATTTGTACTTTCATATTCCAGAAAGGTGTTGGATTGACTCGTCAAGTCTCTTATGGCTAACAATTATACTGGAGATGGCATTTATTATTATTCAAGATTATCTAATGTTTAAAAATCCTTTCCAGAGTCCAGAAAAGTTTTTAGATATTATTAGAAAAGGGGCAGGACTGAGGGAGCAAAGTGATTGGCTACGTAAGTGAAGCCCTGCAATTATGGGACAACACCCATAGGGTTGGGAACTACTTAGCCTTAATTTTTTCCCATCCAAACAGTCAATCCTATCATATTCTAAGTGGAATAACACTCCAGGGTATGCAGTAGTCAATGATAACACCACTTCCCAGACACTGTAGGCACTTGGCCTTCAGCACTGTGCCTCACTACGCACCCAAGGTGGGCGGTTATCAAAGAAATACATGCCCTGTCGTGTGGTGTTCTTTACTAAGCACATTAAGTTTCACAGTATTTCTTTCCATTTATTTTTGAAGCTTACTATAAACATTTATTCTGTATCACCCTGGTTTAACATACAGAATTAATATAGTGTTTTACCATATACACTCTAATAGGCACTACTGTCTTTCAATTAATTTTTTTTAAGGGAACAATTTTTCTCTCTCTCGAATCACAGAAATCATTCTTGCATGAAACCTGGTACACAGCAAAGAAGCTAAAACAACATATTCATCAGCTAAAAACATCAACAAACATTTATAAATTGTACATCTTACATCTGTGTTACAATGGAAAAGTTAAATATTTTAACTTTTTATAAAGATAGATCTGTGAGTTCTGCTAGAATGTTAGCTACTAGCACTTACCACATGCTTACAGGACGGGTAAGAAATTCACCAGATGAAAGTTGCTCTATTCTAGGGTGACAACAGTTGATTTTCTTTTTAAAGTAGCTGAAGTGCTCGCAATAGCTATAGCCAATTCCCTCCATGTTTCCATTGTACCTTTCTGTCGTCAGTGGCTCACAACTTTCTAAAACTTTCACTTTTTGGGCTGACATTATCCATACCTGGTCTCTGCCTCAGGGTGATTCCACCCCCCCTCTTCCTCCCGCTGCTTCAGATTATAAAGTAGAGCAGGTCAGCTGTTTTTGAGAATGAAGGAAAAGGGAAAAGCCCACACTTTCCCCATTATAAAAATATTTTGCAATCTATACTGATGTAACACACACACACACAGAGACAAAGAAAAAAGCAGTCTATAGTAGGGGTATATTATAAGCCAGAGCCTGGGCTGAGAGGGGTTACAGAACTGCTGTGTAGCAATGCACCCCCGCCCCCCCTCAGGCATATGGGAATAGATGATCCATCCTTTTAATGAGCACAGTTTGCTTTTTCCCACATAAGCCTTGTTCTGCTGGATGGTGCGTACACAAGGGTGGAGTCACAGTCTCTTCCTTTATCGAATCTAGTGTCATTACCCACACTAGGACTCTTCAAATCCTAACCATCAAGCATATAAAGGACCGGGGATTGGGCATAGTCCCAGAATTGGAGCCCAAAAGAACTGGGAGATCTTTGTATCCTCTTCCCACAACTTGTACACCCACATAGGGTCAACCACAATCTGGCCCTTACCATTAGCTACAGAACGTACAAAATGAAGGAAAGAATTGGAAGCCCCTCAGAGCAGGGACTGTCTTTTTGTTCTCTGTTTGTACAATGTCTAGCACAATGGGGTCATGGTCCATGACTAGGGCTCTTGGGCACAACTGTAATACAAATAATAATAACTGGTCTTTAGTCTTGTAGTTAAGGCACTGGATTGGGATTCAATTCCAGGTCTGCCACAAACTTCCAGGGTGACATTGGGCAAGTTACAGTCTCTCTCTGTCTCAGTTTGCCCTCGGTAAAATGGGATTCATAATCCTCTCACATTTTTGTCAGTCTTGTCTATTTAAAGTGTTAACTCTTCGGAATGGGGACTGTCTCTTATTATGGAACTCACCTACCACAATGCAGCCATGATTTCTGTTGGCATCTCAAGATGCTATGGTTATATAAATAATATTGAAGGAATGCATTTTTCTAAAAATATGCTAGTAGTTACAGAACATATCAATACTATCATGAACGAGATGACATTTGGTAAACGCCGAAAGCATGTGCTTTGAATGAAGAACTCAACGACAATCTGTAACCCCCCAAAGAGTCCATTAGCACAGCATAATGAACTTCTGGATGAAACTCTTCAGAGCATGCTTTGTTTTTCCATTCTAACTAAATGATCCCTGCATGCAACTAGATTACTCTTTGGTTTTGGGAGGAAATAATGGTTTTTTAAAGTGTTGTTTTTCTTTTTTAGGTTATAATATCACCAAAGCCACACTATAGTTACAGTAATGAAGGCATTCATTATAAATCCCTATGTTCACTAGCTAGTTTTTCCCAAAAAATCAGCTATTAGGGCTGAAATAGCTTATACTTACTCTCAACCCCAGAGGCAATTTTATTTTATTATCCAAGTTTATAGAGAAAACCCATGGTATATATTTTTCATTTCTCAAGCATGAAAATGTTTTTTATGCTTAATTATTATTCTGGACTCTGACAACACAACTTGGAGTTAAAACACCCATTGGCATAGA
Source organism: Mauremys reevesii (assembly GCF_016161935.1). NCBI lineage: Eukaryota > Metazoa > Chordata > Testudines > Geoemydidae > Mauremys > Mauremys reevesii. The sequence continues at coordinate 20,633,066 of NC_052627.1, read as the reverse complement.
CATAATCCTCAGGAAAAAGTGTGTGTGTGGGGGGGTACGCTAAGAGATAAAACAGTTTAAAATAAAATAAGGTATGAACTAATGAAAGACAATAATAATCAATCTTTTCCTTTGCTATTTAAGCATGTAACACATGTATATACAGATATAACCACGCTCTTGTGTAGATCTGCACAAAGAAATTCCCTCTTAAAATCAGTGCCATACACAGTCAATCATTCTGTCTCTACTAACTGCTTGCTACCTTAAAGACTGCCTCAGAAGGGGTGTAACTTCTGTGGCAGCATGCATGGGTGCCTTCTTGACTGTGCTCTTTTGGATGCAGAGTATTCTGGAGTGCAGAAGCTCAGCAGGCACATGTTAAAATTAAAGGCAAAGGTAGGAAATTTCTGCAATTTTGCTTTTTTTCTCTTTCCTGACACACATCAGCATGATATCCTAGAGGGGAATTGCTGTAGTGCTGGTAAACCCAGATGCTGGAAGCTCTGCTGCCACTAATGATAGAGATTTCTAGGGAGAGAAAAGGGAATAAAGTTCCTATCTTCTGTTCAGTTCTCAACTTCCATAGCCTGATTTCAAGCCAGCACTCCCATTTCTACTGCACAAACCTAACAACTCTAAGCTGCCAGGTCATCTCTGCCCCAGATCATAAAGGTGAGAAAAACCTGTCAATGTGGGGATTGAGGTAGTGGGGAGAGAAGGAACTGCAAAGGAATATTCCTGCTAATCACGGTGGAAGAGGAACAATATTATCCACCAATATGCTTTTTCCTCTTCAGTTTTACTGGAGCTGTAATATGTGCCCAAAGGCCTTGATTTTCTATTTTTATTAATTTTTACTGAAAAATTCCTGGGTATTACAAAAGTATTATGTAATTTTTACCAATTTTCATCACATTTTGTACCACCCAAGTACTTGAAAATACTGATTATATTAAGAAAATCCAATCCATTAGATTATGTAGATGGGTTTATGTAAATAATAAATTAGTCCAAGTGTAAATGTGAGGCTTCCTGTTAAAGTATGGCGATATAGTGGAAGATACACAGATGCACGTGTGTGTGTACATCAGTGCTTGAATCCTAATCAAAGGAGTCACTGTCCTCTCTGCCTTTGAAAATCTTTCCCTTTATTTCTCAGCCATAACACTGTATCAATAGCTTTCTCCATTTAATTAGTAATAATAATACATTTTTAAGCAGCTGAGTAAGTTTTGTGCTGAAAGCTGTTTTCCCCCCCCCACATCTGAGCAGGAGTCAAGCCAAATGTATAATATCTGCATATCCCTACCTCATCACCTAACGTACTTTTTGGATACAGACTCCTAATTTTTCAGTCTCCTCCAGCCATTTCAGCGATTGACTTGAAGTGTAGTTGTTGTGTGGGGTTTTTTTTTTGGTGTGTTTTATTTTTTTGTTTCCTAAGATGAAAGAGCTCTGGAAGAAGATGAGTCAAACGTTAAAGAGTAAATCCTCCCAAACCTGACTGAAGGAGTTCTGACAGCTGCACATACTGTATACGAGATAACCAAATTGAGCAATAACAACGAGGAGTCCTTGTGGCACCTTAGAGACTAACACATTTATTTGGGCATAAGCTTTTGTAAATTTGTTAGTCTCTAAGGTGCCACAAGGACTCCTCGTTGTTTTTGCTGATACAGACTAACAGGGCGACCACTCTGAAATTGAGCAATGAGGTTAAGCTCTAACCAGTCCATAACTGTGTCTACAGCTGCTAGCAAGTCAACAGCAAAGAAGTCTACGCCCTATTCTCAACAAGTACCCTCCCTTCAGAGGCAGTCATGTAATGAATTCACCCAAACATGCTTACCTTAGGCTCATAGAAATTATAGTAGGGCCAAATGGAGCACAGTGGTCAGTATCTTTTTAAGTAAATCACAAATACTTTTTTACTGTATTAAAGAAATTTCAATATGACAAACAAAAATCAACCCATTTTAGAATCCCTTAATAAAACAGAAATCTGATTTTTCTTCTGATAGATTCACAGCATGATATACAAGCAAGTTGTTTTTGATAAGCCTCAAACAGCTGTGGTTCATTGGGAGACATAAGGGCCAAGTTGACTCCACATAACTTCCAAGTGAAAGACAATGCCAGTGCTTTCCCCCCTTCAAACCAACACTACAGTATCCCTAATCAAGAAAAATAAAGAAGCAAACAACCAGAATAGAAACAGTGAAGAGTATTAATTAGAGAAGAATAGGAGTTTTGTCTCATAATGGACAAAGCAAGCTGCTTCACTACAAGCAAAGCTCTATGGATTCTGTGGTAAAAAGGTCTTTAATTCTACAGCAAACCGCCCTGCTCTCAGCGGCATTATGGTTAGGAGTGAATTCAGTGACAAATTCTGAAGCTGTAGGATCACAGAATACACCTCTACCCCGACAGAACGTGACCCGATATAACACGAATTCGGATATAACGTGGTAAAGCAGCAGGGAGCCCCAGGCCCTTTAAAGCGCCACCCGAGCCCCGCTGCTTTACCGCGTTATATCCGAATTCGTGTGGAGCCCCGAGCCCTTTAAATCACTGCCCGACCCCGGCTGCCAGAGCTCCAGCGGTGATTTAAAGGGCCCGGGGGTGGGGGGGAGCTCCCTGCAGCAGCTGGAGCACCAGACCCTTTAAGTTCCCGCCGGGGCTCTGGCAGTCGGGCTCGGGCGGTGATTTAAAGGGCCAGAGGCTCCGGCCGCTGCAGGAGCCCCGGGGCCTTTAAATCCCTGCCCGAGCCCCACTGCCAGAGCTCCAGTGGTGATTTAAAGGGACTGGGGCTCCCTGCAGCGGCTGGAGACTTGGGCCATTTAAATCACTGCCGGGGAAGCTGGTCCACTCTGGCACGGTGTACCGGCTCTTGCCAGTACGACATACCAGACCGAACCTGATATAACGCAGTCTCACCTATAAGGCAGTGAGATTTTTTGGCTCCCGAGGACCACATTATATCGGGGTAGAGATGTACATCAAAAGTCTCTCTCATGTCTGTTGCAGTAAGACTCTGGTAAGCTCACCTTTAAGTACCCATAACTTGGAAGTCCACAGTTCAGCCACCAAGCCTCAGTATTCAAGAGGCAACTATTTCAGATAATATTATTTTACCTTGAACCCTGCGTATTTAGGCCTGATCCTGGGAAGGCTGAGAACCTGGAACTCCCATTGACTGTGAAATGACTGCAATGGGAGTTGCAAGTTCTCTGTACCTCTTGGGTTCGTGCCCCAACAGGCCTAATTCTGCAGCTCTTACTCATCAGAATAGTCCCATTCATATTTACAGAACTACTCACATGAGTGAGGGCTTCAGGAACGAGCCCTAAATTCTACTCCTTGGGACGATTTTTCCCCCTCTCACAAGCACCTTGTAATTATGTAAATTACAAAAACCCAAATTATGTAAAAACTCCTGCTTTTCACTTAGTTTCACCAGTCCCACCAACGTCCCAAGGGTTTACCTTGCCCTGTTATTCTTTTTTTTTTTTAGAAATGTGGAGGAGTTTATCAAACAAACCTCATTTTAAAACTTAAAAATGGTGAGATTTTATAAAAGAAGTCTTAAAAAAATACTTACTTGGCTTTGAGGGACTTCATGGTCGGCTCCCCAATAAAGGGTCATACCAAGAGAATAAACATGAATCTGTAATACAACACAAACCATCTGTCAACTTAATGAAGGGACAGTTCTGGAAATTCAACAGTATATCTTTAGAGTATTAAGTGGGTGTGATGAACTTGACATTCTGAGAAAGGGTGGTCCTCCCCTCCCCCTCCACAAATTAGGTGCACTATTGCATGTTTACATTTTTGACAGCTAAGCTTAGCCATGGACTCAATTAGCCTCCTTGCCTTGGAGAGCTTCCGAACTGTCCTTTGCCCTGGTCATTACAGTCAGAGCAGCAAATCCCACTATGGGAAAAGACTTGAAAAAATCTTATTAATGCTCCTCTAACATTTCCATTTAGTTTTTAACCCTTCATTTAAGATTAAGCCCCAGTATACATCAATAAGATTACGACACTTGATGGTGATGAATACATTCTGAAATGCTGCAGGGCATTCCAATGCTGCAAGTCTTAAAAGGTGCATAGTTCTGAAGGTGGTGAAACACTTAGGATCACAAACACTGGCTTTTGGGTTGCCAATGGACTTTCACCTATGCACACAACATATGAGGTTGTCATCTTAAAATTTCAATCATTGTAAACTCCTCAAAGCAGGGAATGTGTTTTCCTACATATTTGTACATGTCCCAGCACAACAAATCATACTAATGGGGGCCACTGGCCTTGCTGTAATACAAATAAATAATAAATAAGAATAGAAAAAAGTAGTGAATAATAATGAATCTGGATTGTTTGTATATATAATGTGGTAATGACACTCTTTGTACTGGACAAAGCAACTATTGTACAGTGAATGTGTGTTAGTAATAACTGTATAATTTAAAGCAAGAGGTGCATTACATAATTTTGGCAACGAGTTATATTAAAATTGAGCATAGATGCCACTTATAGGTGATTCAACCAATCCCATCTTCCCCCAAATAAAGAGAAAATACAAATTCCAGGCCAACTTGAAGCATTAGCTATATGCAGTTAGAATCAATATTTTATGAATATTTTCATAAAATATTTTATGTTTTTGAAATGTGGGTGTAAATTGGGAGAAAACTATTCATGCACATAGCCAATAGAATCCATACAACAATGAAATGTAAACCCGACTTTCACTGTTTTTCTGTACCATATATGCAAATTCAACACAGTTTTATAGTGACATATTCAGGAGGAAGATAGAATTGCTTTAAATATATGTTTAAGACAAAGTTATGTATTTGTTCAGCGCTGACCAGATACCTGACTTGGTAAAAGGCATAGATATTAAGACAATCTCTGCCCTGGAGAGTTTATAACCTAACAGAGACAATATTTAGAGAGATCTACAATCTACGCAGAAGATGCTGTGGGAGACAACGGAAAGAGCTACCATAGTTAATATTTATTATTAGTCTAGTTTTTATTAAACAATAATATGGCAGTGTCAAATGGCAGCCCCACCCAGGGACATCCTCCTGAAGTAGGCTATGGCACAACAAGTGTCCCCTCTCAGGTAACCCAAGAACTCCACTTCAGGCTCCCTTGCTTCAATAATACCCTTCTGTGGGGCCAGTTTATTATAAAAAAAACATAATACAATTCAGGTCATAACAAAAGTCCTCCATGCAGTCCCATCTATCATCCCAGTACATATCATCCTCAAAACCCCACGACGTAACACTTCACATGCCAGCATCTTCTACCACACTCTAGGCTCCTCACCAGTCCTCATCTGTCCCTCTGCCAGGATGGCCATCCCAACTCTTCCAACTGGAGCGTGAGCCCACTTTTGTCAGTGGTAACTCCCCATAAACTCTCTGCTGGGAAATCATCTTCACCAGGGAAGCATCCCTCCCTCTCCCTGTTCCCTTAGGTCCAGCACTCTGGCCATGGATTTGTCAGTGGGCAAATTCCTCTGCTGCGCTCCTGCCTTCAGAGCTCTCTGGCCCTTGGCTACATCTCTCCAGCTTAGAAGTAAGCAGGCAACTCCCGCTGCTGCTGTCTGGCCCTGGCTCTTTGGCTTTGGGATGTCAGGCAGCAAACCCTTCTTTGCTGCTCTATTGCCTTCTGGCTTCCCCCAGGAACAATCTACAGCTTCCTTCCAGGACCCTCCATAGTCCCCTGGTAGCTCTCAACTGTCTCTTTCCTGACAAACTCACTAGGTCCGTCTGTCTCATGGGGGCCTCTGCCCCTCAGATTCTCTCTATCCTTTATTGCCTCAGGTGTTGCCCTGCTCTCTTAACTGGCCAGATTGGGAGCAGTTGTTCTGGTACAGGGGAGCTGGAACTACTCCATGTACAGAGCTGGTCAGCCACCCTGTGATATATAGTTGTATTTACAAATTTACACATAAATATGGACATTGCTATTAAAAAGGCTTTTTGAATTGCAAAATCAACATTAAAGTGCAGAATACACATGAAGCTCTTGCTTCATTTAAATAAAGTATTATGCCAAGTGGCTTGTGACCTGAACGGTAAGTGAGAGTGAAACCAGCAGCCTCCTTCATTGCATTGCCAAGTATCAGTCCCAGCAACAAAAAATTAAAGAGTGCTTCAGCAGACTTTTTCAAATATCTCGTCAAGTGCTCTTATGTATGGTTTTCAGCCATCCTAAATTTAAGAAGTGCAATATATTTTGTGCTAAAGAAAAGCAGAGGCAAATATTCAGTGCTATGTTTCAGACATGTGAACTAATGGTCCCATTGTTAACAAAACCACCTACATATTCATGCTGCCATTGATGTCAGTCAAAATAATTAGTAGCCTATTGTCAGCTAGATAGGACTCAGAAACAGATAAATTTTAATTTTAATTTTAATTTAAAACCTTCACCTTTTTTCCTTTGCATTTCTTCAAATTCTCAATTCTTTTCCTGAAGATTTTCAGTGAGTGTATTAATTTTTAAAAATGAATAATCTCAAGTTTCCAATTTGTGGTTTAATTAAAACATACATATGAAATATTTTCAGTTTTCCACTACAAAATAGATGCAATATTCTCCTTTTATTTAATCCCTCCAAGACAAGGCCTGGTAACGTCAGCTGTTTAGGAGCAACATATTCCCCATTCTGTTTTCTATTTATTTTTATTATCTATTTTCCACATAACATTTGAAAATAGAGGCATCCAGAAGAGCACTTGAGTCCTAAGCTTCCTCCAGTTATCACAAAGAGGTTTGTCTCCCAACACACACGGTATATGAGTCATGCAGAGCACCACGCCAAGGGCTGCACTGATATGAGATTGTGATAGAATTAATACAGCTGACATATGGTTATGTTCACCATGAGAGTTCAGTTCAACAAGCTGATGAATAGTAAAGCTTACGCCTGAGGTATACGTGGGAGGAGGGATTATGCAAATATAAAATATTTTTCTTGGAATTTTTCTGAAAATTACTTTATCTAGTATAAACAAAGCTGGAGTACATGCCATGGAGGGATTTGTGGTAATGGTGTGCCTAAGGAGAAGACAATGGGACAACTTTTGCCTAATGTTACATCCACACAAACTTTTCTGATTTCGAGATCTCATGAATTTCACTGGTGTTGTAGAGGTGCAATTGAGGGCACAATTTGGGTTGATACCCATTAGATAACAATTTACGGCCCAATCCTGAAACCACATACTATCAACTGCAGACTGACTTTTTCTTCTTTTAATTCATCATGACCAATGGAACTACATCAAGAAGCAAGCAGTTACAGTAGCAGGGCCATAGCTTAATCTGGGAGAACTGGAATATTCAGTCTCCCAAAGTCTTAGCTTGTTTGTAGCAGGGACCTTTGTACAGGTGACTGCCAACAATAAGCATGAACTCAGATCAACTTCTTTCGCATTGTTAAAAAGACAAAGTTATTCATGGTATATGTCACTTTGGAAAGGACATATTTAATTGTTTAAGAAAGCACATGTCATACTCACGGTATGCTTTACACAGAAAAACATATAATAACCGAGTAACTCATGTAGTTTTGAGAGGTCAGGAGGAGATTAATTTCAATCAGTAAAAAAATCAGGTGAAACAATGCAATAGGAATTTGTTTTTTGGTGGGGGAGAGGGGTTATTTAACATTTTACACATAGGATTAACATTTTCAGGTGTGTATGTGTGAAATTTACTCCGAAACTGATTGCTACTCCAAGGAGCTAAAAAAAATCAAAATAAAATCTAACCCAAATGAATTGGCATTCATCATTATTTGCATCTTCAATGCATGTTCCACCATGTTGTTTTGTGAAGGGAATCTGATAATATTTAAACATGTATATTCAGCTGGAACCAACCTGACTTTTTTTGTTATGGTGGTTGTGACTGCACAGTGGAAAAATTAAAGACTTATTTGCAAACTGGCTTCCAACTGCATGTGGTTTTGGACCACAAACCAAACTAAGATGGCTACCCTCATGACACATGTTTTTTTTTGTTAGTCTGTTTTGTAATTTATTGTTATTTTTTACCTTTAACCCTATATCTGAAATTTGGATTATAAAGGAATTGTTAGAAGTCACTGTTTGACATCTTTAACCATAAAAATAAGCTTTATTTCCTAAATACAGACCCCTCAATTGAAGGCACTACATATTTAGCAATGTTTCACACATACATAAGAACATCTTTTCACTGAGGAAATGATGGCCACAGAACTAAGTCTTCCTTGTTCTCTGGAAAGACTGCTATGGGCTTTACCTTCCAGTTGGACAGTCAAAGTCAGGTACTGACAAGCACATTCATTAGTCATCTACAAGTAAATGAACTCTCCAAATACTGAGATGGTACTTCTCATATTCAGCTTATTACCAAGACCTTCTACTGAAAGATTAGAGAACGTTACCAATTCGTGCCACAAGACACATCATAGCTATGCATGAAAAAGAAACTAGACAGTTGCAATACCATCAACCTTAAACAAACAAATACATACATGAATAAATCTGGCAACAGAAAATGGAGAGAAGAAAAAAATATACTTACCAAAACCAGGTAGTATGGGTATAAAATAGTTAACTGGTAACACCAGTTTTTCTTTACTACACATCAACCTTATTAATTCTAGGTTAGCTAATATACAAACTGAACAGTATTCCCAAAACATCTGAGAGTCTCATGCCTTTTCCCAGCAAAGCTTTTATTACAGAGCATTGTAAGGAGGTCCCAGACTAAGACTAAGACTGTTATTTTTACAAAATGTACTGCATCTCTACTATACAGCGAAGAACTATTTTTCAAAATAAGTGAACAAAGCACATTTTGGTGTGGTGCTCCATTGTATGCTTAATTTGCAATCAGTTTGCTAAAGTTCTTCTGAATGTAGTATTTCACAGTCTATTACAACAGCACTATAGAATATAAACAAAACTGCATAAGCTACATACATATGAACCAATCTTTTACATATAAAAATGCTTGTAACGAAGAAAATGAATTGCACTTACTCATATTTGTTACAATTTGATTTTAAAAACATAGTTATATTACTTTCATGTTGGTTTTTTACATTTCTTCAGTTGAATATTATATACTGTTCTCTAATTGCTCCTTATGGTTTGACAGACTAATGTCATGCCAAATATTTTTTGGGGAAAAAAATCCCATACCAAGGCTAGGCTAACTGTTTATTCAATCATCATGGTTGAGGCTTGTGCATTATGTCATGTCAAACTCCATTCATATGAGATAATGTCAAGTACATTAAAACTAGATAAATGAATCTATTTTAAAAGTTGTGCCGATAATAAGAAGATTAAGAAGGAAGCTAAGCATGTGTTCTTATATAAATGTGTGTGTTATGTATGCACACTGTACTATTTAAGACAAATTGTATCAAGGTAAAGTTCAAATATGAACTCAATAAGAGTTGCAAGTACTCTGCACCTCCAAAAAATTAAGATACTTATTTAAATGCTTTTTGGTAATCCTGATTTTTGGCTTTTATGATTTATAGTAAAATATTTTGAACAGTTTTCACAAGAAATAAGTAACACTAAATTCGTATCACAAATTTATTATTTGTGGAATGATTTGCAAATGTATATTTCAAATAAGCCTACAATTACAAAATCAGGGTTTTTTTTTTGTTCAATTTAACAAGAGACTTAGAATCAGTAAGGCATTCACTGTCTGACTAGCACTCTGGATGATATTTATTGTTGAATACATAATTTCTTTGGTTTAGAAGAAATGAAGTCATGACCCAAATACTAATGCAACCCTGTCATTGTGTTTTAAGAAGTCATTACAAACAGGAATTTGCTTTGGTTTCAGTAAAATTCTGACATGAACCAATTTCAGAACAAGAACTGAAAATAAAACAGAGATTTCCACTCAGAAACTAGTTTGGTAAACTGCAGTGAAATACACTGAACGAAGATTGCAGCTTAAAATTGAAAACCAGATGAAATCAGCATGTATACAACATAATCTAAGAAATGCCAAGTAAATAAATCACAGAAACTAACCATGACACTACCCAAAACTTAGCTTACTATACATGAAAGGGAAGACAACACTGGGGTTATGGGCAAGATGCACAAGAAAGATATTGTAACCATAAACATTTTAAAGAAATATACACTCCAGTCATGAGGCAATATTACTGTGCCTTAAAGAATATTTAAGGGATTTTTAGAAAGGGGAAAATTATCTTTCATTACAGTAGGGTTTGACTTCTATCCATTTTATGCCAGAAGAGCAATGTACTTGATTTTGATTGACATATTTCCCCGACATATTTTCCCCCCAGAATCAGCAATTAGTCTCCATATCCTTCTCATTAGATTGTTTTGTCAACCATCCCTTGCAATGGATCAAAATATTACCCTAAAGAAACCTCCTTCTACTTCAGCTAAATCTACACTATATTATGATTTGCATTACAGCAGCAACCAGAGGCCCCAGGATTAGAGCTGCTTGTACAGTTGGCAAATATATTAGCTGGTTGAAATGTTTGGGGCGATGTGAAAGAAGGAAAAAATTGGGATTGAGAGAAGGAGATAAAGAGAGACATTTGAGAAGGATTTTGGAATGAATACCGGGGATGAAGGGCAGATGCAGACAAAGATGAAGGCAGGCTCAGCATTAGCAAAAGAACTTTCACTTAACTCTGAAGGACAATACACACGCAGAAACTGAAATATTTCTGAAGGAATGCTATCCAACACAGACTGACTTTTCCTTTAAAAAAAAAAAAAGTCTGCCTCATAAAGCCTTAATCTACAATACAATAAGTCAGTGGTCTCCAAAATGGGGTGTGCAAGAGGATCCTTGGGGGTGCACGGCAGGAGGAGCGCTTTTTTTTTTTGTGCTTCGGCACTTCAGGCGGGAGTCCGAGTGGCTTCCCCCCCCCGCCCCTTTGGCAGTTTGGGTGGGAGTCTGAGGTTTTTTTTGTTTTTGTTTTTTTTGCTTTAGCGTGGCAGGAGGTGCGTGCTCAAAAAGTTTTTACTGATAGGGATGTGCGATCAAAAAAGTTTGGAGACCACTGCAATAAGCTACATTTGAATGATTTCAGAGTTCAGTAACCTAAAACAATAAAGTTGTACATGAAGCCTATCTGCTCACTCTGATATATCCAAGTTCATCACATGCTTTTTCTCCTATTACATTTAAATTTTATACACACTCTTTAAAAATTCACTCTATTCAACCAACTGTATTTTTAAATTAAAATAAGCTAACATAACTGCAAGACTATATTCCTGATACCTTTTGGTGGCAGAAACTGCAGATAAATGAAATTCTATGGCCTAATTCTGGTAGGCACTAAAAATAGATGTAAGTAGCACAGTCCCCCCACAAAACCAAGTAAAAAAGTACTGTTAATATATACTTTTAACAGCTGCATCTATGCACGCACATCTGCCATGTAGTAGGAAGGAATTAATTGAACTGAAGCTGCATGAACCACAGTTTGGCCAGGCAAGTTTCAAATACATACATACATGGTAAACAGACATATGGATCAAGCCCCTAATGTTATGGCTGTACCTTGTTAAACTCATACATAGGGCCCTACTAAATTCACGATCTATTTTGGTCAATTTCACAGCCATGGGATTTAAAAAATAATAAAGTTCATTATTTCAGCTATTTAAATCTGAAATTTCAGTGTTGTAATTGTAGGGGTCCTGACCCAAAAACAAGCTGTGTGTGTGTGTGGGGGGGGAGTGTTTGCAAGGTTATTGTGGGGGGGGGTTTGCTGTGGTACTGCTACCCTTACTTCTGCGCTGCTGCTGGTGGCGGCACTGCCTTCAGAGCTGGGCAGCTGGAGAGCAGCGGCTGCTGGCCTGGATCCCAGCTCTGAAGACAGAGCCGCTGCCATCAGCAGCGCAGAAGTAAGGATGGTATGGTATTGCCACCCTTACTTCTGCCCTGCTGCCTGCAGAGCTCAGCCCTCTGTCAGCACCTGCCACTCTCTGACTGCCCAGCTCTGAAGGCAGCAGTGCAGAAGAGCGAGCGGCATAGAATGGTATTGTCACCCTTACTTCTGCACTGCTGCGGGAGAGGCACTGCCTTCAGAGCTGGGTGCCCAGCCAACAGCCGCCGCTTTCCAGCCGCCCAGCTCTGAAGGCAGTGCAGAAATAAGGGTAGCAATACTGCAACACCCCTAAAAATAACCTTGCAACCCCCCTGAAGCCCCCTTTTGCACCAATTTTGGACCAGCAATTTGAGAACTGCTGGTCTCCCCAATGAAATCTGTATAGTATAGGGCAAAAGCACACAAAAGAGCAGATTTCACGGTCTGTGATGAATTTTTCAGGGCCATGAATTTCGTAGGGCCCTACTCATACGCAACTCCTTTGTTAGAGGCCCAGCAGAATGGCCTCTTCTCAAGTTGACTGGGGAACTAGAACCAAGAAACCCAATTTTCTTCAAATTCCGCTGCATCGTTTAAGTTTGATGCAGTGGTGGTTCGATTTGGGTTTTTTTTCCTGCCACATGTGTATGTGCAAAGTTAGCTAGAATTCAACCCAAAATTAGATGTATTCAACTCCAGTAAAAAACTTCAACTTCAACACAACACTAAAACCAAATACCACAAGCTAAAAGGATGTAAACCAAGTTAAACCAACTGTATGAGTAATCTCCTTATGCAAACCAAAGCATATATATGTCAACATGCAATAATTTCCCAAGGAAATATGAATTCAGGCTCTTGCAGAAGTAAAGGGTCACAACTGTACTACCACCATCTTCCAGAAAATTATGTTACCAGAAGTCATATAATAGCAAAATGTACATTTTCATAAGCAAGGCCCACAACCTGAGAGAATTAATCAGAGCGGCATGCGGGGACAAAGACCATAATTTGGTCATCAACAATGAATGAGTTCAAGTACAAGAGAAACATGCCACATCAGTCCCCATCAGTTTTCACTTCTTTCTATGCAACAGGGAAACACATGGCCTCTGGTTTGCAACACAGAGTTAAATTAAGAATGCACCCAACTTTGAAGTAAAAGATTTCACCTAGACACAGTTTAGCTGCTTAAGGAATTTACTGATTATTTTCCTGGTGCTTTTGATAAGAGAGTCCTTAGGCCAAATTCAGAGCTAGTACAAAGTGGCACAGCTCCATTGACTTCAACAGAATTGCACCTGCTCATTCAAGTTATACATTTTAGTAAAGATTTCTAACTACAAGGTGCTTCATAGTACCACTATCACAAAGTTTGGAATTATCCCTCCTATCCGTCAGTTCCGGATTCTGCAGTTCCTATTCTGGTAAAACTTCCACTGACTTCAGTACTACCATTACTTGTGTAAGGACTTCTGTCTCTCGGCCCTGAACAGTTAACACACTCATATATATATAAAATAAACAGGAGTACTTGTGGCACCTTAAAGACTAACAAATTTATTTTAGCATGAGCTTTCTCACGAAAGCTCATGCTAAAATAAATTTGTTAGTCTTTAAGGTGCCACAAGTACTCCTGTTTATTTTGCGGATACAGACTAACACGGCTGCTACTCTGAAACCTGTCATATATATATGAGGTATATATATTTCCTTGACTGTGTTGCAAGGCAAGAGGCCTGAAGCTAAGTGCTTTCAACCACTGAAGAAACATACAGGAGCAAAATACATTTCTTGGAGGGCACCCTTTAGAATCGATATTCAGTTGATATGGTTCTAGAGAAACTGATCATTTAAAAAGTTTTCAGAAAAAAAAAGTCGACGTGTAGCTAGTCCTTGCCCAGGTAATAGCAATAGTGCCAGTACCAATCTCCTTCAGAACAAAGCCACGCAACTGCTCCTCCAGGAGGAGTCCTGCCAAGCCATATAACAGCTTTCAAACATACAGCTATTTTGGCTGTAAGTCCTTTGTCATGGAGGCTGCTGGTCCCTGAGGGGTTCAGCACCCCCTGTGCCTGTGACTAGCTCCACTAAGGAGAGTGATCCACCTGGGGATTAACTGACTAAGTAGCTGGGCAGCAGTTAATTAGGTGAAGAACGCCCAGTCTAATAAAAGTTTCTGAGTGCTCAGTCAAGAAGCCTCAGAACAGAGAGAGGACTTCCCAGAGAGTTCATAGAATCATACAATGTCAGGGTTGGAAGGAACCTCAGGAGGTCATCTAGTCCAACCCCCTGCTCAAAGCAGGACCAATCCCCAGACAGATTTTTCCCCCTCAAGGATTGAACTCACAACCCTGGGTTTAGCAGGCCAATGCTCAAACCACTGAGCTATCCCTCCTCCCCAGTTCTCAGAGAGCTCACCAGAACAGAACAGAGAGGGGAAGTTTTCTCTCTCTCAGAACAGAGAGAGGAAGTTCCCTGAGAAGTTCTCAGAGAGCTCACCAGAAAAAAAAGGGGACCTAGGAAAGGGCAGGGTAGCAAGGCAATGAATGGCAAAGCCCTAGGAAAGCCCAGTCTCAGTGAAGGGACCTTACACACAGCAGCAAGAGGTCCAGGTCTTTGGGGAATTACAACACCACTCCAGAAACAAGCTGCTGTAGTTTTCCCTCTGGAGGGGCCCCGAGTCCAGAGAAGGAGCCATTCTAGAACCCTGAAGGGGCACCATTCACGATACACAAGCCTCACAGAATTAACTGATTACCTCAGTTTCCCCCATGGGCTATGTCATTTCTGACCACAGCGGCCACATCAGGGTGACTTCCACACTATTATACCCTGCAACATCCCCTTAAATAACAGTTGAAGAGTTCAGGATTATGAAGACCAGTCAAATGAAAGAGGTGGGACTATAACCCCATCCTCTCCTCACTCCCAGCCCTTTCTCTGCTAGGCTGAGCGGGTATTTTGCTGAAGAAAGCCCTAAAGCTGAGAGAAAAAAAAGGCTAATTGGGAGCCATTTGGAATACTAGTCAGTTAACTATGCAGATACAACTTTGATTTTTGTTCAAGCTCACCCTTACTTAGCTGAGCACCTAATCTTGGGTGGCGACTCTGTTATGCTATTTCCAAAACAGCAACTGCTCAGTATGTAATCTTTAAATGCTCCCAACACAATCAAATCAAATTCAGTTTCCTTCTGAACAAGACAATCCACCTTGAGAATCTGATCCCAACCTTAAAGGCCCATTTTGCCTATACAAAAGAAAAGTAGTTTGCTTTAGACTTAAAGAAATGTGGAGGGAACAAATGTCCCACTATTTAAAAAAAGTAAAGGCACATGCATGTTCACAGACACAACCCCAACCCTTTGGGCAAAGACAAAGTACCTGTATGAAAAATATACTCAGCCCAAAAGGTGAATATTCTGCAATGACAGGACAGTTTGAAGCCATTCTGCAATCTTAGTGGTAAGGGTGCTACATAAATAAAAGAAAGTTTCTACCAAATCAGTTATAATACAGTTTCATAGAGACTAACATTTTATGGGAGAGAAGGGAGTGTACCTTTTCAACATCTGAAAGAGATGACAGTGACTGGTTCTGCAGAACCTCTGGTGCCGTGAATGCTCGCAGGTCCTGGTTGGAAACATTTTCATCTGTAAATGACACACTCCCAGATGGAAGCAACAGCAAAGACCATGGAGAAATGATGAAGCTCAGGTCAGTAGGATCAGCTATATTTGAAAAAACAAACAAAACATAATTGAAAGGCAGCTGCTACAAAATAAAAGGACTCCCCATAAACCCATTTAAGTGTTCATCTGACAGAGGAAGTTGGGAAATGGAGTGGATGATCTAATTAGTCTTTTTCATTTGTAACTTCTATGACAACAAAAGTTAAAATAACTTTCAACACAAAAAGTTCATGGGAGATAAGCAGCAAAGACCTTTTGGACAATTTCATTATTTTACTTTGAAAACATTGATTATATTTATCTGGAATTCTTAAACAAAAGATCTACTAAAAACATGCACCTTCCTTACTGTTTTATATTTTTAAATAAGATTGAGAAGACAAAGAAATAGACTGAAACAAAATTGTTACATCTGATTGCTAATGCTATTTAAATACAGTGCTCAAGACAAGAAGAGTGAATTATTTAGCCTTCCTTGCCCATCCACTTGTTTTTCATAATGTCCGTCTACTTTACGTAAATGTAATCAATATTATTTTTAATATTTTCTATTTATATTAACATATAACATCTGAGAATGTAAGCATTATTCCCATTTTGCAGATGGGGGAATCTAAGGCACTGAGGTTAAATGAGAATGACTTTATCCTAAAGGTCAGAGACAATATTGTTGTTACAGCCAAGATTAGAACTCCTGACTCCTACTTCCACGCTACCTTTCATGGCCTTTGTTTTAATGATCCAGACTGATGATAAACGTTTGAAAGTGCCAATATTTTCTGATTTATTGTTTATCATAAAACAACAAGCATCACAGGGGATTGTTTTTCTGACCAGAGGTAGGAGCATAAGGATATAGCAGAGACTAGAACAAAATAAGAAAGTAGACTAAACTAAAACACATTTAAAAAATATAAATAGCACAATCTCATGCAACACATCTTACATATACATGAGAATACATTAGCCAAAAGAAATTAACCTTAACTATACAGTTCACGAAGGCCATGAAGTTTCACATGCTATATGTCAAGATTTAATTAGTTAACATTTACTTACAACAATTGAGCCGATGAGCCTTCTCTAAGAAGAGGCTAATGTTACAAGGTTATCATACTTCAATGTATACTTCAATTTTAAATATAGTAAATATACATGAACCTTATTAAAATCTTTTGGGGGTGAATTGTTTGATATTATTAATTAATTCAAAAATGTAAGTTAATATTAACCTATATTTTAGGTTACTAAGGACTAGATGCCTGCTCTCTTTTCCTCCCATTTTGCTTGATGACCACAATGGCTATCAAGGGATAAAAGCTGTCATGGGATAAAAGGGAAGGTCCTTTCATGGACTGAGAACTGGTTAAAAGACAGGGAACAAAGGGTAGGAATTAATGGTAAATTCTCAGAATGGAGAGGGGTAACTAGTGGTGTTCCCCAAGGGTCAGTCCTAGGACCAATCCTATTCAATTTATTCATAAATGATCTGGAGAAAGGGGTAAACAGTGAGGTGGCAAAGTTTGCAGATGATACTAAACTGCTCAAGATAGTTAAGACCAAAGCAGACTGTGAAGAACTTCAAAAAGATCTCACAAAACTAAGTGATTGGGCAACAAAATGGCATATGAAATTTAATGTGGATAAATGTAAAGTAATGCACATTGGAAAAAATAACCCCAACTATACATACAATATGATGGGGGCTAATATAGCTACAAGTCAGGAAAAAGATCTTGGAGTCATCGTGGATAGTTCTCTGAAGATGTCCACGCAGTGTGCAGACGTGGTCAAAAAAGCAAACAGGATGTTAGGAATCATTAAAAAGGGGATAGAGAATAAGACTGAGAATATATTATTGCCCTTATATAAATCCATGGTACGCCCACATCTCGAATACTGTGTACAGATGTGGTCTCCTCACCTCAAAAAAGATATTCTAGCACTAGAAAAGGTTCAGAAAAGGGCAACTAAAATGATTAGGGGTTTGGAACGGGTCCCATATGAGGAAAGATTAAAGAGGCTAGGACTCTTCAGCTTGGAAAAGACGAGACTAAGGGGGATATGATAGAGGTATATAAAATCATGAGTGATGTGGAGAAAGTGGATAAGGAAAAGTTATTTACTTATTCCCATAATACAAGAACTAGGGATCACCAAATGAAATTAATAGGCAGCAGCTTTAAAACAAATAAAAGGAAGTTCTTCTTCATGCAGCGCACAGTCAACTTGTGGAACTCCTTACCTGAGGAGGTTGTGAAGGCTAGGACTATAACAGCGTTTAAAAGAGAACTGGGTAAATTCATGGAGGTTAAGTCCATAAATGGCTATTAGCCAGGATCGGTAAGGAATGGTGTCCCTAGCCTCTGTTTGTCAGAGGATGGAGATGGATGGCAGGAGAGAGATCACTTGATCATTGCCTGTTAGGTCCACTCTCTCTGGGGCACCTGGCATTGGCCACTGTCGGTAGACAGATACTGGGCTAGATGGACCTTTGGTCTGACCCAGTATGGCCGTTCTTATGTTCTTGATGTTTTTTCTTTAAATAATCACTACAGTAATGTCTATCAATTGGCTGTCATTTCTGTATTATTACTCATACCCTCAAAGTAACACAGAACCCTCCAAATGATTAAAGATTTCCCCCTTCAAGATGTCTTTTTGTTTTTAAAATGGAGCTGCCCACTGAAGTTATTTGATTGCTTCCTGTTGGGTGCTCACTATCAAGACTAATTCCTATAGTAAGACTGAAGTTAATTGGGGTAGCAGTGGAATGAGAAAAGAAGGAATCTACACTCAACCTAAGAGCGTCCATTCAATCTGTGTGAATAATATTATCAGAGAGAAACACAAACACTGATATCTTGAAGCGTACAGTTGATATTTTAAGAGAGAAAACTTCCTACACCACGAACTTGCAATTCTGGCAACTGGGTATTTAAAGCTCTCTTGATAAAATCTGATTAAAACTCTGACCACTAACCTGCAAAGAGGTTTCAATCCATAAAACATGCCTTGAAAATAAAAGTGGGCAAAGAAAAAGCAACTGTTCTCATGGGTATAAAAGATTTTAATGACTGCTGTATGAACGTCAGAACATCACAACTCAAGTACATATAAATTGCAATGTAACAAAGATTTAACGTAGGAACTTTTAGAAAAAATATTATTGTCATTCTAGGGAGATTTCAGACATGTTAGTCTGTATCCACAAAAAGAACAGGAGTACTCTGCCATTCTAGGGAGAGAGGCAATAGTTCCATTTCCTCCTAAATGCTGTTTCGAAGGCTGTCCAATAATCCTGTAATTTACTATAATTCCAATCTCCCAGGAGATTTACTGAGTAAGTATGTATAGAATAGATATCAGAAATAAACAGAACCACCAAACAAATCCTTCAAGTTCCAAGGCTTCACTCCTTCCAGCACCCTGACCAAGTAGAGATTATGCATCTGGTTCTAACTTCAGACATTTAACAAAAGAAAAACGTGTCTCAGAAATGTAGGTCTAATTTTCTAGATCAATGGCCAGAACTCCCAATTTATAGATATCAGAGAAACTGCCCACTCCTATCTGTATGTAGCAAAAAGCTATTAAAGGCCATTCAATGTGTATTGTGGGGATTAACCTTTGGGGTTCATATAAGAGCTTATTGTCCCTATTGGCTTGGAAAGGGAAAGTTTCAGTTAATAAATTAAGAACACTTATGGCAACAGGAACCAAGGCCAGCTCCAGACCCCAGCACGCCAAGCGCGTGCTTGGGGCAGCATGCCGCGGGGGGCACTCTGCCGGTCGCCGGGAGGGTGGCAGGCGGCTCCGGCGGACCTCCCGCAGGTGTCCCTGCAGAGGGTCCGCTGGTCCCGCGGCTTTGGTGGAGCATCCGCAGAAACGTCTGCGGGAGGTCCATCGGAGCCGCGGGACCGGCGACCGGCAGAGCGCCCCCCGCGGCGTGCCACCGTGCTTGGGGCGGTGAAATCGCTAGAGCTGCCCCTGACAGGAACAAAACAAATACTCATGAATAGGAAGGATCCTATGGACTTTACTTAAAGTAATGATGATTACATGTTTAGAGACTCAAAACTATACAATAAATAAGCAAATATACTATTACACCTTTCACTTTCAAGTATATATTCACTGTTGCCCAATTAAGACTGAGTGTGTTTCAGCATTTGTCATGAAACTGAGAAGATTAGACTTTCAACATTCAGGGTGTAGCTACACAGCAAAAGCTGTGCACAGGTTAGCTACATGAGTTACCCAGGCCAGCTGGATTTAAGCTAACAATAGCAGCAAAACCACTCTAGTATAGGCTTCAGAGCAGGTTAGTGAGCTTACCCAGTGTGTCCGTGCTGGGCTTGTACTACCTGTGCTGAAGCTTTACTGTCTTAAATGCTACTTCAAAGGTTTTTTTTTCTCCTGCTGATGATAGCTCATCTCGATTGGACTCTTCCAGTTGGTATGCGTACTTCCACCTTTTCATGTTCTCTGTATGTATAAATATCTTGTCTGTATGTTCCATTCTATGCATCTGAAGAAGTGAGCTGTAGCCCACGAAAGCTTATGCTGAAATAAATTTGTTAGTCTCTAAAGTGCCACAAGTACTCCTGTTCTTTCAATGCTACTGTTAGCCACATTAGCTGGATTCAAACTAGCTTGGGAAGGCTAATCCATGCACAGCTTTTGCTGTGCAGACTAACTCTGAGACACTGAGATTTTGATTCACAGTTACGGACAATAAGACTGGAATTCTATTCTATTGCTCGATTCTTTGTGAGGCATAATGGGATATCTACCTGCAACTAATTCTTATGCACAGCTGCTCTAAATTTTTATTTAAGTAATTCATCATTACACTAGAAGATACATCTTGCTGTTTTAATTCTCACTGTCACATTTTAAATTCATAACAGATTTTAAATTTTAAAATGTACACCAATGACGATGAGAGTGAACTAAAAGGGGGAAATTATAAAGGATTAATAGAAAGTGGTATCCTAATTTTAAAACTGCTTCTTAAACCTTATGTGCAAGCCTCAAGAGGAAAATGGGAGGGGAAAAACAACTTCAGGGTTCACACTGTAGAGCTGGTTTCCTCTATTCTCCTGCTTTCATATTATGAGAGAGACCTGAACACACTTTCTTCAGGGAGTAAATGGTAAATGAAGTTTATCATCTTTGGTTACGTGAGGGAAGTGGATTTTAACCCACAAACAGCACTTCAGCAGCTTCCCATTGAAATGGTATTGGCAT
The DNA here is from genome assembly GCF_016161935.1 of Mauremys reevesii. Taxonomy (NCBI): domain Eukaryota; kingdom Metazoa; phylum Chordata; order Testudines; family Geoemydidae; genus Mauremys; species Mauremys reevesii. Next base: position 20,612,215 of record NC_052627.1, on the reverse strand, counting down.
TTTATGAATCATAAAAACAATATTCGTTGATCCAAGGTTTTTTTAAGGGTTGTCAGGCGATTGGAAAAATTAATTGCGATTAAAAAAAAAAATTGCAATTAATGATGAGACTAATCGCATTGTTAAACAATAATAAAATACCATTTATTTAAATATTTTGGATGTTTTCTACATTTCCAAATATATTTATTTCAATTACAACACAGAATACAAAGTGCCCGGTGTTCACTTTATATTTATTGTTTATTACAAGTATTTGCACTGTAAAAAACAAAAGAAATATATATTGTTTTCAGTTCACCTACTACAAGTACTATAGGGCAATCTCTTTTTATCATGAAAGTTGAACTTACAAACATAGAATTATGTACAAAAAATAACTGCATTAAAAAACAAATAAATGTAAAACTTTAGAGCCTACAAGTCCACTCGGTCCTACTTCTTGTTCAGCCAATTGCTCACACAACAAGTTTCTTTACATTTGCAGGAGATAATGCTGCCCGCTTCCAGTGCCGCCCAGAGTTGGGGGCAAGTGGGGCAATTTGCCCCAGGCCCCGCAGGGGTCCCCACGACAGTTTTTGGCGGGTCTTCCGTGGCAGGTCCTTCAGTGCCGCCGAACGCACCTGGAGCGAGTGAAGGACCCGCTGCCAAAGACTTGGAGCTTCTTCCGCTCTGGGTCTTCAGCGGCAAAGGCTTCTTGCGCTCCGGGTCTTCGGTGGCAGTTCGGTGGCGGGGGCTCCTTCTGCTCCGGGGCTTCGGCGGCAGCGGGTCCTTCACTCGCTCCGGGACCTGCCACCAAAGTGCCCCGAAGACCCGGAGTGGAAGGACCCCCGCCGCCGAAGACCCCAGGCCCCCTGAATCCTCTGGGCGGCTCTGCCCACTTCTTGTTTACAGTGTCACCTGAAAGTGGGAACAGGCATTCGCATAGCACTGTTGTAGCTGGCGTTGCAAAATATTTAGTGCCAGATGCGCTAAAGATTCATATGTCCCTTTTTGCTTCAACCAGCATTCCAGAGGACATGCGTCCATGCTGATGACGGGTTCTGCTTGATAACGATACAAATCATTGTGGACCGATGCATGTTCATTTTCATCATCTGAGTCAGATGCCACCTGCAGAAGGTTGATTTTCTTTTTTGGTGGTTCAGGTTATGTAGTTTCCACATGGAAGTGTTGGTCTTTTAAGACTTCTGGAAACATGCTCCACACCTTGACCCTCTCAGATTTTGGAAGGCACTTCAGATTCTTAAATCTTGGGTTGAGTGCTGTAGCTATCTTTAGAAATCTCACATTGGTACCTTTTTTGTGTTTTGTCAAATCTGCTGTGAAAGTGTTCTCAAAATGAACATGTGCTGGGTCATCATCCGAGACTCCTATAACATGAAATATATGGCAGAATGTAGGTAAAACAGAGCAGGAGACACAAATCTCCCCCAAGGAGTTCTGTCACTAATTAACACAATATTTTTTTAATGAGCATCATCAGCATGGAAGCATGTCCTCTGGAATGGTGGCCAAAGCATGAAGGGACATACGAATGTTTAGCAGATCTGGCATGTAAATACCTTGCAATGCCAGCTACAAAAGTGCCATGCGAATGACTGTTCTCACTTTCTGGTGACATTGTAAATAAGAAATGGATAGCATTATCACCTGTAAATATAAACAAACTTGTTTCTCTTAGCGTAGCTGAACAAGAAGTAGGACTGAGTAAACTTGTAGGCTCTACAGTTTTATATTGCTGTTTTTGAGTTCAGTTATGTAACCAAAAAAAATCTGCATTTGTAAGTTGCACTTTCACAATAAGGGGACTGCACTACAGTACTTGTATGAGGTGAATTGAAAAATACTATTTCTTTTGTTTATCATTTTTACAGTGCAAGTTAGCAATCACTACAGTTTTGAAAAGCAATGAATCAGACTAACCTTACTGCCTGCTGAGACTGTCTTGCCACTAACATGCCAATTAGTCAGTCACTCAGCTTTGAGGTCTTCCCCGTTTTGCTTTTTGTGTTGAGAATGTTTTCACCTCAAGGCAACACCTATTTTAGTACTGAAGAAAACTCCTCTTTGCTTTGTCTGGAAAGCAGTAGAAAAGGACAAAGAAACATACCCAGTATAGTGGCTCTCCAGGATGTGGCAAGAAGCCAACAAGAGCTTTTTTCAAAAAATTACCGTTTCTGTTCTTCACTTCAGACTTCAATTTGTTGACTTTGTGGAGCGACGACAACATTTATCCCCTGTGCTTGGTATTAGACTTATAGAAGGTCTCAGTGTAAAAGCTCCAATAAGTCTGAATGTACCACTTTCATCGCAGGGCATATAGCAGGAGAGCAAAAATTGTGGTTCCATACATTAGTAATCAGTTGATGATTCTTGGCTTGAGATATGAGAAACTTACTGGCCCTTTTTCATGTTTAAGATGGCACTGAAAGTCCTAAGGAAATGTGGTTCCCTGTAGGTGGGTGGGAATGAACAATATAGGGAGAAAGAGACCAGTCTTGAAGTGCTAACTAGTTATGCCTGTTTTGTGCTTTCCCAGTCTTGGGATAAAGAAATTCTACTCAAAGGTCTGAAATGCTGTAACTTAATTGTTTTTACCTGCCATTAGTGTAATGGGACTGACTAATTGATCGACTGTAGATTGGTGTAAGCAAGACTGAAGAAAAGCAAAATTTGTATCTGAATAACTTGTGCAAGAGTTTAAAAGAAAATGAATTAAACACACTGATGTCACCTCAATTTGTGTCAAATGGAATTAAGGCCGCTCTTCTATAACATAGTCTGAAAAGTATATCTAATGTGTATTTAAGTGTTTGAAAGGCTGTAATACACACATTTTATCAAGCTGTAAAACAAATTATCGACTGAATTTCCATTTATTAAGCTGCATAAATAGTGATGTATATTTGGGTGGGAAGAGAATTCCAAACCTACAGACTTCATGTATTGGGCCCATTTCTGTAGCCTTTGACTGCAATGGACTTCCATGGAAATCAATTCCCTCCCCATGTAAGACACCTTTCTATACTAGTGATTCCTGGTTGCAGACACACTTCACATTCGGAAACTTTCTGTCTAGCACCAAAGAGTATTCAATTTATTTATTATTATTTTCATTTGAGTAGCACTTAAAGGACTCAACCAAGATCAGGGCACCAAGCCTCCACAAACTCATAGTAAGAAACATTTTACTTTTACATACTCCTTCTATTCACATAGCCTATTTAAAACCAACATTCCCATTCCAGTATTCAGAAAGCTTTCTCATTATGCAGAATTGCAGTCATAAACTTCGGAAAATACAACAGGAGAGCTACCAAAAATCAAAACATAAACCAAAAACAAAATATCCCCCCCCAATCCCAAACAAATAAACAAAAAAACCACCAGCAAGAAGTTGAGGAGACACCACATTTGACCAAAATAACCAAAAGTCACTCCAATCAACTGAAAAGTAAATCTTAAAAAATCTATTTGGTCAGATCTTTCTTAATTTAATTTTTACTGTATTAAGAGCCTTATCATCCTCCCTTCTTAAGCCCACTAGAAAACTCTAATTTACTGCAATGGCTGGAGGCTCAGGACCTAAATCAACAAACACAGAGATGGAAGAACTCTCTTCATTATCTTGAAATATGTAAAAGGTATGTTATGCTATATAATAAATTAAGGCAACTTTATTTCTAAAGTTTATTGCTGTCACTCTTCCAAAAAACACACTGCAGTTAATTACGGGATTTGGAAGAATTTTTTTTTTATTCATATTAAAACCGCAAAAACCAAATATTTTAAAGCAATGTTAAGGGTCTGGCTCAAACAAGTAAGGAAACTTAGAGTTATGGCTAGACTCCATCTATAAATTACCTTTCTGTACCACAAGGATTTTAACACAAACACCACGTGAGCTGAAAATAGAGGATCAAAATTCATCTTCATTGTAACTCCAATAAAGGCAATGAATTAGGCCTGGAGTCAGAGAAAGTCCTATTTTTACGAGGGCTTGAAATATTTATTGGACACCTACTACTCCAAAGACTAAGTTTATTATTCCAGGACAAAAAGAAATAAATAAAAAATCTTTCCTACCACACACACGGCCATACGCCTCAATTTTTCAGAATAAACAGTTAGTCACTGTTTCCTATATTTCATTGTAATACAGACAGTTGGTCATCTGTTTAATACATTTTAAAAAGGTATTTAGTAGGGGTATGTCTACACTGGAGCTGCAGGTGTAATTTCCAGCTTAGCTAGACATACCCATACTAGCTCTGATTGAGCTAATGTGCTACAAACAGAAGTGTAGCCCTGGCGGCGCAAGTGGAAGACCAAGCTAGGCAGATCACAACCCCATCTGAACCTATAAGTACGAATTCAGGGCAGCTAACCCCTCCTGCTGCTCAGGCTACTACAGCTACACTTCTATTTTTAGCATGCTAGGACAATCAGACCTACTGTGAATGTATCTTATCCAAGCTGTTAGTAACAACTCCAGATCCAGTGTAGACATCTCTCTTTTGCTTTTGTTTTGTCTTCTTTTTCTTCCTGTCTTCTCTTCACTTTGTGTATCTTTTCTTTCCTTTAATAAATCATGGTGTACATCATGACCTTCAACAGTCATTTCCTCTTTTTTTTCCACTCTCCCTCTATTCCCTTATAACCCTTTCTCTACCTCTTCTCGTTTGTTTTCTGTCTGGACTCCTGTCATGAATAGTTAGTAAAGGGTTAAAGCATAGTACCTGGTGGGCACCTGACCTGAGGACCAATCAGGGAAGAGAATTTGAAATTCCTAGGAGGGAACTTTTTCCCTCTGTTTGTGTGTGTGTTGTCTTTAGCCGTTTGGAGTTACAAGAGTCCAGATGTTTTAATCAAGTCTACAAGTTTCTACCTTTCTGAACTAATTTCTTCTAGTCAAGATAGTGAGTATTAGAAAGATACTTTGTGTCATTATCTAATAATCCTATGTTTGCAATTCTGTGTGTTTGTTATTGATTATTCTTAATTCTGCCTGTACTGGTTGTACTGAGAAGAGAGAGGATTCTCTCCAGAACTTAGCAAGGTTATACCCTATGAGTGTCCAGCTTGGACTCATAGAGATTCTGTATTTTCTTGTTTTTCTTTTAATAAATTCTTTCTATAAAGATTTGATTAAATCCCTTCTACTGTGGATATAGGGGGAGGGGCTAAGACATTCTCTCTCGGTGGTGAGACAGCTTATCTCCGGGCAGAGAGGGGAGGGGGGAGGTTCCTCCTCTGTGAGTTGATCTGTGTTCCCCAGGGAGTGTCTTCTGAGGGAGACAGGGGGAAAACAGGGGTGTCCCGGCCCACGTAATTGACCGAGGTGGTGGCAGCAAAAGGGAGACCTACCCTAGGATTTTGGGGTGGGGGAAGACATGCGGGTCCTCACTTTGAAACCCCCCAGTTTCAAGTGAGGGTAGACTCTGACATCAAATTCTCTTCCCTGATTGGTCCTCAGGTCAGGTGCCCACCAGGTACTATGCTTTAACCCTTTACTAACTATTCATGACAACTCCCAATGTCTCTCACTTTCTCAATACCCTACTTCTTTTCTAACTTATCATATCAGTCTCTTCTCACAACTCTCTGTCCACACCCACCCATCCATCTACATAGACCTTGAAAAATTATAGCTGACTCCTAAGAGCCAGGGGACCCAACTAAGATGAAGGGTGCAACTGTACAGGGGAAATATTCATGTGAAAAGCTAAGTCCCCATGTCTTCATTCTCAAGCTGGTAAGAAGTGAACGGTGCTTGAGGTCTTGCCAGAGTATTGTCTCTTGACCCTACTGAGGGTAAAAGATGCCTGATCAAATTAAAAACCCCACCCAACCCTTCAAACTCTCTGGCTGTGGAAGGTGCACATACTTTGTCATCCTTGCACTGCAGAATCTTGTGGGTGCTCCAAGCGTGGGGTATGAATCTACCCCTCTTCCAAGTTCCAGGGTGTGTTTTTTAAGTTCACTTTCACAGTGAAAACATCCAGGGCCTTCCTCTGCTGCCTCTCTTAGGTTTCCCAACCAGCCCCCAGGAGCAGCTTGAAATTGATCCAGTTCTTGGCAGTTTCATGAGCTAATAAAATGATGTAACAGTTACTATGCTAGTAGGAAGATCATTTCCTGGCACACCCCCACACAACCTCCAAAGGCAATGGCTCCTCCAACATGGGAAGGACCCCTGTCTCAGGAAGTAGCTCTGGGAGAAAGTCAGAAGTGTGTTTTTTCCCCCTCTGATGTTACTTGCTGCAAGTCACCCTACTCACTGTTGTCACTGGCTGTCTTTCTTCCCCTGATTTTACCTGGCCTCACTGTCTGCTTATTGGTGAGCTAGAACAAAGAGGAAATATCCCCAGGGAAACAATAGCAGGGACAAAATAATTAAATGAAAAAACACTTGTTTACGGCTGGAAGAAAACGCATAGGCAGCTCAATTCCTGCTGCTGGTGTTCCTGTTACACTAACACTTTCATGCTGAGAAAGGCAGGACAAACATCCAACTTCCTCTTTGAATAACTTCTTGACGCGGGGTCCCCTCTCTGTGGCAGGAGTCATGCCATTAGGGCATTGAATGTGCCAAGGAACATTCATCTGAGTCCTGCACTAAATCCGTTATGGTAATTATAATAAAGAAACAATTAGCTCTTAACAGATTGCTTTTCATCCACAGATCTCAACACCTTTTACAAACCTCACTATTCTCATTCTACAGCCAGAAACCAATGTACAGAAATATGGGATGAATCACTTACTTTAACAGAGCAGGTCAGTGACTATGCTTGGAATAAAACCCACATCTTTTGACTATCAGGCTAGTCTTCTATCCAATAGACTATGATTCCCATAGGTTTCTGAATACCAGGAGCAAAACTGGAGTATTTAATTTCACTCTGCCACTGTTTTGCAAAGCGAAGAGCACCAGTAAAGGCTCTGATATTCTCTGGAGATTTTGAGAGCCCCCACCGCATTGGTTTACACTACATTCGTATCTGGAAGACCATTTTCACAACCAGAAGAACTGGAATTTTTGTTTTAAATCAAATCTTAAATTCTGCAGAAGCTAATAGGACTCACTCATGAAAGCTAAGTCGGTGCCCTGGGTGAGTGGATTTTTCAAGCTTCAATTAAAACTATAGGTAGCACAAATAACAGCAACACTAAAACTTTTCTTTTAAAAAAAAACATGGAAGGTGATACAGCAATTTTGTACAACTGCTTTAGAAACAGATTGTGACTTGGTATTGTAAAAGCTATCCTTTAAACATGCATTTAAAGACTTTAAAAAACCCAGATCATTTACTCAATAAACCTCAAGGCCTTCTTCAAAGTAATTACTGCCTGTCATGTAACTGAACCCATATATTAAAAATCCTTTTGAAGAAAAGCTTGCACAGACACTCTGCTCATATTTCTGAATTAGAAGACATGCTTGTAAAAACACTTTTCTCCAGATGGCTCGAAGAAAATATTCTCCATTGTGAACTAGATGCCAACTAATTGTGGATAAACAAACTATTTTTTTATTGTTATAATGTAAAAAAAAGTTTTAAAGACTGAAAAAATTTAGTTGAAAACATATAGCAAAAAATGCTCATCCCAGGATCATTAAATAATTTACAAACCTTTGACATCTGGGATTTAACATGTAAAGTATGGCAGATTCCTTCATCGGAAGTATTTTGTGCAAGTATTCCAAAAAATATATACTTACATGAATTAGGAAATATGACTTCCATGGGTATTTCTAATTTAAAATATTATTCCACTAGCAGTTCCTGATAACATGTAAATATGCGTGATGTGCCATCGCTGGGAGACCATGGAGAAGTAGAAGCAGTTTTTGTAGCTTTTTATTCAAACACTTGACAAAATATCTCAGAACTTTCTTCTGTGTGTTTATTATTTGGTTAGCCTGGTGGGGTTCTCTCTTTGGGGAAAAGACAAATAAACATTCTCTTTTTACCATCTACTATGGCATGAAGACAGAGTATGGGTGCTTCCGAATATATATACACAGCTTAAGGTTCCCATATATGTGCTACATTACAAAAATAAAGGTTTCAAGTTTATCATATGAACTAAGCTTGATAAGTTTATGGAGGGGATGGTATGATGGGATAGCCTAATTTTGGCAATTAATTTGGCAACTGATCTTTGATTATCAGCAGGTAAGTTTGCCCAGTGGTCTGTGATGGGATGTTAGATGGGGTGGGATCTGAGTTACTACAGAGAATTCTTTCCTGGGTGCTGGCAGGTGAGTCTTGCCCACATGCTCAGGGTTTAACTGATCGCCATATTTGGGGTCGGGAAGGAATTTTCCTCCAGGGCAGATTGGCAGAGGCCCTGGAGGTTTTTCGCCTTCCTCTGCAGCATGGGGCACCGGTCACTTGCTGGAGGATTCTCTGCAGCTTGAGATCTTCAAACCACGATTTGAGGACTTCAATAACTCAGACATAGGTTAGGGGTTTGTTACAGGAGTGGGTGGGTGAGATTCTGTGGCCTGCATTGTGCAGGAGGTCAGACTAGATGATCATAATGGTCTCTTCTGACCTTAAAGTCTATGAGTCTATGTAGTATACAGCTATTACTGTATAAGGACTACTAGTTGGGAATCCAAACTCTGATATTCCAAATTATTATACTTCGAATTAAGGCAAAAATAATTCTGAACACCACATTTATATTAATGGAATAATGATATATTCCCTATACTCACTACTTGAAATAAAAGGGGAATTCAGGAGCAATGCAAATGCAATGCTTATTATCAGTGGGCAAATCCTGCTGCCTGTTCTGCAGGACACTCCCTCCAGCAGAACCAATACTGTTCTGCTCAGCAAAAGAGAGACTGCAGACAGGATGCCCAAGATCCCATGTAGGGGGATGTGACCAGGGATATGGCCATGGAGCTATGATCCATAGGTGCAACTTGTGCCCTAAGCACAAAGAGGGTGTTATGAAGTGTGTGGGGCAAGCAGACCCTGATTATTCCAGCTCTCCTCTCCACTGCACACTCACTTACTGTATATGGGAGGATACATGGACCTGGGGGTTATAGCAGCCCTGAGGCCACAGTCCAGACCACCAAGTGGATTCCTTGTCCTGCCAACCCCTGAAGAGTTCTTCAGCACACACCCTTGCTGCCCCAGTTATACTCAGGATTGGCTCCTAAAGCACTGACAGGCTCCACTTCAATCTACAAATTAACATAGTTCAATCAATTTAGACATAGGAATAAAAATATGTCCTCTGACCTTTTTCTTTTCTTCCTTTTCATTTCAGGCTGGACATTTATTTCCAGAAACATAGGGAAGGTAACTGACTGGGAGCTTCTAAAGAATATCAACAAAAGTAATCAAAGAAAGTGAATGACCTTTCCATAGAGCAGGAGTTCTCAAACTGGGGGTCGGGACCCCTCAGGGGGTCATGAGGTTATTACATGGGGGGATCGTGAGCTGTCAGCCTCCACCCCAAACCCCACTTTGCCTCCAACATTTATAATGGTATTAAGTATATTACAAAGAGTTTTTAATTTATAAGGGGGGAGTCGCACTCAGAGGCTTGCTATGTGAAGGGGGTCACCAGTACCAAAGTTTGAGAATCACTGTCCTAGAGGCATAGGAGCTTCTCCCGAGGTCAGGGAGAGGGCGAAAGAATCTTTCACTAATTATTAAGCTCCTTCATGCCTGCTCTGAAGTTCTTCTTGTTTTGCTCCTCCAGAAGAACTCTTAACAGCAATAAGGGAAACATCCTCTGAGAGGTCCCTTTCTTCTAACCAAAATACAGGAATAATCTTTACAAAAACCATCTCCAAATCCTCCTTTCAAAACCACTGGAATTTTTGGTATGGCTTCTGATCAGTTATGTGTCCACTGGTCTTTGCTGAGCTATAGTTGCCAGCCTTCTGAGCTAATTCCGGAACTATGCAGCTTAGTAACAAAACACTTGTGAGAGCAGAGTTTATTAAGCACTGCCAGAAGACAGATAAACAGTGTAGTCCAGTTTAAAAAAAGAGAGAGAGAACTGGTTTTAAAGGCAATAAAAACACGGAGATAATTCAGGTAAACAGTATGCAATACAAATGCAAGGTTCTCTCTCTATCTATCTCTCTCTCTCTCACACACACACACACACACACACACACACTTCAATCCCTCCATAAAGTGTCTCCTTTATGACTATAAATTTTATCAGACACAATTTCATTTTGTTTCACCCGTCCCCACCTTTGTCTGTGTGACCATTAGCAAATAGTAAAAATAGAGAAAAGCCTCTCCATGTAACAGTTTCACAATACTCATCTTTCTCAATCCCCTGTTTTATGGATGTCACAGTTTTTTAAGGGTATGCCAAGGCCAGGTTGTGGGAGGTCAGGTAGGTGCCCAACAAGTCTTTAGACAGGGCCAGATTATGTCCCATTCTGCAATCCAGCAGACGGGAGTAGATGGTGCACTATACCACCATTTCCTGTGCATAGACAGAAACAGGCTCTGCAGAACTACTACATCCTCTCCTTTTTCAGGTGGATGGGAAAGGAGAGGGGCAGGGAGATTCCTGTCTCTGTACCCCCAACACAGCAGCAACATAGTTACAACAGCACAAGGCGGGAGCATACGCTGTGACCTGTTGCAGTTAACTCCCTTCTCAGAGTAGTGGAGAGACAGGGAAGGAGATTTTTTTTTTATTAGGGGTCTGCTACTAGTTTTAATATTATGACTACAACTTCAGCTAGAGTTTCAGGTCCTAGAAAAACATAATTACTACTTCCCCGACCACCAATGTTTTGTAATATTGCAATGCATGCACGTACATGCTCTTTCTTCCATATAGCCACAATTCACAAGCTGGCCTGGTCTCTCCACTCTGGTATTATTTTTAACTCATTCGACTTTGCCTGGTCCTACTGGTTGTCTGTTTCACCTCAGCTCCCCATTTTTTGCACCTGGTCCACATGTTTTTCTGTCCCCACCATACAAACCTTGATATAGGATTGGACCAGGTGACATATTAGGTCCTTTCTACCTTTAAGCTTTGGTGATTATTCACAAATTATCTAGTTGAAGCAGGTGATTCCTGGTTTATTTTTTCTTGGCAATAAAAAAACATGACATGCTCTTTTCATTTCTACAGACACACACCAAAGATATTGCACCTGAAAGCCTTGTTACTTCTGACCTCATGGAGTACAGGGTGCAAGATCCAGCATGTCTGAAACAGCTGAGACACCCTCTAAACAACAACATTATTGTTGCTGGTAATTAAAGTAGGAGGAGGTCTAAGATCAGCTTTTTCAAATCTATCTACAGATTAATCTAAATATTATCCCTACTCTAACTAGCAATACCAGATTGCCTGACCTTCTCCTCCACTTAATAACTTATCATACAACATGCAGCCAATTCAATGTCCAGAGCTGATTTTTTAAAATTTGTCTTTCAGTGATAGGACATTCCAAACCATTTTTTCATTATTTATTAGCTATGGAAACAATTTATAAAGTGCCTTTAATTGGAAAATGGAGACAGCCATAGGAGAGCAGCAAGAGGTTTAGAAAACAGGATTTATGAGGAAAGGTTGAAAGAATTGGGCACATTTAGTCTACATAAGAAGACATCGTATTTAAAGATATAGTAATAGTCTTCAAATAACGTACAAGGGTGTTATAAAGGGGATGGTGATCAATTGTTCTCCATATCCAGTGAGAGTAGGACAAGAAGTAATAGGCTTAATTTGTAGCAAGGGATTTAGGTTAGGTATTAGCAAAAGCTTTCTAACTACAAAGATAGTTAAGCACTGAAATAGGTTACCTAGGGAGGTTGTGGAGCCCCATCACTGAAAGTTTTAAGAACAGGTTAGATATACACCTATCAGGGAGGGTCTAGGTGTACTTAATCCTGCCCCAGTGTGGGGAGATGGGGTAATGAACTAGTTGAACTCTCAAGGCTGCTCCCAGCCCTAGGGTTCTAGGATTTAATGATTCTGTCATCTGCTAGAATTGTAAATAAGAGTAGGCACAATAATGTGCATGTGTATATATATATATATACACACATATATATATATACTGGCTATTGAATTATACACACTGTAATTAATCCATCTATGGTAAACAATATAAGAAGTAATTTCATCTTTGTTTTTAATTAAAAACTTGAGTGGAGGTAAGGTTCTGGGCTCAAACATAAAAAATGCAGAAGGCTACATTCAAAACAGTCATGACTTTTGGAAGTAAAGAAGTTATCAAATTCATAGTAGTAGTTTGTTTTGGCCAATCTTCTTCCATTACATGGAAAAAATAATTTCTGAAATAAGCCATGTTACGATAATGATTGTTCAACGTCTGACGATAATTGGCTGCCTTTGGCACTATTGATTATGAGGTATTGCTCGTGTGCCTGAGCACCTTGGAGGGAACTAATGGAAATCCCAAAAGGTTGGGTTTGGGAAAGTGCTTCTACCCCGATGACATTCTCATTTGGAACTCTGCCGGATTCTATTCTATCCTCTCCCTTGTTCAACATTTACACACCAAAGCTGTTAGAAGAGTGAAAGGCAGCATGGCTTGTGGTATCTTCAGTATTCTGATAAGAGTCAGCTGTTAGATTTTTCTCTCTCTTCTGACAATACAGTCAAGCATGGATGAGATTGGGGCATGCTTCTGGTTCAATCCAGGTAAAACAGAGGGGATGTTTTGTGATTTGAGGGTAAATAACTGAAAGATGTTACTCTTAAGGATGTCTGGCTCCTGTAAATGAAGAAGGTCCAGTTCCCCTGTGCCAGAGGAGGTACATCCTGTTTGACCAATTAAGAAGGCAGGGCAGCAGCTGGGGTGATCAGGAAGAATCACTGGATTTATCTTCCTTGCCGGGAGAGAGACTTGGAAAGAGGAGACTGAAGGAGGTCTCTGAAGAAAGCTTTCTGAAGATCCTCCCGGGAAAAAGGGAGGAATTATCCAGAAGCCAGCGGAGAGGCTGGCCTACTGTCTTTCATGAGCCAAAGCCAGTGCCAGAAGGCTGAAAAGGGCTGAGAGCTAGGGATCCAGTGGCGGGGTTATTTGGCTGACTTTCCTGATGCAAAGCCAGTGCCGGGAGGCTGAAAAGGGCCTGGCCAGAGAAGGTGAGAGAGAGCTGAAGGCTAAGAGAAGTAGAGGGAGATGGCTGCTGGCCTTGGAGCTATAGTGCTGAAGTAGAGGGCCAGAGAGGACTGAGGCTAGGAGTGCAGCATGGTGAGAGACTACAGGGCCATACCAGATAGCTATGGCATGGAGAGGGATGCTGTGGCTTTACTGGATGTACTGTCTGGACCATGGTTTGGGGACTTGATTTATTATGGTTTATGTGCACAGGGATTTCTTTTGTAATAAATTAATCCCACAAGCACTCTTTGTACTCAGAAAGACTATTCGGACTATTTCTGGGGACTCTAAAAGACGGAAACTGAGGCAGGTTCATATGTCATGTTGCAGAAAGGAGCTCCAGGCAGGGTCGACCTATGACAGTGTGTCTCTAATATTGTCAACCTCGGAGCCTGGTTAGTTTAGGGTTGTATGTCATTGCATGATCATTATAGCTGGGTGAAATTTTTTGGACAAATCTTTTATTTGCAGAAAAATGCAGTTTTGGTCACCACAAAACGATGTGCGAATATGGCACAAATTTCACATGCCCTTTCCATATCAGGCATAGGGGGGAACTGAATCTGGGCCTCCTACATCCCAGGTGGGTGGCCAAACCGCCGGGCTACAGCTTATAAGGATGGTGGTGATGGGGCAGCAGCACCACCAGCTCCTCCTCTGGCCAGTGGGTGAATCTAGTCTTTTTTATTTACTTATTTTATTTTAAAAAGTGAGCTGAAACGACGTGAAATGGTTTGTTTCAGGTCAAACTTCAGGTGTTGATTTTGACCTCTAAAGAGCTAAATGGTTTGATTGCCACAGCTGCGGTCTCTGGAGGTGGAATTCTCTTGGTATAAGAGCATGGGAATAGTTGCAGGCATTATCTGTGAGAGTCCCTTTCCTTCAGAATGTGCTCCCTCCAGCCCCTAGCTAGCTCAAATCTCCCGACATTCAGGGCACATTGCACAGCTAATCTCTTTAAAGGAGCTTTTGGGGTGGGAAATACTGTTTGAGAGGTTGCATTTAGTGGGGGTGAGTGCATTTTATCTGCACAGTACTCTATTCGGTTTTTGTTATGCTTGTGGGGTTACTGCTGGTTCCCATTCATTTATATTAACTATGTTTTTAATCAACTGGGGGTCAATCTCAAGTGTAAGATAGGTGTCTCTCATGGTGCTATAAATAAGGCTTTTTATAAATAGATTTGTCAGCTTAATAATCACCACTGTATGGAAAGAGAACATTTCTAAGTATTTCTGAATGATATCAACTTTCTGTAATCTTCGCCCACCAAAAAACCTCAAGACCACACACACACACACACACAGCATTTGCCATAGAAGAGTCAATATCTAGTAATAGCTACCTCCCTGCATTTCCAGTAATAATTAAAAATGGAATATACAATATCTATTTAGAATAGGAAATAACAACAGTATGTCAGATAACACAGTGTGTTACATAACAGTAACTTCAAATTCAATGGGACGCCATAAGGGGTCTGAGCTGAAAGGTTGCATTTCAAGATCACTCATGTACAGAGGTTGTGGGGAGCACAAAGAGAAGAACTGAGGCGCCGAAGAATATAACAGATGTACAACCCTCAAAAACAGCTAGTGTGTGAGGGCAGAAGGTTGAGAGTAGTTTTTTCTTAAACCTTTATGTTATCAAGATAATATATATATAAAAAATAGCCCCAATCAACATACTCAGTTGGACCTGGGCTAGTAAAATCCTTCACAGTAACTACAGCCGTGATACTCAGACTGCTGCTCTCGAGCCACAAGTGGTTGTTTAATGCATCTCCTACAGCTCTTTGAAACACAGATATTAAAACACTGTGATTTAATTATTAACTAATCTGACGCCTGGTCTACACTGGGAGGAGGGGGGGGAATCAATCTAAGTTACGCAACTTCAGCTACGTGAATAATGTAGCTGAAGTCGACGTACTTAGATCTACTTACCGCGGTGTCTTCACTGTTGTAGGTCGACTGCTGATGCTCCCCCCTTGACTCCACCTGCGCTTCTTGCTCCGGCGGAGAACCGGAGTTGACGGGAGAGCGCTCAGTGACTGATTTATCGTGCCTTCACTAAACGTGATAAATGGACCCCCGCAGGATTGATCACTCCGGAGGTAATTTTAGACATGCCCTAAGTTATTAAAAATCAGGATGCTTTTACTATGCTATTAATCAATTAAGTTATCAACTTCTTCTTCTTCTTCTTATTTACTCCCTGTGGAGCATAAGGCGCCAACCACTCTCCTCCATTAATTTTGTTCTTGAGCCAGACAGTAGATTTCAACCCACTTCATTCCCATACCTTTCATTTCTTGCACTAAGTTATTAACTTGTTTGCTGTGAGAATAATATACATTAAAAAGAAAATATTTTCCTCTTCATACTGCTTAAACATGAATAGTACTATAGTAAATGAAACAATGAATTCAAATTACTGTGGCTCTTTTGGGTAATGGTGATCGCTAATTTGGCTCCTGAACCACGGAGGTCTGAGTATCACGGTACTAGAGGCTACATTCCTAATTAAACCTTTCAAGTACAGACATACAAATAAACGAAGCATTGATTAATCAGCTTTGACTGTGCTTTTTATTATAAGGCTGGGTTGTTGGTGGTGGTCTTTAAAAAAAATTAAAAAATTAGAAAGGAAAACCCTGCTTTAGGACAACAAACAGAAAATCTCCTCTCAATTACAGCAGATGAACTCAATTGAAATCATATTTTCCACAGGCAATTTTTACCTCTGAAAATAATTGTGTGGTAGGAATTAATAGGAGCACTTTAAATGAAAATCATGCTTGTTTTAAAATAATCCTAGAGTCACTACATAGTAATTTCTTCTGATTATTGCCCATTACGTACTTCAAAAGAATTGACTAACAAGCCTCATTTTACTGCAAGATTAAAAGCCTAATGGGTTTGAAAGATTTATTCCAGTTCTTTAAATATATTTGAAAAGCTGTCCCATTTGTGAACTGAAAAAGTTTTTTCATAACTTTCTTTGTAACCCTTTAAAACAAAATTATTGTCCAGTATAGATGACCCACATTTTGAACTCTGAAATTTCTGATTCATCTGAACCTTCCAAAAAATGCTACAACAAGGCCTTATCCTACAAAACTTTACTCACATGAATAGCCCCATTGAAACCAGCAGGACTAGTCATCAGACCGGACCCACAATTTGTTTTTGTCCAAGTCACTTTCTGAAAAAGCATTCACTAGTTTGCCTCAGGAAGAAAGCATTATAAAAGTATATAAAATAATGAATGGCATAAAGAAAGTAGAACCGAAACTTCTGCCCTCCCTGCCTTGTAACACAAGAACAAGGACACATTCATTTAAATTAAAAGATGGCAGATTCAAACCGATAAAGGGAAATATGTTTGACACAACGCATAATTAGACTGTAGAACTCATTACCACAGAAAGTCAATGAGGACAAGAATTTAGCAAGATTAAAAAGAATCGGATATTTACATGGATATCAATAATATCCCTAGTTATCCTAACTGACAATAATTTTGGAAGGAAAATTAAACCTCATGCTTCAGGGCTTAAACCAACCCCTAAATATCAGAGATCAGGAAAATCCCACATCTCCCTAATGTGAGATGATCTGAGCAACCAGTACTGGCCATTGTTGCAGCCAGCAGCCTAGACAAAACATGAGTCTGATACTATATGGCAATTCTTATGTTTTATTTTACACTTCTGTTAAAAAATATGAAGTGACAGTTTGGAATTATATGCTTGAAAAAAACCAAAATTTTAGTGGGCCTTTATTAACTAGCTGTGACCATGTAAATAAACCCTTCCCTAGAACAGAAGGTGTTACGGAGCTATTTTGGGCTGGGCCCCACTGCACCTACAAATCATGCCAGGATTGGAGGAACAGTTAAAAAGAAGGAACTCTACTCAGATGGGGGGAAACCTTGGGAAGGGAATAGGCTGCTGAGCTTCTCCAGCCCTGGAGAGAGGACTGACAGCTTACAGAGCCTCAGCGCTCCTAGAAGGTGGGTGCAGACCCCCTGAGTGGAAGGGGAAAAAGAACTGCGGCTTTGCACTGGAGCCTAGTGAACTCCCAGGACATTGACAATCCCTCTGAAGCAGTGATACTCACACCTTAATGGTTCAGGAGCCAAATTAGCAATTAACATTACCCAAAAGAATCACAGTAGTGTGAATTCATTGTTTCATTTACATGTAATTCTCACAGGAAAATGACTGACCAAGTATTCTACAACTGGTTAATAACATAGTAAAGGCATCCTGATTGGTAAATAACTTAGATTGGTTAATGATTAAATCACACAGTGTTTTAATATCATGTGCTGCAAAGAGCCACAGGAGACACATTAAAGAGCCACGTGTGGCTCCTAAGCCTCAGTCTGAGTATCACTGCTCTGAAGTAAGAGACGCTCATCTCTTGGCGGGAAGGTTTTCTTTACTTTTGTTTTGTTTAACCCCTTTTGCTGACTACAGGGCTCTTTAGTGGCATCAGAGACACAGAAAGGGGATGAGATAGTCAAGAGGCCCTGCCAGAAGGTGAGCACCAGCCTGCTAAAAAGACGCCCTGCAGTATCAACTGGGGTTGGGGTGGAGTAATTGGACTCACGTGTGTACCCACCCCATGCAGTCTAAAAGAGGGTGTCCTACCATGCACAGATTTGTGACAGTTGCAAAAATAAGTAATTTTCAAAGTAGGGTCCAATTTTCTCAGACTAAAATGACACATATATCTGTATGTGCACATTTATGTACAAAAAAAAAGCACATGTAAACAGGGCAGGTGCAAGGATGTTTCACACCCTAGGCGAAACCTCCACATTGCGCTCCCACCCCCCGAGCCCCAGGGCAGCTCTCCGCCCCCCTCTCTGCCCTGAGGTGCCCCTCTCCCCCGCGGCAGCTCCCCTCAGCCCAGGAAGCCGTGGGGCAGCTCCCCTCCCCAGCTCACCTCTGCTCTGCCTCCTCCCCGAGCACGCCATTGCCGCTCCACTTCTCCCGCCTCCCAGGCTTGTGGCGCCAATCAGCTGTTTGGCGCGGCAAGCCTGGAAGGGAGAGATGCAGAGCAGGGCAGCATGCTCCGGGGAGGAGGCGGAGCAGAGGTGAGCTGGGGCGGGGAGCGGTTCCCCTGCATGTGCCCCCCCTTACTTGCTGCAGGTGGCCCTCCCCATGCCCCCCTGCCCCAGGTCCCGCCGCCTAAATGCCGACGACTGGGGCGGCTGAAGATCCAGCCGTCGCGGTCACCGCTGAAGGACCCAAAATGCCGCCCCCCAAATGCTAGCGCCCTAGGCAACCGCCTAGGTCACCTAATGGGTTGCACCGGCCCTGCATGTAAATACAACTTCTCCACATTGGTACAAGTACTCTTTCAGAGACCAGCTTAAGTCTGACCTTTGAGCCTAATTTACATTTGTAAAAAATTTGCAAGAGGGTGGCTGCAGGGAGAAGAGAGCGTGCCCTTACGTTTGCCCAGGGTGGTTTAGTGCCTAAAGAACTATACAGCATTCCAGATGCTCCAGATCAGCAGCCAACATACTGTCATTTCTTCAAGCTTTTACTTCATTAAAGCAAAGATATTTAACCTGTTCTCAACATTTCTCCAATACCATATGTGCTACCACTCCAAAGGCACAAGAGATTACCTTTTCTGAATAACTCTTGAAGGCTTTCCGCACTTTGATTCAATACAGCCCATATTTCCTCTTCCTGCAGCGGCCCTCCCCGAACCTCCAGGGCTTCAGCCAGCGACACGTGCATAGTACCTGGGAAAGAAGACATAACTGGTTTAAGAAGGCATGTATGCACATAAACATACACCAGCAAATTTTTTTCCTTATGTGTATCATTTAAGTGGAAATGTATATTTTTAAAGCCTAAATCACAAACTCTCTACCATGCTACTGTTAATAAAACATAGGTGGGGAGTAAGGGGGGAAACCCCCTACAGAATTTTAATCACGAGTGAAACTTGTAATTAAAACATCATGATTAGAAGGAAGCAGAGAAAAAAAGGAACAGTTTTGGGAAAAAAACAACACATTAGCTTCATGTATTATCCAAAAATTAACTGCAACATTCTAGCATTAAACTATCTGAACATCTACTATGGGCAGGAGTTTGCTTTGTTTGAACAACTGACCAGAATGATTAATGTTTTCAGTTGATTTACATTAGTAAACCCATTAACACTTTCTGATTGGAGTAAGTAACACCAGCAATTTATCCGAGAACAATCCCCTCCACTCCAAACATCACAGTTTTCAGATTTTTCCTACCCTAATCACAACACAGTGTATGCTGCTTAGAGAAAGATCAGTTCTGAATTTATATCTGCTGTATTCAGTGTCTGCTTAGTAAGCATGGGGACAGTGTTGATGTATAGATTGTATCCCTGAAAATAATACAGCTTTGTTGCTTCATAGCTAGGAGAGTTAAAGACTTTGCAAAGAATTTAACAGTCACAAAAGAATATCACCATAATGTGGTCCACAGTTGTTTAATCAATCAACATACTATATGATTCTGACAATAACTGAATGTATCCCAAATGTATTCTTTTTATTAGTCTAAGCTCCATTCATTCCTATGAGCTGAAAAGCATCTGAGACATTTACTTGCTAATTTTCTGCAGCTGAGCACGGATGGCAAATGTTTTCATCTTAAGCAATTGTGTAATTTTAGTGAAACATATAATAATTCTGCTACAAATACAGATAGAAAGTCTGTCTCTGTTTCTCTCCTCTGTTGCAGCAACATCTTGGGGCATGCAGGTCTCTTACACAGCAAATTAGAGATTATAATGGCTTCATTTTCCATTTGGAAAGACTTCGATTCTGGCCTCTGTTGCACACAAGAACCCCAGACTCCACAGCTTCCACCACGTCTTGCTAAGAGAGAACCATTTAATTACTAATTCTAACTTCATGGGGTCAGTATCTTGCTCTTCAAGGAATGTGACATATGTGCCTATAAAGCAGGGTTATTTCTGAAATGCAGCGTTTTTGTTTTTTTTAAAGCAACCAACCAACAACCCCCAAAAAAACAAAACAAAAAATTAAAAAAAAAAAAGCTTCTGGCTCAGGTTATCATTGCCAGCTCATATGCCCTGACATTTTGTAGGAGAGAAAAAATAGTCTATATTTTCTTGCTTATATGTATTCTTATGTAGCTCATGTGTTGATTTTGTTAGTTATCCAGCCTTAGGCCTAGCCAAACATACGCTGCTGCAGGAAGAAACTATGGCTATTCAAAAGGTGGCACATATCACTCTGAGACAACACTGTACCAATCATCCAATATAATTGTAGAGTGTATTGCACCACCAAAGGTATCTTTTTCCACATAAGATGAAAACCAGAAGTCCTGATCATTAGAGGTCAGATTGCTAACTATGTAGATATGATCTGGTCCCATCACCATAGTATCCTGGGCAGGCTTTGCAACCTCAGGATATTAACCCTATAGCCTGGCCAAATGCCTTTTTGAATAGCTACAGTCCATCTCTCATTTCCCCATGCATTTGGTATCCTTCGCTTCCTGACCTATATACACTGTTAAAAAGCTGTTCAGGCCTATCAAGAAGATTACTCAGCTGGTGCAGTAACTGTGGATCTTCAAGATGTGTCCCCCTATGGGTGCTCCATTGCATGTGCACAGGCACCTGTTGAGTCCTTGATCAGAGATTTTCAGTTAGCTGCGTCTGTTCGGCCTGCGCACGCATCTTATGCCTCCTTGTGTTGGACACCGAGACTATATAGGGGTATGTGGGTGAATGCCCTCAGTTCCTTCTCCACCCAAACGTCCCTTGAGGAACAGTCCGAAGCAGAGGGGAAGGAGGGTGGGCAGTGGTAGGTGTTTGAGGAATAGGAGGCTAGGACACCCTTCAAACGTTCCTCCTGTGCATGCGGGGGAAGGGGGAGAGGAGGGTAGGGCTGAACAACTCTGGCCTCCCTATGAGAAGATACCAGTCCCTGGGGTCCCAATGCAGCCATAGGGGAGCCCATATGGAAGTGCTAGTGGCATGAAGGGTTAGTTCCACCACCCTTGGTAGTAAGCACGATCCTCCTGTAACTGTCAGACAAAGGGTTCTTGGAGGTGTATGTCAGAGAACCCTGAACATAAATAGAGGAGACTGACTGACAGTCTTCCTCATTTTCTTTTATCTCATCCAATGCAGGGGGGACCCCACAGAAAATGGTGGTGAGTCCTGTGGTACAGGAGGGCAGTAATCCAGAGATCAAGGTCTCTCTATCGAGACACACTCAGTACCCATGAGGAGAGGGGACTCTGGCTCATCTGTTATCCAGAGGTCCCTTGTATATCTTAATTCTTGAGGTACCGAGTAAGGGATTGGTACCAACATGGTATCCAAGTCCATGGTCACTGACGCCGATGGTACCATTGGTGGGTGTATCAAAGTTGATGCCAATTGTATTTGGCACCATTGCATGCTCAGTTCTGAATGAGTAGGTATCAACAGCTGGGCTGAACATGAAGGTGCCCGTCCTGGATGTCTATTGCTGCCCTCCTTGCTTGAACACGGTACCAAGGTCCCATTGGAGCTGTGGGACTTCCCAGTCCCACTGATATTGTAGGAGGAGTCCTTCAACTTAATGGCACCAGGCCAAGAAGTCGAGGCTTCAGAGACTGTGGATCTTGTCAGACACCTGATATTTTTCACAGCTTGCCCCTTAAGGTGAGAGTCTATGCTCCTCTTTTTTTGGAAACTTTCCCTAACACTTCCCAAGTCTCCCTGGTGTTAAGGGAAGGCTGCGCTGAGATAGAAAGGGTGCTGGATCTATCTGGAGACAGATGTACAGGGGGAGTCTCCTGACTTGGCTCAGATGCTGGTACCAGGAAGCGCTCCATAATAAACAGCCAGTGCTTAACCTTCCTGTTCTTCCTCACTCTGGACTTGATGGCTAAACAGAAGTTGTACTTCTGGGAGATGTGAGACTCCTCCAAGCAACGAATGCACTTAGAGGCCTCTCAGCAGGAGAGGCAGTGTTTGAAGCCTGGAGAGTCAGGCATGGCCTGCTGGGAAAAACAAATCCCCCGTAGTGAAAGAGAGGAGAAAATGATTCTCTCCCTACTTAGCTCTACTAACTATCTATAACAACACTAAGACCTGGTCTACACTAGGGTGGGGGGTCGAACTAAGGTATGCGACTTCAGCTACGCGAATAGCGTAGCTGAAGTCGAACTACCTTAGCTCGAACTTCTTACCTGTCCAGATGCCACAGGATCGAAGTCCGCGGCTCCCCCGTCGACTCCGCCACTGCCGTTCGCGGTGGTGGAGTTCCGGAGTCGACGGGAGCGCGTTCGGAGTTCGAACTATCGCGTCTAGATTAGACGCGATAGTTCGAACTCCGAGAAGTCGAACGCTACCCGTCGACCCGGCCGTAAGTATGGACGTACCCTAAAACTAACTACGCTAACTAAGTATTCTGAGAGAGTTATAAAAGCCAAGGCACACTCAAGGCAGAGTGCATGCTAAGGCTCCATCTCAGGCTGAGGCAGCTAAGAAGGAACTGAGGGCAGTTTGCCTGAGCACCCATATATAGCCTTGATGTCTGGCACAAGGAGGCACAGGGCGCATGCATGGGCCAAACAGACATTGCTAACTGAACATCTCTGATCAAGGGTTCGAGAGGTGCATGCACACCTGAAGTGGACCACCCACTGGGCCACTATTCGGCATAGGTATTTAAACAGCGGGTGACATTTTAACACATATCTATGTCTATACATTGTTTACACTTTGGAATCCTTTAGAATAAAAAGGTGCTATATTCAAATATATGTAATTGTCACTTATAACAGAAGAAAAGTGCCTGACACAGACACTGCTGCCAATGTACTAAACAGTACTCCTACATTGTACTGCTATTTGAAAGAACTAATGGTTGCATTAGTTCAGTGACATAATTTATTTTTCTCTCTAAGTCATTTAACATTCAATTTTCATTAAATGTATTTATTAATCTGAAGAGTTTTCAGTAACCACACTTTGAAGTCACTAGGTCAAACCAGCATAAAAATAATTTACAACTGTAAAGTCACAAAAATTAAGGACTGAAAGAAATCCATTAAAAGAAAGTCAAGGGAATTTAGCGATGAGGATTAAAGTTTGAAAATCCGAGACGAAGGGGAAGATGCTTCAGTGTTATCCTACTTCACCCTGTTATGACTAGGTAATTAGAGATTTAGGGGCAAATTTAGACTTGCATAAATGGGTGAAAGCCAGACCTGCACCTGCTTCCAGTCTGAATTGGACCTTAACAGGGAATTTTGTCTCAAATGTTGAGATCTGAATTTACAATAAAATGGGATAAAATGGATGGAAAAAGAAGGGATGTCTTCTACCTGCAAAGACTGAAGGCAGGTGTTATCAAAATGTTGGCTACTTATGCCATACCATAAAGAAGTATGTGCTGACAGCATGTGCAATACTACAAAGAAGATCACAGAGAATTTAGCTAATGGTTCCTCGATAATTGAAGTTAGACTATAAAACTGGACAGCTCGTCAAATTATACACTTCTATGTAACTTTGCAAGCTACATTTATTTGTACTGAGATGTATATAAGGAATCAATGGAAGCGGGATCTGGAGCCTTTCACTTGAGTCATTGATTCTAATCCAACCAAGGTTGATAGTCCCTGAAATTTTTTTACCATCTGATACGTGTTTGCTGGCCTTTGTAAATTAGTCCCTGTTCAGTTTATTTTTAGCAACCTTGTTCACGTTAGCAAAGGGCCCAGGAAGGGAGGAGAAAAAATGTAACTACATTTGCTTTAGGTAACCATAAAGCCTAATGCAAAATGATTTTTGCTACTATACACCTCTACCCCTATATAATGTGACCCGATATAACACGAATTCGAATATAATGTGGTAAAGCTGCGCTCCGGGCGGGGGCAGGGCTGCATGCTCCGGCAGATCAAAGCAAGTTCAATATAACGCGGTTTCACCTATAACGCAGTAAGATTTTTTGGCTCCCTAGGACAGCGTTATATTGTGGTAGAGGTGTATTTCTAATTGATTACACTAGTCATTCTACTCACTTGCTTTTAATTGTCAAATGTAAAGAAGCTAGCAAAGCTTATTACAGCAGCTTTCATCATTCTGTTCAGAGACAGACAGAGGCTATTATCTCTAGTTCACATAATCTTCAAAATAACTTTGCTTTATAGGTTTATTCAACATATGTCCCAAGACTGCATCTGCATTATTGTATGTGTAGGTGAGTAACTGAAGGTTTTCTCTTGGGGTTCTCATTTCTTCTCCTACCTATGTTTCACTGTTTCTCCTTCTGCATCCTGAATCTGAAATAAAAAAGTCGGAGACACCAGCTGAGAATGGTGAAGCGAAAACATTTTAAAATGGCATATGGCTGACTCAGTGCACACCCTGCACATGTTTGTTTTGTTTGAACACTTTATACCAGTCATAAGAGCAGGAGCTATTTTCATAAATATCACTGTTGAAGCCAATGATAGACAATTTTGTCAAGTAGTTCTCATATATATATTAGAGACTACAAATTTAAAAGTGGAATTGAACAGTCACTTCAGAAAGTGAAACAACTAAAGTACTTTGCCCATGTATTATATGAGTCCATGAATTATATATCCTCCTGTTTTGAATTCTGACCTTAATATATTGTTTCTAGGTTTTTGTCTCATCTTCCAGCATTGGCATTTTTCTGTATTGAAAAAGTTTAGAACAAATGCTAGAACCTACCTGACTAAATACAAGTGAAAGCTCTGTGTCAATAGCTCCAGTTCACTTAAATGCTTGGAGCTACTTCATACTTGTTTGTAATCTCATCAGTTTGCACTGCCAAGAAATGTGTGCAACAGATGTTACAATGGTGGGCTGTGCAGTGGCACAGATGTGCTAAAAATTGTGTAAATCTAGTATGTGGGAATGATGTTAGAGTTTCTGGATTACCATTTCATCTCAGCAATAGAACTACTCTGGATTTAAATATAGTTTTTCCATTTGATGTAATTGAAAAAAGAAAAAAGTACGCTATGTGTTTTAGGTCTGTCCTAAATTACCCAGATATTGACAAAACAAAAAAACCCCTCTCAATTCATTTATATAAAAGTCCGAATTGCAAACCTATCTTCTTCTGTACCATATTCTGCATATTACACTTAGAGTAAGAGAACAAACTGCAAGTGTACCAACAAATATTTGTTGAAACTAGTATCCACAGCAAAGTTGTTCTTCTCTTAGCCACAGGTTAACTTCATAGACCTCTCCCCTCTTCTTTCTCTTTTTAGATAAAAGACCCGCAAGAAGCAACACAGCTAAGGAAAGCTTATTATAACAGTGGGATCAAAAATTAGGTGCCTAAAATTAGGTTCCTACATTTATATTTAGGTACCTAAATACATATTTGGCCCAATTTTCAGATGAGTTGATCATCTTCAAATCCCATTGAAGGCAATGGGAGCTGCAGGCTGTGCTTAATTTGTGCCAGGGCTTGCCAAGGCTGAGCCCTGGCACCTCTGGTCTTGGCAGTTCATAGCCCTGGCACCTCTGGTCTTGGCAGTTCATAGCCCTGGCACCTCTGGGCTTCCTGTGTCGTTATGAATGTAAAAAAATTGCTTGAGAGACAGCAACTAATTGCTTAAGCCTCGGCACCTCTTTCATTACAAATTAAGCACTGATTGGAGGTGCTCAGCACCTTTGAAATTCCCTCCATTAATATTGTGGGGGCCTAATATTTTGGAGCTAACCTCATGGCCAATAACAGGGGTAGGCAACCTATAGCATGGGTGCCGAAGGCGACATGCGAGCTGATTTTCAGTGTCACTCACACTGCCTGGGTCCTGGCCACTGGTCCGGAGGGCTCTGCATTTTATTTAATTTTAAATGAAGCTTCTTAAACATTTTAAAAACCTTATTTACTTTACATACAACAATCGTTTAGTTATATATTATAGACTTATAGAAAGAGACCTTCTAAGAACGTTAAAATGTATTACCGGCACGCAAAACCTTAAATTAGAGTGAATAAATGAAGACTCGGCACAGCACTTCTGAAAGGTTGCCGACCCCGGGTCTATAATGACAGAATGTTGACTTGATCTTCTTTGTTTGTATTGACCAACTCCCCGCCTCCCCCCACATCATCTTCAAGGAATGGAATGTGTCAGTATGTTTGAGTTTGTCCCCCTCTTAATGTAGTTTCTGACAGTATGCCAAAGTGAGGAATCCTGGCAAAAATTACTCTGGATGCAGCACATTATCCTTTGAAGCCTGATTTTGAGATACGGGCATGCTTAGATGTGTGCACCAGAGATTACATGCCTAATTTACAATACACTGATTGCACAAACAAATCAGGAATTTTGTTGTTCAAATACCCAATTCACGCATACAATCATTGTAAATACATGTGCCAAGTCCAAACACATTAGCATTTTTCCAGAAAATGCATAATAGGTGACTCAGCTTTTCCTTTACCCTCTTTAGGGATGAAGAGGTAGAACTTGTGCAAAATCCAGTTCTTTCACTCTATCCGGGGACGGGAGAAAAAAAGTTTCTCTCCCTCTGTCTGTCATAACCCTTAAGAGTTGTAGGCTCCACGATGATATTGCAGCTTTTCCTCTCTGTTAACAACTCCCATGGATTTCAGTAATTCAGAGTTTTGATGACCCACCAACAATCTTCTCTGGTACCTTTTGCTCTTATTAACTACCTATGTACGTAGGATATTATTGTTTATTTTAATGCATACTGTTCCCTTACTGGAGACCACTGCAACGATCATTGCTAATTCAATCAGTTTTTAAAGTGTGGGAGTAAAAAGAAAGCCTCTCCTTGTATATTTGTCCAGCAAAGTTTGTTTTTCTCATTTCCTCCCTTGTAGGCAGATGCGGAGTTTAACAAACGCTATGAACAAGTGTGACGAAGTGGGACTGTTCTTAATGTTTCCTCTGAATACTGTGTAGGTGCCTCAGTTTCCCCAACAAGGTACATCCATCTTCCTTGGATAATCTTTGAGGGATATGAGGAAGGTCTTTCTGAAATCAATCATCTCTTCTTCTGAGTGAGAGCTCAATCGAACAGGACTGAGAGTGGGTAATCTAAGCTTTTGTTGGAATGTAGAACAGGAGGCTTCTACAATTTTTTTTTGATGGGATGAAGACTGGCAAAGTGTACATCTAGGGTATATACACGCTGCTGGTATACTCAGCTGAGCCACACAGTGATACTCTTTGAAAGACATTCACTGCAAGCCTCAGGCATTTTCCTGCAAGCCTTCATTTCAACCTCCATTTCCAACATCTGGAGTTTTAGAGAGCAGAATATGCCATGCTTGGAATTGAGGCTTGCATTTGCAAGACACTCTTTCTTCATGTTGCTCTAGAAGCAGGTGCTTTCTCTTCTGGTTGATGGGAGAGCGAGGTCAGCCTGTGGCACAGAACTTATCCCACAATGGAAGGCTGGCAAGTACTGCTGCCAGCAATACACTCCTTCCCTTTTCTCTTCCATACACTCTCACCAGAACAAGATAAACTTGTTTATTTGATGCTTCATGTGGAGCAAAACTAGTAAATCCACTCCAAGCTGTGTACCGTTCTCATGTGAGTCATGTCTTTTAGGAGACTGCACAATGTTCTTTCACACATCAAGTATCAACGATGCTCAGCAGAGATGACATTTCACATCTAGCACTCCAACGCTATTCAGAACGCTACATAATTATGACTACAAAGTAAACGTAATCCTTGTAAATGTAAATAATAGTATGACTTGTAGCCATCTCGAGTTTAATCTTCAGCATAAGAATCTTGGGCAACTCCCTTATTTTGGTGGTGATTGACTCCACAGAGGTGGAGCCAGCTACAAAGAGGCATGTCTCCCTAGGTGTGTTTTTCATATGCAACTCTTTTTTTAATTGCTGAGAAGGAACAGAGTGCCTGTGACTAATGCAAATCCAATAAATGAAAGTGACTAACAGAACTGGGAAGACTGGTTAGTAATGGTAACCCTTTTAAAATAGGCAGATGAGCCAATCATATCATCTCATTAAATAGCTTCTACCAAAACAAACATCACTATTCTAATGCTGCATGAAATAATTACAGGCCAGAATAATATGCACTACAGAACAAGTAACCTGTTGATGCATAATAATCATGTACTATGTAACTTTCCACAACATAGAGTATAATCTTTGTAGAGAGAATGGGTGTCCCGCTATCCCTAGGAATCCCTCTTAATGGTTAGGTGTAGACACTATTGTAACGCTGCTGTCCATGAAGCTACAGAGACTGCAATGGTCCTACACAGCAGGGTTGGATGAAAACTGATCATCATTTTTGACAAAAAAATATAAATAAAAAATTGGATTGGAATTTTTTTATTTAAATCATTCATTTAAATTACTCATTTAAATCAGTCTATCTTCCTAGACTGCCCCATGGCGTTGGGAAGTGGCACTGTCTGCACTAGGATAGGGATGTAGATCCCTGCTGAAAGACAACCTCGGGATGGCAGCCCATTCTGCGCACCTTGCTCTTTCCAGTTTAACTAGGAAAAAGAACCAGCCATATCGTTTGTACACATTTCTGCTTGTTTCACAGCTGAAGGAGAACTGACAGGTATTGTTAATGAACAATTAGATCCAGCTTGAAAGTGACACACAGAAAAGATTTAAACATCACTAATCACCTGATGGCATCCCTGTGAAGCAGTGGTTACTATTATCTCTCAATCAATCTATGGTATTTATTAGCTGCCTATCACTAAAATAACACAACGATTGGTGCACTAGAATAAGTAGGCAGAAGTAGGCAGAATGGATCACTAAGTTCAGTGTCCCCGTGAAGATTTCCTGAACAAGCAAGTTACAAATTAAGTGGAGAGTACCGAATACCAGTTTCGCCTACAGACTTATCCATCCACTCAAAATGTAATAATGTAAATTAAGGGCTTGTCTACACAGGAAAGTTTGACTAGTTATCCAGTATAATTATACTAGATTAGTTAAACCGAAGTAGTTACACTGGTATAACTCCCCACATGAACAATTTTAATCCAGAATAAGAGTGGCTTTTTTCTGTTTTGCTTAAATTCCTTCCAGAAAGACATAAACTAAACTGAAAAAGCCACTCTTACTCTGGAATAAGAATGTCCACACAGGTCATTATACCAGTGTAACTATATCAGTTTAAATTCACATACTGGTTTAATATGGCTTGTCTGCCCTGGAAAGTTACTCTACAGGGGTTCATTTTCTATTAGGGACCAATGATGCCATCCTTAGGGCTAGTCTACACTAGAAGCACTACACTGGCACAGGGCTGCAGCTGCGCCGCTGTAGCACGTCTGGTGAAGACACTCGATGCCGACGGGAGAGAGCTCTCCTATCGGCATAATTACTCCACCTCTGTGAGAGGCAGAAGCTATGTCAGCAGGAGAGCATCTCCTGCTGACATAGTGCTGGTGTGGACAGTGGTTAGGCTGCTGTAGCTTGCCTTGCTCAGGGGTGGCTTTTTCACACCCCTGAGTGACCAAAGTTATATCGACATGGGGCAGGTTTACACTACCGCTTGAGTCATGGCAAATAGTACTTTATTACAAAAGTTGTCCCAATAAAATCAATGGGACTCTGAATGTAGTAAGGTGGTATTCAATGTGAATACAGGAGGCAAAATAGAACTTTTAATAAAGAACCAACCAGGGTATGCTAATGGGACACTGTTATAGTAATTATTTTAGGGATGTTTGATGACCTGTATTATACCGGAGGTCAGAGGAGCTGATCACTATAGTCCCTTCTGGCTTTGGAATCCGTGACTGAAAAGCATAGAAAAGAAGGCTGACTTAAGGTGGCATTGCAGCTTTGTTCTGTGAATTTCCTATTTCCTATGTAAGTTTGAATCTTTAATTGTTGTCTATTACATTATATCCACCATTCTAACACCGAACTTTTACACATCTCTAATTCAGTCTCATGAAAATAAGTGCTAAACCATAGCAACGGGTTATTTTGACACGAAGTTTTAGATATCAAGATGTGGAAGTCTCTCTCTTCTCCCCCACTGATAAGGTGCTGGTTTTTTGTTGTGAGCAAAGCACTGGGATCATTTTATTTTTTAAACTGAGTTTTATTTCAAATACAAACCAACTGGGGAAAAAAACAGTCGCAGTCTCAAATGTCTCAGCAATGAGACATTCTTTTGGACAGGACACTAGAAGAGGAGTTGTTTGTTTTACTAGGATACCAGGACATTTTCTTTACTGCCAAAACAATCTGATGTTTTGTATATGGCCTGGAAGGTATCATTTTATAGCTATTTATTGAGAAACTCTAGAAACAAATTTAATTTTTCTAATTGTATTTTTATTCTGCTAATGTACTTGTATATTGGTGAGAAGGCAAGTTTTGTTAACAAAGACCCTGGCATTTGAGCAGCCCTTGCTCAAGTAAGATCACCCATTGACATTATTGGAATAGTTCATATAAATTACTACTTTAAGTTTCATATCACTCCCTTATCAAGGAAACAACAATTCTGACTTTGACAAAGACTTGCAGCATAACAAAATTAGTAAGTTTGAAATGGAAGTCTGTTGCTTTATAATAAGGCCCTTTGGGTAGATAGGACAGGAGGAAAAAAAAAATCACACTATACAACAGGGATCGGAGACCTTTGGCACACGGCATGCCAGGGTATGCCCCCTCGCGGTCCGAGCTGGTTTGTTTACCTGCTGCGTCTGCAGGTTCAGCCGATCGCGGCTCTCGCTGGCCGTGGAAGCCATGGCCAGCACATCCCTCGGCCCACGCTGCTTCCCGCAGTCCCCATCGGCCTGGAGCGGCAAACCACAGCCAGTGGAAGCTGCGATCAGCCGAACCTGCGGACGCGGCAGGTAAACAAACCAGCCCCGCCCCCCAAGGGGGCTTATCCTGGCGGGCCACAGGCCGAAGGTTGCCGATCCCTGCTATACAAACTTTAGAATTTGTCACTTAGCTGAGTTACACCTCTACCTTGATATAACGCTGTCCTCGAGAGCCAAAAAATCTTACCGCATTATAGGTGAAACCGCGCTATATCAAACTTGCTTTGATCCACCAGAGTGCGCAGCTCGCCCCCACCGGAGCGCTGCTTTACCACGTTATATCCGAATTCATGTTATATTGGGTTGTGTTATATTGAGGTAGAGGTGTATTTGACAAATTGCTTCAAGGAATCATCTCAACTATGAGATATTTTTAATACCACGTCACTAAACTTTATCATGCTGTTTATATTTTTCTTCTACCAAAATAAAAAAGTAATTGTCACTACAATTTAAAAAGGAATAGAACAGAGATTATGTTTCCATTTATTTATTATGGAGCAACTTCTTAAATGCAGCTTTATTATCCCCATGTAAGCAATCCTCTAGAATGGTACAAAGGACTCTTCCCAGCTGGTCAAAAATTAAACCTAAATCCATTCCTGCATTCTTGTCTCCCCTTTGACTTTCCTGAAAGCCCTCATCAAGCAATGATCTCTTTTTAAAACATTGCTGCCACCCTAACCCACTTCCCTGAGTGATGCTTTTGGAGCCTAAACTTGGAAAAAAGGATTCATGTAGGACAGCCAGGGCACTCAATGAATTTAAGGGACTGCTGATAGACGATGAGCACAGTCAACAATCATTCTTAAGGCTGGCATAGGAACTGATCAAGTTCTCAAGTTTAGTGTTTATAACACACCCGTCACTGTAGAATCTGAGTTTTTCTATAGTAAAAAGGTTGTGTTGCCTGTCCAGAAATCTCTGATTCTTTGGCTAGAAGCTGGAAATAGACGTTTTCAGGGGGACCTGATATTTGCTGTGTGAAGGGAAAAATAATTCAGTATAACATTCAATGTTGTTATGGATGGGACCCATATGTCTTTAGTGATATGCAACCATTTCTCATGGAAGAGTGCTATAGCTCCTAGTAGGAGGGTGAGATGCTATCTTTAGATTTCAGTTCCTTTGCTCTACTACAGAAAGGTTTGAGTTTCTGTCCTGGGGAAAGAGCATAAACTTGGATTTCAATTACTTGAACTTGTTGGGAAAAGATATAAAAAAGAAAAATTGCTTCTTTTAAGGCCAAAGAGGGAGTTTTAAAAGTTCAGGATGCTCAATACTGTGTTTCCTCAAACAAAGGGAAAAAACATGCACTCTAAATCTAAGACTTATTTTAAATTAGACACAACAAAAAGAAAATAAAGCCTCTTTCAAAAAACTCAATGTGTATTTTTCTTCTTTACATATTGCTCCTACTCTGAGAATAAGATGGCTGTACTCTCTAAATGCAAGCTGAGTTCTTAGAAATGTAAAAGATAGATACGCAGTAAAGATCAAATTAATAGGTACCTATATCATACGTCAAATAACTTTCAGAAATAAATGGTATTTTACACCCACACCCCACTGTTCTTTAAAATCTTTATCAAATATTTCACTGAAGAATTCCGATATTCAGACGCAAAGGGTTACAGCCTTCCTTATGGAGAATAACTCTGCTTTCCAAAGGGATTACCTTCAGAGAACTGAGCTCCATTCCTGAGCATGGCTGCCAGCACTCCATTCTCTGAATGACACAGACAGAAATTTGCACACCTCTAGGGAAAGTTAGGTACATGGCAAGGGGATCTGACTTGATTTGACAGTTTATGTAATAATGGCCCTAGATCCACCAAGTAGAAAGCACAGACACTTGACAAGCTACTGGTTCATAATTTCTTACTCCCACTCTGTTCCATTATCACCCATGTCAAAGGAATCCATAGGAGAGACAGATTCTAAAGGAAATCAGAAGCATCGGCTGGCAAGACTCGAATTCTAGCTCTCTAAACTTCCTCCTACCATGAAGGAAAGGAGTGCCTTTCATACAGGAACTCATTTTTATTCAATTCATTTTGCAGCATAGGACATGATCCTGAAAGACAGGAGGGGTTTTAACAGGCCAGAAGTGTAGGTCTATTTTCGGAGCTGTCAGCCATGAGTTTCAGTTCTCAATAGGGGGCCTAGAAAGCTTATTAAGGTTTTTGACCAAAGCTTTACAGCAGGAGTCTGCAAGCATTTTAAATAGATTCGGTACCACCAGATGGACTAGGGCTATAGAACCAGTTTTTCCTTTGTCCAGAAACTAACCTCCCTCTCCTCTGCATGGCACTTCAAGTATAGGGTCCTGGCACTGGTACCTAGTTGTAAGAGGTAGAACCAGTTTATTGTTTAGTGTACAGAAATGTCTATAGTGCTTATCATCATAGTATAGTTGCCTTCCTAAGAATCAAGCAAATCAGATTGGTAAGGGGATGGTACGGTTTTTTTTTTTGAGTGGGTCTCACTAAATCATACTCGCTGAATAGTTCCATTTCTTTCTACGTTATGGTAAACAATCCCCTTCTCCCCAAGTCATATTGCTTTGACTAAATGGGAACTCTTGTTTTAAAATTTGAGCCTGTTTTTAGCCACTCTACAACTTTGATATTTATATCATTCTTCCTTCAGTAGGAAATGTCTCATTACCACCACTAACACAAGGGTAATACACACCCTCAAAACACAGACACTGTGTTAGAATCATAGAATCATAGAAGTTAAGATCAGAAGGGACCATTATGATCATCTATGTTCACTGAAGCGATACATAATAACTGGAATTTCATGCCCCTTTAAGATAGACTATTTCTTAATAATTTGATTGCTAAGTTTTGCAATAGGTTGCATTTTGTACTTCAGCTTAATTTTACATCCAGTTTGCTGCAAGGGAAACATCTCTAGGAAAGCATGGAAAAGAACAGTTTTTCTACAATAGAAATTAGCTAGTGTCAGAAGAAAGCTCGCTACTTTAAATGTCAGCCTGGACCGGCTTCCCCAGCGGTGATTTAAAGGGTCCAGGGCTCCAGCCGCTTTGGGGAGCCCTGGGCCCTTTAAAGCGCCACCGGAGCTCTGGCAGCGGGGCTCCGGCGGCACTTTAAAGGGCCCAGGGCTCCCTGCAGCGGCCGGCGCTCTGGGCCCTTTAAATCCTCACCAGAGCCCCGCCCCCCGGGGTTGTATCGTATCTCTGGAATACCTGAAGAACAAAACACTGTATAGGAAGTTCTTCTTTAGATGTAAATACATTTTTTTAACCCTCTTTCCTTACGGAGGCCAAAAGCTTACAGAGCGGCTTACATTGTCTAGCTTAAATCTTGCAGTTAGGAGGTTTTAGCTCTAGATTAATTAGGAGACAAAGCTACTCGAAGACTTGGAAAGACTACAGACGCCCCCCGGGTTACGCAAACCCGACTTACGCAAATCCGCACTTACGGAAAAAGTTCCGTAAGCTAGAAATAGGAGGGGTGGTTTTGGGGTTTTTTTCCATATGGTCGGGTATACGTTTCCAACTTACGCAAAATTCGAGTTACGCAAGGCATTCCGGAATGGAACGCATGCGTAAGTCGGGGAGCATCTGTATAGGAAATCATGATCTTGCACTAAAACTTTAGTTGACACAGCACATATGGCTCAGTACTAAACTTACACAAGTGAGTAAGAACCTGACAGGAGAATTAGAGTCCTTCATCATGTCATCATTCACTGCACTTCAGGGAACTATGCAATTATGATTTTGCAAAATTTGGTGCCCTGTTTATAATTTAGCAATTGCTACATTAGATATGTTGCTCCTTCAAAATTTTTTTCCCCCATAGAGCTGAGCTCTAATTCATCCTAAATATAGATGCTGCCAACAATAAACACAGACACAGGATCCTTTTTGTCTTTTAACTGTACTTGCTGGCTATGCAATTGCAAATCCTCTTCCTTTTTGATGTGATAGGATTTTTTTTTAAATAAGATCCTGGATCTACCACTTATCGCTGACACTAATTCAAATTATCATCAGATTTCTGGTTATCAAGCCAAGAAATTGAAAGACGACCAAAAATGACTTTGCTTTCAATGTAAAGATGTAGACAATTCAACTGCAGATGCAAAACACAGCAATTTATTATGCATCACTGTCAGAGAGAAGATACCTTCTGATGATGAATGCAATGTGCCTAGAACAATGGGGTCCCTTCCTGATCCATGACTAGGGCTTCTAGGCATTATGGTAATATAAATAATAAACAATAATAAGGATTAACTTTGAATAATATTAATTATCTATTAACAACTCAAGTTAACAAATTTCAGTGTCCCTTGTTGACAAAATTGTAACTAACTTACTCCAGATGACCATGACAAGGTTATCCCTGTTAGAAACAATGTGGACAGAAAGACACTCTAAATAATTTGCTTTAATTGTGTCCTAAAATTATTCATTTTTAAAAGCACAAGGGGCTATATCAAGTCTATCACAAAGACATTTATACCCTTGAGTCTGACTACTTGTATATTCCAAGATATTTTGGTAAGTGGAGAGACTATGGAGCTGAATAAACTACAGTACATGTCATATTGCTAGCTGTAAGATCACATTGCCAGAAAGTAGGAAAAACAAAACACCCGCCCCTCCTACCATGACACAATGCCAAGCCTGCTGTCGCCAGAAAGCCGAGATCATGGTACTTTTCACAATGTTCAGATGGATAAATCCTTTCATATTCATACAATTACAGGACAAAGTGTCATCGTACACCCTTGGTTGCACAGGATGAACATAAATTACTGGGAACTTCTCTACAGTGACCCAAAAATCCTCAGATAGAAGGGAACCAAAGTATCTTTCTCCTCTCCCTGTAATCCTGTCTGCATGAACAATGGGAGGAGAGGCTTCTGAAGGGCATGCATTTAGGCAGACAGGGAGAAGAGGGATAGCAACGCTGTGGAAATTCACACTAGAGTGAATGTATATGAGTGGGCAGTTGCTGTAAGCCTCCAGACCCATGCCTCTGAGGATATAGTGGTGAAGCACAGTCCAAGATAGACAGCAAAGATAAGGACCCCAGGAAATATCTCAACTTCCATAGAAACTCCCCCAACCACATATTATAGCTCATCAGGAACATACTTCGCACCTGTGAAATCCTGTCATTACAGCTAGCATCATGTTCCCCTACATAGAGCCAGACACTCCCCTTAGCTATATCAGATCATAGAAGCAAACCCCGTGACCCTCCTTAAAAATAATCAAATTTCATCACATTAAAATCTCTCTCTCCCCGACCACAGAAACAGAAATAACCTTTCATTGTACTGGGAATGATGATAGGGAAACGTCAAAAATCCATTTTGGTATTTAATCAGCATAGCAGTAAGCAAACAAGCAAATGTAGGACCCAATAACTTCCTTTGGGACAAGATGAAATAAGTTTATTTGCTGAAGGAATTTACTTTGGGTATCCACAGCAAATACACATATCTGCACCAAAGAAAGTCTTCGTCCTCTCCAGCATACAAGGAGCTACAATTTCAAAATTATACCCACTTTCATCTTTTTTGTATATGAAAGGAATTTATGTGACAATCCTAATTCCTTCCAATCCTGAAAATATAATTTCAGATTTAGGGTCTTTCAAATTTATTACTCACAATCCTTTTAGACAAACAGAAAAACAGTAAGTCTACTGGAGGCACTGTGAAAAAGTGTTTTAGTATTTTTAGGAGAATTAGTTTGCAATCCTCCCCTTTGCCCCCATCCCCCAAATTAAAGCTTTAAGCGCATTGCAAATCAGTAATTTAGGGGGGGTGGATAAGGGAGAAGGAATCAGTAGCCAACGTGCCAAAGAATTATTACGGAGATATACACACACTGAAAATTTTACCCATAATCTCAAATCATTTAAAGGTGTCACGTGTGTTTTATTTATTTATTTTTATTAAATTGTCTCTTAACAAGCATTCACTTTCCTCCCATTCACATGCATAAAAATGCCCAAATTTGGACTGAGTGAATGCTTGGAGAAAGTGATGCCCAAGTCCCTTCTCAATCCTCAAATATTTCAAAACTTAGTAAAACGCACAACTAAAGGATACATATTAATTTGTTGGGGTAGCCGATAGCGTAGGGTACATAGAAACGTATTCTCTACATTTCATTTTGGGTGGATTCTAGAATACTGCTGCACTCACTTTTTTCCTCGTATGCCTGAGTACCATTAAGATTCAGTTGTGTGTCCCAGCAATAAATATGAAGAACTGAAGCCACTAGTTTCCCCTCTTCCTTTTGGTACCCACAGAATATTCAGTTTGCTATGCGGCTACCAGCCATTCCAAATAAAACATTGTATCTGTCATCTAAGTCAACAGAAAGGGATGCAAAAGAATAAGAGATATTGCTACAAAAATGTACAGTACTAAAATACTGTAAGTACATAAGCTTTGGAACTGAGGACATAAAATTTTCTTCAATCTGACCAAGGCAGACACTGAAAAAGAATTTATTCAGGTCTTCTGTTTGCTTGAACAACAAATTGACATTGACGATGGCATCTGTATGGCACCCGTTGATAAACTCCCAGAGGTCAGATAGAAGCAAGAAGACTCTCCGGGAAACTGATTGATAAGAAAACTTCGTATTTTCACATTTTAAATATATAGCTATAATAATGCTCAGTCGCTCCTTTTTTAACCTCATGTTGAACTGTTTTTATCCACATATATGCACACAAAACTACTGGTGGACATATTTTAAGCAATTGGAAAATAAAACCCAAGCCATCCTTTACCATCTACACACCATAATATTGAAAGTCTGCCACTCATGATATTAACATTTTTTTCTGTAATTTCTGCCATCCCTGAAGTTTCAGAAAATAGATTCCCTAAGAAACTGTACTGAGCTACTTAGTCTAGACAGAGATTAATTGTTGCCCCATCTACCATACAGAATACATGTATTTTATACTAGTGGGTCTCAACCAGGGGTACACAGAGGTCTTCCAGGGGGTACATCAGCTCATCTAGATATTTGCACTAGCAAATAGGGTTGCCAACTTTCTACTCGCACAAAACCGAACACCCCTGCCCCGCCCCTTCCCGAGGCCCAGCCCCCACACACTCCATCTCCCATCCCTCCGTCGCTCACTCTCCCCCACCCTCACTCACAATCACTGGACTGGGTTGGGGTGCAGGAGGGGGTGAGGGTTCTGGCTGGGGGTGCGGACTCTGGGGTAGGGCCAGGGATTAGAGGTTTGGGGTGCAGGAGGAGGCTAAAGGCTGAGGCCGAGGGGTTTGGAGTGCAGGAGGAGGATCAAGGTTGGGGCAGAGGGTTGGGGTGCAGGCTCTGGGGTGGGAATAGAGATAAGGGGGAGGGGGTGCAGGGTGCGAGCTTCAGGAGGGAGTTTGGGTGTGGGAGGGAGCAAAGGCTGAAGCAGGGGACTGGGGTGCAGGAAGAGGTGAGGGCTCTAGCTACGGGGGGCGGGCTCTGGAGTGGGACCAGGGATGAAGGGCTTGGGGTGCAGGAGGGAGCTCAGGGCTGGGGCAGGGGATTGGGGTGCAGACTCTGGGAGGCAGTTAGGGCACGTGAGGGGGTTCCAATCTGGGGCAGGGAGTTGGGGTGCAGGCTCCAGTCAGGCAGCACTTTTCTTAAGCAGCTCCCGGTTGGCGGTGCAGCAGGGCTAAGGCAGGGTCCCTGTCTGCCCCTAGCTCCACGTGGCTCCTAGCTCCTGGAAGCGGCTGGCACATCCAGCTCCTCCTAGGTGGATGAGCCAGGTGGCTCTGCACGCCGCCAGTGCCCACAGCCCCCGCAGCTCCCATTAGCCATGGTTCCCAGCCAATGGGAGCTGCAGAGCTGGCACTGGTGGGTGAGGGCAGTGCAAGGAACTTCCCTGTTTGCACCACAACCTAAGGGCTGCAAGGATACGCCGGCTGCTTCCAGGAGCTGCGCGAAGCCATGGCAGTCAGGGAGCCTGCCTTAGCTGCGCTGAACCACCAACAGTAATTTTAATGGCCCGGTCAGCAAAGCTGACTGGAGCCTCCAGGGTCCCTTTTGGACCAGGCGTTCCAGTCAAAAACTGGATGCCTAGCAACCCCACTAGCAAAGTCAGTACAAACTACAATTTCATACGGACAATGATTTGTTTATACTGCTCTATATACTATACACTGCAGTGTAAGCACAATATTTATATTCCAATTGATTTATTTAATATGGTAAAAATGACAAAGTAAGTAGTTTTTAATAACAGGGTGCTGTGACACTTCTGTGGTTTTATGTCTGATTTTGTGGGCAAGTTATTTTTAAGTGAGGAGAAACGTGGGAGTCCACAAGACAAATAAGACTCCTGAAAGGGGCACAGCAGTCTGGAAAGGTTGAGAGCCACTGTTTTATACTATATATTGCAGATAAAGAGGTAGTAAGTTGTCATTATGGGGGCTGAATGGATGATTATGTGACTTTGTTAGGTCAATATATCTGTCTCAATTATTCACTATAAAGCAGTTTTCGTATAAAGAGTTAAAAAGAAAACATGAGACGCCAATACCACTCTCCACTCCAGTGACGTCATGTGTGCATATCAGTGGCAACCAAAACCTCAGCTTTTCCATCCCTGCTATCGTTCTGTATTGATTGAATTAATTATTAGATTAAGTGTACTAACGGGAAAAAAGCAGTACTACTTCCTCCTGTTTTATAACAGGGACAGTGATTGCACAGTCAGCTATGATCACAGATGTTGCACAGAATGAAGTCTCATCTGCCCTTTCATCCTCCCACAATTTGGCCGAGTTCAGCAGAAATAGGATAGCTATTTTTTTTAAATAGACACAAGTAGACCAGCTGTATCAATATACCTCGAAGCGTGGTAAAATGTTTTTGTGTATGCACTTCCCAGTATGCATTTCTTTGAGGAAGAGAGGATTCCCAGAATGCATTAGTCAGAGGAACCAAGCATTCACTACATAGGGGAAAGAGAAAGAAGGGTCTACAAATTCATATATCTAAGGGGAGCTCAGAATGTATTTGTTCTAGAATGGGGGAAAGAGTCCAGAAGTTATTAGCTGGGGAACAGGGAAGAGAAAAGGAGAAAGAGATTTTATTAAATGATGTTTGTAAGAGAGGAAAAAGGGAGGGGCTGTGTGTCAGAAATGATTTTATTTGCGGGGGGCAGAACTGATTTAATTGTGATATTGTGGAGACTAAATTACTGTGCAGCTAGGCTAGCATTAATGTGTGTGTCCAAAAGTGTTCTCTACAAATAACATAACTTGTTGCTAAAAGATAAGTTTTCACATGGGTCATTGTGGACTAACTGAGGGGGGAAATATTTTTATTTGAGTTATTTAAATTATTGCACTTCGCACACACTAATCCAGTGGTTCTCAACCAAGGGTATGCATACTGCAGGGGGTATACAGAGGTCTTCCAGGGGATACATCAACTCATCTAGATATTTGCCTAGTTTTACAACAGGCTACCTAAAAAGCACTAGCAAAGTCATTACAAACTAAAATACAATAACTTGTTTATACTGCTCTATATGCTAGACAGTGAAATGTAAGTATAATATTTATATGCCAATTGTTAATGTTAGTTGGGGGTAACGTTGCTTGCAAGACCAATCAGACTCTTGAAAGGGTACAGTAGTCTAGAAAGGTTGAGAGTCACTGCACGAAACTAGAAGTCAAGCAATGCCAAACCATCTGGAAAAATTAGTTTAATGGAAGTGTTTTCCATGTACACACCAAAACTGAAGATGAAGAGATTAGCATTTAGTTGTCAGCAGAAACATGAGATAGATAGTTATAGCTGTCAGCAACCTGGCTTTTACCTTCTCCTGGTTTACTAGGGCAAGGAGAATACAGCTGAAAACAGCAAAAGGTACTCAAGAATGGCAGGCTCCCAAAACAATCAGAATTCAGTAGTTATGACTACAATCTCTGAACTGCATTCAACAACAATCATTGTTTACAAAAGGGGAAAAATACGGCCATTCTGCCTGCCAGTTAAAAAAGCAACTTGAGGAAGGAGTACAAAATCCAGAAGCCTCTTATGAGATTGGTCATTGCTTCCCTTGTAACATTCTACCTGCAGCAAAAATGGCACCAGTCACTAGTTAAGACTTTTATTATAAAACTAAGGAAAGGAAAAAATAAAAAAGGAAATCAGTTCTATGCAAATACTTTGAGGTACTACACTATAGGGTGTTCTTGAAACAGTATCATAAAAAGCATCACATCCATTAGGAACATAATAGCTCTTGGAATATCAGTTGCAATCTTCTACTGGCTTTGGTAGCATATTATTGAAAATACATCATTTGCCTTGAAATGAATACTGTCTGCACTAACAATTTTATTTTATTAGTCTAGACAGGCAGTAGTTTCTCTTCGCTTCCCTCTTCATTGGTTTTGGAAAAGTAGAAGGAAGCAGATTTTGTAACATCAGCAAACTTCCCAACTTGCAGTCCAATGAGGGTGAAAAGTTAAATTCTGTGATCTATAATATTCTCATAGCAAAGGGGAGTGTAGGGCAGTTAGAGGGAATTAATGTGTGTGAAAGAGCTCAATGAATGTCAAGCACAGCAAAGGTCATCCTGTAATACTAACATAGTTTGTAATGATGCTAATCCATACAACGTGTTCACTATTTGTAAACTCAGTTTGTCTTTTTCTATAATGCAACTTAATAATTAGTATTAAGCTATATTGAGATGATGTTAGCATCACACAATCAAAACTAAAATTAAAATTTCAGTTTCAACTTTAAAAAGCACCCTTTTTCACCACTCTGCTTATTTCAGCACATATGGTACAAGGGAAAACACACTGTTGTGCATATGTACTGCAGGAATCTGACACTGGGGTGAGTGACAGTATGATTTCCAGCTTCAAAGAACATGCTTTCAAAACAAAAGTAACTTGTAATTCAGATTAATAAAATAAAGCAGTTAAATTGCTCCCCAGACTATTTTTTAAAGTCACCGATTTTCTTCAATCTGACCAAAGCAGACACTGAAAAATAATTTATTCAAGTCTGCAAATTGCTTTGAAAAACAAACTGATATTGTTAAATAGTGTATCGTATTTTTTTTTCCATTTTCAGGTCCTTCCCAAAAGGACTGGCTGCAGGTAATTGAGGTGTGGCAAAAAAAAGACACCCGCTTGTTTAAGTAAGTTTAGAACTTTAAATATCATAATGCAATTTTACAAAGCAAAATTGGTATGGTGAACAGCAGTAGAGTCCGAATAGATGCTAATCTTATTCCTCAACAGAATAAGTTGATCCATGTCTCTCCCAATCCTTCTGAATTGCGTACTGCTGACCTTTTATATTACATTTTAGAGATTTATACTTCCATACACCACCAAAGTATGAGTGCTTTATTTTCATAGATTATAAGGCCCAAAGGGACCATTGTGGTCATCCAGTTTGACCTCTTGTATAAAGCAGGCCATAGGATTTCCCTGAAATAATTCCTGTTTGAACTAGAGCACATCTTTAAGAAAAACATCCAATCTAAGTTTAAAAATTGTTAGTGATGGAGACTCCATCACAACCCTTGGTAAAATGTTCCAATGGTTAAATACCCTCACTCTTAAAAGTGTGCCTTATTTCCAGGCAGAATTTGTCTAGCGTCAACTTCCAGCCAGGGGATTTTGTTATATCTTTGTCTACTAGAGTGAAGAGCCCATTATCACAATTTTTGTTCCTCATGTAAGTACTTGTAGACTGTGTTCAAATCATACCTCAACTTTCTCTTTGTTAAACTAAATATCGTATACATTCGATCATAAGCCGGTTCATTTATAAGCCAATCCCCGCAAGATGGATAAGTAAAAATAGAAATTGTTTATGACCCATTCATAAGCCAACCTTATAATTCAGGGGTTGGCAAACTTTGGCTCTCGGGCCATCAGGATAAGCCACTGGCGGGCCGAGATGGTTTGTTTACTTCAAGCGTCCACAGCACAGAGGTAAACCTAGGTAAACAAAGTGTCCTGGTGCACCAGTGGATTACTCTGACAGGCCGGGACAGCAACTGGTGGGGAAATTTTTTTTTCGGGGGGGGGGGGGAGAAGCTGGGAGTAAGGGGACTAACCCCTGTGATCGCCCCCCACATGACCCCACCCCTAGCCAGGGACACCCACACTCTCCCCATCCCATCCCTTCCCACCTTATCTGAGGAGGGCCAGGCGGGCCAGACTCGGTGGCACAGCCACAGCCTGATCCAGCGGGCTGGGCCAGGCGGTGCGGCGGCAGCCTGCCAGCCCCAGAGCTGCAGCTGCTTCGGCGGCTCGGGGGAGAGCAGCGTGGTCAGAAGCGGAGAGACTCCGGCCCCGCCTTTTCCCTTCTGGCTC
This sequence comes from Mauremys reevesii, assembly GCF_016161935.1. NCBI lineage: Eukaryota > Metazoa > Chordata > Testudines > Geoemydidae > Mauremys > Mauremys reevesii. The sequence continues at coordinate 20,568,814 of NC_052627.1, read as the reverse complement.
TGCTGCCTCTCCTTGCCCCCTCCCTTGGTGGGGAGGGGCTGTGTCCCACCTCTCCCTCTCTATACCCCCTTCTCTGATGCTTCCCTTTTTTACTAAAAAAATTCGGCTTATGAATGAGTATATACGGTAGGTTGAACTCCTTAGTCTATCACTTTAAGGCATGTTTTCCAATTTTTAAACCATCCTTGCGGCTCTTCTCTCAAACCTCTCCAATTTACCAACATTCTTCTTGAATTGTGACACCAGAACTAAACACAACATTCCAGTAGCAGCTGCATCAGTGCCAAATACAGAGGTAATATAATCTCTCTACTCCCTGAGATTCCCCCGTTTATACATCCAAGAATCTCATTAGCCCTTTTGGCCTGTGTCACACTGGGAGCTCATGTTCAGCTGATTATCTACCATGATCCCCAAGTCTTTTTCAGAGTCACTCTTTCCCAGGATAGAGTCCCTCATCTATAAACATATCCTACATTCTTTGTTCCAAGATGAGTAACTTAACATTTAGCTGTATTAAAACACATGCTATTTGTTTGCACCCTGCTTACCAAGTGACCTGTCCTCTTCATTATTTACCACTCATCCAATTGTGTCAACTACAAAATGTATCAGTGACGACTTTACGTTTTCTTCCAGGTCATTGATAAAAATGTTAAATAGCACAGGACCAAGAGCCTCTCGATGATGATTCCCCATTTACAGTTGCATTTGCAGATGGGTCAGTTAGCCAGTTTTTAATCCATTTAATATTTGTCATGTTAATTTTGTTTCATTTTAGCTTTTTTAATCAAAATGAAGCAACAGACTCAATCATTCAGTATATGGCCCTTTCCATAACTAGGAAAAACCTTTAATACTTTTTTTTTTAATAACACACCATGTTTTAATAGTTCTTGTGTAAAGGGCAGTGACAGGTTTCCTAGCTGGTGTAAAGAGGCCCATAGAGCCTCTCTCTGCACCACACCCAGGCCTCCTCACTCATTTTTTGCCTCCAAAGTTTGGAGGCATGGGACATATAAATCTACTCTCACCATTGCTTACCTTTCCTGCATTTTCTCCTTTCTCTCAGGGTGGGGGAGAGAAGGGTGGTTGGAAGGAGTCCATGACAGGAAGGATGATAAAAGAACAAAAGAAATGCAGCCTGAAAGGGCAAATCCAGTCTACTTTAGTGGCTCAGTTGCATAGCTTCAGCTCTGTGGAAGTGTCTCTCATCTACAAAGATTATTTTGTGTCCCTCACTCCTCACATACAACCATTGTGACTTGTCTGCGTCATGACAGCAATGAAGCCGAGCACTGCCCCATCCTTTAATCAATCCCTGTTTGAAGTGAGGAAATTGAATAAACCATGTTTTAAATCAGCTCCTTAATATTTTATTGTAAATACCTTTGTTTTGGAACTGGAAGCTAACAAAAATGCGTAGAGGCTGTCCTAGTGGAAAGTGGATATGCTGTATTGTACAGACAGACACACATCCGAAAGGCAAACTGTAAAAGGTTTGTGTCACGGAGCAACTGGCCCTTCAAGGTGAATCTGGGCCTGGCTTGCCCCTGACACTCCTCTGATGACCAGCTGAGAGCAACTGGGTGCTCGAGGTATCTGGTTAATAGCCAGTTAGCAACGGAGCACCTTAGCCTATAAGAAGGTTGCATGAGCAGTCCAGAAGAAGAAGAATAAAATCCCTCTGAAGGGGAGAGACTTGTAACTGAAGGGTAACCTGGAGAGAGAAAGACTGTTTCTCAGGCCGGAAGGGGGAGAATAGGTGTACCCAGAAGGCAAGGGGCTTGAAGTGGAGAAGAAGGGTTTGGAAAGAAGGCACCAGAGGCTTGTCCTAGGTGGAAGGAGTTCAGATGGAACTAGAGACTGTTTCTAAGAGTAAGGTTTACTCATTTTATTTTCTGTTATCAATAAATGAGGCGTTCCTTAAAGGACAAAAGTCTGTTTTGGATTCATTTATACCTGGCGGATAGAAAATGGAGGCTGGATCCACCTGTGGTTCCTTATTCATACCCTAGTGGGTAATAAGAATGTGGGGCTAGAGTATCCATTTGCTTTTAAAGTTGGGCCTTTTTGTTGTTTTTGTTGATTCTTTGAAAGAGAAAATGTAAAGAAAGATTTCTGCCTTTTTTTGTTTTAGGATTATCTCCTTGATTTTTTTGCCTGATTTTGGAACTTAAAGACAATATATATTAGCTTCCACATCTTAAGTGGAGGGGGTGAGGGTTCTGAGTCTGTATAAAGACTTCTCTCCAAAACACTAGTTAGTCACTGAAATAAAAAAAAATGTAGACAGTGATTAACAACCTTCCTCTCTGTTGCTCAGCTTCCACTCTTAATCCTTGTGATGTCATCATCTCTCCAGTTCTCTAGTCACCATAAAGTCCTCCAAGCTAGAAAGGACTTGCTATTCTAACGTTAAAAAAACAAGCATCTTTTTATGCAGGCTTTTTTATGCATTATAAAGAAACAAAAAAGCATAAACCCAACTTTTTTCTTTGCAGTTCACCTTTAAGAGCCATAGTCTTAAAATCAATAAAGCATGGCGGCTCTTTCAAATGATAGAAGACTGGTAATGCCAGAGACATGAGGAACAAGGTAGAGTGATTTTCTGATAGAAGTATGCAAACATTGTTGTACAAATGAAATAATCCCCCCCCCCCAAACACTTTGTCATACCGATGAGGAGACTGTAATGATGGCGTTCCTTAGGGAGATACTGCAACATGTTTCACACACCTACCAGGTACCTCTATAAAGTCAAAAATATTTTAATTAAATATAAGAGTGTTATGCACAACTATTTCACTAAACCCAAATGGTAAGCCTTACAGGCTGATTTGACTGTTTTATACATGTGATAACTTAACTACAAAATTGCTCGCTAAATGATAATGAGTGTCTATAGCTGATTAAACGAACTTTTCAGTGGTCCCTACTACCAACTTTTTATAATCAGATAATCTTTACATTCATAGTTACAGTTAATCAAGACATTTTAATGACTGAGCACACTAGGGAAGAAATGTAGCATAACATCTCTCCCTCGATATAATGCTGTCCTCAGGAGCCAAAAAATCTTACCGCATTATAGGTGAAACCGCGTTATATCGAACTTGATTTGATCTGCTGGAGTGCGCAGCCCCGCCCCACCTGGAGCACTGCTTTACCACGTTATAGCCGAATTTGTGTTATATCGGGTGGCGTTATATCGGGGTAGAGGTGTAGTGGTACAAAATTTGAAGGTTTAAGGTATTAAGCTGTCTACTTCTTAAACATGTAGAGATGAAGATAAATAGCACCAGAGCTCGTACATCAGAAGAAATCTGTTTAAGTAAGCTAATGGTTTCCAAACAAGATATTAAAGTGTTAACTTAATAATGTTTCTTCAATGGAAGTCACAGTACCTATGGTTTCCAACATCAATTAGCAGGTGGATCATGATCATGGACTCCCTAACAGATTGTCTTTAATTCTGTATGTTAAATAGTTCGCTATCTGAAAGGGAGAAAAACATTACACAGTCTTAAGAACATAAATTCAACACAATTTCACTATTGAAAATTTACTTGAAACACCAACATAACACAAAGAATACCAGAAAATCAAACCATTCCTCCAGATGGTGATACACTTGATATCTTAGCCTGAGAAATCAAGCTTATTCTAGGCCTTGTCTAACCTAGGAAAAATTAATATCAGTAATTCAAAAATACCCAAGTCCCTGTCTACACTACAGCCTTAACCAACTGACTCTCACTGGATTTCAATAGATACTAGATCAGACTCTAAAGGCAGCCCATCACACATGCCAAATCTGCCCATTTTTAAAATAGAATGTTAATAGTCCCCCTCCCTTCCTACAAAAGAAAACCCAGACAAAACAATTTCCAATGTATTTCAGAGGAGTTCTAGTAGATGTGTCCCTATTTTAAACCCCAACTACATTTATAGATTTCCAGTAGCAGCCAGTACATAGACATTTTTTTTCTTATTTAAATAAGTATTTTTTACTGTCGTTTCAGGCTAAAATACTACCTCTGTATGTATAGTCCTTAATTTCTCAGTAGTTAATAAAAATAATTCAAACCACTATTTTGAAAATAAAGATGCAAGCAAAATAATTTCAAAATGACAACAAAAAGTATTAAAAATCAGTTATATCTGAACTAGTCAAGAGGTTTGAAAGAAAACTGATAACCAAAGACAATGTCAAAAACTGATTGGAAAAGAAGAATTTATCTTGTGCAGTTTGTTGGTTTTGGAACCTCACATATACTCTGTGATTAAGCTACTTTATACTTTCCCGCCATACATATATAACTGCACAACTCCTGAGCCAGCAGTAACATGTGGCAAATTCTACTGAGACTCTCTCTCTCAAAACAAAATATTTCCAATTAGTCTTTGACATTAACACTTCAGCAATGTGAAGAGGGAAGGGAAGAAGAGGAGGAGAATTCATATAACTCTATTTACTATTATTCAGTTGGAGAAGGTTTTCTGCCATGGTGGATTAAACATGTCATCTGCACAGCCTTAACATAATAGCACAGTCACAATATGAAGAGTTCCTAGTCTGAGACTTGTAGCCAGGTCTGACTCTGGGATGTGGGGTAACTGTGCTTGACCCAATTAATTTAATTCTAATGGTCTATAAAACTTCCTCCTATATACAACGCTGTCTCCAAGGGTACAGTAGAATGCTCCCTCCAGTGTCATTTTGGGTCTGCTCCTGGTCCCATACAATTCTATGGTGCAGGATCGAGCCCTTTGCTAAGATGTTCAAAAGCGAGCCATGATTTTATGCATAACAATAGATAATCAAGTATAAAGAAGGATTATCAATTTATTAGTAACACAGCAAATATGCTAAGACACAAACTGTCATTTCCGCCATTAAAAAGCTAAATAACATGATGAGAAGAGAGACTCTGTAGTGTAAAATACTGGTTATAAGCATTGTTTACTGAACTTTGAGTTGCAATTACGTGAGTCAGTTTTATTAAACTGATGGATGGATTATTAGACTGTTCTAAAAAATCCATGCTAAAAAAAAAAAAAATCCAGACTACAATTCAAGCAACAGTACTGCATGTTATGGCTTTGAAAGAACCAAAAGTGCTACCGACAAAATGTCATGCAAATCATAAAAGTTTCTATTTCTACTACTGTGATCTCTGAAATTCTTAGATGTATATCCCATTCTCCTTTATGGTAAAGTCATAATAAATGGCTGAGATTGACAGATGGTGAGAACAAGTAACAGATGTCCATCATTAATGTACAATGCATATCCAGTTTATATTTTGATGAGTAATCCTTAGAAATAAAATACTAATTTTGTTTCACTTTAGAGCTGTCGAATACATAAAATTATACCAAAATCTAAATTTTTTCATGAAGCCCTTCTGTAACACATACAAGCATGAAGCTTACATCATAGAATAATTAAAATAGTTCATCACATTGCCATTAGGAACAGAAGCTCCAACTGAAATAATGCAGTGTCAACTATTTAATTCTATCAGGGCTAAAAGCAAAAGCTTTACATTCATTTTCAGTTATATTTGAGGAAAAAATATTTAAAATATATAAATAAATTTAACAAAACAATAAAACAGCTCTATGTTGCAATAAAATTAACACTGAACAAAAAGAGTTTAGTTATTATGAATGTTGCAGTTTACCACATTTCAGCAATAAATTGAAGCACAGCTTCTGACTAATCTGTTTTTTCATAAATGTCTATCTTAATTACTCATCTACATTCATTCTCCTCTCTGACCTCACTGAAGTGTTAGTACAGGGATCACTTCAGGTTTATACATTTTTATACTCTCTACATATATCAGTCACTCATATTTATATGAAAAATGGTAGAAAAATAGTAGTACCCGACCAGCATATAAATCCAGTTCAGAGAAGAGATTAATATTAAAGGGGAAAAACCCTCAGATGGACTGAGTATAAAGTTAATCATTGGGAACCAGTTCCATTGCGCAAACAAAGAGTTGCAAATTAGAGTATCTATAATCTTTGTGATAATGAGATAAGCCATGTTCTGGCCGCACATAGTAATAACTTAGAAAGCCTTATACTCAACTGCTGGTTCTTTTCTAAGCAGGATTTGATGGACTCTCCAATCCAAGAGCATAATTCAGATAAGGAACAGAAGGAAGAGTGTAGAACAGGCATGAGACTTTTAATGTATTGTATCTCATGCCTTTTAACAAGGGGGTAATATTAGTTTTCATTCTACCGCAGACCAGTTTATGTACAACCTTGGTTTTCAACATTGAAGCTGAGAAGAATATACTAATGCCAAAGGCGAGCTTAATTAAAACAAAAGTTGTGTTACTGTTAAGATTCTAACTTTTTAAAGGGACACTTAGGACCTGATTTTCAGAATCCATAGTTTTAGACCAGGGGTTCTGAAACTGGGGGTTGGGACCCTGAAGGGTTATTTAATGGGGGGTCGTGAGCTGTCATCCTCCACCCCCAAGCCCTGCTTCACCTCCAGCATTTATAATAGTGTTAAATATAAAAAAATGTTTTTAATTTATGGGGGGGGGCTCACACTCAGAGGCTTGCTGCATGAAAGAGGTCACCAATACAAAAGTTTGAGAACCAGTGTTTTAGATGGACTCCTAGTACTTAATGTGTTGGTGCAATCTGTCTGTTCCACATCTAGAGGACGTCAACTGTACCTGCAAAACTGTTTGTGAAAAACAGGAGGCAGAGTTAAGGTCACAGTCAAATACCAGACTCTTAAAAACTTAGGGCTGCTTTTAGAGTTACCCTTCCATTATATGGGGAAAAAAATACGCGAACATGATGTTTCTACTAGGTTATCCAATTTGAACTTTTGCCTCTGAATTGGCAGTTGCTTGGAAACCCTAGTTTCTCACACTTGTATAGGTCTGAAGATCTCTTTCTTCCGTGAACATGCAGAGAATTTACAGCGTGACCTCCCATTAGCTTTAACAAGATGCAGTGAAAGATTCCTTGAGTGTTGTGAGGGGATGAGACAATAGTTGTGCTTCTCAGGGATATATTTAAAGTTCTGAGTTGAAGAACTAAGTATTATGTATAGCTCAACTTATATTTGGGAGATGATTTACACCGAGTGGAGGGGTGTTCTCCACTAAAAAACAAAAACAAAAAAACACTTCATTGTTGGATTAAAAATGAGCCCACATATGCCCTACCCATACTTTCACAGCACTGGGAAAGAAAGGAGAGAAAACAGGTGTGTTTCCTATTAAAGTTGTAGCATCAATTTCAAGTTTACAGCATGTCTACAAATCATCTAATTGTGCACAGGCAGAGTAGCCGCCCAGGCAGTCTTTCAGCGTAAGACATTTTTTAGACAATACTGGACAAGTTTAGATATGCCACTTCTGAGCTGCCTCTCCACAGGTATTCCCGGAAACAGGTATCAACATTAGATACAATAATCCAGTTTTAGAAGATAATGTCAGCAGTCCATCTAAAGTTATTTCAAATTATTTCTTTTACAAAAAAATCTAGTTCAGTAGGAAGTTTCCCTCTACTTGCCCCAAGGCAAGAGAGTAATAGTCTTTCCTAGACTCATGTCTCTAATCTGGAAAGCCATTGATTGAGAGTTCTGAAAATTCCTGCTCAATTCAAAATTGTAACGCGCTCTTCTTCCTATGAAGGCATCAGTACATAGAACTTGAGACAGATATTATTCTGAGTTTTTGCAAGAAAATATAATAGTTTTATCACTAGTATGGTCTTGTGATTAAGAGACTGAACTGGAACTCTGAACATTGAACGTGGCCTGGGGAAAGTCTCTTCATATCCGTGCCTCAGTTTCCCCATACATGAAATGGAGATATTACTCCTTCCTTTCTTCTATCCATTATCTGAGGTGTCTACTTAGATCATAAGCTCTTTGGGACAGGCAACTTCTTTTGATGTATGCTTGTTCAATGCCTAGTCCAACAATGCCTGGATCAGATGGGCCCTCTAGAAAGTACAGTATTGTAATACAAATAAATAACATTCATCCTGAGAATTATAGTGCATATTATTTAACTATATAGTGTCCTCACTAGCTTTTCCCTTTAAAAAGTCACCAAGTACAGTTCTATTTTCATATCTTGTCCCCTAATAAGTACAGAGACAAGGTAATATCTTTTATTGGACCAAAATCTGTTGGTGAAAGAGACAAGCTTTCACCCACCTTGTCTCTCTAATATCCTGAGACCAACATGGCTACAACACCACCACAAACAACTTTACTAAGTATGTCAAGAGTCATTCAAAACACACATTTCTATATCATGTTGGACTGACACATTACATTTACTGAAATACACAAATGGAGAAGCAAACAAAAGTTTGAGAACCAGAACGTTCTCACCTCCGAGATATTAGGTGTGCAGTTTTTTATGCTAACTAGTACAGAGCTCTATCATGAAAATGGGCTTACAAATTTACAAAACATATCCCTGCCCTTGAGCAGAAACCTGCTCATTTGCCAAATCTGAAAGCATTCTAAGAGACACTGATGCACCAAGACTACGCCTGCATCCTCACCATCTACATAACAGGTGTAGGTTAGGCAGAAGATTAGACAACATAAATACAGACATACTGATTCTTTTTCTGCCTCCCCATCTGTAAGTGTTAGCTTCTCTCTATTTACTTTAGGAGGAGGTGAAGGTGAGACACTCTTCTGTAAGAAATTCCACTCTTCCTTACAGATGTGCAATGTTAATTAGTGGCTAACAGTGGTTAACACATTAACTTATTATGACATACATAGTTAGCTTTCCAACTTCTCTTGTCCCATGGAAAATGACAACCTAGAGTAATTGTTTACTGATCATGTATTGTACAACAATGGAGAAAGTGAGACTTTCCTTGTTTCATTGACTGATTGTCACCTCTCCTTTTGAGACAGTAAAATTCAAATAGCCAATTTTCAATAAACTAAAAGATAGGCAGAGTTGTGTACAGAAGAGAGAGAGTAATGCATTCAAAAAGATCTATGGAATATATTGACAAAACCCTTCTGTCAGATCCACACCTGAAATAGCACTTTCCCTTCAGTTCCAAGCAGAATAGCTAAGACATGGTAGTCAGGCCAGTATTTAGCTTTTCTTCAGTTTGATCCAGTTCACAGTGAAATCAATGGGAGATGTGCCACTGGTATCAGGATTGGATCTCTTGTGAGATGGATATGCTAAAATCTACTCAAAAGCAAATCTTGCTTTCTAAGGGCCTGATCTGAATTTCATTTAAGTCAATGAAGGTCTTCTGATTGACTTCAGCTGACTTTTGATCAAGCTCAAAGGTCTGTTCCTGCAATTGGAACCTCTGAGGGCAGAGCCCTGCACAAGTATGGAACCCAAATGAAGTTGGAAATGAGATGGTTGCATACTTGGTTACTATCTATGTTCACAAGAATGGAAAAGGGACAGCCATATTCTAAACTCTTCAGCACAGGGACTTTAAGATCGTAGAGTTCCTAGCAAAAAAGGACTCCAATCCTGACTAGAGCCTCTGGGCACTACTATAATAAACATATCTCAAAACTCTTTAACTTACTGTGTTGCCCAGAAGCCCCAGCAATTAAAAAAAGCCTTAAATGTCTCTTCACTCAAGGTACTTATGCTATGAAAATGGGTTCCATATAAGATCCTGCACAGATAGATAAAAATGGGACTAATTACTTACCTCCCTCACAGGAGTGGTGTGAGGTATGGGCTTGCTAGCCAAGATTTGGAAGGCACTTTAAAGATATATAGTACTGTATAAGTCCTAATTATTATTACTCATCAGCGTACTCATCTGTGGAGAAAAAACAAAAAAAAACAACCTGTGCTGATTTGTTACCTCAGAACTGCAACCAGTTTCAGATCTGTTTGTAGTGCTCTTTAAAATAGACTCTTATCAGCAAGGTACTTGGAACCCTTCACTGGTTATCTTTACCCCAACTTCAGGTGGTTGCTAAGCCCTGTTGTGAAGGAAAAAAGCAACATCTTCAAAATCTCTCTCTTCCTTTCCATCAGGACTGCCAAAATCATGTCTTCATACCCCCTCACCTTGTCTGTGTGACCCTTCTCCTTTTCCTGGCTTTCCTGTCACCTACCTGACTATCTCTTCCAGAGCATGGAAATTTGACAATGCTAAATAAATGCTGCCCTGAAATTCTGACCATTCCACACTCTCTTTTTATAAGCCCACTTCACTCATTCCACTTCACTGTTTAAGTCTTTGTCCCCACTTTCAAGGCTCCCTTCAGTTTTCTCCTCCTTTCCGCCCCGATATTAGTGGTCTCCCCCCTGCTTAAAATCTGTGCTCTGCACCACTTTCACCTACTTAATACACACTGCTCCCTTCTTCCACAAGTACCACAGTTCTTCTTCCATGCTGCTCCAGACACCTGGAATGTCCTTCTTGATCCTGTATTCCTCACAATCTCCTGCACCCTTTAAATGTCTCCTCAAAACTTACATTTTTTTCTGTAACTCTTTAAACAACATCACCCTATTTCCCTATGACGATGTGTCACACAAAGTTTTCTCCCATTCATTTTTCTGTATTCTGATCTTTTTAGGCCTCAATCCTGCAAGCTGAGTTGTGCCATCTTATAGAGCCCCTCTAAAATCAACAGAGCTGCTCGTAGGATCAGAGACTTAGGCATGTACACATGCTTAAGTTTATATATTGAGAATAATCTTGCTGAAGTCAATGGAGTACTTCCAAGTATGTAAAGGTAAGCACATGCTTAAGCCTTTGCAGCATCTGGGCCTCAGACTGCAAACTAGCTGGGGAAGGTACCAGTCTCGTTTGTGTTTACAATGTGTTTAGCATCCATTTGGGCATTATTAAAAAAAACCAAACATGAATACACTCATTTGTACCAGGAATGCTTGTTTAGCACATAACCAAAAAAATGAGACAACACTGTTTGAAAAATGTTTATTATACTTTTTTTCACCAGTGTAAACAGAATTGTGCATCTTCAAAACAGCAAAACCAAAACCCCAAACCCTACTTTTAAGATCATTTGTCTCTTACTGTCACTCTTGTCTTATTTTAAGACATTCTGATTTGTAAACAACATTTGCAGAAAAACTGCACATGTGGCAGAGAAAAGAAGCAGGCAGGATAAAATACAAAAGCCTTACATGAAAGATAAATAGATGGGTAGACATGAAGTGACAACACACTGTGTTGCAACTGAACTACCAAACAAATCACTGTAAAAGCAGCATTAGTTTGTCTCCCATCAGTTGTTCTTATGATTTTCAATCTGGGGTCTCCAGACCCCTGCGGGTCTGCTGACTATGTCTAAGATTTCCAAAGGGGTCCACACCTCCATTTCAAATTTTTAGGGGTCTGCAAATGAAAAAAGCTTGAACCACTGATATATAAGAAATTACTGTTTAGCTGCTCTCCTATCTAAGATTTGGTGTTTATTTCTAGCCTGCTTATTTCTCAATTCCAGCTCCAGCTTCTTACAGAAGCCTCTTTACACATATCCATTGTTTTCCAACCCAAAGGTTTGTACAGAAAGGGAATAAAATGACAGGCCTGATCCTGACGTGGTGCTGAGCATGAAATTGGGGGACCGTAGCCCCACCTTGGACCTTGTACGATCAGATCTTATGATATTAACTGTAATCTTTAAATTACAAGTACTCATGTATTCAATGACAGCTTTTCCTCATAATGTTCCAACACCAGCAGAAAGTTTGGCATAATTGTATGGCATTGACCCAGTTATACTGTACACTCACAATACATGTCATTTCAGGGATTTGGGAACTCATCATTGTTACCATCCTGGCTAGTTCTATAATGAAGGACTTTCATATTTACTTTTCAGAATGTACACCCTAAGAAGGTGCCTAGGCATAGATAATCTGCAGTCAGCTTTATATTCCCAGTCTTCGTGCCCTACATTTAATTTAGAGCCCGCCTACAAAAAACCGGTTCCCCAATACACAGGTGGGGTACAGAGAAGCGCCTGACGGCTCCCTATGAAGTCATTGCCTTTATTGTTTGAGAACGACACAGTCTACAATATGAGAGAGATTATCCTGTGGTTTGCTGAGGTGTTGATCGTACAGAGATAAAAAGCCAATGAAACCTACACTATTTCTCATCACAGGCCATTAGATTTACTCTTGATTTCTATCCATCCCCCCTCAAAAATGTGGATAGAGTTTAAGCAAGAATCTTCTCTTAAATAAGATGGTTTTGATGTTTAGTGCCTTAAAATAAACACTTCAGTTGTTCAGCTCTTATTGCAAATACACAGCAATTCCTCTTCTCCAGCTATATACATTTACTGTTTTGAGAACCCTGAAGTCTAGTTTAACCCAGAGGTCTTTGGACAGGAAGTAATGGAAAAACAGCAATAATAATAAAACCACTTGCCTCATGTGGTGTTAGGCTCCCTCCTCCCAGCATTCTTCTCATGCGACATAGAATTTCCACAATCATTTAAGAAATTAGAAACAGACAGGGGCCTGCTATGTAGTCTTGCACACAGACAACTGGAGTGACTAATATTCACTGAGTTTTCCTATCCACAATAAGTTCTTTCTTTGCTGGAGTTTTCATTCACAAACTTAAGAATGTGCAGCCAGATTGACTAACACCAAAAAGGAGCCTCATTCAAAACAAACAAGCCCACGCGCAAACACACACACACCCTGAAAATCCTGGTGAAACTAAAGAAAAATGTATAAAGTTCCTTACAACAGAATAGCTTGTAAATATTCTCTATCGCCCTCCCACATAGCCAAACCCTGGATCTTCCTCAGGAGGCAACCTTGGAAATCTCTCACTACTCCACAAACCACCCACTTGCACCCAGCCAGTTTGCTGGGTTTCTCCAGGGGGCCGCCTGTCAATTAGTCTGTTTCCCTCCAACCCAAGAGCAGCAAGCCTGTCTATCTAAACCATCACTTCCCCCTAAAACCAGAACTGGAGACATAAAAAGTAAAGTCCTGCTACATGGCACAGGTCTACACATCATCAAGGCATCAATAATTAAGAGTCGTTATAATAACTGGAGAGGGGGGCCAGGAGGAAAACCCATGAGCAAACACCCTCCCGACGTCTGGGAAAGTTCAAGATCCAGATCCAAACTTCGCAGCTGGAGTTCCTCTCCAATAACAACGCGATTGGGTACAACGTGGGGCAACAAACCCCAAGCAGACTTACCAGCCGGTCTAGAGACCCAATCCCGGCGTGCAGGGGGGTGATGGAGATGAGGAGTCTGAGCCTTCACCCTCCCCGCGCAGGGGTGCTGGCTGTGGCTGGAGTCTGCAGAAGAGCCCGGGGAGGGAGGCAAAGGGGAGCAGCAGCATCTCCTCCAGCCCAGGCACCGACGCTCCGGCCCCGCACGCTCGCTCGCCTCCCAGCCCCGCCGCTCCCCGGCTCAGAGACGCTGCGGCCAAGCCCCGCAGCCGCGGGACGCCTCCGCCGGCCCCCGCTCCGCGCACCGCCCGGGCTGCTGCTCCTGCGAGGCGAGCCTAGCGGGGCTCCGGCGCTGCAACCATTGTCACGAGCGGCGCCGGCCTCTCGGGCCCTCCCTCCTGCCTCCGCACACGCCCCGCTCGCGGCGGAGCAGCCGCTGAGACAGGCGGGCTGGGCTCGGCTCCCCTCCCTTCTCCTCCTCCCTCTCCCAGCCCGCCCCGTGCTGGGGCCCTGGCAGGTCTCGGCTGTCTGGTTACTAAGCCAACCTCCAGGCCTGGCTGCGCTGCTGAGGGAGCTGCATTGCCTGCCCCACAGGCCGGGAGGGGAGAGGGGGCTCCCTTGCCACGAGGGGGGGGGGAGAGGGGAAGCGGACACCCGGCTGAGGGGGGGCAGGGAGAGGATCCCTGCCTGGAGCCTCAGCCCTTAGGGGAGGAGGATTCCCAGGGACCCCGTCCCCCTGACTGGGGGAAGTAGCTAAGACCTGCCACCGAACCCCATCCTTGGGGGGCTCCATACTTCTGGGGGAGCGAAAGAGATGCCCCCCCACCTATGCTTCCAGAGTAAACCCTGCCCAGGGATACTGTTCCTTTAGCAGAAGTGGAAGGAAAAGGAACCCCCTGAGCCGGGAACCCCATAACTCTAAGTTGGGGCAGAAGGGAGGGAGAGGACCCAAGAGTCAGGTGAGAGAGCCAGTAACTTGAGGACAGGAGTGTAGCTGAGCAGAAGGACCAAACCCCTACCATGGAGGTCTAAGTAGGGTGACCAGATGTCGTGATTTTATAGGGACAGTCCTGATATTTGGGACTTTGTCTTATACAGGCACCTATTACCCCCCACCCCCTGGCCCGATTTTTCACACTTGTTGTCTGGTCACCCTAGTCTAAGCCCCCAGCCAAGCGGCCACATTCCACTAGTGAGATGGGAGAAATCACACTATCATACCTCTCTGTTACCCAGTGTCCCGTTTGCTGCTTTTTAATAGGAGAGGGGAGTCTGATACTTATTTTTCATGCCTCCTCTTGTCCCATCCTCTTTGAGGGAAGGCCTGTTTCCTCAAGGGTGGATGGCTGCTATCTTCTCCACATTGTTTTCAGGGATGCAGGACAGCAAGTTCTCCACAGCTGCACTTTGTTTTCCTACAGTAGCAGAAACCAGAATCCATATGGGTCTATTTTACTGCAACATATAGGCAGCCCGGGTAGTGACACATTTCATTATGAGACCCCTGTTTTCATTTGCATATAAGTTTGCCAAACTTTAACTGTTCAGGTTGGAAATTTCCATGCTGAGGACAAGATTAGAGAAAAATATGTTGTTCTCCCCATTTTAAAGTAACTATTTAAACTGATTCATTGAGAAGCTTTAGCATCGCCAAGCTTTGGAGCAGGAAGTTGAAATTTGGCAGGGCATTGTCCTCATGACAGGAACATTCCTTTTGCTGTCCCTTTGAAAATCTGTCCAAACTTGAAGTTAAAGCCCTGGAACAATCTCAGGCCACACATGCTCCATACCAGGGGTCGGCAACCTACAGCACGTGTGCCAAAGGTGGCATGCGAGCCGATTTTGCCTGGCAGGCGCCTGCCAGCCGGAGTCCCGGCTGCCGGCTGAGTGAACAGAACCCCAGGCCAGCAGGAGGTTGAGCGGGGCCGGCGGTTGGGACCCCAGACTGGCAGCAGGCGCGGCCCCCGGCTCTCCCCTCACCGTGCTCGGGTTCTGCGGCTCCTGGGAGCGTGAGCCACCGGGACCCTCAGCCTGCTGCAGGGGGGGCGGCAGCTCATACTCCCAGGAGCCGCAGAGCCCAAGCACGGCGAGGGAGGAGCTGGGGGGCGCACAGGGACCGCCACCCACATGCATCCGCCGCAGCCCAAACAGGCGCACCCCCCGGCTCCCTCCTCACCGCGCTCGGGTTCCCGGAAGTGGGAGCCGCTGCCGCTGTCCCTCCTGCAGCTCCCCCACTCCCACTGCCTCAGCACTCAGCCCGGCAGCGTGTTTTGCCTCCACGTGGAGACAGTGTCTGACCGGCATGGGCATGGTAAGGGGAGTCCCAGGGTGCAGTCAGGGAGCGGGGAAGGCAGGGGGTTGGATGGGTCGGGAGTTCTGGGGGTCCTCTCAGGGGGCAGGGAGTGGTTGGATGGGGCGTGGGAGTCCCGGGGGTCTGTCTGGGGGCAGGGGTGTGGATAAGGGTTGGGGCAGTCAGGGGACTGGTAGGAGGTAGGTCCTAGGGGGACACTTAGGGTGGGGGGGTCTCAGGAGGGGCAGTCAGGGGACAAGGAGCAGGGGTGGTTGCGAGCTCTGACGGGGGCAGTCGGGGTGGGAAGTGGGAGGGAGTAGATGGGGACGGGGCTAGGGCAGGGCTCTCCCCTCTTTTTTGATTGTTGAAATATGGTAACCCTAGGCGAGGGGGGAGCTGGGGGGCGCATGGGGGCTGGCGCCCGCATACATCCACTGCAGCCTGCAGGAGCCCCTGTGGGGGGTGCCGGGCCACAGCCTGGGCAGAAGGGACGGGGGGGGCATGGCTGCTCCCCCCTAGCGGCGCTGCCGCCTTTGCAGGGCTGCTGCCCCCTACACCGCGCCGGCTCCTCCATGGCTGGGGCTTGCTGCTGCTGCAGGCAGGACACTCTGGCTCTCCGGTGCCTCCGGAGGGCGGCTCCTCCCTGCTGAGCTGCTGCAACGGCCCAAGCTCGGCAAAGCCAGTGAGTGGATTCAGGTTGGGGTGGGGAGGGCTTGCAGGGGGGATGGCGGGCTGTGCACCCCCCAGGGGAGTTCAGGGGGCGGGGAGGGGGAACCTAGTCTGGGGAGCAGCCCCTGGGCACTGCTGGCCCCTGGGGTCTATAAAGGCTCATTGGGATTTGCCCCTCAATGAACCGATGTGCAAAGGGGGTGGGGTGGCGCAAGGTGGAAGTTTTGCCTAGGGCGCAAAATATCCTTGCAGCAGCCCTGCCCCAGGGGGTGCGTGCACCCCAGGTTAAGAACCACTGCACTAAACTGATAAGATCTGCATTTTAATTTAATTTTAAATGAAGTTTCTTAAACATTTTAAAAAACTTGTTTACTTTACATACAACAATAGTTTATAGACTTATAGAGACGACCTGAAAACGTTAAAATGTATTACCGTCACGTGAAACCTTAAATTAGAGTGAATAAATGAAGACTCGGCACACCATGTCTGAAAGGTTGCTGACCCCTGCTCCATACTGACTTGTCAGAGTTTGGCAGCAACACTATCTGAAAATTCTGTCAGCATTGATCATGCTCTATTCTTTCCCAGACCCTATGTGCCAACCAGAATGCACATGCACAGAACAAGTGAGCATGATCCAGGCCACAGCTACACATGTGCAGCAGCAGGACTTCCATCCATTTGCTCATTTTGGCAGCGGGGGGCCACTGTACACCATGACAGCATGCAAGAAAAGAAGAAAGCAACCGGAAGTCTGGGCTGAATGCAGAGGGGTGAGGTATGGGGGTTTTGGGGTGGAGATCTAGAGCAGGGAGTGTGCTGCTTGCAGACCAGGTGCCAGTGTTAGTATTGTTAAAACAGATATTAGAGTTACAAGAATGCATTTAGTGTTTAGACTTCATGAAATGCCTGTAGGATGCTGCATGTGTTACTTACTTATAATATCTGTATCCCATTTTACAAGGTTGTATTGACATGTGCTCTGTAACTATAAAAGTATTTGCTAAAACTGTAAAACCCCACAGTCAGGAGAGAAGCATTGCCGAGTATGAAATGCTAGTTTACCAGAAGAAGTGTCATCTCCTCCTCAACCAAAGAAGGCCTATAGACACCAGACAAACCATTGTGGAACATCAGTGGACAAAAGACTGTATAGATTGCTTCCTCCACCCATGAAGAGGTTATGTGCACAAGTCCTTGTCCCATCACAGCTTGAACACTGCAGGAAGGGCATAAAAATCCCTGTCTAGGAGGAATTGTTATCACTATGCAGCTTGGAATTGCAGAGGGAAATATTTCTAAGCATAAGCAAGGGATCCCTGAGTTGCTTGGTCCTAACTTACATATAGAGCTTGCATATTACAGCAGTGTCTATTGTCTTTTGAAACCTAAGTCTATAACTCATGTGTGTATGTGTATGTTTACCTGCTTTAATGTTGTAAATAACTTAGAATCATAGAATATCAGGGTTGGAAGGGACCTCAGGAGGTCATCTAGTCCAACCCCCTGCTCAAAGCAGGACCAATCCCCAATTAAATCATCCCAGCCAGGGCTTTGTCAAGCCCTGCCTTAAAAACCTCTAAGGAAGGAGATTCCACCACCTCCCTAAGTAACCCATTCCAGTGAAAAAGTTTTTCCTAATATCCAACCTAAACCTCCCCCACTGCAACTTGAGACCATTACTCCTTGTTCTGTCATCTGCTACCACTGAGAACAGTCTAGATCCATCTTCTTTGGAACCCCCTTTCAGGTAGTTGAAAGCAGCTATCAAATCCCCCCTCATTCTTCTCTTCTGCAGACTAAATAATCCCAGTTTCCCTCAGCCTCTCCTCAGAAGTCATGTGCTACAGCCCCCTAATCATTTTTGTTGCCCTCCCCTTGACTCTTTTCAATTTTTCCACATCCTCCTTGTAGTGTGGGGCCCAAAACTGGACACAGTACTCCAGATGAGGCCTCACCAATGCAGAATAGAGGGGAATGATCACCTCCCTCGATCTGCTGGCAATGCTCCTATTTATACAGCCCAAAATGCTGTTAGCCTTCTTGGCAACAAGAGCACACTGTTGACTCATACCCAGATTCTCATCCACTGTAATCCCTAGGTCCTTTTCTGCAGAATTGTTGCCTAGCCACTCAGTCCCTAGTCTGTAGCAGTGCATGGGATTCTTCCGTCCTAAGTGCAGGACTCTGCACTTGTCCTTATTGAACCTTATATTTCTTTTGGCCCAATCCTCTAATTTGTCTAGGTCCCTCTGAAGCCTATCCCTACCCTCCACTCCTCCCAGTTTAGTGTCATCTGCAAACTTGCTGAGGGTGTAATCCACACCATCCTCCAGATCATTAATTAAGATATTGAACAAAACCGGCCCCAGGACCAACCCTTGGGGCACTCCACTTAATACCGGCTGCCAACTAGACAGGGAGTCATTGATCACTACGCGGTGAGCCCAATGATCTAGCCAGCTTTCTGTCCACCTTCAAGTCCATTCATCCAGCCCATACTTCTTTAACTTATTGGCAACTTGTTTGCTTCTTTTTCTTAGTTAATCTTTAGCAGGGGCGGCTCTAGGAATTGCGCCACCCCAAGCAGGGCGGCACGCCGCGGGGGGCGCTCTGGCGGTCGCCAGTCTCGCTGCTCTGGTGGACCTCCCGCAGACGTGCCTGCGGGGGGTCCGCTGGTCCCGCGGCTCTGGTGGACCTCCCGCAGGCGTGCCTGCGGATGCTCCACCGAAGACGCGGGACCAGCGGACCCTCCGCAGGCACGCCTGCGGGAGGTCCACCAGAGCCGCCTGCCGCCCTCCCGCGGCACGCTGCCCCAAGCACGCGCTTGGCGCGCTGGGGTCTGGAGCTGGCCCTGATCTTTAGTTAGTTTATTACAGGATTGGCTACAAGTGTTGTATTTGGTTTGAGGTGTAAGGTACAACTGACATGGGATAAGTGACTACTCCTTTGGGACTGGGAGTAACCTGAATATTGTTGTGATTTTTGGTGTAAGGGATTATCTATTACAAAGGCAGGGTTGCCTGGGTGGCAGGATAGACCAGAGTGCCCAAGGGGCTGACTGTGACTCTATGTTAAGATTGTTATAGTACTTGAGGAGTTCACACTTGATACTTGGTTGGTGAAATCTAATTACAGAACACAGAACCAGTGTGGGGTTTGTGCCCTGGTTTGTAACAGTCTGCCCTCAGGTTAGCACCCATGTCCGTGAGCCACTCCAGTCAATGTGACAGGGGCACAAAATGACGAACCTGGAGCAGGAGCAGAGAGGAGCAGAAGGTGGGCAGGGATGGGAGGGGGCAAGGGCAGGAACTGGGGTGGGGAGATTGGCATGAGGGACACCTGGAGATGGGGCAGAAGGGTCTGTGTCCACTAGACTCACTCCCCTCCAGAACCTGAAACTCCTAAATCTCGGTTTTTCTTTGCTATCTAGCAAATAGCTGTGAAAGCCACTGAAAATAAATATGTATTTCATTCCCTTGTCGTCTCACTGGTCCACATATAGAATGATAACTACTGCTGATGCTGTTGCACAAACAACTTAATTCTTGCACTTCCTAGCTTTTGAGTGTTTGACTTTGCAAACTTAACCATTCTTTTAAAGCAGTTTTTTCATGTAATATTGTATGGGCTCATGGTCATTGTTAACTGTTTAGAAATAAATGAGTATGATCTCTAGAGTGTCAAGGGAGTACAGCCTGGGAAGGGGGCATTAATCTCCCCACCTAAAGTGGGGAATTTAAGGAGGGCATTTGTTTGATTTTTGCTAAAAGTAGTCAAACAACAATTAAACCAGAGATTCAAAATATTATACAAAACAAGCTCTCTACAAAAACAAAAACCCTTAGGCCAAAACTTCCGAAACTGGCCAGCTGTAGTGTGGTGAGAAGAAAGGTTCCTTTCTCCTCCTCCTCCCCACAATGTCTGCCACATAGATTAATTTTCAGAAAGGGGGCTTATTTTTCCCCTCTGTCCTGAATAAGAGCTCCGCTGTGTGAGTTATTTCCCACTCCCACTCGTGTTGGGATACTAGGTCCTCCTCCAAGGTTCTGTGGTGGCTCTCTTTTTTCGAGAAAACATGATCTGACAGGAGCGAGGAAAGATGAGCAGATTAGAAAACTTCCATTTGTTTAAAAGGGACAATGTCAATGCAAATCTGATCCAAAATTTAGGTTTTGTAAAAATAAACTTTTACCCAGTGAAAGGCCAATATGTTTTTTAAGCATTCCCATGGGAACAGTTGTCTTATAAACAAATAAAAATGCTTTTGCAATAATTGTAGTTTAAGAACAATAGTGAAACTGACTTTATTTTCATTGTTCATGTTGAGGGACATACAAAAAAGAAACAAGTGGCATAAATAATTAGGATTTTAAAAAAAAGTTTCAGTTTCAGTATTTCATTAGTAACAGATAAAGAAATGTGTTTACAATACAAACTTTTTAAGTTGCTAGTGTCTCTTTCAATTTAAGGTCTCCTGAGCATGCACCCTAGTTAAAGAAAACTCAGCTGGACCTCTCAACATCTTACACACAAGCTGAAAACTAGGGGAATGCTTTCTTTACTGAATTCAATTCTGGGCATTATATTACCAGAAAGATACTATGAAATTGAAGGGAGTATAGAGAAGAACAACAAAAATGAGGGATTGATTCACAAGGAAAGATGAAGAGTTAAATACAGACTGGATAAGATTTTCAAAAGCAACTAGTGAATTTAGATGCCTCATTTTTTTGGTGTCCAGCTTGAAATACCTTAAGGAGACATGATTTTCGGTAAGTGCTCAGCCTTCTTAACATCCATCTGGGATCTAAAATCACTACTCACTTTTGAAAATCTTGGTTAGTTTGTATTGCTTGGCTAGATGATGAGCAGAGCATGGGTGAACATAAGCTGACAAACATTTGAAGGGGGTAAACACCAAGTAGAGAGAGAGGAACTATTTGAGGCCCTGATACTACAGTGAGATCCTTGATGCCAGTGGGGTGCCACACAAGATCAAGGATCTATCCATGTGAATCCAATAATAGAACCAGGGTCTACAACAGGGGTCGGCAACCTTTCAGAAGTGGTGTGCCGAGTCTTCATTTATTCACGCTAATTTAAGGTTTTGCATGCCAGTCATACATTTTAATGTTTTTAGAAGGTCTCTTTCTCTAAGTCTATAATATATAACTAAACTATTGTTGTATGTAAAGTAAATAAGGTTTTTAAAATGTTTAAGAAGCTTCATTTAAAATTAAATTAAAATGCAGAGCACCCGGGACTGGTGTCCAGAATCCGGGCAGTGTGAGTGCCACTGAAAATCAGCTCACGTGCCGCCTTTGGCACACGTGCCATAGGTTGCCTACCCCTGGCCTGCAATATATACAGGGATATCTTTAAGTCTTGAGATGAAATAAAGAAGAGAAAATTTAGGATAATATGAGGCAAAATTTCCTGACACTAAGATCTATTAATCTGTGAAATAGTCTCCCAAGAGAAGCAGAAGAAGCTAATTTGGTTGGGATATTTAAAGCTAGGCTTGTCAAAATACCAGTTAATGTACAATAGGGAATAACCCTACATTGGCATGGAGGTAGACCAGGTCTAGGTAGACTAAGTCTTTTCCACATTCTAACTTCTGATTCTATCTTAATAAAGATTGTGTCTGGGAATTATACAGTGAAGAGTTAAATAACAGCAACGGTTAAAAGGTTTAGGCAAGGGATGAGATAAGAGTTGTTTTTATTTGAGATTTGAAATGAGATGAAGGGTCAGGGAGGCTGAGAAACATACAAAGGCTGCCCAGTCTACAGAATGTTTTGAAGAAAAGGCTCTCACATCAACATTGGCCAGATTGTGTGGAGGGACAGAGAGTAGTCTAGACAAGTGGAGCGGGCAGTAGCAAGGGGATGTTTGCACAAATTAGAAGGTCACTACAATTCCGTAAGTGATGGCTCTTAAGTAACCAAATTTTTAAAGGGGAGACTTTAGACTTACACCTTCCAAAAGCAGATAGCATTGTATTTAATGTCAGCACATCTGTTGTTTCACTGCAATATTGTGATTCAGTATCCTGTATGTAGGGCCAGATGTTGTTCCCATTGAAATCAGTGGGAGCTTCCCTTTTCAATTAATGGAGTAGGTTTGGGCCTATAAATAGCAGCCTTACATTACCTTGTGATCTTCAGTATATCTTCATACATGGTGATGAATACACCAAAAAAAATCTTCTGATAAATTCTTTTGTTTATTCTGGTTTTATTTTTAGCATGATGTATGCAGTAAAGATTATGGATCTGACAAGTGAGAGGTTGGAGTGGGTAGGCTCAAGAATGTAGGTAAAAAATCAGGGGCAGCCCCATCCTGGTGTGACTGGCCCTTTCAAGTGAGTCGGGCTCAGCCTTGCCTGTGAGGTGACTATTAACTCCCAGCTGATTCTGATCTGGTGACTCAATTACAATTAATGATCCTAGCTGTGAAAGGGTCAGTGAGGGAAGAAAACTCAATGAGGGAAGAGAGCCAGTAAAGAGGAGCAAAGAAGGAGCTATGCAGTCCCTGGGAAGAGCAGGGAACTTCAGTATAACCCAAGAGGGGCAGAAGAAGATTTATTTGGATTTTCAGTTGTCCTCTGCTACCTTGGAAGAGGACTGAACTTAAAAAGCAACCTGGCCAGAGGGCTCCGTCATGGAACATGTAGGCAGACACAGGCTATTGCCGGGCCAGATAAGTGGGTAATGGGGTGCTGGAGATGAAGACACCTGCAATGGCAGGCTCTGATACCAGGAGGTGCTATGGCAACATGTGGAACTACCTACAGCAGTGGCTCTCAACCTTTCCTGATGGCTGTACCCCTTTCAAGAGTCTGATTTCTCTTGTGTACCCCCAAGTTTCACCTCACTTAAAAGCTTACAAAATCAGAGCTAAAAATACAAAAGTCTACAGCATACTGTTACAAAAAATTGCTTTACTTTCTCATTTTTACCATATAATTATAAAATAAATCAATTGGAATATAAATATTATACACTGAAATGTAAGTACAGTGTACAGAGCAGTATAAACAAATCATTATCTATGAACATTTTAGTTTGTTAGTGCTTTTTATGTAGACTGTTGTAAAACTAGGCAAATATCTAGATGAGTTGATGTACCCCCTAAGAGACCTCTGAGTACCCCCAGGGATACACGTACCCCTGCTTGAGAACCACTGCCTACAGGACCTGATCTGGCAAAGCATATAAGCACAGGAGTGGTCCTACTGAAGTCACTAGGACCACTCACGTGCTTAAAGTTAAGCATGTACTGAAGTGCCTTGCTGGATCTCAACGTAGATTTCCAAGCATAAACTCGAAGTGGTTGGAAGCCACATTGTGACAGTCTTCTACGTAAGGACACTTTCAGTGTTTTAGCCAATTTCTGCTACAATAGAAGCCAATTTCTGCTTTCAGATGTACATTCTCAAATCAGACTGAAGCCAAGGGAGGTAGATTCTTGCCATATGTCTTTCCTAATGAGCCCTTTTTTTCAGAGCTGTGTTTACCCAGGTCAGTTTTGTCTTGACACACAAGCATTGTCTAAACTAGGTAACTTTTACAATTTTCACTGTTGCTAAAACCAGTTCGGCTGCATTGATTTTAGCAACATGGGGAGCTCCCAGTTTCAAAGAACTGTCAATGTTTCCCCCATTCTCTTTCCTCCCTAACCCTCACAACTACAGTAGGGATAAATCTGGCCCATTGGATTTGAGGTAGTGGTCAGATATCCAGGAGGAGATGTCTGACATATATTTGTCAATATCGGACAGTGCAAAGGATAAAAAGATCAAAAGGGGAAGAGGTAGATATGAAGGTATCAGTGTAAAGGTGATAGCTGAACATTAAATGGATGAAATCTCCCAAAAAAGTTAGGCCTAAAGATCGAGTTTTGGGAAACCCTGTCAGGCAGAAGTAGAACCCCCAAAGGAAATGTTAAAGGAGCTATCAGAATTGCAAAAGAAGAATCAAGAAAGTAAATCTAGTACTTTGAAAACCCCAAAAGGATAGGAAAATCCCATACAGAAGCAAGAATTTAATGAATACTAAGCAAAATCTCTTCTATCCTAAGATAAATTGGAATCACAAACCCCAGAGAGAGAGAGCCAAAATTCTAGTCTTGGTTTCACTAAAGTAAATCTAGGGTAACTTCACTGAATTAAGTGGAGTTACTCCAGATTTATACTGATGTTGCAGAGACCAAAATCTGGTTGATATATAGGGTGAAGAGTCATTCAAAAGAGCCAGATATATAGAATGAAGAGTCATTCAAAAGAGCCAGTACCTAGATAAGGCACAGACAAGACTGGCTACATCTTAAAACAGGCCCAATAACTGGGGACTGTGAGGACTAATAAGTCATGTGTAAACCAAATGCAAAGGCCCTTGTGCGATTTGATTCTTCTGAAATATATATATAATTGTTTTCCTTATTAACTCCGCTACCTAGTAACACTTGCACATATACCTAGACTTATGACAAGCTCAGAATTCTCTTGAAATGATTCCCAAACTTTATCTCCTGAAAGTCTCCTGAAACTTTGTTGCTTTGTCTTCTGAAAGTCTGTGTATAATCTTGATTGGGAGTAAATCTTTTAAAAATATACTTCATATTTTGGTGTAGTTGTTACATAAAGAAGAGTCATTCAAAAGAGCCAGTACCTAGATAAGGCACAGACAAGACTGGCATATTTAATCTACCTATACAATTTTATCTAATGAAACAAAACTAATGTAATCAAATTGAGTGGACTGAGGGACCGATCTCATAACTAGTTCTATCTGCCTATGCAGTTAAATCTATGTTGTCTCACTTGAAGTGAATGCCTTTTAACTCTATGAGACTGTATGGGGGATATAAATCATAACAACTCTCTTTAGGCTCAAACATTTATTTTTGAATTACTACTGTCTGCCAAAGTCACACTATAGCTTTTGTAATTAACATCACTGATTAGTTTTACTGTCAGGCTTTTTAAATGGAGTGTCTTAAAGAAGCTGAAAAAAAAAAAAGAACTCCTAATATAGAATTGTTGCTGTGGGGAAGGAAGGAGGTTGTGGTGGCAAGCTTTCAAGATTCTCACCCTCTCTGATATAAGGGGCCGGGAATTACTATCGTAGTTGTACCTCTTGGTTCTTTTCTTATCCATCACACAGAAATTATTTTGCTGCATATATAGTATAATCTTTAATGTTTATCTTGAGGGGTTTTAGGATGGATTTGTCTGTTAACATAAGCTTACATTGTCTCAAATTTTTCCACTGCCAAATTAAATTATTTTTGTGGGGTGTCCAATTTTATATGGAGGCCCGAGGGCATTTTTCAGGGAATCTTAGTCCTTTTCACCAAATTTTAAATAATGAAGGGGAGAAAATTAAGTTACTGGCTTGAACATAGATTTATTTCCTGATTGTCTAAGTTAATTAGTGAACTGTGGCATTACACTATCTGATTTATATCTTTTGCTTTAGCCTTTATGGCAGACGTTTAAATGTGTACTGCAGACAATGTTGTGCTATCTTTTGTTGTTGTTGTTGCTTTGGGCCAAATTTTCACCCTCAGATACATTGACTTCAGTGGGAATTGTACAGTTAGATCTGTGGACAGAATCTCACCATTTATTTGATTGATTATATCAATTGGATTTTAATTTTTATTATTGTTGGAAACCTCTTCCCTAGTTTGTGACTTTAGTCTCTCTCTCTCTCACACACACACACTCACTCACTCTCCATCAATTTATAATGGTTATTAACCTTGATGAGAAATGACTAAGTATCTCCCATAGATAAAGAAGATAAAGTATCTCCCATAGATAAACCACTATGGAAACATGGTTTTGACATAGTTTCTTGTTTCTAAAAAGGACAAGTCAGATAGTTAGATCCACTCTAAACGAAAGGCTTGGTAGTCCATGGGCATCAGTTATAACTTATTTAATCCCTATTAACTCAAGTTCCATATTTGCAGGTACTCCTAATTTCAGTTTTATTCATATTATTTCATTTACTATTCTGGATTTAAAAGTCATACCCTTTTCTCCATGCAACTGTGAAGGCCTTTATTTGGAAAACTACCTTATTTAAATCTCAAGGGTCTCATTGGTTCACATCTTCCTATATGGTATAACCACTAGTTGCTGCTTTGAAATAGAATCCTAAATTGGCATGTTTGGATACTACAGGGTACTGCATGCATAAAAGCATTTAGGGATACATTTTCAAAAGTGCTCAGCATCGTTACCGCTCTCTTTCCTTCAGCAGAGAAGAGGAAGCAGTGCTTTCCCCTTAATGGAACCCCTAGTTATGAAGCTGCTTCCATACTCTTCCTTCTCCCAGAGTTATTGCATAGTGCCTTTCCTGAGGAATTAACTTTGTTGAGCTCTTCATAGCATAGTCAGTGTCAGGACATCTAAGGAATGGAAAAGAGCAGAGGAATTGGTAAGGCTCTTGAGCTTTCATTACTGTTGGTGCAAGGAATAATCTATTTAAAATTACATTCATAGAAATGCTATAAATTGTGTTTAAATCACGTGTTCATGTATAAGTGGAAAAATAGCTATCTAACTTATCCCTGTATCAGAGGGGTAGCCGTGTTAGTCTGGATCTGTAAAAGCAACAAAGAATCCTGTGGCACCTTATAGACTAACAGACGTTCTGCAGCATGAGCTTTCGTGGGTGAATACCCACTTCTTCAGATGCAAGACTTGCATCTGAAGAAGTGGGTATTCACCCACGAAAGCTCATGCTGCAGAACGTCTGTTAGTCTATAAGGTGCCACAGGATTCTTTGTAACTTATCCCTGTCTCTCATGCTGTGGCTCGGTTGCTTTCCTCTCATCTTACAAGATTAATCACTTGGTGAAGAGTGATCGAAGAAACTGCTTTCCCAGGAAAAGCCAGTTTTCCATGGATAAAATATTTTAAAAAGTGTGCGTGGGGGGAAACCACGTAAACAACGTGCTTTGGCAGTAAATCATAACCATACTGCCAATGATGGCTGGGCAATGAAGTATATAAGGATGTCATTAGTGCAATGAACCCATTTGCTGGAGCATAATAATGTATGATCCTAAAAATTACTTTCATATAATTACAGGAAGATGAAATTCATTTGAGGTCAGAATAGGGAAACTGCTCTCATTCTGAGAGTAAAATATTGGCATACATTTTTCCTCCTAAATATTGTTTAACCATGATGTTAGCCCTGTAGAGACTGCATACATTTATATAGACGTATGGAGATATCTTGACTGACTTCAACAGTGTTACCGATACACTTTTACTTGGGTGGGGGCAGAGTGGCAGTTTATTTTTCTGTGGGCAACTTGTTAAGCAATAGGAAACAGAAGGTATTTTTCCCTCTGTTATTGCCCTTGGACCAACTGGAATGTTTCACTAATCACTAATCCTCACTGAAGATACTTGCTAGGGGAAGGCTCCTTTTCACCACTCCCCTCCCCCCACCAAATCTTCATGTAAATGGGTCAGGAGTTTCTCTTTCTCTAGCCAAGATAATCTCACCCCATGCCACATTCCATCTCAGTGAATGTCCCCCAAAAGCCAGCACTTCAGGATTAGGGGGCTCAAGGTACCAGAATGTTCAGTGCAGCTAGCAGAGCCAGCCAATAATAAACGTCTCCGATATCAATGATGATAAGATGTGAACTATTCTGTGTTGTGTACTTCTGCCCTCTTAAAGCTATAGTGCACATTCCTCTGTATAACATGACTGTCTTCAGACAGTGATGAAACAGGAAAACTGAAGAAGCCTAATCTAGACACATCTGTGTAAAAGTGTGTGTGTATAACTATATCAAGTATCCCCATAAGCAATATGGGGAGTATCTCTGTAATCAATATTTGGCTGGCAGTCTGGAAAATGTCAGTTCTATAACGGTTCAAATGAGTGACTTTCATATTAAAAAATTCAAAATTTTGTCTTGGAAGTCTCAAGAAAGCAACTTTCTGCCTTCAGCCATTAGGAAAAAAAAAGATGGAAGCATTAAAAAAAGAGAAGGAAAAAACCCACTTTGAAAGCCAGAGGCACTGGACAGTGTCCTGTATCAGTCTTCTTCCTCGAAATATTATTTTCATGGAAATGCACTTTCAGTACATTACTATCAGATTTAACACTGGCTTAATCTGACAGTTAAATGAAGCTTAAAATAAGTTGTTTGTAAAGATATGTTGGCATGTTCCACTGGATGTGATGCTGACTTAAACCATTAGCTAGCCACATTTGGGGAAGAGTCTTTTGTTCACTACAGGAAGCAATCCGGAGTCAATAACTTCCCGTTCAGCTGGTAGATAGTCATTGCGCAAAGAATAATCAAATTGAGACCCCCCCTCCCAAAAAGCAAAGTCAAACACATTCTATACATGCACACAACAAAATATAAAGTAAGACACTTTCGACTAACATCCTGTTTAACTCATCATTGCTGGGCAACACTAGTAATATTGTTAGAATTTATGCCATTGGAGGAAATTGTTATGGAACAACACTTTTGATAGCTAAATCCACAGGAGCATGAGGAGTAAAATGTGTATTTTGGGTGCAGTGGTTACTGAAAATGATTGGAAACGAAGAGTTTTTCATGTTACACTTCAAGGGAGGAATGAAATTTCTAATAGTAATAGGGTAGTAAGCCCTTTAGTTTGTGATGTCACTGTGTTGTGCGTTTTTTTGGGTTTTTTTTAGAAGCTGCCTGATGACAGTAAGAGCAGCAGTATGTTTGTAACTAGGTCTGGCATGTTTGTGTACATTAAATAATACTGTGATTTTTTGTCATCATTTTTTAAAAGCAAAAGACATAATACCCTTTAACAGCGATCAGTTTTAATATAGATTGGGGAAAGTGTAACAGTAATACCTATTTAAATCTAATTTCTCAAAATTTGCTGAACTATGTTAGAGGTATACAGAAAACAAAATATTCTCTATCGGTTAGAACGGGGAGCTGAGAATTGAGTCTAGATCTGCTCAAACAATCTGAAGTATTTAGTTAATGAAATTAGCCCCATGGATTATTGTTGAAAGGGTGAGTGTACTGTTGTTTATTTCTATACGTATGATGAATGTGCATGTGTTGATATGATTTAATGTGTATAATATGTCTGTGTTTAAGATGGTCCACCAAAAGCGGTCAAATTTACGTCCCTGCGCATGCCCCTTCCTAGAAGTCAGTGATACCACTTCTGGTAGCACAAACACATGACAAATGTGACAATGTGTAGCCACATCTCTTAGTGCACTTCTGAAAGTTGCTCACATACTGCTGTGGTGAGTGCAGTATAAGAACTTATTCTGAATGGCTTATGAGTGTAGCATATAAACAAATGTTACATTTCTCCTCCTCCTTAAAAATTCTGTACAATTGTACTTGTATTCAGTCAGGTAGGTATGAAAGGTGAAGCAATAAAAAAATAGCCCCAATACTTTAAAAAAATGCTTCTACTATGGAAAACTTGTATGGCATGGTTATTGTAATTTAAATGTGGTATATAAAAATGGTATGATGTGAAGATTTTATTAGCAATCATTTGGGATGTCAGCTTTACCCACATTTGGTCCGTCTCAACTCATGACAAAACCTTTATACTCACCATCATGTATGCTAGGTTCTGAGCTGGTGTTAACTGGCATTGCTCTACTGGCTGTATTGGAAGTTGTACCAATTTGTAGCAGCTAATGTATAACGTATATAATGTTATCTGTTTTATAACTTAATTGCTTGAAACTTGGTGCCATCTTTTGCTCATCAGAGCATATCACCTACCTTATACAGCTCACATTTCAGGTCTCGTAAAGTTCCTTTTCTGCTAATATAAGCAATTTATCTTGATTACATCACAATTCTCTTCTATAACCTTCCTATATCTCTGTTCAGTTTCAAGAAGTCTAGAATTCTGTGGCTAAATGGTTCTCTTTGCTCCAGGAAGTGGGATGAGATCACCCCATTCTTGGTCACCTTCTTATCTATTTCTAAATCCCACTTAAAATTGCTTTTCTGGACTTACAAACTCTCTGTGGATTGATCCCATCTTCTCACTCTATCCTGTACATCTTCACCCATCCACTCTCCTCTTTCAGCCTCTACTTCCTTTCCATCTAGCTGTAGGTTACTTTCATTCATGTTCTCTCCTCCAGTTAGAACTCTTTAATCTCAGTAAATAGAATTTTAAAACCTCCCTGTCCCTGTTTGCTTTAGATGCCATCCTAATCTATTCTAAAGCCAGTGTCATTCTGCTCACTGCAACAATTTTTTGTTTTTTTACTACTGCTGCTCATTTCTTGCAAATCCAAAATTAGTATTTAAAATGCTTAGACCGGGAATGAGAAGTAAAAACTGTAACAAAACTTCCTCTGCTTTAGAAAATGAAAATGTTTTTCTCTCTTTCTCCATAAAGACATGGTGGACCAAATCACTGACTGGTTATAAACTGAAATAACTCCATTGCAGTCAATGGAGCTACATTGATTTACACCAGTAGTGGATCTGGCCCTGTCTGCATGTTAAAATTTAGAGTAAAATCTTTCATTGCTTAACATTTTCTCTTTATATGCATATTTTAAGGTTAATTTGCATAATCATTAATCAGGAAAATAAGCTACTTTATTCCAAATCTATTGGTATTTTTTAAATAGAATACTGGCAAAGCAACCAGTTGAAAAGCAAACAATTCAGTATTCTCCCCACATATAACAGCCAAAACACTAGAAAGTATTGATTATTTTATATTTTAAGGGTATATTCTCAGTACTTACATAGTAACTGTCCCGGAGATATTTAAGCCAAGTGAGTTAACTGGACAAGGAAAGCACATATAAAATGTCAGTTGGTTTTGTTAATGTAATCTTATCTGTGCTGTAGACCTGAAATCTATTCATTACACCTTAGGGATTGTACCCTAATACACATCTCTTCTGATCTAAAAAAACAAAGGGAAAACCCTTTTCACCCATGGCTCCTTTCCTTTGAATGTTAAAGCAAATAATGAACAATGTCATGTGATCTAAAAATACCCATGTGCATAGTATATTAATGGCTTTCCTGGGTTTTTACGAGCTGTAGGGTTAGTTTAGTGAGCTAGAGACTTCTGTGGTTTCATACTCTACATTAAAAGCATTTTTAGTGGTGCAATGAATAAAATTCTGCAACTAGAATGTCTATAAGTTCTCCCATACTCTTTTGGCAGAGCTGTCATGTGAATTGAATGGGGACTTCTTCCACCAACATTGCTTGCTCCTTTGAAGTATCATAGCAGACAGCATGCTGGAGTATTATGTTTCTCCCCCCAGAATACATTCTACTATGATGCTGTTTCAAGGAAGCAGATGGATGGGGCTGCATCTCTGTGGAATACATCTACCAATCAAAAGCGCTGTTACGAGAAAGCATTGGACAGTTTACAGAGCCAACATACAAATGCTCAACTCAATGAAACCTTTTAATGTATTCTTTTAGTTTTGTAGCCACTCTCCTTCTATTCTGCTCCTCTGAATTGCTGTGTGTTACGGCATAATAGAGAGAATTCCTGAGTGTGAATCTGATCTTACTGCAAAACATTTACCCTCCTTTTTCCTTGCATAATCCTGCTTTCTGAATAATTAAATCTAACGTGTCCCTCCTGAAGCTTCTTGTCCAAGGCTATTGGACTGATAGTTGGATAAAACAGTTAAGGAGCCCCAGTCTGTAATATCTACATTTTGCTTTTTTTCCCCACTTTGTAGGCATGTAAGTTCTCTTTATAATTTACTGATCTAATAGTTGTAATAGCCAGTTCTGTCTATCAAATTCTCAGATACAGTGATGAGTAAATTTTATTCAGAATGAGTCCAGGATGATACCAAAATGCATCATCACCTTGTTTCTCAAGTTGCCTGGCACAAGGATTCTTTGACTGACTTTTCCCTCATCTAGGGTTGTATGGCCATCAAAGATATTTCTTTTCTGCCAGAGGCATTTTGCGTAGAGGTGGATCCAAGCTACACATTTTTTTAGATCAGGGTGGAATTTTCCAAAGGCTTGGGGGTGTTCATTTCCATTATACCATAACTTCACTATTTTCATATTCCTGGTGCGAGTCACTCCATTGTGTTGTAGATAACACAGCAATTTAATAAATCTTTCTGAGGAAATTTCTCTCATATAAGTCTATAAAATAGTCCTGATCTTTAACTGAACTTCTCCTCTTCCTGAAAGACACAAGAAGATGCCCAACGATCTCCTTTATTCTTTTATGAACCAATAGTCACATCAAAGTTAGTCTTAAACCTTTGCAACTACATTTCAACCTCTATGGCCCTCATCAGTGTGTAATCCCTCATAACCCAAGCCTTACCCCAGATGTACAGTACCTTCTCTCTTAACTTGTGTAAATTTGATTTTAAACATTAACTTTAATAAATATTTTAAATCTGAGTACCCGACAATTATTATTCCATGTATATTTTGAACATCTTTGTTGGATTCCCCTCTTGGGGAAAGTGAGGCACAGATTCTCACTTGCCCAAGGTCACACGCTAAGTATGACAGAGCTAGAAATTAAACTAAGGTTTCCTTAGGGTACGTCTATACTTACCGTCCGGGTCGGTGGCTAGCGTTCGACTTCTCGGAGTTCGATACATCGCGTCTAATCTAGACGCGATGTATCGAACTCCGAATGCGCTCCCGTCGACTCCGGAACTCCACCACCGTGAACGGCAGTGGCGGAGTCGACGGGGGAGCCGCGGACTTCCATCCCGCGGCGTCTGGACGGGTGAGTACTTCGAACTAAGGTAGTTCGAGTTCAGCTGCGTACCTTAGTTCAACCCCCCCTTAGTGTAGACCAGGCCTTAGTCTAATCACAAGACTATCCTTTCAAATTGACTTTGCCTTTTTAATTTTTTGTACACTATATTAGTAAGATACTGGGGGGTTACACCTTTGTATTTACACTGCTGTACACTGTTGTGTGGTTGGGGGGCAGGAGAGATGTTGTAATTTGCATTGAAAAACCCTGTAAAGGACCTTTAAGGGCCAGAGACCAGGGGCCAGCTAGTCCTCTTCTTCACTAATCAAATGCAGCTGAGGATGGAACAGATGTGCCATGCCTAGTCCTGATTAGGGGGTTGGGTGGTAACTGGGGTCAGGAGAGTGTTAAGGAGGCTTGGCAGCAGGGAAGGAAGAGAGATTGGCCAGAAACAGGGAGTTCTTGGCAGTGGGAGGTGGAGGAAAGGTCAGAGGAGTATAAGGGGCTGGGAACTGGGAGAAAACTAGGTTTGAAGGAAACAGAGGGGATGTTTCATGCTAATCTATGAGTGCTGGTGTGAAGAGAATGCCTCTGTGGCCACTGTTCTGTCTATATAAGGGGCCGGGAACAGGGAAATAACCTTGGAGGAAAGTGAGGAAAGTTATTAAGCCCAGGGTGGGTGGGCACTGAGTGAATAGTTGCTTTGTTTGAACTTTGGGGTTAATGGGGATAAACCCAGGAACCCTCCATTTTGAAGGAAGATTGGGAACTGAAGATGAGTCAAAAGTGACAAAAGGTGGCAGAGTCAGATGTTTTGAGTTAGGATACGGGATTTATATAGCGTATACCTTTGAGACGTGTATAATAATTAGCCTGTGACAAGGGTATTCTCAGCCCCAGAGAATGCTGGAAGAGAGTGGGGAGAGACCCTAAGAGAAGGGCAGGGACTTTAGTGACCCGTTTAGCCGCCAAAACCATAGAGAGTACGGCCCTGGCGCTTCAGGGCATAAACCACATCCATAGCCGTTACAGTCTTTCGCTTGGCATGTTCAGTATAAGTGACAGCATCGCGGATCACGTTCTCCAAGAACACCTTCAGCACTCCCCGGGTCTCTTCGTAGATCAAGCCCGAAATACGCTTCACCCCCCCGCGTCGAGCCAAGCCACGAATCGCTGGCTTGGACTGTGAGGCACCTGCCTGCCATAAAGAGGCACTTGTGGACATCCTGGCTTGTTACAGACCCAGACAAGAAAACCTAGATTCTAATGTTCCCCAGATCTAAATACGGCTCCAACTCATCTCTACTATAAAGTATTATCATCAATCATTAAAAGTAAACAAGCTGCCAGAAGAATTAGAATTTTCTTCCCCCTCTTCAGTTTAAGGCAACTATAAGCAGTTATAATTTTCAACCCTTCAGATTGTCCCATTCCTATTTGATAAAGCCTCTTGGAACAGATATGGCAGTAACATTATCCAAAAGATGGCCTGGATAGAGCAACAGGATCCCACTGTGTTTAGGACTCTCTTCATATTTGTGTAGTTTGAACTTCAGTCATGGATTTTGTTAAGGAAGCTACATACTGACACCATGGTACTACTTTAGACCTGTACTCTTGGAGTAGATACAATACCACTTCCAGAACATTAGAAGTGGTGTGGAACTTTAAGACCCCAGTCCTACAAGGACTTAAGCATGTGTGTAACTTTACATACACAAGTAGTGATATTGACTTTGGTGCGACTACTCACATATGTAAACTCAAGCACATGTTTGAGTCTTTGCAGGATCAGGGCACGCCATTAATTTGGAGAGAAAAGTGGGCAATTCTGAACCAGTGGATTTCCCCTACGTGCTCTGTTTTTCCAAACTGAGTTTCAACTACTTCATATAGCTTAACTTGTGTTTTCTAGGTGGTGGTGGTGTGGAATAATGCCAATATGCCCTGAACTGGAGTGATGACTTCTGGACGTTCAGAGGGAAGTTTGATCTTCCATGCCATCTCAATCCCTGGCCTTCATGCTGAGGGTGCCAATTAGGATTAGCTTTTCTGTGTGGCGTGAACTTCATCTGCATATTAGAAACTGAACTGAAACTATCAAGTCACTTCAGGTGGGTAACCAAAATACCATCAGACAGGAATGACTTCCAGTAAATTACCTGGTCAGAGTCTTTTTCCAGTAACTTAGAAAGAAATGTCAGGTTCCACTCTTTGTGTTCTAAATTCAAATTGGATAGAAGAAACCAATGCAATGTACAAAAGGAAAAAATACAAAGCTATAGTAAATGTTAAAATATTTTTGCAGTGTTGTTTGACTTCCTCACACTTATTTTGTAAAACTGACACTTCTTACAACATCCTGAGAGATTTTTATTCATGTTACATGTTAAAATGTTGTTATGATCTGTCAGACATAACTTGGCTTCCCTCTAGTGGTATTTAAATATACTACAGTTATTTGAGAAATCCCAAGTAAGAAAAGAACTACTAATCTATTCTCAAAGAAAAATCTTGATATACCCTGTAAAATAAAACAAATATTGATTAGAATTGTTTTTTTTTACTGGGAAACAGCTTTGCAGTTAAATTTTAGAAAATATAACTTCCCCACTAGAACTGGGCATATAATGGTGTATTGCCCAAACATGATTAAGGTATATGGATGGCTATTTATATTGTGGTTATACTCAGAGGCCTCAATTGGGGTCTTGCTCTGCAGCCACCCACTCCCCCCTCAAAAAAAATTAGTTTAATTATGGTGAGACAGGAGATGACAAGGGAGCAGTGAGATGCCTATGTGCATATAGGCAGCAGTAACAAATTGCCCACTGCCTAATTTATTCTGCGGATGAGTGTGCATGGATCTGATAGAGTCATCATTATCATTGTTATTTAGACCTTGAAGCCAATTCGGGATTTAAGTTTTATTCCAAAGCTGCCAGCACAACAGTAATGGCTCCCAAACAAATGAGCTTTAAACTTGAAGACATAAATACATTTTAAACATGAAACTAAGTCATTACCTGAGTGAAAGGAGGTGAAGAAATTTTGGTTTGCTCAGTCATAGTAAACAAGCTTTTTTCCAATTTCTTCTTGGCTCATATGGTTTGTGCAGTTCACACTGCCTAATTTGCTAAAGGAAAACACACACATAGATAAGATTAATTGGAGGCATCTTTAAAGTACCTTGATTTTCAAAAGTGACTAGTGTCTTTACATCCCCTTTTATTTATTTTATTTGATTGGTTGGATGTTCAGCTTTAGCTCAGCTAAAGAAGATAGCTATTTTTCAGCAGGCTCAGCACTTTCTGTAAATCTAGACCAGTTAATGTGTCTTAAGTTGACTCCAGAGGTGAAAGTGGGCTGGTATGGCGTACCGGTAGGAAGTGGCTGCCGGTATCAGCCCGTACAAAGCTGAGTTAAACTGCTGGCAGCGGCCGGAGCCCGGGCCCTTTAAATCACCGCTGGAGCCCCGGCAGCATGGAAGGGCTGGCTAGAGGAGGCTGACTCCCCAGCTCCACCCCTTCTGCCTGAGGC
This sequence comes from Mauremys reevesii, assembly GCF_016161935.1. NCBI lineage: Eukaryota > Metazoa > Chordata > Testudines > Geoemydidae > Mauremys > Mauremys reevesii. The sequence continues at coordinate 20,532,368 of NC_052627.1, read as the reverse complement.
CCCACCCCTTCTGGGGGCCCAGAGCCAGGCCCCCCATACCATTAAGTCTTTTGTTACTTTCACCCTTTGTTGATTCCGTAAGAAATGAGAAACACAAAATCACTAGTCACTCTTGAAAAATTAGGCCAAGATATTTAATTTCAAATTTCATTTCATATAGTTCCTCTTGGATTAATTATTAGGTTAATAAATGTTAGTTGTTTGTAACTTCATGAGCTCCATTATTGCATACTTGTATTGTTTATAATGTCATTTGCCATCTAAAAATGACTTGATCATTACAGCTGGGTGAAATTTTGAGACTGAAACTTTTTTGGTAAAAAATGCAGAAACAAGTTGACCAAATCATTTAGCAAATTCATGTTGACTTTGGCAAATTGTTTCAGTTGGAAGGAGAAATAGGGGACACACTCCCAAAAAATGGGAACCTTTTGTTTTGACATTTTTTGAAACAAAACTTTTCAATCTTTCAATTCAAAACAACTTTTTGTTTGAAATTTCTATTCAATTTATTTTTAAAAATTAACTATTAAAATGCTAAAAAATCAAAACAAAGGTTTTTTGTTTGGGTTGAAGAAAATGTTTAGTTGAACTGAAAATCTCAAACTTCCTATTTTGGGTGGACCCCAAACAATTCTTTAAATTGTAAGCGAACCAAAAAAGTCCGTTATTGGCATATTGATGATATACAGAATATTTCTTTCTTTGAAAAGCACATACAAGCTAAAACTGGGTCTTTTTTTTTTTTTTTACTGTTCGATTTGTTTTCACTGGAGATAGAGCAGGGAGTGAGTTGAGCAGTTAAGTCTATTGGACCATTGCACCATAGGACAATATCCTAGAAGGGATGGATGTTGGTATAGCCATAATGCTTAACTAATACACTAGTGGGGAGCAGGAACTGAGGTAATAGTTGCACCTGAAAACAGAATAGTAAGCTCCTTTTACAGGGGTGCCAGCTAGTCTGCTGGCAAGCAGGACAATTTTTTTCCCTTTGAATACACATTCTGTTAATTACTCAAAATTTATAAAAAATAAGAACTTCCTCTTCATGCCTGTCACGAGCACTCTGGGATAAAAGGTACCTGGGGCTGAGTGAGGGGAGAATTTATATTCTGTATGCCAAGTGTCCCCATTCAACTTTTATTATCCTTTGCTGTCAACAGGAATTAATCTGAAGCTTTAAAGATATCTGCCTGTTTCATTCTTTCCCTTCACATTTGTCTGAACAAGTTTCTTATGTAGATTCACCCTGAATCCACATTCCTGACTCTTTATGTACAGTGACTGTCTTCTGATCATTGTTTCCAAGCCTATGTGCAAACTTATCTACAAATCTAAGGTATGTAGTTCAGGGAATTCTTTGCTTATCTTGATGCCTTTTCATTCAAGGTGTCTAAAAATCGTTTGTAAGAAATGAACCATTTTAGAGAGACCTTTTTAGTTTAACTCAGTGCTTCAAGTGGATCTTCTTTTTTCTATGTTGCTGCTCTCTTCATAGATTGTCATCTATCCCTCTTCAATATCAGCCTGCACAGCAGAAGCCAGTAGAATGTAAAATTTCTGCAGGGCAGGGTCTTTGAGGGGAACTCTCTTCCTTTTATTCTAGGCACAGCATTTTCCATTTGAAAACTAATCCTAATTGAGTTCAGTGCTATTGATTTTCAGCCTTCTGCAGTTAAATTAAATTTTTATAGAAATCCTACTTTTACTCCTGTTTCCTAACCAGATCACAGTAGGTATTTATTTTTGTTAACACTACACATATAAGTTGCAGGTAAGTACTAATAATTGGATTTTCAATTCTAACCTTAGCGGTGAAGTCCCACTCTGATGCATGCATGTGGCTCCCATTGATATCAGTGGAAGCCATGTGTGCATCAGAGCAAAGAAATTGACCCTCATTAACCCCTTTCACACTTGGATATCTATGTGGGGGGAGAACCATTGTGCCCCCAAACTCCTGGTGTTTAAAAAAAAAAAAGGCTGCTTTTCCTTATGGTTCCAGAACAGACCAATCCCTCAGTGGAAAAATTAAGGCTTGCATCAGCCAGGGATCAAACAGAAACATAAGACTTGAATTCCAATCAGCTACATCCCACTCTTATGCTTGCTGGGCATAGAGCCTAGTCCCCTTGGAAGACAGCCCCCTTACTGGAATTACCTTGATATGTCCAGGGATCTCCTAAGGGGAATGTCAACAAGCCTAACTGCTGGCAGCTATGGAACCTGTGGATGCCTGCCTGAGGAGGGGCTTCGACCTCAGGCTGGCTAGGCCCCATGGGTCAGTAACGTCTAGAAGGATATAAAAATGCAAAGTGTTTAATTAATGTGGCTTTAAATATTTTCTGTATCAAAGGTTTAAATTTTGACCTACATTGTAATACGTTGTAATACCTTTCCCTGAAAGTAGAATTGTATTTTTTACAATGCTGTTTAGCACTTTTCAGCAGAGGATCCTAAAATGCTATAAAACACTGGTATTATTGGAAACACTAAAATCTAGGCCTGTGACTTATATTGAAGCCAGTGGGTCTGTTAGCATGAATACAACTAAACATTTGTGCGCTTGCAGGTTTAGGACCTTAAAACTAATAACATCCCTATTAGGTAGCTCATATTGTCACAATTTGGCAGAAGTGGAGAATGAGGCACAGAGGTTAAGTGACTTGCCCAAGGTGACCCATAAATCAGTGGCAGAACCAACAGTAAAACCCAGGCACTCTGACTCATAGTAGGGCATTATAACCCCTAGGCTATGCTCTTTTCCTATATTATAGTTTAAATACTCTTTATTTTGAACACTCTTATTTGGAGAATTAACCTCAGAATATATTTGCAATTGTAAATATTCCATTCAAAAACTTGCTGTGTATTTATATAACTTACATTTTCAAAGTTTAATATAATCCAGCAACTCTGCCTAATGGATAAGTGCCAGAAAATAATTCCCCACTGTATAAGAGGCTGAGTGTGTGTAAATTGCCTCATGGAGGAGCAAAATAGTGTAACAAAAGAGGTGGGTGTTGGGGAAGGAGGGGAAAGAGATGACTGGAAATTGACAGATTTTACCTTATACATTCGTTTATATGAATATGGGTGAAGCAGCACTTTTTATTTTAAGAAGCAGATAGTGAAATACACTAAGATACTGCCTGCAGTGGGGACAGCAGCAGCAAACTGTGTCCTGCAAATCAATAGGTGTCATGCTTCTATTTCACACTATATAGAGAAATCAGGCCTGTTTTAATGGAAAACAATAAACACTAACTAACAAATGTGTAAGAATCTGATACCACTAGAAAAAAATGACTGGTATGAATGTTAACCTGCTAGTAAAATACATAAATACTATAACTTGTCTCTATCCGGTTGAAATAGAGAGCTATATGTGTGAGAAAATTTGAGTCCAATTTACTGACTGGCCACTCAACCTCATTTCCCCAGTGATCATTCCTAATTAGACTAGTATCGTTGTACTGCAGATAGCAGTTTCTAATAATTTTCAAGGGTTGGATTGCTAGTTGCTGGAGTTAGAAGTGGTTTTGTTTATCCTGTTGGGATAAGGAAGGCAAGTACTAGTGGGAAAGAAATGTAAACCAATGCTATGAGGATTTGGCAATTGAAAGCCACACCAATTCCTTTGCAGAGGCATTAGGGTTCACAAAGCTAGTGTGATTTCCTTTTAGAGAAAGCGTGATGATGGTTCAGGGCTACTAATTTGAGCCTTCACTCTTCCGCAGCAATATGCACAAGTCAAATCAACTTCTCCTCTCTTTCCATAATGAGCCTCCACATAATAGCTGGCCTCCCGTATATTAAAAATCCTTCTTTGTGCCTGCTGTTTTTAAACTCTTACTCAGTCCCAAGCACATGGCCATAGATGATGCTACAAATCCCTATGAATGCCCTTTGGGCCCAGGTGGGGCAGCTCCTTCATGTTCTCCTGCTATTTCAATCTCTCCTTCCTTCAAGTTATTATTATCCTCACTCTGGGGTTTTAAAATTCAAAACCTGTAATTTTCCACATTTCTATATTCAGGGGAAAATAGCAGAGCCCTCCTGTGTCTCATCTAACACCTGTAAGGTCATACAGATCATACCTATACCAGGGCATGCTGGCCCTTAAAGGTGGTCTCCAGGTCCAGCACTACCTGTTCCCAGTTTCAGCCCAGCGAGGAATGCTGGGAGTAGTACTTTCCGGAACTGACGGGAATGGAGGCTGTCACAGTGAGGAATTCTGTGAAGGAGCATCAGAGGATATAAACAGCTCCCTTCCCTCAGAAGGGGGGGCGGAGGGGCAAGTCTTCTTGTGGAGACTCCCCAGGAAAGATACAGGAGCTTTAAGTTTCTCTAGTCCAAAAGCAATTTAAAAAAACAAAACCAACCAGTAGGTAAGATAGCCAAGACCATCTCAGGGTAAAGAGCCAAGTCTCAAGGGGGAAATTCAGGGATAATGGCAAAGCAAAGAAGGTAGTCTTGAGGGAGAGATGTGTGGAAACCTCATGCCCACTTTATTGTTAAGACTGGAGCTTATGGTCGAGGTTGGGCATAAGTTCCCCTTAAAAAGGGACATCCCTGTAGCGAGGAAGAATTTCTTGTGCAGGAACAGAGGAAGTAGATAAAGCGGTGGTTCTCAAACTGTGGGTCAGGACCCCAAAGTGGGGCATGACAGTGCTTTAATGGGGTCACCAGGGCTGACGTTAGACTTGCTGGGGCCCGGGGCTGAAGCCAAAGCTCAAGGGCTTTGGCTGTGGGTGGCAGGGCTCAGGCAAACCCCCCACTGCCTCCCTCCACTGGCTTGGGGTGGAAGCCTTGTGGCTTTGGCTCCCCTCCCCCCTCCGCCCCCACCCAGGGTGGTGTGGCTCAGGTTTCGTTCCCCCCTCCTGGGGCTGTGTAATAATTTTTGTTGTCAGAAGGGGGTCAAAGTGCAATGGAATTTGAGAACCCCTGAGGTAAAGAATTCTGTCAGAACTTGTATTTTCTTTACTTTTCTTACCTGGGAGGGGGTGAAGTTTTAGCTTAGCCAGAGAAATTAACAGCGCAATCAACAAGAGAGACAAGATAGCAGCCACACTTCCAGGAACATCAGAAAAGCCCTTGTGCCATAACCTTCTTAGCCATAAGGTTCCCAAGGTGCTATGCAAACTATATATTGGTGCTTAAATATGATGACAAAGAGCATATTATCCAAATGAATCTGCAGAGGGAACTTAAATAGTCCGAACGTACTGAAACTTTATCTGGGTGTTGATACTCCAGAAAATATGATGGGATCTTTAATAATAAAAAAATAACCTGGTAGAACATATGCCATTAAAGCTGGATTATGCTTGCTTCCTTCTTGTTTTTAAAACTTCAGCTAGTAGAAGTAGCATGGTGAATATTTTATAATGGAAATAGCTTTAAAAATCTTACTGTAAAGGGTGTTGGAGGAAAACTGTGGGTTTAGCTGAAACAACATTAAGTGTACCACAGCAGGTATGTAGCAGAACATGTATTGTGAGGCACTGTGATGGGATATGCTCCTCGCACACTAGCCCAGCAAAAGCTGGATTGGGCCAGGTGGGCCCAATCAGCTAATTAGGCTGCAAGCAGGGGAGATTTAGGTGGAAGGCAGCTAATTAAGAACTGGCTCACCTGTGCAGGAAGAGACAGGGCCTGTATAGAGCTTTGTTGCTGGCTACAGAGAGGTGGGCTGGGGGAAAGGTTGTAGTCAATCTCTGAGTGGAGGAAGCTGGCAAAACCAGAGAAGTGGGATGCTATCTATGTACAAAGAAGCCAGGGAAATAGCAGTAAGAGGCAGAACTGTACAGGGACTGTGGCTGCTTGTTGTAAGGTCCCTGGCTTGGAACCCCGTGTGAAGTGTGGGCCTGAGTTTCCCTACCAGCCACCGAGGAGTGGTTGGAGGCAACAGGAAGTAGTTCTGGAAAGATTGTGAATTCCCTGGAAAGGGAGGACTTTAGTGACCTGGCTGGAGAGCCAAGCCACAGAGGAAGCTGCAGACCTGGGAGAGAGTGGGGCCATAGTGCAAAACAAGGTAGTAGAAGACCACACCAGTGGGAGAGTGCAAGCTGATAGAGTGAATGCCCAGGATGGCTACCAGGAGGTGCTGCTTATGGTGAGTGGACCCCTGTGACAGGCACAGATGACCATATTAATTTATAAGTATAGCAAGTCAGATTGGTGGTGATGATGGGAAGAGGTGATAATAGATTTATTTTTGCTTTGTCTCAAGGGTATATTTGTGAATTCCTGCTGTGAATGGCTTATCCTGAGAATAGGTTAGGGAGAGCCATAGTTAATGGCTCAACTCCTCTGTCACAATGGAGCTGTCTGTCTCAAGGGTAAGCCTTTTCTGTACAAGAGAGAGCTTTCCTGGGAGCTGATCCCAGACTCTGGAATGAACTTTCAAGGGAAATAAAAACTATTAGAGACTGTGCTGCCTGGGGGGCAAGTGGGGCAATTTGCCCTGGGCCCTGCAGGGACCCCCATGAGAGTTTTTGGGGGCCTGGAGTGGGGTCCTTCACTTGCTCTGGGTCCCGGGCCCCCAGAGCTTCTTCTGCTCCCAGTCTTCACTGGCGGGGGGTCCTTCTGCTCTGGGGCAGAAGGACCCCTTGCCGCCGAATTACTGCTGAAGCGGGACCCGCCACCGAAGCTGCACTTTGGTGGTGGGTCCCGCTTCGGTGGTAATTCAGTGGCGGGGGGTCTCCACTGGGGGTCTTCAGGGCACTTTGGCGGCGGGTCCCAGAGCAGAAGGACCCCCCCCCCGCTGCTGAAGACCCCAGGCCCCCAGAATCCTCTGGGTGGCCCTGATTAGAGACCTCATTACCTTCTGCGCCATGTGCAAGGAGTACTTTGTTGATGTTGACTTTACTAATGTAAACATATAGTAGCATGTATACAAAAGAAAACCACATGGCACACACCATTTTCCCCTAGGAACGCTATTACCTGCACAGGTGCTGAATTTTGTTTTTCTCAGTGGGTGCTCCACCCATGCTCTGCCTGTTCTCACTGCCTGCCTGCCCCAATTGTCTCCTGCCAGCCACTCGCTGACTGGTGGCCAAGGGCAGGGGCCCACTGAACAGCTGACTGGTGACAAGCCCTGGGGCCAGAACCACTGTGGCTGGTGGGTGCTCAACACTCCTATTTTTATTCTTTGGGTGCTTGAGCTGTGGAGCACCCATGGAGTTGGCATCTATGATTGCATGTGTTAGTCACACAGCTTAATGCAGTACTGGAAAGAACCTGGGTACTACAGTGAGGAGGGTATTATAATAACCCGTACCTAATAAATGTCTCCAATTCTTTTAATGTTAGTGCAAAATATTCACATCTATGTGGCTTTTGTCTCTCTCCCTGTTTGTGAGAGCACAACCACTCATTTGTGGCATAGAGGTACTTTGATATAGCAATAGAACTAAATCTAAGACCTACAACTCTTTTTACTAAAGATTTTTTCCAGTCATCAGATAAAGCAGGATTTTCCAGATGTTATATAATATTTAGTTGTTTATATACACTAGCATTCTAGCTCACTACATGAGTGATGACCCAAGGATTTCAGTGAGATTTCTACTCAAAGACATAACAGTATCATCTGACAGTCAACACTAGGAAGGGCCACAGATCTGTTCAGAAAGGTACAGTTTGCTAATCTGACAGCATCTCTTCTCTAACAAAGGCTCAATAAATAGAGTCCCCAGAGGGATGGAGCAGGGATAGGGCAAAGAGCGAGGGAAACAGGGACACCAATTTAAATGTTTTGACAGCCTCGTCAAAACAGTGAATTGCCTCAGGCTGCTGTACACTTTAACCCCTGCTGGCTGAGTGAGACTCCTAATTAATTTCCTTTCTGTATTCTGCACTCCCTCTGGAGTCTGCCATCTGAAAAAGCAGACTGTATTGAGCTGGTCTATGCTTCTGGTAACTGGAAGAACACTCCCCACCCAAGAACAGAGGGAGCAGCTGTGAGGAGATGAGATGAACAAGAAAGTGAATGTTCCTGAAATAGCTCCTATGTGTAGGTGGCAGTAATTCATGATATAAATGTTAAATGCATCGCTTTTAAACTTTGCACACACAGGAAAAAAAAGGTGCAGCATTAACAGTCTTTGATTTCTTTTGGAGGAGCAGTCCTTAAATTATGTATTGTGGACCCCAGTGAATAGAGACTGCCTCGTGTACCACTTCCCTGCTATGTTTAGTTCCATAATATCCATATCAATGATGACTATTTTCAGGAGAAAATGATATTGAAAAAACAGTTAATGTAACAGCTGGAAACAAGGGAGTAACATGTCAGATGATGCTCGCTCTCTATGAATTACCAAAAGCATATTTTTTGTGACCAGTGGCCCACACACCACAGTTTGGAGCCTCCAAAGCAGTAGTTTGCAAAACATTACCTCAGCTGAGGTAAATTGTCATAAATCCATAGACTTTGATGGAGCCATGACCATTTACACTGGGTTAGGATCTGACCCAAGAACTTCAACAGCTACTCCCTCCACCACCACAACGAACTATAGTAGTGAAGAAAAAGGAAGCCAACTTCAATCTAGGTCAGGGATGGGCAAACTCTTTGGCCCAAGGGCCACATCTAGGAATAGAAATTGTGTGGTGGGCTATGAATGCTCATGAAATTGGGGTTGGGTTGCAGGCTCCAGGGTGGGGCCAGAAATGAGGAATTCAGGGTGCAGGAGGGGATTGAGGTGTGGGTGTGGGGGGTGAGGACTCTGGCTGGGGGCATGTGGGCTCTGGGGTGGGGCTGGGGATCAGGGGTTTGGAGGGCAGGAGGAGGATCAGGGCTGGGATTGAGGGCTTTGGAGGGAAGGAGGGGGATCAGGGATAGGGCAGGGGGTTAGGCTCAGGGGTGCAGGCTCCCAGTGGCGCTTACCTCAAGTGACTCCTGGAAGCAGCAGCATGTTCCTTCGGCTCCTATGCAGAGGCACAGCCAGGCAGCTCTGCACACTGCCCTGTCTGCAGGCTCCACCCCTGCAGCTCCTATTGGAGTGCTGGAGGGGGCCATTGGAGCAGGGTCCTTGGAGTGTGTAGGAGCTGGAGAGGGGCCTTGCTGTGGCTTATGGGAGCTGCATGGTACGGCCCCCAGCTGGAATGCCAGAGTGGGGCTGATCCTTAGAACCCGCTCCCCAACAGAAGCTTGCGAGACAGCTTGTGCTGTAGTTTGCCCACCCCGATCAAGGTACAGGTTGACTGATTGAACTAGATCATGGCAGCCTTTGGGTTGCAGTTTTGAGGTTGAAGGTGTGGGTGTGTGATGGGGTAGGCCCTGAGAGGGATGAATTAGGCCAGGCAGGCCCAATTAAGCAGCAAACAAGGAAGAGATTTAAGCTATCAGGAGGCTGCTAATTGAAAGCGAGCTTACCTGTGAGGGAACAGGCAGGGCTTGCATAAAGCCAAGAGACTAGCAACAGAAGGACTGCAGCATGAAAAGTGGTAGTCACTTCTTCCTGGGGTAAGAGGGCAGAAGAGAGAAGAATCCCTGAGACCTATGAGAGAGGGGTCTGACTAGAAAGAGTGGAAGCAAGGTAGGAAGTAGTGCAGGGTTGAGAGCAGTAATGTTAGGGAAGCTGCAGATGTTGACTCCTTGGTAAAGGGACTTGAACTGGGACCCTGAGGAGAAGGTGGGCCTGGGTTCCCCTACTAACCCCTGCCGAGTGGTACTGCCAGGGTGTGAACTAGCAGATTGCCTGAGTTGTGGCAGGAGTGATAGTGTCAGGGCAGCAGGCATGAGGATAGTTGAATGCTGCTTGTCCTGAGAGACTTGGAAAGCATCCAGCCCCTTCTCTCTTCTTTCTCCCCACCCCCCAGTGGAAGGGGAAATCACAATGTGACCCAGCTGGAGGGCTGAGTCACAAAGTAGCCACAAGTGGAATGAATGAATGGGAGGACAGGCTGTGCAACCACAGGAAAGGGGTGCCAAGGTTGGGGGAGCTAATCTCCTGAATTGCCGGAAGGGGGTGCCACCCAGCAGTGAGTAAAGCACCCCATGCCACAGAAGAAATGGGATTTGACTCTAAGATTGGCCTAAGCCAGTTGAGTTAAAATAAAGAGCTCAAAATCAACTAAAGAAATAGCTGTCACTGTCCAGACATGGCGGGGAAAATCCCCGCTCAATTTATGGAAGTGAATTCTTCAGTAATATATAATTTAGATGAACTTGTCACGTGATGCACTTGATATGGCACATACAGTACATTTAAGCTGTGATAGTGTTATTTCTTGATGATAAATAGCTGCTGGGCAGTTTTCTAAGGAAATTGAAACAAAGGACTAATTTTATTGAAAGGTCTCTTACCTGAATCTTGCTAATTGCAGATGAGATGACATTTTTGCTGTTTTGGTTTCCATTTCCTCTTCAAACCTTTTGGTTAAGTGGGACACAGACATGCCCTCAGCTGGTCTGTATAAAATTGTAATGATGCATTACAGTGATACTGTAATTACAGTTTCATGCTTCAGGCAAACAAAGGCTTTCAATCCTTTAACCTACCTGTTCCAGTCTACAACCAAATACATCTGAATTCAACCAAAGCAATAAAATACAACAGATTAGCAGTGGGTGATCTAATTGATGTGTTTATTCATAAATTGGAAACTGATTTTTTGAAGATAGAAAAAAATCTGATGTTGGATTAACGGTTTTGAATTGTATATTGATTTTTACAATACAAACAGCACCAAAACAGAAGGGGATCATGAATTTATGGTATGTTTATGCTATGGTTTGACCCAGATCTTTGAGGTCTATTGAAATCAGTGGGCCTAATTTAAGATGAATGAGATTTTTGAACCTTGTCTCTGCTGTCTTTGAGGGGACAATGTTGAGACAACGTTGCAGTGGGGATAAGGGTAAGGCCAGATGTACCTCAGGGTCATGAAGCTAATCCAATGTTCATTCTGTCTGTGGACAGATAATAAAGTAACTGTAGATAAAAACTTCATACACATGTACTGTCACAGGGGTGAGACTGAGTGAATTGTAAAATGGGGGAGAGCTTGTACATACCACAACCTTGGGGCTGGCCAACTAGGGGTATGCGTGTTAACAGGGTGTACTGGAGCCTTGCTGAAGGAGAATAGAGTTCATGTTGCAAGGGCAACCTGAATTCTGCATGTCCTTGTTTTCAGAAGTTTGAGTTTTGCTCAAGTGAACGTTCTGCATGGGGGTGACACATTCTCAAGCAACCTTAACTCCATGTTAACATAGTTCTTTGCCATAGAATTTCCTAGGTTATGATTTTTTTTTAAACAGGAAAAAAATATTGATAGGAGCTAGTAGTCATTTAGGCTGTGATGTCTTGTCCTGCAATTAGCATACTGAGCCACCCACCTCACCCCACCACCCCCAGCTGCACATCACCAGCCCTGTTTTGGCACACCTTCCAAGCCATGCCCTCTCTCCACTATGGTACTTAGGCCATCCTACCACTAGCAGGGAGGTGCATCTCCCTGAAGTCTTTATTCCCTGGTATGCAAACATTTCTATTGCCATTACTTCCCACCCCCTCCAATAACCCGACTCATGTCCAGTGCCTGAAGTGAAGGATAACAATGTTACAGTGGTACAATGTTGTGGTACAGGGGGTTGGTGTGCACTGTTATCTTGGGGGGAGGGGGAAACAGAGTGGCTGGAGGTCAGGGTGGCTGCAGTGCATTGGCAAAGCTGTGAGGTTCAGGGTGGCTGGGGAGCAATGTTAAAGGTGGGGTTCAGGCTATGGGGGGTGCACTGGTGGAGCTGGGGTGGTGTTTCTCTGACCTTGTCTATCATTCATACCCCTTTATTCTCTCTCCCCTTCCAGGAAGCATTCACTTGTCTAATGTTTCCTCCTGAATACTTTGATCACATTTTCCCCATGATATTTTCACCCATGACTCTCACATTATAGCAACCTCCCGCCACTTAGTCCAAAATTCCTTTTGGTTTAAGGTGTAGGTGTGTGTGTGGTGGGGGGAATTTGTGTTTAATTTATCCTTAGATATGTTAATTAAAGGATGATGTTACAGTAATCAAGAGCACTGATTCATCCAGTCACAGTACCTCTCATCTGAACAATACAAGAAGACAAAAGAAAATATTTTTTCTGGAGAGGGGTTGTGGGGGTTTTGTAACTTGGGGACCCCTTAGCCAAATGACCCCAAATTTGGATCACTAATTGGATTAGTGCTGGGTAGCATTAACCATTCCAATTTTAGAACACTTACAAGAACTGAGCTATAAAGCATATAACATGAAAGGAATGGAAACTCTGGCATTTTTTTCTGTATTGGTGCATAAGCAGTGTAAAAAAGTACACTTTCTGAAATACCATTCTCAATTTGGGTTGTGCAAAGGTTTAGTGAGTCTTATAAACTATCTGGAATAAAACTTAGTTTGAGACCACTTCGACTTGCAACATATCAAAAGTTGGATTTCTAGCTTTGTGCAAAAAAACAAACAAAATACCAACCAAAAACTTTTTTTTTTTTAAATGGCTATTTCTTTCAGAGCTTGTATATCTGGAACCCCTGGGTGAAACTACTTCAAATTTAGACCACTATCCCTACCCTGCACCCTTCTGAGATGCTTAGTTGGATTTCTTTAAAATTTAGTGCATGTTGCTTTTCAGAGGACTTAGAAAGATAGGTCTTTTAAATTCATAAGGGTGAATAAAGTCATGATGCAACTTTAATTACAGTGGCGCACCCATACCACTATATTTAAAGGCCAAAGCCTTGGGTCCTAGTCACTAGGAAGCTGTGAAGATTTGGAAGTCTGTGCTGTGCAGGAGGGTGCATCTGATGCAAGGATTCTAGATGTTTGAATTTTTACATTTAACTCTTGTAGTCAGGTGACAGATGTGGGTCTTTTTGGTATTTTTTTCTTAAGTCAGATGTAAAATTTTTAGGGTAAAAATGACTTGTAAACTTTAATATCCTGCTCTATATGCATACAATTATAAACTGGACCTAGTATTGTTTACCTGCATTGTTTTTTTGGTTTAAAAAAAGCATTGTTGGATAAATTTATAGTCAGACCTAACATGAAAACACCATCTTCTAGTAAATACTCCCTAACCTGACAGTAAGAATCTTTGAAAATCACAATTTCTTATTTTTATTGATGATCCCATTTTTCTCTTGGAAGTGAGTTTCCTAGGTGATGTGACTAGGAAGAGAGGTTTTGATTTATTTTACCGGGGTTTGATAGGAAGAAAAGTTCTCAGAGAGGGAGAAGGGGATGTGAGGGAAGTGGTGGTGTGAGTTTTCATTTTTCAAAATATGGAAATTAGCAGGATACATAATCAAACCCCACCTGCCGTTAAGATGGTGTACATACTTTGTCTATTTGACAATCTTTCTGGGGGTTCCTATGATATCTCTAGAAGTATAGAAATTAAAGCTTTTTCATGTTATAACCTCCATTCATTGCAGCATCAACATTAAAGCAACATATAAATGTGATAGAAATATTGTTCTAATGGCAATGATTATATTGGGCCTGACACCGGGAAACATGATGATCTGCTTTATACTCTATGGGGGAGTGATGCAATGTAATTTGGATCAGTGTATCAACTGACAAATGAGCAGCTAGACAATTTAATAGCACTTGTCTGTAAAAGGTAAACTTCTTATAAACCTTGCTTAAAGATTATAATTGTACTGAGGTTCAAAAAGCAGTGCTATATCAGCCAGCATACAAATAGCAAGCCAGGAAGGCCACAATGTTGCCAAGTCAGCCTTCTTAGATTTGAATGGCCATCAGCCAACAATTTGCTGACCAGATGGTAATCACACTAAACGGGAAACAGTTTTATTTATTTTATTTTCAAATTCCTCATAGCTGTTACAGTTTGCCCCAGGACTAACAATGAATGGCTGCTGGAAAGTAGCATTCCTGCACTGTACAGCATACATCTGCCATACATGGAAGGAACAAACATGGATATTCTTCCAGTTGGCAATTCATCCTTAACCATAAACTACGCAGGACCATCTGATTGGCATCTTAGTTCTCTTCTTGTCTGACTAAACAATCATGCCTTTTCTGTTCAGTCTCTAGCCTTCACATAATAAAAAGAGCATATCAAAGCTATGTGCTAAATTCTGCCCTGAGTCTTTGTGAAACTACACATTCAGTGCAACCCTGCTCACTTACCTTGATTCTGCAATGAAACTTTTTATCATTAGCCTCAATCACTGAATCAGGCAGGGTTACAGTATTAGGAGTCATGTTGTAAATAAAGGGAATCCTGAAATCTCTGAATAGCAAAATTGGAATGGTAGAAATTTGCACAACTTTTTGCTTACTGGTTCCTTGATGGAAAACCTCAAAACTTATTTGCTTGGAAGTCCTTTATCTGCTTGCCATTCAAAGGTGGAAGACCAACTGGCACCCTCAAAGGAAGAAGAAAAGGCAGACAGGTAATTGGAAGGAATGGCAACAGATGGAAAACATGAAAGGAAAAGTAGAGAGAGAGAGGAAAAAGCGAGGAATCATTCTCTTGCTGTAACAGGTAGAAATGGCTTCTCTCATGGCAGCCTTCCTGGTATCCAGAGGGTAGCAGGAATGAAAGGTTTGGCAAATGTTACCTGACCACAGATAGTAAAACTCAAGGAAAATAGCAAAGACAGACTGAAGGGAGAAAAGCAAGGAATTGCCTCTGACTTACAAAAGTATCTTATAGGAGGATCCATTCCGCCTGCATGAGGAACTAAAAATTTATAATAAACACAGACTTCACCGCATCAGACTCATTTTTGTGTGGAAGGCACAGCTCTATACTGATGTAGAGCCCTGCAAATCTGCAAATATCCACTTTATATTGGTGGATCATTTTTGTGGATTGCGGATTGGATGCGGATACAAATTGTGTGTTGTTGCAGGGCTCTACACTAATGTAGTGCCAGAGCTACCTGCAGGAGCATCCTTGAGCTTCCTAGCATGCAGATACCTACTGAGAGGAAGACACAGTTCTTTCCTCAGCATATGCTCTCTTCTTCAGATGACCTGCTGCTCTGCCCAGCAGAGGGAGTAGTGCATGGGTCTGCCCATTTCAGGGTGGCTATCATTCCTACAGCAGATCTCTCAGATGATCAAACTAACAGATCATTGATTTTAATTGGGTAGGGTATTTTCAGGAAGAGATCCTTTAATTGTGAAATTCATTCCACTTCATAGATCTGACAGCCTTGCTCCTGCCTCCGCCCAGCTTTTTTTGAGGGATGAATGGAATAGATGTGTCAGGAGGAACAGGGCAAAATCTTAGTTCTGGTGTGTCAGAAGATTCTAGTATGGGCACTGTTCCTATTAGATTTGAATGTGGTTTTGCAAATAGCTTATTCATGCAGTTAGTTTTTTAATATGCACTTTTTTTTAAAGAAATAGAACTAAATACCCAAGACACAATTCCAGATAAGTCTGACTATCTGAGAAAAGGAGATAAGAGACACCATCCTTGGAGTTATCTTTTTTATTAGACCTGCTCTAAATTGCAATAGCAAAAGATGACCTTGCTTCATGAGAGGATGGAAAACACCTCAAGGGTGTTTAAAACAGATGTTACTGTGTATTTAATTTGTATCCAAAACATCCAATGTGCTCAAATAGAGGGGAAATCCAGCCAAGATAAAGAAGGGGAGCAAGAGAACTATGCAAAGATGTAATTATAAAAAGAGCCATGAGGTAGCTGTATATTTCAATGATTGAGTTAGACTTAAACAAGACAGTTAAGTTAGCCTTGTAATCTCTAAGACTCTCACGTGAGAGTTTATGAACTTCATTGAGCTACTCGATCAAATGGAATTAGTCTATCTGATTTACTTAGTATCAGAGGGGTAGTCGTGTTAGTCTGGCTCTGTAAAAGCAGCAGAGAGTCTTGTGGCACCTTATAGACTAACAGACGTTTTGGAGCATGAGCTTTCATGGGTAAATACCCACTTAGTCAGATGCATCCGACGAAGGTGCCACAAGACTCTTTGCTGCTTTTACTGATTTACTTAATTGGCTAACTCTCTCTCTTCTCTTCTCCCCCCCGCTTAGAGTTGTGGCTTTCTATAGGTGATATATTTCAGTATTACAGAACTCTCTTTCTAATGTAGCTCTTTCTGCCATGAGAAGTATTTTGGAATCAAATGCTATTTTAGAAATATAAGAACAAAAGATGCAAAACCAAAACTTTTAAAAATAAAATATAAAGCCCAGTCTATTTTCTGGCACCGGAAGTCCATTTGCTGGCTCCTGGGAAAGGTAAGCCAGACACCTCTTGAATCTGTGGATCCACATACCTACAGTGACTGAGCAAGGCAACTGTTCCAGAAGGAGGAGAATTCAAGTTGTGGACTCAAATGATATAATGCTGACTCAGTGTTTTATGGCTCAGTTAACTTTGTTGCATCTCAGCTTTGGTAAAATCAAGAGGAAGATTGTTACAGTTTCAAAATGTAAATGGTTTAAGTTTCTCAAACTTCGTTGCACTGCGACCCCCTTCTGACAACAAAAATTACTATACGACCCCAGGCAGGTGTGTACTGGATACTACATGACCAACATTGGCAGGTGCATACTGGATAACTGTACCCCACAGGCACCTAGTACCTCTTGCTGGTGCCTAGCAGTGCTGAAGAACTAAGAGCTGGCTCTTCTGTTCAGAGGCCAGACGTTGTTGGGAGACGGTTGGGACTGGGGGGAGACGGTTGGGAGAGGTCCTGGTGCTCTCCACGCCAAATTTATACATTGGGAGTGAGAACAACAAGATAACAAGAGATATAGCCAGAGGGGGACGGTTAGGTGTAAGGAAGAGGGGGGGGACGGATACTAGATCTACAAGTCATACTGGAAGTACTGTGTCCCTACCGAGTTGGGTGAAAAGAGTGAGAGGAGCCCAACAGGAAAAATTAGGATGTTTGTTCACCAATGCAAGAAGCTTAGGTAACAAAATGGAGGAACTGGAGCTCCTGGTCCGAGAATTGAAACCGGATATCGTAGGAATAACCGAAACATGGTGGAACGGTAGCCATGACTGGAGTACAGGTATGGAAGGGTATGTGCTGTTTAGGAAAGACCGATGCAAAGGTAAAGGTGGGGGAGTAGCATTGTATATCAATAATGAGGTGAAATGTAATGAAATAACTAGCAATGCAATGGATAATACAGAGTCTGTCTGGGCAATGGTCACATTGGGGAAGAAAACTACCAGAGCCTCACCCGGGATAGTGATTGGGGTGTGCTATAGACCGCCGGGATCTAGCTTGGAGACGGATAGAGAGCTCTTTAATGTTTTTAAGGAGGTAAATACTAATAGGAACTGCTTGATCATGGGGGACTTTAACTTCCCGGATATAGATTGGGAAACAAATGCTAGTAATAATAATAGGGCTCAGCTTTTCCTAGATGTGATAGCTAATGAATTCCTTCATCAAGTGGTTGCTGAACCGACGAGGGGGGATGCCATTTTAGATCTGATTTTGGTGAGTAACGAGGACCTTGTTGAGGAAATAGTTGTAGGGGACAACCTTGGCTCGAGTGATCATGAGCTAATTCGTTTCAAAATAAATGGAAGGATAATCAATAGTGCATCTGAGACTAGGGTTTACGATTTCAAAAGGGCTAACTTTACTAAATTAAGGCGACTAGTTAGGGAAGTGGACTGGACTAACATATTTAGGGATCTAAAGGCAGATGACGCCTGGGGTTACTTCAGGTTGAAGTTGCAGGAGTTGTCAGAGGCATGTATCCCGAGAAAGGGAAAACGGCTCGTAGGTAGCAGTTTTAGACTGAGCTGGATGAGCAAGCGTCTTAGAGGGGTCATTAAGAAAAAACAGAAAGCGTACAAGGAGTGGAAAATGGGAGGGATCAGCAAAGAAACCTACCTTATTGAGGTCAGAGGGTGTAGGGAAGCAGTGAGAAAGGCTAAGCGACGGGTGGAGATGGACCTAGCGAAGGGGATTAAAACCAATAGCAAAAGGTTTTTTAGCCATATAAATAGGAAGAAAACCAAGAAGGAAGAAGTGGGACCGCTTAAAACTTTAAACGGAGTGGAGATTAGGGATAATCTTGGAATGGCACAATATCTGAACGAATATTTTGCCTCGGTCTTTAATGAGGCTAATGAAGGGCTAAGGAATAGTGATAGCGGGACCGATGGGAATGAAGATATGGGGGTAGACATTACGGTATCAGAGGTAGAAGCCAAACTTGAACAGCTTAACGGAAGTAAATCGGGGGGCCCGGATAATCTTCATCCTAGAATATTAAGGGAATTGGCGAGTGATATTGCTAGCCCGTTAGCGATAATTTTTAATAAATCTCTAAATTCGGGGATTGTACCGTTTGACTGGAGATTAGCTAATGTAGTTCCTATATTCAAGAAGGGGAAAAAGTGACCCGGTAACTACAGGCCTGTTAGTTTAACATCTGTAGTATGCAAAATCATGGAAAAAATCTTAAAAGAGAGAGTGGTTCCGGAGCATGAGGCCGATGGCAACTGGGATAGATTACAGCATGGATTTACAAAAGGTAGATCGTGCCAAACCAACCTGATCTCCTTCTTTGAGAAAGTAACGGATTTTTTAGACAAGGGAAATGCGGTGGATCTAATATATCTGGATTTCAGTAAGGCGTTTGATACGGGACCGCATGAAGAATTACTGGTTAAATTGGAAAAGATGGGGATCGAAATGAAAATCCAGAGGTGGATAAGGAGCTGGTTAAAGGGGAGACTGCAGAGGGTAGTATTGAAGGGGGAACTGTCAGGTTGGAGGGGGGTTACCAGTGGAGTTCCTCAAGGTTCGGTTTTGGGTCCGATTTTATTCAATTTATTTATTGCTGACCTGGGAACCAAGAGTAGGAGTGGGCTGATAAAGTTTGCGGATGACACCAAGTTGGGAGGTATTGCCAATTTGGAAAAGGATCGGGATATCCTCCAGGGAGATTTGGATGACCTTGTAAACTGGAGTATTAGTAACAGGATGAAATTCAATAGTGAGAAGTGTAAGGTTATGCATTTAGGGATGACTAACAAGAATTTTAGTTATAAGCTGGGGACGCACCAGTTGGAAGTAACGGAGGAGGAGAAGGACCTAGGAGTCCTGGTTGATCACAGGATGACTATGAGTAGGCAATGTGATGTGGCTGTTAAAAAAAAAAAAGCTAATGCGGTCTTGGGATGCATTAGGCGAGGTATTTCTAGTAGGGATAAGGAGGTGCTAGTCCCGTTATATAAGGCGTTGGTGAGACCTCATTTGGAGTATTGTGTGCAGTTTTGGTCTCCCATGTTTAAGAAGGATGAATTCAAACTGGAACGGGTACAAAGAAGGGCCACTAGAATGATCCGAGGAATGGAAGGCCTGTCGTATGAAAGGAGACTTGAGGAGCTCGGTTTGTTTTCCTTAACCAAAAGAAGGATAAGAGGAGACATGATTGCACTCTTTAAATATATCAGAGGGAAAAATACCAGGGAAGGAGAGGAATTATTTCAGCTCAGTGCTAATGTGGACACGAGGACAAACGGATATAAATTGTCAGTCAGGAAATTTAGGCTTGAAATTAGACGAAGGTTTCTAACCATCAGGGGAGTGCAATACTGGAACAGCCTACCGAGGGAAACAGTGGGGGCGAAGGACCTCCATGACTTTAAGATTAAGCTAGATAAGTTTATGGAGGAGATGGTATGATAGGATAACGGGCTTAGTCAATAGGTCAATTAAGTGCCACACTGGTAAATAGTACAATGGGTCAATGATATGATATTCTTAACCTTTTTCCAGAGGGTATGGCTGGAGAGTCTTGCCCGCATGCTCGGGGTTCAGCTGACCGCCATATTTGGGGTCGGGAAGGAATTTTCCTCCAGGGAAGATTGGCAGTGGCCCTGGAGGTTTTTCACCTTCCTCCGAAGCATGGGGCAGGGGTCGCTTACTGGTGGATTATCTGCTACTTGAAGTCTTTAAATCATGATTTGGAGCATTCAACAGCAGAGTCAAGGGAGAGAATTAGTTCAGGAGTGGGTGGATCGGCTTATGTGGCCTGCATCCTGCAGGAGGTCAGACTAGATGATCATAATGGTCCCTTCTGATCTTGAATTCTATGATTCTATGAATTCCATGCTCAAGATGGTTTGGGTGAAAGGGACCTCTTTCTCACCCAGCAGCACATGTGCTCCCATCACCTTTCTATTGTTCCCATAATAGCAGGTTTAATTTCTCCTTATGGTGATTTCCACTTGAATGTGAGCTTAGTAGGAACAGATTCTTCCTTGGAGAAAAATTCCGTGCCCATTCACTTCTTGGGCCAGAATGGGAGAAGCCATCATGGAGTCCTGTTGAACTGTGACCTTGCATTCAATACACACCTCTTCTAAGTACACATAGGCTGCTCTGGACTTCAGACTGCCAGTACTCAGGAAGGTTCTTCCTGAACAGTTGTAAGCAGTGTTTTCCTCCAAAGTTCTGCCATTTGGATCCATCTATGTTTTCTCTATCCTTATTCCGTCCTTTCCAGTCCAGACATTTCCCATTTCTTTCTTGAGCTTGGCTAAAAAATTCATGGCTAAACAAACCAGGTGCCTACACTGGCAAAAGGCACATTCCGCAAAGAAATAGGACAGGGTTTCTCAAACAGAGGTCGCAGCCTGTGTAGGGAAAGCCCCTGGCAGGCTGGGCCGGTGCGTTTACCTGCCCCGTCCGCAGGTCTGGCCAATTGCGGCTCCCACTGGCCACAGATCGCTGCTCCGGGCCAATGGGAGCTGCTGGAAGTGGTGGCCAGTAAGTCCCTCAGCTTGTGCTGCTTCCAGCAGCTCTCATTGGCCCAGAGCAGCGATCTGCGGCCAGTAGGAGCTGCGATCAGCTGGACCTGTGGAATGGGCAGGTAAATGCACTGGCCCGGCCCGCCATGGGCTTTCCCTATATAAGAGGTGACCCCTGTTTGAGAGACCCTGAAATAGGAAGTAAGAGAGAATTGTCTCTATTATAGTATAAACATTGTAAACATTAATAACTTAGGAGGTTTTCTGGATTTGGCCTTTCTGAATAAAACTTCAGGAATTGGCTTTTGTCCATTTGTGCATGTAAAAGCAGTTAAAAGTGCCTGACATGCATCCTATTAAAATAATCATGGTTAAAATAGAGAGAAAATCTGGCCAACAACTATATTCTCCCTTCCACCTGTATCTTAAATGTTTTCTACAACATGTTGTAAGTGCCTGATCCAGAACTGAGACATGCCATCTCTTAGCTCGTAATACTTGTTAAAAGGCTGAATTAGAAATTTTCTGAGTAAATGGGGTTTATAATAGAGATACTGGCATCACAAGCTTAACTCCCAGTGAGAATGGGGCTTCTAGCATAGACAGGTCATCATGGCTCAAAGCTTCACACAGATTTAGGATAATAATAATAAACTACACACAATGGTGATGTGAAAACAGGAGTAACCCAGAGGTAATTGAAAAAGAAAAGATAAATGAGACTTTCAGAAAGTTTTATAATAGGGCCCTGTGTTCTTTTCAATTTCCTTTGAGGAAGCAAAGCACTTCTTCACATGAACTATCAAGAGGCAAAAGGTTAGCATTAGCAACTACATATACAGAAAAGGACATTCCAGCTGTGGCAATTTCTCTGAATAGTGGGAAAATATAAAGGGATAGCTCTTACAGCCTGCAATGCATGTTAGTTAATGTCTTTGCTAGTAAATTGGAGAAGATGCTGTTGAATCTCAAACACAAATATATCTTACATTTATGTAGCATGTTTACAAACAGGAATCACTGCAGCCATCTCTGAGGTGGAATATAACTGTGCAGGTTTTATTACTAATGGGATTGATGCAAAATTGCAGTGCCCAAGCAAGTTGTTTTGGCAATGGAGCCTTTGTTGATTTCCTTTAATTGCAGATCTCTTATCTTCAACAGTGAATGTGCCCAGACAATGTGTGTTTGATGCACTTTGTGCTGGGAAATGCTATGATCCCAATGTATGATAGGATGGAATAGTGGGTTCAGGGTAATTCAGAAGAGCTCCTCTAGGAGGAGGGCCCTGGTCAGTGAAGTTAAAAAGAGACCAGGAAAAATTTCTGTAGGTGATTGAGTCACTCATTACAGAAAAGTTCAGTTCAGCTTCTCAAGAATGTTTGTTTGTATCTGTATATTCCTTCTACCACCTCTTCAGTTTAGAGAGTACCATATGAACTAATGATGCATATTTTGCAAGTTAATGTGCATTAGCTTGTAAATATTATGAAAATTTGCTGAATGAGTTCAAGATACTGATCCAAGTACTGTGAATAAAATTTGAAAAGCGGATTGTAACAAGAACTGAAATCCCCAATATCAAGTGCTGCAAGGGCTGAGCAGAATATTACGTGCAATTCTCCCTTTGGCTCCTGAGGCGCCAGGCACCAGAAATGAGTGTAAGGAGTCTCTTCCTGTGCTTTCAGTGTCCCTTACTGGCACTCAGGGTAAGTCTAAACAGCCTGTGGCAGGTTATAGAACAGCCCATGAGGAAATTAATAATTGTTGTATTCCATACACAGTTTGGATCATGTGCAGTAAATAATGCATGAGGACACACATTGATGCAGATAAAAAGAAATACCAAATAACTAAGGCCTGGTCTACACTAGGACTTTAATTCGAATTTAGCAGCGTTAATTCGAACTAACCGCTCAACCGTCCACACTAGGAAGCCATTTAATTCGAACTAGAGGGCTCTTTAGTTCGAATTTGGTACTCCACCCCGACAGGTGGAGTAACGCTAAATTCGACATGGCTAGCTCGAATTAGGCTAGGTGTGGATGCAAATCGAACTTAGTAGCTCCGGGAGCTATCCCACAGTGCACCACTCTGTTGACGCTCTGGACAGCAGTCCGAGCTTCGATGCTCTGAGCAGCCACACAGGAAACGACCCGGGAAAATTTGAATTCATTTTCCTGTCTGGACAGTTAGAATCTCATTTTGTGGTTGGACATCGGGCGAGCTCAGCAGCACCGGCAGCAATGCAGAGCTCTCCAGCAGAGGAGTTCATGTAATCTCTGAATAGAAAGAGGGACCCGGCATAGACTGACCGGGAACTCTTGGATCTGATCGCTGTGTGGGGCGATGAGTTCTGTGCTTCGAGCTGCGCCCAAAAACGGAATGCAAAGACCTACGAGAAGGTCTCCAAAGCCATGATCCAGACAGAGGATACAGCCGTCATGCAACGCATCGCCGCGTGAAAACCAAGGACCCCAGACAAGGCTACCAAAAAATCAAAGTGGCAAACGGACGCTACGGAGCCTGCCACCACTGCCCCACCAGTGACCGTGGACTCTGACGGTGGGACAGTGTCGACGGCCAGTTCCTCGGTGATGTTCGCGGACGGGGAAGATGAGGAAGGGTTTGTGGAGGACGAGGCAGGCGACAGCGCTTACAACGCTGGTTTCCCCGACAGCCAGGATCGATTCATCACCGTCACGGAGATCCCCCAACAACCCTCCCCGGCCATTAATCAGGGGAAGGAGCAGTCGGTAAGTGCTGTAACCATGTTAACTTTTATTCTTAATATAACAGGAATCTGAACTGTGTGAAAAGGAGGTCTCTCTAGATATGGGGATAGAACAGAAATCATCCTTGGAGAGCTCCACGAAGCTCTCCTTGTGTTAATCGAAAAGCATCAGCAGGAGGTTCCTGGGGAGAGCTGCTTTATTGGGTGCTCCGTGGTAGCAGAGTTTTCCGCGCGAGGCTTTCATGAGGAACTCAGGGAGCACTGCCTCCCCGAGCACGGCTGCATTGGGCCCTGGTTCGTGCTAGCTTTCACGCAGCATGCGCTCTCTATCTCCTGCAGTGACCCTCCTCAGGGTGATCTCGCTCGGAGACTCCTGCATCTAATTAGGGTAATTACTGTAATTTTACGCCTGGTCCAAAGTATTTTTCAGAAATCTACGGACAGACGGCATAGCACAGACTCAGCACGCAGCTGCGTGACGAGCGTAACGGAAAGCCAAAGAATATAATGGACGCTCATGGAGGGAGGGGGGAAGGAGGACGCAAGCTATCCCACAGTTCCTGCTGTCTCCGAAAAGTATTTGCATTCTTGGATGAGCTCCAAATGCTTTTAGGGTCAAACACAGTGTCTGCGGTGGGTCAGGGCATAGTTCGGCAATTTGCGCACACACCCCACCCACCACCAGAAGTGAAAACAATCCTCTGTTGACTGTTTTACATGTCACCCTATCTTTACTGAATGCTGCAGATAGACGCGATGGTGCAGCACTCAACACCAACATCCTTGCTCCCCCCACGCTATTGAAGGCTGACGGTACAATAAGATGGAAATCCATCCTCATCATCAGCCTCTTGGCATATGGGGCAGTGCAAAAGGGCTGGTAACCATGCCGACTAGTATCAGTAAGGTTGATCAAGGGCGCCTGTCCCTAATTTTTGATGGCTGATGGTACAATATGGCTGGTAACCGTCCTCATCATTGCAACAGGGGGCTGAGCTCCATCAGCCCCCACCCTTCATTGTAAATAAAAGATTCAATTGCCCCTGGACTAGCAGAGGGATGATGGGCTCCTTCATCCACACTCCTTAATGTCCTGCCTGAACTATCATTGCAGCTGGAGGCTTCCTTCCAGTCATTTCTCACAAACAAGTCACTGTGTCTTATTCCTGCATTCTTTATTACTTCATCACACAAGTGGGGGGACAATTGTATGGTAGCCCAGGAAGGCTGGGGTAAGAACGGAATGAAGAGGTGGTGTTGTTGCAGGAGCACCCCCTGTGAATAGCATACAGCTCAGAATTTATGCAGGATCAGACACAGAGCGGCTGTGCTCTCTGGTTCTATGATACAGTGGTTCTCTAGTACACTTGCCCATAATCTAGGCAGGACTGATTCTATTTTTAGATACCAAAAAGGAGGGATTGACTTAGGTAGTCATTCCCAATTTTTGCTTTTGCGCCCCTGGCTGCTCGGCCAGGGGCACTTATGACAGCCCCCAATGGGGCAGTGCAAAAGGACAGGTAACCATGCCCATCTTATTACCATCTTATTACCAATTTATGGTATGGTTGATGGTACAATATGGCTGGTAACCATCTCTGCTGTCATGCAAAAGCAAAAGCATGCTGCTGTGTAGCGCTGCTGGCCCGCCTCTGTCAGCGGCATCTAGTACACATACGGTGACATACACAAAAGGCAAAACAGTGTCCATGGTTGCCACGCTATGGCGTATGCCAGGGCAATTCTGGGAAAACGGGCTTGAAATGATTGTCTGCCGTTGCTTTCCCGGAGGAAGGAATGACTGGCGACATTTACCCAGAATCCACCGCGAAAATGATTTGTGCCCCAGCAGGCACAGGGGTCTCAACCCAGAATTCACAGAGACAGCCTAGACTCAGTTAATTGTTCGCCAAAATGTATCTTTGCAAGGAATTCACTCCCTGTTTCCCATCTCACAGCTTCCACTGTCTCCAGACCTGCCACAGCATCCCCCTCGCAGAGGCTGGCGAAGATTAGGCGGCGAAAGAAAAAGACAAGGGACAAGATGTTCGAGGAACGTATGGGCTGCTACCTAGCAGAGGCGGACCAGCAGAGCCAGTGGAGGGAGAGCGTCTCTCTGTGCCAGCGCTCACACAGCGAACGGGAGGAGAGGTGGCGTGAGGAAGACAAGCAGGCGACTGAAACAATGCTTGGACTAGTGAGGGAGCAAACGGACACGCTCAGGCGCCTTGTGGATGTTCTGCAGGACCGCAGGAGGACAGAGCCCCCCTGCAGTGTATCTGCAACCGCCTCCCGCCACAAAGTCCCATACCCCCCTCACCGAAAATAATCAGGAGGAGGGGCGGCCGGGGACGTGAATACTGTCACTGCACCACAGCACAGTGCTCAAGTACCCAAAAGCTCTCATACCCTACAGTTGCCGAAGTCCTTCACTTCCAGACTCACAGTAGTCCCAATCCCAGTCCCATCCCCTAACTTTCTACTTAATTAATAAAAATGCTTTGCTGTTAATTACTGTTTCCGTTATGTTTTTTCAAAGAAGACTGTGTTCGAATGGGGGGCGTGGGGAAGGGTGTGGTTAATTGCATAGGACAGTCACCTTTCCCAGGGTACAGACACGGGGGCAGGATCAGCAGCGGGTCACACACACGGTGCAGTCAGTAGGCAATCTGGTCGGTTTTTGGAGGTGGTTTCCAGGATCTGTGTGGGCGGGGGAGATGTGACTTTGCAGCGGGGGAGGGCGGTTACAGATCTTATACAGCGGTCCTTGTCCTGGACCGCTGAGTCACGCAGCTGAGGAATCTGTATCCGTCCTCCTCCACCACAAGGTCACATATCCGCCCGCACACAGAATTCCAGAAAGAGGGATGGCAGGCTCCGTTGAAAGAAGCCTTCCGGCACTGCGGACTGCTCTAGGAGCAGGAGCCTGTCATTCCTTGAGTTTAGAGGCGGTCTTTACATCACCGCACAGCCTGCGTCCCAGTTTCAACCCTTTCACGAAAAGTCATGAATAAAGAAACCTTTGTTAAGTAATAATGGGACATGTATTTTATTTTTACACATGTGCTGGAAGTGGGGGTAACGGGGTGAACGGGGTATGTAACCGAAGAGGAGAGTCAACAGTCAGTGGGTAAAGAAACAGGGGCAGGTTCAGCTTCTCTGTAAAGAAACTGAACAGTCACAGGTCACGCTGCTCACTGGTATTTGAAGAGTTCCTTGTCGCTGTCCCAGGCGCCTGAATAGGGCTTCATGAGCAAGTGCATTAGCGGGCAGGCTGGGTCCCCGAGGATGACTATAGGCATCTGCACATCCACAACAGTTATTTCGTGGTCCGGGAAGAAACTACCTTCCTGCAGGCGTCTGAGAGCAGCCCACAGTTCCTGAAAACACACGCATCATGAACCTTGCCCGGCCACCCGACGTTGATGTTTGTAAAACGTCCCGTATGGTCCCCCAGTGCTTGCAGCACCATTGAAAAGTAGCCCAATTTCTCAGCAGCTGACTGTGGAAGAGCTGGATGATAAAGTGCGAGGAGGAGAAAACGGCGATGATCGCAGCGGGCTCCATGCTTGCAGTGCTGTGGCGTCCGCGCTGTCACTGACCAGAAAAGTGCACGAACAGATTGCCCGCAGGCGCTTTCACGGAGGGAGGGAGGGAGGGAGGTTGTGATTGACGGTTCAATGACGACACTTACCCAAAACCACCCTCGACACATTTCTCCCCCCAGCAGGCATTGGGGGCTCTACCCAGCATTCCAATGCGCAGCGGGGAGTGCGGGAACTGTGGCATAGCTTCCCAC
Organism: Mauremys reevesii; assembly: GCF_016161935.1. Taxonomy (NCBI): domain Eukaryota; kingdom Metazoa; phylum Chordata; order Testudines; family Geoemydidae; genus Mauremys; species Mauremys reevesii. The sequence continues at coordinate 20,505,085 of NC_052627.1, read as the reverse complement.
AGTGCACCGCTTCCAAAGTCGACGCTGGCCCCGTGAATGTGGACTCCGAAATTCGAATTAGTGTATTTAGTATGGATACACAAATTCGACTTCATAAGGTCGAATCCACAAATTCGAACTAAGTTGATTCGAAATAGTCTTGTAGTGTAGACAAGGCCTAATTCAGTGCAAAGAATGGACAATTATCACTAAATGAGATAGAGATCTTGTGGAAAAAAGTGTGATATCATGTAATTAAAGTATCAGAGGGGTAGCCGTGTTAGTCTGGTTCTGTAGAAGCAGCAAAGAATCCTGTGGCACCTTATAGACTAACAGATGTTTTGCAGCATGAGCTTTCGTGGGTGAATACCCACTTCTTCGGATGCAAGCAGAAATTTACATGTAATTAAAGACGGCATCATAATCCATGTGCACCAGAGGGCTGAATTAAGGTTGTACAGGTGACCTTAATTCTGGCATTTCTTAATTTTGGAGTGCTTGACTTTGCAAACTTAACATTCTTAATAGTTTTTCTTTTAATGTAGTGTGAATTAATGGGGATTAAAACAAAACAATACAGTACTTTGCATTTATAGAGCACATTTCAGTCTGGAGGACCACAAAGCACTTTAATAGGCAGTTTAGCTTGGATTCTGAACTTTGTGCCCAAAGCTCTCAGCACAATTCAGAAGAGGAGGATATAGAGATGCATTTAACTATTCTTATACCTTCACAGCCTCCATGTTGTATAATGCAATTAGAAAAATCTTTTTTGAGAGGGCAAGGTTTATTCCTATAGGCCCTGGTTTAGCACATGATCAAGTGCCACTGAACTTAATGAAACTTAAGTGCTCTCCTGAGTTGAGGCCATATACAAGTTAATGAACCAAGCACGGAACTTGAAGTATGTGAGTGGTCTCATTGACTTCAGTGGTCCTAATCACATGCTTGGTGATAGGCATGTGCTTAATTACCTGGCTGAATCAGGAACTCAGGTAAACTATTACTATTTACATTGCTGTAGTGGGCAGATGACCCAGAATACTAGGAGTTGTATAAAGAAGAATCAGTGGTCCTTCCTCTAGAGATAAGAATTTACAATCTTCATTTTATGAGGGTGGGGAACAGGGTTTTTTCCATTTTTGGGATGCATAACCACTTTGTAAAAAGTTGATATCTTGGCTATTTGTTTAGTTCTTTTATTATCAAAAGTGATCTAGTTCTGTTATAACTTCTGTTTGTATTGTAGCCTCAAAACAGTAAGATGCTTCAATCCTGTGGTGCATCCAGCGTTCACTGACAAGTAGTGATGATAATACAATAAAATTCACCTGCAGCTACCATAAAAGCAGGGAGTCTTAGGGCATGTCTCAGTTTTCCACAGGAATTGAAATTAGGAGGGGGATGTTTGAATTTATGGGGGAGAGGGAGGTGGAGGCATTAGGGCTGATGAGGGGTGAGACTGTGAGGGTGAAGGTGGGCAGGATGGCACCATAGTAATAACTGAAAAATGTTTCTTGACCATTTTATTAGATTTAACTCATTTTAAAATCATCACACAAATTAAAGTTGGCTACTCAAGCCTTCTATGAAGTATTACGTCTACATCCTTCTTGGTTTCTTGTTATAATTTTGCACAACTCTGTTAACTTCTTGAATGCAGTGTGTTCATCTTTGGTGGCTTCTTGTGTGTTCAGTACTTCCATTCCTTCAACTGATAGGCTCATTAGTTCATTCACATGATCAGGTAGAAGGCGACGTCTTTCAGAACACAAAATTCTATTCAGTGATGAAAAAGAAACGCTCAACTGTAGCTGTTGTGACTGGGAGTAGCAAGAGATGAATTCCTACTTCTTTCATCCCAGGAAACATAGCACAAAGATTGGGTCGAGCCACTAGTAGTGATGAAGATTTTACTTCAACTTCTTTATTCATTCATCATATGATATTCCACTCTGTGTTCAAATTCTCTATTCTGTCTTGAGCACATGGCAGCCCCATGCTGGTAGTGCCTCACTCCACTCAACTGTTGGTGTTTTATAGGACAGGGATCTGTAAAAGCTACATAGAGGTTGAGTAGACTCTAGAAGTCACTGTTGTAGATTTTTTTTTCCTTAAGAATCAAGTCTGTACTTTTTCAGTTGTCTTAACAAACTCTTCTTCTCTTCACTTAAGGATTCAATATAAATGCCTTCATTAGTCAATTTCTAGACTGAAGTCTTTGCTTCTTCCACTACTTTTTCAATGGATAGCTCTCTGATCCAAATGTAACTTTTATTGCTGGACAAAGATCTACTACTGTTGTAGCACATGCCTGGATGGCATTGTTTAATGACCCAAGTGGTTTCAACAGTAGACTTACAAGAGAGAGAATGGCAATAGTCTTCTCTGATCATAGTAGCAAAAGTAATCCACCAGGCTCACTACTTAGATCCATCCTATCTTGGTAGAAACTTTCCAAAGCCAGTAGTAATGGCTGGAGTAATTTTTAAGACAACAGCCAAGGATAGCTCATGAGAAAGCCAGTGGGTTTTCCCAGGTTGGACTATTCTGAACTTCAGTCCCAGTGTATCTTTTTTATATTTTCCAAGATATTCAGTCTTTTTGGACTCTTGCTGAAAAAATGATATTAAATTTATAGCTTTTTAAATGTCTTTTTGAAGAGTCTGCAGCTCGTACTAGCGCTAGTTGGAGTAAATGGCCTCTGCAGTGTGTATTGGAGAGATTAGGGTTACACTTTTCTCTGAGCAAAGCTTGTACTCAAGATGTCGTCCAGAGAAGTTTGCAGCTCCATCAAATGCACAAGCAGCCATCAGTTTGAGGTCCAACTGACAAGCATTAACTCTTCTAAGAGGTGGGTTGTCACAGATGCAGCCAATGTGTCTTCTATACATCTACTGGCCTACCACTGACATCAAGATTACGTACACAATGACTTAATACTTGATGCCCATTTGCATTGGTGCATTCATCAACCATGTATGTAAATGTTTTGAATGTGGTGAGAGAGTTGTTCACTTTTTCAGCTGTCAAGTCTTTCACTGTTGCACCGCATGCTTCTATCCAGTCAGTGGAGTTTCTTGCAGAAAGATAGTGAGCATTTGCTGGTCTTGTTCAGAACCAGTGTTCAACTTCAGGATGAACAAGTGACAATGCACTTACCACACACTACAAACTGGAGGCCAATGTTATCTCTTGCTTAAATAGAAAGTATGATGCCACAGCCACATTTGTTTGCATGAACTGTATTGTCTCCAGCATTCTTAACAGCCTCATTAAGTACTTACAAAATTGGCTTTGAAAGTGGGCTTTCTGCATGTTGATGCACTCCAGAGGCATGGTATTTTGCAGCCTTTTCAAGTAGTTTGTCAGCATTGGCTTTGCTGATCGGTCTGACAAACTAAGTTCCTCCATTTTTATCAATTATAGTATTGGAAAGCTTTCCTTATAAGCTTTTTTGCAAGAAGTGCACCAGTAGCCAACTTTTGTAAGTTCAATAAATGGGAACACTTTGACTGTCAAACATTGGGAACTGCCTTTAGGTTTTGGAGACACTGTTTCTTCAGTAGGTAGCTGTATTTGTGCTTTGGGCTGGTGGGATGTAGATACACCACTTGAACCTTCAGATGACATATTGATAATCTTGGTTCTTGATGTGTTCTTCACCTTTGGTTTTTTAGGCCTTTTGCGTGGAAAAATTGTTGCTTTGTTTGTGTTTTTCATTTTCACTTTAACCTGCAACATATAAAAGATATGAATAAATTTAAATGTTTTGTTAGGATAATGCAAATTTAACATAAAGATAATGCAAATTACACCAAAACACACAACAGTTCTAGCTTTCTAAAACATATGAATTAAAAAATAATAATTTTAAATTGACTTTTGAAAAATAAGCCATCATGGGATAATAGGGATGTCCTCTCATGGAACAGTAACTGTTTAAAAGATGGGTAACAAAGGGTAGGAATAAATTTTCCATTCTCAGAATGGAAAGAGATAAATAGAGGTATCTCTGAGGGGTCAGTTCTGGGACCATTACTCTTCAACATATTCTTAAATGATCTGGAAAAATGGGTAAACAGTGAGGTGGCAAAATTTGCAGATGATACAAAACTATTCAAGATAGTTAAGTCCAAAGCAGACTGACGAGTTACAAAGAGATCTCAGAAAACTGGGTGACTGGGCAACAAAATGGCAGATGAAATTCAATGTTGATAAATGCAGAGTAATGCGCATTGGAAAACATAATCTCAACTATACAGATTAAAATGATAGGGTCTAAATTAGCTGTTACCACTCAAGAAAGATGTTGGAGTCATTGTGGATGGTCCTCTGAAAATATCTACTCAATGTGCAGCGGCAGTCAAAAAAGCAAAGAGAATGTTAGGAATCCTTAAGAAAGGGATAGATAAGACAGAAAATATCTCATTGCCTCTATATAAATCTGTAGTACATGCACACCTTGAATACTGTGTGCAGATCTGGTCATCCCATCCCCCCAAAAATATATTGGAATTGGAAAAGGTACAGAGATGGGCAACTAAATGATTAGGGGTATGAAATAGGAGGAGAGATTAAAATTACTGGGGATTTTCAGCTTAGAAAAGAGATGACTAAGGGAGGGATATGTTAGAGCTCTATAAAATCTTGACTGGTATGAAGAAAGTGAATAAGGAAATGTTGTTTAATCCTTCAAATAACACAAGGTCACCAAATGAAATTAATAGGCAGCAGGTTTTTTTTAAAACAGAAGGAAGTACTTCTTCACACAACAAAGTCAAGCTGTGGAATTCTTTGCCAGAGGATATTGTGAAGACCAATCTATAACAGGATTTAAAAAAAAGAAATAGATAAATTCCTGGAGAATAGGTCCATCAGTAGCTATTCGCCAGAATGGGGAGGGATGCAACACCATGCTCTGAGTGGCCCTAGCCTGTTTGCCAGAAGCTGGGAATGGACAACAGGGAATGGATCACTTGATGATTACCTGTTTTGTTCATTCCCTCTGAAGCACCTTGCCTTGACCACGGTCAGAAGACAGGATACTGGGCTATATGGACCATTCGTCTGACCCAGTATGGCCATTCTTATGTAAAAATTAATTAGAATAATAAAAATGTTTAGTACAGAAACTCCCCAACATGATGACCTCTAAAGATAGCAATGTTGTGAGATAACAACCTTGGCAAATAATGTATTTTAAAAACCTTGGCCTACTAGGAAACACATTGATATAAGTTTCCATTCCCAGTCACAAATCTAGCATTCTGGAGCAAAGTCACTAAAATATAGTCCAACAAACAAATGTTTATTTAACGTGCCCCTCACTTTTCCCTCCACCGCACCCCGCTCACCGGTGTCCTTGGTCAGTGGAGACTCAGAGTTCAGAGGTGCTTTCACATGAGTTCACCTGCCAGGTGGGGGGCAAGAAGGCACTTTGCTCGTTCCTCCAGCTGCTCACGGTTCGTTCCGGCCACTGTTGTTCATTGTGCCACCATTCACTCCATCGCTCTGTTGCCAATGGCCCTGTGCAGGGCCGGCTTTAGGAAGTGCGGGGCCCAATTCGAACAGTTTCGACGGGGCCTCGGCAGGGATGACTTAAAAAAAACACGTGGGGCTTGTACTCACCGGGCGGTGCTCCGAGTCTTTTGGCGGCACTTCAGCGGCGGGTCCTTCACTCACTCCAGGTCTTCGGAGGCACTGAAGGACCCGCCGCTGAAGTGCCGCCGAAGACCCAGAGCGAGCGAAGGACCTGCCGCCGAAGTGCCGCCAGAGACCCGCAGCGCCACCAGCTGAGTAAAAATTAAGAAGGCGCCTCTAGCCAGGGAAGGGATTCTCACTGGGTGCAGGGCCCTCTTAGGCGCGGGGCCTGATTCAGGGGAATTGGTGGAATAGGCCTAAAGCCGGCCCTGGCCCTGTGCCATCACCTTCTATTGCCATATGCCACTGTGACCTCTGCAAGTTGGTCTCTTGAGGTTCCACCAGCTCTGTGATTTCAGCTGAGCTCTCAGTGGGGGAACCTCACTGCCAGTGCAGTCTGGGCCGTCTCTTCCACAGAAACACTGTCCCACAGCAGGTCTAAACACTTAGACCTGGTTATCAGTGATTTCAGCTGTAGTGGTCACTTAAAACAAAAGACTAAAGACAGAGCTGATGATGCTCCATAGATAAATGGGGGCCAGGTCAAATAGTACTTGAGTCAGGCAGACCATCAAGCAAAACGCCTGTCCCCACCCTCTCTCTTGAGGCCCTCAATCAGCACAGGCTAATTACAGTTCTACTGCCCTTTACTCATACAACATTTCATTACCCCCCACATTCAAGTGACTTGTAACCCACCCCAGCCTGTCACTTGGGCAACACAGCTCTGTTTGCTGGATACCTAGGTAGATTAGGTGTGAATGTAAATACAATCTGGTCCTGAAGCTTTTCCAGCTCATCACTAGCTGTCAGGGAGAGCTCATTTAGACTTTGCTTGCAAATCATAATTTGAAATTATTAGGTTGGCCAACATCACTGAAATGAATGCACTGACATTGTCATAAAAAACAGCTGTATAAGGAAGCTAGTCTATGTTCATACTTTTCAAATGTATTCTACTTTTTCAGATGCATGTATTTTATCATACACTTTATATGCTTTTAAAGTGTGTATTAATGTTTCAATTTCAATTCAAATTTCCAAACAATCACTAAAATGGCAACACTGAATGTAACTAGTTCACAAAACTGGGGGTGGTGGGTGTTGGGGAAATTTGGGGGTGTGTACAGGGAAATCTCTGGTATGTCTACTCTGCAACTAAAAACCCACAGTTTGCCCATGCCAGCTGACTTGGGCTCAGGCTGCAGGGGTATTTCATTGCAATGTAGGCTGCTGGAGCCCAGGTTCTAGGACCCTGCGAAGTGGAAGGATCCCAGAGCTGGGGCTGCATCCAGCAGTCTACAATACAATGAAACAGCCCAAGACAGGCAACTGGCATGGGCCAGCCATGGGTTTTTAACTGCAGTGTAGACATGCCTTTAGGGTGTCAGGTAAAATCAGGTAATAGAATCAAAGAATTGAAGAAGAAATGTCCTTTCTTTCCAGTTCTGAAGACTGCCAGGTTTCTGCCATGTATGGAAAGTCAGCTTGCTGAGTTAAACTGGAAACTGCTAGTGGCTGCACTCATTTAGTTTAACACTCTATTGTTTTCATTGACAACCTCCTTTTTATGGCCTTGTTAACTTTATAAGTGTTCCATCTGCCGAAGATATCAATCCCCCTTAGATATTAAACTGTTTCTAAGGGGAAAAAATAGTGTCTGGAGCTGCTTCTAGGAGGAAAAGTGCATTTCCCACATATAATGTGCAGTAAAGGCCTGTTCCAAAGGCCACTGAACTAAGAGTCCATTGACTGGGGTCAGGCCCTAACTAACTTGGATTTTCCATCCATTTGCAAGCAATCTGCTACTTTTGAACTGTTAACAGCATTAAAAAAGAAAGAAATCTGCAGTTGTCTAATTCCAATGGAACTATAAATCTTTAGAGCATGTAATGTTGTAACACTTACAATGGAAATGAATACATATTCCACACATTATAATTTAAAGTAAGAGCCTAATCAGTGAGTTAAATAATGTGGTGCACATACTTATTATTTTAACACTCAATTTTGTATGCAGAATTCTCCTCTTAATGGAAAAATAAGTTGTTTGAAGCATTTCACTGTACAATCCTTCCTATCCTGTCACTGCAGGGTGAATTCCACTGACCAATATTACCGTTCCTATAATGCAGAAGGAATTTTAAAAGCATTGTGATGAGGTGACCATACTTAGGCAGGACAGGAGAAAATTCTTTGCAAAGAGAGCCAGGCAGATGACCTACCCTGCCCCAGAGAACCAGCTGTGCTTGCCAATTAAGGAAAGAGTTTCCATCTGGGTTCAGGAAGGCACATAGTGAAGCCTGAAAAGGAAGCACCTCTTTGTACTTGTCCAGGGACAAGTAGGAGGTGGTTTTTGCTTACCAGCTGGGAGCTGAGCTGAGACTTTGGAGGTCCTGGAACAAGGGTGGTAGAACTGAAATGAGACTCTTGGCTAAGTCTTTGTTTTATTTCTCTTTTACTTTAATTGCCATCTGCTGATGAAGCCTGTGGAATATCTGGGCTGGAGACTTAAGAGCCAAGGAAGCTGGGCTATGTTGCAAGTAGTCCCGAGGAAAGAATTAAGTGGAAGTTTGAAGCGGAAGTAGATGGACCATGGCCACACTGTTAGAGTCTTGCTGTTAGTGCCTGTAGTACAGGGAAGGTACAGGCTTCCCTATGCCTCAGCAGTGTCTCCAGGAAGAGGGGGTGTGAATGGGCAGCCCTGTAACCAAAGGACAAATGACTGTTTGCAAAGCTTCAGCACTGGAGGGAGAGGCTTTGACTGGTGTTTTCTGTCTAGATGGCTGCATATCCTGGAAGGCGAGGAGTAAGTCAACCTACCAGCAGAAGGAGACTGTGGATCAGTGGGGGAAACTGAGGCATGGTTGTACCTGTTAATGGAGAGGTAAGATGACTCTGTACACCCAGTAAAGGATAATAGCAAAAAAATAAATAAAAACCAAAGCCCCAAAACTCATGACTAGCTCACACTCCAAGTACACACACCTTAGAAACAAACTTGTGCTCTTAATGTATTGGGGACTGTGGGAATATGTTTTCCTAAAATATTGATTTGTCTTGCTCTCAGAAAAATACCATGACTTAAAATGAGGGTTAGTGCAATTCATTCTGAATAATTTTCTGGATATTGTGTATATTAAATATGGAATTTATCCAAAAATATCTAAGCTTTCTTGGACATTTATGAGAAATCATGGCTCTCTGCTCTGGACGTGGGATTTCTATTAATCAGAAGTCTGTTCTGATGGTTTTTGATTCTACTGACCAGATGAAGACATCCTGTAAAGTCATTCTTTCTTGAACACACTGTTGTCAGAAGGTGTCTTTTTGTTGTTGTTGTTGTTAAATCAGTAAAATACAAGGTATTTGTATGTAGTGGACTCAATACACAATGTCTCTAATACTCTACAGAGAGTCAAAGTAAAACTAAAGAGAGAAGAAAACCTGAGAACTGAAGAGAGTGTGACCCACAGTATTGGTGGGATCAATGGAGGGGCAAGTGAAGGAATGCCCACTAACTCTGCATAACTGAAAGGAGAGAGAAAGTGGAGGAGCAGAGTGGGTGAACAATAAGGCCCAAATAGCAGAAAATAACAATCCTGTTTTTTGAAACTTTTATAAATGTCCTAAGTTGATTTCTCTGACATGTGGGGAGGCCAGTGAAGCTGGTGGGTGCTGGGCATGTCTTTTTGGAGTGAGAGAGTAGTTTGCTCTAGCTGAAGGTTCAGGGAGTCCCTTGCCTCTCCCTGCCCCCCCCCCCCAATCTAGAGAGTAAGGTTTTTAGGAAGAAATCAAATTCAGAATTGCCTTGGTCCTGAAGAGAAGTGATTTAAGGTATGAATAACATTTTCAACTGAGGTAGGTTAATGGCCGCTTCCAGAACATTCTTATTAATGAGCAAAAGTAGAGAAAAGGCAGATGTTGGGGATGGGGAAGGAAAGGGAACAAAGTCTAGGATGACTCCAAGTTTTCTACCCTTGGAGAAATGGAGATCAGAGTGAAAGCAACCAGTCATGGAGTTAAAGGCAGATGAGACCAAGAAGACTATTTACCTTGAATGGATTCAAACTTTCTATTACTGAATTTAAAGATTATGATGCATCTAGACATGGGTGATGTGCAAAATAGATTCAGGAGCTTGAATGTAATCAAGGCAGGAAGACTGACATAAATCTGTGTGTTTTTGGAGGGCACATGCAGGGATATGGAGGGGTGGATTTGCTCTCTATTATAGCAAAGTTATGCCAGCATAGCTCTGTTGAAATCAGTAGGGTTGCAACAACACCAAAACTGATAATGCAGTGGTAAATCTGGCCAGCAATTGAATGTCATTCATAACATATCTAAGTATAAGATTAGCCTGGAGATCCCAGAGAGAGAAAATGGAGGAAGAGAAGGTTAGAGCTGGACTGAGTCATTCCATAATAGAGGGGATGAAGGGAAGTAGTAATCATCTACCAGAAATGTATGTGTTTAAAAACAAACAGAAACCCCTCACCATAAAAGTGGGATTCCAATCAATGTTACTTTTTCATTGAAAGAAAGTGCTAGAGACTCTGGCTGCATGTGCAAGGCACTGAAGAATAATAGCTATTGAAATAGTTTTAATAATAGCATCAAAGGAAGATCAGGTCAATTGGGAAGAAGGATGCTTTGGAAGGAGCACTGAAGAAAGGGATCTGGGGGTTTATTGTGAATTGCAAGCTAAATAGGAGCAGTCAATGTAACACTGCAAAAAAAGCAAACCTAATTCTGGGATGTATTAACATGAGTGTTGTAAGCAAGACATGAGAAGTAATTTTTCCACTCTACTCCGTGCTGATAAGGCCTGAACTAGAGTACTTTGTCCAGTTCTGCGCGCCACATTTCTGGAATGATGTGGACAAATTGGAGAAAGTCCAGAGAAGAGCAACAAAAATGATTAAAGGTCTCTAACGCATGACCTATACAGAAAGATGGAAAAATTGCATTTGTTTAGTCTGGACGAGAGAAGACTAAGAGGGACATACATTTTCAAGTACATAAAAGGTGGTTACAAGGAGGAGGGTGAGAAATTGTTCTTAACCTCTGAGGATAGGACAAGAAGCAATGGGCTTAAATTGCAGCAAGGGTGGCTTAGATTGGACATTAGTAAAAACTTCCTAACTGTCAGGGTAGTTAAGCACTGGAACAAATTGCCTAGGTAGGTTGTAGAATCTGTCATGGGATTAGACCAGGGGTCGGCAACCTTTCAGAAGTGGTGTGCCCAGTTTTCATTTATTCACTGTAATTTACGATTTTGTGTGCCTGTAATACATTAATGTTTTTAGGTCTCTTTCTATAAGTCTCTATAATATATAACTAAACTATTGTATGTAAAGTAAATAAGGTTTTAAAAATGTTTAAGAAGCTTCATTTAAAATTTAAATTAAAATGCAGAGCCCCCCGGACCTGTGGCCAGGAGCCGGGCAGTGTGAGTGCCACTGAAAATCAGCTAATGTGCCGCCTTCGTTAGACAAACCCCTGTCAGGAATGGTCTAGCTATGACTTAGTCCTCCCTTGTGCAGGAGACTGGACTAGTTGACCTATCGAACTCCCTTCCAGTCCTGCACTGACTTGAATTTGTGATCAGAGGAAAATAGGTCATTAACAGTCTTCATATTATGGAAAACAAATCTAGACTGAAAAGGGTCCTGGGAGTTCTGATATGCAAAACAATAGTGGCCATCAACAAACTCTAGCTGCAGACAGGGAGGTGGGATGATGTATACGTATGGCTTGGTGAGTCAGATGGGCTCTTGATTTGTTGTTGTTTTTAAAAACGCTTGGTTTTTGCAGGGGATATTGCAGAAATGTGTCCCGAGGAGCAGGGCCAGCTCCAGGCATCAGCAAAAGAAGTGGGTGCTTGGGGTGGCCGATGGAAAGGGGTGGCATGTCCAGGGTCTTCGGCAGCAATTCGGTGGTGGGTCCCTCAGTTCCTCTCTGAGCGAAGGACCTGCCGCCGAATTGCCACCGAAGAATTAAGCGGCGTGGCTGAGCTGCCGCCGAAGTGCCACCAATCGGGGCTTTATCTTTTTTGTTTTTTGTTTTCTTTTTTTCCCCGCCGCTTGAGGCAGCAAAAAAGCTGGAGCTGGCCCTGCCAAGGAGTACTTAAATGAGGCCAGGCTTGAAACTTTGCAAAGGGGCAGTATGGAGGAAAGCACGTTGGTGGTTTTGAGACCTGCACTAAGGGAACAAAAAAGGGTTTGAGAAGTATGAAAGTAGGGAAAGCCAAAATGGAGAAAGGGGCTGCATGATTTAGGATCTCAAAAGCAAAGGCAAAAAGCTTGCACTTCATGCTCAGTGCCACCTGGCATTAATGACTCAGCTGGGAGGAGAGGAGGTGGTTGGCATGACAGCTGAGGTGTGGCTTATGGCAGCAGCATTTTGAACAGATGGAATGGGGGTGAGGCTGGTATCAAAAGGGTGTGAGTGGAGGCATTTTCAGGATTTGTGGTAGGAGATGAGTGCCATTGGAACAGGAAGGAAGGGGGAAGAATAGCATTGTGAAGGAGGAATATTTCTTTCACATCCTGGATGAGAAGGAAAGGGAGAACTTGGAGGTGGTGGCTTGTTACAAGCTTGCATGGCAGTAAGGACAGTGGTAGTATGAACAGTTAATGAGACAAGGGTAGCAGAAAGGATTTGGGATGAATGTTCATGAGCTCATTTTTAGTTGAGCTTGATATGATGGCAAGACAGATTTCCAGAATGGAGAAATAATTCTGAGTGTAATAGTTAAATTCATTCAGATGAAGTCACCCAAGGATAAGATGTGGAGGGAGCGAAGCCAGAGGGATTCCAATGAAGAGGAGACAGGGAGAGGAGGAGAAGCTGACAAGATGGTGAAAGAAAAGCTGCAGAGGTAGGACTAGAACGATGGTATCATGGAAGCCAGTGGCACACAGAATGTCAAGCAGGAGGGTGCAATCCACTATATCAAAGGCAGCACAAAGATCTAGAAGTCATGGAGGATGGAATTTAGGCTTTGAGGCATAGTCAGGAGTTCAGCTGAGACTTTAGTGATAGCCTTCGTGGTATGGAGAAGGCAGATACTGGATTAGAATTTGACCATGAATGAGTAGGGGGTAAGGAAGTTAATACAGTGACTTTTGATGGCCTGCTGTAACCTTATAGAGAGAGGTTTAGGGAGAGTTGAACGGACAGGTAAGGATGAGGGTGAAAGTTATGTATGATTTATCATTATTTTAAAATACACTTTATCAAAGCTTTATTCTGCTAACTGGGAATGTCTCTCTCTAGAAAGTGAAGTTCTGCTATACATTAATGCACACACCTTATGTCTACAATAGCAGCAAAAAAAATGATCAGGGATTTCTCCCTTTTCTAAAAATAAATTATTTTATGATTTGCTTTAGAGTGACAACTTACAAATCCTTAATTAAAGTGAGCTTTTGAATATTGCATCACATTATACACATGTAGAATTTGCATTTGAATCTGCATCACCACTCTTCAACAGACGAGGAGGGGAGGGGAAGCAATGGATTTGTAGTCAGTTCTCTGACAGATTATTCCTGCTGTACCTATAGTGTTCTGAGGAAAATTCATTTCCTCCTCTCACCCCAGGGGAAAGGGATAACAAATCTAATGCTAGAGAAAGTACATACGACATGAAACTAATATACTGGAAGTAGCAAAATAGAAATAATGAGGCAATAAGAATGAAAGCTAAAATAGCTAATGAGATACAGGGTCAAACTCCCACTGATTTACCTGGAAGCTTTGCCTCACTTGCCTTGAATGAGGGCTGCAGAAAGACTGGGTTTCATTAACTCAGTGCAGAAATACATAACACCACCTAAGGACTGCCACAAGGTGACAGTGTTTCAGAATATTGCTATTTTGTCAGAACTTAGAGTTGGTACTTAATCTTTTGCAAAAATCTTAACAAGATTAAAATACTTAAGGTTTTTTTGTAACTGAGTTTTTATGACCGCACTGTCTTTTGTCCGTCTTGTTGCATCAGCACAATGTTGTTCAATTTGGGCACAATATTTCACACTGTAGTATAGGGATGGTCATGACCTTTCCAAAGGCTGTTTTTTGCCTTGTATTCTGAATGTCGAGTCTGACACTGGGATTGATGATAGTCGATGGTTGAATTTACATGGTATTAATTCTGGATCCCTGTTTGACTGAGTCTGTACCATGTGCTTAGGAAGGTCTGCGGAAGCCATTTTGATTCCCTCCCATCCTCTGTTCAAAATCTGTCGTCTGGCTGTGCTGCTTTGATCATGTTAAATGAAACCTGACGAGAGGCATCTTTAAAAATTATCTTAAATAAATAAAAATGGAAACATTTACTACCATATGTGATTTTTAAAGCTTACAAAAATAGGCGCTGATACTACCTTGAGCTGGTGGATCCCTGTGCCCATGCACAAGCCTACTGAGGTCAAGTCAAACAATGACCTAAGAGGAGTTCTGTGTGGATGCAGGGGTCTGCATATGCAGAGCCATGTGGAGAGAGTCTGATCTCAGTCATGTAGTCAAAATTATCCATAGAAAGTACTGGTATAGCTTGCAATTCTGCAAACACATGGGTGCAACTTTCTTGACGTGAGTTAAAGCTAAAGGAGAGGAAGGGATAGCTCAGTGGTTTGAGCATTAGCCTACTAAACCAAGGGTTGAGAGTTCAATCCTTGAGGGAGTTAAAAAAACCCAACAAAACAGGGGATTTGTCTTGCTTTGAGCAGGGGGTTGGACTAGATGATCTCTTGAGGTCCCTTCCAACTCTGATATTCTGTGATTCTACACATGTGCAGTTGGTTAAAGTAATGGTGTGTGAAATGCAACACTTGCTTCATGTCTGTCATGGCTGATGAGGACTGTAAGTATGGAAATGCAATCTCCTAATCAAATAGCAACAAATTAAAGGTTGTGATTAACAAATTTAATCCTCCCAGAGGACTGCTCTCAAAGTCTTAACTTCAGATTTTTCTTTATTGCATTTTGTAATTTCTCCTCTCCCTCTCTCTCTCCTGGAAGCCTTATCTCCCAGAGAGCATCTGGTTTTCAGAAAGTCAAGAAATACAGGCTGTGCCAGCTGTAAAACCGAGTTAAGTTACTCACTCAAGGCCAGTGGCTCAGCAGGGATCAGAAGCAAGCTCACCCTCCTTTGCTGTGACCATTAGATGACTGGTTCTTGCAGATTTTTGTCACTTCTGTGTTACAGTATTTCTAGGCTTGCTAGGCGGCAGTTTAGGTTTGCAACTTGACCGTCTTCAGAAACATTGCATTCATATTCTATATTCCTCTTTCACTTATCTATCAGTTGCTCTGTTGAGCAACTTAAAAACCAAAAACCAAATACCAAAGACACTGTTATGTACTTCCCATGCTGACCTAGCAACTGAAGAAAACCAACCAACCTTGGGCCAGATTCTTAGCTGGTGTACATCATTACAGTTACCTTCCTCTCAGTACTGCAAACAAATAGAACAAAAACTACACCTATCCCCATGTAACACCACACGATATAACACGAATTCGGATATAACGCGGTAAAGCAGCGCTCTGCGGGGGTGGTGCTGCATGCTCCGGTGGATCAAATCAAGTTCGATATAACACGGTTTCACCTATAACGCGGTAAGATATTTTTGGCTCCCTAGGACAGTGTTGTATCGAGGTAGAGGGGTATTTTTAAAACAGTGGCCCGGCCTGGGCCATTCCCCTGTTAATCCTTTATACAATCACTTGCTAATTCTTATCTCATGAGGCACATGTAGAATGATTGACTATTGTTGGTCAATATAACAACACCTACCAGAACATGCAAGTTCCAAATACATATAAAATGCCTAAGATATTTGACACTTATATTTAGTTTTGAAAACCAATGAAAAATTTTTTTTTCAATTTTTATCCTTGGTCTCTTGGGGGGGAAATAGGTAAGGTTATAAAATTATTGGTCTGTATTGCAGTAGCACCGGGGATCCCATGGTGCTAGGTGCTATTTCAAAGAAGAGAAGACTCATGCTGATCACTTTTGAAAATCTGGCCACAACCGTATTTGCCTAAGTATAGGACTCTAGAGCTGGTTTAAAAAGGGGAAGTTTGTCCCTTCTGAATGTTTGTCTGAATCACAACCTCTCAAACACTTTCCACTAGGTTTGCTGAGCCCCTAAAAATCTCATTGAGGTCAATGGAAGTGACTGGGTGCTCAACAGTCCTGAAAATCTGGCCATGAAGCACTATCCAGTAATTTCCTCATATGTACAGTATTAATTATATACTTGAGTGAAGATTGGCAGTAATTAATACATTACCTGGAATAGGTGATTTAGAGGCCTCATTCAATGCCCATTGAACTCAACACAATTATTTCTGTGGGATCAGCTGTTTTAAAGAACAAATGAAAGACATGGTCCCTGCCCCCAAAGGATTTGTAGTCTAAGTTTAAACCAGCTCATGCAACAGTTGAGCAACAACCAAGGAGAAGGGAGAAAGCCAGGGTGTGTGTGTGTCCATGAATTTACACCATTTTGTAGGTTTGCTGCTTTATGTACAACTGCTGTTTTAATGTTTTTAAGCTGGAGGGGGTATTTCAGATTGAACAGGAGAGAGAAATGGATAAATGAGGTTAGAAAGAATGGCACAAAATGGTGGTGTGACAGATAGTTCTGAGAGCTATCATGTGAGCCAGCACTCTGATCACCGTGGCACTAATTCGCCACCCCGCACCAGAGGGCTCTGATGGGATGTAGTTATCTAATCAGGCTGGGGGTGCCAGAGGCTTAATTAGCTCACTAGCTAAGCACTGATAAAAAGGCACATCAGGTAAATGCGGGGTGGGAAGAGCTGAGTAGCTGAGCCCAGATTCAGAGAGCTCTCACAGAAGGGAGACCGTCCCCTCTCAGGCCCTGCAGAAAGGGCCGACAATACAAGGAACACTATAACTAGTATTTATGCATGGAACCTTAAAGGTATTGGTGGAGGGAACTTAAATATAATTCACAGGGTGGACATCTAGCCAGTAGAGTATGAGTGTTTTCTGTGATCTGAAAGGCAGGAGTGGAGGCTAGGATGAGGAGAGTAGGGGAAAGCAGTAGAGCTGGACTTGGATTGAGGTCGTCAGCAACTAGGAAGATGGAAAACTAAATCAGAGATCTGTGGTGGACTGAAGATGAGTTGTCATCTTGTTAGTGCCTGTTAATCATGCTTAATCTTGTATAGTGTTGGTGCTCTTTTGTTTGTATTATAGTATAAATTGAAATTTCTAGTAAGCAGGTTACCCATACAACTTTTTAAGTCTTTGTACACAATGTCGTCTACAACAGATCTTTTATTTACACAGCTAAATATTTAGAGGTGCCTTAAATGTAGGTTTTTTTAGCCTATTTCAATAAGGATCATGACACTACACCGTAGACACGTGGCCACAGGTCTCTCAGGATGATTAAACAGGGAAATTTATATACCAAAGAAGTACCTGTTAACCAAAACCAATCTCCAGTCCAGATGTCTGTCTTTTCTTCATTAAACGATGTCTCTCAGGAAATGGTCAGGTTCTTCAATTTCCTTTCACCAGGTAAAAATATGTAACTTTGAATACACACTGTCTAATACCAGCAGCACTGAATCAGATAGAGGTACCTCTTGACAATTCTAAACTCTCAGAGGGGAAAGGTGAATACAAGAAGCTGCTGCCATGTGAAAAATTAATTTCAGCCTTGAGTGTAATGCTCTGAAAATCAATATATACAGTCCACTGGTAAAGGAACACATGGCTGTTTTACAAAGCTGCTTTTGTAAATCTGTGATGGAAATAAATTTCCATATAGTAGATACCAAGTGAATGGGCTTTGAACATTAGATAAACTTCATGATCCATCTGTTTCTTCCGACACACTTATGTTTCCATTTTACTTTTAATATCAAATAAATAAATATCAAATGCACACTTTTCCCACTAACCTCCAGAAGTTGTTTGAGGAATTTTAAAGGCAAAATGGAATCTGCCATAGAAAACGTACACTGCAGCTTATCTTCAAGCACAAAATATTTCATACTTCACTCAGAAATTTATTAGAAACAGTGTTTAAGACAAAGCAAAAAAATCCTAAGAAGTTTCTAAAATGTCTAGGCATTTACTAGAAATAAAAATATTCTGTCTGAGTGTAGTGTCATTAGAATTCAGTGTTTGTGCTGTCCCTATAGCATCAAATCCTTGACCAGCCATCTCCACAGAAAGGAGTCCTCAGCATTCCCCCGTGTCTTCAGAACCTGCGGGTGCAGATGGGTTCTGCCAGGGACAGTTTTTCTGCATAAGGGGCCAGCTAATACTGATGTGACTATCCAACTGCTTCTTGAGATGATCTCCAGGGAGATAGTGCCTCTCTGATATCTCTGCTGCAAATAGGATGGGGTTCTTTTTGCAGTACGTGTCCCAAGACAGAAACCCTCATTTAACAGTTTTATTTCAGACAGAGGCGAGCTGGTGTGAGAAGAGTATCCTCTGGATAAATAATCTCTCAGTAGTAACTGGAGGAAAAGGAAGTGATCCTGACAGCACCTTTTCTCCCCACTTGCTTTCTCACATTGCCATAAAAGGGCAATCTTCCTTTACATTCTTTTCTTCCCTTTTTTTGAAGGAATAATCCAGACTTAGTTCCATCTCTCTTCTTCCTCCTGCCTGCTGGAACTGCACCATGGCTATTGCAGCATTAGGAATGTATAATGGTTTCCTGTCACTTTCTGCCACACGTGCAGGGCTAAATTCTGTCCTTAGCATGGTCTAAGAACGTGGCTCAGTTATGACATAGATAATTCTAGCTTATAGTACATATTTTATGTATTTATCTTAGATTCCTATACTTGCATGTTTTCCCCCCAATAGTTTAGATCCATCATGGCCCTGATGGAGCCCTGAAAGCCTTCCTGAACTGTACTTTCATGGTTTTAATTGTGGATCAGGCTTTTTTTAAATGAAGACACTAGATTGGGACTCATTCCCTGACCCTGCTACAGGCTTTCTGTGTGTTCTTGGGGAAAGTCACTTAACCTGTGCCCCAATTACCCATCTGTAACATGGAAATAATACTTTAATGTCTGGGGTGCTGAGGTATTATGGGGACAGGGAGTCAAATAAGAGGAGCCACAGATGACCATCTCTTAGGCCAAGGGGGATTAGATTTGACTGGTTTTGGTGGCTTTCATTCCCAATTTCTAATTTCCTGGAGGTTTCTCTGTTGTGTCATTTGAGGCACTTCCTTCATGAAGCAGTCTCTTTAGAATGTTCTTGCTCCTTGACAGCCTAGAGTGAGACCAGGACAAAAACTGAACCAGGCTTTCCCGCATGGGTCTTCAGATCACTGCCATCTAAATCCCTGGCCCTTAGAATGTATTTAGATCATTGTTCACAATTATGTTCCTTGTTCATGAGCAGTCAATTTTTGCGTATCAGCCTCCCGTATTTCCACACCTTCTTTACTGGCTTGTTTTCAAAAGGAACTAATAAGTGGGTTCAGAGGAAGAGGGCATGGGACAGATTCCCAAGCTCTGTTTTAATTGTCATCTGGCACCCCTTTTCTCCTCCCCCTCCGAATGTGTCCCTTTTACTTTCTCTGACAACATATGGCCAATGTGATACTGCATATGGGTAGATAAGGTTACATCATAATCATTTAATCTGGTGCAACTTCATATAATGTGACAGTGCAGAAGACCAGATAAGCATCAGATATAGTTCACAAAACTAGCTCTACCCATAAGACAAGATATAGAAAGATTAAAGGATCTGAACAGTATCAAATTACAGGAGGACACCTACAGTACAAGTAGCATGCTGTGACCATTAATTCTTGAGGTTGCTAGAGGCAAAATTTGCCTTTATGACATACTGGTGTCCAGATATTGAAAAAGCAGAGTTTAAAACTTTATTAAAATCCTGAGTGTCTCTCTGAGCCACCCGTATGTTTGAATAGTATTGTTCTCCTTAAGCAGTCCCGTTGATTTGCCATTTTTCATCGAGACTACTCAAGGGTAATCCCCAATTGACTGGTTGTAGCTGTACAAACAGGGCATTGGAGGGGCCAGGATCTTGGTCTGCATGTTTACCTGACTGGAGTTGGGTGTGAAGTAGGCTGAAACAGAATATTCTTCTTCGAGAGATGTCCCTGTGTGTGCTCTAGTCCAGGTGTTGGTGCCTGTGCCTTTGCTCGGAGACTTTGACAGCAGTACTCGTACTGGTCGCGCACACGCAGAGCCTGCCCCACGTGCTGAGTGTGCCTTAATAGTACGCATGTGTGACCGGTCTCCTCAGTTCCTTCTCTACCATCCCCAGCCTGAGATGGAGCTCAGCAGACTCGTTAGAGAATTTCTTCTGTCCCTTGTTCAACTTTTCCCCCTCTTAATTAGCTTACCAGTAATAGTTAGATACCCTTTTTCCCTTCTCTGTTTTTAACGCAAAAAAACCCCCAAAAAACCCTTTTTTTTTTATTCCTGTCAGCGCAGCCATTTCCAATGTGCCTGGCTCTCCAGGTTTTAAGCGCTGCTCTAACTGTAATGATGCCATACCTCTTTCTGATGGTCACTCTAAATGTATTAAATGTTTTGGGGGAGTCCCACATCCCCCCAAAATGTGCCCACTGCACCAAGTTGAAATCCAGGGCATGCAAAGATAGGTAGCCATGATTAAAACTGCTCATGTTGCAAAAATCTCTTGGACCAGCCTTTGACCCAGGCTCCGACCCTGCTGTACACCACAGTCGCCGCTCCCCCCACCACATTTCAAAGAGACAAAACTGAAAAAAACAAAAACAAAAAATCAGTCTCACCTGCAGGACAAGACTTCTCCATGTACTGCTTCCCTTCCTGCGCTCCCCCGGCTGAGTATCTTTGATGTGCTGGGCTCCTCTGGTGCCGTGCGAAACCCACCTGTGCTGTGGCGGTCACACCAACCTCTGGTGCCAAGGCTTCAGGCTTTCAGTTGCCTGCCTCTCGCACTGCACGGGCAGTGACAGAAGGCTCAAGACACCGGTGCAGAGGAATCCCTCCTCACAACAGATTCCTCTTGTGCAGCCCTCGCCTTACAGAGGCTGTAGTAGATACAGTTAACCAAAAGAACAAACACCAGTTTCCCTTCCGACCAGGACAGTAAGCGATTAGATCTGCTTGGACGTAAGGTATATGCTGCTTCCACGTTGCAATTTTGCATTGCTAATTATACAGCCGTTCTAGCAAAATATGACCACAAAAATTACAATAAATTCATGGACTTTATTGATCACGTTCCAGAAGAAACATCAATTTACAGCCATAGCTTCCGAGGGACAAATAATCTCTCTCACTGCTCTTCAAGCTGCCCTTGACGTGGCCAATACTGCGGCATGGTCCACTGCCATAGCAGTCATGATGCGCCGAGGGTCAGGGTCCTCTTCTTTTCCCCGTGAGGTCCAGAGTACCATTGAGGATCTCCCCTTTGACGGTGACAAACTATTTGCCTCCACCGCGAATGATGTACTTCACTCCGTGAAGGACTCCAGGGCAACTCTCTGATCTCTAGGAATTCAAACCCCTATGACCAGAAGGCAACAATATAGAGACCAGCCTTACCAGTGACCACGCTACCCTACATACATCCAGCAATTCCATAGATCTATGAGCAACAGCAGCAATGCCAGAGACCCAGATACCAATGCAGCCGTCCCAACTCCTCAGCAGCATCTCAACCCCCTCCGATCAATAAGCAAATTTGAAGCCTTGGTCGAGGGTATAGAAAACAATATTCCCACTTCAGCGCTTACACTGCCTGCCCCTATTTTTGGTCACTGCCTACGCCTAGTCTCCCATCAATGGCGAAATATTACCACCGCCTCCCACTTACCCACCCTCCCCGTCCCTCTTCAGGGACCCTTCTTATGAGCAACTGCTCCTCCAAGAAGTACATCATCTCCTTCAATTGGGGGCCATGGAAATCGTGCCTGAACAACACAGGGGGAAAGGTTTCTATTCTCATTACTTCTTAACAGAAAAGAAAACCATGAGATGGTGACTGATTCTCGACCTCAGATGGCTAAACAAATTTATCAAAAAGCAAAAAATCAAAAGTTCAAAATGGTTAACCTCATCACTATAATCCCAGTGCTGGAGCAAGGCAACTGGTTTTCAGCCCTCAACCTACAGGATGCCTATTTTCATGTGACTATTCACCCAGCTCACAGACATTTTCTTCATTTTACCCTCGGTTTGACACATTTCAATAGTGTTGCCCTTTGGCCTATCTACCGCACCCCGAGTGTTCTTCAAACTCCTAACCGTGGTTACTGCCCACCTCAAGAAATGGGGGATTATAATATTTCTTTACCTCGACAATTGTCTCCTCAAATCCTCAACGCTTGATGAAGCTCTTCAACCCACACAGTTTATCATCGCTTGCTTCCTTTCCTTTGGCCTACAAATAAACAAAAACAAATCCACTTATCTCCTACCCAACAATTGGAGTTCATAGGAGCGCACCTTGATTCCCGAATGGGAATCGTGTCTCTCCCGCTCGATCGTTTCAACACAACATTAAACCTCCTACTCCTCTGTGGGACTTTCACTTATTGTTAACCTGTTTAACGCAACAACCTTTTGAGCCCCTAGCCAAATGCTCTCTTTTACACCTCTATGAAAACAGCATTCTTAGTGGCAATCACCTCCACCAGACGTGCAGGAGAAATAGCGGCTCTCGTGGCGGATCCACCCTACACAATATTTTTTTTAAGGACAAGATTACCCTCTGACTACACCCCAAACTTCTTCCAAAGGTACATTCGTCATTCCCCATTAACAAACCTATACACCTACCAACCTTCTTTCCTAAATCGCATGCAAACTCCTTCGAATCCACAATGCATACATTGGATGTACTCAGGGCTTTGTCCTTGTATTTGGATAGAACTAGAATCTTTAGGAACTCTTCCAGACTCTTTGTCTCCATTGCAGAACAATCCAGGGAGACATCTATTTCCCCCCAGAGACTTTCCAACTGGATCTCTGCTTGTATCTGCCTGTGCTATCAATTAAAGGAGACAGTTCCGCCACCTTGCATCAGGACTCCCTCTGTTACCTGGGGTTCTTTCAACCCAAAGCTCTTGGTAACTTTTACTCTGTGTGAGGTGGTGTCAGGAAGTAAATCAAGGGAGACACAGCCGTCCGACCGATAGATGGCTGCACAAACAGGACAACACGAGAGTGCTTTCACTTAAAGCTAAACTTTACTTAGTCTCAAGCACTTACACATGTCCACAACAAGTTAGTAAAACACCCCCGACCTTTGATAATTACCGAAGCTGAGTGTGACTCTCAAGTGGCACAGCGGTAGCCCATGTGCTGGTGGGGAACACAAGATGCATCTGAGGGAGAGTCCAGTCCTGAAAAGTACCACTATCTCAAACTTTTCCCCCTTATTTATACATTAGTAATAGAATGCCATGTCCCTTAAAGAAAACTTGTTAAGCAAGTAGTTTCAATGGTCAAGCAAGAGGCTTCCTTCTGACTATTGATTAACCAGGTGTGGGGTTTTCCCAGAATTTGCAGCCTTGAGGCCCCAATAGACATTCCTGCTCTTATAGAATGCATGTATCAGCAACTTCAACACAATTCTTATCAGGAAGGACATGGGGTCAAGCTGCCCTTTCTGTGGCACCCAAAACTCCCGACCCTCCTGCCTTGGTCAAGCTGAGTTTGCTACAGGCCACTTTATGGCCTGTTGACTTGGCTGCTTTTAGCAATAAGCCATAGTGGTTTCAGGCACTTTACTGGTTTGCCAAAATCTCCCCCTACAGTTCCACTAGATCTGTAGCTACCTCTGTGGCTTTTCTATGCAGAGTTCCTCTGGCTGACATCTGTAAAGTGTCCACTTGGGCTTCCGAACACACATTTGTTAAGCATTATGCCATTACTCAAGACCCTCTCACTGATACATGATTGGGCAGAGCTGTACTATCTACCGCATTCCTACCAGATCCGAAGTCCCTACCTCCTTGAGGTACACTGCTTTTAAGTCACCTGGAGTGAAGCACTCACAGGGACATCTCTCTCTCTCTCTCTCTCTCTCTCTCTCTCTCTCGAAGAGGAGGTTACTCACTTGTGCAGTAACTGATGTTATTCAAGATGACTGTCCCTGTGGGTGCTCCACTACCCACCCTCTTCCCCTCTACTTTGGAGTTGGGGTAGCCTCCATTGTAGAGAAGGAACTGAGGAGACCGGTCACACACACGTACTATTAAGGCACACTCAGTGCATGGGGCAAGCTCTACGGGTGCATGACCGGTATGAGTACTGCTGTCAAAATCTCCGAGCGAAGGCACAGGAACGCACCAATACCTAGAGTGGAGCACCCACAGGGACACTTATCTTGAAGAACCTCAACCACTGCACAGGTGAGTAACCTCCTCATACACTGAGCTAATTAAAAGGATTCCCAACAGCCACGGCATAGCAAACCTAGTAAACAGGAGGACAAATAACTGAGTATGGAGGAGGAGAGAGATTAACAAGTGAAGAGCAGGATAAACAAAAATGTCCTGGCTTCTGAGCAGTCAAAAGATTTTTTTTCTTCGGGGTGGAGGGAGAGAAACTGTGTGCAGACCAAGATATTCTTCATTTATTCACAGTAGGTTCATGGCTCCTGTTATAGTTGAACAGAGGTTGCTAAAACAGCAGAAGCAGTAGCAACATTTATATATGTGCAACACCATTTCTAGAACTCCAGCAAAACAAAACTCCAAGTTAAAGGTTCCTCACAACCAAACTCCTTTTCTGGGTTCTACTTGACAGACTGTTCCTCACTGTGCTGAGCCTGCATTAGACTAAATCAGTTTATTATAGGCATCACATGAATTACTACTCAGACATCTGAAGGTCGCACCTGATAGGAGTTGTGTTGTTGGACAAGAAGACATTATAACCTATTACACTAGAGAGGAACTTCTGGTTAAACTGGTAAATGAGCCAGTTTGATAAAATATTTTAGTGCCTCAAAGTACAGTTTCATTGTAAAATGGTGGTATGTAAAAATGCCACCACAGATCTATTCCCTGTGCATATGTAGTCATAACCATTGACTTCAGTGACCAAAACAAGTCTTCTGTTTTTAAAAAAACAAAAAAACTTTTTATTCCAGTTGGCGTTGTAAAGCCATCGTAGCTCTGGGAAAGGAAGATTAGATTCTGTTTCTTCTGCATCGTCGTAGTGGTTTACTAGTTTCCAGACTGAAATATTTTTACTCCATGATGAATAGCACGTTTTTGTCTTGAATAGGGCTTTTTGTGGAGCAAGACACTACTCAGTGCAAGTACAAGTGTTGGAAGTTAACCCTTTGCCCTAATGATAGGGCCAATCAGTTATACCTGATGGAATGGACTTGCACAGATGTCAATGAAGGGGTAACTTGAGGACCGTGGAGTTGCCCTCAATTAAAGCAGTCATAACTTGGCCTGTATAACCTGTTTATTACAGGTGATGATGCATAAAAAGAAAAGAATCCAGCTTGACTTTCAAGTCTTGTGCTGAGTTTGCAGGGCTGGAAGTTAAATGTATATTTTTTTTCACTTCTGAACAGAGAGCGTGCACTCTCACTCTCTTGTTTTAGTAAAACAATAAATAGGGAACCTGACTATGCCGTTTTTGGAGTGACTTTTCAGAGCAGGGCTACACTTTTTAAGTGGTTTTAGATCAGCTCATTCAGACAATGGTAGTGTTGCCTTCTATTGCTCTTCACTTTTAACCTTTTTCTGGAAAGTTTATCTCAGAAAAATACTTGAACAGAACTGTCATCTCAATCCAATATGAAGATTATCTACAATGTGCAGAAAGAATACTGACTGAATTGAACCAGTTCTACTCTTTAAAGTCTAGTGGCTGAGTTTTCCATGAGATAAGGACCACCATTGTATTCAATGAAGCACAGCTACCTCTGAGGATCCCATCCATGGTTGCTCATATGAAGTAGCATATTGTGGCCAGCAACCAAAACTTTAATAGTCAACCCTGAAGGCTTGACTCTTCAAACTCCATTATAAAACCAATTAACCATTTTTTTTCTTTCTTCCTTGAAATAAGGGCTTCTATAGAATCTGGGGTCTGATAAATACAGCTATTTGGCATCTCTTTTGAGTGATATCTCTTGTTTCCCCCTGCCTGTCTGCCCCCTTGCTGTGATGATAGTGGCTGGCCAGGATTGTTAAGCTGTATCCAGAAGAAACGGAAAGAGCCCTGTCCGGTGTCATGTAGAGCAGGAACTACACTCAATTATTCCATTGCCCTGTGGTATGAGAATGACTGACAAACCCAAATAGCATTCAGTTCATCCTGTTGAAGAGCACCTCAGCAGCAGTTGAAATGAACAGGGGTGGGATGTTGTTGTGTGATGGTCCTTTTTAATACTTGAAGGTATATAACTTAGCGTTCTTTTATAGCCTCCCATGAAGCCCGCTTAGTGTGGTGTTTACTATTGATTTTAATAGCTCTTTATGAGTAAGTGGTCAAAGTACTCCACAATCATCATCAATAAAACCATGACAGTCTTCTGATTACCCATCAGACCACCAATTCATTCATTAAAAGCTTTTTAGGCAACATCTTTATCTGGTACAGGCCCTGTGGACTGAGTTGAATAGAAAAGGAGTTCAAGGCATGGTTCACAGAGCAGTAAAGCTCTGGAATCCTGCCTCTTTGATGAGGAAGAGTCTCCGTCAATGTGCAGGTCTTAACCAAATGAACCATCCTCTACAGGTATACATCCTGTACTGAATAACAGTCAGAAGTGTCCCACAGCATAAATCCTTTCTCCTTGCCCTCTAACCTGCTTTAACTAAATCTCAGAAGCATGAGAATGCACTAAATAGTCTTTGACTGGTTAGAGCAGAGGAGACAAGTTTATCAGCTATATAGTTGCAGGTAACAAAAGCAGAGGTGCCGATGCAGAGAGGAAGGTGAGCTTATGCTACGTTGTGCAAATTTCCAGTGTTTGGACTCTGCTCAGCTTTACATCAGGGGCTGCTACACCATCGGTGGTCATAGTATATAATTAAAGGTTATGGGCAAAGATCCTTGGCTGATGTAAAGTAACTTCCCTGGGGCTGTGCTGATTTACAGCAGCTGAGGATCACTGCTCTTTTTGTTCAGGGTGAAATCTGGGGCTAGTAGGTAACCATTCTACTGCTCCCTTCCCCTGTAACTCCTCAGAATTAGGGTTGAACATTCGAGGGAGATATTCACTCCCTCACTTTCAATGCCTGTTTTCTCTGGGCTTCCCGCTGATGAGTCTGAGCACTGACAAATTAAAAGCTAGCTGGTCAAGTTCTCTGCCAGCTTGCAAATCAACTTTTGTGGTGTTTACATAAAACCCTTTTTTACAATTAAAGGCAGCACATTTAAATCTATGTAGACTTATTCTAGAGTAAATATCTATGCCTGATTTACCATCTCTATATCATTAAATACTTCTATACGCCTCTATTATATCCCTTCTTATTTGATTCCTCTTTAAACTAAATAGTACTAATCTTTTCAGTCTCTCAACCTTTAGAAGTCTTTCCATGTCTCTAGTTGTTTTTTGTCACCAATCTCTGGGCCCCTTCTATTTCTGGTATGTCTCTTTTGAGATGAGGCAACCAGACCAGAACATGCGCTTCTTTATTCTTCACTGACCTAAATAATGTTGCAGCAAATTTTGCAAATAACCTCTCTCTAGCTCTTTTTCCAAATCTTTAGAGGCAGGGCTGGTACCACTGCCTATTATGAAAGTTGCCTGACACTGTCCATTATAAGACCATGTTATAATTTAACCATTTAGGCTGAAATTTTCCATGCCAGGTGTTTTGCCTTGGGCTGGTTTTTTTTGTTGTTGTTATGATTGTTTTTAATTTCAGCCAAAATGGTTAAACTATTTCTGAGAATGAGGCTAGGAAAAAAATATATATTTTTAGTGTTAAAAAAAAATTGTAGCAGCCTTTTCTTTAGAAACTTCTAGCACCCCAATGTTTTTGAGCAGGGATTTGACATTTGGCAGGGGTGGCCTTTGTGTTAGGGATGTGGCTTTCTGTTCGCATGAAAATCTGCCCAAATTTGGTAGTTAAAAGCCTTTGAAAAACCATGTTTTGTGCATGCTCAGTTGAGACTTGCTAGAGTCTAAGTGCTAAAATCTCCAAAGATTCTGTCCTCACTAAGCATGCTTAAGCATCTGAATTCTTAATGCTGACCAGACTGTACGTGCCATCCCCAGAGAGTGGGTGACCTTGTTCTCTCCACTCACAGCTCCTATGTGTGAACAGACAGTGCAAAAAATAGTATTTGATCATGAAATTAGAGATTGTATCCATATGCAGAAAGGGGCCAAATTAAGGTTGCACTGGCAACCTTAATGCTGGCTTCCTTATCTTTTGAATGCTTGACTTTGCAAACATCATGTTCTTTTAACATAGTTTTCTCTGTGCAATTAAATATACTAGACAAATACTGCTTTTATTATGGATCTGTGGTTCTCCCCACTGTTACCCTTTGGCTATGTTTAATTACCACTTACTCCAGTTTATGTGATACATACCAAAGAGTCTTATTTTAGATATTCCCAGGATCACTTCAAGTATTTTATATGTTTGGTGCCCCAAAGCAGACTTGAAGGAATGACTACCTGTCTCTGTCAGCAGGTTGGCCACTTCATTCTTAAATTCCTTCAGGTCTTTGGATGAATATATCTGACTCTGATGACTACTTGCTATCCCTGTCTTGTCTACTGATTTGTGCAACACTGAGCAAGTCATTTAACCTCTGTGCTTCATTTCTTCCCCCTGTCAAAAAAAGTATACCTATATCCACCTTTTGTAAAGTGCTTTGAGTTCTCATTGTGAAGCATTGAGTACTGGCCATTGCTGGAGGCAGGATCCCAACACAGACTGATACAAGCTGATTCACTGAATCTTAAGTCTAACATTTCTAAGATTGTTGTGCCATCAGTACTTAACCTATTTCCCTCCGTTTTACTCTGATAGTGTCTGTTCATTCAGCATTGCTCCTTGAAATTTTCCTTTTCCTTTGAAAAGGAAGAGAACAGATTTTAAAAACAAGTGGTCTGTCTTTCCTTCACTCTTACCAGCCACTGCTGTCTGGTGTCTTGTCTGTGATGATGCATATTCTTCTGTGCAACTGTCAATGCTGCTTAGTGCCAGCCTGAGGAGAATATTTCTACTGTTTTCCCTCCACCATCCAGTTTCTCTGCCCCAAAGACTCTGAGAGCCAATGCTGGCAAATTGGAATGACTGGGGTGAAACATGAGATATTGAGGGCATGACAGCTCATTTCTCTCATCCTCTGAACATTCTTTACTCTGAGCCCAAAGAGAGCCCCTGAAACCATTGCCAACTGCCAACCTTTGGTGGATTCCAGTGCTGCACATCCTATCTAATTGGTTGGAAGCTCAGGCATCAGCGGAATTTGATACGAGACGGACATGGAGAGGAAACACATCCACCCTTCTGAGTATTAAAGAACAGCCTTTTCTTGCCTGTTAGAAGTTCAGTCCCTCAGGATTATGGGGTCACCTCTCCTTTCTGCTGTGTAAATGAAATATCTGATTTTTTTTAATTTTTTTTTTGAAGTGGGATACAGCAGTTAATGTGATTTTTAGAACAAAATTTAAACTAATGCAAACTGGCTCCCCAGAACTTGAAATGGTGGCTTGAATCCTGTTTCCAGTAAGTGAAGTAATGGTAGCTTTGCCACTGGCATTTGCTAGGGCTATGTATGACCTTAAGAGTTTTAAAAGAGTGGGCTCTTGCTCTACAACTTTAGGGCAAAGGTAGTCAAGTGCAGTTTTTAATACATGTCAACAAAAGTGACAAATTTCTATCCATCTTATCTATTTGTATTACACAGGGGCGGCTCTAGGAATTTGGCCACCCCAAGCACGGCGGCACGCGCGGCTTTGGTGGACCTCCTGCAGACGTGCCTGCGGAGGGTCTGCTGGTCCCGCGGCTCCAGTGGAGCACCCGCAGGCACATCTGTGGGAGGTCCATCGGCGCCGCGGGACCAGCGGACCCGCCACAGGCATGCCTGCGGGAGGTCCACCGGAGCCGCCTGCCGCCCTCCCGGCAGCATGCTGCCCCAAGCGCGTGCTTGGCGCGCTGGGGTCTAGAGCCGGCCCTGGTATTACAGCAGCACCAATAGGCCCCAGTCAGGATCAACCCCCCGTTTGTTGTTCAACATCTATGTGTTGGGTGCTGTGCAAACACTTATTAAAAAGATAATCCCCTCCTCAGAAAGCTTACATTCAAATGCTCTATCACTGTAAGGGAAGATTCAAGTAAAAACCAATATTGCATTATGCAAATTTGAAATTATTACATGCAGTCCTTGAGCTCCTTGCAAGTTACCTGGCTGAGTGTCTGTGTCCCAAATTTAGGAACCCAGAGTATAGAAAGATGAATTACAAATTTTATTTTATTTTTTAAATCTTGCTTTATTTAAAGGGAGACTTACTTGGTGGTTAACAATACAGCATTGGTGGCTAATAATACAACATTTATACAATGCATTCCATTTAAAAACTTGGTGTTTATGACTGCAGGTATATGTGGTAACTAATAACTTCTATATTTGGAATAAGAGTTTCTGGGATAACGGCAGTTACCTTGAAGCTGTAAATTTTGAGGCTTTTTGTTTACTGTGTCCACTGTATATTGCTTTCTGTCTTTTTAAAGCAGTTTACAGAAATGAGCTAACTGAGTAATTCTCTCAATACCCCTGTTAAGTGGTGGAAATAGAGACAGGGAGCCAGATCCTCAGCTGGAATAAATTGTATTTTTGCTATTCCAGTTATAGAAGCTGAGGATCTGGCCCAGAGAGCTTAAGTACCTTGCCCAAGAGTACACAGCTGTGATTGTGTCTTGGTATCTGCTCAGCCCCTTAAACCATATAATCCTTCACTTTGAGACTTGTTTAAAGCCATTTTGAATGCCTTGCCTCATGAGAGGGTTCAACCCATCTCTGCTTTGAAAAAGAAACCTCGTGGGTTACAGATAGAATAGTGCAAATCAAGTGGTGTTACTAGCAGCCTTCCTGAGTTTTACAATTCTAGGATTGAATCTTAACAGTTTCATTTAAATTATGCAGGCGATTAGCAATGTCATTTCAATTTTGAAAAAATAAATGACCTGAGACGGTGAAATATTTTTTCCTTTGGTTTATTTTCCCTTTTTAAATATTTTTTTAAAGACCTCCCCTTCCCAAAGAAAGTTAAACCAAAATAATATAAATCCACAGAACACCGGCGTGTCCCACTGTCAGAACATCAGGATAGATAAACTAACAAATGTGTTTTACATTTGTTACTGAACTCATTAAGTACGGTATGGATAATGTGAATTAGTAGATTTTTTTGGGGGGGGAGGGGGGTTAGTTTAGAGTATAAACATGGGAAATTCGTATTTGATCAGGGTTTATTAATCAAAACAGAACATAAAGAATGTATAATAGCCATTAAATTTAAAAACAAAGTTATAAATGAATTAATTTAATATAGGATCTGAACACTTACACTGTATAACTTGCCCATGTATGGGAAGGGGAATAAATTATACTGGCATAATTGCATTCACATTATAGTTACACTGGTACAATCCTACATTTTTATTTTTAAATATTCTCCGTAATGAACATAGTTAGGCCAATATGAAGAATATGTAGACCTGTTTTCTACTGTTCTACGTTTGGCAGACCCCACTGTTATAACCCACTTTAAAAGCAGCAAAAAGTCCTGTGGCACCTTATAGACTAACAGACGTTTTGGAGCATGAGCTTTCATGGGTGAATACCCACTTCGTCGGATGCATGAGACGACGAAGTGGGTATTCACCCATGAAAGCTCATGCTCCAAAACGTCTGTTAGTCTATAAGGTGCCACAGGACTTTTTGCTGCTTTTACAGATCCAGACTAACACGGTTACCCCTCTGATACTTGAACCCACTTTAAGACTTGATACTTTGTCTAATATGGTAATGAAAGCAAAAAGGGGAAATAAAAGTAAATATACTGCCTTTTTGTGAAGACAAACACAAAAATGGGAATAAGTAGCATGGCAGGAGAGAATATCCAAATATAAATTTTAAATGTGGAGAGCTAAAAACTGCACAAGTATGTGAAAACTCCTAAATATGTACATTTTGTAGCATGTCCTTAATAAAAAGAAAAGGAGGTGGTGGGGTGGGGAGAGGTGACTCTAGTGTCCCTGCGTACCTGTTATCTTAATAGAAGCTTTATATCAATCAAAAGCTGTGGAACTGTCAGTGATAGTTCATCCAAAAGTAATTCTAAAGTTAGACATAAACAAATACTTTTGAGTTGAAGTTTCTGTAATTGCCTTTATATATAATCACTCTAAGGGCCTTATCCTCACTTAAGGGCCTGATCCACCCTTAATCCTCACTAAAGTTAATGAGGGTTGGTAGTGTTTAACATGTTTTGGAAGCATGTTTTACAAATGATGTGTAGCCACATTGCTTAATGCATTGCTGAAAGGTGCTCAGATGCTACAATGAGTGCTGTATAGAACCTATATAAAATAGAAATGCTTGGTACCTTAGTGATTCAAAGCTAGTTTTTTCTTGAAGTTCTAATAGGTGTAACCATGAGAATCTGTAATCCTAACCGGATGTGAAAACAACAGTAAACTCCTAACTCAAAAATCTATACATCTGGGCTGGAACTTGTTTGTGAAATGCAAATACACAGAATACTTTTTAGACCTACATGTTTTTTATAACTAGGGTACATACTGTCTGGTGATTTAACTGAGAATGGCCAAGTCATTTGCTGGTTAAAAGGAAATACACATATAAAAGATTATTTATGTAGCAAAACTGCTGTGTAGATGTAATCGCTAATTCATTTTGATAGAGCAATGTATGATCTCTCAAAAGTAGTTCAAGGTAGTATTACAGGTGTAGTGTTCTGACTCGTGGTCTTGCCTTGGGGGTGTGTGTGGGGGCATATGTTTACACTATCTGCCGGATTGGCGGGCAGCGATCGATCCAGCGGGGATCAATTTATCACGTCTAGTCTAGACATGATAAATTGACCCCGGGCCCTCTCCTGTTGACTCCTGTACTCCAGTGCCGCGAGAGGCGCAAGCAGAGTTGACGGGGGAGCGGCAGGAGTCGACTCACCGCAGTGAAGACACCATGGTGAGTAGATCTAAGTATGTTGACCTCAGCTACATTATTCACGTCACTGAAGTTGCATAACTTAGATCGATTCTCTCCCCGCCACCCCGCAGTGTAGACCAGGGCTTAGAGAGAGAGGCACCTTGTGAACGCTATTTCTGATTAGTTGATTACCAGTAGAGGGAGTCCTTGATAGCTAGCTCTTGGTTTCTCATCTCCTCATTTTTGGGTTATAGAAAGCAACCTACTCAGACATATTAGACGAATATGTGGGTGGGGGGTAGGTTTATTTAAAATCCAGTTGTAGAGTGCAAACCCCCTTGTTTCATCAGACCACATCTTGAAAGGAGACCGTGCAGGAACTATGTTTATGACACCACATTTCATCGGTCTCATCAGAAGAGAAATTTGATATTATCTGGAGCTTGTCCATCTTCTCAAGTCAGCTTTAGTTCACTTTTTGAATACACTTCGATCTGGTCAGCTGTGGGGAGTCTCTCTTTATCTGCAGCACCAATATCTTTTTGTGATGGTTATACACACATTCATGACCAGATCAGTTTTCTGCATATTAAATATTATTTCCTATTTTTGGAGTGCAGGTAAGCATGGCCCAGCTGTTCCTGTTAAAATGGCAGAAACTTGGTTTTGTCTATAATCACAACTTGTTCAGTTTTTTAACAAATTCCAGGATGCACAGCCATATGCCTTCCAGTCTGTTTAGATTCTTTTCTAATATTACTAAGACAATATTAGTTATTACCTTCTCTGAAGCAGTGCTATACAGCAATAAGTTAATACTGTATTAGTGATACTAGGAAAGAATCTTAAAATCCAAAAGACACATTGCAAAGACTCAGCCTTCAGTAAGAAAGCTGTTACTCGGTACATATTCTGAAAGTCCTTTCCTTCCACCATCTTGGATTCTAGATTAGTGGAGAGATTTCTAATCTTAGGATCATTTTTAAAAGCTGCTTCTGCTCCACTTCTTTCAAAATGTTGATGAACTACAAATGGGAGGAGAAATGGAAAAACCCAGCAGAAATAAACCTTCAGTTTTTTTTCAGCTTGTCCCTTACCTGAAACAGACATAGCAGCTGCTTCTAGATAAAAGCCAAAATCATTTTTCTTACAGACACTCTGGTCACAATTTTCAAAATTCCTTTTGGTTTAGACAACACATGTAACAATGAAGTACAAAGCTCATTTTATCCTCATTGTTCACAGGGGAAGGGCGGCTTCCTAATGTGCTGAAGGATCTGTGTCTTGAGAGTTATAATGCCACGTTAGTGGCCAGTGAGGACAAAATTAAACTTCCATTATCTGCTCTTGCTGTACATGACTCCATGGTCTCCCAAAGACTTACTTTACCTAGTTCTTTCTAAAATGTTAGTGGGCACTGTGTAGCTGAATTCTGTGCAACACTCGGAAAATGAAGGGGTAATGGTCTGACTCTAAGTCACACAAAAGCATGCAAATTCAGAGTTAAGGTTTTGTACTCATGCCTTTGAACCTGTTGCTCCAATGGATCTATTCAATATATAGGATCTGTGCAGACTCACCATTTGTTTTTGCAGCAGTCATTGCAAGTTCACTCCATCTAGGGGACAAGTCCCCAGCCTGGTTTTGTTTCATTTTCAAAGCAGGACATCTTTGTTAGTGCAGCCTGCGACTGCTATTATGCAAAGGGTGAAGAATGACCTGTATCACCTCTTGTCTGGTCAAGCTAAGCAATGCTAAGCCACCTCAGTACTTGAATGAGACTCTTCTAAGGCACCACTTATGTGTTAAAGGAAGACTGTAGGTAACTGGCATATTGTTAAAGATGACTATGCAGCACCAACATGCAGCCACCTCTGTGGTGAAACTCAGCAAATGTTTATAGCAAAATGAATCCTATGTGCAGGGCTTCAGGTTAAGGTTTGTTTATGAAGTATTGGGGGTCTCAGGTACCATATAAATGAAAGATCCATTATCCAAGGATCTAAGATAATTTGGTATTTCTATGAGCACATTTTTGAGGAAACGATGCTTTCTGTGTAATGGTTAAATGATCGCATTAAGGCCACTTAAATGAAGTTATAGTTCTTGTGATAGAGGCAGTATGACTATTAATTTATGAGCTTTAATGGTGGCAGATGCTTTGCTATAATGTGCATCTATGGTGCTGTAATGCCTCAGCTAGTGTTAGCACTGATCTACAAGTTGTATAATCTAGGCTTCTTAGATAATAATGGCTAATGTTCTCAACCTGCCTTCCAGTTATATTAATGTGTTCTCAGGAATCTGGGGTTTGAAAGAAGGCTGTTGCCTCCTACTCTAATTTATCATGAATAGCTGCCATAAAGAGTACATGCATAAAGAGGACACGCTACAAACCAGGAACCACAAATACAATTCAGTAGGTGAGCTGAAGAGAAATCCGCCATTAAATGATGTCGAAGCAGAGGTTAAATTGTTCAAAAATGTGTCTAAAGGCAAGGCGTGTAATTAAAATTTCTAACACAGTAGCAAAGTAATGATGGCCCTGCAGTAACTTATAAACATGAAGAGAACTGCAAGTGTAAGCAAAAATGTTTAGTTATCTTGATGACAAAATTCTGCAGCTACAAAATATTTTCTGAGGCTTTAGTTTTGACTACTGATTTCAGAACCTGCATAGAGGTAATTCCTGTAGAAGAGCTGTGAAAAATCTTAATACAATCTTCTCCTAGTTTGTCACTTCATAGTTCAGAAAATATACTCCTGAACTGTGCTGGTTCTTTGACTTTGCACAGGTTTCTATCCAGAAAATGGAGGCTTCACATGTGAAGGACTAGACTGTGCTGGTCCCAGTGCAGTGTGTGATTGTGTATAAGGTGGGTGCAGTACAGTCTCCTCTCCTGTGTGGCTGGTCTGTGGCCCTGGCTAGTGCATGTGTGGGGCAGAGCTATGGCTCCTTACACTTTTCAAATGAGTTGCTCCTGTGTGGACAGCTCAAGGAGTGGAGGAAGAGTCTTTACTTTCTGGGCCCCCTCTCCTCTGTACTGTACATCTCCCCTTTTACTTTGCACAAGGGCTAGCCACAATCTGGCCCACAGCATACACGTCACCCACCTCTGGCATAAGTGTGTCAAACTCTGAAATCAGTGGGGCCGTGTGTGACTACAGCAGCAGTGAATTTGGCTTTAAAAGGGTCCCATTCTGCTGTTAGAGAAACAAGTCTGACTCCTGTTGTGGTCAGCAGGTCAAATTCTGCCCTCACCCAAGCATAAACCAGGCGTGCTTCTGTTGAAGTCAATACAACTACAGTGTAAGTAAGTGGTGTAAGTCCAGTGAGATCAGAATCATAGACACTGCTCCCAGTTGTCATGTATTTAGGAGCAAAAACAGGACTGGAGAGTCACAGTTGCAAAAAGAGGCACCTAAGTTACAATTGCAAATAAGCTGTTAAACAATAAAAAGTAATTGCTCTCTTGCATGCATGTCGTTCCCATTTTGTGCATTATATAAAATATCTGGAACATATGGTATTACACGAATAGTATTTCCCCCTCACCATTATTAGTCTATGCATCGTTGGTACATCCGTGAAATCCATGACATCTGGCAATTTTCTGATTTTTTTTGAGGTTGAAAGCTCCTAAATGTGTCCGGTTGCAATTTTAGACTTGGATCCTCAACTGTACTGAGCTTAAACACTGGGAAGGGGTGGAAGAGGTGGCTCTAAGACACCGTTACTCATCCTCTGTTACTGGAGCCTTCACTGAGCTCCTCTAACTTATACCATCTGAAATGGTCCAACAAGGCTGATTCCACTGGCCTAGGATCAGCAGAGTGCATTGTGCTCTGGCTAGATCCCATTTTCAGCCCAGAATGTCCCCTGTGCCAAGGATTTCCCTGCTCTGGGGGAGTTCTTTGCAATTGATTAAGGAAGCTTTAAGTCCCTTTTGTACAAAGGAGCAGAGCTGAAGAACTAGCTTGTTGTTACTAAAAACATTTATTAAAGATTACTTGTGCTGTCAACAATTCCTTTATTTCTTTACATAAAGAGTAAAGGCAGAGGGATGTCACTTACAAAAGAACCCAGAACTTGCTCTTTCTGTTAGATGCTGAATTCTCATTCTGCAATGGGGGCTGGTCCTAGTTTCTGTACTTCCTGTGCTGTGTAGTACAAGGCTATTGGAGTTTAAAAAAAGAAATGATAATATGCCATATATAAAAATTACTTTGTTATAAATGCGAGGGAAAAAAGGCACTTGGCTGTGCTTCCACTTATCATTCCATGTCTGCTGGCCATGTGGGACCCAAAGGCCATTGGTGAGACTTTATATTTTATCTGTGCTGCATAGTCATAAATAATGGTTCTCTCTTCTTTAACAACTTTCTTAAAATGCTTTAACTGTGCATGGATGGGAAGAGTTTAACTCGGGCCAGGTCTACACTACAGACTTATAGCGGTATAACTATGTTGCTAGGAGGTATGAATTTTTTCACACCCCTGAGCAACATAGTTATACCAACCTAACACCCAGGGTAGATAGAGCTTCTCCTGTTGACATAGCTACTGCCTCGGCAGGTAGGTGGATTAACTATGCTGGCAGGAGAAGCTCTGCCATTGGCGTAGTAGGATCATCACTAAAGCACTACAGCAGCCTACCTGCACTATACGTGAAGACCAACCCTACGCCTTTTGGAGAGGATGTGACATGTTAGTATTGTGTTCATTTTATAGGTGGGTGAGTTAATGCACAAAGAGCTTAAGGTTTCTTGCATAATGCTTAATGCCAGAGAGACACCTGGGAAAGGAGATCTATGCATCAAAGGCAGGTCACAGAGGGACTTGTGCTGAAGTAACCACAACCACTTTGCTGAAGAACAACTCTGGGATGGGTAGAGGAGCAAATGCTAGAACAGCTAAATGCTTTCAAAGAGTGTTCTTCCCTCATTGTGGCTTCAGTCAGACAGCTGCTGCAGAAGTACAGAGTGATAGCCTGACCCATTCGAGGAATCCACCGCTGCAGCTGCCATCTATTCTGCTCCCTTCTGTTTTGAGAATGGGACTATGCCTTGGGCATGTGTGAAAGGAAGGGGGAAGATTCCTTTCCATATCTATACCTAAGTTGCATGTGTCTGAGCAAGCCGTTTACAAGAGGTCAGTGGAAGAACTAGGAACAGAACTCTCAGAAGTTTTGAGTCCTAGTTCTCTGCTTACCCACTAGGCTATTTGTTCTCAGTAATCTGCACTCCCAGTCAGCTAACATACAAGTTAGTTCTGGAAATTGGCTACAGACAAGGACCACAACAATGTATGAGGTCTTGATTGAGCTCAACTTGTGTTCTTTCCAAAGTTTGCCAGAATCCCTAGGGCTGAATTTCCAGGAACATAAAGGTCCCACTTGAGGTGCTGGCATGTTGCTTGTGAGCCACAAGTATGCTTTTGAAGTTTCAGGGTGTTTTCCTGGTATGGAAGGTATACATCTCTTCAGCTGTGAATCCACCTGACATAATTAGTCTTTTGGGTTGTCCTCCCGTGGAGAGGCAGAGGAGGAGTTCTAGGAGATTCCTACCTGTTCAGCTCAATGGACTAGGAAGTATTGAGAGACTCTTTCAGAACAATATGCGAGTTGGGGACACTGATTTATAGAAATGCATGTATTTAGGTCTTCCACTTTTTTTCCCTCCTGATTTTCCATG
This sequence comes from Mauremys reevesii, assembly GCF_016161935.1. NCBI lineage: Eukaryota > Metazoa > Chordata > Testudines > Geoemydidae > Mauremys > Mauremys reevesii. Next base: position 20,466,595 of record NC_052627.1, on the reverse strand, counting down.
ATCACCTACTGAATCAAATTTGAGGCACTACTAACTGAAAGAATACCAAATTTTTAACACCATTGATCCATCATGAATAGGTCCCTGTGCATATTTTATATTCTGTACAGGTCAGATTGTGATAACCTTACTCTGTGAACAGCTAGTTCTTTCACAAGTAGTAGTAATGACTTCAGTGAGACTGCTCATGGTCTAAGGTACTGTTAAACATGAGCAAATATTTTACAATCTGGCTGTTGTTCAGAAAAGAGTTAGTTATTTGTGACACATCAGAAAAGATGCATGCCATTTTAGTTCCATAAAATCTGTTCCTCTGCATTAGTGCAGAGGAGTTCTAGTGTGAATACTGCTCCATGTAATTCCAAAAATGACTCCCCTCCCCCGAAATCAGTGTGATTTTTTTTGATAATTCCTCTCCATGAACATTTGTGCCAATCCCACCTGAATATATTAATGCTCTAAGACAAACAACTCCATTCACTGTGGTGGGGCTATACCGACTGACAACAGCGAAGGATTTGATCTCTGACATTCAGTGTTGCCGGGCACCTCCCATAAAGTCCATGTAAGCTGCAGGTGCTTGGTATCTTTGCAACCCAAGCCATTGAGTTAGATTCCTAAACATGGAAGTAGGTGCTTAAAGTTCGTCTGGGTTTTATGGTCAGAGTGAAGGCTTGGGATGGAAGTTAGCAATGAAAGGCCAATAGAAAGGAGTGAACCTTGATGAGAAATTTGAAGGAGTAGTGAGGCTTCCTGCTGAACATGATTGGGGGGGGATATTCCAGCCATAAGATGAGGACAAGACTTATAGGGTTAGGAGGGACCTCAAGGGTCATCTAGTCTAACCCCCTGCCAAGATGCAGGATTTGTTGTGTCTAAACCATCCAGGACAGCTGGCTATCCCCTCTCCTTTTGAAAACCTCCCATGAAGGAGCTTCCACAACCTCCCTAGACATGAAGGAGGAGGAGCTGGACAGAGGAAGAGCTGGACACTTCTTCCCCTTTCTAGTGGCTGACTTGAGCAGAGTTATTCTAAATTTGCACTGATATAACTGAGAGCAGAATCTGACCTATAGAGACTTGTTAATGTAAATCAGGGGTAGGCAACCTATGGCATGTGTGCTGCCTTTGGCATGCGAGCTGATTTTCAGTGGCACTCACACTGCCCAGGTCCTGACCACCGGTCCGGGGGGCTCTGCATTTTAATTTAATTTTAAATGAAGCTTCTTAAACATTTTAAAAACCTTATTTACTTTACATACAACAATAGTTTAGTTATATATTATAAACTTCTAGAAAGAGACCTTCTAAAAACGTTAAAAGGTATTACTGGCACACAAAACCTTAAATTAGAGTGAATAAATGAAGATTCGGCACACCACATCTGAAAAGTTGCCGACCCCTGATGTAAATGGTGGAATAAAGAACACAACAAGAATGACAGCACCTACTACTCCGTCCCCAATGACACTCATAAGAAAAAAGACTAGGGGACACACCAACTCAACCAGTCCCTGCCAGAACAGCAGACACATCACTGCTACTATGTTGGATACCTCCCGCAACACACCTTTCAAGATTTCTGGGTCTTACATATGCCTCTCAGAACAGATAATGAGCCTCACCCACTGCATCAGGTGTCGCAGCAACTACTACGATGTGGGTGAAACCAGACAATCACTAAACTTTTGAAACAACTCTCACAGAAAAATGCTAAAAGGAAAAAACACCCTCTTGCCCATGGGTGAACACTTTTTTCATAAACTGATCACTCCATATGCAGTGTTGCCAGCTGCACATGGCAGGAAGTTAGAGAAACCCTGAAAAGTCAGTGGATGTCACTATTTAAGCATTCCAAAAGTGTCGAATGTCACTAAACAAAACTTCCACAGAATTTAACAGTGAATTTTGTTTATATACACAAGGGATGGTTAATTTGCATTGAACACAATACTTGAATAATACATTATAAAAATCCCATAAACACTAATTGCTGAAAGTGGGGGGCAGGGCTGTCCCTAGGGAGGGGCGGAGCCTGGCACAGAAGTGACAGATTCGTCTCTCCTGGGCCCGACTGTGCTGGACAATCTCAGTGGCCCGTGGGCCCCCCAAAGCACAGGGCCCAGAGCGGGGGGCCCAAGGCAGAAGTGACAGATTTGTCTCTTCCTGGACCAACTGCACTGGCCAACCATGCTGGCCAATCACACCAGCCCATGGGGCCCCCAAAGCATGGGGCCTGGAGCAGTCACCCCGATTCACCCTATCCAAGGGACAGCTCTACTGGGGGGTCCACCCTACTTCTTAACCTAGCATTTGGCTGCCCCTTCAGCCCTCCCCTTGTGGCTCTGTTCCTTGGGGCACGGACCAGATTCCCTTTGCCCCTTACCGCTTTTAGCATGTTCCTTTCCATACCTGCCACTGCTGCCTACAAGCAACTACAAGGGTACACAGTCATCAGGCAAATGCCGCTCACGTTGCGTCTGGTTAAGGTTGAGTAACTGTAATGACACTGACATGTGGTGCCCAACAGAATGTGGGAAGAAGAGCGTGGAATGATTTTATTAACACTATGGAGCTGCTTTTGAATGATTTTGTGACTCTACAAATTGGCTACTTTTTTCTCTGAATATCACTGTAATTGGTAGTGAAAAGCTTTGACACTTATTTCCCTGCTAGGGAAACCAAAAAGTTGCTAAATCTAGTGACAAAATGGCTAAGTTGGCAACACAGCAAGCTCCTAGTCCTCATCTTCAAAGGAAACCTGCACACCGCTTCAAAAGACAAGCTGGGAATTTAAATAATAACTTTGCTGGACACTAAAAGTCATGTACTTTACAGCGACACTGGTTTTATGGTTCATTACAACAATCTGTGATGCACTTTGCTACCTAGTAACCCTCCTGTGACCTACTACTGCAGAGGTGTTGCAGGGGTGGGCAAACTACGGCCTGCAGGCTGGATCCAGCCCACCAGCCATTTTAATCCAGCCCTCAAGCTCCTGCTGGAGACAGGGTCTGGGGCTTGCCCTGCTCTGGTGTTCCACCTGGGGACCAGGGTCAGGGCCACTCTGCGTGATTCCCGGAAGCAGTGGCATGCCCCCCTTCTGGCTCCTACGTATAGAGGCACCTCACCCTAAGCACTACCCCCGCAGCTCCCATTGGCCAGGAGCCACGGCCAATGGGAGCTGCAGGGGCAGTACCTGTGGATGGAGCAGCATGCAGCAGAGCTGTCTGGCCTCACCTCTGTGTAGGAGCTGGAGCGGGGGACATGCCACTGCTTCCGGGAACCACTTGAGGTAAGTGCCACCTGGAGCCTGCACCCCTGAGCCGCCACCCCCCCCAGTGTCCTAGCCTTGATCCCCCTCCCATCCTCTGAACCCCTTGGTCCTAGCCCAGAGTACCCTCCTGCACCCCAGCCCCACCCTATAGCCTGCAGCCCCAGCCAGAACCTGCAACCCCAGCCAGAGTCCTCCCCCGCACCCCACTTCTCCTGTCCCAGCCCAGAATCCCCTCCCGCATCCTGAATTCCTCATTTCTGGCCCCACCTGTGAGCCCACAGCCCCAGCCAGAGCCCTCACCCCCACCCACACTCCAACCCCAATTTCATGAGCATTCATAGCCCGCCATACAATTTCTATACCCAGATGTGGCCCTTGGGCCAAAAGGTTTGCCCACCCCTGGGTGTTGAGTACCCACTTTAAGTGGTTTCCTGCAACATGTGTGAACCCCTTGTGCTTAATCTGGCCCATTTTGTACAGTAAAAGCTGTATCATCTGGCCCTGTACCAACTGGAAAGCTCTATAAATCTCACCCACGTTTGTCTCTTTCATATCCTTGGACCAACATGGCTACACCAACAGTGCAAACATATATATAGTAGCATTGCAGATTTAAACTATACAACTAGGCATCTTTTTCTAATGACTGATGCACCCCACACCTCTGGCGTTGCTGATCTAAAATAGGGTTGTGTGTGCGTGTGTGTGTCGGGGGGTGGAGGGGGAAGAGCGTTACATATGTTTGTTGCATAACCATAAAAACTGAAGAGAGTTTCTTGGATCTGCCAGCAATTCCACTCATAGCTGCTGGCAGTCATGGTAAATCTTTCAACTTGCTTTCATTCTTCATACTTCTCCAGCACAAAACCCTTGAGCTTTACATCTCATTTCCAAGACCTTCCCTTGAGCACGTGGTGTTAATGAGTACAGTTCCACAGAAAATAACAGAACAGTGCAGATTAGGGGAACATCATGAATATATATATATATTTAATTGACTAAAAGACATTTCCTTATACCCACAAATTATTTCAAGCTCAACAAATTCAAAGCTAAAATTGGAATTGTTAACAATGTTCAGGGCGGCAGCGTGCACCCTTCGTACTGAAAGACTCCAAGCAGAGCTCAGCTTTTTTCTTCAGTTGACAAACATTTCGCTGTCTCAAACAATGACTTATTTTTGATATCAGGAAAATTCATTTTAATAATACAAAATATACAACTGGATACGTTCTGTGCCTGGACACTGGACTCATTGAAGTAGCTAATGCAATGATTACCATAGACTACGATAAAGTCTCCATTGCTCTTCTAAATCTTGTCTAGGATTTTCAAAAGGCACTTTGGTTAATTTCTAGTTAAGAGCATTATTTGACAGGAATTTGGAGCTCTCTACTAGCTGTAGGCAGTAAAAGTATGTCTTCGTTACCTGTGAATCTCAAAAGCAGTCAAAAGTGAGGATGCCTTGTTCCTTAAGTGGAAGATGACACCCTGTATGGATGAGTTATTAAGCTAATAGTGTTTTAAATGGGTGTAATGCCTTTCATCCAATGCATTTCAGAAACTCTGGGCTCCACTGTGCCCAGTTAGCCACTCTGATACCATAGTGTTGTTGCCAGATGATATACTGTATGCAGATGAAGTAGTTCCAGATAACTACACTTCTATAGTCCCCTACTTTTGGCCTTTCTGCTCTACCTTGTCCAAGTGACAATCACTGTATTAAAGTGTGGTGCATGCTATGGAAGAAGTAAGGGAACCTGTACTCTATTATCTTGAAGAGCATAAACAGAGAGATTTAGGTTAGGAAAATGAGCTATAGCCAGAAGAATGTCAAAGTCCATTTTGGCAGCTGAAATGTGGCTATTTGTGAGATGAAGGAAGAATGTTAGGGTAATGGAGATGAAGGGGGGAGATGAGAAAAATCAGATGCCTCAATGGCAGGGATAAAGGGTAGTGGAATAATATAAAGAATTGTCTTGTTTCCTTTTGCTCAGGCTATTATCTGCCCCTAACTAATCTCTGACGCAGAGATTAGTTAGGGGCATTTGGTACTATGGTGGAGGTGGTAGAAAACAAAACATCATACACAGAGGGATCCATGTCGAGAACATCAGTTTTCTTCCAGAATTCATTGCCACAAAGGACAAATACACCAATATCTCAATTGTGTTATAGTAATATTCCATTCCTTTAGTACTGTCTACACAGGAGTCAGTCTTGGCTTGCCCATCTGAACTAATGGAACATAAATCAGAGCTTGAGAGCTGTTTTTGGCATGATTTGCATTGCTGAGGTGTCCCAGTAACTTACAGAGAAGAACAATTTGGTGACTAGTGTATAATTGATCCAGTGTCATTTTATGATCTCTACATTGGGAGGGCATAGAAGGAAGCGCAAATGTTAAATTCATATCCAGCAAGATAATTTTATCTGGCTCTGACACATTTTGTTCGTGGGTGGAGACCTTCAATATTTATTCTATTCCAGTGCAGATCAAGGATCAGGTAATGTGGAAACACCAAAGAGAAGTGTAGGAGATAAAATTATTAGCCAGGCTTTTTTAAACAAAGTCATCAGGAAAAAATGGTTAAGTGTCTCAAACTAAACAAGCCCAGGTACTTCTACAGCACTGGTTCTCAACCTTTTTTGGCTCAAGACCATATGTAAATGTTTTATGGCCTGTCATGACCCAGTAAATAGTCTGGGAGTGGAGGTCCAGTGCTGGCTTTAGTCAAGTCCTGCCAAGCACTCCGCTCACAGTGGCACTTCCTGTGCTGTGGGGCTGGCTTGGCTCTCTACTCCTGGGCATTGCAACCTCCGGGATTGCAGCACTGCTCGGGTTTGGCCCTGCCCCCCCAGCTGGACCAAATTTGTGAGAGTGGAGTTGACTTGGCTCATGGGGTTGCGGTGTCAAATTTGGCCTACCCGGACTCCTGTTGTCAGGATGGCTGGACCAAGCTTGAATGGTGCTTAGACCCCAGAGGTTGCAGTGTCTGGAGGTGGGAAGTGAGCTCAGCCAGCCCTCTGGGATAGGAGCCGTCATGTTACCCTTTGAAACACTCTGGTGGCCCAATTTTGGGTCGTGACCCACTGGTTGAGAAACCTGGTCTATGCTACAGAGACTGTGCTGGCATAGCTCTGTGGTACAGAGATGGCCTGAACTGACAGAAGGGGTGTGTTTCATTCAAGAAGGCAAAGTTCCTACACGTAACTCTTTGTCAATGGAAGAGGGCTGCATCTACACTGGGGGTTATGTCAGCATAGCTACGTGGGTGGGGTGTGGTTATTTCACACCCACGGTGGATGTAGCTATCCTGATATAACTTTCCAGGTAGAGCAGGCCCTAGACTAAGGCTTCCATTGTGCCTTAACTTCAAAGTCTGAAATAAAGAGTTCCACTGAAGATTCATCTCTTCTCTGTATGGTTAGTAATCAGTAGAATATTCTCTGCTTTTTAAAGCAACCCTTTGCTCCATCCCTGAACCTCCTGAGGTACAGCACAGAATTGTATTCAGATCTTGAACTTAGGTAAAGACAGAAACATTTCCCTCCCATATGTCAGTTAACTTTTTTATGATGGGTTTTATTTATCTTTTTATTTTGCCTCCATAAACAGGAATGAATCTTTTTGAAGTGGTTCTCCTTTGTTGCTGATTAAAGTGGAAGACATTACTGCAATCTTTCCCTAATGAAACAATTAAACCAGCTTTAAGAATGAACCCAGGGATCAGGCCCTGCAATCATTCTAAATAATGTATGCTTCTGTAGAATTTGTAATATGCATTGTATCAGGCTGGTATAGTTAGGCATGTTAGGGACATCCTATTAAATAAGCTGATGCATCTTTACAAGTCTGTCCTACTACACAATAAACTATACTAATACAAAATGCAAAGATATTTTTCCAGTAGTGGCTTTTTTTCTTGTTGGACTTGCTCTATAATCTGGAAGATGAGCTAGAATTGTTTTGTTTTTTTAGGTCACTATAATAAGTATACACATTTTAGCATATTCTCAACATTTAGGGCTAGATTTTAGCACCACTACTCTCACTGAGGGCTACCTTACTCTGAGTAGCTCTATTGACATCAGTTGGCCTTACAGAGTAAGATGACACTTTACTGTGAGTAAAGGGGCAGAATCAGTGCTTTGTCTGTAGACAGAGAGAGAGAGACTCCACAGCAATACTTAGCTTATTGTGTAGCGATACTCAAGCTTCCGTGTTGAAAATACGTGCCTTTTATTTTAGTTTGAATTTGGCTAGATTCAGTTTCCAAACATTGGATCATCTTATGCCTTTGTCTACTAAAAAGCCTTTTCACTGGGTAGGTACTTCTAGACCATGATCAAATCACGTGCCAACCTTCTCTTCAGTAAACTGAACAGATTGAGCTCTTTGTTTCTCACTGTGAGGTAGGTTTTCCAGGCCTCCGTATTCACTTTTCCTCTAAGGCTTCCTCTGCACCATGGCAGAATAGCATGAAAGAAGGTGAGTCGAGTGGTGTTGGTGGGGGAATAAGATATGAAGAAATTAGTCTGTACTATATCCAGGCCATTACGTTTGGTTTGGAATTGAATTCATTTCATACCAACCTTCTATGCTAAAGCACAGTAGGATATACTTCAACTAAGCAAGCTTGCATATAATGGTCACTTAACTACTGTCTTAGTCTAGTGTCAGTATAAACATATGGAGCTGTGCTAATCTGACATGGAGCTGAACAATGTCACTATGTCCAATATGCAGATGTCTTAATGACGCAAGTAAACAGGTACATTGCAGAACTAGTAGGTCTGAGGTTTTCTTTCTGTGCATCTGATGAGTGTAATTGTCACGTTTCAACAAGTTCTATTTTAAGTCAAGACAGTGAGATGATCGATTACTTAGGGCACCATTTTCCCCTCATCCAAGCTGTGCTGAGCACTCGGGAGGCTAGGGGGAAAGGCCATCAGGGATTCAGTTATGGATCCCTGATTCTGTGCTGGCTTGCCCTGGCATGAGTTAGAGTAGCCTCCTGAGTCACTCTCTGTTTCAGAGTGCCCTCTGGGGTAGGAGGGCTCACAGCATCTCTCTCTCTCAGTGTTGTGTATAGTCTGCACTCTGCCCTTAATGCCCCTCTGCCATGTACATTGGCCAAACTGGACAGTCTCTACGCAAAAGAATAAATGGACACAAATCTGACATCAGTAATCATAACATTCAAAAACCAGTGGGAGAACACTTCAACCTCTCTAACCACTCAGTGACAGACTTGAAGGTGGCAATTTTGCAACAAAAAAACTTCAAAAACAGACTCCAAAGAGAGACTGCTGAATTCGAATAAATATGCAAATTAGATACAATTAACTTAGGTTTAAACAGAGACTGGGAATGGTTGGGTCATTACACTAATTGAATCTATTTCCCTATATTAAGTTCTCCTCACACCTTCTGTGGGTCATCTCAATTATCACTTCAAAAGTTTTTTTTTTTCTCCTGCTGATGATAGCTCATCTCAATTGATTAGACTCTTCCTGTTGGTACGCGTACTTCCACCATTTCATGTTCTCTGTATGTATAAATATCTCCTGTCTATGTGTTCCATTCTATGCATCCGAAGAAGTGGGCTGTAGCCCACGAAAGCTTATGCTGAAATAATTTGTTAGTCTCTAAGATGCCACAAGTACTCCTGTTCTTTTTGCGGATACAGACTAACACGTCTGCTACTCTGAAACCTGCCCTTATTCAGTATTTCAGAGCCCTCAGCAATGTTTCTTAGGGGTGCATGTACTGAATATAGGCAAATTGTTTGGATTTTTTGTTTTCTCTGAGCAGTTCATCCCCTCCCTCATGTATAGCTAACCTATCAATAGCATATTTGTTATCTGACTCCTGCATCTTATTGTATCTAGCTATGAGTCAGATTTCAAGGAGCAGTGTTAACTTGAATTTGAGACTAGAGCCAGAGAGTCAGTTACCATCAGCATGAGACACAGTTTTCAAATCCTAACATACAATACTTAAATTTCCATTTTTGGTGGAGGCTGTTGCTGACCATTCCCCTTGGCAGGGATTAGAAGATTCAACATGCCAAGGATAAAAAGAAAGAAACACCGAAGGATTTTTTTTTCAAACTATAGTCCTCTTTCCAAGCCTGGCCACTGACAGTTTTTTGATACAACATCCTGAGAAGATAAGTCTGGGAGAATCAAATGCAAGTGACCAGTCAATCCATAGCATGTGTCAGCAAACACAGTACTTGCTTATCAGGACAAAATGCAGTTGGCTATCAAGTCCTATAACTCCAATCTTGCAATTGCAGCTGAAGTTAGTTGATCTCCACATGGACACATGCAGCTTTGCCCAGGAGCAAAAAGCTAAAGGATTATGGCTTATCAGGTGGGGAAAAAAATAAGTTTGAACAAAATGGATGTGTGCCCCACAGCTGACCAACACTTGCAACAACAAGAAACCTTTAAATAAAAGTACAGTCAAACCCCGCCATAACGCGCCCCGCCATAACGCGAAATCGCATATAACGCGATCGCAGGTTGGCTCCCCTTTAAGGTACAGTATAATACAGTATGACACTGTACCAATGGTCCCCAACACCATGGCAGGGGAGAGAAGCTGCAGCCCTGCACCTGCTGGGGATAGAGAATTCCGAGGCTGCTGGCGCCGGTGCTCTCTGTCCCCAGCAGGCGTGGCTCCTCTTGAAGCCGGAGGGAAGCCGCGGCCCCGCACTTGCCAGGGACAGAGAGCACCGGTGCCAGCAGCCCCGGAGTTCTCTGTCCCCGGCAGTCGGGGAGCTGCAGCTCCTCTTGTAGTCGGAGGGAAGCCACGTCCCCGCATCTGCCGGGGACAGAGAACTCCGGGGCTGCGGGCGCCCGTGCTCTCTGTCCCCAGCAGGCGGGGAGCCGTGGCTCCTCTTGATGCCGGAGGGAAGCCATGGTCCCGCACCTGCTGGGGACAGAGAGCACCGGTGCCCGCAGCCCCAGAGTTTTCTGTCCCCGGCAGGCGGGGGGCCACAGCCCCTCTCCCCTGCTGGGCACTAGGCACCAGGGGCGCTAGGCGGTGCACCTCAATGCACCGCTTTGGGGACCACCTGACTGATTTGAAACTCCACTATACCGCGACCCCACATTTAGCATGATGGGATTTTTTGGACCCTAAAGGTCGCGTTATAGCAGGGTTTCACTGTAATTTACCAGAAAAGGTTTTAGAAATTATTGAGAAACAAATATGAATCCCAGGAGAAAAATAAGTCTTGCTATCTGTAAATCTGGATTAACTATTGAAGTCACTGTAATTTATCAATCTAGTTGTTCACAGCGCACTCATTAACCATCATATGTGAGCCACTCTGTATTTATGGTAGAGTAACACAGCAGAGTTTGCCCCAACAATTCTAAATTCCACTTGTAGCACCATTTTATCATGGGGGATGAGGGTAAGGCTGTTCTGGGAAGTCAATTTCAGTGCAGGAATGTATTCTTCTGAACCATGCACTCACACAAGTTGTTAAAATGATCAGCATTTATACAGCAAATAATATTTTCAGGCAGGTTGGACACCATCTGTTACAACCTAATTTAATTTTCTGGCTATAGCAGAGTGAACTTACAGTTTAAAATTTTTCCATAAAAGTCCAGAGTGGGTGTGTTAAGGCTCCAAATTAAACTTATGAAACTTGTTGCATGATGCTTGTACTCCCACATTCTCTAAATGGGAGATGTACATACTTTTTTTTTTCTGAAACAATTTGATATTCTCCTTACTGTTACAGCTCTGGAATCACTTATAATTGATAAATGACTTGTGTATGTGCAGGGAAAATTGATCATGCAAGTATCCACTGTGGAAAACCTAATACATATTGGAAATGTGTGAATGACAATTTTTTAAATTAAAATACAGTGAGAGCAATTCTTTTTAATTTTAATTTTAAGTATTTGCTTTCTCTTCTTCAGATGGTGATTCATTAGTATATAGACTCATTGCTATGTTTTTTTAAAAAAAGAAAAAGAAACATAGCCCATGATTGTAGAGAGAGTGGTGGAGAGGACAGAAATGCTTGCTTTAAAATGACTGCAGAATGGGAGGGAAGTTTATCCTTTGATAAACTAGAGTTTTATATTGCTGCTTTGTTACTACGCGTGAGTAGCTGAATAGCTACTAAAATATTTTGAAAAGATTAAAAAATAGCAATGCAATTCATAGCTGCAATAACAAATTCGTTTCACAAAGTCCCAATCCTGCAATTGCTTATGCACTTAAATACTTGTGGCCCAATTTTGGGTCTGATCCAATGCCCATTGAAGTAAATGGGAGTCTTTCTACTGACTTCCACAGGCTTTGGATCAGTGCTTTGTCTGCAGTATTACACCACATGGGAAATTTTTTTCCTGGTCTTGGCTGATTATCAGTTTATTGTGTCAATTTTTATTTTAGCTAGTTGAACTGAAAATGTTTTTAGCAACTAAGGAGAGTGTCAACCAATGGTGTGCTTTATAACCCTGCTGTAGTGGTACTCAGTGGGTGTTTTGCTGCAGACTATAGTAGGTGTAGAATCAGGCTCTGAAGCAGCCATTTTCCAGGAGGCTTTCCAGGAGGTCCATTTTCTAGGAGGCTTTTGTGTGCCCACTACTGGGAGATCCATCAGAGGAGTGGCTGTGTGGCTGGAAATCATGTTAGTGTTTCTCCCCAGCTTCCATCTTGAAAACAAGCCCTGTATCACTGACTGGAACACAAAGACGCTACCTTACTTGTTTCCTGACTGAGTCAAAGGGTATGTCTGTACTGCAGCATGTGTAGACATGACCGAGCTAGCTTTAATCTAGCTAATTGCAGTACTAGAGCGGTGAAGCCATGGCAGCTCAGTTTCAGTGCGGGTTGTAGAAGCTGTCCTGAAATGGAAGGTAATTATTTGAGTGGCTAGCCTATGCTGCAGCATGACCACTGTTATTGCAATGTAGACATGCCAGTAGAACTCTTCCAGTGCCGGCACACCTGCTGCTTTCATAGTTGCCACTTCCTTTATAATGCATGGAGGGAAAGTTGCATATAAGATCTATTGATCGTGGGCAAAAGACACAGCTGATTTGCCTCTTTATTTGTATAGGAATTGATCATTTATCTATATCTATCAGTTTTATTAACTAAATCTATGAACAAGCATTGAAGCTGGGTGTGAATAAGAATCTCACATCTTATCCCCTATCTTCTTGTATTCCAGGTGTATTCTCTTTATATGCATGGTACAGTACTGGATATGAGCATTTACAGGTATGCTGTAGGAAGATTGAATTCAAAGAAAAGTTCTCTTTGTCCACAAAAAGGGTATAGCAGATGTCTATTCACCTGTTCATTTGCTGGGCTACAAAATTTAGAAGTGCATATTTGGGAACCTATTGTTTTGAAAATAAAATATGAATATTTTTGTGCAAAATTTTGCCTTACCAGTAAGTCTATTTTAGAAGCACAGAGTGAACATAGATGTTTTCAAAGCACGCTATGCCATAAGGAATGTATTTTGCTGTCAGTGGGCTTCCTACCTATTCCCACATTGTAAAGATCTAAAAGGACTGAGATATTACATTTGCCTTCCCCACAACCCTTCCTGGATTGAGTTTATTCTTCTCTTTGCCTACCATGGTGTGAGTTTCACAGCCCTGTATCTAGCCACTACAGTATCACCCTGAGCTCAGTTCCAAGCCAGGATACATTTAATAGGCTCTTACTGTGCCTTAGCCAAGCCACAGAGCCATTTCAGCAAGGCACTGCATAAAGCAAGTTGTAATTGCTACAGATGTGTGTGAAGTGAAATGCTGATAAATCTCTGACTGCCTTTAGGAAGCACAATTCCTTTATCACAAAAACCAGCATTTGGGAAGGTGAAATTTTCTATTAGCTTGGTTGTTCAAAAGACAAATACCCTAATTACTTTCTGAAGCCTTTGCTACATCTGAAAGAGTGTAGGCTCTTTTGTTTCCCAGTCTTTTTTCGTGGCTTATAAATGGGCCAGGAAAAGAGCCCAGTTGACTTCAGCAGGGCTTTGCACTGGGTGCAGGGCTCTTCCATTTCTATGTGCACACCTCTTTGCAGGATAAGGGCCCAAATTGCCCCAAGGCTCAGTGTAAAACTTGGGCAGGACTCGCTGTGGGTGATCTCTTTTTCGTGGGTTGTAGTAGAGCTGAGGTTTAAAAAAAAATGCCAGTTATGTGGGAAATTTTTTAAACCTGTTTTGATTTTCAACAGATCATTTGTTTCTACTTTGAATTGATGTGATTGGAAATTTTGACCCAGAAGATGAATAGCAGTGGCTGTTGTTGAGTTTATTCAGTGAGCAGGAAAAGGGAAGAATGGATTATCCCTCAGAGGCCCCCCTCCAAACACTGGCAACATAACCAGTTGGAGACTTCAACTAGGGTGACCAGATGTCCCAATTTTATGGGGACAGTCCCGATTTTGGGGGCTCTCTCTTATATAGGCACCTATTATCCCCCACCCCCTGTCCTGATTTTCTACACTTGCTGTCTGGTCATGCTAACTTCAACAGGAATTAGGTGCGTAGGCATTTCTGAAAATTCTACTAGGTGATTATCTATGTCTTTAGGTGCCTAAATAGTATTAAAAAATAACCCAGCACCTGGTCTTCAAAGTCTGAGCTGCGTGCCTGTGCACTAGACAATGCTGCTTCAGTTTTATTGTTTTGGCTTCTGATTGGTGAGGAAGAGCTTGAACTTCTGTAACGCGCTATTAACTTGTTGGGAGAAAAATAACTGGACATAGACTCCAGTTACTCTTTTCTAGCCTATTTTTATTTTTATTACACGGTATTTGTTTTTAACCATTTTTGGCTGAAGATAACAAAATCAGCAGCAGACTTTACATGTAACCACATAGCAGGGCTCTGGTCAGGGGTGGCTCTAGCCATTTTGCTGCCCCAAGCACGGTGGCATGCGCTCTGCCGGTCGCTGGTCCCGCGACTCCGGTGGACCTCCCGCAGATGTGCCTGTGGAGGGTCCGCTGGTCCCGCTGCTCCGGTGGACCTCACGCAGGCATGCCTGCGGATGCTCCACCGAAGCCGCGGGACCAGCGGACCCTCCGCAGACACACCTGCGGGAGGTCCACCGGAGCCCCCTGCCGCCCTCCCGGCGACCAGCAGAATGCCCCCCGCGGCCTGCCGCCCCTGGCTCTGGTAAAACAAAGCTGTGAGCTTTGACTCTCCAGCCAATCTGCTTCACTCCAACATTGCATCTGAGATTGTGGCCTGTCGTACTCAGGTGATGTGTCACCCTAAAACCCCATAGGTATAGAGTCACCATGTCTTTATCTCTGAACAAAACAAAGGACAAGCATGTTTAACCTATTATGTTTAAAGAGGAACTCAATAAATAGACCTATTTATTTGTATTAACCGCAGTGCCCAGGGACTCTAATGAAAGATCATAGTGCTAGCTGTTGCATGCATGCAGTGGAAGAACTTGCTTCTGAGAACTCACAGTATAGGATTATGATAAGTTGCAATAGGTGAAACTGACAAATAGGGTGGGGAGGATGAGAACAGTAAAATGAGCACATCTTAAATAATCATTAGCCCCACCTGTCTAGCTATTGTCAGATGGCAGTGTAATGTAGGCATCATGTCTAAGTAAGTCCTACAGGAGGTATTTGAAGCAGAAGGAGGTGACAGTAGCTGTATGGATTTTGATAATTTCCCATGCACATGGGGTGAAAGCTTATGTTGCTTAAATATGGTGGATAACAAGGAAGCTTGGTGGATGTTTGTGGGGAGAGCCTCCCAAGCATGAGGAGCAGTGTGGGAGGAAGCACAAAGGTGCTTGGTAGAAAATTTAACAAGTAGCTAGTGGAAGCTGGCCTCATGGGCTGGTTAGGGGCAAGTGTTGACCTTTTAATATCAAATTAGGGATGATATGTAGGGTGGGGATGGACGGAGGGTCTTGAAAAGTGAATACAAACTGTTTATGTTTGATGCGATAGAGAGCAGGGAGAGCCAGTGGACTGATGCAAAGAGAAGGATGATGTGAAAGTTACAGGCTAGGAAAATGATCTTTGGAGCAGCATTCTGAATGGATGTGATCGGGGAAAGATTGGATTAGTCAAGGCCCGAGAAAAGGATGTTTCAGTAATGGAAACATGAGATGATAATGTGGAGAAGTTCTGGCTCTGTGGCTGGATAAGAAAACTGTATCTTAAAGATGTTATGCAGAAAGAATCAGCAAGACCTGGAAATAGCCTGGATGTGAGAATCTAGAGAGAGGTCCAAGTTGAAGAGGACATTCAGGTTATGGGCCTGAGTGACATACAAGATGGTAGTGTGGTGGCTTGTGATGAGGAAAGTCACATTCAGCTGAAGTGGAAACTTCTTTGGAGGAAACCTCTTTGATACTGAACATTTTAATAAGATCTAATGTTTGTGAACATAAAGGCAGCAGGTTAGTTCCATTCAGTTTACAAACTGGGGGTTGGCAACATTTTCAACGAGATGTATTCTTTGTTGGTTGCTTTGAGTCTCAAGCTTTGTCCCTGATATGCAGTTATGCCCATCTTATCTTCTGTCGGTTTCTAAAGTTGTTAACTCCCACCCTTTCCCTCTGTTTCCTTTCAGTACTTTCTGCCACACATGAAGCTCACCCCCCTTGCAGTATCCACTGGCAATGAATGAGTAGTGCTGGTGCAGATGATGCTTAGTTGTCACTTTATAAGCCATTGTAAAGTATTACAGTGATCATGTCATGGCAGGTGGCATGCATGAGCCGCAACTAACTTCATGCATGCTTCTTGGGTAGCCAGCATGTTGTTGAAACAAAAAGGAAAAAAGACACACACACATCAATCCTCACACTGGGTTTGCCACAGATTTTCCTGTATATGCCCTATGAATGCTAATGGTTCACTTAAAAACGCACATAATTAGCAAAAGCATGGCATACTCAAGAGTGGTTGTTTTGGTTGGCAACCGGGTATCTCTGATATAATAGCAAAGTTAACGTATTGGTCTGAGTTAAAATAATCTGGTATTGAGTCGAGTCCCTAGTAGAAGAGAAGATTGCAGTGATGGCTGGAGAATTACTCAAATCCATTAGGGTGTGTGGAGTATTTACTTTACATTTGACCCTGTATCTCTTTGTGACAGCAGTTAATTCTTTCTGCAGTGGAAATGAGATATTATAAAGGGTTTCAATACATTGCTTGTATATCTTATATTTTATTATTTGTATTGCAGAAGTGCCTAAAGGCTCCAACTGAGATCAGAGCCCCATTGTGGTAGGCACTGTACAAACACACTGTAACAGATACTACTTGTCCTTAAGAGACTAGAATCTAAGCAGACAAAAGGAGGGAGAGTTAACACTATTCTCATTTTAGAAAATGGGAACTTGAGGCACAGAGGGGCTAAATGACTTGCCCAATGTCACACAGGAAGGCTGTGGCAGGACCAGGTGTTGAACCCAGGCCTCCTGAGGTCTGGTTCAGTGCATTAACCAAAGACCATCTTTCCCCTTGCCGTTGAACAGCAAAAGGGCAGAGCAACTGCTGAGACATGTAAAGCAAATGTGCCTCAAATGGGAAACTATTTTGACAGTGCTAGTTGCATAACCCCTAAATTAGAAGACTCCAGAAATCTGAACAAAGTCTGTCAAGTCAAACTACACTACTATCTATCTACCAACCAGCTGGCTTTCTGGAGCTGTAGGGTACACAATAGTGGCATCCTGAGTATCCAGCTAAAGGGCACAGCATGCTGGTAACAAAGAACAAATCCATGGTCCTGCTCTAGGGTCTCTAGACTCATAGATGCATTAGTTGCCTATGCGTATTTCAAATAGCTATAAGGGATGGTATAGAGAAGGATGTCACTCCCTGCTGTTTGTTGTAGTGTAGCTATTTGAACACAAAGCTGGAATGGATTACAAAAGGTGTGTTTTTGGGTTCCCTGCATTGATCCCTGTGTGCGCAGCAGCCAGTGCAAACAAGAGGTCAGAGCTGCATGAAGTGAATCCTTTCTGTTATTACCTACTCTTTATACAGACTAGCTCCCTGATGTTGCAGATGCCAGTGCTGCTGGTGCTGGTAACTGCTACAGAAGGCGATTCAGCTTCCCTTTGCAGTCTGCTCTATCCCCTGATTCACTGGGAGATACAGTAGCTGTAGCAGCAGATTAGACTTTTTTCTCTTCTCTCTTTTCTCTCGCCCCCACCCTTGAGACCTCTGAGCTTTGACGTCACGTGTGCTCCTTTCAGTTGCCATAGCAGCCCCATTCCCCAAGCCCTCTGCCTGTCTCCTCTGGTAGGTTCCACAATGGTACAGCCAGCATCACGCTGCACAATGGTTTCCAGGCAGTGAAAGAGGGTGATTCAGCAAGCCACTCTTTCTTTCCCTTTTATTTCATTATTATCATATGTTTTCCCTCCCTTTCCCCCCTCCTGCTTTATTTTTTTCCCCAGGGATTTTATTTAGTACACTTTTAAAATTGATTTGCCTTGAAGTCACCTGCCCATCATTATAATATTTTTTTTTAATACCCCATCTCTTCCTCCTCAGTTTGGAATGTGGTTAAAAATACCACATAAGGTTGCAGTTTGAGGGAAGGGTTGCTGTACCGGGAGCATAGTTCGCAGGCACGGAATGGTAGGTGGTTGATGCTAATATTCTACGACTAACCTGCCTTTGCAGGGTGGGGTGATGAATATTGATTGTTGCTTTAAAAAAAAATGAGAGAGAGAACCAGGTTAATGAAGTAAACTGCTAACCGATGCAAGAAGGCAGCAGTGTTACAGAGTTTGTGGCCGGAGGACCATCATTTTCCTGTATTTGGGTGTGTATGAACATTTCTATTTGGGCTGTTTAGGTGACCAGTGATTTTAGGAGCAGTGCAGAGGTACAGCATGGATGTGGTGATAGTGATTTAACAGCTGGTGCATGTAAACAGTAGTGCTGTACTCAGCCTCCTTACCTCTGAAACTGCTTTGGGAGATAACTCTTGGCTTTTAATTCAGCAAAATAAACATTTTGTTTGGGTGTGTATCTGTCTAGAGCTATATAAAATAATAACTATATAGTCATTAAAAAAAAAAGAATTGCTATTAATAAACACCGTTTGTGATCCAGAAGCTAAAAGGACTGGCCTTTTGCATAGGGGTTAAATGTTTTTTTTTTTTTTTAAAGGGGGATGGTGGGGGAAGGAGAGTGAGTGTGTCCGAAAAACTGTGGTGTTGGGATGTGTGTGGTAGTTGATGGAAATTATAGGCAGATGGAGAGATGTCTTGAAGGAAGTGGTCTCTTAAGGTAGGCTTCACTCCATTGCATGACTTCCAGATATAATTAAACAAAAACTGCTGCATTTTATAGAGACACCAAAAGCCCTTAGGAAAATGATGTGCAAAATAGTTGCCAATTTCTTAGACTGCAGTGAAATCAATGTAGCTTTATGGAAAAATCCTCACACAGCTCTGGCAGCACAGCTATTGCAACAGAATTAACTATTTTGCTTTTTTCTTTTGCAAAGGGGGGCTTATTACAAAATAATATGCATTTCCCTTGGAGAGTGAAATGCCACAGCCATGCCTAATAAGCAAACTGTGCCCCCGGAGAATCTGAATAGGCTTGTTCCTTGAGTGATTGTTAGCTTGTTTACATGGGCTCCTTTTTACTGCATAGCCTCACAATATCCTCAATGCAGCCTTCCCCTTCTGTGATTTGTTCACTGTGACTTTTGCAAGAGACCTGGTGAAAGATGAACCAAGCTAAAATATAAATACAGATTTTACCAAAGGAAATGAAGACACAGAGGGAGAGTTTTTATGGGGATATATTAAATAACATAGTATGCATTGTCAAATCAAGGATCCTCTCTGAAATGAGCTGGCTGCAGGACATAGATATTTTGTCATGCATAGCCAATTTATTTTAAAAAGGGGGGGAATGGAGGAGTGAGAGCATGCATGTACAATATACTGGAATTGTTTGTGTTATGTTCTGTCACATGCAAACACATTTGATTCAGATTACCTGGACATAAGGAGATGTATAAACACTGTGATCCTCTGACCCTAATTCAAAACATGTCAGTGTCGGTGACTGCATAGTATATGCTGGAGTAAAGTGCCCTCTTTTCCCTGGTTTTCCTTCTGCCTGCTGGATACTCTTTCTAGACCCCAAAGTGGCATAAAAATACCTGTTTTTGTTGGATGGAGCAATTGATTTTTCTCCATTGGGAACACAAATGTGAATCACAGACATGGTTGGACCTCAGAAAGCCATGAAACTATATTTTCTCTCCCTCTGTCTCATATTCACACACATGCACTGTTATACACATGCTTTGAAACAGCAGCAGGATAATTTGTTAGGGTCCTGTTGTTTTAGTATGGTGTTATTGAGGAGCTTTATGATTCCAGAAACATTTCTGAAGGGGATAAGGGTAAAAAGCACTTAACATGAAATATTAGCTGCCTTCAGCTGACTCTGCTTGCATGCTTGATATTAGAGAACATTTCTCTTGTTGTTGAGAGAAGTGTATGTGCTGGAAGGGTTGGTTTATGAGCAGATCCCAGCAGGGACGAATGTGTTGTTTGCTGTCAGTGTCTGGCATGTGTGCAGCCATTACTTAATGATTTCATAGTACCGGTCAATAATTGCAAGGCATGATATTGTTCAAGTGTTGATTTTTGAAAGATAGATTTTATATTACAATGGGAGATCTACCAAATTTCCTTTTGTGTTATCCTTTTGGAATATTATAGGGCCCAGTCCTGCTTTGCATTGTGTTGCAAAACTCTCCTTAATCTCAGTGGGAGCAAAAGCAGGCCTCAAAAGAATCAGATTCCTCTATTACGCATAAACTATTTAAAAAAAAATCCAATTATTTTAAAATACAGAATTAAGAGAAAAGTCCTAGCTTTAAAATGTACATTTAAACTACAATGCAGTGCAAATGAACACCATCCTTTAGATGGTTCCTGAATAGCAAAAACTATAAACATCATTCTGGTGAGCACTAAATGCAAAGCAAGGCTTTCATGTGCTGTTCAGTGTGGAGAGCGCTCCAAACCACTTAAACCTCTCATTATCCAGGTCACATTTTTAGTTCATAGAAGCCCTATTAGAAATGATGACTTTAAAAAAATTTAATCATGGCTTTGCTATCGTTCATGCTGCTTTATTTCTTCATTGAGGTAACAAACAGGAAGGGAAAAAAGATTTCGCTGAACCAAAATAACAAATAAATACAAATTGGTTTCCTGCTTCTGTCCATTCTCTGCTTCCCTTGCTACAGGTTCTCAGAAGCTCAGTGCTACCCTCCAAGAAAAATACCTCCTCCCTCATATGGCGGGTAGATTTGGCACTAATCCAAAACTATGCTGTATCTGCTGCAAGCTGCTCCCCCCCTTCCGCTTACTATAGTACCCCAAGTACCTTGGGGACAGAGACTTGGGGGGAAAAGAATCTTATAGAGTAACATAGTCAACTGTAATGTAGAAACCTTGTTTATTAGAAACTGAAAGCAAAATACAACTTCACCTTCATTACTGTGGAATATTAAATGTTAGGGTCATATTCCTGTGCTCTGTACTGAGACACTGATTATTGAAGTACAAATGAAAGGCGATATTGTGAAAGGGAGGGGAAATATGTAATTTTAATGGTACTGAATCATCTCGTTTCAGAAGTTTATCGGATGGCAATACAATTTTACTTGGGTTGGTTACTTAATATACAAAAGTCCTAGCTCAAGAGCATCACCATTATTATTGTTAGCAAGCTTTAAGAACAATCTCTTTGGTATTTTTTAAAGTAATGGGAGCAGAAAAAAGAAATCAGATATGTTCAGTAGGTTCTGATGCTTTTCTCTTTCTTTTGCACAATGGGGGTGGGGGCTGGCCAGTTTCTCAGCTCTTACTATGGAGTGCCCAGCACAGCTCCTGCAAAGGCCATTGGCTTCTGAGTGCCCTGACAATCCCGCTGGCCATGCCAGGAGGTGGGATAGCTTAGGAATGGCTCTGCTGGCTCTGCACTGGCATGATTCTGCCAGAGCAGGACATGTTGTCTTTGGGGCTGCTTTGCACCACTTTCAGGGTGCAAAATGGATACACTAGAGCAGAGACTGTGGCTTTTGGCATATAGCCAAATAGTAAAAACAAAAAAACCCCAAGGGTGAAATCCTGGCCCCCTTGAAATCAATGGAAAATTCACCACTGGTTTCAGAAGAGGCCAGGATCTCACCCTAAGGAGCCACATACTGAATTAAACATTGACTACAGTAGGATTGCAAAGGATGTGAGTCAGTATAAAGTTTGGCCCAATACCTTAAGATGGTTTAAAAAGCTTGCCCCCTGTGATTAAGGGGTAACCTCTTCTCATAAGGATTCTTAATGTGCTATTCTTATTATGCAGTCTCAGTACAATCTTCTTTTGAGCTGCTTGCAGTTTGTGTTTTGAATGAATGGTAAGAAAACTTTGCCTAAGCCTTAATGGGTTCATTGATATTGGACTGGAGCAGCCTTCCATATCACGTGACATATACATGATCAACCTATTTTGTTTGCTTAGAAATCCCCTCACTGTGGTGATTATATTACAAAAGAATCTTAAATCATACACACACAATGGTGGGTTAATGTTGGAATTTTAATTTGAGGATTTTCCTTCCTTTTATATTTTAGTCTTCATTTCTTGTGTACGTGGGTTAATTAAAAACTCACGTTTAAAAGATAAAATACAATGTTTCTTTCTCTTTGTTTTTTCTGTGTTTAGGGCTAGCATTAGAAATTGGTACCAGCAGCAGGCCAGATTCAGCTATGGGAATTCAGGCATGAAGTTGACCCCTCTCAATCATTTCCTTTAGATGAGACATAGCACAAGCTGTGGTAAGTTGCAATGGGTTCTTTAAAAATACAACACACTCTTTTGAAAACTACTTAATGCCAACATGTATGCTGTTAAAGCTGTTACTTTAAATGCTGCCTTTTTTTGTCATTTTTAGTCAATATGAGTACAGAACTGCCTTATAAGTCTGTCTTTTAAAATCTTTATTACTGCCGCACTGGAATGTAATGGAATTATAGCTTTGGAGGCAGTGTGAAGGCAGTACAGTAGTAACATAAAAACCATGCAGTGTTATGGACTTGATATAACTATAGGCATATGCCATTGTTTATCATTTTTACATTATGTATCTTTTTTTGCTCTGAGGTGACTAAATACACCTCAGCATGAGGAGTGCTTAGTGGGAGTTTTTTGGGCATAAATCCTATTTTCCTTGGTTTGCTGCAGCAGGATTTAGATATTTTTATCTGATACCACTAGGAAAAGAAAGTGAAATTGACAGTAAAACCGAGTTGAGTGAAGTGCAGAAAATAAATAAGCAGCATGAATGCTGAAAGACAAATAAGATTTTAAAAGTTCTTGTAGTTTTACTAATCCTTCTGGGTATCATTAGTAATGCAGGAAAGGAAGGTTTCTGAATATATCATTTTGATCTTGATTGTGTGTCACTTTTGAAATTGATCCGTCGGGCTTTATTTTAATTATATGGTGGTAGGAGGAAAAACCTACTGGCACTTAATTTTGAGATGTCCAAAATTATCACAAACCAGATTTTTATTTGCTATGAATGTTTTAATTTTATAAATAACCACATTTCTTTCGAAAATGAGCTAGTGTTTATAAAAACACGAGAACTATTTTTTATTTTTTTTACCACAAATATGTTTGCTACTTGGCAAAGCTCACCCCCAGCTGACCATACCAGAAAGGTTTGCAAACTGCATCCTAGCAGCTTTGACAACAGCTACAAGTACAGCCTGCAATGTCTCCAAGATGAGTTGTCTGATGTGTCATTACATCTCCTGTGGTTTTCCTTGAGGACCATCCCAGCTCTTCAGGATGTGAAACCTTCACATCCTCTGTGATTTGGTGTAAGCCAATGGTCTCCGTGTGTGTTCCATGTCCTGGGGAATCACGTAAGCTCCACTCAAGAAGAGAGGACCCGAGTCTTCTCAGCTTGAGCTAAAAAGCCAGATTCTGTAGCTAGGAGCTGTAACAGACTCTTCTCTTCTATAGATGAAGCATAAAGGGGTACACAAACACATGCCAGCCAGTGCGTTATGCTAACATGTGTTTAATATAGCAATAATAAAATTAGCAATGTGATAGGATGGCCTCAGTATTGTTGGTGAGAGCTGCTGCAAAGGAATATGGGCTGGGCCTGAAATAGCAAGCAGTTGAGGCAATTTGTTTCTGTTCGAGGGCGGGTGGGGGTGAGAGAGGAAAAACAGTGCCCAGTGGTCTTTAGCATAGCATCATAATCTGCTTACCCAAAGGAGTTTTTCAAATAGGGAAACCATATGCCGGGTGGGTACTACAATTCGGGTCAGAAGTGGGGCAACTTGGATACTGATGTTGCCGACGCATGGATATTTAATGAGAGTAGGGTTCTTGAATGGAATGTGGGGCTGTACTTCTGGTCAGGAAGGGTGGGGATAGGGGAAGAATGAGTGGTGTTGGTTTCCAAGTTTGTGGGTTACAGGCAAGGTTTCTGATCTTCATCATGAGCAGGCCATTCTGTGTCCATGTTAATAAGCACACCAGTCTTCATCTTCATTTAGCAGGGAGCCAGTTTACATTGTAACGCCGCTTATATACTAGTCTGAATTCCTCCAATCCAAAAAAGAGCTCCTAAACTATGCACAGGCAGTTAGAACTATGCAAAGTTCAGCTGGTTGAGTTTGTAGGCCTTCTCCTGGACTAAACTTTCTTTGGCTTATATCCATATGGGTCACAAACTATGGGTTTTGCTTTCAGCTTCAAATAAACACACAAAAATAGAGGAGAAATTCAGATGAAGCTGCTGTTTAGGTTGAAACCACAGAGTTGTGTGGTTCTCATCCAAGTTTGCTAAGAAAAAAGCCCAAATTCACTCAGAAGATGTGTGAATCTTACCACACTCTTGATGGATCTGGCTGAGTATCAAGTTTGTATTGAAAACCAGAAAAAAAGTCTGCATGCTTTGGATTTTGTAATGAAGGCGTGTCACATCTCTAAAGATTGTAGCATCCAGATAAGATACTGTTTGCAACAAATCAGTGCATGCACACTCTAACTGGAAGAAATTTTTTACTGGCTTGTTCATGGAGAATTGCAAAAAACTCTTATCAGAAGTTTGGGAGTTTTCTTATTGTATTTTGAGATGGAGCAGTGATGTGTTTAAATTAGGGTTGTGAAGCGATTAAAAAATTAATCAAGATTAATTGCACAATTAAAAAATAATTGTGATTAATCTGTGCTGTTAAACAATAATAAAATATATTTATTTAAATATTTTTGGATGTTTTCTACATTTTCAAATATATTGATTTCAATTACAACAAAGAATATGAAGTGTACAGTGCTCACTTTATATTTATTTTTGATTAAAAATATTTGCACTGTAAAAAACAAAAGAAATAGTATTTTTCAATTCACCTAATACAAGTACAGTAGTGCAATCTCTTTATCATGAAAGTTGAACTTACAAATGTAGAATTATTTACAAATAATAACTACATTCAAAAATAAAACAATGTAAAACTTTGGAGCCTACAAGTCCATTCAGTCCTACTTCTTGTTCAGCCAATCGCTCGGAGAAACAAGTATGGTTACAATTTGCAGGAGATAATGCTGCCCGCTTCTTGTTTACAATGACACCTGAAAGTAAGAACAGGTGTTCGCATAACATATTTGTAGCTGGCATTGCAAGGTATTTGCATGCTTGATATACTAAACATTTCTATGCCCCTTCGTGCTTCAGCCACCATTCCAGAGGACATGCTTCCATGTTGATGATGCTCATTTAAAAAAATAATGCATTAATTAAATTTGTGATTGAGCTCCTTGGGGGAGAATTGTATGTCTCCTGTTCTGTTTTACCTGCATTCTGCCATATAGTTCATGTAATAGTAGCCTTGGATGATGACCCAGCACATTCTTTTTAAGAACACTTTCACAGCAGATTTTACAAAACACAAAGAAGGTACAAATGTGAGATTTCTAAAAATAGCTACAGCACTCGACCCAAGGTTTAACAATATGAAGTTGCATACAAAATCTGAGAGGGACGAGGTGTGGAGCATGCTTTCAGAAGTCTTAAAAGAGCAACGCTCCGATAAAAAAACTACAGAACCTGAACCATCAAAAAAGAAAATCAACATTTTGCTGGTGGCATCTGACTCAGATAACGAAAATGAACATGTGTCAGTCCGCACTACTTTGGATCATTATCGAGCAGAACCTGTCATCAGCATGGGTGCATGTCCTCTGGAATTGTTTTGTTTTTGAGTGCAGTCCTGTAACAAAAAAAAAATCTACATTTGTAAGTTACACTTTCACCGTAAAGAGATTGCACTACAGTACTTGTATGAGGTGAATTGAAAAATACTATTTCTTTTATCACTTATACAGTGCAAATATTTGTAATATAAAGAGAGATTGTACACTTTGCATTCTGTGTTGTAATAGAAATCAATATGTTTGAACACGTAGAAAAACATCCAAAAATATTTAATAAATTTAAATTGGCATTCTATTGTTTAACAGTGTGATTAATCACGATTTTTTAAATTGTGATTAATTTATTTGAGTTAATTGCGTGAGTTAACTAATTAATCAACAGCCCTAGTTTAAATCATATTTACACGGAATCTTTAATGTATTTTAAGAACTTTAATATGGGACCATTGCCAATGCAGGTGAAGCTTTAGGTCAATCAGCCTTTAGCAGTGTTGCTTTTAGAATCTAGTTGTTTAACTAGCTCAATTTTTGGGGTCGGGTGATATCATCTCTACCTTCCATCCATTATATATGTAATAGTACACATAATGCTAATGCTAGTACACATAATTTTTGGTTATTCTGAAGTACAATTATTCCTCTGTCCCATTGTGATGCAACTTGAATCATTCATGCCTCAGGTCACCAAGATGTCTTGGCAAAGACTGAAACTGTTTCAGATTATCCAAAGTATCGACCAATACTTCTATCGGTGCTTTTTTTGCATGCAGGCTAGAGAAGAAAAAACTCATTTGAACATTAATCTTTTGTTCCCTGTATCTCAGTTATAGGTGGTAAGACACAGTATGTGCTCTCAACACAATCCAGCACGAGGCGTTGTGGGTTGCAAGTCCCTCCTTGGATCAGAAATACATGGCACCAACCAAAAGAGTTGACACACTTTGCTAAGTGGATAGTGTAGAGTTCCTGCTCTGGAGAGCTGATAGTTTAAATACTTTAAAAGAAGTCTATATGCCTTCAGATATTTAATACAATAGTTAAAAGTATTGTGCATATGCACAATAGGGCCCCAGTCCTGTAAACATGGATGTGCTTGACTTATGTGAGTAGAAGCTCTGAATTCAGGAGCCTGATGTACAAGTTACCCTTTTGCACAATACTTGGGACTGCAGTTTGGCACTTACATGTGTAGATCAGGTAATTGCACTTGACTCCGTATGGACAAATATCCATTTGCACATGAAAACGCAGGCTTTATGCATTTAGAATTTGTATGTTTGTGAAATCAGATGTCACTTCTGAAAACTGGAATTTAATAATCAAGTGGAAAAGTTACAGTATTATTCTAGTTAATAGAATAAATTGGCCATGTAATAGGATGGAACAAACTTTCAAAATCGTAAATATGTATCAATTGAGGCACAAAATCTGCCTACCACCAATCATCCAGTAAAAGGCAGGTAATATAATAACTGACAATATTTTATTCAGCCATAAAAATAAATTGCATGCCCACGGTGTGTAGAATTTTGCAAGGCTGTTAGTCTCTGGTAGAAATTAAGTGAAAGTAGTGAGAGATGGAGTAGGTTTGGAATATCAAGTTATGTAAACTAACTAGGGCTTTCATATTACCTTGGGTACAGTAATTTTAAATATGTAAACACTTAAAGATCCTCAAAGGATTTCTTATCCTTCACGAATCTTAAGCTCAATATATTACAATATTTCATAACAGTATAAAACTCTAATTCTATCAGTGGCTCTTTCTTTTTCATTGGTATCCTTATAAACATTGAACACAGTAAGCCATATTCTGATCTTGGTGTCTCTGAATATATGTACACTGCAAAAAAAGACCTGCAGCAGCGAATCTCAGAACCCAGGTCAAATGACTCGGATGCACAAGCCTCTTGAGCGTATGGTACTAACAATAGTCGTGTCGACACTGGGGCTCAGACTGAAACCCAGGGTCTGAAATTTGGCGAGGGGGGTGGGTTTCAGAACCCGGGCTCCAGCCTGAGCCTGAATGTCTACGTTGCTTTTTTTAATCTGTGTAGTGTGAGCTGCCAAATCAGTTGACCTGGGCATTGAGAATTGTTGCCATGGGTTGGTCTTACAGTGTAGATGTAGCCACCAATATAATATGGAGTAGCTCAAAACTTTGTGTTACCAGAGCTCAGAAATCAGCATTCTGGAGTCATAGCTGAGAGCTGCAAAAACATTCTGGGTACTTACATGTAAAAGAGCGTGATTTTAAAGTTTAGGCCCTGATTGTGCAACGTCTTCCCACATTAATACCTACTAATGTGCGTCGTCACATTGAGTTTATGCAAGTTTCATGTAATCACACTCAAGAGTACTACTCTAAGCTGAGCAAAGATTGCAGAATTGAGGTGTAGTAAGACGGCCTAGTGGCGGCAAAGAAGAAAACTCAAAATCCGTCTGGATTTGCTTGATCTTTTTCAATGGTGGCAGAAAGCTGGCATACAATATGAAGTCATAATAGGCTTCTCAGCTTGAGAAGAAAGATCTGTCATTTTTCAGATGACATTTCACTGCTTACTTAGTGGCATTGAGTCACTATCTTGTAAATACTACCAATAATTTTCTTTTAACATGAATGATAATGTATAGCATTCCACAGAGAAAAGCATGTTCCGTTTACAGGGATACAATCAACTCCATGCAAAGCTGCCTAGAATACAGACTCCATTTGTATGTGTAAAGGTGTGGCAGCAGCCCCCAGCTCAAATGGGGAACCACTGGTCTTCTCCTGCCCGCCAGAAAAGGATGCCTGTCATTTTTTCCACATTTTTGATGACATAACTCCCGAAAGCAGCATAGATAGATCAAAAGTTGGTAGAATTATCACAAACCACTAGGACATATTGTATTGCCTGCTCTAGAGGGGAAATCAGGAGCAGAAGATAAATGTATAGTTAATTTAGATAACTTGAATTTTCAGTGCTGCATGTGAATAATATGTATAAATAAATACATACACAATGTATAACGTATAATCTCAACATCAGCTGTGTAGTTTGGCTCTATGTGATTTTTACACACATGTTGTCCAACTGAAAAATGCAGCACTTGAGAATATTAGGTGGATTTTAAATATTTCCAGGCGGGTGTGGGGACCATAAAATGATGGCTGGGTTAGAGTCCAATGTAGTGTCCTCATTTGTGATAAATACGATCTTACCCTAATATTGCTACCATTATTAGAGAAGTTTGGTCTAGTTGTTTGAGCTTAGAACTGTTGGTTGTTACAGGCTTTGAGTAGGTCACATAACCTCTCTGTGTCTCAGCTTTACCATTTTTAAACTGAGGTGAGGGATAACATTTCCAAAAAGTCCAAGATTTCCAAAAGTGAGTAGTGATTTTTGGTTGCCAATTTGAGGCAGGCTAAAAAGGACCTAATATTCAGAAGGTGAGTGCTCCGCTCTTTCTGAAAGTCAGGCCCCTTTAAAGTACCTCAAGTTGGCTCTGCAATTTTTATTTCCTCTGTCTCAATCAGAACTTTGGCCTTTGTCCTTATGAGTTAAATGGCAACGTTTTTAGACTGTGATCAAATTATTCCATTATTCCTGCTTAATCTGACCAAATTAAATCAAAAGGGTAGTGACAGAATGAGAGAGAGAGCGGGAGGATGGTGTGCATGGTTTGTACAAATGATTTGACTCCTAAGATTTTAATCCAAATAAATGTTGTATCTGAACACTTTGATACAAGTAAGTAGTGACTTAGGTTGCATATATATATATTGGTTAATGTTTCTAAAGGGTTGTAGGAAGGATTATGACTATACTGGTGGTGATTGTCTATTGACATTTAAAATGAAATTTTTTTTAGAAAAAGTTGAGTGCCAAGTAAAATCATTGTCCAGTCT
This sequence comes from Mauremys reevesii, assembly GCF_016161935.1. NCBI lineage: Eukaryota > Metazoa > Chordata > Testudines > Geoemydidae > Mauremys > Mauremys reevesii. The sequence continues at coordinate 20,437,150 of NC_052627.1, read as the reverse complement.
TTTTTCTGAACAGGATTTGGATATATTTACGTTTACCTCAATACTTGTTATGTTGCAAGTATCTGTATATAAGCAAACAATGCAACATGTTCCATTAAATGAACTTTCAGGATGGATTTATTGCCCAGGTGGAAAATGTCTACATTTTCCCACATCGAAAGCAGAAAAAATGGTAAACATGCCCTTTCAGAAATCCACAACAGACTGAAAAATAGTAACTAGGTGTCAGGCCATGACATTTTTTCTTACCATTTGCTTGTTGAACATGAATGCATAGGGCTTCACACACATGTAATTGCAGAGTATGCTGTTACAACAGGAGAGCAAAGTGATAAGAGCAAAGTGAAATAAAATTCATAAAAGCAAAGTTTTATTTTTTGAAGCTCAGTTTTTGCCCTTATTTTAATAATCAGTCTCTTACAGGTGCTAGTTGTAAAGACCATGTGGAAGCTGTGGTCTAGTAGGAAATGTAGGTATTTGGTCATATCCTATGCTCATTCTTCATGTGGAACAAGTGTAAAATACATCCCAAAAGGTGTAAATGACAAAGAAGGGATATGCTTTCTAGTGAGCTAACTTGTGGCAGTTTTGGGGGATATCGCTGAAATTCCAGGGCCACATGACACCCATTGTAGTCAGTCAAAGCTATATAAAGCATATACAGTACACAATGGTAGAATTTCCCCCAATTTTAAGGTCCAAAAAGGACTCCAAATAGGTAGATAAACCAGTTACCACCTTGCTCTCAAAATCAAATGTGCAAGTGAGTCATTTGAAGCCAGCTGATGAATAGTAAAGTGAGTCAAGTTTCCATTTGTTTCTGAAGATGGCAATACTACTTAAACTCCCCATATGCCCATAGTAATTTCATCTGATCTGAAATTTCTGCAGGTCACAACTGGCAGATGTTTGTTTCCTCTTATTCTGTTTTTGCAACTGAGGATTAAAAACAGCATACAATGAAGGTGAAGTGACATTGGGTTGTGTGCTGGTATTGCGTACTGTACACTGGTTTGTTTGGTGTCTGACAGTTCGTATGTTACTTCAAATTGTATGGCAATGGTGTACTCCAAGGTATGATGTGCCTTGTTGTCAATAGTCCAGGATGCCCAGGCCTCCCATTGAAATCAATGAGCTCAATGTGATTGACTGCTATTTCCCTCCCCCACACCCTCCAATCTCGCAGCTGCTCTTTAAAGACCTGAGCCTACAAGGTGCTAAGCATCCATATTTCCATCCGGCAGGAGTGTGCAGCATCTCCCAGGATCATGTCCCAAATATGGGGAACAAGTGTTTAGTATGTATGCAGTTTAGCAAGAGCGCTGGTGTAACATTACCTGGGGGCTGGGTTTCAGATCACTGACCACTAAACTTCTGAACCATTCAGCCTCTCCGTATAACCTACCAAAATTCCATTTAAATAATATGAGGAGTCTGCCCTGAACCCTCAACAGCCAATACATTTTGATTTGCGGATGTACTGCAGAGCCTAAAGAATAGATAAACCACTTAAGAAGATTCCAGATCAATAACAGATCCTATAATACCAGGTAAGGGATGGAAAGATGACACAATGGTGGGTTGTGGTTTTCTGATGCTACAGTTATGGACATGGTATAAGAACCTAGTTACCAGATAGTAGTGGGGAAGGGGAAAGTGTCAGCAGAGGGGGCTGGAGAGCTTGGAGCAAACAGCCAACCAGCACAGAGAATGTCCTGTCAAAACTGTAGAAAATACTCTGACGACATCAGTCTGCCAGTCCCACTTAGGCTGATTGTGCAGCTGCTCTGCAAGCTTGTGTCTAGCAGGGTCCTCCCTGCATTTTCTGTTCCTAAGCCCACATGGCAAGGAAAGCATCCGAGTGTCCCGAGTGGCTGTCACCCCTGAATAGTTCTAAGTTTGTGGGGAGCTGAGGAGGAGAGGTGGCCCTGGCTGGGCCTCATTTTATCCCCTTCTCCCCAGGGCAGCAGTACCTGCTTAGACTCAGATGCAATTAAATGACCTGAGCAGTATTCAAAGAGAGAAGCAAAACCCAAATCTCTCTCCATTCCTGTACAATCTTTCTCCAACTTATGGGCATTGCAGAGCCGGCAGTCAAACAGAGAGTAATTACTGAGGCCATGTTGATTATTACACTGGAAAGCATCAAATCAGCCATTTCTGTGAGCTTTCTCTTTGGAAATCTGTGTTAAGAAAGTTACCCCTAAAAAAGGAGGAGTATGTATGTCTCTCAGCATATCTCTGGAATTCCATGTTGGCTTGTTTGTAATTTCAGCTGGTACATTGAGGGCCAGACTGTGCCTGGTCCCTTCATGAGGGTGCCAGGGAGGGAAGGAGGTATGTGCAAGAATGTCTTACTGCGGGAGCAGCAGCCTGACTGAGAGGGAGTACTTTGACTCCTCCACAGGGCTAATGCTCCTGTTAGCAATAGGCTCTGAAAAGGAGTAGAGAGGGTCAGGGAGGTCTTTGAGCCATTACCCTTCTGAGGCATTATGGTGGTTTCAGGCACAAAGCCTTCCTGAGGTCCTGTTGAGATAATATTCCTCCACTGTATCCCAAAGACAGGGTAATGCCTGTAGGCCCCAGTAGAATGCCACCTGTGTTGCTGTCAAGTCCCAGGGCTTTGCATTGTTGTTTTGACCAAGCAAACATGTAAATAGTTCCATGTTGACAGTCATTCCATCCAAAACATCACTGTCTATTACAGAGGATCTTTACTACTGCGCTTGGGCATCACACTGAAGTGGTTGGCTGGACTTCATCTTATTTAGCCAGTACAGATGGACAAGAGAAGCAGTGAATATTAATAGTTAATGGCTCAATTGTGCATCCTTAGGCAACCCAATGCTCCTGTTGAAATTAATAGATTAGTCTCAGCTGTGTTAATAAATGGGAGACCTTTGTTTTGAGGACGAATACTTATATTAATTCTAGAGCTAGCTAAATTTGAATAGCTGCAGCTTTGCTTTCTGAGACACTTGTTGAGATTTTGGTTTTTATTGTGGTGACGGTTTTCCAAACTTCCATATTCTCTTTCAATAACTATATTGCAGCCTTTCACACAGGCTTGGAATTGAAGGGACAGATTCTACTTCCTTCATGTGCAGAATTCTCATTTATCACAATGTCAAGATCAAGGGTAGCCTATGATCTGAACTCTGCCGTTTGTCCTGCAATCAGATTCCACCTGCATGGATTAGGTTGCAAGATTGTAGCCTGCATGAAAATTTAATGGAAGCTAGTGGCATCCTGATAGGCAGTGCATTGCGTCAAGAGCAGAACTCGAACCAGATTGTGACACTGAGAATCGCGACCTGGTTCCCCCTTGCTCTGGGTGGAATGTAATCAGTGCAAGCCCTACACCTGCCACAGCTACTCCCATTGGTGTGCTGGCTGGAACAGGGTGGGGCATGTGTGTGGAACCATTTTCCCTTCCCACACCCAACCCACTTTAATGGGGATATGAGGGGAAGTAAAGTCCTCATGGGCATTGATTTTTCTCTGTGCTGCTACTCACAATATTAGTAGCCCTTGCAAGGGAGTAAAAGTGTGTAAGGCACCTTCTTACTCCCTTGACCAAGCATGAAAGATGGCCCATCAAAACCAGTTGACACAATAATCCATAATCCTGTATTTCTGAATTTCCGTATCCCTGTGTGCTCAAGTTGCACTGAAGTTGATTTACTAGCCATAACTATCCCCCTTTCTTGAGATAAATAAAAATGCAATTAGGTTCCTGAAAATGTAATTGAATAGGTAAGAGTCTCTGAAAAGAAACAGTCATTGGTGGGAGAATTTTACCCTTCAAGTTCATTTACTGTCCTAAGCAAAATGTTCTAATGTAGGTTTAATAGAACACTTTTACTGACTCATGACTTTATTTTCAATCCCTTCCCCAATAGTCTACATACGACTTACTTCAGAGAAGAGTTAACATCCACTGGTTGGCCTTATATTTTGGGATAATCTAAATATACTTACTCCCCAAACGTAGAAAGCTCAAGCAACAAAAAAAGAAAAATTACACACACATTTAGTTCTGCTACTGTTGTTGAAACTGGAAAACTAATTCCTCTCTGAGCTTCTCCTGAAATAGAGCTCCACAGTTTAATTGCAAATTATAATATCTGCATTAATTTCAAGTTAGATTTTAGTCATCAGTTCAGGGATATAGATATTTTTATGGCATTATGAATGCTTGATTTACAGTTGTATTTAAAATTAACTTGATTATACTTTACTAAGTTGTATTATGAGAAATAGCTTTCATGCCATACAAATAAGACCTCAAGCTTTTGTGGCTATTGTGGCAATAATCTATATAGCCATTGATAAGAAAAATTTAAATGCAATGAATTATTCTTAATCTAACAAGCCTGTAGCGCAGTGCACTGATTTTCCTTTTGTGTACCTGGGAACAGACATAGATGTATTCACTTGCCTTTGGCCTTTCTTACTCTTGGGGAATAGAATAGATTTCAAAAGTTTCTTTAGCGACTATGAATTTGTCACTCCTGCCGTCCTATGCAAACAAATGAGCACACCATGCTTCTAAAATGTAAGGTCAGAGCCTCAGCTGATGTAAATTAACATATTCCATTTAGTTCTGTGGAATATTGGCGGTTTCCACCAGCTGAGGATCTGACCCTTAATTTCAATTTAGTATTGCTGTTTTAATGTCTTGTGCAGATGCTCAAAAATCCATATATGTGCCGACAAAGCCAATATATATCACTTTTGTGGTATGTTTAGTTATGAAGTTTCTGGGATTCTTCTTGCTTTTCACATACTTTTACCTGAATGGTACTACCTTCAACGTGCCCCATGTTGCAGTGACCCAGGTAAAATATTCTTTCTGGCTTTCAAACTTATCTGTAGCAAAGGCCTCTTGTCAATTGTAAAACAGTATTGTCAACCCCAAGTATTTTTTTTTTAAAAAAAGATTGGGTCAAGGCTTACCCCTCCCCCCCATGAGACTGGCTTAAAAAGCATGAGATTTCTTTTTTTAAAATTGTGTTTATTTGCCTTTGGGTTTCTGGGCCTTTAGGATACTTTTGGATCATGTTTTCTAGCTTTTGTCTGTAACTGTGAGGGCTCAGAACTTGTTTGTTTAAAAAAAAAAAGCCAAGATTCTCATATGATCAGATGACTTCAGGATCTGAAATTGTATGAAAAAAAACACTCGATAGTGTGAAAATCACAATAAAAATTGAGTAACATTGGGTAAGCTCTTCAGGCATACCCTACAGGAGTATTCACACGTTCCTGATCAAACGCGCCACAATCGTTTCCCAGTCTGACCTGGGAAATGTTCTCTGTGGCAGTTTCTGTTTTCTGGCTGTTCCAAAGTCCTGGCCTGGACCCCATGTCATTGGTGTGAATGCTTTCAAAGTTAAGGAAACTTTAGAAAAGCTCTATCAAACCGCAAAGATGGAATAATAACCTCCAAATGGGCATTTGTCCATGATATTTTGAGATATGTTGTGTACTAAAAAGAACTTGCTGATGTTATTGAAAGTCTTTGTGCCCAGTTCTATGGTTCACATGCTGCCAAGCCCTTCATGTGCCACTTTCTTTCTCTCTCTCAAAGGAAAGAACACTTAATAAATAACCTGAAGATACTCAGATGACTGACAATTTGACTGCTGCCAGAAACATAGTAGTTCTTCCTCTGTTACTTTGAAAGCTGTTAGGACACTGCTACCCTCTCTTTTTTTTGTAGTCTCCTCCTGCTCCTCTTGCCCTCTCCCCGCCCCCCCAAAAAAAGGAAAAGGAAAAGAGCAGGCATTGTGGGCTTGCTGACTTTTTATTTTCCCCCTCACATATCTTTTGGAAGGGAGAAGTCTGTCTCCTGATTGTGTTCTTGCTATGTACTGTACATGCCAATGACTGTTTTCACACCTCATCTTAAGGGCCTCATCATGCTGTTATTGAGATCAGTGGCAAAACAACATCGAGCCCTTAATCTGCTGCTCCCAGCCTTCAGTACCTAAAGGAAAATAGTAAAATCAAGAATAAGAGAATTGCTTTTTTGGTCTCAATCATTGCACAAGTTAACATCTGAATCAGTCTCTCGGAGTCTAGAATGCATATGTATCAAGTCTGATTCTATAACTGCTGCATTTATGAAGATGACAAATGATTCTGCCTGTAAGATGGCTATTACATTAATTGCTTTGGAACTATTAAGATCACTATATATTGTTAAAAGTTCAATATAATGCACATGCTGGGCCAGATTCTGAGCTGTCCTAAATCAGAGTGGCTTGATTGTCTTCAATTAAGATTCGTTGACTGCTCCAGCTGGGGATCTGTCCCATTATTTTTTTAAAAAGTCTTCAGCTATGAGTGAAGATACTACTAAACTCATTAAGAGTGTTTTTGAAAACTTCACAAGCATATATAAAATAGCATAAGTATTATGCAAAAAACCCAAGATTTGTACCCAGATTACAAAATAGAAAAATCAAATATCCCACCACAAGTGACACTGAAATCTTTATAATAAAGCAGTAATAATACTTTGCATTTATCAGGTACTTTCTAATAGAAACTCTCAAAGTGTTTTACACACAACCCTTTCATTACAGGTAAGTATAAAACAAGTATGTGAGCAGATTGATTTTAAATGGGCTTTCTTCATGGAGAAAGTGCTAGACTTGGGAACCAAATTTTCTGTCTTGCAATCTTGTGCCTTAACAAGGCTATTTTTCCTCCCCGGGACACCATCTGTGTCCCATGTCATCTCTCCCTTTTCCATTCCCTTCCTCTCTAAATTAATTTTTCGTTTCACCCTCAAATGATGAATTGCTTTTTGAATCTGCTCTTGAAAATGTCAAAATTATTCATTTTAAAATGTATGCCAAAAGTGATGCCAAATGGAAATTCTAAGAAAGCAGTAGCACTCAGCTTTTGAACTGTCACGAGGCATCCTCCTTTCCAAAATATCTTGGACCCTCACGATTGGTTTCCTTGTCCCCAGTGTGGTACAGGGTGTGTGCACAAAGGTGTCTGTAAAATTAATCCTAATCCAAGCAATATTATAAACAAAATAACCTGAAAATTCCCCAGAGTGAGGAAAACCTCAGCGCAGATTAACAAATCTTCCTACCACCTGGAATAGTTCCACTGTATGAGGCATTGCAAATGCTATGGTGAAGGTGAAGCTACCTTCACTGCCCTCTATGCTTCTCACCCAGAAATATCATCTCTACAATTATTGCATAGTACAGTCAATCAAAATTCCCCAGGATGTGATTGCAGAGCCATTGCCCATTATCTTTGAAAACACTTGGCAATTGGGGAGGTCCCGGATGACTGGAAAAAGGCTAATGTAGTGCCCATCTTTTAAAAAGGGAAGGAGGAGGATCCGGGGAACTACAGGCCAGTCAGCCTCACCTCAGTCCCTGGAAAAATCATGGAGCAGGTCCTCAAGGAATCAATTTTGAAGCACTTAGAGGAGGGGAAAGTGATCAGGAACAGTCAGCATGGATTCACCAAGGGTAATTCATGCCTGACTAAACTAATTGCCTTCTGTGACGAGATAACTGGCTCTGTGGATGAGGGGAAAGCAGTGGGAATGTTATTCCTTGACTTTAGCAAAGCTTTTGATATGGTCTCCCACAGTATTCTTGCCAGCAAGTTAAAGAAGTATGGGCTGGATGAATGGACTATAAGGTGGATAGAAAGTGGGCTAGATCGCTGGGCTCAGTAGGTAGTGATCAATGGCTCCATGTCTAGTTGGCAGCCGGTATCAAGCGGAGTGCCCCAAGTCAGTCCTGAGGGTGGTTTTGTTCAATATCTTCATTAATGATCTGGAGGATGGTGTGGATTGCACCCTCAGCAAGTTTGCAGATAACACTAAACTGGGAGGGATGGTAGATATGCTGGAGGGATAGGCTACAGAGGGACCTAGACAAATTAGAGGATTGGGCCAAAAGAAATCTGATGAGGTTCAACAAGGACAAGTGCAGAGTCGTGCACATAGGAGGGAAGAATCCCATGCACTGCTACAGACTAGGGATCGAGTGGCTATTTATCAGTATTTAAAATTGCCATTCAATATACAGATTGAATCAATGAATCAAGCCTGGAGAATGAAGGTAAAAAAGTAAACAATGAAGCAAACCTGTCCAGTTAATTCTAAATCAGCTAAATCTTTGCTTCTGGAGAAATCATCTATAACAGAAGAGAATTAGTGTAAGGAGAACATGATTAGAAAGAGAGAAAGTGAGGAGGAGCTCTCTCTGCGGAAAGAAGTGGCTTGCTGAATTAACTTACACTGAAATGTCACAGGAAGTGATAAGACAAGGAACAGCTGCAGGAAAAAAAAGGTCTCATTCTGGTCCCATTGAAGTCAAAGCTAAAACCCCGAGTGCTTCCTATAGGAGTGGGAATGGGCCCAAAGGTTGCAGCAAAGTTTTATTGCCTACAAAAGAAGAAAAATATTTGGGGCCCATCCTGCTCCCACTGGAGTAAATGGGAGTTTGCTAGCAACTGTCTGTCACCGGAGCCCAATGTGTCATACATTCACTAGTACATGTCAGGCTTGATGCCATACAGCAGTGGTCCCCAACGCGGTGCCTGTGGGCGCCATGGCGCCCACCGGGGCACTTATGTGCGCCCGCCTAGTGCCCAGCAGGGAAGAGAAGCCGCGGCCCCGCACCTGCCGGGGACAGAACTCCAGGGCTGCAGGCTGCGGTCACTGGTGTTCTCTGTCCCTGGCAGACACGGGGCTGCAGCTTCTCTCCGGCTTCTCTGGAGCTGCAGGCTGCGGGCGCCGGTGTTCTCTGTCCCTGGCAGGCGCCGGGTTGTGGCTTCTCTCCAGCTTTGAAGCCAGAGAGAAGCCGTGGCCCGGCCTCTGCCAGGGACAGAGAACTCTGGGGCTGCAGGCTGCGGGCGCCAGTGTTCTCGGTCCCTGGCAGGCACGGGGCCGCAGCTTAAGCTGGAGAGAAACCACGGCCCACGCCTGACGGGGACAGAGAACGCCGGGGCTGCAGGCTGTGGGCACCGGCGTTCTCTGTCCCTGGCAGGCGTGGGGCTGCGGCTTCTCTCTGGCTTCTCCAGGGCTGCAGGTGCCGGTGTTCTCTGTCCGTGGCAGGCGCTGGGCCGCGGCTTCTCTCCGGCTTCGAAGCCGGAGAGAAGCCGTGGCCCCGCACCTGCCGAGGACAGAGAACTCTGGGGCTGCAGGCTTCATTCTATGTTAAAGTAAGAATAATAAATATATTTGGACCAGCAGTTCAACAGTGTTTAACTTTTTTTAAATAAATAAGATGAAAACTGTTTATGATATTTATTTTGTAAAAATGCCTTAATTTTTCTTACAGGTAGATAAAAAAGAGCAAATTCACATGGTAAGGTGAAAGAGTAATTGCCGAATAATTTAATTAATACCTTTTACATGTAAAATTACCCTTTTTATCTTATGGATTCATATATTATGTATATTAAATATGATGTTTTTCATATTATTTAATGTACAAATACAAAATAAGCCTTGAAAAATTGTTGGTGCCCGCTACACTCTTCTGAAAACATGAATGTGCTACTGGCCACAAAAAAGTTGGGGACCACTGCCATACAGCCTTAATTGTACTGGCCCTGAATTCATTCTGGAACCACTGCAGCATCTGCATTTATTCTTGTGGTCATTCCCATGAGTCTATTTCATAGCCCATGTGGCAGGGTCAGGGTCATTGGCTTAATTCCTACCTCTGCTTATTGGCTTTATGCATCCCACAGATACTAACACAAAAGGCAGCCCCTGAACTCTCCCAAGTGTGGGGACTGTGCTGTGGTACGCTATTGCTTAGGGTACAAAAGGGTAGGAAGAGGGAGGAGAATGGGGAGGCTGCCTATGTGCTTCCTCCATCCCAGGACAACTGTCAGTGCTACAGCTTCAATGGTACACAGAGGTGACCCAGTGGCACCTCCCTGGAAATGTGGCATTGTAAAATGGTATCTTGCAGGAAAATAAAAAAAAAGATTTAAGGCCCTTTTCAGTACTGCACAACCCCTTTGTGGGCTCCTCCATAGCAAGAGTAGGCATCTGTGGTTTTGAATGCTGAGCACAGGATAAATGGACCTTACAGAAGGTGTGTGGGTTCCCCCGGACTTTGCCCAGTCCTCATCTCAGAAAAACTGTGTACCTTCTCCCCCACCCCTCTTGGCCAGGCTGCTGTTAATGTGATAGTTTGTGGGAATCCCACAAGACCTGAGAAAATGTTGCATCCAATGCTCTTTTCCCGTAATGGATCCAGACATCGTTGTTTCTTTTTTAGCCATGCTTTTTAGCCTTTGAAAGCTAGCACAGGTTCTAGTTCTACAGAAACACTGTAGAGAATGCATCTCTCCCTCAGCTACACTGGAATCCTGTTTGCAGATGTTTATTGTTGGTTCGTACTGGGGAACATCTATATATGCATCTGTTCCTGTAGATCAGGAGAAGGTGGTGTTGGGTTTTTGTTTTTTATTTTTGTTTTGTTCTAAGTGTGAAGTGTTTGCTTTGGTGTAACTTCCCCTGCCCCTGGGAGCCATAGTGCCATCTCAAAATGAAGGGAATTTTGGATAGCAAGATGTGATTTTTAAAGAGACATTGTTTCGGCCTCAGATAGTTATCCTATTTTAGAAGGATTTATAAGCCAGGGCTTCATTTAAGCAGATTTTATGGTGATTTGCCTCTTCAGAGAAGCTTCAAATGGATTGGGAAGGGGGGATTTTTCCATTGTTTGAAGATGTCTGTTTTATTTGCATTTATGTATATTGTATAAGTGGCAGAACTTATGTTCTGTAAGCCTACTTACAGTAGATTTAGGAAACATCAGGATTTAAGGAGATATGTCTTCTGGCACATCAGTTACCTCAGGATATTTGCCTGTTTTTGCTTAATTCCTTCATTGTCATGTCTGTAACCTCATCAGACATAGACTATTTTGTAGAGGTACTAGAAGCCCCTTTTAAAGTACACTGTTCCTTTTTTATAAAAAGAAAAGTAATGTTTAATGGAATGAAAAGCAGCACTGTTTGTGTACGTCATCACTAGAGCAGTAGTGAACTTCATTTTGAGTTATAAGCAGTCATATTGGAGACTTTGTGCATGTGGTAAAGTGACGTAAACTTCTTAAATTAGTATAGAGCTAAAAATGCAGCACACAAGTATCATCATATATCAACTTTGTTGATATTGTACTCACATCATCACTTGGAAACTAGGGGCTCCATCCTTTCTCATAAGAAGTAGGGCTGCAAGATCAGACCCCATATTTGATTTACCGCTTCAAGGTGGGTGGGAGGTTACCATCATGTGGAGTTGTAGGATATGTATAAGAATTCTGTTCACTGCTAGTGAGTTACATGGGTAATTCAGAGCTCACTTTCCTGCTGTGCCTCTAACAGTTTGCCATTAGATTTGAATTAAAATAATAATCCTTTCATCCAAGCATCTCAAAGCACCTTAAAGCATCAATAAGCCACATAGCACCCCAGGGAGATAGGTAAGTAGTAGTATGTCATTTTACAGATGGGCAAAGAGCATAGAGAGTAAGTGTCTTGCTCGAAGGTGACACACGGAGTCAGTGGCAGAGTTCTAGAACACAGCAGTCGGAACTCCTAGAGCCCTTCTGTAACAGCTGGAGAACACTGCCAAAATATACATACTTACAAGGAGTCTTTGTTTTGTTACTCTGCATAGTAATGACTTTAAAAATAGCTATAAAAAAGTAATATCGTGTAGCTGAAGTACCATAATATACAATATCATACTAAAGCACATGGTTTTGAGCACTGGGGGACTGGGAATGAGCCTGGTACTTCAGTTTATTTGGAATACTTTGTTTAATTTGATATCTCCTACTTTCCTGCCTCCCTAATTATAGTGTCACATTCTGAATGTGCTGTATGCCTATATAATGCCAGATACACTAGTGCTATGGTGTTTTGCTGCACAAGTGGGGTGAACAGCCAAATGTAATGTGCAGTCCACTTTGTGCCATGGAGGTCTCCAGGGTTGCTCTCTGCATTGTAATAGGGAGATAAGGAAAGAGGGTACACGGGGGAAATGGCTTATGGGTGTGTAAGCAAAGAAAAATCCATGTTCTTGTATTGGAGGGACATTAGGCTGCGTCTGCTACTTCCCGCACAGACTCTTCAGGAACTGCCTGGGTTAGAAGCTTCTGAGGCACATATTGAGGTTGAGGATTTCTTCCCTCACCTCAGCTGTGATTTAGCCCCACATTGGGCTAGATTCTGAGCTGCTGAGTGGCCACAACATCTTAGATATTCAAGGTGCTGAGTGCTTCACAGGAGGAAGACTTGTTTTCCTCAGAACAAAGCCTGTGCTTCAGGCTTCATGTGTCCATGAGAAGGACGTATAGAGATAAAAGAAGACAGTTAAAAACAGCTGCATGTTAACTGAGGGAAGCATTTGCCTTTCTGGCATTAAGCAAAGGGATACAAACCACAAATGCCTTAAAATAAATAAATTGAAGCCCAACCCTCTGCCTTTCTGTTTATATGTGCAAGAAACATACATCACCGACTACCTTAAGAAATATGTTCTAAACTGTACTGCAGCAGGATATGTGGAGTAAATAATTGAAGCTGCCTCTATGAAAAACATTCCACAGCAGGAAAGGAATCCTTCCCTAGGAGAAAAAACATTAAAGCATACAATGAGGAATTAAAAAAGTAAAAAAGAAAGCAAGCCACCATAAATAGTGACACAGGGAAGTGAAAGCCACCTGGAGTGTTAAAGGCCACAAATCTTGGGGGGTGGAGGAGAGAAGTGAGCATTTCTCTGTATCTGCAAACTAATAGCAATTTCAAAGCTAAACTCTCCCTTGGTATTGCTTGCTGATATTTTTACAAATGTCATCACAGTATTTATGTAGTGTGCATGAAAGTCACTAATGCAAAAGTCAATATGCCATGCTCATTGATCAGCAACTTGCGTACTTTATCAAGTCACTTTGGCAACTTTCCATCATACACAGCAACTTTCCATCATACACAGAATATGTGCATTGCGTTAGCAAAAAAGGAAAGTTAGTGACACAGTCATAAACTAAATCTCAGATCAGGCAGGTTTGTTTTATTTTTGCTTTTTATCTAGCTGTCACAAAGGGCTTGGTTTGGCCATCCTTACTAATGTTGAGACTGCACCGTACTTTGCAAATAGTCCAATTAGTCATCAGTGCAGCACTTGCAAAATAAAATACAGTTTAATGTTGAGTAAAGATGTAAGAAAAAAGCCCACGGGAAGTGTTGTTGTTTTTTAGGGCTGTCAATTAATCGCAGTTAACTCATGCGATTAACTGAAAAAATTACTCACAATTAGTCCAAGTTTTAATCACACTGTTGAGCAATTGAATACCCAGTGACAATTATTAAATATTTTTGGATGTTTTTCTAGATTTTCAAATATATTGATTTCAATTACAACACACAATACAAAGTGTACAGTGCTCACTTTATATTATTATTTTTTATTACAAATATTTGCATTCTAGAAATGATAAAATAATTTTTTTCAATTCACCTCATACAAGTACTGTAGTACAATCTCTATTGTGAAAATGCAATTTACAAATGTAGATTTTTTTGTTACATAACTGCACTCAAAACCAAAACAATGTAAAACTTTAGAGCTTACAAGTCCATTCACTCCTACTTCTTGTTCAGCCAGTTGTGAAGAAAACAAGTTTGTTTATATTTATGGGATATAATACTGCCTGCTTATTATTTACAATGTCTCCTGAAAGTGAGAACTGGTGTTCACATGGCACTTTTGTAGCTGGCATCGCAAGGTATTTACTTGCCAGATATGCTAAACATTCGTATGCCCCTTCATGCCTCTGCCACCATTTAAGAGGACATGCTTCCATGCTGATGATGCTCGTTAAAAAAAAATGCATTAATTAAATTTGTGACTGAACTTGTTGGGGGGAGAATTGTATGTCTCCTGCTCTATTTTACCTGCATTCTGCCATATATTTCATGTTATAGCAGTCTTGGATGATGACCCAGCACATGTTTGTTTTAAGAACACTTTCACAGCAGATTTGACAAAACACAAAGAAGGTACCAATGTGAGATTTCTAAAGATAGCTACAGCACTCGACCCAAGGTTTAAGAATCTGAAGTGCCTTCCAAAATCTGAGAAGGACTAGGTGTGGAGCATGCTTTCAGAAGTCTTAAAAGAGCAACACAATGATGTGGAAACTACAGAACCCAAACCACTTAAAAAACAATCAGCCTTCTGCTGCTGGCATCTGACTCAGATAATGAAAATGAACATGCATCGGGCCACACTGCTTTGGATTGTTATTGAGGAAAACCTGTCATCAACATGGACACATGTCTTCTGGAATGATGGTTGAAGCATGAAGGACATATGAATCTTTAGGGCATTTGGCACATAAATATCTTGTGACGCCAGCTACAACAGTGCCATGTGAATGCCTGTTCTCACTTTCAGGTGACATTGTAAACAAGAAGCGGGCAGTATTATCTCCTGAAAATATAAACAAACTTGTTTGTCTGAGCGATTGGCTGAACAAGAAGTAGGACTGAGTGGACTTTTAGATTTTAAGATTTACTTTTGTTTTAGTTTTGAATGCATGTGTTTTTTTTAACGTAATTCTCCATTATTATACTTTTATGATAGAGATTGCACTACAATATTTGAAATGGGGGAATTGAAAAATACTAATTTTTCAGTGCAAATATTTGTAAAAAAATAAATAAAAACTGAGCACTGTACACTTTGTATTCTGTGTTGTAATTGAAATCAATATATTTGAAAATGTAGAAGACATCCACAAATATATAAATAAATGGAATTCTATTGTTTAACAGTGCGATGAATCATGATAATTTTTTTAATCACACGATTAATCATGATTAATATTTTTAGATGCTTGACAACCCTAATGTTTTTTAAAGAAAACAAGTATTGATTAGATAACCAGCCAAAATATCAAAACTTGCATCTAGAGGAGAGGATAAAGAATCAGAATGTCCACATCTAGAACTCATGACCAACATGTTCTGGTTCAGTGCACACAGTTAAATCGATATGCACTTGCCTTACTCAAGATGAGTACCTTTTAGGGCAATCAATTAATTGCCATTAATAGAGATGATTAACACAAAACAAATTAATTAGATTTAAAAAAGTCTCTATTAATCACAGTTTTAATCATGCTGTTAAATAATACTAGAATACCAATTTAAATTTATTATAAATATTTTTGGTTACTTTTCTACATTTTGAAATATATTGATTTCAATTACAACACAGAATACAAAGCGTGCTCACTTAATATTATTTTGTACTACACATATTTGCATTGTAAAAAAAATAAAAAATGGTATTTTTCAATTCACCTCCTACAAGTCCAATCCTACTGCTTGTTTAGCCTGTCACTCAGACAAATAAATTTGTTTACACTTACGGGAGATAATGATGCCTGCTTCTTATTTACAGCATCACCGGAAAGTGAGAACAGGTATTCACATGGCACTGTTGTAGCTGGTGTTGCAAGGTATTTACATGCCAGATATGCTAAACATTTGTATGCCTCTTCGTGCTTCAACTTGTAGGCTCTAAAGTTATATATTGTTTCGATTTTGAGCGCAGTTTTATGTTAAAAAAATCTTTGTGACAGAGCAACTTACAATAGAGATTGCACTGCAGTACTTGTACAAGGTGAATTTATATACATGCACGCACCACGTATATTTTCTCTCTCTCTTTACTCCCTCCCCTGAATCCTTACGTTAAAAGAAAGTTATTTAGGTTGCAAACTCAGGAAACAGAGGTGGCTCTAGACATTTTGCCGCCCCAATCACGCAGGCATGCCTGCGGGAGGTCTGCCGAAGCCGCGGGACCAGCGGACCCTCCGCAGGCAAGCTGCCGAAGGCACCCTGCCTGCCGCCCTAGCGGCGACCGGCAGAGCGCCCCCCGCGGCTTGCCGCCCCAGGCACGCGCTCGGAGCGCTGGTGCCTGGAGCCGCCCCTGTCAGGAAAAGTTAAGAAATGCCAGATTTATTTTAGCTTGTGCCATGTTAAGTTAGACCCTTTGTGCCCATTCTTGCTTGCTATATGAGGCATGAGATCTGTGGGGTGGAAAAAAGTATGTGATCATGTAATTAAAGACTCTATCATAATGCATATGCACAAAGTAACACCTGGACAATCTGACGTTTCCTAACTTTGGCTTTGCAACCTAAGTAACTTTTTTCAATATAGTTTTTTGTATGCAATTTCCTAGTTTTTTTGGGCAACTGTAACAACTGCCTCATCATGCATCATCAGCAGGGTTTGAATCCTGAATCTTAAACACCACAGCTTATCACTTGAGCTACAGAACTAACTAAAGCAAGTGCTGCTAGGAGAAGGTGGTTATGTCAGATAAGGGCATTGGCCTCTGGGGCCCTGTGCTGGGCGCAAGGAGAGAGAATTGGGAATGCACATGGCCTGACTGTGTGTCTTCACTCCAACTCTGATGCTGGGAGATGGAGGTTTCCTGCCCCATGGGGTTCCCCAGAGTGGGGGATGGGACACTGTGCTAAGTCCAAAGGGAATGGTGGTGGGCAGAGGAGCTCAGCTAGGTTGCCCGTATGCTGCTGTGGCAGGTCCCGGGTATTTCCAATGCAGTGTGGCTTATTTACTTGGGATTCACTTGGCGTTTTGCTGCAAATATGAAATTCCAAGTGAACCTGATACGGTGGAAACTTTTATGAGCTATATACCACAAGCTATAAACAGGCAAACCACAACACGTATCACTAGTTTTAATACACTGGCATTGCTACATCCTAAGGAGAATATACAAGGGCAAGATTTAACCATTCCAACTTTTATACATCAAGACATGGACCAATTAATCTCTCCTTCTGAAAAGCCTAAGGGGCTAATAAGAGTTTCAGATCATCTACGGAAGTACAGTGAATGCACATTTATTCTACATCCTAATAAAATTAGCTTGTTGAATGACATTATAAATGTCAGACAGAAATGTAGAACTATCACAAATCATTCACCATATTTCAATAGACCTTAAAGAATGCAGCTGTACAGTTTACTGAGTCTCAAATTAGATTTTTTTAATCAAGATAGCAAGCTTTGAAATAAGATTCTGTCTTACAGGGTTGATTGTCTCCTCCATGCAGGTCTGGCAACTTGACAACACTGAAAAGGAGCCTTTTTGTTTGTTTGTTTCTTTCCTATGAACTGTTTGTGTTTTTATTGGAACATTTACACATACTGTGTTTTTAGACGTGGAAAATCACTGTTTGGTGGTAGGTGTGTCGTGTTCAGCCATAGTAATTTTCCAAGTAATTCAAATATTTTTTTAAACACAGAGTTCCATCCGTATTGGACTTTGTTTTATATATGTAGATAGGGACATGAGAGCTTATATGTAGATTTTTTTATTTAGTATATAACTGAAAGATGGATTTTCCTAGTTAATACCTTACAGTGTTGATTTAGCTTCAGGTCATGTTGTTGTTTCTTTGTTTCTTCTATGATACAGCTAGCTCATTGGCTCTCATCTAGTGCTCCCCTAACCACTTTAGGGATTGTCCAATCTATGGTCTCTTTATATTTCATCTTCCTTGTATTTTACTTAGCCATGTGGCTAACTGTTGGATTTTTCTTGGGAGACATAGCATGGTGATGGCTTTCTTTGCAGATCTTCCTTGGTATTTTGAAGGTTTGAGGGATTTTCTCCCAGAACATAATGTATGTCAAAGTTTTTCTGTAAACTGTTGTTTGTAACCAAAATGTCTGGATTTGAAAGAATTCCCAGAAAATTTGTGTATCGCAATCAATTTGGCTACAACCCCTCCAGCAGAAGCTGAGGCTTTTGAAATAAATTCTGTTGGTGATTACAAGGGCACAATTAAAATCTTCCACACACAGTTCACAGACATATTGGCCAGTGATCTGGGTAAATCACATCTTTGAAAAATCACATCTATACCATGCAATCTAGATGGGCAAATCTGCCTACCTTCAATTTCAGCTCATAGCAAGATTCCCATGCTCATGTTCTCTGATAGATGATTGTAGAGGTGCCTTATTATAAATGAGTGGTTACTCTTTCTTATCCTGGAGAGGGGCAGAAAACTACCCAACTCACTCTGAGTTTTTCATATTCTTCCAGAGATGCAGTTCTGGTAGTAATTAATGTTTCCGGACCATGTTCCTATGCCTGGGACATTTAGGGTTCTAATGAAAACAACCCCTCCTGTGCTGTTCTTTGTTTAAAACGTGGCCTGCTGATTTCTCTCTAGCCACCAGGTGTCACTTTCCCCTTGTTTGTTAGGAAATTATAGATTTGGAGTACCTTTGCTTCCCTTTTTCATAAAGGGATATGTTTTCTTTCCTTGTCACACCCATTGGCATGCAGATTAAAAAGACAACTTGTCAGCAGTTACTTTGTCAAATCAGAAAGCCTCAAGGCATGTGGAACTTGTGACAGATGAAAACAATGTTGGCTCATTGGATGGTTTGATAGGATGCAAACTGGAATCTCCAAGCAAAAATTTAGGTCACACTGCTAGTTCAAATAAATCTGACTCACTGCAGAACTTGCAGAAGCCTAGAAGATGAGTTTCCTTTCCATACAACCAGGCCTGATATAGTCTAAGTTCAAGGCTGTAATGAGAGCTACAGGGAGGCTATTGTAGGTCTGAGTGGTCACTGTGGTCAAGAAATTCTGAATGATGAATTGCCCTTAGGCAAAACATGAGTCAGAGGATGTGGAAAGCAAATCAAAGTCTCAGTAAAACAAGACAAAGTCAAACTGAAGAAGAGCCAGTCTAAAGCCAAAGGGAAGAGACTGTCCAAGGCTTTATCTTCATAGGAAAAGTATGTAAGTATAACTTACGTTTTTCCAGGAGAAAGTGCCCTGTGCCCACACACAAAATAGTCTTTTATTGGTGTTTCTCATGCTTTAAACCAGAATAATTAAACTGGTTTGGAACCAATGTTGTTTTATTTCAGTAGGAGCTACATTGGTAAAAGGTTTGCGTGGACACATCCCCATATTGATATAACTCCACTGCTTCAGTTTGTTCTTCCACTCCCATCCCACAATGCATTGGCTCATGTGTGAATTTGCCTGTCTGGTTACCTGTGTGGACTCCTGTGATGCTGTCTGATTAAAATATAGTCATTCAAATCATCATTGCTTCCCCTGTTATATAATTGCAACAAATCTTATACAAAGTGTAACACATGGCCAGAAAGGGTTAAACAGCTTGCAGGCTAAATAACCAAAAGCCCGACCTTTAAAGATGTGTTAGAAAGGTATGTGAACAGTAATTAGGGCCATTGCATGCTAAATAGGCTAGAACTTTGAAATGCAAACCTGTATTGTTAGAAGTAGTACGAATTGTGTACTCATGAATGTTAGCCATGTAAACAGACAGTTCCTGTCTGTCACTATAACTATTGATTCAGAGATCGAAAGGGAATATTAACAGTTAGATGAATCTTGGGTGAAATAATGTCATTGTCTATATGTCTCTTTGAAGCTTGTGATAAACTGCCTAATGGATAAATTGCCATATGTTAATTTGTGTAACTAATTATTGGTGATGGTTAGAAAAGGTTACATCAAAAGCCTATTGTTTACCCAGGACTGTGTGATCAAGTGGATGCTAGAACGCTGTATAAAAAGACCATTGAGTCCTGATCCTGTTTATCTCAGATCTGCTTGAGCTTCATCAGGGGAAGTTTGAAACACAAGACTGAGGTCCCAGTTATACTGGTACTCCCTGAAGGTGATAGTGGACATTGGACTATAACCTATGAACTAAATTCTAAAAGAACTCTTTGCAACTACAAAGTTCATCATCTCTGCTATGAATCTGAACCTCAAGAATTGAACGCATATCTGTATGTATGTTGATCTTTTAACCATACTCTCTCTCTCTTATTTTTTTAAATATATTTTAGTTTAGTTAATAAGAATTGGCTATGTGCATGTATTTGGGGTAAGATCTGGAATAGTCAATACCCTGGGAAGTAATGTATCTGATCCTTTGGGATTTGTAGAACGTTTTCTTTTATATGATTAAATAAGATTTTCAGAAATCTTCATCGTATTTGACTTGGGTACCTGGATGGAGGCCTGAGGCTGGGTTGCTTTAAGGTAACTGTGTTGGTTTTTGGCAACCGGTGAGGTAATAAAGAAGCTGTTTTATGCTGGCGTGGTAAATCTAAGTATTGAATTATCCACCAGCTTTGGGGATTGTCTGCTCCATTCTTTGCAGTTCACCCTAATTGAGTGACCTCAGCTGGCCCCCACTGGGATCCCAGTTACAACTTCATTGCTTCAGGATCAGCAGCACTATATGCTTCCACTCTGTTTAAATGATGCTGGCACAAGTCAGAGAGCATTGTTGTGAACTGATACTGTTGCAAGTATGCTCATCTTGAGTCCATCACCACAGCCATGACCTGTACTTCTGCATCATCCCATCAAGAGGCCCTGGACTTCCTTAGCCTTTGGGGATATAAACATATCCAGTCTCATCTCTCCAGTAGTAACCAGATTTACAAGCAGCTGTTACAGGAAATGGAGGAGACAGCAGAGATGTGTTCCAGAGCAGAGCCAAAGAGCTGCAGAGAAACTACCAGAATACTAGGAAAAATGAGAAGAGCTCTGGTAGTGCATTGAGTTCATGTGCATACTGTGACGATCTGGCCAGAGTTTTGTGCCTGAGACGCCATCACAGAGTCCCAGTTTGTAGCAGTTTGACCTTGGGCTAAAATGAGGTGGAAACATCAGCAGAAATAACCCAGGCAATGCTGACCATGAATAGAGTCCCCCTGACAGCCAGAACCTCTCTGGTACTCTTGAGACCCAGCCGGAGAAGCCCCTGGAATGCTTGCCTGATAATGGTGCTGAGTGAACTTCAACTGGTGAGTCATTTGGTATATTACATTCTGTCCAATTAGTACTGATTTTGTAAACTTTCTACCAGGTGCTGGCTATGCATTGCTACAGGAGAGGGTGGATATGTTGGTCCCTGCCTAGTGGCCTTACTTCTGTGCTTGAGCACCTTTTCTGCTCTCTCCTCAATAGTATGCTCTCCAAAACCACTCCTATACCCATTATCCACTGTTTGACTCCCCATCACAGGACAACCAGAGTAACCACCTACCCATGATCCCTCCTTTCCTTTCCTTTCCATCCTCCACCTCCCCAACACACCACAGCTGAAAATGGCATCTACCCCTGATATCCACTAGTTCCCCTCATCTGTCCCTTAAGGGTGGATCATGGGAGTTTGACCCCAAATTTCACAATGTTACTAGCGGCTGCTAGGTATCCCATAATCCATTGCATAGAGCACCCAGGATGCTAGCAATGCTTTGCCTCTGGCATGACCACCCAGAGTGCAATGTATTTATTTCGATGCAGCACTGCACTGTGTGGACACAATGCCTTGCAAACAAAGTATCTTAAACCCATGTAAACAAAGCAGCCTGGACACTCCCTTATGTTGTAATTTTATCAGTATCAAGGGGTAGCCAGCTGTGTTAGTCTGTATCCACAAAAACAACAAGCAGTTCGGTGGAACGTTAAAGACTAACAGATTTATTTGGGCATAAGCTTTCGTGAGTAAAAAATCACTTCTTCAGATGCATGGAGTGAAAATTACAGATGCAGTGTATTTAATTTTATCTGTGTAATTAATCTATAACAGTGCAACTTTCTCATGTAGAAAAGACTCAAGATTAAGCCATCTTATTTGCATTTATTAGAGTAACAAATAAGGTGCCACCGTGGCACAGACAAATATTACCCATATAGTGTAGAATGGTATCTCCAGTAATGGGTTCTTCAGAATTTGAGGCATAAACAACGCTTCCCCTATCATGTATTTAGTAGTGCCATGTTAAACCACTGAAATGATTTTTCCCTGAATGCCAGCTGATGGTTGAGTGGTGATTATGGGGTAGGAAAGATGATACTATAGTTATGAGACTGAAAATGGGAATAGTAAAGAGGAGCAGATCCTTGTGTCCTATGTGCACTGAGGTGTTGAAGGATTTGTAAGGATAAATATGTCCAGTCCAATGTAAGCACCAGTTGATTGCATGTAACTTGTGCTTAGGCTTGTTTTGTTTCTGTGATAGATGTACTTCTTTACTCCAAACTGCAGTAAGGAACTCCTTAAGACTGTGGTTAGTATTTAACTTACACCTTTCATCCCAAAGGATCACAGCGTTTTACAAATGATGCAGGGATCACTTCATCTCACAGTGAAATGTAATCAGCTGTAGTGTTAACAGTGCTCTGCAGTAGAGGCCAGAAATGGAAAAATATCATATTCATATGAATGTAAGTAAGCAAAATGTAACCACTTGTGTTAAAATTTGGCTAGAACAGTGGGTGTTTTATGAAAAATACCACTGACACTTTAATCACACATAATCAAGATATTGTCTTTACATCTTATCTGAAAGCTGGCACCAGCATTAACACCATGCTGGTCCATTGGTTGAGTACCAACACAGAAGGGACATTTTCCTCCTCAGAAATTTACTTCATGTCCCAGGTTGAGCCTGCTTTAGCCATAGTAGGTTTAATCTCAGCGTGCGAGCTGACATTTAGTCACTGATAATGGCTTTAAAAAATCTCGACCTAATAGAAGTATAAGAGGGCTCTGGGGAGAGACTCAAAGTTCAATAATTATTACTGTGAAAAGGACAATTTCTTTGAACATTCATTGGCTTGAAAATCTCAATGCATCAGTAGTCAGGGGGACGGGTAATGTCTTTGAAATGTGAAGAAAGGTACTGTATGATGTGTTTCTCACTGAGCATTGCATTACAACTTGAGAGCAATTAAAAAACCCAATTCTTTGTGGTAGC
Source organism: Mauremys reevesii (assembly GCF_016161935.1). Taxonomy (NCBI): domain Eukaryota; kingdom Metazoa; phylum Chordata; order Testudines; family Geoemydidae; genus Mauremys; species Mauremys reevesii. The sequence goes on along the minus strand of NC_052627.1, from coordinate 20,414,254 downwards.
TCATGACACAGAGCATTTCTAGCTTGTTTGCTTTGCTGAGTGAGATCCTGGCCATGGTTTATAACAATACTTTTTTTAAATAGGAAACTGGTTGGGTGTATATATCCCACCCTCAACTAGGAAAGGAAAGGGTTAATTTCCTTCACAGGTAACCAAGGCAGAAGGCCTACCCTACCCAGGGAAGGTGCTGAGCCTTCCTGACGGAAGGGAAGATCCCGACCAGAGGATATGAAGGCAGATATATTAATAAGACAAGGAAGCAGTCTGGAAGCTCTCCTCCTCATTCAGGGAAATAATTGGGCAGGTCAATCCCAGATGAACCTCTGATTAAGGGTTATGAAGACCCTTGCTTTAGTTACACTGGGAGAACTGTATTTCTCATTACAGACTTTTGGTTAAGATGGTTTATTTCTCTGTTATGGTTTTCTGTGGCTGAAGGAAGCCTTCCATCCCATTTAGTAGTGGATTCTCTCTCCCCTTTGCTCCAGGCTGTTCTTGATACCCTACAAGTTCATAGGAGCAAAGAAGATATATGCAGAAAGATATACGCTCTAAAGAGGCAGTGTTTTTTGTTGCCACTTTTCCATTTTATTAGTACCCAGTGCTGTGGCTATAGGCCACTCTAGTTCAGTGAGATGTAATCGAACACGGTATGATGTATCAGAAGTGTTTTTAGCTTTTTCCTTTCAAGCACGGAGAAGTTATTGATGGATCCGGCGGTATTCATTACAACCATGTGTCATTAGGTCTTATAGATGATGGCCAAATGAAGTTAGTTCAGCGCCAAACTGGTAATCTAATGATAGTGCTTTGCTAGAAAGATGGGTTTAAATCCCAGTTCTCTCAACAGGGGTAGGATGTGTTATGCACTTGTTCAAGAATGACTGTTCAGGTCATTGTGAGCCTTTTTTTAAAGAGATCCAGGCACAGAATTTCAGGTGCAATTGCATACCTACATTTGCACACACAATTTCACATGGAGATCATACAGTTACATGAACAACTGGCTTAGTAAGTATCTAACTATTTTGTAGGAGCACGTAATCACAGTTGCAATAACTGCATATAGAAATGTAGCTCATACTTGTCTAGCCCTCTCCTTTACAAACTGTCGTCTTCCAACTATGTTTAAATGAGTCTAAGATTATAATTATCTAGATGTTCTGTCTTATGTATCCTGTTATAGAAGAGATGTTCTACAATGCCTGATACTGTGTTATCAGACAGGAGGGTTCAAATAAAGATCACATTGGGATGGACACATGTATGTTCATATGTACCTAAATTTAACTCCGATTATATCTGGAAACTCTAACCCTACTATAAAAAGTCTGACTGTTTACTTAAATTACAGGTTTTTTAAAAATGGCTTTCAGTGGTATGGGACTCTGAAGGAGAATCCTTTTCAGGACTCTGTAGTACCAATTTTAAGGCTGCAGTGTTGGGGTACAAAGCAGGGGCAAATAAATAGGAATCCTTTTCCCTTTCTGGGCAAGAGGTGGGTTTTGAAAATATATGCAGTAAATTATAAACATTTCTTGAAAAACAATATTGGTAGAAACACTGTTCAGTACTATAGAATAGTTAAAACCAAAAACCCCTACCTCATAGAAGGGCTATTAATTTACTATTAAATTGTATAGGACTTTTCCATAAGGGATAAAAGAAATTATTTGCATTAAATAACTGATTCTTGGTTTAAAACTCAAACCAAACATTTTCTTTGCACTCACATGCCTATGAGCTTCCTGGTTCAGGCCCAAGCTTGAAGACGGTAATACTGGAAATCTCCTGTTTAGTGATATTTCTAGCCTATACATTTTAGGTAAGAATCCAAACCTTTGGGTGCTTATCTAAACAGAACTTTTGAAGTTTGTTCATCTTGAGCAGTGTTCGCTTTTTAGTCATTGCAAGGCAAGCAGGGAAACCTGAATTCAGAGCTTCTTCATAACAAAACTTAAGACTCAATTCTTCCCTTGGGCATGTGTGCACTAATCCCATTAAGTCAGTGGGAGTTGAGCAGGTATTCCAGGTCAGGATTTGACCTAAGCACTTTAATAGTATCTTCAGAGTACTTTACTAATTAATCCTTAAAACATGTCTAAAAACCCCGTATCTACCTACTTTGTAATGATCTCCAGGGTAATGCTGAATCAGGAGAATTAATAGTTGTATTTTTCAGAGGTGCTGAGCATTGGCAGCTCCAACTGATATCATTTGAAGTTCTGGGTGCCCAGCATCTCTGAAAACCAGGCTTTGAGTGTGTGGGAGGGTAGCTTTTGCTGCTTCCAGTGAATTCAGTGGAACAGAGTTAAGCCAATGCTGAGCACTTTTGAAAGTCCATCTCTCCGTGCCCTGGGTTGGGGGTGGGGTGTCAGAGTTTCAGGTGTGGAGTCCTGGGATGGAGGCCACCAGATCTCTCTCAGGTGAAATTAGTAAATAAGGAGGGAACTTGTTTGTGAATATTTGGTTAGGAATGTAATGCAGTTTAAAATGTTGAGCCTTACCTATCTAGGGCCTGATCCTGTGATTCTTATCCAGGCAGGTAGCCCTGTGGAAGTCAGTGGGACTACTTGCTTGAAAAAGGGCTGCAACAGCCTATGTTGTGTTATGCATTTGGAATCTGTTTGTAAAAATAGTTCTGCATCTCACCCTCCACAAACAGGAACTCAGCTTTCCATGATTTTGAACCCAGCTGGAGTCCAGCTCACTGCCCTGACACACATGAGTTTGCTGGTGTCACTTAGTCCTAAATTTAATTTCCTTTGCTTACCGATCTTAGGTTTTGTGAGGACAAAGATTTACTTTAAAAATGAAGCTGAGAAGAAACCCAAACTCTTTTTACATTAGCTCACACTTCATGGTTCTGTTGCCACAGCAACAAGGAAGGACGTATTGTCTGCTGTCTTTCAGCCAACTGACTTCACTAGTGAACTCTGTGTGAGAGTGCCAAAAATATGGCTTCTGTATTTCCTAATCCAAACAGCTGGTTCTTACTTTGATGCAGTTGCTACAGTTTAGGACCACTGACTAGATAATAAATCATGTACAGTAACTCCTCACTTAAAGTTGTCCTGGATAACATTGATTCGTTGTTACGTTGCTGATCAATTAGAGAACACGCTTGTTTAAAGTTGCGCAATGCTCCCTTATAACATTGTTTGGCAGCTGCCTGCTTTGTCCACTGCTTGCAGGAAGAGCAGCTCATTAGAGCTAGCTGGTGGGGGCTTGGAATCAGGGTGGGCCAGCAGCCCCCCATCTGCTCTGCTAAGTTCCCTGCGCGGCAGCCACCCAGCAGGCTATCAGTTGCTGGGCAGTTCAGCTGTCCCTCCCACCACTGCCATGTGCTGCTCCTACCCTCTGCCTTGGAGCTGCTCCCTGGAGCCTCCTGCTTGCTGTGCAAGGGCGGGGGGGAAGAGGGGTGCTAACATCAGGGTGTCCCTCCCCTCACCTGCCCCCCCCCTTTACCCCATCTCCACAGAGCAGGAGGAAGCTTGCTGGCAACAGCTGATGTCTCAACTTGCTGATCTACTTAAAAAGGCAATGTACTTAGAGTGTGGTGAGCATACTTAAAGGGGCAACGTGCGTCTCTCTCTCTCACACAGTGTGTGTCTCTGTCTCACTCTGCCATGCTGTCTCCCCTCCCTCCATTTGTGCTGCCTTGTAGAGTGTGAGGCTACATTAACAACAAATGTGTTAACCTTTGAGGGCTCAGCCAAGTGCTAGTTCATCATGTAGCAGTAAGCCATTCCCTGGGAAATATTCCACCCTCTGACTCTACCACCTCAACCAAGCTTCACAATCATAATTGCTGTGTACAGTATTAAATTGTTTGTTTAAAACTTATACTGTGTACGTGCGTGTGTCTTTTGTCTGGCGAAAAAAAATCCCTGGAATCTAAAACAGTGCCCCGCCCCCCCCTTTACATTAATACTTATGGGGAAATTGGATTAGCTTAACATCGTTTCGCTTAAAGTAGCATTGTTCAGGAACATAACTACAACGTTAAGTGAGGAGTTACTTATGGAAAAGTAGTGATTATATATGCAGTACGTTTATTTTTCACATTAAAACTGATCGATGTACTCCATAACTACCTGCAATAATTTCTTCAGCGGTGTTACCCTGCAATCGATAAGAGGAACTAATGATAAACTAGGTCACATCCATCCTAAGGAACTGACTGGAATACTCTTACTTCAGTGCACATCTAATATGCCACTGAGGTCCTAAAAATCCTGGCTCAACTCCTGCCTAACTTTTAAGTGCCTAAAGTCCCTGGATGCCTAAATTTCCACCATTAAAGCCCACAGGCAACTAAAAATCTGCCAGTGAGCCTGCACACAGCTCCCTCAATTTAGGCACCCAGGTGCCTATTTTATGCTAAACCCCAGAGGGATTGTCAAACTTGTCATTCTCCGACCTATATCACCTGTGGGGCCTGATCCGGTAGTCATTCTCAGAGCTCATCTAAACCCATACAAAACAGTCAAAGGAGGAGGTACCACTACTTATAACTGTGTGTTAACCCAGGGCTTGGAGCACTCTCTTGGGTCTCCCACATTCTGTGTTCAATTCCCTCCTCTGTCTGATGTGGCAGGGATTTGAACTTGGCTCTTCTGCTTCCTAGGAGGATACCTTAACTACTGGACTGTGGGGTATCCTGGGGCAGGTCTCTCTGTCTGTCCTTTTGAATCTATTTTATTGTGTATAAATAATTAAATGTTCATTGGAGCAGGGGTACTGGAACCAGGGTCTCCCCCATCTTGAGTGAGTGCTATAACCAATGGACTAGAGGTTATAAGGGAGAGGTGGTGCCAGCATCACCACTTCCTTTAGGGCTGTGGATCCCAAGTGAAGATAGGCGCCTTTCTCTGCCCAGGAGCTCAGTGCCTAATTCCCGTTGAGGGCAGGACTTAAGCCACACCCTTCTTGTTGGCATTTTCTACGGGCTAATTTAGGCAGCTCCCTGCTCAATGTGCTGGCTTTTGTGGTACCCATTCTTGGGCACCTAACTCTCCCCGTGCATTGTATAGAGAGTCTGGGAGGCTAAGTCCCTTTGAGGATCTGTCCTTTAGCCACTCTGTGCCTTAATTATTTTCTGTAAAATGGGGATAGTAGCATTGCCCTACCTCACAGGGGTGTTGTGAGATGCCCAGATACCACAGTAAAGGGGGCCACAGAAGTACTTTTCTTTGGTAATTATGTTGCACAGAGGGGGAACAGCTGCTATACCAGACCTTTCTCATGACTGGTATAGTGCAGCTTTGTTCCCTGGTCATAGATTTAGGCAAGAAGTTGCCTTTCCTAACTCTCCCTCACTTGACTCATAAAAGTCTAATTAGTCAGGTTTTATTTCACAAAGTGAACGTCACCACTCTATTATAGCAAGATATTTTTACTCACATTGTGCAATTTTTTGTAAAAAAAAAAAAAATGCCCCTTTCCACTTGAATCCTGAAGTTCAATAAAATCTTGAAGAAACAATCAAGAGGAAAAAATGGGATGGTAGAAGTGAAATGATTAGGGTTGAATTGAAAAGTTACTAGAGGTGTTTCCAAATATGACGTGATCTGTAAAAATCTGAATTAAAATTATTTAGGTATCTGCTGTGCTTTTATAAAGTGAAAAATTGTATCCCATTCACACTCATGGTGCTGCAGTATGATACACTACATTTGGAGTGGCTCTGACAGAGTGCTCATTGACTTCAGTGGAAAGACTCCTACTGATTTCCATAGGCATTGGATTGGGTCTCGTATGCATTGTATTAACGATTCTCTCTTTCTAAATATCTTTTGAGTTGTCAGTACAAGAAAATGTTAGGTTCACCGAAAATGTATGATCAAAACAGAGAAAAAATTGCTCTCTGTGGATCACCATGTGCAGATTTTAAAAAAAGACCTCAGAAGTAAAAGGTGGTGAGAGGAAATTAGGAAATAATGATTAAGACATCTTAGCTCAAAGTGATTATGCAGCCAGTGAAATGTGCACAGTTTATCCTGTGTTGGTGTTAAATGCTCTGGCCCTGAGCTGAGCATCTCTAACATTGAGTGTTGGGGTCAGGATTTTGGGTCAGGCCCAGCTCTAGTTAACATGACATACCACCTGTTCCATAAATCATGCATTCTGAGCTGGAGAGGAATTGCAGACAGGTCCACAGTGTTATGATCACCATTCTGTTCTTCTTGTCCTGAAACCTCTTTTTTCTGTTGTATCGGGGGCCACTGTGTGGAAGAGGCAGAGAAACACTGTGTAGATAATTGCAATGACGTTTACTTGCAGTGATGATGGGCCGGACACTAGATGTCTCGGTTCTGCATTGAGAACTCCAGGTCCAGGAAAGGAGAGCTGCAGGAACAACAAAGATGGAAGCCAGCTTGTTGTAGTTCTCTGATAAATGGCTGAGGTTTAAGAAAGACATTGTTACATTGTGTATTATAACAATAGTGAGCTAAATACACCCTAAGATCTGTGCTGGATTCTGTTAGTATATGTCCTGGCATATCGCTCTACCGTATTTACCAAGGGAGAAAATTCTGAAAAGAGAAAGCAGCTGTGACCTCTTTTGTGATGCAAGATTAGTGTCACCCAAAAAGCAGGTCTCCTTGGCTGGGAATTGGGTGCAAATGGCAGCTGCGCTAGCATACTGTAGCCCCACTCAGTGGATACACCACATCCTGTTGGAAGTCCCAAGTGTGAGCATCCGAGGAAACGAAGCCTTCCTTCCGTGTTGGGTACAAAGGGGCTAGGTGGCAGAGGGAGGGTTGGATTACACTGTCCTGCATCAGCTTTTGAGGTATATTACTAAATGCTGACTATTGGAACAGGAGGCTGAGGCTTAATGATGACCCTCCTAGGGAGTGGCCAGCATTGCCATTATGTGTCATAGTGAAGGTGTTGCCAGCAAGGGGCTGTTTATAATGCTGAAGATGCAAGTAGCAGAAATGTATTTGCAAGGCTGTCACAGATGGAGGGCCAGGAGGTTAGAATTTTTTCACATCTCCTAACTGTGTAGGAAAGTATAGCATTTCACTGCAGACCCATTCTGCATTCACCATTTGGTGGTAAATGTGTTTTAAATAAACGAGGGGGAGCTGGCTGCAGTGACTTATAGGTGCTCAGCACTGCAGAAAATGTGGCCATAACTCCCATTTGAAGTCAAAGCCAGATGTCGGTGTTCAACATGCCTCTGAAAACTAGACCATTAAGATGTTGTGTAAAAACGATCAATGGAGGAAAAGCTGACAAAGCACATTGTAAACTTGTGGGCCTGCACAGCCAAATAATGTGTCCAATAGCATTAGTTTGCTTTTCTCCTCAGCGATAGGCTTATTTGCCAAATCAGGTTAAAACAGGTAAAACCTGATCTTGCTCCCTGGCTCCAGCTAAACCTCTTCCTGATACGGGTTCTGCCCCTGCCCACACTGCAGGTGTGTCCAGCCCGGCCTTCCACCTCCCTGCTGTGGAGAGCCTCCCCTTTCCAGATTGTTTTCTCCGACCCTAGGTCTTCTTCAAGGCCTCCCCAACTGAGCTGTTTACTGGCCTGCGGATCTGTTGCCTGAGGGGTGGCAAACTAGGCATAGTTGGGGGTGAGTTCAACTCCCTGTGACATGGTTCAAGGCAGTGGCCTACTTTGGCTCCATTCCCTGTCTGTTCAGCTCCATCTTACATTTACCTTTAGTGGATAAGATTCTCATCTCATTTACACCAGGGTATATCAGGAGTAACTCCACTAAGTCTTTAGGTATACACATTGTAACCAAGATCAGCATCCAGTACCTATAATCAGGCGACAAAGGAGTAAGCTCAGCCATATAATGGAATGACTAGTACTAAAATGTGTTATCCAAACCTGTGACACAGTTTCGAAGGATAAGTCTGGCCAGAGAAATAGCTTGATGGATGGTGGGGGATAGCTGGAGACAGAAATTACAAAGCAAGGGTGAGTAATCAAATCAGTTCATGTAGTACTGGAAGTCAGCTGACTTCCTATTAACCTCTAAAGACCTGATACTATTCCCACTGAAGTCAATAGCAAAACTCCCATTGATTTTGATGAGTAAATTGATCATTATAATAGTAAACTGTGCTATACCATGGTCAGCAAGTGGAGGGGAGTTATCAAACCAGATTGCATTCTCACTCACTGCAGATGGTATTAATGGTGCTGGCAGTTATCAGAGATCAACTACTATGTTTTTGACTGATCTTGTGACTGCTAATCACAAAATCTGCATACATGCAGATGTACCGGTATGTACATTTTACATTGAACTGTCATAAAGTGACAACTACTTGCTGATACATTGTGGCTATGCCCATCCCAGGATATTAGAGAGAAAAGGTGGCTGAGGTCATATATTTTTTTGGACCAACTTCTGTTGGTGAGAGAGACAAGCTTTAGAGCTCTGTGTAGCTTGAAAGCTTATGTCTCTCACCAGCAGAAGTTTTGTGCAATAAAAGATATTACTTCGTCCACCTTGTCTCTCTAACCGACTTGTTCATATGCTTTTGAGGGGGGACTTCAGCTGTTGATGGAGTTAGTGGGAAAATCCTGCTGTAACCCAAAGGCTTGTGCGGTTTTTCCCCCCCTCAACTGATTACATCATAATTTTTTTTTGGTAAATTCAGTAGTATAAAAAGGAAGGCAATTTTGTTTTGTTTGGGATTTTTTTGTTTGCTTTTGTGTAGAGTCTGTTCTTGAGACATATCAAATACCTCCAACTCAGCTGCAAGTAATTCAGTGGTTGGTGCTTAGCCTTCCTGCATATATGAATTGCAGGTGTTCAGCATCTCTGACCAATATTGGCTCCAGTTTAACTAGTAAACAAGATTTCAGTTCAAGCATATTAATGTTTGACCCAGATATGATTAAAGAATCAATGGTGACGTTGTTTGGTATTTTGGATGCAAGACAAAGAAGGAAGAAAATTGAAATAGTGCTCTGTATAATTACTTGTAGGAATTAACAAGCAGTGATTAAGGATAATGATTCTGATAGGAAATATAATTATTTCTGCTGCATTGTCTTTGTTAATAGCACACTATTGTTCTTATCTCTATTTCTAGAAGGACAAGTTTCACAATCTAAAAGTGAAGGAAAATTAGATTAGTATTGACGTAAAGCAGATTTCAGATTCAAGTAATTAAAAAAATCATTGGTCAGCTGCGTTTTTTGGCCTAATTTCTTTGGAATACTTTTAATTTTTTAAAATACACTTTGATGTATCCCTAATACCGGTATTTCACATTCATTCAGAAAACAAAATATTCAGCTGCATGCTTACTATTTTAGTTTCCTTGTTTCTATCAATAGTATAATTGACTACAATATTACACCCCTGATAAGAAAGGGAAGAAGCCAATTCTGCAAGTACTTACACACACACTTAATTTTAAGTACCTGAGTAGTCCCTAAAAGTGTAATGTTAAGCACCTGAGTAGTTCCTTAATGGGACTACTTGGGTACTTAAAGTTAGGCACATGTTTAGGCACATTGCTGAACTGGGGCTTAAGTGAGGAGCTTATATTCAGGGGAAAAAATTCACAGACAGAATCAGATCTGCACTCTAGCATGCCTGTAACAACAATTCCACAATGTTATGCCCATAGTGCATGGGCATTTAGATCACCAGCGCATCTACTATGGCAAGCACCCTAGTGGGTTCATTGCTAGTATGTATGACAAGCACCAATAGAACCAGTAGTGAAAATAGTCATCCTGCTACTGCCCATAATGTAATACAATGCATAAGAAGCCTGTGCTTTACTGGTCAGGGATCAGACTTGCTATAAGCCACTTAATTGTGCAGATGGACTTGCACGTACCATAGCATTCACTTCTGTATTATTACGCCAGCATTGACTGCTTCTATACCACTGTCCTGCAATCAACTCCTTTCACAGTGAGCATGTCTCAGAAGGAGGCTTCCTTTGAGAATGCTGTCAGCTGGCTGAAGACACATGTGTAGTCACTGGTGACCATCTGGAGCAATGAGAAGACTCAGTCATAACTGAATACCCTGGTCTGTGGGTGGACGTCCAAGGGCATCGCTCAGCAGGACATCACTTGGTCTGGCAAGCTGCCCTGGGAAATAGATTAAAGGCTTCAAGTGCAAAACGGTGGTGACCATGATCTGGGGCAAGGAGGAGGAACGTGCTCAAATCTGTGGAGCTGAACAGGAAAGTTGAGACTTGTCCTTCAGTGCAGCCCAATGTGGCAGTGGGCAGTACAGAGGCATCCTGCACTGTGGCAGGACAGGGGAGGGAGTGGACCCTAGGTCCATGGCACAGGCAGACACCAGAGAGGAGGAGCTGAACTGGGTGAGGGAGAGTCCCATGTTCTGGAAACAGAAGCAGAGGGGGTGGCTGAGCCTGGAAGATGGTGGGCAGGGCGAAGGTGCCTTTGACATCAAGTATGGCACCTTTTATAGCGGATGTACTGGTTGCAGGCTCTGGGGATGAGGGGAGCATTTTTGTGGTGCTGTGGTGAACAGTGTCACTATTGCTATGAAATGGTCAGATCTAGTCTCACAAGATGTAGCACCCCCCCACAGCTAAGCCTGTTTCTCTCTGCCTGCCTCCAGTGTTTTCAGCATGAATAGCACCCACTGACCCCCTCTCCTGCTACCAGGTTTAGTTGCTCTCGTCCTGCCAGGTTTGGTATCTCCCATGAGGATCTCCGTCCACAGGTGTTTGCATGGGCTGCTCTCACTGGTAATGGCAGAAGTGCCTGGCATGCTATTCTCAGTGGCTGGCTGATCCCTGCCACGTGGCCAGATACAAAATGGTGGAGGAGTACAAGAGGAGTTCTTTAAAGGGAGACAAACAGCAAATGTAATCGCAGGAGATTTTTACTGCAATGCACTACATGGTGGGCACTGTGAGCCAACCATTGTATCAGTCAGCCCATATGCTGGACCAGGACCCCTATTCAGCATTCTGCTCCTATCTATCTGTAATCGTTTTTCATTCTGCTTTTCTATATATTGCGTGAAATATAAGTGTAGGAATAAATTGATAGCAAACTGCTGTCCACCTACCTGAGACCAGGGGCTGGGGATCATTATATTGCCTATCACACCTTCTGCCAGCCACAAATGCATGAAATGAAATCTAACAGAGATACCCTGCCCGTGCAAACACAAACTCACTTTTGGTTGTTGGGATCCTCTGCACAGAGATGTTATCAAGGCTTCTGTTAGCCTGCAGCAAGGAACGTTTGTTGCTGTATTTGAAATGAACCCAACTCCCCCTGTTTCTCCAACTCTGTTGCTACCATTACACTCCATATTCTTCTTCCCTTCCACCCAAATCAAAATGTAACTTTGTCCTTTCCACTCTTAGCCCCACTACAGAATTCCTTGGGATGCAAAACTGAACAGTAATGGTTACTTTGATCAGATCCTTGGTATTCCAGGGGTTGGATGAGCCATTACTCTGGTTATTAACTGTATTGTTTCTCATTTTTCATACCAGTGATCAGTTCTTGAACAGAGATCTCTCAGATCAAGCAAGGGGGCAGATGTATAGAATTACAAGTGGCTGAGCGATTGACTAGCATGAGGACAAGGGAAGGAGAAACCACCTATTTAAATTTGGAGAGGACAAAATTAAGAGTTTTTTTTTAAGGAGGACGATAAAGGATTTGTAATAGTAGATTTCTGGCATAACCTGGAAACGAGGCTTCAGAACAAACAAGTTCAGAGGGAACCATTTAAAGACAACCTGGAGAGCCAAAAAGAGATGGCACAGCTGTCTCAGCAATAGTTCCTTAAATATATTTTTGTACCACCTGTACATTTATAATGCAATGACAGCACTATCTGTCGGACTTCCCCATCTTTCCAGTGTTATCCTCTACATTCTAGGCCTACTCTTATTTGTGCATAAGAAAGAAAAATTGGAATTCCTACCACATAAAGAGCCTGTTCCTGTAGTCTATGAACTCTATTGCCCTTCCGCTTTACTCTGGTAATTGGGTTTTATATTGCAGCTGGCCTGTATCTTTGTGAGCTTAATGGTTTATTTTGACAAATTATCTCTCTGTGAAGAGTAGATCCAGTATGTTGTATTTTAGTATCAATATAACCATATTTCTTCATCTACAAATGCACTCATCTTGTCTCATACAAAACGTATATAAATCATGCTAAAAAGAGAAGAGCAGTAAATCACCAACAGTAAAGCAAAAAGGACATCCCCATGCCAACAGTTGCTAGCATTTAATATTGCATTGGTACCTCCGCCATTCTCTTTTCCAAAAACCTCCATCACCTTAATTCAGACAATATATCACAGTGATTATTAAAAGAAATTCATACATTAAATCCATCACCAGCCGTGCAAGCAGCAACACTTGCTAATGCTTATTTCTGAAAACATCCGGAATTACCCTCGTGCATCCCCATTTCCCTGGTTCTCTTCAGGTACTGCTAGAACACTCTCTCTGCTATCTCTCCACAGCCACCTTGGGCTAACTGTGACTATGTTCCTAAAGCTCCAGCAGAAACTTCTGTTGTGGATAAAGATGACCATTCAACCTGACCTCCATTTTGAGAAGATGATTTGGAAATTGGGGCAGTTCCCAAGGGTTTATGGGAATTTCCTAGGAAGTTTGACTGCTCTCACAATCATCCTGAGATCACCAGAATGGCTAATCAGAATCTACCTTAGGAGCTATGTTGAGAACTGTAGAATAGGTACCCAGAGGCTGTGCACCTGCAAGGGTAGAGTACAGCACTGGTGCATGGATGTTGGGCAGACCTAGCATTTATTCAAGAACTACTGATTCTTACACTGATGCAATTCCAGTGGTTCAATTACCAGTGGTTCTGTTCTCTCTAATGTAGGCACTGCCATAAAGCAGGAAGATTTTTTTTCCTCTGCTGGATCCACTCTTCTATATTCTACTGATTTTTGTTTTGATGCCCTTTCCTATATCTATCTTGAGGATGGTAAAATGCTTTCTTTGATTTTTTATTTTATGGGTAATCAGCACGCACAAAAATGTGTGTACCCATTCTGCATAGAACAGCTGCACTTGTAGATGCAAACTGAGTATTTACATGTACAAATCCCCATTTGCTTGTGAAAATTCACTCTTTCACAGCAGTGGGTTGCATGAGAATTTTTGTTGCCATCAAACTAGACAACCATATTTGAGAATGGAGCTCAATATTTTTAAGCATCAGAGAGCAAGAGACTTTGGCAGAGAGAGCTGATGAGATGAATACCCTAAATCCAAGAAAAAATAAGGGTTCTCTTCTGGCAATAGACTCTGCTTTCTCATTGTGTTGGGTTTTGCCGGTTTGAGCATGATGGGGCTTGAGGTTTACCTACCCCTGCTCAGTGAATCTAGACCCCAGGAAAAGATGAGACAAGTTTCTTGGGTCCACCTTGCCTTTTTTCCCCTCCTCTTCCTTCCCTATGGACCATAATAGAAGATCAGGAAAAATGTAATATTTAATTCCTTACATCTGTTATAAGTGGTGCATAATTCGGTAGCGTTGGTCATTGTGCAAAAGTGCAGAGCAAGGGAGCAAGAAGCCTTTCACTACTATTCCGCACACAAGGATGAAGGGGATGGGGAGGAGGCCTCAACTCTATTGCAGCCTGTGGAGCTGCCTGCCAGTGGAAAGCAATTTCAAGGAATGAGGCAGCTTGTGTGCGACCCTGTGTGCTGGCAAGCTGCAGGAAGGGATTGCACCACTTGATGCACGGTTCCTCCCCAACACTTTTTAGGGCAGTACTACTTCACACTGCACCCTACTCTATAGGCTATTCAAGGCTAAATATTGCCATCCAAAGCTATGTAACATAGTACATGAATAAAGTTAAAACAGTAATGATCAGGGCTTGATTCTCCTATTACCACAGTTTTACATCAGCATAACTCTATTGACGTCATTAGAATTACTCGAGTTATATAGCAGTGTAACTGAGAGGAGAATCAGACCTCAAAATGCCTCATCACAACTCTCACTGTTTTCTTTTCCTCATTTTTCCAGCTCTTCATTTTTAATTCTAGTAGCCTAAATGGTCAATAACCGTAGATAAACAGGTGTTACTTTAAGATGTCTGCAAAACACAGAGGTTAAGTTTATTTTGAGTGCATTACAGTTATATATTTATTACCCACTTATTGTGTTACTGTTACTACATTTTGATTTGTTATGAGTTTAGTTTTCTGTTTGTGCAAGCAATTTAGCAGGTGTTTTGTGTGTGTGTGGGGACCATTAACTGATTCCTTATTGTTTTCAGTCAGTCTAATTCCATGTTGTTTATGACGTTTAAAAGCAGTTGTCTAAGAAGACATACAGATGGATTTTCATTGCTATGAAAGCCCAGGAAGCCTTTTAATTTAAGCATTGAAAAGGGAGTCTTGGGTTAGGTTAGGCAAGGACATTGGGAATCAGAACTCTTGGGTTCTAATCTTGGATCAGCTTTGGGCCAATCACTTAGGTCCAGACTCTGAATCTTTTGCTCATAATGAATAATATGTTACTATACAAATAGTCCCATTTGATATCAGTGGGGCTACCAGCAAAGCAAATTACTACTTGCTAAGAGTAAAGGGTTCACAATATGTCCCTTAGACTGTCTGCATCCTACTTCCCCTCCCCGCTGTAAAATGGAGGTGACTTTTCCGCATCTCATATTAGGATATTGTGAGACTTTATTGAAGCTTGTAAAGAACTTGGAGAATCTTAGGGTGTTGTAAATGTAAATTATTACACCAATAACATTATTTTTGTTGCCATATGGCAATGGGAAGATTATAATGTGAAAGGACACTAATGATACATCATTTTAAAAAAATTCTGCTTCTCTAGCATTTGGACAGTCTAAGATGGCTCATGAGCATTTTTAAAGGAAATTATTAACAAAGAATTATACATGTCAATGTGTTTCATAATCTACTGATATTCCCAAAAGGAGAATAATTGCCCCACCCACACGCCCGTTGAATGAGGGTTTCTTGTCATCTTGCTGCATCCAGTTCTTTCCTTGCTTCCTCCTTCTCCCTGAGGTCCTCTCAGCTTCTCTCCTAGCCTTGAAGATTTTTCTTCTTTACTTGCTTAACACACTCAAAGTCCCCATGTCACACTCAAAGGCCTGTCCTCTAGCCAAGAAAGGATAGATAATGTTTCCTGTGGAACCTACCAACATCTCTCTCTGAGCCAGAGGGAGGAGTTGCTTCAAGACAATATGAGTGTTCCCTGGTGCTCCTAGATCTTAAGGGCTTGAGGTTTGAGTTTGGATTCCCGTGTGGTTGCATATACACTGTTAGAGTAGCCCTGTAAATTAGTTTTCATTGACCAGTATGGAACAGATTTTGACTGACTGGGCATAGGCCTGCATTAGGGGCATTGTATAGTGATGCCACTCTACTGGAAGCTCTGTGAGGGATTGTCTCTCCGTCAAGCACAATCCTTCATAGAGTGCGAAGAAAAAGAAGCAAGGGGGCACACTTGTTGCACTGTGTTCCCATGTCTGTGGCCAGTCAGGTCTTCTGATGAATGTGGAAGGTAGTCACCCCATGTCCTTACCAACTGCTTGTATGAGTAAGCACTATTAATTGCAAGTGAGGGTTGCAGAGTGAGGCTCTGTGTAAGTTAATAATATTCCTAGCTAAAAAGAGAATCTGTTTTCTACTTGTTGTTCAAGATAGCAGAGTTATCTGTCGAATCTATATTTTATTAATTTATGCCAAGAAAAATTATTCAGTAATTTTGCAGAGAGATATAGCAGAGAAGTGGGAAGCTGAATGCTCTTTTTTTAGTTCTGCAGATTAGGAGTACTTGAGGTAAATTCCTTAGCAGTTCTCTCCAGGGGAAATCTTCTTTATAAAGAGCCGTAATTTACTGCAGGTGTTGTTTAATTAACATGTCTTTTGTGCATTTGTTTGTTTGAGGTGTCTGTCATCAGAAATTATTCCAAGTAGGTTAAATAGGAGATTTCTTTGCTTTGTGTTTTTATCTACAATCAGCTGAAACTTTCTGTACAGAACTTGCTGTGTAGAGTAGGTGGCCATTGTCCTACAGACAGGAAACGTTTCTGTTGGTACGAAATGAAATGTTCTATGCTGTAAATAAACACAATTTTGGAAAGGAAAAGGGAGTTCTAACAATAAAAATAATTTTACCTTTCACTCAACTATCTGTTGACTGGGTGTAGCTATTTCCACTGGCACCACAGGGTCTTAAATTTGATGAAGAGATCAGGAAAGCAAAGAATAATAAAGTGGCTCGTTTCTTTCCTCTTCTGCTGAACCTTTCTCCTCAGGTGTGACTGAGGGGCACAGTAAAAGAACTAAAAAAGAGCCACTGTGGCTTAACAACCATATAAAAGAAGTAGTGAGAGATAAAAAGACTTCCTTTTAAAAGTGGAAGTCAAATAGAAAGGAGCATAAACCCTGCCAAATTAAGCACAAGAGTGTAATAAGAAAAGCCAAAGAGGAATTTGAAGAATGGCTAGCCAAAAACTCCAAAGGTAATAACAAAATGTTTACGTACATCAGAAGCAAGAAGCCTGCTAAACAACCAGTGGGGCCCTTGGACGATCAAGATACAAAAGGAGCGCTTAAAGACGATTAAAGTCATTGCGGAGAAACTAAATGGATTCTTTGCTTCAGTCTTCACGGCTGAGGATGTTAGGGAGATTCCCAAACCTGAGCTGGCTTTTGTAGGTGACAAATCTGAGGAACTGTCACAGATTGTAGTGTCACTAGAGGACGTTTTGGAATTAATTGATAAACTCAACATTAACAAGTCACCAGGACCAGATGGCATTCACCCAAGAGTTCTGAAAGAACTCAAATGTGAAGTTGCGGAACTATTAACTAAGGTTTGTAACCTGTCCTTTAAATCGGCATCGGTACCCAATGACTGGAAGTTATCTAATGTAACACCAATAGTTTAAAAGGGCTCTGGAGATTGTCCCGGCAATTACAGACCGGTAAGTCTAACGTCAGTACTGTGCAAATTAGTTGAAACAATAGTTAAGAATAAAATTGTCAGACACATACTAAAACATAAACTGTTGTGCAATAGTCAACATGGTTTCTGTAAAGGGAAATCGTGTCTTACTAATCTATTAGAGTTCTTTGAAGGGGTCAACAAACATGTGGATAAGGAGGATCCAGTGGACATAGTGTACTTGGATTTCCAGAAGGCCTTTGACAAGGTCCCTCACCAAAGGCTCTTACGTAAATTAAGTTGTCATGGGATAAAAGGGAAGGTCCTTTCATGGATTGAGAACCGATTAAAAGACAGGGAACAAAGGATAGGAATTAATGGTAAATTCTCAGAATGGAGAGGGGAAACTAGTGGTGTTCCCCAAGGGTCAGTCCTAGGACCAATCCTGTTCAACTTATTCATAAATGATCTGGAGAAAGGGGTAAACAGTAAGGTGGCAAAATTTGCAGATGATACTAAACTGCTCAAGATAGTTAAGACCAAAGCAGACTGTGAAGAACTTCAAAAAGATCTCACAAAACTAAGTGATTGGGCAACAAAATGGCAAATGAAATTTAATGTGGATAAATGTAAAGTAATGCACACTGGAAAAAATAACCCCAACTATACATACAATATGATGGGGGCTAATTTAGCTACAACGAGTCAGGAAAAAGATCTTGGCGTCATCGTGGATAGTTCTCTGAAGATGTCCACGCAGTGTGCAGAGGCTGTTAAAAAAGCAAACAGGATGTTAGGAATAATTAAAAAGGGGATAGAGAATAAGACTGAGAATATATTATTGCCCTTATATAAATCAATGGTATGCCCACATCTCGAATACTGCATAGAGATGTGGTCTCCTCATCTCAAAAAAGATATACTGGCACTAGAAAAGGTTCAGAAAAGGGCAACTAAAATGATTAGGGGTTTGGAGAGGCTCCCATATGAGGAAAGATTAAAGAGGCTAGGACCCTTCAGCTTGGAAAAGAGGAGACTAAAGGGGGCTATGATAGAGGTATATAAAATCATGAGTGATGTGGAGAAAGTGGATAAGGAAAAGTTTTTTACTTATTCCCATAATACAAGAACTAGGGGTCACCAAATGAAATTAATAGGCATCAGGTTTAAAACAAATAAAAGGAAGTTCTTCTTCACGCAGCGCACAGTCAACTTGTGGAACTCCTTACCTGAGGAGGTTGTGAAGGCTAGGACTATAACAGCGTTTAAAAGAGAATTGGATAAATTCATGGTAGTTAAGTCCATAAATGGCTATTAGCCAGGATGGGTGAGGAATGGTGTCCCTAGCCTCTGTTTGTCAGAGGATGGAGATGGATGGCAGGAGAGAGATCACTTGATCATTTCCTGTTAGGTTCACTCCCTCTGGGCCACCTGGCATTGGCCACTGTTGGTAGACAGGATACTGGGCTAGATGGACCTTTGGTCTGACCCGGTATGGCTGTTCTTATATTCTTATGTTCTCTCCATTTAAAGGAGAGGTGCTTTTATTTTTTCCTCCTACCCCCAAATGTTTCCTGGCAGCTCTGTTTTGCCCTGTCCTCTAGAGAAGGTTCTCTTCCTGCTTCCAGCTTACTATAGTTAATGCCCTCTGGGTTCCCCTGTTCTGCTTGGAAAGATCTTTTCTGTGATTTGATGCTCTGTATCATCTGCCTGAGCTTAGCTTGCACCTAACACTATGTCCCTTTAGCCCTCTCTTCCCCATGTTCCCATCACCCATTCCCCTTTTCACTGTGTCCCCAGTTCCTCTCTTGTTTTCCCCATCTGTCCAGCTCTTTTTTTCTTCCACAACCCCAAGATCAGATGTTGTGGACCACTCATAGCATTAAGGGACAGGGCAGCAGCTGCCTTCCCCTGGTTATTCCCTCTGCACCATTCTCTGCCTGCTCTCTTATACATGTCCTAGCTAAAGATTGTGTGAGTGTAGACAGGGAAAGCAGAAACTGAGGCAGCTAGAAGTCTTCTGTCTGCTCCCTGCAGCAGTTGCTAATGGTGAGAGACCAACTTTTCTTTGCGGGGGGGAAACAAAACAGCTCAATCACCTGTCTGGGACTTTGGCCAGGGTGGAAATCAACCAGGATTTGGTTTTAAAAAACGCAGGGTATCTCTTGCCAAAATAGGACAGTTAGCCAGTTTATCTGGCATATAAACTATGGTATAATACCTCTTCAAGTTCAAGTCAGCAAAACATCTGCAGTTCTTGTCTGCCTTGATTTCTGAGTTGCCTTCCATTGAGTCCTAGAGGTTATTCTAAATGTTCCCATTCTTGCTATGTTTAAAAAAAGAGCGAAATCTCTCAGCCTATTTAAGCTGCTTTTTAAACTGTTCATTGCATCTTCAAAACAGCTATTTTCTTGGCTCCATCCAGCTCAGCATGTGATCAATTACTCTTAATCTCCAGCGTATGGAGGGAGTTTAATGAAGTTTCCCTACCAGGAAGGAAGTCTGTTAATTTGGATATTCTGTGTTCAGGGGCTTGGGCATTTGCATCCTGGCCGATTTGCTCAGAAGGGAACTACAGAAGACTCTTGCTGTCCAGAGAACACATATTTTATTTGCACTCAGAGCCTGTTCTCATTTCCTGGCAGCTGGGTGCTACAGTGGATTAAATTTTTAAAGGGATGTTTTTTCACTACTGAGCTTGGGGAAACGAGGACATAGATATCATGGCTTAATTAGTGAAATAACTAAATTAATGTGAGTGGTCCAGTTTTGGGTCCCCTTCAGGGTGTGTATCTGATTTAATGTACAGTGCAGAGGCATGGGGTAAGGCAGTGGACAACTTGACCATTGTTAGTTTACTGACGCACACAAGTTTAATTTCAGCTGCGTGCACTGGAGCAGATCCATTGCTTCTTTTATCTGCCCAGCTTTTACACTGTGTAACCACTCTCACGCTACTGCTGACTTGACTATTTTAAGCAGTGCTGGGATTCTCGGGTTACAGTAGTGAAGTGGCCTTAATGCTCATATTCCCTGCCGTGGGGCCCCTCATCTCAGGGTGTGTCAGATTCACCCAGTGGGGAACCAGTTATCACCTGCTTCCCACCTCCCTCCAGCGTTCAAACTCCTTTTGAGGGCATGAGCCCTAGAAACTTAGATGCCTTCAGTGGTCAGCAAACCCTGTCCAGGCTGCTGATGTAAAGGCCACCACAGGCAGCCAGGAGTTAAATAAAGAAGGGGAAAGTGCAGTTCCCCTGGCTCTGCTAAAAGCAGTGCTCTTTTTATTCCCCCTCCTTAGATTGGAGAACATTGCCACCCCCGAATCCCCTACTCCTCCAACTCCTGGTGAAATGAGGACTCTGTAGACAAGAAAATGGAGCAGCAGGATGAATTGGTGTTTAGCACTAAATTTTCTTGGGCTTCAAGCCTTCCCCGCCGCTAGTAGGGGAAGCAGCATCAGTATACTCAGGCTCTTGTTCCCTTATGTTTCTCCTATGCAAATTTTGATCCTTTGCCATTTCTACTTTTCCTCTGACACCCCAAACTGGTGACCTTTCCTTCTTGCCTTGATCTATTTTAACCACTGCAAGCAGCAGAATTAAAAGAGAGGTTTACTGCCAGGTCCAGCTGGGAAAAGCCACAATGTGCTGTGCACATTGCACAGAGAGAGAGGATTAACCCCATCAGGCCAAATAGGGAGGCATCTCCTGCAGCTGGTCAACTCATGAGATCCCGGGCAGAGAAAAGCCAGGGCAGAGAGAGGGCTTAAGGTAAAGGGGTGGGGTGGGGAGAGGAGAATGCCTGGGGAAGAAATCTGGCGGGAACAAGATTTGAGGTAGGAAAAAAGATTGGTAAGGAGGAGTTACAGGGACAGAGAGAGCAGAGAAGATGACAAGTTGTGGTCACTGAGGGAGATGGGAGGAACAGTAGATGAGAGGGGGGAAAAGAAGGGAAAGGCATGGGGAGGAAGGGGAAAAGAGACAGAAGAGCATAAATGGGAGTAAATGAATAGAGGGAGTAAAAGAAGATATACACAGAGAACAGAAATCGCATCCCCCTCCCTCAAAAAAACGAAAAAGTCAGATACACATGAGCGAGTGAATGAATGGACAGATGCATTAATAAATTAATTGGAAGCAGAGGAGGAGGTAGCATCCAGGGGCGGCTCCAAGCCCCAGCATGCCAAGCGCATGCTTGGGGCGGCATGCCGCGGGGGGCGCTCTGCCGGTCACCGGGAGGGTGGCAGGCGGCTCCGGTGGACCTCCCGCAGGCGTTTCTGCGGAGGGTCCGCTGGTCCCGCAGTCCGCAGGTCCGTTTGCGGGAGGTCCACCGCAGCCGCGGGACCGGCGACCGGCAGAGCGCCCCCCCGTGGCGTGCCGCCGAGCTTGGGGTGGCGAAATGGCTAGAGCCGCCCCTGGTAGCATCCAGGTGAACTCGGTGGGGAAGGGCACCCAGCCACCAGTCTGTCACTAGAGGGGCTCTAACACTAAACAGTGGGGGACTGCGGCCTTAAGGGGACACTCCATTTCAGTTAGTGGGTGATTTTTACTCTAGTTTTTGGAATGGTAAACTCACTAACAGCTAGCTGTCCACAATAGCTTCTCAGGTCTCAAGTGACTTCTTTGCCCCTTGATTTTTTTCTTTTTGTCATTTGTCTAATAACATGTGTTTCAAGGCTCTGAATGACAGCGCTAGTGACAGGGAATGTGTTTTTCTGTCTCCAGAAAAGTGTGTTTTTGTTGTTGCAAGGACTTCATTCGTATTCTTCTCACCAGTGTGATGTTCAAAAAATTTGAAAGGCTCCTCTGAGTCAGAACTGACCTCTTCGGCTCATGTTGGCATTATTCTCCAAGTAGTACAAGCGAGTAGTGGTTGCCTCTGCAGTTTAGTAATGAGCAGACAGTGGAATAGCAAGAGAAACATGTATTCTTTACGTAAATAACAGCTTAAGCTAGACAGACTAGAAAATAAGGCACTAATTAACCACTAGAACCACTTTCTTAGAGAAGTGGTGGATTCTTCGTGATGTGAAATCTTTAAATCAGGATTGAATGTCCTTCTAAAAAATATGCTTTAACTTGGCCAGTAGTTATGGGCTTGAAGCAAGAAGTACTGGGTGAAGTGTTGTGCAGAAGAGAAGACTAGATAGTCATAATGGTCCCTTCTGTCTTTAAATCTATAAAATCTATCTTCATATAACAAACATTTTTAGTTATTAAATTTGAGTAATAAGTAATAATTGGAGATATACCAATCTCCTAGAACTGGAAGGAACCTTGAAAGGTCATCGAGTCCAGCCCCCTGTCTTCACTAGCAGAACCAATTTTTGCCCCAGATCCCTAAGTGACCTCCTCAAGGATTGAACTCACAACCCTGGGTTTAGCAGGCCAATGCTCAAACCACTAAGCTATCCCTCAGTGAAAGGAGGTTGTGACATTGCACTCCATATGTTTTATGGAAATATGCTTATGAGTCTGAATATGATGTAACTGAAATATGCTTTATGCAAAAGGTCTCTTGTTAGGTATCATAACAAAGGTTATAAACTACTGAATATATTCCTCCTATTTGTATGCATGTATCATTCTTTTATCTGAAGCTATAAATATGAAGTATAACTCTGAGGTCCTATTGTAATTATGCAACATGTGGGCCATTAATGGTGGTTTAGAATCTTGATGCCTCCCATTGACTAGGACAATTGGTTGTGAATGGTTTATTTACCTGCAAGCCTTCCTGTGTACGTGTGGGCCAACCCAGGAAGAATGGAGACTTGGGGGTCTTACAGTGACAAGTCACGTGATACTGGAATCCATCTTAATCCTTGTACTTTTCCGTTGATGAGGCGGGGGTGGGGACAAGTACAGATAAAAGATTCCCGCCTTGTGCCAAAGCTATAAAAGGGGGCGGAGCAGGGCAAAAGGGGCTGCCAGGCATGAGAAAACCCCCGCTTACCACCTGAGATGTCTGCTGGATCTAACAGACTGTACCAGGGGAAAGGATTGGGCCCAGACTAGGAAGGAGTCTAGTCTGTGAAAGAAGCTTATTGGAACATCTTTGAGGGTGCAATATTACCTGTAATCAGTTTCTTAATGTATTAGGCCTAGACTTGCGTGTTTTGTTTTATTTTGCTTTGTGACTTACCTTGTTCTGGCTAAAGCAGCAAAGAGTCCCGTGGCACCTTATAGACTAACAGACGTATTGGAGCATGAGCTTTTGTGGGTGAATACCCACTTCGTCGGATGCACTTGTTCTGGCTGTTATTATTTGAAACCACTTAAATCCTACTTTTTATACTTAATAAAATCACTTTAGTTTATTAATAAACCCAGAGTAAGTGATTAATACCTGGGGGAGCAAACAGCTGTGCATATCTCTCTATCAGTGATACAGAGGGCGAACAATGTACAAATTTACCCTGTATAAGCTCTATACAGAGTAAAACAGATTTATTTGGGGTTTGGATCCCATTGGGAACTGGGTGTCTGGGTGCTGGAGACAGGTAACCTGCTGAGTTGTTTTCGGTTAAAGCCTGCGGCTTTGGGGTTGTGGCCCAGACCCTGGATTTGTGTTGCAGCAGGCTAGCATGTCTGGCTCAACAAGACAAGGTTTTGGAGGCCCAAACTGGCAGGAAAAACGGGCTCAGAGGTAATTTCAGCACATCAGGTGACAGTCCCAAGGGGATCTCTGTGACCGAACCCATCACAGAGGTTTAAACCACTCATTGTCGATCTCCATCCACTCTAATGAAGTTGTCTGTAGTGGGGTCTCTCATGTAACTTCCCAAGAATGACCTCTGCCCTAAGCTGCAAAATAGTGGCTTACATGTGACTCAAGCATTATGTTTGCTTTGTTGGTTTCTCAGAATCAGATATTTGGTTAAACTCTGATTGATTGAAAAAAAATGAACTGTGATTTTTGTACAACTTGTAATTAACTTATATGCATTATGTTTCTGGAAATGTTTTATGGGTGATATGCAAAACTGCAGTCTTATCCAGTTCTGGCATTAAAGAACCCATTGGCACTTACTTGGAAATGTTCTAGCCAGATGGCAGTATGGATGGCCACATTTTGGTTGTCTAAATTCCCCTACTGTTTAAGCATTTTCTGCTGGCATCATTATAAAAGGTACCACTTTTGACCACATAGATGACTGAGTTTTGGTGATGAGTAAAGTTAAATCTCTAATGTATTAATTTGCTAAAGCACCTGGAGGCTTGCAACAGGTGATACATAAATCAATAAAAAAATCATACAGCATCAGTAAACTTACTGATATTATTTAGTCTTTGATTCAGAATTGGTCAAATATTGCTATATTTTGGTTATACAATAAGGAACGCATGAGAGTTCATTCAGTGGGTGGTGATATTCTCCCTTTTATTGAAGGTACAGAAAAGATGCAAATTAAGCTAGTGTGCTAGTGGGCTAATTCACAGAGGATTTTAGAGTGAAATTAAATCAGGGATTTAGGTGAATGTCCAATATTTAATCTGTTAAAATACTTGCCCCCTCTTTTTATTTATCCTTTACATCAACATTATTCCTGTGTTTCAGTAGTATGCATGAAGAACGTTGGCCAGTCACCCATTTTGACAGCATAATATACTCAACCTCAGACTAATAATTTTAGATCTTTGCAAAGGGCAATTCATTAAAAAATTAGAATCCTTCTCAGAATTCAAAGCATATTGGGTGACACATTCCGTAGCAATTAATGATATATTCACATCTCAAAATTCCTACTAGCAGATGTAGGAAAACATTTTGATCAACTGAGATTCCTTTTTTCTTTTAAGCTGACCAAGATGCATGATGCATATAAGATGTTCAGACTCTCAGAGTTCCCTGAAGGAATAATAATACTGTCTGGGTGAAAATGACTTCTGTGTTTGATGTTATTGAGCATGAAGGGTATCCGGCAACTATGAGCAGTGGTGCTGACCTGCCACCTCTCATGTTGTGTATATGACGCATCCTCTCCTGGTGAAGAGACATGGATAGTGACGCTCTGAGCTGACTCTAACTTGCTTGCTCTTTCCTTATCAAGGCTCCAGTATTGCTAAGCATATGCTTGACTTCAGTGAGAGTAAGCACAAGCTTAACGTGTTGGAACATGTGCTTATATGATTAACTGGGATCTAATCTCACAGTCCACTTGTCCCATATGACAGTTCAGAACCAGAACCAAAACCAGGCATTCAGAGTACTCAAAGACAAAGTTATGGTTGACTTGGGTATTCTTAACATTTCTGCTATAACATTCAGCAACAAAAGCTGCACTACCAGCACTGGAGAATGTAAAGGTTTTATTTCAGCAGAACACCTGCAGCTTAGAAATGTAAAACGTTAATCATGATTCTTTTTTTAAAAGAGACCTCCAAAGCAGGTATCCGTTACTCCTTCAGTTAAGAATATGCTTAACATTAGTGTAAAGAAAACATGGGAGTATATTTAGCTTAAGCACAGAGCTTCTGAGGTGCATTGTTGGCAATAAAAGTATAGTTTGCAAATAGATCGGTCATTTAATAGAAACCTTGTGGTCAAATATGCACTGAGAGAACTGATAGTACTGGCTGAAATTGTTTTAAAGTCTGGTTACCAGTCAGCTCTGACGGACAGACAGAAGGGAAGGCAAGAAAGGAAGGCAAGAAATACTGCTCTCTTGGTTTGTCAAATGGAAAAGGCTAGTTTTATGTAGATTTACATGCCCAAAAAATCGTTGAGTAGTTTGAATTACATCTTTGAGTAGACATACCAGAAGTTATATTGAGGTTCTGGGTTTTGGAAGGAAAAAGCCTTGAGTAAGGGGATGCAAATGATGCATTTCAGTAACCAGTACAGCTCTATTCTCACCTACTTGACTCGTGCATGTCTGTTATCCCTTTTTTAGTATATTTAGTGCGATTTGGATGCTTTGAAACAAAAAGAAAATGTAAAATACAGTTGTCTGCATACAGAATCAGGATGGGGTTTGAGTTACATACTTGAGTGAAGATTCCATATATGAGCAGGTTGATTCCCTGTATTTTGAACACGTGGTACAGGAACTATTTAATACTGCAGTTGCATGCAGTACATAGCAACAGAGGGGTAAGAACTATATTCCTGAGTAGTTCAGAAGGAAAACTTAGCTTACGCTAGCAGAGTAAAGATGCTATTTACTCTTCCATTTCTCATGTTTTTAAAACTACTATCTTCATAATATCTGCTGCAGGAGCCTCATTGTATACTTTTGTTAGACAATGGCAATTAGATATACTTGGAGCCAAATCCTGCTCTTATCAACCTCATTGTCTGTCTGGAATAATTCCAGTGATGTCAATAAAGTTGCTCCAGAGTTAAACAGATGCAACTGATAGAAGAATAGGCCCTTTATGTTTTATATTGTCCATAACTGAATCCAGTAAAGGTCAACTTAGTTTTATTTTCCATCATATTGAATTTTGGTGTTACATTCCCTAGGTAAGATCAGTTTTTTCTTCTTCCTGGCCCTTGAAAAGGTAATAGGCATCAGTCTCAAATAATTTTGCAAACATGAATTTATTAAACCTCACAACACAGTGGTGAGATAAATATAGTGTTATCCATATTTTACAAACAGAGAAAAATGAGAGATACAAAGGTTAAAGCCAACATTCTCAAAAGTATACACTAACTTCTGGGTATCATAGGTTTTGATTTCCCAACTTGATACACCTTGGACTTGATTTTTCTGTGGTATTGTGTACCACACATCTCCCACTGCCTTCATTTGTAGTTCTGTACTCGGTAACTTTGAAAATCCAGTGTTCCTAATTGGGCACACAACATTAGCATAGCATTCTTGTTATATAGTTCCTTGGAGTTTCCTGGTACATGGCTCTCTTGTAAATACTTCAGGATTAATTGTCTTTAACTAAAGAAGATTTTAGACTATGGAACTAATGTTTTTGCCATTCTGCATTAACATCTCTGAACTGGTGTTCCCAGTAATGTACTGTGAACGATGCTCTGATATTCTACCAGTACTAAGCATGAATCCCTTGGATCCATCAGGGGTATATATTTTTTTAAAATCAAGTCCTTTTCAAGCTGTAGATTCTGCTACCTCAATTGACTGTATATAATTAGGGCTGGACCTGGAATGCTTGAACTGAAGTATCAAAGAGAATTGTAGAAATGAGATATTTGTGAATTGTGGCCCATCATCTATTACTACATCATCGGGAATCCCAGGACCAGCAGACTGCAATTACTGTGTGCTATTGCCTTGCTACTTGACATATTGTCCAACTTCTGAGTTTCCAAAAGGGACCGGGGGAGACGTTAGTTTGCTAACTAGATCTGCACCAGCTTGAACGAAGGGCAAAAGGAATCGTGTGTGGTTTTAGTTGTGTGTTCTGCTTTTTGTATTTATTTCAGATTTCACATCCGGGTACCTATATCTGTGTTGGTAGCATTCATGCCTGGCCAGGATAGGACTTCTTGGACTTTATTTTTGCACTTCTCAATACCCAGGTGGATACTGAAGATTACATTTAGCATTTCCAACCTCATGCTGCATGCAGACAATATCCATTGTCCAGAGTCCACCAAATGCAATAATATCATCTGTATAATCCCAATAAGATTGTATGCTTGAAGATGGCTAGGATTTTACTGCTGGCCATTTGTGCAGACTTACTCTCCCATACTCTTGGAAAGTTGGGTCATTTTTTGTTTGAACGTGTTCATTTTTGTTTCAGATGGGGGTAGTGCTTTTGAGTCAGATTTATGTTGAACTCCTCTGCCTGTAAGTCCTTGTCTTCACTGTAGGCACTTTTGAAAACGTGTTTGCTGTAAGAAGCTTCATGCCAGGCCTGTATTTCACATTTAACAAGTTCTTTTGCAAAGTTAGGGTCACTTTCTGAAATCCACGCTTGTGCTTTGTGTAGTATGGCTTCCAGTGGTTAATAGTCTTCCTAGGTCATCTAACCTCTGTCCATTAAAATCTTCATGAAGTTGCAAACAAAATAATTGCTAGTGTTCCTTTTTCAATCATGACATAGTTCTGTTGTCTTAGTGCTTTGGAAACACATGCCACTGAGCATTCATCTTTTAGTACAGCTCCCACCTCAAGGGAAAATGCATTTACTGAGATCTTAGACCCTCTGTTATTTTCAAAATATTTCCATAATGATGCTTCTGTTTCTTTAATTCCCAAGAGCTTGCCAATCATCTCAGTGTCCTTCTGTACTGTCATCAAATAGCATTCTGTGTGAAACACTTAACTGTGACAAACTGTAGTTAATGTATTTAGGTTCATGGGCATGCTAACATATCTATGTGATGTCTCTTTAGTTTAGGGTCTTTCCATTTCTATAATTGCTTCCACCTTTCTTGGGTCCAGATTAATGATATGTTCTGGCTGCTGTGGTGCCATTCTGGCAATGCAAAGAAATCACAAACCAGCTAGTTAACTGGATTCATGGTTATTTTACATCACCAGAGTTATGTTCCAATGAATTTGACCCAGATTTCATATGCTCGGCCATGTATATTTTAAAATATAACTTTAAAGGGGCCCTTGCAGAAACTTCCATAAACCTATGGGCATGATCCTGCATCCACTGTATTCAGTAGTAACTTTGCCATTGATATCAGTGGGAATGGGAGCAGAACCCAGAACAGAAACTAGCTGTTAGCTGGTAAAATCTTTTTAGAGGTGGGAGTGATTTTCTCTTGGAAAACTTTCAAATAT
This sequence comes from Mauremys reevesii, assembly GCF_016161935.1. Taxonomy (NCBI): domain Eukaryota; kingdom Metazoa; phylum Chordata; order Testudines; family Geoemydidae; genus Mauremys; species Mauremys reevesii. The sequence continues at coordinate 20,385,607 of NC_052627.1, read as the reverse complement.
GCAGTGTACTGCTAGATATAAATATTTTCCATACATTTTCCCCCTCAGAACAGCTGATGATATTTTATGGACAGCCAGAACTGTGGTGGCCTACGGCCCTTCTTTTCTTCTTGTACCAACTAAGTAATGCGATCTATTGTGCAGAAAACAAACAGAAGAATAATGAAATCAGACCAACCTTGAATGTTTGTTCCCCGTGTGCTTTTGCAAATGCTTTAGTTGATTCTAGGACAAGAAGCAGTGGCCTGAAGCTAAAGGAGGAAGAAGTTTGCACTACATGTCAGGAAAACACTCTTAATGGGAAAGGCAATTAAACAGTGGAATAAACAGAGGGAGGTGGCTGAGGCTCCATCACAGCAGATATTCCACAGTCGGTTACATAAGGCTTCATTGGGTGGTACGCAAGGAGTACAAGCCAACCAGCTGTTACACTTGAGTATATTTAGTGTAAGTGTATTCACTTCAGCAGAGTTGATCCAGATTTCCAGTGCTATTACAGACCAGAACCTGATCCCTCTGTATGTCTGAAAAGTATGAAGGGTTAGATTAGATGACCCAAAGTAACATGCTTTCAGACCCTGCTATAGATGATTCAGCTGTACTTTCAGCTTAGTCAGTGATTTTCTTTCTGTTCTGCACAGAGCTTACCTAATACTCTGTGTCAAGGTGTGGGCAATCCCTAGGGTGTAGTGCCCTTTTTTCACCAGTCTTTCAAACTCTACTACCATGATTTTACTTTTTCTGTACAAAATGAATGTCAAATCAAATATGAGATGAACACCGTGCTCAGATGAGTACATTTACCAGTTTTGTAGTCCACCATTCTCTCTGTTAGGCCAGCTCCACACTACAAATTCATATCAGTATAACTGTGTCGCTCAAGGGTGTGAAAAATTCACCACCGTGAGCGACACAGTCCTACTGAGCTAACCCCTGGTGTAGACAGCGCTGTGCCGATGGGAGGGCTTCTCCCCTCAACATAGTTGCTGCCTCTTGAGTAGGTGGATTAACGATGCTGACGGAAGAAGCTCTCCTATCAGCTTAGCAGTGTCTTCACTAGGTGCTACGGTGGTGCAGTTGCACCGCTGTGGCAGTGTATGTGAAGACAAGCCCCTACAATAGGACCCCAGTATGACCCCAGTACTCTCATGCTTAAGGTTAGGCATGTGCTTTAGTTCTCTTCTGAATTGGGGCCTTATTGATTAAGAACCTGCACTTTTAGTCTTTTTGTGTTTGTGGTTAGTACTTCATAGGCGCCACCAGAAACTATAATTATTGTTTATTAATAATCACAATGTAGGGGAGGGTGGGATTTTTTGAAGTAGTGTAAGTGCAATACAGGATGACTTTAAGGAAGCTTGGTTCTTGTTTTTAGAAATAAATAATGGCACGGGGGACAGTCTCCTGATTGTTCCATCCATGATGTCAGAGTTATCATATCATGGTATGAGTAACATAAGTCGTTTTGATCTAACACGGGCAAGAAGTATGTGTGTCACACTTTCCACTACTATGCGAGTTGAGGCTATTCTAGTGTTGATATAATGGAATTAAATAGCTGGTTAAAATTTTTAAATAGTTTTTCATGGGCTCATAACTTTCATATTTTAGGTAATAGACTCCTCTTTCTCATAGAAATTCTGTTACTACAGGTGTGCTCTTTATTTCTGAAAGACGTCAAAAAACTTCATTGCGACTGAGCAGGTGTCTGAATCTTTGCCTGAAAAATATTCTTTTAAACTCTGGAGTGGCAGTAGCCACTCGTCAGTATTAGGACCGGAGGCCTGATCCTTTATCACTGAAGTAACTGGGAGTTTTGCTAATGACTTCAGTGAGTTAAGACTGGATACCAGGAAAGGAGGAAAGGATAGAGCACTAATGGAAAAAATCGGTGCTGGTTATCCAAATGTGACCTGCTTCTTCTTATGTGTATATTTTCTGCATATCCTGCATCGTACTCAGTCTGATAGGAATCAAGTTGTTGTTCTTCGCGGAGTGTCCCTGTGGGTGCTCCACTTTAGGTGTCCTGGCGCCCTGCACTTGTAATCAGAGATTTGTAGTAGCAGTGCCCCAGTTGGCCACGCATGCGTGGCAGCCATCTCGCACCACTCCGAGTGGCCACCGTCCCTCAGTTCCTTCTCTACCACCTTTGGATTGAGTTGGATAGATAGCTCATCTGTCTCGTAAAATTGCTTATATTGCCACCTCTGTTGATCCCTTTTGCCAATTTTCTTTTGTTTTCCAATCCTTATTTTACTGACAGCACTGAGAGGCACCGGGAACGTCTGGTACTAAGACATCCAGAGGAGCCAAGGCACTGACACGGCCAGGCTCTGACTCAGGTGCATCAGTTAAAGCTAAGCTCCTTAGTTTGGCACTGACTGCCGAAGAACGCCTTGGCACCAGGTAGTGTAATGGTGCCACGTGCTGCATATACACAGCCTCACAAGACCTTGGCACTGGCAAAGCATACTATGCTGCCATCCATGGCGCCAAGCTTCCTGGTACCACAACCCTTCACCAGACAGGTACAATCTCCTCCATGCCAGGAAGGATTGGGTGGGGGGATAGCTCAGTGGTTTGAGCATTAGCCTGCTAAACCCAGGGTTGTGAGTTCAGTCCTTGAGGGGGCCATTTAGGGATCTGGGGCAAAAATCTGTCAGGGTCAGTACTTAGTCCTGCTGTGAAGGCAGGGGACTGGACTCAATGACCTTTCAAGGTCCCTTCCAGTTCTATGAGATAGGTTATCTCCATAAAATAAGAACACCCATCTTCTGCACTGACGGTACCCCGATCAGATCAGACCAAGCCGAATAGGCATTCCTAATGGATCTGCACCTCCACTTTCTAGTGATGAGGATGATTCAGGTCTTTATACCCCTTGTCATTGCTCTCCAAAACCAGGACCCTCTCATCAACAACCAACTATGCAAGGACATAACTGGCAGGTACAACCATGGATGCCACCCATTTGGCCATACTGGGACCCATGGGCAATCTACAGAGCCCAAAATCTTAAACCCCCAACCCATCAGCATCAAGAACCACCCGGTCCCCTTCACCCACAAACCCACCACCATCAGAGGCCCCAGAGGAAGAAGGAGAGGAGCTGGAAGAGGCTCTTGAAGGTGACACACTGCTGCCCACCCATATTTCATCCTCGTCCCCGGATGAAACAATTATGCCACTGCCTCCCACCACAGGAGATGATTTCAAGTCCTTCCAGGACTTATTCAAAAGAGTCGCAGAATCCCTGGATATCTCTTTAGCAGAGCTGCCAGAGACCCAGCACATCTTGCAGGCATCCCCATCAGCAAAGATACCTCTGCCCATTAACGCTGCTATAATGGATTCTGCAAAGATAATATGGCAGACACTGGCCACTGTCCCACCCCCTTGTAAACGCTCGGACAGAAAATATTATGTACCAGCAAAAGGGACGGAGTTCCTATTTACTGACCCGGCTCCAAATTCACTGGTCAGAGAGGCAGTAAACTATAGGGGAAAACAGCACCAGTCAAAAACCACCCTTATGACAAAGACTGGAAAAGGCTTGATCTCTTTAGACGCAAAGCCTATTCCTCAGCCTCACTGCAATTTCGCATAGCAAACTACTCTGTTCTGTTGGCGAAATACGCCTACAACTTGTTTAATAAAATGACACATTTTATTAAACAAATGCCGGAGTAGTCAAAGGAGCAATACAAAGCTAACATTGCAGAGGGCTCCTTAATTGCCAAAACGGCACTGCAGGCCTCCCTTGATTCCACTGACACGGTAGCTCATGCCATCGCCACATCTGTGGTCACGCGTCGAGTTCCATGGCTCCACCTCTCTGGGTTTCCTAGGGAAGTACAAGTCACAGCTGAGAACCTGCCCTTTCAGGGACAAAAACAAATTGCAGAAACCACAGATGCATCCCTACATACCTTAAAGGATTCAAGAACCACCTTGAAAACCTTAGGTATTTACGTCCCTCTAAACAAGAGAAAACAGGGCAGATTTTATACCCAAAGATTCCGTCCCACCCCATGCTCCTAACCCCAGAGACAATACGATCAATGCCGCAAGCAAAAACAAATGAGACACAGGCAGAACCAGGATCAACCTGCTACGTCTCAACCGTGAACATCCCATCAATCATTTTGAAGTATTGGTCGAGGGCTCGAGACCTCTATCTTTTCCCATGCCGGATTATCAGATGACATCCAGTCTCTTTGGAGACTGCCTGCTACCACACTACCCAGTCTGGAACAACATCACTACAGACAAATGGGTGCTGGAAATTGTACAGAAGGGTTACTCTGTCCCATTTATTTCTGCTCCCCCTACCCACCCACCCACCTTCCACATCCCTCTTCAGGGACCCTTCTCACAAGACCCTGTTGCAGCAGGAAATAAACCATCTCCTGCAACTAGGAGCCATGGAAATAGTACCACTGCAACACAGTGGAAGAGGGTTTTATCATCAGAACAACACCCCGACTCCACTTGGGATTCATACACACTCCACCAGAATGCTATCCACGTCTGTAGCATTCCTCAACAATGTACCCATCATAGACATTTGCAGGCCAGCTACTGGGGTCTCGGCCCACGCGTTTACCAAACACTATGCCCTGGAACTACATTCCTCTGCCAATACTCAGTTTGGACTCTCAGTGCTATCCACCATCAACAAAGATACTCTGAAGCCCCTCCTTCCATCGAGGGGTTCTGCTCCATAGTCACCTAAAGTGGAGCACCCACAGGGACACTCCTTGAAGAAGAAGAGAAGGTTGCTCACCTTGTACAGTAACTGAGGTTATTTGAGATGGTTGTCCCTGTGGGTGCTCCGCTACCCTCCCTCCTCCCCCCTACTTCGGAGTTTCACACTGATTCTCTGGAGTAGAGAAGGAACTGGTGGATGGTTGGCTGTGCACGCTAAGTGGCCATTTGGAGCAGTGCGAGACAGCTGCTGCGTGTGCACGGCCAACCAGGGCACTGCTACTATAAATCTCTGATTACAAGCGCAGGGCACCAAGACACCTGAAGTGGAGCACCCACAGGGATAGCCATCTCGAAGAACCTGAGTTACTGCACCAGGTGAGTAACCCTCTCTTCCTCTGATTAATATAGTTCAAAGGAAAGCTAAATAATTTCTTAAAGCTCATCATTAAAAAGACTAATTTCTCAACTATCAAACTTGATAAGATGCTAATGAAATATAGGCAGCAGAAGAATCCCATTTGTGCTCTACAGACAGTCATTTTGATACTGGATTTCACAACTTTGGGGCCTGTTAGAAAGGAATCCTTCTCATGTCAAATAAGATATTTATAATGCTCAGTCTCTTCTGACTTGTTAAAATCTTATGCATAATGGTGAAACAAATGGATTGGGAAGCATGAGAGGAAATTCAAATAATTAGGCGACAGAAATAGGAGCAAACATTTTTATTTAGCAAGATGAGTGGAACTTCCCTATGTAAATATATTTTGTTGTTTTTTAATGTTAACTGTTGGTGTCTGATGGTAACTAATCAAGAACACAATGAAAATCTTGTTAGTCAAAATCCTTCAGTATTCCACCTAGAAATTAAAACCAAGAGGTCCAGTTTTGTTTGTATTTGTGTTTAAACTCATACATATTCTACCCCATGGAAATGGCTCCTGGATGAGGTCAGATTAAACACACAGTAAAACCTCTCTGAGGAAGTTTTCGCCCCCTAATCAGAGGGATAGGCTGAGAGAGGAGAAAGAAAGCGGGAGAAGTCTTACAGGGATATTCCAGGCAAACCTGCCTATACTAAGGAAGGGAGAAAAGCAGAAACCTTTTATGAAGTCTGAGAGATTTGGTTATTGTAGGGTTTAATTTACCTGGGAAATGCTTAGCTACTAGAGAGATTGGTGCTATAGAAAAAGACTTAGATGAATAGCAAATAATTCTGGAAGGGGTATTGCATTTGTTTGAAAGTGAGAGGCCACACAATCAAATAAGTGCTATTTTACCCTGTCCTTTCAATGGATGTGCAATGGGGAGAGGTGGCAAAGAGCTCTGCCCTTGTGTATGTTGTGCAAGGGTCAGGGATAACTGCACTCCATGCCCTCACTGGAGTTCAAATGCTGCTGTCTCTATGCACCACCATGGATGCAAATTGTCCAAAGGTTGAAAAGAAGGGGCTGAGAGGGGTTGAGGCCAGTGGAAGAGGAGTGCACCAGTCAGTAGAGGTGCATTGGGAAGCCTGGAAAGGGATTGTGCCTTCTGAGGCAAAATTTCTTCCCAAATTTCCATCTAGGGGAGATGCAGTGCTCCCACCTGGGGCCAGTGTGTAAATGGCTCTTTGCTTCTGAAGTGAATGGAGGTGCAAATATTGTTTCTCTTCCTTCAGCTGCCACTGATACTTAGCACCCTTGACAACAATGGGATTTGAGAGTGCTCAGCACCTTGCAGGATTGGGCCCAATGAGCCCTTCAGTGGTTATCTTAACAAAATAAACTTAATTTTCTGTTAGCAAAGGAACTGCCTACAATTCTTTTCAATATTTCAGTGATCAAGAAAGATCCTCTGCCCCGTTCCCTGTTAAATATCTTTTTCCATAGTGAGCCAAATCCATTCTTGGTGCAATTCTATTAACTGCACTGGAATTATGCCAAGGATGAATTTGTCCAAGTAGTTTCAATTTCATTTTGTAATTGTTGAAAACAATATGTAATATGTAAATGAATTAAATTATAAGGGACAAAAAAGGCATTTTTAGCTTTCTTCTATTCCTCATTTTGGGCCTTTGACACTTTTCAAGGTTGTATATGTATATCTCATCTGCATGTCAGAGGGCTCAAATATTGGTCAAATCCAGTATGCTGCAAAATAATGACTTTCGCAGCTTGTTTGGCTTTTTGTAGCTGTTAGCACTGCTAAACATCACAGTGCATTACTGTGCAAGTGATTTCTGCACTGCTGTCTCTTATAACCATGCTAGAAAATGTCTTACTAGGATTTCATGAGAACCCTCTTTACCTAAATTGTTGGCACTGTGCATTGAGAAGCATACAGTGGACCTTGGACTAGATGACCTCCTGATGTCCCTTCCAATCCTGATATTCTATGATTCCTGCATGGGGAATATCGTTTTATGTCACACACTTCCTCTGGTCTTCAGTATCACAATATTTCCAGTTCACAGCCCATTCCCTAAGCCTTGCTTTATTAAACATTTTGACAGTGACCGTCTCAAAGAAGGATGAGGACAAAAAGTCCATGTTGAAGAATATGCCCTGGGGCTGGAAATAGTCATTCTTTCTGCACCAAAGGGAGTTCAGCACTGAGAGGTTACTGAATTATGGCCATTTGAGTTGGTTTAATGTACATTCAGCCTATTTCAGCTGCCATCTTTGAAGGTTACATTTGTTAGTGAGGCCTTCAGGCCAGTTCCTCTATTAACTAAGGCTTTATGACACCCAGTGCAGCTCATTTAAAACAATCTAGCATGTAGAAAGTTGTCCATCCATCTTGCTAACAATCATTAAGGTTGTGTAAAACAGGGACTCAATCATGAAACTTTTCCCGGTCCATTTTACAGCAGACCAAGTATAGCTGTGGCTTTAGGTCTCAAATATACTGAAAATCTGTGCCCTCCCAATCAATTGTCCTGTGACATGTTCTTTGTTTCCATCTAGAGCAACCCAAATGATTAACTATTTAGGTAGCCGGATGGGGGAGGATGGAGGTTTTGAGGTAAGGCTTGGGAGGATATTTATTTTGTGAGCTAGGGAAGTTTTGTTTTTTGTGGACTGACTTATTGTGTGTGGAGAAAGGTGGTTGATTTACTGCTTCTCTTTTTGTCTTAATTGGGTTTATTTTTTAAATATCCACTCAGAATACCTGGATCATGAGGTAGGTGTTTGTTATATGCTGAAACTGAAGTAAATGAAATCCAGCATCTGTAAAAACTGCCACAAACACAATGGTGAAAATGAGGAATGATTTTCTTTAAAAAGGCCCAAAATATTGGGTAGATTGAAAGTAAGGACTTGTCTAAACTGGAGACTTGCATTATTGTAATCATACTGATTTATTCAAAGCGGTACAGCATTCCCTAGAGTGGATGCATTTGCATTGCTGTAATTGTACTGATTTAGTCAAAGTGCTACAACATTCCCTGGAGTGAATGCACTTAAACCAGTACAAAAGTATTTAAATATGACTAGTGTATTCCAGTTTGGGAACCAAAATAAGCTATACCAGTCTAAGTCACCTCTGTCTATATGAGGCTTTTAACAGTAGAATTGTTGGTAAAAGTCATGCCCCCTGTGATCAGGAGCAGACGTGTTGTGTTTGTTGCCTTCATGAAGCTGAGCATTATACTGCTGCTCATCTGTTGTTGTTCCTATTTGGTATTTGCTAAGCAGTAAGAGTGAAGATATGAAGTGTGTCACTGCCCCCAAAGAGTTTCCAGTACACAAGGTAGACACAAAGGGCTTGACGGAAAATCTAGAGAATGGAGTTAACCATTTATTTATTGAATTAATTCCAACTTATTAACTCATTTCTTGTGGGCATCTCTTTGCACTTTGGAACTGGTTTTGAAACTATTTTTGGGGTGACCTGCATGATATTTGGTAGTATCTGTGGGTTTTTCAAACTGTTCTTGAGGGTTCCAAAGCAGCCCCAAAAGGGCAGACAACAAGCTACTGTCTTGAGATCAGATTCTGACATCTTTACTCATATTGAATAGCATCTTACTCCATGAGCAGTTCCATTACAATCAATGGGAATATTTGTGGAGTAAGGTACTATTCTGTATGAGTGAGGGCATCAGAATCTGGCTTTAGGGAGCTCCCTTAAAAAACGGTCCCAGAATGTGGAGCAATTCAGATTCTGGGCTTAACATCAACCCAGTATAAAGAGAGAGGCTATTTTGTAAAACTGTGTTTTTTGGATCTGAGCTTGAATATTCCGCAAACATTGGGAGTATTCAGATTTGTGGTTATTGTGTTCTAGATAATTTCTAGATCCTTATATTAGCTGCTCCTTGACAAGTTAAAGACAAATAGGAGGGAGGGATTCAGGTTCCTTCCCTTCTTCTTTGCATAGAGATGTGCTGATGGATGGCTTTGTTATAACTCTTGATAGAAACATCTATAGTAGCAAATGCAGTTCAGTTTATTTATAAACCTGCAGATTAAAATTGTTTATTACCATTTTTACTCACCTTGGAGGTTATGATAGAAACAATGGTATATAAATCTAAACTTTTAACAAGAAAGATGCATGATGTCGAACCTGAGGTGGACAGTGATATGGAACTCTCACTAGGCTACTGGTGCATAAAAATGAATTGTGGAACAGAACTGCAATTTGGGAATATTGTCTCCTTGGAGTGGAGGGGAATAGGAAGGTTCAATCTTGATAACTTCTTCTCTGCTAAATTTTTGCTAGCACTCAATAATTGAAACTGACCATCTGGTTAAAACCTGTGCACCATGTCACATGGTGGGTGATTTACTAATGTTCAGATACTCATTCATTGTAAAATACAAACAGTGGGAATCATGAATGTTACAAGTTGCATGTTGTAGGCACATAGGATCCAATTCTTAAGTACTTATGAAAAACTCCCATTGAAGTCCAATAGAATACATCAGGGCATAAATACAGTTAAGAGCTGTTTAAACATGTTCATTGAAAAAGAAAGTCAGTATAGAAGCAATTGACCTAATCCAACATGTACTACCAGTGGGAGATGAGGACTGAATAATTATCACTGAATGACCAAAGAAGAGGATTTTATTTGAGGAAAGGCCTACTCATAATTTTTCCTGCTGTCTTCTGAGCTATATAGGCACGCCAACAAAAAGCTGATATCTCACAAAGCAGATGCCTCTAAGCTGGAAGCTGACATTGCAGTTCTATCCTAAACCTGGTGTCATGTGATTATGGAATGAGTTGCTATAGTTTTGAGGCTGGACATTTACCTAAAATTTGTTGCCTGGGGAGGTGTGTGGGATGGAGGAGAGGGAAAGATGAACATGGGAAATTTATCTAATTCAGTTTCCAAGAACCCAGTCCTTCCAGATTCTTAAAAACTGTTCTTAGAAGACACTAATGTGTTCTATGTAACATTTTTACATGAAATTGGATTTCTATAAGGCATCTATAAGGTAACATGCTAAAATCACAATTAAAATGCCTTTATTGCCTCTGTGGTGGTCATGGAATTTCTGGTGTTATATTTTTCTTTTGTTTACCAGTTACAAAAGTGTTTGTTCCCATCCTAATTCTGTGTATGGACTTCTGGGGTCTCTTTATCGACTTCATAGGAGGAAAAAAAGGAACTTCAAATGACTTTTTGTTCTTATCTCCAAGCCGAGAACATTCTATTGATTTTTTTCCCTTCCTGGTTATTATTGTATCATTAGTGATATGATGTTATAATGACAAAGTAAATAAAATAGTCTCCTCAGTACAGGGCAAAAGGGTATGTAGAGTGTATGGGTGGTTTAGAAGTGTGTGTGTGTGTGGGGGGGAAATAGGCTGAGACAGATTTCAGGGGCTCATTGTAGCTAAGGTATGCATGATTGCCAACTGCTCTGAGTCCAAATGACTGCTCCATTGACGTTGGTATCAGCAATCCATTCACCTCAGGGGTCTAGAACTTACCTACTAAAAAGCGAAAGCTCTAAATGGCTCATGGTATTATAGATCTAGTCATGTACAACACCACTGAAGTGCATTTAATGCATTTCTGCCTATTAGCAAAAAACCCTGTAATTAGTGGCAAGTAAGACTGTGGCAAGACACATTGCATCTATCCAAAATCTTAAAAGTGTATAAATAAGAGGTTAAGGGGAAACATTTGTGCATTCCTTTTCACTTTCATATTGCTTACAACACTGCCTATAACACACTCCATTGCATCATAAAGCTTCCATTTCAATCTCCAATATGTACCCCAAATTCATGAAACTTGTTCCCCAACACAAAACCTTAACAGTGACTTCATATGCTTTTATATCAATTATTGCAATAGCTCAGAACATAAGACTGCACATTCCATGTACTTGAGAAGTTATCCAGTCTTAACATTGTTGAGGTCATGGTTAAGGATTTGCATTAGAGTTCATGTTTGATGAAGCTGGAGTTTGTATTGGGTTTTTTTGGTATCCAGTGGTGAGGGAATCAAAATCTGTTTTTAAAGAGGTTTGTCATTGAGTGAATCTAATTATGGTATCCACCCCCAGATGAACAGTAGAGTTTGAAACCATTGACCTTCAGATCCTTTGCTTACCAATGGAGCCACAGGAGTCATAGCTAGCTGCTTTGTAGACCAACTACTAGAAGAAGACTTGACACATGCTTTCCCCCTGGGTTATCTAACTCTGTTAGTCAGTAGTAGAATACACAGTTACAAAAAGTCAAATGCTCTCGAATCTCTGAGGAATCATGAAATACAACGTCAGTACCAAGAAGTGTTATGGATCACTAAAGAAGTAAAAAAGATCAAGTGACTTTGGAACATCTGAACGATGCTATCAAAGAAGCTGCAGATAAACATGTAGGGGGAAGAAGTTAATAGCTAAGAAAAACCCACGGATAACCGATGAAATCATTGTTCTGATGGATGAAAGAAGGGAAGTAAAAGCATAAAGGTTGACAACAGAAAATGTGGAATATGGAAGACTAAATAAAATGGTAAAGAATAAATGCAGATTAGTAAAGTCTAAATGGCTGAATGAGAAGTGCAAAGAAACTGAACAATTGGTTAAAGGGAACAAGCAAAGTGAGATATGAAAATATAGGAGCCTTAATTACAGAAGAAAGAGATGCCAGTACAACCCTTAAGGACAAAAATGGACAACTTTTTACAGACACTAAAGATAATAATGAGAGATGGCAAGACTATATTAACTATATGGAGGGTTAGACTAGAAGAACTTCAATAATGGATGAAGAAATCATGGCAACAATAAAAAGATTTTCTGAATGGAACACTAGGTTGTGATGGAATACCGGTTGAATAGTTAAAAAGCATAGGGGATGAAGGCTTGAAAGCCTCATAAGAGGTAATGAAACATATGTTTAAGACTGGAGAATTGCCAGAAGGCTTTACAATAAATGTATCCAAATCCCCCCCAAAAAGAACAATGCTGTGGGCTGTAAACACTTCAGAAAATTTAGCCTAATATTGCATGCCTGTAAGGTACTTTTGCCAGTTGCTCAAGACTGAATACAAGGAAAGATTGATAAAGAAATAATAGCCTTAAAACATGGAAAGGCCATAACAAATACCATTATGTAATTGAGGCTCATGTTGGAAAGATCAGTTGAAATGAGGAAAAACAGTATGCTTCTGCTTAATTGACTTCCAAAAAGCATTTGACAAAATCTACCACTACAAATTGCTCAACACATTAAAGTCTGTAGAGATTGATGGATATGAACTCAGAGTAATAAGATCATTATACTAGAATCAGAAGGCAATTATAATGGGAGATAAAAATGAAAATCTAATACAGGTTGAGGGGAGTGAGACAGAGTTGTATGTCACTGACTTTATTCAACATTTACAGCAAGTGTTTGAAATTAATCACATAAACAGAAGAAGATACTAAGATATAATGGAAAATGGTTGAATGACATTTGCTGTGCAGATGACAATGCTGTTGACTGAGTCAGAAGAAGGCCTGAAATTTAGTAGAGATTATATATGAATGTGACAAAGAATATGGTTTGAAGTTGAATATCAACAAGACAAAAATTATGGGGCTGTGCAAGAATCCTTGGAAAATATGCACAAGGCTAGTGACTGATGGTTGTACAACAAGTGAAAAATTAATGCTACTTAGAAAGCATCATTACAAAACGTGGCAGGTCAGATACCGAAATCAGCATGAGAACTGAGAGAACACAGTGAAAAATTGCCCAAAGGATTGATTTTTTTTATATTGATATTATTCTTTGTCTATCAGATTCTGGAAGAATAAACATCTGATGAGAATGACATAAATAAAGGCTGAATTCTGACTCTTAAAATCTTACATTTGGTCTGTTAAATATCACCGTGAAACATGGGCTTTCAAGCAACTGACGATAAAGAAACTACAGTCCTTCAAATCATGGTGTTGTATAAGAATTCTGAAAATATCATGGAATAACAAAAGAAGTATTGGAGATTATTGGAACTCAGCAAATGCTAGTCAGAGAATTTATTAAAAGGGAGATTTGATTTGTAGGGCACATTTTAAGTGGTTCAGCGGGCGATGCATGTTCATGGATACTGGAAAGGAAAGTTAATAGCAGAAGAACATGAGGCAGAAAGAGATGATCTTCAGTGGATGATGATGCATCCTGTGTGAATCAAAAGGACTACTCATCCACAAGGAGATTAGCAGAGGATCATACAGAATGGGCTACTGTGGCTACAAACCTTTGATAATAGAGATGCCACATAAGAAGAATACTGGTGGTGATCAAGAATCCTGGATTGGATCTCTGGCTCTTGTAAAGGAGTATGGTGTAGAGTGGTTAGAGATAGGATAACCAAAACTGGCTTAGTCACATTAAATGCAGTGTGGTGCAATGGCTAAGATTGGCATTTGTCATGTTAGATACCTGGGGTTTGGGCCTACAGTGATCTTGCATAAGTTCTCTGCTAATCTATTTAAAAAAAAATTGAGCAAAGCCTTTGTAAAGAAGGCTGCTTATTTGTAGACAGACAGTTCAACATGAACTTTCTCCAAGAATAAAGCTCAAACAAAATTTACAACAACAAGTAAAAGAAAACGTGCATCTGACTTAGGGGCAGGGGGAGCCCTTTAGCAAGTGGAGTTTTTTTTTTCTCCAGAGTAGCTGCAGTAGCAACAGCCCACCTTCCATCAGTCTGGGTGCTTTATATGAGCATCTGGTAATTGAGTAGAGCTGCAATTTGAGATCTTTAGGGAACTCAGCCAGCTACTAGCTTGCCCCTGCCACTAGGGTGACCAGACAGCAAATGTGAAAAATCGGGACGGGGTGGGGGGGTAATAGGAGCCTATATAAGAAAAAGACCCAAAAATCAGGACTGTCCCTATAAAATTGGGACATCTGGTCACCCTACCTGCCACACAGGCATTGCCTTCTATTGATATGGAAACTGATACATGAGGGAAACCATCACCATATGGGCTCATTAAAGGTACCAAAAGTACCATTCTGTCTTTATCACTGAACATGCATACAGGTGCATTTTCATGTGCATTTGAGGCTAAATTCACCCAGTTGGTCGTAGATTCCACCAGCACAGAGACTGTAGGAGGGTCCTAAGCAGCAAACATTTCCGTGGGGAGCAGGAGCTTTTGAAAAACAGTCCCAACTAGAACTGAGTGAAACTTTTTAGATTAATTTGTTTATTCACAAAAAAATGCAGTTTTGGGCTAACCAAAACTGTCTGTGAATTTGGGTCGACTCTGGCGAATAGTTTCAGCCAAAAGAAAGGGCAAACCATGCCACCCCCACATTTTCTAAATGAAGCATTTCGACACAATGTTTCATTTCAAAATGTAGCTACGTGCATTTTAAAAACCAAAACAGGATTGAAAAAACTACCTGAAAACAAAATGAAACAAATGTTTGGGATGAAACACATTTTGTTCAGTTTGAAAAAAACATTTTTTCATTTCGATAAGCAAAACCAAAGAGGTTTCATTTCCGTTGACCCAAAATGATTTATTTTCCAGATTTATTGATTGTTACTGAGCTGAAAAAATCAGTTATTCACTCATCTCTAGTCACAATCTTGCTTATGTCAGGGGTGGAGGAATATGTCTAGCCAGCTTCTCCTACACTGGATGTTGCTGGCCATGGAGGGTGTGTGGGTGTAGAAGCTAGGGGATGTGTTGATTCAAAGCATTCCCTCGGAAACGTTCCCCAGGGGGCTCCTTTAGATCCTATGGTGGACATTAAAGTTGCCTTCCTGTGGCAGAATTCCAAGGAATGACAGCAGTGGAAACACCATCTGTCTTCCCTATGGGACAGCAGGCCAGGCTGGTGCAAGGATGTAGAATTTGCAGTTCCTTGTGCCAGGGATATAGGTGTGTGAGATTCAGTCTAGTGGCTAAATAAATGACAGAAGTCAATGACAGAAGCGTCTGAAAAAGATAGGGAAATCTCATCTTCATATCTGCCAAGGGAAAGGGCTTTTAAAGTAAGTGGTTGGGAGTATAAAAATTAGGGCCATAGTCACCATTGCCTCGCATCTTCTGTAGTTATTTACAACAGCACAAAATGGATGTAAAGTGATTTGCATTGGTTTAAATTTAAATGAATATACATGGTGCTGGGCAATGGTAAATAGGACCCAAATATTGCCTTGCATAGCATAGACAACAGGTGAAAGTGAAATAGTTGAACAGCACATAGAATGCATGCATTTTCATAAAAAACAGTTGCCTTATGATATAGTTTACTTAGCATTTATTTAGCAGTGGTTTTATAACACCGTTAAAAAGACTTTTGCACAATTGCTCTGAAGGATGAAATGTTACCAGGGGGTCAGATGATTTCTTCATGTTTGTCAGCCTTATGGTTGCTGCTTCCAGAACTGTTTTCTCCTTTTAAGAACGCTATGCTATACAAAAGGAGGGTGGGGAATAGAGTCCTTTGCTCAGGCAGTTATGTATTTTTTTTAATGCAAGTGTAGTGAATTTATTTTCACCATTACATCCCCAAACCAGTGTGTTTGTTTCTTCTTATATGGGCCTGCCGACCATGACTGGCTGCATTTGGTGTTTGCAAACAGAACCAAATCTCCTAGCTAAAGGCTTTAACATTACAAAACAAATTGTTCTCATCATCTTATTCTGCTGAGCACAGTTCCAGTCCAAAACAAAGTGCTGTAATAAGAGGAAATACAAATAGGCAATAGAGACAAATAAATTAGAGACAAAATAAAAACCGAAAAGGCAGGCGATACCAGCCTGGCATGAATTTGCATGAAAGGATAAGACTGACTTACATTATGGAGACATGAAAACATAAATGGGCTAGCTTATTAAAACAAGAATCAAACAACAAGTAGATCTTGATGAATGTTCAAAAATGAAAAACTATCCCCTGAAGTCAAAAGAATAGTAAATGGGAGTATATAGGCTGAACTTTTCAGAACTGTGCAATATAATTATGCAATAAAAATGTGAAAACATATTTGGGTTTAGTTCATGAATGTGCTTGGTCTTTAATTTAAAGAGTTATGAAAATCTGGCACTGCACTGGAACAGCCTCAGAACAGGTTATACTAAGGGCAAAGAGGGAGCATGCTAGTGATTTGAGAGAAGGGCTATGAGGGCAGGAAAAATTCCTGGGGAGTACAAAATAAAGCTAAAGGAGCCAGCGTGCCCATCTGCCTCCTCTTTGTCTATCCCTTTTCCTTCTGGAATAGGGTCTTCTCTTCTCTGGCAGCAGATGGGCCATAGTCGACAGGACTATTTACCCCCCTAGTGGGGTATGTAACCTTTCTTCCATGGTTTTGTAGAAGGAAAGGATATACACAGTCACTCTTTGACTTTGTCCACCAGTTCACTGAAGACCTTGCCCTTAAATGTTTTTAGGGCACTAACAGCTACTTGCCTTAGGCTTTCATGTTGTTTGGTCTTATATATGTGCGTCCAGGTGCTTCGGTGTGACAGGCCCTGGATCTGGTTGAGAAGCAGCTAGCATCCTTCAGGGGCTATGGAAATCTTCCTTAGAGTCCCTTCCATCTTGTTAATATCATCCAGCCCTGAGGCATGGCTGCAGCCTTCTCCCTTTTCTCTGCAGGGGTATGGTCCTGGGTCCATCTATTAGCGCACCTAGTGCTTCCACTCAGGGAAACCCCTTGCAGTGCAAAGAACACACAGGGTCTGTCCCTTGGGAATATATTCAACACCCAGTTTCATATTGAGGAGTGTCAGCCAGACCATAAACATATAATAGCTGTCACAATTCCCAGAGTAATAAAACAATAACCAAGGGTTAGGATAATAAAAGACAAAATTAACACTATGTAAACTCTACCCCCTCCCAATATTTACAGCAAATACATAGTAACCTGCTCCTCCACAACACCTACCTAGGCAAATAATGAGCTTAGGCTCAGTCCTTGATGGGTGGTGCAGCACAGAAATCGGTGGCTAGGGGTTAGGCCTGGTGGTCTGAGTGTGAATGTCAGAGCCAAAGGAAAAGCTGAGTCGGAGCCAGGAATCATAGCCAAAGTTTAGAACCAGATTACCTGGGGTCAGAAAGGCAGGAGCAGGACTGGAACCAGGCTGGGTTCATGGCACAGTCTAGGCTGGAGCAGTACAGGAGCAGAACTTGGAATGAGATAAGCACAGGGAGGCAGAGAATGTCTGGGTGTGTGAATTGAGCAGCCACCGATCCTCTGCAACTGCTGGGCTTGAAGATACCTGACGGCTGTAGCTCATCAGGTGTTTCTGCTATGGCCTAGCTGCGTTCACGTTCTGCCTGATGACTGGCCAGTCCCTCATTCCGGACAGTCTCCACACAAAGGATGATATCATTATTCTTATGGCTCCCTGGTCTGGATTAAAATGTGCAGTCAGGCTGGCTCTTGGTAGCCTGATCTTGACTCTCTCCTCAGCCTCCTGGGTTTCTGGTCTTTGGTGAGATGATACTGTCCAGTGTCCCAGAAATCTCAAAGGGACTAGGAATTCCCCGGGTAGGAATGTGGAGGGTAGAAGGGTCCTCCCCAGCTGAGTAGCTCCTTTCCCTGCTATACTCCAAACCAAAAATAAGACCAAACCCTTCGTCTCTGGGTTCTGGCTTATGATTGGTTCTTGCAGTAGCTTCTAGCTTGTTCATTTTCCTCCCTGTACTCTAAGCAGCCCTGGAAATGGAGTCCTCTGTATAAATAATACTACATTAAAATCAAGGGATAATGGACTGCCCTCACAATTAAAAAGTTGTATTAAATTGGTAAAGCCCAATAACTTTAACACTCATGTAGATTTGAAAAGTAGGCAGAGAATATCTAGGTGATAGAGGGGAACGTTGAACCAGGGCTTATAAATCATAACTTCAGTGAGGTATGGCATGAATACAATCTGTGATAGCGTCCACTGAGCTCTCTCTTCCTAGCATCTTCTATGGCCAGACTGGACCTCAGTGCTCTCATAGATTCCAGGTTATAGTTGGCTCATCGTACATACACATTTGTATCAGTGGAGATTTGTCCAGTGGATGGATAGAGTATAAATTACATCTTTTACAATTATAGTTACCTTTCCTCATGTCCTTGTTTTTTTACAAAAGGGTAAACATATTTGCCTCAGAGAGCATTATGCTCTGAGTAAGTCTGTTTGTTAGAGGGCCACTCCTTTTAATGCAGACTGGCAACTGTGCCAAACATCTTGACAGCACTACAGAGAGATAGCTTTTATGCTTTAAGGAAAGAGATGCATTGTGAAAGCTGTCACGGTATGTTGCATTGATGGAGAAGCCGATTGGAATTACTGAGACAATTCTCTTGGATAGCTATAACTTGTGATTTCAGAACTGAATTGCATTCTTTTAATATCCAGTTTAGCTGCTGATTTAGATACTTTAACAAATATAATGTGCATCATACGTAGTATACACATGGTTTTCTATATCTTTATTTTCAGCAACACTTATGGGTGGATTTTTCTCTAAAAATTCAAATCCAGGGACAGATATGAAGTAAAGTGACTATTGTTCAACTAACTCACACAGTATCTGTGTCAACCAATTGACTTTCTGGCTGTCCTCTGGATGCTTGCTCACTGATCATAGTTTAAAATAGAATTAAAATAGTTTTAAAAATTAATTTAATAAACAAGGAAAGTCTGTGCTTGGCTGAAGAAAACTGAGTCTGATTCTTTCCATTTACCACATATCTAGGCACCACACAATCTTCAATACATTGATCCTCACAACACTGTTTTGAGGTAGGGAAATGCTGTTATCCTCATATGGAGAAAGATCTGAGGCACAGAGAGACCAAGTGACTTGGAACTTGTCTACGTCCTGCAGCACTATCAGGATGTTCTTTTTAAAGCACATCAACATGTTGCGCACTAACTGACCCACATAGATCTGGCTGGTGTGCACTAAAAGTTCCCTACTGCATTGAAATGCAGTGCTGTTTGAAACAGCACTATGTTAAAGGGCACTTAGGGAAGTTTTAGTGCGAACTATCAGGGTTTACATGGGACAGTCAGTGCACAACCCATTGGTGAACTGTAGAAATCACCCCCACTGCAGTGAGAATTGCTGTGCCGTGTAGACAAGCCCTCGGTCACACAGGAAGTCTGTGGTGGAGCAGGGAATTGAATCCAGGTTTGCCAGGCTAGTGCCCTAACCTCTGGATCATCCTTACTCTGTGACTTTTTTGATCTATGACGTTGGTAACCCCGTGGAATAACCCCTCTGAAGTCATACCAGGTTATCTGGCACAATAAGTCTATTGTCTAATAAGCGGATTAGTGACACAGGGCTTGATAGTGCTTTTAAAGTACAGCTATAGAGGCGTGGAGAGTTCTCCACTCCTGTGCGGAGTTCAGCATATTTCCACTTGCATGCTAGTCCTGTTTTGGGGACCGATGTACAGGTGGGACAGCAACGTCCATACTTTCTCCCCTACTCCTTTGCAGTTCTCAGTACTTATCCTAACAAACTTCACTTCCCCAGTGCTGGAAGAGGAGGCATGACTCTTCCAGACTTAACAAGCAGGTAGCATCATGTGTCATAGATACCTCAAGAGATAAGCTTTGCAACTAGCAGGACTGGAGCACATGCTGACACAAGGAAGAAGGGAGAGCAGCAGAATACGGACCCTGACTTCAGAAAAGCAGACTTTGACTCCCTCAGGGAACTGATGGGCAGGATCCCCTGGGAGAATAACATGAAGGGGAAAGGAGTCCAGGAGAGCTGGCTGTATTTTAAAGAATCCTTTTTGAGGTTGCAGGAAAAAAAACATCCCGATGTGTAAAAAGAATAGTAAATATAGCAGGCGACCAGCTTGGCTTAACAGTGAAATCCTTGCTGATATTAAACGCAAAAAAGAAGCTTAAAAGAAATGGAAGATTGGACAAATGACCACGGAGGAGTATAAAAATATTGCTCAGGCATGCAGGAGTGAAATCAGGAAGACCAAATCACACTTGGAGTTGCAGCTAGCAAGGGATGTTAAGAGTAACAAGAAGGGTTTCTTCAGGTATGTTATCAACAAGAAGAAAGTCAAGGAAAGTATGGGCCCCTTACTGAATGAGGGAGGCAACCTAGTGACAGAGGATGTGGAAAAAGCTAATGTACTCAATACTTTTTTTGCCTCTGTCTTCACGAACAAGGTCAGCTCCAAGACTGCTGCACTGGGCAGCACAGTATGGGGAGGCGGTGACCAGCCCTCTGTGGAGAAAGAAGTGGTTCGGGACTATTTAGAAAAACTGGACGATTACAAGTTCATGGGGCCAGATGCACTGCATCCAAGGGTGCAAAAGGAGTTAGCGGATGTGATTGCAGAGCCATTGGCCATTATCTTTGAAAACTCATGACGATAGGGGAGGTCCCGGATGACTGGAAAAAGTCTAATGTAGTTCCCATCTTTAAAAAAGGGAAGGAGGAGGATCCGGGGAGCTACAGGCCAGTCAGCCTCACCTCGGTCCCTGGAAAAATCATGGAGCAGGTCCTCAAGGAATCAATTCTGAAGCACTTAGAGGAGAGGAAAGTGATCAGGAACAGTCAGCCTGGCTTCACCAAGGGCAAGTCATGCCTGACTAACCTAATTGCCTTCTATGAGGAGATAACTGGGTCTGTGGACAAGGGGAAAGCAATGGATGTTATTCCTTGACTTTAGCAAAGCTTTTGATATGGTCTCCCATAGTATCCTTGCTGGCAAGTTAAAGAAGTACAGGCTGTGTGAATGGACTATAAGGTGGATATAAAGCTGGCTAGATCATCGGGCTGAATGGGTAAATAATCAATAAAAATATATATGGAAATATACCTATCTCATAGAACTGGAAGGGACCCTGAAAGGTCATCGAGTCCATCCCCCTGCCTTCACTCGCAGGACCAAGTACTGATTTTGCCCCAGATCCCTAAGTGGCCCCCTCAAGGATTGAACTCACAACCGTGGGTTTAGCAGGCCAATGCTCAAACCACCGAGCTATCAATGGCTCCATGTCTAGTTGGCAGCTGGTTTCAAGCTGAGTGCTCCAAGGGTTGGTCCTGCAGCCAGTTTTGTTCAATATCTTCATTAATGATTTGGAGGATAGCGTGGAGTGCACCCTCTGGAAGTTTGCAGATGGCACTAAACTGGGAGGAGTGGTAGATACGCTGGAGGGTAGGGATAGGATACAGAGGGACCTGAACAAATTAGAGGATTGGGCCAAAAGAAACCTGATGAGGTTCAACAAGGATAAGTGCAGAGTCCTGCACTTAGGGCGGAAAAATCCCATTCACTGTTACAGACTAGGGACCGAATGGCTAGGAAGCAGTTCTGCAGAAAAGGACCTAGGGGTTACAGTGGACGAGAAGCTGGATATGAGTAAACAGTGTGCCCTTGTTGCTAAGAATGCTAATGGCATGGCCAGCAGATCGAGTGACGTGATCATTCCCCTCTATTCAGCATTGGTGAGGCCTCATCTGGAGTACTGTGTCCAGTTTTGGGCCCTACACTACAAGAATGATGTGGAAAAATTGAAAGGAGTCCAGTAGAGGGCAACAAAAATGATTAGGGGGCTGGAGCACATGACTTATGAGGAGAGGCTGAGGGAACTGGGATTGTTTAGTCTGCAGAAGAGAAGAATGGGGGCGGGGGGGATTTGATAGCTGCTTTGAACTAACTGAAAGGGGGTTCCAAAGAGGATGGATCTAGACTGTTCTCAGTGGTAGCAGATGACAGAACAAGGAGTAATGGTCTCAAGTTGCAGTGGTGGAGGTTTAGGTTGGATATTAGGAAAAACTTTTTCACTAGGAGGGTGGTGAAGCACTGGAATGAGTTACCTAGGGAGGTGGTGGAATCTCCTTCCTTAGAGGTTTTTAAAGGCATGGCTTGACAAAGCCCTGGCTGGGATGATTTAGTTGGGTATTGGTCCTGCTTTGAGCAGGGGTTTGGACTAGATGATCTCCTGAGGTCCCTTCCAACCCTGATACTCCATGATTCTGTGATTCTAAGTGTTTTGCTGGAAGTTGAAGCTAGACAAATTCAGACTCGAAAGAAGGCGTAGGTTTTTGACAGTGAGGGTAATTACCCAATGGAACAATTTATCAAGGGTTGTGGCAGATTTTTGGGGAAGTTGCATGGCCTGTTTTATTCAGCACGTCAGACTAGATAATCACAATGGTCCCGTCTGGTCTTGAAATCTATGGACTATGAATATGATTCTGGGCATTAAATAATTAACCTAGCCAAAAGACCAATATATAGACGAGAGTACTGCTGTTGGAAACCAGTACACTGCTTTTTGTCAGTGGAAAGATGTCCATTGAATTTAGTGGGCTTTGGATCAGGCCCTGTGTATCAGGGAAAATTGATTTATGCTAATTTTCTTTGAGATGCTGTTTCCCAAAAACAGAAATGCCAAGTGAAATAAAAGAAAGTAAACTAGAACAAAAAGGGTTTGCCAAAACCCCTGGAAACCAGTTGTGCAAAGTTTACACAGCTCAACTCTTGGGTTGAGCCAAATGTTTTGAATGCAATTAAGGTAGCCAGAGAATAAGGAAACTCCATCATTTTGTAGGAATGTGGATAATTTGCAATCTGAGGCTCATGGCGTACTTGTGGTAAGATGCTGTAATATCCTGTAAAATGATACCACTGTAACTCAACTTTATATGATTTAAAACCAGAAACAATTTTTTCTAATATATGATAATCTGTCTTTCTAATATATGATAATCATAGGAAACACCAGAAAAATATATGTAACAATATGAAAGCTGTTTCCTAAACATGGTTATGTTGGTGATACATTTCTCTATAGTTAGGAATAACTATATTGATGATAAAGCTTACCCTGATTTT
Organism: Mauremys reevesii; assembly: GCF_016161935.1. Taxonomy (NCBI): domain Eukaryota; kingdom Metazoa; phylum Chordata; order Testudines; family Geoemydidae; genus Mauremys; species Mauremys reevesii. Next base: position 20,362,608 of record NC_052627.1, on the reverse strand, counting down.
TAAAAAAGCAAACCAAAACACTAATGTGTAGTTCTTAGATAATAAGCCAGTTTGGGCCCAGAGGTTAAGTAATTTCCTGAGATCCTCTATTAACTAACCAAGTTATAAGATATGAATTATTTTGTATCAAATCCTGTTATCGACTTTGAGCATTTACTCCCAGAATTAATTGACTTTCTACTAACTAGAACATCAGATTCTTATTCATACCCATTATTTAGAATGTTGCTCTTTAAGAATCAGGAATTTGCATTTTGTAAAAAGGAATGTATTGTGAGGTTTTTTTTTTTTAAAAAAAAGAATAGCACCCTAGTACCCAAGTCAGTGAAAGTCTTTAAAACTGACAATTTCCATTTTCTGAAGGATACACTTTTGGCTCAGATAACTTCACAGACACTACTGTTTAACCACAAATTTTTTCTTTTTATTGCCCTCCTGTTCACTTCTTTGGATGTGAGTGTGCATGCCTTCTGAGAGTCCCCTATGGCATGCTGAAGTAGTCTTCATACTGATTCCTAAGAATTTTAATTTCCTTAACTTTTACTTTAATGTCTTTTTGAACTAGCTTCCTCTGCCCCTTTCTGAGGTTTAGTGTCAGAGTGCTTTTTATTTATGTATTGTATTTATTTAGGAGTACAATTTCTGCCATGAGGATACGACATTTATTTATATTGTGGTAGCTATTACTTAGTGGTTCTAGAACCAACTCGTCTATGTTACTTGGGACCAAGTCAAGAGTAGTCTTTACTTGTGTGTTCTAGACATTTCACCAGAAAGTGTGTTTAGCTAATGTCCTCCATTAAATACCATTTTATTAGACTTTGTTTTTGCCTTTTTAAATAATGTCTATACAATATCCTTTGTTCTGATCAGGAAGCGAGTAGTATAATTCAGCTTTGGAATCTTTTTCAGTATAATGCTACTGCTCCCCCACCTCTGATCTAATCTGACCTTCTGGTATAATTTATAACAGGTATTACAGTATCCCATCGATTTGTCATTCCACCTTCTTTCTGTAATGCCTATTATGTCATGAACCTCCTCAATTGCCAGGCATTCTAGTTCACCTATTTTTCCTTTAAGGTTTCTTGCATTGGTACACAGCTGTTTATAGTTTTGATTTTTGGCAGCTTTCCTATTTTTATTTAACTCTGTTCAGCAGCTATCTAATTTATCAATCTATATTATAATACCACTCCTATAGTATCAGAATGCTTTATTATTAAATACATGATAAAACAAAGCTAAATAATTAGAAAGTAAATTATTTGTTTTAACAGTCTAAATATTTTAAAATTAATTTTAATCCATCTCCTATCCCCACTCTTGCAGTTACTATTCAATAATGGTCTGACCCAAATACTGGTTTAGTGTGCTACTTTTCAGAGCCATGTCCGGGGAATGGATTTGATGACCAACAGGACTAGATCTTTTCTACCCCTAGCTTATATCACTGTGTCTGCTGATCAGCACTTGATAACTGTATACGAGAATGCACTCTCTCTCTTTTGAATGTTGGGGTATCTTGTTCTGGATGGTGGTATGGCTTTACAACGGGTATTAATTGCTATAATATCAGTGATGCCTGATGAGGACTTCTGATGAGGACAGTTATGTCTATAGGATGTTGGGCCTTGAGGTTCTGATTCACAGTAAACTCCAAAATATATGACGATATCCTGTGTAATGCACAAATCATTCATTCATTCATGCCCGTCACCCCAACCGGGGTATGGGCCGCCAACAACAGATCTCCATGCACGCCAAATTAGCAACAGTGATGTGCTGCCAATATCACCCTTAGCCTGTGACAAGCTCCATGCACCGGGTATGTGTATGTGCCACAAAGATATGGGGTGAAGGACAGAGTTGTGTTGGTTATGTATGGGACAGATTTTTAAAACATTTGCCATTTGGAGCAATCTAGTCCATTGCAAAATTTAAAAACTTGTAGTATATTAAGATGCCCCTGGGTCAGACACATTTGGCAGGGAAGATTCAGTGAGGGGGTGGCTATATCACAGTAGGGTTGCAAATTTTCTAATTGCACAAAACCGAATACTCTTCCCCCCCCGCCCTGCCTTTTCTCAGAGGCCCCGCCCCTGCTTTCTCCATCCCCCCTCCCTTTGTCGCTCACTCGCCCCCACCTTCACTCACTCGCTCATTTTTACTTGTCTGAGGCAGGAGTTTGGATACAGGATGGGGTGAGGGCTCCAGCTTGGGAGTGCGGGCTCTGGGGTGGGGCGAGAAATGAGGAGTTTAGAGTACGGGAGGGGGCTCTGGTCTGGTCTTATTTATGGCACCCATTGTCCTGGATCTGTGGACCTTATTACTTAAAGAAAGGATGTTTTCAGGTAAGCGCGGATACATTTTTGTAATCCTGCTTTCCATTTGTATTTTGACACTTAACACTACTTTGAAATTTAGCACGGTGCATTTACCTTGCTTCAGATAATACAGTAGTTGCAGATGGATGGTACTCCCTTAAGGTGTTCATTCTAGCCAGCTTAGTGAGTACCTGATTATAATTGGATATCAATACTTTTCTTGTAGTGAAGTTAGAATGTCATTAACTGGCTAATCATTATGCCAGCTCCTTGAATGAACAGTATCTGAGACTGAGACCGTGGCAAGCAGGACTTCAATATTCTCATGAAAAAAGATATATTTTGCATTTAATTATGTCTATGCACCATAATTCCCATATCCTCATTGAATTTCCATGAATAACTCCACACACATGCACTATGTCTCTGTGTTAATATATGCATGCACACTGCATATCTGATTTTATCCTTACAAGAGTTATGCAAAGGATTTGTTGTTCATGTCATATATAGACAGCAGTACCTAAGGTGATGACTGAAATAGTCAGGAAAAAATATTTTTCCAAGTACAGCACTGTACAATTAACCAGGTGTGGTATGTGAGGTTCTTGTTTTCCTCTTAATCATTGGGTATGGCTGGAGGCAAAATACAGATTTGATGGGCTAGTGGCCTTCATGTTCTTAAAAGCCATGTGGTTAAAAAGAACATTACTGGGCCATTTAGAAATCCACTGACCCCTTCTGTTTTGCAGTTAGGAACTGGGCTAATACGTGGGAGATCTGGCTTCAGTTCCTGGCATAACTGCAGACTTTCTGTGCAAGTTATTTAGGACTATGTGTTCAAGGGAACTCAGCTTGCACAATTGGGACCAGATTTTCAAAGGGAGCTCAACCCCCATTTAAACGCCAAAATAAGTGACCAGATTTTCAAATGCATTCAGCGTATTGGTGTGCTGGATCATGGAGCATCTTGGAAAATTTTGCCGTAAGTGTCACAATGAGAACATAAGAATGGCCATACTGGGTCAGACCAAAGGTCCATCTAGCCCAGTATCCTGTCTACCGACAGTGGCCAATGCCAGGTGCCCCAGAGGGAACAGAACAGAACATCACCAAGTGATCCATCCCCTGTCACCCATTCCCAGCTTCTGGCAAACAGAGACTAGGGACACCATCCCTGCCAATCCTGGCTAATAGCCACTGATGGACCTATCCTCCGTCAACTCATATAGTTCTTTTTTGAACCCTGTTATAGTCTTGGCCTTCACAACATCCTCTGGCAAGGAGTTCCACAGGTTGACTGTGCGTTGTTTGAAAAAATACTTCCTTTTGTTTGTTTTAAACCTGCTGCCTATTAATTTCATTTGGTGGCCCCTAGTTATCGTGTTATGAGAAGGAGTAAATAAATAACACTTCCTTATTTACTTTCTCTGCTCTAGTAATGATTTTATAGACTTCTATCTAATCCCCCCTTAGTCATCTCTTTTCCAAGCTGAATAGTCCTGATCTTATTATCTCTCCTCATATGGCAGCCATTCCAGACCCCTAATAGTGTTTGTTGCTCTTTTCTGAACCTTTTCCAATTCTAATATATCTTTTTTGAGATGGGGTGACCACATCTGCACACGGTATTCAAGATGTGTCCATACCATGAATTTATATAGAGGCGACATGATATTTTCTTTCTTATTATATATACCTTAATGATTCCCAACATTCTGTTCACTTTTTTTGACTGCCGCTGCACATTGAGTGGATGTTTTCAGAGAACTATCCACAATGACTCCAAGACCTCTTTCTTGAGTGCTAACAACTAATTTTGATCCCATCATTTTATGTGTGTAGTTGGGATTATGTATTCCAGTGTGCATTACTTTGCATTTATCAACACTGAATTTCATCTGCCATTTTGTTGCCCAGTCACCCAGTTTTGTGAGATCTTTTTGTAGCTCTTCACAGCCTGCTTGGGACTTAACTATCTTGAGTAGTTTTAGGTCATCTGCAAATTTTGCCACCTCACTGTTTACCTGTTTTTCCAAATCATTTATGAATATGTTGAATAGGACTGATCCCAGAACAGGCCCCTGGGGACACCACTATTCACCTCTCTCCATTCTGAAAACTGGCAATTTATTCCTACCCTTTGTTTCCTATCTTTTAACCAGTTACCAATCCATGAGAGGACCTTCCTTCTTTTCCCATGACAACTTACTTTGCTTAAGAGCCTTTGATGAGGGACCTTGTCAAAGGCTTTCTGAAAATCTAAGTACACTATATCCACTGGATCCCCCTTGTCCACATGCTTGTTGACCCCCTCAAAGAATTCTAGTAGATTGTGAGGCACCATTTCCCTTTACAAAACCATGTTGACTCTTCCCCAACAAATTATTTTCATGTATGTGTCTGATAATTTTGTTCTTTACTATAGTTTCAACTAGTTTGCCAGGTACTAAAGTGAGACTTACCAGGCTGTAATTGCTGGGATCACCTCTGGAGCCCTTTCTAAAAATTGGTGTCACATTAGCTATCCTCCAGTCTTTTTTGGCCTTCCTAATTATATTTTTACACTTCATTTTCCAGAGTTTATTCTCCTTTCTATTTTCCTCACTAGGAATTAACTTTTTAAAGGATGCCTTTTTGTCTCTCACTGCTTCTTTTACTTTGTTGTTTATGCACGGTGGCACTTTATTTGGTTCTCTTACTATGTTTTTTAATTTGGGTATATTTAAGTTGAGCCTCTATTATGGTGACTTTAAAACGTTTCCATGCAGCTTGCAGAGATTTCAGTTTTGGTGCTGTACCTTTTAATTTCTGTTTCACTAATTTCCTCATTTTTGTGTAGTTCCCCCTTTCTGAAATTAAATGCTATAGTGTTGGGCTGCTGTGGTGTTTTCCCAACCAAAGGAATGTTAAATTTAATTATACGATATCACTATTACCAAGCGGTTCAGCTATATTCACCTCTTGGACCAGATCCTGTGCTCCACTTTGGACTAAATCAAGAATTGCCTGTCCTTTTGTGGGTTCCTGGACTAGCTCCTCCAAGAAGCAGTCATATCTCTGCATCCCTTCCTGAGGTGACATGTACGCAGTCTATATGGAGATAGTTGAAATCCCCCGTTATTATTGAGTTTTTTTAATTTTTATAGCCTCTCTAATCTCCCTGAGCATTTCTCAGTCACTATCACCATCCTGGTCAGGTGGTTGGTAGTATATCCGTACAGCTATATTCTTATTATTAGAGCATAGAATCTCTATGGATAGTAATTCCATGGTACAGTTTGGTTCATTTAAGATTTCTAAATCATTTGATTCTGTGTTTTCTTTCACATATTATGCCACTCCTCTACCAGCATGATTTGTTCTGTCCTTCAGATATATTTTGTATCTTGGTATTACTGTGTCCCATTGATTATCCTCATTCCACCAAGTTTATGTGATGCCTATCTAAACTAAATATCCTCATTTAATACGAGGCAGTCTAGTTCACCCATCTTTTTATTTAGACTTCTAGCATTTGTATGTAAGCACTTGAAAAACATGTCACTTTTTAGCTGTCTGCCATTACATGATGTAATTGAATGGGACTCTTTTTCATTTGACTGTTTCTCATCAGATCCTCCCCATATTTTATCATCGTCCGTCCTCTCTTCCTTACTAGGACATAGAGCATCTCCATTAATAGATCCTCCCCTAAGGGCTGTTTCTGTCCAAACCACATGCTTCTCTGCATCTGTCAGCTTTCCCCCAGCCCTTAGTTTAAAAACTGCTCTCTGACCTTTTTAATTTTAATTGCCAGTAATCTGGTTCCATTTTAGTTTAGGTGGAGCCTATCCATTCTGTGTAGGCTCCCCCTTTCCCAAAAGTTTCCCCAGTTCCAAATAAATCTAAACCCCTCCTCCCTACACCATCATCTCATCCACACATTGAGACCCTGCAGTTCTGCCTGCCTAACTGGCCTTGCGCTTGGAACTGGAAGCATTTAAGAGAATGCAACCATGGAGGTCCTGGACTTCAATCTCTTACCTAGCAGCCTAAATTTGGCCTCCAGGACCGCTCTCCTATCCTTTCCCATGTCATTGGTACCTCCATGTACCATGACCACCGGCTCCTCCCCAGCACTACACATAACTCTATCTAGATGTCTCGAGAGATCCACAACCTTTGCGCCAGGCAGGCAAGTCACCATGCAGGTCTCCCGGTCATCGCAAACCCAGCTATCTATGTTTCTAATGATCAAATCACCCATAACTATTATCTGTCTCATCCTAATAACAGGAGTTCCCACCCCCAGAGAGGTATCCTCAGTGTGAAAGCATACCATGAAATCATCTGGAAGGAGGGTCCCAAGTATGGGATTGTTTCCCTCTGCTCCAGTTGGATGTTCTCCTTCCCTGAGACTTTCATCCTCCTCAACAGCACAGAGGCTTTCAGACCAGGGGTGGGACCTTTCTATTGTGTCCCAGAAAGTTTAATCTATGTACCTCTCTGTCTCCCTTAGCTCCTTCAGTTCAGCCACTCTGGTCTCCAAAGCCCATACATGGTCTCTGAGGGCCAGGAGCTCCTTGCACCGAATGCACATATTCGCCACCCATACCCATAGGGCAGGTACTCATACATGCTGCTGAGTAGTGACCACTTTTGCAAATTCATCCCTGAGTTCCTTTGAAAGTCTGGCCTTTAACCTCTCTGTGCTTCAGTTCCCCATCTGAGAAGTGGGGATAATAAAATTCCCTTTCCCCTCCCTCTTTCTGTTTTGTGTATTTAGGCTTCAGACTATTTGTGACCTAGTCATTTGTACAGAGTCTTGCAGAATAGAGTTGCAATTTCAGGTTGAGGCTTCAAGGTGCTGCTCCAGTACAAATAAATAATCATACCGTTTGTATTCTGGCAGGTGAACACCAATCTTTGTCTTTCATTAAATATAAAATTAACTTCCCAAAGAAGGTGATTCCCTCAAGTTTATTAAAATTTGATCCCAAGCCACTGATCACTTAATTCTTACTTCAGTAACAGCTAATATTACTTAACACGCACAAAAATATCCTCTAAAGGAATATGTTTCCCAAACAATGGGTTGTGGGAAGTTTCTACATGGCTCACGGTCCTGGTGTGGATGGAAGGCCAGAGAAGGGAGGGTTGAAAAGCAAAGTAACCCCACATTAGCAGCCCCTCTTCTGCAGGGCTGGGCCCGACTCTCCATTCCAGGCATTGTGAATTGGTCCATGAGGTCACAGCACACAGTTTTCCCCCAGCTGCCCCTCTGTGGTGATGGAAGAACAGTGAGACAAATGTGAGAGAGTGGCAGCGTGACCTGGAGCACAGGGTCGCAGCTCTCACTCACTCAAATTTTGCCTGGCCACCCATCCATCATCGGCCATGTATGTATATTTCTGGTTGAGACTGTACCATGAAGACAAGATTCTAGGCAATTACCAATTTCCATTCCAGTGATCAGTTCCTGCCCCCCCCCGCCCCTCGCATCATACTGAGGTGTAAACTAGTTACCCCACATTGGGTGAAATACCTTTTGTGTTAGAAAATTCACATCTATAAATTACGGGTAACTACTCTCAGGTAAATGGATGACACCACTGTATGAACACAGTGTGAGATCAGAATCAGGTCCATGGACTTGTGTTACTCCTAATTTAAACCAGTGTGGGATTAGATTTTGCTAAATCCCTGCTGAAAACAAACCAACAAACAGACAAAAAACCTCCACTTTGAAACCTTTCCTTATGGTGATTGATGCACCTGGTATGGAAAAAACTACCATTTCCATTATCCTTTTTCTCCTTCCTCTGGCCAGGTAGAAGGAAAGACCTTAAGGCAGGACCCTCGCTCCTGGGGCAGGGGATTGTGGGGGAACAGCTGTGGCTTGGAAACCAGGAGCATCAGAGAAGCTGGATCCATGGAGAAATCCCCAGGGAAATGTATCTAGGACAGGCATCATCAGAAGCTGGGGGACTGCATATGGAATAGGGTGTGGCTGAAGGAGATTGCAAGTGAGAGTTGGCCTGTGCATGTGGAAACAGCAGCGACTGAGCAGGAAATCATGGCAGACAGGCTCCAGTGAGAGAAACCGCTAACTGCAAACCTGTAAACTCCTGTTTGCTTGGAATAAGAGACTGGTCTGGACTATCCAGCAGTGACTAGGCCTGAAGAACCTTAGTCCTCTATTAGATTGCCACTTCTTCCACCCCACTCCCAATCAGGGGCCCAAATAAGAACTGCTATTGTTTCTCCAGAGTTGTAACTGTTTAAGACACAGTACTTGGGGTAATTGCAACCCTCCCCTTTTTTTCAGCTCTAGAAAAATACCTCTTCACTTTCGCCATGCATTAAAGCTGTTAGGGGAAGCAACTAGGGCTGGTGCCTCACAAGACCTAGCAGCTGAAATGTCTTCAGCGTTTGTCTCTGAGTTGTGGTACACCTCTCATGCTACTCGAATTTTAGGACTTGTCTACGCAGGAACACTCAGGAAAGTTAATCTGAATTAACTACAAGTATTAATTTAAAGAGGATTAGTTAAATTGCATTAAACCTCTGTTTGGGACCTTGCTCAATGGCTCTAATGTTAAGACTAATTCACATGAGCATTGATCATTTATTTTAATAAAAGTTATATTAAAGTCTTTTTAATTTCCCTTATGTGGTCACTTTAAAATATGTAGTTGGTTGCTATCCATACTTCAGGGTTTTTACATATATGGTCATTTCAACAAAGAGAGCCATTTTATGGTCATATAGTGTGAAAATGTGTCTCTTTTCCTGATTAGGAATTTTGTTTGATAGTGGTATTTAGGGGGTATATGTGGTCATGTTAGCTGGTTTTCTCCTTATATGGACACTTTGCTATACAGTAAAATTGACGCCCATATGTGAACGAGCCCATTATAGTTCATCACAAGTGAGTGACACGGTAGGTTTTTGTCACAGTTATCGGCCCCTCTATATAAAGGCCAGAGCTGCCAGCTCAGCTCACAAGATGAGGATATCTTACCAGACAGGTTGGCTGCATTCTACAGAGCTGGTGCTCCTGCTGCGGAGATCTTGAAAGCCAAAATCTTCTCCAGAAATGGCAAGGTACAGACGCAGCAGGAGCAGAAGCAGGAGCCGTCGCAGAAGGCGACGAAGGGGAGGCCGCGGAGGTCGACATGGAAGGAGGAGAAGACGACGACATGGCAGAAGGAGGAGAGGTCGTAGAGGTAGAGAACGAACTCACAGGAGGAGGAGGAGGAGGAGAAGGAGGAGTTTTTAATTTCCTGATTTCTCCCATTCTCCTGTCCAAGTCATCGACTCTCCACTCTGCAACATCTGCTATGGCAAAAAGAAACATTCCTTCAGTGACAATACCCCGCGATGACATCCCAAGATGGAAGGAGCCTGCTACCAGTTGAACAATACCACCTGTCAATAAACTTTGACATTTCATTTTGCAGTCTCACTGAGTCCTTGTGTTTTGCCTGAATTTAGAAAATAGGGGCTGTATTTTTGACAGGTTGCAGTTTCTTCCTAATCCTCTGTGACAGCAGCTGAACCCGCCCTATGATCACTGAGGCTCCTCTTAGTTGCTCTGAGTGCATCTGACAATAGGAAATACACTCGGGTGATAGATTGGGATTGTCTTGAGAGAGTTAAAAGGCTAACTCACTCATTAGCCCAGATGGTACAAAAGACACAAGTCAGGAAGTGAAGGGGAAGAAGAGAGTGAGTGGGGTCAGACTGAGGCAGGCAGGCCGGCTGGCCTGTCTGGCTGGTAGCTTTTAGAGTAAGAGCCTCTCCCCTCCTTGCCTGAGAAGCTGAGGAGTCCGTGTTACTGTTGGGATGAGGCTGCATAGCCTGTAAAGGTGGTGGAAAAGAACACTGTAAATTGCACAAGGTGATTTACCGGAAGGCCTCCGAGCCATTTGTGGGATAGGAAGTAGGTAGGAGCAAGCACCCTCTCAGAGACTGGTTTTTCCTGGAAGCATCAGGCTTCTCACAATCTTTTTACAACATTTATCCCTACTTTGTTCTCTAATTTGCGCTCTTGTGTATCTGTTTTTTCTTTATAAAGAATTTTTTCATCTTTTCATATGGAAATTTCTCCGACTTTGATCATATTTTTTCACAAGACTCTGAGCTCCCACATGGGATAGGCTGCCCTGTTCCAGGAGAAAGTATTTGTGATTTCATTATGGCATCTTTTCACTATTGTCCATTCCATTCTTTTGGGGAGCGGAATTGGAACAGTGCTGCAACATACCTCTGGTTTGTTCTGATTTTATAACAGCATTATATTTTCACTAATATTCCATTCCTTACCTTACCGGTCATTTCGTTGCACATCCTGACAAATTCGTCAGGTTCAGACTAACACCTTAAACATTTTCCCATCTCATATTGCTAGTTCAGTCTCTTAGCCTTTGGTCTAACTATGGAACCTTGTGTCACTTGTGCTTAAGACCTTTTGCTGGGATGAATATTGACCATTTATTCCTAGATATTTGGCTCCAGTAAAGAACACTGAAGTTAGTTCTGAAACCATTGTATTCACCTGAATGACATTGTAGTGTAACAGTTTACTGTGCTGACTGGGTGGGTGAGTGGGTCTTTCTTGGCACACCCACAGACATTCCCTAATGCTTTTGGCTCCTCTCAGATTTAACAACCTGAATCAAAGAGTCTCAATGAGAGAGCTGCTCATGGGTGTCACCTGCTTTTTCTTCTGTATCTGGGAGAAAGAAAACGTACATGTTAACTGATATTAATTATATTCCCAACTTTTAGCTCTTTACTGATTGAATCTCATATCAGTTTTTCTCTTTATTTGCCCAGTTCTGATTTCAGACTAAGCAGCCTATTGTTACCCAGTTTACAGAGCTTGTCTTTTGTGAATAATGGTACAGCATCAGAATGCTTCTGGAATGTCCTTGTGTGTTCCAGGCTATATTAACATGTAATATCTGTGGACTAGAGATCTTTCTTCAACCACTTCATTTAGGACTTCTGAGTTCAAGTTATCTGTATTTCATATTGTTTTATTCAGTATCTGTCACACTTGCCCAAGCAATTGTATTTGAGAAAATGCTATTTCTGTCTGTATGTTTGTTCTAGCAAAACTCTCAGTAATGCAAATAGGAAAAGTGTTTCTGTCAAGTGAAGGCATGTATTTCTTGTTCAAGAAGGTATCCATTTGCTTAAATGATGGATTCCAGTTGGCCTGTGAAGCTTTACACAAAACACAGCCTCCTGAGAGACTGAGGGCTAAAGTTTTCAAAATGGAGGTTATAATTAAAATTGTAACTGCGAGTCCATAAATCTATTCAATTTTCTGCAAGCTTCAGTGATTGGATAGACAGAATTTCCTATTGTGGTCAAAACAAATGAAGGCTTGGATTCTATAGACTTAATCTGTGAAGATGGCTAACTGAGACAAGCTGTATGTCTCATTCGCCACTACGTGTTAAAACAGTATTATTATTGATTTTTAATAAATTCCAAGGGTTGTAGTCATTCCAGATAAATAGGTCCTGAGTTTTTATAAATGCAGAAGGCCCAGCCTCAGCTCTTTCTTAATCCCTCTTTGTATCTCCAGAGAAAGAGTCACTAGCTCATTCTTTTTCCCCATGCTGATCCCACACGGCTGAAATTCTTGCAAGCAAAGGCTGATGTGTGTGATGTCACACCAATTATAGCGTGCTGTGGGTTAATGTAAATGCACAGGCCTTGGAGGGTTACCCAGCTCAGGACTTTAGCTTGCTGGATAAAGTCAAATCTCAACAACACAAGATGATGATGGGGCGGCAAGGCAAAGGCTTTATGTGGTTAATGTGTCAGCACCTCTAGGGTCCTCTATGAGATCACTTGTTCCCCAAATGTAGCATACTGGATTGATATCAAAGAATGGGCTTCTATGAGGTCACTGGCTCATCACATATGACATGCTAGGTTGGTAATGGTGAAAGCACTGACACAGAGTTCCGGCTACAGCACTTCCAGGCTGCTGGCTGAAGCCAAGCGGGACTTTGTCAGGATACTAGCTCGGTACCTCCATCTTCCTAGCATGAGTCTGGACACAGGCCTCAGGTCTCTGGCACAGCACCACTACTTTGCTGGGGTAAAGTCAAAGTCAGGCCTCTGTGAGGCTACTGGCTCTTGTCAAAGCACAGGTCTTTGTAAGGTTTGCTAGATCAGCACCTCTGGCTCTCTGGGCTGATGTTAAGCCTTGGGCTTTTGTGAGGTCCTACTTATCAGCCTCTCTACATAACGGTCAGGGATGGAGGTTGGGGGAGATGATCTGATCCTATGACAGAGAAAATATTTTGCCTCTTAATGATTTTCTACTCACATAGCCATTTACTGATCTCAAAACAATCCTTCTACAGAGGCCTGTTTGGTTATTGAGGTGGATCTGCTTTGTAGAGCCAGTTTGTTTCCTGTGATTAAAACTGTCAGTGACTACGTGAATTTGTGCATACTAGCCCTCCAAAACATATGTTGTCACCCCTCACTTAGGGACAGGGCCCTGATGTTTAATGAAGAGATAAGGTTTTTTGCTTTGTGCCCCCAAGATGTTCCATCTAATGAATCATGAGATAGATGATTTGCAAGATTTCTCGGCCTTCATACATGAGTGGAAAAACATGAAAGGGCCTAGGATTTCCTGAGGAACTGAGTACATTCAATCTATATTTTGAAGGCCAGTGAACATCCAGCAAGTTCTAGAGTCTCTTCTTTGACTATGAATGCTTTGGAGAAGCACAAGGACAGCAAGACTACCTTGGGATTTATGAAAGATGGAGTACTTTGGGGCTGAATGCCACATCAGTTCAAAAGACCACCTTGTCCAAATGGAACACACAGTACTTATTCTATTGAGAGGTTTCCTTATTCTGAGACTTGCCTGGTCAGATGTAATAAAGTCATGACAGGAGCAAGTGTGAGTGCATGACTAATGGTATGCATCACACAGGTGACTGAGAAGAGAGATGAAGCCAAGAAGATATTGTAGACTATGAAGTGGAGAAGTAGTCATAGGTTCCACCCCCACTCTGAACTTTAGGGTACATATGTGGGGACCTGCATGAGAAACCCTAAGCTTAATTACCAGCTTAGATCAGTATGCTGCCACCATCCAAATATTTGAGTCATTTGGAAAACTCTGTCTTCCCCCCAAAAACCTTTCCCTCCCTGGGTAGACTTGAGAGACTTCGCCACCAATTCCCTGGTGAACACTGATCCAAACCCCTTGGATCTTAAAACAAGGAAGAGTTACTCATTCCCCTCCCCCCTTCTTCCCTCACCAAGCCCTGGTGAGTCCAGATCCAATCCCCGTGCATCTAAAAACAAGAAAAAATCAATCAGGTTCTTTAAAAAAAGGCTTTTAATTAAAGAAAAGAAAGGTAAAAGAAAAAAACCTCTGGGAGAGATTAGTGTACCAGCTACTCTCACAGACAACAGATTTGAAACACAGAGGATGTTCCCCTGGGCAAAAACTTAGTACACAAAAGAATCCCTAATTTGATTATTCCTCTAATTGCACAAAATCACAAAAGAAAATAAACATAAACCTATGTATTTGTTTCTGATACTCACTACTCTGATAAGAGGCTGGTTCCTTGATCTTTTCCACTCCGGCCAAAACTGAAACTGACCAAGCCAAAGGGAACTTCCATCCTTCCTTTTGAAACATCCTGTCCCCCCATTGGTTCCTCTGGTCACGTGTCAGCTAGGCTAGGTGAACTTCTTCACCCTTTACAAATAAAAGAGGCAATAACCTTTAACTATCTGTTTATGACAGAAGTCTATAACATATTTGATTTATACATTTCCAGTGCAAAAGTATTGGCTTGAAATATTGGAAAGGGGAATTTGACACACTGTCTTCAAATCATGGATTTGGTTTTAAGCTTTTGAGCAATTTTTCACAAATCTTTAGTCCTCTCAATGACACACGGATCACAATGTATCAACACTTAATTATTTTATCACCCAAAAATACTACAGCGTTCATTTGACAACAATATTGAAGTTATTCATTTGCTGCAGGATACAAGTTACACATAGTATAAATCAGCCATCTCTTTTAAAGTGCAATTCACATACTGTTTCAAGTGCCCTCAGGAAACAAAGGTGAAACCTTTTGGGGCCATAAGTTACTTTTTCTCACTTTAAACCAAAAAAAAAAAGAGGCACTAGATCCAAAACATTTCACATGATATTAGAAGCTAAATGTTCAAAGTCAAGAAAACACAATTAGGACTGAGTTAGTGCCTTCTCCGGGACTTCTTAAATGAACACATGGGTAGTAATCAAAGTAGATCAAATTAGGAAGGGGAGCTTCTCATTTCTGATGGTTGGGTGTCATGATGGGTGTTGCCATTATGTAGTGAAGAGATATGATAATATCAACTGGTCACTGCTTTCCCCTCTTATAAATGTGACCGACATAAATCAACTTCCAAAGTGTTTATAAAAGGGGAAAAATCTATTTGTTTTCCTACATAGACACTTTGCTGTACAGTAAATTTGATGGCCATATATTGCTAAATTCTAGTTTATCACAGCTGAATAATAGGGCAATGTGGGTCATACTTATCAGCCTCACTACATAAAGGTCAGAGTGCCAGCTCAACTAACAAGCTCAGGAAATTCCACCAAAGACAGGTAGGTTGAATAGATCCACAGTTAAAATCAAGTCACCCAAACATTGACAAAATTAATCCAGCAAGGCAAGGGTAATGTAGAGGCAAACAATTCCGTAGCTTCATAGTTGGCTGCATCTATGCTAACTTCAGGGTGTTTGTGATGTTGTTTTTGTGGTTATACTGTCGTTTCAACAAAGAACCATTATATGTCCATATAGGGTCAAAACGTGTGGCTTTGTCCTTATATAGTCATTTCAGTGGAAAGTGTTAATTAATGACATGATCAGGATAGCTGGTGTTTTCCTTATATGGACAATTTGCTATACAGTAAAATTGATGCCCATGTCTGAACAAGCCCATTATAGTTCATCACAGGTGAGTGACCCGGTAGGTTTTTGTCACACTTACCAGCCCCTCTATATAAGGGCCAGAGCTGCCAGCTCAACTCACAAACTAAGGACATCCCACCAGACAGGTAGGCTGTCTCCTATGGTGCTGGTGCTCCAGCTGCGGAGATCCTGAAAGCCATAATCTTCTCCAGAAATGGCAAGGTACAGACGCAGCAGGAGCAGAAGCAGGAGCCGTCGCAGAAGGCGACGAAGGGGAGGCCGTGGGGGTCGGCATGGAAGGAGGAGAAGACGATGACATGGCAGAAGGAGGAGAGGTCATAGAGGTAGAGAGCGAACTCACAGGAGGAGGAGGAGGAGTTTTTAATTTCCTGATTTCTCCTGTGCAAGTCATCGACCCTCCACTCTGCAATGTCTGCTATGGCAAAAAGAAACATTCCTTCAGTGACAACACCCCGCGATGACTTCCTAAGATGAAAGGAACCAGCTACCATTTGAACAATGCCACCTGTCAATAAACTTTGAAATTTCATTTTGCAGTCTCATTGGGTCATTGCATAGGTTTGGAAATATTGGGTGTATTTATAACAGTTTATAGTTTCTTCCTAGCCTCTCAGTCAGAGGTTGGTTATTTCCTGGAAGGATCAGGATTCGAGCATCCTTTTTACTACCTTCTGCACTAAATATTTATCATTCATGTACCTCTTTTTTCCTCAATAAAACTGTCCCCATTTTTTTCATACAGAAGTTTCTCTGCCTTTGATCCATTATTTTCAACCATCTCTGAAAGTCAGATGACATTAGCTGCCCAGAATTTGAACACTGGTGTTAGACGGTCTTAATATTTGATGATGGAATATTTTCTGTATTATCCATTCCATTCCTTCTTGAGATTTTTTGGAACAGTGCTGCAACATCCTTCGGTGGCTTCTGATTTTATATTGGGCATTATATTTTTAGTAATATCCCATTCCTTGTCTCACCTATCAGTTTTGCTTCACATCCTGACAAACAGCCTATATATATTCTCCAACATATGCATATTTTCAGGTCAATCTGTTGTCCTATAGCCTTACTATGGACAATATGGCATTGGCAAGATACGAAAAACTACCAATTTTATTCTTAGCTGTTTGCCTGTAGAAAAGTATGTGCTGTACCAAGCATGTAGCGATTAGTTCTGAACCCTCTGTAATTATTTGAATGATACAGTAATGTAACTGTTTACTTCGCTGGCTGGGTAAATCACTATTTATTCACACACCCACAAAAACATCCTCTAAAACAATATGTTTCCCAAACAATGGGTTGTGACCCACCAGTGGGTTGTGGGAAGTTTCTACATGGCTCACGGTCCTGGTGTGGAGGGAAGGCCAGAGGAGTGGGGGTTAGAAAGCGAACTCACACCACAGCAGCAGCTCCTCTTCTGCAGGGCTGGGCGCAGCTCCGCATTCCAGTCATTGTGAATTGGTCCATGAGGTCACAGCACACAGTTTTCCCCCAGCTGCCCCTGTGTGGTAATGGAAAATCAGCAAGACAAATTTGAGAAAGTGACAGTGTGACCTGGAGCACAGGGTCGCAGCACCCACTCACTCAAATTTTGCCAGGCCACCCCTCCATCATCGGCCATGTATGTATACTTCTGGTTGAGACTGTACCATGAAGACAAGATTCTAGGCAATTACCAACTTCCATTTCAGTGACTTGTGTTACTCCTAATTTAAACCAGTGTGAGATCAGATTTTGCCAAATCCCTGCTGAAAACAAACCTGCAAAAAGACGACAAACCTCCACTTTGAAACCTTTCCTTATGGTGATAAGAGAGTGATGCACCTGGTATGGAAGAAACTACCATTTCCATTATCCTTTTAATCCTTCCTCTAGCAAGGTAGAAGGAAAGACCTTAAGGCAGGACCCTCGCTCTTGGAGCAGAGGGTTGCGGGGGAACAGCTGTGGCTTGGAAACCAGGAGCATCAGAGAAGCTGGATCCATGGAGAAATCCTCAGGGAACTGTGTCTAGGACAGGCATCATCAGAAGCTGGGGAACTGCATATGGAATAGGGTGTGGCCAGATAAATAGGTGCTGAGTTTTTATAACTGCAGAAGGCCAGCTCCTCAGCTCTTTTTAAATCCCTCGTGTCACTCCAGAAGAGTAAATGGGACTTAAAGCGCTTTCTGTGAGTTCAACAAGCCCATTATAGTTCATCACAGGTGAGTGACCCGGTAGGTTTTTGTCACACTTACCAGCCCCTCTATATAAGGGCCAGAGCTGCCAGCTCAGCTCACAAGATGAGGACATCCCACCAGACAGGTTGGCTGTCTCCTACGGAGCTGGTGCTCCAGCTGCGGAGATCTTGAAAGCCATAATCTTCTCCAGAAATGGCAAGGTACAAACGCAGCAGGAGCAGAAGCAGGAGCAGTTACAGAAGGTGATGAAGGGGAGGCCGCGGGGGTCGACATGGAAGGAGGAGAAGACGACATGGCAGAAGGAGAAGAGGTCGTAGAGGTAGAGAGAGAACTCGGAGGAGGAGGAGGAGGAGTTTTTAATTTCCTGATTTCTCCCATTCTCCTGTGCAAGTCATCGACCCTTCACTCTCCAATATCTGCTATGGCAAAAAGAAACAACCCTTCAGTGACGACACCCCGCGATGACTTCCTCAGATGCAAGGAACCAGCTACCATTCGAACAATGCCACCTGTTAATAAACTTTGAAATGTCATTTTGCGGTCTCATTGTTTCTTTGCATAGGTTTGTAAATAATAGGTCCTGAGTTTTTATAAATGCAGAAGGCCAGCTCCTCAGCTCTTCTTAAATCCCTTTTGTATCGCCCCAGAAGAGTTCACTAGCTCATTCTTTTTTCCATGTTGATATGATCACCACGGGCTGAATTCAGTGCAAAGGCCTCTGTGAGGTCACTAGCTGACCAATTATAGCGTGCTGGGTTGATGTAAATGCACAGGCCTTGAAGGGTTACCAGCTCAGTACCTTTAGCTTGCTGGGATAAAGTCAAATCTCAACACATTCTAGAATGATGACTGGCGCCACGGCAACAAGCCTTGAGTGGTTCAGCACCTCTAGGTTTCTGGGATTATGTCCAAGTACAGGCCTCTATGAGGTCACTTGTTCCTCAAATGTAGCATGCTGAGTTGATATCAAAGAACGGGCTGCTATGAGGTCACTGGCTCAGCACAAACGACATGCTGTGTTGGTAATGGTCAAAGCACTGACACAGAGTTCTGGCTACAGCACTTCCAGGCCCCTGCTGAAGCCAAGCGGGACTTTGTCAGGATACTAGCTCGGTACCTCCATCTTCCTAGCATGATGTCTGGACACAGGCCTCAGGTGTCTGGCACAGCACCACTACCTTGCTGGGGTAAAGTCAAAGTCAGGCCTCTGTGAGCCTACTGGCTCTTGTCAAAGCAGAGTTCTTTGGTAAGGTTTGCTAGATCATCACCTCTGGCTCTCTGGGCTGAGGTTAAGGCTCAGGCTTTTGTGAGGTCTCTAGTGCAGGCCTTTGTGAGCTTACTGGCTCAGCAGCTTTGGCTTGCTGGTCTGAAGTCAAAGTGTATCCCACATGCTTCATAATGCATAAGTTCACTGATGACTCCCATCTTTTTCCTGAAGAAATCGAACCTGGGCTGCCTTCAGAGAATGTGATTTTAATGTGGCTCTCTCTGTTATTTGGAAATTGGACAGGAAACTATGAGGGAGCAGGAAAACATGGGAATGGGGAAACAGACTGGGGGGAGTGTAGGGAATGTGGGGAAACAGAAGGAAGGCTCAGAGAGGTGTGAAAATCAATAAAACATAGCAACCAAACTGAGACAGCCAATTAATGAAACACATACACAACGATATCAAGGAGGGAGGTTGTGGGAGATGACCTGATACTATGACAGAGGAGAGAAATATTTTGCCTCGTAATGATTTTCTACTCACATAGCTATTTGTTGATCTCAAAACAGTCCTCCTACAGAGGCCTGTTTGGTTATTGAGGTGGATCTGTTTTGTAGAGTCTGTATGGTTCTTGTGATTAAAACTGTCAGTGACTACGTGAATATGTGCATACTTGCCCTCCAAAACATAGCTTCTCACCCCACCCTCAGGGAGAGGGCCTCCAAGATGTTCCATCTAATGCATCATGAGATAGATGATTTGCAAGCTTTCAAAGCTTTCATACATGTGTGAAAAAACATGAAAGGGCCTAGGATTTCCTGAAGAACTGAGTACATTCAATCTATATTTTGAAGGCCAGTGAACATCCACAAGTTCTAGAGTCTTTGACTGTGAATGCTTTAGATAAGCAAAAGGACTGGATTTATGGAAGATGGAGTACTATAGAGGTGACTGAGAAGAGGGATAAAGCCAAGAAGATTTTGTAGAATATGAAGTGGAGATGTCTATAACATATTTAATTTAGACATTTCCAGTTAAAAGGATTGGCTTGATCATCCTCTCAGTTATACCAGTGTCAATTAGGAGTTAGCTCCATAAGAGTTTATAGAGTTATAGTGATATAAAACTGGTGTGAATGGAGAATCAAGCCTATTATTTTCAAATTGTAACAGCTGCTATTGAAACACTGTTCGTTCTAGTGGCTAAAATACCTTCCTTTTTACTACAAATGTAATGGGTTACATTCCTGCTTGCCTGAAATGGAAAGGGGAATTTGGCCCACTGTATTCAAATCATGGGTTTGGTTTTAAGCTTTTGACCATTTTTTCACAAATCTTTAGTCCTCTCAATGACACACGGATCACAACGTTTCAACACTTAATTATTTTATCACCCCAAAATACTACAGTGTGCATTTGATAACAATAATGAAGTTATTCATTTGCTGCAGGGAAAAAAATACACATAGTATAAATCAGCCATCTCTTTTAACTTGTAATTCACATGCTGTTTTAATTGTCCTCAGGAAACAAAGGTAAAACTTTTTGGGGCCATAAGCTACTTTTTCTCACTTTACAAAAAAAAAGGGGGGGGGCAACTAGATCCAAAACATTTCACATGATCTTAAAAACAACCTTTTTAGGTACATAAAGGTTCAAAGTCAAGAAAACACAATTAGGACTGAGTTAGTGCCATCTCCTGGAGTTCATAAATGAACACATGGGTAGTAATCAAAGTAGATCAAATTAGGAAGGGCAATTTCTCATTTCTGATGGTTGGGTGTCATGATGGGTGTTGCCATTATGTAGTGAAGAGATATAATATCAACTGGTCACTGCTTTCCCCTTTGATAAGTGTGACCTACATACATTAACTTCCAAAGTGTTTATAAAAAGGGAAAAATCTATTTGTTTTCTTACATAGACACTTTGCTGTACAGTAAATTTGATGGCCATATATTGCTTAATTCTGGTTTATCACAGCTGAATAATAGGGCAATGTGGGTCATACTTATCAGCCTCTCTACATAAAGGTCAGAGTGCCAGTTCAACTAACAAGCTCAGGAAATTCCACCAAAGACAGGTAGGCTGAATAGATCCACAGTTTAAATCAAGTCAGCCAAACATTGACAAGATTAATCCAACAAGGCAAGGGTAATGTAGAGGCAAACAATTCCATAGCTTCATAGTTGCCTGCATCCTCCTAACTTCAGGGTGTTTGTGATGTTGTTTTTGTGGTTATACTGTCATTTCAACAAAAAACCATTTTATGTCCATATAGGGTCAAAACTAGTGGCTTTGTCCTTATATAGTCATTTCAGTGGAAAGTGTTAATGACATGATCAGGACAGCTGGCATTTTTCCTTATATGGACACTTTGCTATACAGTAAAATTGATGCCCATGTCTGAACAAGCCCATTATAGTTCATCACAGGTGAGTGACCCGGTAGGTTTTTGTCACACTTACCAGCCCCTCTATATAAGGGCCAGAGCTGCCAGCTCAGCTCACAAGATGAGGACATCCCACCAGACAGGTTGGCTGTCTCCTACGGAGCTGGTGCTCCAGCTGCGGAGATCTTGAAAGCCATAATCTTCTCCGGAAATGGCAAGGTACAGACGCAGCAGGAGCAGAAGCAGGAGCCGTCGCAGAAGGCGACGAAGGGGAGGCCGCGGAGGTCGACATGGAAGGAGAAGACGACGACATGGCAGAAGGAGGAGAGGGCGTAGAGGTAGTGAGCAAACTCACAGGAGGAGAAGGAGGAGGAGGAGAAGGAGGAGTTTTTAATTTCCTGATTTCTCCCATTCTCCTGTGCAAGTCATCGACCCTCCACACTGCAATATCTGCTATGGCAAAAAGAAACATTCCTTCAGTGACAACACCCCGCGATGACTTCCTAAGATGCAAGGAACCAGCTACCATTTGAACAATGCCACCTGTTAATAAACTTTGAAATGTCATTTTGCGGTCTCATTGTTTCTTTGCATAGGTTTGGAAATAATAGGTGGATTTATGATAATTTACACTTTTTTCCTAGCCGTCTCAGCCAGAGGTTGGTTATTTCCTGGAAGGATCAGGATTCTTACATCCTTTTTACTATCTTCTACGCAACCTATCTATCATATATCTTTCATCTATCTCTTTTCCCCCTCAATAAACTGTCCCAAGTTGTTTCTTTTTTCATATGGAAGTTTCTCTGCCTTTGATCATTATTTTTTTCAGTCATCTCTGAAACCCAATGAGATAAGCTGCCCAGAATTTGAACACTGTTGTTAGACTGTCTTATGATTTGATGATGGCATATTTTCGGTATTATCCAGTCCTTCTTGAGATTTTTTGGAACAGTGCTGCAACATCCTTCGGTGCCTTCTGATTTTATAATGGGCATTATATTTTCAGTAATATCCCATAACATGTCTCCCCTATCAGTTTTGCTGCACATCCTGACAAACAGCCTATAGACATTCACCAATATATGCATATTTTCAGGTCAATCTATTGACCTATAGCCTTGCCAAGATAAAAAAAATTACCAATTTTATTCCTAGCTGTTTGCTTGCAGAAAAGTATGAGGTGTATCAAGCATGTAGCGAATAGTTCTGAACCCTCTGTAATTATTTAAATGATACAGTAATGTAACTGTTTACTTTGCTGGCTGGGTACGTCAGTATTTTTTGACACACGCACAAAAATATCCTCTAAAGGAATATGTTTCCCAAACAATGGGTTGTGGGAAGTTTCTACATGGCTCACGGTCCTGGTGTGGATGGAAGGCCAGAGAAGAGAGGGTTGAAAAGCAAAGTAACCCCACATTAGCAGCCCCTCTTCTGCAGGGCTGGGCCTGACTCTCCATTCCAGGCATTGTGAATTGGTCCATGAGGTCACAGCACACAGTTTTCCCCCAGCTGCCCCTCTGTGGTGATGGAAGAACAGTGAGACAAATGTGAGAGAGTGGCAGCGTGACCTGGAGCACAGGGTCGCAGCTCTCACTCACTCAAATTTTGCCTGGCCACCCATCCATCATCGGCCATGTATGTATATTTCTGGTTGAGACTGTACCATGAAGACAAGATTCTAGGCAATTACCGATTTCCATTCCAGTGATCAGTTCCTCCCCCGCCCCTCGCATCATACTGAGGTGTAAACTAGTTACCCCACATTGGGTGAAATACCTTTTGTGTTAGAAAATTCACATCTATAAATTACGGGTAACTACTCTCAGGTAAATGGATGACACCACTGTATGAACACAGTGTGAGATCAGAATCAGGTCCATGGACTTGTGTTACTCCTAATTTAAACCAGTGTGGGATTAGATTTTGCTAAATCCCTGCTGAAAACAAACCAACAAACAGACAAAAAACCTCCACTTTGAAACCTTTCCTTATGGTGATTGATGCACCTGGTATGGAAAAAACTACCATTTCCATTATCCTTTTTCTCCTTCCTCTGGCCAGGTAGAAGGAAAGACCTTAAGGCAGGACCCTCGCTCCTGGGGCAGGGGATTGTGGGGGAACAGCTGTGGCTTGGAAACTCAGGAGCATCAGAGAAGCTGGATCCATGGAGAAATCCCCAGGGAAATGTATCTAGGACAGGCATCATCAGAAGCTGGGGGACTGCATATGGAATAGGGTGTGGCTGAAGGAGATTGCAAGTGAGAGTTGGCCTGTGCATGTGGAAACAGCAGCGACTGAGCAGGAAATCATGGCAGACAGGCTCCAGTGAGAGAAACCGCTAACTGCAAACCTGTAAACTCCTGTTTGCTTGGAATAAGAGACTGGTCTGGACTATCCAGCAGTGACTAGGCCTGAAGAACCTTAGTCCTCTATTAGATTGCCACTTCTTCCACCCCACTCCCAATCAGGGGCCCAAATAAGAACTGCTATTGTTTCTCCAGAGTTGTAACTGTTTAAGACACAGTACTTGGGGTAATTGCAACCCTCCCCTTTTTTTCAGCTCTAGAAAAATACCTCTTCACTTTCGCCATGCATTAAAGCTGTTAGGGGAAGCAACTAGGGCTGGTGCCTCACAAGACCTAGCAGCTGAAATGTCTTCAGCGTTTGTCTCTGAGTTGTGGTACACCTCTCATGCTACTCGAATTTTAGGACTTGTCTACGCAGGAACACTCAGGAAAGTTAATCTGAATTAACTACAAGTATTAATTTAAAGAGGATTAGTTAAATTGCATTAAACCTCTTTGTGGTTACTCTAATTCAGAATTAAAATAAGCTAAACTGAATAAAGCCGCATTCATTCTGAATGCAATTCAGTTTAAATGA
Organism: Mauremys reevesii; assembly: GCF_016161935.1. Lineage (NCBI taxonomy): Eukaryota > Metazoa > Chordata > Testudines > Geoemydidae > Mauremys > Mauremys reevesii. The sequence continues at coordinate 20,338,625 of NC_052627.1, read as the reverse complement.
TCCACTTTACATTCACACCTTCAGCTCATTTGGAATATCTTTTTGGAGTGTTCCCATGTAGACTGTCTCTTAGAACAGCTATAATATTTTCAGGGGTGAATCTGTTGCATCTGTGATAAAGACAGACTTTCATTCCCAGGTCGTCTAACTGAGCAAAATTTTCTTGAGGGGAAAGATTACTTGTCTAGAAAAAACTGGAAGACATGAATCTGTTTTAACTAGGGAGTGTATTTAGTGATGGGCTCTTCCCATTAGAAATGTTATTGACAGTTTTATAAATGTATTGTGCAATTTTGAGATATCTGTTTAAACTAATCCCTTATGGAACTGAGCTGAAAAATATTTGTCCCTAGCAAAATTACCTGAATTTTCACCATGGTTCTTTTAATTGGACTTTACTTACTTTTAATTCTCCTCTCTTTTCTCTGCAAAGAGATGTCGTGGTCATTGTGGAGAGATTTTTAAAAAGCATTCTCCCTAAAGGTAAAGTGAGCTATCCATCCTTTATAAGCATTCAGCATCCAGAATTTTCTTTCTCCCTCTGCAACATAAGCTCATCAAGAAATCAGATCAACACACACAGATCAAACCCCCCCCCCCCAGGAAAAAAAAATATATATCTGACCTACTTTCATGTTGTTTTATACAGTATGTGTCACACTTGCCCAGGCAATTGCATTTAAGAAAATGCCATTTCTCTCTGTACATTTATTGTAGCAAAACTCTCAGTAATGCAAATAGGAAAAGTGTTTCTGTCAAGTGAAGGCATGTATTTCTTGTTCAAGAAGGTATCCATTTGCTTAAATGATGGATTCCAGTTGGCCTGTGAAGCTTTACACAAAACAGCCTCCTGAGAGACTGAGGGCTAAAGTTTTCAAAATGGAGGTTATAATTAAAATTGTAACTGCTAGTCCATAAATCTATTCAATTTTCTGCAAGCTTCAGTGATTGGATAGACAGAATTTCCTATTGTGGTCAAAACAAATAAAGGCTTGGATTCTATAGACGTAATCAGTGAAGATGGCCAACTGAGACAAGCTGTATGTCTCATTTGCCACTACATGTTAAAACAGTGTTATTATTGATTTTAATAAATTCCAAGGGTTGTAGTCATTCCAGATAAATAGGTCCTGAGTTTTTATAACTGCAGAAGGCCAGCTCCTCAGCTCTTCTTAAATCCCTCTTGTGTCACTCCGGAAGAGTAAATGGGACTTAAAGCACTTTCTGTGAGTTCACTAGTTCATTCTTTTTCCCACACTGATCTGATCACCACGGGCCGAATTCAGTGCAAAGGCCTCTGTGAGGTCACTAGCTGACCAATTATAGCGTGCTGGGTTGATGTAAATGCACAGGCCTTGAAGGGTTACCAGCTCAGGACCTTTAGCTTGCTGGGATAAAGTCAAATCTCAACACATTCTAGAATGATGGCTGGCGCCACGGCAACAGGCCTTGAGTGGTTCAGCATCTCTAGGTTTCTGGGATTATGTCCAAGTACAGGCCTCTATGAGGTCACTTGTTCCTCAAATGTAGCATACTGGGTTGATATCAAAGAACGGGCTGCTATGAGGTCACTGGCTCAGCACAAACGACATGCTGTGTTGGTAATGGTCAAAGCACTGACACAGAGTTCCGGCTACAGCACTTCCAGGCCCCTGCTGAAGCCAAGCGGGACTTTGTCAGGATACTAGCTCGGTACCTCCATCTTCCTAGCATGATGTCTGGACACAGGCCTCAGGTGTCTGGCACAGAACCACTACTTTGCTGGAGTAAAGTCAAAGTCAGGCCTCTGTGAGGCTACTGGCTCTTGTCAAAGCACAGGTCTTTGTAAGGTTTGCTAGATCAGCACCTCTGGCTCTCTGGGCTGATGTTAAGCCTCAGGCTTTTGTGAGGTCTCTAGTGCAGGCCTTTGTGAGCTTACTGGCTCAGCAGCTTTGGCTTGCTGGTCTGAAGTGAAAGTGTATCCCACATGCTTCATAATGCACTGTTTTATTTTCTCTGTGAAAGCCAGAGAAAGAATGTGGAGAAAGAAGGCTTGTGCAGTAAAGTTCACTGATGTCTCTCATCTTTTTCCTGAAGAAATCGAACCTGGGCTGCCCTCAGAGAATGTGATTGTAATGTGGCTCTCTCTGTTGTTTGGAAATTGGACAGGAAACTATGAGGGAGCAGGAAAACATGGGAATGAAGAAACAGACTGGGGGGAGTGTAGGGAATGTGGGGAAACAGAAGGAAGGCTCAGAGAGGTGTGAAAATCAATAAAACATAGCAACCAAACTGAGACAGCCAATTAATGAAACACATAAACAAAAATATCTAGGATGGAGGTTGGGGGAGATGACCTGATCCTATGACAGAGGAGAGAAATATTTTGCATCTTAATGATTTTCTACTCACATAGCCATTTGTTGATCTCAAAACAGTCCTTCTACAGAGGCCTGTTTGGTGATTGAGGTGGATCTGTTTTGTAGAGTCTGTATGGTTCTTGTGATAAAAACTGTCAGTGACTACGTGAATTTGTGCATACTTGCCCTCCAAAACATAGCTTCTCACCCCACCCTCAGGGAGAGGGACTCCAAGATGTTCCATTTAATGCATCATGAGACAGATGATTTGCAAGCTTTCAAAGCTTTCATACATGTGTGAAAAAACATGAAAGGGCCTAGGATTTCCTGAAGAACTGAGTACATTCAATCTATATTTTGAAGGCCAGTGAACATCCAGCAAGTTCTAGAGTCTTTGACTGTGAATGCTTTGGATAAGCACAAGGACGGCACTTATGGAAGACAGAGTACTATAGAGGTGAATGCCACATCAGTTCAAAGACGACCTTGTCCAAATGGAACACACAGTACTGATTCTATTGAGAGGTTTCCTTATTCTGAGACTTGCCTGGTCAGATGTAATAAAGGCATGACAGGAGCGAGTGTGATTGCATAACTAATGGTACGTATCACACAGGTGACTGAGAAGAGGGATAAAGCCAAGAAGATTTTGTAGAATATGAAGTGGAGATGTCTATAACATATTTAATTTAGACATTTCCAGTGAAAAGGATTGGCTTGATCATCCTCTCAGTTATACCAGTGTCAATTAGGAGTTAGCGCCATAAGAGTTTATAGAGTTATAGTGATATAAAACTGGTGTGAATGGAGAATCAAGCCTATTATTTTCAAATTGTAACAGCTGCTATTGAAACACTGTTCGTTCTAGTGGCTAAAATACCTTCCTTTTTACTACAAATGTAATGGGTTACATTCCTGCTTGCCTGAAATGGAAAGGGGAATTTGGCCCACTGTATTCAAATCATGGGTTTGGTTTTAAGCTTTTGACCATTTTTTCACAAATCTTTAGTCCTCTCAATGACACACGGATCACAACGTTTCAACACTTAATTATTTTATCACCCCAAAATACTACAGTGTGCATTTGATAACAATATTGAAGTTATTCATTTGCTGCATGGAAAAAAAAAACATGGTATAAATCAGCCATCTCTTTTAACTTGTAATTCACATGCTGTTTCAATTGTCCTCAGGAAACAAAGGTGAAACTTTTTGGGGTCATAAGCTACTTTTTCTCACTTTAAAAAAAAAAAACAGGCACTAGATCCAAAACATTTCACATGATCTTAAAAACAACCTTTTTAGGTACATAAAGGTTCAAAGTCAAGAAAACACAATTAGGACTGAGTTAGTGCCATCTCCTGGAGTTCATAAATGAACACATGGGTAGTAATCAAAGTAGATCAAATTAGGAAGGGCAACTTCTCATTTCTGATGGTTGGGTGTCATGATGGGTGTTGCCATTATGTAGTGAAGAGATATAATATCAACTGGTCACTGCTTTCCCCTTTGATAAGTGTGACCTACATAAATTAACTTCCAAAGTGTTTATAAAAAGGGAAAAATCTATTTGTTTTCTTACATAGACACTTTGCTGTACAGTAAATTTGATGGCCATATATTGCTTAATTCTGGTTTATCACAGCTGAATAATAGGGCAATGTGGGTCATACTTATCAGCCTCTCTACATAAAGGTCAGAGTGCCAGTTCAACTAACAAGCTCAGGAAATTCCACCAAAGACAGGTAGGCTGAATAGATCCACAGTTTAAATCAAGTCAGCCAAACATTGACAAGATTAATCCAACAAGGCAAGGGTAATGTAGAGGCAAACAATTCCATAGCTTCATAGTTGCCTGCATCCTCCTAACTTCAGGGTGTTTGTGATGTTGTTTTTGTGGTTATACTGTCATTTCAACAAAAAACCATTTTATGTCCATATAGGGTCAAAACTAGTGGCTTTGTCCTTATATAGTCATTTCAGTGGAAAGTGTTAATGACATGATCAGGACAGCTGGCATTTTTCCTTATATGGACACTTTGCTATACAGTAAAATTGATGCCCATGTCTGAACAAGCCCATTATAGTTCATCACAGGTGAGTGACCCGGTAGGTTTTTGTCACACTTACCAGCCCCTCTATATAAGGGCCAGAGCTGCCAGCTCAGCTCACAAGATGAGGACATCCCACCAGACAGGTTGGCTGTCTCCTACGGAGCTGGTGCTCCAGCTGCGGAGGTCTTGAAAGCCATAATCTTCTCCGGAAATGGCAAGGTACAGACGCAGCAGGAGCAGAAGCAGGAGCCGTCGCAGAAGGCGACGAAGGGGAGGCCGCGGAGGTCGACATGGAAGGAGGAGAAGACGACATGGCAGAAGGAGGAGAGGTCGTAGAGGTAGCGAGCAAACTCACAGGAGGAGAAGGAGGAGGAGGAGAAGGAGGAGTTTTTAATTTCCTGATTTCTCCCATTCTCCTGTGCAAGTCATCGACCCTCCACACTGCAATATCTGCTATGGCAAAAAGAAACATTCCTTCAGTGACAACACCCCGCGATGACATCCCAAGATGGAAGGAACCTGCTACCAGTTGAACAATACCACCTGTCAATAAACTTTGAAATTTCATTTTGCAGTCTCATTGGGTCCTTGTGTTTTGCCTGCACTTAGAAAATAGGGGTTGTATTTTTGACAGATTGCAGTTTCTTCCTAATCTTCCGCCCTATGATCACTGAGCCTCCTCTTAGTTGCCCTGAGTTCTTTCTCCCTCTGCAACATGAGAAGCCCATCAAGAAATCAGATCAACACACACACAATTCTTGCAGTTATTCTGCACTGGGTGTTCTGTTCACTCCTACAGTTTTTTCCCCCTCAATCTCATTTACAGTAAGGATACTCAGTTTAAAAAATGATCCTAAATGCCTATGCTCTTTAAAGAGTCTTAAAGATATTATTCATTTAATATTTGGAATTAACAGTGGTCCCCTCTTTTCAAGATTGATGAAGCATTTATCATTCCACCAGACTTGGGACCTTGCTCAATGGCTCTAATGTTAAGACTAATTCACATGAGCATTGATCATTTATTTTAATAAAAGTTATATTAAAGTCTTTTTAATTTCCCTTATGTGGTCACTTTAAAAGATGTAGTTGGTTGCTATCCATACTTCAGGTTTTTTACATATATGGTCATTTCAACAAAGAGAGCCATTTTATGGTCATATAGTGTCTCTTTTCCTGATTAGGAAAGCTTTTGACCATTTTTTCACAAATCTTTAGTCCTCTCAATGACACACGGATCACAACGTTTCAACACTTAAGATGACATCCCAAGATGGAAGGAGCCTGCTACCAGTTGAACAATACCACCTGTCAATAAACTTTGACATTTCATTTTGCAGTCTCACTGAGTCCTTGTGTTTTGCCTGAATTTAGAAAATAGGGGCTGTATTTTTGACAGGTTGCAGTTTCTTCCTAATCCTCTGTGACAGCAGCTGAACCCGCCCTATGATCACTGAGGCTCCTCTTAGTTGCTCTGAGTGCATCTGACAATAGGAAATACACTCGGGTGATAGATTGGGATTGTCTTGAGAGAGTTAAAAGGCTAACTCACTCATTAGCCCAGATGGTACAAAAGACACAAGTCAGGAAGTGAAGGGGAAGAAGAGAGTGAGTGGGGTCAGACTGAGGCAGGCAGGCCGGCTGGCCTGTCTGGCTGGTAGCTTTTAGAGTAAGAGCCTCTCCCCTCCTTGCCTGAGAAGCTGAGGAGTCCGTGTTACTGTTGGGATGAGGCTGCATAGCCTGTAAAGGTGGTGGAAAAGAACACTGTAAATTGCACAAGGTGATTTACCGGAAGGCCTCTGAGCCATTTGTGGGATAGGAAGTAGGTAGGAGCAAGCACCCTCTCAGAGACTGGTTTTTCCTGGAAGCATCAGGCTTCTCACAATCTTTTTACAACATTTATCCTACTTTGTTCTCTAATTTGCGCTCTTGTGTATCTGTTTTTTCTTTATAAAGAATTTTTTCATCTTTTCATATGGAAATTTCTCCGACTTTGATCATATTTTTTCACAAGACTCTGAGCTCCCATATGGGATAGGCTGCCCTGTTCCAGGAGAAAGTATTTGTGATTTCATTATGGCATCTTTTCACTATTGTCCATTCCATTCCTTTGGGGAGCGGAATTGGAACAGTGCTGCAACATACCTCTGGTTTGTTCTGATTTTATAACAGCATTATATTTTCACTAATATTCCATTCCTTACCTTACCGGTCATTTCGTTGCACATCCTGACAAATTCGTCAGGTTCAGACTAACACCTTAAACATTTTCCCATCTCATATTGCTAGTTCAGTCTCTTAGCCTTTGGTCTAACTATGGAACCTTGTGTCATTTGTGCTTAAGACCTTTTGCTGCGATGAATATTGACCATTTATTCCTAGATATTTGGCTCCAGTAAAGAACACTGAAGTTAGTTCTGAAACCATTGTATTCACCTGAATGACATTGTAGGGTAACAGTTTACTGGGCTGACTGGGTGGGTGAGTGGGTCTTTCTTGGCACACCCACAGACATTCCCTAATGCTTTTGGCTCCTCTCAGATTTAACAACCTGAATCAAAGAGTCTCAATGAGAGAGCTGCTCATGGGTGTCACCTGCTTTTTCTTCTGTATCTGGGAGAAAAGAAAACGTACATGTTAACTGATATTAATTATATTCCCAACTTTTAGCTCTTTACTGATTGAATCTCATATCAGTTTTTCTCTTTATTTGCCCAGTTCTGATTTCAGACTAAGCAGCCTATTGTTACCCAGTTTACAGAGCTTGTCTTTTGTGAATAATGGTACAGCATCAGAATGCTTCTGGAATGTCCTTGTGTGTTCCAGGCTATATTAACATGTAATATCTGTGGACTAGAGATCTTTCTTCAACCACTTCATTTAGGACTTCTGAGTTCAAGTTATTTGTATTTCATGTTGTTTTATTCAGTATCTGTCACACTTGCCCAAGCAATTGTATTTAAGAAAATGCCATTTCTCTCTGTACATTTGTTCTAGCAAAACTCTCAGTAATGCAAATAGGAAAAGTGTTTCTGTCAAGTGAAGGCATGTATTTCTTGTTCAAGAAGGTATCATTTGCTTAAATGATGGATTCCCGTTGGCCTGTGACGCTTTACACAAAACACAGCCTCCTGAGAGACTGAGGGCTAAAGTTTTCAAAATGCAGGTTATAATTAAAATTGTAACTGCGAGTCCATAAATCTATTCAATTTGCTGCAAGCTTCAGTAATTCGATAGATAGAATTTCCTATTGTGGTCAAAACAAATGAAGGCTTGGATTCTATAGACTTAATCTGTGAAGATGGCTAACTGAGACAAGCTGTTTGTCTCATTCGCCACTACGTGTTAAAACAGTATTATTATTGATTTTTAATAAATTCCAAGGGTTGTAGTCATTCCAGATAAATAGGTCCTGAGTTTTTATAACTGCAGAAGGCCAGCTCCTCAGCTCTTCTTAAATCCCTCTTGTATCGCTCCAGAAGAGTTCACTAGCTCATTCTTTTTCCCATGCTGATCTGATCACCACGGGCTGAATTCAGTGCAAAGGCCTCTGTGATGTCACTAGCTCACCAATTATAGCGTGCTGGGTTAATGTAAATGCACAGGCCTTGGAGGGTTACCAGCTCAGGACCTTTAGCTTGCTGGGATAAAGTCAAATCTCAACACATTCTAGAATGATGGCTGGCGCCAAGGCAACAGGCCTTTATGTGGTTAATGTTTCAGCACCTCTAGGTTTCTGGGTTTATGTCCTCTATGAGGTCACTTGTTCCTCAAATGTAGCATACTGGATTGATATCAAAGAATGGGCTTCTATGAGGTCACTGGCTCATCACATATGACATGCTAGGTTGGTAATGGTGAAAGCACTGACACAGAGTTCCGGCTACAGCACTTCCAGGCTGCTGGCTGAAGCCAAGTGGGACTTTGTCAGGATACTAGCTCGGTACCTCCATCTTCCTAGCATGAGTCTGGACACAGGCCTCAGGTCTCTGGCACAGCACCACTACTTTGCTGGGGTAAAGTCAAAGTCAGGCCTCTGTGAGGCTACTGGCTCTTGTCAAAGCACAGGTCTTTGTAAGGTTTGCTAGATCAGCACCTCTGGCTCTCTGGGCTGATGTTAAGCCTTGGGCTTTTGTGAGGTCCTACTTATCAGCCTCTCTACATAACGGTCAGGGATGGAGGTTGGGGGAGATGATCTGATCCTATGACAGAGAAAATATTTTGCCTCTTAATGATTTTCTACTCACATAGCCATTTACTGATCTCAAAACAATCCTTCTACAGAGGCCTGTTTGGTTATTGAGGTGGATCTGCTTTGTAGAGCCAGTTTGTTTCCTGTGATTAAAACTGTCAGTGACTACGTGAATTTGTGCATACTAGCCCTCCAAAACATATGTTGTCACCCCTCACTTAGGGACAGGGCCCTGATGTTTAATGAAGAGATAAGGTTTTTTGCTTTGTGCCCCCAAGATGTTCCATCTAATGAATCATGAGATAGATGATTTGCAAGATTTCTCGGCCTTCATACATGAGTGGAAAAACATGAAAGGGCCTAGGATTTCCTGAGGAACTGAGTACATTCAATCTATATTTTGAAGGCCAGTGAACATCCAGCAAGTTCTAGAGTCTCTTCTTTGACTGTGATTGCTTTGGAGAAGCACAAGGACAGCAAGACTACCTTGGGATTTATGAAAGATGGAGTACTTTGGGGCTGAATGTCACATCAGTTCAAAAGACCACCTTGTCCAAATGGAACACACAGTACTTATTCTATTGAGAGGTTTCCTTATTCTGAGACATGCCTGGTCAGATGTAATAAAGGCATGACAGGAGCAAGTGTGAGTGCATGACTAATGGTATGCATCACACAGGTGACTGAGAAGAGAGATGAAGCCAAGAAGATATTGTAGACTATGAAGTGGAGAAGTAGTCATAGGTTCCACCCCCACTCTGAACTTTAGGGTACATATGTGGGGACCTGCATGAGAAACCCTAAGCTTAATTACCAGCTTAGATCAGTATGCTGCCACCATCCAAATATTTGAGTCATTTGGAAAACTCTGTCTTCCCCCCAAAAACCTTTCCCTCCCTGGGTAGACTTGAGAGACTTCGCCACCAATTCCCTGGTGAACACTGATCCAAACCCCTTGGATCTTAAAACAAGGAAGAGTTACTCATTCCCCTCCCCCCTTCTTCCCTCACCAAGCCCTGGTGAGTCCAGATCCAATCCCCGTGCATCTAAAAACAAGAAAAAATCAATCAGGTTCTTTAAAAAAAGGCTTTTAATTAAAGAAAAGAAAGGTAAAAGAAAAAAACCTCTGGGAGAGATTAGCGTACCAGCTACTCTCACAGACAACAGATTTGAAACACAGAGGATGTTCCCCTGGGCAAAAACTTAGTACACAAAAGAATCCCTAATTTGATTATTCCTCTAATTGCACAAAATCACAAAAGAAAATAAACATAAACCTATTTATTTGTTTCTGATACTCACTACTCTGATAAGAGGCTGGTTCCTTGATCTTTTCCACTCCGGCCAAAACTGAAACTGACCAAGCCAAAGGGAACTTCCATCCTTCCTTTTGAAACATCCTGTCCCCCCATTGGTTCCTCTGGTCACGTGTCAGCTAGGCTAGGTGAACTTCTTCACCCTTTACAAATAAAAGAGGCAATAACCTTTAACTATCTGTTTATGACAGAAGTCTATAACATATTTGATTTATACATTTCCAGTGCAAAAGTATTGGCTTGAAATATTGGAAAGGGGAATTTGACACACTGTCTTCAAATCATGGATTTGGTTTTAAGCTTTTGAGCAATTTTTCACAAATCTTTAGTCCTCTCAATGACACACGGATCACAATGTATCAACACTTAATTATTTTATCACCCAAAATACTACAGCGTGCATTTGACAACAATATTGAAGTTATTCATTTGCTGCAGGATACAAGTTACACATAGTATAAATCAGCCATCTCTTTTAAAGTGCAATTCACATACTGTTTCAAGTGCCCTCAGGAAACAAAGGTGAAACCTTTTGGGGCCATAAGTTACTTTTTCTCACTTTAAACCAAAAAAAAAAAGAGGCACTAGATCCAAAACATTTCACATGATATTAGAAGCTAAATGTTCAAAGTCAAGAAAACACAATTAGGACTGAGTTAGTGCCTTCTCCGGGACTTCTTAAATGAACACATGGGTAGTAATCAAAGTAGATCAAATTAGGAAGGGGAGCTTCTCATTTCTGATGGTTGGGTGTCATGATGGGTGTTGCCATTATGTAGTGAAGAGATATGATAATATCAACTGGTCACTGCTTTCCCCTCTTATAAGTGTGACCGACATAAATCAACTTCCAAAGTGTTTATAAAAGGGGAAAAATCTATTTGTTTTCCTACATAGACACTTTGCTGTACAGTAAATTTGATGGCCATATATTGCTAAATTCTAGTTTATCACAGCTGAATAATAGGGCAATGTGGGTCATACTTATCAGCCTCACTACATAAAGGTCAGAGTGCCAGCTCAACTAACAAGCTCAGGAAATTCCACCAAAGACAGGTAGGTTGAATAGATCCACAGTTAAAATCAAGTCACCCAAACATTGACAAAATTAATCCAGCAAGGCAAGGGTAATGTAGAGGCAAACAATTCCGTAGCTTCATAGTTGGCTGCATCTATGCTAACTTCAGGGTGTTTGTGATGTTGTTTTTGTGGTTATACTGTCGTTTCAACAAAGAACCATTATATGTCCATATAGGGTCAAAACGTGTGGCTTTGTCCTTATATAGTCATTTCAGTGGAAAGTGTTAATTAATGACATGATCAGGATAGCTGGTGTTTTCCTTATATGGACAATTTGCTATACAGTAAAATTGATGCCCATGTCTGAACAAGCCCATTATAGTTCATCACAGGTGAGTGACCCGGTAGGTTTTTGTCACACTTACCAGCCCCTCTATATAAGGGCCAGAGCTGCCAGCTCAACTCACAAACTAAGGACATCCCACCAGACAGGTAGGCTGTCTCCTATGGTGCTGGTGCTCCAGCTGCGGAGATCCTGAAAGCCATAATCTTCTCCAGAAATGGCAAGGTACAGACGCAGCAGGAGCAGAAGCAGGAGCCGTCGCAGAAGGCGACGAAGGGGAGGCCGTGGGGGTCGGCATGGAAGGAGGAGAAGACGATGACATGGCAGAAGGAGGAGAGGTCATAGAGGTAGAGAGCGAACTCACAGGAGGAGGAGGAGGAGTTTTTAATTTCCTGATTTCTCCTGTGCAAGTCATCGACCCTCCACTCTGCAATGTCTGCTATGGCAAAAAGAAACATTCCTTCAGTGACAACACCCCGCGATGACTTCCTAAGATGAAAGGAACCAGCTACCATTTGAACAATGCCACCTGTCAATAAACTTTGAAATTTCATTTTGCAGTCTCATTGGGTCATTGCATAGGTTTGGAAATATTGGGTGTATTTATAACAGTTTATAGTTTCTTCCTAGCCTCTCAGTCAGAGGTTGGTTATTTCCTGGAAGGATCAGGATTCGAGCATCCTTTTTACTACCTTCTGCACTAAATATTTATCATTCATGTACCTCTTTTTTCCTCAATAAAACTGTCCCCATTTTTTTCATACGGAAGTTTCTCTGCCTTTGATCCATTATTTTCAACCATCTCTGAAAGTCAGATGACATTAGCTGCCCAGAATTTGAACACTGGTGTTAGACGGTCTTAATATTTGATGATGGAATATTTTCTGTATTATCCATTCCATTCCTTCTTGAGATTTTTTGGAACAGTGCTGCAACATCCTTCGGTGGCTTCTGATTTTATATTGGGCATTATATTTTTAGTAATATCCCATTCCTTGTCTCACCTATCAGTTTTGCTTCACATCCTGACAAACAGCCTATATATATTCTCCAACATATGCATATTTTCAGGTCAATCTGTTGTCCTATAGCCTTACTATAGACAATATGGCATTGGCAAGATACGAAAAACTACCAATTTTATTCTTAGCTGTTTGCCTGTAGAAAAGTATGTGCTGTACCAAGCATGTAGCGATTAGTTCTGAACCCTCTGTAATTATTTGAATGATACAGTAATGTAACTGTTTACTTCGCTGGCTGGGTAAATCACTATTTATTCACACACCCACAAAAACATCCTCTAAAACAATATGTTTCCCAAACAATGGGTTGTGACCCACCAGTGGGTTGTGGGAAGTTTCTACATGGCTCACGGTCCTGGTGTGGCCAGAGGAGTGGGGGTTAGAAAGCAAACTCACACCACAGCAGCAGCTCCTCTTCTGCAGGGCTGGGCGCAGCTCCGCATTCCAGTCATTGTGAATTGGTCCATGAGGTCACAGCACACAGTTTTCCCCCAGCTGCCCCTGTGTGGTAATGGAAAATCAGCAAGACAAATTTGAGAAAGTGACAGTGTGACCTGGAGCACAGGGTCACAGCACCCACTCACTCAAATTTTGCCAGGCCACCCCTCCATCATCGGCCATGTATGTATACTTCTGGTTGAGACTGTACCATGAAGACAAGATTCTAGGCAATTACCAACTTCCATTTCAGTGACTTGTGTTACTCCTAATTTAAACCAGTGTGAGATCAGATTTTGCCAAATCCCTGCTGAAAACAAACCTGCAAAAAGACGACAAACCTCCACTTTGAAACCTTTCCTTATGGTGATAAGAGAGTGATGCACCTGGTATGGAAGAAACTACCATTTCCATTATCCTTTTAATCCTTCCTCTAGCAAGGTAGAAGGAAAGACCTTAAGGCAGGACCCTCGCTCTTGGAGCAGAGGGTTGCGGGGGAACAGCTGTGGCTTGGAAACCAGGAGCATCAGAGAAGCTGGATCCATGGAGAAATCCTCAGGGAACTGTGTCTAGGACAGGCATCATCAGAAGCTGGGGAACTGCATATGGAATAGGGTGTGGCCAGATAAATAGGTGCTGAGTTTTTATAAGTGCAGAAGGCCAGCTCCTCAGCTCTTTTTAAATCCCTCGTGTCACTCCAGAAGAGTAAATGGGACTTAAAGCGCTTTCTGTGAGTTCAACAAGCCCATTATAGTTCATCACAGGTGAGTGACCCGGTAGGTTTTTGTCACACTTACCAGCCCCTCTATATAAGGGCCAGAGCTGCCAGCTCAGCTCACAAGATGAGGACATCCCACCAGACAGGTTGGCTGTCTCCTACGGAGCTGGTGCTCCAGCTGCGGAGATCTTGAAAGCCATAATCTTCTCCAGAAATGGCAAGGTACAGAAGCAGCAGGAGCAGAAGCAGGAGCAGTTACAGAAGGTGATGAAGGGGAGGCCGCGGGGGTCGACATGGAAGGAGGAGAAGACGACATGGCAGAAGGAGAAGAGGTCGTAGAGGTAGAGAGAGAACTCGGAGGAGGAGGAGGAGGAGTTTTTAATTTCCTGATTTCTCCCATTCTCCTGTGCAAGTCATCGACCCTTCACTCTCCAATATCTGCTATGGCAAAAAGAAACAACCCTTCAGTGACGACACCCCGCGATGACTTCCTCAGATGCAAGGAACCAGCTACCATTCGAACAATGCCACCTGTTAATAAACTTTGAAATGTCATTTTGCGGTCTCATTGTTTCTTTGCATAGGTTTGTAAATAATAGGTCCTGAGTTTTTATAAATGCAGAAGGCCAGCTCCTCAGCTCTTCTTAAATCCCTTTTGTATCGCCCCAGAAGAGTTCACTAGCTCATTCTTTTTCCCATGTTGATATGATCACCACGGGCTGAATTCAGTGCAAAGGCCTCTGTGAGGTCACTAGCTGACCAATTATAGCGTGCTGGGTTGATGTAAATGCACAGGCCTTGAAGGGTTACCAGCTCAGTACCTTTAGCTTGCTGGGATAAAGTCAAATCTCAACACATTCTAGAATGATGACTGGCGCCACGGCAACAAGCCTTGAGTGGTTCAGCACCTCTAGGTTTCTGGGATTATGTCCAAGTACAGGCCTCTATGAGGTCACTTGTTCCTCAAATGTAGCATGCTGAGTTGATATCAAAGAACGGGCTGCTATGAGGTCACTGGCTCAGCACAAACGACATGCTGTGTTGGTAATGGTCAAAGCACTGACACAGAGTTCCGGCTACAGCACTTCCAGGCCCCTGCTGAAGCCAAGCGGGACTTTGTCAGGATACTAGCTCGGTACCTCCATCTTCCTAGCATGATGTCTGGACACAGGCCTCAGGTGTCTGGCACAGCACCACTACCTTGCTGGGGTAAAGTCAAAGTCAGGCCTCTGTGAGGCTACTGGCTCTTGTCAAAGCAGAGTTCTTTGGTAAGGTTTGCTAGATCATCACCTCTGGCTCTCTGGGCTGAGGTTAAGGCTCAGGCTTTTGTGAGGACTCTAGTGCAGGCCTTTGTGAGCTTACTGGCTCAGCAGCTTTGGCTTGCTGGTCGGAAATCGAAGTGTATCCCACATGCTTCATAATGCATAAGTTCACTGATGACTCCCATCTTTTTCCTGAAGAAATCGAACCTGGGCTGCCTTCAGAGAATGTGATTTTAATGTGGCTCTCTCTGTTATTTGGAAATTGGACAGGAAACTATGAGGGAGCAGGAAAACATGGGAATGGGGAAACAGACTGGGGGGAGTGTAGGGAATGTGGGGAAACAGAAGGAAGGCTCAGAGATGTGTGAAAATCAATAAAACATAGCAACCAAACTGAGACAGCCAATTAATGAAACACATACACAACGATATCAAGGAGGGAGGTTGTGGGAGATGACCTGATACTATGACAGAGGAGAGAAATATTTTGCCTCGTAATGATTTTCTACTCACATAGCTATTTGTTGATCTCAAAACAGTCCTCCTACAGAGGCCTGTTTGGTTATTGAGGTGGATCTGTTTTGTAGAGTCTGTATGGTTCTTGTGATTAAAACTGTCAGTGACTACGTGAATATGTGCATACTTGCCCTCCAAAACATAGCTTCTCACCCCACCCTCAGGGAGAGGGCCTCCAAGATGTTCCATCTAATGCATCATGAGATAGATGATTTGCAAGCTTTCAAAGCTTTCATACATGTGTGAAAAAACATGAAAGGGCCTAGGATTTCCTGAAGAACTGAGTACATTCAATCTATATTTTGAAGGCCAGTGAACATCCACAAGTTCTAGAGTCTTTGACTGTGAATGCTTTAGATAAGCACAAGGACAGGATTTATGGAAGATGGAGTACTATAGAGGTGACTGAGAAGAGGGATAAAGCCAAGAAGATTTGTAGAATATGAAGTGGAGATGTCTATAACATATTTAATTTAGACATTTCCAGTTAAAAGGATTGGCTTGATCATCCTCTCAGTTATACCAGTGTCAATTAGGAGTTAGCTCCATAAGAGTTTATAGAGTTATAGTGATATAAAACTGGTGTGAATGGAGAATCAAGCCTATTATTTTCACATTGTAACAGCTGCTATTGAAACACTGTTCGTTCTAGTGGCTAAAATACCTTCCTTTTTACTACAAATCTAATGGGTTACATTCCTGCTTGCCTGAAATGGAAAGGGGAATTTGGCCCACTCTATTCAAATCATGAGTTTGGTTTTAAACTTTTGACCATTTTTTCACAAATCTTTAGTCCTCTCAATGACACACGGATCACAACGTTTCAACACTTAATTATTTTATCACCCCAAAATACTACAGTGTGCATTTGATAACAATAATGAAGTTATTCATTTGCTGCAGGGAAAAAAATACACATAGTATAAATCAGCCATCTCTTTTAACTTGTAATTCACATGCTGTTTCAATTGTCCTCAGGAAACAAAGGTAAAACTTTTTGGGGCCATAAGCTACTTTTTCTCACTTTACAAAAAAAAAACAGGCACTAGATCCAAAACATTTCACATGATCTTAAAAACAACCTTTTTAGGTACATAAAGGTTCAAAGTCAAGAAAACACAATTAGGACTGAGTTAGTGCCATCTCCTGCAGTTCATAAATGAACACATGGGTAGTAATCAAAGTAGATCAAATTAGGAAGGGCAACTTCTCATTTCTGATGGTTGGGTGTCATGATGGGTGTTGCCATTATGTAGTGAAGAGATATAATATCAACTGGTCACTGCTTTCCCCTTTGATAAGTGTGACCTACATAAATTAACTTCCAAAGTGTTTATAAAAAGGGAAAAATCTATTTGTTTTCTTACATAGACACTTTGCTGTACAGTAAATTTGATGGCCATATATTGCTTAATTCTAGTTTATCACAGCTGAATAATAGGGCAATGTGGGTCATACTTATCAGCCTCTCTACATAAAGGTCAGAGTGCCAGTTCAACTAACAAGCTCAGGAAATTCCACCAAAGACAGGTAGGCTGAATAGATCCACAGTTTAAATCAAGTCAGCCAAACATTGACAAGATTAATCCAACAAGGCAAGGGTAATGTAGAGGCAAACAATTCCATAGCTTCATAGTTCCCTGCATCCTCCTAACTTCAGGGTGTTTGTGATGTTGTTTTTGTGGTTATACTGTCATTTCAACAAAAAACCATTTTATGTCCATATAGGGTCAAAACTAGTGGCTTTGTCCTTATATAGTCATTTCAGTGGAAAGTGTTAATGACATGATCAGGACAGCTGGCATTTTTCCTTATATGGACACTTTGCTATACAGTAAAATTGATGCCCATGTCTGAACAAGCCCATTATAGTTCATCACAGGTGAGTGACCCGGTAGGTTTTTGTCACACTTACCAGCCCCTCTATATAAGGGCCAGAGCTGCCAGCTCAGCTCACAAGATGAGGACATCCCACCAGACAGGTTGGCTGTCTCCTACGGAGCTGGTGCTCCAGCTGCGGAGATCTTGAAAGCCATAATCTTCTCCGGAAATGGCAAGGTACAGACGCAGCAGGAGCAGAAGCAGGAGCCGTCGCAGAAGGCGACGAAGGGGAGGCCGCGGAGGTCGACATGGAAGGAGAAGACGACATGGCAGAAGGAGGAGAGGGCGTAGAGCTAGTGAGCAAACTCACAGGAGGAGAAGGAGGAGGAGGAGAAGGAGGAGTTTTTAATTTCCTGATTTCTCCCATTCTCCTGTGCAAGTCATCGACCCTCCACACTGCAATATCTGCTATGGCAAAAAGAAACATTCCTTCAGTGACAACACCCCGCGATGACTTCCTAAGATGCAAGGAACCAGCTACCATTTGAACAATGCCACCTGTTAATAAACTTTGAAATGTCATTTTGCGGTCTCATTGTTTCTTTGCATAGGTTTGGAAATAATAGGTGGATTTATGATAATTTACACTTTCTTCCTAGCCGTCTCAGCCAGAGGTTGGTTATTTCCTGGAAGGATCAGGATTCTTACATCCTTTTTACTATCTTCTACGCAACCTATCTATCATATATCTTTCATCTATCTCTTTTCCCCCTCAATAAACTGTCCCAAGTTTTCTTTTTTCATATGGAAGTTTCTCTGCCTTTGATCATTATTTTTTTCAGCCATCTCTGAAACCCAATGAGATAAGCTGCCCAGAATTTGAACACTGTTGTTAGACTGTCTTATGATTTGATGATGGCATATTTTCGGTATTATCCAGTCCTTCTTGAGAATTTTTGGAACAGTGCTGCAACATTCTTCCAGTGCCTTCTGATTTTATAATGGGCATTATATTTTCAGTAATATCCCATAACATGTCTCCCCTATCAGTTTTGCTGCACATCCTGACAAACAGCCTATAGACATTCACCAATATATGCATATTTTCAGGTCAATCTATTGACCTATAGCCTTGCCAAGATAAAAAAAATTACCAATTTTATTCCTAGCTGTTTGCTTGCAGAAAAGTATGAGGTGTATCAAGCATGTAGCGAATAGTTCTGAACCCTCTGTAATTATTTAAATGATACAGTAATGTAACTGTTTACTTTGCTGGCTGGGTACGTCAGTATTTTTTGACACACGCACAAAAATATCCTCTAAAGGAATATGTTTCCCAAACAATGGGTTGTGGGAAGTTTCTACATGGCTCACGGTCCTGGTGTGGATGGAAGGCCAGAGAAGGGAGGGTTGAAAAGCAAAGTAACCCCACATTAGCAGCCCCTCTTCTGCAGGGCTGGGCCCGACTCTCCATTCCAGGCATTGTGAATTGGTCCATGAGGTCACAGCACACAGTTTTCCCCCAGCTGCCCCTCTGTGGGGGAACAGCTGTGGCTTGGAAACCAGGAGCATCAGAGAAGCTGGATCCATGGAGAAATCCCCAGGGAAATGTATCTAGGACAGGCATCATCAGAAGCTGGGGGACTGCATATGGAATAGGGTGTGGCTGAAGGAGATTGCAAGTGAGAGTTGGCCTGTGCATGTGGAAACAGCAGCGACTGAGCAGGAAATCATGGCAGACAGGCTCCAGTGAGAGAAACCGCTAACTGCAAACCTGTAAACTCCTGTTTGCTTGGAATAAGAGACTGGTCTGGACTATCCAGCAGTGACTAGGCCTGAAGGACCTTAGTCCTCTATTAGATTGCCACTTCTTCCACCCCACTCCCAATCAGGGGCCCAAATAAGAACTGCTATTGTTTCTCCAGAGTTGTAACTGTTTAAGACACAGTACTTGGGGTAATTGCAACCTCCCTTTTTTCAGCTCTAGAAAATACCTCTTCACTTTCGCCATGCATTAAAGCTGTTAGGGGAAGCAACTAGGGCTGGTGCCTCACAAGACCTAGCAGCTGAAATGTCTTCAGCGTTTGTCTCTGAGTTGTGGTACACCTCTCATGCTACTCAAATTTTAGGACTTGTCTACGCAGGAACACTCAGGAAAGTTAATCTGAATTAACTACAAGTATTAATTTAAAGAGGATTAGTTAAATTGCATTAAACCTCTGTTTGGGACCTTGCTCAATGGCTCTAATGTTAAGACTAATTCACATGAGCATTGATCATTTATTTTAATAAAAGTTATATTAAAGTCTTTTTAATTTCCCTTATGTGGTCACTTTAAAATATGTAGTTGGTTGCTATCCATACTTCAGGGTTTTTACATATATGGTCATTTCAACAAAGAGAGCCATTTTATGGTCATATAGTGTGAAAATGTGTCTCTTTTCCTGATTAGGAATTTTGTTTGATAGTGGTATTTAGGGGGTATATGTGGTCATGTTAGCTGGTTTTCTCCTTATATGGACACTTTGCTATACAGTAAAATTGACGCCCATATGTGAACGAGCCCATTATAGTTCATCACAAGTGAGTGACACGGTAGGCTTTTGTCACAGTTATCGGCCCCTCTATATAAAGGCCAGAGCTGCCAGCTCAGCTCACAAGATGAGGATATCTTACCAGACAGGTTGGCTGCATTCTACAGAGCTGGTGCTCCTGCTGCGGAGATCTTGAAAGCCAAAATCTTCTCCAGAAATGGCAAGGTACAGACGCAGGAGCAGAAGCAGGAGCCGTCGCAGAAGGCGACGAAGGGGAGGCCGCGGAGGTCGACATGGAAGGAGGAGAAGACGACGACATGGCAGAAGGAGGAGAGGTCGTAGAGGTAGAGAACGAACTCACAGGAGGAGGAGGAGGGGGAGAAGGAGGAGTTTTTAATTTCCTGATTTCTCCCATTCTCCTGTCCAAGTCATCGACCCTCCACTCTGCAACATCTGCTATGGCAAAAAGAAACATTCCTTCAGTGACAATACCCCGCGATGACATCCCAAGATGGAAGGAGCCTGCTACCAGTTGAACAATACCACCTGTCAATAAACTTTGACATTTCATTTTGCAGTCTCACTGAGTCCTTGTGTTTTGCCTGAATTTAGAAAATAGGGGCTGTATTTTTGACAGGTTGCAGTTTCTTCCTAATCCTCTGTGACAGCAGCTGAACCCGCCCTATGATCACTGAGGCTCCTCTTAGTTGCTCTGAGTGCATCTGACAATAGGAAATACACTCGGGTGATAGATTGGGATTGTCTTGAGAGAGTTAAAAGGCTAACTCACTCATTAGCCCAGATGGTACAAAAGACACAAGTCAGGAAGTGAAGGGGAAGAAGAGAGTGAGTGGGGTCAGACTGAGGCAGGCAGGCCGGCTGGCCTGTCTGGCTGGTAGCTTTAGAGTAAGAGCCTCTCCTCCTTGCCTGAGAAGCTGAGGAGTCCGTGTTACTGTTGGGATGAGGCTGCATAGCCTGTAAAGGTGGTGGAAAAGAACACTGTAAATTGCACAAGGTGATTTACCGGAAGGCCTCCGAGCCATTTGTGGGATAGGAAGTAGGTAGGAGCAAGCACCCTCTCAGAGACTGGTTTTTCCTGGAAGCATCAGGCTTCTCACAATCTTTTTACAACATTTATCCCTACTTTGTTCTCTAATTTGCGCTCTTGTGTATCTGTTTTTTCTTTATAAAGAATTTTTCATCTTTTCATATGGAAATTTCTCCGACTTTGATCATATTTTTTCACAAGACTCTGAGCTCCCACATGGGATAGGCTGCCCTGTTCCAGGAGAAAGTATTTGTGATTTCATTATGGCATCTTTTCACTATTGTCCATTCCATTCTTTTGGGGAGCGGAATTGGAACAGTGCTGCAACATACCTCTGGTTTGTTCTGATTTTATAACAGCATTATATTTTCACTAATATTCCATTCCTTACCTTACCGGTCATTTCGTTGCACATCCTGACAAATTCGTCAGGTTCAGACTAACACCTTAAACATTTTCCCATCTCATATTGCTAGTTCAGTCTCTTAGCCTTTGGTCTAACTATGGAACCTTGTGTCACTTGTGCTTAAGACCTTTTGCTGGGATGAATATTGACCATTTATTCCTAGATATTTGGCTCCAGTAAAGAACACTGAAGTTAGTTCTGAAACCATTGTATTCACCTGAATGACATTGTAGTGTAACAGTTTACTGTGCTGACTGGGTGGGTGAGTGGGTCTTTCTTGGCACACCCACAGACATTCCCTAATGCTTTTGGCTCCTCTCAGATTTAACAACCTGAATCAAAGAGTCTCAATGAGAGAGCTGCTCATGGGTGTCACCTGCTTTTCTTCTGTATCTGGGAGAAAGAAAACGTACATGTTAACTGATATTAATTATATTCCCAACTTTTAGCTCTTTACTGATTGAATCTCATATCAGTTTTTCTCTTATTTGCCCAGTTCTGATTTCAGACTAAGCAGCCTATTGTTACCCAGTTTACAGAGCTTGTCTTTTGTGAATAATGGTACAGCATCAGAATGCTTCTGGAATGTCCTTGTGTGTTCCAGGCTATATTAACATGTAATATCTGTGGACTAGAGATCTTTCTTCAACCACTTCATTTAGGACTTCTGAGTTCAAGTTATCTGTATTTCATGTTGTTTTATTCAGTATCTGTCACACTTGCCCAAGCAATTGTATTTGAGAAAATGCTATTTCTGTCTGTATGTTTGTTCTAGCAAAACTCTCAGTAATGCAAATAGGAAAAGTGTTTCTGTCAAGTGAAGGCATGTATTTCTTGTTCAAGAAGGTATCCATTTGCTTAAATGATGGATTCCAGTTGGCCTGTGAAGCTTTACACAAAACACAGCCTCCTGAGAGACTGAGGGCTAAAGTTTTCAAAATGGAGGTTATAATTAAAATTGTAACTGCGAGTCCATAAATCTATTCAATTTTCTGCAAGCTTCAGTGATTGGATAGACAGAATTTCCTATTGTGGTCAAAACAAATGAAGGCTTGGATTCTATAGACTTAATCTGTGAAGATGGCTAACTGAGACAAGCTGTATGTCTCATTCGCCACTACGTGTTAAAACAGTATTATTATTGATTTTTAATAAATTCCAAGGGTTGTAGTCATTCCAGATAAATAGGTCCTGAGTTTTTATAACTGCAGAAGGCCAGCTCCTCAGCTCTTCTTAAATCCCTCTTGTATCGCTCCAGAAGAGTTCACTAGCTCATTCTTTTTCCCATGCTGATCTGATCACCACGGGCTGAATTCAGTGCAAAGGCCTCTGTGATGTCACTAGCTCACCAATTATAGCGTGCTGGGTTAATGTAAATGCACAGGCCTTGGAGGGTTACCAGCTCAGGACCTTTAGCTTGCTGGGATAAAGTCAAATCTCAACACATTCTAGAATGATGGCTGGCGCCAAGGCAACAGGCCTTTATGTGGTTAATGTTTCAGCACCTCTAGGTTACTGGGTTTATGTCCTCTATGAGGTCACTTGTTCCTCAAATGTAGCATACTGGATTGATATCAAAGAATGGGCTTCTATGAGGTCACTGGCTCATCACATATGACATGCTAGGTTGGTAATGGTGAAAGCACTGACACAGAGTTCCGGCTACAGCACTTCCAGGCTGCTGGCTGAAGCCAAGTGGGACTTTGTCAGGATACTAGCTCGGTACCTCCATCTTCCTAGCATGAGTCTGGACACAGGCCTCAGGTCTCTGGCACAGCACCACTACTTTGCTGGGGTAAAGTCAAAGTCAGGCCTCTGTGAGGCTACTGGCTCTTGTCAAAGCACAGGTCTTTGTAAGGTTTGCTAGATCAGCACCTCTGGCTCTCTGGGCTGATGTTAAGCCTTGGGCTTTTGTGAGGTCCTACTTATCAGCCTCTCTACATAACGGTCAGGGATGGAGGTTGGGGGAGATGATCTGATCCTATGACAGAGAAAATATTTTGCCTCTTAATGATTTTCTACTCACATAGCCATTTACTGATCTCAAAACAATCCTTCTACAGAGGCCTGTTTGGTTATCGAGGTGGATCTGCTTTGTAGAGCCAGTTTGTTTCCTGTGATTAAAACTGTCAGTGACTACGTGAATTTGTGCATACTAGCCCTCCAAAACATATGTTGTCACCCCTCACTTAGGGACAGGGCCCTGATGTTTAATGAAGAGATAAGGTTTTTTGCTTTGTGCCCCCAAGATGTTCCATCTAATGAATCATGAGATAGATGATTTGCAAGATTTCTCGGCCTTCATACATGAGTGGAAAAACATGAAAGGGCCTAGGATTTCCTGAGGAACTGAGTACATTCAATCTATATTTTGAAGGCCAGTGAACATCCAGCAAGTTCTAGAGTCTCTTCTTTGACTATGAATGCTTTGGAGAAGCACAAGGACAGCAAGACTACCTTGGGATTTATGAAAGATGGAGTACTTTGGGGCTGAATGCCACATCAGTTCAAAAGACCACCTTGTCCAAATGGAACACACAGTACTTATTCTATTGAGAGGTTTCCTTATTCTGAGACTTGCCTGGTCAGATGTAATAAAGTCATGACAGGAGCAAGTGTGAGTGCATGACTAATGGTATGCATCACACAGGTGACTGAGAAGAGAGATGAAGCCAAGAAGATATTGTAGACTATGAAGTGGAGAAGTAGTCATAGGTTCCACCCCCACTCTGAACTTTAGGGTACATATGTGGGGACCTGCATGAGAAACCCTAAGCTTAATTACCAGCTTAGATCAGTATGCTGCCACCATCCAAATATTTGAGTCATTTGGAAAACTCTGTCTTCCCCCCAAAAACCTTTCCCTCCCTGGGTAGACTTGAGAGACTTCGCCACCAATTCCCTGGTGAACACTGATCCAAACCCCTTGGATCTTAAAACAAGGAAGAGTTACTCATTCCCCTCCCCCCTTCTTCCCTCACCAAGCCCTGGTGAGTCCAGATCCAATCCCCGTGCATCTAAAAACAAGAAAAAATCAATCAGGTTCTTTAAAAAAAGGCTTTTAATTAAAGAAAAGAAAGGTAAAAGAAAAAAACCTCTGGGAGAGATTAGCGTACCAGCTACTCTCACAGACAACAGATTTGAAACACAGAGGATGTTCCCCTGGGCAAAAACTTAGTACACAAAAGAATCCCTAATTTGATTATTCCTCTAATTGCACAAAATCACAAAAGAAAATAAACATAAACCTATGTATTTGTTTCTGATACTCACTACTCTGATAAGAGGCTGGTTCCTTGATCTTTTCCACTCCGGCCAAAACTGAAACTGACCAAGCCAAAGGGAACTTCCATCCTTCCTTTTGAAACATCCTGTCCCCCCATTGGTTCCTCTGGTCACGTGTCAGCTAGGCTAGGTGAACTTCTTCACCCTTTACAAATAAAAGAGGCAATAACCTTTAACTATCTGTTTATGACAGAAGTCTATAACATATTTGATTTATACATTTCCAGTGCAAAAGTATTGGCTTGAAATATTGGAAAGGGGAATTTGACACACTGTCTTCAAATCATGGATTTGGTTTTAAGCTTTTGAGCAATTTTTCACAAATCTTTAGTCCTCTCAATGACACACGGATCACAATGTATCAACACTTAATTATTTTATCACCCAAAAATACTACAGCGTGCATTTGACAACAATATTGAAGTTATTCATTTGCTGCAGGATACAAGTTACACATAGTATAAATCAGCCATCTCTTTTAAAGTGCAATTCACATACTGTTTCAATTGCCCTCAGGAAACAAAGGTGAAACCTTTTGGGGCCATAAGTTACTTTTTCTCACTTTAAACCAAAAAAAAAAAGAGGCACTAGATCCAAAACATTTCACATGATATTAGAAGCTAAATGTTCAAAGTCAAGAAAACACAATTAGGACTGAGTTAGTGCCTTCTCCGGGACTTCTTAAATGAACACATGGGTAGTAATCAAAGTAGATCAAATTAGGAAGGGGAGCTTCTCATTTCTGATGGTTGGGTGTCATGATGGGTGTTGCCATTATGTAGTGAAGAGATATGATAATATCAACTGGTCACTGCTTTCCCCTCTTATAAGTGTGACCGACATAAATCAACTTCCAAAGTGTTTATAAAAGGGGAAAAATCTATTTGTTTTCCTTAATATTACTTAACACAATGGATTATAGTCTCCTCTAAAACAGCAGGTTTCTTCTGCGTGCCTAAAGTTTCACAGGATATTGGCTGCAGACCCAGTAAATAGAGCCCAGATTTTAGTCCAGTACTGAAACCCCAAGTCTGTTCTAGTATAGAAAAAAAACAAAAAAGCATTCTCCCTAAAGGTAAAGTGAGCTATCCATCCTTTGTAAGCATTCAGCATCCAGAATGTTCTTTCTCCCTCTGCAACATAAGCTCATCAAGAAATCAGATCAACACACACAGATCAACCCCCCCCCCCCAGAAAAAAAAATATATATCCGACCTACTTCCATGTTGAAAACCCCTGCACTATGTTCTGCAGACAACACCATCATGGGCAGAGTCAAGAGAATGTGTAGTGTTTGGGTAACTCTGTTGCATTCAGCATTGCACAGTAAAATGTAGGTTTTGTTGGTGGTGATGAAGGTGTAGTCTGTATTTGTGAAAGGCTTTGTACTGTAGCTTTCCTGCTAATAATAAAGGAGAAAATGGCTATTTGTTTTTTCTGTTAGCATTTCTCTGAAGTTCCACACCAGAGCCATTCTTAGCATTTCTTGCTGGGTCTGCAAATCATGTTTTTCCACCTCTCACAACAAACAGAAAAGGATTACTGTCCCGCATGATCTCCATACTATTCACTGGGGATAGCGGAGATGATTCTTTGACATTCAGCCCAAAGTTACGTAGCTCTTCACCTCGTGGCCACTCTTGTCTCATCCCAGTGCCCCTTATCTCCTGTGATCTGCCAATGACATAAGCCTCTCTCTTATGCTGCCTGTTACTATAATATGATTGCCGTCCATGTAAAATCAACAGCAACAGCCAAGTCCATAGTGGAGTCTCTTCTTCCTTTTTGGGGTAAAAAAAAATCCTCTGCTGGGGTATAATTTTTGTTTGTTTTGATGGTTTTTTTATTGGTTAGTTGGTTGATTTGTTTGTTTTGTTTGAGATCATAGAATCATAGAATTCAAGATCAGAAGGGACCATTATGATCATCTAGTCTGACCTCCTGCAGGATACAGGCCACATAAGCCGATCCACCCACTCCTGAACTAATTCTCTCCCTTGACTCTGCTGTTGAATGCTCCAAATCATGATTTAAAGACTTCAAGTAGCAGATAATCCACCAGTAAGCGACCCCTGCCCCATGCTTCGGAGGAAGGCGAAAAACCTCCAGGGCCACTGCCAATCTACCCTGGAGGAAAATTCCTTCCCAACCCCAAATATGGCGATCAGCTGAACCCCGAGCATGTGGGCAAGACTCTCCAGCCAGACCCTCTGGAAAAGGCTAACAATATCCCAACATTGACCCTTTGTACTAATTACCAGTGTGGCACGTTATTGACCTATTGACTAAACCCGTTATCCTATCATACCATCCCCTCCATAAACTTATCCAGCTTAATCTTAAAGTCATGGAGGTCCTTCGCCCCCACTGTTTCTCTCGGTAGGCTGTTCCAGAATTGCACTCCTCTGATGGTTAGAAATCTTCGTCTAATTTCAAGCCTAAATTTCCTGACTGACAATTTATATCCGTTTGTCCTCGTGTCCACATTAGCACTGAGCTGAAATAATTCCTCTCCTTCCCTGGTATTTATCCCTCTGATATATTTAAAAAGTGCAATCGTATCTCCTCTTATCCTTCTTTTGGTTAAGGAAAACAAACCAAGCTCCTCAAGTCTCCTTTCGTACGACAGGCTTTCCATTCCTCGGATCATTCTAGTGGCCCTTCTTTGTACCCATTCAAGTTTGAATTCATCCCTCTTAAACATGGGAGACCAAAACTGCACACACTACTCCAAATGAGGTCTCACCAATGCCTTATATAACGGGACTAGCACCTCCTTATCTCTACTAGAAATACCTCACCTAATGCATCCCAAGACCGCATTAGCTTTTTTAATGGCCACATCACATTGCCTACTCATAGTCATCCTACGATCAACCAGGATTCCTAGGTCCTTCTCCTCTTCCGTTACTTCCAACTGGTGCGTCCCCAGCTTATAACTAAAATTCTTGTTAGTCATCCCTAAATGCATAACCTTACACTTCTCATTATTGAATTTCATCCTGTTACTAATACTCCAGTTTACAAGGTCATCCAAATCTCCCTGGAGAATATCCCGATCCTTTTCCGAATTGGCAATACCTCCCAACTTGGTGTCATCCGCAAACTTTATCAGCCCACACCTACTTTTGGTTCCGAGGTCAGCGATAAATAGATTAAATAAAATCGGACCCAAAACCGAACCTTGAGGAACTCCACTGGTAACCCCCCTCCAACCCGACAGATCACCCTTCAATACGACCCTCTGCAGTCTCCCCTTTAACCAGCTCCTTATCCACCTCTGGATTTTCATTTTGATCCCCATCTTTTCCAATTTAACCAGTAATTCCTCATGCGGTACCGTATCAAACGCCTTACTGAAATCAAGATATATTAGATCCACCGCATTTCCCTTGTCTAAAAAATCTGTTACTTTCTCAAAGAAGGAGATCAGGTTGGTTTGGCACGATCTACCTTTCGTAAAACCATGCTGTAATTTGTCCCAGTTGCCATCGGCCTCAAGGTCCATAACCACTCTCTCCTTTAAAATTTTTTCCATGACTTTGCATACTACAGATGTTAAACTAACAGGCCTGTAGTTACCTGGGTCACTTTTTTTCCCCTTCTTGAATATAGGAACTATATTAGCTAATCTCCAGTCAAATGGTACAACCCCCGAGTTTAGAGATTTATTAAAAATCATCGCTAACGGGCTTGCAATTTCACTCGCCAATTCCCTTAATATTCTAGGATGAAGATTATCCGGGCCCCCTGATTTACTTCCGTTAAGCTGTTCAAGTTTGGCTTCTACCTCAGCTACCGTAATGTCTACCCCCATATCTTCATTCCCGTCAGTCCCTCTACCACTATTCCTTAGCCCTTCATTAGCCTCATTAAAGACCGAGGCAAAATATTCGTTTAGATATTCTGCCATGCCAAGATTATCCCTAATCTCCACTCCGTTTAAAGTTTTAAGCGGTCCCACTTCTTCCTTCTTGGTTTTCTTCCTATTTATATGGCTAAAAAACCTTTTGCTATTGGTTTTAATCCCCTTCGCTAGGTCCATCTCCACCCGGCTCTTTGCCTTTCTCACTGCTTCCCTACACCCTCTGACCTCAATAAGGTAGGTTTCTTTGCTGATCCCTCCCATTTTCCAGTCCTTGTACGCTTTCTGTTTTTTCTTAATCACCCCTCTGAGACGCTTGCTCATCCAGCTCGGTCTAAAACTGCTACCTACGAACTGTTTTCCCTTTCTTGGGATACAGGCCTCGGACAGCTCCTGCAACTTCAACCTGAAGTAACCCCAGACGTCTTCCGCCTTTAGATCCCTAAATATATTAGTCCAATCCACTTCCCTAAGTAGTCGTCTTAATTTAGTAAAGTTAGCCCTTTTGAAATCGTAAACCTTAGTCTCAGATGCAATTTTCTTTATCCTTCCATTTATTTTGAAATGAATTAGCTCATGATCACTCGAGCCAAGGTTGTCCTACAACTATTTCCTCAACAAGGTCCTCGTTACTCACCAAAATCAGATCTAAAATGGCATCCCCCCTCGTCGGTTCAGCAACTACTTGATGAAGGAATTCATCAGCTATCACGTCTAGGAAAAGCTGAGCCCTATTATTATTACTAGCATTTGTTTCCCAATCTATATCCGGGAAGTTAAAGTCTCCCATGATCATACAGTTCCTATTAGTATTTACCTCCTTAAAAACATTAAAGAGCTCTCTATCCATATCCAGGCTAGATCCCGGCGGTCTCTAGCACACCCCAATCACTATCCCAGGGGACGCTCTAGTAGTTTTCTTCCCCAGTGTCACCATTGCCCAAACAGACTCCGTATTATCCATTGCATTGCTAGTTATTTCGTTACATTTCACCTCATTATTGACATACAATGCTACTCCCCCACCTTTACCTTTGTTTCGGTCTTTCCTAAACAGCACATACCCTTCCATACCTGTACTCCAGTCATGGCTACCGTTCCACCATGTTTCGGTTATTCCTATGATATCCGGTTTCAATTCTCGGACCAGGAGCTCCAGTTCCTCCATTTTGTTACCTAAGCTTCTCGCATTGGTGAACAAACATCCTAATTTTTGCTGTTTGGCTCCTCTCACCCTTTTCACCCAACTTGGTAGGGACACAGTACTACCAGTATGACCTGTCGGTCTAGTATCCGTCCCCCCCGTCTTCCTTATACCTAACCCTCCCCCTCTGGCTATATCTGTTGTTATCCTGTTGTTCTCACTCTCAATGTATAAATTTGGTTGGAGAGTACCTGGACCTCTCTCAACCGTCTCCCCCCAATGTCTAGTTTAAAGCTCTTTTAATCAGATGAGCCAGCCTCCCTCCTAGAATTCTACTTCCTTCCCTACTTAGGTGGAGCCCATCCCGTGAGAACAGTTCTCTGTCCCCGAAAGCCTCCCAGTGCCCATACATCCCAAAGCCCTCCTTGTAACACCACTCCCTCAACCAACTATTTATCGTCACGATCTTGTCACCCCTTTGGCGCTCTTCCCTAGGGACAGGTAAAATTCCACTGAAGATCACCTGAGCCTCAATTTCCTTGAGCGTCTTACCCAACCTGGCATAGTCTCCCTTGATCCTCTCTAGCGAGAATCTAGCCGTGTCATTCGTTCCTACATGAAGGATGATCAACGGGTTCTTACCTGCTCCTCTTAGGATCCTTTTCAACCTCAGATCCACATCCCGTATTTTAGCGCCCGGTAGACAGCACACCCTTCTGTTCTCTGGATCGGCCCTGGTCACAGGCCTGTCCAATCTTCTCAGTATGGAATCCCCAATCAGATAGACCTGCCTTTGCCTGGGGACAGTGCGGTCCTCTAACCTATCCTCCGTCCCCCCTGGTTGCAAGCTCCTTCCATTCCTATCATCCCTTGTGGTTCCCCTTAAGCCATCCTGCATCCTCCCTGGGCCCAAACTTGGTGCTGCCTCCATCGACTCCTCCCCTCTTTCTATCGGACTAGCCGCTCTTCTCTTTTTCCTTGCCCTCCCACCGTCAGCTACCACCTGCTGTACCCCTTCCTCATTCTCCAAACCTTCAAACCTGTTCCTTAGCTCTATTTCTCCATCACTGGCTCTCCTTTTCCCCTTCCTGCTTCTCACGGTCACATGCTTCCACTGCCCATATTCCTCATCTGGCAGTCCCCCCTCACTGGCCTTAGCCCCTGCTTCCCCCTGTACTCCTGGGCATTCCCCTTCAGCCACTGCTTGCCATTGCTCCATCAGCTGCTCGAACCCCCTTCTATGCTCTACCAGGGTTTCTACCTGCAGCTCTAGACCCTGGATCTTTTCCTCCAGCAGCTCTTTTAGGCGGCACTTCATGCATACATAGTACTGTTCTGGGTCCCCCGCTAGGACCATGTACATACCGCAGCTGCTGCATGCAATCATCCTCGCTGTATCCTCTGCTGCTTGGCTCATGGCTGCTGTCGTCTCTGCCTCTATCAGCATTCTCACCTGAGGAACACAGCACCGTGCCCCCTACCCCTTCCGCCTCCCCCTGTAAACTCCCACTCAAACTCCCCTGTTAGCAGCCCTGGTCGCCGGCTCCCGTGCTGCTGCTCGCAGCTGTGCCGCTGCCTGGCTGGGCGGCCGCTTTTATAGGCCCCTCCTCAGCCTAGCTCCGCCCCCTACTCAGGGCTCGGCTGCCCGTTCAGCAGTCTGCCCCGACGGGCCTCTACAGATAGATACAAGCACTACAAAGACAGATGCAAATACAAATACCTGCTCCTCCAATGTATTTGTCTGCAAAGGGTCTGTGGATACCTTTGGCTTATAAGAAGATGGGAAGTCCGTTCAAGCAGAGACAAACTTTCAATGCTAGTGAATGGTTTGCATCAGGTCAAACCACTTCTGTGTTTCCAGGACTGTTATCTTTTCATTTCTAGGGGCTTCAAATTAGGGGGACCTATGACTGGACACCTTGTGGGCCTTCAAAGGTTCGATCTGTCCCCAATGTTTTCTCTATTTAGAATGACCCCTTGTCTCTTTAGACATAAAATACAGCATATAGGGTACATGGTACAGGGGGAGTAGTGGGCAGAAAATTGCCTAAGAGGCAGAAAAGCGCACACTCAATAACTGTGGTATATAAATGCATCAAGCACATTTGACATGTCTGACAGATTCATTCAGGAGAAGCAAACTGAGAGTGACCCAGGAGCAAATGCAGCTCAGTGAAAATAAGCATCTTTGAGAAAGGCATGGAATTTGATGAGGTGAACTGATCTAGTGATCACCTGTATATTGCTGTGAAGATGTTGGAATGCCCTTACTTTGCATCCGTGTTGCACACATTTTCTTTTATTCTGACTTTCCTGATGTGGGAAGACTCCCTCTCCTTCACCCTCAGAGCAGTGCAGGAGACAGACTTTCATACTGAGGTAATTGACAGTGAGGTAGCAGCCAGCAGCAGCGCAGAAGGGGATTACTTCTTCCGATGAAGGGTGCTCAGAAATTCTCATTGCCAGCATAGTATATGCAGCTTCCATTACCAGAGTTTTCCAAGCTGTTCAGCTTGCTGAAGGAGGAGCTACAGCAATAACCAAAATATTGAAAGGGGTGTCAGAGGGGTTTTGAAGAAATCCCCCTCACTCTGGGGTGGTGTTAGTGAGATGAAGGAGAGTGGACTTGACCTATGTGTTGCCTTGATTTGATGCTTGAAAAGAAGTACTTCTCTGGGGAAGATATTGCTTAGACCACACTCAGAGCCCTGCATGTGGCGGCATGGGTCACTTTATTTAATAAAGATATAATTGTCCTTCAGGGGTTACAGTTAGAGCAACGGGAATGAGCCTTTGTTGAGTCTGACGTTAAGAAAGATGTTAGGAGTGTTTTTTATCATTGGAAAATAGGCAGTCCCTCCTTCAGCATGGTAGGACTCTAATGGGAAACACCGGTAGAATTTCCTAGAAAAGCTGTTAAAATAAAGATTTAAACGTACCATTCACTTTAACATGGGGAGAAAAAAGCAAGGCAACTCTAAAATGATAAACAAAAAGTACATTTAGTGGCACTGAAGGTTGTGGTAGGATACATCTCATGCACCCAAAACTTTAAAAGAATGGAATCAGGAAAGACTTGTGCACTGCTTTCCACCCTCATATAGCCTACAACACTGCCAATAACACATCACTTATGCTTTTATATTAATGTTTCTCAACAGATCAGCACATCTCACTGTCACGTATTCCAAGCATTTGGGAAATTATTCTGCATGAACGCTGCTGAGGTCACTGTCAAGGTTTTGCATTAGAGCAGTGCCTTTGGGTATCCGTTGGAAGCATAAGCAAAAGCCTTATGAAGCCTTATGCAGCAAAAAACAGTTTACTACACCACTGCTTCAGCTTGTTCCCACTTATGATTTGCGGAGTCAGTGGCTTAGTCATATAAAAATATAATAGCCTCATGCTTTTGTATGTTAGATTCTCCAGCGTGACAGTGCTGTTGTCAGGTCACTGGGGTTTTAAATGCCTCTGTGATGCTGACAGACCAGGTGCCAGCTCATTCCAAGGCCCTGAACACTGACAGGTACATAGCTGGAAACCAGTGCTATGTTTTAATATTGTTAAAATAAATGTTAGGTTTTTAAGTATGTGTTTAGTGTTTAGACTTTATGAAACATTTTCAGGATGCTGCATGTGTTAATCTCACTTACCACATTTGTACCCCAGAATCTCTGTTTTTCAGTCAATCTTCTGCTTTAGTTGATTCCATTTAGCTTTTTACTGAATCCAAACCTTTTATAGGCTTATAAACATGACCTACGGGAATTGTAAAGGATTTCATAAACATTTTGTACAATCCTGTAATCTTAATAGATCTTTTATAACCCACACTACTCAGGGTTCCTATAGGGCATAGTAGTTGTGAAGCTTGTCTTGCATTAGCCCACTTTACAGTAATTTTATTGGATTAAATCTGCAGAATACTGAGGATGCTGTAAACTAGTGGTTGGGTATTGCTCTATGAACCCCTCTGCATAGCCCTTGAGAGAACATTGCCTAACTGATAAATACAGTAATAGTTCAAAACAAAATTGGTCAGAATTTAACAGAAAAGGAACTTAAGTGCCTCAGGTTGTATCTCCAAAAGGTTCTGAGCTTCTCACACCCCTCATATGCTTCATCTTAAATCGTTGTTCAGTATATCAGCTGGTTTTCCTCAGTATTTATACCTAGTAACTAGGGTTCATTTCAAACAATTTTTTGCAAGTGGGACATAGTGTCCCACTGAGAAGAAGCTGTAAATCTGAAAGTAAGGAGCAATGCCCAAAATGTGACGAGGCAAAAAAATTATATGAAAAGCTAAAACTTGTCAGATTTAACCAGTTCCCTCTAACATGTTAAAATGTTTGTTTTCAGCAACAATAAACAATTAAATGTGATTTTGGCCTCTGTTTTGTTTTCCCCATTTGAGAATGAGAACTTAGTAATAGGTTCTCCTGTTTTTCCTGGCCTTCTGGTGTTGAAATGTAGTAATTTTGTTGTGTAGTAATTTTGTTGTGAATCTCCTTGCATTTGGAGATTATCAACACTACATAGAGAAAGCTGATTAATGTCGGACTTGAGAGCAAATGCCCCTGCCATAGTCTTCAGTGCTGTAAAGAGGTGGCCAGCTTGCTTCAATAATCTTGGGAAATGTCTCTGTGAAATGTATGTGCTAGTCTCTCTGAAACATCAGCTCCCTTACAGTCTTGTGACCTTCCTGAACCAAAACTATTTTAGCTTTTCCTGCTCCACTTTACTATCAAGCAAAGTCTATTATGGTGCTGATCAGATGCCCTCTGGAGCAAAGGGATGACTAGAATGGGTCTGCTGGTATGCATATGGTTGAATCCTCTCCTGATCAAAATTATGTTTGCACACCATCTCTAAGGTCCAACTTGCCTCCTTTCATCTTTATTAATGAAAGACAAAGTTTCCCAAACCTGGGTGCTTAACATTAAGACCCTAAAGTTATTTTTAAGCACCTCAATGAAAGCATCCTGTTTTGTTTTTCAAAGGCTGAGCACCTGCAGTTCTCACTGACTTCATGGGGATTTGTGCATGTTCACCACCTCTGAAAATTAGTCACATTCTTTGAGGTGCCTTAATGTGGATTTAGGAGCCTATGTTTAGACACCCAGGTTTAGTCATAAAAACTAATAATAATATACAATATTGAATTTCAACCCAAACTTTTGTCCCAGGTTCGACTATTGCTAGGGTTTCTCCTGTACAAGGGATTACTCTTCCCCAGACCCTAAATCCTCCTCCTGTAAGGGTCGCCATTGCTTACTTACACTCAGGGTGGCTTTAATGCTCTACACATGCCACCGTGAGTTAGCAGGGTCAATCAATATTTCATCAGTATCTCCCAGCAGAGTTCCAACTCTAGCTAAACAGGGTAAGCCAACAGAAAAGTCCTATAAAGGGGGGTTATAGAGATCCACATTAGTGGGGCAATGTTTGTCTATTATTGTGGAATTTCTATTTAGGGGAAAATATAACAATTGAATTGCATGAAAACCACATGCACTTTGCATATCTAACACTATTGTAATCCTCTGGGAATATAGTTGGAGTAAACTGGCATAGCTCCATTGATATCAATGGACTTAATGCCGTTTTTATACCCGCTGAAGAGCTGGCCTGTAAATTTTCAAACTTTATTCTTACAGTTTAGATAATTTTCTTTAATTTCTCTTGGATGTTTATTTGCCAATAGTTACAGTGAAATCTGATTGTTGTGAAAAGCTTCTCTCTCTTAACTATTCTCCATGCTAGCTTCCAACAACAGCATCTCAATAGCACACCTGTATATCCACATATCATTATTTCCATATTTATTTTTTTCCAAAGCTAACATGGAGTCCTATTACTGACAATTCTGTAATGAGTTGTCCAGATGCTGGTTTTGATTTAAAAGGAAAGTTTGTGATAAATGGTAATAATTATTTTGATTGGTAAGATCTTGTGGTTAAGGCCCTAGGAGTCAAGATATCTGGGGTCACTTTCTGGCTCAGGCATCTTAATCTCTGGGCCTCAGTTCCTCTTCCATAAAATAGGCTTAGACTCTAGTTTCTATATTTAAAAAAGAAAGCATCCAAAGTTTTAAATAGTTTCCACTGCTGTTCACAATCATCCGAGGCACATCAGGATTTTCCTTGGTTTTCCATGATTATTTTAGTAAACCCTGAGTTTTTCAGTTTACCACATGGTTAGGGAAATCATTTAAAATCTGTAATATAAGAGACTTGCTAAAGTATTTTGGGATTTATTCAATTGAGGAACTATTAGACGTCTTTGCATTCCTCTGAGCTAACCCATAGGCAATGCAATCAAAATTTATTAGAATGATATTTGTTTTGAACAAAGAGATGGACCATTATCTCCCCCCCCCCCCCCCCGCCCCATATTGGAAATTACTTTCCCCCCATCAGTTATTAGGGCCAAAACTTTGGACATAAAAAAGACTAGAAAACTGCATGTACGGCTTGTCCTGTTCCAGAGGTGATTGGAGTATTGCTCACACAGGGCCTGATCCTCACTCCATTAGTCACTGGCAAAACTCCCATTGACTTCCATGGGAACAAGAAGATGTCTAATAAGCATCTTGAATTTGTAGGTCAGTCAGATGAACATAAACTTAACATTTTATCATTGGCAATGTACCATTGCCAACTACAAGTGTTCAGTAACCATGAATCAGACCTCAAAAATCATATGATTGCCTTAAAAAATCATGAGATTTTTTTTTTACAAATATTGGGGATTCTTTCTGTTTGCCTTCCCTCTTTCTGAACCTTTCAGGTACACTCCGGCTACCTCATCAAGCTTTTCTCTTGCTTTTGTTTTAAATGAAAGCTGAGACTCACATAATTGCTTCACTATGGGAGCTGGGGCTTTAAGAGGAACACCAGATATTGTGAGATTTATGATAAAATAACAAGAATTGACAAAACAGGCAATTATGACAAGAAGAGAGGCTGCAAATTCTGATCACGCTAGGCTATGGATCAGATCTTCAGCTTGTGTGAATTGATGTAGCCCTGAAGTCAATGGACAAATCAAGTTTATGGAGCTGCGGACGAAGGAAATAGAGCATGAAGCCAACCGTGAATGAGGTTGGAAGAAGCCTAATCCCTGCCATACTCACTTTTGCCTAAGGAAGAAGACATTTAAGATGGAAATGCATTCTATGTGCCACCATAGCTGCATCATAGCCATGTTGAATCTAGTGGTGCTGCCGAAGTCAATGGCTTCAACCAGCTGAGGAGCTGGCTAAATGAGTCAAATGTCTATTTCTCAAGGTTCTATAGCCTGGTTTCCATGATGTAATGTTTCTTCATTGCTGATGTTTTGTTTAGACAGCCCGTTCCCCACTGCCCAATTTAGTGTTGATATTTGTGCATGGAAAGATTCTTTCTAACCATTAAATCACTTTCTGCCATCGTCAGACTCTCCCAAATCCTTTTGTATAGCTTCTACAAATTAGTTTTAATCCCATCAGCAACCACAGCTGCTGTGTGCTCTAATGACTCTGCATGGTTTTGAAGAGTACTGCTTCAAATTGTGCCATTCCCAGTCAAGGAAGTGATCCTCCCGTAAAGCTGATATAATGTACATGTGACTTTATATTTATCTCCATTGAAATATTGCCAGAACTAGTCATGAAACCACTGAATATGGAAATCTCTCTCTGTGGCTGGTTTAATGTGCCTTTCTCATGTGAGAAATGGAGGAGTCAGGCTTTGACAAGCAGTTTGAATATCTAATTCATGACTATGAATGCTGGGAATTTCGTTTATTCAACATTTGCTTCAGCCTGTGGAAGCATAAACCCTGTCTTTGCTAACAGTGAGGGTAGAGCTCCCATTTTCAGACCTTTGTTGGGTGTTTGTCAGGATTAATGATCTAATAACTAATTGCCCCTAACTAGTCCGATGCAGAACCAATGCTTATATATAACTACTTGGGTACTGCCACATGAGTCTAGTATATGAAGCGAAAGTGCTGCTCAATGTACTAGATGTGTCACCTTCAAAATCAGCACTGTGGACAATACAGCCCCATTCTGCTATGATAAATAGGCTATCAAAGTGGGTTAAACTGTGAGCTTTACTGAAAGAACAAAGTTAATCACAGACTAATGCCTCCTCCCAGGTCCAATAGAGTATTTATTTCTTGTAGAAACAACCTGAGAAATTCTATGGCAAACTGACCCATTTATATCAGAAGGGATGCTTGGCCCCTCTCCACCCATAGTATTCATCAAGGTAATTCTGTGACCCCCATCACCAGAGTATTTGAACACCTCACAATGTCCTTACAGTGTCCTTGTGAGGCGGGGGCAAAGAACCATTGCAAATGGCGAAATGAGGAACAGAGAGTTTAAGTGACTTGCCCAGAATCACACACTTGCCAAGAATCACAGAGCTAGATGTTAATCCCAGGGCTACTGCATTTTAAATCAAGGCTTAACCACAGGACCAGCCTTCCTCCAAAGAGGGATTGGATATTTATATAGATAACAGTAACCAGAGTTGTTATAGTAAATGCTTAAAAAAAGAGAGCGATTGGATAAAAAAAGAGATGAAAATTTCAATGTTTCAGCATTTTAAACCAGTTTCCATTAGAGATTAGAGGAAACTTCCCAGAGGCAGATTATCCCACATACATCTACTGTAGGGTTTCTTGTGTTTCCTCTTGAGCATCTGATGCTAGCCACTGTTATGGACAGGATGTTGGACAGTCTGATCTAATATGGCTATTCTAGTGCTCCCGCTTTAAACAAACGAACCTGCATCTGATTTTTAACCTTTTGTTAAATGTTGAGGTACCCAGCATCTCCACAAGAAGTCTTCACCGCCCACTCACCAAACGCTGATTGTGTAGTTATGCTTGTGAGGACAGGATATTATCACTAGAGAAAAATTAGCCACGAGAACTGGTAGTTATACTTCACTGACAGGCATTAGTGGCACGACTATTGTCAGAAGCAGGCAGAGGTTTGTCATGTAGTATTCCCCTTCTGCCCTTTTAGTGCAGGGAATAGGTGGCCAACTGTCCAAGAAAAGGTAAGCAACAAATGTCAGGTAACAACTTGATCTGTGAGATAATAGTGCTGTTTATTTACCAGCTGAAGAATGAATGAAGCATGCAAGTGCCACACAGGCAATAAATCCAACACAGTAAAAACATTGACTGTCAGGCCAAAAATACTCTGCCTTTCATTGGGTACACAGGACAAACATCTCTAGGGTTTTTGTAAGGTTACTTTATATAATAAAGGTATTCTGGAAAAATGAGTCAGTGCTGCCTACACATTATTTCACCTTCTAGCCCTGACACTCTCCTGGCTCTCCCTGAAGTGACTTACTGCTCTTCTAATTTGACCTGATTTGAATAATTTGATTCATGTGTTCATTGAAAATTCACACAAAGGGCATTGTGCTCCTCTCTGCTGAGAGGCCTGGTGCTTTAGATGAGGTGGAAAAAAAAGCCACCAAGAAAAGGAAAGGAGAGGAGAGACATTTCTGCAACAGGCTCCCCCAACCCTCTGGGAGACTGTGAAAGACTCTCTGTTACCTCTGTGTCCTAGGGCTTTGCAGCTCAGGTAGAATAGAGTGGTAGAGAACAGCTGCTCTATGCAGCATGCTAACTGGGTAGATGTTAATGCCGCTCCCAGTTTCTATTCCACATGTGCTGCTGTGTTGGAGAATGGGATTTAGGTAGATTTGGATGGAAGAGGCAATGGCAGCATAACTCCTAAGGCAGCAATGCTAAAAGGATAAGGCTCTCTTTGGGGATGGAGCTTTCTCTCTCTGTGCCGTCTTAGTGCTGGATAACTTCATCAAATGCTTCCCGTGTTGTACAGCTGATACAAGTAGGATATCAGTATCCAGAGGGAATAAAAAGAAAAACAACCCCTGTTTCTCTTGGGTACTTTCCCACTACCTGGAATGAGCTAAATAGGGTGTGTGAAATGTATCTGAAATCGTGAGACAAATGACCATCCAAGGAGTAGGTGACATTTATTCTCAGTGCAGTAATGAACATTGCCGATAAATACTCTGAAAAACAATGTAAAGTTGGGGGGGGGAGGTTATTTGGAGCTGCCAGATCAAGAGAATTACGGGGTGCTGTTTCCTTATGTTTGATAAGAGTATTCTTTGGAAGAGGCACTTCAGTCTATTCTGCTTTGGGCCAAATCCTAGTTCTTACAGAAATGAATAAAAAAATCTACCATTGACTTACATGAGACCAGGATTTGACCCTTTGTGTGTATAGACCCATGCTGGGAACAGATTACAGTAACTCTAAATGCAGTAGGTGTTCAAAATAATACTTGGTACAGTATGTATAAAGCAATTTATATTTGTATTTGTATAATATAGACCATATAGGCACTTAATTAGTAGTGTTACAGATTACATGACCAAATTTACTCTGTAAATGGGCACAACTCCATTGAACTCCTATGCCAGTGGCTAATTTAGCCTGAGGTATATTGATTAATATGTTTTTGAAACAAGTGGTTTGACTTCCAGCTCGGCTTTCTAATCTGTGTAAAATAAATTAAGCGGTTGCTGTTTGATCGAAATTGCAGCAGTGTAAAGCAAGAATGAAGTCAATGGAATTTGTCCAGATTCAGACTCAAAATGGTAGGGAACAGATAAAACTGAATGTATGAGAGAGAGATTAGAAGTTATTCATCCTTTGTTCTTCACAGGGTGGTTTGTCACAAGGACCTGCTCTTCTAGGATTGCGTGTGTGGGAGGCACAGCATGCTCACTGGTTATTATGATGAGGATGTGCAGGTTGTTGTTGATATTTTGCCTTTTGCATTGACAGATAAGGGTCTTTAAAAGGGGCCTCTTCCTTAGCTATTTGTTCTTTCTTTCAGACTCTGCGTACAATACAGCCCTTAGTGCACGGAAGAGGCCTTGGGAAGATAAATATAGTACTGTAGCCTACAGTGCATATTCTGCACAGCCCTCCGTTAAAATGTATTTCAGCAGCCCATAGAAGCAATTAATAGGAGCTAATAAGAGCAGTCTGCAAAGCTCCTGGTTGCTATGGGTGTTGCCTAGTATTTAGTGTTACCATCTGAGCCACTAAGAGCTGGCCTGCTGCTTCTTGCAAAATCATTTCCATTTCACTCAGAAAAGATTTTTCCCTCTCTTCTTTTTAAAGTGTTCTCTAGAACAGTGGTTCTCAAACTTGCGGAAAGTGGCGCAGGACGAAGGATGTGCTAACCGCTGTTCCCGCAGCCCCCACTGGCCTGGAGCAGCGAACCACAGCCAGTGAGAGCCGCGATCGGCTGAACCTGCAGATGCAGCAGGTAAACAAACTGGCCTGGCCCGCCAGGG
Organism: Mauremys reevesii; assembly: GCF_016161935.1. NCBI lineage: Eukaryota > Metazoa > Chordata > Testudines > Geoemydidae > Mauremys > Mauremys reevesii. The sequence goes on along the minus strand of NC_052627.1, from coordinate 20,297,951 downwards.
GCTTTCCCTGAACAAGCAGCGGCCCAAGTTTGAGAACCACTGCTCTAGAACTGGTCAGATTGGCAAGGCACAACTGAAAGCCAGGATCCAAAATGTCCAGAAACAAAAGGGAGATGGGGGAAAGTCACGTACATCAACCTCATCCGTTTGTTGCAATGGCTCTTAATGGCTACCAAGGAGATACCAAAGAGAAGATTAGTAATACAAATAATACATTGAAACACCCTCCAGGGCAAATGTATCAAGGAAAAAGAAAAGCAACCCCCGCATCTGTGGAAATGAAAAAATAATTAATTTGTCCATGATCTGGGAGGGCAGAGAATTGTGTTTTGGCTTGCATGTTAAGTAATGTACAGATTTGTATGGGGAACCTCAGTTTGGTGTATATACAACATCAGAACCAGAAGTATCGGGGACTGGTGCACGTTAGCTTCCTTATGTTTTTAAAATAAGAGAGATGAGAGAGTCTGCTAAATTTGAAGTGAATTTTGCTGCTGTTCTTATTTATTTAAACTGCAGTTGTATCAAGGAGTTTCACTCATGGACCAGGACTCCATTGTGCTGGGTGCTGTACAAATACAGAACCAAAACATGGCAACAAGTTGAGTAGATGACAGTGTACATCTTTAAGTTGGTTGAACTTGGTGACTGGTGGGTCTTAGACAGCATATATCAATGCACACGCATTGTAGGTGTGTGTATGTACCATATATTTACACACCCATACAATGTGTGTGCACCTGCATTGATATATGCTGTCTAATACTACATATGTGACAGTGATAGCCATTTGTCTCACCTGTATTTGACCATTCCCATAGCATCTACTTAAACATTCCAACCCCATGAACAGCTTCTAACACCACAATAAAAAACAAAAAATCCTGCCACAAAAATGTTTGAATCAAATATTTGAAAATATAGAAAAACATCCAAAATATTTAATACATTTCAATTGGTATTCAATTGTTTAGCAATGCGATTAAAATTGAAATTAATCGCAATTAATTTTTTGAGTTAATCACGTGAGTTAACTGTGTTTAATTGACAGCCCTATTTTAATGCACTGTATCTAAAGCTGAAATTGCTGACCTTGAAAAGGCTCCAATTCGTTCAAAAGACAACAGCTGGCTTACTCAGAAACCTGGGCCATCGAGAGCATGTCGCTCCTCTGCTTTGCTCGTTTCAGTGGCTTTCCATTATGAATCTAGTGAGATTGAATGTTTTAGACCTCCTCTTCAAAGCTCTGATCAGGCTGTCCCACGTTATGGATGGGATTGCCTTATCACACATGACTATGACCTCCCATGACAGCTGTGTTCCAGTTCTATGAGAGAGACTCATGCACATGTTAGAGAGTGTATTGGCCACTGGTCTTCAGCTTTGGAGCTTGCTTTGAGGCGAGATGAGAATGGCCCCAAATACAGCCTCTTCAAAAAAAAAATCTAACCTTCCCCCAATAAAGCCATGTACACCTCTACCTCGATATAACGCTGTCCTCGGGAGCCAAAAAATCTTACCACGTTATAGGTGAAACTGCGCTATATTGAACTTGCTTTAATCCCCCCAGAGCACTGCTTTACCGCGTTATATCCGAATTCATGTTATATCGGGTTGCGTTATATTGGGGTAGAAGTGTATTTATATACAAAACAAATACCTTTCACAAAAATGAAAATCGCTACAGAATGGGGAGAACAATACAAAGACCTTCTTATGTTCATTTTAATACATTTGTGAGGGTCTCAGATACCACAAAGATGGGAAAGATTGTAAGAACCTTGACAGGCAGGAATCTGAGGAGAGTCAGGGCAGAGGGAATCACTAATCTCCAAAGATTTTTTGCCATATTTTTAAATTAGCTCTAAAGGTGAAATGTCGGGGGATAGAAAGTTGACATTTGGCAATGAAAAAACCTTCATTTATGAAAAGTGCTTTTCAGTGTTATGGGCAAAGCTGGTTTTGATTCGATCAACTTATGAACCTGAAAACTCACGTTCCATGAATGAACATGCCATTTGGAATAACGAAAGCACTACGCTTGGAAAGAGCACTGAGGAAAGTCACATTCTGTATGCATGCTTGACTATCTTAGCTGCACACCTTACAATACACTAATGGGCTAAGGTTGTGCATGCAACTTTAGCTTCAGGATATATTGACTTTTGAGTGCTTAGCTGTGCAGTCTTAGGCCCTGTTTCTGCAAAGTCTTGTGCATGTGCTTAACTTTATGTGCAGGAGTAGTCCCATTGAGGACTTTGCACATGCAAGTATTCCCATTAAAATTAGGCACGTGTGGAAGTGTTTGCAGGATCAGGGCCTTAATGCTTTTGTGGTATAGTTTTCTGTATTGTGTGTATGCAGGATACATTTAAAAACATTATTTAGATTGTAAACTCTTTAGGGTAGGGATTGGAAACAGTCTACTCTGTGTTTGTGCAATGTCTAACACAATGGGGCCCCATTATTGGTTGATCCTTAGGTTAATAAACATGATGATTGTTGTTAATTATGATATAAAAGTCTATATGTACTAAGAATATACAATTTGTTGCATACATTTCTGAAAAAGTGTTTATCAGTTGTGGAAAAATTTCATAAGTTGCCCACTTTCTTTTTTACTTTGTCAGAATCAGACACCTGGTGCAATTAGTGACATTGTCTGAGCTGGAACAAGGCATCCTTTGCACTGACTAGTTGAGCCATCATTTTACATACTGCCAGCCAAATGAATGCGTAGGAACATATAGTTGGTCTCCATATGGTAGGTGGAGGAGGAGGAGAATATGAGACAACTCTGGTTGCATCACAATTAGCAAAAGTTTCAGCTGGTATTTGTAGTGCAATGTATTTATGGCATCATTCAATACATGTTGTGATGCCAAATCCCCAATATCACTCATGGATCACTTCCCTCGGTCTCTGCACATGGTGCTCTGACAGCTTGACATCACTATCTATGTAAGTCATTACTGATTGGCTGTTTTCTGACTTGTTCTAGCTGTGCTAACCTATTAAAAAGAGCCTCTGTTGTTTCACTGGCCTGTCACTGTCCGAGAGGACCAAAGGGTGGCTGGCATAAATGAAGTGATTCATCACTGCCACTGGGCAGAACAGAAGACTTATTTTGTATATTAAAATACAATGTATATATGACTATTTGGTGCCAGCAACTGGAAAGAAATAGCATTTTCTAGTGGATTTGGTGAGAGGGGGTGCTGGAGAAATAGAGATTACCAAAGCCAGAGAAGGGGAGATTAAGGGCCCAGAATGCATGGATGAAGGAAGGAAGTCTGGGGAGAATGGGATAGTTGGATGCAAATTGTAGCAGAAAGCAGGAGATGTAGGGACTGGCATGTGTGAGGAAGCAGGAATATAGAACAGCTGGGCTTGGATCATCCAGTTCTCTTAGGGGAGCAAAATTCGCCCTGTCTATGCAGAATAGGAATGCTCCCTCTGTGACATTGTCTGTCACTCACTGGGGCCCTGAAGATGTCCCTTTCAAGGGGGTCTACACAGGATGAATTCCACAGTGTTGTTCCACAGCAGGAGGGGTTTGTAGTAGGGTTCCAGCTGCAGTGGCTGGCACCATCCCACTGTTCAATCTGGGCATATCTGTGCAGAGGTCAGGACCTGCCCATCATTAGCTTCTGGGCAGGTCCCTCTGTGGCTACTGCAGAGATATCTGATGACTGGCCTGGGCGCATCTGTGCGTGCCTTTCTCCTCTGAAGTCAGGAGGCTTTGTTCCCTGTTGACTTCATGGCTCCTCAAATGCCTCCCAGTTGTGTTCACATGTGCATGCATGTTTCACGCCAGTCTGCAGCACATAGCAAGAGAGACTGCATTGCATGGGGAACAGTAAGTGCTGCCCAAGAAAAGGAGTCAAAATACCCCCTAATCCCGATGTAACTCCCAAATAATCAATTATGTTTATTTTAAGGGTTTTGTTTTAAGAATCTCATCCAAATATGTGAGAAAATTGTCTGCATGTAAAAAAGAAGTACAGGCAGTTTACAAGCTTGATTCTATCTTCTGATTGACTGCGAGCATCACCGCGTCTATTTTACATATTGCATGGACAAGACCCAAGGCACAATACATTATTGCATAAGCCTGATTTCACTTTACATTCATCTGGCAACATCTGCTATTGAATGACTCATGATTTCACCTCTCATCCCATCACTTATGAAGAGTGGCTTACTGTAAGACATCCGCTCCTCTCTCCTCACACATCTGCACATGCACTTGAATTAGATTCTCAGCCAGTACAATTAGCATAGTTCCATTGTCCTGCAAAAGACAATTTACACCAACTGAGGATGTGACCCTACAGGAGAAGTGCATGTACACATTCAATCTCTGTGTAAACAGGAAATTTATTTCTAATAATCCTTACAGAATGTGGCACCTGAAAAGTTCACCCCAGAACCAAACCATTTAAAAGAAGCACCTAGAGATAAAAGAAAGGGATGGTTGGGGGTAGGCAACCATGAAGTGATATTTACATTGTGAGACCTGAGACCTTTTAAGGATAGTGCATGGATGACACGAGAGGCCACATTGGGGAAGCAGCTGATCTCCCCTTCCTGGGGCTCTGGAGATGCGCTCCTGCAGTGTAGGCTTTCTTGGAACAGATTTGTGGTGACATAACAGTGTGTATTTGAGTCTACTAAATTCAAACCCACCTCATTCATTTTTAGTCTTCTGCTTCTATTATTTGATGAACTTTACACACAGTGTTGACTATCTAATTTATCTAATCTGTCCATTTTGCCTGCCCTGTTTACAGAAGCTATGGCACTTAATCTAACATCGATATAGTAACCGCTGCCATCTGGAATGGTGTATAACTTGTCAAAGCAATAAGCTTGGACAATCTATTGTAGGGCTGGACAATGCTGAATGTGATAACAGTCCCAGGGGTCTACAGAATGGGAGGATTGAGGTTTTTATTATTTTGGGTATGTGGTGCAACCTGAAAGGTTGGGTGGGATAGAGTTGGGATCAGGTTTTCTGCTACATCAGCTACAAAGAACGAATATGCAATATGCCACTGGAATGTTCCTTTTTGCTGTTCTACTGAATATACTTCATCTAAATTATATAGCCTGGGATCCAGTCAAGTGGGTGAACAGAATAAAGACAGATGGCAATGGATTAACTCTGACATTTTTTTTATTGCAGCCATAAAACTATGAAACTGAGACTAGGGGGCCAGATTCATCAAAAGGAGAGGAGGGAGACATTTGTCCTGTTTTTCAATTGTATGTAATAGGTAGCACACTTATCGATTAAGTATCTGCTTTGCATTTGATTGAATCATTCTAGTTATAATTGAGCACCACTTGTTTATATTTCTAGAAAGCTAGGAAAGGGATAGAGGCCTGTCATTGGTTTGAATCTGCCTAACGGAAATAATAAATGTGGTTTTTTTTACCATTTGATGTGTCTCATTGGTCAATTTGCAATGAGTTTGATGGTCCAGTAAAGTTCCTAGTGGACAGGTATCTATAACCTAAACAATAACAGTGTTTGGCAGCACTTAGCATCCTCAATGTCCGTCTCAGCAGGGTAGCTGGGATTTAAGGGGCATGGAGAATGATGATCACCTTCAGATGCTACCTCAGGATGAGGCATAGTGGTGGAGCCTGTTCACTTGGAACTGAAGCTGCTCTGTGAAGTCAGTGTGGCACTTCTCAGAAACATTGGATCCACTCCTACATTTTAATGTAGCAAAGGAGAAAGCAAGGCATATGCAGAGTAGATAATAAAATGTGATGTTCAAAAAGTAAATGGAAGAGTAAGCCTGAATGTTTGACTTCAGCTTACCAATATTTGTTAGCCAGATTTCATATCTCTGGTAAACAGCTCACTGCCACTCTGATTACTATTTGTTGCCAGTCTTTTGCAGCAATATCATTGAATCCCTTGAGATGAGACATTCAGGACTGCACTAAACCGAATTTTTCATCAGTGTGCCTTATACTGTTTTAATAAGCTGTGACCTCACAGATCTCTGTCTCAGAACTGTTAACCAGCCAGTCATCTCAGGGCAAATAAAAACCCTTATTAGTAACTGGAATTCAGACCAAATCTTTACAATTGAGAACTTTATTACCCTGATAAAACAAATACTTGTGAAAAAGCTGATTGGCATTTGTAAAAGTTGTATCTAGGAAGATTATGATTAAAGATGATGGTCTATTTGGATGAAAACAGTCAGGGTATTGTAAAAATGCTCTCAGGATGTTCAGGTTTCTTTAGCTGACATGGTGTTTGATTATCCAAGCTCAATAGTACTTCATTCTTGTACAGTATAGGTTTATTTAGTAGCAGTGGGCTTAGTATTAGGTAAACCTCGTTGAAACTGGTGAGTGTAACAGCTGCCCTTCAGTTGGGATAAATGTAAGAAACAGTGGAGGCCTCAAACCAAAACCAAGCACATAGTGACAGGGAAGTGGCTGGAAGTCAGACACAACCTGAATGAGCACATGGGGCATGGAGAAGTCTAGAGATAGCGAGCTTTTGGGCCAAGTGCTGGCTGAAAGGGGCTTGCAGCTGTGAGCAAAGAAACTGCCTAAGTTCCGTCTAAGCTGTGGGGCCAGGCAGGAGGGAGGGGTACTTCTCCCCAGTCCCAGGCTTCTGCAGTGAGAGAGGGTAGGTGGAAGTCCTCTCTCCCCGCCGCAGCCCCAAGGCAGCCTGCACCCCAAGCCCCTCATCCCTGGCCCCACCCCAGAGTCCTCACCCCCAGCTGGAGCCCTCACCCCCCGCATGCTAATCCTCTGCCCCAGCCCTGAGCCCCCTCCCACACTCTGAACCTATCAGCCTCACCCCCACTACACATCACCTCCATATTGGTGCACATAAAATTAATTCCGCACATGCACATACAAAATTAGAGGGAACATTGTTGCCTGCTGTTTGATTCCTCCTGCACTCAGGGGAACAGGACTTTGTACTTTCTTTGTAAACAAACAGGATTGCATCAGAGACACCTAATTTTATCAATGATTGCTCATCCTAAACAACCTGCGGAGCCTTGAGATCCTTTACTGTTAGCCATGCCCCAGCACAGCTAGGATTGTGCAGCTGGAAGTGGCAACACAGAGGTATGGAGGGGCTGATGCAGAAGCCTGATGATGGAGTAGAGGAGGAAAGGAGCAGTGGATTCTTTTAGCCGCATTTAAGACTTTTAAGTAATGAAAATGTTGATTGCTATTAAAGGCCTCACCTTCTCTCCACTCCACTTGTTCACTAAACCCCATATCCAGCCCCATCTATTATTTCTCCCACCACGCTTGCTAAAGTTTGCAGGAAGTGAACCTTGTTTCAGTGAGCCTCATAAGGCCTATTGAGCAGGGTTTCCCTCCTGTAGACCTTATGTGCCTGTGATGAAGTAGCTGGATTCCTTAGCTGAACATTTCTGGACTTTTTAATATTTCGCTTTTTTAAAGAGTTGATGCTTCTTAACTCTTCCTTAATGGTTTTTTTTTGTTTAGGAATTGGACACAGTTTACAACCAAATCCATCAATTGTCTGATATGTTTTTATTTTGATAGTATAATGTGAAGGAAGTAATGGATAGTGTGTTTTCCAATGGGTAGACTGGGGGTCAAGATGCTTGGGTTTTATCTCTGGTACTGCCAATGAATTACTTTGGACATGTCATTTAATTTCCGTGTAAATTGATTCCATGATCTATAAAATGGGTATACTCATTTTTCACAAGAGTGTTGTGAGGATCAATGTTTGTAAAGCAATTTGAGCTTGTCAGGCGGAAGCTGATATAGAAGTGTGAAGTATTACTTTTAATCCATTATTTTTCTTCAGCGTAGCTGGCACTGTGCTTTTTGGGGGGATGGTTAAGAGATGTTTAGTGTGTCACTTTTCATCCCCTTAGGCAGCCATAGAACCTGCTTCCTATAACTGACTTTGCTGACAAAATGGAAAAAAATACAGTAGCCTGGGAAATACAGCAGCTATACACATTTTTACAGTGGTTTACATAGCTTACGCTATGGAATGTATGTGCTGGTTTCCTTCTGAGACTGCAGGGAAACGGGGATAACATGAAGAAATGTCCTCTTCAATTTCCAACTTCTTCTGGGACACCATGTCCATTCCTGCCTGATGCAGCATTGTGACATTCATTCCACATATAAATAGGTTATAATCAGGGCCGGCTCTAGACCCCGGGAGGGCGGCAGGCGGCTCCGGTGGACCTCCCGCAGGCATGCCTGCGGAGGGTCCGCTGGTCCCGCGGCTTGGGTGGACCTCCCCCAGGCATGCCTGCGGATGCTCCACCAGAGCCTCGGGACCAGCGGACCCTCTGCAAGCACATCTGCAGGAAGTCCACCGGAGCCGCGGGACCGGCGACCGCCAGAGCACCCCCTGCGGCGTGCCGCCCTGCTTGGGGCGGCGCAATTGCTAGAGCCGCCCCTGGTTATAATATCACTTTACAAAGGAGGGCAAGGAATCAATCAACACTCCCCAGTTGGAGTACTCCTACCAAGTGAGGCCAGGTAAATCGGATTTAAATTGAGTTGTCTTGCCTGCAGCGTCTATAATAGTTTAAAATTACATCTGTACATGTTTAGGGACAGCCACATCAGACTCTCTGGATATTCATTCTTGTTTAGTAAATAGGCTCCAAACATGCCTGTAACACCCAGTTTAATATAGAAAATGAAACAGCAGGGCTGCCTGCTTTTTCTCACATGCGGCCTTTCTTTATAGCTCTCAAGGTGAATGGAGGTGATGAATAACCCATGCAATCTTGTAGTGTTAGAAACTCATCCTGCCTTCCTGGAATTGATTTCAGTCAGCTACTCTCAAACCACAGTGAACAGTGAAGAGATCCTAGAGAGAGAGCAACTCTGCATGATTGTCTGCCCTAACTACTGGACATAGTAGCATGGGAAGGGGCAGGCTTTCATAAAGTGCTTTATAACAAGCGCTGCAGGCTTGCAGTTCAAAGGTAATGAACCAGTCATGTTGGGATTTGCGAGAAGCCAACATCTGATTTGATTTTTCTCTCTTATTGTTAGTTGGTTCTTTAACTTGTGTTTAGCAGCAAAACAGAGCTATTATTTATATCACTGTAGCATTCTATGACTCCCGTGAGGGTTTGCAGCCCCACTGTGCTGGGCTGTGTATACACATGCACACACAACGAAGACAGCCGCTGCCCCAAAGAGCTTACAATGTCAGTGTAAAATGAGAGGTGATGGAGAGAGCACAAGGTTATGATCAGTGTTACAAGTAGTGGTGACAACATCCTAGTTACCTAGCCAGTCAGGTAAGCCAGCTAAGTACAATTTATCACATGATTCCACGTGTCTGTGTAATTAGGAGTAATAATAGTAGTCACCAGGTGATGAATGCTCTTACTCAAGTTACCTTGGGATTTTAATTTTAACCCACTGTTTTGCTGTTCATAACTACATAAAAATTATCATGGGGATGACTTGTTCTATACGTGATCTGAGCTCAAAGAAAAAAAATGTAAAGTTGAACTAAATTTTTTCATTCATTTTTGAGAAAAGCTTTGAAGTTGATATATATTTTATGCATTTAAAAAGTAAGACACTATTGTTCAAATCACTCAACTTCAAAAATATGAGAGCCTCATTTTGAGCCTAATCCCATGTCCTTTGAAGTATCTCAATTGGACAATGGATCAGACACTTGAAGACCTGAGATTAGTTCATTTTAAATGTGTGAAAATTATAAAATTCAAAATGAACACACATTTTTCACTCATCTGCATGATTTGTGTGTGTGTGTGTGTGTGTGTGTGTGAGAGAGAGAGAGAGAGAGAGAGACAGATTAGGCCACAGGCAAACATGTTCTTTATAAACAGTAGAAATCATATCTTGACGTTCTCATTGAATTGTTCTGTTATTCATGTCTGAGTATTTCTTCACTTCTCTTATACACTGTTGCAGCCTTTTCTTTTTGGAAGTGATTATTGCACTGTAGGAAATGACTCACAGCTTTTCTTCTGCCATAGCATTTGTCTTTTTCTGTTTCTAATACTGTTTCCGTGTGATCCTGTTTGGCTGGGGGCTTTCCTAAAATTGCCTAGTACACAAGCCTTTCCCCAGAGAAATGGATTTGATATTTGCTGCCCTAATAACACGAACAATAGTGAATTTATTCATAGGCTTAAGAAAGGTGTTTGATGGAATTTGTTATCTCAAATACCTTTCCTCACCATGGGACCAAAGTGAATTCTGCTAAATAATTCAGTAGATGGTGCAGGCAATGTTGTTCTGTGGTTAAAATGTTAATGGTGCCTGTGGCCCCCAGTAGCATACCACGACCCATTTTCCTGAGTCAAAAATCATACTTGACTTTGGAAGAAGGAAACAATTTTAGTGTTTACCGGGTAAAGATCAAGCTGCAGGCATTTAGTAAGTCATTGCTGGTTTGTTCATTCAGCTACATTATATAGCCAACATACTGGAAAGCTCCCAGGCATTCACTTGCAAAGTCGCTTCTTGATTATCCAGTAAATAACTTTTTACTTCATCTTTCCATGGGATGTCCACACAAATCTAAGGTGTGCCTGGCAATGCTAATTGAATACTTGAGCCTGTGAGATATTGAATGCTTCCTCAAGTCAGTGACAGTGGAAGGTCTTAGTACCTTGCAGATAGAATCAGCACCGCATAGGATTGTACCCTAAAGGTAGAATAGGTTTTTTCCCCCCTTCTGAAGGAAGCCACCAAGGTAAGATAGCATTAGCCATTACCCAAAGGGTACGCACATTTCCTGAGCCTTAAACATTTAGACTTGGAAGTATCTCCAATAGAAGTTAATGGCTCAAGCTGGTTGAAAAATATCAGAATAGCAGTTTTGTCAAAATCGAAACATTGTGCAGTAATATGTCTATTTTGATTAATTTTTTGACAGCAAAAAGTCAAAAAGTTTCCTTTTGATCTCTGAATGAAATGTCTCATCTTTTATATTATACTAAAATATTTTTGAAATTTTTTGTTTTTAGGAAATATCAAAATGTTGGCGTTTTGTGCCGATTCAGAACTAATTTTCCATCTGAAATGTCCCATTCCACAGGAAATTCTAAGTTCTCATTCCTGACCAGCTCTGTTAATGGCTAATATGCATTAGTATAATTGTTGGTTCTGTTAGGTTAATTGTACGTATACTGGTCATCATGGTAATGTGAGGTTTTTTTCTGGAGGATGCTTTCTAAGAAAAAGAGCTGTAAAGTAAAGGTCACAGTTTTGTTGTGTGGCGGAGAGGATCAGAGAGAGAAAAATAAGAACACACAAGAATGTGAGTTAGCATAGAATTAGTTCATATTGTGCCTAGTTTGCCCAGTCAGGGAGATTTATAGTTGCAGTTTTGCTGTAAAAATACTTTCAACCAAATCCAGAAAGTTTAAATTTGGCTGCTAGTGCTGCCCATTTTGATTAAAGAGATGAGAAAATTAGAGTAATTGCTTACATGATGTCAAGTACAGTTTCATTTATTGCACTCTTGTTGTATATGTTGATTGGCTGCTGTGGAGAGGGGGAAACTAAGCATAATACATTCTGCCACTATAAGCAAGTTAACACTTCAGAAAACAAAAAACCAAATTTCCCATTATCTCTTCTACCCTGAAAGAGTGCATTTACTAGTGCTTTGTTAGGTGGGGTATTTTTTATACCTTGTGGGCGTAAGCTCTTGTTGAGGTTGATGTGCGACTCCCATTGGGAAATCTGGGAAGCGTACCTCAGGGAAGCACAGTGCCTCCCAGAGCTTCTGGGAATCCTCTGCATCACACTTTAAGAGCACACCCTTCTGACAATGACCAGATCTACTCTTTGTCCAGCTACACTTCTATCTATAGGCATGAAGTATTAGTTAGGATTGTCTCTTATGAGTATTTATTACTTTTATAATGACATGCATAGTACTTTACAAAATACATACTGTGTTTAGTCCACAGGAATTGTGTTCATTCAGTGTAGACTCAATATAAGACTATAAGGACCTTGTGTAAGTAAAATGAACCAGTCAGTCTGCTGTGGAAGGCTAGACAAAAGAAGTGGGTCTTAAGGAACTATTTGAATTTGGAGCTGGAGGGCACTTGGCACCTGGGAAGTGGAGAGGATCTTAGGTACCATTATGAAAAAGAGTGAATGGGCGAAGAGGAAGAAAAGCACATTAGGGAGAGATATTTGGACATACATTACCTCTCTACCTGGGAGCTATTCTAAAATAAGACATGGGCAAGTGCACACATGGAGAGTCTTAAAAACATATTTGCATTTATTATTCAAGTGAAAAGTGGGATTGGATTTTGTTCCAAGGTATTTGAGGGGAACATACTGAATCCGCTACCAGTAACAAATTACCTTGTACCATGTTTTGGTACAGGTACTTCAAATGTCCAAGCCTTTAATTAGATATAAAAAGTCATGGAGCCAGATTCTCTGGTGTGCTCAAGCTGCTTAGTGCTGCTTCAATTCTTCAATTTCTTCATTGTTCAAAGGTGGCAGAGCTGGCTCCTGCTCCAGCCACCCCCTACCATGGTACTGGGGTATGTCAGGTGAGAAAGAGGTGAGGCAGGTATGACATTGCTCTACTGATCCCCAACTGGCATAAGGTCCCTTAGGGACCTGGCATCAGTGTGTAAGTTAGAGCTGCCCCATGGCCAGTGGAGGATCAGAGATAAAAATCAATGATTTAAAAAAAAATCAGATAAATCAGATATTTTAATTTTAAATTAGATTTTTTTTATAAAATGCTTTTTGAGGAAAAAACCTATCTAAAGATAGTTTTAATTAAGATACATTATCTCTCAAAGATATCTCATCATGGAATAGGAATAAATTCTAATTCTATAGTATGAGACAATATCTTCATGTAATGTTTAAGAAATGTTTTGTTAGTGAGTTCCAATAGTTCATGGATTTAGGGACCCAATCTTATGGCGTTCCAGGGGCTTCTGTATAGATTATTTAGGTTAATCTTTCTATCTACCCAGTGGGACTCAGTGCTCAGTCTAGAAGATACTATTAGAGATGCCTAGTTTTGCAGTTCTCAAACTGTGGATTTGTGTCTCCAGAGATAACATGCTTGTTAACAGCAAAAATATTTTTAAATAAATAATATATAGAGGTGAGAAATAGTTAAATAAAACAATTAAAATGTCTTTCTGGTGATGTTATCCTCCTAATACAGCAAGAAAATCCTCCAAATATTAATAATTAACCTGTTGAATTGGAGATGGTTCATCTCCCAATGACTTCATAAATATATGATTCAATTACCTTTGGTAAATGAAATAACAAAACATTCATTTTCTGATATAGCTGTAAAACTAATCTGAAAAGTTTTTAAAATAAATCACTATAAAAATGTATAGTGTGTACCTTCTAAAAATGAAACCTACATCTATCTCTGAGTTGTGAAGAATATGTATTAAGGTTATAACAACCAAAAAGAATGCACTTTTATGTAGAACTCCATGATTAAATTGAGTCTTCCTGACTAGTGATTTAAATCATGATTTAAATCAAATCCACCCTGTGGCTCCCTGATGGTTACTTGTTTCTTCTATACTGAGAGGAGTGTGGATGCAGGGGAGAATCAAGTCCTTGGGTGTTCTCTCCGTTTGAAGAAGACAAATTCTCTTCTCTCCTCCCACCTCTCCAAAGATGCCAGAGGCTATGACCATGAATTTAAATAAATTCTAATGCCCTCCAAAATCTCTAGGGTAATTGGTTTTATATGAACCATAAATAAATTGACTAATATTTGTTCCTAAATAGTTTAAACTCTTCCGAAGTGACATTAAGAAGGGAATCTGGAGGAACAAAACCAGGTGACCAGATAACAATTCAGAATTGACTAAATTAGTCTAATTGTGGTATCACTCAACAGGATTCTAAGACATGTAAAAGATGGAATCCATTATCCAGAGTCTGTCAAAAATGGCAAGGGCTTAAGGATGGCCTGCTCCCAGCCTTTGGTGTGGGGGTAGGGTGACCCAATGTCCCAATTTTATAGGGACAGTCCCAATTTTTGGGTCTTTTTTTAATATAGATTCCTATTAACCCCCACCCCGTCCTGATTTTTCACATTTGCTGTCTGGTCACCCTATGTGGCGGAGAGTGGGTCATAACTGGAGTGCACTCCTGAAAGCCGCTTTGCCCAACCTTCTTCATCCCTGCCCCAAACACAGGAGTGGTGATAACTGAGTATCATCTGTAATGGGTGTATATGACTAGCCAATGAAATTCCCTTTAAATAATCCAGTCTGCTCTTAGCCAGCATTTCAGCATCATGTTTGATTCAGGTTAGGAGTAGGAGAACTGTAAAGGATGGTTACAGTTATGTTACCAGAGAAATTGTTTTGAGAGTTCTGCAGAATTTCCATCAGGGCCACCAGCTTCTTCTACTTGCCCCTGCTTTTTACTGCTACTCCAACAAGAATAGGATGACAAGCTGAGCCTCTTCTGCGTCACTTTAGTGAGAATGGAAAGCTCTCAGGACTTCACTGGGTCACGCTCCAGTGAGCAACTTTCCTTCTCCTCCTAACATTTTCTTTTCCCTGGATCCCCATGCACAGGAGTGGAAACTCTAATTTGCAAGTTTCATCCTGTCCTCTTAGAATGTTTCTACTGGGGGTGAGTTTGGAAGAAGCTGGGAATCCCACCTGCTAGATTTACAGATCTCAAAAGATCCCTGCAGCCCTTGCGGTGCCTATAACTGATAAAAAAAATGGAGATTTCATGGGGGAGACCATATTGAATATGCATTGATTCATTTGCATATTTTCTTTACTTGTATTCTCAACTCCTTCTCATAGTACCAATTGCTCTGCCTTTAAGTCTTAGGCTATGGCTACATTAGAGACCTTACAGCAGTGCAGCTGCACCACTGTAAGCTCTCTAGTTCAGTGGTTCTCTACCAGGGGTACGTGCACTGGGGTTACTTGGAGGTCTTCCAGGGGGTACATCAACTCATCTAGATATTTGCCTAGTTTTGCAACAGGCTACATAAAAAGCACTAGCAAAGTGAGTACCAGCTAAAATTTCATACAGACAATTACTTGTTTATATTGCTCTACATACCATACACTGAAATGTAAGTACAGTATTTGCTGTATATTTTATATTAAAAATAAGAATAGTGTGCTGTGACACTTTTGTATTTTTATGTATGATTTTGCAAGCAAGTAGTTTTTAAGTGAGGTGTAACCTTGGGGTACGGAAGACAAATCAGACTTCTACAAGCAGTACAGCGGTCTGGAAATGTTGAGAATCACTGCTCAACTTCAAAGAGAAAGTGCCATATCTGCTCTTAGCCACTTTAAGCCAACAGGAGAGAGTTCTCCTGTCAATGTAATTAATCCACTCCCAACGAGTGGTGGTAAAAGTTCTCCCGCTGATATAGTACTGTCCACACCAGTGCTTAGGTTGGTGTAATTTACGTTGCTCAGGGAGGTAGTTTATTCATTCCCCTGAGCAACATAAGTTATACCAACATAAGTAATAGTGTGGACATAACTTATGTCGACTTAAGCTGTAGTGTAGCCATAGCCTATGTCACTCAGGTTGTGAATTAGCCAGCCCCCTGAGCGACATAACTTATGCTGATTTAAGCGCCGATGTGGACAGTGGTATGTTGGCAGGAGAGCTTCTCCCGTCGACTCCAGCAGGGGCTGGAGTAATTAAGCTGACAGGCGAGCTCTCTCCCATCAGCTTAGAGTAGCTACACAGAGACCTTACAGTGGCACAGCTGCATTGGTGCAGCTATGCTGCTGTAAGCTCTCTAGTGTAGCCATAGTCATAGCCTTAGTGAAAGTGAACTTAAACAAGAAGCTCAGACATCATGGAGACAGGGAGGGAAACAATCTTTTTTTTTAAGGCATGGGGATAAAGGGTTGAGGGCAGGCAATATTCTGTATATCTATACATTCACCTTCTGGCATAGGCCAGAGTTCAGTCTTTTCAGAAAGCTTTACACAGAGTTAAATCTCAGGGCTATTGTATGTAGAACCCTGATGAATAGATAATAGTCTCCAATCAACTTCAAAGAGAAAGTGCCATAGCCGCTCTTAGTAAAACAAAAATTAATGCACACAAGACACATTGTAAATAGTTTACAATATTGTAAATAATGTGTGTAATACTGTGGGTAACTTTTAAACAGAAGTTATTAAACACTAAATCCACTGGTGTTCCTTATGCAGATGCCACTGTTTCTGTTACAAACATTCAAATACAAGATTTCGGCATAGTATTTTCTATACTTGAGCATACAGTCTGACCATAGTATGTCGTGTGTGTCATCTGGACTCTTCAGAGCTTGGGAAATGGCAACATCTCAGTCCTTTCAAACACTCCAGAACCCTGTCAGCAAATACTCTGGGGATCTCCAGAGCTAGCAGCATTCCCGCTCCTGGGTTCATAGCTGATTGGGCCTCTCAGTTGCGGGTGAAACAGAAATCTGTATTCTGTACCCAAAGTGATCAGCATATAAAAAATCCATTTCCTAGATCTCTATAAGGTCCTCACGCTGTAGGACACCATCTTCTCCCTACACGTCCAGCTAAGTCAGGCAAGAATTCTCAAACCCTCAGCTAAGTGCTGCCCCATTCCCGCTTTAAATGAGGCAGAATCCCAGTTTAGAGCCATTAGCTGATAGCTCAGTATAAGTTCCACAGGTTCTGTGGCTCTACAACAGTGGTTCTCCCTCTTTTTGGGCTCAGGACCCATTTGTAAATGTTTGTCGCCTGTTGCGACCCACTAAATGGCCTAAGGTGGTTTTGGTCTGATTCTGCCTCATGGGAGTGGGAGTGTTGGGTCCTGCCTAGCACTCCCCCCACAGTGGCGGCTCCTGTGCCATGGGGCTGGCTGGACTTGGCTCTCCTCTCCGGGTGTTGCAACCTCTGGGATTGCAGAGCCGTTCAGGTTTGGCCCTGCCCTTACTGACTGGACCAAATTTGCATGATTGGAGTTGTGACCTGGCTCGTGGGGTTGCAGTGCCACTTACTCAAATTTGGTCTACCTGGACTCCCGCCATCATGATGGCTATGCTAAACCTGAGTGGCGCTGGGACCCCAGAGGTTGCAGTGCCTGGAGTAGGGAGGTGAACGCAGCCCGCCTTGTGGGACAAGAGACACAGGAGCTGCCATGTGACTCTTTGAAACATTCTGGTGACCCAATTTTGGGTCCTGACCCATGGGTTGAGAAACCCTGCTCTAGGGGTAGCAAGTGCTTCCCCCCCAATAGGTCTCCCTAAAGGCCCATAAATCACACCACAATGGACCAAACATTATCCTAATGGAGGGCTTCACTCGTAAGCAAAGCTGGAATAAGGTAGTTTCCACAGCTTGTTCTGGAAGTTTCTGGATCCTTCTAGTTGAGTTGCCCTTCCCCGCTGTCTGCACATGTGCAGACACACTATTCAACCAAGACCCGTGTCTCCTTGCCATTGCTTCTTGACCCCTCCCCTAAAGAAACAAAGTAAAATGCTGCAGTATAAAGCAGTGCTTCTCAAAGTTGGGCGAGCCGCCGCTTGTTCAGGGAAAGCCCCTAGCGGTTCAGTCTGGTTTGTTTACCTGCCACGTCCGCAGGTTTGGCTGATCGCGGCTCCCACTGGCTGCGGTTTGCTGCTCCAGGCCAATGGGGGCTGCGGGAAGGGTGGCCAGCACATCCCTCGGCCCGCGCCGCTTCCTGCAGCCCCCATTGGCCTGGAACAGTGAATCATGGCCAGTGGGAGCCGCGATCAGCTGAACCTGAGGACGCGGCAGGTAAACAAAACCGGACCAAACTGCCAGGGGCTTTCCCTGAACAAGCGGCGGACCGGCTTTGAGAAGCACTGGTATAAAGCATGAGGTTTGCACAGAACTCCATTACTGTTCCTCAATCCACAACAGCTTAATTCTTTCAGTAGGACTCTCGTTCTGGGAGGTGTTTCAGACCTACTCAGTAAAATTCTCTTGAGAGCCGAGGCCATCTCCAGGCTCTGCCCTGCTTATGTTGTAGGCTAGGCTCTGCTCCTGCTCCTCTGCCCGCAACCCCAGCTCCCTCTCTGCAGACAGGGAATGGGAAGTGCTCTTACTCCAGCACACCTCCTGAGATTGTCTGACTGGCAGTGCAGGTGAGACACTCTACTCACAGACATTCCTACTATCTGTGATCTCACCTTGGTAGCCCCAGCCATACACACTTACATATCCAGGTACATACATACCCCACTTCCTGTTATGTGTCTCAGTTTTCCTAGGAGATTCAGACTCTTGCTGGAGAGCCCATGAGAAAGCACCTTGAGTTGGGAAACGAGAGGCAGTCATTTTTAACTGAAGATATCTGCATAGCATGTCTGCTTTGGTACTGCTTTAGGATCTGGTTTTGGAAGGTGCTGAGTAGGATTGGGTCTAATATGCTAGCTGCTCATAGAACCCTCCCTCAAAATGGAGTTACACAGCACAGACGAGGAAGTACAAGTCAGTGCATACTCTGTGTTTTGGTGTGGGTGGGGAGACGGAAAATACAGAACAAACCAGTTGACCTCTCATTTCATCTTCTCCCAACACATGGCCAGAACCCCACAGTGTCCCCACTCAGACACTTTGGGAAGAAGGGAGCATGCTAAGGAGGCAGCACTGTACTCACTCTCAGCTCGGGATCCTAGACATGGAGGGAACAATTTGTTGTTTATGCACTGTTTGCAACTTTGACATACCATCTCTGGCTGCCTGTGATCCACCAGAATATTTATGTTGCCATTCCGAACTCTTGGTTTGTCTGTATAAATCATTTCTTCTATTCATCTCTTTTTCAATATCTTAGCTGTAAATGAATTGCTTGTGGAGATATTACATTTGGAGTTTCCCATTTAATTGAAGAACTATATTCTTCCAATGAATGTGTCTGATGGAAGATTTTAATCTCTCATCCTCGTGGGTCAGTGAGTTCTTTTATACTCAGCAATGGAGAATCAAATCTCCACACTCTACTCCTAGATTTTCTTTGCACAGAGCATTATTTCCAAGGTTCTAATGTGGTGATCTGATATTGTTTGGGAACGAATTATGTTCTCAACAAAGGGAAGTAGTTAATAATCTGCAAATTCTTTTTTAATAAGACTAGTTATAATCATCCATATAACTAATTGCTAAGCAAGAACATCTATCATACAGTATCTCTGCATTAAACAGCTGCTCCGTAACTCTGCATTTCTACTTACTGGGAAATGAATGATGCTTAGATGTGAGTCCAATATTGTTCAGTGACAGTAAGCAGGTCTTCTGCACTCATGTATGTTTCCATTTTGATCATGTGATCAGCAAATCCCACATGAGAGCTTGTAATCATGTCCATATTACTGGATTTAGCTACCTCCTCTTCCCATTCCTTGTTTTTGGCAGGCTATTTAGCCTATACTTTTGTTTCATTTAGGGTCAGAGCCTAAAACTGAGATTGAACATATTAGAGTAAGCCAAATGGTCTGTGGTTGCAGTGTGGATTTGGAGAGTTTGGCAGAATGAAAGCAGTAAGCACTGCTGTCTGCTTTTTGTGTTGCTTAGGGCTGGATCAATTAAGAGAATTCAGGATCAAGTCAAATGTAACTCTGAAGGGCAGGTCCCCATTTGGAGAAATGAAAACACAGTCATGAGGGATTGGTACAATATCCTGGAGTCATTAAAGATGGTGCTTCCCAATGATATGTGCACCCAGCCAGTAAGATCTAAAAAGAAAGCATCGTTCAAGTGCATTAATCAAACTTTGGGCTGAGAAAGGGGTGGCAGGTGCTCAGATACTATGTAATGAGGACTGTATAAGCTAGAGCTAGTTGGAAAATGTTCCTCCCCACCCCCATGGAAAATTTTCATTTAAAAACCCCAAGACCTGAAAACAAACAGCTCAGCTGAAAAATGCTGAAAACTAAAACATTTTGATTTTTAGCCCAAAATCTCTACTTTTTAGTTATTAGAAGAAAACTCAGGTTGTTTTGTGTTTTTAAAGGAGAGCAGACAGATTCCATGAAAATATCTATTTGTCAAAAAAACAATTTTCCACTGGAAAAAAGCTTTAGTGGAAAATGCTTGATCAGCCCTCATGTCAGTTCTTTGGAGCAGGGATTGCTGTTTACTATGTTTGAACAGTGCCTAGCACAATGAGGTCGCAGTCTGGTTGTCCTAGGTGCTATTGCAAAGTAACAACATAAGTACTTAGATAGACAGCAGTAGCAGATAATTTGCTACCGGTAATGATAAATATTTAAGTTAATTATGAATCACCAGCAATACAGGGCCCTTTTTCCCTCAAGTTAATGCATCTCTTCTATCTGCTTTAGTATAGTTGGAAGTTCAGTCAATAGATACTTGAAAGTATCAAAATATGCTTTATTTTCCTGAGGAAAGATTAAGGTTGTGCTTCATATTTAACATACTACGACTCCCATTTGTATTGCTGAGGAGAGTAGTCCTATTAACTTCATGGTTATAGGAAAGAATTTAGATTTAGAAGTTAGGGATAATGTGAGGTTATGAAAGGAGCCTACATTTTAGCTGTTTGTGTGATAAATAAGACTGTATATTCCATAGCTGCAAAATTTACAAAGGAATCTACTCCCAGTCACAGAATTGTGCTCCAGATTCTAAGCTTTACTTTTAAAAAATAATTCTGTTCCTAGCAATTATAAACCTTGAAAATACAAACCAAATATAAATTAATGCAGTGTTATCATCCTGAGTTTTTAGACAGCCTGAAACAATAGTGCTGAGTAGCATGAACTGTCCCATTCATCTCAAGACCAATTAAGCTGTCTTTTTAACTTTCAGAGCTAAATATCAACATTGTTAATCTAACAATGAAAATGTTTATTCTAAGAGTCCCAAACTACCTCACATAGCATGCCCCAAAGTCTTTGGCATATCAAAAACTGCACCTGTGGGAACAACACAAAATACATTTAATTTAATATAAAAATAAGTACTACATACTCATTGTTTTATTTATTTAAATCTTTAATTCACTGTAACCTTTTTTTCCCACCTTTTAAATGAAGCTGGCTCAGAATTTCCAGTCTGCCACAAAATTCAGGTGCCTTGAAACAGAGTTTAAGTTTAGTTTCTTACACGGTGCCTCGGGCCTCAACTATAATCTTCTCATAGATAAAGTTTGACTCTCAGATCAAAATGGCTGATCTCAGCTATGATATTGTGCTTGCACTATGGAGCTTTCATTGATTTGGGTGAGAAACCTGCATAACGGAACTGAATATCAGAGCTGAAATCTCTTTTGACAACCGAAGTGTTAGAATTCTGCCCAAAGCTAGCAGATTCCTGTTACTATAACTTGTTTTAATATGTTAATTAAATATTTTAATATTGTTGTCTTCCTGATAGGGAGTTCCATAGTCAAGCTTCAGTCCTTGGGGAGGGAATATGATCTAGTAGTTACAGCACAAGACTGCGAGGCAGGAGGCCTTGGTTCTTGACTCTGCCATTGACTGACTGTGTGACCCTGGTCCTGTTTTACAATCTCTCTGTGCCTCAGTTTTCCCATCTGTAAAATAGAGGCTGTTATGCTCGTCCTCCCTTGTAAAATACTTTGAGATCCATGAATGGAAGCTGCTACATAAGTGCAAATTATTAATTATCCCAAAGTCTCTGAATAATCGCTTTGAAGGGGTGTCTTGGATAGGCAAGCGTTCCCTAAATCAGAGTCTCTAGGCTATCGCCTGGTTCCTCTTGAACTGGTTGTTTTTGCTTAAGCTAGATCCTCTCTCTCTTTTTAGACATTCCGTTCTCTCTTATATATATTCTTTATAGACTACTAGGACTGGATGATGGTTTGGATCACTCATGCCCTGTACTGTTCATTCCCTTTGAGGTATCTGGCACCAGCCACTGTCGGAAGCCAAGATAGTGGGCTAGATGGACCATTGGTCTGACCCAGTGTGGCCATTCGTATATTCTTATATTGCACTCACCACCAAGCACCTTCCAGTAGTGCATTAAGTGATTAGTATCTGTCACGTGTTTGTTCTCTCATCCTTTCTCCAGGGGAGAATTGGAATGTCTTGTTTTGATAGTATCAGAGGGGTAGCCGTGTTAGTCTGGATCTGTAAAAGCAGCAAAGAGTCCTGTGGCACCTTATAGACTAACAGACGTTTTGGAGCATGAGCTTTCGTGGGTGAATACCCACTTTGTCGGATGCATGTAGTGGAAATCTCCAGGGGCAGGTATATATATGCCTGCTTCTTGCTTGCATATATATACCTGCCCCTGGAGATTTCCACTACATGCATCCGACAAGTGGGTATTCACCCACGAAAGCTCATGCTCCAAAACGTCTGTTAGTCTATAAGGTGCCGCAGGACTCTTTGCTGCTTGTTTTGATAGGTTTTTGTTTTTTAATATACACATCGCTTTATATTTATGGTAGAGGAGGCAAGGTCAAAGAATAGAGCAGAAAGTGGTGAAGTTTGTGATAATTTTTAGTTCCTGAGGGAGTTCATTCCATGGTCTTTGACCAGACACTGAGAACGTTTTGTCTTCCTCACAGGCAAGCTTTGCCCTGATTGTTGTGCATATTTGTCTTGAGAGAGCTGACTGGCTGGCGTGAACAGATTTTCTTTCTTCTTCTTTTCCTTCATGTGACTGGCCTTGCTCCAGCTGGTTTCTACAATCAGCAGACCTCAGAGGACTATCTGACTTTTGGAGAACCAAGAATTTCAGCTAACTAGGGTATCAATAATTGAGGTTTAATTGTAATATCATATGATTTGTCTCTTAGCTGCTCTGTCCCCAGAAAAGGTTACAGAAATCACTTGTACTGAACAGTCGAGAAGTATCAATTATAATACAATATAGAGACCAACAATATATGAATGGACAATAGTGGAAACAAGAACAGAACAGAAAAATTGATATGCTGTAACTTCTTCGACAGATGGTTTTTTTGGGTGCATCTGAGTGGAGCACACTTGTGCAACTGAATGTATCCAGTACAGGGTAACATTCCAATGATTTCAACTCTTCATTAATATATTGCTAGAATTGCAACAGTCCAGCAGATGTACAAGGAGACCAGCAGCAAAAGGGTTTATATTACTAGCATCTTGGGATGGAGTGGGTCTGCTTGATTCCAGGTTATGCTCAGTTCTGTGTCATTGACTCAGAAATACTTGCAGTCATTACTTTAATAAACTGCCAGACAATGTCTTTCTTTTTTCCACTTGTGCATGTTAAATATGGGTGAAGTATTCAAAATTTATGTTTCATTGATATTGCTTTAGTATAGGGTAGTTATCTAACGCTTTTATCTGTATATTTTGTGGAATATATGCCATTTCTACCAATCATAAAATGCTGAGGATATGTACTTTGAAGCCAAATGAAACTAAATTTGTATTAGGTGTGAAAATTGTATTTTGGCTTTGGAGTGTTTTAAAAATGTTGTTCATTATATACCTTGAGGCAGTTTTACCACAGATGTTTATCTAAAGAACAGTTTTTATTGATTTTCCTTGCATGTCATAAGTTTACTCCCCTGGAATGCATATAAAATTGTGAAAGCTGTAGATGGATTTTTTTCTAAAAGATCAGCTTTCCACAATCATTAAAACAAACAAATACTGGGTTGATTGAGAAATTAATTCATCTAAAGCTTCATTCTATAGTTTTTGCACACAAAGACTTGGTGTATGCATTATAATTTTTTTTCTTTTAAAATATCTTATCTCCCACTGCTTATACTGACAATAATACAATATGAGATCCTTTAAAGTATGTTATATTGAGGTAGCTGTGGTTTTATTGTGGATGTTAAAGTTCGGAATGTTTATTTTAGGTGAGAAAGACAGGCCTAGCTCATGCACAAATGGCTTTGGAAGGGAAGGAAATGTCTGATGGGGAGAAGGGAGGGGAAGGCTAGATAGTCTATGCCAGAGAATCAGACGAGAAGCTGGTCAAGATCCTTTTATTTAAATTAACATAGTTGGATTTAATGGTGATGAAAACGTATCAGGTCAATCCTGCTTTGTAGAAGTCAACTATGTGTATATAGTATATTGTGTGCAAAACTCAACTCAAACTTGTCTATGGAGCTACAGCTGGCATTTCCATAAAATCTTTGATATATTCCTATACACATCTTCGCTTTACTATATACAAAAATTGAATAATGAGATTCAGTAACAGATAGCAATCTACTATCAATTTTGGCCTTATGACTGCAGGGCATAGAGGCTCCTACCAAGATCAGCACCCTCTTGTGCTAGGCACTGACCAAGCATAGTAAGAGACAGTTCCTTGCCCAGAAGAACTCACAATCTAAATAGACATGATAGACAAAGAGAAACAGAGTCACAGATAGTTGAAGTGACTTGCCCAGGGTCACACTGTGCATTAATAACAGACACATGAATAGACCCAGGCCCCCTGGGTTTCAGTCCAGTGCCTGATCCATTAAACCATGATGCCCTATCCTTGAATCCTTACTCAGGCAGAATTTCCATTGGCTTCAGTGGGAGTTTTGCCTCTGCGAGGACTGCTAAATCAGGCCTTTATTTTATTTTTTTTAAAGTTCATGATGGATTATGTACAAGAGTTTTTTGCATACATTAAAGGACTGAGACTAGAAGTCTGTGTGCTTACCCATTACAGTAAAAGATACGTGGTACTAGAAGGCCTGTGTAATTGATAATCGGTGAGTTTTTATAAAATAGTAAAAGATTATTTCTTCTTCTTACATTGGAATACTCCTTTATTACTGAGAACGAGGACTTTTTTTTAAAACTCCAAATCGCCCTAGCTATCAAAGCAAAAAGGACCTGAATATACAATGGGGAATGAGTGTCTACATAGTTAAAAAACAAAGAACATTTTTTTATTTGAAATTGAAGAGTTGTGTGTTCACCTGAGAAATACTTCAGACTTGCTTCTCCATGAAAGACTTCAATGATTGTGTGATGGGATTTTTTTAAAATTCTTTCAGTGAGTTTAGTACTTGTCAAAACAAAGAGCTTTTTACAGTTAGAGTATTTATTTCATCAGATAATTCTTGACCTGTTCATTTCAGTTAATTTTTCAAGGACAAAAGGCTTCTCTATTTGAAGTGTGTGTTCTATATTTAAAAGTTCTGTGTGGTTATAAGAAACATCTTGCATGGAGTATCATATGGTCTGAAAACCCTATGGGTGTCTAGAAAAGAAGGACTTAATTCCTTGCTCTCCAGTATGCAAGGCTGAGTAATGAGGCTGAACTGGGGTCTGAAAACCCCATCAAGCTCACAGTGGGTGTACAAAAAATCCCTGTAACAGCCTTGTAAATGTTTGCTAGGATGAATGAAATGTCATTAATTTTTGTCATCATCCCCAAGCACTCTGATTAAAGGCAGGCAAGTATATTTTTGTCCCTGAGCTGGTAAAGTTTTATGAGCCTGGTTCTCTGCATCCTGAGCAACCACTGACTGCAGTTGGTGTTATGAGGGCTCTGCACTTGTGAAAATCAGACTCTGTAGCATTTTGCAAGCTTGCTCTTAAAGAATACATAAATATTTTCTAAAAATCCTCATTCCCCAAAATTACTGGGGATCTAGGAGAAGGCCTTTGAGAGGCAAAACTCCATATCCTGTTGTTACAGGGCTGTCTACCCAAGCTTCATTTAAAAACAAGCAACTAAACAAAAAGTAGAGCAGATTAAAAACAAGTTCATAGATAGAGTGACAGGCCCATGGAAGGAACTCAGCAAAAACTTCTTACCTCTGCAGTCTGCTTAGCCATAACCAGTTTGGGTATGTCTACACTGCAGTCATGGGGTGTGATTGCAGCATGTGTAGAAATACCTAAGATGGCTTTAATTTAGTTTGCTCGGGTACCAGAGCAGTGAAGGTACAGAAGCATGGGTTCTGGCACGGGCGGCCTGTCTGGAACCCTCGCTAATTACTCAGCCAGCTAGCACATACTGAATCTTATGCTGCTACAGCTTAATATCTCTGGTACCCAAGCTACCTGGAGCAGCTAGAGTATGTCTACACAAACTGCAGCCACACCCCGGGATTGCATTATATACACGCCCTTAGGCTTTAGTTTTACAGTTTGTGAATGGCGATAAGCTAATCTTTAAGGCCACAGTCTAGTGTGGTCACAGTGGCTCAGGCTAGCTGCCTGCATATGTATGCAGGGAGTCTGTACTCAGGTGGCTAGCCCCTGCTGCTGCAGCCACAGTGCTGTTTTTAGCATAGTAGCTCTACCAGAGCTGGTGTCTGAATGTCTTCCCACACTGGGAATAATGCTTCTTCTTCGAGTGATTGCTCCTATCCATTCCATGTAGGTGTGCGCGCCGCGCGTGCACGGCTCTTCGGAACATTTTTAGCCTAGCAACTCCGGCGGGCCGGCTGGCGCCCCCTGGAGTGGCGCCGCCATGGCGGCGTATATATACCCCAGCCGGCCCGTCCGCTCCTCAGTTCCTTCTTTCCGCCCGTGACGGCTAGTAGGAACAGTGGAGTGCTCCTGTCCTCCACAGCTTAGCGTTCTCCCTTAGTTAGTGTATATAGTTATCATAGTTGTTAAAGTTTCTTAATAGTTCTATAGTTACTGGTATAATTCATTAGGGAGTTAGAGGGGTTAGCCCTCTTCTTCCGCCCCGGTGCGGGCTTATGCCCGGACCGGCGGGTTTCAAGCCCTGCGCGGCTTGCCAGCGGTCTATGCCGGTGAGTGACCCGCACGACGCCTGCCTCCGCTGTCTCGGAGAGGCTCACCGGTCGGACAAGTGCCCCATTTGCGTCGCTTTTAAGCCTCGCACGAGGAAGGAGCGGGACTCGCGATTGAAGCAACTCCTCATGGAGTCGGCCCTCCAACCTCCGGCACCAGCACCGGCGGCGCCAAAGACTGCCTTGACTAGCGGCGCGCCGACCGCACCCAGCCGCCCCGGTGCCGAGGAGGCAGCTCGGCACCCGGCACCGAAGACCCGGCACCGCTCCGTCTCCCCGGGAAAGAAGCGCAAAGTGCCGAAGACGGTCTCGGACAAGCAAAAGAGACCGTTAGCCCAGCCGCCTCCGACTGTAACGGTGCAGGCTGAGGCTGTGCACAAAACGTGCACCGTGTCGTCGACTCCGGCGCCGCAAGGCCCGTCGAGTCCGACACCGCCCAGCTCCCCGGTGCCCACCGACGAGGAGCTGAGGCTGCCGTCCACGCCCGAAGCGTTCGCGACGGCAAGACATTTAATCGAACTTACCGCTGATGCAAGCGCTCAGCGGCCGGTGCTACCGGTGCGGACTCTCAAGTCTATTGGGAAGCCACTTCCAATGCGACCCCCGTCCCCGGGCGCCCGAGCCGATCGCAGCACCGCCGCCAGGTCGCGGTCCCGTTCTCGCTCACGGCACCGCTCTCCGCAGCACCGGGCACGACGATCCACGTCACGACGTTCCCCGTCTCCTCGCCGGTCGCAGTCCCGGTACCGCTCCCAGTCGCGGTACCGGTCGCACTCCCGGCGACGTTCCAAGTCCCGGTCGCCGAGTCGCCGGCACCGTAACAGGTCCGGCTCCAGGCACCACGAGAGGCGTCGAGACTCGCGTAGTCGCTCCAGGCGCCGCCACACGCGGTCCAGATCTGCATCCCGGCACCGTCGGTCGAGCTCCCGGCACCGTCGTTCACGATCCCGACGCCGCCGGTCGAGCTCCCGGGGCCGCCGGTCGGGCTCCCGGGGCGGGTCGAGCTCCCGGGGCCGAAGGTCGAGCTCCCGGCGCCACCGGTCGAGCTCCCGGCACCGCGACGACCGGCACCGTCCGCCGGCACCGCGGGGGCCCTTTACTCCGGCACCGGATGCCCGCCCGGCCACCACTTCGGCTCCTCCCTGGCCATCAAGAGAGCCCTCCGTCGCCTCCCCTGGGGGCAGCGCAGTTGACTTCCGGGCGGGGTCCCTCCCGCCAGAACATGGACCGCAGCAATGGGGATTCTGGGTCCCTTGGGCCGAACATGAACAGGGGCCCCCCCTCCCGCCGCGTCAACCAGGCTCGGTGCGGTCGGTACCGGTAGCCACTGTAAGCAGGCCACCTCCGTCCCCCACTCCTCAGCCCGCCGATCACGGCACGCACTTGGGGCATGACGCGGTTCCCGCAGACACGGTGCAGGCACCGGAGGAGGTGCTACCGGGTCCTTCCTCATCCTCCTCCCCCGATGAGGCGGTGGCAGGGGCGGCACCGTCGGAGCCCCCGCCGATCGACCTCAAGACTCACCAGGACCTTCTTAGAAGGGTAGCTAAGGCCATCAACTTACCCGTGGAAGAAGTCCAGGAGGTCGAGGACCCCATCACGGACGTGGTGGGGGAGGACGCCCCCGTCAGGGTAGCGCTCCCCTTCATTCGAACAATACAGAAAAACAATGCCGCTATCTGGCAGTCCCCCTCCTCCGTCCCGCCTACAGCGCGCGGAGTCGAGAGAAAGTACTCGGTCCCCCCGAGGGGCTACGAATACCTGTATGTTCACCCGGCTCCGGACTCTCTAGTTGTCCAATCTGTCAATGACCGGGAGCGACACGGCCAGCCCGCTGCAGCGCCAAAGGCGAAGGAGTCCAAGCGCATGGACCTGTTAGGCCGCAAAATTTACTCAGCGGGCGGCCTCCAACTTCGTATCGCCAACCAAATGGCTTTGCTCTCCAGATATACATTCAACATCTTGGGCTGCCTAGCCAAATTTGCAGAGCTTACCCCGCAGGATTCCCGCCGGGAGTTCTCGGCACTGCTGGAGGAAGGAAAGCTGGCTTCCCGTACCTTAATTAAGGCAGCGGTAGACGCAGCGGACTCGGGGGCCAGGACCATAGCGTCAGGGGTAACCATGCGACGCATTGCATGGCTCCAGTCCTCTACTCTGCCGCCGGAGGTCCAGTACACGCTCCAGGACCTTCCTTTCGAGACGCAGGGTCTATTTTCAGAAAAGACTGATACCCGCATTCAAACCCTGAAGGACGGCAGAGTGGCGATCCGCACATTAGGGATGCACACGCCGGCCACCCAAAGGCGTCCTTTCCGACAGCAACCTTATCGCCCCTTCCAATACAACAGACCTCGCCCGCCTAACAATCGGCGCTCGGCCCCCTTCCGCCGCAGACCATCGGGCGGGCGGCGGAACCAAAGCCAGGGATCGTCCAAGGCCCCTCAGGGCCCAAAGTCGGCCTTTGACGGGGCGCCGAGGGCCGCTCACCTCTCTCCAATCAGGATCCACCCCTTCTGTTTTCCGATCGCCTTTCCCGCTTCCTTCAGGCGTGGTCATCTGTAACATCAGACAGCTGGGTCCTCAGCACGGTCCAGTACGGCTACCGCCTACAGTTCGTTTCGCCCCCTCCCTCCCACCCACCCTCCCTGTCCCTCCTCAGGGACCCCTCTCACGAGCAAGTCCTCTTGCAGGAGGTCCAGTCTCTGTTGAGCGTGGGTGCCATCGAGGAGGTGCCTCCCAGCAGGCGAGGCAGGGGATTCTATTCCAGATACTTCCTCATCCCCAAGGTGAAAGGAGGCCTTCGTCCCATCTTAGACCTCCGGGAGCTCAACAGATACCTGTGCAAGCTCAAGTTTCGGATGGTGACCTTGGGGTCCATTATCCCTTCCCTGGATCCTGGAGACTGGTTTGCTGCCCTCGACATGAGGGATGCCTACTTTCATGTGGCAATCTACCCCCCCCACAGAAGCTTCCTGCGCTTCCTGGTCAACGGAGCTCATTACCAGTTCGCAGTGCTCCCCTTCGGCCTCTCCACCGCGCCGAGGGTATTCACCAAGTGCATGGCGGTCGTCGCCGCAGCCCTCCGCCGTCGTCGCATCCACGTCTACCCATATCTCGACGACTGGCTGATTCGGGGCCGCTCCCAAGCACTGGTGGCGAATCAAGTAACCGAGATTCTACATCTGTTCCGGTCTCTCGGCCTCCTTGTCAACACCGAGAAGTCCCTCCTAGTTCCAGCGCAAAGAGTGGAGTTCATAGGAGCGGTCCTAGACTCCAATCTGGCCAGAGCGTGCCTACCTCGCACTCGGCACGAGACGTTGGCCTCCCTCATTCGGGCACTGCAGGCTTTTCCGACAACAACGGTGCGATCCTGCCTCCGCCTCCTCGGTCACATGGCAGCGTCCACATTCGTGACTGCGCACGCCAGGCTCCGACTTCGCCCGTTCCAAATGTGGCTGGCGTCGGTGTACCGCCCTCATCGCGATCCCCTAGACATGGTAGTGACGGTGGCAGAGCCCGCTCTCCAGAGTCTCACCTGGTGGCTGGACCCAGAAACGGTCTGCGAGGGAGTTCCGTTCCGCCCGCCTCGCCCATCAATCACCCTGACGACGGACGCCTCGGCGCTCGGCTGGGGGGCTCACGTAGGAGACCAACACACCCAGGGTCTCTGGTCACCCCAGGAGCTCTCCCTCCATATCAACGTCCGAGAGCTGAGAGCGATCCGCTTAGCTTGTCTCGCCTTTCGGGCTCACCTGCAGAACCGCTGTGTAGCGGTCTACACGGACAACACCACAGCCATGTTTTATGTCAACAGGCAGGGCGGAGCGCGGTCCTCTCCACTTTGCAACGAGGCGTTGCTCCTCTGGGATTTCTGTGTAGCCCATTCGATTCGCCTCGAAGCGTTTTTTCTGCCGGGAGCGCAGAACACGTTGGCCGACCGCCTCAGCAGGTCCTTCGCCTCTCACGAGTGGTCCCTTCGCCCAGATGTGGCTTATTCCATCTTCCAGAGGTGGGGCTTTCCCCAGATAGACCTCTTTGCTTCCCGGACCAACCGCAAATGCCACAGGTTCTGCTCCTTCCAAGGCCAAGCTCCAGGATCCCTCTCAGATGCGTTTCTCCTGTCATGGACGGAGCCTGTTCTCTACGCGTTTCCTCCGTTTCCGCTCGTCCACCGAGTGTTGCTCAAGATCCGGAGAGACAGAGCCCGCATCATACTCGTCGCTCCGGCCTGGCCGAGACAGCATTGGTATACCCTGCTGCTCGAGTTGTCGGCTCGGGAACCCATTCCCCTCCCGCTGTGGCCGGACCTCATAACCCAGGACCTCGGCAGGCTTCGTCACCCGAACCTGCAATCGTTGCATCTCACAGCTTGGTTCCTGAGTGGTTGACCGACGCAGAGAGACATTGCTCCGCAGCGGTGCAGCAAGTGCTGCTCGAAAGCAGAAAACCTTCAACGCGAACTACTTACCTCGCCAAGTGGAAGCGCTTTGCTCTCTGGTGCGACCAGAGAGATATCAACCCTTTCTCGGCCCCCATCCAGACTGTCCTCGACTACCTTTGGTACCTCAAAGGTCAAGGTCTTGCCATCTCGTCCCTCAGAGTGCACCTCGCAGCGCTGTCAGCATTTCGACCAGCTATAGGAGGTCGCTCGATCTTCTCCAACCCGATGGTGTCACGATTCCTTAAGGGGTTAGACCGTCTATACCCGCAGGTGCGGCCTCCTGCTCCGACATGGGATCTTAACCTGGTCCTCGCCCAGCTCATGGGCCCACCCTTCGAGCCCCTTGCTACTTGCTCTCTCCTCCATCTTACCTGTAAGACGGCCTTCCTCGTGGCGATCACATCCGCCAGACGGGTCTCAGAGCTCCGCGCCCTGACGGCGGGCCCCCCATATACCGTCTTTCACGGGGACAAGGTGCAGCTTCGCCCACACCCGGCCTTCCTCCCCAAGGTGGTGTCGCCCTTCCATCTCAACCAGGAGATCTTCCTCCCGGTCTTCTTCCCAAAGCCGCATGCCTCACCTCGGGAACAGCAGCTGCATACCCTCGACGTCCGCCGAGCGCTCGCGTTCTACATCGACCGCACGAAGCCCTTTCGGCGTTCGTCCCAGCTGTTTGTGGCGATAGCTGACCGCATGAAAGGCGAGCCAGTCTCCTCACAGAGGATTTCTTCCTGGGTGACGTCCTGCATCAGAACGTGTTACGAGCTTGCTCGCGTTCCCCCGTGCCGACTCACTGCCCACTCCACGAGGGCACATGCCTCATCGGCCGCTTTCCTGGCTCATGTCCCCATCCAGGACATCTGTAGAGCGGCCACCTGGTCTTCAGTCCATACCTTCGCTTCCCACTACGCGTTGGTGCAGCAGTCTAGAGACGACGCAGCCTTCGGCTCTGCGGTATTACACTCCGCCACGTCTCATTCCGACCCCACCGCCTAGGTAAGGCTTGGGAATCACCTACATGGAATGGATAGGAGCAATCACTCGAAGAAGAAAAGACGGTTACTCACCTGTAGTAACTGGTGTTCTTCGAGATGTGTTGCTCCTATCCATTCCAAACCCGCCCTCCTTCCCCACTGTCGGAATAGCCGGCAAGAAGGAACTGAGGAGCGGACGGGCCGGCTGGGGTATATATACGCCGCCATGGCGGCGCCACTCCAGGGGGCGCCAGCCGGCCCGCCGGAGTTGCTAGGCTAAAAATGTTCCGAAGAGCCGTGCACGCGCGGCGCGCACACCTACATGGAATGGATAGGAGCAACACATCTCGAAGAACACCAGTTACTACAGGTGAGTAACCGTCTTTTCCCAGCTGTTGTGTAGACACTCTTCCAGGGATCGATAATCTCTCTGATCATTCCTATTTGTAAAATGGGTGATTCTGTTTTTAGGGTCCGCAACTTGACATTTAAGTCATGATTGCCAAATGTAATGAGAGCCAGTTGAAATAAATGATGGTTGTAGGTACTTAGCACCTGTGAATATTATATCTTTGGGGGTCTATGGTTGTGTATCTAAAAGCTAAGACTTGAAAATTTGGCTCAGAATAAGTTGCCTAAAACCACACAGCAAGCTAGCAGCAGAGCCAGAATTAGAAATCATCAATTTCTTGCTCTTAGTCTTGTGCTCTAATCACTAGGTAAATCTGCCTCTGAGTTCTCTACCTTTGTACTTGGTTCACTTTCCTGTATACTGAATACTTCCTCTCAAAGCCATTCATATTTCATTGCTACTTCTAAGCCCCTTCTTTCTTTATCTCCTGACATTCCTGCTCCAACAGCTCCATTTAGGAAGCAAAACTTGTTAATTTTTAAAGCCTTTAATATGCTATCATTTCTTATTTCACTGTAAGATTTCTTAGTGGAAGATAAACTGTTTCTGCTGGGATTTAATCTAATATTTTACTTAATTAATTACCTTATTCACATCATCACTTTGCCAGATATATCAAAAATAATTAGTGATAGCGAAGAGCCGATGGAGAAACATACATTTGTCTTCTATATTATTAATAGAGTTTAATATTTTTTATCTACTTGTAGATTTCACTTCTCAGAGGATTATTTGTTCCCTTCTAGCACCTCAGACTTGTTACCAATCTCCTAGTCTCTAGAAATGGCAGTATTAACAAAATTCTATTGTTACAGTACTTTTAAATTGTAATTTAACAATTGGACTTTTCAGGTATTGATGATAACATCAAGCAATCTGTTCTCTCAGAACCCAATTCAACAAAACATTTAGGCACATACTTAAGTCCTGTTCTG
Organism: Mauremys reevesii; assembly: GCF_016161935.1. NCBI lineage: Eukaryota > Metazoa > Chordata > Testudines > Geoemydidae > Mauremys > Mauremys reevesii. The sequence goes on along the minus strand of NC_052627.1, from coordinate 20,264,495 downwards.
AACCGGGGGCCTAAATGTGTGGGAAAGTTGAACCCAGCTCTCCATTATTGATAATGGCAGATATGCCTGCACAGACCCAGGTTATGCCTCTCCTGATCTGAATGTAGAGGGGCCTCCATGCATGGGCTTTCCTTCTTCCATGCAGAAGGATTTCAGATGCCCCTACAGAACTGTTCCAATTCATAGACTTTGGGTGATCCATGCATTCCAGGGTGTATACAGGGAGAAGGAATGAGGGAAACACATCCCTCCTCTATGCTCATGGAAGATAGTGTAAAATGAATTAGTACAGGCTGCATCTCCCCCACTTCTGGAAGTTGCTGTAGACAAGGGGAGTCCCTGGTAGTGTGGCTGCAATGGGAATCAGATTACAATGGAACTGGGTAAGGGCCAGAGCCACGTTGGGTTTCAGGTCCTCTGGGAATGTGGTCCTGGCCTCCAGTGGATCTCAGGGGATAGAGGGACTTTTCCTTGGGAGAGCAACACTTTCTGATTGCCCCTTCATGAGATGATGAGATTCCCATGGGAAAATATTACCCTTTGTTAGCTTTTACCCTGGAGGGGACAATCTGGGCCACAAATTCCCCCAAAACATTTAGAAGTGAATTAGATGGTGTGTTTGAGTCTAATCTTGGATGTGTTGACATGTACCACAATCTACTATGTGCAAGCTCAGGGAACTTTTCAGTACATCTGGAGGTGGGTGTCCACCTGTCTGAGATGGGAATGAATCCTTATGATTGCAAATTGTTATGAAATTCATAACTACCCCCTTTTATCATTAATATAAGTACTTAGTTCTCAGAGCTATAATAAAGTACTGCATATAGAGGAGATGGCACCTCGATAGCCCAATACATTGCGCATAGGACTGAGAATCAGGAGAGCAGGATTCTATCCTAATTTCTGTCCCTAAATCTGTGACACCTTGGTCAGGTCTGCATCATTTTGTGATGGAATACTCAAGAGTCTGAGTTAAAACTGGTTCTGTTTATTGCCAGAATCATGTAACTTTTTATTCTTCTTCTTGATTTTACGTGTGAAAATAATTGAGATTTAGGGTAAGAAAAATGTAGTTCTTAGAGTGAAATTCCAGTGGCATCACTCCAAACTTTAGCTATTCAGTGTACTATACTTCAGTGCTCAGATCGTGAATGTTCTGGCAAAGGAGAAAGGTCTACCTCTCTTTGAACTATGCATGGAGTAATTCAAACCAATTTTCAAAACAGGAAATATTAAAAAACAAAACAAAAAACCCTGAAAGTATGAATCTTTTGAAATTAGCACTCTTCAAGAACGGTTTGTCTGTTACAGATGAATTGATAAGAAGATGCCTCATCTCAGACAGTAGGAACTAAATGTTATTTTTTTTAAAACCATTTCTAGAAAATGTATGGATCATTTTGATAAGAGGAATAACCAATTCCTTCTTCCATGCCATGAATCTTCTGAAATCTTTGTTTAAATCAGATACCTTGAGGTAGCACAAACTATTTTTAGCTTTTCCTCTTCAGAGTGGGTACATAATCAAACAGCCATATAAAGATATGCAGTACATTCAACCTCCACCCCCCACACATACAGTACATTCTCCTATGGCAAAGTGATAAATGTAGAAATGCTTGATTTATCTCCCCATAAAATTATAGTGACAAACCTTACTTTAATATTGGGAAAGTCATGGTATGTGGGGCTGAGAGTAGGTTATGATATATCATAGGGTACCCTGCAGTCCTGATCAAATTCTGAAGTTTACAGCCATACATCCTCAGGTTTTAATCTTCTCATAGTTGATAAATAAATCTAGACTGAGTGTAATAGCATGGTTTACCTCTTCCCAGAATCAGGTTACAGCCATGCCACAGTTTTTTTGGGCTTAGGTTATTTGGTCTTCTGGCCAAATGAAATGTTCCCCTTCCAAGTTAAAGAAAAGTCCAGATATGATAAGGAATCCATGTCCTTCACCCCTTGATACAGGACAAATGTTTCCTTGACCCTGTCTAGGCTGAATTGTTCGATAGGTCTTTCTCTAGGGTCCACACTAGTCTTTTCCATTGTTGCAGAAGGGTAAAGGGGGGTGGGGGAGCTTCCTCCTGCCCTTTCTGGAAGTTGCAGGCTGGGGCCTGTAAACAAGGATAGGCGGAAACACCAGGCCTCAAGCCCACACCACAAACATATTGCCTCAGGCCTTTCCCTTCATATTGCCTTTAGGCCTCCTCCTGGGCTATCTCCCAGGCTTCTTTGCTGGGCTCCCAGGCCCCACAACAGCTGCTGCTCTTTCAAATCTCTCTTGTTTCCTGGAGACCAACCCCATCAACTGCTGCTCATCCAAAGGTCTCTCCTTGTTCTGAGAAACAGGCAGCTCTTTTATACTCCTTCCTGGGTGGCCTTCCCATGGTAGCATGTGTGTCATTAAATTTAGTCAGTGCTAATAACTTATTTCTTAGGGAAAGCACCAGGGGACTTAAGGCCCTGACCACTGTCTGGCACTACTTTTTTTTTCCCCCCTCTATCTCATCCAAAAGTAGACACCTCCAGAAACAGTGCTGGATGCAAATCCAAACATTGCAGTTAGCCCCTAAGTCTTCAATGGGATGTGCCAAAACCTTGGTACCAAACATCTCTGAACTTTGGAAAAGCTCAGATCTCAACTGAACTTTACCGCGTTGACCCATCTCTGCCAAAAAAAAAAAAGTAGTTAGATATTTACTGATGCCTAGTTCCTTTTAGATTGCCCTTGTGTCACGCTTGTGAGCATACACTCCCATTGTGGCTATGCAATGAGAATGTTTGGGAAGTGTTATGATAGAACTGGCAAGGAGTGTGTGTGTGTGTGTGTGAGAGAGAGAGAGAGAGAGAGATGGAAAATGTCAATTTGTCGAAGTTAAAACTTTTTGTGGGATCCCATCAGTATCGCGTGCAATCGAGACCAGTGAGGGGTTGGTGTCACTGAATGTCCTGTAACCCTCGGTGCATTAAATTGCTCTGCTGCTGTAGGGCCCTTGTCTGGATGCTGCTAGTCAGGGCACAAGTATGTATTGAGTGTCTGTGTGATAAGTGGCCCTGGACCAGCAACTATGATTCCAGCAGTTTCCTTGTTACACCCTAGCCACACTCTGGTCTCCACCAGATTTTTGGTTACATCTGGCAGGATGACCCCAATGCCCCTCAGTTCTGAATTTTCCCCAAACCATGTGCTCTGCAACCGCCAGCCCTTTCCTTTAAGAGGAATAATAAAGTTGGTTTGTTCTTCTAAAGAAACAAAACACACACGTTATCATGATAAACTGGAGTTAACAATCACTTCAATTCAAACACAGCACTGGCTTGGTTTAAATAAAAAGTAAAACAAGTTTAATAGCTAAAGGAGATAGGATTTTAAGTGAGTTCAGCCATAAAGAATGGTTACAAACAAAAGTGAAAAACACATTTTATAGACAAAAACTTAGCAAACTAGTCTTGATTCAAGGTAAAATTCATATCATGCTACCTTCCAGCAAGATGTCTGACCACCCAGCTGGTCAGGATTGTCCATCAAGCCCAAAGTGTTGTTTTAGGTGAAAGACAACCTGGAGTTCTTTGCCCCTCCCTTTCATAGTCCAGTGCATCTTTGAAATGAATTCTGAAGCCCCTCCCCAATCAAGCTGTGAGGAAAGCGACATGGAGTCTGGTGGTGAAGGAAGTTCCATGCTGGTTTCTTCCCCTCTGGTGTTGACTAAAATGCAAATTGATCTCTTACAGTCCTCTGTAATGCAAATGATGGCCACTTGCCATGTCAGCTTGTCCTTTGTATGGACGAAACCTGTTCACCCAGTCACCCAACTTGTCTGGTAAACACATTATAGTTCCACATTTCCTTCATATTTGTGTGGTCGCTTGGCAATTACTCTACACACACCATGCAAGAATACGTGGTGCTAGTTTTCCAATGATACCTTACATGATACATATCAGATACAGTTTATGATATCAGCAAACTGGGGTGCACTGAACTGGTCACTGAAACTCACTACCAGATACCAATGAATCTCTTGCACTGGGATGCTAGTTAGTGTCACCATCAAACTTCACCAGGCAGGATTTCTCAGGTGTAGGATGGAATTGAGAGAGTGAGAGAGACCCCAGACTAGCCAATAGCTGCAGTGGTGGAGCATTCAACTGGGATGTGGGAGGCACAGGTTCAAGTGCCGGCTTTGGAGCAGAGACTTCAAGCCAGGTCTCCCACATTGATTCAGTCTCTCTCTTTTCATGAAAAATGTTATAACATTTCGGTTTCCTCTCAATGTGAAATGAGAAATATTTTGAAACCTCAAAAATGTTTGGAAGGTGGGAAAATTGTTTCCTGCCCAGATCAAATCAAGATAATGCATCAGTATATAGTCCTACTGAATGGGGACATGTCCTTTAAACCTCTGCAGTGAGAGAACTTAATGATCTGCTGGGTTTCCAGAAAGCAGTGAAATAATGACTAATGTTAATAAATATATCTATAAACATACCCTCTGTGGAATGTGGAGCTTCCTGAATGACTCATTGAGCAATGAGGCAGCAATCTGAGACACTGTAATGTGATGCAGAGAAAGTCATACATTTGCTTTTCATGACCAGATGATTCATTCATTCATTCATTAAAAATTAAGCACATGTGGGAGCATATGGAACAATTCAAGTTCCAAACACTGGTGGACACTTTTTTCTTTTTATGGTTTCTTAAGCCCTGTTCAGGCAGAATAGGGTAAAATAACTCCAATAAGCTTATCACTATTTCACAGTACTTTAGCTTATCGTTAATGCACAGTTATTACAGTCACGTAAATATCTCAAGACCAAAGTGTAGAATTTCAGGACCGTGGTGGTATCTCCATCCAAGTAGGATAGCACTTCTCAGGATTAGCTTTTACGTAATCTTACTATATTTACAAGGCAAATTGAAGTTCTATAATATTTATCTCCTTTTCTTGTAAAGTTAGCAGACTTTTTTTATTTTGGTGCAATTAAGATTTTTACCTTTTTCCTTAATGCAATCCTGCTTCTTGGCAGAAAACCAGTAGAGATTTCAGTCTTTGCTCCAGCACAGCAAAGCAGCCTTAATGGCACTTGTGCATTTTTCTGTGGTGCTCTATCTTGGAATTATAGTATGCCACAGCAGGGCTGAGATGAGTAGTAGGAGTTGAAGGAGGAACCATAGACTCTCTCATGATGGGTCAATAGACCAAATGAAGGTAACTCCGCTGTCCCTGCAGTTCTGACCACTGAGCTCCAAGTGCTCTATTTCATTCCTGCTTGTTTGCAAATTGCACTGGCTTGCATGTAGGGCAGATTTTGATCTAATGATTTCAAGTTACTACCAAGTTAGGTTGTGTTTAAACAGGTAACCTTTCCTAGTGGTTTGAAAGCTCTGGAGCCTATTACCAATCCACTGAGCCACCCCAATCTCCTTTATTCACATAACCTAATAATAATTCACATGTTGTTTTCATACTGCCAAATCAGGTGGATAGAAATTGTAATGCCAAATCAGCAACAGGCATGTGATTTTGACTTTTTTTTTAATTGCAGGTATTTATGAGCCGCCATTTCTTGTACTACTGCAGTGAACCTACCCTGGATGTGAAGATTGCCTTTTGTCAGGTGTGTGTTCCTTACAGGTAAAACAAGGTACAGTATATACTTGTACTTCCACATTTGCCATCCATATAATATAGAAACTGTAGAATTACAATAAAGGCCCAGTTCAGGCTACTGAATTGTGAGAATTAACCAGTGGAAAAACACAATAGAAAAGCTAGATAATGCATCACCGAGTTTACTTTTTCACTTATTTTGACGATCATAGTTTGGTTTTAATAATTTATGACTGTGCTTTATAATGGCTAGTGAATCTGCTGGAGTAATTTTTATACAAATAACAGTCTTGGGCCTTTTTACACACAATGTGGAATTGAAATAATAAAACTTGGTTTTAATCCACACCAATTTAAATTGAATCAAAACAGGACACTCTTAATCTCTGAAGAGTAATCTCTTGAAAGTGTCCACATACAGACAAGCACAGAAATATCCAAAAGGATGAATGAAAATACATTTTTCTTATTTCCCTTTCTGACCTTTATATAGGTAAACCCTTTGTACTGTAACACCTCACTATAGAACTGTTCTCTAACCTCACTGTATAACCCTCTGCTTTTACATCTTTGCTAAGAGATGAGGAAGAGTGGCCAAATTTGTGCATGGAGTATAAAGTGTAGGGTTTAATGAAATGTGTGTGATTGAGGTTCCGCTGTATTGAAGCAGTAGTGTAGCCAATTTTGTACTTTTTAAATTGATTTTGAAATTGTTCAGTCATGATGCTTTAAACTCTACAGAGCTGAAACTAAATTCAATAAATTAAGTGCAGAAGGAAAGAGGATTAAGTTGTTCAATTCTTGGTCCTGTTAGTTAGATTTGGGAAGTTTAGTATTCATACGTGTTCAGCAGCCACAAATCTTGGAGACATTTTCATTATCAAGGTGAACATGTTTTTTTTTCTTTCTTCCTATTCACTTTTCCTGTAGCATGACTAGTGCTTGAGCACCATCTCTTCATTCATTTTTATGGTCTGATGGAGCACCAGTAATCTGGGTGATCACAAGAATAACATATGTTTCTTGATTGGTGAGAATAGTGTTGCATCCTTAGAAAGAGCATTAAAAGTATTACATTTAATACTTAAGCAGCAAATGATTACACTGGGTCCAAGTAACTGAAAATCAAGTAAAAAAAAAAGTAATATTTGTTCTATGTCAGCATTTAATACAAAGCAGCAAAAAGGTTTTTTTCCTCCACAAATATCTTTTCCCATTCTCTGCACTTCACATGGCATTCAGGTTCAGGGTGGATCTGGACAGTATAATTTCATTTTTCAATCTGACAGTCTGCTTCACACATTTTCTTTTCCCCCATCCTCCTCTGCCGGAGGCATTTTCTCTTTGTTCCTCATCTACATATAGATCTTATTTGCTCAAATTCCCCTTGTACTATAACCATCTTTGGTAGTTAGCAACATCTCATAATTCATCCAGACTCACTTTTTTTGTCACCATCATAGATAGTTACTTTTACTTTTCATCCATAACTCCCTAACAGAGCTGGAGATGCTCTTTCTATCAAAACATTTGTACTGAAGCAAAATGACTTCTCTTTGTACCTATATTTTCTGCCCCAAAAAATCCCATTTTCAATTCATTTTTTATGTTTGTAGTTGCCTAAAAAAGTGGTTTTAGGTTTTTGACCAAAAAAAATAAATCTAAGAAATATTTTCCAAAAAATATCATTTTTGTAAAATTTTTCATAAGGGGGAAAAATCATTTTCTGACTCTCTCTACTTTTTAACTCTGTCTTCTCCCTGTCACCAAGACCCCATAGTAAAATTGTACTGGAATCTTTACATATTATTCTCCTCATCCACTAGGAAGTAGGCTGTATGCAATTATAATGCATCAATATACAAGAGGCATCTGACCACCTACACTGTGATCCTCCAGTCTAAGATGAAATGACATCTCAAATGGTGTGTGCCTCTTCCCTATCACGCCTGATTTAGATTAGAGCAGGGGAAAGGTGTTCTTCAGCCCTTTTCTTCTTTAATATTCAGAACTCCTTTTATTAGGCCAGTGATGCATGTCAATTAATGGTTTTTCTTGCTGGATGTAGGGTTTTGGAACTTGCTGCATTGAGACTACCAAAAGAAGTACCTAGAATGAAATTTTAGACTGGGATTTTGGGGAAGTTCTGAGCCCTTTCAAAATCTTAGCTTAGTTTCTTCCTCATTACTGTGACAACCTCTGTAAATTGCTTGACCAATCACTGTGTGCGCGCTCACGCTCTCTCTTTCTGAAATACTTTAAAGACTCCCTAGTTTCAATAACAATCTCATTGATGAACATTTAGAAACCAGATTATTTTGAGAATGCCCTTAAATTAGCTTGAACCATAGAAAAGGTCATGTTTGTTGATAATCTTGCAGATCTTCATTGGTTGAGCTCATCTGGTTTATTTGCAAATTGTTTCTTAATTTTGATAAATCATGCTAATGTCTTAATAGGATTGGATGAAGATATTGCTTTCAGCCTTAAACAAAGTTGTTTTCATGCAAAATGTCCTGTAATTACCCATGGTTTCCAGTGGGTCATTAATCAACATTCATAATCTATAAGAGAAGCGCTGACCTGCAGCTTAGATTCTTAGGCTACAAATCCTGCCTGTTTAATATCAAGAGTGATTTTTTTAAGGGGAAATTTTAATTAATCTGGTGCTTACCCCTTATTTATTTATAAAAGGGAGACTCCTTTGTTTGCTACCGTTTCCATGTCAAGTGCTGTAATTATAAAATAATATCTTAAAAATAGAATTTACAGGGTGATAAGTCTGTTGTGATGTGGCCTTAGGTGTTGCTTTCATTTAATGGAAGTAGACTTCTGTGGTTTCCCTTATTGTCACTTCTTCTCTCTCTTTTCCAAGATAAGATTTCTCCATTCATTCTTCTTTAATTCTCTCCTCTTCTTTCACTCTCTCACTATTTACAGCATCAAAAGCATTACAGTAGGAATTCAAATATATATATAATCTTGTCCTTCTTCCTCTTCTCTCATTTCCTCCCTTTTTCTTTCTTCTCTTGCCCTGCCTGCTGCTCCTGCTCCCTCCCGGTGTGTCTCTCCTTCTTCTTTTCTTGTGCCTTGACTGCCTCCTGTGCTTGCTTGCCTGCTTCTTCTTCTTGTTTACAACTCTCTTCTCTTCTTTTCTTCTTCCCTTTATCTCTCTCTCTCTTCTTCAAAGAATCTTTCTCCCTCTCTCTCTCTCTACTCTTCTCCCTCCTCCTCCTCCTCCCACTATGATGACCTGTTGTATGTCTGTGTGTCTTGGCTTTGGCTGTCTGTTGTCTGTGTGTTGCTTTTCTTTCTGTTGTGTGTGGTCTATATAATTGTATTTTATAAGTGTGGGGGTGTGTCATGTTTGTATTGTATGTGTTCTGGTAGTGTAAAGAAATCATCTCTTTCAGCTCTTTTCTCCCTTTTTCTTCCAAACATTTGTTGTTTGTGTTTTTGATTTTTTTTTCAAACTATATTGAGATCAAGGAGAGTTTTGCCTGAGTTTTGTTTTGCAAAGAGTTTCAAAGGAGAGCAAATAATATTCAATAATAAAATATGAAATGCAGTAAAGACCAAATTAAATTCCAAATTTATGTATCCATTGCAGTCTTACACAGTGATTATTAGAGCTTTAAAGAAATGAAAGAGATTCTGATTCTGGGTTAGAACTAGTCAACATAATCCAGACTCACTTCCAGAAATCACTGTTTTCACAGATTTTTTTTTTAGATTTCTTTTAAAATTTTTTTTTTTTTTTTTAGGTTTTTGCCTGCCAGTGAGCCTTGAATATAGTTGACACCTGACTGTAAAGTAAGAGAGATATAAATAATCTTTAAGGTATATGTTGCATACACAGAATACATGCTGTGATATAATGGTTAGTTGGCATCTCTGTGGTTTGGACAGTCAGAATTTGTATTTCAGAATAACCAGTGGTTTAAGTAAACACATGTTAATCTTAGAATTCCTGTATTGTTCCTTGCAGAATTACAGCTCATGTGGCTTTTTGTGTCTGATTCAATATTTAGTTAAGATTTACATCCAATCTGACCTGCACGCAAACTACTTTTTAATCACTTTTGCTTGTGCTATATCCTTCTGAGCATAGTCTCGCAGCTTTTTAGGGGAAATGAGGAGATTCATGATCTCACGCTGCTGTAGCATTTCCAGTCATCGCCTCCAATGTTAGCACAAATTGTACTTTGAACCCGTATGTAGAACAGAACAAGTCCTTGCAAGGTTTTGAGTACTTGCTTGCCTGTAGTGCCCACTGTTTCTAGGAGTCTGATAAGGATAAAAACTCAACTATCCTACACATACAGTTCTCCGTTAAAATATGAAAGCAGCTGAGACCATCAGAGGGGATGAAAAGATGTGAGGGTTCTGAAATGCAGTGAAATAGCCAAATGCTAGGCATTGCTGGCATTAAAGAAAGGGCCAAAAGAATATAGAATAAAACAGCATATAGGAATGTGTTTGTTAGTGAACGTGAAAAGATTGAAGTCTCTTTAGACATAAATCAGGAAGAACTGGCCTGGGGACCATTTGGAAAAGGATGATGATGAAAGAGACTGTGCGCAAGGAAAGAGATCCAAGGACAGGGAAATAAAAGTGAAATGACTGGACATCATAAAGAAGCAGTTGAGCCCCATGGCTGTGTAGGGGAAGCATTCTGTCAAAATCCTAAATGATGGTGTGACATTCCCCTGGACATTCCCTGCTAGGTCACTCCAATCTTTGACTCTGGGAGCCAGCCTTACCTTGCTCTGCTATGAGAACCCCTACTCCTGGGATGTTCAGGACTAGTTCGCGACTAGTTAGGGAAGTGGACTGGGCTAACATATTTAGGGATCTAAGCAGCATGGGCCTGGGGGGTTACTTCAGGTTTGTTGTTGTTGTCAGGTTTGTCAGAGGCATGGAGGGAGAAGGGCTCATAGCATAGAGTTTTTTTTTTTGGAGGGATGAGCAAGCAAGAGGTCTTCATTAGAGAAAAAAAAAAAAAAAAGAAAGGAGGAGAGAAAAGAGGAGAGGCAAGCAGGGCCTGCTACCTATTGAGGTGAGAGGTGTGGGGAAGCTGGCAGAGAAGGAAGGAGATGGAGATGGGATAGATTAAACTAAGGATTAAAAAACCAATAGCAATTTTTTTTTTAAGCAAAAAGAAAAAAAAAAGAAAGAAAGAAAAAGTAAAAAAAAAACTTTAAACGGAGAGAGTGGAATGGAGATTCTGGATAATGACATAATATGACATGCTCTGCCTATATGAGGCTATGCTGAGCTAAATGAGAAGAGGGAGGGGATAGAAGGAAGGAAGGAAATGGGAATGAAGATATGAATGGAGTATAAATCTGAGGTGAACAGTAAAACAGAACACAAAAACGGAAGTAATCCGGGGATCGATAATCTTAATCCTAGAATATTAAGGAATTGGATTAGATATTGCGATAATGCTTAATAACCTATTAATAATAAATCAAAAAATTGAAATTTGAGGACTGACCTTGTAGTTCCTATATTCCTAGTGACAAGAAAAAGGGGAAAAAAAAAGAAGGAACTATAGTCTAAGTGAGTAGTCTAACAAAAGTAAAAAAAAAAGTCAAAAAAAAAAAAAAGAAGAGAAGGGAGATGAATTATAACAAGGATTGATGGGGGAGATTATGGATTTTACAAGGTAGATTCCAACCATAAATTCTTTTGAACTCTTTGAGAAAGAACAGATTTTTTTTTAAGGGAAAGAAATAGACAGATTTTTATACAATCTAATTTAATTGGATTTTAGGAAGAGAATTACATAAAATTTAAAAGAAAAAAAAAGAAATTAAATGTGAAAAGGGAGATAAAGAGGGAAGGAAGGAGGGGAGGAGAGGGAGGAGGTGAACTGGGAGGGGGGTTTGAGGGGGGTGGGGAGGTTTTGGAGTTGGAGTGGGTTGGGTCCAGGGTTTTGTTTATATTTATTATATATTTTTGATTTGGGAATTCAAGAGATTTGGTGGAAAGTTTGGGATGACAGAGGTTGAGTTGGTATTGCCAATTCGGGATGAGGAGTTATTCTCCAGGATGATTTAGATGAGTATGTAAGATGATGAAAAAGAGGATGTAGATGATAGTGTAAAAGTGAAATTTAAGGGATGTCTAGAAAGAACTAGTGTTATAAGCTTGGGGGAGGGACAGTTGGAGGAGGAGGAGGAGGGAGTAGGAGGAGGTTGAGAGGAGGAGGGAGAGGAGGAGATGTGAGATGAATGATGATGCGCAATAAAATGTTGTGTGCGGTCTTGGGTGGGCTTAGTGGGGTTAAAGTAGGGTAAGGAGGGTGGGCGAGGGAGGGAGGATATTTTTATATAGGTAGACATTTTTGAGAGTATTGTGTTTTGAGGTTTGGTGTTTTGTTTTTCATTTTGAAGAAAGAAAATAGAAAAGGATCAAAGAAGAAAAGAAAGGAAGGCCTGAAGAATGAAGAGAAGGCCTGGAAAGTTTCAAGGGAGAAAGGAGAGATAAGAGGGATAGATTTGAGAAGAGAGGAAAAAAGGATAAGAGTAAATATGGATAAATAGAAGGAAATATAAGAGAGGATAATATATGGGGGAAGGACATCAGTGGATCAGTGCTAAGATTGTCAGTCAGACAATTGTCAGTAAATTGTCAATCAGGACAGGGAAGGAAATTGAGGGAGAGGGTTTCAAAGGAAACGGGAAGCAATTGAGGGGGAAGTGGGGAGAAGGATACTAAAGAGGGAGAAAGGGGCTTTAAGATATGATGGAGGATGATATGATGGGAGGATATGGAAGGAGGTAAATGATAGGAAATAATAAAGGTATAATGGGTCAATGGTATAAATAGTACAAAATACAATGGGTCTTTAGTAGGGAGTTTTCTTGTGTCATGGGGTTTGTTCCAGAGCAGCTCAGGGTTTGGTTGGTTCAGCTGGGAGGGATTCAGGAAGAAAGAAGGTTTTCCTCGTTTTTCGCCTCTGGGAAAGGGAGGTTTTTTTCGGGCTCCTCCAGGCATGGGGCAGGGAGCCATGGGGGGAGGTGGGGGGATGCAGGGGAAATGTGATCATCTGGGGGTCAGAGGATGTGATGATCTCTGATCTTATGATCTGATTGATGATATTCACGCACAGCCTCTGGCATGTAAGCTGCTCCTTGGATTGTGCAACCAAATGACACTAGCCAATATCTCTGGTCCCAGACACAACCCTAGGAACCTCCATCTTGCAGTGTCCAGTTATGCCCGCTGGACACTGCAAGCTTAGATGAGTTCATCAATTTAACAAATAAATTGATATGCACCAGACTTGTTATCCCAAGGGGAGTCTCTGATATGCTTCAAACCAAACATACTGCTTCAGGTAGAATGAACAAACCAATTTATTAACTACAAAAGGTAGATTTTAAGTTGTTATAAGTCAAAGTACAAGAAGTCAGATTTGGTCAAATGAAATAAAAGCAAAACACATTCTAAGCTGATCTTAACACTTTCAATGGCCTTACAAACTTAGATGCTTCTCATGACAGGCTGGCTGGTTGCCCTTCAGCCAGGCTCTCCCCTGTGATCAAGCTCCAATTGCTTGGTGGTGATGTCTGGAGATGGAGGTGGAAGAGAGAGGAAGAGCCTGGCAAATGCCTCTCCCTTTTATCATGTTCTTTCTTCTGTCTTGGCTTTTCCCCCCCTTCAGGGTCAGGTGAGCATAACCTCATTGTAGTCCCTGACTGACCAAAGGAAGGAGGGTGACTCACTCAAGAGTCCAACAGATCCTTTGTTGCTGCCTAGGCCAGCGTCCTTTGTTCCTGTGAGGCTGGGCTGGGTTTGTCCCATACATGCCCTGATGAGGTGTGAACTCCCCTCTGTTCCTGGAGAGTTTTGCCTGGGCTTGTTTTAAGCCATGAGGACACATTTTCAGCCTCATAACTACATACATGAAATTACAACCTATAATATTACTATAACAACAATGCTCAGTGTATCATGAGCCTTCCGAAGACACCTGACATGACAAACTTTGCATTGGATACCACACAATCCTATTATAAGGATGAATATGGGGGTGCAGGGTGTTTCCCCGAGATACAGAGTGTCACAGATGTCAATTGTGTTGTGTCATCTGCCCACACAGATGAAGAAGGGACACGATGACAAGGGTTTCAAAAAATTATCAATAGAAACAAACTCGGAAAGAAGGCGAAGAATACTTGGCCTGTCAGAGGTGGGTCTTTTGGCTTTCTTTGGGCCTTATTCATGCATGTAGCTATTACATGAATAAAATCTTTGACTTGGTAAGGTTGCTCAGGAGAGTTGGAGTTTGCAGGATCAAGCCCTTATTTCCACTTTGGCAATTTGTGAAAAAACTCTATGGATGTCATGATTGAGCCTGTTTATTTGAACACCTCTTTCCTTTTGACTTTAGGGATCAGATGGTGGGTATAAGACATTGCCTGTGTTCGAGGTAAGGGGTGAGGAGCAATTGCACACACCTGAATCCCTGGAGGGATTCTATCTGAATAAGCGGCAATTGCTCTTATGGATCTAGGGTAGTGCACTCTCGAGCAGGAGTTCTGCCACCTGCAACATATGGAATGTGTTGTTACCGAGGCTGGTCACTCTCTTCTGGATGGGGTAGAGAGATGTGGGGCTATGGCCACCATTGGAAGGACATCACTCATGCTAGGTTGACTGTGCAGGGGCTTCCATCCCATTCTCTTTCCCTCTATATGCCCCACACATCCAGGATAGGGTCAGTACCAGTCTGGCCCTCAATAAAGTAGCTATCATACTGGTCTTGATTCAAAACTCATAGAAGTCAATGGGAGTTATTCCACTGACTTCAGTGAGCTTTGGATCAGGCCCATATACTTTATATATATGTATATATTGTGACACATTCAGTCCAGACAGCATCCAGAGAGTGGTGGAAGGTAGGTGTAGTAGCCCTAGAATGCTAAAGTTCCTATGAGTTGAAAAGGGGTTACCTCAGATCAACTAGGGACACTTGAATCCAATTAAGGGCAACCTCTGACCTTTGAAAAACCCCTCTTCTCATGAGAGAAGGAAGGAGGGACTCTGGGGAAGGCATCCAGAGGCCAGCATAATAGGACAACACCCCAGAGAGGGGCAGGGAAAGATTTTCCATTATTGTGTTGCAATTTGTTGTTGTTGTTGTTGTTGTTTTGACTGAAGAGTACTACTTAGGCCTACCCTCAGGCCCACCTTGTAAATATTGGAAAATAAAACCTGAGTGAGGAATACAAACTCTCTGGAGTGGTACCGATTTACTCCAGGTCATTCTGTGCTCCTCCCCCTCATCGCCAGAGGGGGAAATGATGAGCCCAGCAAGGTGAAGGAGGTATAAAGTACCTGTAAAGACATATTTAAGATATTGATCCGTAAGTATTTGTGATATATTAGGATTGCAAATCATGGGATATGGGTAAAAAGTGTCCATAAACAGCCAAAATAAAACTGTACCTGTTAATGAACAATCATAGAGTTTTTAGGGTGAAAAATAGGCAAGGAAACAGTGGAATTACATAATATGAGAATCAAGTTCTCTGGTCTTTTCATCTGCAAAGGCGAGAGAAGAATCTTTCTGAGAATCATAAATCTGGTTCTGTTTACTGTTGTGTTTCCTTCTGTTTTGCCCCCCATGTTGAAAAAAATAATTTAGCTAGTCAAAGTTGTGTGTCAAGCAGCAATTGCTGCTTGTGTTTTATCAGACTTTATTGTTCCATAACAGCCTAAAATGTGTTTTCTAATGTGCTACGGTTTAGCAATGCCCGAAGCAAGTTCATTCTCCAAACCTTCCACTGACAGAGTCTTCACAGCTCTATTTCCATGGTTTTGGCATTAAACATATTTTAGGTGTATCTCTTCCCTTGCCACACATAATGAGCCATATCCTCAGCTGGTGTAAATCTCCAGAGCTCTGAAGTCTAGAGCTGATCAAAAAATGAAGAAAAAAGTTTGCAAATAAATTAAAAAAAAAATCAAAATATTTTTTCAGTAAACTTTGAATTTTTGAAACTGTTGTTTTTCCTCTGTTCATATCCACCCCCTTTTGTTACTTAGTTCAATAAAATGAATGATGACTAGGGTTTTTTCTTGTAGTACTCACTAACTTTTCCAAAATTGATTAAGTTTTCAGAATTAGATTGGAAAAAGAAAATGCTGTGTGAATGTTTACACATGCAAATTGAAAATTCAGTTCCCATGAATGCTCATGCAGTAAAACTTAATCACACAAATGTATGTAACAAGCAAGCACAAGCATACCCAAATTGAATTCATATTAAAATCCAAGCAATTATCCAGGCATTTTTTGTATTGTTTGGCAGTAATAATCTAGATCTAATAATGAGTGACAGAAATGTGTGAAACTAAAGTGGATTTCGTTCAAAGGGGAAGGAGGGAATACTTTTTTATTTAGTTTTGTGGCACCTGAATTGTACAGTTAGTTTGGAACACCAAAACTATAACATGGCCCAGATTCGCTGCAAACTTACCGGTATTTCAGCTTCACCAAAAGCTTTGTTGACATTGATGACACTTATTCCTCTGTAGAAGGCCCACACAAGTTCTATGAATTGCTTAAATCCCAAGTAAACCCAATTTTGAGGACTGCTGTGAAAGAAATAGCTCAAATGAGAATTTTGGCTCAGCATAAACTTTAATTTTTTTAAATGAAATGTATGTTGATAAGATATGAAAGCAACTCTTTGCTTCATGGTCAAAAATCACTAGGTATTAATCATGATCTTGCCCATGCACCCCCATAGTAAGTTCTCTAATTTTTTTGGTTGGCAACCTGTCATGGACTAATTAAATTTATTTCCAGTATTTTGAGAGACTGTATGAGTGTGGGCGAATGACAAATGGAGTGAATGGCTGTTCACTATTTTTGTGAGTCTGCTTAGGCCTACAGTGAACACTGATGAAGATTAATTGTGGGCTGACTTATAAAAGGAATTGCATAGGATGCATGTCAACACAGTATTTGACCCTTAAGCTCTAAATATCTTGATTTTTTTTAACTTTCTCATAATGAATATTGCATCAATGTCTTTCCCCCGCCCTGGATATCCACCTGTGTAGCATCATGTCATCAGTGAACATGAGGACAATAGTTGGTGTCATTAGATTGCCCAAACCAAAACCTTCTCACCTTCTTTATAAATCTATTTTTAGCACTTAAGAATGTGACTACTATTCTGGTGCATTAATGAATGCTGGGTTGAGAGTAGGAGGCTCTCAATGTGAACTTTGTCCTCACTGTACAGAAAATAATAATGGGAAAAAATACATTGCATTTTGTTTGACTACTTAGAGGTACTTGCCTCTCACTTCCGGTTCTGGTGTGCCAGACTGAGCAAACTATGTGACTATTTCTCTGCAGAAAATGGAAGACGGTTCAAGGCTTAACTTTCCCAGTGTAATTCTTCTGTTTTTTCAAACGTATTTTTGAGTCATTCAGGACTTTGTCTTGAAGTTTGAATTTGGCACTGTGTCAGTGTCCATAAAACTTATTTTTTGTGTGTTTCCAAAAAAAAAATTCTTTGCACTGTCGGGCTCATAATGAACTGTAATATTTTAATTGCTTCTCTGAAAATGATGTTTGCTGCCTGAATGAATAGCCATGTTAATCAAATGTTTCAAACAAATTATGTAAATGAGCTAGTTATAATTAAACAGTGCTATCCAGTGGAGTGGTCATTCTCATGAAAAAGTTGACAGAATATTAAGCACTCTAAGGCAAAACCAAGAAGAGATGATCTTGACAAGGACAGTTTTTGAACTTTAATGCTCACTTTATGGAGTATTGGCATTACGTCATTTAAAAACAAACAAGCAAATAAAAAAATCCTCCCAATGAACTCTTCTCCTTTCCCCAACCCATCAAAATCCCACTCTTTGAATCCTATGGACATGTCTCATGGTTGATTGTGACAGCAAAGGTTTGATTATGTAACAGAATATATTATGATCTATTGTTTTTAGTAATAGAATAAGTTAAAAGGATTTCTCTAACTAAAGATGGATTTAAAGGAATTAATAATGGGGAACGAGGGAGGGTGGTGGATAGTCAGTGGAAGACACAGACTTGGGGCTAGTTCCTATGCACATTGAAGGCAATAGAGAAACTTTCTTAGACTTCCACTCATGTACTATCACAGGGGTGGACAAACTACGGCCCGTGGGCCACATCCACCATCCTTCCCAGCCCCCGAGCTCCTGGTCCGGGAGACTTGCCCCAGCCCCTCCCCTGCTGTCCCTCCTCCCCCGCAGCCTCAGCTCACTCCATGGCCAACACAATTTTCTGGGCAGCGGGGCTGCGAGCTCCTGGGTCAGCACAACCGCAGAGCCTGGCCTGACCCGGTGCTCTCAGCTGTGTGGTGGCAGCAGTGGCATGGCTGGCTCAAGCTGGGCGGCATGGCTGTAGCACCACCAGCCACTGGTGCTCCAGGCAGCGTGGTTAGGGGGCAGGAAGCGGGGGGGGGTTGGATAGAGGCAGGGGAGTTCAGGTGGTGGTCAGGGGGCGGGAGTGTGGATAGTGGTTGGGGTGAAACATTGGGTTGAATGGGGGCAGTGGTCCCAGGGGGCAGTCAGGAAGGAGGGGGGGTTGGATGGGGCGGCCGGGGCAAGGGGTTCTGGAGGCAATCAGGGGCAGGGGTTCTGGAGGCAGTCAGGGGGCAGGGGTGGTTGGATTGGGCAGGGGTCGCGGGAGGGCCGTCAGGAATGAGAGGAGGGGTTGGATGGGGCGGTGGGGGCCCGGGGGCAGTCAGGGGACAGGGAGCGGGGGTGTGGGTGTAGGGGTCCCAGGATGGGGTTGGGGTAGGGGTCCCAGAGGGGCTGTCAGGGAACAGGAGGGGTTGGACGGGGCAGGATTCTGGGGGTGGGGGCACGACCGCCTCCCCTAACCAGCCCTCCATTTAATTTATGAAACCAGATGCGGCCCTCAGGCCAAAAAGTTTGCCCTCCCCAGTACTATCCCCTGCTTAACCCTCCATCCTGCAAGATATGGAGCACCTTTGGTTCCCATTGAAGTCAATGAGCATTAAAGGTGCATAAGCAAGGTGGGGCCTAACTTTACTAACTTTTTTTGCTGTGATTTTAATCCCCAATTGACCATTTGCTCAGAAGCTGATGACATCGGTCCCTGTGACTTTTTTTTTTGGGGCCGGGGGAGAGGGGGGAGAATCACCCAGATCATTTACTAATTAATACAGGGGAAATGGAATTAAAGTTATTGATATCTATATGAACCTGTACTTTCACATTTGTTCAAATCTGGAGTTTTTATTGTAGTGTGTAGAATACAAAGTATACAGTCCAGGACACAATACTTAGTTGGGGTCTTGCATTCAGTGTATGAAAAATCCAGGGATATATCGAGTTTTAATCATGTGCCTTAGGAGTTCTTGGTTTTTTCAGTTGGAAGATTTATATGCTGGAGTGATAAAATGAAAAATAAATATGTAATGTTCAAATCATCAAAGGGTCAAGAAGATGGCATTTGCCGAGG
This sequence comes from Mauremys reevesii, assembly GCF_016161935.1. Classification (NCBI taxonomy): domain Eukaryota; kingdom Metazoa; phylum Chordata; order Testudines; family Geoemydidae; genus Mauremys; species Mauremys reevesii. Next base: position 20,245,358 of record NC_052627.1, on the reverse strand, counting down.
ATGTCAGAAGACGTCATTGTATGATTGGAGGTGTCTTATAAATCCATATCAGATTACCCTCCTATTTTCTTTCTGACCACTAAGGATATGTAACTGGCTGGTATTTGCTACTGTTCTTAGTTATACATGGAGATGTTCGTGTATTTATGATAAAATACTTTGTATTACTTTTCAGAGGCTTTTGTACCCCAGCCTCTGAAAGTTACCTGTTGTTGTTGCAGGACCAAATCCTGACATGCTTACTCTGGTTCAGTTTTATTTCAATGAAACTTTTGTTTGAGAAAAGACAGAGCTAAAATTGATATGTGTCCAAGATTTGCCATATCATTTTAAAATTCAGTCATAGTTCCAGAATCCTCCATGGCAGAATGTCTACTAATATTTTTCACTTAGTGCAGTCTGAGACAAGGAGACAAGGGTCTAAACCAAAGAACGGCAGTGCACTGCCATGCTCAATGAGAACTGCTCAGAATCTCTCAGGCAGGATCAGTCCTATAACCGTGGCTTGTTTTTGTGCTTATCTGAAATGATTTGTGGCTTTGCTCTGATGCTCTGTGGTAGTAGCACCCCTCCCTTTATTTTTTTCAGGCTACTGCTACAGTTTACAAAACTTAAGAGCTTAATTCCTATGTCATTTGCACCATTTTACACTGATGTAAGTCCACTGATATTAAAGGAGTTCTCAGCTACTCCTGGTTTATTGCAGTGTGAGAGGAAAGTCAGACCAAAACACTTCAAGAGCACCATATAGAACCTTCCTGCAAAAGGCCTGAAGTACCAGTAATAGCATGCATATACCAATGGCTGGGAATTTCTGTTCTACAGACACTGGCTAGAGGAGGCTTCATGACTTTGCAATGGAAGTTTCCTAGGTGAAGGAGAGTTTACTGTTGTATTTGAAAGCCTTTGAGAAATCATCTGACAGTGTATAAGTCTCTGACAATGAGCATAAAATGACAGGAATACATATTTGAAAACTAGGTTCTCTTTCATTGTTATGCTGATGGTTTACTGGTCTTGGTTTTGTCTTTTTGTCAACTCCTCATCTCCATGACAGGGATTTGGGAAACAAGTGGATGTGTCATATATTGCCAAACATTACAACATGAGCAAAAGCAAAGTTGACAACCAGTTCTACAGCGTGGAAGTAGGTGACTCGACCTTCACCGTTCTCAAGCGCTACCAGAACTTAAAACCTATTGGCTCTGGGGCTCAGGGAATAGTTTGGTAAGTCTCTTCAGATTCTTTTATTTATGCTTTTAAATAGGATATGCCTTCTGCATTTCTTTAGAGTTTGCTAGCTCCAAACATTGTCTAAGATTGTAAAAATAACAGTTAAGTAGCAGACATCCCTAGATAAAAAAAGCTAGTGTTCCGCTAATAAATGTTCTTCCTGTTGTGAATGGTAGCATTGGGTTTGTTTCTCCACATAGCAAATATTAACTAGCAAGAAAGTGGGAGACAGATCTTACAATAATTGACAACTATAGCCCTTATTTGCAGCAGAAGTGCAAACTATATATCAAACAGACCCTGTAATTTCTACTCCTGGCGCAATAAAAGTCATGGAGACCTATTTAGAAACAAGTCACATCCCATAGGCATCTTGAAGCTTTCACATATCTACATGACAGATAATGTTTTTCTTTATTTTAAGTGACATTTCAATGCAATGTATAAATAATCCAAATGAATGACAGAAATGTAATAGCTGATACTATGTAATATATACGGTTAATAGAATTCACAGAGTAAATAATCATTTAAATAATCACATTTAAAGCTTATGTGACATTTTCTTTTACATTTGTTTCTGCAGTTTGAGGTGATCCTTTCCTTTTGTTTACCAGTGGTTTATAATGTGAACCTCTGTCCAGTGGTGCTCAGCATATTTGTTTTAGACAGCACATAGTTCTTTTTCCCCCAACTACTTTATCACAGATCTCCTTTTCTGTCTGTCTTCTCTAACACTGCAGTATTGTGAATTTAACGTAATGCTACCTTACCATGAGATAGAATGGCAGAAACACTAACTTTCTCTAACACAAAGGCAAGTGCAATTCCATAGATTGCCCAGCATGGACACTAAAAATTAGCAGTGAACCATGTCATCTATACCTTCAACCCCTTCCAAGTCTGCATCACTTACAGAACCTATGCCACTTCCACTGACCAAACTGTGTAATTTCAAATCTGCTTCATGGCATTAAATTGAGAATTTATTTATAGTTTTTATCATACATTTTTTCCAATTTTGTTTACAGTCAGACTTTAGAAAGAAATATAATGTATGTATTAAAGTGCTTTTGTTTGTTTTCCGAGGATGTTTCTCCTTCATTACCTAGCATTAAGCTCTTGTCTTCTCTTTCTGCTTCGCACCCTGTATTGCTGTGAAACTCCTTCTTACTCTCAAATCAAATTTTCCTATGCCTATCCATAACTGATTTGCTGTGAAGTTCAATTATGAGCAACAAAGAACAGATAAAGCTAAAGGCATCTAAATAGAATCAATAACATCCTGTGATATTAATATTTCATACTGAGATTTGACAGGCCAAAAATCTGAATGCCTTAAGCAAAAAAATCCCCCAAACAAACAAAAGAATCCCAAACACCACCCAACAATCAAAGTGTAAGATAATACAAATCCCCTGGAATAAATGAATAATGGAGTAAGGCTGCGAAAAGACCAGCGTAGTTTTGGCTGCAGATGTAAAGATATCACATCATGGATTAGGAAGATAAGATTCACTGCTATACAGAAACTGAAATATTTTGTATTGAGTTTCAGGCTCTAGTTTACCAGAAGGATATTGACGAATTGATAGGTGCAAAGGAAGATGAATCATTGGTAGGATGGGATGAAGTGATTTATTTACAAAGTGCAGTTTTTGTGCCAAGAGATAGGGAACAGCTGCTTTTCTTCATCCTCACTTGTGCCTATTTTCTCTGAGAGATGATCAAACTTGGCATCACGTGAATGGCATTGAGCCTCAAAAGTAATGGTGACAGCTGGCTCTGGTAGAGAAGATTTCTTGCCAAGCTCATCTTGCTCTTTAGGTGAGAGAAATGCTGATGGAGTCTCTATGTAAATAACTGGGAAGACCTGTGTTATGTTATCTTTTTAATTCCAGTGACGATGAATATTTTACATCTGCTTATTTGTAGCTCAAGAAAATTCAGATATTTTTGGGGCTCAATTTTAGCTCTTGTTGCCAGAAGTGCTTAGGTGTTAGGGGGACTGGATATTTAGTAGTGGATCAGATTATTCCTGAGCCAGTCTATCTAGTCTAGATATTTGCATGATGGCTTAAGGATGGGGACCCAGGTGCAGTGCACTCAGTACACTCAGCAGTGATCCTTATGGCTGGACTAAAAGAAGAGCAGTGTACATTATTCCTGTCATCTACTTTCATATACTATGAAGAGCTAGGAGTTTACAGGGTGTTTGGCTACACACACAAGCCACCTATTCATGCCCTATTGGGGTTCAAGGGCACTGCCTGGTAAATCAGCCAGGCCCCAAACCTGGCACTCAGTGGAAGATTTGGTCACAATTCTGGATGGCTCCTGGGAGGATAAAGGTTGCCCAAGGCCTTTTCTTCCTAGAATAGCCGTAGAAGAGGAAGACGATTTAGTGCAACTAAGTACTTAGGTTTTTGCAAGACCGGGGTGGTGGATCATAAAGAGTAATATGTGGTATAGCACTGGTGATAATGTCAAGTCAAACTCCCATCAGTGTATGAGAGCGACAAGGTATTGAGATCTTTCTTACTCATCCCTATAAATAAAAATTAACACAAACAGGAGATTTTCAATGCAAAATGATTCATGTGAGGGAATATGACCCTATTGCAGAAAAATAGGGAGTTCTGCACAAAGAGAAATTAAGATAAACATGGTCTTACTTCATTATTCCCAGAGCATTAAGCCCAACACAAAGGCACATTCTCAGAATGGGAGTATTGAAATAAAGAAGTAAAATCCTCAAAGGAAGGGTAATCTCTCAAAACTTTGTTTAAAAAAAAGAGAGAGAGAGACCCTACCATATGAAGTTTTTTTAACCCTCATTGCATCCATGTGGAACAGTTATAAATGTTTCAAGACAAATGCTCTATTGAGATGTGTTGATTATAAACATGTTCAGTTCAATATTATCTTGTTACCCTGAAGTTAATTCCTTCTTTTTTCATACCATAAGGGTTTCTGCTAGTCTGAGTTCATGTGGAGGTTATTGTAAGTGCACAAGCAGAACACTTGTTTATGAGCAGGGGTTTACTCCTTGTCCCTGCCACCTATGTAATTAGTTGATTAAATGGCAGTGTATGTTTGTATGAATAGTATGTTTGTGTAGGGGGGTCTGTACATCCTCTAGTGGTGCATGTGTACATAAAAATACCACTGGCAATGTTGAAACATTTTGTTGTATTAACTCAATGATCATATTGAGCTCATGAGCTGTGGCATTGCTGGGGAGTATATGGGCTAGATTCTTCAGTCTGCAGAGGACACTTAAGCTCTTACAGGGAGGATTGTCCCTTTGTTCTATTTCTACAGCATCTAGGGCAATGGGTTTCTGGTCTATGACTGAGACTTCTAGACTCAACTGCACTATAAATCATAAACAATAATTTATGTACATGGCCTGAGTATCTGCAGATGGCCAGCAGACAATTTCCCCTCCATTGGGGTGTAGAGTAGCAGAGGTCAGACAGAGAAGAGAAGATACTCTGTGGCTTGTAGCTAGTATACAAAAGAATATCATAGGCTTACCTACTCATGTTTCTTTCACTCATCTAACTGAGAACTGGTGTGTAGGAGCTGTTAGAAGCTGTGTGGCTTCCCATTACAGGTAATATTGGTTTCATTGACTTTATGCAACAGCCTGAGGAAAAGTTATTGTCCTCTGCTTCAGTATTTGTACATAGAGAACTAGGTCCTCAACTGGTGTCATTTGGCATACCTCCATTGAAATTAACCTGAATATCTGGCCCCAAGGATGTAACATTAACTTTCACGGGAAGAGGAAGAGAGAAAACATTTCTTTCTGAACAAAAATACTAAACTGCCATTTTACACCATGTGTAATCAGTTATTTCAGATTTGGAACTGATAGCTGCAGAATAACAGCCTAAGAAAACAAAAGCACAGAGTGACGCAACCTGCTCAGAGGAATTTTTAAAATGTACACCGATTTGTAGCCCTAGCACTTTGTGCTGCCGTCGCAAGTCTCAGATGATCAAGTATCTCAGTTCTAGTTAGAATTTGGAATGCAGTTTTCCCAAAATTGCAGGAAGCGTGTTGATAATTTAGTCAGTGGAATTCTTTCATGTGACTCAGAACTGAGCAAATGCACCTATGTGATGGCAATTCCATTCCAGTTAAGTAATCCTGTAGAACCAAATCTTGCAGTCTTTTTGTGGGTAAAATTCCACTGGGCTAAACTCATAGTGGCAATCATTCTGTCTACCTACAATTTTTTTTTCTTAAAATTTTGTATTTTTTAGAATGGCTTCTAGTCTTCATTTTCTATCCTAAACTATTACTTATGTTGCTATGTGCCTACACCTTCTACCCCAGAAATTGCTGCATTTCAGTAGTGGTTGAAGTGGTCCCTTTGGAAAACTCAATCTGTTAGGTTCTTTGGAAGAAAGGCAGAATATATACAGTAAATGCCAGTTTTTATTATGGAGAAAAGGTAGGTGAGGTAATATTTTTTATTGGATCAACTTCTGCTGGTGAGAGAGAGAAGCTTTTAGAGCCACACAGAGCTCTTCTTCAGGTCTGGGAAAGGAACGCCCATCATCACATCGATCATTTTCCTATGTGAGTTAATTCGAGAGCATAGTGATTCTCTGGTTTCACCCACATAATTGTTGTTGGGATATTTAGTGAACTGGATGAGGTACGCCACATGTTGTGATAGGCATGTGTAGGTCCCCTGGATCTTGAAAGGTGTGTTGTGGGAGATGTTGTAGCAGTGGAGATATGTCTGCAGGTTTTGCATCTGTTGTTCTGGCAGGGTCTGGTGTTGCTTTGAGTTACTGTATCCTGGCCTATGGGGAGCTTGCTTCTGATCATGAGCCTGGAGAGGTTGGGGAGGTTCAGGGGGTTGTTTGAAGGCCATAAGTGAGGGTTCAGGGAAGACTTATTTCAGGATGGGGTCCTCATTGAATATGGGTTGTAGTTGTTTGTTGATACCATATAGGTTCCAGTGTGAGGTGGTAGGTGACAACTAGGGGTCTGTGGTCAGAGGGGGTTTTATTTCTGTATTGAAGAAGGTTTTTTCGAGCTATTTGGGTGGCCTGTTCCATGGCATGATCTACTTTTTTGGTGGAGAGTTCTTGTTTGAAGGTAGTTTTGAGTGTGTTAAGGTATATATTCCAGACTTTCTCCTTGGAGAATATTCTGTGGTACCTGAGTGCCTGGCTGTAGATGATAGTTTTCTTGGTGTGTTTGGGATGGTTACTGGATCTATGAAGGCAGGCATGGTGATCCATGGGTTTCTTGTATACGGTTGTCTGTTGAGTTCCGTTGATGAAGCTGATCATGGTGTCCAGGGTGTTGATGCTAGTGTTCCAGAGAGAGTTTAAAGGATGGGTGGTGGTTGTTGAAGTAGTGGTGGAAAGCTATGAAGCAATTTAAACTATCTGTCCAGAGGATGAAAATATCATGGATGTATCTCATGTATATCATTAGTTTTGTGGTGCATTTGTCCAGAAATTTTTCTTCAAGGTGGCTCATGAAGAGATTGGCATATTGGGGAGCCAACTGAGTACCCATCACTGTTTCCATGGTTTGACTTGGTTTAATTGGTTTAACAGGCCACTTTACTTTGAATGGTCCCTTATAATATGTGCTAACTACTTATGCTAAACAATCTCTTCCATATTTAATTGCACGTTTTCATTTAGCTCTTGCCAGATGAAATGATTACCCTCTGATCTACATCTGGAACAGTAACTCTGACTTTCCGTTGTATCTGTGATCGGTTTCCCAAGGAAACAATGTCTAATTTCATAAACACATTTGGAATCTGGATTGCTGACAGCTGTATCCTGAGGTGCTAAGCACCACTACTGTTGTTAGCTTCATTAGGGATCGCAAATACTCAGGATTTGGCCCTGAGTCTTTAAGGAATGTTTGTGTAACAGTGTTTGACTGGACAGGGCAGAAGATCTTTCTTAAGATGTGATCATTGCAGCCTATTTGCTCAGCCACTAGGGTGGGAGAAGGGGAAAGAATGCCCTGGGATTGTTCTCCCTCCAATAGCTTGGCTGGATTCCGGGGGGGAGCTACCTTCAGCCCTGTTTACTTAGAGGGTGTGTTGCCACAATGTTAAGCTCTTGTGCAAAGTGGAGGGGAAAGGAAGCTCCAGAATGGGCTGGGAGGTCTACATAAGGGTAAAGGACTTATATTCTACCTCTGCTTTGCTTCTTGTAACTTCTTCACTTTAATAATATCTTGAAATAGTGGAGAAAAGAAGGCTGAAAACATTAATGTGTATCCACTCGGAGTGCCTGGAGACACCTGAGACAGGATGAAGACCCATTTTTTAAATTAAATAGGGACTTGAAATATATGAAGTTTGAGCAAGAGTTATTGTCAGTATCTTTTTTTTCTGTAAAGTTTAAAGCAATAAATAAATGGACTGACATGTAATTATTTGACAAAAATGATTCCTCAGATTTTTGTAATGCCCCTTTATCACCTGAGAGGCTTCTGGTACGAAGGAAGTTGCTACATATTTCAAGTTTATCTTCTCATATTTCATATTCCTTTGTTAGTTACACAGGAATCTGAGAGAGAATTCAGATTCTGAAACCATGACAAGATGTAATAAAACCTGCTACAGTGTAACATGCCCTCTCTGGGTGTTTGATCTCTGGTGTTTTCACATTCTGTTTCTCTCTTTATAAGGTACTGATAAGGCTCCCACCATTGTAGTAGCTATTGTAGGCACCAGTGTGCTCCCATTTCCTCGTTGAGGCCTTATCTAAACATACAATTTAACTAACTTGGTTTAGAAACTAATTAAATTGGTACAACCCCCTTGTATGGACATTTACATTGGTTTAAGGATGTTGTATATTGATTTAGCTTAAACTGATTCCTTACTGACATAAACTATATCAGTGTAAAGTATTCTGAGGCTGCTTTAAGAGTGTCCAGATTAGAGAGTTTTAATCTAATTAAGCCAGATTTAATTAAGTCAATTTCCAAGATGATTTAGTTAAATCAGTTCAACCTCTATGTGTATACAAGGCCTATCTAACTTGCATTGATCTCCACAGCTCCCTGCTCTTTCCTTGGTGCCCTCTCATTTCTCACATCTGTTCATCTCAAAGGATTTTTAAATGATCCTTTGATTCTCTTCCTTTCTGAGGTTGCCATTGTTTTCTACTATAGTTGAGTAGCAGGCAAGTTTGGGTTCGAGAAAAGGCTGGGTTCAAGTCTGACTGTTGTCCACAAATCTCAATGATTTCCCAATTGAATTCAAACTTGCCCTTGCATCCCAGGGTGAAATCCTGGCCCTATTGAAATCAGCAAGCGTTTTGCTATTGTTTTTGATGGATTCAGGATTTCACCCTAAGCTAAAGCTAAAAGCTCTTCAGGGCAGGCCTGTGGAAAGGGGCCAGTGCTCTCCTTTTCAACACTCTCAGTGATGACCTCATACCACACAGTTTTCTTCTAGTGATTACCTACTCTTGCTTTTGCATCACAGTCTGTCTGCCCACTCATATTTACAATGGTCACGTTCTGTCTTCTGACAGATCCAAATGCTGTTGGCATGGGAAGTTTCCACACAAATCACTACTATTATTCTGTATATTACTAGCAGGAATCACTCTCTCTCAATCTCTCCCCTCCTCCCCGACACACACCATTACACGCCCTCCCCTTGCCTCTCTCTCTCTCTAATTTCCTGCTCTAAAAGATAGATGATATGAACATGGTCTTCTGTCAAAATAACATTCAAATACCTTTCCTGAAATAAGTCATGTGAATTGTCTAATACATAAGCAGTAAATGTAGATTTTTTTTGGAACTGAGCGGGAATTCACAGCTTTGGGTATATCTGATATTCTTTATTTTTGTAGCTCAATGAAGGGAATATTCCTGAGTCAGTGGTAATGGTATAGCCGTTCTCTGTTTGCCATTAGATTAACCATTCCACAAACTTCTATTTCCTCTTGCTAGAATTCCAGTGCCAGCTCCTGCTGAGCACATCAGGGTCTCTACTACAGTAAAATAATGACTGTTATCATATGGAAGAAACAGAGATGGGAAGCAGAGAAATAGACAAACAAAGAAGCTATTGAATCAGAAATGGAAAAATAAATACTAGTAAATCATAAAAGGAAATGTGGCTTTTGTCACTTGAATTTCATTATCAGACTGTATTGCTTATTTATTATCTAATATTTATATATTGGGTTATATATAAGTTTGCACAGTGCTTTACAGAAAATGAAAGGAAGTTGTCCTTCTCCCAGAGACCATACATCTTGAATTAAACAAACACAGGAAATATGTGTGACGGGTTAGACTCCCCTTCCTGGGATGCCACCAGATGTGCTGGGGTCCCACCTAGCCCATCTGTCCTACCAACCTGGGTCCCCCCCACTCTGTGTTGCTGTGTCAGTCTCTCAAGCCCCCTTCCAGCACACAAACAGGTAGGGATACACCCAGCTGTAGAATCACAGAGTCTGCAATCAGCTCTCTGTGGGAGGACTCAGCTAAGGGAATGCCTAGTGCTCCTGTGCACATGTATAGAGATCTATATAGCATAAGCTCATAAAAATTGTCCCCTCCCTCAATGTGGAGAAAGATATGCACAGCTCTTTCCTCCCCCCAAGTTATGAATTGCACAAACTGTGTTTTGGAATAAACAAAAACATAAGTTTATTAACTACAAAAGGTAGAATTTAAGGGATTATAGGGGATAGCAAACAGAACAAAGCAGATTACTGAGCAAATAAAACAAAACACGCTTAATAAACTAAAGAAACAGGTTACAAATAGTAATTTATCACCCTAAATGTTGTTTTAGGCAGGCTGAGGAGTTTCTTCAGCTCAGAGTTCCAGTTATTTCTCTTCACAGCAGCCTGGACTCAGCCCTTGCCTTTCCCCGGCTTAGTTCCTTTGTTTCTTCAGGTGTTCTCAGCAGTCTTCCATCTTGGGTGGGGAGGCAGTGAAGAAGAGCTCTGATTAACTCACTTCCCAACCTTAGATAGGATTTACATAAGGCAAGAATCCTTTGTTTCCAGTGGAGAAATACCAGCTATGTCCAAGGTGGCACTCCGTGACATCATCACACCAGGTGACATCATCACATGACCTTGCAGTGCTAAAGCAACCATGAGACAGGATTTATTTCTAATGTCCCCAAGAAGGAACTCCAGGAAGATGAGAGGTCAACACCTTCAAAGACCCATTGTCTTTCCTAATGGCCCATTCAGGCTGATTGCCTTCTGTCTATTGCGCGTTCCCCAAGTACACACACAGTTGTAATTGTTACATAGTCAATATTCCTAACTTCGGATACAGAAATGATACATGCATATAAATTGGATAATCACATTCAGCAAATCACAACCTTTCCAATGATACCTCACATGACCCATCTTGCATAAAACATATCTCAGTTATGCTATATTTATATTACAACTATATTTTTATGAAGAATATGGGGTGCAGCATCATAGCATCATAATATGGCAAAAAAGGAAGAGAGAGAAGGGCTGAAGGTTACAACAAATTAAAAAAATATGAAACAAATAGTTGAGAGTGAAGTTTGAAAGATCTAATGACATTTCAGAACAGAGTAAGGAAAAAGAGAAGAAATATTGAGAACTGGATTAGAATTCCTCAGTGGGAAAACTCACTGAAAGAAGTGGATTTTAAAAGAAGACCTGGAGGTTGAAAGAGAGGATGCTTGGAGAGGGAGCAGGATCCTGGCATAGAGAACAGAAGAGAAGAAGGGCCAAAGTCATGTGTGAAAGTAAGAGAGAAAGATAGCATCAAGGTCAGAAGACTTGGTTTAGAAATTGAAATTGGCAGAAACGGGCAAGGAAGCAAACCAAAACAAGGTCAGAGCTGTAGGCAAGGTGGACTTGTGAAGTGTCTTGAAAGTGAGGAAAAGGAGGTAAGGTGACTCACGTGGCTCTAAGCCATTTTTGTGCCCTCCTGATGCTCCACTGTGTAACTTAGGCTCCCTTAAGAGCTGTCTAAGTTATGGCAGCCTCCCCAGGCTGCCCTATGGGCCACAACACTTCTCAAAATCTCCACAGTGCTGCATGCTATAGTTCTGTCCTGCCATGCCTGGTGCACCAGGGCTTGAAAGTGCTTCCTTGGAAGACAGTCTTATTGCTGTCATGCACATTTCCTGTGCCAGGTGAGCCCTCATCCAGCTGGATACAGACACCTTTATGCTGCTAGCCTTTTTACCCCGTATATAGGTGCTGGAGTGGGAATGAGGCTGTCACTCAAGAAGTGTGAACTTGATGTAGAAAAAACTGTGGACCTAATTTAGTAGCTATAACATTGCTCTAGAACTACAGAATAGTTATGAAAAAAATCAGTTTATTTTTTGTTGTTTAATATTAATGGGTACATGTCCTGGAGACAAAAATATTGGCGAATAATTGAGCAAAAACAGAAGTCTGAGTTTGTGAGATATCACAAGGTATCTGACAAGTTTTATGTATGAGACATATGGTGCAGTATATATTTTTTGCATGCCCATTAGTAGAGTAACTTCATTTTCAAAGGTTGTGTTAAGAAGACTCTAGCTATCTGTTCATATTGTATTGCTGGAAGATCTCCATTGGATATAATATTTTTATATAATGATTTCTTCATAAAAGGACCATGCATATTTAGTTTTGTCTTTTCCAACTTTTTATATAGGCTGTCCTATTCACATAGTGTGGCACCATTTAGCAAAGCATTGAAGCATTTGCTTAACTCCATCTCTGTTCAGCAACGCGCTCTAGTTAGCAAAGGACTGAAGTATTCTGGTAAAGCTGTTACAGTGCTGAAAAGGCCTCCTTGTAGGAAGTGTCTCAATACTTGTACAAAACTCCAGAAAGAATTTTTAGTTTATAATTTCTCTACATTGTTATATTATACTAAGGTACTTTCCCTAGAGTTTTCATAGAATGTTAAAGATGGCTAAGGATCATGTCCCATTTGTGGGCCAGATACTGATCAGTTTCACGGGTATAAATCCTTTGACACTGACACCTGTATAAATCAGATTGGAATCTGCTCCTATGTTTTGTAAAGTGCCATGTAATTATACAGTTGCATATAGATATCTGTTGTTATGACAGTAATGATAATAGATTGTTTTGAATTTTTTGTTAAATATACTTTTTTTTCCAGTCTTTCATATAGCTCAGCCTCATTCACAGATTCCTGGCCATTGAGGGCTATCTGCATACTCAAGTCATGGCAGAGAAGATATGGCTTGTTGCTAATCTACAAGCATTGGGGCCAGAACCTCAACTTGTATAAATTGTCTTAGCTCCATGGAAATTAATGGAGCTATGACAACTTATACCATCTGCGGATCTGTCCCTAAGTTCTGAAGTGAAAAACTAGATAGGCAACTCAGAAGAGAGCTCCTGAAAAGCTGTTAAACTAAATTACAACCACTTTAAATATAATGCACAATGCTGAGAGCCTAGATGAAATGCAGTGAGACTGCAGCCTGCTCATTTGGGGGCTCAGTAAATAGATTTTTGTTTTGTTGAGTCCTCCAGGGTAAGTGACAATAATTAGGGTTACGGAATCTGTGATTTCCAGAGACCTCTGTGACGTGAGCCCGTGGCGCCTGGGAGCTGAAGGGTCCCCCCGCAGCTCGTGGTGGCTGGGAACTGCGGGGGTCTCGAGCTCCAGCCTCAAGGAGTGGGGGGAGGTTGCCCCAGAAGCTCCCAGCCACATAGCAGGACCCCACAGCTCCCCATTTTGTCATGCATATTTTTAGTAAAGGTCATGGATATGTCACGGGCTTCTGTGAATTTTTATTTATTGCCTGTGACCTGTCCATGACTTTTACTAAAAATATGCATGACAATATCTTAGCCTTAACAATAATACAGCCAAAGATGGTGGGAGGGGTGTGGTGTGTGGGAGTTGCAGGGGGTGGGTGAGAGTTGTCCTTTCTGCCATTTTCTCTGGGCTTGGTTTGTGTCACCCTTGGAAATGGTCAGTATCTCTCCATGCAGGCTAGCCTCACATTTTGAGAGCTTCTGGCACATGGCAGCTAAGAGGGACAAGTGATATTGTAGAGCCCAGTAGTACATATGGATCTGAGTGGGTGGACCACAGGGATTTGCCTATTCAGATCTATTTGTAGATCAGGGACCTTGGTGAGTGCTTTATGTATTGACTCCATAAAGAATTGTCAGCACATCTGATGGCAAATGCATGGGCTTTAGGTGTGAAAACAGTGACATTTCTCCCTTAGTGCAGAACTGTACATTTTGATGAACTGATGATCTTCACTCTAAAGAGACATCCTCCCTCTTGGCTTTTTGCTTTCAACATAAAACAAGGTGAAAAATAGATAATGAACCTGCAGATGTGATTCCCCCCCCCCCGCTGGCATCACCATTAGTGAGAATTTGTTCTAATAGCTCTAATCCCATTATGATGCAACTGAGATTGTTTTGTTTTCTATGGTAGAAATACCTGATGCATTTGCATTTATAATGGGTGAAAATAAAATATGTCTGCCTCCTGTTGGGATTGCAGCATCTTTAGATCCAACAACCTCAAGTTAAACCCAGTGTTCTTTGAAATGGTGGTAAACCAGTTTTTACGAAGGAAACAGTTACTTGACTCTTAACTGTACTGGCTCTAATGAGTTTGCCACAATACAGGAAGAAATCAAATATTACGTAAAAGTCAGTGAACACTTGATCATACTCTATCAAGGCAAATCATTTCACTTGGAATAGATGGATGAAAAGAACTCTGTTGGCAAATGTTAGTGCTCAAAAGCCAAATAAAGTATCCTAACCACAAAAACACCCCCACCCCCCAAAAAAACCAAAAAAACCCAACAGCCTCCACACACCACTAGAGTCAGATTAAATACTCTGCTGACTCTGATATTCTTAGCAAGGAAAATGTTTCTAAAAAGAGCACGTTAGTGGGAAAAATAGAGGATTGCCGATTTCTAACTCGGAGGTATACAAACTGTGTGGGTGGAGTGGGGTAAGGAAGCAGGATAGGCCTTGGAGACAGAAAATAAAGCACTTTCAAAATTCGTTGGGAGAATGAAAAACTTGCACGTTTTCCTCAAGTAATCAGCTAAACATTTGCTTTGCCTAGCCTCAGGTGCAGTAATTCCTTGGGATGCTGGGATTTCAGATCATGTAAATGATGCAGCACTACATGTGAATTACATGTTGTGTACCTGATACACTATGCGACATTGAGTGCTTAGTAGTACTGAATGCAGACTCAAGTCTGAGAGCCTGATTCTGCTCTCTCTACAGTAAGCGCACTTTATCAGGCGTAATTTAATTTATGTCAGTGAATTTATGTTAATTTTAAGTGATGTAAAAGTACATGCTGTCTTCCCATGTCTATGATTCACCATTAGCTAATAAAAGCACTTGGGTTTCTAATTCTGTTTTTTCCTTTGTTTTCAGAACTGTATCATATTGTCTGGGCTGGATCTTCTGGTCCATTTCCAGTGCAGTAGAGCAGACCTAAAATCAGCATAATTGGCCAGCTGTAGATTCTCCCTGAATAAGGCAACGCAAGGTTGGCTCAGAGCAGCCATACCAGCTCCTGCATGTCCCCTCCCACCTTCCAAACTGCCACCCTAGAGGTTGTGGCTGGGATGTCCTTATGCCAGGAATATTTACTTGCTGGAATTTCCCCTTTGGGCTATAGGTTGCTGTGCATAATTTAGAGCAGCCCTGAGGATACTTTAACTTGTACCAGAGTGTTGGCAGGCCCCTGGCCAACCCTATGATTGATGGAGGGTAATGATGGTTTAAAGTAATATTTGTTTCATCCCCAACCAGCTGTACACCAAGTAAGGCTTAGCTACTAGAGGCTCTGGCCCCATCTGTTCTGTCCAGCACTTCGTAGCTGTCATGTAGTTCAGGGGTGCCAAACTGTGGCTCGTGAGCCATGTGCGGCTCTTTTACTATTAAAGTGTGGCTTGCAAGCCCCTTCCCCGCCCATTCTCCACCTACCAGACTGGGGGAGGGGAGCTCAGGACCTCTGCCTTGCAGTGAGGTTGAGGGGTAGTGGAGTAGGAGCTTCTGTCCAGCGGGGAGGAGAGTCTCGGGGCTTCAGCACTGTTGGGTGCACCTGCAAGGGCTTGGGGCTTCAGCCACGAGCCCCTGCTCCTGGCAGGTGTGCCCTGGCTCTCGAACTTCTAAAGCAGGGATCAGCAACCTTTCAGAAGTGGTGTGCCGAGTCTTCATTTATTCACTCTAATTTAAGGTCTCCTGTGCCAGTAATACATTTTAACGTTTTTAGAAGGTCTCTTTCTATAAGTCTATAATATATAACTAAACTCTTGTTGTATGTAAAGTAAATAAGGTTCTTAAAATGTTTAAGAAGCTTCATTTAAAATTAAATTAAAATGCAGAGCCTCCCGGACTGGTGGCAGGACCCGGGTAGTGTGAGTGCCACTGAAAATCAGCTCGCGTGCCGTCTTTGGCATGAATGCCATAGGTTGCCTACCCCTGTTCTAAAGATTGTCATATGCGGCTCAGAGGGCGAGTAAGTTTGGCCACCCCTGGTATAGTTAGTCTCAGGAACCAAACTTTGTGGAAGCCTTTTCACTAAAGCTATTGTTTCACGGTAAAAGCAGATTATTATTTCAATGCCTATTACTGCAAATTATTGGTTGTCTGCAACATCCTTCTTCTTAGGGACTGGGTAGATTTAATTGTTCATTCAATGAGAAGTGTAGCAAGAATGCTGAGAAAGTAATTAATTTGTTGCTCCAAATTGACAGATTTTGTTATATTTTAGCCAGAAAAGACCAGCATGTTTCTTAAAGCATGACTATGAGCAGGATATGTGAGATTGTATCTAATGTTCAGAACACGTTTCTTTTTCCTTTTCTTTTTTTCTTCCTTAAGGTCAGTGGCAATGAAACACCTAAAATATGAGCATTATCACTGTATTTATAAATATTTGTCATTGGCCAGTCTGGGAGAGCCAGGAACTGGATTATTTGCCAAGCCCATGTGCAGCCCCCTGCCTCCGTTTCCAGATTTCCACATATTTGTAAATTGCTGCTGAATGAGGAAAATGAAGTTTTGCTGGTTTCACTTATTGTAGCTTGAGAAACCCTCCAAGCTGTTCAGATATGTTATTAATTTTGAATAAGAACAACATAAGAATGGCCATACTGGGTTAGGCCAAAGGTCCATCTAGCCCAGTATCCTGTCTTCCGACAGTGGCCAATGCCAGGTGCTTCAAAGGGAATGAACAGAACAGGTAATCATCAAGTGATCCATCCCCTGTCACCCATTCCCAGATTCTGGCAAACAGAGACTAAGGACACCATCCCTGCCCATCCTGGCTAATAGCCATTGATGGACCTATCCTCCAAGAATTTATCTAGTTCTTTTTTGAACCCTGTTGTAGTCTTGGAATTCACAACATCCTCTAGCAAAGAGTTCCACAGGTTGACTGTGCGTTGTGTGAAGAAATACTTCATTTTGTTTGTTTTAATCCTGCTGCCTATTCATTTCATTTGGTGACACCTAGTTCTTGTGTTATGAGAAGGAGTAAATAAATAACACTTGCTTATTTACTTTTTCCACACCAGTCATGATTTTATAGACCTCTGTTGTATCCCCCCCTCAGTTATCTATTTTCCAAACTGAAAAGTCCCAGTCTTATTAATCTCTCCTCATATGGAAGCTGTTCCATGCCACTAACAATTTTTGTTGCCCTTTTCCGAACCTTTTCCAGTTCCAGTATATCTTTCTTGAGATGGGACAACCACATCTGCATGCAGTACTCAAGATGTGGGCATACCATGGATTTATATAGAGGCAATATGATATTTTCTGTTTTATTATCTATCCCTTTCTGTTTGTTTTTTTGACTGCAAGTGCACATTGAGTGGATGTTTTCAGAGAACTATCCACAATGACTCCAAGGTCTCTTTCTTGAGAGGGGTAAACGTGCGGGATGCACCCTGTGGCGCCTCCCACTGGTCATCTCCAGGGATTAGCTCTTCGACCCAGGAGCACACTCTGTCAGCCGGCGATCCGCTATCACTGCTGGCCCCCGTTTCCCTCCCAGGACCCCGGTGCCCCTTTAACTGGTACTGCCCCCTGGCAGTACCCCCACAGTTCTGGGTCTCCGCATCCCAGAGGAACCCCCACTTCACCTCAGTCTTGGCTACTGCCCAGTCTCCATCTAGCCCCTGTTCACTGAGGCAGACTGCAGTATCAGCCATTCATCACAGGCAAAGGGTTTTGGAATTGCTGCCTCTGGCTATCCATGGGCTGCCCCCTGCAACCCAGTACCTAATAGGCCTTACCAGGCCTGTAGCCTGAGGCTTTCCTAGGCCGGAGCTCCCTGGCTCCCTTGGCCTTTTCCCAGCCCTGCTACACTCCAGATACCTGGTTAACCTCCCTGCAGCCAGGCCCTCCTCTCTCTGAACACAGAGAGAGACTGTCTGCTTGAGCTCCTGACTTAAGCCTTCATAGGGCCAGCTGGGCCCTGATTGGGGCATGACCCCAGCTGAGCCTGCTTCCTCCCAATCAGCCCAGGCATCTTGCCCTTCCACAGCCCTCCTTCAGGGCTGTTTTAAACCCCTCTGGGCAGGAGCAGGTAACCGCCTAGCTACAAGTGGTAACAGCTAATTTAGATCCCATCATTTTATATGTATAGCTGGGATTATGTTTTCCAATGTGCATTACTGTGCATTTATCAACACTGAATTTCATCTGCCATTTTGTTGCCCAATCACCCAGTTTTGTGAGACCTCTTTTCAGTCTGCTTTGGACTTAACTATCTTGAGTAGTTTTGTATCATCTGCAGATTTTGCCATCTCATTGTTTACCTCTTTGTCCAGATCATTTATAAATATGTTAAATAGTACTGGTCCCAGTACAGACCCCTGGGGACAGCATGAGAGATGGTGCAGTATTTCCCTGTAGTTATGTTGGGAAATTACTGTGCTTACTCGGATACCACTGTGAGATAACTGTTGGTAAATGGTGAACTTGGTAATGATCATTAACATACATACAAATGTAGAAGATGTGAAGCTTAAAGGTTCATCACTACCTGACCTTCTGTATTTGGTGGAAATTGATAATATGGGATTCCCACAGTATTCTTGCCAGCAAGTTAAAGAAGTAGGGGCTGGATGAATGGACTATAAGGTGGATAGAAAGCTGGCTAAATCGTCAGGCTCAACGGGTAGTGATCAATGGCTCCATGTCTAGTTGGCAGCCGGTATCAAGTGGAGTGCCCCAAGGGTCAGTCCTGGGGCCAGTTTTGTTCAATATCTTCATTTATGATCTGGAGGATGGTGTGGAGTGCACCCTCTGGAAGTTTGCAGATGACACTAAACTGGGAGGAGTGGTAGATACGCTGGAGGGTAGAGGTAGGATACAGAGGGACCTAGACAAATTAGAGGATTGGGCCAAAAGAAATCTGATGAGGTTCAACAAGGACAAGTGCAGAGTCCTGCACTTAGGACGGAAGAATCCCATGCACTGCTACAGACTAGGGACTGAATGACTATGCAGAATTCTGCAGAAAAGGACCTAGAGGTTACAGCGGACGAGGAGCTGGGTATGAGTCAAGAGTGTACCCTTGTTGCCAAGAAGGCTAACGGCATTTTGGGCTGTATAAGTAGGGGCATTGCCAGCAGATTGAGTGATGTGATCATTCCCCTCTATTCAGCATTGGGGAGGCCTCATCTGGAGTACTGTGTCCAGTTTTGGGCCCCATACTACAAGGAGGATGTGGAAAAATTGGAAAGAGTCCAGCAGAGGTCAACAAAAATGATTAGGGGGCTAGAACACATGACTTATGAGGAGAGGCTGAGGGAATTTAGGGTTGTTTAGTCTGCAGAAGAGAAGAATGAAGGGGGGATTTGATAGCTGCTTTCAACTACCTGAAAGGGGATTCCAAAGAGGATGGATCTAGACTGTTCTCAGTGGTAGCAGATGACAGAACAAAGTTGCAGGTCTCAAGTTGCAGTGGTGGAGGTTTATTAGGATATTAGGAAAAACTTTTTCACTAGGAGTGTGGTGAAGCTCTGGAATGGGTTACCTAGGGAAGTGGTGGAATCTCCTTCCTTAGAGGTTTTTAAGGTCAGGCTTGACAAAGCCCTGGCTGGGATAATTTAGTTCGGAATTGGTCCTGCTTTGAGCAGGGGATTGGACTAGATGACCTCCTGAGGTCCCTTCCAACCCTGATATTTTATGATTCCTTCCACCCAATCGCCATAGGAGACCTCTGCTTAATGTTCCAGAGGAAGGTGGGAAAAAACCCAAAATCACTGCCAATAAGCCATGCATGCTGAGAAGATTCCTTCCTGACCACAAAGCTGAAACTTCCTCTTTTGTCTGTTCAGGCTCAAATTAATTAATTCTGGATGTTACAGCATACGGGCCTGATCTAAAGCTCGTTGAAGTAAGTGGAAAGACTCTATTTGCTCCAAAGGGGTTTAGAAGCATGCCCTGTGTAGGGATGGTAGAGCTCTAGATTATTTTGAAGTTTCCTAAAACCTTTAGAACCATGTCCATGATTAATTTTTAATTATGTGAAATGCTTTCCTCTTCATTTAAACTATCTTCAAGGAAAATGTAAAATGTGCTTTTTAAAAAAACATTTCATTTACAAGATGGAAGGCTATACTAAATATTCCCACTTGATCAGGGAAATCTTTTTTTGAAAATAATATAAAAATAATTTAAAAAAAATTATAGCAACTGCGACCTTTCATTTTGGCAAACAGAAACTGAAGTTGCAGATCAAAAGTTTTGAGTTAAACTCCAAAATTAGAATTTATAAGTTTAAGTGAATTCCAAGGCCCAGTTAATAAAACCCTTAAGATTGTGCTTGACGTTAAGGAAGGATGTTGAAGCATGAGCTTAATAACAACACTTTCCTGAACTGGGATCTTAATTTGAGAAAAGAAACATTTGTTTCGGAATATGGTGATTGTGTGTCTAAATGTCCATAAATCAATTCATGGACCAAATGTCCAATAACATCTTTCTTAGGATGGGAGAAATTATCTGGCTTTTTGAATCTCAAAAAGAGATTGCTTTAGAGAGGATAGTAATGGTGGTAGGTGTCTAAAGTCAGGGAAGAGGGAATTTGAAGTAATAGGAAAACCTGGGAAAAGGGATTTAAAAAAAAAATCCTCTGACTCTGATATGTAGGTCACTGCTCTTCCTCTGGAATGTCAGTTTAAGTTATATCTCTACTTTTGTTATAACGGACACATTTCACGATTAAAGATTCACTCCAATCTGACGCTTGATGTAGATAGGTTTCAGTACTATAGATCAGGGTTATTCAAAGACCACTTTATTGTGTGTCATGTTACAATCTCAACATTTTGAGCTGTTTTTTTCAGTTGTGCTAGAGTTAAATAGGTAGGGTGAAATGCTGACTCCATTGATGTCAATGGCAAAACTTCCTCAGAAGGGTCTTTTAATGCACAAGTAATTTATAAAATGGCAGTGATTCTTAATTAATAAAATTGCTTTTGGTGTCCTGCTGGAGAAAGAAAAGAGGAGTCTCAGTTGTGCCATTTGGAAAAGTAAATGCAACACCAGGAACTGCTGGGTAATATAGTTATTCAGATCCATATTAATAGTGCTGATGATGGAGAATAAAGTGTTTTCTGGTTTCTTTTGCATCCTGCAGGAGGCATGTGAGAGAAATTCTTTGGTGCAGGAGGCAATAAGTATGCAGAGCTCATCAGTTTCCCTGTAGTCTTTAACAAGAAGGAACAAGGTTGGTCTTGTGAAGGCACAGGACTGGCAGTCGGGAGGACTGAGTTCTGTTCCTGACATCAGTTTCTTCACCCACCATGTTGTGATACTACTTTAACTCACGGGGTGGTGGGAAGTTTAATTTCTGATTATAAGAGATCTAGAGATGGGCCTGATCCAAAGCCCTCTGACGTAAACAGGAGTCTTTCCATAATTGACTTCAGTAAGTCTCAGAGCAGGCCCTAAGTGTACAAGATACGTTTTTTTTCACTTTTCTTTGGTCTTTGTAGTCTTTCCAGTCTGCAGACGCTAGTGACAAGAAACATTTTTATTTTTCACTGTTGTTGAAATAATAAAGAATAAGAGAATAATGATGAGAAAATAATAATGGATGAGAGAAATTAGGTTTTTGAAAAAAAATTATTTATCCTCTGAACTCGGGTTTAATTTATCCAAATACTCCCTAGAAATGATTCCTTATGCTCTTGATGTGTGGTGTTATAAAGCAATGGCAATTGATAATATACAGTCTGAGATCATACACAACATTCTTGGAAAATTATGCAGTTTGGTTCACGTAATTCTTTTTGTCTAAAACAAAATTGAATTACTTAACTTCACCCAGAGGAAGGAAATGATCATTAAGAGCATTGTTAAACACTCATTTCATACACACTTTGTTAGTTGCTGACTTAAGTAAGACAGATATCTGGTTGAAAACAATTGGAGCCTGGGTTTGTTTGTTTGCTTGCTTTTTCTTGTAATTTTTTTCATGTTCTTTGAGTTTTCATCAGACACATCTTACAAATTAATTTTTAAAATTCAGATATGTAAATGGTAAGCATTATTCTGAAAGGGTTTCATTTCCAGTATTATTGGAATATGATGATTCACTCTAGAGAAATGGTTTAAGAAATTAAATCAAAAGGAACTGTTATTATTACTAACTCTCTCTAGAGCAAGTTGGGATTTGTTCACTGAGCGAGTTGCTGAATAAATCCTTAATGGTGGTGGGAAAAGCGACAGTGATAGTCCTTCTATTCTGTTCTGTGTAGCTTCCTATATGGCAGTCATCACCGCAGTATCCGAGTGCCTTTCACAAGTGCATTAAGCAATATTACTAACTTCTGTCACATGTTTGTTCTCTCTTCCTCTTCCCAGAGGAAAATGTATATAGTGGAATATCTTGTTTTGGTGGTATGTTTTTTGTTTTGTTTGGGTTTGTTATATAGACATGCCACTGTATGTTTGTTAGAGAAGGCAAGAGCAAATAAATACATATTGCTCATGGAACAGAGTGTGGTGAAGTTTTGAGTGTCTGCGTGTGCACACAAACAACATAACGATTTCCCAGAAATTTAACTTAGGACCTGTTCTTTGTTCCTTACTTATTCCTTATTCAAATCAAATGCTATTGTTTTCAGCATTAGCTTGGCATGAGAATGGAAGGTTTTACTAGCATCCTTATCAATTTAGCATAAGTTGACTATAGCTCTCTAGTGAGTTTACTATCATAAGAATAAAACATTAAACCAAACATATATCCAGATAATGTTTCAGAGGCAACATGGATATGTAAAATCACATATGAGTAGGAAAGTTTTGTTCTGGTTTCAGGATCACTCCAATGACACTAGTTTTATTGTGCCCATGCTTAGGTATTCCAGCCCTAATATTGTCTGTAGATCACATGAAACAGGCACTTGCTTATGTACAATCAATTGTAGATCTCTGAGTAATTAATGTAATTTTTGAATTTCCCTCAATTTAGCAATAATTATTGCTGGCTCTTATAAATGATGCTGTATATGCAGTCATAAAGAGGTGTGCTTTGCACTGAAGACAGCAAAAACTCAGGTTTATTCTAATCCTAAACAGTCTTCCAGTGTTCCAAACAAAGATGAGAACTCTCGCCGATAGAGAGACACTTCTGAATCTCTTTGCTGCCCAAGTTTTTCCTAGTCTATAGTAAAATCCATCTTTTACAGTGTCTTTTTATGTTTAATAGGTATTTCCTGCTTTGCATGTAAATCTTACACTGCTGTTGAAATTAATTATAAGTAATGGTGTGTACTCTGTTCCATTGCTGTAAGATCTCACTCCCTCTGCGAGTGTGGATTTCCCATGCCTGTTATTCCCATGTCTGTCTCTGTAGTTCTGGCTAATTCAGAAGACACCTGAATGGAAATTCCAGACATCCCATTCACCGTTAAAACTGAAGAATATCCTTTAAAAATATATAAATCTTGTATTTGTAATCACTGCAGCGCTGCATATGATGCTGTCCTTGACAGAAATGTGGCTATTAAGAAGCTCAGCCGACCATTTCAGAATCAAACGCACGCCAAACGAGCTTACAGGGAGCTGGTCCTCATGAAGTGCGTGAACCATAAAAATGTAAGTTTTCTTGCGGGGACCAAGTGGACATTGTGTGCTTAATTTGTTAGGAAAAAAGTCACATCTGTAATGAGATACTTTAACTTACAACTTCTGCTATTTTAAGGGCTAGATCTTGACCCATACTACACACCTACTGTGCTTGTTTCATTTAAATTAGAAGCAGCATTTTTTCATTTAAATTAAAAGCAGCAAAGTTTCAAAGCTGTAGTAAGTCAAAGTTAAGCTGTAATCTTTTGAAAGAACAACCATAACATTTTGTTCAGTTATGAACAGTTCAGAGTTACGAATAACCTCCATTCATGAGGTGTTCGTAACTCTCAGGTTCTACTGTATATGACGCAACAGCTGTAAACCTATTACCTGCTCTTAAGTTTTGGCTGTCTGTTGTTAAAGTTTTCAAAGGAACCACTAGAAGAGAGAGATCTCAAAAATATTGAGAAAAGGGGGAAGAAGCAAGGTAAGATGGTGGAGGAAAGATAAAAGTGCAGAGGCAAAGAGGCGGATAGAACAGTAAGAAAGAAAATTAAGGCTTTCTTTAAAAAAATATAAGCCCGGATAGTCACATTTTCCTGCTAAGAAAGCCTGCCAAGGGAGCCATGTGGGGATAAAGACTCTGTAAGGTTCTTTTCATGGGAGTTTCCTCAGAATTCTTCCTTCTCTTTTCATGTGGGGGTCGGGGAAGGAAGGGAATTCAGGTCCCAAGTCCCACAACCCTCCCTCCCTAGAGGTACTATGGCTTTGTGCTGCCTCATAGGCACTACCAGCTCTCCGGCAGATTCCTGTCAGCAGCATTCCCTACTGCCTGTGTTCTCTGGAATCTCACTTTAAAAAACAGAGTGGTGTGCAGGACACCTCTGGCCACTTTCCAGAGCTCTCTGAGGTTCTCCCATTTTGAGATGTATGTATGACAGCAAGACAGCTGGGAGTTGGATTTATTTTTTATGAAAGAGCATCTGTGCCAAAAAATGTAAGACATGTCAGAGAGAATGGAAAGTCCTGTGTTTTGTGTTTAATAGGATGATGTTTGATTATTTCTCCCCACAGACACATAGCCTTGATATACCAGAAATGGCCAGTGACTTTACAAGGACTGTCACATTTGTTTGAGTTGAGGCTGGAATTTGAACCTGCAACTCCAGAATTCACAAGACTAATGGCTTCAGCATTTTGACCAGTTGCTGTCCATCACCACTCCTCTCTCACACACCCTTTCAAATGCATCCTGAACAATAATAGAGCTCTGAAAAATTGTTCTGAAATTTACCAGCTGCTTACTAGCAACTATGGCAGGACTTGTCAGTGCAAATTGAACAGTGAAAAACAGATGCTATTATTTAATACAGCAGTCCTTCAAAATGTGATCAACTGCATATGTTTATCTTCTCTCTCCCTCCCTCTGTCTTACTCTGCTTTTCAGATTATCAGTTTATTAAATGTCTTCACACCACAGAAATCTCTGGAGGAATTCCAGGATGTGTAAGTAACATGGGCAGTAATTAAACTAAAGCTTTAGAGGGAGGTGGGCATTGATATTATATAGTGAACATAAAAATCCAGGTATAATAAAAAGGATGAGCTCCTCTAGCAAATTATCTTGTGAAGATGAAGCTTTAAATAGAATTTGGAAGACTGTAGACTGGTCTATTTTAGGTATGTATAAGGCACCTATCACCTTTGTATCTAAGTTCTGGAATAGAACACGCGTGCAAAGCGAGCTAATGGCTGTTCTTAAGACAGGTAGTGTGGAGGAATATGAGCATCTATGAGAAAGTGTACTTTGTTCCTTTGTGTTATTGGTTTGCTCAGGAAATGTTGTTGTATAACTCTCCAAGGTATGTGGGAGTGCTTTAAAATGTGGTGATTCACTTTGAAATAATATCATTGTAAAGGAGACTGATGTGAAACATTTTTTCTCTTTCATATTTATTGTGGGATAACCTTTGGCTGTGTCAAATTTTTCTGCCTTGGGAAATAGTGGCAGGGTGTGAGCTCCACTGAACATTGTGTACACCATGGGCGCTACTGCATTTAATGAACTTGCCCTGAATCAAATTTCAGATAGTCGCAAGTGTTGCCGTTTTATGTCAGCTAAATGGCTTCTGCCTTTCAGTCTATAGCACCTTGTTCCATTTTGCAGTATCACAAAAGGGAGGAGTTAATAGCATTGTTTGGAGTCAGGCAAGTACTGTCTATGTGTCTGCACAAAGATGTGCTGCTCCATTGCAATAATCTTGTTATTGTAGTCCTCTGCAGAGAATTGGTGAGGTGAGCCTGAGTTGGGAAGCTCACATATAAATCTAGATCTAGAGTCTTCCCAGAGTTTGAGGGAGTTTGGATCTGGTGTCCCAGTTAAGGTCCATCTCTACTTAAGAATAAATGTCCCTTAAAAACTGAGCTGGTGGGTTAAATGTATTAACTGATCACTTCTGGAGGACTGAGTTAAAATCCGATTAAGACTATCACTCTATCTTGTTTTGCAGAAGCACAGTGTACAGTTGGATTAGTTAATTGGCATTAAAACCATATGGGATCACCCAGTCTTATAAACACTTCAAACAAATTTATTGTGGTAATAGATATTTACCCTTCCTACCTTCATCAGTCCAGTGATCTCTGGAAGAAATCCTCTGATCAAATTGCAATAGCCATTTCTCATGAGAAAAGGCTTGCAGCTTGGTGCAAGTGGCATCAGCATGTTTGAGGATCCTTCTGCCTTGTGTGCCCATGTAGAGCACAGTCGCTGTGCTATGGAGTGTGCCAGGTAATCCCCGATATTCAAAGGATGTCAATGGGGCATTCTTGGAATGCTGCAATGGGAGACAAATCACAGAATGATTCAAGTATTACGGAGCTTTGTGCTGGGGCTCAGGTGAATGGCCAGTTCAAAATCTTTTCTCCGTCTGTGTTACCATCTCACAGTGGAAATAAAAAAGAAACAGACTGTGAAGAAAGAGAAGTGAATGTTGATTATTGCACAGAAGTTACTGGAAGCTCCATGCCTGTGCAGGCAAAAACTGTATGACTTTACTCTCCTATCTAGTTACCTGGTAATGGAATTGATGGATGCCAACTTGTGCCAGGTGATTCAGATGGAATTAGACCATGAACGAATGTCTTACCTGCTCTACCAAATGCTGTGTGGGATCAAGCACCTTCACTCTGCGGGAATCATTCACAGGGTAAGGGGACTGCACTTTGAAGAACAAGATACCGGTAGTTGTTGTTGTTAAGAGTCTTGCTCATGTCAACATGCAAACTTTGTGATTCAACCCCTTCATCAAGACCCAGCCTTCTCAATGTAAATATTGAGACTTATCTGTCAATAGCCTACGTGTCTGGCAAGTTAGCTGCATGGTTGTATGTTAGGGATGAGGATGTTTGTCAAGTTAATAACCGAACAAAAAGGGAATGAGCCATAGGTAGTGTAAGACACACAGTGATTATGATTATTGGAGAAGGTGGCGATAACTGCACTTTCTCCTGAAGCTGTTGCTAGCTCTCTGAAGGCTGACAGTTTAAACTAATGTAAGCTATAGTGCATTAAAATGCTATAAATTGATGGTGTCCATACTGTGGTCCATGAATCATTTGGTGGAGTTCCATGGAGAACTGTCTGGTCAGATGTAATTGGTTCTCCTCATTTTCATTTACTTAAATGCATGAAAAGAGTGCTAAACATACGTTAAGTACGATCCAAACATTATTTTATCATGTAAGCAATTGCTGTAGTTGCCACAGGAGTGAATGAGAAGATAGGTGGTCCGTGCAATTGTTGATACTAGAGTAAATGGTCCATACAATTGTGAACAGGATGGGAAGTGGTCCAGCTGACCCTGAATGCATGGGAATATGTCCATGAGACAACCTTTCTCTTAAGATGTGGTCCACACTATGAAAATAGCCTGGGAACCTCTGCTCAAAAAACAGTAATTTTTATGGCTTCTGAAGGGAAGGTAAGAAAGATTGATGAAATGATTTTCATGTTCGATGTTACTTTTTAATATACAAAGACCTCCTCTCCTAAAACATATATTGTGTAGAGCAGGGGTTCTCAAACTGGGGGTCAGGAACCTTCAGGGGGTCACGAGGCTATTACATGGGGGGGTCATTAGCTGTCACCTCCACCCCAAACTCCGCTTTGCCTCCAGCATTTATAATGGTGTTAAATATATAAAAACATGTTCCTAATTGATAAGGGGGGCCGCACTCAGAAGCTTGCTATGTGAAAGGGGTCACCAGTAAAAAAAAATGTTTGAGAACCACTGGTGTAGAGGATGTAGTATGTTTGGCTGCTATAGTTCCCATAGTGTTCCAGGCAAAGAAGGGGTCAGATTGTTTTTGTAAATAAAATATTCACATGAACCTGCATACACAGTTCAAAATGGTTCTAGTTATTGGAGCACAGTGGGCACTGCCCCACTCAGAATAACATATAAACAAAAATATTTCATCACTCTGAATCTATAAGCCTTTTAGAGCTATTAATTTAACAGCAGAACGCTTCCACCATCCAGAGGAAAGTATCAGAGGGGTAGCCGTGTTAGTCTGGATCTGTAAAAGCAGCAAAGAATCCTGTGGCACCTTATAGACTAACAGACGTTTTGGAGCATGAGCTTTTGTGGGTGAATACCCACTTCGTCGGATGCATCTGACGAAGTGGGTATTCACCCACAAAAGCTCATGCTCCAAAACGTCTGTTAGTCTATAAGGTGCCACAGGATTCTTTGCTGCTCATCCAGAGGAAAGTATTCAAAGTTCCAAAGGCCAGAAGGGACCATTGTGATCATCTACTTTGATCTCCTGTATAACACAGGTTATAGAACTCCCCAGAATAATTCCTTTTGAACTACAGAATATCTTTAAAAAGTCTTGATTTAAAAGTTATCACTGATGGAAAATCCACCATGACCCTCGGTAAATTGTTTCAGTGGTTAATTACCATCACTATTAAAAATGTATGCCTTATTTCCAGTCAGAATTTGTCTAGCTTCAGCTTCCAGCCATTGGGTCTTGTTATATCTTTGTCGGATAGACTGAGGAGTCCATTATCAAATAGCTGTTCCCCATGTAAGTACTTGAAGTACTGTGATCAAGTCATCCCTCAGTCTTCTCTTTGTTAAGCAAAATAGATGGAGATCCTTCAGGCTGTCACTGAGAGAGGCATGTTTTCTAATCATTTAATCATTCCCCAACTTCCCTGAAATTTCTCCAATTTAGCAGTGTCCTTCTTGATGGAATTAAGCTGCTCGAAGGATCTGGACTATATCACTAGAGCACACATTCCAGTAGGAGGTGCCAAAGCAACAACAGGATTCGGAGACAGGCTAAAAAGTGCCTTCCGTGACTGACTGCACATGCAGCTATGGAGCACCGAAGTGTTTAGAGATCCACCCAAAGCATGGATCCAGATCACCATTGTGCACGGCCTTCAGAGATGGCAGTCATGTCTGTTTTCCTTTGTCTCTCTTGCAGGATTTAAAACCAAGTAATATTGTGGTAAAGTCCGATTGCACGTTGAAGATTCTGGACTTTGGACTGGCCAGGACTGCAGGCACCAGCTTCATGATGACTCCGTATGTGGTGACACGTTATTACAGAGCACCAGAGGTCATCTTGGGAATGGGCTACAAGGAGAACGGTAGGGCTGTACCTCAATAGCAAAGGCTATGTGTCCGGCAGGGCCAGGGCTATTTTGACAATGTATGGGCACCAGGAGAGGGAAATAATAGCAGTAAAGAACACCTTGAATTTAAAAACCAAAGTAATGTTAGATCTGAATTTTCCCAGTATTACAATCAAACTGCAATATCTGATGGTACTTGTCATGCAGTTTGCATTGAATTTAACCACATGGTATTGCAGGTTAACAACCTGTGATTGACCAGCACTCCTTTGCCTGACTGGGCGGCTGAAGAAAGTGTGTATCCATAAAGGCTGCTGTGACCCAGAGATAGTATGGGAATTGTTAGGGTTGCCAAATGGATGAAATAATCTAAAGCCAGCTCTTCTGAATCTCAGACCTCTCCAGTGAGGAGGAAAGAAGAGATGGAACCAAACCAAATTTGGAATCCAAACATTCCCAAATGTTTCAAGATGCAGACCCAGATTTGAATCTCAAGAATGGCTTCTATATGTATGATAGGCTGAACTAACATCCCAGACTCTAACAACCCGCCGTTAGGGTGTACAAGATCTAGATCTGAATTGTGCAGCTTGAGCCCATTTTTAGTGGAAAGAAAAAGGAGGAAGAGGAGGAAACTGAACTATGGTACTTTTTTGTTGTTTCACTTGTATGTAATCATCCTTGCTGTAGATAGAGAGCTCTGCTGTGAAAAACCTACTGATGGTGTATCTTTCTGTCCGTGGACAGGCTATGGGATGCAGGTAGAGCTAGCATATTACAGAGGTGCCTATAAGAAAGAGTTCATTGTAGGAGGGATAAAGGGAAAGCTTTATCAAATACGTAGTTCTTGTTCTATAACATAATTGAACATTATAACTGTCTAGGTGCTAGGTAGACCAGGCTGGAAAGAAGAGTAGGAAATATTGTGGAGAAAAGTCTATTATTATACTATTTCTGATGCCAAAGCAATCTCCCCGTTAGATGAAGAGACCTTTTCAATGACAAATGTAATGAGAAAGTAGCAGAAACTCCAGACTATTTTACGTTAAGTTGGAGAATCCAACTAACATGCAGTAGACTTTGAAGTCACACTGACAGCATTCTTCAGCTGACAATGACATTGTATGCTTGGTTTTTTTAGAAGGATTTCTTTACTCAAGCGATAATACAGGCATGCTCATAACACACCTGTAAGCTATTTCATTCCATGAATTGCTGGTAATATTCATGGATTCACAATGCAGGTTTTAATACTGTAGTTAGTAATTAGGAAAAAAATAGCACAAGTGCTAAATATGTTGCACTTTGGCTTTCTCATAGACTGAGTGCCTCCAAAAATCTTAACTGAGATCAACACACATGTCATCATTCCCTAATCTAAATATTAGGTTATTTTTATTCTAAAATGAGTTGCTCAGGCTTTGTGTGGTTCTTTCACAAAATGAGTTTGTTGTTGTGTTTGACACAGCAGAGAAATTTCCTCTGGTTTCATGCTGTTATAGTGGCACCTGGGAAAAGTTTGGGGCAGTTTTGTGGTCAAGTGCAAGACAGATTTGCGGAGGCACTCAGAATGTGTGCAACCCTCAAAGGGGCTGATTGAGTGCCCCAGAAGTTAATGGAGAGATTCCCATTAATGTCAATGGGCCATGGATCAGGCTCAAAGTGAGCAAGAAGCTTTTCTCTTTCAACTGAGCAAGATAAAACAGGTGAACATTTAAAAAATAAAATAAATTTGAAACAATGAATAAAGGAAACGCGGATCAGCAAATCTGAGGAGCTGATGTGTACGAGGGACCTGATCCAGGTCTCACTGAAGTCAATGGGAAAGATTGTTCTCCACACCGCTGCTCAGGCCTGTGCTGCTGTGCTACATGAGCTCCCTCATTTTTTCCTCCCCACTTTGTAGGCTGACTATGAAGATCGTTCGCTGCTTTCATTTTCTCTCTGCACCCGATTGGCTAACGATGCATAGTTAGCATTATTTTGCTGAACTTACCTTGGAAGGAACCAAAACTACCACAAAGAAGAAAACTCTAACCCCACCTCAGGCATGCTTTAGCTGTCCTGTGCACCCAATACCTCTACCCTCCTTTCCCAGATGAAACATTTCACCCTTATTTTGTTTTACCAACAACAACAAAAAGTTTTGGTTTGCTTGTTTTTATTTTGTTTTTTTAAAGGATGAAAAGGGGAGAAGAAAAAGAGGAGAAATTGGTTGTACATTCCAAAAAATTATCACAAAACAAGGATTTGAAGTTGGGAAAATATGGCAGTTTCTTGAAAAATAGTTTTCTCTTCACCATTCAGAGTGCTGAACCTTTCTTTCTTTGCACTCAGTATCATCAAGTATCTGTCTTTTTCCCCCCTCCTTGTACAATTTCAAGGAAGAAAAACCTCACCTAAACCAAACAGATGAGCAGTGCACATTGCATCCAGTACGTGAAGTCAGGATGGGAAGCATAGAAACCTTCCCAGAAGGCATGCTGGTATTCACTCTATGCAGCATTCTGTATTTTAGTACCTATACCCAGCATAGGCAGTGTAGTCCAGACTTTATGTTCTTTCCCCTACATAGAGCTGGATCTTGCAGCAGGAGTTTGCAATACTCAGTGACTGTAGGATGGGGTCCCGACCTTCAGTCCTTACTTATGTCCCAGTTAGGACAATTAGTGTGGGTGAGGGCTGCAGGTTCAGATTCAATACTGCAGTAATAAACCCATAAACTGGCCCAAAAGCCAAGTAGAAGGTGATTCCAGATGATCACTTTTTTTTTTGGTAAGGATTTGGGTTTTTATTTTCGGCCTTTGTATTTTTCCTACCCACTAAGTGCAGTTTGTCCTTGCAGACCCAAGACAGCTGTACATCTCTATTTATTTTTACTTTCTGGCTAGCGTTGTGCCCTTTTTACCCTGTGGGTTCCACACAATCTCAGGGGCAGGATGAGGGCAAAACCCCTTCAAGTTCATGCCTTCCTTTTTCACGTGTATTAGAAAGCATAGCAGTAAGCCCTCTGCTGAAACCCCCGGATGGTTTTAACATAGATTAGACATGATCAGCTGATCGGTTTCCAACACATGAAGCCTGCTTGTGAGTTCATTGTGTCTAGGTGCATTGTTCATGTTGCCTGAATCAGAAAGAGACTGTATTGACAAACCTCTGTTGGTTTTCCTGTGAAAAAAGGTGCATATTTTTATTTCAGTTAGTGTAACAAAAACCCTGACAATGCTGATATTTCAAATATTTTTTTCAATTTTACTGAGCCTGATGGTGCTTTTATCTATTTACTTATTTTAGCATTTGGTGGGAGGAGAAAAAACTGTACTATTCTGATCAACCTGCTCTTTTTCCCCTCCTTTAGGAGTGAAGTATCTTAGTTAACTTTGCTTTTTCCCCCCTTCTACACTTCCCTGTCTCTGCTGTTCTAGTGGATATATGGTCTGTGGGATGCATTATGGGAGAAATGGTTCGCCACAAAATCCTCTTTCCAGGAAGGGACTGTATCCTTGTGCCATTTGCTGCAGCTTCACCTATTTATTTATTCCTCTCCTTCATCTCATCCCCTCTTAAACATATAATAAATATACCAGGACTGTAAGGATAGGAGCAAAAAGTTGAATTTACGAGGTCTTAGTAATTTTGAGGGGGAATAACCCAATTCATGAAATGAACAAAAAATAAAGAAATCAAAATGGAAAAACAGATACAAGCTGAATTATTTCAATCCAATCTTCTTCTTTTATTATTATTTTAAAATCTTTAGTCTTCCTGTCTTATGTAAAAAGTGTGTGCCATATTAAGAAAGAATACAGAAAACAAATGTTTAGCATACCTTATTGATTACCCTTTCACACAAAAAACAAAACACTCTATCCTGGCCCATCCGATCCTGTAAATCTGTTTTTCTGCTTTACTGTTTTGGAAATGGTAACTTCATGAAGTTTGTGGTGACATCATAATCTTTTGCTCGCTAATGCATCATTGATATGGATTCATCTCAATGCTGTATGGGCTCAAAGTTGAGTCGATACAACATTTTTTTTCTAAAATTTTTTGACTTGCCTACTTTAAAACAACCGTATATCTGGTGTGATCTCCAAATTTGCCTGAAATCAGATTCCTGTTAATTTGAAAATGGACTTTCCTTCACTTGCATGAGGTCTGTGTCCCTCTTTGTCTTGATCATCTAAGCTTGGATGATATTCTTTTTACCACCTCTGAGGTGGTGAAAGTAATATTAGAAAATGAAAACAAAAGAGGAGATGTGTACTTGGCTTTTGACTTGGCAAAGGCTAAGCCAGAGGACCTGCTTGGGGTATATGAGATGTATGGGAAATTTATTTGTGCCCATCAGAATAAAAATGCAATAACATAACACATATTCTATTTTCCAAAAAAGGGGATTAATTATGACAGGTTGGCAGAAGGACACCATAAAAATCTGGCATCAGAAGACATTGGCAGTTAGTCTGGATTAAAAAAAAAACCTATTTTTAAAGACATAAGGTCATAGGCACTAATTATTTTTGCTGGCTCTCAAGTGATTCATGTAGTGTTTAACAAAGTTACATATGGATCTTGCAATTGGATTTATGTGGGAGGAGCCCCATCGAAGGCAATAACACATCGGTGTCCAAATGAATCCAGTTGCAGAACTGGGACTTTACAACAGTCATATATGATTTTCCCCCACGTGCATTCAATAGGGAATACTGCAGATATTATCATCTCCTACGTGCTAAGGAGAAAATAGCAAAGATATTAATGACTGCCACTGTATTCTCCTTGATTAATGTGGACTGGAAAGTGAAAACCTGAGAGACACAAAAAGAGACTTTGGATCACTGTTTAGAATTATTTTTAGTTGATTTTGGAGTCTCATCCTAAAAGGTGCTGAGTGCTTCCTGTGAAGTACTGGGTATCTTCCCCACTCAGTGAAGTCAATGGACATTGCGGGCGTAGAGCATCTTCAAGGTGCAGCTAGCAGTTTTCAAAATTGTGTCCTTAGATCATTGGGGCATTTCCAGTTTTATGATGGTATCAAGGAGTCATCGTCAATTTTTATCAATTGCTGTTGCTGTTTTCTCTGACTTTTCTTAAGGTACATGATGCTTAATTCAACTATTTATCAAACCTCAGGGGCCCAATCCAATGTCCATTACATTCACTGGGAGTGTTTCTGAAGTCAATGAACAAGAGATCAGATTCAGTATTTAGTTCATTAATCAACTGGAAAACAGTAAAAAATAATTACAAAGGAACAATGTAATATGATGGTTGATTGCAGCTCTCTTTTTTCATCAACAAGCAGGATGCTACAGTCATGTCTTTTTGCCTATTTGTAACAATCCATTTAAAAAACATAAATCCCAAACTTTTTTCAACACGACTCTTACTGTGGTACTTTCATCTGGCCATGTCAAAGTCACTGTTGTTAGTGTCTGATTGTTCTTTTTCAGTGGATAGCCAGAGAATATTAAAAAAAACCAAACATTTCACCGTCCAAATGTTCATTAAAATCATCTGAAGATATGAGAAAAAAGATTGTTGATTGTTTGGATCTCCACTCAAAGCCCAAGGCAAACTGTGGGATAGACCTGCTGTTTTAAATCATTGGAAATTGCCCCCTCTCCCCCCAAAAAAGTTAATTTATTGTGACCCTTTTAAAGCCAGTATTACTCTAGTTTGTTTGGGGGTGGAGAAGGGAGTTTTTTGTCAGGTGACTTGGGAGGGGGGGGAATACAGTGTATAAATTAATTCCCAAGATATTTATTTGTTAATCGATCTGAACCAAAGAATAATAAGAATTTTCAGTGTCAGAAAGCTGGATTGTGCGTGTGTCTGAGATTCTTTTTTTTCCCTTGCTCTATTTGGTAACTGTTTGAATGGGCAGGTCCAGTCAACCTTCTCGATACAGTAAGTCCCTGAAAAGCACTTAGGCAGCAGCAGCAGAAACCTCATCAAAAGCCTTCTTGACAAAACTTTTCTTGCAGTGCCTTAGAGCCTTTCTGATAACATTAAGTCTTCCAGCTGGGGTCTCTCTCTATAGAAATATAAATCATTATTTCTTTGTAATTGCTAAAGGGAATGGCTATTGTATTTGGTTTGCTGTAGGTCCATGATGCTGTCTCATTTGTAGCTTGGAACAGGAACCCACAATTGTACTGGTACAATAAACACAGAAGATTGAGAGCTGCTGGCATGTTTGAAGAAAAGGCAGGTTTAAATAACTCGGCATCCCAAAGCAGAATAATCATTGAATTGGGTCTATTAAAGCCTGCATGGAAATTAAAGAACATGGAGGACAGATTGAAGACTAATTGATGTTTATTATTAATGAGCTATTTGTAGGTGACTTTGCAAAAAGTCCTAAATTCTACAAAGATGTCAAGGTAATATTCTCATCCCAAGGGCTATGGGTGTATGCACATGCCTTCAGTTAGTGTTAATGGAAGTTATGCATCAAATTAGAATACGTCTCCCAGATTTATTACCAAATGTAATAACCAAAACTAGGCGATTTCATGAGAAAGAAATCCAGGTTTTGACATATTTCCAGCCTGAGTTGCAGACCAAAATGTTTCAGAAAATGTGTCAAATCCTGAGGTTCTTCCTCAGTTTTTACTCTTAATTAAGTCAGTAGGAGTTTGCTTGAGTAAGGACTTTATTTAAAAAAAAGAGGAAGGACCTTAGGATATAGCCAAGTCTGAACCCTTGGAAGCTGCGAAAACTAGACAGAACCTTTGAAACCTCTTGTGGTTCCCAAACTCTGACTAATAATGTCTACAAAACCTCATAAGATTTCAGTACAATGATAGGAACTGCACTTTGTGCACTATGTAATGGAAGCAAAACATGAAACATTATGTGAACTCAGTTATTTTTAAATGAGAAATTGGCTTACAGAGATAAGACGGACTGAAACCCATACTGACATTACACAGAGACACCCACCCACACTCATTCCTTCAAGGATTCTTTGCTGAAATATTAATTCTCACTTGGTTTTTTTTTATTTCCCCCAGTGTAGGGACATTTATTTTCTACAGTAGGAAAGTGACACTGTTTATTTCTGGCATGAAAATGGCTCTAGTTTGGAGTGGGGTACGTGTGTGTGTCAGAGAGATTCCTGAAGAAGGTTGAAGCTGAAATATTACTATAGTTATGAATTGCTATATTGAATTGTTCAGGACCATAAGGTACTGTTTTTTTTTTTAAAAAAAAAGGGTGGTGGGAGAACAAGATTCCAGCTTTGAAAAGCTTACAATCCAAGACAAGACTTAAGTGAGAAAAGAAGATGAAGATAGCAATAATAGGAACATGAGTTCAAACAGACTTATGGCTATCAACATGGAGAGCCAGATTTTCAAAAGTGACCAGCACTGACAACTGTGATCAGATTTTTTAGAAGAGCTCAGCTCCCATTTAAGCATCTAAAATGAAGTAGCCAATTTTGCAAATTACTCAGGCTCCAGCAGGTGCTACTGAGAATAATGAGTTAATAGATGGTGAAGTCTTCAAAAATCCGGCCTATGCAACATTTTTCTTTGATGAATTTATCTGTCTGGTTATGGATCGTAATTATATTTACTTCTACAGGAATATACAGTAGAAACTCAGAGTTGCGAACACGTCGGGATTGGAGGTTGTTTGTAACTCTGAAATGTTCGTAACTCTGAACAAAACAATATGGTTGTACTTTCAAAAGTTTACAATTGATATTGACTTAATACAACTTTGAAACTTTACTATGCAGAAGAAAAATGCTGTTTTCCTTTTTTTTAGTAGTTCACATTTAACACAGTCCTGTACTCTGTGTGTGTGTGTGTATTTATTTATTTTATGTCCTTTGGTCTCTGCTGCTGCCTGATTGTGGTGTATGGTTGACTGGTCAGTTTGTAACTCTGGTGTTCGTAACTCTGAGGTTCTACTGTACACACAGGAAATACCACATACATTATAGTGATCAGTGTGATCTAAAAAATACTGTTAGAAAAAGGAGTTGCCATCTATAGTTCTTGAAAGGTGCAATGAGAAGTTCTGTGTTTAGATATTGAGCGAGACTTATGTAATTACGGTTTGTTAGTGGGTGAGGCTAGCGTTGTGAATGACAGGTTCTGATGAGCGTTTTTTGTAAGAAATTATCTGTTCTTACCTTTGATGCAATTTCATGTTCAAAATTTATTGCTGATATTTCTATTTGTTCAGTGTAGTATTTTTCTTTTTAAAGACGCCTTTTGTTTAAAAGATCAGTAGTCATGAGACTTTAGCAAGAGGAGAATCAGAGAATTTCAAAATGGCTGGCATGTTTCTCAAACTTGATCATGGGGTGGGTGTTGACTTTTATTGTTTGGATTTTATCTATTTATTAGCGGAGTTGGCTTGTGCATGCATCAGTTTGAATTTGTATCCAGACACAAGCTTGGATAGGGGTTTTGGTTAGGGTGGGGATGGTCTGAGTTTCAGTAGTATTTTCCTCACAAAATAGGTCATCTGGCTCCAATAGACATCAGTGAAATTTGCATTCATATAGATGCTTGACCATTAACATTATTTTAACTTTTTGGACTCAATATATGTATATTCCATACATGTTTAGTTTACAGTCAGTGATACACAGGATATGCATATATGTGCAGACTCAGAGCTAAGGCTACGATTTAGTCACGGAGATCATGGCAGTCACAGATTCTGTGAGTTTACTGGACCTCTGTGACTTCTTGGGGTTCAGCTGTCAAAAGCTGGGGCTGGAGCCGAAGCTGTGGCTGTGACTGGAGCCATGCTCCCCTGTCCCGCATTGGGGGCTGCAACCAGTGCCATGTGCCCAGCCCCACAGCTTCTGCCAGGGGCTGCAGCCAGGGCCGTGCACTGTGCTCCTGCCCCACGGTGTGGGCTGCAGCAGGGGCCATGCGCCCCTGCCCCAGAGCTTCCACCAGGGGCTCAACTTGGGCCATGTGCCTCTGCCCAGCAGTGCAGGTGGCACCCCTGCCCCACGTTGGGGGCTGCAGCCAGGGCCGTGCACCCCTGCCCCACATTGGGGGCTGCATCCGGAGCCGTGCACCCATGCCTGATTCTGCCACACATAGGGGGCTGCAGCTGGGGCTGTATGCCCCTACCCTGTGGCTTCCACAGGGGTCTGAAACTGGGGCCGTACGCCTCTGCCCCATGGCTTGTATGGTTATTTTTAGTAAAAGTAATGCACAGGCCAGGGGCTCCGTGAATTTTTGTTGTTTGCCTATGACCGTTCCGTGACTTTTACTAAAAATAACCGTGACAAAATCTTAGCCTTACTCATAGCCAATTCCTATGTGCAATCCAAGTAAGTGGTTTGTACAGAGGGAAATCTCTGCATCTGGATTATCCCCAATAGCCTCATAAATGGCAGTGGAGATAATCTCTGGTTGTTTTTACAACACCAGCTTTAGAGGTTTGGGGATAGTGGATCTACGTAGTGGTGGCTCCACCCAAACTTCCCTTGTCCACTTGCCAAGACTTTTCTGCACTGAAGCAGGTGGAACCCCCTGGAGCCTGAACCCTCTGTAGGACATAGCAGTCTGGTCTGGGTGAACTCTCCATATGTTGCCTGGCCCCCTGCATAGCAGGCTCTCACCAAAATAGAACACGAGGGAGTGAATCGGGGAGGAAACTGATTAGTGAGTTCCTAATTTAGAATGGAGAGTATTTAAAAAAATTTTTTTTTCACACATCTGGCTGGGGTTTCATTTAGGACCAAGGTATTATTTCTTTCTTTCATTTAGGGTTTCCTTTACATCAACACTGGATTTAATTAGCCTTGGTGTTTGCACTGTGAGATAGTTCAAAGAAACATTACAATTACAGCTTATCTTTTTATAAGAATCAGATAATATGAATCTTAACAGATCCATTCTCCGTTTTCTCCTAGAAGATCACGGTTATCTCTTACTTCTGGAGAAAGCCATTTCCCCATATAAACAGGGGAGACTTCACAAGTAATTTAATCAAGTGGCGGTATAAACCAGAAAGGACAGTATCTAACTGACTGTGCATTAATCGTAAAGCTAAGT
The DNA here is from genome assembly GCF_016161935.1 of Mauremys reevesii. Classification (NCBI taxonomy): domain Eukaryota; kingdom Metazoa; phylum Chordata; order Testudines; family Geoemydidae; genus Mauremys; species Mauremys reevesii. Next base: position 20,206,326 of record NC_052627.1, on the reverse strand, counting down.
GGGCAAGAAATTGTATCTATTTGCAGTATTTAAGTGCTAGATGTTTTTCAAGGCACTATAAAAACTAGCACTACGATGCAAAGTGTCCGGTCTGCCTTTTAGCCAGGGTCCCGTGTTGGGGGGCAGATAGCGAGAGAGGTGCGCTCTCACAGCAGAAGCTCCAGAAGGCACAGTGGCTGAAGCGGGAGGATGACTTGGAGCTCTAGGAACACCAATGTTCCACCCTTCCAAGGAGAGCATGCCCACTCCCCAATGCACTGGCAAGCTCAATATATCTATATTGATTTGTGGCAAATTCTTGTCATGTTTTCTAATCTCGGTAATTAAGAGGTAGATTTTCAAAGGTATTTAAGTATCTGCTGATGCAGATGGACATCTTCAGGGATGTTTCAGTCAATGGGAGTTAGTGTCCAATCTACTCAGGTACTCTTTAAAATCCCACTTGGTGCCTATCTGCTGCTTAGGCAGCTAAATACTATTGAAAATCTAGCCATTAGTGCCTATATGTGTCCATATATAGAACCGAACACTTCAGCTTGCAGAGCTCAGATCATCTAGTTGCTGGGTTGAGAAGCACTTTCTGTGTTTTAAATTGCTTGCTTTGCACTAGCTTTTTTGTGAGCCTCAGAGGTATATATGGGCCTGATTCTCCACTCCATGACTCTGTTGTAACTTTATTAATGTTAACAGAGTTAGGCTGGTATAACAGAGTGGAGTTTCACAAACTGTATATAAAAGGGATATAGGTAAAACATTGATTGTCAAGGCAAGTAGGTACTTTAATTACCAAAATTAGTACACAAAACAAGAATTTACCACGGATTATAAATTGTTTCATTTTTGATTAATAAATGCATAGCCATATTATGTATTAATATTGTGGAGAGAGGGGCTATTGAAAGAGGAAATAATTAAAATACGCTTGGCTATAACCTCTGTGGCTCACAAAAAAAAAAGCAAGTTCAAGGCAAGCAGTTTAAAACAATACAGAAAGTGGTTCTAAACCCAACAGTTAGATGACCTGAGCTCTGCAAGCTGAAGAGTTGGGTTTAGACTACTTTTCATTGTATTTGGTTAAGTGTGTATTGGTTTAAATTGCTTGGCCCAGATGCTTTGCAAATTTACTCCCATTGTGATGATTTTTTTCTAAGAGCTATAGATGTACATTCAAGTACTCACTACTGCAGCTTCTTGTGACTCACTAATGGACCAGTCCCTAAGTCTTTCCACAGGAAAAGCCTCCCCCTGAAGCCAATGGAAGCTTTTCCATTGAGTGTTGTAAGGTGGGCGTGCCAAGTGCTAAGAAACACCTTTGGGCTAGATTGAGCATATACAATGTGCCTTGTTTAAGAGGTGCTACATGAGGTGCAGCTGCACGGGCCCAGGAGCAGCACAGGAAAGGAATCGTGCCATCTTCTCCTTCCTTGCTTCAGGCTGGGAGTAACAAACTACTGGCCCCTTACCAGATTACATCCCCCCACGTCAGCTCAGCTATGCTGGTAGGCACATTGGAGGGGCAGATCCAAATCTCTGCACACTAGCTCGGGGTGAAATAGTGAATGTGTGGAATGTGCTTAGCCCTTAGAGCCTGGAACCAAGCTCTGGAGAAAACACAGGGTGTGAGGCGTGACCCTCTCCCCCTTACGCCTGTGTGTGGTTGTGTAGGCAGGGCCACAATCAGGCCTTTTGTTAGTCTTGTGGGTCTACTGTGGATAAACTGTGACTGTGTTTAACTAGGTGAACATCATCTTTTCTGAATTCCCAGCAGGTGACTGCTTTGAAGTACCTTGCTGAATCGAGGACTGAAAGTAGAATATGGTCTCATGCTAGATTTGTTGGTATCCTGACAAATGTACATGCTAGAATTCACCATGATTAATATTAAACTCAGAAGCTCTAAATTAAAATTTTGTGTTTCTCTCAAATTCCCATAGACTTTGTACTCAGTTGCAGAGCGGGGAGATATAATTACTATGTATCTATGAATGTATAATATATGTAGAAAGAAAGAGAGAGAGCTAGCTCTAAACCTGTTAGGAAATCTGCAGCATTAATACTGTACCAATAAAATAAATTTCCATGCATCAAATCACTTGATAAAATTTATAATAATTTTTATAGTGCAGGTGTAAATTTTTATAGGGTGAGTGTACTGAAACTTTTTTTATTTTATGTAACTTTCTACCATATTTTTAAGAGGGATTTATTGAGGGAAAAGTATCAAAGCAAGCTGTCTGAAGCCCTTTGCTTGATTGGAACGTAATTATTCAGCTCAGAGGTAAATGCAGTCTGCTCACAGACTTAGTGTAGCCAAAGCATCATATCATCACCTGGGGAATCATTCGCACTGTGCTGCTTGGGAAGCATCCAGACAGTCTGCAAATGAGGTAATGGAGTTCATAGATGGCACTAGTCCACAGAAGGAATGGATTGGAAATATAACATTTTATTTATTCATGTTTAAACTATATAGTCTTGTCATGTATCCCTTCCATGCAATAGGAAATATACATGATGCACCATAATCTGACACCACACAAATCCTGTGGCACTTGGGAAATTCAGTGAGTCACGTATATTTTTAAATTGGAGTGACTCCAATGCACATTTCCATCCCAAGAAATTATTTTGTCATGATCATGGTAGTGTTAGGGAAGCCTCCAAAGACTGAGTAAGGCTTGAGAACACTCAGTACCTTCCAGAAAGTGCCGAGTCCTTTGCTGAATCAGCCTCCTAAGGTCTTATTTACCCCTGGCCAGAGAGCCAACACAGGTCTCTTTTGTAGACTTTCTTGAGTAGTGCATAGGCCAGATGCTGGCCCTCTGTCCATGAGGGAATTTAATCTCAGTGATTATTTACAGTCCGAAAAGTGTCTCTTTACTTCCACCCCAGTAGATCAGCAAATAGGTATATATGGGCAAACCTCAAAAGGTTCAGAGTTCAGATGCATTTTGAATAAGCATCTAAACATTTAGACACTTCTGTGAACTATCTGAATCACTTGAGTCTGTAGAATTGAGCTGGAAATCTAGTAGCAGCTTTTTTGCAGGATTTTTAGTAGATCTGCTTCACTTTCCATCCAGAGCCACCAGACGAACAGCTGTTCTTACACTATTCTGTTGCTTCCATTTACAGATCAGGAAACAGAAATAGACAACAAGGTACACAAACCTTTCTGACCCCTATCATTGCTACGAGGCAATCAATTAATGTTTGTATTGTTTATATGGGACTAGTGTTGTGTATGGTGTTTCAACGGCATAAAACAAGGCATGGCTTCTGCTCAGAAGACCTTATCTTCTAAGGGCTTGAGCCTATATGATGTTGAGCACATGGTATCATATGCTGAAGGTCCTCAACTCAATGGGAGTTGAGGGTGCTTGATATCTCACAGGAGGCATTGAGCATCTTGTAGGATTGGATCCTAATTAATACAGATAACTCAATAACTATATCATGGGGGAAGGAACCAGGGCCGGCTCCAGACCCCAGCGCGCCAAGTGCGCGCTTGGGGCGGCATTTTGCCGGCAGGGCGGCAGGCGGGTCCGGCGGACCTTCCGCAGTCATGCCTGTGGGAGGTCCACTGGAGCCGCGGGTCCAGCGGACCTCCCGCAGGCATGACTGCGGAGGGTACGTTGGTCCCGCGGCTCGGGTGGACCTCCCGCAGGCATGACTGCGGATGCTTCACCGGAGCAGCGGGACCAGCGAACCCTCCGCAGCTGTGGGAGATCCACTGGAGCCGCGGGACCAGCGGACCCTCTGCCGTCATGCCTGCGGGAGGTCGGCTGGTTCCGCGGCTCCGGTGCACCTCCCGCAGGCATGACTGCTTGGGGCGGCCAAATTCCTAGAGCCGCCCCTGGAAGGAACTGATGAGAGGGAGAGGCAATTATACAATCGGAGAGGAACACAGGCTGCTAGGAGATCAGTATCTTACATGGGAAGCAGATTGTAGAAGTATTTTTTGACTTTCTATATATTACTTTTTTGTTAATTTTCCCATGTTTTGTTTCTGTGTCTATTATTAATGTTTAAAGAAATAGCGAGGTGACAGAAAAGGAGCAGGCTGTAGTGGAAAGATACCCAGGAAAAGTGAGGTTAGAAGGAAGAGAGCAAAGTAATTTGAGTGGCAAGAAGTAGGATGCTGTTCCAGACATAGAGGAAAGTATGAAAAAGGCACAGGGTTGTTGGGAGAAGGGAATGGAGGGTACGTTATGGGGAGAGGGGTGAGCAGAGTGGAGGGATCAGGAAAGAATGAGAGCAAAGATATAAGCAAGGACAGACCTATGTGGAGCCTTGAGGTTGAGGACTAAGAGTTTGAACTTGATTAAGAAAGAGATTGGGAGCCAGTGAAGAGATTCAAGAAGGGCAGGAGAGGAAGACATGTGAGGTTAACCCTTTAAAGGGCTTGAGTTTGCATTCATGCCTATAAAAGGGCTCTGGTTTGGAGAGCAGCAGGAAAGCGGTTCTTAATATTTTCTAAACCAATTTGCCCATTCCCACCAAAATATCAAATGCCCCACTTCCCCTGAGGGCATTGCCTTTCCAGCTCAGTGAGTTGGGCTCTGTGGTGCAGTGGGAGCTGACCCAACACACTGCAGAATTACAGCTGTTAAAATGATTTTCCTCTTTAGTTGTATTAAAAAAACAACTACTACCAGGTACTGTGTTGTGATTACAACATGTGAATACATACTTATGGCATCTATCTTGAGATGTACCAGAGTTGCTATCAGCCAGTCCCACTCTACTGAGGACTGTCCTGGTTTTTCCCTTTGAAAGTTTCAAGTAAACAGCTGGATTCAGTTCTGTAGCTGGGACCATAGCTTCCAATAAGCATGAAGAGCTGGAGAAGTATTTCCCAGCAGAACTCCTTCAAAGAAACTCCCTTTAAAATGGACTTGGAGAAGTGAACTTAGTGCACTGACAAGCATATTCAGACTTCCTTGGGTTGTTCTCAGAGTTCACACCTCAGCACTTGCGTGAAATAGGTTTGGGCTGTTACATATTCTGGGCTGTATATATGCAAATGAGGATAGCAAGCATCACACTTTGCCTCAGAAATCCCACAACCAGCAGTGCTACAACAAGTAGCTATTCAAAGCAGGGCAGTCTGTTTCCAGTTCTCAGTGGACAGGTATCGGCATCATTAAAATAGAAACTATCACAAATGGGACTAACCTGGCCATCTTGGCAGAGGTGAAAAGGTAGAGTATAAAGCTGCCTCTTCTCCCTTTGTAGTGGTTCCTCTCTAGGTCAGAGCTAAGGCACAGTGGCATGGCAATGTGGGGAAAGATTGCACAGCTGCTGCCTGTTGTGGATAAACAGAGGACTCCTGGATCTGAGACTGTAGTGGGGATAGCTTTTGTGAACATGACATTGACATTCTCTCCTCTCATCAGTTTTAACCGGTGTAACTCCATTTTATTCAGTGGAGTTAGTCTTGATTAACACAAGACTAAATTAAATTTAGGATTAAGATTTAGATCTTGCTACTACATGTTTGTATGGAGCCTAGAACCAGAGAGCGTTGATTCCTAATTAGGGCTTCTGGGCACTATTGTAATATAAATAACAATGAGGTCTTTAGCCTCAAGCTCCTTACTGTTATTAAACGTATGCAGTGACAAATTTGGGGTCTTATTAGGGATTTTTAAATCTGTTTGTTAAAGAGAGAAAGGAAGCGAGAGATTGCATATTTTTCTCTGCAGTCATTGGGTCAAATCCCAAGGTTCTTACCCAGTCCGTATGGCATTGGAAATCTTATAAGAATTTGCTTCACAAAACTTCACAAGTAAAGTAGAATGCAAGGAATTCTTCCATTGCTGCCTTATAGTATGAAAAGAGTTTATAATTAAACCATTAGATCATTTTCCATAGAAATAATTTTTAACTAACATTTTGCAACAATAATATCATGAGACAGAAATTTCTTAAGATAATAAATATATTAGTAATGGTTGGACACATAACTATTTGCACTATTTTTTCCTGATATTCTATATAACATTTAGCTTGTGATGGAAGCAGCAGTAATTAGTTCTTCTGGGTATGCTTATTGCTACCAAGCAAGTAGCCATTTTTGGTGCTGATAAAGCTTCTCATCTGCTAAGTAAAACAACAGGGAACTAGAACTACAGTCAGGATTAAGATTTCCACAGTAAGTACATTTTCCTTAGAAACCAAATCCACTTTAAGCCACTGCTACAAAATCAGGGTTGGCCTGGAATCTTAAGAAGGAGTGAAAGCAAACAACATGACATTGGTCTCTCCCCACACAGATCCTGCACAGCAAAAACCAGTCTTTCTCTCTGGTGTGGAATATCATAGAAAGGAGTTGGCACATGCAGTTCAGTTTCAAGGCTTGCTAGCTTGTGTGTTTGTGCCGTATGATGTTAACAGCTCATCCTCACTGGCAATAGCAGGGAGGAGGAGAGCACCAATTTAATTACACGTTAGACTTCAAAGGCCTAATTCTGATATCCTTGATATCAGTGTAAATCATGAGTAACTTCCTTGAAACCAATTTGGATGCATCAATATCCACAGGAGGGGACTTAGGCCTCTGGTTTGCTCTGAATTACAGTCCAGAATGGCCAGTTTAGTGCTTTGTATCAGAGCTGTTCCATTATAAAGTTAGCATTTCCTATCATGTAGAATGAAAATCTTATGAGTTTCTCAGGACACCCATTCTGAACTAGCTGCTTTGTTGAGATTCAATAGAAGTGAGCCAACAGACTCCAAAGCATGCATTATTGAAACTGAATGATCTCAACACATTTTATTCACATTTCTGAATGAGAGGTGGATATGTTTTGTCAAGACCAAGCTTTCTTTTGTGGCTGTTGGCAGTTCAGATTTAAAAATGTGCATGGATCTCCTGTAGTTGAAAGGATGAAAGGGAAGTGATTTGCATATCTCCAATGAATACGAAGACCAGCATTCATTTACAGCGCAAACTAGTATGATCCTAAGTAATGAAAGCAAATGAGAACTTTAAAAAAAAATGAAATTCTTTAATTTTAATTGCAAACTTGCATGAACGCATAGTAGCTAACCAGGGGTCTTACTCAATTTCCAGGGTTTAATAGTATTGTCTCTCATTTTTGTGAGAAAAGAATTACTGGAGTCAGTTTTTCTCAGCCCAGCTATACTCTCATCAAACATATATATACAAGCACAGCTCCTCCAGATATACTTCTCAGTACCAACTGCAGGCTCCTGTACTTGGCATGATTGGATAAGTTGTCTTCTCATTTATTTGTTGTTCTGTTGCTGTGTTCTTGTTTACCTTCATTTCATTTTTGTTTTCAGTTGACATGTGGTCAGTAGGGTGCATCATGGGAGAAATGATTAAAGGTGCTGTGTTGTTTCCTGGCACTGATCGTATCCTTCCTAGCAGCCATTGGTCTCTATAGGTACTTTCAATCTCTTCCCCTCAGGCCCCTTGGTAATAGACTAGTGCTGATATACATTTAATGTATCTAAATAACTGGGATAAATCCCATTACAAAATGCTTGCAAAGCCTGTACCTTGTTATAATGTCTTTGTCTCCTAGTAAAAGGCTTACATGGAGAACACAGTGAGTATAGTACATGAAAGAATAAACACGATGCTATGTATTGTTCATAACTTCTGCTGGTAGCAGCCAGTGACCATCTGTTTATTAGTTATGTTGCACTATAATTGTCTCAAATTACCTTTTCTTATTTTCTTTTATAAATGACAATATTTTAATGTTCAAGTTATGTTTTATAGTGGGTACCATTAAAAAGCAAGGCTTACAATATGTATCAGTGAGTGGTAAATCATAGATACCACAGTTTAGGGAGAAGAGATGATAACTCAAATCCTACTTTTTGGTAAATGTTGATTTTTTAATGGCGATCACTGTACATAGAAGCACAATGCTATTTAACTAGGAAATGCTTTCTAATGTGGGATTTTACTTTTTATTATAACTGAGAGTAGTCTGGATTGTACTAACTTGGTGAGTCAAAACTCTCTGCTTTAAATCATTGTAATAGACTTCATTTTCATTATGATTTTAAAAAATGAAACTAGAGCAGATAAGCCTGTCCTCTCTCTGTTAAAGCAATTAATGGGATTTTATGGAAGTAGGGTTTTTTCATTATAGGTAGAATTCAGTATAGTTAGAGTTTCTAGGGGATTTTCTTGAGGTTTGGAAGAGGTAACCAGAGTATCACAGCTAAATACATTGTATTTAAATACATTATAAATTATAAATTATATTATAAATACAAAGTATTTAGCTATGACACTCTGATTACCTTTTCTAGACCTGAAGAAGAGCGCTGTAAAACTCAAAAACTTGTCTCTTTCACCAACAGAAGTTGGTCCAATAATATATATTTCCTCACCCGCCATCTCTCTAGCATATCTTGGGACCATCACAGCTACAGCAATACTGCAAACAAATATAGTTAAACTTATTTTAAATCAGTGGGCGTAAGGGCCCAATAAACAGAGTGTGCTTTTTAGTCATTGTACAGTTCTGCACTTACTACACTGAGGAATTCTTTTTTTTCCTGATTAAAGGTACCATTGAGATTTCTACACAAACTTCAATAAATACTTCATTATTTTAACATCTATCAGTCTGATATTTCAGTTCACTCAGATGTAACTCAAAGGAATTACAACAAGAACCATTTGGACCATTAAGTTTATAGATTTTATTTCTCATGTGGACCCTGTACTTATAAAACACCAAGAGGGAAGAGTAGGGAGAAGTCTTCAGGTGTTAGCTACATATGTGGCTACAAATGCATTATGTGCACTGTAATCTCTCTGATTGTCATTTTTGTGCTATCACTTGCTTGCTAGATTAATTTTTCATGCATCTGATATATTCACATTGATATCTTTAAAGGGTATAATTATTTGATTAATGTGGGGAAATAGTAATATCTAAAGACTTGTAAGAAAAAAAAAGAAAAAGAACACCCCCCCCCGCCGATCTTAACTGCCTTCAATACAGTAGTTTCTGATTTCAGTCCATATGTTTGATGGATACGTGGCTGAAATATGTGCTGCTCCTGTTCCCATTGAAATTAATGGCAAAACACCACTAGATTTCCATGGGAACAGGACTTGGACCCAGAAAGCATGAATTGGGCTAGATTCTCTGCTGTGTGAATCGGTGTAATTCCAGTTAGCACTAGCTAAGGATTCAGCCCAGGATGTGTTTCTGTGTGTTCTATGGAAATTGTGGGATAGGGTGAAGCATTCAGACTGCTATAGCTCAGCGCTGTAGTTCCATTGTTCGTTAGGCTGATAGCTTTAGCTTTGTTAGATTTAATTAAAAATGTTACCAGGAAAAGGTATAAAACTATTTGAACATGCCCTAAATATTAATTTTAAAAGATGAGTTTACCGCACACAGCTTTATACTTATTAAAAATAAATCAGAAAAAGCCTCTTTAATTAAAGTATTAAATTCAGTTTACTATAGCAATAATTCCCAGAAATCAGCCATTAGCAACTGCTGATTAGTTTGGGATTATTCCTTAATTGAGTTCATTTGTTCTCCTCATATGTTTAGCATGATTGGGGGTCTGGTCCATGACTAGGACTCTTAGGTGCTACTATAATAATAAATGATATTAGCAACAAAAGTTTATTATTTGTGTATATATTTATGGTGCTATATGTGCACTGTATTTTACGTGCAACTCTGCTGTAATTTTCAGCAGTTCCCTTACTTTCTTCACTGGTACTCTGCTGCAATTTATAAATTCTCTTTCAAACAGTCGAACTTGCTTCTTGAAAAAAACATTATTTTCTAATGCATGTCATAGCAACCAAATCCAACTCCTCTTATCACCGTTCAGAGACTAAGGGGATCTGATCCTGCAAGGTGCTGAGTGCCCCTTGAAACTACTGAGCTCACAATATCTAATGCAGTGAATGGAAATTGGGGGTAATCAGAAATGTAAAAGATCAGGCCCAAAATGTGTTCTGCTTCAGTTCTTTGGTTCAAGTTATGCTCTTGAACTCTGAATTCATTGGAGTCACACAACCAATATTGACACAATATGGAGTAATGCCAGCAGGAAGTAAGGTCTATAACCTTTGTGACCCTGATTCAGCAGAGCATTTAAGCATTTTCTTAATTATAAGCATATGCTTCATTCACATTCATTCCAGTTGGATTCAAAGGTATGCTAAAATTAAGCACATGCTTAAGTGTTTTGCACAAGTAGGGCTTTTATCATTACTCTATCAAGTAAATATCACATAGGAGGAACCTGTGGATATTTATAGCAACAGAAGACTTACAAATCTGATTTTTTTGTTGTTATTGCCAGGTGTAAGAAAGAAGGGAAATTGGTTAAGAAAGTCAGTGGACCAAATTTTGTTCTCAGTCAAGCAGAGAGAACCTGTGAGAATATTTTCTGCAAATATCTGTTTCAAATAACAAACAAAATTTGATTTGAAAAGTGTTTGTTATGCTTTTACATTCGCCTTGCATCAACATTTGAACACTCAAGACTAACACAAATACTCATGAAAAGCAATTACAAACACAGACGCTGACTTTTTTTTCCCCCAGTGGGTGCTCCACCCCTGCTCTGCCCCAAGGCCCCACTCCTGCTCTGCCCTTTCCCCGAGGCCCCACCCTCATTCTGACTCTTCCTGCCCTGCCCTTTCTCCCCCTCTTCTCCTCTCCACCTCCCCCGAGCGCCTCCTGGCAGCTGCTTGCTGGTCTGCTGGCCAACGCTTGGCCCACCAAACAGCTGATCAGCAGCCAGCCAGGAGCCCTGGAACCACAGTGGCTGGTGGGTGCTGAGCACTCCCTATTTCTTTCCGTAGGTGTTTGAGCCCTGGAGCACCCCTGGAGTCAGCATCTGTGATTACAAATTCAAAAACTTGAATATTGACCAAAACCGAATTTTAAATTGTATATTTGATTATAAAATTCACAGTTTGCAAGTCACATGAGTTTGGTTTGGTATATAATCACATGATATTGTTTCTGTTTTCTGAATTGGATGGCTTATGTAACAAACCAAAATAGCTAGAATTGCAAATTTTACAAGCAAATATGATTGTGGACAAATTGCAAGCAGGTCTAGCTCTGTTTTACCATTGTAAACCCTCCAAATTAATTGGGTGTACACAAGTGTTAGCGAGAGCAGAATTTAGCCGTTATTCTTTTACAAGTCGTCTCTGAGAAATGATCAAATTGTAGATGGAAGTTTTACATCGTTAACAGTTCCTTCAGTCTTCATTGGCTCACAATTGTAAAATGCTGCACTCCTTTCCTAGTGTTTTCAGTGTTCGACTATGCTACAGCTGGTTAAAAGGAGGTGGAACACTTTTTTTGGTTCCGTATTTGCCTCTGTCCAGTCTCAGTTGCAGCAACGCTGGGATTTATGGTTGAGAGCCTACAATTCAGGACCTTCAATTAAGGGATGAATTGTGGCTTTTTCACCAGCTCTGAGCAAGATTCTGCCTCACAGTTTCCTCTTGTTTTGCATGTACTCCACTCTCTTGGGTAGGGGGAGAAGGGGCATACCAGCCCCACAGAGAATGCCCTTGTTCCCACAATGCTACCTGTGATTTGAGTCGCCTGCACAAAGGAGTAATGGGTGCCTCACTCACCCTAATTCCTGTGGCTAGCTATGAAAGCAAAGATTATGCATAGCTTTATTTATTTATTTATTTATTTATTTTAAGAACAGCTTCCAAACAAATTTTGTAACCTTTCACTAGGAAGTTTGTGACTGCAGTGGTGTGAATGCATATGGGAATGTATATAATGACCATGTATTGGGAAAATCTGATGGTGTCGTGTGTAAACTTTTATCAGCATGAGTATGGGATGGCCATGTGACTCAGCATTTATGAAGCCATATTCCATCACACAATCATGAATTCTGTGTATGCCACATAATTTTTTAAAACTATTTTAGAACTGTCTTAGCAATTTTTAAAATAATTGCTTCCATCTGGAAAACCAGATGCCTTACAGCATGTATCCAACTGTACAGGACTCAAGGATGGAAGTATACCAAATCCATTTTACAAGCCTTTAAAAGTGACCTAGAATAGTTTTTTCTATAATTAATAATGTTACATATGGCTTGACATCAGGGTCTAACAAGGCTAAGAACAAATGCCTTATACTATAGGAAAAGGAGATTTTCAGATTTCTAATGGTTTAGCTGCTAGTTTAAAAGCTCCCATTTCTATCCTGATGAATCACAAGATATTGGACTTCAAACCTGTCGTTTGTTCATGACTAAATGTTGCCCATTCTAGACCTTGGTCCTCTAATTTTGAAGGACAGTTGACACATTTACAGATAAAGAAACAGCGTATGTACCTTTTTCCACCACATATGATCATTACTGATAAAGTGAAACGGTACTTATAAAGGACCTACATATAAACAGTTTTCTCTTTCACTGTACGAATGGTGTGTAGATATAGATATGAGAGAGCACGTGAAAGAGAAAATGAAAACGCAGATGAAAAAAGTAAAAAGGTGAAAATTAAATGCAGTTTGTTTAATTATTGCAGAAATGTATGGGTGTGTGGGTATGTATGTATGTATTATAGGTGAGGCTATAGGTAGCACCACCTATTATTAGGGTTTGCTGACAATTCCCATTATAAGATCTTGTTTTCAGTTGCTTAAGACTTTGCCAAATCTAACCATTTGGGCTGAAATTATCCATATCATTTATCTGCCTCAGGATCAATGTTTTTTGAATATTTTAGCCATTTCCAAGAATGAGGCTAGGGAAAAAATACGTTGCTTTGCCCGCGTTAAAAAATTCTGGTGACCATGCTCTTAGCAGGGACTTTAAATTTGGCAAGGGGTGGCCTTATGTTTCAGAGATATGCCTTTTCTTGTCTCTAAAAATTCACCACTATCTGGCCAATTAGAAAAATTGCAATTTGCACGTGCTTGGCAGAGACTTCTTAAATTTTAGTAGCTAAACTCCCTGAAGATTCCATTGATGCTGAGCATGCTCCTGCTAAAGTGGTTTGTCTGAGGTCAATCCTTGACTATGGGACCACAGTCTTTCTTTTATTATTATTATATGTCTACAATTGTAGAAAGAATTCTATTATTTTGAGAAATAATGGTACAGTATGTTTTCCCTTAGGGCCAAATCCTGTTCTCCTTAGATGTGTGATTAGTTCCCACTGGCTTAAATTTACTCAAGCAGGTAATACCACTGAAGTGTGTGAGCGAAATCTAGATTAAAAACTGTGGAACAAACTCTGCTCACCTTTCTCACAGGTGGCTTCAATGGAAATACTCCTCTGAGTTATGTAAGGAAGATTGAGCCAAGTATCATTATTCGTATGTGCCCCAAAAATTGGCGCTAAAGGTTACACATTCAACCTTAACTTCTGAAGTTCCTGACTTGGTCAGGGCTTAATTGTGCAATTTTAACTTTGCAAAAATATTTTATATTAAAGTATTTTCCTGGTATAGATTTTTGTTTTGTTTAGGAAAATAGTTATTTTAATCTTGGGATAAGGATGTGATTTTTACTGACTAGTAATGGTGAAAAAACTCTTAAGAGAATGTTACAGTTTAAAAAAAAGGGTTGGAAGTTTTGGAAATTCCAATTTAAGAGTCCACTCTCAAGATAAACCTTCACCCAAATGATGTTAACTTTGCGCTCTTCCCTTGCCAAGCTTCCATCCTGCACACATGTTGCCCCTTGAGGTTTTAACGGTGATATTTTGCTGAAGAACTCTTGACGAAGAAGATTGAGATAAGGACTTTTGAAAGTCAGTTTACTAAATCCATATATGTGCATAGTTTTACTGTGTTGTTGAGCAGCAATGGAATATGTAAGTGGCCTTTATGTCTTTTATGCCCATATATCTGTGATATGATAGTGATCCCAAGTCACACCACTCCATGTGATGTATTTAATTTTGGATCAAGTCTTCTCATAGAGTTTAAGGCCAGAAGGGGCCACCAGATCATCTAGTCTGATTTCCTGTATATCACAGCCACCAGCACAACTCAGCATCTGTGCACTAAACTCAATGACCAACGTAAGACCAAGTATTACAGTTTGCAGGAGACTAGACTGTTATGTGCCATAGGCAGACAGTAGGAGAGACTGAGATGCACCAATGCATGAGGCACCTGCGATGCAGGGAATTGATTAAGTGAGATATACCCAGATAATTCTAGCAAGTGACCCGCACCCCCACACTGCAGAAGAAGTTGAGAAAACCCCAAGGTCACTACTAATCTGAGCTGTGGAATTTCTTTCCCGACCTCGCATATGGTGATCTATTAGACCCTGATCATGTGAGCAAGAACCAAATAGCTGTAGCCCTGGACATAGTGAGCCTCATTCTTATTTACACTAAGTCCACTTTATGCTTCTGCAGCAAAGTATATTTACACCTATTTTAAGGGCCCTTTTTACTACCTGGGTATGATCCTCAGTTGACATAAAATGTCATTGACTTCAATAAAGCTATGATGATTTACACCAGTTGAGGATCTGGCCCTTAGAATGACAAAAGTTGTCATAGTATAAATAAGAAATTGGGCCCAATGGCTAGAAGTCTCAGATTGTGACATCATTTTTACATTTGAAACCACGTGTACTTTTGGGTATTGTCCTAAATGATTGTACTCAAATGTGGTCACATTTTGTGAAGAGATGTAAAAATCTTGCTTTTGTTTTTGCTTTCGTGGGTGAATGTCTATGGTCTTAAAGAAGACGGGACTATTTCACCCTAGCAATGTAAGTACCTGTTAACTTCAGTCAAAAATGCCTTAATTGCATGTAATTAATCTTACCCACAAGAATAAGGTCCTGTCCACTTAGATTCCCTCTCTATTTTGGAGTCACTGATGTGATTAAGATATCCATTGCCTTTAGTTTTTTTTTGCCTTAGTTTTGATTGTTCTGGGGTGGGAGAGAGAGAGGGGAATAAGTTAAGGTGATTTGGGTGACCTTAACTAGATATGTCAATATTTTCTAATATGTTTTGGTTTTTAGTCCTCCAACTTCTAAGCTTTCCAACATTCGTGAGTTTGACAAAACTTTCTTTTAAAGTTTCCTCCTGACTTTAATAAATAATATTTTTACATTTAAAATTGGGATAACAATATTTTTTGTGGGGGAGGGAATTTCCTTAGAATTTTTTTTAAAATAAGTTTTGTATAAATGCCCGTGACACTTCAGTTTCACCTGTAACTTTCTAAAGAGTGTACTGATGACTCTGATGTTAAATAATAAGTCTGAGTCAATTAGCACAGCATAACAATGTCATGTATTAAAATAAAAACTTTAATGTGAAAAATGTTTTCTCTGAGGCTGTGAATATCCTAAGGAATACATGACCTGATGGTTCAAGCGTGGCATTTGTTTACCTTGTCGGTCTATCCAAAGAGTATTGGAATGAGTACAGATCCCCGGGGAAATCCGTTGTTTATATGACATGGGTGACTTGAAACAGCTTCATACTTCACAATCACAAGTCACCCATGTCATGTCTCCCACCTTGGCAACTAAGTTTGTGTACACCATTGACATCTGGCTTGAAATAGCTAGAAGAAGCTTTTAGGCGCAGGAATTCTGCCTGTCATTGGACTTTGACACCTTGGCCTAAAACTTTTTGAAGCGGTGTCTTAAACTGCATGCACTAAAGACAGTATCATCTTGTTTCTATCTTGCCAAACAGTTAGCTCATCGACAGCTGCAGGTCCTTCTGAGCAATTAGACAATTATTTTTGAAGTGTACCCTATTTATCTGGGGATAAAGCTTGACTACACTTTGTCCTGTCAAAAACATATCAAGAAGATGCAATTGAAATCAAGCCAAGATTTGCACACCTCCACAGGCTTGTTGTCAACTCATGGGGCAGTAGTGCTGCAACCTTATGGACATCTCCCAGTGCCCTAATTATTGCACCTACTGAATACTGTGTTGGGAGCATGGGTCTCCAGTCGTCATTGTGGATATTGGACTTAATGATCAACTCTGCCTTTGTATCATCAGTGGTGTGAGCTGGACAACTCCAGTTTCTAACTTTCTGCTCCTGGCTGGCACTGTTTCCCTGGCAATTAAGTGAGAAGTCAGGGCCCTGGCTGCATTACTATGCGCAGCTACGTATCAAGACAGCTTACTTCACAATTTCATCGGAAAGCCCCATAAAAAATAGTAGTTAAAGTCAAAGACGTCCCTTTTCTGAAATAGTTGAGCCTCTCAGACAGGACATCAGACATGATCTTTCTAAAGCGTGGCAGCAACATGTCATGTGGGACAATATTTTGGATCGATGGCAAGTTTCTTGGCAGATAGACAACTCAGATCTGTGTCCCCTAGCCTGTCTGGATCAGCTCTCACATGCCCCTTAGAACAACCATATGAACTGAAAGATCTTTCTTCATTACAGCAGGATATGTTGTGTTCATGGGCGGTTTAACTTACATCTTTACTGTTGCGGCTGCTAGAGCTCCCCATCCTGCCCCTACAAAACTCAAGAACAAACAGCATGCCATCTGGTTATGAACTGCCCTCTTTATCGTCTTTCTGGTGCTTGACATCTGTGGATGCTGCTGCCATTAGAATGGCTACGTCACTTACCCGACATCTAATTAATTGTTTGTGCTATCAGACACCATACACCAGAAGTCTATCCAAAGCTCTGAATCGCTGCTAAAGACCAAGCAGGCATTATAATTAATATACCTGAAACCATAAACACATTGTAATGTACACATCTGGACCCTGCCTTTATCCTAAAATATGAATTGCTCCCCCACTTTATTAACTAAATCGTTATTCCCTGTCTACTACCCAAAACTAATGAAAAGCACTTTTCCTTATTGAGCCCAGGGGAAGCTTACTTCACCTTAAGTCTGCATATATCATCATGGTGGTTGTGTTTCCTGATGCCACTCCATTCACCTCATTTCTGTTGCCATGCAAGTTACATTCACACTCTTCCATTTACCGATATGCAACCTAGCCACTGTTCACATCATATCTGTTTTTGACCACTACATATGCATCTAGGGCTCAAACTTAGACATTTGTTTTAAATCAAAGTTTATATTTTGCAGCATTGAGGACATTGTTTCTGCCCACTGGCCAGGGAAAGCAAGTGGTTTTCCAAGCCCTGAATATCTAGATGCTGTGTCACTGCAGCATTTGACCACTCTTTACAAGTGTCCCATTTCCCCTCTGGGTATTTGTCACTGACTCTGATCAACATTGGGGTGGAAAGGTATCTAGGATGAGACATTTTTCCCTGGTGTAAAGCCATTTATGTCAATGGAGTTACACCAGAAAGTTCACCATGGATAAATTTGATCCAGTAACTCTACAAAACCAGACACTGAAATGGGGTGCTACGGCCTGACCAATATGCAACTGTACCCTGTCATGCATTTGACTTTTAGAAAGTAATGGACAAGCTAAGTGCAGGTAAATAGAAAGAAGTAACAGTAGAACTAAAATATACTAGTGTGAGTAAAGCAAGCAGCAACCTAGACTCATTTTTCTTCTGTACTTTTCTTCCCCATCTTTTATTACTAGGGATTTATCTATAAAAGCAGCTTCATTGTTTTACAGAACTCATCTGTTTCTGCTATGTATTCCTCCTTTTAAATCCTGATCCTGTGCTATGATGACACAAATCATAGATTTAGTCAAGTGGAAGACAACCAGAAGGAAATCTTAAGGAACAAAACCCCTATTCATTCACCTTTCCCAAGTAAGAACATAAGAACATAAGAAAGGCCGTACCGGGTCAGACCAAAGGTCCAACTAGCCCAGTATCTGTCTCGACACAGTGGCCAATGTGCCCCCCCTGAGGAGGACCTAACACACACAATGATCAAGATCTCTCTCTCTCTCTCCCCCATCCCATCTCTGACCTCCAGAGGCTAGGGGGGACATTCTTACCCCCCATCCTGGCTAATAGCCATTTATTTTATGCACTTATGAATTTATCAGTCCTTTTAAACATTGTTATAGTCCTATAGCCCTCACTCTCCCCTCAGGTAGGTAAGGAGTTCCACTGACTGCTGCTGCGAGAAGAAAAAACTTTTTTTTTTTTTTTTTTTAAACCTGCTATTAATTTTCATTTCCCCTAGTTCTTGTGTTTATGTATTAAATATAAGTAATAAACTTTTTTCTTTCCACTTTCTCATCATCACTCATGATTTTATATACTCTATCATGTCCCCCCCCTTTCTCCTCTTTTCCAAACTGAAGAGTCCTAGCCTCTTTAATCTTTTCTCTTATGGACCTCTCTCTAAACCTAATCATTTTTTTTGCTCTTTTTTTTTTTTTTTTAGAATATCTTTTTCTTTTTTGAGGAGAGGGAGGACATCTGTACTGTACAGTGTAGTGGTATGGATTATGGAGGGCAATAATATATTCATATTCTAATTCTCTATCCCTTCTCTCTTATCCTTTTCCTTGATTCCTTTTTTCCCTCTGCCTTTTTTTTGCCTCTCTGCACAGTAGAGGACATCAGACAACTCAGACTAAGACTCACCTCCAAGAATTTGATCTTTTATGTATGTATTATAGTTGAGGTATGTTGTATGTATATTGTTTTTATTTTTTTTTTTATTTTTTATTTTTATTTCATTTTTTATTTTCATTTGCCATTTGTTTTTTTTTTTTTGTTTTTGTTTTTTTTTTAGTTCACTCTTAATCTGCTTTAGTCTTAATTCTCTTTTAGTATTAGTATCAGTTTAGTAAGCACCTCACTGTTGCTGTTTTTTCCTCCCTCATTTTATAAATTGAATAGGATGATAATTGAAGTCCTAGGACTGGAGGACCACTAGTTACCCCTCTACCCCTCTCTATTCTACCAATAATTCCTACCCCTTTTTTCCTGTCCTTAAACCCTTTCTCAATCCCTGAAAAGGACCTTCTTTTTTATCCATGACATGAATTTTTACGAGCCTTTGGTGAGGGACTTGTTTACTTTTTGGTTCTTTGGTGAGGGTACTATTCTCACACACCCCCCCCTCCCACACATGTGACCCATGTTTCCCCTCCACTCTAATAGATTAGATTCTCATTATAAGAACCATGTTTTACATTGTTTAAGAGTGCTATTTTATTAGATGTTTTGTTTTTCTATGTGTTTTACAATTTTATTTTTTACTATTGTTTCATTATTTTTCTTACTGACGTTAATTACCGTTAGACTTACTACCGTCTATTTAATCACCCTTTTTAATCTTTTTAATTTTCCACGCTAAATTCCAGCACTTGGTTACGAGTTAATATTAGTTCAACAGGTTACAAACCTTGGTTAGTCGTTCACTCTTAATTTGAGTTCTTTCAGAACTCTTGTTAACTTGTGACTCTTTGAGGTTGATGTTTCAGTTGAGTTTATCAATTAATTCCAAAACAGTGACTTGTTACAGTCACCTCTAGTGTCAATCAATTCCAAAACCTTCTCTAAAGCCAACTCCAGCGCAATCAATCTCTAATCCTCTCCCATCACAAAAGCAAAGAAAAGAGTTTATCAATTTCTTTATTTTCTTTTTTATCATCTTTAAAGCATTTTCATTTTTTTTTTTTTTCATCACTTAAGGTTGGTTCTTGTTTCTTTTTTGTTTATTGCTTTTTCTGTTTGTGGTTTTTTTGTTGCTTTTTTTGGCTTTTTTTGGCTTTTCTTGCTTTTAACTTGGCTTTTTTTTTTCTTTTCTTTTTCTTTCTTGTTTGTTTTCTGTGTTTGTTTGTTCTTTCTTTTTTTTCTTTTTTTTTTCCTTGTTTTTTTTTTTTTTTTCTCTTTTTTTTTTTTTTTTTTTTTTTTTTCTTTTTTTTTCTTTTTTTTTTTTTTTATTTCTTTTTTTACTTTTACTGTTTTTTTGTATTTTACATTAGTTATGTTACTTTGTTTGTTTTTCTACTTTGTCTTTAACTGTTTTTACTTTTTTATTATGGTGTTGTTTTTTTTTTTGCAGTACCTTTTAATTTTTGTTTTCTTAACCCCCTTTTTTTGTTAGTGTCCCCTTTGTGTTGTGTCAGGATGTTGTTCTTCACACAGGGATGTTGAATGCTTTTGTATTTTGGTCCACATTTCTGCTCCTATGAGTTACTCTCACCTGCTCTTCTGCACTCCTCTCTCTCCAGCCGTCCGCCTTGCTCCTCCCTCCCCCAGCAGCTTCATGAAGCAGTCAGCGCTCAATCTTCAAATCCCCATCTCCTGTGATTTCAGCTCATTATGAAATTGATCCAATTATCTTACCTTGAATCCCCTTTATATTGCATTTCATCATGATTGATAGCTTCTATAATTACTATTACCTAATTTTATTACTGGTTTCATTTTCATCCATACTGTTTTTTCTTTTACTCTATTTTTTACTAGATACTGTTATATTATCCTCTATGACTTAATTTCTTTGAATAGATGAAATTTTTATTTTTACTTCTCTTTCATCTTCATATACTCTTTTTAATATGATCTTTCTTCCCCTGATTTACTTGTTTCCTTATATTCTATTATGTTCTGTGCCTGGAATGTGTGTGTCCCCTTGCCTGTTCTGTCCCTCCGTGTGATTTTGTCCCATTGATTGATGTAATTGTTTTCCCATGAAGCATCAGCAGCTCTTTAAGGGGTTTCCTTGTGAAAATGTGAAGTTTGCAATGTTTGATGTTGTCATTGGCATACTAGGTATCTGATTGATGTTATATCCACTACAAAAACAACTCCTAATCAGTACATTGTTATGGATTTAAAAGTTAGGTATTAAAATTGTTTATTATATATAGTAATGGCAGTACTTTACATGTAGAAAGTCCTTTTCATATGAGGAGCTCAGTTTTTTGGTTTAATTTTTTAAAACAATTAATTAGCCTCACTGCACTCCTATAATCATTTTATGGATGGGTAAATTGAAGTACAAAGAACTGAAGTAGATAGTTCAAGTTCATATAGTTAGACTGTGGTGGGAATGGAAGTAGAACTCCTGTTTTGACTCCTGGTCTAATGTTCCAATAACTGCACAGAAATGCCTCCCCTCTCTATGTCATGAGTCCAGTATATTGGCCTCTGCTGTGTTAATTAGAGCAGGGCAGGAAACAGGTTTTCTGTCCTATGAAATTTCAAAAATTTTAAATTTTTCCTATCATGAGTCAGGATAAAAATCATATTAAAAATCTAGATTGGGTCAGCTGAAACATTTCTATTTCAGTAATTTCAAAATACTTCATTCGAGATTCAACATTTTTTAAGCTTTTAAACCAGTTTTACTATAAATTAACTATTTTAAAAAATGAAATGTCATTTTGAACCGAAAAATGAAACTTCACGTTGAAAATTATTTTTTTTCCAAAAATATTTCTAATCAAGAAATGTATCAAAACCAACCCTTTCCTAGGAACAGTTTCAGTTTTGATGGATTGACGTTTTCAGGTGGAAAAAATTTATCATAAAATTCCCAATCAATTCTAATTTAATTTGCATACTGTTTTAATTATGGTGAGATTTGTTCCAGCTTGAGTAGTCACAGCTGCCTACAATGGCTTCCCCCCAGACTAGAATACTTTGTTTTGTGGGTTATGATGACAGAATTAATGTAAGAGGATGGGTTTTCTCATGTAACATGGATTGCTCAATTGAGGACATATTCTGCTCCATGATAAATTTCATTTGATAGCATCTATACTTAGAGGTCTGTTTTTGAAAAGTTCATCTCCACCTATGCTAGACCATATTATTCATAGTAACATTTGTGATTTCTCTCTTCTGGATTTTGCAAGTTTGGGCAAATGGCCACCTGAATGTGAACTGCCGCTGGTTGTAGGGTTGAATTTTGCAAAACTAAAATCACACCCACTTCAGTTCATCTCATGTAGTCAGAGACTTTAAAGACCAGAAAGGATCATTATGCACATCTCAGGACACAGAACCTCATCCACCCATGCCTGGAATAGACCCATAACCTCTGGCTGTGGTGATTATACTTAGTAGTAGTAGTTTTGTTATCCCTTATTTTGCCAAATATATTTAAGCCAATGTACACAAAAAAGGCAAAGTTTTATCGGCAAATCCGGTGTTGCTCCCCCAAATGAAAATATGCCTGGAAAAGATTTTCTTTCCTTTCTCTCCATCGCCTGATATGATTTTTTTGACACTTAATGTATGGATTAGTTTTGTGTGGTATATACCTACCATGTATCATCTTCAAAACAACTCCTGTACCTAGGTATTTCAGCAGGGTCCCCTTCTAAATTCTATTCATAGGTTCCATTCTATGCATCCAAAGAAGTGAGCTGTAGCTCACGAAAGCTCATGCTGAAATAAATTTGTTAGGGCAGGTCTACGCTGGGGGGGGATCGATCTAAGATACGCAACTTCAGCTACGTGAATAGCGTAGCTGAAGTCGAAGTACCTTAGATCGAATTACTTACCGTCCTCACAGCGCGGGATTGATGTCTGCGGCTCCCATGTCGACTCCGCTACCGCCGTTCGCATTGGTGGAGTTCCGGAGTCGACAGGAGCGCGTTCGGGGATCGATATATCGCGTCTAGATGAGACGTGATATACAATCCCCGAGAAATCGATTGCTACCCGCCGATCCGGCCGGTAGTGAAGACGTACCCTTAGTCTCTAAGGTGCCACAAGTACTCCTGTTCTTTTTGCGGATACAGACTAACACGGCTGCTACTCTGAAACTTCTAAAAGTATAAATTAGACACGTGTTAAGTGTTCAGCAGTTAACGTGAAAGTTCTCTTATGAGTTTTGGAATCATCAAGTCAGAGAACAGATCCAGTACCATGTGATAACTCTCCAGTCCACAAGGAGAATAGTAACTTAAGAAAGGTGAGTGAATAGTTCACAAATAATTGATGAGCTGAAATATTTTTGCATGAAGCAATGATTTTGAATAATGAACAAACAGGAAATGTCCCTTAATGTGAATGACTCCCAACTTACAGAGAGCTTTCTGTAATGTGAATACTTATGTGAATACTGGCATGAATATGTATTTGCAGTACTTTCTCTTTCCATTAAAATGTTCATTAATGAAAGTTTCATTATCTGAATGCTCACAGGAAGCAAAGTAAAAGGGCTATTGAATTTTTTAAAAGTAGAATTATTATTTTTACTTAACCAAATGTTCACAAATAATTTTTTGTAGAATTTGTATAGCATTAGTCCAGAAGTAAGATGCAGACAAAGAGCAGTCATTCATATAAAAAAACAAGCAAACCTTGAACTTGTAAGAGAAGTTAAAAACAGGCAAGATGGTACCTCATGATGATGTAACTTTGATCATTATATTGATTTTGGGGATGTGGCTGCATTGCTTTTAACATTCAGTAATTTAGTTGGTAGGAGACCTATTTCTGTTCCCAAAGCTTCTCAGAAGTTTGGAAATAGTAATCCTGAGTTCTATGGTAGATGAGGTTCCAAGATGACATAAACAATAGCAATTACTGACCACAAAAATGAGAGCTGTGCTGGAAGTTACTACATACACACAACACCATTTAGGAGATTATAAGTAATTGACCAGGGTTTGTCTTTCATCTTTTGCTAACTTTACTCCTCTCTGTGGGTAATGTCATCAACTATCATCTCTATGTTGATGACTTACAAATCTCTCTCTCCATCACTAAACTGTCTCCTTCCATCCAATCCCACATCTCAGCCTGTCTCTCTTCCATCTCCTCTCAGATATCTTGTTGTCAGCTTAGATTGAACGCATGTGGAACTGAACTTCCCTCCCTAACATTCTCTACTTCCCCCTTTTCAGTCACTGTCAACATCACCCCCATCTTCCTTTCCCACAAACCTCTCTCATGCCCTAGACATCCAAATCCTAACATATCTTCCTCCTCAGTGTCTCCAAGATCCATCCTGTTTTTTCCATCTTCACAGCCAAATCTCTCATTCGGGCCCTCATTATGTCCTGCCTTGATTACTGGCCTCTCAAATACACATTGATCCCACCAGTTCATACACAATGCAGTCACTAAACTCCCTTCCTTTGCTCATCAATTTGCTCATATAACTCTTTCTCTCTTTGAATCTTTCCACTGGCTTTTCATCAGCTGTCAAATCAAATGTAAGCATCTTCCCACCACCTTCAGAGTTCTGCATAACTTGGCCCCTCCTACATATCTTTCCTCATCAAGCTTCATATTGTCTCCATGCCTTCTGCTCCACCAGTGTTCCCATCCTTGTCTACCCATTTCTAGTTGCTCACACTTTCACTTCTGTGCCCTTTTTCATGTGCTCTCACATGGTACAGCCTCATCACACAGTTTTCATGTTTTCTATACATTGTGCAACCTTCATGAGTTTATATGCAAAGCCAATATTTAAAGCCCTCTTAAAGACTCACTTCTGCCATGCAACCCACAGTGAACATGTTGACTTGTGTACAAATTAGAGATGGTCCAAAATTTTTGAATTTCTACATCTTCCAGTGAAAATGAGGGACAAAATTTTCATGAAAAATTCATCCCACTTTTTAACCAGTTGGTTGAAAAAAATTGAATTTTTAAATTTTCTGATAACAAAAGGAGACATTTTTCATGGAAATTTCAAACCCCAAATTTTCCAGTTTTTCAGCCATCTCTAATGCAAATTGTATATGATTTGTCTACTGTTATTCCCTTTCCTCTGGCCACTTTTCTGCTCTTAGATTGTGAGCTCCTCACAGCGGGGGCTGTTCTTTTTGAGTGTTTGGAAATCTTTTAGCACAGAGTGGGCACTACTGTAAATAAACAATTAACAATAATGAAAACAAGGTTATCTTCATACTATGCTGCATCAGAAATAGACTTTCTAAAATAAATGTTCTCTTTCTAATGGGTTCTCATGAAGCTTCCATAGCTACATGCTTGTGACAGTCTCTTGGTAGAAATGTGTCTATTTGTATATTATCTCACATGTTCTTCAAATCCTTAGCCTGATGAATGCAGGGATTGTGAGGGGGAGGTGGGACTGGTTTTAAAGGCAATATCCTTGATCAAACATTGCCTCCCCTTTTTTTGTTATTTGACACAGCAGGGCATAGTCTGAACATGTCTAGAAGTGTGACAAATCATTCAGCAGATATGTTTATTAGTACTCCAGGAAAGCTAAAAGAGTTGCCTGTTGAAACCCCCCAATAAGAGAGAGAGTTTCTTGTTGAGTATGAAAGCATGTGGAAGCTAGCATTCATGATGAAGGCATAACAATTGTTTCTTGTTTGTTGTCATGTTTGAGGAAAACAAAAGAAATATTAGTGTGTAACTGGTACATTGTGTACCAATAGAAAATATTTGTTAGAGGAAATGGTGAACAGTCAAGAAAACACATTACATTTTTACAACAATTTGCCAAATAGTTTTTGTTGTTCTTATAAAACTAGGAACTGATAAATGGCTAGGAAGAATAAAGACACAAGTATGCAGCATTTCAGTTTATGCGTCTCTGGGAACTTCTGGCAAATAAATCTTTTCTGTCACATAACATGTTTATTCCCAAATAAAATGTCCTTCACAAATTATTGATCGCTCATGAAGAAAGGAGAAAACAAGTTAGGGGTAACTTCTCCCCTTGCAGAACTCTTTTCACTCCACTGGGTACCACTCTACACAATGTGACAGTTATGATTGATATTCCCAGCTGAACAAATAAGATTTGTTACACCCATGTAGCCCTACTGATGTCTGTGGGGTTGCACAGGTGTAAGAGACAGTAGCCATTAAGCTAGGATTTAAAAACAGAAATAGACTAGCATCCATGACCAACAGGGAGAGAGTGTCCAGCTATTATTATTAATATTTGTTTGTGCAGTGTCCACCAGTAAGCTAGGTGCTATAAGTGTCTGACCCATTATGGCTTATAAAGCTTCAAGTCATGATGATGAACCAAGACATTGATTGAAAAGTATCTTGGGTGGGAATTAAGTATCTTTATGGGTTGCTAAAAACCAACCAACCAAACAAAAAAGCTAGTAGGCTGCACATTTTTTTCCTTAACTACTGCTCCTCAGATATTGACCAGTGGAATAAAGTAATTGAGCAGCTGGGAACACCATGTCCAGAATTCATGAAGAAGCTACAACCCACAGTGCGGAACTACGTTGAGAACCGACCTAAGTATGCTGGTCTCACTTTCCCCAAACTTTTCCCAGACTCTCTCTTCCCAGCCGACTCAGAACACAACAAACTCAAAGGTATGTCCAAGGAGGGAGCGTGGGGCACGTATGAGCAAGTGCAATACAAAAATGTTTTTTCTCCAGCTGAGATGAATTGACTTTTAATGTACTTTGAAACATGTTTCATATAGTGGGTCATAATTTTTTTTTCTCATTGCTAAGGTGAGGGAGAGTCATTGATATAAATAAAATACTAGAAAGAAAACAGGGAAGCACTTTCAATGTCTGCAAAGTTAGGCTCCATCCACGTGTTTATGAAAAGTCAGAAAAAGTAAAAAGTGCTTGGGATCTAAAGGTAGGGTAGTAAAGAAAGAAAAAGTAAAATGTTTTAGCCAGTTGATGTTTTCATAAAAACATCATGGTGTTTATTTATCAGATCAGATTCAGGTGCTGTAATGACCAAGACACTTGCATTGGTTTTATCTAGCAAGGAGTTAGTTCTAAATACGAATTTGAGGGAAATTTGGTGCTAGGGCAGCCAGGCCTCTAGGGTACATATGTTGTCATTGATTAATACGTCAAGCAGGTCAGGTTCATGGCACTCATTCTGTACAGCTATGCACTCCGATAGTACCATAAACAAGTTTGGACAGCCTGAATTTTTCTTTTTCTTTCTGACATACTGGAGCCCAAGAAGTCTTCTTTGAAGATCTCAAAGTGGCATTAAATTTTCTTGTAAACAAAACTGTCAGTGCAGCCAGAGCATGATTACAAAAGTGATGATGTCTTTACTAAGAAAAGTTAAAGTATCAATGCCACCAGCTAAAATTGCTCTTGATGTAGTTACAGTTTAATACCTGCCTGTAAGTGGCTTTGTGACTATGAAAAATGGAGCAACTGCATTTTGGTATGTGATATCTTAATTACAGTGAGGCTACATATTTCCATTGTACAATACATGCAGTGGCATGTGGTAAGATGGTTATAGTCATAAATTGAAGCCATGATTAACTTGAACGGGATGTTGACCTTCAATAAGAAACAATGATTAATGTGTGTTGAGTATAAAAAGGATTTCCAGTCACAGCTTTGGAACCTTTTCAAACTTCTAGTGTGCATCAATTTTGCACACATGGGTTCCTCTTGTTGCTTGCTGCAGTGACACATAATGTTTCTTAATCACCTACCATTTGCATGTCATTACATTACCCAGAATGCTCTTCCAGTTAACAACTGTTTCATAGCAAGGCTGTTGTCTGAGATCTGGGAGCAAAGTGAAAGGTCTGAGCAAATGCTTTTGGATGCATTGAATTCTTTTCCGTACTCCTACAAAGAAAATGAATAGTGGTCATTCATTGGATTTAGGGCTAATGCACAGGGAATAATGATCAGACTGTGTTAACTAATTATCTCCTGGATAAAGGAATCACTTTTATTTAAGCATGGAGTGAATGTCTGTTTTTAAGATTATTTCTTGTTTGGTTCCTCTGTCTCAAAAAGACTACTTTTACATCCCGAATCCTTGTACCTTCCTAAAAAGTACAATAAATAATGTTATCTAGTCACTTTGATGTCACCTTTATAGCGTGTGTGCTGGGGTACATAAGATACATTTAGTGAAGGGATTGTGGTTTTGTAGTTCCTGATCTATTTTTGTTTTGTTCTTTTTTTTCTATCAGAGGTCCACTTCAAATGGTATAAAAAGTAAGATAATAGTAAATGATTTCAAACAAGAAAGCATTTTTAATATTACATGTGCAGTACTATTAGCAGTAAGTGATCTGGTTAACTTAAAAAAAAGATTGCATTGAATTTATTAACAGTGGAAAAAAAATACTAGGATACGAACAAAAATCAGTTTGTGGGTTGATTGGCGGCATATTTGCTATGAATCCAGAATGCTATGGGCTCTGGTCCAGATTAGAGGTTTTGGCTTGTACTTCATATAGACCATCATATGGTACTAGGGGTTGTTTCGCTGTTGGATACTTGCCCAGCCAGACATCAACATGAACTTCCATCTGATGATTAATCAAACTCCTGTCAGAATGAATAGAGAGTTACTTTGCTCTCTTGGCTAAATATCATATTCCATTTGCCACTACCACTACCAACTAATTTGTTCCCAGGCACTCTGAATAGTAAATCACATAGCAACTGCTACAACTGCCTCCATTCAGGTCCTATGCTATAAATAGGAAAAATTCAGCTAGTTATCAGGGGGAGAGAATTCACAGATTGTAAGCTTTTGCTGAAATCTTGCCATATTCAACTGTGTTACAACACCATAGTGGACACATTCCAACTTTCTTGACAAATAAGACAAAGCGCACTGGGCCATATGCTCTGTCAGTATAAATTGGCATAGCTTCATAGAAGTCAAACACAAGTGTAAATGGGGCTATGCTTATTTACATGAGCTGAGGATATGACCCACTGGTTTCAGCACTAGTTGGGCGAATAAGACAGTCGGGATTTGGACAGATCCCTCGCTTTCACAGACCTTGGGAGGCAGGCCAGTCCTTGCCCACAGACAGTCCGCCAACCTTAAGCATATTATCACCAGCAACCACACACTGCACCATAACAACTCTTACTCAGGAACCAATCCATGCAACAATCCTCGATGCCAAGTCTGCCCACATATCTACACCAGTGACACCATCACAGGACCTAACCAGATCAGCTACTACATCACTGGTTCATTCACCTGCACATCCACCAACGTTATATACGCCATCATGTGCCAGCAATGCCCCTCTGCTATGTACATCGGCCAAACTGGACAATCCCTACGTAAAAGGATGAATGGATACAAGTCAGATATTAGGAAAGGCAATATACAAAAACCTGTAGGAGAACACTTCAGCCTCCCTGGCCACACAATAGCAGCTTTAAAGGTAGCCATCCTGCAGCAAAAAAACTTCAGGACCAGACTTCAAAGAGAAACTGCTGAGCTTCAGTTCATTTGCAAATTTGACACCATCAGCTCAGGATTAAACAAAGACTGTGAATGGCTAGCCAACTACAAAAGCAGTTTCTCCTCCCTTGGTGTTCACACCTCAACTGCTAGATGAGGGCCTCATCCTCCCTGATTGAACTAACCTCGTTATCTCCAGACTGATTCTTGCCTGCATATTTATACCTGCCTCTGGAAATTTTACATGTGTCTGACGAAGTGGGTATTCACTCACGAAAGCTTATGCTCCAATACATCTGTTAGTCTTTAAGGTGTCACAGGACACTTTGTTGCTTTTTACAGATCAAGACTAACACAGCTACCCCTCTGATACTTTATCAACAATGTTATCTAGCATCTCTATGGTGATGAATGTCCAAGCAATAAGAATGCCATATATTGCTATACTGGGAGAGTCTACTTTCTGTAACATACAATGTTTCTTCACTTGAGAAGATACTTGTTGGTAGGGGTTGAATTTCAATATTATTCTCCTCAAGAGATATGGGAGAAAACTAAAACTTTTTATCCAAACTCCCAGAACTTTGTTGTTGTTTGAATAAATGGATTCCAGAGCTGCTACTCTTCTTGGGTTTGGTTTTCAAAAATAAAAACTCCAAATGAAGGGGATCTTGCAAACCCAAATAATGGTCCACACACCAGATCCTCAGGGTCATCAATATGGCTGATTTGCACTGGACAGCTGGCAGTTTCTGGCTATAGATTTAGTGAATTTGGTCCCAGGAGGAAAGCCTCAATGCAAGTGGAAACCACTGGTGATGTATAGCTGGTATAGGAACTCCCGTAACACCCTTCTTCCTGCTGCCACCACAGGACAGATAAAACGGGATAGGGCTGGAACTAGAGTTATCCAGCAAAAAGTTTTGAGGACTTGAAGAAGTTTCCCGTCCCTTATCAGGATGAAAAATCAATCTCAAACCAGAAATCTGAAAATTAAATCAATTTGGGTCAATTTCAACCCACTTTATTTTAAAATATTTTAAATATATAATTAGCTTAAATTTTTAAATGAAAAGTCCTTTTGAACTGGAAAACCAGAATGCTTTGTGTCCATGGAGAAACAAAATATTTTGTCAATTTCAAAGCTTTTTCTCCAAAATTATTCTGAGTTGAAATTTGATCAAAACCAACCCTGTCCCACAAAAAAATTGTTTAGACAAATTTTGGACCCATTTTGAGGGCATACATGAGACTTACGTAATGTGGAAGACTTGTGCTTGCTCTTTATACATCCTCTGTGTATATTTGGATCTCTTGCTGTATTGAGGAGTGGCAGAATTTCATACAAACAAAGAATAATTATAGAATCATAGAATCATAGAATTCAAGATGAGAAGGGACCATTATGATCATCTAGTCTGACCTCCTGCAAGATGCAGGCCACATAAGCCGATCCACCCACTCCTGAACTAATTCACTCCCTTGACTCTGCTGTTGAATGCTCCAAATCATGATTTAAAGACTTCAAGTAGCAGATAATCCACCAGCAAGCGACCCCTGCCCCATGCTTCGGAGGAAGGCGAAAAACCTCCAGGGCCACTGCCAATCTACCCTGGAGGAAAATTCCTTCCCGACCCCAAATATGGCAATCAGCTGAACCCCGAGCATGTGGGCAAGACTCTCCAGCCAGACCCTCTGGAAAAGGCTAACAATATCCCAACATTGACCCTTTGTACTAATTACCAGTGTGGCACGTTATTGACCTATTGACTAAACCCGTTATCCTATCATACCATCCCCTCCATAAACTTATCCAGCTTAATCTTAATCTTAATCTTGGCGGGAACAAATTGCCCTACTTACTTTTTACAACAGTTAATCAATCCCTGTATATAGTAATTTTGTACTGACCCTGTGTTCCTCTGGTTTCACTGCTCTAGCCAGCCAAGCCAGGGACCTTTTGTCAAAGATGTTGGTGATTGACCCAGCCAAGCGGATATCAGTGGATGAAGCCTTGCAGCATCCATACATTAATGTGTGGTATGACCCAGCGGAAGTGGAGGCGGTAAGTGAGGCATGGACATTTAATTTGCTTTCACCTCAATACTGTAAAATGCAACCACAATATTTCTTTCAGCCCTACCAATCATGCCCTGAGAAAAACAAGCAAGACTTCTCAAGTTTACGTTATACCTTGCTACTAAATATATACCATATGGTGGAGAGGGGCAGAACTAAACAGGAAGCAAATCTAAGCTCCCAACTCAGGAAAGCTCTTAAGCCCTTGCTTAGGTCCCATTGAAGTCAGTGGGATTTGAAGGATGTTTTAAGTTAAACGAGTACTTAAGTGCTTTCCTGATTTGGGACCAGAGTTCACTATTACCTAGTGCAGGGATTGGCAACCTTTGACATGCGGCTAATCAGGGAAATCCGCTGGTGGGCCAGGACGGTTTGTTTACCTGCAACGTCCGCAGGGTCAGCCGATTGCAGCTCCCACTGGCTGCAGTTTGCCATTCGAGGCCAATGGGGGCTGCGGGAAGCAGCGTGGGCCGAGGGATGTGCTGGCCACCACTACCCACAGCCCCCATACCTTTATATTGTTTCTTTCCCCTAAGGAATACCTCCTTCCCGTCCTCATTCTCATTCTTCTTTTTAACAGTTTGGGGGAAAGGGTCGCAACAGTAAACTAGTCCTGGAGAATGGAGAATTTTTATCCACTCTCTGTTAATGCTGGTTTCCCCACTTCTTGACCTTTGAGTCCTCTTCCATTTATTGCAATGTCTCACATGCACCATTCCTGCTGCCAGTCCAATTGAAGAACTCAGCACCTTGCAAAGCCAAGTCTAAAGGCACTATTACAGAAGTGTTTCAAATGAAACAACATACTGTAAATGCTGAAATTTAGTGTACTTTGTATATATATACACACACACACTCTATATTTCAGTTACATTTGCTTTTGCACCATCCATTACTTATACCCAAAACAAATTAGTTAAATATATCCTTTAATTTCTATTGGCTTTTTTGCTTTCTTTTTAAAAGCGTGTATTTTAATATGAAAATTAAAATATTTGACTTGCTGCCAAATTTATTTTACAAACATGCTCATATTTCAATTCCAGATGCCTATTCTAGGTATCATTCCCTTCCTTGGTCATCTTCATTGAATTAAATCCCCATTTCTGAATTTAATTCAGAATGGCTTCAATGCTTTTTGGAACTCACATGGACTTGCTTGCACTCTCTTGTTCTCTAGCTTCATATCTATTCTCTCCTTGCTCATTCACGCCATTCTTTCAGCCTTGGCGTTCCTGTCTGTCCAACCCTGTGCAATTCAAAGTCACTCATTGACGGTGCACTGCATCCTCTAACTGTAGAAGAGATAGAAGTCCTTTTCACAAGCTTCCAAGTTGCCACATCTCTTCCTGTTTCTCCTGAACTTCACCTTAGCCTGTGTTTTGTGCTAAACCCTGGTCATCTTATTCTGTTTCATTCTTGTATGCCTCCCTTACACCTCACCGTGACAATTCTACCCTTCTTTCTGAACAATCTCCCATCATTGCTGACTCCAGGGCTGCTCCACCAGCAGTAGCTGTGGTGGGATCACTAATGTGACAAAATGGCAATGACTGCCAGATCTTCTTACCACTTTGTCATCTAATCTTGCTCACGGTGGATTCCCTGATGTACTGGTAGAAATGCCAGTAGCCATCAGAGATATTTTCACACTAGTTGTCCACACCACAGGTTTATCTTCTTATAGCCTCTGTGGAGCTGAGCCTAGGACAGGGGAGAGAGGAAAGTGCCCTGAAATCCACTATGCAAAGTCAGAACAATAATGGATGGAACAAGCTTTTCTGGTTGATTTTCATCATGTCCAACAAGGACACAGTGACAACCATTTGGCAACCATTAAGAGTCTGATCCAGTGTCTACTGGAGAAAAAGAAGAGATTCTGGTGAATTTAGCGAGCAATGGATCAGACTTTTTATCCTTATGTCCAAAATTATTAATTAAAGTAAGTAAGCTTTTTTGAATGGAGGCCCCATGCAGTTTACAGCACAGGGGGACTGTCTCACATTTAAAGTTGTTGTACTGTATTGTTATAGTATGTATCTGTGGGCACCTGAGTTTCTACTGCCTTCACCTTGTGTCACCAGTTATACCTGTGCAAAATGGAAGAAGAAGAGCTCTGTAGCACTTGAAAGCTTGTCTCTTTCACCAACAGAAGTTGGTCAGTAAAAGATATTACCTCACCCACCTTGTCTCTCTCATATCCTGGGGACAAGATGGCTACAATAACACTGCAAACAAAGTGTGTATGAAATTCTACCAGATCAGTTTCTCTGCTCTCTTCCACTGGTGGAAAAATTTCAGGCCCATTTTGCACTCAGCAAATGTATACATGTCTACACAAGGTGCAAGGAAATGGAGAATCAGGCCCACACTATTATTATTGAAAGGGCAGATTCTGCCACCCTGACTTGTGCTGAGTAATTCCATGTTCCAGAAATTCCCTCATTGATTTCAGTGGAATAAGGTGCTGTTCAATGTGAGTACATCTGGAAGAATCTGACCCTAAGTGAGCATAGTTGTGTCTTTGCAGCACTTCATCTGGCAGTGAGATCGCTTGGAGAAGGAGCACTGCATTGGCTAGTGATTGTTGAAATTTAAAGCAATCGGTTTTTTGGCCCAGTTATTTGTTCTAATTTGTTGACTGTGTCTGAATTGCATCTTTTCAGAATGTCTCTTTTCTGTTCACACATCTAGTTCTTTGCCCAGCTGACTTGTAGTGAACAAACCTGCTGAAAATCAATTTCCTCAGCTGTTATCTCCATCTGTCCTGCCACAAATACTTCTTTAAGACATGCTATGTCTTGTTCTTCCAACATGTGCAGCACACCATAGAATTGTGTCTCAACACCTTGGCAGTGAATCATTAGTGAGCTGATTTGATGCCATTTTTCTATTCAGAGACCCCATTCAGTTCATAGCAGCTATAAAAGGAAGGAAGATTACATGTTAGCATAAACGGGAGAATGGACCAAATGAATATTTATTGTATTTTGTGCAAGTCATGTGTGTCTAATTATAGAAAGAGCCTGACTACTTCTAGGGCACCTTAATTTACAGATCTCATTTCCAGTGGGAAAATTAAACCAATGACTCTTGATTTTATTATTGACAGTTTATTAAATCTTAAATTTCCATCTGTTCCAGTAATTTGGCATTGCTTCTAAGACATTAATGTTGCTTCAATGAAAAAAAGTTTCGCTTTTGCATGAACATCAATCCAATTTCTAACTTTCTGCTCTTGGCTAAAAAGCTGGTGTCAGAATGGCTTTTGGTTCATGTACAAGGAAGATACCAGCACATGATAACTTTGGCAATAAAATTGTTTTTCCTGCTTAAAAGTCTGCAATGACTTATTTCCTCTTGGTTGAAGCTATGGCAGAATCTTTGACGGTCATTGCCAACCTTTGACGGTCATTGCCAAGCCTTGGATGTTGATCATACGAATCTCTTGGAATATCTTAACTATCTTGTTGGAGAATTTTCTGCTGTTTTAACATAGCGCAGAGACTAAGTGTGCTATAAATTATTATTTTGTGTGAGTTAGTTTCTACTTTGACATGTTCTATGGCCTCCCTGAAGGGTCTCTCTTGTGCTAACTGTATTTCTTTTTGTAATGCCGCCTCTTGTAATTTTTCACCATTGTGATACAAGATAATGTACCAGAGTTAAAGCAGTGACATTATACGCTGTGTCCCCCTCTGACTTGATTTCCCTGTATTATAGTTTTGTTGGAGGTTTGGGATGTGAATGACTAAACATTTTTCAACATCGCATTTGAATATACATGATGAAGTGACTGTGGAAATTGTTACCTTTCATTGTACTCTTGTTAGATCTTGTAAGCCCACTGGTCTTGGGTCCAGCTAATGCTAGTATGGGAAACCTCCAAAGAAAATACACATTTGCTAGGAAGTGCCATGGTGATTCATTAGACAGTCTTGCCCCTGAGTCAGCCTACACTGAACCAAAGCTGCAGAAGTGGTGCTGACTGCTTCTGGTCATTAAACTTCCTT
The DNA here is from genome assembly GCF_016161935.1 of Mauremys reevesii. Classification (NCBI taxonomy): domain Eukaryota; kingdom Metazoa; phylum Chordata; order Testudines; family Geoemydidae; genus Mauremys; species Mauremys reevesii. The sequence goes on along the minus strand of NC_052627.1, from coordinate 20,171,219 downwards.
GGCTAGTTTTTGCAAGAATAGAGATCTAGATTCCAGTGCCCTGAACAAATTGCAAGTTGATAATTCCAGTCTGTGTACCTAAAATCCCCCCTCCAATTTTAATTGAACAAAGCAGTCTTCACTTTCTTCCTAAACGATAGTGTTAGTGTTACTGTGTGCTATGGAACAACTGGTGTGTGTCAAACAACTGGTGCATTTCAGTAAGGATTCTTTTTCAACAGCAACGGGTCCAAAACAAAACTCTGGCTCTAAACCTCCTGAACTTTGGAGGGTGAGGCTGGAATCCAAATCCCCTTCTGTATCTAAATTTTGCAGCTGAACCCTATGTCTAGAATGAACAGTAACAAAAACTTAGATCCAAACAGTAGAAATATGTGTGTTGAAATCCAGATACAGAAGCTATGTCTTAGCCCTTCTCTACTATTGGCACAGTGTGTAAAGCTTGTATGCCTTATTTGAAATGTTCTCTGTCAATGTAAGCCTATCATTCACCATTTCACTGAATGGATTTATATTCTCCCCTTTTGCAGTTAAGGAACAAGCTTCACCAAGGTCTTGATTTTTGTGACTGCGTGTCTTAACTGTGCTGAGAGTCTGTTTGTATCAATGAAGGGAAGAAAGTAAAGGAAACATATCCCTGTCTAGAACAATTTATTCAAGCAATTTAGACTCCATGTTTCTTTGTGAATTATTCATGAGCAGGTTTAGAATTTGTGTTCATTGTTGGAATTATTTGACAAATGATTTATGCAAACGTGTATCAGCCTGAGGATTGCTTGTGAACTATTTGAGAGTATGTTATACTTAAGTCCCTGTTTTTGTTGTGTGATCATATGGTATTGTTTCTGTTCCTTGACTAAAAGATTCCCAGTCCTGCAAAAGAGATTGTTTGCACTGGTAGGCATGATGCTTTCTCTTTCTGTAAAAAGATTTGCAAACAGAAATTCACTTCCATAAACGCTTCTGGAAAGTGATTTAAAGAGGTTGGAAATATAGAGAAGTGAAGTCACAGTTTTCTTCAAAGGAATATGTTTTGCAGCATTTGTCAAACTCTTATACTGAATATCCTTGAGGTGTAATCCCTGAGGTACTCTAATGATCTGGAAATTTGACTATTCTAACTCTTTGCTCCTTTAATTATCTAATATACTAATTCATAGATTTTTGCTTTTTCAAAATTCTGCTGCACTGCCATTTACCTTTCAAAACTATCCCAAAACTCTTATTTTTTCATTCTATTCTACTGTCTTTGTGTTTAGATTTAGCATTTATTTTTTTAAAATGATTTGACTTTTAAAGAAATTAAGGGTTTGAGATATTCCTGAAGCAATAATTCTGTGATTGTACTTAGTCCATTATGAGTTTATGTTGAAGTAGAGCCACAGTAGGGAATTTGCCTGTTGAATATCACTAGAACAAATGGAACTGTTCATTGAGAGCAATTTAATGGATTTGGCCTTTTTTTCCCCTGTTTGTGAATTGTCCATGAAATAATCAGGGGTGCTATGAGTTTTGCTTAGTATTTGCAATTGTTTGATTAATGCATTTTACAAGTATTGGGGCCTGTGGATTTTTTGTACAACTGTTCTTAGAGCATTTGATCATCAAAATTCAGTCTGTGCGATTGTTGCCTCTTTCAAAATTCAGATCTCTCACATGGTTAGGTCTTTGTTTCCTAGGAGACTAAATCTTTATAAACAAGAATTTAAGAAAAAATGCCTGGAAAAAGTCTGGCCTTCTGAGCCTGCAGAGAAGGCCGGCATGTTTATAGTCAGAGGGCCAGATTCAGATACCCCTAATCGGATTAAATAATACTGTATTCAAGGTGAATAATAAGGTGTCAGAATTTATTTATCAGGCAGAGGACTGGGAGCACTATAAGGAAGCTTAAAACATATTAGGGCACTTTAAATCTTTTCCTGTCTTCTTTTACACAGGAAAGAACATTATATTTGACTATGTATAGGGCTCCCAGATTTTAAATAATAGCTGGGTTCCTTCCTGACAAAGCTGTAATTCAGATTTATTAGCTGTCTAGCATACTTTTCATTCAGTTTTCTCCCATAACAGCCATACCAAGTAATATCTGTGCCTATTACTATGCATCCTCCCTTCTTCCTCCTTGCCTGGCACTAACACTAGATGGACATCCATTTTTCTCCGTTAATTGGTGGCTCTAGTTAGTAGTCTCTTATTCTTTTCAGTGAACCAGTCACTAGAGTGGGACAAAGGCATGGAAGAAGACCCAAAGGGGATCTTAGCAGGTGTGTGCTACTCAGGGTAATCCTGCCTCCTGTTAGATTATTACTAGTATAGTAATATGGTCAACTGGCCCTGATGGAAACTGCAACTGGCCCCTTTTCTGGGGTGCCAGGTTGGAGGAGGGTCCTTCCATCATCCTCTCCCACAGTGTCTTGTGGTCCCACTCAGGACCCCACAATCTATTCCTGAATAAGGAATTCTGGCTTTGGCGCACTGTGAGCTGCTAACCTCAGGTGAACAATACAAATGGCCCATTCTCCTTTTCTTGTCCACCACTCAACTATTCATTGACAAAGATGTGAAATGGAGACAAGCAAAATTAAAGAAATTGCAGTAGCTGTTGGGCACAGAGGGACAAATTAGCAATAGGACCACTGTTAATGGAGATGCCCAGGAAAGGACTAAAGATGTGCAGAGTCAATTGTTAACATTGCTATACTTGTACCCGTGTGTGTGTTTGTTTTCGTGGAACAGTTGTCCATCATCCTAGACAGCAGAGTTAAATAGTTAGACCTGCTAGGCTCAAACCCAGCCAGTAATTTGGGTTAGGCCAAATTATGCTGTGTTCTTGTGTGGTATTTGGGATCACTTTCCCCTCATATAACTATCCCATGCAGTTGTGTATCTGATGTTTCTGGTAGTACAGCAACTGCTCTTTTTTACCTCCCCCTTGGATGCGGGCTACCTGATGCAAAGAAAGTGAATGATGGCCAGTTGTGGAGGGGAAAGCATTCTGCCACATCCTCAGGAATGGTGCAAAGGTCACACTCCCACTTGGGGATGGTTAGTTCTGGGAGGGATTTCTGTATCCTAATGAGGCACAATCCTTCCTGGACTTTCTTGTAAGACTTTGCTGCTTGACTCGTCCTCCAGTGTGGGCTTGTGCCTGAATGGTATAATCTAGTCCTCTCTCAGGCTAGGCAGGAAATGTGTGGGCCAGAGGGAACCTAGCAACAGAGTATAAAGTGAGTGATAGGTTATACGAGATATAAGAATAGCTTTCACTGAGTCATTATTGTGGAAGATTGAGAATGCTGTAGAGAGATTCACTGAGGGCCTGATTCTGCTACCCATATTCACAGCAGGATTGCTTGTGGAGTGAGGTACTTCTCAGCACAAGAGTAGCAGGATCTGGTCCATATCCGTCTCAGGGAAAGCCTGAATCTCCGACTGCAGAAGTATTCAGCAACTGTTTAAAAAATGACAAGCCTATAATAATGTTTTAAAATTCATTGTTGAACCTGCACAGCCTGAAATAAGAATACTTTGCAGAATACCAGCTTCTTTCGGTATTCATTTTATTGCCATGAGCAAACCCTTTCTCGTCAGGAGCTAATCTCTCTCCTTTTGTCAATCCGCTGTCTGCACTCCAGTACCATACCTAGGGAAGAGTGAAGAACTGCAACAGCACTGCTCTTCAGAGCTCTTCACAGCCTCCCTCTCTTCCTCCCTCAGACATCCCCCCCCTCCCAAAAATAACAGCAAATAGGCAGAACTTGAAGCCAATCAAAATTCTTGGAAAATGTTCTCTTTCCAGAACTTCTCAAGTGGACTGATGGTGGAGTTTTTAAATTTCCCTACTGGCACTTATGATCTTGGCATGTGTCATGTTAGCTCAGGTTGGTGAATTGATTTCTGTTTTGTAGCTCTTGATAAGCTTTCTTTGTTTAAAGTGAGGATTGAGGTAACTCCAGTAGTCTGCCTGATCAGGAGAAGAGTTGTTTTCAAAGTGCTGTATGTCACTTGACATAACCCATTGTGACAGCTATAATCCAGTGTGACATGCCCCAGTGGGGGGCCTCTCCTGGAGAAAATTGAAGGAAACGCCCTGAAATTGCTTATTTACGGTCAGACAATGTGTAAGACAGCTTCATGTTTGGAGTAAAAGCAGAGGATTTTGTCAACGTTCAACCTAGAGATAATGACCCTGTGCATCTCTCCCAGATTTACAGCATTATGAATGTATAAGGAAGAGGTAGGCAAGATCTGTCTAGTCAAATATGTAGAATACTGAGCCTGCTACCATCTCTTTTTTTTAAGTCTATTAAAAGTTTATGGTCTTTTACACACTATATGGGGGCCAAAACAATTCTGATGTCTCATCCTAATGGCAAAGACTATAATGGGAATGGGAGATGTGAGAAATGCAACTACCATCTCCTTCTGACAGGTTTAATATGCTTAGCCTCTTGTGGTCTTCCTTGAAGCCAAGCCATGACCCCTTGCTAACTAGAGGGAAATATATATTACTACTTGCAAGAAATGCTCTTCACTTACAGTGAAGGTCACACAGCAGTTTGGCTCTCCCATGGAACTCTGTGCAGAAAGCCAACCAAAAATGCCAACCAGACTTCTCAACTTCCAATAGCTCTGTAGCAAAATTGTATTGTTGATGTTTAGGAACAGGTTTAAAACAGTTCCTGAGCCATAGATTTTGTGGAATGTCTGTGTGGGTGGCCTGGATATTGGTTTCTAAAGGCATTCCAGATAGACTCTTAGTTCTAATTTATTCACACTTTTGGATCATGATTCCGACTCCATCAAAATGGTTACAGTACTTCTGTGGGTAGCGTCACAGAATCAGCCAATGCGAAGTGTTCCAAGCTATTCTGAAACTGATTTGAATTACCCTATCCTTTATTAGAGTCATTTATATTCACAACCAATCTTTGATTAAAATAAGCATTTCCCCCTCCCACAGATAATCTGTGTGTGCATGTGCATGTGAATGTGTGTAGAACACAGGAATTTAGGAATTACCATACTAGATTAGACCCAGGCTCCATCTAGTCCAACATTCTGTCTCTTACAGTGTCCAGCACTGAAAGCTCCAGAGGAAGGGGCAAGAAACCCTCACAATAGGCAGTTGTGGGGGTAATCTGCCCTCCCCCCATGAAGGTATCACCCTAATCCCTAGTGGTTTAGAAATTGGTTTAACATGCACACATTCAAAATCCAGATTCCCTTAGACTGAATCAAGTTTTGTCTGTGTTCCAGTGATAGGATCAAAATAACATAGCTCTTTCCAATCTCATTAACATAGAGGTAACATGCATTGATGCTGACATTGGTAATATTTCAACTTTTTAACTGAACACCTAAATCCCCATTGACAGTCTCAAGTATGAACTTTTTTTCTGTCCTCTAAGTAAATGGTGGGAGCATTTTTCCTGTAATATTCACAATGTGGAGAATTCCTGCCAGTCAAACACTTAATGCATTTGCTGTTTTTCCCCTGCCTTCGGTATGTGGCAGTATAGATAAATAGATACTAGGGCAGTTTCCCCAGCAGTAAGGTTGGTGTAATACTGATGTATGTTTTACAGCAAATGGAGATTAGCTCTTATATTTTAATGACATGAGGTAGTGTGAACATAAGAACGGCCCTACTGGGTCAGACCAATCCTCCATCTAGCCCAGTGTCTTGTTTTCTGAGAGTGGCCAATGCCAGGTGCCCCAGAGGGAATGAACAGAACAGGGAATCAAATGATCCATCCGTTGCCCATTCCCAGCTTCTGGCAAACAGAAGCTAGGGACACTTCAGGACATGGCTTTGCATCCCTGCCAATCCTGGCTAATAGCCATTGGTGGACATATCCTCCTATCCTATATTAGTATAGGAACTAAGATCACCTTGTGATGACACGTATCAGAGGGGTAGCCGTGTTAGTCTGGATCTGTAAAAAGCAACAAAGAGTCCTGTGGCACCTTATAGACTAACAGACATATTGGAGTATAAGCTTTCGTGGGTGAATACCCACTTTATCAGATGCATGTTGACAAAGTGGGTATTCACCCATGAAAGCTTATGCTCCAATATGTCTGTTAGTCTATAAGGTGCCACAGGACTCTTTTGTTGCTCTTGTCAAGACAGACATGAGCTGAACTTTAATTTGACTACTCAGTCCTTAATGTGTCATGCTTCATGAGGAGCCTGAGTGTTGGCCAAAATCTGGACCAGAAGCATTGTAAGATTTCATCTGACTCAATAGATTATTTGGGATTGAAATGGGAGTTTCACTGCCCAGGTAAACAGTTCTATCCTCCTTGTGCACCCTAAACTCCCACTGAAGTTGGGATATGAGGGGGTGTAAGGTCTGCCTGATCAGGTCCCACAATAATACTCTGCACAGATATAATCCATTCCTCCAAAAAGCATGGATAGGCATAAATAAGTCTCATGGCATCCCTCTGAGGTAGGTAGCATTGCACCCATTTTATGATTGGGAAAACCAAAGCTCAAAGATGTAAAGTGAGTTCCCAAGGTTACAGGAAATCCACTGCAGACCCAGAATTAGAATCCAAATCATTTAACTTCCATTTCTCTGCCCCAAGATCATCTTTCCCATGTGTTCAGTGGAATAAGTGTGTCAGTTTCACTTCTAATTTTAAGCATATATAATTATATTGCTTTAATGTTTATGGTAGTTAATTTGTCTTCAACATTTGTACTATAACCATCATGAATAAACAGCATACATTTCTTGTATTCTTTCTCAGACTGCTATATTTTTTTCTACCAGGTGAAAATATTATTCTTGCCTCTATTTCATCCACATCTAGGGTATTCTGTTTATTGTACCATATCATATCTCCCTAGTTGCATATTACTTCTCCACTGGCTCATTCTGTCTTTGGCAAACACTTCACTCAAAACATTGTTTTCATCTGTACAGATATCTTTTGTATGCTATAGGTTCTTCATCCTGTACTTATATTCTCCAAGACATAAAGCCCCAAATCTGGTATTCCGTTTTTTGTGTGTTCCCTAGTTTTTATCAGATGCTGTCTGCCTGAGTGTGTTTTAACCTGGTGTTTTTCAGTTCTTCATGAAGAAGGTCTATTTCTGTGTTCTTCAGAGCTGCTGGTTTCATTTGCCATCTGAGTGACTGCACACTAGCTTTCACTTTGAAAACACTTCTGCTGGTGTGCTGTAATGCAGCTTTTGGTTTGGTCTGCCTGATGTCTAGTGGGATTTTATGTATCCTTGGCTTTAGAAGTTGTTTTGAACGGGGGAGGTGAGAGTTAGGTCACCTGTTCATCAGCATCCGAGTTACATTTTGCCATAGAAATGTTCCTGTTTTCCCTCCCTCTCTTCTCTCCCTTTTATAATAATTACAAAAAGCCATTTTAGCCAAACAAATTGCTGGTAGATTTCTGAGGGATATTGTACTCCTCTGCCCTGTCACCTACAGGGAGGGTTCAGCCCAATCCAGGAACGTTGGCTGGGTAGCGTCAGGAAACATGCATTGCCATTGCCCCTGCACATTTGTTCTGTGGCTCAATAAGGGAATTCAGTTCTCCAGGGGTCTCCCTCTAGCACCTTTCACTAGTGGTACATTTTAAGACTTCAAAAAATAATAATAATCACAACTTGAACTGTTGCAAAATGAAAAGGCATTTTTATTTTGCACCCCTTTATGAGAAGCCAAACCATTCAACAGATTGTTTAACCTCCCACCATTAACTTTTGGAGCCTCCCCGGCCTCCAGTATTCACATAATGATAGCTTTGTAGTTGCCCAGCACAGGGCTCCATAGCTTCCAAACCAGATTGCCTGATCCTGTGAACAACTGCAGTGCCAGGGCTTGTTCCAGTCAATCCCAAGATCTTTACTGTGCTGGTATTAACTCTATAGAGTCACTGGCCTCATCCCAGTGAAGGCAGAATTTGGCTACGTAGGAGGAAAGGGCTGTCAGTCTCATTCTTTTTCCTGTCCCATTACCAGCTGTAACTATGACAACACTCAGTTGGATGTGGTAGGGAAGGGAGAGTTTACTAGCATCTGGGTACCTGCTTAAACTTGGTGTTTAATAACTTTCCTTTCATTTTTTTTCCATAGTGGAGTGTTTTCTGCTCACCAGACTTAAAAAAGGTATTTATTGGATACAGTTGTCTCCTGTTTGTGTATCTCATCACATTAGGTACATCATGTATAGAAAAAAAAAGTTGTTTAAATGATGTGAGAAGATAAGTGGCTAGGTTTTTTGTTCTCTTTTGTAGAAATTGTTTTTAAATGCAAGGAAAATTGAATATACAGTTAAAATGCATAATTTATTTTAAAATGCATTTTAAAATGCATAATTTTTAATAAAATGTAAAACCAAAGACTAAAAGTCAACCAACCAAACCAAACTACTATTTGTTGTAAACATGTGCATCAACAAAACCAAAAACCTGCACCACCCAAAATAGATTCCATTCTTCGTTGTCCTTGCCACTTTTACATCTTAAAAATCAACCCATTTTGGGGAGAAAATGGCTATCCTAAATAAAGCTGGATGCTGCCACCTTTAGGGCTGGTCTGCACTCAGTGTTTGTACCAATTTAACTATATCTGTTTAGAAACTGATACAGTGGAAGTGGTGTAACCCCCTAATGTGGACACGGGGGTGCTGGCATAAAGGTACTTATATCAGTGTGGCTTATTTATAAGCACCTTAATACATGTATAACTGCACACACTGCAGAGTTGCCCCAATTTCTAAACCAATCTAGTTAAATTGCTATAAATATTGTGTCTAAATAAGCCCTTACTGACACTGAATAGTACCTTAGGGGCAGATTATGAAAGGCGCAAAGGTTCACACTCAGGCACCCATTTCACACTCTGCTAGGGTCCCAGATACTACAGCTGCTCTATCTGTTGCAGTGCTGTGTCAGCACTAACATTATTAACCTCTATTTTTAGAACTCAGCAATAAAATTTAGCTCAGCGTAAACTTGGCAGCCCGAGGTAACTAATATTCAGAGTGATTATCATTATTATTAATTATTGTTAAGCTACATGATTCCCATTAGCATTATTGCAAATCACATGAACAAATCCTTGATCATCATGCTAAGCATTGACTTAGCTGGGTGTCTTAACTCCCTGCATGCCTTCTGCAAATCTCCCCCTTGCAGTCCCACCGAAATGAAGGAGGCCGTTTTTGGAGTAAATGTGTTACTCTACATGTGGCCACTCTACAATCGGGCCCGTAGTTTTCATTCTTAGGGCTAGATCCTGCAAATGGATCTCCCATGGGCAGAGCCCTGCACCCCTATGTAGCCCCACTGAATTCACCCATACGCTGCAGACTGTAGAGTAAATGTTCTGCATAATGATCAGGGATTCATTCATGTGATTCCCACTAACACTAATCGGAATCACAAGCTTAATAACTTATCCGCACGCTGAATATTAGCTACCTCTGCCTGCCAAGTTTGTGCCAAGAGCCAAATTTTATAGCAGAGTTCTAAAATTCTAAAAATAGAGATTAGTAATGTAACTGCTAATACAGCATTGGAACAGGTGACCCGGCTGGAGTATCTGGAACCCTAGTAGTGTGAACTCTGGAGTTTAGTCACTTATCTTTGACTACCTTGTTAGCTAAATAGGCATTTGATTTTGGGTTAGATTAGGTTGTGCCTGATCCCCCCCCCCAAAATACTTCAATTCCCAGAGTGTGTTGATCTGTAAAATAATTATTGCTGCCATTCTTGTAGCCTCTTACATTAACTAAAGCTGCCTGCTTGAGACGTGAGGTGGTGTAGATCAGCAGAGACACTAGCCAAAGATATGTTGATTGTATGAGGAGGTGGGACAAATAATGTGCTTGAGAACACCCCTTCCTTTTTACTTCTTAATTCCATGCTTTAAAACAGAAGGAGAGCCCCCTCTGTTCTCCCTCACCTGGGGGAGCAACACTCCTCCTTCTCCTTGGATGGCATAGGAAGAGCTTCCCTGCCTGTTACCATCTATTTTAACCACTGCCTGTGTTCTTTGCAAGCTGTTCCCCAGAGCTCTTTAGAAAGGAAGGTAATTATGGGATATTCTCTCCCAATTTCTCTTCTCTGCTTTGCTCCTGTCTCTCTGACAGAGACACAGTAGTTCTGCTGGTGTGATTCAGACTACAGCTCGGGCAAATGTATCCCCCTGCAACCACCACCCAAAACCTAGAGCCAGCTGCTTAATGAAGCAGACAGTCCCTGTAGCTCTTGTGTGTGAATTCATAGACCTCGAGGGTTTCCTTGTCTGTCTCTTCTCCCCATGTGCTCTCCGCACTCCCTCATTACAGAATGCATGCTCTAGGGCTGGCAGGCTGGCTGAGCGACAGTCTGTCAAGCGTGCTGATCTGGAGGACCCTGGTTGATAGCATTCCCGTTGTCACTGACGAGGCTAGAATTCTCATTCCTAGGTTGAGTGGTGAGCTTCACAATGCCATGATCAGCAGGAAAGAGATGTCTCCAGCAGGGATTTCAGTGGCTTTGGCTGAATCTAGCACCGGCTTCAGGGTGATTAGCTGCTGCAGGCCAGGCTGTAATAAGGGACAGAGATGTGTTTGTGTAGGAAACAAAGGTCATGGCTTTATTAACAATAACATCATTCCATATAGTCAAAAGCTCTTATCTGATCTGCACTAGTGACCTGCTGAGACAGCAGAGCCCCATTGCAGGTCACAGCCAAAGCTGCCATGACACTGTTCCCCCTTCACCCTGTGGCTTAAGCTCCAACCTGGCCACCTGCTTGAGGCACCGTGGCCTCCTCACAGGTCACAACCAAATCTGTTTAGGTACTTCAGACCTCACCTCAGGTCACGGACAACTCTCCTGAAGTATAGCTTCAGTGTACCTGCATGTAGACCTGGCAATCCCGTAAAAGCCTTGCTTCATAGACCATGGAGTAAAGTGCAGACTGAATGAGGGAAGGCTTCAAGTGTCCATTGAAAAAGGCACTGCTGTTGCATCATTCGCTGTGTATACTGTGTGGCATGCAGCAGGTGAGGCAATGGCTCTGTGTGTAGAAAAGACTTCCATGGACTCTGTTCCTCTGGCACAAACCCAGTAATAGAAAATACGACTCACATGTATCTAAATTAGGAGCATTATCTGATGTTACACTGTATGTTTGTCTGTTTTAGACTATTTGAGAAATATTAAAGGAATAAAAACATGTAGCATGCATATGCACAAGGGGACAGAGTTACGGTTTCAAAGCTCATCTCCCACCCACAGCCTTGCAGCAAATGCAGCTGTCACTTGTAGAGAAGCTGTGTGAGTTGCTTAATGATTCTCTCCCCGTCACAGTCATCTCTTCAGCGGCCTCCAAGCAACTAGCTCTCGTTACCTGCCCTGACTAATGAGAGCTGGAGATGCAGGTCTTTGTCTATGATAGAACAAAGATACAGGAGTTTCTCTGACCTCTAGCCCTAATCAAAACTCATTGAAGTTAATCTTTCATTGCCTCCAGTGGGCTTTGGATTGGGCCATTGTGCATGAGGAGCACCTGTACTTGAATTTTGGTCCCTTCTACTGCACTCACCAGCTCCTGCACCTCCATAGTGGTTGCTCTGCCTTATTTTCCTTTGACACCCTCAGCCGCTTCTGCTGCAAGCAGAGCCTCTGTTGGAATGATGGTCTCAAAATCCTGTGAAGAAAATTTCACTCTCAAGTTAACCAGATATCATCAACCCAGTGATTGTGTGATTGTTACGGGATAGTCCTGATAGGAACACAACGGTCGCCTTCCCATGATGCACCTGGAAACTCCTGGAGGTAGTGGTGAACAAGGAAGTCCATTCTCCCAGCTCATCCTGGGCTCTATATTGATGATCCTAAGAACCTTGATAAAGGGGAGCAATGGGGTCAGCAGCAGGTTGGGATTGGACCCAATTCATAATAGATCCTCAGCTAGTTGAGAAGGCTAGTACTGCTACATGACTTAGAAAAGCATGATATTGAGTAGGCTGCAAGAAGGAATTAAAGGAACCTCCCTTGCACCCATAGTGTCTCTCCTAGGCGGCTTATTGGGGGGAAATCCAGTCAGCTCATGGATCCATTGACCCAACCAGTTCCAACCCCAGCAGCTGTCCAAGTTGGGACACTGGGCCCCTGACACAGCAAATTGTGGCTTTAGCTGGGGTACTTTTCCTGTTCCTGGCTAATTCATCCAACAGATTCATCTTTCCCTAGGTGTTTGCAGCAAAGCTCTGCTTTCTCAGTGAATGACAACTGAACATGTGATAGAGAGAGCATGGGGATGAAAGGGTATCTATTTTACCCACTCCCCATACTGCTAGACAGCACAACCTGTATCTGATGGCGTACAATGATTATTAATCTCGCAGTTCCATAGTATTGGAGTCATTGTACCCTGTGTATCTGGCCTCTTTGATACTGAGGATGGATTTCACATATTGAAGGGGAGAGAGTCCTTGAGGCTGAAGAGAGTGAAGAAAAGTGCCACAGCAGACAGGAAGAGAAGAGAAAGAGGGTCCCTGGGAAGTCATCTCTGTTGTCAGAGAGGGTGGCAGGAGAGTTCCATAATGGGGTAGCATTTGGGGCAGGCAGGGCGTTAAGAAGGATTTGGTGGGAGAGGGTGTTTGGGGTCAGAAAGGGAGGCAGGAGAGGGTCTCGGCAATTTAAAAAGCCTCTCTGAGGTGAAACTACCAGGTGAGAGGAGTGTGAAGTAAGTTGGGCTGGTTGGGTTATAGTTAAAACAGCTTCTAGCGTGTGGCAGCAGCCATTTTAAATATCCCAAATCCAGCCTTTGTTTCATTAGAAAGATACATGTGGCAAAAATGCTGGATGAATGTGTGAATCAAATCCAGACTAGATTCATCACATTGATAATTCTCATGGATTTCTTATGATTGCTTTCTTTGTTTTTCTAGATGATTAGGGTAGAGCTGGGCAAAATTGTTCAGCCAAAACATTTTTTGGCAAAAAAATAAAATAAAATAAAAATGCAGATTTGATGACACTGAGATATATTGCGAATTTGTGTTGGTTTTGCCAAATTTGTTTTTTGGGGGAACCCCACAAGCTTAAAAAAAATCTGACAAATTGAAGTGTTTCATTCTGACATGTTTGAAACAAAATGACTTTTTATTTTGAAATTTTCTTTAATTTTATTTTTAAAAAATCACTTTTAAATGGCTGAAATCAAAGCAAAACTTTTTGATTTCTGTCATAATGAAACATTTATTCAATCTGAAATTAATTTGTATGTGCTTAAATTTTTAAAAAATACATTTTCAGGTTGAGCCCAATCCATTATATATTTTTATTGGTGGGAGAAGGGGAATTGTCAGCAAACCAAACAATCCATTATTCTTACATATGTACACTGGCGTATGGAATGAAGATGGTAGGGAATTCACATATTCATCATGGGCCCAGATGCATCAGCTGTGCATAACCAGCAGTGCAGAGCCCACGATCCACTTGGGCTCTGCAGCCATGGAAGCTGATGCTGGGGATGAAAAGGCCAGTAGTACTTCCATGGCTGGCTAACTCTCCCTCCCCAGGGCCAAATTGTTCTGCCTGGGGAGGGAGAGTTACACAAGACTCTGACAATTTTGACTCTATAATGACTGGAGATTATGAATTCACAGTTTAATGTGTTGCTTGGAAACTGAATACAGTACCAATTCGCAGAATCCTTGTGGAGAACCTCTCTCTTTCTCGGGAAGTGGGTTTGGGCACACAGAGACAATGAGAAGAGGGAAAAAAGTGCGACTTTCCTAAAGTCATCTTGGTTTGCAGATAAAATCTGCTAACTGGGTTTGAAAAATCTCGGATAACATTTCACATTTTTATCAGACTTTACATCTTCATGGCATTCAGTAATTAACCAGTGCAACACTCAGGTCAGGCAGGTGAGTACTATTCATCCCATTTTACAGATGGGAAAATGAGGCAGAGAGGTCAAAGACTTTGCCAAGGCCATCGAGGGAGCCAAGAGTAAAGTTGAAAAGCTCCTGGTTCCCAGTCTCATGCTGTAACTATTAGACTATGCTGCCTTTCAGCGTACCTGAATGCCTCTCAGATAAATCAAAATGTGGAGTCCACAGGTAAGGCAGGTCTATTGGACCCCTCCCAGTTGATACTTCTCTGCTTTTGGCTGAATTCCTGAAGCCTTGCCTTTAAACACTGTGTTCGGGTTAAACATTCCAGCATCAGGAATGCAGATTTTGGCTGATGCTGCAATGTCATTCCTGCCAGTGTTGATTATTTGAATAAGATCATTGCAGGGCAGTATGGCATGGCTTTCGGGATATTATTCAACTGCAGGGTACTTACTACGGGTGCGGGGTGGAGTGAGAGAACAAGCAGCCGGGTCCTTTTATATGAGCTGCTGATTTCCAGGAATTTTATCCCTTTAATGATCAAATATAAAAACATTCAGAAATTCTTACTATGTATTTACTTACTAATATAAAGGAATAGCCTGTTGACCGATCTTTGTTTCTACTCTACAGCCTCCTCCTCAGATATATGATAAACAGCTGGATGAAAGAGAACATACGATTGAGGAATGGAAAGGTAATCCCATTTTAAAGATATATAGTATATGGACCAAATCTGCTCTCAGATGTAGCAGTACAAATCCAGAATAACTTCTTTGAAGTCAGTTTAGCCCTGTGTACTGTTACTTTGTTGGTAAATATAGAAGAGGCTTCTAGAGTTACACCTGTAGTCTCCAAAGGATTTTAAAACAACACCAATAAGTAGTATATTTGATCTGTGAACAAATTCTGTTTTATAGTAGGTCATAGCCTGATTATGATAGTTCTATAGGGTGAAACTTCTGCCCTATGCAAGGGACCAGCACAAGGTCTTAAATAGGGTTTAAAGTGGTACATAAAGCCTCAAGTTGGTCCCACTGCATACAGGTGAATTTATCCCAAAGGATGCTCTACAGCTTTAACCAACCCTGGGATTCAGTTCATTCGCTGCTGAAATACAGCCATCTCGGGTTTGGAGAATCACAGTTGTTTTAACAGTACCCTAACACTATACAACAATTGAGGGCAGGAAATGGAAAGGAATTCCATACTCATTTGAAACCACATGGCATTGCTCATCAGGGGCCTAATTTTGTTATCTTTACTTATATTGAGTAGTGCCTTACTGTGTGAATAGATGCATTAATTTCATGGGGGCTACTTGTGGGACATGAGTAAGGATGACAGAAATAGGCCTGTACATTATAGTCCTTATTGCCGGATACACCAGGTACTGTTTAGCAAAGACCATAGGACCAGATTCTGATACTCAATGAAGTCAAGGAGTCTATTGGGGGAATAAGGTACTATTCAACAGGGGCAAGGTGTCAGAATCTGGCCCATGATAAACAGAATTAAAGTTATTGTGCCAGCCCTATTTCTGGATAATGCAACTTAAGGCCGCTTAGCTATTATATTCTCCTATATATGTCTAAAAAGCACACACACAAAAAGCAAGCTTAGATAGAGTGGAAAGACTTGCTAAAGATCAAGTAGGCAAAATGAGATTGTGGAAGGCTGGTAGAATGCTCTTGAGAGGAAGAAAATTTAAGTAGGAGAAAAGAGGGCTAAGTGTGAGAAATAAGAAGAAACAAGCAAAAACAAATGGGAAATGGTTACACAGGCAGCAAGCAGGCATGGAAAAATGTTGGTTTAATGCTTGCATTCTTTTATTACATAAGCATCTGGAAAGGTTTAGCTTCATTCCCAGTTTGTATGTTTTAAAGACTGGCCCATGCAGCCAGTGTTAAATCATTATAATGCATTGCATACATGGTTTTAAAACTTCCTAGTGTGTTTGTGGCTTAATTTTGGTACACAGAAAGAAGAGTCTTATATTACCTTAATTCAGCACACTGAGTTTGCTGTGCTTAAGCCTATTTTGCAGTGCCAGACATGGAATGTGAGCCCAGTTACAACAGTCCTGTTCCTTTCACTGTTACTAAAGTGATAGAAGACATGCCAAAACTGCCTGACCGGCTTCAGCGGCAGGAACAAGGATGGGGGGAATAATTGGTGGGGGAGAGAAGAGAGAGAGAGAGAGAGAGTGACTGATTTAGCAGTTTATAGCATTAAGTTGTTCATGGGCACAAGAACTAGCTACTTTCATAACTGCATCAATTGTCTCTCACAGAATTGATCTACAAGGAAGTAATGAATTCTGAAGAAAAAACTAAAAATGGAGTAGTTAAAGGACAGCCTTCTCCTTCAGGTACTCAACCCCAATGAATAACCTTAATGTGTGTTCCACAGCAGCATAGAGAGGCTGCAGTTATGCATCTGAAGCTGGAAATGTATTCTGCAATTTAGTGCTTATAATGTGTTGTTTTATTAACTGAACTCCAGTGTCACTTTAATCTTTAAAAATAGGCCGCTTAGATTCCATGCGAGTTTTGAGGTTATTTTGGGGATTTCTTCATGCTGAACTCATCTTCTCAGCAGCACTGGCGTTTCTAAGGACTAGACAAACACAATAGTTGTACAGTGTTGAAATGGAGATGGGGAATGGTTAATATTTTCAGAACCACCAGGAAAAAGAATATCAGTGATGGCACATTACATTTCTAAATGAGCAAAACCTATTGAAGTAAATCTATCTGTGCCCATTTACTCTAGCACAGAATTTGGCCCTATGTCTACAAAAGTACACTGCACAAGTGTACTATTTGGACCTACTACTCTAATTTATCCTTTCAGAAGCTCTGATAATGTTAAAACGCTTTATTTGAAATATTGATTGAGACCGGGTAAGCAAATAGACTAGAAGGGCCATATTTTTACATAAGGATCCCTAAACTGCCTCCACAAAATACATATGCTCAAAATGAGCAAAATCCACATGCATGCAAACAGGCATTTGTACACCTACAATGATTGTGTACACAAATGGGTAACTGTGGAGACATACATTTTTAGACAAACATTAGGCATCCAGATTTAAAATATTTGTATCCCAGTAGGAATGTATCTGTGCATGAAACAACCTTCAATACATTCTAATTATTAATTGCACTGTTCTCCACTTCGATTTCTTGTGAGTAGATGTTCACTGTTCAATTTGGAAAAGTCATATTAAATCAAAAGGTTCTTAACGTTTGATGTGTCCCTATATGTTTACTGTTTTGCACTGAGCATGTTCATGTCATCTTTCATCTTGCCAGTGTTCATACGAACTAACCCAATGTGACACCATGTGATGCACCATTACTCAGAGATGGAACTAGGGGAAACATGATGGAAGTGTGATAAGTCAATACAGTGCTGACTGGCAGTATTAGGGCTTTGGTATTGCATCTTGATTTCAGCTACAAGGAAAAAGATATGAAAGGCAATCAATGTGTTGCTGCAGAGTAGCTGGTGAAGTACATTACAGGCAGATTTGAGGTAGGGAATTATTGTACTATCACTGAAAAAATAAATCTGAAGGCAACCATTGTGTTCCTATCAGCCTGAGAGTGCCTGGGAACTCCCTGGCTTCTTTGCTGTGCTCTTCCACAAAGAACATGCTAGGAGATTGCTTAGATTTCTCTACCAGTAGTATCTTATTAAAATGAGGAGCACTTTCTCCTATCTTTTAATTATCCTAATCCTTCCTGGAAATATTGTCTGTTCTCACATATAAGCCAAACTTTCTGCCTATATATCAACAAGTGAGGGTCATAAGCAGCTACAAGATTGTGCTCTAAATTATGCTGGAGTGGAATGACCTTTGCCCTCCAGTTCCTGTCCAGCTGTACTGTATCTTGGCCACAGTTTAGGACCTACCCCAAACAGTAGAAGTGGGGTGAAAAAAAAGGGAGAATCAAAACAGAGTTTATTTTGTTTGTTTGTTTGCTTTGGGGGTGTGTATAAATTCTAATTCCCATACACCTAAAATAATGTGTATACCCAGGACTCTGGCATGTAGGTGGTCAGTTTTTAGAGGTCACTTGCTGCCCACAATCCAGTAGTGTTCTTGTGCCATTAACCCCTGCAGCTAACCTGTGCCATGGCTAGGGCAGAGACTCAGAAACTGTACCTAGCTCCCTGACAGCATGGGCCTAATTTTCACATGGTCTCAAGACTTGGCTATATACGTCTGCTTGTGTGAGTAAAATGGGTATTTTGAAAGTGGCTATTTATGCACAAAAATCAGCAGGTAGCTAGATGCACTATTGCATCATTTCCAAATACCTATTTTCCTACTGGAATATGGCTTTTGTATGTACAAAAAGATGCATGTGCTGTTTTGGGAGAAGCAGGATTAGCGGTTAGTTTCTCGGTGCCAGAGTGGGCCTGAACTTTATGATGCCTAGCTGGAAATCTGTCCTTGTTTTTCCTCCCCACCCCCAACCTAAAGTTTAGAAAAGTCCTCTCATGCCCAGTTATCTGGAACATGCATTTTAAATATTTTGCCATTAATTAGAATCCAGAGTTCAACCTTTGCAGTGTTTCCTTTAATTACTGAAGAATAATCTGAATGCTTAGTCTCTGAATTAATTTCAAATAGATTTGATACTTGCAATATACACCAGGTGGCACTATTTTAAGAACAAAAATGTAGAGATGGTGGGGATGGATACTTCTAGTGTTAGGTTCACAAAGCCAGGCTGTTCCTCAGTTCAGGCATGCTGTATTAGTACATCTATAAATGGAGTGACTTTTTAGATGGAATACTTTAAAGATTATTAGCATTTTTTTGTTTTTAACAGAAAGTGAATGGTCAATATTTTAGCATAATCTATTCACTAATGGTTATTTATGACTGGGCCATGAACTTCCTGATGATGCTAACCAAAGCATCATTAGAAATAAAAAATAGTTGCTGGTTATCAAGATGTTTGTTTCTGTTAGATCCTAGTTCTCAGGTCCCTTTTCTGAAGTAATTTGACAAAATATAAATAGAGAAGTGGCTGAGTAAGACTTGGTTTTCCTTTGGCTTGCTTTTGCTTCATACAAAAGGTCAACTCATAGATTCCAAGGCCAGTAAGGGCCATTGTGATCATCTAGTCTGACCTCCTGTGTAATACAAGCCACAGAACTTCCCCAGAATAATTCTTAGAACAACTCTTTTAGAAAATCCAATTTTGATTTAAAAATTGTCAGTGATGGAGAATCCACCATGACCCTTGGTAAATTGTTCCACTGGTTATCCTCACTGTCAAAAATGTATTCCTTATTTCCAGACTGAATTTGGCTAGCTTTCATTAGATCATGTTATACCTTTCTCTGCTAGAAAAAACTGAGGAGCCAATTATTAAATATTCCCCATGTAGATACTTAATCAAGTCACTCTTTAACGTTTTTTTGTTAAACTAAATGGATTCAGCTCCTTGAGTCTCTCACTATAAGTCATCTTTTCTAATCCTTTAATCATTCTCCTGGCTCTTCTCTGAACCATCTCCAATTTCTTAATATCCTTCTTGAATTGTAGAAACCAGAACTGGACACAGTATTCCAGCAACATTTGCTTCAGTGCCAAATACAGAGGTTAAATAACCTCTCTGCTCCTACTGGAGATTCCCCTGTTTATGGATCCCAGGGTTCCATTAGCTCTTTTGACCACAGCGTCATGTTGGGAGCTCATGTTCAGCTAATTATCCACCACAACGCCTAAATATTTTTCCATTCATAAAGAGAGGCCTGAATTTGGGATTCTCGCTATCCCTGTGAATAATCATAGAAACAATAACGAGTGTCAGTTTGTATTTGGTCTCAAATATCAAGCATATCTTACTGTAAGTCAACTACAAGGCAGAAAGGCAGCATTTTATTCCCATCCCCTTAAAATAAATGTGTATTTGCTTGACTAGAAAACTGTGAAGTTTGGGTCTGGTAGGCTTTGTCAACTTCTTAGGCCCAGGCCTAAAAAGAAACAAGTTTCTGTTGGGAATCATGTATCAGTTCCTCTCTTTCATTCTGTATTGGGTTGTCTCACCAGTGTTGCAACTGAGGGGGATTAAGATTGAAACCAACTGTGATGGCTGAAGGAAGTTGTAGTCCAATTGTTTCCAGTCAGCTATGTGGCTAGTGAGAAGGAAGCCAGAGGACACAACATTGAGAAATCTCTGTATGTGGCTATAAATAGAACCTGTGGTTGAAATAGCCCTTTGGAAAGTGGTATAAGGCCCCAGACATTAGGCTTGATGTCCCTTCCTCCACAGATGCTTGATAGATATTCTCATTACCTTCTAAGGGAGCCGGACACACATTCTAGCGCAGGGGTCGGCAACCTGTCAGAAGTGGTGTGCCGAGTCTTCATTTATTCACTCTAATTTAAGGTTTCGCGTGCCAGTCATACATTTTAATGTTTTTAGAAGGTCTCTTTCTATAATATATAACTAAACTATTGTTGTATATAAAGTAAATAAGGTTTATAAAATGTTTAAGAAGTTTCATTTAAAATTAAATTAAAAGGCAGAACCCCCCGGACCAGTGGCCAGGACCCAGGCAGTCTGAGTGCCACTGAAAATCAGCTCGGCACGCGTGCCATAGGTTGCCTTCCCCTGCTCTAGCGTATAACTTTGTGGAAACCTACAGCAAGGTATGAAGGTTGCTGCTCTCCATGGCACTATGATCTGGCCAACCTGCAGTGCAAGGTAGATCTGTAGCTTTCCTGTTACCTCCCAGACCATGGAGTTTGCCTTAGGGCCCTTCAGATGCATGATGCCCTCCCCTCCTCAGCCTCCCCGCCCCCCAGCATAGTACGGAAAGGTTGAAATTGTCTTTATGGGCCAGTATGTCAGATCTCTGTGAATCAACACCAATGCTGATTCAAACTGAGTCATGATTGGAAAACAAGGAGTCCTAGCTTTCCAATAGTATAAAGCATTTCTTCAGCTTCCTGGAAGGTTGAGAGATATCAGGCATTAAAATGAAGTCATGCTCACTATCATCTTGCTTTTATTCTCCCACTTGAAATCTGACATGAATTTAGCTGCTACCACAGTATCTAGAACCCAAAGACAATTAGAAGCCACAGGGATTTATAGCTAAAAAAAATCTTTTTATCATCCTAGCTTTAAAGAGATTTAAAGCATGAATCTTTGTGTGATATCAGCTGTTGAAATCAATTGGAAATTCTAATGGAAATAAAAAATAAGAGTAGTATAACCAGAGTGACATCTTGTGATTTGCCAAGGCTAGAAGCTTTTTGGCAATCTAGCACTTATTCTTTAAGACAATAAATGTTTCCAAACACTGGCCCCTGGATCAGTGATCTAAAAGACAAAATGTGTAGTCAATGTCCAGATCTGAATGCATTCTCCCAAGCTAAGGGATTTTGATTTGTTTTTCATATATTGGCTATAGGGTCTACAAGTCAATATTCATCATAAAATTCTGAACCAGAAGTCTGAGAAGGAATATCAGGATCCTGAATTCTAACTGGAATTTTTGCCTTGCAAGAAGGCATTTGGCTTGTTTACACACAAAAACTGAGACCCAAAAAGCATTTTGCTAATTCAGAAATGTAAAATCTAGCTACTTGCTGCCAAGCAGTGGGGTGAGCATGTTAGATATCTGTATCTGGTTCTGAGGCATGCTGGGAGAAGATCCTTCTCGTGCTGACTGTGGGCATGTTACAAAATTAATATTTATTTAAGGGCAAGCTGTTCTTGATACGGCATTTCTGTCAAAATATTAGGTATAGCTAGCTTTGTTTTCCAACATGCTACAGAGCATGATCTTCTGCATTAGTAGATAATTTTTTCAGGGTACTGGAGTTGCCCTAGCATTGGTGTGTGAACATTCCAAATAGGTCCAATCTCCCTGGAGTATGCAGTAGGACCTAATGCAGAGAATACGGATGCAGTGGAGTGGAAGGCATCAGAAAGCCCTGGCCTGTGCTGACTGTGTTACAGCATTTCTCTTCTTGAACGGCGAATCCAACTTGTTTGTTGCATATCAATGGAGGATGTCTTCTTTCTTCCTGAACGTGGTGTAAAATGTGCAGGCAATTCCCTTTACATGCTGAAAAAGGGACGTTCTTCTGATATATTTGGTATCTGCTTTAAAACCTGCATGCCTTTGCATAATTAAGTCTACAATGGCACATGCACTTGTATATTCACTAACATGCCCACTGGGGATGTTTTCCTAACCCCAGGGAGTTAGCAGAGGTGGACGTGTGACCTGAAGCATGAGGATTTGTAGCCCTTAAACATTTATATCCTAGTAGTCAGATGCCTGTCTAAATCCTCTTTTGAATCCCATTGACCTCCTCCCCTCAATAATATTTGTGGAAGTGAGTTCCTTAGGAGCATTATGCATTGTTTTTTTAAAAATTACTCTTTTTAGCAGTGCTAAAGTTGTGGCTTTTTAATTTCATTGAGTGACTCCTGATCTCTACCTTACAGAAGGGTAAATAGGATCATATGAGTGACCTTCTCTGTACCATTCATTATTTTATGCACCTCAGTCATATCACGCTCTTTTTCTTCAAATAATCTTATTAGTCTCACCACATGTGGAAGCCTTCCTAATCATTTTCATTGTCAGTTTTTCAACCCTCCATACTTACTATATCATGTTTGAGGTTGGGTGGCCAAAACTGAATATAGTAGTCCAGGTGAGGGCAAAACATGGATTTTATACAATGTCATATTTTTCATTATTAGTTTCTATTCCTTTCTTAATACAAAGCAACTTCTTGCTGGATTTCTTTAATAATTATTGTCAAAGAGGAAATGTTTCCATTCAGCTGTCTGCAAAGACCCCCAGATTTTTCTCCTGAGTGTTTAGTTCATTAGATGCCATCATTGTGTACCATTCAGAGCTTAAAGATTTCGTTTCTTTAGCAGCCTGCTGCAGAGGACTCCTCATAATGCCACAATGTACAGAAATCAAGATAAGCAGCTGATGGGTCTAGGAAGCAATATAATGCAAAATGATAGTATCAAAAGGTGGCCTACTATAAAAGAGCCAGAGCTAATCCCCAAAAGTTTGTAGAAAAAATGTAATCATGCCTAATTTCTCCAGTGGAGGAGGGGTGACAGTTTACTGAACCAAAGAGACAGGATATTTGTAAGCAAAAATGCTGTTATATTTCTTGCAGACATTTTCTTTTCACTTCTATAGCACCATCCATCTGAAAGCCTCAAAGCCCTTTACAGATATTAATTAATTAAGCCTCACAACAACCTTGTGTGGCAGGTAAATATTATTGCATCTATTTTACAAATGGGGAAACAAACACAGAGAGGTTAAGTGTCATGCATAAGGTTACACAGCAAGTCAGTAACAGAGCTAGGAACAGATCCCAGGAGTTCTGACTGCCAGTTACCTTCTGTAACCTGAAGATAACTGTAGTGAGGAGCCAGCACTAGCTAAAGGATCAATCTGGCGGCGTTCTACGAAACCAACAAAAACATCAACTTGGCTGTTTTTCTCTCAAAGGCTGCCCTCTCCTTACTGCACTGCTCCACCTGGTACCCATCCCTTCAGGAACAGACTGTTGTGATGCCTTCCATGTGCAGAACATGGCCAATTAGGCATTACCGTTACTCACCAGAACTGGCTGGGCATCTCAGTGTTAGCATTTATGCTGTTTGTTGAACTCTCTAATCATCCAATTCTGTTTTCTGTTGCTTTTTTTGTTAAGCTGAGCATTTGGGGGCCGGGACAATAATTATGTCAACTCTGTGCCATTTTATATGACAATTATGCTTAAAGCTAGAAAAGCAGTAACTTTAAAGGATGACAGGGTGGGGGAGCCCTTTCCTCAGATATAGGGCTTGATCCTACACACCCAATTGAATGGTGACTTCCGTGGTGCAGAACCAGGCACATACTGAAGCAAAAGTTTTCACCCATTCAGTTTCTGTTGTTACGTTGCCCAACTCTAATGAGGCTGCTCACTTGCCAAAAGACATGGCCCACTAATGATCCGATCCAAAAGCTGATTGAAGCCAAAAGGGTTCTTTTCATTGACCTCAGTGGTCTTTGGATCAGACCTTAAGAATGTCCATGACTAAACAGCAGGTTTTTGTCACGTAGTTTGAGACTGAGAAAGCCAATGAGATGTTTTTGTTCTAAAAAATCTGCAGTATCTTCGACTAATGAGACATGCTCTGCCTCTGTTCAAACCCACCTGCTTTGGCTGAATGACATTTAAATATAATGTTCCATAGCCTAGAATGACTGTAATGATAAAGAAAAGTGCATGTGGAAAACTGTAGATAAATACCAGTGAAATATGTAGAGATCCATGAGTGAGTGTCTCGTTATTTATATGTAGTGATGTGTGTGTGGGAGGGGACAGAGAATAGATGAAATGTATGGTACAAAGGCTTGAGTTGGGGATGGACATGTAACTCACAAGTGAGTGAGACTATCCTAAATGAGTGACATTCAACCCTTGATTCCATCCCACACCATCATTTATTCTGTATATGTCATATATGCTGCTAAAATAATATTTTAAGACTGTTTTGGAGTTTTTAAATAGGATTGTTTTGTGTCACCATCACTCTAACTGCAGGATGCAAAAACCTCAAAAAATGAGCTAGAATTGTTTTTCTATATCCTAAAAATGCAACAGCTTTAATGTCTGATATCTCAGGATCTTGCAGGGCAAGAAGCAAGTGCTAGGTCCTCAAATGGAGAGCTCCTGTTTCCAGCCATGCATGGTCATATGATATCAAATGTTAGTCATATGAAATTTTTAACTGTAAATAAAAGCTGTAAGTAAGGCAGAACTGAATCTAACCATCTCAAACCTTGGATAGTATAAATTTGGAAGAGAAGAAGCACAGTGGCAAGTTAATTTAAAAAAAACAACAATGAATGCCAGCCGTTTGATGCTACTTTTGGGGCTGGGATGTTAAGTCCTACTGGGGATGGATTAGTGCAGGGGTGGCCAACCTGTGGCTCCGGAGCCACCTGCGGCTCTTCATAAGCTAAACTTCCATTGACCTGTATGGCTCCAGGGTTGGGCTCTCTATGGCCTATTTTTGTTGATCTTCCACTGTTGCTTAAAATGGTGTGTTGTCCAAATCCCTGTTGCAACAAGAAATGCTTCATTTGTCTTCAAGTTGCAAGGAATCCTTGGGTTTCAGGTTTAATCACATCGGTGTTCATTTTCTTAGCACAGGTGCAGCAGTGAACAGCAGCGAAAGCCTCCCTCCATCCTCATCTGTTAACGACATCTCCTCCATGTCCACTGACCAAACCCTGGCATCTGACACCGACAGCAGCTTGGAAGCTTCTGCAGGACCCCTCGGTTGTTGCAGGTGACTAGCCGCCTGCCTGCGAAACCCAACGTTCTTCAGAAGATGAGGCAATTTAGGGGGAAACTAATAACAAGAATAAACGATGGAAAGGAAGAGAAATAAAAGATAAAGATTTAAATGAAACAAAACCCTTTTCAGCCTGCTTCTCCTACAGAGTTATGTAATGCAGCTAAGCTCAAGTATATATTTAACTTATAGTTGCTCTGCTTTGGTCTTCTTCCAATGATGCTTACTGAAAAAAAAAGGGAATTAAAGAAGCCTTTTTTTTCCAAAAAATGTAAAATTAATGGCTGCAAAACCAGTAACCTGCAACCGTCCTTTTCACACTGGCATGACAAGTTGTGCAGTAGCCACTCTACGTATGTATGTGTGTGTATCTGATTTCACGATCTTGCTAATCTATTTTATCTACTTCTGCCCATGTAGACAGATATACACACACAGTTATCTCACTACATGTACAGCACACACACAAATGTGTATGATAGTATGTGCAACTGTGTATCTCTATACATTATATACAGATACCCAGTATGTACTCTAGAACTAATTGGCCCATTTCATGTGAACTACATAAATACATCTGTAACATATTGCCAGTATATAATCTGTTCAATTTGTTCATTAAGTTGTATATCATATAAGATTTGTAAAAGCAAAAATAATAAGTCAAGCCTGAGCTCTCTCAGACCCTTGAAGATGTAGCACCCAAATTTCAACTGATATATATATTTTTAATAATACTGGTTTGTACGAAGGATGCACCGAATGGAGATTTACAAGGAAAATGTGCATCAGTGGTGCATGCTAACATTTGTTGCTTTGATTTTTAGAACAGATGAGAGTTAGGACCAGGTTAAAAGGAAGCACATCTGTCTTTGGGAGCTGTTGGGGTTGAGGATGGAGGAGTTGTCCTGTGAATACCTAATATCTCAGCCCACAAGGACTTCAGAGACAAACTTTTCATAGTGATAATACAGTGAGTTATTTTTCTTAGATAGGCTTATCATTGTTAATTATAGTGTGTATGTGTGTGTTAGGGGCTAAAATGTGTGGGGATAGGCTCAGATAACAAGAAGGATGTACACAATTTTTATGTATCATTTATGACTAGGTGCTTGGTAAGCCAGGATTGCAGACAAGGGATGTTTGCAGTCTACTCCCTCTCTAGGTATTTGTTGCTGCAAAGGAGTTGAATTCCCTTTAAATAATTTCCCTTGTGGGAATTACATTACTTGGACAACATTGATTCTATAGTTCCTTTCAGCCTTTTTTCCCACTGGTGACAAATCAGCAGATTCCTCAAAATGCTTCATCAACTGGGCTATACATAGCAGGTTAGTAAATTGAATGGTCAAATATTCTCATACACAATAGGCTTTGCCTTTGTTTAACAGCCAGGAGCCAAGCTGGGAGTGTAACAATCAGGGTCTCAGGCAGCTTTTGCATATTTCTAAAGAAGCCAATATTGAGTAAATATTCATTGGATTTTGACAGATAATACTACTTTGAACTTGCCACAGAGAGTAGTGTCAGGTCTTTTAGCAGCATACAGCAACACTACACAATTGTTTAGGGCAAGTGAAGAACAGTTTTTCCTCCTGAAACAGCAATGAGGATTTTAGGTAGGCAAAATGCAATTGTCTGAGTTGGAATTTAACCAGGATTCTAGGGTTCACATCTCTCTCCTCTTATTCAAATGTGCTGTGCCATCTGTAATGTATGCCTCATCCAAATGGCAGGACGAGTTAATTTAAATAGCTTATTCTATTTAACTGTAATGTGTGACAATTTTTGAATCTACAACTATTTGACTGGACAGTTGACAAATCTGTCATCCCTAAGCTGGGGAAAATATCTGAATATCAACTGAGATTTTGTCCAAAGTAAAAAGCAAACAATAAAGCTTCCACTCAAGTATGTAAAATAAAAATAAAGAATAAATGTAATGTAATCTCAGAGTTAGTTGCTCTGAGTGGTCTTGAAATTACACTATAAAGTAATTTTTCCCCAGGTATGTTTTTGGTGGCTTTTTTTCCATTACATTTTTTCATATATTGAAAACAAAATTATGTATGTGATTTTTCTAAAAACTCAGTTACAGCAGTAGGTGTGAAAGCAATAAGTATAAACAAATTACTACTGCTAAATAGATTTAGCAATATTCTCTCTTAAAGCCATGAAACATCAAATCATTGTTTAGCAACATGACCTTAATCCAGCCTCAGGTGAATGCAAATACTAGTGAAAGGGTTTAAAGGGATACCGCAATGCAGTGTAGGTGTGTCAAAAGCAATAACACTGAGGGGGACTCCTTAGCAATAATAGCAGTTATCAGCTCCAGATGTCAATCTTCATACATTAACACTAGTAAAATATAGAGAATTCACCTCCATTTTATATCCTCTTGGCATGCAGCATTTTGGGTTGTCTTCTCAACCAAAAAAAGGATGAGCCACTTGGAGTGACAGATTATTAAATGAGTGTAACTAACTACAAACATGCCATAGACTTGAAGACTTTCAGAACAATTTCAGTGCAGTGAACATAGCTACATGGGCAGTAGCTGGGAAGTGCTTTTTAGAGAGCTACTTAAGGTGTGTGGAAACTCTCCCAAGTTTAATCTGTCAAAACTAGAACAATGACCACTCTCTTGTGCAATACCATTCATTTTTCCCTGGGCTCATGAAAAGGGGTGCAGTCACCATAAAAGACGTCCTAGTGATTGTATTCCTTATCATAGGAATTCCTATAGTGGCAGTTTATCTAAATGCCTGTCTAAGGCTCTGATTCAGCAAAACACCAATGCATGTGCCTAAGTCACACACAGGTCAATGGGGCTTATACTTAAGCATGTGCTTTAGTCCTTTGCTGAATAGGGATGAACCTACTTAAGTGCTTTCCTAAAACAACAGTCATAGCATTTCTTTTTGTCCTTAAATTTGTCAATCTTCCTTTTGGGCAGCTCTGCTCTTTGAAGGGTGCAAGGCTCTCCACCCTGGACAAAGCTATCAGCAAATGAGCAATAGACCTTGGCGGATCTGTCAGAGCTGGAGTAACAACCTCTCAAACATGAATAGTATCATTCATTTTCCCTTGGCTCAGGAAGTTGATGCTGTCAGCATGTAACCTAAAGGAATACAGGTACCAATCAATTAGAAACGACAGTGACTGATGCTCTGTAAATACCTATAGATGGATAAAAACCTTCATAGTTTCTAGAAGTTCCAGACATCTGTGTTTCAAGCCTTTTCTCCATTAGTTCAATATTGTAGCCAGCATGAAATGATGGTTGCTCTTATTCTCTCTCTTGCCAGTGATTTTTAAATCTACCTGTTTTTAATAATGTTAATTAATACCTCACACTTGTATACTTTTATCTGAAGCTTTCAAAGTGCTTTACAGCTAAAATAATGGAGAGAATGACACACATTCTGGCTAAGGGCTAGATGTAATGCCTGAAGCTGCAGATAGGCACCTATGCACTTCTGAAATATCCCACTAGGCGCCTATCTCTCATTGACTTCCATTGAAGTTAGGTGCCTATGTGCTTTTGAAAATTCCATTAGGCACCTATCTGCATCTTCAGGTGTCTGATACCTTTAAATATCTGCCCTTAAATGACTTCCTTAAATCATGTTGATAGCCACCTGCAGAGTAAGGTGATTGCCCATCTCTGTTCTGAACACTAATTAAAGTCACTTTAAGAAAGTGTAAAGGAAGGAAATGATTGAAGAACCTTTCCAATGGGGCATCAAGGGCATCTTTCTAAGTTTCTGGATGGTATGAGAACCCTACAGGAATTACAGTGTACTAATGCTTCTAAGAGATTGGTATTTTTCCTTGATTGAACGTGAAGGAGGTTGAAATAAACAGATGGTTCTGCAGGTCTAGCTATTGGTACTGAGATTAACCTTGCTCCTATAGACTTGCTGGCTGTTGGAAGAGGGGTTTCTTTTTAGGTTTGCTTTGGTTATGCAACACCCACAATGCATGACTGACTAATCAGCTCCCTTATAGAAAAATAAAGAATGAAGTAGAAAATAATCACCAGCCTATAGAATTTAAATAGAGGTATAATTTTCTGCTATAAGATTCTAAAGATTGATTAAAGAAATCTACAGAAAGGATAATATCCACAGAGCCTTACTGGTTTCAATAAATTCTAAAGAAACATTCCATGAGGATTGTAATGTATCTTTAGACAATTAAGGTATTTAAGTTGGTCCAACACTGAGATTTTTGCAACTCACATTCTTCTTCTGAATTATTCTAGTTTACATGGGATTCCTGATGTAACCTCAAGTTGAGTAGATTACTATATTGCATAGCATTTAAGTGGAAGTACATTCATGGTAGCTTATTTTGTTTCTCAAAACCAGAACCAAGATGACTAGTACATCTTTAAGTCATTGCATTTTTCTTTTGAAATTCTTTTCTTCATGGCATAAACCTGTAACTCCAAGAGGTGGCAACATTGGCTAGATCAGATGATGCTGTGGCAGTACCACTCTGCTAAATTTACAAGCCAAGCTGAGGCTCCCACATGTGGTTTCACCTTCAGGCTGTTACCTGGTGTTTACTGAAGAAACTAGACTTATGTCAGTGCCCTGAGGGCAATTTCCATAACACTGTCCCTTCCTTAAATGCAATCCAAGTTAATACTATTCAGTAGAGCTGGTTGGAAGTTTTCTAACATTTTGTTTTTCAACTGAACATGCAGATTCATCAGAACCCAAACTGTTTGTGAGAAAGGGTTGGTTTTGATGAAGTTTCCAATTTGAAAAATTTTGGAGGGAAGAAAAAGTTTTGAAATTGCCACAACGTCCCAATTGACCTGATCTAATTTGTATTATTATGATCAGTTTCCAGAAAATTTTTACTTTTTGTCCCTATTTGGGACTAGACAAATTTTTAAAATCTCTAAAATTCTCATATTTCCTACCCAGCTATACTCTTTAGTGTTTCTGAGGAGAGGAACACAGAATGAAAACCTGTTGGGAAAGAATTAGATTTTTGTTAAATAGTCAGGCAAACACAACTCTGAGTTAGGTGTTTAGGTTTGTATTTTTTTGTGGGGTGCACGTGTGTGTGTGTGTTTTTTAGGTTCTTAGAGATATACTAATATTTGATCCAAATTTCTTAATGTGGACAATGACCCTGTAAATTTAATCAAACCATGCATCTTCAAGAATCTGAAAGTTGTGCTTGTTTGAATTTACATCAGTTTTCAAAGGATACTGTTAACTTGTGGCAGGCTCAAGACGAACTTTAAATAAATATACCTCCTACACCAAAAAAAATAAATGTTCAGCAGATTTGAATATTCCATAACTATGTAATGTCTTAATTAGAAAAAAAATTGTTTGTCATCTTTATTGATGAGTTGGAAAATAGCTCTGTCCAATGGAATTTAGTGGAATCCATGAGATATATTAGGAACTTGTCAGTAAGACCCAAAATCTCTTTTAGGTATTGATTGCGAGAGCTGAATTGTTTAAACCTCATTTCTGTTCAGTCTCGTCGACAACTGTCAGGTTAAGGCTTTTGGAGAAGGTCCAAGTCTGCAAAAAGAACATTGAAAACTCCTGCCAAGACCAAGTGAGTCATTTCCAGCTGAGGCCGAAAGGTTGAACTGTATATACTCAAGTAAGACTTGGCCACTTTGGAAACTAAAATACCCTCATTGTGCTTATCAGTTTAGATAGGCATGCCTGTTCTCTTTGCTAATTTCCACTGAACAGGGCCATTCTTTTCTTCTAGAAAATCAGATATTTACAATGTAAATAGCTGAACTGATTATTTTCTTCTCTGTAACTAATATGTAATAATCCACCACCCCGTCTTGTTGGATCTTTAAAAAAAAGACCACTGTATGCCTAAATGTAGTTGACCTCTGGCTATTTCCTTGGTCAGGCACGTACTGAGAAGGAAGATCCCAGGGGTTTCAGTGTATATAAAGAATCATGTATATTTAGTAAATTGAGTAAGTGGGACTTACGGCCAGTATACATTAAACAACAATAGTAACAAAATCTCCAAACCCTAACTAGGAAAATGAACTGTTCACCTTGCCATGTCCATTCTGTAATAAGACACCTGCCTGTAGTTCTGCATGAGTGGACTTCAAAGTATAACCGACATTAGGGACTGTAACATATCAGTGTTGATAAAAGTAGATTATTAAAAAAAGCCAACAACAGTTCATCATGAAGACTAGGGGATAAATGTCCAACTTTGTAGCAAGATCCTAGAGTGAAGCAGTAGCCAGAACCAGTAAGCATGGATAAACTGAAGTAGTAACATTTAATGAGGAATGTGACATGTTACCATTTCCCCCTCTTTACATTGTTTTCTTTTTCCCCTTCTATGTTCCCTCTGGTTGGTTTAAGAGGCCCATATTGGCTTTGGTTTCATTCATCAATGTTTTGAGAGTCAATATTGAGCCAATGCATTGTGATAGTTTTGAGTTATTAAAAGCAGAAGGGACTTTCCTTCCCCCTTCATGGCAAAAGGAAATCTTATCTGAGTTCTTCTTGTGAAGATACTTTTCACAGGTGTACTGATTTGCTTTTGTTTAATTGTTTTTTAGTGTTCCAGATAAACCATACTGTGATATAGGGTTTCATTATGCATATCTTCTGCACCCATTAACTTCAGTGAGACTTTGGGGGCACCAAGTCATGTAGGGTCAAGATTCAAATGAAATACTTTAAATACTCTGTTGGTGAAGCCCCAAGTGCACCTCTGTGACTGTACATTGGGAAAGCTGCTGAATTTTACAGAATGGGACCTTCCTTACCTGTGAAGAAACTGTAGTCAATGAGTGAACTTCACTCCTCCTTGTCAGGGGACCTGCATAAGGCCTGTGCTCCACTTATGCCCTATTTTGAGGCGTTAAAGTGTTGTGGAGGCCTTATTAAGGGCTCTCTGCACAGGAGTGTATTTCATCTACTGTGAACATGCATGTATGTCAAGACAGACTGTTCCAATAAGGAATGTTTGGGTTGCTTTCATTAAGAATTAGCTCTATACTAATTTAATTAAAATAGTTTTAGCCAGGAAATCCTATTTTATCTTCATGTGGGGAGTGAAATGAGAGAAGACAAACACAGTGAGCTCTTACAGCCCTCTCTGTTTTCTTGCTCCCTTTCCTTCACCCCTTATTAAATGATGGAGAGTAAATCAGCCTAAAGCAACCCTCAACTTACTTCAATACCTTGAAGGAGCAGAATAGAAAAGAGCGGGGTTTGGGTAACATTACTATTGTAAATCAGTGATAAATGTCTTTTTTTGTTAAGACAGTGATGTGATTAGGCGATGCAGAGCTGAGTACCCTACAGTAACCAGGCAAAACAAGTTGAGCGTTGTGGTCTATTCTTCTTCCAGTTTTCATGCAAAGAAATGGGCCAAAACTAAAACATTTAATTCAAACCCCGTTGATTTGCAGTGCGATTTGGATTTAAAGCCCAAGATCCAAACACCTTTAAAAGGTGGGGGGAGGGGGGATATTTTCCCTTTAAATGTAATTGAAAACTTCCAACACAGGGTTTTTGTGAGGCTTGCACCTCTCCAGCATGGAAGTAAAATTTTTTGTGAGAACGTTTCATGAGATCTCAGCACCACTGAATCCAAATCCACACTCTAGCCCATATTTTGACTTCAAACAAACCTTGAATCCTAAATTATAATGATTCTGTATCAGGATCTGGCCATCGCACTTGCGTATCTCATAATGCCCATTGATCTATAGGGGGAGCTGTGAACCCCTAACTTGAAATGTCAATTCTTTACTCTGCTGGTGTCACTTTTAATTTCACTTGTTTTGGTGAAAAGTAGTTTGTTACAAAAGATTGGTTATGGCAAATAATCTATGATGAATAGCATTTATGGAAATGTGGCAAAACTTTACCTGTCCATTTCTTCATAGGTAAGAGAGCGGTATCATCATTGGGATTAAGATCAGCAAGTGGACTTTGTGCCTGGCAAAAATTAATGAGGAGACTGTAAAGCTGGATTAAGCATATAAATGCAGGTTCTAATTCATTTTAGAAGTTTGGTATGGCTTCAGTCAATTTGAATGGTGGAGGCAGATGTTGGTGTGATGGAAAACTAAAGCCTGATGGTCCTGTA
Organism: Mauremys reevesii; assembly: GCF_016161935.1. Lineage (NCBI taxonomy): Eukaryota > Metazoa > Chordata > Testudines > Geoemydidae > Mauremys > Mauremys reevesii. The sequence continues at coordinate 20,137,843 of NC_052627.1, read as the reverse complement.
GATTGAAACTGTGGCCAACAACCAGTCATTTTGGCTCTCCTCACATTACTAATGGCACAAGCCTTTCCTTGGTGTGGTTTGTCTCTTATAGAGGTTTTTTGGGGGTAGCATCATACTATTGTTTAGAAAAACATGTTCTCCAATTAAACTGCTCCCTGGCTAAGACCTTCCTCAAACCAATACAAATAAAGTGTGAACTCCATTTCAGGTTAATGAACTGTGCCTTCTCCAGCAGATGGTCATGATTTTTAATCACAATGTTCTTCTGAACTCTCCTATTAACTGCACAGCTTGAAGCCTGAATTGCTAAGCTAGCATGTCTTCAAGAACATGCGATTATGGGTCTCCTAGTGTATGGTGCATTATGAGCAAGTTGAGTTGGTTTGTTTACTAGTGATTTCTTAATGGATTTGTCATATTTTAAAATGGGCCTCAGGGGAGGATTAATTATTGTTTGTCTTGTTGATGCCTCAGTTGAAAGCTCTGTCCATATCCCAGCAGGACACGTATTTGTATATAATAGTAACTGGGCCAGTGAAAAAAAGAGCTACTTTTCTGAATGCTTGTGCTAAGTCTCCTTATAGGGGAGATATTGTAAATGTGGAACAAAGGATTTGAGCACCTAAAACATTTCTTGTTCAAAGGAATTTTGTGAAAGGAATTTCAAGATGGTTAACAACTTCCAGCTCTGGCTGATGTGAGATGCAGGAAGAAAATGTATAATCTCATCTTAAGACAAACTATATGTTTTTTGCAGTGGTGTCATAGCCACGTTGGTTCCAGGATATTAGAGAGACAAGGTGGGTGAGGTGATCTCTTTTACTGGACCAACCTCTGTTGGTTAGAGAGACAAGCCTTCTAGCTACACGGAGCTCTTGCTTTGTCTCTTTCACCAATAGAAGTTGGTCCAATAAAAAGCTATTAACTCATCCCCCTTGTCTCTCTACAAACTATATAGGCAGACATTGAAATCACTGTCTTTCATTTTCCAGGAACAACCAACGGTGTAGGGGATGGAAAATCTTTTAAGGTCATCTACTCACTGATTGACATATGTTGGGTGGGGGGACTCCTCTATAGATATGGGCAAGAAATCATCTGCAGGTGCCATGAAAATACCACTCTGCCATCAACTCCTGCCTAACATCTGAAGACGCACAAATGAAGTGACATTGAAATGGCCATCCTTGAACTGGCCCGTTGAGTCCAGTAGGAGACAGGGATCAGTCCCTGATGCACATAGGTGGTGGAAAACACCCCTCAATGTGCAATAGTATATATGATGGTGCAGAAAACTGTTCTTCTTCGTAATCAATTTATGCCAGGAGGCATCAGGATTATTTGCCTTACATTCTCCAAAACCAGATCTTATCTTTTCAGCTTCAGTCCTACTGCCTTACTCTAAAACTAGGGAAAAGAATTACTAGTGTGCTGAACTCTGATGAGACCCTCCAAGCCAAGAGGAGAGATTTGAGGGAACCCTACAAAGCAAAATGTGGACCAGGTTTGCCAATGAGTTTAAAAAAACCCAAACAAAACAAGCCTTGGGTCTAACCTGTAACAAATTTAGAGTGAACCTGCACTCTTTATTGTAGATCACTGATTTTTTTAATGACCCCAAACACTGTATCTGCGAACCTATCATAAACTGTCCTGGTTGCAGCTCTTGCTGTAAGATTTATATGAGAAGAGGCTATGTTTCAGGTAGAACAATCAGACTCAATCCTGCATGATTTTAACCCCAATTCAAGGGAGCATGAATAAATAGGTTTTATGCAAACTCTTCATTTAAATTTCTTTCTGAAAAACAAAATTGCTAATTTCTGTAGACCCCCCCTAGCCAGAAGTGGAAGGACTGAGAAAAAGAGAGGGAGTGATATTTAAAGTCACTGCACCTAATGAGAAATGAAACCCTATATCTGAATATTGTGAACTTTGGAGTTCTAAGGCAGAGCCCAGGTCAGTGTAGGTTCTTAGCAGTGGCAGAGGATTGCTTTTTGTATTTATTATTCAGTTTCCTGAAAGGTCAGTGCATCTTGTTTAAGTGTAAATGCACTTACCCCTAGTGTTCTCTCTGGCACTTGTAGACCCTCTCATCCTCTTCCCCACTCCAAAAGAGGCAAATTCAACTTGCCTGGATAATTCTGCAACACTCACAGTTGGTGACTCCAGATGGATCAATTGGACAAGTGGCAGTACCACTAAGCTGCTTGCTTTTATCTTGCAGACCGCCTGCATGATCAAGTTCAAATGGAATGAGTATGTTAATGGCAGGGTCACTATAACCTTTCACTCACCAGCAGTAAAATGTACGATTTCTAAAACTTAAGGAATGAATTGTTGTAATGAGTGTTAACTTCCCTTTCTCCTTTTCTGGTGTTAGTGACATTGACCAAATAACAGAAGCATCATGCCAAACAACTTTAGCAGTGCAGCATACAAAGCAATCTACATAGGCACAGCTACTACCCTTTAATGCACCAAGTGTATTGGCACCATTGTGGCTTCAACACAATGAAACCAGAGCTCAGGGACTTGGAGAAAGATTCCACTCCAGATTTGTGATGCATCTCTTTCAGCAAGTCGACTGTAGTATTGTTTTAATTGAAAACCCTTCAGTGCACATAGCACACACTGGGTTTAGAGCTGGACAGGGCAGAGTTGACAACCAAGAATATTCTCCAATTATTCCTTGTCTATGCTGGTTTGTATTACTGTAGGGAGTTAAAACTCACTTCTCTTATCTCCTATGGCTGCAGTTTTCACATTACTCTTCTGAATGTGGCCTTATAAAGCTGTACGTATAACCTCTTTTAGAAGAACACAAGAGAAGGAACATGATGCGAAGCAAGATCATCATCTGAAGGCATTACTGGAAACCAAACCAATGCTCCTATCAGTTCTGTACTGCATTTCTTCCCCTACTGTGTGCAAATTTGGCAGTTTCCACATGTTGATGCTCATGGACATGTCAGGTAATGCTGCTTTTCTGGAAAAAGCACGTTTCTGCAGCTTCAGTAAGTTTACTGTTTTTTTAAAAAAAAAACAGTTGCCAGTTATCTTTATGCTCTGAGTTATATCTTCTCCATGAGAAGACAATGAAGGAAAAACTCAGATGGATCCTTCAGAAGTATCACTGGCAGATGCATTGTATGGTATTTTAGCCATGGCGAGTCATGTGAAAATCATTTGCAGGCCTTTGCTTAAAATCCAACAAAAATTATGGAAACATTTGACTTGGTCTTTCAAAAGGTGGAAGAAAGTATGTTTATGTACACAATAGGGTTTCTCAAACTGGTACAGACTGCTGATAAGCAGGAGACTAGTTCGATGAAACTCACCTACACCAGTGATGAGCTGCCAAAATCTTAACAACGGGTTCCCTATAAAAAGTTCTGATTTAAGGGATGTGCGACAGCATGTATTTTTTGTACCAATAGGGTTACCATACGTCCATATTTTCCCAGGAGGTGATTAAGAACCGAAAAGCCTGACATGTCCAGGAAAATACAGATGTATTTTAACCCTACCTAAAGTTCTTTTTTAAAAAGATGGGGCTGAACTAGAAATGAGCTCCGTTTCACATGTGTGGGTGGTGATCAGGGACAGTCTCAATTTTTGGGTCTTTTTCTTATATAGGCTCCTATTACCCCTCACCCCTGTCCCGATTTTTCACACTTGCTGTCTGGTCACTCTAGGGTGTGCACATGTGTGGGTCCCAGCTGCTCCCTGCCCCCCCCTCATTAAAGCAGGTGTGCAGGGTTACTGCCCTGGGAACTGCAGGGCACCAGTGGATGTGGGGCTGGCTCCAGGGCTAGCTGGAGGCAGGGAGTGACACGGGCTGGCTGTGGGCAAGTGATGCAGACGGCAGGTGGCTGCGGGCAGCTGTGGGCAGAGGCTGGCTGCAGGCAGGGGGTGGCTGGGGGCAGGGGCTGGCTGCGGGTGGCTGGGGGCAGGGGCTGGCTGCGGGCAGGGGCTGGGGCAGGGGGTGGCTGGGGGCAGGGGGAGGGGCTGGGAGCAGCAGGACGCAGCCGGGGACTCACCAGGCAGCAGCAGGAGCCCCAGGGCCAGAGGTCCAAAGAGCAGGAGCAGCAACAGGGCCAGGAGGCAGCCCCCATGGCTCTCGCAGCACAGCGCAGCGCCCCCCGGCGGCCGGGAGGAGGAATTACAGGCTTCCCAGCCAGAGCCCATCAAAGCTTCCCTCGCAGGGAAGCTAGTTAACAAGCGGTTCTAAAACCACTTCTAAATTTAACAACGGGTTCGCGCGAACCGGTGCGAACCGGCTCCAGCTCACCCCTGTCCTACACACAAGAAAATGAATGTGTCAAAATGGAGATGACATGCTTGCATTGTTCTTTCTTTCAGATAGCTTGGTTGTTAGATAATAAATAGAGTTTTGTTTGCTATAATATAGTAAAGGGGAATTATTTCCAGTGGGCATAGCTACATTGCTTTCTCCCCACCGTCACACTGTCTTTCATCTTTCCATTGGGTTTAAGATCAGTGGACTCTGTAATAGCATACATGAAATAAAATATGATCCCAATGAGCCCTGATACAGTAAAAGCAACTGGAGGATGCGGTAACTATGTAGACCCATGCTGAAAGCCCCATTTAAAGTATGTTTAACACAGAGCCTACTTCCCAAACAAAAGCAAGTTATCTACCTGTAATTCTTACCCTCTAAAGTCAATTATTTAGTGGATTCCTACCCTTGGGTATACACTCTGTGTGTGCAACCACACTACATAAGGTAGTGGTAGTACAGAGTGAGGGATCTATTGCAACTGATAACTTTGGGAAAAGATTATCTGTAATTCTTGTTGCTTCCCAAAAATATAATGTATGATGAAACCCTACCATTAGGTCTAGCCTTCAAGTACAGTAAATTAATACACAGTGAGTTCTGTCATAGGGAATGTGGATCCAAAATACCATATGTTTGAAAAATAACTACTTTCAGATCCAGTTTAGTGCATGATGAAATTATATTTCTGATGTGGTGCATCTGTCAGATAATCCAGAAACAAACTGCAATTTGGCAGTGTTGGGAGCTGTCATCAGAAAGCGTCTGACTTTAATACACCTCTACCTTGCTATAACGCTGTCCTCGGGAGCCAAAAAATCTTACCACGTTATAGGTGAAACTGTGTTATATTGAACTTGCTTTGATCCACCGGAGTGCGCAGCCCTGCCCTCCTAGAGCACTGCTTTACCGTGTTATATCTGAATTCGTGTTATATAGAGGTAGCGGTGTATCTTCATCTGTAAATGGTCCCTTTTAGTATCATTCACATACGAGTGGCAGAATCAGGTCCAAAGAGATTGTGATAAAGAATGTGAGTGTGATGTAGCTTTGATAAGTTATACCCATCTATCGAGCTGACTTTTTCTGAATAGTTCCAATTACCTGGTGTTCCAGAGAACCTACATATTTCCAAATCACTTCCGATTGATCATTCTCTATTTAAATCTTAAGGGCTCAGTGAGGTTAGTATTATCATCAACACAACCCTGATGCTCCCTAGCACAGCAAAATTTATGACAATTAGTCTCTCCATAAAGTTAATTTCATGTCTTCTATTTGTAAGTAGAACACTCCAATAAGAGATATTACATCAGATATACGGTAGGTAAAAATAAGGTCAATGCATTCTCTTTAAAAGACGACGATGATGTATAGCACTTACTGATTAAGGAAGTCATTTTGCCCTGTCAGAAGGCATTTTTAAAACTGTGATTATACTCAAATCCATGATACATTGTTTAGAGCAGATGTTCCCTAAGAAAAGTCGTAGTTGTATCAACTTTATACTCTTGCTCTGCTATAAAATGCAAATTCATTAGTTCCTCAAAGAGCATGCAAGGAGGGTATAATTCCACTGAATTACTGGCATACATGCTGTAAGGGTAATGTGCAAGGAACAGTCACATCACAGTGTGAATGAGAGAAGGAGCATGGTATGTTGTTTTTGCAGGAAAAAAAATCAAGTGGAATAGTATTTAAAGTAATACATAGCACATACTATCAAGAAATTGAAGAATGAACTGTAAAGTTCCTGCTGTTTTCTAAGTAAATGGAGATTATTTGCCAAGTCAATTTTTCTGTAAAACAGTGTCAATTCAGTCATCTCTTGGATGAGGAACTCAAGCATGTGCATTTCTCTAAGTATCAGTTAAGAACAGAAGATCTAACACACTTTTCCCCTTTCAATATCAGAAAAACCTTTCCTGACTGCAATCTGTATAATTGTTTACAGTATCTAGAAATGCACAGTATGTGAAATACACTGAGACCTGTCTTAAGCCATTGTCCAAAGAGATGGCAAAAGTCAGAAGGTAGTGCAGAATTGGTCTTAAGGGACCTGATTCTGTATTGCCTTGTGGCGTTGTTTATATATGTGAAAATGTGTGCAATACATGCCTATTCTGATTTGGGAGTGTTGTACACACATCAGTATTGACACAAGCTAGAGGAACTCAGATATTGCGGGGATGGATGACCTTAGGACCAAGGTATTTGGGAGTAGTCTCAACCCAGGAGGCTGCCTATTGAGTAGGGTGTCTTGTGTAGATTTTACTGTATGTAATTTTAGCACACTTTTTAAGGCACAATGAAAGGATATGGTTAGGAGTTATAATTCAAGGGTATTACAATGCACAAGACATAGAGTCATTCTTTCTATTTTTCCAGGAATGCAATTGTCTCATTCATAATAATAGATGTAGCACAGTTGCTTTATTGCTATTGCTTAAACTTTCATGAGGTAAAATAGCTTTTTTAAAAAAATGTTGAAAGAAAATGAAGTGGGCTATAATAAATGTGGAACAATCATTTCAGCCAAGCCATGTGATTTACATAAATTAAAAAACTGGTACCTTATTAGCATGCTGATCAGCCAGTCGGAACAACTCTGTCATTATAAGCAATTTTGTAGCTGGTGCTACATTTAGCATTGCAAACCGATGGATGCACACCTGAGTGTCATGTCAGTAGCAAATGATTTCATTATAATCATTGCTGTGTTAGTAGATACCAAATTAAATCAGCACAATGAGACAAAGCAACATATTCTGATTGGAAATGGTCTTAATACAGGAAAATGCTTGGGAAAAAAAAAAGTAAACTGCTACTTACAGCCCAGATCCTAAGTGGGATTCCACACCATAGGTGCTGCTGGCCGGCCAGGTTTGGAGACACTCTTTCCCCCATGGTGTGCTGCCCCTTCACTGGTTGTTCTCCCTACTCTAAAAGAGGGAAGAGGAGTAAAGGGAGGCAAGTCACAAGAACAGCCTATGAGTTCACACAGAGTGTGAATCAATAAGTGCCAAGCCCCTGCACTGGAGGGAAGCTGCGGACCATGTCACCTGTTCCTCCTTCCATAACATGCGGGAGTGGTTTCTCTGCTGTGATTTGCTTCAGCACAGTGTCCTGGATGCAAATCCCAGTTACGTAGGTTTGACACTCGTTTTCAGAATTGGGCCCTTTACAAACATATAATTTGATTGATGCTTTTTTGTTCTAGTTGGCATGTCCCTTACTGAGCAAAAGGAAATGCAACATTGTTTTCACATGGCATTTCAGTGACACCTTTTGGTTAGCTGGCAGAATTCTACATTAAGCCTCTCACCAAGCCCGTTTTAACTAACTCCCAGGGCTTTGACTTACCTCCCCTTAACAGGCAAGAACTCTAAGGTAGGCAGTTCCCAAGGCTGGAAAAGAAAATGCCATTCTTCAGGCCTGAAGAAGTTAAAACAACGACTATTTTAACTAACAGGAGGATGATAAAGTATGGAATGCCCTCAAAATAAACCTTTTTCCTTTCACAGCCAACCCCTAGAATGAAATCACTCCCACCCAAAACAACTACAGCAGGAGCCATGTATATTGGCAAACAATGCATTGTGTTTTCTTCCTTATCTCATGCATGGATGCCAGGTAGTTTAGAGTTAGGGACTTGTTTGGAAAGTGAAGCTCCTACGCTAACTACAATCATTGCTGCTGCATGGAACTGATGTCTATATTCTCACTTTAACAACGACACTAACCTAGGCCCAACCCTGCATTCCTCAGTGAGGCAAAACTCCTGCTTTATGTCTGGCAGGAGTTTTGTCCAAATAAAGCAGGTGGGATTAGGGTTAGAATCTTATGGAGATTGAACAATTGAGGAGGACGAGGATGTTCAATTACTCAGACTAGATGTAATTCCTTTATGTAAAATAAATAGAAGCTCATTTTTTTTGTACTGTTTGTGACTGATTTTGTTCTGGTGTGAGAAGGAGGTACATGCACGGTTCCTCTACAGCAGTGCAGTGTAAAAGTCTGACAGTCTTTTTTTTCCACACCCAAACTCCAGCTCCAAACAGCACCGGACTTTTCAGAAAAGTATAATCACTTCAGGAAATGACATACATGCAGCTCCGGTCCTGAACTAATTATATTTTTTTAGAAGGAAAGAAAAAAAAAGACACTCCAGATTTTAAATTACTGTGTATGAACAAATACTCTGTGTGTGACTGAAAATAAAAAGAACTCTTTGAAATCAGAAGCTGTTGGAATTGTTTGATGTATACCTCGCACCACCCCTGCCTTTCCAAGAGTGACATTAGTATTATCCATATTGCAGCAGCACCTAGAGGCCTCAGGCAAGGTTGAGGTCCCATTGTGCTAGGAGCTGTACATACACATAATAGGAGAGTTCCTATAAGAAAGAATTTATACTCTAAATAGACAAGGCACAGAGCAACAAACTGATTGCCTAAGGTTGCACAAAGGTCAGTGACAGAGCAGTGAATAGAACCCGTCTCCCAAGTCTCAGTTCAGCGTCCTATCCACTGGAACACACCATCTCTTAATCCAACAAGCACTGCCCAAAGGAGCGCTCTGCTAAACAGTCAGACTAGAAACTTACCTCCAGAGGAATTAGTGGCAAGTGTTCTGCTCAGGCAAAATCCATTTCATGCTAGTAGTCCCTCTAAAGTCATGCTTTTTCAAGTAATCTGAATCAGAATTTGCCCTATTTTGCATCCAATGTAGCTCTGTGGATATATGCAGCAGAACAGTGTAGTGTAGGTGATCCTAAACATTTGAGTAGCCAGAGTATTTTTCAACCCTCTCTCTGACAACGATTCAAAAATTGAATAATCTATTCAGCTAGAGTAAAAACTACTTTAATTAAAAAAAATTACTTGCTATTTTTAATATCCATCTTAGAAGCAAGTAAATAATTGTTTCACCTACCAGTGTTTTCCTTTTCCACTTGGGCAACATGAATAGGAAGTTAAATTTACCCTCTCTCCAGAGGTCCCACAGAAGACTTCATGTGTCTCTTTAAACCCAGTGTTAAGGACTTAAGGAGCACAGGGCCCTCTGAATTGTACTATTGGAATCTAAGCCAAAATCTCTTTGCCTGGTTGAATTAGTCAGCATTATCTCTATCATCATCAATACTGCCAGCACAGACCAATATGAGTTTCACTTGAGAAAGGACTACAGGATCCAGCCCAGAGTTGATGCGGCAATGTTACTGTTGTGACTGTAAAATCATGCAAACACAATAGCGATGATTATTTTCGCTTTTTGGTTTAATTGCTAACAGTGATTTCTTTTTCTGTTTGCTTAAAGGAGTTCTGGTATTTGACAGTGATGCTTTAACAAGGAATTTTAAGTTAAATCCAGGGCCTTCACTACATAGCATCTCCAAGGGAAATGGGGAGCCTCAAAACAGCAGCATTTGGAGTCAACCAATAATATGCAGAACTAGAGACATGATAAACCATTTCAAATCCAGTCCTTCTTTTTAAATAGTCTTACAAATAGCTTTATCTGTTATTTACTGGAAACTGAACTAGAATGAAAAGATGGTTATTCTGGAAAAAAACTTGTGTCAAGATTCCTTAACCAGACCATCTCCTTTAGGATTTCAAATCATGGATAAAATGGTCTGACATTCCAAAAACCAAAAGAGTTCAGAGTCCAAAGAGAAAAGGCCCAAACTTGTCAGGTGTTAATGTTATATTTTTATAAAATTATTTACACTTTTCTTTTTGGTCATGGGCAAGTCCATTGGCACAAACAGCACAGCCACACATTATCCTCTTGTTTTAATAACTAACATTATATATATTTGTTTATCTTTAGTTCCCCCCCACGCAAGAAGGGTAACAAAAAAAATTGATAGATAAAATAAGCTGATGGTAACACAATGCCAAAAATAGCTTATTATGTTAAGTGCAAGGGAGAAAAGCCTTGATATAAAGCTTGATTGCAACAACATTTCAATTTACCAGTTTAAATACAAGACTTGCATTAAAATATTTTGTGAGATGTCTCTCGCTTTCTCTTTAAGATGACTTTTTTAAATCTATATACACATTCAGTTGTAACACTTGACACTAGCATTATGAAGCATTAAAAAAAGTATGATAACTTGATAAGTACACACTGCGGTATGGGTGGTTAATGTCTGTAGGCATTTCTTCCTTCAATGGTTTACAACATTTTGTTGAGTGCTAGCCTCAGTCAGGTGACCAGCCACCTGAAACAATATAATACCCCCAACATCCCTTCCCAGAATCCCACAGTCTTAGCTTAGAATGCTCACTGAATCCATATGGTGTTGCCTCTCTCCGGCCTGCGAGGCTCCACTGTTAGTTCTCCAAATGTTGAGAAAAATTGCTCCATCTCTTTTTGCAGCATGTCGTTCCTCTTCTCTGCATCTTCTTTGGCCCGTTCTGCATTGCGCATTTTGATTTCTACCATTGTAAACTTCTTCCTTTCCTGGTCCAGCTCATCATGCAGGGTCATCATTTCTGTCTCAAGGGTGAGGTTTCTCTGTTCGAAGCTGCAGAAATAGAAGTATACAGATGACAGCCCTCTCTGTATTACCCAGCCTAGATTAGAGCAACAGCTTTTAATTTACAAAGTTTAGTCCAAGTTTCTTTAAAGAGACAATGTTAAAATAACATGTTTCTTACTGGATGTTTACTGTTGAAGTGTATCCTACAAGGAATGATGGAATCTTTATCTCTTAGGTTAGTTATAATTGAAGGATACAAACCACTGGAAATGTATATGGTAGGAAACAGCTCTGCATGTGCTAGGCAATTAACTAAATAGGCCTTTTCCTTCTCCAAGGGTTGATTCTGGCCTCACACTGGTTGTACACTGGTGTAACAAGAGAGTCCAATGTATTGTCAGAACACTATGTCCCTGATCCTCTCTTTCTATTTGCAAATATTGATTCCCTGTGCTGAGCTACTGTTTGAAAAAAAAATGATAGAATCATAGGTGAGAAGGAGCCATATGGGTCATCTAATCTAACCCTCTGCCAAGATGCAGGATTTGTTGTGTCTAAACCATCTGAGACAGATGGCTATCCAGGCTCCTTTTGAAAACCTCCAGGGAAGGAGATGCCATGGCAGTATGCTCCACTATGCTATTGTTCTCACAGTTAGGAAATTTCTAAATCTGCCAAGTTGTAGTTTAAACCCATTGCCTCTTGTCCTGCACTCTGTTTCAAGAAGGGACATTTTTTCTCCATCTTTTTTTATGACAGCCTTTCAAGTATTTGAAGTTGCTATCATGTTCCCCCTAAATCACCTCTTTTCCAAACTAAACATATGCAGTTTCTTCAGTCTTTGATCATTTTTGTCGCTCACCTCTGGATTCTTCCCAGTTTCTCTACAGCCTTTCTATATGGCAATGATCAAAATTGGACAGAATACTCCAGCTGAGGCCTAACCAACGTTGAGTAAATTGGTACTATCACCTCCTGTGACTTGCATACTGTACCTCTGTTAATGCAACGCAAAATAGCAATTGCCTTTTTTTTTTTTTTTTTTGCAACAGCATCTCATTGTGGACTCATGTTGAGGTTGTAATCCACCATCACTCCCAAAGCCTTCTCAGCAGTGTTGCTGTCAAGCCAGTTATCCCCCATTCTGTATCTGTGCATTTGGTTTTCCTTCTCTCTGTGTAGCACCTTACATTTGCCCTGGTTAAATTTTCTTTTGTTGTCTAGAGCCCAGTTCTTCAATTTATCAAGATCCCTTTGAATTTTAGTTCTATCCTCCAAAGTGTTTGCAACTCCCCTGACTTCGTCGTCATCTGCAAATTTGATCAGTATGCTCTCTATTCCAATATCCAGGTCATGAATAAAGATGTTAATTAACACCAGACCCAGAACAGATCCCTGTGGAACCCCTCTTGAGAGCACCTTCCAATCTGACATCATTCCATTAATAATTACCCTTTGTTTGCAGTTGTTTAACCAATTATGTATCTACTTAATGGTAGTTCTATCAAGCCTGCATTTCTCCAGTTTATTTATGAAAATGTTGTGAGGGACTACATCAAAAGCCTTGCGAAAGTCCAGGTGTATTATGTCCACTGCATTCCCCTATCCACCAAACCAGTTACTTTGTCAAAGAAAGAAATCAAGCTGGTTTGACATGATGTGTTCTTAGTAAATCCATGCTGACTTCATTCTCCAGGCAAGGTGCCACAAGTACTCCTGTTCTTTTTACGGATACAGACTAACACGGCTGCTACTCTGAAACCTATATTACTCCAGTAGCTTCTGAAGTAGCGAAGTCAGGCTGACTGGTCTATCGTTCCCTAGCACCTCCTTTCCCCGCTTTTTAAAGATGGGCATTATGTTAGCCTTTCATCAATCTTCCAGGACCTCTCCTGTCATCCATGAGTTTGTAAATATTATTGCCAGTGGCTCCAAGATTTCTTCAGCTAATTCCTTAAGCACCCTGGGGTGAATGCAGAAGGCCGTGCTGACTTGAATCCAAATTATGATCAAATTAGTCATAAGATCTCTGATGTGTTGTTTACTTATCCTGATCTGCATCCCTTCTCCTTTATTGTCTATGATAACTTCCTTAATTGTCCAGTCACATGTTACTTTTTTGAAGCTGCAATTGATGTGGTTTGTTTTTGTTTTTTAAAAAGTTACTTACTGTATTTGAGGGTTTATGTAAAGGACCAAGCACACTAATGGTATGATCTAATACATCATAATAATAATGCATGTCAAACACTGAATGTGTTCCAGCATCATCAATATTATCAACACAGCTCAGAGAATTGTGATATACGTAGCTGAAGAACTGTTCCTCCTTTTGCTTTCTGTGCACTGTACCTTTATATTTCTAAAAGCCGGCAGTCCAATGGAATCAGTAGCCATGCTGTGTTCCAGTTCAGATACAGCTTGTTACAGAGGACACATACACACCATTCTGTCTCTTGTAAGTGGCAGAGATGGGAACAGAAGCTGCTATTCTAAGTGCTGTATCCACTATACAGCTGTACTGAGGGCATAACGACAATGCTTTATTCCACTGCATGCTGTTATGTGCCCTTATTAAGGGTAGGCATAGAGTTTGGATATAATCAGTTCATGCACCCTAGTATCTCTCTTCCTCTAAACAAAGAATTAATTTACTGTGTTGATGAAGTAGGAGAATTAATGACTGGTAAGCTGTTCTCCATCTGAAAACAACTGGAAATTTCTTTTCCTAACATGACTCAGCTTCACCTACTTGAACAGCTCTTGAACTGCGTAGGAAAGTTTCATGCAAAATAGCAATGAGGAAATGCACCTCTTGGCTGGATTTACAGATGAAGGGAAAGTCCTAACTGTTTCCACCCATTCATTTGGGAATTCTGCCTTACGCAAAAACAATTCAAGTCTGATCTTAAGTTGCATTTCGCAATGATATAAGTGCTGAAGATGAAACGACAAAGTCAATCTGGTGTGTAACTTGGTGTCAATTTGAATCTTACCAATGTGCATATACATAACCAGTAGCACTCATGATTTGAAATGTGGAAGGAGAGGCAGCAGGACTAAAGTAGATCACCAAATGTCCATCCTTAATTTACCTCTTCCCTATTGTATGCATCACCCCAGGATTGCCTAGTTGAGTTATATGATACAGTGGATGATATTCCAAACACCGGGAACAAGGTGAAGCTGACAAGAATTATGTCAATGTCATGTCACTGCTGGGGGAATCTATGAGCAGCAGAGGTAGCCACCACTGGAGCTAGTCACAGGGAGGAGGGCACAAAAGAGAATACAGAGCACTAGTAGAGTAATGGAGACATCTTCCCTTCTGGGGATACCTAGGGGTTAGACTAGCGCAGCCACCTTGCCTCATAGCAGCTGTGACACTGTGCCTGGGGGAGGGAACAGAAAGATTTCACTGTTTCTAAACTTTCAGCAGCTAGAAGAAAATGAGCATGTACAAGCTGAAGGCTGTAAAACATGGACCTCCACCCCGCCCCAAGAAAGAATACCACCCTTGCAAGGAATTCCAACACTCTCCCAATTACAGAAGCGAAGGGGTGGGGCCCTTGGGTTGCACCTGTACTTCACTGATAAATGATGCTCCATCCCCACCCTAGCTTATCAGCCTCTGACTAATCAGTGTCTCAAACTTTTTTGACATGAGCTAAAACAGTGAAGTCTCATTGGCAGGGTTACCACCCACCCTGAATATGTGGGATACTATTCATTTTCTTAGTGCAATGCTACAAGCAGGGCCGGCTCCAGGCACCAGCTTATCAAGCAGGTGCTTGGGGCGGCCACTCCAGAGTGGGGCGGCACTTTCAGCTATTCGGCGGAGGGTCCCTCACTCCTGCTCGGAGCGAAGGACCTCCCGCTGAATTGCCGCAGATCGCGATCGCGGCTTTTTTTTTTTTTTTTTTTTTTTTTTTTTAAGCTGCTTGGGGTGGCAAAACCCCTGGAGCCGGCCCTGGCTACAAGAATTCACAAAGCCCTGACTTTACTGTTGGTACTCAAGAATCATCATTTGTATGCTGCTTTTGAACAATTTGGATAAATTCATTGTTTTAGGGCGGTCTGTTGTTAAACAGTGTAATTCATTTCTGGTAATAAAGGTATGGGGGAGATTATCCAACTCACCTAAGGAAGTGAGGCACACAAGTCCTATTGAAAGTCTCCCTCCTGCCTCATTTGATTTAATTTCAGTGAAGTGAACAGGCAAACCCTGTTTGAGTACCCAGCCCAAGTAGCTGAACTGGGTGCTGGGAACGTGTGTGTGTGAGAGAGGAATCCCCTTACCTTCCCAGGCTGTGGAATGGGAGTAGAGCTGCTCTGGCCTCAGGACTGGGAGTAGTCTATGGAGCCCTTTCCTTCTGTGGCCTTCAAGAGCTTGCACTCCTGATCCTGATCCTTGCTCCTCTCTCAGTGATCTTTTGTACACAGCCATCTTGGAAGCAATCATGGCTCTGCACTTCATGTGGCACAATGGGTCTCGCCAACCCTGAAATCCTGCCCATGAAGCAGGACCTTACAGGTTCCACTGCAGCAAGGCCCTCTGTACTCACCAATGAAGGAGAAGGATTTGCGGTTCTAAATACAAAGCCACCCAAGAACTTAGAAAGCCACCATGCATAACCTTTCTCCTAATATGCTAGCATTATCATTGTTCCTCCAAAGTGCTCTCAAACAGCCTGTCTGCTGCTTTTGCCTGGTATCCATGCTGGTCTTAACATGTAGGGTAGCAAGACTCAGCTTAACTCTATACTGAGCCGGTGTCCAGGAAAAGTATGCTACGTGTTGTTTAAACATTTCCAACAGGATATTTGTACCCACTTGGATCATGAATAATTTGGAATTTTTAAAGCTAAGGAAGGTGACAAAGTAATCTTGTAAGACAGCCACATTTTTTAAATTGTACAATTACCCAAATCTTATTATACACATAGGAAAATGGGGGGGGAAATGGTTTTATGATTTGTTTGCAGCTTTTCACTTCCAGTTAGTATAGGTGTGTTAGAAATGCCACAACTATTGTTACTAAGTCACAACCAGTTAAAAAGAGCCATGTTTGCATCTGTCATTCAATGGCAGCACATTTAAATATGTTACATGAATAAAAGGAAATCATTTTATGCAAATAGAATTAACCCATGGAATGCATTGCTGCAAGATGTTATTAAATTAAATAGTTTAGTAAGATTAAAAAAGATTAAAAAAGAACACTTAATATGAATACAGATGGCATCTACAGCTACTCTAGTCAAATTAAAACATAAAGGCCACAAGTCCTCCAACTTTAGGGCATAAACTGGGATCAGAATGAAATTCTCCCCAATGGTTCAGTTTGGCACAATTGGCCCTGTTCATTGGAGAGATTTTTCACTTCCTCTGAAGCATTTAGTGCAAGCCACTGCTGAATGCAGGATATTGCATTAGACATGCCACTGTTCTGCTCCAGTATGTCAGCTACTTCCATGCAATCCTCAAAAGGGTTAGAAGTTTGATTTGGATGGGCACCCTAACAGCTGAAGTTTTCTCCAAACCTTTGTGTGAGCTCTCCACTCCTCTTGGATCAGCAAATTTAGGCTGGGGATTTTATGGAAACAACTCTTTAGTGAGATTTCTCATGCTTACTATGTTTAGGCCCTCAGTTTGAGAACAGTGATTCTCATGCTACACCAATCCTTCTATGTCTGATCTTGGCTGGGAACATGAGCCACACACAAATATGCAAATACAAAATATCACAGAAAGAAAAAGTTATGATTTTTTTTCCAATGTCAGACCAGGTTTGGTTTGAATTAGGGGGAAAAGGTTAAGGTGGGCTCTTATTTCAGCCAAGCATTTTCTCCATTTCTACTACCAATTCCTATGCTCAGATTCACTGGGGCATGGGAGCATAAGAGAATTACTCTGCCTCTCATTTTTATAATTAGCACATATGGCAGAGATTCACCATCTTACCTCTTTATCCTTGTTTCATACTCCACCTTCTGTTTTGCCATCTCCTGCTTTAAGCTGGACACTAGGCTGTGCAGAGCACTGTGGTTGCTCGTGTTGTTTGAGACGAATGTTTCACTGTTATCGCTGCTGCTGGTGGCCCGGCTGCTGCGTCCTCCCACGCTTCTTCGGTCAGTTTTACTCTCATAGTCTCCTTGGTTGGAGAGGTCTTCATGTGGTGGCCCATCTAGCACTGAGTCTTCAAAATTACCCCCATAAAAGTCTTGCTCGGGGCAGGTGGTTGTAGACGATCGACAGGAGTTGGAGTGTTCGGGCAGGGATATTTCACAAGAGGATGTGGACCAGGTGGCACTATCTACGCTCTGTTTATCATCTGAATTCACCATGGAGAACTGCTGGTGGACATTGTCATAGGTGGAGAGTCTGTTATGCTGGCCCGAATCACTCACCAATTCCTTTTGTTTACTGTCCCTCAATGTGACGTACCCATTGGGCATCCAGCTCAGGTTTCGGCTGTTCAGGGAGTTGCTGTGTGTATCTGTGCTTGAAATGCCCATTCGCACGCCTCCATTCTGCATGCTGTGTGTGCCCATTTTAGTAACTGGACCTTTCAGGGATGTTGTTCTCCTGGCCTGCAGGGTACCATTTGGTAAGGTCTGGCTTTTCTCATGGCCCTCCACAGAGCTGCTGAAGGACCCATTAGTGACTATGCCACTGCCTTTATTAAAGGCTGGGTTTTTTTTCACCATGAGAGGTGGGCTTCTTGTGACATCAGGTTTGTGAATGCTGTTCCTTGGACTGTTTGACTTGCTCCCTGGCAGCACTGTGGGAGACCCATTGTCCATGCTTCCCCTCTGGAGAGGCTCAGGTGTGTCCCAAGAACAGCTTCTCACCGCTGTCTCCTTGTTGTTATTGGTCTCTTTATTCTGGACCTGACCAATGATCATTTTCTTCTGGATCTCATTGTTGTTATTGCACACCTCCTCCCCTGTCTGAAAGTCTGTGTCCTTGGGAAATAGCTGTTCATGTTCACTTATCATCACTGACATCAGCTGCTGGACTACTGCAGTACCTGGAGGATGGCAAATGAGCCACCATTAATGAAGTACTTTCATTTGAGAAGTGAACAAACATTCTTTTAAAACAGATTTTTAAAGATTTCATAAAGATGCATCTAGTTAATACACACTTAATTTATGCATTTATCTAATAGATATGTAGTTTACCTAAGCATTTAATATTTGCTATTACAACCTGCATGCCACCTCATACTATCTCCCCTTTCTGGTTCAAATCACCACAGCACAATCGGTTCTGTATTGTCCCCTTTTCAAGGAAGAAACAAAAATATGCCTATGTCTGTGCTGGTGCACCTTCCTACCCACTCTGCGCTGGCTCTGGTGTATTGGCCAACATCTTGGGGGCAGAGTCAAGACTTTGCTCATTCCGGTTAGCAGATGCTCTCCTGCTGCGAAGAGATGGCTGATGTAGGTAGCCAGTGCAGGGGAGGAAAAGAGCTCCCTACATCTCTTATTTCAATAGTAGGGCATGCAGCAGCCAAGAATGTTTTAAAGGAGATATTATCATGGGGAACTAAAGCAAATATCCCAAGACAATATCCGCAATTGAAAACCACTGGGACCATACAGAGAGATTAAGAATAATAATAAGATGAATGATGTAATTGTAATAGGTGAGTTTAAGCTCAACATACCAAACCTCTTTAAAAACTTACTCCAAGGCTGGGAAGGCACTAGCCAGTCTAATACAAGGGGTTGAAGAAAGAAAGGGTTTCTGGCCCATTTATTTTTTAGCCTGTCAGAGCTTTGTGAGATATTTAATATAAAAACCTTTAACCACTCAGAGATGAGATTGTGACTGGCCAGTAAAATGTGCCATGCTGTCACACTATGTGGAATCTGCTGCCGGTAACATATAAATCACAGCCTTAAATCAGACAGCACCCCACTTCGCAACACATTATTATAAATGTTCCTTCTCTAGAAACCCACACACCACACGACCTCACTTTAATATGCAGAACTATCATTTGGAACTAGAATTGGGTAAATAATTATGTATCACTGCAATATATATATTTTACAGAATCCTATTAGGGAGTATTAAGAGTCTTCCAGTAATGAGGTCAGGTTGGTTATAAACACCATTTTAAAGTCCCCAGGCATGTTTCAGTGGCATGCTGTGCTCTTTTAATCAATAATTTCCCACTGGCCCATATAATTTTATACAGGTTGCATTTGAATATTTGAGCTTTTTTTCCTTTCAAATACATCTACTAAAAATTCAGTTTGCCACGGGGACTTGTAAACATTTTTTGTTCGTTTGCTTTGGAATACTGAAAATCTGCATTGCTTTGTAACAGCTTAGATTCTACCATAAGAAATGGTGGGGAAAAGTCAGCTTCCTTTCACAAACCTCTTTCTTTATTCATGCATATATTATATCTCCATACAAGTATAATTCATAGTAATTTTTGAGTAGTCAAAAGATTAGATACAAAGTGAAAGTAGAAACTGAAAATATAGACAGCAATTGAAATGAAGGTGAGTCTTTAAAGGAGGGTGTTTTTGTTTTTTTTTTAAAAAGGGTGTTGAGATATCTCTTTAGCCCCAACACTGGGTTCTTAACACCATGATCCCTCTTTGCCCTGTGAATTGGTAGCATTAGATGAGGATTGCTGTGAACAATTTTGCCATTGTATTAGAGGATAAAGGGCGGAAGAAGGTGACATCATACTAAACTATAAGTCTGTGGGCGGAAATTCTCAGAGACAGCAGAAAAACATAAAACAAAACAAAACCCCAAAGAAAAATTCCATTCTTGCCTTTTGGAGAGGCATTTTCTGCGGGCCTTTGTATTTTCCTGCTGGTTTCTGAGAAACAAATTTGCAATTTCCAGTTGGAAAAAATAAGCAGTTCCACCATAAAAAAAAGACAAAAGTCCTTCGAGGAGATTCAAGACTTTGCTCATGCTGACTTTTTTTTGCCATGTTCATAGTAAAATGCTATCAGTAAAATGCAGCAGCCTGTTTGGCATAGCAGTTACTTTAAGTTGCTGTAGTGGAAGAAAAGTTGTGTCTACACACAAACAGGCAAAAGTAATTTTGTGACATCAGACTACCAAAAATGTACTGCTAATGAATCTACAGAAGTTCCTTCTTCCTGTTTTAAAGTTGTTTACAATTTTCCTTTAACTCACCCTCCATGATGGTGAGAGGATCTTCCACTTTTGGGCGTAGGATGTTGGGACCAAATACAGTAGCCAGGTTTTGCACACTCATTTTGTTTACACCCGCATAGGACTGGACTTCATCCAGGAATCTGTGAAATATAGGGGGGGAGGGGTGAAGTGAGCATCAAGATCACAAAAGGCAAAGGTGGATGATGATCTCTTACTGTACTTCTTGTATGGAATTTCCTAGTTGCTTTTGTTTAAAGGTCACCACTCTGAAGCACTATTGTAGGCTTGGAAAAATAGGGCAGTAGTTGGGTTCTGAGGCACGTCAGAGGGGGAGGCACGTCAGAGGGGAAGGCTCTGAGTTACTACAGAGAATTCTTTCCCAAGTATCTGCCTGGTGGGTCTTGCCCACATGCTCAGGGTCTAGCTGATGACCATATTTGGGGTCGGGAAGGAATTTTCCCCGCAGGACAGATTGACTGAGACCCTGAGTGGTTTTTGCCTTCTCCTGCAGCATGGGGCACGGGTCACTTGCAGGTTTTAACAGTGAATTCTGTGCAACTTGAAGTCTTTAAACCATGATTTGAGGACTTCAGTAACTCAGCCACAGGTTAGGAGTCTATTTCAGGAGTGGGTGAGGTTCTGTGGACTGCAATGTGGAGGAGGTCAGACTAGATGATCACAATGGTCCCTTCTAAGCTTAACGTCTATGAGAGCGCCTTTTTTCTGCCTGCTTGGGATCAGCTCCTTGACACCCCTGGATACTGGCAACACAAGCACTCCCCTCCAGCCATCACTCTCTCTTTACAGGTTAGCGATAGGCATACACTAACCCCTGAGTCCTCCAAGCAACCACCGGCAGTATCTAGCCCCTGCTCCACTAGATACTCACTGAATCACCAGGCCCACTGTTTCCAAAGGAACAGTATATTCAAGCTTACTAGTTCGCCTTAAAACACAGCTCCACTTAACACACAGCACTCAGGTATGTTTACAGAGAAAGCAAGTATAAGTTTATTTAACAAAGAACAGATATTCCTATGATAGTAAGCAAAATACTGGAAAAATGCATTATATATAAAAGAAAATCATAACATGCTTTCTATGGCCTTAACTTAACGAACAAAATTTCCTCCTGTCTAAATAAAGTTTTATCTCATCCAAAGTTCTTCCCAGCATTTTCAGCCAAGTCTGGCTGGGATCCTTTTTTCATGAAGCAAACCCTCTGTGAGTTTATTTCCTCGATGAAGGATGCCACGGGGTCTTTTTTCACCTAAGATATACCAGACCAGACCTTTGATCTTGACTGAAAGGAGTGTGTCTCCCTTCATCTCCAGCTGTTTACCTCTTCCTGTTAATTTTCTTTTAAGTCCCTGCAAGCTCTTCATTAACATATGACTTAATATGCTAACAGACTGCTGTTGTAAGACATACACTATACAAAGGTTAGCTTGGGATAGCAGTGTCTCTCACCTCCTGTCTAGAGAACTGTCTCAAGGCATGCTACCAATTTGTGACCTGCCTTTAACCACAAGCACATTTTCCTATCTATCCACACACACCTCTTCTGACATGTTATGCACACACACACATATCACAATGATTATGCCAGTGTGAGACAGGCTTTCATTAGAGTCCATACATGTCATTCTTTGGCAGACTAGTACACAGATACCAGGCCCAGGGGATTCCCCCCCCATCCCTTATGTATTCCTGTACCCTCTGCCAGTTGATTCAAAGGGGTCCCTGGGTTTATTTTCTAACGTACCCAAGTTTTCTAGAGCATAATGCTCCTTAGAGCTAGCCCAGCTGAGCTCCTATCCAGTGTATCTTGTAAGTTTTCCAGGGAAGGAAGCTTTGGCATATCTTACTGTAACAAGGCATACAGGCCCTTTAACCAGGGCAGCACTGTCTTGTTACTTTTTAGCCCCAAGTCCAGGCTATTTTGGGGGTTGTCATTTCTAGAACAATTGTGGGGGAAAACATTCAGAAAACCTGCTCTAGTAGTTAGGCCTCCCATTCTCCACAGCATACTGGCTGCTACCTCAAGTGAATTGAAAATCGGAAATTATTTCTCTCTTATCCTCCTCATGCAATCCCGATATTTTCTGATAATGTTTTAAAGCTCTTCATATATCTTAACTGATAAATACATTCTTGATATAACGTTCAGTGTCTTACCAAAATCCATAGATACTGCGATGCTGGCAGCTCAGGTGCCAGCTCACGCAAAGATCCCCCTGTCTGAACTGGACACTAGCAGATACATAGCCGGAATCTATCTGTCTGACTTGTGGGTTAATATTGATAAAATAGGTATTAGAAATGTTAAGACTCTATTGAATGCTTGTGAGTTACTGCATGCATGAATCTTACTTGTAATATCGGTGTTCCATATTGTAACGTAATATTTGAGTGGGTGTATTATGAGCCTCTGTGACTGTATAAATCGCCATGCAGGAGAGGGACATTAATTAGTATGAAGAGCTGCTCTTCTACAGAAATTGTTATGCATTTCTCAAAAGAGGAGACACATCATTACCAGATGGGTTAGGGTTGGACCTTACAACTGGAAACTCCCACATCTGGATTGAGAAACCATCAATAAAAGAACTAAAGACTCTTATTGCTCTGCTCTGCTCACCTCCCTGTGGAGATGTGTCATGCAAGGGGACTCTTCCCATCAGCTGAGTTTGCAGCTCAGAGCACATGGCAGGAGGAGGATAAAGACCCCAAACCAAAGGAACTAAGAATCTCTATGCTGCTTGGACTCTGGGGGAGGGGAACCAAGTTGTTTCTGTGCATAAGCAAGAGATCCCCAGTGGTTAGCCCTAAAAGACAAATTAGAGCTTGCTGATTATAGAAGCCTATATTACCTTTTGAACTAAGACAGTAACTCATTCATATGTCTACATTTGCTTGCTTTAACCTTGCAAATAACTCTGTATTTTCCTTTTCCTATTTAATAAATCATCATATAATTAACTATCGGATTGGTTATAAGTACACCTCTACCCAGATAGAACGCTGTCCTCGGGAGCCAAAAAATCTTACTGCGTTATAGGTGAAACCGCGTTATATCGAACTTGCTTTGATCTGCCGGAGTGCGCAGCCCCGCCCCCCCCGGAGCACTGCTTTACCGTGTTATATCTGAATTCATGTTATATCGGGTCGCGTTTTATCGGGGTAGAGGTGTATAGTCTTTGGTGTGAGACCTAAAGCACAACTGATCTGGGGTAAGTGACTGGTCTTTTGGAATTAGGAGTAACCTGAATATTGCTGTGATTCTTGGTGTTATGGGCCATCTATCCAGCAGATATGTTCACCTGGGTGGCAAGAGAAACCTGAATACCCGAAAGGACAGTCTGTGACTCCGTGTTAAGGCTGTTGAAGTGCCTGAGGAGTTTGCACTTGGTTGGTGAAATCTAAGTTAGGAATTTACAACCAATTTGGGGTTTGTGCCCTCATGTTTAAGAGTCTGTCCTGAGGTTAGTACTCACGATCTTGCATCACCATTGGGAGCTTCACAGATATTAGCATGCAGCAAACTACATCAAAACATTACCTGTTACAAGGCTGTGTTTTATCTCACACACACCACCTCTCCCAGAAGCCCTTACGCTTCTGGTGTTTTGACCTTTTTAACCCAGGACTCCCATAAGCTGTCTGAATCATCAAGGCCAACAGGAGCTGCTCTCCAGGTAAGTCATCTGCAAATATAGCCTTGCTTTTCCTTACAGAAGTAGATAGGTGGTGATATTCCTTTATCCAGCTACATTTCCTTGCCTTTCATGCTGGGTCTGGACTGTTCATTAATCCCTCTCACAGCTGTACAACTTTAATTAGTAAGGTAGTAATTAGTAATACAATAAACAAACTTGTGATTGTGTTAGGTTAAACGTACCAGTACTCTGAATCTCTTTGTTAAACTTCTCCTGAGATATATTCATCCAGACAGACAGCAGTGTCTACTAGGGCACTGAGATAAATATCTGTTTGATAATCTTTCAGAGCACTTACCTACAGATATATTTCAGTAGATTGTAATTGACAGGTGGCAGACTCTTTACTTGTTTCATTAATTCCTTCACCCCCTGGGTAAACAAACAAACAAAAAATCAATAACAACAACACTGTTGAGATTTTGGTATGAAATAAATAGAAGATACTTATGGAAATGGAGTAAGACAACTATTTTCTTAATAATATCCAGATAAACTATGATCACTAGCCTGTAGTATCCATTTCATTTGGACAAAGCAACAATTTGGCTGTCTCACAAGGTCTGCACTAGCATTAGACAAGCAGAAGATTCTTTCAGTCTGTCCTCTCACTAGGATTTAGAAGAGCTGAACGACGTGAACTTGGTTTCTGGCCCACTGGAAATAGCCTCTGGCTAAGCTCCTGCCACCAGTGCATTTGGATGCTGTTTTAATTCAGCCTTTGGTGCTTTGCCAGCCACTGTAGGGTGGTTGATTTCAGTGGGTCAGCAAAACAAGTGCAACTCAGGATGGGATCATCATGATACTGCAAATGTTTGCTGGGCAAATGCTAGAAAAGGAAATAAGACAAACAGCTATCTAGATAAACAGTGACATCGTTTGTAACTCATGCTGTGGGAGAGTCCAACACAGAAGACTGAAAAACGAGTCAAACAATCTAACAATCAGATTGCTAAGTCAGCATTACAACAGGATAAAAAATGGCTTATTGTTTCTAGCATTGGTCACTCACATTGCTTGCTTTAATCTCACAAATAACTCTGTATTTTCCTTTTCCTATTTAATAAATCATCATATAGTTTACTATAGGATTGGTTATAAGTATAGTCTTTGGTGTGAGACCTAAAGCGCAACTGAACTGGGGTAAGTGACTGGTGAGTAACTCCATATAGATATCACATGGCAAGAACTGGTCTACATTCACACAGTCACTGAAGTCTTGTTTTCAAATACATTTATAAAATGTTTCATGTGATGTTTTCAGAGAAACTGTACAAACATAGCTACTATAAAATGGACACTATACAAAAGTAAACAGCAGTGCTTATGCCAACCTCTAGGAGCCCCTGCCGTAAATTACACAAAAAATAACATGGAACAGCCAGCAGAACACACAGCTCCCCCCAAACCCTTCTAGACCTAATACAAAATGCTCCCCCACACATCTAACTCCCATTTGATCCTTATTAATTTAGTGGATAGGAGATGGAAAGAATCAATTCTGGCTGGTGACTCAGAACAGGGAGGATGTCAACTACTTTGTAGGAGGGATTAAAAATGTAGTATGGTTTTGGAAAATTAGAGGGATGGGCTGAAATTAATAGAACAAAACTATTAATGATCACTCTGAAGAAAAAGACTAAGAGATAGCAGCATATACTAGCTGCCAACAAGTACATAGAGGGGTGTAAAAAGGAGGTTTCAACAGATCAAGATGTATTGGCCTTAAATTACTGTAGGGAAAACGTAATAGGTCATATCCTTCATTCTGTTACACAAGTTTCACACCAGTAGAACAGAGTTGGAAATCTGTCTCTATATCTTTAAGAATCATTAGACAATGGGGCATGTTTCCAAGATAAATGCTAGAGTAACTGATGTCAGAGTTAATCAAGACCAACTTGCTAAATATCTCTGAGTGATGCTTTAATGACAATGGGCCCATTGCAAAATTTTCAGAGCCTAAACCCCATTGACTCTGATTTTTGACAATTTTATCCCCAGTTAATTCCCACTTAAGTCAATAGTTTTCTGTTGACTTAAACAGGAATTGGGTAGGACTAATAAGAGCAGTCCTGCTATAATGGAGGATGATAGCCTAGATGACCCAAAAGAAGTCTCTTTCATACAAGATGGAACTCTTCTAACCCAATGCACATCGTTTCCAACCATAATTCAATGGTATGCAGTTTATATAGGTAGAGAAGTGTTTCTGTTATTCTCATATGCCTATTTAGATTGCTATATGAACCAAGATTTCATTTAAAGATAACCTACAAAGAAAGCCATTCACAGAGAGTAGTTATCAGTGGTTCATAGTTGAACTGGAAAGGCATATCAAGTGGAGTCCCACAGGGATTGGTCCTGGGTTCGGTTCCGTTCAAGATCATCATCAATGATTTGGATAACAGCATAGAGAGTACACTTATAAAGTTTGCAGAAAGTTTGCACAACCAAGCTGAAAGGGGTTGAAAGTGCTTTGAAGGATAGAATTAAAATTCAAAATGATCTGGACAAACTGGAGAAGTGGTCTGAAGTAAACAGGTTGAAAATTCAATAAGGACAAATGCAAAGAACTCCACTGAGGAAGGAATAATCAATTGCACACATACAAAATGGGAAAATTACTGCCCAAAAACGAGTACTGCAAAAAGGGATTTGGGGAGTTATAGTGGATTACAAACTAAATGAGTCAACAATGCTGATACTGTTGCAAAAAAAAAAAAAGGCAAACATCATTCTGGAATGTACTAGCAGGAGTGTTGTAAGCAAGACAAGAGAAGTAATTCTTCCACTCTACTGTGTGCTGATTAGGCCTCAACTGGAGTATTCTGTCTAGGTCTGGGCACCACATTCCAGGAAAGATGTGGAAAAATTGGAGAAAATCCAGAAGAGAGCAACAAAAATGATTAGAGGTCTAGAAAACATGACCAATAAGGAAAGATTGGGGGGGGGGGGAGGAGAATGATTTGTTTACTCTGGAGAAGGGAAGATGTGTACGGGGGGGGGGGGGAGAGAAGAGAGTTTTCAAGTACATAAAAAGTTGTTACAAGGAGGATGGTGAAAAACAGTTCTCATTAACCTCCAGGGATAAGCCAAGCAGCAATGGGCTTAAATTGTAGCTAGGGCAGTTTAGGTTGGACATCAGAAAAAAATTCCTAATTGTCAGGGTAGTTAAACACTGGAACATATTGCCTAGGGAGGTTGTGGAATCTCTGTCATTGGAGGTTTTTAAGAACAGGTTAGACAAACAACTGTCAGGAATTGCCTAGTTATTATGTAGTCCTTCCTTTAGTGCAGGGGACTAGATGACTTCTCAGGGTCCCTTCCAGTCCTACACCTCTACATCATTAGAAAGACATCCTGATATGGTTCAAAGATGTGCATCTAGCAAAGAGTGAAAGCTGATGCAAAAACTAGAGAACCTGCCCCTGCGCCAAAACCAAAGCAGATTACAAAACACCACTATCTACACAAATCACAATCAAAGCACAACACTCACCGTTTCCTCTTCCTTGCTGAGCAATTTGGCGCAGGAAAGAAAATCCTCATATTTTGCATAGGGGATAACCGGTTCTGGGAGTTCTCTTAGATACAGTTTGAGAAGCGATGCCACCGTGTGCACATCCGTACTGCTGTGGGGATGGAATGCAAACGATTACTGCTGGGGATTTGGGAAATGCTATACACAGCTGATGGTCTCTAGTCTACTGCTGAACTTTTTCAATACCGAATCATCAGTGTGTTAGCCTTACTTATAGCTCCAGTAGCTGGTTTTAGCTTCTTTGTACTGCAGAGGATTTGTAAAAATACCTGTCAGAAAGGCTCTCATAATTCTGATGATGATTTATTATTATTAAACAATTATTTATCCCACAAAATAAACACTGCAATATTCACAACATTGGTGCTGGGAAGATCATGCCTTTCATATAGGTTACAAACATCCCACATGAGGAATGCAAAATACCACCTACCCAACTGACAGATTTAATTTGTACTTGACCAGAAATTAGGCAAAATATTTCAATACAAGGGATTATATTTTCATAACAATCAACAATTTGGCTCAGATTCTTAACACCTGCCTCTAACATAGCTTAGTTCCACAATATCTGGGCCTGCATGGTCTCAATTTTATATCAACATGTTCTGCCAAACCAATTTATTCCACACGTTTAATGAAAGCTCCCTCTTATCTCAATTGTAGTTAAATCCCCAGGTGTGCATCACTTTCCCAGTAGTCCCCCTGAATAATTAGTACTGTGCATTTTAATAGCACCTTTCAACAGAGGATCTTGACGTGTTTTGCATACACTAATGATTTAAGCCCTCCTCACCCCTGTGAACTGGTATTATCTCCATTTTCTGACAGCTAAACTGAGGCAGAGAGAGAAAGTGAATCGAGATCACAGAGTGACTCAGCACATTGTCAAGAATAGCTTCCCAGGGCTCAATTCAGAAGTGTGTCTAAGAGTTAGTGTAACACACACATTCTAAAATCCCTCTTATACAAACTTAGATTCATTTAGACTTAAATGCACACGTACTTAGTTACAACCCCCTTATGCATCACCTCAGAAGTTAGCCCACTGTGACTACTGGAGTTTAAGCAGGTCTAAGCTGGTGTACAACACACACCAAGAGACAGAAGAGTAACAAGAAAATCAACAGGAAGGCATTCTACAGTAGGACATTCCCTACTTAATCTTACACATTCTCATACCTTTTTATGGCTCTCTGGTGTATAAAGTTGTATCAATGAAGGATATGTCTATACTGCAGTTGGAGGTGTGACTGCAGCACATGTGGACATTCCCAAGCTAGCTTGGATCTAGATAGTGTGAGTACCAATTCAGTGAAGCAGTGGCTGCATGGGTTGGCTGCTCCAGTACATAGCCAGAGTCCCAGGCTGCCACAGCTTAACTGCCATTTTTACTAGAGCTAGCTTGGGTATATGTCTACACATGCTGAAGTCAGACACAACATCTGACTGCAAACATACCCTTAGACTCATTTATGCATCAGTAACTGGGTGTAAATAGATCAAAGGGACTCTAGCTGATTATAAGCACGTCTAACTTACATCAGTTTTGACATCAGCTCTGTATTCACCCCACCAGACCTCCTTTTGAACCCTCATTTATCAAAATGTTTTAAATGGCATCAGTGTTTCAGCTAAAGTGGGTTGTACTAGAATCTGAAATTCTCCTCAACCACTATTAGGCTTATGAAAGACTTGGGAATCTGATTCCAAATTATCCCCACGTCATTCAGGATAGAAAGAAAACTGCAGAAATTTTCTACAATTTCTATCACACAGACCAGGTTCAGTATATACTGCCCCTTTTCATTTAGATGAGTTCATGTTTTATGTGAAAATAATATAATATTAAAATTAACAATATCATAAAGAGAACAATTATAGTATGATGCTGTCACAGTTCAAGGCAACTGCACCTCTATTCCCCCTCTGTAGCGGACTCCTCAGCCATCACCTCTCTTGGTAGAAATCCATGTCTCTCTCCCTTCTGATTTTTTTTTTCCAGGCTGTACAGTTTTCTGCCTACACTGGAATTCCCCCAGCAAGCCAGACTGTCTAAGCAGGCCAGTAGCTATGCTTTGCTTTCTCTTTGAAGGCTATGAACGATATATTTGCCGGAAGTTATGATTTATCACACAGCTCTTTATAAGCAAGCATATTTGTTCTTAAGGTGAAAACGTTACAGAAAAACATATTTAAAACAATAAAAGTGCCTATGTGGCACGATGATAAGCACGTAGATCATCCCAACGCCATCTAGGGCTCTGAGAGGGGTCAATCCTTCAAACCCCACAGAGGGGCTTTTCTGTGGTTTAAAGTTCATAACAGCCTTAGCTCAGAACTCGTACACCCATGAACAGTTCAATCTTTCCTTTATACAGTTTGGGCCTTCGATCTTGGCCTCACATAACAGGTGATCAGCGGACAAAGGCCCACTCCTCAGACTGTAACTTCAAAAGGCTGGGTTTTTGCATAACCAGAGACAGGGAATTAGCATTGACCTCCCCCTCGATATTTCCCAGGAAATTGACTTCACACATATTGTCCCAAAAGACTATTCTTGTCTGCCACATTGTTTAATATAGTCTTTTGACCATCCAGGCCCATAATAATACATAACCTTTGCATTTAATACAATGGAATCCAAAGGCACTTAAATTTAACAGCAAGATTTTTCAAGGATATTGTTGATCTGTCACAGATGCACTTACACTTTGCTAGAGGCAGTTAAATCTGTGGCTTTGGAAGGTCCTCTGTTAAACTAGCAACAGCTTTTACTTAGCTATATCTTAAGAGGGACACTTGGAACAACCCTAGGTTCACTGAGATTATGTACCTATAAGAGATATAACATGGGGGGGGCCATTCAGCTGTCTCCACATTTGTGGGCCCCAGCCTTCATGTACCTACACAACCACACCTCTACCAAGGCCATAAAGGTGGCAGGGGCTATACAGTTTGAATAATTTTTAATGTTCCTTTTGTGGGAAATTTTGACATTTCAAAATTAATTTCCATTCAGAATTAGAACCAGAAGTTGAAACACTGAAATTTTTCACAAAATGAAAAATTCCAAAAATGTTTGAACCGGAAATGTCAAAATGAAATTATTCAACATCTGAAAATGATTTTTTGTTTCATACTGCATTTTGGAGACTAAAATAGTCATTTCACAACATTGATTCCAAACACCTTTTAATTTAAGTTTACCTGTTTGGAAAATCAGAACTGTCAGAATCAACATTTTCCAAGTGAAAAATGTTGATGTCTACAAAACCACATGTTCCAACAGGAAAATTTTTTGACCAGGTCTAGCCAAAACTCTGAATCAGCACTCCTTTGGGCTTCTGCAGTAGGGTCAGATTCAAACTCCTGAACTTGTCCCAACTATTGGTTTTAGTTCTTGTTTGGATCCAACGCCAGGAAGATTATTTTCTTTCATTTCTGCATTTGGATGTGTCTGAAACACATGAGAACAGCTTTACACATGAGATTTCGGTCCACGATGATGAACCTCACAGATATTGACAAGTTTCCGCCATACTGGTCCAAAATATTGAGTTACTTGTGTACTATCATATGAGTCTATTTTTGATTTGGACTCGTACTCAGATTCCTAAACCTCTGCCTACATGCAATGCAGATCAGATATGAACAGCAGCTACTCCTCACATCTCTGTTTACCAACCCAATACAGACAGTACAATTCAGGTGCCCATGCTTCATGCCCTGAAGCTCCAGACTCAGAGCAGTGCAGTTTTTCCTCTCTTTTTTAAAATGAATGCATAGTATACTCAAGGAGTTGTCACTGGTTGGCCTCATAATAGAAGTAACCCTTAGCGAGGGAATTAAAAAAGTTTTACAAGCTAGCTTGTATGCAACGTACACAAGAAGCAAATTGGTAGGAGATGATTTCTGTTTGCCTATTGCACCAAGCCAAGGAGGAACAGGGAAACCTAATTAGGGAACAGAGCTCCGCTGACAGCCCTATTATTGGAGCTGTCAGTTGTCTGGTGAAAGGCAGCAGACACCCTGAACTGATTGCGTAAGTAGCCCCTCACTGGATTGAGCCTCAAGACCAAAAGCTGTCAGCTTGTCATCTCTCCTAAATACCTTTTATTAAACAAGGACACCCCACAGGTGTGGTTCGGGAATTGAAACACAGTCTGAAAGAGCCTATATGGCATCCAAAACTGACAAACCTTCCAGAAATGAAATAAGATCTAAGACAAACAGACAAATTACAAACAAACAACAAAAGAATTAGCAAGAGCTGGCAGTGGGGTGGTCACCAGGTGAGAAGGTTAAACAATGCACTGCACAGCTTTCGCTTCCTGACACTGCCAGTACTGTGGAAAAAGCTTGCAGTATTTTAGAAAGATTTGTACAGTTCTTGATATGAAGCAAAGTACTTTTCCTTGAAGGCAAAGTACCTGGAAAGACAGGAGGAATAAAGAAAAAAAAATGCTACCCGTGCCCAGAGTTGTCCACATGGAGAGGTTTGTAATACACTGATATCAGTGAGCCAATGAAAACAATAAAATAAGGCTTGTATTTCCAAGGTAAATGACACAAGGCTATTTAAACACATTAGTTTGGTTTTATCTCATTTCATTTTATTAAAACTCCAATATACTACTTGCTTATTGATGCTAGATATAGGTCTCTAAGAATGGAACTTTCTGGATTGGGGTTTGAAACCTACATTTGAACCATGCAGTTTCTGCCTAATTCTAGACTGAGGTAATGCGTATCTCAATGTGCTTCTAGGAGCATGGTATGTGCCAACTCCTGTGGCATTATGAGTGTACCAACGCTAGATGGTGCAATTGCTAAGAAAGATTATCCTACATTTTGAAAATGTACAAATGCAAAGCATTTCTTTCAGCTGTGCTGGAGCAATGCCTGAATGCTATATTGAAATCCTCAGCGTATCCATAACTATAACACTTAACAAGTTACCATATATAGTTTAATAACTATATATTTGTGAGACTGTTTAAAACAAACTCTTTTCTTATATTCAGCAACAACACTAAACTTTCTATTTTTTTTGGCAAAATACTAATAGATCTGAAAAAATATGTAGAAAAATGGGTTTAAAAGTGAGAGTATTGTATAATCTGAAGAGTATTTACATCTTGAAATCTAGTACTATTTTTTCTTCCTTTTATTTTAAAAGTAGAGATGAGCCTGGACTGCAAAATTCAGATCCAGATTTTAAACTCTGCATAGTTTGAGGTGTTCCAGTCCAAGATTGTGGTTCTACTGATTTCAGAGCCAGAAGACAACTGTGTAGATGTGGCACAATATTCCAAGCAGTCCCACATTTCAGGAATGTTCACCTCTGCTTCTTAGTTTTCTTGCACTGTAGTTTCCACACCATTGAGATCTGCATTCCATTTAGCCAATTATCTTTATATAGCTATGTGGTTGCTCATAATGCCCGCATCACCTTAGTATCAAAGCACCTAACAATCACTGATAAACTTTATCTTCACAACAGCCCTATGAAATGGGGAAGGGCTATCTCCATTTTTCAGAGAGGGAACTGAGGCACACAATTAAGTGACTTGCCTAAGATCACACAGGAAGTCTGTAGCTGAGCTGGGAACAGATCTCTTGCTAAAAAAATCTTCTAATTCACTCACAAGTTATTGTTCCTCACACAAGCGTTGTGGGGTGAAACGTTGTGGCCTGTTATGCAGGAAGTCAAACCAGGTTATCATAATGTTCCCTTCTGGCATTAAAAATCTATGATTGCATGAACCTAGGTGAGTGCCCTAACCATCAGGCTATAGAGTATTCTGGGATGGGTGGGCGTGTCTCAGTCTCTCCTGTTGAAGTTGTTCCACTTTGTATAAATAATTAAATATTTATTGGAGCAGGGACTGGAACCCTGGTGTCCCTCCTGCTCCCACGTGGGTGCCCTAAGTACCAAATTATAGAGTAATTCTCTCTCTCTCTCTGGATCAGTGACTATTCAAGTCTTATATATGAAGTAGGACAGCTTTGACAGGAGAGATTGGGAGCTGATCACCTGAGCTGGTGGCTCACATAAGCCACTGACACCTGTACACCCCGGGGAGAAGTGCATTACCACAGTCAATTTAAATCCCCTATAGCCACAGTATATTGAGAGCTAGCTCATTGGGCTGACTAGCACACAATTCAATTTTACAGTACAAGTTCTGTGGAATTTCTAATTTCTTTGCCTCTCAGAGTAATCACTGTTTCCCCAAAACACGTACCTGTATGCCCACTAGTGGACACACAAGTGCACACACGTGCATACACATATGTTAATTCTGATTATTTTACTGTTAACATGTATATTCATTGCCAAAAGTTTGCTTCCACCCATCTCAATATAAAGGCATTATTTGTGCAAACACACCAGATCCCTTTCTTGCAATTAGACCATACAGATTTAATGTTCTTTTTATCCGAAGTCTGTGTCATTAGCATCCCTGATGGTGGTGCTGTTTTGACAGCATTTTTCTTTGTGTTATCACAGACATTGTGGAAATGGTTGTCAGACCAATTACACAGCCTGGGGATTCTCACCCTCTCCTCCATAAACAATAATTTATTGAAGCACGGCAAGTCACCATAAACACATGCATAACCCTCACACTCGCAGACAAACACACAGTGCCTTTATGGAGCTTGAGTCATCACTTCAGAAAGCAAAGTCAACAAGCTGCTAACAAACTTCCAGTGGGGAAAAATAACAGAGCGAGGTCACATCAGAGAAAAATTAGTATGATGTCCAGGGACTCTATGGACAAGGATAACAGTGTGCAAAAGTACAAATAGTAAGGAGCTGTGAAATATATGGGAGGAGGTAAAAACACAATGTAAAGAAGGAGAGTAAAAGAGAGATGAGCGTTCAGAGATATGAAGAGGTAAGAAAGATTGTTGTGTGTGTGGCGGGTGCATACAGGCAGATTCTCATACATAGCAAAGTAAAATAACTTCATCAGACTATTGGAGTTTGAATTAGACTGATCGGTTTTTATAGGAATTTTGCAGGGCTCGTAAAAATATATAAAATCCAAGCAAGTAAAATAATCATTATTATTTGTTAGGCTGGAAGGTCACAAATCTTACAAACCCTGAGCAGTGACATCTTTAAAATGAATTTTTCTCAAAGCTTTGATGTGATAACAGAAGTCATCCTTTTTTTGTAAAACTGCATTCATGGACATCTGAGAAGTCATTTATCATCTACATGTGAAATACACAATTCCCACATTCTTAAAAGATCATAGTTTCACAGTAACAAGTATCAAATCCCCATTTGTAAAAGTTAAGGAGCAATTATGTTTCATAATCCACTTGATTCAGGAACTCAAATGAAGAGACTTTAAACATTCTTTTGCTGTCCGACAATTAAAGCGTACACTCCTCCAGCTAGACACCAATTAGCCTGATTTACTGATCTGAGCATTTGAGTTAGAAACTGGTCTCCTAATGAGTAGTTAATTGCCAAATCATGTCTATATGCCAAGCTCTATTTAGATGCTATTCCCACTAGCCAGTTACAAAGGGCTGGTTTTAGAGGGGACAGGAAAGTGACAGGAACTAGATAATCCACCACTGGAGTTTCATTTGTAAAGATCAGTGAATAAAGTTTGGAACCTTGCACACTGGAAGTTCTATGATTTTTCAGAAATCTAAGGCCTTCCGTGTTTTGCAGAAACCAGCTGCTTAGCATCTGCTGAGCAAAATCTTAAAGTACCACAACTCAGGCAAGAGAAGCTCTGCTAAGGGACACTGGCACTTTAAACAAACCAAACAAAAAAAAACAACTTAGTCAACAGCAAGCAGAACAAAGCTGAAAAGAGTTAAGATGAAGGAACTGTAGGCGGAAGGTGATTTCCACTGCAAATTTATTTTAGGTACCTGGAATCTAACATCACCCACCCTAACACAAACATACTATCCCCACTCTCTCTTTTATTTTTACTTTCATTATGGGGGGAAAAAAGCCTTGAATCAATGGACAAAGTCATAGACTTTTCTCCTGTTTTATTAAAGGTGCAGCTAACTGCAGGAGTCTCCAAAGTTCTATGCAAAGTCATTAGAAAGATGAAGCACCTTTCCTGGAAAATCCTGCTATTTTTAGACAAAGAAAATCTCTTACAAGTGGTTACATTTGAAGTTGGGGGGGGGGGCAGAGAAAATCAAACAAAAACAAAAACCCTCTTCCTCAATTAGTTCCAAATCAACACCAGGCTGGGGTTGTGGTGCAAACAGCGGTTGGGGGGCGGGGTAGTGGTGTCACTTCAGACTTCCGGCTTTCACCACAGCCTCCTCCCCTTGTCACCCTCAAAGACCTTCAGTCATGGCGGTTTTTGCACCAACAAGGCAGGGCTGAAGCCGGCTCCCTCTGGCCCTTAAAATATCATGTTGAGAGTCAATCAGAAACAAATACTCCTAACTGCTAAAAACCTCTGTCTTCCCTAGAGGCCACTCCCTGAGCTTAGTAGTTCTGGTCTGCAAGGGTTAATGGGAAGGCATTTTAGTACAGTTCATGTAGATTCATGTCCATCAGGTGTAACTGTGAGTTTCTGGATTTTGAATAAAACCCAAAATTCTCAGCTCAAAGCATTAAGTTTCTGGTGTTCTCCACACAACACCTAACAAAATTCCACAAATCTGGTTCCTAATGAAACAGTTTTCACCAAATGGGGGCACCAAAGCCCAGTGGAGGACTGGGCGTTAGGAGACTTGGATTCTGCTCCTGGCTTTGCCATGGACCTTGAACAAGTCACTTCACCTCTCTATGCTTCAAGTTTCCCCACTGTATAATTTTGTTAGCAATACCCTTTCTTGAGAGTCACATAGGTCTGCTGAACACTTTGCAAATCTACATGATAGCCTTCAGTTATTTGCAGCAAAGTTCTATGGCCTAATTAAAACACAAAAACAAACAAACAAACAAACAGCAAATTTACTGGGGTGAGTCCTTCCCAGAGAAATTCCTCTTCACCTCTTGCTGTTTATTTTTCTTCAGTCCACTTCACCAATGATCACGTTGGCAACACGTGTTTTGCACAAGGGTTTTGCACAAAGGCAGGACGTAAGTGCAGAGGTTGCCAAGCTGGGTACAAGATGCCCACTTTGTCCCGGGGGAAAGGAGTATAATGCTAGATCTACTCTGACCCTACTGCAAATATGCTCTTGCAGCTACAGGTAAAGCAACATCTGGTTTTCTGAGAGCCATTCCCTTCCATCTCTTGTATTGGCCTCTAATACAGGAACAGCTTGCTTGGATGTGGCTGAAAGCTCAGGCATGTTAGCTCAAGTTTCTCTCCTCTGCTCCTGTAGCATCCAGCTCACCCTTTGAGCCACTAATAGATGGCTCTGACACCAAACAGGGCACAGAGGGAGGGCAGATGGAGGGTGCAAGTCTTCAGGGGATAGGGAGCAAAACACAAATAGGCATGATGGAGGGAGGGTCTGAGCCACAGGAAGGAAACAGGAGAGATGTCAGCAACTGGCTGGAGAATGGCAAATGGGCCATTGTGGTGGGAGAGCAACTAGCTGTCAGTGAATCCCCAGGTGGACTCCAACACGAAACGACTGGGAAACATCATTTTGAGAGAGTTAGTCCCCTCAGTGCTGAATGATAATTTCACTTTGTGAGAAGAGAGCACTATTCAATAAGTCATCAATAATGTATCAGGGATAGATCCAGAGCTTTTACTATTCACGGCTCACGTAAGCCTCAAAGAGTTTGGTGTTCTCAGATCCATCATTTCCAGTTAGCCTTCATAGCAAAAAGGATGGAGGAAACTGTTAAGTAGAAGATCTATCAGACCCAGGTAGATCTCTGCCTTGTACCAGAGTTTAAGAGGCGAGAGCACCTGTTAAGGCCAATAATTGAGAAGTGGAACACTGACAATGGTACTAATCTGGCTGGTATGCAGAGGAA
The DNA here is from genome assembly GCF_016161935.1 of Mauremys reevesii. NCBI lineage: Eukaryota > Metazoa > Chordata > Testudines > Geoemydidae > Mauremys > Mauremys reevesii. The sequence goes on along the minus strand of NC_052627.1, from coordinate 20,100,676 downwards.
AGGGGAGAAGGAAACTCCTTCTGGCAGCTACTACAACCACATTATTTTAAATATGAGAGGAGATTTGTCCATGCAGCTAATAAATGAAGCCAATATTTCAAGAGTACCTATTATATAAAATGGCTAATGGTGTATGCAGGGGGATATGTTGATATTGTATCCCCCGCCCCCACCCCTTGGATCTCCAAAGTTTTGGGCTTACAGTTCACATCACAGTGAATGCAACTGCCCCTCATTGTTTATGTTAGGCACATTGCCTGACTTGCTACCTCATTAAGCAACACGCTGTTGCTGCACTCTATAATAGAAAAGTCTGCAGAGCATGCATTGCAGCGTCTTTCCCTGGGAGTTATATCCGACAATGAACAATGGGACAAAGCGTTGTTCGGACTGCTGGGGTGCAAGAGCTTGCTTAAGTGATCATACAAACTCATCTGTTTCTTTATGGCATTTATCTGGGGACGACGTGGGCAGTAGTCCCTGCTCATATGAGACTCTGGGTTCAAGAAAAGATGACTGTTCACACTGAAAGGTTAATAGTCCTTTCTTAGGTGCTAATGTAAGAAGCATGGACTTGGGCTAAAATCATCTGCCCAGGACCCAATCTTGTCTAGACTCTAGACAGTTAGGGGTGTGTATGTGAGAAAGAACACTCCACTCCAAACCATGGAGCAGCTGGCTGGGCTCAATGAAGTAGGCCTACAGCTGCTGTGTAGCCTGGGGTAATGTATGTAAATGGCTGGAATGGGCTCCAATGCCCTCTAAGAAAGAGAACAGGAGAATTCACTCATGGCGGATCCCCCACAGCCCCACTCATCTACCGCTCTTGGCCTCCAAAGAATTGAGTTCGGTACCATATGAGTTTGCTCATCCAGCCCTCTCTCTCACTTGTATATCAGAAGCACACCGGCTCCACTGTTTGGCAACTTCTATGACAACTGGGAGGTATGGGCTGGACTGAGGCCTTAAATAGTGAATTCTGGAGTCAAGATTAAGGATATTTGTAACATTGTATTCCATGACCTTGCTCTATTGTGTTTGCTGCATTTTCTTCTCTTTGCATCACGTCCTCCCCCACACCACAATAAAAGGGACAGCAAGATATTAGAAAGCTTCAATAAAATGCTCATAAATCACACACACACACACACACACACACGTCCCAGAAAGCGGTTTACAATAAAGGACTTCCCAGCACCAAAGCTAGTGCCCCAAGATGAAAGAGGATTTGATTTTTTTTAAATGCACCACTAATTTCAATCTACACAAGCTTTTGTCTTGATTAGGATTTCTAGCATTTGATTTTTGTATCTAGATTCAGAAAAGAAAACTCGCATAAAGCACATGATCATTAGTCAAGCAACAACTGGTTCATTTCTTTATAGCTTCAGTCAGTTTTAAACTCTCCATGGTTTGTCTTCTCTCCTTAGGAATGTGAAAATAAAATTAACTCTCCTTATCAAGTTTGCCCTCTTTCTGTTTGGCAAACATTGTTATTCCCCACCTCATGCCCAGTGTGCCAAGTGGGGCTTGAAATTCGCATTGGCTTCGTTTATGTGCCAGCGTTATCAGCCAGGTCATCATAGTTCTAGGAAGGTGGAATATTTTCCTGCAGAGCCAGCAGAGAGCATAAGACCTCAGTAAGTTATGGGCTTGACCCTGCCTAGCTCTACACAGGTGGGGCAGAGGGCACAAGCAGTCTGGCTTACTTTCATGTTAGCCAAGGGCCCAGAATAATTTCCATCTTGCTCCAGCACTGACAACATTGTTAGGAACCTCACATGGTTTCTCCTGCTGCACCCTCAGACGAGCTGGGAAGATGCAGGGAGACGTATTCAGCACACTGTAAAGCGATGTTGCAGATGCCATCCCAGAATGTGCTGCTACATTGCTTTTGGAAGTGTCATGCCTAACTCTCTGCTGCTGGTGCACAGCCCATCTCTCCCCACTTCCATCACCCTGGGTGGGCAGTGGCTTAAAGCCCCATTCTAGCTCGAGCACAAAAACAATCTAGGTGCCTAGAAGATTGTTTTTTATTTCGTGTAAAGGGAGGGGTGATTTCTCTCTCTTTTGTTTAAAGACAGACACATAGCCTGAATTCTGTTCCCAGATACACACACACACACACGCGCGCGCGTGCGCGCCTTTAGAATCCAGAGGACTCCCCTTACTTAGGTCAAATTTTGAGTGAGAAGTAATTTATGGTGCCCTTGTAACATGCTCTTGCTAAAAAAGCGAGGCTACAGTAACCATAGACAGTCCAGTTCTCTATACATTAAGAATTCAACATAATACGCTTATGACCTTGATATATTTATATGTTTTTTGTCCAAGTGGCTCCCAAAGTGCTTTTGCTTTGACAGTTCCAGTGATTAAATGCACATAAACATTTCTCATATCCAATTCCACATTTTGGATGATTTGAATAACACAATTCATCCTTCAGCGATTGCTAGCTATCACATACAGCCATTTACAGGTTATTTCTTCAGCTGATAGCAACGCTGAAGAGAACAGCAGGAAATATTTTAACTCTTAATATATTGTGTTCTTCTCTAGAAGAAGCCACAGCTATAAAAGAAACCTATTAGGATTTTTGTTTTTTGGAGACATTTGTTGAATAGTAATATATGCTGCTGCCTCAGCATGTGTCCATATGTGTACACACTCTCTCTCTCTTTCTCTCTCACACACACACACAAATTTTAAACTCCTCTGAAGATCTTGTACATTGATGGAAATAGCTATGAAAATCTTCCTGCATTAATATTTATGTCTGTTTCAGTAACATTTCAAATATTTTCCCTTCCTGTGAGATGTTGACTTTCATATCATCATCTAATAATTGTGATGAACAGAAGATGGAAAGAAATAATACAAAAAGAGAAATCCAATTTTACTTCCTTCCAGAAAAAAGTTACGAACTGAAGAAAATCTCACATTATTTTCTTTAATTGGTGGAGGAGTCTCCAGGCCAATTTTTACAAAATAAATAGCTGATCTTGATAGATTTTGTGCACATAATTATAAATATATTTATATAAGCATCAAGGTATATTGGTTTAAATCAAAGCAATTTAAATCACCAATTTAATAATGATTTAAATCAGCAAGCAGGAAACCTTGATTTTAATCATGTTTTGCATTTATACTTTTTATTTTCCTAAAGAAGGGTTGAGTCTCACTAGTTGGTAATCATTAAAACATGTTGAGTTGCAACTAAATATAGCCTTTGCACTAAATTTGGTGGGGTTTTTTGGGGGGGGTTGCTAAACAGGACAATTCACTATACCTATATACATATATTTAAACAAATATATAGCTTAACTTGCATTTATTCGGATTTTTACTTTTTAATTTCTTTTTTATGTTAGAAAATGGTGAATGATGCATTTCTTATTTATTAGATTATTTTATTACTTGTGATTTGTGTCATGCTCTATTTGGACAGAAATTCAAATTAAATTAAAAAAGCATAAAACCAGCATTTTTTAAATTAAATTAAATATGGCTAACTTAAATGTGCTGGATATATAAGAAAAAAAGTTTATCAAATCATGTTTTGCATTTAAAATTAATTGATTTATTAAACAAAGGAAGTATGATTTATAGTTAGCTAGCTGAACTGATTGTTTTTGGTCACAATGCCTTTCAAGATTTTAAAACTAGTAAATTTCATCCTCACTCACTAATTTTTTAATCATAGATTGGAGGAGAAAAACTAGCTTTCCTAATTTTCCAATACCCATTGGCTTCTTAACTTTGAACGAACTAGTCATGAAACTGAAATGAAGAAAAGATTCTCTCTGCATGTGCAGAAAAATTTTCTGTAGTCAGAAGCTGGTTTAGCACATCAGCAAACTCTGGTTCCAGACGCTTAGCCAGTAACATCCACCAGTTCAGTGGTTCGACGTTCTTTAAAACTTGAAAGCAAACACATACTGCTTAATATTATTCTTTGCATTTAATAGATTATAATAAGTTTAGACCTTATATTATTTTCAAATTTAATTTTAAATAGGTGGTTTTTAAAAAAAAAATCCCTGTAGTTAATTTAAATTAAAATACGATTTAAATAAAAACAAACAATCAGATTTAAACTTTTTTTAAAAATCATCCATTTTTATCTATACTGACAAGTCTGGACCGAGGGACTAAATTTAAAACATTTTCAACACAACAGAATGAAGCAACAATCCAAATGATAAGCAAAGTTGACTGTCTAAAAGTGACAGTTTTTAAATAAAAGTCTAATGAAACAGTACGGGAAGTATTAGGGATATTTAAAAGATGTTCTTTTAAATATCCCTAATACGGGAAGTATTAGGGATATTTAAAAGTGGTATGGTAAAAGATGTTCTTTAATACAATTTCACTTGGTGTACAGAGAGAGAGAGAGAGAGAGAGAAATAGGGATAATACTCTCCACATAACGCTGTTTTGAAGTTTAATTCATTAATGTCTTTAAGGTACTTTGAGACTCTCTGAATGGTACTAATGATGTGCTAAATAGTTTTATAACTAACTCTTCCAACTGAGTACCAAACTGCTACCTAAACTGAGAGTTACAGTGCATCAAACATGTAGCTTACACTGATTTCAAGTTAGGCTTTTTATCATTTGCTTTACACTGAACCATGTACTTTCTTCAGCAGTTCACTTGATGGTCTTCACTGCTAAATCAAGGTAACAAGATGTGCACAGGAAAAGGAAAGGGGGGTGGGGGAAAAGAGCTACAGGACCTTGGACAGCAAATGTCTTAAAGGATCCTTATCAGAAAAAAATACCCATTGCTTTAAATATCCACCTTGCTCATGCTTGTAAGACGTCCAAGCAGAGAGTGCAACATTTTAAAACACAGTGATGCTATTTTAAAGCAAAGATTACTAATATGGTAACTATAAAATCTTGCCTTCTTCCTCCCATCCCCAAATTCTAAGGATGGTTTACTAAAATAACCAAAGAAGCCTCATGTAAATATTACAGGAACAGTCTGCTAAGTAGTGGTTTTTTAATGTAAGCATTTAAAATATATATATTTCACTGCTCTCTCCTTTTATTACAAAAAATAGAATTGAACTCTTTGTTTAAAGTTTATTTATATTCAGAAAAATGTCAAAGTGAAAACGGCATCTTCTTATGCAAAACATCAGCTCCTTGTATTTCCAAGTCATAACTCCATTGACCAAAACAAGTTCTTCCTACAATTAGAGATGCAGAACCAATACTGCTATGGAATAGTGACCTGGATTCTGTTCCGTTTCATGCATCATCAACAAAACTGTCAATCAACTCAACTGCAAAAACCTGTATTACTGGTGATGTCTGTGAAGGAAAGAACACAGCTTGATATTCAGATCCCAGGATGGTTCTCCAATGCTGGACTTCAGATTAGTCTTTTGTGTACTAAACACACTGAATCCAGAAGTCCACGAGAGAGAATAAATATGGAACCAGGGCCGGCTCCAGGCATCAGCCCAGCAAGCAGGTGCTTGGGGAGGCCAAGGGGAAGGGGCGGCACGTTCAGCTCTTCAGCGACAATTCAGTGGCGGGTCCCTCACTCCCTCTTGGAGCGAAGGACCTGCCACCAAATTGCCACCGAAGACTGAAGCGGCGGCAGTAGAGCTGATCGAGATCGCAGCTTTTTTTCCTCTTGGCTGCTTGGGGCGGCAAAAACCCTGAGCTGGCCCTGTATGGAACCCCCCACTATTTCATTTTTACAGTCACTTTTCAGACTATAGTCACTTTCCAATGTTCCTCTTGTAGTACAGGCTCAACCAAACTAGAAGAATATGCAGTCGCCTAGAACAGCAAAAATGTTATCTAGGGAAGTAGACAGAGCCGTGCAGGGGAAAAGGGGTATATCCACAGCATGGTCTTCCCTTCTCCATAGGACAGGGTAATTCTGAATGCCTGCACAAGGGCTGGAGGGAGATGGGAACAGCAGGATACAGCCTTCAATTATTATTGATATTGCAGTAGCACCTAGAGGTTCCAACCAAAATCAGAGTCCCGTTATGCTAAGCACGGTCCAAACACACAGTGAGGGGCAGTCCCTGCCCTGAACAACTCTCAGTCTAACCAGAAAAGATAAAGGGTGGGAGGGAAAACAGAGAGGTGTCTTGCTCAACGTCACACAGTGGCAGGTCAGGAATAGAACCCAAATCTCTCAACTCCCAGACCAGCGCTGTAGCCCCAAGCCCACCACACTGCCTCCCAAAGCACGGGAAAACAAGCAAGCCAACAAAAACACAGATGCTTGTTTTCGTACAAACATCTGAGGTATGGGTTAACTATAAATACGCAAACCTCTGAAGAAAAACTGCAATGCCAGAGAATTCTAGGTAACTATTGCCAATGTTTCTAACTGCTTCCATTGCGGCTATGCGCCTGCTTCACAGCAGCACCACATGAAGCCTCTTCTCCATTTCATTCTCTAAAGCTGAAACAGCAAGCTTGTTCCTGCGGCTCATTAGTGTGATACAGGTGTTGTGAGAGAAACCTGAGAGAAATATTCATGCTGCTCAGCTCTCAACTCATTTGTTTTATAATGGATGAGCTCTGCACACCACTTGAAAGAAGCACCTCTGTCCAGAATGTTAGACACAGCATCTTCGTGGGTTATTTTAAGATATAATGTTCTTTTCAATCATTTGGCCTGCTGGGGGGCATTGAAAAGTCTCATTGTGGCTCATTTATATCCCAATGTCAGTTCATCTGCATCTCTGGCCAGAGATATCATTACTAACGTTTAGCTTAAAGGATAAAACAAAGAAGAAATGCATTCAAAGAAAGCTTGGCTACAATAGCTTTCTCATTGCTTTTTAAAAATATGCCTCTCTCCATAATACAGCTCTGCAAAATCTTTCTAGTTAAACTAAAAAATGGTGTGCTTTTACATTCTGATGCAAGAATTCATCCCTCTAACAATGTCACTTGCTAGGTTTCTAACCCCATCAAGCCCTTCGCCAGCCAGCCTTGCCCCTGGTCCACTTTTCATTTAAAAAGTAATAAAGCTGACATGAAAGCAATAGCTTTTGTTCTTCCCGTGCACTGCCACTTTCATGATCTCCTTGGAAAATGCAGAATTGAGGGGGAAATGGCATCACAGCATTCAACATGTATAGTGTCGCTCCAATTCCATATCAAATGTGTTTATTTTCGAAGGGGACAAAAATGTTTTCTAACGATCAGACCCACAAACTCCAGCTAAGGTCTGACTCATTTTGGCTCAGGCACCATTAACAGTCAAAGATCCTGTATAACAAATGCAACCCCGCCCCCTCCTCAGGTTAGGCCCTCCATCATAACTGTACAACCCTCTCATCTTCTAAGGAGTTGGTAGAGGTGTCACCAAGGATATAATTTGAAGACAATGGAGGTTGGAATTTAGTTAATTCTGTAATTGGAATTTAGTTAATTCTCTTGTCATTCACCCAGAGTTACAGTGGCTCAGTGGTGCTGGTGTAATCCACTGGTTCTGCATGTTATATCTCCTCTTCTACCACATCTATTACTACTAGCATCCCTCCAGCTCCTGGAGTAAAGGTCTCAGCTTTTAGCACTGAAGATCTCTGATTCAATCCCTGGTGTTGGGTCAAGTTGGGGTTCATTATACCGGCAGTAGTAAAAAAAAATATTTTTGTCACTAAAGGAAAGAGATTGGCTTCCACTGCTATATGGTGCCATTCTTACATAGTCATTTTCAGAGCAGAACTTCCTTTAAACCAAGCCCTTGCATACAGAGATGGGTGAAGATGCCAATGAAAGGTGAAGACCATCAACAGCTGAGAGAATAGCACTGGCTCATTTCTGGGTCCAGAAAGTTCTTATTTTATCAGTTTGGATAATTAGCTGAACATTTAGATGCTATTCTGACCTGAACCCTCAATACCATTTGAAGTTTGACCCTCACAAGGGACTTTAATTAAATCACTTTTATTTTAAAAAAAGCAAAAATAAACCTCACACCAACCTTAATTTAAGATTCATCCTTCCATCTATTTCATCAGGTAATGGAACATACTGAGGCTGGTGATAAGAGAACATTTCCCTTGATGCAGCAGAAAGAAAACCCACCACCAACCCATTCCTAGGGGTGATAAGGTCAAGGGTCTAGACATTTTTGATTAAGCTGAATTGCTTATGATACACTTCCTAACTGGCATCAATATTAAGCCACTACCAAAAAAAAAAAAGAGGGGGGGGAATTTCTCAAAAAAACCACATTGAGATCAGATACTACAGTGAGAAATGAAGCAAATGCTAGGCTGTTAACAGGAAATGTGGAAAAGTCTGCAAAAGTTACGCAAGTTCAAACCATGCTAGCTCAGGAAGGATTCAATGCCTTTTATCTTACAGTACACTAGATCACTCAAGCTCTGGACCAGACCACTTAAAGTAGGGGGAATTTTGTGCATTTTACCTGTCAAACGATGGCTTCTCTCCACAGTCAAATGCATCCTGTAACTCTTTGACAAGGTTAGCCTGGCCCGGAAGTCGAAAGAGTCCTTCCTCCTTCAGCCCCCGCAGTCGGATAAAATCCACACACTGCTCCACCAACATGGGAGCCAGACGGTTCCCATATCGCTTCTCATACCGGACTGTGTCTTCCAGCTTCTGTCCAAAGATACCTATGCATAATAAGGAGAGACATGAGTGGGTTGAGGGAAAGATAGCATTGGAATGAACAATGAGGGAAGTCTGTGCACTAATGATTTGTACCTCAACCAGCCCTCCTTACAGATTAGTAAATAGAAGGGTAGTCAGCTCCTAAGTCCAGGGATAAAGAGCTCAATTTCACATCTAGTGCCCTTTATAAAAAACACTACACCACTGTATTTTACCATAATGGTCCAAAACACAACTGTAAAAATATCATGAACCATTGGTACAGAATATTGTAACTTTTAAAAATAAAACACAACACTGCCTTCAAATCCTAAAGGGAAAGCAATGCAGGGACATAAAACTCTGTCACAAAAGTGTTGAACCCAAGATATTACATACGTCCCTGTTTACTCTTTGAGCTGAGGTTTAAGTGTACGTGGCCATTGAAACAGCTCTAATATCACATCTAAGATATAAGAACTTTTTACTCTTATTATACTCAGGCTAAAACTTTCAAAAGGGGCATAAGTGAAGTAGGAGCTTAATTCCCATGGACTTTCAATGAGAATGGAAAATGGGACTTTGGCGGCTCTTTTGAAAATTTTACCCTAAGATTTTCATAGCTGTAAAGCAGCTGCAGCTCCTACTGACCTCAGCTGGAGTTGTTGGTGGTCAGCTCCTCTGATTTAGACCATACGTTAAGTACACACACACATCGCTCACTCTTATAATTTACTACAAGTTGCACAATTAGTGTCTTTTAGAACAACAACAAAACGTGTATGTGAGAAAGAGCAGGTGGTGGTATAATATGCCAGATGACAGCCCTGAAGACTAATGCTTGTATTGATCTACATGACAGGTAAGCTATGAACAACAACAGTGCAAGTTTGTTTACGCAATGCACTTCAAACCTGATCTGGGGATGTAACTACCTCTTCCCTGCTATTAATGGCATCTCCAACTCCCTTCAAACCTTGGGTCCTTCTTCCAAAGAATGTCATTTGTGATGGTTGTTTTGTGATGTGAGCATCTGTTTGCTAGCAAGAGAGCTAAAAGCACCAACACCTTTCATATACAGGAGGACACTAAACAACTTTCAGATGGGAGCTGAATTCCAAATAATGGCCTACAGTTGAGAGATTTCCCTTTCTTATTACATAAGCCACAGAATGAGAAAAATCCAATAGGTCAGATTCTTCCCTTTGATAAGCATACACAGCTCCAGTGACTTTACATTTTTTTTAAGAAAGATTCAAATTAGTAAGTTTTTGAGTCCATTTTTCTTCTTAAAACTAAATCTAATCTTTAAAGTTTGTTTTGTTTTTGTTTTTTAAATTGTATTTATTTTCACTAATATACCATAATAAAGAAAGCTGGTGGAAATTCTAGTTCCTGTGTCCAGCCATGTGATTCTGGGATAGAGGAATAGCAGAGTTCTGATTTCCACTCTCCCTGCCTAAGAATGCTACTTGTTGGTGGGTGGAGAGGGGTGGAACCCTCTCTCCTAGCTTCTCTCTCTGCATGTGGCAGAAACGCCAAACAGGAACCATCAGCAGCTACAGAAGGAATATTTGAAACGTCATAGTTAATGAAGCTTAGAGAAAGATTAACTGGCACAGAAAGTTTGGTGTCCAGCCAGGTCCCTGTCTCAGCTACTAGAAGTCCATAGAAACTACTTTTTTATTTATTTATTAAATAAAGTTTTGGTTTCTAGCTTGCTCCATGTGGGGATGATGGGAGGATTAAACATACTTGTGGTTTTTGAGCTGATAGAGCTAAGGAGTGCTGTCTGGCAGTATAATGGAGTTCCTACACTCCCTCCCTGGTTCAGGAGGAGTGCTGTCCCACTGAGCTCAGTTGAAAGCATGTGGTGAGATCACAACACTCACAGCAGCATCAAGGATTCAAACCCCATTCTGCTCATGCGATTGCACCCAACTCCACAAGTCAGCAGCTCTTGGTGACCTGCTGAGTCAGGGCCTTGATGTAGTTGAATGTGAATTGGCCACATACTTTTCACAAGCCAAGGCAGAGTTTTGATTGATCACTGGGAATAGTTTGATCTGGCCTGACAAAACACTGACCCTAAACCTTGAAATAAATCTGAATATTTGTCAATAAAATTGTAGTAAACTTGTAATTTGTTTTGAATTCAGCATGCCCTCAGTACATACAGGGTGAGGTGAGAGTGGCAAGGAAATGGAAATATCACAAGATGCACAGTTTCCAACCTGGGCCAGAAGAAGAATCTTGTAACAAAGCCCTATTCTTACTAGATTTCTAGCTTCTAGCTCCACATATGCTTCAAATCATAACTGAAAACAGCAATTACTCCCCCTTTTAGAAGCTGCCTATTGTTGAAAATAGGAGCTCATTGTTAGTAACTGAGATGAAACTGGAAAATGTTTTGCTTTGCATGAAATTAACTAATCTATTTTTTTTTCACATCAGCCTTGTGAAGTTTTCTCCACTGCTCTAGCCATTTCTACCCAAGGCCTTCCCTGATAAAGCTATTCTATGAGCAGACACTCAAGAGTTCCCCCTTCACCAACAGCCCATAACATTTCATGGCACTAAACAGAAGATTCAACACTTTTGAAGTTAAATTAATCAGCGTGAAATGTGGATTACAATTATAAGTACAACTCAGGCCTGTTGAAAATACAATTAATATGACGAGCTCTATCTCATTAACCGTACTTTTTTCTCACTCCACTAATGTTCTTCTGATTCATATTACAGGCTTGCTTACATCTGCACAGAAGAGAGACAAGTTCTCAAATCCATTAAACTGCTTATAGGTTCATATTTCCACTGACACCATTGTCAAAACACGTAATTTCAGGTTAATAAATTTATTAGGTTGCTCCCCCATCCCTCTTATGGAATTGGCTTTCAAATCACATCTAATCTGAAATGAATGTAGTGAAAATAGAGTTTTTTGAGGCACTGGGGGGAAATGTTTCTATAGTGTTATAAATTGCAGATGCACTGCAGCGCAAGCTGTAGTATATTGGAAGCAGCTGGCTGCTGCATAGTATTAAGATGCCCATAACCAGCTCTCAACCAGTATCACTGAGTACAAAAAGATATGATAGATTTAAAATCATGCCTGGTGGGGAGAAAGTGAATAACTAAGTGTTATTTACTCCTTCACACAACATAAGAACTAGGGTTCACCCAATGAAATTAATAGACAATCGGTTTAAAAACAAATAAACGGAAGTACTTCTTCATACAGTGCAGTGTCAACCTGTGGAACTCATTGCCAGGGGATGTTGTGAAGGCCAAAATTATAACTGGGTTCAAAAAAGAACTAGATAAGTTCATAGAGGAAAGGTCCATCAATGCCTATGAGCCAACATGGTCAGATATGCAACCCCATGCTCTGGGTGTCCCTAGTCTCTGACTGCCAGAAGCTAGAAGTGGATGATGGGATGGATCACTTGATGATTACCTGTTCTGTTCATTCCCTCTGAAACATTGGACACTCTTGGTAAACATGATACAGGGCTAGATGGACCATTGGTCTGTTCTTATGTTCGTAAGTTATTTTCTCCAATATTTAAGTCTATGGGCCAGATTTTCAGAAACCTTTGCATGCATAGGTACACAGTTCACATGTGCAATTACAGCACACATAGTTGCATGCATAGGTACACAGTTCACATGTGCAATTACAGCATTTTTGTGAACCAAATTTTGTTAACTAGACCAAGGTAACTGTTATTTGCATGTGCATCCACAGTCAAGGCCTGATCCAAAGCCCAGTGAAGTTAATGGGTGTCTTTCCACTGACTTCAGTGGATTTGGATCATGTCCTAATGATGCACACAGTGTTCTGCAAATCTGGCCCACAGACTTCCATGCTGATTTATTCTGGAAGAGACCTTTTATATGTAAAACATAGTTCAACTGGCACAAGTGCAAATGAGCAGCAATGGCTCCAACTGAATCATTCAATCCCCTGCTGGCAAACAGAGCGATTTCACTCATGTTTTCAGAACAGAAGAGGAGTTGTGTCAAAATGTACAGAAAAACTGAAACAGCTGAAAGTCTCATTTCTCGACGAGACGCCCGCGGCACCACTAAGTAAAAAAGGTCAACTGTCTGCAAATTAATCTGTTAATCCTTTTCTCAAATTCTGAACATTCCTCGAATAGTTAAACTCATACGGAGGGGCAGACAGCAATGGAGAAGTAGCTTACACCAACCGGTACATAACTTGTATGACTATAGACATGTATGTCCCGTCTCAACCAGATTTTCAGAGGTGCTGATCAGCTCCAATTTTTCATTTTTTAAAAACAAATCTATCAGCCATATTTAAATCTAGGGCTAGATGTTCAGCGCCCTTTGTGTGCACTTGTGAAAAAAATCAGGCCCTCTGCCTTTATTTCACTGGAAAAACTATGGCTAGTGCTGCTTCCTCCTTTAGGGCATATCCTGTTCGCCTTTGCCTGTGTGGGCAAAAACCCCAGAGCAATGGAACCACCTTGTTACTGCTGAACATAGTGGGCAGGCAGCATGCACCCATGCTGGGAAAGATTGGCAAATGTTACAGATCACTGTGTGCAGCAGTTTAGTAGTAGGCTAGGAAGGGAACAGATGGGAGCACAGTCATGGGACCTGCAAACTATGGGGAAATAAGGGCCAGATCCAGCTGCACGTAGCAACTTGCAGCCTCAACTTCATCCAACTGGCGGGGAGTGGTTACATGTTGCTGCAAGTTCGGTGAAGAGAGGATTCCAACCATATTAACCCCTGTGTGTGGCCCTGAACTCATGCTTGGAGTGGGGATGAGAATTTCCATTCACGTACTCAGAGTAGTTCTTAAAAACAGCACAAAAATGGCTGTGATACACTTCTTCTCAGATTCCAAAAGACAAAGTTTCCCCTCTCTCATCAAAGAGTTAAATTTATATTTTTTCTTGGTGCTAAGACTCCTATTCCGCATCACCTCCTTCTCAGATCTTTTTGTTTTCTCTTCTAGCTTTACCTGTTGATGCATTTTGAAAGCCAGCTTTACCTCCACAACGACCATGCTTTAATCATAAGGATTATGTGCAATGCAGAATTAATCTGTCTTTAATAATGTCTCTGCAGCAAGTGGATATAGGTGAACAAGCTGCAGTGGAATAGGATGAAACAAAGCAAATAATATGCAACAGCATAATGCATGTGTGGAAATCCAACATCTTTGGATCCAAGTATTTGGACACCTGGACTGATGTAAATTCTCTCATCCCCTCCCCTCATGTGGGAATAAGTGTCAATCAGACCTATTCTTCCAATTTTGCAAATCTTATGGCTGACCCTGGGTGTGACAGGTTCAACTCCCTCACCCCTGTGATTTTTAGTTCAAAGTTACCCTGATGCACCATAAAATTTATTCTTTCTGCCTCACTCCACCAGACTATTCATGGACTGTTAAACACAGAAGACAATGCTAAGCTTACAAATACAAATGAACAAGGAAATTAATAAATCATTCGTGGAACGTCGGCATCCTTATTGTTTCATACACTTTGTTTTGGACTTCTTGTTGGTGCTAAACACATGGCCCCCTTGACCTCTCAGAATAAAAGGCTCTAACAGCAAAGCACAACACAGTGACAAGCTGTACATACCTCTGCGAAAACTAAAGCACCGTTTAATTCTCCTATAGGTAGTTTTAGGAATGAAAGGAGCCGATGCTAAGGCCCCTGAGGTACGGACCCCACCATTTCTATCTTCAGGCATCCTACAGGCCGGAGACCCAGTATCAAGCCAAAGCTCTCCTTTAGAAGCTGCATCCAGATGAAAGACTGTGACTGTTCATTGTTATAGACTGATGGGGGTGGGGTGGAGGGGAGTTAATGGTGCATTTTCTTCTAAAGTTGGAGGTTTGTGATCTTCTAGATCTCTGTAGTTGGTTTTTTTTTTGCTTTGTTTTTGTTTCCTTCCCTGCTTCAATTCTGCTTTGGGAAGAATTTCCTTTTGTCTTTTTCCTTTTCTTTTTTTCCTTTTATTTCCTGTGGTGAGACAACTGGCTACAAGGCAATGTCACAACAAAAGAATTTCAGCCAAAAGATGCATCTTCTATTCAAATGGAAGTGTCTGTGGAAGAGGGGTATATGCTGGTGGATGTGGGGAGGGAGAGCTCTTCCTGTCAGCTGGAACTGAGGCTAGCGTGGCAGGGGACTCAAATTCCACTGGAAAAGGTCAGCACGTCGTGATGCGCAAGGGGGAAGAGAGAACAATGACAGAAAGGCTCCTGAAGAATTCTCCAAGATACTCCTTGCCAGCTCCTTTTATCTCCACAAAGAGGGAACAAAAATAATAGCACCTTCGCCCAAAAGACTCTCTGTCCATAATGGATTCTTTTCAAAGTGCCTTCCTCCGTAACCGCCTCCCCTTCTGATGTTCTTGTGGGCTTCCCGGTTGTTTTGTTACCTTCAAGCTACCAGAAGCTCCTGTGGGAGAGAGGCATCAGATGCAGCGGCGTTGGCCGAAAGATCCTCGGGATCTGCTGAAGAATACAGACTTCCACACGGGAGCCGCTTTGCTCATTTCCTCCCTTTACTACTATTCTCATTGGAGGTGTTACGAATGCTGCTGCTGTTGCTGCTGCTGCTGCCTTCTGCTCCAGCCAGTCACATACAGCAGGTGCAGGCAAAACAATGTAAAGGAGGGAGCTGCTGCAACCTTGATTTTTTTTTTTGACTTTGAGTTGACTTCAAGCCACTGTCACGTGTGCCAGCTTAACAGGCAGTAAGCCTCAGCCCTTCTGGCTCTCAAGAGTCTCCAGCCCTTGCTCTGCTTTACCCCCTCCAACTACCCCCACCCCCTGACCCATTAAAACTCTGCTGTTTCTTCTTCTCCTCTACCCCCTTCTTTCACTTTATTTCTGTTTTCAAGCTCTGCAATCAAAGCTCAGGCCTTTCCTTTTTTTAAAAAAAAATTGCCTTTTTAATCTAATCGGGAAAGGAATTTCATGTGCAAACAAGCATTAGACGTCTTGGCTGATTTAAAAAAATATATTTTTTTAAGGAATGTTCTCAGTATTTTTCCTGCTCTTTTGGTTCAAAAACAATCTTGTTCAGAGCACTTTGGTAGCACCCCCCTTCCCTTCCTAGTACCAGTTAGCAAACAACAATTTAATGATCTGGTTAATTATTTATAGATTTGCTTGCTCCATGACCAGGATACCATTCCAGTCACCAGCCAGACCCTAAATATGAGTGGTTTCACAGAGCTCATGCACTGACACCTGTGGAATACACACAAACCTTGTTTATAATATTCAGAAAAATATGATGATTCTACACAAAACTATGTTTCACATCAAACACACAAATAATTTGAGTAAGACAGGCCTCTTGTGGTTCACTGTATTTTGTCCTAAACTTTAGGCAGCAGGGGCAAAATGAGTGTTTTGCTTTTGATTAATTGGTTGGCTGAGTTTATTTGTTTTCTGTATTTGATTATTTTTACGCTGCTGGTTGGTCGACATTATGTGATTGTAAGTCTAACTAAGTGTTAGAATACTACAGCTTTTGGATAGAATTTTTAAAATTCTTGTTTAAATCTAACTATCTAAATAGCATAATTATAAACTCTGAGGGCACAGATTTTGAGCTAGACTCTCATTTGTTGTCAATAACTGAAGTCAATGTTGATTTACACCAGCTGAGAATCTGGTCACTTATACAGTATTTATTTTCTCTGTGACGCCTTATGCATACCTACGGAATTAGATAGCAAGTCCATTAATAATAATAATAATGATGTTAATAATAAGGACACTTATTCAGCAAAGTTAGTCTGTTTCAGGTTGGTTCTGGCATAATTTATATAGGAAAAGGGGGGAAAAAACACATGGTGAGTAACATATTGTCACAAAACAGCCAAAGAGACCTGATTAGATCTTTTGGAGTTTCAAAAGTAATAGTTCAAATGAGAATCAATTAAATAAATAGGTTTCAGAGTGGTAGCCGTGTTAGTCTGTATCAGCAAAAAGAACGAGGAGTACTTGTGGCACCATCCTGATTATCACTAAAAAAGATTTTTGTTTCCTGCTGATAATAGCCCACCTTAATTGATTAGTCTTGTTACAATTGGTATGGCAACACCCATTTTTTCATGTTCTCTGTGTATATATATCTTCATATTCTATTTTCCACTGCATGCATCCGATGAAGTGGGTTTTAGCCCACGAAAGCTTATGCCCAAATACATTTGTTAGTCTCTAAGGTGCCACAAGTACTCCTCATTTTTTTTAAATAAATAGGCAACTCTCTAGAGGCACAATTCCCAGACGTCTCTGGGCCTAGGATACTGCCTGGTATCCCTGTGTAAATACATTAGAAATGTAAAGCCACTCAAGATTGTGAGGCTCAATACCAGCATTTGTGTCACAAATAGAATTCTCTCAGGAATGTATCTCTGTTCTGGGATGGAAATCCTAGTCAGAGTGTGTCCATGCAGAATAGTCAACAGCCTGGTAGTCAGGGTATGGACCTGGGTCTTGGGGACCCAGGTTCAGTGAAAACAATTTTCGAAGCCTCAAAATTTTGGGGGTAATAGAATTTTTGTTTTCTGGCCAGGACTTCTCAAAATAATTTTCATCACGTTTTCCAGAGCAAGACTCATTTTAGAGTTAACATATTTGCTCAAGAAAGCCAACATGAATATGACATTTATAAAAGGCTTAAGTTGAATTAAAAATAATTCAATTAATAATTCAAACAAACAGTAGTTCAACAATTATAGTCTCCCACCATGCCCGAGCCTTAATTGGTATTATGCAAACAATGAGCCTCATGTTGAGCTATGCATTTGCACCAATAGGTGGCACTATACATTACTACATTTGTGACAGTATCATGCCAGCTTCTGGGGTGCATCCAGTGGTTTCCATATGTAAATCTAGTCTCACCAAAGTCCATCTTACATCAAAAAAGGCTAAAGTGCCAGACTTGGATTCAGGAGCTCAAGGTTCTATTTCTAGCTCTATCACAGACCTCAAGTACAAACTTGGGTACATCACTCAATCTCACTTGGCCTCAGTTCGTCACCTGTATACTGGAGATATTTCCCTACCTCACAGGGGAGTTGTGAGGATAAATACATCAATATATATGAGATGCTCAAATACTATGGTTGTTGAGATCATGCAAGCAGGTAGACTCATAGCTTCCCTCTTCTCAAAATGGTACTGCTTGTACCCAAATGTGTTATTGCCATGGTAGCTTACAGTGATTTGGGGTTGGAATATAAAATGGGCCTATTATAGTTCAATATAATAGGTCCTTCTAAAACAACTGAAAGTAGTTGGGTGTAGACTGCAGGAATATGTACATTTTCGCTTTAGTAAAATTTCAGAACATTAAAATATCCCCTGACCCACCCCATGCTTGTAAGAGAAACAAAATGAAAAATCAGACCTTTTAAGACAGATTTTTAAATAACTTCCTGTATAGGGAATCACATCTAGAGTGTTGGCCCTTCCCTGCTTATTATGTAGGTCTCAAATTCCTAATAGGCTAGAGGGACACCTTTTACCATCCCTTTGGCAGGCATTTTCTCTAGGAATCCCCAAGTACAACTGCAGGCATGTTTGAGACAGTACCAGACAGGCCTCCAGCTGACAGATGGTCACAGGGAAGTCCACCAGGCAGGGGTCAAAGTTTCTGCCCAATAAGAAATGTCTGACTTGGACAGAAGGTGAAGGAATGTGTGTGGTTCCTTAGAAAGATTTTGTTCAAAATTATCATTTCCTTCAGGCTCAGGTTTAACTAATAGGTGGAAAAGGTAATTTTCGGTCAATAAGAGCAGTTTTCTGCTACAACAACTGTTCTTCTCTGTTGCAGAACAACATGAACAGTCTTGCTGAGGTGCCAGACATTGTTTTCACAGGCAAACAATAATGGTGACAAGCGAGAAGTTCCCCGGTTAAAATACAGATGCCGTCGTCTAATGGGAAAGTAGCCCCCATCTCCAAAAGTAAGGGCTTGAGTGCCCTGAAAAACAACATGATTAATGTGTAAGCATTTCTTTTCCTGAAATGATGATAACAGTATTTGAGGTTGCACAGTGAGGCCCCCTCCATATAAGGGGCCTTTCAAAGACAGCAGGTGTGCTGGGCAGACTGAGTAGGGCCATTTGCCTTTTCAGGATTTCTAACCAGAAGGAAGAACTTCTACACATAATGCCCAAATAAATGCCACAGGGCTTCTAATAGTGTGCATTGCATTTTATACAATATTATCAGTCAGATGCGGCTTTCAGGCTTTGTGGGACCAACAATGCCAAGTTCTTGTGACCAGTACAAATTCTAATTGAAGTAGATACCAAGATGCATCAAGCTTCTGTCTCATCTTACCCCATGTGAAACAGCCTTCTCCATCAGCAAGGACTAGGACCAGTTGACCAGCTGTAGGAGTTGCTAAGAAAGCGCGTCCATCACTGTGTTGAGTGGTGATTAATACACTGTATTTGCCAATGTATCTTTGTTTTGAACTCTCTCCTACACCTAACAAAAATGTCTTATAAAATGCGTAGTCCCTTTTTCTCAGGAGCCTATACCATTTTTTTCTTCTCCTCATGCTAATATAAGGTGACAAGACTGAATCCACTATGTGCACTGACTCCATTCTGTGGTTTCTGACTGCAGCAAATACAACAACATGCTGAACAGAGACAGGAGCGGAAAGAGAGCAACAGAACTGACACAGTGGCACTGGAGGCCCCTCACTAGCAGCCTGCTCACATAGGTTGTCACTGGGAAAAGAGAGGCATCCAAATAGACACAATAGCACGTAAGAACAGCCATACTGGGTCAGACCAAAGGTCCATCTAGCTCAGTGTCCTGTCTTCCGACAGTGGCCAATGCCAGGTGTCCCAGAGGGAATTAACAGAACAGGTAATCATCAAGTGATCCATCCCCCGTTGCCCATTCCCAGCTTCTGGAAACAGAGGCTAAGGACACCATCCCTACCCACCCTGGCTAGTAGCCATTGATGGACCTATCCGCCACGAATTTATCTAGTTCTTTTTTTAAGCCTGCTATAGTCTTGGCCTTCACAACATCCTCTGGCAAGGAGTTCCACAGGTTGACTGTGCATTGTGAAGAAAAACTTCTTTTGTTTGTTTTAAACCTGCTGCCTATTCATTTCATTTGGTGACCTCTAGGTTCTCATGTTATGAGAAGGAGTAAATAATACTTCCATATTTACTTTCTCCAATATGCCACTATTGCATTTTCATTCTGTATCTTTTTCAGAAGAATATTTTCGGTATTGGGAAGGAAAACAGGGCCCTCTTAGGTGAAAAGAATGGGTGCCTGATTAAGAGACAGGACTGGAGGTTAGGCAATCTGGGTTCTATCTTCATCCTCTGTGATCATGCGTAAGTCTATTCAGCATTCTATGCCTCACTTTTCCCCACCTGTAAAATGGAGATGACAATATTACCCTACCTCACAGAGAGATTTTAAGGCATATTTAACTAATGTCTGTAAAGTGTGTTGAAATCTTTGGATGGGAGAGAAGCAAAAATACTTATTAATAATATTAATGCATGTCACCCCCAAGGATTATCTCAGTCTGCCTTATTCCCTAGATGGCAAACTGCCCATGAAGGATTGACTTCACCAAACCAATTTTCCTAGAGACCTCTATCATGATGGGAAAGGAGAATGGGAAGTGCTTGGTCCAACTATTTTAAAGCATCTGGCTCACTCACTGTTTTTTCTTCTTCACTAGGACCTAAACTTACAACAATAGAAGCCATGCTTATCTTTTTCCTGTGACTCTTAAATTTTCTCTCCTGGACTCACCTCCTCCAAAAGGTGCCCATATAACTCTGCGAATGGATTTCACCCAGTCCTCCATGTCATTCTGTGTGCTGGCCATAAGGAGGTATGTCTCATGATGAGCTGTCATCCGCTCTCGGTCTCCTCCTGCAACAGAAGATAATCACATATAAACTCTATCCCTTCCAGCCCAGCCAAACTCCTGCCAGCCACCTACCACCAAACTGACTGCTGGAAGCTGCGACAATGTGTAAGGATCCGAGGGTGTGGGTCCTTGGTTTTAGCAGGCCTAGAACCCAGGAGTGTGCGGGGCTGAGGTCTCGGACATTCCCTTACTGCCACCAAGGAAGACAGATGAACAGGGGCGGCTCTAGAAATTCCGCCGCCCCAAGCAGGGCGGCGCGCCGCGCCACTTGCGCCGCCCTTCCCCGGTCCCGCGGCCGGGGCAGAAGTGTCGGTGGATGGTCCCGTGGTCCCGCGGCTCCAGGGGGGGCCTCCGCAGGCATGCCTGCGGGAGCTCCGTCCGAGCCGCGGGACCAGTGCACCCGCCGCAGTCATGCCTGCGGGAGCTCAAGCAGAGCCGCGGGAAGAGGGGACCCTCCGCAGTCATGCCTGCAGCAGGTCCGCTCGTCCCAGGGCTCCGGTGGACCTCCCGCAGGCATGACTGCAGAAGGTCCGCCGGAGCCAAATGCCACCCTGGCAGGACAATGCCGCCCCACGCGCCTGCTTGGCGCGCTGGGGTCTGGAGCCGGCCCTGCAGATGAAGCACCACCTCACTAATCTCAGATGGTCAGGCCCCACAGGAAGTCCCATCAGGACACCAAAGGTCTGGGGCACCTGATTGGCTTGCACCCATTACTTAAGCAGCAGTGACCCGGGTGGGTTGTCTGAGCAAATGTGCAGGATCCCTGTTGCTTCTGCATTGGATCAGGCGCTTTACCTATCTCCTTTACCTGCTCCTGGTTCCTGCTCTGCTCCTGTCTCGTTCCTAGTTCCTGCCACATTCTTGTCCCCACTCCCAGGTCCTGCCTTGTCCCTGCTCCTTGCCTCATCTCTGGTTCCTACTCCCCTGCCTCATTCCTGACCATCGGCTCATCTCCTGGCTCCAACTCCGGTTCTGACCATTAGGCAAGACCACCTATGTCCTGGTTCCTAATACAATAGTTCGTATACCTTAGATACCATGGTCTAGCTAAGAAAGGCAGGAATATTTATCATCAGTCAATAGTGTGAAAAGAAAGCTATTAAGTTCCAAAAAGAAAGCTAGAGGACAAATGTCATTACTGTTCTGAGAAATCTTGCACCTGCGCTAATCTGTAATCTGATACAGTTATTGGAGGTTTTGCAGAAATTATTATACACCAAGACTGAAAGTAAATTGTGCTTTTTAAAAGTATTGACAGCCACTCAATTTTTATGTTCAGGAACTAAAGATGTCATATTTGTAACAAGAACATTTGATGTACACAAGTGGTGTTGTCATTTTAAAAGCGAGGCACAGTCGTGCTATTAGCCAGCAATCCAATGGTGTACAGCATTGATTTTGAAGGTTCTATTAGTGATCAAATGCAGAGGGAACACAAAAGCGTGGAGATAGCTTCAGGCATGCCCAATGCCTATTTAAATAACATGACTTCGGCCCATTGATAAGAGGAAGTTTGGATCCAGACCTCAGGTTCGCTGAAGTTCAGTTTTTTCAGATCTGATGTTTTGATTCAATCTCTTCTCTACATTCCTATTTTAATATAAGGAATGAAGATCTGAACCATCATTATGGCACCATAGAATACTTGATTAGGAACATGCACAAGCTGATGGCAGAAGCCTGTGCATTCTCCAGTCCAGCTCTTTGGTCAGTGCTCCTTGATTCAGTTCAGTAGGTGGGATCTGCCCCCCAGGTGATACTGGTGAGGCGCAGAGCCATACAAATAATTCGTTTTCAGATATTTATAAAACTTTTAATTGAGCCATCTAAATGTGCACGGAGCCAAGTAAGTGAACATGTGAACTTATTGCTCTTGTCCTTCCTCGCCTCATCCTCTCCCTGTTATTTCACCCTCGCCCTTTGGACCATGTCTAACACAAGACTGTCAGCTCTTTGGCACATGGACTCTGGCTTTCTGTGTGTCCTGTAAAGAGCCTTGCACTTCTGGATACTGTAAAAACAATAGGATTGTTTCTTACTAGGCATTTCTCCAGGGCCTACAAAAATAGGGTCCTGATCTCAGCTGTGGCTTCTAGGCATGACTAATACAAATAAATAATAGTCTGTGATTTGGACTATATATAGTACATGAGTGTACATATGACCAAATTAAACCCAAGTGAATGCAGAGGCTAGATTTCCTTTTAGGATTCCTGGCTAAAGATAAAGCGCACTCAAGCTTCATTCTCAGGGAATACACTGTCACCAAAGCCTTCCATTAAATATGGAGTCTAATTGCAGTGATAAAATATAATACAAATATTACTCTTTATAAAGAGCACCTTTCCCACCAAGGTGCTCTGAGTGCTGCGCAATAATTTAAAATATAATGTACTTTAAAATGTCACAATGTCAGTAGAGTAAATAGGAGTTACTGAAAGAGCAGAGCTCTGGAGAGGAATTGATATTTTATTAGAGAAAATGAATAGTCACAACATTTCATTTTTGATAATATTCTGAATCACCAACCAAAAGCACAGGCACAAAATATGGACCTCCTCATTCTATATTGCCTTGCATCTTGTATGATTTACACAGCTGTACAGTGAGCACATTCTACACACACTTTGCACAGATGGATATAACAACAGAAGATGCAAGGCAATGGAAAATCAGGCCCTTTAACTGTTCCCTACAGTTTCCATCCTTTTTCAGCGTTAGTAATTTGGCTATGTGACAAAAAACGCCTTCCTTTTGGCCAATCCCAGGGTAGCTAAAGCAGGAGAAGGAACAGCTGTCATTCCTTCTCCTTCCCTCTTACTGACTCACACACACACAGAGCATATGATGCGGTGAAGATTTTAAAGTTGCAAAGGACTGGAATAAGAAGATGCATTTTTGACCCATTAAAATACAACATGAGATGAGCACAGAAGTGCCATTCTAAGCCTGAAGCTTTAATTACTCATTTTGCCAAAAGGACGGTTTACAGAATATACAGCAATATTCTGCTCTGTCACCAATGCTCAGCCAGGAACAGCCCTGACACTGAATGCAAATGACAGCTGCTTCAATATGTTCCCAGCTAGCCGTGAAAAAAAGTGATAAGCACTATTGACCATTATTGCTGCTACTCACTTGGTACTCTATCCCTGAGAATGGTGCCAGTGTCTAGTTTTTGACATTGATTCTTATTTGGTTCTCCACTGTCAATCAAAGGATGTCAGTGCGTTATATTTATTACACAAGCAGACATTTAACTTGCAAATGCTAAACAGCAAAACCAAACCACAGAAACCATGCATCAGTCTGCTAGAATGTTTCAAAATTCCAGCTTTGCATCTGAACTCCCTTCAAGGGTGCACGGTGTCCAGAGGCCGGAAACTGGATTCAAGTCCCCAGATTCAAGCCCACTTCTCTAGAGCCAAAATCAGGAGCCTCTCTTTTTATTTTTTTGGGTCTGATGCAGAAGTTCGTAGGTCTCTTCTCATTTTGGCCTTCCCAGAGGATGTGGACCAGACAGTAGAAATCTTTCAAGAACAGCTAGTATGTTCCATCATTCAAAAGGCAGCAAATCTCATTGTATCAGCTGGTCCATGATATTTACTTAATCTGTGGCTGAAATCTCATGAGAATTAGGCATCATTACATGCAACCCCAAATACCAGTTCTGAATCTTTCTAAGAACTGACCTGAGACCCAACTGAGATTTAGAGCTGACCAGAACCACTTAGCCAAAATATATGGACTAGGTATTGAACATGGAATATAATATATATCTCCTAGAGCTTTGTTACATGATTTAAACCAGGGGTAGGCAACCTATGGCACGCGTGCCGATTTTCAGTGGCACTCGCGCTACCCGGATCCTGGCCATTGGTCCAAGGGGCTCTGCATTTTAATTTAATTTTAAATGAAGCTTCTTAAACATTTTAAAAACCTTATTTATTTTACATACAACAATAGTTTAGTTATATATTATAGACTTATAGAAAGAAACCTTCTAAAAACGTTAAAATGTATTATTGGCACGCGAAACCTTAAATTAGAGTGAATAAATGAAAACTCGGCACACCACTTCTGAAAGGTTGCCAACCCCTGATTTAAACAAAAATAATGCCCCCACCAAAACTCCTAAAGAATTTAAAGTATTTTACATTTCACCTAGCACTGAAATTCAGCCATTTCTGTATTGGAACATATCTTGTGTTTAACAATGCACTGCAAAAACTACACAACAGTTTAGGACAGGAAGTGAAGTATGCAGCTGAAAGGAGAAAGAGAGGGTGGGAAATTTCTTATACATAGGCAGAATATAATCACCTGAATGGAATTTGAATTTCTTACTGTATTAGGCTTAGACTTGAGTGTTTTTGTTTTATTTTGCTTGGTAATTTACTTTGTTCTGTCTGTTATTACTTGGAACCACTTAAAACCTACTTTTTATATTTAATCAAATCACCTTTTACTTATTAATTAACCCAGAGCAAGAATTAATACCTGGGGGAGCAAACAGCTGTGCATCTCTCTCTATCAGTGTTATAGAGGTCGAACAATTTATGAGTTTACCCTGTATAAGCTTTATACAGAGTAAAACGGATTTATTTGGGGTTTGGATCCCATCAGGAACTGGGTATCTGGGTGTTGGAGACAGGGGCACTTCTTAAGCTGTTTTCAGTTAAGCCTGCAGCTTTTGGGGGACGCGGTTCAGACCTGGATCTCTGTTTGTAACAGGCTAGCGGGTCTGGCACAACCAGGCAAGGTACTGAAGTCCCAAGCTGCCAGAGAAAACGGGCTTAGAGGTAGTCTCAGCACATCAGGTGGCAGTCCCAAGCAGGTTTCTGTGACCCAACCCGTCACACATGTGACTAACACAAAAGCCTGCACATTTTGGAGGCTAATAGTGATTTCCTTGCAGTGGTGACATTGTAAAGGTATGGATAGCTGCCATGACTGAAGGGTGGGCTCTTATGTGTGATCCCACACATAATGGGATGATTTAGTTGGGTTTGGTCCTGCTTTGAGCAGGGGGTGGACTAGATGACCTCCTGAGGTCCCTTCCAACCCTGAGATTCTATGATTCTATGATCCATCAGTCTTTTCAGTTTTCTTTTAATGGCCTATACATTCCACTATGGCAGATCATATGCCATTTAAAGAAAAATTATTTTATGTCAAATTAGAGGGTCTATACACTATAAACTGGACTAGTGCCAGAAGTCCAGACACCTCATTTACACCATTCCAGAGTAGCACTCCAAACAACAGACTTGATTAAATATCCATTTAGCTAACATACAATTAATCTGTGTTTGTTTAACTTCATAATGAAGGAAAGCATAAGATATCCTTGGTCAGATGCTCAGCTACAGAAAATCAGCAAAGATTCACTGAGCTCAAAGGAGTTTACACCAGCTAAGGATCTGTCCCCCTTGATGTTTGGTACATCCTTTGTGTGCTGCAATATTGGGACTTTTATGCTTATCTTCCCTGTGAATAAATTATTATTTATATAGTGCTACAAGTTTGCATGATGCTTCAAAAAAAGATATTTGTGAATACACTGGCATTTATTTGTTTGATGTAGGACTGTAAATGCTGGTTTATGTAGGGATAATATTTAAAATACAGGCAAACCCTGATAATCTGAACAGCTCAGAAGATATATCTAAAATTCAGAAAATAAGAATTTCAGATCATAGATATTTGGACAAACAAAATTATGGTTACATAGGACATTTCCAACTTTTCAATAATCTGATTTTATCCATATAAAGATTTTTAGAGTTGCTGAGCAACCATAGGTCCTAATTATTTCAAGAGATGTTTCAGGGGAGCAGCACCTCTGAAAATACCCAATATTAGGCACCCAAATTTTGAAAATGGTGCCTTATACTAACAGATCACTAAGGTTGCACATGCACCCTTAACTCTGTTCATTATACGGTGTAATTACATGATTGCATAGGGACAGATTATGCCTTTACAGCACAATCTCTCACTGAGCTCACATTGGAAGCACAAAAGTTGCACAATCATTTCAAAGGCTGCAGCTTATTCATCTCTCCCAGGCTGGCAAACTCCAGGGCCTGATGAAGGCGGGCAGGGTGGGAAACAGCAGCCGTGCCCATTATCCTGTCTCTCCTCCCACAAAACTCTGTGCTTGCCTGACTACAGAGACTGGCCCTTGTCCACTCAGGGGAAAGCTGCAGTTTGCACAACCATCATACACATCCTACTCCTTCGCATCTTTGTGCCAGGACCAGGACTAGTCTGGCCCATACTGTTTCTTAAAAATATACTGTATCATCATGCCTTTTGCAACCCTAATATTCTCTTTTTTGGATCGAATCAGAGTCAGATTTATTAAAGCAATCTAGAATTTCAACTTGGAATGGAAAAGGTGAAATTGCCCTACCCTATGTTCAGTCCTGTATCTCGGACAGGTCAGATTCCCTCCCCTCTCTTTCCATTAGCAATGACTTATGGGTTTTCCCTCCTGGCCCATTCACTGGCTGTGTAAATAGTAAATAAAGAATGCTGCTGTGCTTCTTGATCAAGTCTGCCTGTAACCACTCGAACCCATGCTGGGCGCAGCTTTGTGCAGTGAGCCGGCACTGCTTGGATCTGAGCTAGGCAGAATATTTTACGAACTTCTGCCAGCTAACAGGAAAAAAACCCAAAACACATGCACATAATTAAAATCAGGAGAGCTATGATTCCTGGAGGGACAGGAAATGGGACAGCCTTTATTTGCTTACTCAACATTGCACTATATCCTTTGAAAAAAATGAAGAGGTGCTTACTCAATTTAATGGGTGGTTGATTCCTAAAACATCAACCTAAACAGCTTTCCTGCATTTTCCCCACTGTCAAGTAAACATGGGAAGTACATAAAATTCTTATCCAACCAAGTAAACCAGGACTTCATCATAATACATTCTTGTTCGTTGAACTGTCTCTTTGTCTTTCTCCCACCCAGAAATGAGCAAACTTTCAGGGGACCAGGCCTTGTTTATGCTCTATTTGAACTGCATCACCTTTCCTCTACTCAAAGTGCTAATCAAGCTGAATTCACCTTGAAAGACACCCTCAGTTTTCTGCTCATTAGCATCTTGGATTTATTGCTAACTGTAGTTCTTTGCTTCTTGCAAAT
Organism: Mauremys reevesii; assembly: GCF_016161935.1. NCBI lineage: Eukaryota > Metazoa > Chordata > Testudines > Geoemydidae > Mauremys > Mauremys reevesii. The sequence goes on along the minus strand of NC_052627.1, from coordinate 20,072,965 downwards.
GGAATACACGGGGATTGATCTCCACCATTTTTAAAAGAGAATTTCCCCTCAGGAGAAACATCAAAACTAGGATTAACATGACTTCTTTTTTTTTTTTTTTAACTAAAAATAACATGGCCAACCTCAAAAATATATTCCACATTCTAATAGAAAAATGTTGGAGCCTTTTGTAAGGTGAAGTTGTTTCCTATTTTCTGTGCATTTCTTTCAGTTTAAAATCCCAAACCCCAGTTTTGAAAATGGAGATGTTAGAGACAGCTGAGAATTAAGGGTGACACAGCTGGATTCTGTGCCACATTTTAGGTTACTTATTATCACCACATTTTAGGTTTCTGAAGAAAATACAGAATAATTGTAGCCTTTAATGTTTCTCTATGCACTGGATTTTGTCCATATATAGGCATTCATATGGGAGCTGCTGGGTGCTCAGCAACTTTGAAAATCAAGCTATTTATTTAGATGCCTAACTTTAGATACTCATCTTTTACAATCTTGCCTCTACACACTTCCCTCCGTCCCCTCCCTCCATTTATATTTTATTTTTGGCCTTGAGATCCGATCTTTCTTTCAATTAGCTTTGGCCTTAATGTGCCTCAGGACTTTCTTCCAGGTAAGGCTCATCACTTCTGTATGTATGTGTTGATTAATGCCCATCTTTTCTTCCTCATTTCCTTCCATATCACCTGAAGTCTGCTGATGCATCCATACTCCACCACAGAAGGAGTGCCTAGTTTTGTACCAATCTTTCTTTACAGAAGATACTGCTCAATACAAATAGCTAGATGGTCAACAGATTCTATGCATCTCCCTGTTGGTAATTTGTTTAGCTCTTCAGAGTCTGAGCCTTTCGAAAATGTCACCTGTGGAAAATGTGTCTCATCTTTTTCCCTTTGCTCCATATGGCAGCCACTTCCTTACTCTATACAGGATGCCAAGATAACGGTTGTTTACCAGTTCAGGTCTCTGATTAACTTTTCTCAATACCAAAATAACTGATAGCCATGACAGGAATTCATGGCTCACTTTTCAGTCCATTTTGTTTACTGCTCCTTGAATCTTCCCATCTGCTGCAAACGAGCTTCCCAGAAAAATACAATATTTCATCTCTGATTTATCTGGATATGCAAGCTTCTGTTTCTTTCTTCCTTCCTTCTCTTTGTCCTAGGGTGACCAGACAGCAAATGTGAAAAATCAGGACAGGGGGTGGGGCGTAATAGGAGACTGTATGAGAAAAAGACCCAAAAATCAGGACTGTCCTTATAAAATTGGGACATCTGGTCAACCTACTTTGTCCTTCATCAGCTTTGATTTCACAGCATTTATATTCATGCTTATTGGTCTGGACCATGAATCACCTCTTTATGTTATAGAGGTTACTAGATTAGAGTACAAGAATGTCACTGCAAAGTCAAGACCAATGATCTCTTCCCCTTTATTCTGATGTAGTTCCAAGATTTTTTAAAATAATCCAATGCACAAAGTAACACTTATGACCTCAGCACTGATTTCACACCAGTCTACAATAGTTTAACCACAGCAACTTGACATGCCGCACTGATTATGTACTAATGAAAACCAATTTAGCCATGATTGTGTTTGTTCACTGGGTGATGACACTGCAAACTAAGGTTGTCATCTACACTACAAATATAAGCGGGTCGGGTGACCCATTTACAACAGATGGTCTCATCGACACTGTGAATTTTAATCATGTTGTAACATGGGAATTGCCAGACTGAATCAAGCCCAAGGTCCATTTGTCCTGTATCCTGTCTGTGACAGTGCCACTTTGGAGGAAGGTGTAAGAACCTCCTCAGAAGGCAGATGTGGGACAATCTGTTCCCAACATTAGATCTCATCTTGATCCCCAATAGTTAGAGATTGGCTCAAGTCCTATAGTATTACCGTAATTATCCCAGCTGCAGGGAAGACAAAGTCTAAATTAAAGATCTTTCTTTAGAGCAGGCTAGGCTGAGCCATTCATATGTGTCTCAGGTAAACCATGGCTGAAAGAACAGAGACAGACAGCTACTCCAAGTTTATGGTGTTTTTGAATCACTTGAGTGACAGACAAAGATGTGTCCTTGCGGTAGGTGTTGGGTGGGGAGCCAGGGGAGGGAATGAGACTCAAGTTTTGCACAGGAGTTGTGATTGAGCTGTGTGATTTTACTGGAGCTATTAATTCTGTTGTAGCTACTACTTTTGCTGTTTTGCCCATCTTTGATCCAAGCAATATCAGGAATTATGTGGATCCTGTAAATTAAAGTAGACTGCAAAAATATATCTGCCCTTAGTTTGCATCCACTCACTTCTCTCTCACCAAACAATCAACCCACTCCAGAAGGCCAAACCCTTCTTGCCCACTCAGAGGTTGGAAAAAATGAAAACCACAAGTACAATATATATATGTGGAGAGCTGTGAACAGAAGCCCTGGCACAACTGCTGAGATTGACCTTATTTATTTTTTCATTACTTCTCATGAGAAACAGACCTGTCCAGTGTAACACCTGTGCAGTAACAGTAGTTTTAATTTTCCCTACCACTCCTCTTTATCTTGGTGCTTGTAGTGCCTCCCCCAGAGCACATCTTTTCTAAGTACATTATATTTTAAATACTTTTATATGTAGCCTAATACTATCCCATTATTTCCTTTCACTTGACTAACTTAAAAAAGAAACATTTTTGATCTTGTATCTTATAAACTTCTACTAACTTGACTACTTATTAGCAGACAAATACAGAGAGTCTTATTGTAGCAATCGGGGACTCTGCTCCAGTTGACAGAAAAACAGAGGGGAAGAAATAGTTCACTATGTGTATGAATCCTATAGGATGTGGAAGGGTTTCTGTGGTTGTGTTTCAGAAATGTGTCAGGAGGAAGTGATGCTGTGAAAAAGTGGAGCTGTGAAGACAAAGCAAAGAGAGAGTCCTGGAGTAACCTGGGGAGGTGACAATGGATCAGAGAGGCTGTGAAGAACTGAGGAAACAAAAGCTGGAGAGAATTGGAGAACATGAGATAGCATTGGAGGGGCCTGGGATTTGAGATAAAGTATCAGAGGCACCAGAGAGGCAAGGAAAACAGAAAAACAGCAAACAAAGCTGCCTGGAGGAATTAAGGGCTCAATCCTGCAAGCTGCTGAGCAACTCCTGGAGGTGCTAAGTGTCTTTATCTCTCACTGATTTCAGAGAGAATTGAGAACACTCATCACCAGTATTGTCAACCTTAAGCATTCAAAACTTCAGAGTCAAGCCCTTAAAAATTTGGAGAATGACTTAAAAATAATGAGATTTTTAGAGAGAATAAATGTTGGGTTCTCCTTATTTGCTTTGTGGTTTTGAGCCTTGAGGATTCATATTTTCAACCTTTTCTCCACAACCATGTGGGCAGAAACTTTCATAAAACAAGTAAGCTGAGGGTCTCATGAAATCATCTGGCTCCAGGAGACAGGGCTTTAAGAAAAACTCCAAATATTGCAAGGCTTGTGCTAAAATGAGAGTTGTCAATGCTGCTGCACCATATAGTGTCCAGCCCTGAGATGGAGGGAGAGTGAAAGTAAGTTGCTGAGATCAAAGCCTGGAGTAGTAGAAGAAAGCCCAGAAAGAAAGAGCACTGAAAATGAGGAGACAGGCACTAGAAGAGCAGTGGTGGCCTACTAAGCATAGAGGCCCAGGTGAAGGACCCAAGGAGCTCACAAAATGGGGAAAAGTAAAGATTGCTCATTTGTCATGTCTAGCTATTTCTAAGTATAACTTGCCTTTTCATTGCAATAAATATTCACCTAATTTTGTACACTAAATTTCTTCCTTTCCCTTTAAATGACACAGACCGTGTGACTTGTGGTGAACTCCTGTATCTATACCACCTTGTGCTGTGATGGTGTCTGATCTCATAAACCACAAAGGGTCAGACCTACTTAGATTCTGGGCAGGGACACCTCAATGGAGAACCTAGGCTGTTCCAAAAAGTGGAGCAGATTGGAGAGCTGGGTGGAAAATTAATGCATGAATTCTGCATCTTTCTGTTGTTCATGAACAGATTACAATTTTCTCAAAATTTGTCATGCAATTTTCACTAATAATTCTGGGTCTGCAACTCATTCACTATAGTTTACTGAAAGTAATCTGCTTATCAATATTGAACTGTTCTGACTGAATCCATAGGTCACATGGTGCATTTCTATTCCCTGAGCATAACTCTTAGGTTTCTGGTGCAATACTTGTGCTTTGTGTCTTAACTTTCCCTGTCTCTGAATATTCTGCAATACTCACATAAAATCTGAGTTTTCCTCGATGGGCCTGATTCACCTTCGTGTTGTTCCAGTTTTAAGTCAGCAGTGTAAAACTGGAGTATCTCAGGGTTAAATCAGGCCATATATATAGTTTTCCTTTCTCTACCCAAAAAACTGAGCACTTGAGGATCTTTGGATAAAAGCTGAGGAGTCTATGACTCTCCCCTTCTAATGGAAGAATCAGAAATTCTGCTCTGCTGCAGCCACTGAATTGTTCAGGTCAAGCTACAATGACCTACAGCTCTCCCCCTTAAGTTTGTAAATGTTCCTCAATAATAACTGAAAACAAGGGACTATTCACTAACATTTCTGCACTCATACATGTGCGTGTGTGAGGAGGAGACAGCAAGCAAGATACCAAGAATCTGAGGTGTATGTGGAGCAGACTTTACTATGGACAGTGTTTTGTATATCTTCATGACTACATCGAACGTTTACTGTAGTGATAGGCATCTTTGAATTCTGTTCAATAGGCAAATCCATCTAGAGAGAGCCAGATGCTATAAAACATCAATAATTATTGTTACTATTTCATTTCTAAGCATTTTCAAAAGTTGTACCCCAAAATTAGGAAATACTTCTTGTTATTTATTCTTTTCCAAGTCTCAGCTGGTATGAGATTCTGCTGCTAGTATTCAGACTTGCCAGCTATTATTCAGCATTTGCCTCTATAGCAAAAAGAATATCACAGAGTAGGGGAGGAATGAATGAAAGTCACAGCTGTGCTTTCTGAATATTGTCTTACCAGTGCTGGTGACTCTGAATGTAATATTTACAATTGGGTTTTGGACAGTCTGTTATTCTGAGTTCCATTAAACTGAATTACCTCTAAATCCTTGATGACAGGTAAGAGATTGGGCTGAGACAGATACACAAATTATAACTTCAGTTATTTTCATCAGAATGACTGTGTTATTTACTCGACTCCTGTTCAGTTCTCAGTGCATTTTGTCAGTCACAAGGCAATAAGCAAGTAGAGACAGCCAATGTATAAGCCAATCTAACTTAAACCTTGTGTATTACTAACATCATTGCCAGCAAGAACACTGGTTTCAATAGGCACAGTTTCTAAACAATTTACTGTTTTACCCAATCACTATGTCAGCTACACATTTTCTTCCAGTGCAGCACTAATAAACCTTATAGAACAAGGGTAATTAAAATTATTGTTACTATGGTAAAGGCACAGATCTTTAAAGACCTGCAGTTTTACTATGACAAATGTTTACTGTTCAGATTCATAGCATCCAAGCTGTTCTTTTGTATTAGTAATCCTGAGCAACAGTCCTCTGCATTAGAGATGCTGTAATTTCATGTGAGCACCCATGGAGTAGTCTAGCGTAAGTGCCTACATGACAAAAGCCTCGTAATAGCAGTTCATTCCCTACTGGGCGATACACTCCATCACGATTTGCCATTCACAGCCTGCTTGGGAAACAGCCGGATACTTGAAACAGGAGAGGGAATTGTAAGCATGCATGAAGCTGTGAAGTGACTGCCATTAGACCCCTCACACTAAGGTCTGATTCAGGAATCATTTGGAAATGGATCTGTAACACATAGTGAATAACCTATGCTGGTAGCCTCCTACTTAGGTACAACGGTTATTGCTAGGGTGACCAGATGTCCCAATTTTATAGGGATAGTCCCGATATTTGGGGCTTTTTTTTTTAATATGGGCTCCTATTACCCCCACCCCCTGTCCCGATTTTTCATACTTGGGTCTGAAGTTTTATTTCTGCAATGAAGATTTTGTCCCAGAAGAAAGGCTACATATAAGCAGCAAGATTTTTAAAACTGACTTGTGATTTTGGTTGCCTCCATTTTTGATTGCCATTTAGACACCTTAAAGGGGCCTGATTTTCAGAAAATGCTAAGCATCCACCATCTTAAAATCAAATCCCTGGAAAGCGTCTCAAGTTGCATACCAAAAATCACAAGTAAGGCATTTTTAGAGAACCTCAAACCCACTATTTCTACATGAGAGTCTCTCCAGACTAGTGGTCAAACCCGGGAACAGCCAAAAAGTTTTGACTTGGACAATGCTCCTTCAAGAGCCATTTAATCTCCTCCCTTTAAGGGAGAGAGAGAAAGCAGATTGAGTTCACTGGTCCACACACACCCATCATCATAAAAAGAGGCCTGGGAGAAGCTGTGATCTCTACCCAAAGAGATGCTGCAGAAGACAGAGTGGGCTCTGTGTTGGCAATGAGCGAGCTCCTCAGACACACAGTTACAAAATCCCTTTTTTATTTTTATTCTTGTTCATCACCACAATATATCTTGCATTAGAGTCTAGTGCAAGAACTAATTTGAAATGGATTATCTTAAAATGTCAGCTCCTTGGTGCATGTTTGTATTGTATTTCAGCTGGTGGAAGACTTACGGTAAGAAAAGGTCCACAGCCTAAGGAAAGTGTGAACTTAGCCAAAGAGACTAGGGTGACTTATCAATATCCATTCACATTCAGTCAGCTAATTTGGCAAGCCAAGATACTAAAGAAGTTACAAGAGAGCTGAGTTTGCCCCAGGTGACCTTTCAGATTTGCAGAATCTAACAAGACAGACATTCAAGGAGCTCATAATCATTTCAACTGTCAACAAATACTCATTAAGCTATCTGTGCTTCACTAATATGAAATACTGAACCTTCAGTTGATAACAATCTCAATTGTATCTTGCAAGCTTGGACATAATTTTGTCTGCACAATGCAGCAGAACAACAACAGCAACAAAACTGATTTAATATAAACAACTTTGAACAGCTAGGTTCTGGTGCTTGCTTCTTAGAAACCAGCCAGAAGAAATAATAATGCAAAACACTTTTTGATTATGAGCTTATTTCCTTGTATAATTAAACTGTCAAATTACTGCTGCCAGCTATAATTGGATCTAGCCCTTTTAATGGTTTCAGCTTGTCTGGGCTGGTGTCCCCACTATCAATCTCATATTGACAAGCAGATAGTATTTTTTTTAAAGCTGACAGTTAAAACAAAAGTGCTCCAAAGAGTATTAATATGCTGTATTTCTTTTTTAAAAAGTCAAAGAAAGATGCTATTTTTAAAAACTTGATAGAGAAGATACCTTTCTTTTTCTTACCAACCTTCAGAGAAAAACAGGTCAGTTCATCTCACCTATATACAGTTGATCTTCCACCTCGAAGAATTTTAGAGTCAAACTCTTATGCAGGTGTTGAGCTGCATTTCCAAACTTTATGTATAACTGAAACTGAAATTGTGCACTGAGTTGGGTCCAAACATAAATATACTGGTGGGAATTTGTGAGAGCAACCAACCACTTCAGTTCATATCTGATTTCAAACACACTAATAAATAGCAATAATAGTTCTGTCTTACATTATACATCTTTCATCACAAAGAATTAAATTGTTTTTCAAACACATACTTTACACAGGCATCATTTCAGCCACTAGTGAAATACAGCAGCTGTTTAATAATGCAAAGGCACATTAAACAACAGTTTATAAAAGAAATTGAAGAAGATTGAAATTGGAGGGCAAATTTAGATAGGCAGAATATAATTACTCAATTTAAAATCTGGCCAGGACACCAGAATTAAAGGTCTTGGATCTTTTAAAAAGTGACATGAGATATTCAGCAACCAGGTCAGGAGGTTTATTTTACAACTCATGCAACACAACAACTGTTAACACCATGCTGGGCATTTGTTCAGCCCGGAATCAGAAGGAAGACTGACACAGAATTGATGACCAACATCATTGTCTGGCCACCTTAAGTGATTCTTGGAGCTTTGTGGTTCAAGTGCCGATTTGGCCTGGATTCTGAGATCTGACAAGATCAGGCCATAGTCCATTATTATTACCGGTTATTTATAGAGCACCAAAAGTGTGCTGTGTGTTCTGCAAATGTTCATGGATCACTACACATGTAATAGGGAAGCTGAATTTGGTTATCTTTCCCTGAACATATGGAACACACAGTTATTGGTAGTCTGAATGGCTATTTTTTAGATTCTCCAGTAACAGGACAAATGTTAAAATTAATTTTAATATGTGAATTTAGAGTGAACAGATCCGTGCAAAACTAGGAACAAAGAATGTTCCTGTGTTTGGTGTTTTCAGTGTAATACCTGATTCTCCATCAAACTTACATAAGAACATAAGAACATAAGAAAGGCCGTACCGGGTCAGACCAAAGGTCCATCTAGCCCAGTATCTGTCTACCAACAGTGGCCAATGCCAGGTGCCCCTGAGGGAGTGAACCTAACAGGCAATGATCAAATGATCTCTCTCCTGCCATCCATCTCCATCCTCTGACGAACAGAGGCTAGGGACACCATTCTTACCCATCCTGGCTAATAGCCATTTATGGACTTAGCCACCATGAATTTATCCAGTCCCCTTTTAAACATTGTTATAGTCCTAGCCTTCACAACCTCCTCAGGTAAGGAGTTCCACAAGTTGACTGTGAAGAAGAACTTCCTTTTATTTGTTTTAAACCTGCTGCCTATTAATTTCATTTGGTGACCCCTAGTTCTTGTATTATGTGAATAAGTAAATAACTTTTCCTTATCCACTTTCTCAACATCACTCATGATTTTATATACCTCTATCATGTCCCCCCTTAGTCTTCTCTTTTCCAAACTGAAGAGTCCTAGCCTCTTTAATCTTTCCTCATATGGGACCTTCTCTAAACCCCTAATCATTTTAGTTGCTCTTTTCTGAACCTTTTCTAGTGCTAGAATATCTTTTTTGAGGTGAGAGGACCACATCTGTACACAGTATTATGGATTTATATAAGGGCAATAATATATTCTCAGTCTTATTCTCTATCCCCTTTAATGATTCCTAATATCCGGTTTGCTTTTTTGACCGCCTCTGCACACTGCGTGGACATCTTCAGAGAACTATCCACGATAACTCCAAGATCTTTTTCCTGACCAATGTGCATTACTTTACATTTATCCACATTAAATTTCATTTGCCATTTTGTTGCCCAATCACTTAGTTTTGTGAGATCTTTTTGAAGTTCTTCACAATCTGCTTTGGTCTTAACTATCTTGAGTAGTTTAGTATCATCTGCAAACTTTGCCACCTCACTGTTTACCCCTTTCTCCAGATCATTTATGAATAAATTGAATAGGATTGGTCCTAGGACTGACCCTTGGGGAACACCACTAGTTACCCCTCTCCATTCTGAGAATTTACCATTAATTCCTACCCTTTGTTCCCTGTCCTTTAACCAGTTCTCAATCCATGAAAGGACCTTTCCTTTTATCCCATGACAGCTTAATTTACGTAAGAGCCTTTGATGAGGACCTTGTCAAAGGCTTTCTGAAATCTAAGTACACTATGTCCACGGATCCCCCTTGTCCACATGTTTATTGACCCTTCAAAGAACTCTAATAGATTAGTAAGACACGATTTCCCTTTACAGAAACCATGTTGACTATTGCTCAAGAGTTTATGTTTTTCTATGTGTCTGACAATTTTATTCTTTACTATTGTTTCAACTAATTTGGTCTGTAAGATCACCCTAGAGCCCTTTTTAAATATTGGCGTTACATTAGCTAACTTCCAGTCATTGGGTAATTTAAAGGACAGGTTACAAACCTTAATTAATAGTTCACATTTGAGTTCTTTCAGAACTCTTGGGTGAATGCCATCTGGTTGACTTGTTAATGTTGAGTTTATCAATTAATTCCAAAACCTCCTCTACTGACACTTCAATCTGTGACAGTTCCTTGGATTTGTCACCTACAAAAGCCAGCTCAGGTTTGGGAATCTCTAACATCCTCAGCCGTGAAGACTGAGGCAAAGAATCCATTTAGTTTCTCATGACTTTATCATCTTTTTTGTATTTTCATCCACTGGTTGTTTAGCAGACTTCCTGCTTCTGATGTACTTAAAAAACATTTTGTTATTACCTTTGGAGTTTTTGGCTAGCCGTTCTTCAAACTCCTCTTTGGCTTTTCTTATTGCACTCTTGCACTTAAGTTGGCACCGTTTGTGCTCCTTTCTATTTGCCTCACTAGGATTTGACTTCCACTTTTTAAAGGAAGTCTTTTATCTTCACTGCTTCTTTTACATGGTGGTTAAGCCACGGTGCTTTTTAGTTCTTTTACAGTTTTTCTTAATTTGGGGTATACATTGAAGTTGGGCCTCTATTATGGTGTCTTTGGATTTCACTTTAGTCAATGTACCTTTTAACTTTTGTCTAACTAACCCCTCATTTTTGTATAGTTCCCCTTTTGAAATTAAAGGCCACAGTGTTGGGCAGTTGGGATGTTCTTCCCACCACAGGGATGTTGAATGCTATTGTATTATGGTCACTATTTCCAAGCGGTCCTGCTATAATTACCTCTTGGACCAGCTCCTGCACTCCACTCAGGATTAAATCTAGCTGCTCCATGAAGCAGTCATTTAAAGTATCGAGAAATTTTATCTCTGCATTTCGTCCTGAAGTGAAATGTTCCCAGTCAATATGGGGATAATTGAAATCCCCCACTATTATTGGGTTCTTAATTTTGATAGCCTCTCTAATTTCCCTTAGCATTTCATCATCACTATTACTGTCCTGGTCAGGTGGTCGATAATAGATCCCTAATGTTATATTTTTACTAGAGCATGAAATTTCTATCCATAGAGACTCTATGGAACCTGTGGATTAGATTTTTACTTCATTTGAATCTACACTTTCTTTAACATATAGTGCCACTCCTCCCCCTGCACGGCCTGTTCTGTCCTTCCGATATATTTTGTACCCCGGAATGATTGTGTCCCATTGATTGCTCTCAGTCCACCAGGTTTCTGTGATGCCTATTATATCAATATCCTCCTTTATCACAAGGCACTCTAGTTCACCCATCTTATTATTTAGACTTCTGGCATTTGTGTACAAGCACTTTAAAAACTTGTCCCTGTTTATTAGCCTGCCTTTTTCTGATGTGCCAGATTCTTTTTTATGTGACTGTTCATCATCTGATCCGGCCCTTACATTATATTTCTTGATACTTTACAGATAATACTAATGCCCTTTTCAGACTTCTTAGGTTGTTGCTGTGACTCTCAATAAAAGGAATCTGCCACAAGGCCAGCTGTGGGGAAGAAATTGATCTGTAAGGGTATATCTACACTGCAATAAAAAAACCCACAACACCAAGTTTCAGAGCCCAGGTCAGCTGACTCAGGCTTGTAGGGTTTGGGCTACCCGGCTACAGGTCTAAAAACTGCAGTATAGAGGCTGAGGATGGAGCCTGGGCTCTGAGACCTTCCCCCGTTGCCAGGTTTCAGAGCCCGGGCTCCAGCCCAAACCCAAACTTCTAGACTGCAATTTTATAGCCCCACAGCCTGAGCTGTGTGAGCCCACATCAGCTGGCTCAGGCTGGCTGTGGCCATGCTGCAGGTGTTTTTATTGCAGTGTAGACATACCCTAAGTTTTGTTTCTTAGCCACAGCATTTGTTTCTATTTCCTTGACAGAGTCTTAACTGAGCTCAGCCTCTATATGCCAAAGAGAGAAACTGAAACATTTTCAATAAAAAAGCAACAGCTCAAAGCTTCTTAATTACTTATAGTCACCAGAGGCCATCTGTGAACACTCAGGAATCAATTCTGCTGAGATGAAAGACTTTAGGGTACAATTTGCAAAAGCTCTTAAGTGACTTAGGAGCGTAACTCCCATTTTCAAAAGTGACTTAGGAACCTAAATCATATTGACTTTTCATGAGCCATAGGCTCTTAAGGCCAGGAGCTGTAAAGGTATTTAAGTGCTGCTGCTCTTAGGTTACAGTGCCTAACTGATTTAGGAGCCTACATCTAATTTCCAAAAGGGATTTGGGCACTTGGGAGCCAAAATTCCATTGATAGGCAATGGGATTTATGCTAAGTGCCCGAGTCCATTTTGAAAAATGAACTTGTAAATCCCTTAGGCGCTTTTGAAAATTTTACCTTTTGTAAAACAGTGTCTTTGTGTACAAGGGCCTGAACCAAAACCTCAGATCTGAATTCTGGATCTGGATTTCATATCTAAATTTTCATATCTTCAAGGGTCACAACCAAAATTCTGGGATGTAGATACTCCCAAACTTGTCTGTACAAAGTCCAATTCCAAGTCCAGCCTCCCCAGATGTTGAGGTGACCAGATCTGGCTCACCGTGCAGACAGGTGTGAGCTGTGAATGTGGAGCTGTACAGTCATTGGATCTGTACAGATGGATCCTCTGATACTAGTTAAAAAGCGACACGGACAAAAATGGTAAATTAATCTACACAGGAAACTGATTAATGTTAGGCAGGAGGCTAGATTTAACAAAAAGTGGTTGAAAGGTAAATAAATTCAGGAAATATTTTGGGTTGGTTTATAATTTTGTTTCCCTTCACTTTCTTGTTTATAGAATTAAACGGTTTCTCTAGACCAACACTCAAGGACACTGAAAAGGACACTTGGGGATATGGCTAAGGCACTCACATACAGTGGTGATGGCCATGATACAGCCACCTAAATGGAATGGGAGAAAACAAAATCAAACAAAAAATAGAAGTAGAAGATCTGTAAGAGCATCTTGATGGAACAACTTGATATTGCAATTGCTTGCCTTCCTCCTCCTCGCTCATGAATGGTGGATGGATTCTGGTTATCTCGCATTGTAACTACCATATTCCGAATGCCTCTATTTTTAAATGGATAAATAATATTAATTTGTTTTGGCAACTGCAGCATGGGTACCAATGAAATATGAGATGTCAGATAACAATACTCTTGATCATACAGGCTACAATTAGAGAATGAGGTCATGCATCTTTTTGTAACAATATTTGCTTTTTTGAATAGAAGAATGTTTGCCATATCCTGTATCTTTTCATCCTATATATTTCACCAAAACCAGTTTAATCAAAGGGTAGGTCTACACTTACCTGCCAGGTCGACGGGCGGCGTTCGACTTCTCAGAGTTCGAACTATCGTGTCTAGCGATAGTTCGAACTCCGGACGCGCTCCCGTCGACTCCGGAACTCCACCGGAGCGAATGGCGGTGGCGGAGTCGACAGGGGAGCCGCGGACTTCGTTCCCATGGCGTCTGGACAGGTGAGTAGCCCGAACTAAGGTACTTCGACTTCAGCTACGCTATTCGCGTAGCTGAAGTCGCGTACCTTAGTTCGATCCCCCCCCTTAGTGTAGACCAGGCCAAAGACAGAGATCTACTAAAGACTTCAGACCAAATTCACAACAGGCTTCTGAGTGTGCAACTCTATTGAGGCCAGTGGAATTGCAACTCCTTACACCAGTGAATTTGGCTTGATATGTTCATTTTAAATAAAATGTGTTTCTATAACAAAAATAAATTCATCAAGTAGCGAGGAACTTAGTGGTTTCTCTTTGCAAGAGTTGTTTTCAAGAGTTTGCACTGCTTAAAGTTCTGTTTTGAAAAATTCAGAACTCAACTCGGCCAAAAACATTAAATTTCATTTGACTTGGGTTAAAAATCCTATGAAACCACAAAGTTCTTTAGGGTTTCCAAGGAAATCCATAAATTGTTACAGGTTCACCACAGATGTATAAAAGCTTGGTGACCTCCTTTGGGCATGCAAATATTAATGTCTATTGTATTATCCACTTCAAGGACCTGCATTTTCAATCCTCTGCTACCTCTTGTACACGTATACACATACACATGCTTTTTCTCTTTGCGTGTTCATTAACACTTGCACATGTCATTTAAAGAGTGTAATAGTAGCACACACGTGCATGTTAACACCAGGTCCATTTTGTGGGTCAAATGATTTGTACAAGTATTGCACTAATAGAAGCACTCACACAAACATTAACAGTATTAGCAGGTGATTACACCAACTGCAAGGATGAGTATATGTATGTGCAAATTGATTGTGCACCTCAGCACCTTGCTGAAAATGTATCCCCACATATCTGCAATTCATTTTTTCATTAAGTTCTTTGAAGGGGTCAACAAAGGGGGACAAGGGTTCAGAGAAGGGCAACTAAAATGATTAGGAGTTTGGAACGGGTCCCATATGAGGAGAGATTAAAGAGGCTAGGACTTTTCAGCTTGGAAAAGAGACTAAGGGGGGATATGATAGAGGTACATAAAATCATGAGTGGTGTAGAGAAAGTGAATAAGGAAAAGTTATTTACTTGTTCCCATAATATAAGAACTAGAGGCCACCAAATAAAATTAATGGGCAGCAGGTTTAAAACAAATACAAGGAAGTTCTTCTTCACAAAGCACACAGTCAACCTGTGGAACTCCTTGCCTGTGGAGGTTGTGAAGCCTAAGACTATAACAGGGTTTAAAAGAGAACTAGATACATTCACGGAGGTTAAGTCCATTAATGGCTATTAGCCAGGATGGGGTAAGGAATGGTGTCCCCAGCCTCTGTTTGTCAGAGGGTGGAGATGGATGGCAGGAGAGAGCGCACTTGCTCATTACCTGTTCTGTTCATTCCCTCTGGGACACCTGGCATAGGTCACTGTCGGTACACAGGATACTGGGCTGGATGGACCTTTGGTCTGACCCAGTATGGCCGTTCTTATGTTCTGAAGCATCAATAAATGCACATAATAAGTAAGATCAATTGGAGAACAGTTTTGTGAGACAACTATTTTTTCCTCTAAAAATCATCCTCATTCTGTAAGTTAGAACAGATGAGACAAAAGTTACATGCAGCCTAGAGCCACTTGAGCCTTGATTCATCTCTGGTTTGTTCCTTTTTTAAAAAGTCTGGTGATGTGAGAAGCAAACATTCAATGACCAAATTAATCAGCAACAACCTGAAAAACACTGGCAGATTATTGACACACACTCAGCAAACATTCACTAGCACTGAAGAGACAACATCTACCCTGAACACAATCATTAACCCTCACAGGCAGAATAGAGCCTGAACCAGAGGAAAGGTTACTTGGGCTGGAATTTCAAAGGGGCCCAAAGGAGTTACCTGACCAGCTCCAATTGACTGTCAGCAGGTGTTGGGCCCTTAACTCTCAAACTCCTTTGAAAATCCCCTCCTTTGGCTCATCACCAACATGACCGCAGTTTAAAGCACTTCCTAATCTTTGCAGTCCCAGCAAGTTAACATGGGTTTGTGATATATTACGCAACTAACAGGAAAGGGTGAATAATTTCACATGAAGAAAAAATATTTTAGTGATGTTAAATAGGGTTCTCAAACAATTACTCTGAAATGCTAGATAATTAAATGGAGAATGGGATTCTTTCTATGGAATTTTTAAACAGCCCTGTATAAGTTAACAGAGGATCACACTTCTGTAAGAGACTTTAAAATTTCAGTAAAAAGGTTATCACTCACCATTCTTATTATTCATATTGTGGTAGCACCCAAAGGCCTCAGTAAAAAGGGGCGCCCCGTTAGGGAGGGATGGGCACTGTACAATCTGAGAGCAAGACAAGGTCCCTGCCCTGAGAAAAAGGCTTTATCATAAGGGCAGAAATGGAAATGCTGAAATAATAGCTTATTATAGTTAAACATTTGCCAACTGGTACAACAACTTTACCACTGATTCATCCTATCTGAAGTATAAGGGGAAACTGTGACATTTCAGATAGCACTTTATATGATGGCAAATGCTGATTTTTTGAATGGTCACCACCATCAGAAAGACATTTGTCACAGTATTCATGATGTGGCCAGAACTGGGAAATACCAGAAACTTCATAAGAGAGCCTGTTCTTGACAGATTTCCAGCATGATGTCTAGAACTCAGAAGCTAGGACAAGTTTCAGATAAGCATGCAAACTGTTTGATGCTTGTCCAAACCAAACTTCAGAACCTTTTGAAGTACACCTGACTGCTCACAAAAGAGCAGGGGGAGGGTAAACCTGGAGAATGTGGCACTCTGAACCGAAGCGAGGAATGTGCAGGTATGGGAACACTCGAGAACTGGACAGAAATAACTTTACGTCTGAAACAGTAACTTACAGTACAGTCTCCTTTTCTTCTTTGACTATCCAACTGTTACCCAGTAAAGTTCCCCCAATCATGTTAAAGGGTCCAATCATCTCCTCCACACTATTAGTATTCCTGCCTCTCACTCCTCCTCATGCTTCACTGTCAGCATGAATTGTGCTCCTGGTCTGTCAGACAAGAGCCACAATGAATAGTCCCATCTCCCCACACCTCTCCCTCCCAATGGAACAGTAACAATCCCGGCTCATTTTAAGTTTCCCATCCAAACAAAACACTCAGTTTAACATAGTTTTAAACATTAATACAGATAAGGGATATAATTAACCTTTATATAAATATATACCCACACAAAACATATTCTTCTGTGTCCTTACAATGGTATGAATTCCAACCACAACCATGATGAACTCCAAAATTACATGATCAATTTCTGCTGTGGTTCTCAAGTGCATACATTATCTGCTTGCATTACCAAGCATACACCCAACACCTGATAAAGTCCTGGACATTTGTGTTTCTGCAACACTGGAAAAAGTTATGACTTCTAAGAAAAAAAACTGCATTGCTGGCCAGAAGGTTGAAAATTCATGATTTTGGCAAATGGAGAGAAACGAGAAATTGGTTTTCACCTAAAATTATTTTGCTATGGCAAAAAACACCTTTGGAAAAAACCAACACGGCACCTGAAGCCAAAACATTGTTTTTGATGGGCTAGATTCACTCCCTGCTGGAACAGGAAGGGAAAAATTGCAATTCCCTGCACCACATCAAGACCTTCTATGTCAATTATTTTTATCTGAAGCAAATTCTTAAACATGCAAGAATATAAGGGTTTATAAAGGAAAGTGTTACACAATCTCTGTGCCTTCACTGTAGACTTAACTCGAGTTATCTGCACTTGAGTTACTTGAATACCAGCAGCCATATTATGAAATAATACTCAAGCTGCTGTGTACACAGCTTGTGTGTGGCACATCTCATAGTTCTTTGCACTGCAGTAAACTGAGACACTTTATGAATTCTTTCACAGTTAATTGTGGAAGAACTTGTCTGTCCTTTCTGGTTACATAGGACTGTGGGAAGGCATTGGCAGCACTCAAGTGAAGCTAGCCTAAGTCCATATTGCAGAGCGGACATATTAGCAGCTCACAAGTTTTTGCTAACTCAAGCTTTAGTCTATCTATCCCTCTCCCCTTCCCCTCCCACCCAACTTGAGTTAAAAGCACCACCACACTAAAACTGAGGCTTTGTGTGTGTCGACAAGAGCTAAATTATCTGAGTTAACTTTTCTGTGAAGACAAGCCCCAAGAGAGACAAATGCACAACAATGAAACTCATCTCAATGAGCAGCATAGCATCTCACAATGTTAATACAACTGTATTCAACTTTCCGATGGTGTCAGAGTTCTAGAACACTGTGCGTCATTAAAAACTGGAAGTCAAAGCCTAGTGAGGAAAATAGAAAGGAGTATAAATGCTGGTAAGTCAAGTGTAAAAATATAATAAGGCAGGACAAGGAAGAATTTGAAGAGCATCTAGCTAAAGACATAAAAACTAACAGCAAATATGGCAGGAAGCCTACTAAACAATCAGAGGAACCACTGAATAATCAAGGTGCTAAAGGACCACTCAAGAAAGACAAGGTCATTGCAGAGAAGCTAAATGAATTCTTTGCATTGGTCTTCCACACACCTGAGCATTTCTTTTTAAGAGACAAATCTGAGGAATTGTCCCAGATTCATGTGTCAACAGAGAAGGTTTTGGAACAAATTGATAAATTAAACAGTAATAAGTCACCAGAAATGGATGGCATTCACCCAAGAGTTCTGAAGAAACTCAAATATGAAACTGCAGAATTATTAACTGTGGTATGTAACCTACTGCTTCAACCAGCCTCTGTTCCAGATGACTGGAGGGTAGCTGATAAAACACCTTTTAAAAAAAAGGTTCCCGATGTGATCCTGGCACTTACAGGCCAATAAGCCTAACTTCAGTACCAGGCAAAGGTACTGGCTGAAACTATAGTAAAGAACAGAATTATTAGCAACATAAATGAAAGTAATATGTTAGTGAAGAGTCAACATGGCTTTTGAAAAGGGAAATCATTGCTCACCAATCTATTACAATTCTTTGAGGGTGTCAACAAGCATGTGGACATGGGTAATCCAGTGGAAACATTGTACTTGGACTTTCATAAAGCCTTTGACAAGCTCCCTCACTAAAAGCTCTTAAGCAAAGTAGGCAGTCATGGGACTGGAGGGATCCTCTCATGGATCAGTAACTGGTTAAAAGATAGGAAACAAAGGATAGGAATAAATGGTCAGTTTTCAAAATGGAGAGAGGTTAATAGAGGGGTCCCCCGGGGATCTGTATTGGGACCAGTTCTGTTCAACATATTCATAAATGATCTGCAAAAGAGGTGAGCAGTGAAGTGGCAAAATTTGACACAAAATTGCTCAAGATAGTTAAGTCCAAAGTTGACTGTGAAGAGTTGCAAAGGAATCTCACAAAACTAGGTAACTAGGCAACTAAATGGCAGTGTTCATAAATGCAAAGAAATGCACATTGGAAAATATAATCCCAACTATACATACAACATGATGTAGTCTAAATTAGTTGTTACCACTCAGTGAAGAGATTTTGGAGTCATCATGAATAGTTCTCTGAAAACACCCGCTCGATGTGTAGTAGAAGTCAAAAAATCAAACAGAATGTTAGGAACCCCTTGGAAAGGGATAGATAAAGACACAAAATGTCATAATGCCATTATATAAACCCATGGTATGCCCACACCTTGCATAGTGTGTGCAATCTGGTTGTCCCAGCTCAAAAAACGATATATTAGAATCGGAAAGGTCCAAAGATTTGGGGTATGGAACAGCTTCCATATGAAGAGAGATTAAAAAGACAGACTATTCAGTTTAGAAGAGAGATTATAAAGGGGGGGATATGATAGAGGTCTATAAAATCATGAATGGTGTGGAGAAAGTGAATAAGGAAGTGTTATTTACCCATTCACATAACACAAGCAGCAGGGGTCACCTAATGAAATTAATAGGCAGCCTTAAAACAAACATAAGGAAGTAATTCTTCACACAATGCACAGTCTGTGGAACTCATTGTCAGAGAGAATGCTGTGAAGGCCAAAAGTATAATCGGGTTCAAAATAGAATGAGGTAAGTTCTTGGAGGATCGGTCCATTATAGACTATTAGCCAAGATGGTCAGGGAAGTAACCACATGCTCTGGGTGTCCCTAAATCTATGACCACCAGAAGCTGGGACTGTATGACTGGCGATGGATCACTCAAAATTGTCATGTTCTGTTCATTCTCTCTGAAGCACCTGGCACTGGCCACTGTTGGAAGACAGGATACTGGGCCAGATGGACCATTGGTCTGATCCAGTAAGGCCGTCTTATATAGTTAGGGTTAGATCATCAGTTTGCCATCTAGCCCATAAAAATGGGCAGCTTGTTGCATTTTCTTTGGAGAAGCTTGGGAAGGAGATTGTAATCTGTGGTGTCTTGCTACTTTAGAAAGATAATAAACTGCATACACTTCTCCTGACAAGGTGGCATAACTGTACTACCTTGATGCACTATGGGTGTTGCTTTCCTTGTGCCCAGGAAGTGGCAGTGAGGTGCATCATTGCACAAAGGTAAGGGCACATTATGTCCCCTTTACTTCATTGCATCAGTGAGCAGCATGGGCCACAATCTGGTCCTTAGTGGCTACCCATTCCCCTATTAATCATTCAGGGCCAGATTCTACAAGCCAGGCTCAAACTGAGTAGTAATTATTTGCAACTGATCTACCTGGCCACCACTGAATGTGCTTTGGAATCTGGACTTCATATAGTGGAGTCCCTAGAAAAAATGTCATGCACGCAGATTTAGCCAATCTCTGCTTGAGTTACATAGAGAGGGTAGTGATGGCCAAATCTCAAAAGGTTTGGAGGGCATCATTGGGATGAGTCCCGAAAGGTCAAATGATGATGATGATGACGACATCTTGCACTTCCATGGCAACTTTCATGTGAGTTTTTGAAAACACCCCACAAACAACTAATCCTCACAGCACCATTGTGTAGTAGGGAAGTAATATCATCTCACTTTGCAGATAGGGAAACCAAAGCACCAGTAAGTGGTTTGCTCAGAGACAGAATAAATCTGTGGTGCAGCTGGGAAAAGCAGCACATCGCCTGGCTCCTAGAGCTGTGCTTCAATTACAAAAACCTTTCCCCTGGCCTTACCCTAATTAAGCTTCTTGGATATAAAAATTAGGACAGGGAGTCCTTCTGAATTTTTAAGCAGTTTTTTAGAGCAAATTTACTTTGGCTTTGTTCATGCCCCTCCACTGTTCACTTTTCATGAATATTCTACTGTGAATGAATTTCCTGGCAGCAATGTTCACAGGAACACAGTTGTAATTAAATATATGGCAGTATTTGTGGAAAGCAAATTTTGAAGTTGTAAACACAAGTATTTACAGAAAAATATTTGCAGTTATTATTCATCTAATAGGTCTGAATATTGCATGAAGCTGAGAGAATCCCTGTTTGCTTGTGCACAGTTTGCAAACAGAGAAAGAGGCAACATTTATTGAAAATATGATTTACTACACATTATTCAGCCAGCTTTACCTAATAGATGCCTTCTGTTCAATATGAAATTAAACTGACCACATTCCTGGTGTTTGAAATGCAACAATCTGAATGCCATCAACATTAAAAATTACCTCATAAAACAAGAATACTGGAAAGTTAAACCGACTGTAATGAACAGAATATTTAACTGCCAACTGCTTTTTCCACGCTTAGGAAGCCAGTTCACAATGAACTGCATGAGGAGTGAGCTGAATCACTACCGACTGCCCTTCTAAGACAACAAGCTTTATTAATACCCCCAGCCCATGCCAGCGCCACAGCTAGTCTGTCAAGACCAGCTGCTGGCCTGTGAAATGGAGACACAAGCCCCAGAATTCTTCCTTCTCCTGAAGCTCACCCACTCACTATGGGGAATATGTGCTGCAGAAGAGGAAGGCAGGGCTGGGAGATGAGAGGAAAAAGAAGGGCATTCTTTAACAGGCTCCATGCTGGGATTGCCTTGAATGAAAATGCTGTGAGGGTGAACAACAAAACCTCCATAACACAAAAGCAGTTTCTATTGTTGTTTGGTTACAATATTAATGCAGTTGCTTTTCTAATCCATTTGCTACAGTACATAGAACAACAGGAACCAGATGAATGTGGAGAATTCAGTCCCACCCTTCTGCACCCCAGAGCCCACCCTGCAGGCCCTCACCCCTCCACCCACACCCCAACCACCTGCCTCAGCCTGGAGCCCCCTCCCGCACCCTGAACTCATTTCTGGCCCCACCCCAGAGCCCGCACCCCCAGCCGGAGCCCTCACCCCCTCCCGCATCCCAACCTCCAATTTCGTGAGCATTCATGGCCCGTCATACAATTTCCATACCCCGATGTAGCCCTCGGGCCAAAAAGTTTGCCCACCCCTGCACTAAGTAGACTATTCTTATTATGAAAGACATCAAATGGCACCATTACGCATTGTTTTACAGATAGTTTTTTCTTAGTGTGCAGACATTGTTCTGTCTTTGAAAAAATGCTGCATTTTTGTTAATTTTGTGATGGTGTTTCTTTTTGGAGTAGCTGTGGCAAGCAGCAAGGGAGTTTGCTCTCTGCCTTAAATTCTATAACTAGAGTCCATTCTTGCAGCAGAGTTGCTCTCTAAGAACTAGGCACTGGTGTTTTGGCTGAGATTTCTGAAAGAGGGAACTGCCTGCATGCTGTTTGACCACCTCTGATCAAGGGCCAGTGTATACAGTGTTAAAAAAAACAAATTACACTAAGAAAACACAATCTTTGCATCCCTCTTCCAGTGGGAAACCAACGTAGAAGACCCTGAAATTTGCTACTCTCTGGCAAAGGAACATATCCTGTAACATTTCTTAGACAGAGGTTAATTATGAAAGAAATAACTTCCTATATCTGTTCCAGGCAAGAATATTCTTGTTGATCAAAGTACGATGTAGAAATGGGTGAAATGGTCCCAACTGTTCCCAAAGATCTACCCACTATACCCTATTATTTTTGTGAATGACTGGCAGGATCATTGGATTCTACCTTTGGCTCTACTATTAACTTGCTATGGGGCAAATCTCACCCTCCCTTGCTCCTCAAGTGTGATAGATCCTCAACGTAGTGGAAACAGTGATACTGGGATGCCCCAGTGGAAAGCTTATGCAGGGACCCCACACTTGCTGTGCACCAAAGAGCTCTTCTTCTCAATGCTTCTTGCCCCTTAATGCACATTATGGTTCAAGGAGACACATCTGGTAGATACAGATCATCTGGTCCCCCCGACCCCATCCATGCCCCTCCATTCCCCCAGCCCAGTGCAACTAGCAGAGCTAAAGTGGCACAACTTCCTCCCTGGCTCAAGCTGTGGACTTGGTCCTATGTAACCACTGTTAAGTCATTTCAACTGTATGCCTCAGTTTACCATATATAAAATAGTAACAATACTTACCGAGCTACCAGGATGTTTGGTGCATCTTTAATTAATGTTTTTAAACATCTCAAAGGCAGGGGCGGCTCTACAAAGTAGGCTGCCCCAAGCAGCGCGCGCGCGGCGCGCCGCCCCTTCCCCCCGTCCCCGGTCTCCCTCTTCCGCGGCGCATCCCATCCTGGGAGGAGGCGGCTTGCTGGAGCTCTCGCATGCCTGCGGCCCGCGGCGGCCCGAGCCGAGCGGCCGGCGGGGGACCTGCCGGGAGCTCAGCGGGAGCTCGGGAGAGGGAAAGAGGGGAGGGGGGACGGCGCCCGCGCAGGCGGCTCCGCAGCCGGGCTCCCCGCCGGCACTCGCCGC
Organism: Mauremys reevesii; assembly: GCF_016161935.1. Classification (NCBI taxonomy): domain Eukaryota; kingdom Metazoa; phylum Chordata; order Testudines; family Geoemydidae; genus Mauremys; species Mauremys reevesii. Next base: position 20,049,872 of record NC_052627.1, on the reverse strand, counting down.
GGGCGCGCCGGAGCCGCCCTCCGAGCCTCCACCCCCCCGCCCTCCCAGGATGCCGCCGCCGCCGCTGGTGCCTGGCCTGCCCCTGCTGCTGCTCAAAGGTGATTAGGAGATTCCTCAAAAGGTGCTTTCAAGCACTAGCTATCTAAATGCAAAGCACGTGTTTCTCTATTTAATTTTTGTAGATGATGTTTATATTAACCTATATTACTTTTCTGTATTTCCTAGTTTTCCCTTTCTCCACCAACTAATTATATTCTATAGAGGGAGCCTCCAAATAAATTCTAATATGATTAAGTATGTTTAGAAGAGGGAAGAAATCTCTAATCATCTAGTGAACTGAGCATGTCTGGCATCCAGAAGATCTAGATTTCCGATTCTGCCACTGACTTACTGTGTGACCTTAGGGAAGTAATTTCATCCCTCTCTGCCTCAATTACTCCTTCAGTAAAATGGAGATAATAGTCCTGTATCAAATACGTCAGGATTTGTGGATTAAAAACCCCTTTGTTTAAGGGCTAACAATATTATGAAAAAAGCAGCCTCCTGGCTGGAGATGGGAAAAGTAGCTGGATTTAGGAGGAGAGGTTAGTTCAAATCTACAGTGAAAATGTAATGCTATGTTCCTATCAATAATCAGATTCAGACTAAGCTAATTATTACATTATACTCAATTTGACCATGCAGACCTAACTGTCACCATGACACTGGAAGGTATTAAATAACTCATGCATTGAATCACATAAAAAATAATTTAAGAAGCTATAAACAGCTTCTCTCTCTTACTGCTCCTAATTAAATTTCAGCCTCTTTTCTAAAATCAGCCTTTGATCAGCTAAGTCAGTAGCCAAACTTTGAGGTCTATTCTTCTCTCACTTCTCTTATGTGCCACTCAAATTAATATTAGGCTAACCTCGGGAGACAGGAGATATAAGTTTCCATTGGCTACGTTGAATTTAAGCCCACATATTAGGATACAGATGTGTACATGCCAGTAGAAAAATTATCATGCTGAGAAAGGAAGTGGGTCAGTAGCTCAGCAACACTCATTTCAGTAGTTGTAAATTAACAGCAACACATTTACATAGGTCCAAATTCATCCCTTATGATGTTCCACTGAAGTCAGTGATTGAATCTGACAGGTACTACGGGATACAAAGATTCTGATGCCTGGGAGAAGATTGTGACTGGTGCCCTAAAAAAACTCAAGTGACAGCTAAGGATTAAGTAGAAGTCAGAATAGCTAGCTTGTTTTACTGTTTGGTAAACTTTTTCCCCAACTCTTCTTGCAAAGCTGTGAGGCGAATACAGAGGAAAGCAACAAAAATAATACAAGATTTAGAAAAACTGACCTATGAGGAAAGGTTAAAAAAAATTGGGCCTGTTTAGTCTTGAGAAAAGACGACTAAGTGGGGACTTGATAAGAGTTTCAAATACGTTGAGGGTGATTACTAATAGCATGATTAATAATTGTTCTCCATATCCACTGAAGGTTGGACAAGTAGTAATGGGCTTACTTTGCAGTAAAGGAGATTTAGGAGAGATATTAGGAAAAACGTTCTAACTCTAAGGGCACTTAAGCTTGGGAACAGGCTTCCAAGGGAGGCTGTGGAATCCCCATCATCGGAGGCTTTTAAGAACGGGTTGGACAAACACCTGTCAGGGCTGGTCTAGGTTTACTTGGTCCTGCCCAGTGCAGGGCTGGGTCCCAGCACCTCTAGGCTTGGCAGTTTATCGCCCCGACATCTCTGGGCCTGCCACATCATGTATGAAAGTTAAAAAATTGCTTCAGCCCTGATACCTCTTTCATTACAAATTAAGCACTGGTCCTGCCTCAGCATAGGGGGCTGGACTTGAGGCATGGGTGGCCGGTGAACCCCACTGTTGTGGGAGGCTAGCCCCCAGCCCCTCCCCTTGTGCCTGAGGCCACTCCCTCCCCCGCAGGAGACCAGGACACCCCCACCACAGCCACAGCCCAGACCGGGCAGCGCCCCCAGCCCTGGTGTGCCAGGTGGGAGGGATAGCTCAGTGGTTTGAGCATTGGCCTGCTAAACCCAGGGTTGTGTGTTCAATCCTTGAGGAGGCCACTTAGGGATCTGGGGCAAAAATTGGTCCTGCTAGTGAAGGCAGGGGGCTGGACACAATGACCTTTCAAGGTCCCTTCCAGTTCTAGGAGATTGGTATATCTCCAATTATTACCTTATTATTACCTTAGCGCCCCCAGCCCCAGTGTGCCGGGCGGGCAAACACCAGAGTGAGTGCCGGGCAGTGTGCTCTGAGCACCAGGCAGGCAGCACGGCCCCAGCCACCCCAAGTCCCCGTGGGAGGCAGGCCGGCTAGCCCCAGCCACAGCGTCACGAACTGCAGGAGGAGACCTGGGGGCAGAGTGGGGGGTTAGGGGGAGGCTACACCAGGCTGTTTGGAGAGGCACAGCTTCCCACAGCCTACAATACGCACCATCCATGACTTGATGGCTTCTTTCCAGGCCTACATTTCTATGGTTCTATAAACACAAAGCACAACATCAGTGGAGCTGGTCATCAATGGATCAATTTGAGCCTAGGATTTTAAGCAAATTTTGTGTGTGTCGGGAGTGGGAGGGGTTTAAGCCTAAGCATTGCATAATTGTTGTACAAAGAGAGAGTTGCAAACACACCAATTAAATGTTTCACTTCAAAAAGGAGATGCAATTGAAACAAATAAAATTATATCCCAGGCCAAATTTTAAATTTTAACAAAAATTTAAGTTATTATTGTGACTCATGCATGGAGCAAAAATTGAAACTTTTACATATCTGTGTTCATGTTGATCAAATACCTAAGATATGAACAAAACTACTGATGAAAAGATGCCAATTTCATCCTTGTGGGGACTAGATAAAATAAGTGATATGAAAAGTTACATGAATCCATGACTAAAACAAGACAACCTGATTCTCTACTCACATATACCAAAGTACATCCATTGCAAGTCCACTGATGTAAACCATGTTATACTTGTATAAATAAATGAATCGAGAATGAGGATCTAGGTGTGAGATCAATGAGAAAATGCTATAATTGGGTAATGTAATTGTAAAAACCATCATCATCAGAGGCATTCAAAAATGAAGAAGTCAATTAGGGAAAAATCCTGCTCCTCCTACATGCATGAGATTCTTGAAGTCATATCCCTCATGCAAAATTATGTCCTTAGAGAATTATCAAAACTTCCAGTGCTGCCCTGCTGTAGTGGGATGCACAACACAGAGCTGGAAATGAAGAGGTTTCCAGCTCGATCATGGATGACATTTACTTATTTGATATTCTACAAGCTCATAATAAAGGTGAACTCTCAAGGGTACACATTTTCTGCTTTCCAGTAGTCCTAGTGACCCTGCATAAAAACGTTCCTTTGAGGCTGTGAAACTAATTTGCAGCCTGGCATCTAAACAGGTCTGCAATTTGGAAGAACAGTAAGGTCAGTGCTCTCATCTGAGCCCCATACTTGGAAAGTCCATACCTCAGCAGAGCCTGGTGGCCTCAGCTTAATTATTTTCCAGCAGAATTCTCCTTATTTGTTTGAAGCCCTCTGCTTTGAGCAAAGGGCTGACTCAGCTTACAATGCAGAGTAAACTCTAGCCTTCTGTTGAAGGAATGCTAGATTATAGTAAAATGAAGCAGGGCTGTTCAGGCCCCTTTTAATTCAGTATAGTAAATAAGGATTTCATTTAGACACACGGTGATAGTTTGTGAACATACTGTATAACCTGCCCTATCTACTAAACTGCAACAGTTATGTTGCTGAATGCCATTCAAAAGGTTGATTCACATATGTGGATAAGGAAACATTTAATGGTTAGAAATGTGAATTAATCTGCTGGCAAGTAAGCCTATTCAAGCACTCATTTCACCTGCCAATTACTTTTACATTTTCTCCCGTTTTTCCTATTTACCTCATTATAAATACCCCAAAAGATCACCTTTGTCTTTATTCCTGTTTTTCTTGTATTCATTATCAATTGCTTTTTCTCTAATTGTGTGTGTGTGTGTGTGTGTCTGGGTACACAGACACAGTGATAAACAGTTTTATAGATGCTCATCCCAAACTCTGGCACCCTGACAACTTAATTTCAATTTCTCTAATACTCTGCTGTTCCCGGGATAAAATAAACACAGACCAGCACATAAAATAACTCCCATAGCTCACAAAACCTCTTCAACCCTCAACTCATCCTTCCACAGATGACTAGTTGGAAAGACAGCATGACCTAAAGATCTACACATTTAGGCCATGGTACAGCAGGTGGGGAGAGAGAAATGCAAAGCAGAGAATGCCCCACAAACAGCCTGAATCATATCAAGGAGGCTCCATGCTTGAGTGCTTCCTCTGAACCGCAATGCAACAGAATGGTGCAGGGAACAAAGCAGTTTTTTGGGCAACCACTGCCCAAAGCACAGATAGCTTTACAGGTTAACACCAACACCCTGAATTCCAGCCAGAAACGTTTACGTTGCCACTACAGATTCCAGAGTCCTCTTGTTGTGTTCCCCATGTGAAACTCCACTTAATAAGCAGGTCATGGTATTTTGCACTAGTTTCAGTCATGAACAATCTCAAGGGATAGCTTCATGCAGAGCACATTAGGGTAATCCAATCCCAAGGTGACAAAGGACTGGGTAAATGTGCCAAGTTCTGCTTTGGAGGGAAAAGTGACTGGCTTCTTCTCCCCAGGTACAGATGAAATTGAAAAAAAAATGCTCTTGTCCATAGCTGCTACCTAGACACCAGGTTTTAGCATGACATCTGTGCACATCCAGTAAAAATGGACATCACTCTCCCTCAACCAGGGGCGGCACTGTAAATTCTGCTTAGCTCACCATCTGTTTTTCAGGAGCCCATAAAATCTGCCTCCATCTTGTCTGAACTGAGCCAGAGGCAGCTAAGTCTTCACCCAAACCCCAGCTCATACAGACACTGGGTCAAACAATTCATTACATGATCCTGGTGGGTTATGAGAGACAGCTGTGACACATCAGCATGTCGCAGACATTACAGCCTGGGTCCTCTCACTAACACCCCCAGCTGCCTCAGAAGAACCCCAAAGAAGAGGTGTGACAAAACAGATCTTTGTGGCACTGGAGAGAACCTTCTCTAACTCCCCTTTGGATTATCTCAGAGATAAAATTGGAGCCACTCAAGACTGACTTCACCACCTCTGCTAGGGTCTACAGACAAAACTTCCATGTCCATCATATCAAAGACTGCTCACTGAGCTAAAACATCACTCAATCTTCATCCAGGGACTGCATTTGGAACAGTACCTTCAGAATCATAGGGACTAGTAATTATTTTTAGAATGAAAAGCTAAATACTAACAAAACCCAGAAGGCCCCCAGAGACGTGCAAGAATGGTGTATGCCAGCAGGGCCGGCTCTAGGGGTTTTGCCACCCCAAGCAGCCAAAAAAAGAGTCGTGATCGCGATCTGCGGCAATTCAGCGGGAGGTCCTTCGCTCCGAGCAGGAGTGAGGGACCCTCCGCTGAATTGCCGCCGAATCCTTGAAAGTGCCGCCCGGCTCCGGAGTGGCCGCCCCAAGCACCTGCTTGATAAGCTGGTGCCTGGAGCCGGCCCTGTATGCCAGGCTGGATTAAGGCAAAGGACTTTAGATCAGTACCTATGGTCCCAGCTCTTTGAGTTATGGGACCACATCAAAATTCAGTTTCTGTTTGCTTTTAAATGAAAAAGTAAGTTTATAGCCCTGGTGGCTGCAAAGAACAGCTTGAAACTGTGGACCAAGCAGTCTGCAGAGAGCCTGAGACAATTGCTCAGAAAAGTAAACTGCCCCTTACATCTCAATGGGGTGTTAATGCCAAGACACACTGCTTTGGGAGGCTCTTCCAAGACCATTCCAGCAGAGAATTATGTATGTTTCAGGAGGAGAGACGTAGAGAAGGCCCAGCCCACCTCAAGAAATATACCATGCTGGTTGCTGTGGTGGTGACTGGGAGACCCCTCTCATGATCATCCCTGCCTCTCTGGGGAGTAAAAGGGCATTGGTTGTGGTCTCTCTCCCTGCCTCTCTTGATGCCACTTGGAGAGGTGGGGGAAGGTGTTCCAATGTTGCTGTCCTTGCCTTTCTAGGAGATAAAGGGGTCCCCCAACACGCCCACAACCATAAAGTGGTTTGCCAAGGGCCCCAAAATGCTCTAATCCAACCCTGACTGGACCACTGAATTGGCTCAATTTGACCCCTGTTCCTGTCAAATCTATATCCACTGTTCCCAGAGAGATTGTGACTATACCCCTGCTGGGAACAGGGAAAGAAAATAAGGTATATTAACTCAATACAACACAGGATGTGCTAATAAGCAGCACTGCCTGTAGCAACAAAACTGAGAACACAACTGACCTCTCTAAAACCGGGGGGCTACATAAGTTTCTGATCTGATGCCCACTAATGAACTTTTATTGTGTGTGCTCCATGGTTTCTTGCAAGACATGTATTCCCAAAAAGAATCAAAGGGGGGAAAAAGGAGACAGGACTATCAGCAGCCAACCAGATCTCCTTGAAGCAATGCAAACAATAGCACTGACCTTGGAAGCAGTCAAAGCAAAGTGGCACCTTATCTAGTTCCCAGGACAGGTATCTGATTAATCAGAAGGACACTTAACATTTCAGGATAGAAATACCTTTAGTACCTACAGGAAAATCTCGACTGCACACAGAAAACACACCCAGTTGTAAATTCACAACTGTTACTTTATAAAAGGAGGTAAATGACTTAGATTCCAGATGGGGCAACTGTTCAATCACACGGATGTGATGCTATCATTGGCAATATGTCAGTCTCCATTCCAGTTCAATATTCTATATACATTATTTATTAAAGCCTTTTGTTTAAAACTGGAAAATGGAATTATCACATGTTGGACAATACTCAGGTGGGAGGCAATGGCTGAGATGAGACAGCCTGAGGCTCAGAGAGGCAGGTTCTTCCTCGGTACACTTTTCATGAACCTCTAAAGCAGTGGTTCCCAAATTTGTTCCGCCGCTCGTGCAGGGAAAGCCCCTGGTGGGCCGGGCCAGTTTGTTTACCTGCCACGTCTGCAGGTTTGTCCGATCGCGGCTCCCCATTGGCCTGGAGCGGTGAACCACGGCCACTGTGAGCCGCAATCGGCCGAACCTGTGGACATGGCAGGTAAACAAACCGGCCCGGCCCACCAGGGGTTTTCCCTGCACGAGCGGCGGAACAAGTTTGGGAATCACTGCTCTAAAGTTATAACACAATATTATACAGCAGGGGTTGGCAAACTTTCAGAAGTGGTGTGCCGAGTCTTCATTTATTCACTCTAATTTAAGGTTTCGCGTGCCAGTGATACATTTTAATGTTTTCAGAAGGTCTCTTTCTATAAATCTATGATATATAACGAAACTATTGTTGTATGTAAAGCAAATAAGTTTTTTTAAATGTTTAAGAAGCTTCATTTAAAATTAAATTAAAATGCAGCACCCCTCGACCGGTGGCCAGGACCCAGGCAGTGTGAGTGCCACTGAAAATCAGCTCACGTGCCGCCTTTGGCACACGTGCCACAGGTTGCCTACCCCTGTTATACAGTGTTTATGAAGGGATGGGGATGATAGCCAGAGATGGAAGGTGGGGAGACCCATATTAGCAGCAGCCTAGAAATATGGAAATTTCATTAGAGAAAAATTACACTCGTGCAAAAGTTATGAGAGTCAGATTGAACAGACTTTCCCCTCTCACCCTCTCAGTAATCCAAGTCACATATATAGGACCAGATAAGGAATTGGATAACTATGTGGTAAGACTCACTCCACATGCAACATACGTGACATAGAGTTGATTCAGTAAATGTTTCTTCAGGAGAACGAGACAAGTCAAATCAGTTATAACTGTCTCTCTAGTAAGAGGCACGTCTGTGGAATGAAATATACATGCAGCCTAAAATGTTAGTGGGTTATTTTTAAAGAAAGATATTCCATTACACTCCCCTTGGAGGGCGGAGCCTAGATCGCCCCGCCCCCTTCGCCGGAAGTACCGGGGTGTGGCCAGAAGTATAAAAGGCCACAGATACCAACCCCCAGGGAGGCAGGAAGTGGCCCAGGGGGCAGCCACGGAGCAGCCGGCTGCAGAGTCAGGTGTGGCTCAGTCAGCGTGTTGTGGCTGGATCCCTACACTGTGCAAGGAAGCTCCAGCTCTAAAGAAGGAGCCCCTCCTACCCCCCAGCTCACCCATAGACTGTTGCTTTGCCAGACTTGAGCCTGTTTTGTTGCTGGCTGCCTGCGCCTCCTCAAGCCCAGGCCCCCGCTCAGGTATAGACACTGTTTAAGGGCTGGCAGAGTGAGCTGCCCAAACCCAGGCTAAAGCCTGACTCTTACTGTTGGTCACCCAGCCCTACTGTGGGCTCTTGACTGTCCTGCATATTCTGGTTCTGGCCAGATGGGACTGGACTGAGTGACCTCGCTTAATGCCCTTATCTCTACAGTCCTATGTACACAGTGAGCCTGCTTCTGAAACCCACTTATATCATTGTAAAACAGAAGAGAACTCCAGTGAAGACAATGGAGTTACACTGGCTGACCAAGATTGCATCTATTAAGCACAGCCAGTACTGGGGCAGCGAGAAGCCATAATGCAATTGTCTCCAGACTCTGCTCATGGAATGCAAAGGAGAAGAAAGACTCAAGTACCCTCTGGGTCACTTCCATTATGGCAAACTATCATTCCAAAGCCCTGAATAGATCCATTCCCACCGCCCCTTTTAAAAAAAAGTAATCAGTCACTCAAATATTTACTTCTCTCTCTCCCAGACTTCCTCCATCCGCATCATTAACTCCTTGGGAGAAGATGGTGGGATGAGGTGGAAGGGCTGAGCCTGCCTGAGCCTCTCACTAACACCCCTAGCTGCCTCAGAAGAACCCCAAAGAAGAGGTGTGACAAAACAGATCTTTGTGGCACTGGAGAGAACCTTCTCTAACTCCCCTTTGGATTATCTCAGAGATAAGATTGGAGCCACTCAAGACTGACTAAATTTGTTATTTAATGCTCTGATCTGATCAGGGGCCTGTGTAGAACAGTCAGGGGAGTGGACCAAATCTGAGCTTTTTAGATACAGCCAGGCAATTATTTTTTTCCAGAAAGGCAAGCAACAGTTTTCTTTTCTTGCCATAGCATTGTAAGCTGTGTAGCACCAATCAGGATCCATTACTTTACTACATCATCATTATACCAAGAATATAAAACCATGTTACATTTCCATTCCCCCAAATTCCTCATATCTCTGTTTTGACTTTTTAAATAAAACCATCCTTCTGAATTTAAGTATCAGAGAGGTAGCCGTGTTAGTCTGGTTCTGTAGAAGCAGCAAAGAATCCTGTGGCACCTTATAGACTAACAGACATTTTGCAGCATGAGCTTCCGTGGGTGAATACCGAAGAAGTGGGTATTCACCCACGAAAGCTCATGCTGCAAAACGTCTGTTAGTCTATAAGGTGCCACAGGATTCTTTGCTGCTTCTTCTGAATTTAGTTACTGAGACTATACTTAAGTGCTGGGAGAATCTCTGATACAAAATATAGCATATCACTGAATTAATTAAGCAAAACAACAGCAAAAGAGAATCATTTCTTTAAATCATTTCTGGAGTGCAAGAGGGAGAAACCTATAAATCTCACAGACAGGCTCTGGGAACTGGTATTTGATTTGCACTTTAGCGAAAGCCAACCTGGAAGCTATATTGCAAATATTACCCAAAATATACAAAATTAAGTTAATAAACATTATCCGTGATAATAAATTAGTGAATCAATAGATAGTTGAACAGACGATTTCCTACAGACTTGCTGATGGCATTTTGGTTCATCTACCAACGAGATGTACTCTCCTGTCCACGCAGCAGATCTGTAAGGCATATTCAATCATTTAACACAGTACTTTCCCACTGACATGAATGGAAGTTCTATGTACAAATGGAAGATCTATGCACAACACAAGTGCAGAAAGTACAGAAGATATTTACAACATGAAATTGATATGAGACTTTTGCCCACTAATTTACGAGTACTTGATACAATGGGTTTTTGACATTGAAAGCTTTATATTTTCAAAGATTTAAACAACCCGTTCAATGAAACATGTTTAATCAAACAGCTCTGTAAATACTTTAGCATTTGTGATCTCTTACAAGGCTACAATTCTGCTTTCAGTTACACCACTGTAAAACTAGAAGAACTCCATGGATAGTCAATGGAGTTAATCCAGATATACACAGATGTAGCTAAGCAAAATTCAGTCCAATGGAGTCATTGCAGATATATACTGGCATAACAGGAGGGCAGAAGTTGACATTGTTTTAAAGAGCTAGATATTATTATTGTCAAGATGACAACTTAGCCACTCAATGGATCATATATCAGTATTCAGTAAATGAAATATTCGAAATCCTTAAATATGAAATATTTTAAAAGCACATTCCTTACCCACAGGAAAATTTTCCAACAGCAGAATCTCTTTTGTTTGGAGTTAAACAAAAAAATAAAATCTGCCTCTGGTTAAAAAACAAAGAGGTGAAATCCGAAGGATTATATTCTTCTCACACTTACACTGGTGTAATTCCACTCAAGTTAATGAATTTATAAAGATGTATAACTGATGTAAATGAGAAGAGAATCAGGTTCAGAGGCTCTGTATTCCCCCCCCAGCCAGCTAAATATTTGCTATTTTTAGAAGTGAAGATTGAAGTTTTTCAGCTTTGTTATCTGCTGGGAACTTCATTAAAGCCTCAGGATCTAGCTTCAACAGGAAGGCTGAAGCTATTAAAACAACAATCAAGCTAGCCACTGTTGTTTTTACACCCACTGTCTCTTCCCCTAATCAGGATGAGCAGCCAATCACCCACACAAAGAACAGAAGTGAAATGCCCGTTATCAGGAGTAGTCATAACTTCATAAAAGGGAACAAAGCCTCAAGTATCAGCTGCACAGAGATAAGCATCTCACTTTTTCAGCATTATGAATAAATGGTAGGGATTAGACGCTATTGTTCACTGAAGGACACACTTGAGGACTGTCTGACTCCAGCCTCAGTACAGTGGCTTCACAGGCATCTCTTTACTCTTAGCCAAACAGATTATGATCTTTACTCCCTGAAAAGAACAAACACATCTGAATTGCTATAGGACTAAGTGGTATAGGAATTGCTATAGGACTGCAACAGGAAAAAACAGGAGAGTTAGAGGTGAGAGGAGGAAGCAACCACAAACACATTATGTCCCAGTGGTCACAAGTGAAATGTTACAGCACCAACCTCAAGACTTAAATAAAACAGGTCCAGGAAGACTCATATTTAGCCAATAATACAGTGGGGCTGGTGGAGGTTTCATGAAACTTAATGACTGGCTAGGGACTATCACTGATGGCTCTGAAATACCCTGCACTGAGGTAGTTGTGATTAAGAGGAAAGTAGAGGGAAACTAGGGGAAAGGATTTTTTTCCCCAATGGGTGCTGCAGCTTTATTTAGTACATACAAGGCTCTTGGATCCAAACCCAGCTACTTCCTCATTGAGTGTGGAAGCTCCCCAGAAGACCGTAAAAATGGGGCTGTTCCATTGCACAAGGTGAGGAAGCAGAAAGCCAAGGGACAATACAGGAGATGCACAGAACCTGTGCAGCATGGAGCTCTGTGGGGGCCCACTGTGCAGCAAGTGCATACCAGGTTGGGGAGTAGCAGGATGATTAGTTGTTGCACAGAACCTCCAGCCTCTCTCCCTTTCCCCACCTCCACCCAGGGAGACTACACTGACTACTTCAGCCTCCAACCTAGCACCTGCCCTGTGCAGCTGCTCAGGATGGGTGCTGGGTTAGAATTTGCCCCATAGCAAGTGAATGCCCTGTTTATTAGCCATCATTCAGCATTCCATTTAGCTTCTAAAATACATTAGTTGATTGAAGATAGATGTAAGGTTATCAACTTACATGAATATCCATCAACAGTAAGAGGTAGAACTTTATTATGTGCTGTATGGCTCCAAGTCTTGGTAGGAGAAAATTTTTCCCTCTGTAATTTAAAGCAACTTGGACCAAAAATTCATCCCAGATTTAACTCCACTGATTTCAATGGCCTTCCACTGAAACCATGAATTTTAGCTTAATATCTTACCTAGGACCTAATTATCATGAAGAAAGAACAGTACATGCTTCGAGATCAATCCTTCCTCTTTAGCATATCCCATGGTGTACACTGCATGAAACTGCACAGACAACCAGCGCCTAATTCTAAAGTAACCCAGTGTAAATCAGAAGTAATTCCCATGAAGTCAGTGGAGTTGCACAATGGTCAACAACTCTTGTATCAGTAGGTCTACACTGCAATTGTACATGTGATTGCTGCTCTAATCCAACTTGAATGATAATGAGAGACAATCCATGCCTCAAAGAGCTCACGATCTGAATAGACAACACAGACAAACCGCAGGATGGGAAACAAAGGCACAGCTAAGGGATGTGACTTGCCCAAGGTCACACAACAGGGCAGCAACAGATCTGGGAATAGTTTTTAGGTTTCCTGAATCTCAGTTCAGTGTCCTATTTAGCAGTCCACTCTGCCTCTCCAGTGCCAATTGAAAATATTAACCTTCTTCATTACCTTGTGCTGCTGCATAGTGTTGTTATGCAAAGTGGTTGCATGACAGTGATGGGTGAAGCAAAGTGTTTTGGGATCTCTCTCTATGAAAGGGACTATGCAAGTCATTTTTCAGCAAACTGAATTGCAGTTTTTCTGTTACTGCAATATTAGCTTACTCACTGTACTGAATTTACAACTTCCAGGCTAAAAATATTTAAAAAGTAGCAGTGATGGATGAATTTTGTAAGATGCATTTTAAGTATTCTTGTAGCCAGTGTAGTGTATTTATTAATGTATTTAAATGTTACATGTCAACATGTTGCCAACATTTCTGGTGGTTTTCTTTTTAAACAAAATATTTTGTTTGCAAATTCTTAGAGACTAAGTATATTTAAAAATAGCCACTCAACTGTCTAGCAAGCAGCCATTTAAAGATTTTCTGATTGTGTATGCGTTTTCTATTACTACCACCACTGGAATTTTACAGGTCATATATCACATGACCTTATAATTGCTTGGTCATGCATGGTGACCAAAGCTATATAGTTGTGTGAACCCAAAGACAGTGGAATCCAGTGGGATTGTCTATGGTGAAAAGATTAAACCAGGTGGAAAAAGACAGGAAACCACAGTGATCAGATGTGACTTACTATGGCTCTTGTAAATAAACTATAGTAGCATGCACAAATCCTACTATTACCAAGTTCATCAAGTCACTTGTAGAGCTCCCTATGAAGTTTTTGAGTTTTCAGCTTAGATGTGAGTTTTGGGATCTGTTTGTTTGATTGGACTCAAAAACAATGGGCTTTGTTTATTTCAACTACTGTACAAATAAAACCATTTATGAAATTCAACAGAAATCTCAGGGTTTTGTTTTTTCTGGGTTTAAAAAAAAAAAAGCTTTCAGGATGTTCCACGGTTCAGGGTTAAAAATTTATTTCCCTCCATCTCCTACCTGATTCTAATAATTGAACCATTTTCCCTGGCCACAAACTGTTCACTAAATTAAGATTTTCACATGAAGGGGCCAGATTCTGACTTAACACCACTTTTAAAATGCTGTCACACCATTGATTCATGTGGAATTACTCCTGATTTACAATGGTAAGCTATTAAAATTAGCCCCTGTATTTATAATAAAGTGATGTTTATATTACCAGAACTAGATCAGATCTGGATCCAAATTTCCCTGAGGTTTGAGGGTTTGCTGTGTATCCACCTTAGTAGATCATAAATAAAAATCAAGTAGACATCCATCACCGAGTATTGAGGGTTTGTGTCTATTTACAGTAGCAAAGCATTTAAACTTTCTTTGATTACACTAATGACTTTCATATCAAAAAAGCTCACTACATAATCTCCTTTACTGGAAATTTGGAACAGAGGGTTGCTAAATACTAAACCCTCTATTCTGCTAACAATTGTGTATGCCCAAAAGAGGAAGTAGATTTAGATCTTAATTTATTAAAATCACAAGCAACTTGCAGCTTTCCTTGCCAATAAAGAAAGAAAGAACTCATTGACAGCAGAGATGCTTCACAGAGCTCCTAAAGATGTCATAAAACTCGGATATGATAATTCTGTATTCCCTGAAGTATTCTCTGTAATGCTATAGCTGCACACTAATAAAATGACCTGGAGCCTGTGATACAGGCATGACAGTGGATCAGGCAATTTTTCATTATAAAAATTTCAAAAGAGCTGTGGCGTTCCACCTATCAGAACAGCACTAACAGCCTCAGATCTGCATGTGTACATGTGTGTTAAAGAGGATGTGCATCTTCAGATCAGTACACATTGGTTTAGATGCCGTTCCAATCCATCAGTCCATATAAAGCACATGTGAAATATACTGGACAGGCACTTAAAAGTTTGCCGGGGGCGGGGGGGGAGTTATGTACAATTGTCTTTCAGGTTTTAAATTAATTAATAAAGCTATCTTTGGTGCTAATTAATGTAATCGCCATATTAAATTCGGCTAGATAGGATACAGTTTAAGGCTCTAAATTATTCTGTCACGTATGCAAAATCCTCCCTGCTTCCCTACATATTAATTGGCCAAGTGTATAATCTCTGCACAGTGATTACAGCTCTTATAAAGCCATAATAAACATGAGCATGCAGTGGTATTGTTAATGAAGACAGGCAAAATGGAATGACAGGCTTAATTTACTCTGAAAAGTTAACAAATATATCAATATGTTAAATAAACAAGACGGAGTTGTTGAAATCTGGGGGAATGGTTATGATACGCACAACCTAAGTCACTGGCTCTGTATCCAGGCCTGGCTGGGCTGGTGTTACCATCTGATGGCTGTTCAGTGGCCTGTTTGCCAAACTATTTACTCACTGCTGGAGGGGCCAGGCCAAATTAGCATTTAGACATGGGCAGGGAAGCCTGCAGAAGCTTCAACTACTATTGCTTGTGCTGCACCCCTTCTATAATTAAACAAGCGGCATCAAGTTTCCCATGCTCTTGCTTTAGCACCTTTCATCAGGATTAAACTTTGTTAATAAAAAAAAAAAATTCAAACAGATTCAGGCCTGTGGCATAGCCCAGGATGTAGATCAGAACAACTATGGAGCAAATTGCCTCTTCCGTGTGCTCAGTCACAATGAACTGTGGACATAAATCCACTGGGATCTGGGGGAACTAGTTGTCTTCCCTTCCCCTCCAGGTCACCATGTGCCACAGTGTGGCTCTGCTTGCATTCTCTTAGAGGGAATAACTGGCAGATCTACAGGCCCTATCTCTCCACCACTCCCTCAGCAGCAAGGTGCAGGAGTGAGGTTCCCTGGTGGAGGTGCTCCGTTGCATGAGGGAATTGTGGACCACTCCCTAGGCTCCTAATACCCTGTTCCCGCTATGTGCAGGGAAATTGTACTAACCATATTAATTCTGCTGCACGCACATAAGTTGAGCAGGATTCGCCCCCATGGCTGTAATATGGCTCTGCGTGTGGCCTCTGTACATGATGTATTTCAGTGTACTGAAGCAAAAGTCATGGAGGAAAGAAAAAGAGCATAGCATTTCCTCTGGCTTTTATAGTCTTGAACAGAAATCATCTTCAACCATTTAGTTTTGGTATTTGCAGTCTCAACCAGTCACTTAACTTATAACGCATATATATATATATAAGTTATAGGGAGAGACAAGGGCATCCAGGACGCTGTGCTTGTGCTCCATAAGCACAACAGGGGGGAAATTAAATGCTAGTGTGCAGCCAGAAGTGATCCTCAACCAGTGAGGGCATGATTAGAGGCCTGTTTCCAGGGAGAGTACATGATTGGCATCTAAAATAGAGACAGTCTCTCTTCTCAGTGCGCTCTCCCCTGCCCATTCTGGGTAAGTCTACATGGCAATAAGGAAGACCTGCGTCTGGACTGTGTCAGCTGACTTGGACTTTTGGGGCTCGGGCTGCGGAGCTATAAAATTGCCGTACAGACATTCAGGCTTGGTCTGGAGCATAGGCTCTGGGAGCTCCTTGAGGAAGGAGAGTCCCCAAGCCCGGGCTCCAGCCTGAGGCCCCAAACCCGAATGTCTGCACTGCAAATGTATAGTCCCACAGCTGAAGTCAGCTGATATCGGCCAGCCAGAGGCTTCTTATGCAGTGTAGATATAGGCTATGGCTACACTTGCACTTCAAAGCGCTGCCGCGGCAGCGCTTTGAAGTGCTAAGTGTAGTCAAAGCGCCAGCGCTGGGAGAGAGCTCTCCCAGCGCTGTCCGTACTCCACCTCCCTGTGGGGAATAACGTACAGTGCTGGCAGCCGCGCTCCCAGCGCTGGGGCTTTGACCACACTGGCGCTTTGCAGCGCCGCAATTTGCAGCGCTGGAGAGGGTGTGTTTTCACATCCTGCTGCAGCGCTGCAAATTTGCAAGTGTAGCCATGGCCATAGCTTTGAAGCATTCTGCCTGCCACATCACTATACCATCAGAATACCCCCAGCAACTGCCACGAGTATCTTGGTACACCTCTGCTTGCACGCCTCTTCCAGCAGTGGTGCTCTGGATCTAAAAGCCACAATAGGGCCCCAGACATTGAACTATAGTACTCCAATCAAATCTAACCTTACAACAGAAGCCAGGGGAAAAAACAAAATAAATTCTAAAAATTTAAAAAGGAGGTGGTTGGGGTTATTTTTAGGGCTGTCGGTTAATCACAGTTAACTCACACGATTAACTCAAAAAATTAATTGTGATTCAACAAATTAATCACAGTTTTAATCGCACTGTTAAACAAAATAATTCAAATGTATTAAATATTTTGGATGTTTTTCTACATTTTCATATATATTCTGTGTTGTAATTGAAATCAAAGTGTATATTATTTTATTATAAATATTTGCACTGTAAAAATGATAAACAAAAGAAATAGTATTTTTCAATTCTCCTCACAAGTAATGTAGTACATTCTCTTGGTCATGAAAGTGCAATTTACAAATATAGATTTTTTTGTTACATAACTGCACTCAAAAACAAAACAATGTAAAACTTTAGGGCCTACAAGTTCACTCAGTCCAACTTCTTGTTCAGCCAACTACTCAGACAAATACATTTGTTTACATTTATCGGAGATAATGCTGCCCTCTTCTTATTTACAATCTCACCAGAAAGTGAAAACAGTTAACTCTGCATTTGCATAGCACTTTTGTAGGTATTTACGTGTCAGATATGCTAAACATTTGTATGCCCCTTCATGCTTCCGTCACCATTCTAGAGGACATGCTTCCATGATGATGACGCTCATTAAAAAAAGTATGCATTAATTAAATTAATTAAATTTAAAAGTATAAATTAATTAAATTCTCCTTGTGGGAGAATTGTATACCTGCTGCTCTATTTTACATGCATTCTGCCATATATTTCATGTTATAGCAGTCTTGGATGATGACCTAGCACGTGCTATTCATTTTAGGAATAGTTTCACTGCAGATTTGACAAAACGCAAAGAAGGTACCAATGTGAGATGTCTAAAGATAGCTATAGCGCGTGACCCAAGGTTTAAGAATCTGAAGTGCCTTCCAAAATCTGAGAGGGACAAGGTGTGGAGCATGCTTTCAGAATTCTTAAAAGAGCAACACTCCGGTGTGGAAACTATAGACCCCGAACCACCAAAAAAGAAAATCAACCTTCTGCTGGTGGCATCTGACTCACATAATGAAAATGAACATGCATCAGTCCACACTGCTTTGGATTGTTATCGAGCAGAACTCGTCATTAGCATGGACACATGTTCCCTGGAATGGTGGTAGAAGCATGAAGGGACATATGAATCTTTAGCACATCTGGCATGTGAATATCTTGTGACACCAGCTACAACAGTGCCATGCGAATGCCTGTTCTCACTTTCAGGTGATGTAAACCAGAAACGGGCAGCATTATCTCCTGCAAATGTAAACAAATTTATTTGTCTGAGCGATTGGCTGAAAAAGAAGTAGGACTGAGTGGACTTGCAGACTCTAAAATTTTATATTATTTTCTTTTTGAATGAATTTTTTTTGTACATAATTCTACATTTGTAAGTTCAACTTTCATGATAAAGAGATTGCACTACACTACTTGTATTAGGTGAACTGAAAAAATACAATTTTTTTTAGCGTGCAAATACTTGTAATAAAAATAAATAGAAAGTGAGCACTGTACACTTTGTATTCTGTGTTGTAATTGAAACCCTTTTTTATTTTTTTTAAGGAAAAAATTATTGTGTGAGACTCCTTCCAAGTAAAATTCAAACTCATTTTCTTGTTGGTTAAACTGTCACCATAGAGCTGGGAGATTATCTATCCTTCCAACCCTCCAACTGAGCTGTTGGCTTTCTGGTGGGCTAGTCATGCTGTTCAGCATTAAGGGTCACAAACTAAAGATACAGAAGATAGACATCTTTGAGTCTTAACAATATTAGTTACAGATTATTTTCATCTCTTTTATGGATTCTACTCAAATCTATCAAACACCTGAAACAAACCAACAAGCAAAAAATACAATCATCCTGGCTAAGATGAAAATATATTTTTAGATCAGTGAGAAGAGTTCTAAGCATTTGAATAATTCCTTTGCTATCCCTCTCCTTTAGTCATTTAAACTTCCCATTGCAAATACACTCAGGGTGTACGGTAAAATTAGCCTGTTTCAATTTACAGAACTTTAGCTTTGAGTAGTCAGTTTGCGTGAGAAAAGAGAAGTTAAAATAATTATTCAAGCAAATGATGTTTTAGCATCTTCCATGCTAATATGGCAAAGTCAATGACAATTTTACCTTTTGTATTCTCTAGCAGGAACTTAATCATTTCACAGCTTGACATTTCCAGATAAAATCTCCTGGTTTGTGTTTGTGTTTTCATAGGTATGCAGAGAAAATGTGTCACAGACCTCTCTGCTCGCTTCCTTCAAGCTCAACTCTGGTTTTGTCAGTGTAAGGAGAGAGACCAGTGACCGTACATAATACCTCCTAAACTCCCCCTTAGCAATGTCTGGACTTGACAGAAACTGATTGCAGGCTAAAAATCACACCCACTAGTCCCCTAAGAACAAAAGGCTCAACAATGAGGAGACTGAAGTGCTTTAAAGGCAGACTTTGAAGTGCTTTCCTATATTTCACTGCCATTGTGTGTTTAAAGGCCAGAGCAGACAACACCTTTTTTTCCATAGCCTTTCTGACCACTTCTGTCTCTTACAATGCCTAGTTGCACTGTTGAAACTTTCTAAAGTAATTCCAAGGAGCTATGGTTAAAATGTATATAAATATAAAATACCTACACTTACTAAAAAGCTCTCCAAGCCTGCAATCTTAGTAATCTATAGTATTATTTGTAACACAGGTAGACAGGCTTGTTTACAATATGTGATTTTTAAACTGGTAGTTATTAATGTTTGCAATTGGCTCTGAGATCCTGGCTGAAAGTTGTTGGCCTTTGGAAACCTGAAAAAAGCCCAATTCTAACTATCGTAATGGCACAATGTATGGAGACTACTTGTTCTGATTTTTTAAAATGTTCCTAGCTTTGTGTGAATTAATATATAATTTGGGTCTGAATTGGCTATTAAAGCACAGAGCTGCCATGGCAATAGGTTCTACAGAAATTAAATAAGCAAATATATATACACACATTACTGCTAGAGAAACACATTTTTATATAGAGCACAATTTAATAATACCATCCCACCAAAATGCTCAACATGTCTGTCTTCCTAATGAAATAATATAGCCAAGAATCTTATACTGTACACTTAAGAGGCACAGGCACTTGTGAGGGGTGAACCTCAAAAGGTTTACAAGTTTAGTTAAGTCCCATGAGATGGAAGTGCTTTGGGAAGGAAGATAAAGGTCTTACAATTAATTATACACCATGTTTCACCATGAAAGACATCAAAACTCTTTTTCAAGTGTTGGAATATGATTAGACCAATAAATAGGAATAATTTCCAGAACACCGAAGTGCGACCACCTCCGGAGTGAAATCCATTTGCTAAGTGGCAGTGTGCAGCTACACCACAAAGCAATTTAGGTTAAGAACGGTATCAAGTCTCCTTGAAGCTAGAAAGGCAATTTAGGTAGGCACAATGTAGCTACCAAATGTGGGATCTGGCCAGAAAGCCAGGGTTAACACCCTTATTTTTTCATCTCTCCATAAAGACGGCACTTCTAATGTTACAGTGCTTTCTAACACTGTAGGAGTGATACTGGATCACAAACAGCGGAGAAAGTAGAGTGCTGTCTATGGAGTCAGAAACATGCTGGGTTTTCCTTAGCAATATCCCTTCCAAGTAATGACCACCGAAAAGGGTTAAACGTTCAAGGTTGTTTAACACTGGGATGACAAGAGGACAAACCCATTCTTAGCATTCACTAAGGGGAATTAATAAGTGCCACCATCATCGTTGTTATTCTTATAGAGATAAGGTATGGAGAAGTGCTGGACCATTATCTAATTCAGACACAACTCCCCTGGGAAATACTGTCTGTTCAAATTGCTGACCATCACCAACACATTTTAATAACAGACTGGAAAAGCAGCCTCTTCTATTCATTTTTTTTGTTGTTGCTGTTGGGGAGAGGGTGACTCTGACAAAGGCAGCACGGTATCACGCTGGCACATCTGCCGCAACTTGGACCACAAAGCATCAAGTGAGATGAAACCACAAAGCCAGAAACATGGTAAGCATCCAAGTGGAGCTTTTTCATTAGAGATGGCCCTGAACCAAAACTCTGTATCTGAGCCCCTCCCCCACTTCCCTTCCAAAGCTTCAGTAGGATTTGAATCTGAATCACTATTTTGTTGTTTGGGACCATAGTATATTTATTAACCTCCATGTGCATAATACTTTGAGTTATAACAATCTCATCTTCTATGTGCCAGTTACATTTTAGCTTTTAACTCTCATGGTAACAACAACTCTCAATAAGGTTGGCTCACAAGCCGGCTGTTACAAAAGCCATGTGTTGGGCTCCCTTTCACAGGAGGCCAGTATAACTGTAGAAGGATGATAAACACATTATGAAAAGGTAGGGGCTCTAACTCTTTCCAGTTGCTAATGGCTCCAGACAAAACCAGAGCAACGGATCAGCACAATATATCATTCTAGCTGCCCCACCTTTCCCCCAGTCATACCCCCTACACTAGCAGCAGATGCGGGAGACACAGAAACAACTATACCATTTCTGCATCAAAAAGAACCCCCAGCCCTCTTGCATGAGGGGGATACTGTAGGAACACAAGATAGTGGGCTAGATGGACCATTGGTCTGACCGAGTATGGCCACTTATATTACTCTGACGGGAGGGATTCTCCCAGTGGGACAGGTAACCCACCTCTCTGAGACATGGTAGGCAAGTCGAAGGAAGAATTCTTCTGTAGACCTAGTACTGTCTACATGGGGACTTAGATCAGTTTAACTATGCCATTCAGGGGTGTGATTTTTCATAACCCTGACTGATGTAGTTCAACAGACCTAATATTCTAGTGTAGGCTAGGCCTAAAACTGAATTTTGTAAGGTTACAGCCTTAAATATTGTAAAAGAGAACGGTGGAATATAAAGTTGCTAAAAATGCTGCCATAATCTATAGTCGATTGTTGTGACTGCTGGTAATTTATACAATGTTTAAAATTGTTGCATCAGCATGTTTCCCAGGGCTAGGAATTAGATATTTTTAAATCAAAGCAAGAAGAGACTTTGTTAGATGTATGCCAGATGGTAAGTGAATGAAGATCAAATTATTTTCTGATATGTGTCCAATGCACATCCAAAGGGAAGAATTTTGCACTGTGCTATAATAATAATAATAATAGGAGATATACCAATCTGCTAGAACTGGAAGGGACCTTTAAAGGTCATTGAGTCCAGCCCCCTGCCTTCACTAGTAGGACCAAGTACTGATTTTTGCCCCAGATTCCTAAGTGACCCCCTCAAGGATTGAATTCACAATCCTGGGTTTAGCAGGCCAATGCTCAAACCACTGAGCTATTCCCCTCCCCCCATCTAAAAGTGCTAGATACTTAAGTAGAGGTGGATGAGGATGACAGACTTATCTTTAATGTAAATTTCATGTTTTAGTTAGTTTGAAGCAAACCGTTAGTAGTATTGAAATTCATAAAGTAGATTGTTCCTAGAGCTGTTGAATCTAACAGCTGTTCATGTTCCTGTCTGTAAAATCATTTAATCCATTCCCACCTCACTTTGCCAGGCATGTAGTTGTGTGTGTGACAGAGAGACACCATTCCCCTAATAGTTTTTTAGGCAGAGTGTGGCAGAGATCTTTGTGGTACGCAGTGTTTTTCTTTCCACCTTTTTCTTTCAACCTGTTGTCAGAAGTCTGTTACTTTTTTGCTGGCTGCCTGATAATGGAGTTTGAGAAAACACAAGGACAGTAGTCTTCTGCCTTACGAGTAATTTCCTTCCTCACATAACCCAGGATGACAGGATGACACCAGGCTGGAGAAAAAAAAATAAGTGTGCACTTTGCTAAATGTAATCAATGTCATGTTTTGGGGGGTTGTTTCTTGAATCTGTTTCTGTCAGAATGAAGCAACAGGTATTATGATTTGATGAAAATCAAGGTGATTTTCAAGAACAACAGGGGCATTGTTGTTTGTTATTATTTTAAATGTTTACTGTTATACAGAAGATTAGCAGTGAAATATTGGGCCAAATTCTCAGGTATATTGAGACCACAGAGTTGGTGTAGCCAGCTGTGGGCAGATCATAAGAAGGTAGTGTTTACACTGAAGCAGTACAGTGGGGCAGATGTGCTGCTGTAGAGTTTTAAGCATAGCATAGTCGTACAACATTTTTCCAATTTACACTTTCTAATATTCCAGTCTTTCACCTTAAAATATTTCTCCACAGTTCTTCATAGGGGAGCTTAAAGCTAAGTTTTATCCCCTTAAAGCAGAAGAAAACAATATGAGACTTTCACAATATGAGACTTTTTCATAAACCTCTCTCGGAGGAAATAAGGAAGGGATTTTAAAACTATTGAGAGGGTGAATAGCAACAAGTCTAGTCTGAATTCTATCTGATAATTCCTGTCTTTATTTCAACATAAAGTCAGACCACATTATACACTTATTCTACTTTGAGCACATTAAGCAATGTTAGTCAATATTAATTAAACACACAGAAACACTATCATGACCACCAGACTGCTCACAGACTTTAAAACAAAGAGTTCATTTTGTTACTCCAGTTTCCAAAAATAACCCCTCGCCTTTGGTAAATTTAGAATTTCAAGGGAAAAGCAGAGAGGGTCTCAAAGAACCTTATTAAAATGCTATTCTTATTTTTAAAAGGCCAGCCATTTTTATTTGCACAAAAACAAGCAGGGATGCAGCCCTGGGGCAAACACATACACAACCATCTCTTAATTGACAGGGAAGCAGTAATGGAAAGTTTTCACTGGTTAGTAGATTTCACTTTGTGGAATTTACTTTTGCAAAAGGTTAATCCCTTAAGTGTTTAGGGGAGGCAGACGTCAAGCTCCTGTACATGCTGCTGCATACAATTCAGAGCTTTTATAGCTAAGTGTGGAAAGGTCAAGAGAGTCCATCAAGTTAGCATTTCTGCTGGAAAACCCACATGAACAACACTAGTGTGTGAGATCCTCCCTTCAGAATCCAGTGGAGTGGGACAAAAGAGCCTGATCTTAGAGAAAAAACAGTAAAGGACCATCTACCGTTATACAAGAGGTTCTTAAATGTTTCCATATTGTGACTCCATGTAACAGAACAACAGACTTTTTTGGGGGGTGGTGTCTTCTCTACCAACTAGCCATTAAGAAAAGTAAGTTGTGAACACGTGCTTTATGCAATATTATTAAGGTGCTCCGGATAGATGAAGGGGGAGAAAACAGTTTGAGAGTGGTGTTATACTAATTCAGGAGTAGCAGTGGTGGGTTCACTGCCATATGCTCACTCTCAGAGCCATTAATAAGGTATTTTTGAACCACTTCCTTTACCTAACTAAGGCTGGACTTGTGAAATAATAATAAAAAAAATCTCACTGCTAGCAAAACCAGCAAGCAGAAAAGCACAATCACATTACAAAATATTATGCAAAAAATGAAGGTGATTTTAAGTATGAAGTAGAGACCAGCCCCTGACATCAAGAAATTTATTTAGCTGAATTCGACCCTGTGGGCATACAAGATGGCATGTGTCTAGGATGATGTCTTTCAAAGAGATTAGTTT
Source organism: Mauremys reevesii (assembly GCF_016161935.1). Taxonomy (NCBI): domain Eukaryota; kingdom Metazoa; phylum Chordata; order Testudines; family Geoemydidae; genus Mauremys; species Mauremys reevesii. The sequence continues at coordinate 20,025,561 of NC_052627.1, read as the reverse complement.
AGATTGAAGCCCCTGATCTGGATATCTCTAAGGATGGAGTAGTCTGGCACTATTAATTCAAAAACTGCTCTGCTACTGACACAGAGATGATCCTACATAGTTTGCTGGAAAAGTGTGGGGTAGACATGAAGTGCAGATGTAACTCAGAGATCATGACAATGCTGAAGGGGAGGCAAGCAGGCGTCAGTTGCTAAAGCTTCCTTGCCAAATGATCTGCTGTGTCCCCTATTTTTGGGCAAAGTAGGAGGTAGCTAAGCCACTGGCTACCAAAGCAGCTACCCAGGGCATATTCCATATTGGATTTCTACAAGGTAAAAACATTAAAATCTCTGCTAATCATCAATCACTTGCAATTCATTGTCACAACCTAACCCCAGGAACCTGGGGTAACCCAGACCCTGGTTACTTTCATCTTCAACCTTGCTTTTTCAACCGATGCTTCCTACAATGTGAAGCAATCATGTGTCCAGCTTTGAGCACCACCACTGCGTGTAGAGGATATAAGTGCAACCATTCCTTTCAGGCTGTTATCTGGTGATCTTCCCATAATAACCCAAGAAGCAAGCTGTTGAATTTTTCTCCTTGGAGAGAAAGGTTGACAACTGAAATATAGAACTATGACAAGGAGGTGTCACAAATAAAACTTCCAGTATTTCATAACTCGTCTTCTGAGAGACGATCACTGTGAATCCCAGCTCTTTTCTTGCATTATATCACTAGTTTTTTTTTCCTCCAAGCTATATTTCAAAATGTCCTCAAGTACCACCATATTTCACTAAGTCATTTTTCCCACTATATATTTCTCATAAATTTCACCTTGTCCTCTAATTCATCTACTGCAGCTCATTCTTTTTACACCTGAGCATCCCTGCTCTGTTTCTCCTGCACTAAAATACCTTTCATAGCAAGCTCATGTTTAACCCCCCACCCCACCCTGCCACCCAGTTTTTATGATGTATTTGACACACAGCTAGGGAGTTTTGCAATTTTTCATCCATGTGAACTCATCTCTAGCACTAGCATTTAAAATTCAAGCCTATTTTTGGAGGCTCTCCTCAGAAAAAACTTGTTTTTTGTCCTGACAAATGTCTTGCTCTTTGGAGGAATTTTTGAATTTGAATATTGATTCTAAGAATGTTGCTAACCGGTCTTCTGAAAAACATCACAATATCTCTGTGCCACTTGATGCTGTGCCTTTGGAAATTAATGGCAGCCCATCTGCCCATTCATCTCTGCTAATTCAGCTGGAGCAACATAAGACCCACCAAAACAAATCTCAAATAGTAACTAATAAAACTTCTTCAAAGGAAAGCTGTTTCTTCTCCAGTTTTCTGTATCAATTATTTTAAACATAATAAAAAGGACTAGTCTATTATTTCCTCAAATAACTTTTTTCCTCCCCACTTTGGGTGGGCATGGCATAATTCCTCTGTGTTCGCCTTACCACCATTGTAAAATCAAATAATAATATTAGCATTTATCTCTCAAGCACTTTACAAGAGTGGGGAAACATTATTGTGCCCACTTTGAGAGATGGGAAACTCTGGTGCAGAAAGGTTATGTGATTTACTCAACGCCATACGGTGAGTGAATGGCAGAGCAAGAAATAGAACAAAGTTCTCTTGTCTGCCAGTGAAATGCCTTATAATCATCTACCAAACATGAACTGGACTGAGCAAAGCATGGATGAATATATTCAAAGGAACAATCTTGCACTGATCTAACTGACTTAAGTTTCTCCTGCCATTTAGCCAAACTTGTATATGATAGAAACCACTTCAAGCTAGGGAGTGCGGCAGCACCCACAACTCCCCTAGCTCCAGTACCTCTGACTTGCCAACTCTTCAGAAAGGTAATTTTGTACTTCCTGCTTAGGATTCTTCCACAAACTAGGTACAAAATAAAAACTGTGCTAGCAGCACCTCTCCGCATTAGCTCTGACACTTCTGTAACACCTGGGGAAGTTCTGAATGTTATTCCAATTTTTTTCTGGGTAGCTGGATGTTCTGATTTTGTCCCAGCTCTGCCTCACTCTCAAAAATGGACACAGTATGCACGAAACTGTCGCATTCCTATTACAGTAGCTGAGATGGCTGGTAAAACAATCTTGACCAAAGATGCTGCTGCTACAGCACTTTTAACAAGGAAGAACATTTATTTTTAAATCTCTCATTCCTGAAGCGGTGTGAAGCTGCTCCACACAGCCCTGTAACCCAAAGTCAGCAGCGGGAGCGCAGGGTTGAGACCAAACAGACTTGACTTAGATATCTGAAGCACCACAAGAGCACTTATTGATAACGATGGAATATGCATTTCTCAGTAAAAAAACACATCATCCAGATCTGTGTGTCTGTACTGATGTACATTATTTCATTATTTATTTTACACACACAAAGAGCAAAATCAAAACCTAGTCTAATTGATTCATCTCATATATACATACGCCCCACTAATGGTCATCATAGTAATGTGATATTTTCCTTTATTTCTGCACTCATGTGCTAAGCTGCTGAGACACTTAAATATGTAGATATAGGTGCAGAAAAATAAGAAAGGGCCTGATCCTCAGACCAAGCATCAAACAGAACCAAAACTTTTAAGGCTGCAGTTCACTGGGAGAAGTATAACACAGTTTAATAACATTTGCTTTATTTAAGATTTCTTTTCACAGCCCTTTAAAATAAAAAGTGAGAAGTTTACTTAAGAAAGCTGAGTTTTGATTGCCCAAATGTAAAGGGATGGGGGGAGGAGTCCACTAAACTCCACAGAGCTAGCCAAGCGTGGCTTTACTTACCTATGTAATATAAAAGAAATAAGCATGTAAAGACTGTCATTTTCTGAATATGATGTAAATAAAACTAATCCGAAGGCATTTTCCCAGGCTTTTCAAATTTCCTCATGCACCTTAAACCCAAGCACAGTTTCAGTTGTATAAGGAGCATACTTTACAAGTGCTGTGAATTTATAGTCATGAGTAACCATAAAGCTAAACTGAAATCAGTGATACAAGATGTTGTAATGTTAGTTAAAACCTGAAAGATAAAAAGTGCCTTGCCAGAGGAAGAAAGTTGCATACAGGAAAATGTTGCGTGACTTCAAGTTTTGTGAAGCCTGGCTTACTGGAGAAAATATTGGAGACTTGTTAGAGATTTGGAAAATATTGGAGACTTTCTGTACCACAGGGGAAAATTCCCCTTCAAGTGTGTAGCCTGAGATGCTGGGTTCTGCTCTTTAAGGTTCTAGAGAGATTAATTCTACCCCAGAATAAAACCTTGCAAGGGAGACACTGCAGCTGCAACCCTTGTTCAACCTACAAGAATTGTTTGAATGACAAGCTATACTGGTACTGCATGTCACAGGGGAAACTTGCCTGTCTTCAGGTTTTATGATGCTTGCGCCAATGAAGGAAAAATAATAATTTAGTCTTTCAGTACATTAAATATTGAACAGTATGTAAGTACCTAACAGAAAATGTGTTTTTGCTTTACAAATTAGCTTTTTATAATAAAGCACTTAGATTTTTTTCCTTAAAGTATCTGTTCTGTGGCTGTGCATGCACACCTTGAAATTCTGGTAAATTGTCTTCTCTTCAAAAAAGTAAAAACCAGCAGAGCACAGTAGAAACTTTTCAAGAGTCACACCTCAGTGTCCCATTCTCCAGATACATCAATTAATCGGGGGCATTTTATATTGTATCTTGCCTGAAACATCCCCTTGATCTTGATTGTCGTTACTAAGTGTACGTCTTCATAACCCGCCGGATCGGTGGGTAGTAATCGATATATCGGGGATCGATTTATCGCGTCTCATCTAGACAGATAAATCGATCCCCGAATGTGCTCCCCGTCGACTCCGGAACTCCATTAGAGGGAGAAGCGGTAGCAGAGTCGATGGGGGAGCCATGGACATCGATCCCGCGTCATGAGGACCCAAGGTAAATCCATCTAAGATACTTCGACTTCAGCTACGCTATTCACGTAGCTGAAGTTGCGTATCTTAGATCGATCCCCACCCCCTAGTGTAGACCAGCTCAAAGTGATTTCAGTTGTATGAAACAGATTAAAACTAGTGAGGAGATTAAACCTCTCTCTCCCCTACCTAGAGTCTTCTTTATAAGAAAACCAACCTAATCTGAACTCTGGAGGTGTGATTTGAGAAAAGCCAGCTCCACTCTGTCATTCCAATGTTTTCTCTCCTTCTGAAGACTGAACTTATACAAGTTCATTGTAAGGTGCAGAGATGAGAAGTAACGATGGGGTCAGTATGCCACAGTATGCAGACAGATAACAAATGTGAAATGAAAACCAACCAAAAACAAGAGTTATTAAGAACCCTATTTAGAGATAGGAAGGATTTGCCACCAATCAATCTTGCCAGGTCCACATATCGGGAGTTAGGTCATTTCTTCAAGCTTCCTGGGACCTAAACAATTGCTGGTATTCAGGAGAAAATGACTCCCTAGCTCAAAACAGCAAACATTCATCTCTCTGAAATAAGCTACTCCTTATAAGTTTAACATGTAATTAAGCTGCTGCCTTGGATGGAGTGCCAGAGCATGATGTGGGTCCTTTTTATTTTATTGAAAGCAATAAAGATGCAATATACTACTGTGCAAGATATCCATCAATCAGCAACATGGGGAAGTCCCCTGAGCAATGCAATGGTGACAAAAAGGAAGAGGTACAGGTTTTCTTAAGGTGCTTTGAAATCCTTTATACCCTTTGTCCAAAGAAGGTACAATACAGCAGCAGTAGCCAGGGGCGGCTCTACAAAGTAGGCTGCCCCAAGCAGCGCGGAGCGCTGCGCCGCCCTTCCCCAGTCCCGCGGCGGGTCCCCTCTTCCCGCGGCTCTGGCATCCTGGGGAGGGCGGCATTTGGCTCCGGTGGAGCTCCCGCCGGCATGCCTGTGGCAGGTCCACCGGAGCCCGGGACGAGCGGACCTGCCGCAGTATTGCCTGCGGGAGCTCAACCGGAGCCGCGGGAAGACGGGACCCGCCGCAGGCATGACTGCGGCAGGTCCGCTCGTCCCGGGCTCCGGTGGACCTGCCGCAGGCATGCCGGCGGGAGCTCCACCGGAGCCAAATGACGCCCTCCCCAGGATGCCGCCCCAAGCGGGCGCTTGGCCCGCTGGTGCCTAGAGCCGCCCCTGGCAGTAGCACAAGGTTCCCCTCCCACTCCACTAGTGTCCCAACTTTGACCTGAAAGTGCCTTCTCCATTCACATTCAATCCTTGCTGTCTCTAGTGAGAGCACCTTTTGGGATGTGGACCCTGTGTGCCAAAATGCTGGATTAATGGTGAAACACCAATTGGTATCAATCATCAGATGGTAACAACATGTGATCACTACTGACCTGGGCTGGATTTGGACTGCAAACCCAGAGGCAAAAGAGGATAACAGTGTCCTATAATCAAGCCCCTGAACCAATGAGTCCCTCAAACATGTTTGAAAATATTAGAAACATTGCATTTTTATATTTACAAAACATCAAAATAGTCTCTCTCTCTCTCTCACACACACACACACACACACACACACAGCCTTACAACAGCTAAAAAGCAATTTTAAGCATACCAGTTTAAATTGCATTCAGTCAACCACAACACCCTTACATTCCACATTTAGTAACAATGATTATAGGACTTCAGGAAAACTATTGCTAACAATCAACGGTCTCCAATTTGCTATTCAGACAACTACCTAGTTAATACATGCCTTACCAATATCTGTAATGTAGGAGACTGAAAAGTAGTATCTAGTGCCATATCGTATCTATGGAGATACTCAATAGCTTTTTCCATATTTTTCAAGCTTGGGTTTGTCTTTATAGAAATGAATTGATTTCTCAGCGTTTATCAAACCAAATGTCACATTGTTGTCAGAGATGGCAGGCCTGTCTCTTCTCATTTTATTAACATTATTTGTTTGCTCTTTAACAACAGCTCTAATGTCACCTCTCCTTTCATTAGTATTTATACAAACACAGCTTAAGAGATAGCCTATATACCTTTATTATTGCAGCACTGAGTGATGCCAGAGCAGAGATTGCTGGGTTCTACAATAGGCAGAGTTATAGTGATGTGAAAAAACATCCACTGGGTGCTAGAGGAAAAATGATCAAACTCATTTCATCAGCCTTTTTATGCATATTTGTATTCGAGTCAACAGAGGATAGATACAGAGGGTTAAACCTCTTACCTACTATCCAATCTATAATGAACTCCTTAATTAATACACTAAAGCTGGAATTTGCGATTTTTAACTGAGGATTGTCCCTTCAAAACGCAATGCTATGCTGCTGCACCAGAGTTAAAAGCTCCAGTAATTCACTGCTACAATATCTCCAGCCTAGTTTGCTTCAGTGAGGAAAAAAAATCAAGGTAATACACAGCTCTAAATTCAATTGAGTAGTTGCTCTCCTTAAAAGTTTTAAACATGAGCTGCACACTAAGGCTAAAACTGTGTTGTCAGATGGGATGATGCACACTGTCCCAGCAGACCCATAATTCCAGCCTGGATTTAATCTATCTACTGTCCTTCTATTAACACTGGGATAAAAATATGTTATGCCAAAGTCTTCCTTTAGCCTCGAGGGGGAAGAGAGACAACATGGGTGAGGTAATATCTTTTATTGGACCAATTTTTGTTGATAAGAGAAGCTTTCATGCTTACACAGAGCTCTTCTTCAGGTCTGAGAAACATATTCAGGGTGTCACAGTTAAATATGAGGTGGAACAGATTGTTTAGCATGAGTAGCTAACACATATTTCAATGGACCATTCAAGGTGAAGAGACATTTTCTGGGAAGTAAGTAAACTTCAAAGATCAAATATAATACAATCCAGATTAAGTCTCAATTTGGGGCTAGGTTCAGGCTTATTCTTATTTTATCTAAACCACTTCATACAACCTTATTGTTGCATGACTGCACTTGCTGATGTGTGTCCAGATCCTGCATCTGGTGAAGAAAATGGTAGTGATTTACATGGATGGAGAATTGGGCCAAGTATCATTTGCTATATTCAACTGCATTTTCAAACTATGTCCAGTATTTGTAATCTTATCTGAATGGAATAAATACTAGTCCATCTTGAAGTACTTGCAGTTTTTGCACAGAGTAGTCCTAGCAGCAGCAAAAATACACTATCATTAACCTTAACTGAAAGGCGTTTCTTATGGAAAGAAAATTGAATTACAGACCATATGCAACTGGATTTTATTTCCACTGAATAACTGATTTTTCAGTTCACTGGCAGTTCCAGAAAAAATTGTTCAGTTCGGGTCAAACCAAAATGGAATTTTTTTGGTGTTTTTGGCCAATCAAACAAGTTGTAAAAACCATTTTGGATCAAACAAATAAGTTTGTTTTGTGCATCTTTAACAAAAGCAAATGAAGGGCTAGATTCACAAAATGGAGGCGGTGGTGGTGGCAGAAGTGGAATAAGTGTCTTGTCTAAGGTGACATGGGAAGACTGGCTGTGGCTGAGCTGGGAATTGCTCTAATGCTCTAATTCAATCACAAGTTATTGGTCTTGATACAAGTATTAGTGGGTAAAGTTCTAAGCCCTATTGCGCAGGAAGTCAAACTAGATGATCACAATGGTCGCTTCTGGCTTTAAACTTTATGAATGCATGAACTCAGCTCTGCCTCCCCTCCATACCCCCCAAATGTGGGCCCTAGGCACTAAAACCATTAAAGAAATGTATCTTTCCATTAAGTCTTCCAAGCTCTGGTGTCAATTACCTACGGGAGTCTTCCGAACTGAAAGTTAAATGAACAAACTACGGAGAGTGTGGAGAAGGGAAGGGAAGGTGGGAGCTACTCGCCCTGCCAAAGCAAGCAGATTTTGTCACATTGTTACTCAGTGCATGTGTGCTGGTGCAGAGCTAGATGAGCCAAATCAGCTGGGAGGAAGAATTTCATCAGAAAAACGTGAATGGTAATTGGGAATTGTGTAAGAACTCCTTACTAAACACCCACAAAGCCACAATCCTACAACTGAGGAAGGAGGCCATGCTGATTGAAAAACCATACTGGTTTAGAGGGGAAATGAAGGCAGTGATAATAAATAAACAAAAACAAACAGAAGAAAGGGGACGTTGACAGTGATGAATATGAATGAGAAGTTATGAATTGTAGAAAATTGATATGGGAAACAAAGGGGCACAAGGAGAAATCAGAGTTAATAAGGGTATTAAGAAAGAGTTTTAAAATACATTAGGAACAAAAAGAAGCCCTCAAATGGTATTGGTTCATTACTAGATGAAAATGCTAGTTATCAATAATAATGCAGAAAAGTGTTCAATATTCCTGTTCTGTATTTGGAAATAAAACAGATGGTTATAGTCTCATCATATGGTGATAACGCTCTTTTCATTCCACTAGTATCTCTGGAGGATGTAAAACAGAAGCTATTAAAGTCAGACACTTTAAAATCGACTGGCATCCAAGAGTTTTTTTTAACAGAGCTGAACTGTAAATGTTGGTTTTCAATAAAGCTTGGAGCATGGAGAAGTTCCAAAAGAGCAGAAGAAAGCTAATGTTGTGCCAATTTTTAAAAAGGTAAACAGAATGACCCAGATAATTATAGACCTGTCAGCCTGACATCGATCCCAGGCAAGATAATTGAACAAATGATACAGGACTCGATTAATAAACAATTAAAGGAGGGCAATGCAATTATCGCAAATCAACATGGAAAACATATCCCATCAAACTAACTTGATATTTTTTTATGAGATTACAAGTCTGGTTCATAAAGGTGAAAGTGTTGACCTATATTCATACACATCTGTAAGGCACTGACTTGGTACCTCATGACATTCTGATTAAAAAAACTAGAATGATGTAGAATTAACATGGCACACATTCAATGGATTATATACTGGCTAACTGATAGGTCTCAAAATGTAATTGTAAATGGGGAATAGCCATCAAGTGGGTAAGTTTCCAAAGAGGTCACTCAGAAGTCAGTACTTGGCCCCATGCTATTTAAAAAAAATTTCAATGACCTGGAAGAAAACAAAATCATCTCTGATAAAATTGGCAGATGACACAATAATTGGGGGAATGGTAAATAATAAAGAGGGGAGGTCACTGATTCAGAGCGATCTGGATCTCTTGTCAATCTGGGTGCAAGCAAACAATATGCATTTTAATATGGCTAATTGTAAATGTTTATATCTCAAAACAAAGAATATACACTATATTGATAGGATGGAGAACTCTATCCTGGGAAGCAGTGACTCTGAAAAAGACTTGGGGGGTCCTGGTGGATGATCACCTAAACATGAGCTCCCAATGTCATACTGTGGCCAAAAGAGCAAATGCAATCTTGGGATGTATAAACAGGGGAATCTAGGTAGCCATAGAGAGGATATTTTATCTTTATATTTGGCACTGGTGCAACTTCTGCCAGAATGCTGTGTCTAGTTCTGGTGCCAACGATTAAAAAAGGATGTTGATAAATTGGAGCGGATTCAATGAAGAGCCACAAGAATGATTAAAGGATTAGATGACCTGCCTTATAGTGATAGACTCAAGGAGCTCAATCTATTTAGCTTAACAAAGGTTAAGGGGTGACTTGATTACAGTCTATAAGTATCTACATGGGGAACAAATATTTAACAGTGTGCTCATCAGTCTATCAGAGAAAGGTATAATGTGAGACAATGGTTGGAAGCTAAAGCTAAACAAATTCAGACTGGAAATAAGGTGTACATTTTTTGACAGGGAGAGTAATTGGAACAATTTACCAAGGGTTGTGGTGGATTCTCCATCTGTGATAATTTTTAAATCAAGACTGAATGTTTTTTGTAAAAGAATTTCTCTAGGAATTATTTGGGGGAAGTTCTATGGCCTGTGTTATACTAGATGATCACAAAGGTCTCTTCCAGCCTTGGAATCTTGTGGCTCAACTACTTTCCAGTTTTCTATATAAGCAAACTGCCTGGCTAGCAACAAGATTCAAGGCATAACTTGGGTCAAATGGTTCTTAGAGCTAGCCAGGTAATCATTAACTATAAATATGACCAAAATTCTACCCCTGTTTATTTAGTTTCATTTATACCTGAGGTTTGAGACAGTACACAGTGTACTGGCCACAGCTATAAGTTACCGGACAGTTCTTTATAAGCAATCACATGTATTCTTAAGTTAAAAGCATTACAGAGAAAACATCTTAAAAACGATAACAGAACCTATATGCATGCTCATAAGTTTACCAGAGATTACCCCCTCACTCCAACAAACACTCTGGTTGGTGATTAGTCCCTCAAACCCCACATGGTATTTCCTGTGGTCACAAGTTCATCACAGCCTCACCCAACCCTTACAGGGCTTCAGTGGGCCAAAAATCTTCCAACTCCATTCCTAAAAACTGGGATCCACTTGGACCAGAGGCCCTGTCTGTTTGCTGGATCAGAAAGAAGGCCCTAAGTTAGGTATAACTCAAGCTATATATAAAAAAAAATTCCTCTCTGTCTCTTGGTCCTAAGAGAATCCAGCTTGAACCAGGACCTGTTAGCCCCTCTCCTGGAGGTGTTACAACCTGAGTGGATTTGCCTAACCACCCCACTCCTCCGCCCAATGTTCTTAGTTCCTGAAACGCTGTGGTCTCCTCAAGAATACATGAGCATTGTGTTTTTAATACAATGAACTCCTAAAATACTTAATTCAATAAGGTTTGTCCAGGATCTTGTCATATCTACCACAGTCAGTTCACCCCATGCTGCTCTTCAAAAGCTGCCAGAAAAGGAGTACAGCTAGGTAACCATTAGTGGCTTGGACATCACATCCTTCCTCAGGGCAACCGCACACTGGAAAACTTGAGAGCTACATGATGGAGGAATCGCCTGCTTATCTTATTATGGTTTGACAGAGAACACTGTCGTGTCCCTCACAGTCCTTGTTTACGCATGCATTCCATAATCCATTAACATTACTAATTTACTAATTACTGTTACTAAATCTGAATTATGGCTATAGAATGGTGTGCACTGGTATGATGGAATATTGATTCTGGTACTTACATGGTGGGGCTCCTTTGACTGTGATGGAGTGGATGGCAAAGGGGATATGGAAATGAAACAGTTCACTGGTGTCTCTTCTATCTTGCCTGGTGACTAAGATGATATACAGGAGATCAATGCTGCCTAAACTGCACTGGGGCACTGAACAGTTGAACTGTACTCCAAAGATTGCATTGACTGCTTAAGCTAGAGTTTTCCAAGGAGAATCCCACAGCGTTTCACATCACCCCTCTTCAAAAGCTCCCTCTGCACGTTCTTATAGTGTGTCTGTTCCTATCCTGCTCACACTGATTGCCTCCTGCACTCTAAAACTACACACAGCATACCTCTGTTTCAGCATATTTGGGGGCGGGGCAGGGCACACTGATCCCCTGGGTGCTTCTTTGTGCTATACATGATGACTGGACCATTAGTGTGATATTCCAATCAACTACCACAACTTTCTGAGTTGAAAAATGTGCAAATATACAGCACTGGGCTTATTTGTTTCCCCCAAAATGCCAGCACAGTGATCTGAACAGCACAGGATCAGTGTCAGTAACGGCCAAGAGTGGAATGTGTTTTGTTACAGAACTCTGAGCTGTCCATGACCAGGGCGCTGTAATATTTCATAAACCTGAAGGAGGAGAAAGTGTGATCAATCTATGACCCAATATCAGGACAGTGGATTTCACTCTAAACTCTCCTTGAATGTTTTTTTTTTTAAATGTTCTTTTGGTGGTTCAGTTCACACTCAATACATCACAGCTCTTCTGCTTCTGAAAGGCTAAAGAAAATATATATTGCATTAGAAAAGTCACTCCCATTAATGACACACTCCTGTGTGTAGACTTCTAAATGTCTGTTCCAGCTTTTGACCATGAGGCTCCTCAATTATTTTAGTCATTTTTTGTCCAACATTTCCAGGCTCTCCCCACTGTAAATGGCATTAGTTTTTACCTCTGAAGGCTGAAGTGTTATGCATCCATCAAGCAACCATTCTGTCATTTACACAAGAGCAGGGCTCACAGTGGCAAGGGATGTAGGAAGTAGAATAAATGAAAGCAAAAATGAACTGTATCTTTCCACCCCTAACACGACTGCATCAGCAACTGCCTTAAAGAGATATCAATATTCAAAATCCACTAATCAATATATTTTGTACTTTTAGAGAGAACATTTTTGTTTACAATCCATCTACTATTGGAAAGTTAAGATTTTCTGATTAAAGTTCCAGCTTGCTAGCAATGCAAATATTCCATGGGGGACAAAATGAACACTTTAGAAGTTAGAGCAGAATGTAAATAGGGAAGCTGGACGTACTGTCAGATGTTGTTAGCGTCTTTCATTTGCAGTTTCTGGATGCGATATTAAGCAGCAAAGATAAATAAGCATTACAGGTATTAACCCTAAAACACAAGGTTTTTGTTTTAATGAACATTATTTCTCATTCATGGCTTCCTTGGCTTTCTTGACTGATCTGTGTAAAGTGTTAATTCTGTCACTAAGGGTACGGCTACACTACCTGCCGGATCAGCGGGTAAAGATCGATCCATGATAGATCGATTTATCGCCTGTAGTGTAGATGCGATAAATCGATCCCCAATCGCTCTCCCATCGACTGCTGAACTCCAGCTCGACGAGAGGCAGAAGCAAAGTTGATGGGGGAGCAGTGGCCGTTGATACCGCGCTGCGAGGATGCGAAGTAAGTGATTCTAAGTCCATCTAAGATATGTCGACTGTCGACTTCAGCTACGCTATTCTCGTAGCTGAAGTTGCATATCTTAGATCGATTCCCTCCACCCCCCTCAGTATAGACCAGGCCTGACAGAGATCTTTCCTGTCCACAAATCAAGCCTTTTCCAATTTTGCTCTCAGTTGAGATCAAATTTTACCCTGTTTCTAGAAGAGCTAGCAAGTGTGATTGTATGTGAGTACTGGAAGATAATTCACAAAACTGAGACTACTTAGATTGATCCCGAGACCCACATAAACCCATTTGTGGAAAGAAAAAAAATCACCTCCCATCCTGACCTTCACCAAAAACTCCAGCCAAACAAAAATACAGCTCTTTTTCAGATAGCAAATATTAAGAAATATTAAGAAAATTAAGCATCTGAATTTCACACATCTGAACACTTGCTTGAAGCACTATACTAGATATCTTAAGAGAAAGCCTATTCTACTGAGGTTTCCAACCCAATTCTGAACACTTGTGTCTCAAAGAGAGTTTGGAGAAGCATCCAAAAAGTTAGCTGCTGTTCATACTGCATAGCCATATAAGAACAAAAGCTCAGTGATACAAACAAGTAAACAGAAATAAGTAATGTACACCTTGAAAAGCGATATATTCTAAAAAGAAACTCCAAGAAACTGGATATATGAAGATAATGTCAGTGTACCATACTTTGGTTTTGTGCCTTTGACAATAAACAAATACCCCTGTGTAGAATCTTATCATGCTTCATGTTCCAGGAATTTGAAAGGAAAGCCCTGGTCACCTTTAACTTTCACCGCCAGGTGTTCTTGGGAGCCTTAAAATTAACTTTACATTTTCAAAAGTACTCAGCTCTGAAACTGGGGGGCAAGTTTTCAAATGGTAGTTAAGGCACCTAAATAATGCTCAGGTTTTCAAAAGTGCTCTACACACAGAAACTGTCATCGTGAGCCACATGGCCAGATTTCCAGAATTGCTTAGCATTCCAATACATTGGTCACTGATTGGGATGAGTAAACAGGAGCTGGAAATCTGGTCACTTATTGGGATGTGTAAGGAAAGGGAAATTTAGTTTGAGTTGACAGGAAGACACATTAGGATGTGGAACAGTCACCCAGAGAAAGATGAGGAAGCCCCATTGTTTGGGACTCAAACTAGGAAGGAGGAAGAACTAGAAACACACTACAGTGATTAGGGAACTAGCCCTAAACCCAGGAGATTCCCTGCTCTATCACAGGCTTCTGAGTAATATTGGGCAAGTCACTTATTCTCTGTGGGGATAATGGTGGCACTGCCCTACCTCACAGAGGTACTGTGAGGATAAATTATTTCCAGTTACTGAGAATCTCAGATACTTTGGTAACGAGAGCTATACAAGTATCTTAGGAACGTAAATAGCTTTGCATTTGGAGGATTTGGGACTGGCAAATCCATGTCCACCTCACATTCAATCAAGACAGGCCAACCAGGCCCCAGGATCAGAAGGGGACACAAAACATTTTCTGCTTCAATTTTGTATTGCTCCTTCTCACCCTAGTAGAAGGTTCCCCCTCCCCCCAGTACCCTCCTCCTCTTTCTCTGCCCCAAAAGTGGCTTAGGGCCATGTTTACGATTATTTGGATTGCCACAGTACCCACAGGATCTAAACAAGATGTGGTCCCCGTTGTGTAGGGTGCCATTCAAACACATAGCAGGACATGGTTCCTGCCTCAAAGAGCGTGTACATTTTAATTCAGCCTTAATATTTTCCTGTACCGAGGAGCTATTTTTCTCTTCAGGGCATACATAACCATGGAATCAATCAGTGATCAAATCACCAAGTGAAAAAGACAGCGAGAGTCTTCAGCACAGTGATACCACAATATGCTAGAATTTTTAGAATATAAAGATAAGCGAAATTCCCAACCAGAGAAAAGAGGAGTGGGGAAGGGGAAAGAAGGAGGCAGCTATGATCATGCTGCAGCATTTCTAAATTAAAAAAATGACAACAGAACACCTTGCTCTCCTCTCCAAAATAACCTCTCGTTGCATAACAGTAGTCCCTCTACTTTCTGATTAGAGACAATAGTAGAGATGTAAACAGTTTCATTAGGAATGGACAACTGTGTTCTTGGAGGTTAATATACCTTGCCCCTTTTACACATGGATAAGCACTAAGAACACAAAACATTCAAGGTAACAGGTGGATGAATCATTTGATTTTGGCATTTCTAATTAACCTTTACATTGCCTTGCTACTCTTCAGAAATGTCTTGAGTATTCTGTGTGCATACAATTCTCATTACACACACACTGTTTGCCACAGCAGATAGATCTTTGGACCAGTAAGTCCTGTACTCTCTCTTTGGCAGTGACCTATACTTTATAGTTCAAAGAAAGTGAAAAATCCTCCATTAATGCCTTTAGGCCAAAATTTTCATGTTTGGGTGAAGCTTTATATTAAGCATCAAAAGGCCAGATTGTGACACCCTTACATTGTGCACTGCTCTGCAAGTAGTCCCATTGAGTGAGTATGAATGACTATCTAGCACTAAATAAACTGATTGCTATAAGGGAGCTGCAGGTGCTCAGCATCTCTGAAAAAATCACACTTCCTTCCTTCCTTTCTTTCTGGTCTAGTGCACAAATATGAATTTATGTGCTTAACTTTAGCTACCCAAACATAAAACTTACTACAGTAACCATGTGTGCAATACTAAACATAAGACTGAAGGTAGAAGAATTCCTCTCTGACCCCTGTCAGTCATCAACTTGCAGCCTGATGCATGAAATTTGAGTTCACCCATCATACTCTACATAAAAGATAATAAAATTAGCCAAATTTATTAACAATCCAAACACAGTGCTTGACTCATTATCCTGCAGTGGTTAATTCTACAGGTTGATTTCATGCTGCATGGAGCAGCATATCCTTTTATTTGTTCTACATTTATTCAACATTAGTTTGACTAAGCAACTTCTTATTCCTAGTACTATGGGATGGAGTTAAGTGACAGAAAGGGGTTGATCAATTTTCAATATATCTTTAATAATTTAAGAGTTTTAAACTCTTCTACTATTTTCCTCATCTTTTCAGGAGAAATCACTATTTTTTTAAATTATTCAACATATATAAATCCCATCATACCTCTAGACTATGGAGTAGCAGGTTAGTCAGTTCAGGTCATATAACAATCTATCTATAATTTATATTGTAAAAATAAAGACATTCAGTGATTGGGATGAAATTCACCAACCAGAATGTTAGGCAATTTTACATTCTGCAGGAGCTGTCTGTTGAGATAAATCATCTGAATCAATCTGTGAATGAGATATTCCTGTTAATTTTAGTATCTGACCAGTTTTTTAAACCAGTCTAATCGCCATTCAAAAACCTAGCATATATGAGCAGTCACACGTCCAACCTATAACCCCATTCCTGTCATCTTTGCTACACTCCTATGAACCTTGCCAGAGATATGTTACATACACTAGAAATAAGCATAAGAATATATACACTTACTAGGAATGAGGTGAGAAATTGATTATTAAAACTATCTCTATTGCTCTTGACCGTCAAATAAAGCATATTCAACTAGAACTGAAAAACCTGACCTCAGGAGCTCAGATATTACAATGATGAATATAGTGTAAGAACCTACACACAAGAGAACAGATTGAAGAGAATATAATTACATACGTATGTAGTTTCTCTACATTATTGCAGTAATTTTAATGTACTGCTAGACAGATAACATCTTACATTACTGCATATAATTGAAGTTCACAATTTCTTCTTCTCCATTTCTGTTTTCTAAAGAGTAATAACAAAGTGGCATTTTTAAAATATGGGGGGAAATGTACTGAGAAGTTATTTTACATGCAGTAAAGCAGATGCAATCCTGCAAGCTCTCTCTCCCCTCTGCAAGGAATTCACAATACATTACACAATACTAAGAAAAACTGTTAAGAACTCTAAAGTGCTTTTTAGGCTACCAGTAGTATTCTGAATGTGTAAAAGTTATGCCACCTAAACCCAGTCACTATTCAAGAGCACAGTGACTTACTGCAGAGCCTAGGTTGTTAGTTATCTTATTTCAGCTTAAAAATGTTACTTTAAAAATTGTCACAACTAAATCTTGATAGAGCATCAAATCTTGCCTCTGGACAAGAATGCAGAAATGATTTTAAAAAAATTTACATAGCTTGTCTCTGTGATAGTCAATATAATAAACAGATGTTGACAGAACCAGATATTAAATGGAATAATGACCACCGCAACAGCTGGAAATGTGCTTGTTAAGCAAATATCAAATAAATCTAAAGCTTTGAGCTCTCACCTTGCACAAACACACACTTCCAGAAGAATCAGTAACAATGTAGGCACTTCCAGTGTGCTAGCCAGAGCAGCAGCTGCTGTTGTGAACTGCTTACAGCACAGCCAGCCCTGTCGCTTTCCTCACTATCTGTTTGTTCTCTGCAGTTTCTCCCATGACTCCATCACCCAGGAATGGCAACTACCTCTCTCCTTAGCATCGGTAGTGCACTGGCTGCTATTGAACTCAGGTAACAAAATGACGAGTGAAACAAGGTCAGTGCAATGTGAGCTGAGACAAAGTGCGGGAGACAAAGAGACCCTAAACAAGGGTTACTGAGCTGTGTAAATCACAGCTCAGACAATGGGAGGTCAGAAGAGCAGTGAATCTGAGAATCACAACATGGAACAGAGCCAATCAGCTTACCCAGGAACCCTTCTTTAGGCAATAAACAAACACACAAAAAGAACCATCTTGGTGTTTGCCAGTACCAACACCCCAAACACTCTGTTCTGATAATATCCTCCTCAGCCTAACTGTAGGTCAGAGGGGGAGTATTTTCTTTCACAAGCTGTTAATATTAGTAGAAAGGAACAGATCACAGCATGCCTTACAGACAGCAAAAAAATCCCCCAAATAAATACAGTACACTAACTTTAACAAGATTTCTTTACTACTATTCCCCGCCCCCCTGCACTACTGCCCTTTGGTATTTTGCCTCAGTTCCTGTGAGGATCCCACAGAAGGATACTGAGAGGAGATTAAGCGATTTAATAACTGATGGTCAGAGCAGGAATTTATGGAATGACATCTCTAAGGACCTGATCAGATAGTAGAGGACATGCTAAAATTTTCATGCTCTGTCTCAAACTGACTGACTTATTTCTTGTGCTAACTGTGGATTATAGCAAGATAATTTTTATTAAAATACCTGATCTTGGTTAGTTCTCCTTCCCCAACTGGAAATCTTTAGTATTACTTAAAGCTGTTTTCTCTGGTCTTCTTGCCCTTGTTGGTGGACCCCTCGTAATCACAATACAGCAGCTCTCTGGGCTTCACAAGTAGTTTGTACAGGAACTAAAAATAGTGTTGAATGTTTAGTGAAACACTTGCCTTAGTGACCCTAATGCCAGTTACCATGTGTCCAGGGATTCTGTGAGTTCATTGTCAGTAAGCAACATAGACTAATATTAAATGTAGTTCAGACCTTCAGAGAGAAAAAGAATTCTTTAACAAGCTCATAAAAGTTTTGAAAGAGAGACCAGTGAGTAAATCCTGACCTTGAAAACTAAAAGGGACAGGGTGAATTTGTTTTGAGAATTTGCCCTGGGAAAAAGTTGCTTAAACTGTTATGATCAGGCAAAGCACTCAGTAAAAACATGTGCTGTAGCAGTCAAAAGATCTTTTCCCTCTGTGTGTATTCAGAACAGAGTCACAAAGATTTTTTATATTAGTTTGAACACCTCTTTCCCCTATCGAGGCAACATTTCTGTGGGAACATGAGCTGGCTAATGTATCAACAGGTTTGTTAATAGCCGGTTCAAACCTGCAGGGCCATGCACAAGAATTGTGAAAGAGAAAGCACTAAGTCACCTGTACAACTGCTCAGCATAGTAGTTTGTAGAGCCGGATGATAAGTGCAGAAAAATGTCTGCAGGAATTTTTTTTGCCAAAAATGTTTCATTGAAATTGATTTTCTTTGAGAATTTTTGACCACTATAAACTGGCTGAAAAACAGGAAAAATATCAATGAAAATACCGAAATTAAAAATTTTTCCTCACAGTTTTGAAAGTACTAGCTTTAGTACTTTGTAACTTGTGAATCAGTAAAGTGAACTGCTGCAGGTGAAGGGAGCAGGCACAAGAACACTTATCATTGTGTTTTGGAAAGAACCTCTGAAGACAATGGGTTTGCATAGGGAGAATTCCGAGCTTAATTTTGCCAGCAGAATATTTAGTATTGGTGGGGATGTACAGAAAAAATCCAGCTCAACTCTCAAGAGTAAATTTAGAGGTGATGTTTAAGTTAACATATATTAGATTCCTTCACACATTCTCACTAGATTCTCTTGGACTTAAGTTGGTGTAACATACAAGTCCAGGAGTGGGAAGATGCAAGTTAATGTGGGAGGTGGTTTAAGGGTATTTTTGTTAATTTATTATCATCTTATATCTTCTTCTAGTTGCTTTTTTGCAACACTGAAAAAGCTACACCAATTTAGCTTGTCCAAAAGTCAGCTAAGCTCAGTGAGCCAAACTGAGAAGTAGGCTAGTCATTGGTAAGTGGATGTGAGTTTATAAAAATATGTATCAATGAGTCCAAGTTGTTATAACATATCATTAGAAGGAAGACGGAGAAGGTCATTTACATTACTCCAAATTAGGCTGCCTTTATACTCACTTATGCATGTCGTTGGTGGGAGGGATGGGGCATGGATTTGCAGCACTCCCTGTTAGGGAAAGCATCTCTTCACTTAAATTGAGCAAACATGATTTGGGGTTCTTGAGACAAAACAATGTGGAATCCTTTGATGCCATTTTCAGAAGGTCACTTTTCAAACTAGATCCTGTGAGGTCCATCAGGTCTTGAAAACAGGCCTGCACAGCTGACAGCCAGCAGAAACCTCCATGCTGCCTCCCAGTGACAGGTGTCACCAGCTTGCACTCCAGTTGCCATGACCTGTTGTGAACACAGACTAGGGGAAGTTCTGCTTCAAGGGATGCAACAGGTAGCAGCCTCATGGATCCTTGCACTCTATCCACCCAGGTTCCAGAAGTATCCAGGCAACAGTGTGAATCTCCTGTAGCTTCCATAACCATTTCTGCTCCCTGGTCTTGAACTCCTGGGTTTAACCTTGGCTTGATTCTGACCTGGCCTCCTGACCCAGACTTTGGTACCAACCCCAGCCTGGAACTTGACTACATAGTCTTCTGCTACTCTGAGCATCAGGTTTGATCCTACTCTGACTCTTAGTCTCAACTGCCCTTGTCAGGATCCTGACAGATCTGCAGTTTAAAGAATTAAGTGAGATGCAAAATTTTATTTTAAAAAGGTTAAGACTGAGGAACAGACTGATAAGATAAGGTAGTGCTGGGAATCTAGGAAGAGAATGGAAAGAGTTTTTAAATCACTACCTTGCTTTATTTACTTTTACACAATCACAGCAGTTAAGTAATGGAAAAGACCTAGGAAATCATGTAATCCATTCTGTTGCTAATGGAAGGTCATTCCCTTCAATTTATTATCTAGTGTTTTGTTTGTCCAGTCTAGTTTCAGTTCTATGTATTTGTTTTGCAAAAGTAATATTTCATCATCTTCCTCCTTGGCAATGAACCCTACAAACCTCTACTACTCCTTCCCAATACTCACAAAAACACACTGGAAAGCAGTGCATCCAAATCTACATCCAGGGATGTGTTTTCTCCTTTGCTATTCAGCTCTCTGTCTATTATTTAGAGGAAGACGGCATTAAGAGAATGCCAAGTTCTTTCTGCTAATTTATTAGGAGAGCAGTTGAGCCTATACTCAGCATCACGCAGCCATCTGTTATTGCTGTCTTACCTGAGAAAACCACTAGTCGATGCTAATTAGGAAGTACTTTAAAAAGACATTTCCAGAGCCACCTGCACCCAGAAAAATAAATATGAATTTTCCCCTTCCCTCCCCTGCTGCCTCTATTCTGATGGCCCAATCCTGCTTTATTGAAATCAACGGGAATTTTGCCATTAGCTTCTATAGGAGCTGACTCTGGCCCTAAGTCACACTCTTTTAAATGTAGATTGAGTGAATATTCCAGGTTTCTTATTTTAAAAGACACCCATCTTCCACTACCCTGCCAGAGAAGTAATAAGAAAGCTACAAGCCCTCGGCATCAGATGAGCCAGCTCCTTGCAGCTGCTTCTACAAGAATAAGTAATATAAGTAGCATTATGAATATTCAGCAGACAGCCACTGCCTGAGGAGTCAGATGATGGATTGGGCTTGATGGTAAAAGAGTGGAAATGAAAGACAATGTTGGCCAAGATTTTTAAAATGTTAATTATTGAAATCATAACAATATCGTGGCTACCTGTGGACAGCTGAACAGAATTAAAACAGAATTAGGGAACCTTCAGCGAAAACAGAGTTGCTCAGCCTATTTCTCTCCCCCTCTGAGAAAATCTGTTCTGAAGCTTCATCTGAACCTCTCAGAATATTATCACCACATTTAATTAAGGAGGAGTATAGAGTTAATCTGTTCAGCAGCCAATATTGAAGTAAGTAGCATATGATCAAGCCAAACACCCAGTCCCTGGACCCAATCCTGCTCCCACTGAAGCAAATGGCAGTTTTGCGACTAACCGCAGCAATGCAAAGTCTCATCCAGAGATTACAGCTTAATTTCTTCCTTTCAGTGATGCCAATTGGAGTGGATGTGGGGAGGTGAATGCCCCCCGCCCCCCAGGTTTTAGCACTTCCTCGAAGTTCCACAGGCTGCCAAGTTCCATAGGCATGTTGGAGCTACCTAATCTAACACTGTTTTATATCATGTGAACTCAAAACAAAGCAAGACAGATCCTATGAACTCCTCCTTTACTTCCCTCTTTTATAAATGGATAGCGTGTTGATTTCCAAAATATGTAAGGGTAGGTTTGAAACTCGGCCTCTTGGTGCTGTGTGGTCTGGTGTAGGATTCATCATTAGAAGTCACTGGGAGGGGAGTCACCAATGCCCAAATCCTCTCCCCAGTGCAGTGCCTAAGTAACACAGCTCAGTGCTGGGGAAAACTACACGAGTAAGGAGAGAAAAGCCCTCCTGCTGAGGGGCGTTGGAGATGGATTGGTCATGTGCTTTGGATGGAAACTGATTCCATCACCAGAATAGCAATAAGATGGACACCTGAAGGCAAGTGAAAATTAGGCCACCCAAAAACAACATGGCAAAGAGCTGTGGAAGCTGAGCTGAAAAACCTGGGGAAACATTAAAAGACTTGCCAGAAACAGACAGGAGTGGAGGAGCTTCATCACTGCCCTAAACGCCAGAGGCGTAATAGGAACATGTTGATGATGACGATGAGTGATGTAGCTGGGTCGACCTTACATTTTAGTGTGGACCAGGTTTAAGTAATGTTACCTTAGTATGTCCTATGTTTCTGAGTATTCCTTGCAGGAAGGATAAGGAAATGAAGGGAATGTTGCAAATACTGAAGTAGACTGATTTATGAGTCAAAACTAGCAAAAACTTGAGTAATCCCACTGTATAGACGTACAAAAAAAGGTGTCAAAAATAAATCTATACTCTGAATGCTGAGGCAGATGACCCTAAATAAACCAATGAGTGGCACCAGCACCTGTAAACTATTCAACATCTATTTAGACATCATGAGCTTGATTCTGCACTGGCTCGCATCTTGTGTGAAGTGTAATATGTTCATATCGTCTCTTTGGGACAAGGACTTTTTTTGTTATATGTTTGCACAGCTCTTTGCGCAATGAAGTTCCGGTCTATGATTAGGGCTTCTCAGCACTACGACAATACAAGTTAATAATAATAATGATCTCATCAGTATGTACGTGTGGACAGATCAGCTTTGCTTATGTTTTATCAAAATACGGAAATAGCTACACAAGATGCAACATATTGAAGAATCAGACCTCATGATTACTACTATTCAGTAAAAATACCTTCTTTTTTTAAGCTTATCATTTTATAGCTCTTCCATTCTCCCTTATACATTTGCTATTTTTACATGCATGCCATATTCAGAGGGATCATCTGGAAACAGCGTTTGTTTCATCTGTCCCAGTGTTGACCAAGATACTGTTACATTCCTGAAGTCCTTGGCTGTACATCATAACCATGGCTGCTTCAGCAGGGAACAGCTGTGTAAGAGGACAAGGAGAAGGAGAAAACAGGGAGAGAGTATGTGCTGCATATTTTGTTGTCATTTGGGCTTGTGGATCTCTAGGCTGCTGCTAGGAGACACCTCCTTGGCCCACAGTAACCAGATGTTTGAAACCTTAATGGTAAAAAGACCTTTATCAATCAGACAGACGAGCCAGGAAACAAATGACAATTTGTGTGAGGTGTCAGGCCTTCAGAGAATTTTTTGGCCCAATAATCCTCTCAGGGCTTGGCTACACTTGTGAGTTATAGCACATTAAAGGAGCCCCGGGTGCACTAGCTCACTCCCTGTCCACACTGGCAAGGCATGTAGAGTGCTCCGACTCCACGGCTACAGCACTCCTGGTACTCCACCTCGGTGAGTAGAATAATGTTTGATGTGCCCCCGCTGGAGCGCCCCAGCATCAGTGTGAATGAGGTGTTGCATTACTGAGCTCTGATCAGCCTCCAGAAATGTCCAATAATCCCCTTAAGTCAAGTGGCCACTCTTGTCATTGTTTTGTCTTGTCATTTGAAAGCTCCGTTTGACAGCCAGCTGCTTATCTGCTCCGAGACAAAGCAATCATTACTGTGGAATGCTGTGTGTGAGAGAGAAAAGCAGGGGGAAGGGGAGGTCTGTTGCTGTCTGAACTTACAAGACAGCATGCTGACATGGTCTCAGCCCCCCAAAAACCCACTCTCTCTCCCGCCACATACACACAACACACTCCCTGTCACACTGCACCCCACCTCACCCCCATTTGAAAAGCACATTGCAGCTACTTGCATGCTGGGATAGCTACCACAATGCACTGCTCTCTGTGGCCATTGCAAGAGCTGGTAATGTGGCCACGCCAGTGCGCTGTCAGCTATCAGGGTGGACAGACTACAGCACTTTCCCTACCGCGCTCTATGAAGGCTGGTTTAACTCAAAGCGCTCTACATCTGCAAGTGTAGCCATAACCTCATTTATACTAGTATAAATCACGAGTAATTCCATTAAAAGTCAATAGAGTTACACAGCTATAAAACTGGTGTAAGAAAGAGGAAAATCAGATAATTTGTGTTCAAAGACTGGATGGAGTTTTGCAGCCTCAAGAAGCCACATGCATCAAGATTTTGGTCACTATTCACTCTGTCTCACCAAAAAATGGAGGACTGTTTGGAAAGTCAGGACCAACGCTTATATGTGGCCATCAGCTGAAAACACCGTTCAGGAAGCATTCTGCAGAAGATGTGTGGGTCAGAGGACCTGGGGGTTCTGCCCTAGCTATATCCTGGTAGGTGACTGACACTCCAGCTATGCCCTGCTTCCCTTGCTTTTAGTATTACTTCAAGGAGAATGACCTTGCTTTTTGCGTGTCTCATGCGAGACTCAAAATGGGGGCTCTCGAATGGCTGAGTTTTAACATTCTGGCTGTATCTGTGTATTAAAGATTCATTACAAACACATTTTCATATGTTCATCATTTCTTGAAGATTCACTTTTGGATCTGAAACTTTGTGTTTGGATTCCATTCAGAGGTGAATTTTTTAGGCGAATCTGAGCAAAATCCTTACACTTTATTCATATTCATTTATTATTCATATTATTGAGTTTGGGGCATTAGGTAAAAACAAAACAGTGTTTCTCTATTATCCACAATTCTTTAGTCATGTTTGTTTCAAAACAACTGACATTTGCAATGGTCAAGTTTGCAGTGTAAATGATTTGTAATGAGGAGTAATTGGTCTGGTGATAGTGAAATAAATAAAAAATGTTATGACTGGTGAAAAGTACTTTCTGAGCATGTCCAGGAGCTTCGGCCAAGTGCCTTCTTGCAGAATCTAACAAAGCCCGCCCTCCCTAGGACCTAAGATGGCAGATATGAGATACTTTGCCCACCTGTCAGGCCTAGGGTCTGCTGCTGGGAATATCTGCCTGATGGACATTAAGATGAGACTGAAGATAATTGAGTGCATTGTTTAATTTAGGATCTCTGCAATTTTTGTTCCATTATGAACATTTAAAATACAATAATATCTCTAGGCCTGATTCTCCTTTCATGTCCAAAAGAGGAGAAATTTCATGACTTTATACCAGTGTGAGAAAAGATCCCAGATCTCAAGGGTCATACAGAAACATAAATTTGGTCAGGGTTTGGTTTTGGAAAGAGAACTGGTTCCAGGTTCCTAGCAGAGATGGATCTGGACCAAGACCTATCTTTAACATCCCCAAACTTTGGGATGGTTTAGGTCTGGAATCAACCTTTGTCATTTGGATCCTTCTCTAGTTTCCATGAGAGTAGAATAAATTTTACAAAAAACAAGAGCTGTCTGCATAATTCTCAGAAAGCAATTAAAATGTATAACACGACTACAAATGTTATGGGATACTCCTGCAGGAAAGTAAACCATTCTTTTGAGTTCTTTCTCATGTAATAACTGTGCAACATGCACTCAATTATAATATAAAATATCTAGTTGGTGGAATAAAGCTGACCAAGTACAGCCTTTAACTGTAAACTAAAGGTAAAGTACTTGAAAAGACAAAAAGTCAGAAGGTCAGATTCCAATTACAGTTACCACAGATAAGGTATGCCTCTGTGCATATTTAATGTAAGGATAATGCATTCATGGTTTCCTTTTCTTGTGTTGACTCCAATTCCCTGTTTACTGTTGTTTAGTTCCACTCGGTACTTTTGAAATGAGCATAGGTCTTTTTGTGGGGGCGGTGGTAGTTTTTTTGTGGCACACTGAGCTGCCTGGATAATTCTAAATCTGACATAGTAACATCATTTCAGGAATGCTAAATTCAGCTCTAGTATGTGAAGGACTTTAACTTGTGTGATAACACTTTTGGCTGCCACTGTGCCAGTGCATCTCATCAAAAACAAAACAAAACAAAACCCTTCAAGAGCTGAGAGACCATCAGGAATCAAGGTGCTACACTTCAAACAGCTTATTCCTAGGGGGAAATAGAGAGAAAATTAAAAAGTATAACAGATTGGACTTGGATACGCCTACCCCTCTTCTGCTAGTACATAATCTGTTAGGAAAACATCTTTTCTGTCTCTCCTGTATATCTGTGTGTTGCAGGTGGAAATACATAGATTTACATAGCCAAATTTGTATGTAAATAACATTTAAAACAGTAATTTCCTTTCTGTTTTGAGGATGGAAAATTATAGTGTCTCTGTGATGCATTTATCTTCCTGACATAAAAAAGCACCAGCTGGTATTGTGTTTAGTTTTACCAGAAAACGAGTAAATACAAATTGATTAATTACAATAGAGAATTTAGCTCCCATGTGTGTAGATTTCTCACTAGTTCAAGACTTATTGCAGCAGCACAAGCTTTGAGCTGGGGCAGAGCGTCTAAGAGACCACCCATGCTGCTACATATAACGGTTTCCTAAATATAGCCTTGCACCTTTCTTATATGTATCATGAGGATCCTGTCTGAAATAGCGAAGAATGGACTTAATTTTTTAAGTGCTTAGGCAAATATAAAGACTTCCATGCTGGCAAAGGGTGGTGTGGTTATTTCTACCTGATCTTCTGTTGATAACAGCACTGTCATGGTTCTAAATCCAAACAAGGAGAACAAAAAAGTGAAAACTGGGCTCCCAAAGAAGAGAATTAGTATAAGAATTCTTTAAAAATCAGATCTGACCTGGACCAATGCAAGGGTGAGCCAGAGAGACTTAATCCTTGCTTCATTAAAAGGGGGTAAAAACCTGCAAATTCTCCATGTCTGGATAGCACAGATGGACCCAACACTGGACAAATGGACCCATGTCCTCATAAATTATCCAAAACTCCTTAAGCTCAGGCAGCTGCCAAATAAGTTCAATGTGGTGCTGTCCTTTTGTGAGTATACATGCCAACAAGAATGACCTCACTCATGGATACAGTATGTACCCTGTGGTCCTCATAGCATTCCTTCTTCCGCACCCTTTGATGGATTACTGCAGGAGGCTGACCCACTCTCTCCTGGGATAACCTCATGCCCTTCCCTGTTGTGGAAGAAATGTCCAACCACAGCAAATAAGTGTTTTAGTCAGACATGTGTTAGGGCCAAATCACAGTCAATGTTCAAATTATGATGATGATGATTCATGTTTACTCCAGTAGTGCCTACAGACTAACCAAGAAGGAGGCCCCATTGTGCTAGACAATGTACAAACTGCCTCTGTCCTGATGGGAT
Source organism: Mauremys reevesii (assembly GCF_016161935.1). Lineage (NCBI taxonomy): Eukaryota > Metazoa > Chordata > Testudines > Geoemydidae > Mauremys > Mauremys reevesii. Next base: position 19,998,489 of record NC_052627.1, on the reverse strand, counting down.
TACAGTCTAAATAGACAATACAGACACAGGATGGGGGAAAGGGTGTAAAACCTTAAAGGGTGTAAAACCACAAGCAGACTGAACTATGATGGGGGCAAATGTCATGTTAGTTCCACAATTTTTTTTCTCCTGCAGTGCAAATCCCACATAAACTCTCTTTGCACTAGTGCAAAGGAGGAAGGAATCCTCCCCCTACCAGTTGTGGAGAACAAGAGCAAAGAAGTTCCACAGACAGTAGCATTTATGAGCTCCCACTGCACATGGAGTTTTAGCCAATGGGCCTACCTAACCACCCATCCCAAATACTCGTCCCAACCACCCCCACCCCCGACATGAAGTGTGGAGACAACCACTGAGTGGTGCCTCTCTATGCATAGCTAGAGTGGAGTCCCCTACACAGCTTCTCTACAAAGAAAAAGTGCACCAGTTCCATTGCCTTTGAGGCCTTCTACAAGCCACAATATTTAGTTCTCCACAATTCTTGTAACAACTGGATGACATGTTTGTGCCCCCTCCACTGTCCCCCCCCCCCCGCAAAAAAGGGGGAGGGGAACAACCTACAATCCCCAGTACTGCTAACCCCAATCATGAGTCAGGAACCAATGTTGACAACACTGAAAGAGACGCACATTTTTGCCTACTCAATGTGAGCCTTTTATGGTCAACAGCACAGTCATCTACACTGCTTCCATTCAAACTCGGCTTTGGCCAAATGTTAAATGTTGGTTTAAATGTCCAATTCAAAAAAGTGCTCTTGGTCTAGTTCCTAGTGGAAGCATCCATATCATCCTACAAGTAGGGCTGCCAAGCGATTAAAAAAAATAATTGTGCAATTAATTGCACTGTTACACAATAATAGAATACCATTTATTTAAATATTTTGAATGTTTTCTACATTTTCAAATATATTGATTTCAATTACAACACAAAAGACGAAGAGTAGATTGATCACTTTATATTTATTTTTGATTACCAGTATTTGCACTGTAAAAAAACAAAAGAAATAGTACTTTTCAATTCACCTAATACAAGTACTGTAGTGCAATCTCTTTATCAAGAAAATTGAACTTACAAATGTAGAATTATGTACAAAAAATACTGCATTCAAAAATAAAACAATGTAACATTTTAGAGCCTGCAAGTCCACTCAGTCCTACTTTTTGTTCAGCCAGTTGCTCAGACAAACAAGTTTGTTTACATTTGAAAGAGAAAATGCTGCCTGCTTCTGGTTTACGTCAAAGTGAGAACAGGCGTCATGGCACTGTTGTAGCCGGTGTCACAAGATATTTATGTGCTAGATGCACTAAAGATTCATATGTCCCTTCATGTTTCAACCACAATTCCAGGGAACTTGTGTCCATGCTGATGTCAGGTTCTGCTCAATAACATGGCAAAGCAGTGGGGACTGACATGTTCATTTTCATTATCTAAATCAGATGCCACCAGCAGAAGGGTGGTTTTCTTTTTTGGTGGTTTGGATTCTGTAGTTTCCGCATTGGAGTGTTGCTCTTTTAAGCCTTCTGAAAGCATGTTCCAGACCTCGTCCCTCTCAGATTTTGGAAGGCATTTCAGATTCTTAAACCTTGGGTCGCATGCTGTAGCTATCTTTAGAAATCACATATTGGTACCTTCTTTGCGTTTTGTCAAATCTCCAGTGAAAGTGTTCTTAAAATGAACATGTGCTGGGTCATCCTCCAAGACTGAAATAACATGAAATATATGGCAGAATGCGGGTAAAATAGAGCAGGGGACATACAATTCTCCTCCAAGGAGTTCAGTCACAAATTTAATTAATGCATGATTTTTTTAACAAGCATGGAAGCATGTTCTCTGGAATGGTGGCCGAAGCATGAAGGGGCATACGAATGGTTAGCAATGCCTTGCAATGCCAGCTACAAAAGTGCCATGCAAACACTTGTTCTCATTTTCAGGTAACATTGTAAATAAGAAGCAGGCAGCATTACCTCCTGTAAATGTAAACAAACTTGTTTGTCTCTGCAATTAGCTGAACAAGAAATAGGACTGAGTGGACTTGTAGATTATTTTTGTTACACTCAAATATAAAACAATGTAAAACTTCAAAGCCTACATTTGTAAACTGCACTTTCACAAAGAGATTGCACTATAGTACTCGTATGAGGTGAACTGAAAAATACTATTTCTTTTGTTTATCATTTTTACAGTGCAAATATTTGTAATAAAAATAATACAGTTTAATTTCAATTACAACAAAGAATACAATATATTTATGAAAATGTACAAAAACATCAAACATATTTAATAAATTTCAATTGGTAGTCTATTAACAGTATGATTGAAACGGCGATTAATCATGATTAATTTTGTTAACTGTGATTTTTTTTTTTAGTTAATCGCGTGAGTTAACTGCGATTAATCGACAGCCCTACCTAAAAGCTATAGTCACAGCTAGCCCCCTTGATATTAGGTTCAGTAAAAAGGCCAAGGAAAGAATGGTTCTGGAGAAGGAACCTTCTTACTTCCAGTCAGTGCTGAGAAATATCGGTAGGGTGGTGTGTCGAAGCTTGCATTGCATGAGCATACTGAGGCTAAATAGAGGACATCCGTACAATACATCCTGCCCCTTTAGCAGCTCGAAAACAAGTTGGGAAAAATGTATTGGTCAGAGAAAGAATAAAATGAAGTCAGCTTCTGAAAGAACCTTGTGATAGGAGTCAGGACACTACCACTTTCTCTGCCCTTTCCTAGATCTGGGAATGCAAGAGGTACCCCATCCTTACTATTCATTAAATCCTTCTCTCCTGTTAGGAGTTCTCTGCCAACAGCAAGATGGCTTCTATACTGGGGAGAAATGTTTTGTCATTTTTGTAAACTCAAACTATTATGTCACTTGACATTTTCAATAGCTTGGGATGTGAAGTGAAGGTTGTAGATGATCAGGCTTCAGGGGGGACCCTGAAGTTTCATGCTTTCTTCATGCTCTGGACTGGAAAGGCTGCAGGTAAACTGGTCAAATGAGGTATGTCTACACAGCAATTAAACACTCGTGGCTGGCCTGGATCAGCTGACTCAGGCTCGTGGGGCTTGGGCTGTTGGGCTGTAAAATTTCTGTGTAGACGTTTGGGCTTGGGCCGGGGCCCAAGCTCTGGGACTCTGCGAGGTGGGAGATTTACCATTCTCTATTTTACTGTCAAGTTAAAAATGTGCACATTCTTCCTTCCCTGAAAGGAGGTCTTGTCCTTTTATTAGGTAAACAACATCTGAGAGGCCTTTAAAGGCTCTAAAGTGTATCATACAGGTAGCTAATCGATAAAATGTTAATGACAGACAAAGCACACACATTACACCCATGTGGCTTTCATAAATTAATCACAATATTGATCCCCACTCCATCCAGGCAAACTTTCCCCTCTATCTCCAGTTTCAAAGAAGTGCTTAAAAGCAGCAACAACCCCCTTTTCTTCCATCCAGTTGGACAGAGACCCACCACATACAGTTTCGGTGAGCACACTGAGAGAAACAAGGAAGAGGAGCAATAATTACTGTAATTAGTGCTCATGTAACACTTTAGAGGAAAGCACTGCAAAACATTAATTAAATAAGCCTCCAAAGCAGCACTGTGAAGTGGGTAAACGTTAGTATCCCCATATTACAGACAGGGAAACAGACACAGAAAAGGAACAGCGACCTGCCAAGAACATGCAGAAGTCAGTGGCAGATCCAGGATCTCAGGTGCTCCTGATTTCCAGGCCTGCACTCAGGCTACCACAGAACAAAACTAGAGGTTACAAGTAAGTTTTCAACCTGTAGACATGCTTGGCTTAGGACAGTGATGCTTGGCTGCACGAGGCCTCTGTCCTGCAGTGGGCACCATAACACTGAGTATGACAGTGACTAGCTGTTGTCCTAGTTTAGGAATGTTATTTGAAATTGCATTTTCTCAGCCATGGCACTGGACATTATTAAAGAGCCTCAAAATTTGCTGCTCCATGGAATTTAATATCTGGGTATCCACTTCTTGCCAGCCTTTGATCAATTTTAGTTAGTAATACAATGACCCATTAAATACTTTTAGTGGATACTGAATAGTCCTTAATTTCTCGGCAAACTCTGATTAGAGAAGACAGTGGGGTTACAAGTTCCCTTGCAAAAGCCAGGACTGAAATGCATTAAGAACACAGCTCTGTCAAAGTTTTTTCTAGGCTGTTGTCTAGCATTCCATGAAGGACCCCTTTTACATACACAAAGGAGGCATGGGGATAGATTCGTAGCCCTTAGCAAAATTTATGGGCTTTTTGGCACAATACGCAGTGCAGCACTTAAATGTCATCTGTAACATGTAAACTCCACACACCTGAATGAGAGTATATGAAATACAGTTCCATTTCCTTCTTTGGGGGGAAGCTGGGAGGGAAAACAAAACTTGAATTCATATATTCAGAGATGGCATTTCTTACAAAAAAAATATTTTGCAATATCATCTGTGGAGAAGAAAATACTTTGCCCGCTCTGGAGATGAGAATGAGAAAGAGAGTTTTCGGTTTTACTTTTTAAAAAGCTGCTGCTAATAGCACTTCAATAATAGTGTTCCAAAACATATACGGAGAATATGAAGCAGAAAAGAAAAAAATGTGCGGAGATGATGAAATGATCCTTTACAAAGGTGAATCATTCACTAAACAGTATATATTCTCCAGATTCACTAGTACTGTCTTAAGCTGTTTTTTGAAGACTTTTATTGTATTACCTTCATATCTACACTATTGCAAGGAAACTAAGGAATTGCTTTCTCCTTCCCCCATGAAACTAGCACTATTTATTGATTGCCTAAAAGGTGCAATATCTTAATGTGACATCTTATGTGTGTTGGTAACTTTTTTAAGGAAGTGAGCAAAATTTTATCCATTTGGATTTCAAGTGGTGCATATTGTGCCAACTCACAATGGTTCCATTCTCATTACCCAGCATGCACACTGTCTACAGGTATAAGCACCCATCAAGTTAAAAGTGTAGCTACCTGATGTGCATCCCCATTCCCATGAGTGCCAGCATTTAGACTTTGACCAGGAGGAATGAAAAATGGAACTAGGATCTTTGGGAGTCCTCTCCCAGACTACAGTGAAGTATCCTATCTAATTTCCTGCAGTCTAGAAAATTAAGGCATTTCAAACTGATGAGATCATGCAATAAGATAGAGAATTCTTCAAAGTCTTGCACTAGAAGAGTGTACCAATAGTAACGGAAAATAAAGTTCACCAAAACAAAAATGATTCAAAAGCACATATGTTTCTCATTAGACGTCCATATTTTATATAGATCAAATTTGGGGGGGGGGGGTGTGTGCGCACACGCGCACGTGTGTAGAACTATCCTCCTTATTTCCCCACTCTTTTCTCCCTCATCTTTATAACTTCCCCCTACTTTTTATACTTTATAATTTTTCCCTCAGTGTTGGTGCTGATTTTTTCACTGTTATTTATACTGAATGGACCTGAATCCACTCCTTGGATGGAGGTAAGAGAGAGAGGCAGAATATTTCAACTGAAATGCTTGCTACTTCTGAACCCTGGCACTACCCAACATTTTAGATGAGGTACATCGATGCAGTTATCCGCTGTGCTTACAAACCAGCGCTCTCTTTTGGTTTACCTCCCTCTTTTAGACAAACTGGAAATAGTACCATGAGCTCCTGCAGTTACCATGGTTAAATGAAAATGCAAACTGAACTGACAACTACAGTAAAAGTTGCTGCCATTTGCCCACGATAATGGGTCAAGCCAGTGTTTGAATGAACAGTGGTATGCTTGGCTATCAGATCTAAAGAGTATCTGGCTTTGTGTAGGTGTTTTTAAAAAATTATCATTTTTACTCATTGTAAGAGCACTAAGGTTAACATTTTTTGTCTCTCTCATTTGAGTTTAGCAGGGAAGGGAGGCTGCATGGAGCTAGTATCTTTGAGACCTTCTCACTTCCAGTCCAACTTTTATATCTACTGTACTATTCAGTTATCTAGGCCTTTTCAATCCTGTCTCCTCTTCTTCAAGCTTATTTGCTCAATTTTGATCTAGCAGTTTTCTTTATGCTCCCTGGACTATTTGGACACAGTGTTGCAACTACGAGGACATGAAAATGCTGGGTTTTATATATAGTATCTTGATATAGAAAGTTGTATAATGTACTGAAACAAAAAAATTCCTCACTATGACATAGGTTTCTTACTCAGAGGGCATGAATGTTGACAGATTGATAACCAACTGTATTCCCTTGCTTCAGTACATATGTTTTGCAATGTACAATGTTTTGTGAAAGGCTTCAGCCACCCTGTCATCAGAACTCATATTGCACATTTTTTTAAAGTGAACTTGTCATGCACATCTCAGGAAAGAAGCATACGTTTGTTTTGCAGAGAAGAATGACAAATGATCCAGTTAAGGGACTGATTCACTGGATGTGGATAACCAGTATGATTTGTTTGGAGGCTTGCTCTCTGGTACAGACGGAGGGTTCTCTGCTGTGTATGAGAGCCAGTCCCATTGGCTTTAATGGGGACTGTACATATGCAGCAAGAGAAGAATAGAGCCTTGAACGTATAACTCAGGTACAGAGCTCTTGGCAGTCATATTGCTCCCAGTTTATTGCTTAGAAACAGTGAATTTTTAATTTTTTTTCCAATCGACTTAATCTCTGGATGCAGAGTATTGTAACTGTGGGGAGGGGACATCCAACAGAAACCATTCATCAGGATGGTGGGTGATTATTACTACTTCTGCAGAAGCAGATACTGCATTAAAAAACTGGATCACCACATTGAAAAAGTTAAAACAAATTAATTTTGCATTAAAATTATCAGTTGATTTCTGTCTTGGCCTCCCTGGGAATTGAACCTGTCTACACAATTAAAGTGGGTAAAGATTTCCTCTGAATCTGTAAAAGGCTATTTACAGGCTTGTATCTCCATCATAAACATCCTATTCTAATCCAGTATAGGCTTAATAAAATGACAAGTACTAAAACATCAGATGAATAAGATCAACATATTAGGCATTTAAAACATTGCGTACTTTTGTTTTTCACATTCTATCTTGAGTTAGTAGAAGATCCTGCAGCTCATCTACTAAAAGGGAATCAATAAAAGAACAGCGTTTGTTTTAATCCTGCTTTCTTCTTCTTTGTTCTTTAGTAATTATTAGTGTGAAAGAGAATATAAGGTTTTGGCATTTGTTTTAAAAGGTGCTGGCCTACTTGAAATCCTGAAGAGTAAAGCTCTCTCTGTATGTGCAGACTAGGTAGCGCATGAGCACTGCAGGGCAAGCTTCCCCACACGGCACTGTGATTACTAACATTACCATATAAACTGTGGTTACTTTTATCTAGTAACACATCACTACAACACTTAAGGAAGGACCAAAATGTCAAAGAATAATGGTGATGTCAAGAAATGAGAAGCTATAGTGTATGCATTGTTATGTATACTTATACCTACACTGGCTTTAGATCCTGTAGGTTAGCATTACTCTAATCTCATTGCATTTCTTGAAAATAATTTTTGATATGTATGAAATCTCTCTCTAACCAAAGTAGCTGAGAAGAGAATTTCAAATTTATCCCATCCAGATGGTACGATCTTATCAAATTTTCACATGTTGGTTGGCTCAGTTAATTAAAACCCTTTCCTTTCCCTGGTTAATGGCAGGTCTGTGCAGCAGAAATGGCATTAGAACAGATGTTTGTAAAATGTCAGAGCAGCAGGATGATCACTCCAACCTCACTGCCTCTTTGAAGGGCTACTCTGTTTACATTCTCACTGGCCTCATGTCAACCCTGGTAAATATTACCTTTCCTTTGGCTGCTTTACAAAATAAGATACATCAAGTTTCTTGGTCAAAGTCGTTTACTTTTTAAAAAGGGAGCATGTCACCACCTGATGAGAGGCGGTCTTTTTTAAGATATGGGGGGAAAAAAACTCCACTTAATTATGAAAAGCATGCCAGGATTTTGAATGTGCCTTTGTCCTGTAAGTTTTCTTATGATGTCAATACAGAACTCCTACTAAAATAGCAGCCAAGGCTTAACAGAAAAAAGAATGGGGGGATTAGTTTGGCTAAAATAAGAACAGATGCAAACTGTAGTCAATCTGTTGTCCCTCATCCTTTGGGGGGTGAAAATTTTGCTCCTTTGTCAGTCTTCTAGTGGTTCTGCAGTTCCTGGTTTTCAATGTGTCAGGAAGTTGAGATGTCACAAGAGAAGCCAACTTCTAATATTTCTGAGCTGACTGAAACCAGAAGGGGCTGGAAATCACATGAATAAAGCTGTCCTTGCCATGATAACACCGCCTAGCTTTTGTATAGTACTTTTCATCCATGGATCTCAAAGTGCTTTACAAAGAAGGTAACATTATCCCCATTTTACAGATGGGGAAACCAAGGTACAGAGCAGCCAAGTGACTTGCCCAAGGTAACCTAGCAGGCCAGCAGTAGAGCTGGGAATAGAACCCAGTCAGTACCCTATTTCTCAGCCAAAGATATTTACATAAGAAACTGAACTTTTGGATACAGGAGCTGATGAAAATGTCTTAACGAGTTGATGTTTGTGCCAGTTAGTAGTCTCAGCTTGGCCACTGATCCCTTCCTTCTTGTTACACTCCAATAAGGTCTGCTCCCTGCTGCTTCTCCCTGTGTCACCAATAAGCCTTTCAGACATCTCTTACTCTGACCTCCCAATAAGGTTAAACAATAGCTCTCCCTTCACTGACCACCTCACTGACTAGTTGTACTACAGGCCTGCTTGGCCTTTGTGTTGGGCCCTGCCCTCAGCTGAATTAAAACGGCTTCTGCTGTGAGACAAGTTTGGTGGAGCAATACAAAAATAAACAAACTCTGGGCCAGCCAGATGTAATACAATATATAGCTCCCCCTTTATATGGAGTATATGAAACATATGGGCTGCATTAAGCGGCATGAAACTAAGTAATATAGAGTTCATAAAAACTATGGTCATTAGCTTCAAGTCAACACAGTACAGGAAATCAGAGGTGACAGACCCTCCCTGAAAAGCTTTTAAACTGGAGATCACACTCATTTTTATTGACAAAATTTTTTAAAGGTGCCTAAGTGACTTTGGAGCCTAATTTCCACTGACTTCCAGTGAAATTAAGGCTTGTACGTGCCTAATTCACTTTTGAAAATAGGCCTTTAGACTCCTAAGTCACCCAGGCACTTTTGAAAATGTTACCCTACATCTTAATGGAGAGATTGTGCATTGGACCATTCCCCACTTGCTTGTGATCATATAGTCCAGTTCTCTTCCCATTTATGAGAATCACATAATATTGCCGTGACAACTACAGCAATTGCATCCATGGAAAAGCAGTAAAAGTATTTTTAGCTACCTTGTAATGTAATTTACTGGCTTAAATGGAGAAGAGGCAACACTGCGAGAGCCACCAGCTCTCCACAGACCACAGTACGAGAAGCAGTGCCTTCCTCCTCACTGTCAGCAGGACAAAGTGACATGCTGCGTGGAATAGCAGCTTGCAGGAGGGATTGTAATTAACACACTGGGGAGGGAGGTGACTTGACTGAGGGCATAGAGCACCAAGGTACACCCAAATGGTAAATCAACATCAGCAAAGCCCCACAGACAGGCAGTAAAACCACCACTCTCACCAGGCCAGAAGTCCTCCTGTCCTTCTGCAGGCAGCTCCAAAACGGGTGGTGAGCAACAAAGACTAATGCTTCCCCCTTAAAAATGTCTGCATCTGGTTGAGGCAGGAAAGAAGCCTGCTGCTCTCTCTCCCAGATGTCCTAGATGCCTTCATCTTGGATTATCAGAAATAGGGAAAATAAGGAAAATCGATTTGTCAGAGAGAGGGAAGGAACCAAGATCTGTTGGAAGCAGAGGAGAACTACCACTAGGGGCAGCATCAAGTGTGGATGAACTTTGGATATGCATCTCTATTATGGATGTTCATCTGAACTAAACACCTGAACCTTTTCAGAGCTATAGCACTATAACTAACATCGAGAGAAATTAACTTTCCACATTTCTCTTGAAGAGAAGGTAGTTCCCATAACCCAGTGTGGTGATCAATTTAGACCTGTTGTGTTTCACAACTTGTGCCCTTACCATTTCTAAATAACTATCTTATCTACTCATTGTACAGAGCGATTACTACCCCCAAGAAGTTACTTAGAAAAGCAAAATAGTTGCTAACAGTGTTATGCCATTGGACATTTAATTAGCTAGCTCTCCAAGAACAGTGTTTGTAGAACAAGAATGTGACACTGTACTCAATCTATTTGTGTATTTATCTAGCCTGTTATAACAAACTATTACCTTTTTGATGTGGTCAAAGCTGCACTTTTCATTTCAGAGTGTTATGCGTTTGGTACTTTGTCTTTATAGCCACAGGAGGTACATTCCCCAAGATTAAGATAGGCAAAGAACCACAATGCACATTTTTACTTGAAAGTGCTTTGTATGAAGGCCAAAGAGGCACACCGGAGTGCTGTGCAGTAAATCATGCAGTGGATGCCACAAAAGGCTTGTTAAAGAAACAGTTGGAGCTATCAAGTTGCAGAGTGAGTATCATGACAATAAATCATACAAAAAAGTTAGTCTGAAGGAAAGCTATACAAGCTCAATGGTTTGAGCATTGGCCTGCTAAACCCAGGGTTGTGAGTTCAATCCTTGAGGGGGCCGCTTAGGGATCTGGGGTAAAATCAGTACTTGGTCCTGCTAGTAAAGGCAGGGGACTGGACTTGATGACCCTTCAGGGTCCCTTCCAGTTCTAGGAGATAGGTGCATCTCCATTGATTTATTTATTTAATTTTATTTTAGCTGATGAGTGAGCTTCCTCCCACTGGTGGTCCTGAGCAAAATCTATCAGGCCTTGAAAAAGTCCCTTGATAACAACAACTTTGTTATAAAGTGACTTTCATCTGCGGAGCTCAAAGAGCTTTACAAAACTGAATTAACACCACCATGCTTTACCAGTGGGGAAACTGAGGCACTGAAACTTTAAGGTGGTCCGTTGCTTACAAACTACTTCTACCACACCTGTTTCTTTTTATTTTAATACTCAGATTGGACCATCCCATTTCCCCCTCTTAACTGGTCCTTAAGGGACAGGTCAGTCTATAAAGGGTCATTTGAGATAATGTTCTCAATATGATGTTCTCAATATGATGCTTACACAGAACCTTTTGAAGCTAACTAGCCCTATCTTTTTTCCCTCCCAAACAGGTAAAGTGACGCTCTACCTGCATCTCATGAAAGCCTGCCCCTCTTCCACTTATCCCACTTTCTAACCATCACCAAAATTGCTCTCCTGATTCTTTTCTAGCTCCTCTTGCTGTTCTGCCATCTACATTGAAGCCCACAGCTCCCCCGCCCTATTAAGATATTCAGCATTATGTTTGAGCTGCTTCTGTTTGACCTTGAGCAATTCCAGTCTCACTTTTCATGAGCAGATAATGTCTGATGTGCCCTTTCACAGACGCTGAACATCTTAAGAGGTAGCAGGGGAAAAGTCTCTTAAGCAAGATGGAATCTGAAAGGTGCAAATTCACAGAAGGGTGAGGTAAGATGAAAGCCTGGGAGGAAGTAAGTTGACCAGTGTGCAGCGGAGATGGAGTTACTGGTTGTGCTCAGTTTGATTTAAGGGACAGACTACAACCTAAGCATGATACCATCCATTAGATTGTAGTAAAGCTCAAAATGTGCTAGGTTCTTTCCAGATACAGCGTTCCTCCTCTGAAGAATGCACAAAGTAAAAGGTAACATTCCAGTAATGCTTAACTATCTCTTAAACAGACAGTAAACACCATTCTTTCATTTTAAAGAGATACAGTGAACCCAAGTGTCTTACAGATTCAGAAAAAAGATGTCACAATTGCTTATTTTCCACTTGCTCCTGTGAGGTGCCCACATGAAAGCAATGAACATTGCATGAGTTAGATAGCTGAATGGATAGAGACCATTGTCAAGCAATTAGGAATGCATTCTCCCTCTATTTCAATGTGATTTTTATTGGCATTCAAGTCAGCTGGATAATTTGAAACAGTACCCAACATTGGTTAGCACAATACCCAGAGTTCTGGCTTTGGTCCATGGTCAGTTTGTTGCTTATAGGAGTCTTCTAAAGCTATTGCTTATTTGCTGATTTCATCTCTATGGAAGATGAGTTTCTTTTAAATAGACATGAACCTGATTCTCCCATCTTTGATTTGTTCTGTTTTGAAAGCGACAGTTATTTGAGCATACTGTCCTTTTGTCTATTAGTGGAGAAATTACTCTGGTTGGTAAACAGTTGTACAGTGATATTTTTGGGTAATGTATGCAGTATATAATTGGGGAGTTACTAAGGATGATGTGAATTAAGGGAAAAATATATTTCAATGTGTTCCTTGAATATAGTCCATTTGTAGTCACTGTGCTGTGATAATCATCCCATCCATTTGGTCTTGTTTTCAGAATTTTATATTTTGAAAGGAACTTGCATACACACCGAGCTTCCAGAGGCTGCCTACAACATTATCCATAATATTTCCCACCCCCACTTGACATTTATGCCTCCATCACATATCCATTATTATATGCTGATTCAAAGGACACCTGTACTACACTTTTTTTTGTTGGATGAGGGAAGGAAACAGAATATATTAATAAACTAGATACGCACATTTTCCTTTCACTGCAATGTGTATTTTGCTAAGCAGTCTTTGCAAGGGATTTCTAAAATTCATTCAAATCATTTCTTCATCACATCCATTGGAGGAAAGATTTCCAATCAAAACTTCAGAAAACTTAGCTTGATATTATTTATTTCAGAGAAAAACACTGGAGTAGTAAGGATTCTTCTGTCATTGTGAACGCCGCTTTGGTTTACTGCAGAGAGAATCAGCACATCTCAGAAGCATTGCTTATTTCTAAAATAATTAAGATGAGTTTCCCTAAGTTTTTCCTAGAAATACTTTCTCCAGTTGATGTGCAAGACAAGACAACAGTCTCAAGGTCAGCCTTTGAGTGGCCATCAAACAATGGAGTGCTCTGGGTTGTGGCCATATTATTTACCCACTGTATTTTGCCATTTAACTTTTTGTATATAAGACTAGATGCTGTGAGCTGAATGTGAAATAAATCACAGAGTAAAATGGAGTTATAAAATCATCCACTCGAGACAAAATTCTATTAAAACATCTTAGATTATTAAAAATGCATTTAAATAACCAGTTTACTTTTTTACTGTTTCTATTGCCTGTTGATTTTTTGCATGTCTCTGAGCTTAGACCATGAAAATCACTCTCTTGTTGATAGGAGGATTTCCAAGTTCTGAGTGTTGTTTGGGTTGCAGACATTGTAGAGAAAAAATTATTAATTTTAAAACAGTAGTTTCCACAAGCATTTTTTTTAAATGGAAACATTTCTATTACTGTTAGGTTTTGCCAATAAAGTCTTCATAGGAGGTATTTCCTCCAATAGATGTGAAACTGGTCTTTATAATGGGTGACAACAAAACATGCAAGAAGTGGGATAAGATGGAAAATATTTCAGGATGCAACTTCAAATGACATGCGATTAATTTTCTTGGTGGGTGTACATTTTTCTATCACTTTAATTTCAAGATTCAGCAGTTCTGGTAGAGAGAGTTCACAGCAATAAAACAGTGGGGACTGCCAGATTTGTAACAGATGTAAATTTGGGCACAGAAACAAATGGCACATCTTGTAGTGATGTAGAGTTTAAAATATGGTGCCCATGAAAGTCTTACTGGAATTAATTCTGCAGCAGACTAAGGGAGACTGCATTTTACATGGAGTATCCAGCAAACTAAAGATGTTGGAAGAGAAAAAAAATCCAGGTTCAGGAGATTACTGCATGCAGGAGACACTGAATTATTTATAGCACTGGATTCAAAACTCAGTTATAATATGTAGTGCAAACTGCTCATAATAGCCCATAATCCAATCTGGAAATAAATACACAGTTTCACATTGGACAGCATTTTGGTTGTTTAGTGTGTATACAGTTGCTGTCATTTGAGCAACTGTGCTGTGCTTAATGATGAAGGATTCACCTAGGGTTAGATTCACATTTCACTTGCAAAGAAAACAAACCTGGTCACTGTGGACTTCTCTACCATCTCAACTTATTATTCTGTACAGTATCAAAAATATGCACTGCAAGAGCTGATGATAAACAGCATCACGCCCAACAACACTTTTTCCTTCTCTTTACATCTTTGATCAGTGATTGACGTATCTCCAGAATGGATATCCCTGCATGACACAATCCATAATAGCCACCGTGCATGGTGTTGGGTATACAAAATGCCTTCGTCCAGATTGGTTTTACGATAATGATCCAGAAGTATTGAATCTCTTTGATGTTAAGCGACAAGCACATGCTGTGCTCTTAGCCGACCCACTCTCTGAGTCGAAAAAGGTCAGATATTGGGTAGTTTGTAGTACACTCCAGTGCAAATTCTGCCAAATGCAAAATATGTTGTTTGGCCATAAAGCAGTTAAACATGACTCCAAAGGTTTCTATGATGCCATCAAAGCTGTGTATGGCCCTACCTGACCTGCCTTTACACCACTAACAAGTGCTGATGGTCAATCTCTCATCACAGATCATAGTGACATCCACCAACATCCAAAGGTGTGAACATTTTAGTGAACTATTTCATCATTTATCTACTGTTTCTGATGAGTTGCTGGATAATGTCCATAAATTGCCAACATCTACTGCACTTGCCAATCCACCCACACGAGCAGAGGTGTTGAAGACTGTTCAAGTAATAAAAAATAATAAAATCCCCTGCTCTTGATGCCATTCCAGCCGAGATTTTCAAACACAGAGTAAATGGTCTCCTTGACAGGCTCTTTAAAATTCTGGCTTCAAGAAATTATACTGCACCAACCAAAAGATGCCAATATTGTCACTATTTATAAGCGTAAAGGCTCAAAAAGTGACTATGGTAACTACCACGGTATTTCTTTGGTTTTTGTGGCCTGACCCAAACCATTGACAATGCTCTATCTGAGTCACAGTGTGGCTTTCATGCTCAGTAGGGCACTGTTGACATGGTTTTCGTCATTCAACAATTACAGGAAAAATGTCATAAACAGCACCAACCTTTGATGGATGTACTATTTCTGGATTTTAGCAAAGCTTTTGATACAGTCTCCCACAGTATTCTTGCCAGCAAGTTAAAGAAGTTAAAGAAGTCTGGGCTGGATGAATGGACGGTAAGGTGGATAGAAAACTGGCTAGATGGTCGGACTCAAATGGCAGGGCCAGGTTTCCAATATTGAAGTTCTGGCAAAAATTGGTTTGGTCAGCATTGAGGTAATTTGATCTGTGCCTGAGTCAGATGGAATGGCCACATATTTTGAATGACTGAGATCCACCTATAAAAACAAGTCTTATATTCTGAATTAAGCTCCAGCAATCATAAGCATGGAGGGTAGAAGAAACATTTCAAAGGCCCTTAGACAAAATCTGTGCAAAACAGGGCTTTGGAGCTGTGCTCTGGCTCCACTCCAGCTCCAGCTCCAGCTCCAGGCAAAAACCTGCAGCTCCACTGCTCCGGAGCTGCTCCGCAGTCCAGCTCCAGGCTCAGGTCCAAAGCCCTGGTGCAAAGGTCTGACTTGACCTTTGAGCAACAGGCATTTCATCATATTGCCTGGTGCCACACCATAAGCGTGTATGCCCATTACTTTGAGAAGAATAGTGTGGAGCTGCTGGAAGCACAGCACCAGGCATGGAAACAATGCACAACTCAATCAACACAACTAGGCAAATGGCTATGTGGCCAGTGCAGTACAAGTTGTTTTTCCCAAATTGGTCTATGGAGTCGCGCAAAGACCCACTAGTGCAAACTATGATTGTCCATGTTGTCCCTGAAATCAATGTGATCAGCATGAGTACCATCACATCTTTGTTCTAGACTCTCTCAGAGGAAGCTCATCTGCAACCCAGAGTGTGGAGGCAGTAGAACCACTATACTATATTCAAATAACATCTTTAATTGCATTCTCTCCTGAGGTCAGAGAAATGCTGTGCTGTATATTGTTTAAGAAGAATATTATTCAGATAATATGTTGATATTCCTGCTCAGAAGATCCCCAGAAGGTCTGCACCCATAATTCTGAAGGAGACTTAGGGATAAATTCACCACTTAGAATCACAAAATGGGATAATTCTGCTTTCCGCAAATATGCAAGATTCTCATCAATATTAAAGGGTATCAACTGTATAAATCATGGAATCATAGCAACATAGGGATGGAAGGGACCTTGGGAGGCCATCTAAATCCATCCCCCCTGCTAAGGCAGGACCAAATATACCTAGACCATCACATATCTCTTCAAAAAGTTTGTACCCTTGTGGTTAACACAATCACCTAAGGATATGAGTCAGTGGTTCTCAACCTACCTCCCGTCCATAACTCCCTCCCATCTATCTGGGATCAGACAAGAACCTCTTTCTCTTTTAGCAATATGGAATGGACTAGTTGGTGAACATTGAGAAGCCATGCTGCAAATTAAGATTTTAGCTAAAAAGACCCTCCTTTAAATGTGTTCCTGCTGTGTGCACTGGAGAGCATGGTGTGAGCCACAGACAGCAGAAACTCACTTTGAATGGTGGGGGCAAACATGAATAGTGAAATCTAAAGGTACTAAGCACCATATTAAGTATAGGGAGTCAGGGCAGAGGTGGGGAGCTGGGGGGTCAGGTAAGTTGGGGTAGGTGGTCTGCATGAGGAGCAGGGGACAGTCAGGGTGTCAGGGATAGTTGCTGAAGGTGGGGAGCGAGCGGAAGCTCCTGAGATTTGGCAGGGGATGAGGTGGGCAAGCAGTCAGCTCCAGGATGGGAAGGCGGGATCCCAGCATTTGCGTCTCTCCTGCTGGGGGTAGCTGTTTCCAGTAGGGTCACCCTGGTTCTTACCTGCTCTCCAGCCCAATCCTATGTGCTTCAATGACCACTCCACCCCACCTAAGTCCCATTCTTGGCTCCACCCCCATTAGCTGCTGAGCCCTGCATGGCCTGAGCATGTGCAGTACGTGGAATGTTGTCTCATGTATGTGCAATTTATGGGGAACACTGATTCCCAGAAGGTGTAGCAAAACACCTTGTTTAAGAATGACACATGGGGCAGAAACATAAGATCAGCCTTCACAATATTTCCACTGAGGTGGTGTTATGGCACACCACTCCCCATTCCACCCCCATTTCCGCTGCCCAAACTCTGTGTAGATATTACTTCACCCACCTTGTGTCTCTAATATCCTGAGACCAATTCAGTAACAGCAACACTACAAACAACCTGGTGTGTGCAGTTTAACCAACTGGGTTTTGCCACTCCTCTGTGCAAGTCAAACTGTGAGTTCCTCCCTTCCTGAAAAGACCCTTATGTAAATATGACAAAGGGAGAACCAGATCTTTTACAAATATTGTTAATAGTAACTTTCAAATAAATGTTTCAGGACATTCTATTTAAAAATTCAAAAACTGAATTTTACAAAATTCCAGATGGTAGGCGTCCCTTTAATGGGAGTTCTGAGAATGCAAGGAAAATAGGAGACCATGCAGGTCAGAGAGGAATCTGATTATTATAAAGTCTGACAACTGTTTATAAGATCAGGGAGTACCTAAAATTAAGGAAGGGTAAAGGGCTTGCCTTTTAGTTGCCCATCCTCAGCTCTCTCTTTACTAAAACTTTAATGGAAAACCTCTTTGTTCATAGTTTCACCTCCAGCTGGAATTTGTGACCGTTTAATGAACCATTGCTGAACCAAAAACAAGAACAAGGGCAACAACAAAAATCCACCAAAGAAATGTAAACACAAAATTATACATGACTGCTGCTTTTGAAACAATGGCTCATGCTCACTGGGAAATTAGATTAATTTGTAGCATAGCTAGGGGTTAAGGAGAGAGAGATGATCCTCTTTCCACAGCATGAAAGAAAAAAAAAGATTTTTGTTTCAGGTCAAGGTCAGAAGATTTATTTAAAATTACTGGGTTTAAAGGTCTTGAGTTCCTGGGGTTCTGGGAAAAATGTGCCTATGACTTAATAGTTTTCCCTTCTAATGTGCAATTTTTAAGTGATGACCCGACCTGGCTGTATCTATAATCTCTCAGGCATTTGGCAGCTTCAATAACAAATGTGCTGGCCTATCTGAAAGTCACACTGATATCACTTAGAAATCTCAGAAAATTGTTCCAGATAGGTGCAATGCTGCTTACGCATATTTTGAGACTTTCTTTTGTCATTCACGATTATTTATAAAGACATTATCATGAATACAAGATCATGGCTCCTGCAATCCATCTGTTCTGCCATTTAGTTCCTCACCTGAAGTTATAGCTCAAAATCCACCCATGGAGGAGGTGGCTGGAATTACACAATGTAAAGTTCCCAATGTAATGCACTTTTCAACCAATTACGCCAAAGGTGAATTTGGTCAAATGACTGCAGGTGAGGATCCAACCTCCAGAGCTCATAGAAACAAAGTTCCTCTTTCTATGAAAAATGACCTCATCAATCAAGAAGTTTATAAATTGCATAAGCATGATTTATTTCTAAATAATTTCCACCTGTCTCCCACACAAGGTATACATGAGATGTCAGTGGCTTCCAAATTTATTCTTGTTCAGTGATAACCATCACGCTTCATCTAATTTAATAGTATGAAGGACAAAACCTCCCCATCTCAAAAAGACATGATTAAAGAAACATGATCCTATTCCTTCTTTAAAAGGAGGAAAGACCAGAGCTAAATGTAGGTTTTTTATGACTGTAGACATTACTTGTTTGTTAGTGATATTCCAATTGTCACAGAAGACATTTGGGAACTTCAGTGACCTCAAACTAAACTATGGCCAGAAAGAGAAACACTATAGCCCTCAAGGGAAAATGGTCTTTCTAAACATGTTCAGTACTGAGTACCGTATGTCCCCAAGGACTCGCTTCTTTGGCCAAAATTAAGTCAGAGGGAGGGGGATTGAGTCAAAATTTTATCATCCCTTCTCCTCACTCTCGGCACAAACTCTACATTTGCAGCAATGATGTTTCCAAGGGGAAATAACAGAGGAAGGAGAGAGGAGCTAAGAAAAAGCTGCTCTCTGTGGCATTCCCAGTGCAAAATATAGTATTATCTTTTGCAGAATCACGTTCCACACATCACTCTCGGCAAGGGAAAAGGTGGGCCCAGACATTTCTCAAGGAGCTTTCCTAAAATGGGGGTAAGAAACCTGGGGAATGGCCTGAAAGCACTTAGCTTCCACACAAGTGTCCTGACCTACTAAAAAGCAACAAAGAGTCCTGTGGCACCTTATAGACTAACAGATGTATTGGAGCATAAGCTTTCGTGGGTGAATACCCACATGCATCTGACAAAGTGCCACAGGACTCTTTGTTGCTTTTTACAGATCCAGACTAACACAGCTACCCCTCTGATACCTGACCTACTAAGAACACCCCAAGATCTGCACGATTTCGTCACAGATTGTGGGGTTAGAAGGCTAGTGTCACTGCCCATGAGGCATTTAGGTTAACCATTCAGCATGATTTAGATGAAAATTCAGTTGCCTTTTTCCACCTAATTTCAGCCCTCCTGTGGCACTTTGTATAGGAGGGTATGATTTAGCTACAAATCTATTTCTTCACATTAATGTAACTGGATGCATTGGTATGTGGTACAAAATCCCACTAATACTCAAATTCATTCCTTTAAAGCTTCCTAGGAAGATGCATCTTTGAACTAGAAAATGTCTCATTTTGAAATCCCATGCACCAGAAAAAGAACTTTCATTTGTTTGAACAGAACAACAGAAGAGTCTACCTAGCACCGGGGAACAAAAGGCTCTTGGTACGCAATGACATTTTAGAACTTAATTAAAAAATGACAGGGCTTCCTAACAAGCATCAATATTAATTCTCCACAGCAGCTGCTGGATAGCTGCAAGGATGATTGGTTGATGTCCTCCAACAGCTCACGAGAAAGAGACTTGACAAAGCTGCAAATCAAACTATAGTCAGTTAACTTGATAGAGTCAGGATTCTAAAGGCATTTTGTGAGTCTGGCAAAAATTTGCAAAGGCAAAAAAATCAGAACATGCTTTCCTACATAAATACATGAGTTTTCTATTACTCCATGCAAGCACAACCACAAGGAAGGTGGAGTTTGACCAGTAGGAAAAATCAGAGAATTAGCAGTTTGTGGGTGTGATATGTACATGCTACTCATCAGTATCAAATTTTGATGCCACACAATGTGAGTGCAAGAGTAGCTCTTAATTAGTGTCCGTATAACAGGATACAAATAAAGGTTACATCTTTCCACACAGTATACTTTATTATAGAGGAACTTTTACATTACAAAATCAACAAAGGGGAATTTGGGAACATAAGATAGCTGACCTTTCTTCTTTTCCTATGCAGGGATGGCCAGGAAAAAAAAAAGTGGAGAGCAAGAAAGAACAAAAGAAAAGAATATGTGAAGGAAGGGATTAGAGAAATGGAGGAAGAGTTGCAGGATTACTATGGTACGATCATCCCAATGTGGAATACAAAGCCAAAGGCTGTGTCTGGCATTACTATTCAATGTACGCCTAGCAAGTCTTTCAAGCTGCGGAAGAGCTGTTTTCTGCATATTCAGTATGAAAGCAGGGCTTCCCCATTCATTTCAGTGATGTCTTCGTTTGTAGGACTGAAATAAGTGTTTTGTTGGGAGTGTGGCTACCAAATATAGCATAAGCTATATAAAGTGCAATATTATTTTTCTCCCTGTTGAACCTTCCTTCTGGGTAGGTCTCATACTGATAACTTCACTGTTGATAACAGTAAATATCTATACATCTCTCTACCCCTATATAACCGATATAATATAACACATTAAATAATATAGCGGTAAAGCAGGCAGCGGGGGGGGGGGGGCTGCACTCTCCGGTGGAAAAAGTTAAGTATATTTATTTTTTTTTTTTACCTATAATTTTTTTTATTTTTGGCTCCTGAGTTAGCATATATATCGGTGTAAAGTGTATTATATCCATATGTCAGATCTTTTTTTTTTTTTTTTTTTTTTAGTTTTTCCAGTTTTTCAGTGCTGTAGTCAAAATATTTCTCATTTTTGTGTATGAAAACTGTGGACCCACTGCTGTAAAGTGTTGAGTGCCTTAACCTCTCATGTCCACAGGAGGTTCCCAGCCACACAGTATTGGGGCCTATATTTGCATACACACAAGTTATACAACCTCTTGTTTTTTGCTGTATATGGTGCCTATGAAGGAAGGAAGTGTAAGTCTCATCCTTCAGATCATGTTCTCCAACTCCCAGAATGTTCTGTTTGATTTTCATCAGAAGCAACAGCCTAGAGCAATGGAAATTGTGGGAATTAGCTGCACTGTGTGAAAATACCATTTACAGTACTTCAGGGTTCAGCCCACTCAGACACAGTAAACTCAGACCATGTGCTCCTCAGTCATGTCCCCCCTCAAACTCAACTCAGAAAAAAACAAAGAGAAAAAAAAACCTTTAACTACTTTACTGACTACTGTGCAGCTGTCCTTCTGCATGCTGGCAAAATATCATCTCAAATGAAGGGAGAGAAGAGGAGGATAGGATAAAGGAGAAAGTGATGAGTGGCATAGTTGCAGATGGATTGCATGCATGGCATGCATGCATGCATTGCATTTGCATCCCAAGATGAGATCAACTTTTGAGATGCAAAATAACCAAGGGTCCTACAAGTCCCAACAGTCTACAAACAACAGTACTCCTTACATAAAAAAAAACAAAAATAGCCAAATAAAAAAGCTATAAAGCCAAGCAAAGTAAGACAAGTTTTTTGTACAAGTTTTGTTTGTTTTATTTTTATTTTTTTTTTTCATTTTTATTATCAGATCATTTCAAGGGTTTATTAATGGGGGGTGTTTAATGCTTAGAAAGTAGTAAGTGAGTTTTTTCCATTTTCTTCCTCCTTTTTAAGCTAGCAACTTGCTACTTTTTCTGCCCTACTGAACACACTTTCTCCCTGTGTTGAAAAAACTGTGTCTCCTGGAAATGAAGTCAGACAGTCTAGACAGACAGTTAAAATACAGAAAATTAAATGTGTCTCCACAGAAAATTAAATGCATATCAAAATGGGTCCACAAAATGTTGAGGCTCTATCCTGATATTTCCCAACTGGGAAGTTAGCAATTCTGCTTTATATTCAAATGTTGAAAGATACCACTCTTGCCTCCACTGTTCTCATAATTTGAGTGGTGAAGGATCTACAGGGGCAATGACTACAACTCACATGTGTCACAAACAATCAACGCTTATGAAGATGAATGACCTCACAGGATGCTATCTGAAGTTGGCCTTCCTAACCTCAACACTCACTCCTTGCTTGGTTTTCACCATTGTTCCAAGAAGTCTGCATTTTTTTAAGACTATTGTTACAATGGCAATACTGGAAACAATGCCCTGCTGGCACAGAAATGTAGCCTAGTGAAGGCAGCATTGGAGCTTATTCTATTCCCCACGGGTACTTCACCCCTAGTCTCTTGCCAGACTCCTTGCTCCAGGACATGCGTTGAGGGCTTAGTCTCCCCTTGTATTTCCTCCTTGTCCCAGACTATCTTCTTCATCCCAGGGAGTGACTGCAAGACTTCATCCCCTGCCACCCGCTTCTCCTTTCAGCCTCTGAGCTTAAATGTGCTGGCCTACCCCTTTCCCAGCTGGGTTTCACTCTCAGTTAATCCTGGCCCTCTCTCTCAGATGATACCAGGTAATCTAATTGGCCTCTGAGGCCCTCGTTAACCCTTTATCATGGCTGGTGTGGGGCACACACCCCATCATACACGAGTAACTGTGTAAGTGCTAGCACATTAGCTATGTGTCTGGTGTAAACACTGTTTTCTCTATAAAGGTGTGTTATTGATCCTCTTCCTGTACATCTGCCATAAATATAGTTAAGCCTCCTGAATTTCCAACCTTCCAAAGCCATGTTGGAGCATTTATTTTCTGTTTGGACAACTCTGATAGCATGGGGGTTCCAGACGGAGGGACAGTATGGAGGGGTCCAAATCAATAATTACCTTGCATACATCACTATTTCTGGCCAGTCTTGGACCAAATTGTGCTTTCCATTGTGACACTTAAAATCTGCAGTGACTTCATCGGAGTTAATTGAGTTACTCCAGATTTATACCGGTGTAACTAAGAGCACAAATGTGGTCCTTCATAAGACTTCACAGCTACTTTGTTCTGAAAGATTAGGTAAAATTATTTTACTTAGGAGAATTCTTGCTTTCAATAATATTTTGGCTTGATTTTTCCTAGACAGATGATTTTTCGGTTTAATTTACCTTTAAAATGTCTCCTTTTGCAATAATGGTGAGCACCTCCTTTATTCAGGAAGCAGAGAGAGCCAAAAATATATAGATTAATAAATATCTGCATCCAGATCTGAATACTGTCCCGAGGACTTAAAATACTGACAAGGAAATACTTCCCTCAAAGGCTGTTCAAGATCTTTCATGCGATCAAAGGAAATGCAGTACTTCATTTCACACACACAGATTTGCTGGCCCACTGGGCTGCTTTAAAGTGATATTAATAAGAACAACACTGCCAGATCTTACAGAGAAAATCCACACATTAGTCATTTTGTTTACATGATAGAGAAGTACTGGGAAAGGTTGTTACAACTGCAAAGCTCCTGGCTCAGTGAAACTTTGATGTCATAAATGCATGGTTCATTATTTTTCAGTCACTGTAAATGCCACTTTTCCCCATTTCAGCAATGAAGGTATTGAAAGATGAGCAGATGAAGATGGACAGCCAAGCTCTGCTTTCAAAGAGCCATTCTTGGCTGCCAAGCAGGTCACTTAGAACGACGATGCATGCTGATCTACTTTGGTGATGGCTCAGTGAGCTGGGAGAAGAGGAAGGTGGATATCAATGACACTGTATGATTCATTATCAACGGACTGAGTGACAGACATGCAGCTGTGTGGTCCCTGAGCAGGATGAAGTTTACCCAAGGGGGAGAGCTAGCACTGGGTACTGTAGGGTCTGCAGCAAAGTGGCCACCAAGGGATACCTGTGTATTACAGTTGCCAATTTTGGTTGGATGTATTCCTGGAGATTTCATCATATGATATAATCTTTAATTAAAGATTAATCCTTAATTCCTGGAGACTCCAGGCCAACCCTGGAGGGTTGGCAACCTTACTGTGTACCCAGTAGATACTGTGAAAAGGGTCATTACGCCAGCCCTACATAGTCTGGTGCAGAAGGACACAATGTGAATGGACCAGGAGGGGGCAAAAATGCCTGAACAACTGGCATAGATGGGCTGTGTCCACAGCAGCCAGAGGGGAAATGTTGGAGGAGGATGCATAGCATCCTCACACCAAGCCCTAAGTGCAGGGCAGGAGAGAGTGAATGTGATCTCTTCAGCTACTCTGCATTTCATGCATCAAGGGCCGGAATCCTCTGACTTTATGCAGGGGGTGTGGATTTGACCTGTAATGAATGAATATTCGCTACTGGAACACATAACACCTTTCTGCTGTGAAAAAGAACTCAAGGAGGAAATTGCAGGGCTCAGATAATCAAGACAGCGAGAAATGTACAGCTCAGTCAGTGCAGCAAGCCTCTCGTGTTCTCTAGAGCAGAAGGGGCAGACACATTCTTTTTTGTGTTCAATTCCCTCAGCCCCAGTGTGTCAGAGCACAGCTTGGAAACGGAGTGCAGTGGTGATAGATTTGCCCTTTTGGAGAGAGTTCACCTCAGTTCCCCTCAGAATTACAGAATTATTCAATCATCTTAGCTAGAGGACACAAGTGCCCTACAATTTAGAGTCCCTCCCATGGGCACACCTGAGTTATATGACCCATCTCCCTCCTCCCAACTGTGCTTTGGCAGGCTGAGAGGCAGGCATGTACATTGGTAGTTAGACTAAGCACTGATTCAAAGGGCAATCATGTGACCAGTAACAGACAGGCAGATTAAATATGCACACTAGGAACAGCAAAAGTCTAACAAGATTTTATATTGTGCTGCAATGGATAAACATTTTTTTAAAAGTTTAATTCTCTTGCCTGTGTGTGTGTGTGAGCATGCGAGTGTCTGGTGCATTCAGCACACTTTATTTAAACAGCTGGCCTAGAGAACAGCACTGCAATTCCACTTCAAAGAGTAAGGGGCAAGACACGAAACTCTACTACTCACCTCATGATTGAAATTAATTCCTAAATGATTGATTTACATCAAAAATATTGTGATATCATAACAAACGACTCGTATGCCTACTTCTTGCTGGAGAGCATCCTGAATATTTCTCAATCACTAAAAATGGAACCCACTATTGCTGTGATCTTTGGGGGGAAAATTCTATTGATTTTCATAATAAACTAAACAGAAAGCAGAAGTTACCTGAGATTAGAGAACAGAGGTACACGTACAGTAAATCAGTATGTCTTAGCAAAAACATACTAGACCTGTTTGCACCAACACAAATAAAGAAACAAATCAGGAGTGTATTCAGTTGAAGTCAACCAATTAAGTAAGAGTAGAATCAGGCCTACACTAGAATGTAAGCTGTCTGTCCCCCTCTCTGTGTTTGCATAGTGCCTTGTACAATGGAGCCCTAATCTCTGAGGGGGCTCTTGGCTCTACCATAATACAAGTAATACATTAATAATATACTATATACTATAACAGCAAGTGTAGTGTGGAAGTGTGATTATCCATAATCCATCTGATAGATCTGTATGGTCTACTCTACAGATCTGGGGTAAATTTTCTGGGAGTTGATCAGAACTTTGGGTGGCTCTGCACCCTCTGTATTTCAAGAAAGAATATTCAAATATGAACTTTTAATACTTTGCTCAAAGTGTTAACACGGCACATTGTTTGCTCTGTTCTGAATGTGTGCAAGGAGGTCTGCTAGTAAGAGATGAATGCCTAGTGCCTGGCAGATGAGGTCCTGCCTCCATGTTACCTACTGTTCCTACTACAAATGCCCTCTAAGTTACCTACTATCTTGACATGCACAGTTCAGCCCTAAAAGCAGCTAAAAGTTTTTTTCCATCTGAGAGGAGAACATGTTTTGCTTGTTCTCCAATGGTAATTGTTAGTTTGGACACATTTATTAAGATACAGAATAAGCAGAACTGCCAGGAGGATGCTCGTCAAACAGCCTCAAACAGTGTGAATGACAGTGCAGAAAAGTTGCAGGGAACAACACTGCACCAGTGCTTTAGTTTCTCCAGCCTGTTTGGTATGCAATGAAAACTCACCTCTTTTGTGACCTTTTTAGAGTATTTGCCCATTGAATTGCATATATTCATGCAGCCTGACAGAAATCAGGCACAACAAATATGCTCCGTGCACAAAGCTATTGTCAGGGCTTTCACAATTAATGCCAGTGAAATGGTTTTTCAGTATTGCCCACTGCCCACCCTTCTTCATAGTATTCACATGTTGCCTAAATAAAAAGGAGAGGACATAGTTCTCTGTCTCAGAACACTGACATAATCAAACCACTCATGGTGAGACAGCCTGAGGTTCTTAGCATTTAGCAAACAGCAGTCATACCCTGTGATTGCAGTAGAGATATAATTGTGGAATTTCTATATGTTTGCTCCAAGAAGGGTTTCTAGAGGGGCTAATGATACCCAGTTGATTCGGGCGGGGGGTGGGGATGTCTGTCAATTGCCTTCTCATTATGAAACCCTGTGACTTTCTACCTCAGCTCTGATCCCAGCTCTCTTGGATGCCTGAGATGGTGGTAGATCTTTAACTTCCTACAATTTGGAAGTTAAAATCCATCTCATGTCATCCTTTCCCAATTAAAAATAAATTAAAATTCCTTCCAACTTTTCCCCCAAGTGTTCTTGTTCAGGGTTGTGCAGTGACTTGGATGAAAACTCAAAAATGACAAGTGATTTTGGTGTCTCCCCCCGAAATACCCTAAAAGGGTTTTGAATTTCAGAGGGTGAGTGCTCAGCATTTTGTGGAAATCACAAAAGTAAAGAATCCATGAGTCTCACTCCCAGTGCTGTGCTTTAACCACCTCGGTGAGAGGAACAACATTTGATGCGCCTTGGCTACAACACCTGGGTGTCAGTGTGAACGGGGTGTTGCATTATTGCACTCTGATCAGCCTCCAGAAATGTCCCATAATCCCCTTAAGTCAAGTGTCCACTCTTGTCATTGTTTTGTTATCACTGTAGGAATGTGGATATGCCCTTTCAAAGCTCCGTTTCTGACAGCTGGCTGCTTATCTGCTCTGAGACAAAGCAACCATTACTGTGGACTGCTGTGTGAGAGAGAGAGAGGCAGCGGGGGAAGGGGAGTCTGCTGCTGTCTGAACTTACAAGACAGCATGCTGACATGCTCTCAGCCCCCCCCAAAACCCACTCTCTCTCCCCCCACATACACACAACACTCACTCTGTCACACTCCACCCCACCCACCCCATTTGAAAACCATGTTGCAGTCACTTGCATGCTGGGATAGCTGCCCATAATGCACTACTCCCAATGCTGCTGCAAGTGCCGCAAATGTAGCCACGTCAGTCCGCTTGAAGCGGTCAGTGTGGACAGACTGCAACGCTTTCCCTACTGCACTCTCCGAAGGCTGGTTTAACTCAAAGCACTCTACATCTGCAAGTGTAGCCATGCCCTTTGAAAGTAACCTCCAGAGAGCAGGAGAAGGTCAGGAGAATTTAGGAGACCAATCCATACTTCTGCCTTGATACAAGGCATGAGTCTGTAACTTCAAGTGCAGGGCAGCTGCAGTCTCCGCCCTTTCTCTTGTACTAAGGGCCTAGGGAAAAAACCCCTGCAAGGGTCCATCATAGCAAAAATTGTGAATAATGATTAATGTATTACACAACTGTAGAAACTCTAAACAATGAGTGGGATATTAGCACAGATAGCCATCAGTGCAAGACTTAGGATACAGGTCTAGGACCAACAACAAAGACAGCTTTAAAAAACAATACTGGCAATTTCAAGTCAATCTGCCATTTTATAGACAGCCAGTGTAATGCAATCACAATACCTCAAACCAGGGAGATACCATGCCATTGCACTGTGAAGCATCTATAAACACAACAACCCTGCCAAGAGGGAATTACAATCTGTAAGCCTCATGGTTGCAAGAGAATATGTTGCTGTTTTCAGTTCAAGGGGTGCAAGCCAACTTCACAAGCAGGTTCTGATAGAAAGGCCTTGATCAAATGGATGCCCAGATAATATACTTGACTCACCACTGCCCAACAACACCTATCAACAAGTGAGCATATGAAAGAGAAGCGAGTCTCTTTATATAGATCAACTCTACCCAGTGAGATGCCTGTTTTCCCTGGGTTGAGGAGGAGGAAGGACTGAAATACCTGTTACTGAGACTGTTCAAGCATCTCTCTCTAACAAAGACCCAACTCTCAGAGTGCCCAAGCTAAATATACAAAGCAGTGAATCACGTGTACTATTCAGAAACATTCTCAACAAGAAGTATCATATACAAGCTTATACTGTGTTGAACTTAGAAAAAGGAAATATTTACCTGCCCGTTGAGGCCTCGTAAGTCTTTGTAATATACTTTAAATTCTTCAGATGAAAGGTGCGACAGAAATGCCAAGTATCAACATATCAGAATTTAAATTGGTTTCTTGCCTTGCACTGGTCTGTTACCAGACTTCTATTTGCAGCTGTGAAGCCGAGACACATTGCTCTAACACCAGCTGTGGAGAAGTTTGTACATTTTCTGACCTCTGTATATATCCAGCATTCTCCAGGCCAAAAGACAAATTCTGTAACTACCCATTACAAAAACTGCAGATGGATACTATTATTTTTTAAATTGTTTGTCCAGGGAACGCAGCGAAACAATGCCCATTTAGTTTAAATGGACAGTCCCAAAATAATAGTTGAGAGACAGAAAATTTCTCCATCCAGATTTCAAAGAAAAGAAATGTTCAACTTGACCTAAATATGTTTGACATTATTAAAAAAAAGGAACGTTCTCAGACATTCAAAAGAAAGATATCTTGAAAGTATATGTTGTCTATTCACAGATGTTCCTCCAATGCAAGCTCTTGATTTAACTATTCCATTCAGTTAAAATGAAACTTTTAGTTCTCATGACAAGATGTACACTGCTAGCTTGTCTCTAAAAAGCAGTTGGATTTAAGCCACTCTTGTCTGTACTGTAGTTACTATTTAAAGGCTCAGAGGGAAGGAGGGCAAGATGAATAAACCCTTGGCAGAGCTACACTCTTCCTCTTTTTACAGCTTAGTCAATATCCCTTCTCCCTTGACACTTACAGGGGAGTGGGGACAGAAGGAATTATAGCCTAAATAAAGTATTAGAGCAGCAAAGAAACTGTTCCTAATCTGGGAGAGTTCTTTAAAGCCATTATGCATCGTTCATAAGGCTTCCTGTAATACTTATTTTAGATTATGACCCCAATATTTTAAATGTTATTCCTTAAATGTTGCCATATGTATGGCATTCATAATGTTATGATGTTAGCAGAGAGCAAGGGATGAATTGAAGTTTGTTATAAACTTAGGAACATTTTATATTAGGAGTTGAAGAGAAGACAATTTTAATGACCATAAACTACTTTTTTTATTAGTTGATTATATAATCAGAAATTTTAGAGCCTTCTCAAAATATTATTCATCATATGCACATGCTGGTTTATTACTGTAGGCTTGGTCTGTATGCTGGATTTCTGACACTTAAATAGCATCTTTAATCAGAAAAGTGATGTGAAAATTCACAATGGGATTCCATATTTTTTCTGCCTTCCATAATAGATGTGTTCAGTTAACAAAAATACTTCCATAACTGGCAGTGCTGTATGTGCCACATAGGATATGAAATATCAAGAAGTTATTCTGTGTCATACTGTACTTCCTCACAAGTAACAAAGGCCCGAAAGCCACAAAACACAAGTACAAGGTATATAAAATCTCATGATTCAACTGCAGCACAACTGTATAATTGCATATGTATAGCTGCATGTATGTATACACTAAGACCAATAAAGTTCACTTGTCTTGCCTTGGTACCAATGGCAGAGCCAAAGCACTGCAAGAGATTTCAGTCCTCTGTGTTACTGCTATCACAGCAGGACAACACTTAGGCAGCCTTAGCAATACATACACATGCACACAGTCACTATGTGTGTCACATTCAGTAAACAAGAACTAAAGTCAAAACTTTTCAAGTTTTAAAACTGATGAAATATGAAAAAAGGGGGAGAGAATATCATGATTTTTTTTTTTGCTATTCCTACCACAATTTTTGACCAACTTTAGAGATGGTCAAAATTCCACCCCCGTTTTATTGACCAGTTCCAATGCTACTGTAGTTATAGCATCTAAAAATGTGCTAGATGCTTTAGAGAATACACTTAAAAATCAGGTTCCCAGCCTCTAGAGTTGTAATTTTAATAATGGACTCAGTAAACAAATGAGGCTATAACACCAGGAAGGATTGGGTTGAGAACAGACATGGTTTACAACTATGGATGTGGAAGAATATAGTTTCTCACTATAGGCACACATACATTTTTGCGGTTTCATGGGTGTTTATATATAAACACACTTTTAAAAAAAAATAGGCAATAACCTCTCCCTGCACCCTGGAACCCACCCAGAAACAGATGAACAAATCCAAGCTCTCTCCCATAAGAGCTATTCACGTGCTTCCCACACACAGCTTAGTAACTGAATTCCAGTCCAATCATCTGTTATATACAGAATGCTGGATTCTACCTTTTGCAGTAGAGGCTCTCTGGAGCAAGAGGGGAGGGGCATCTTGCAGCCAGAGTCCCCAGGGAGATTCACTACCTTCCCCCTGTCCAGGCACACCTGTTCCCTTTTAACTGCTAGTTTTCAAAGAAGTATTAGGGGTGAAGGTCCAGCTAAATAATGGCTGTCCCTTATATGGGAGTCCCTTGTGCCCATTTGTTTCCTTGTATATCCATACAAGAGCCATCCATAAACGGTCCCAGCACGCTAAAGACTCCAACTACCATGTGTATTGCTCTTGCTTTCTAATATGCAGTGTATGTATACTTATTTCTCTATATATTCTCTTCCCCCCAAAAAGGGTAATTCATGAAGTATGAACTTCAGTACCTAGGAGACGCAAAGAGTGGATTTTTGTATGAGAGAGAGAATGCACAGTGGTGCACTATAAAAGTTTTCCCAGCACAAGTTTGGGATGGGCACATTACTAATAGAATAATAGAATATTAGGTTTGGAAGAGACCTCAGGAGGTCATCTAGTCCAACCCCCGGCTCAAAGCAGGACCAACCCCAACTAAATCATCCCAGACAGGGTTTTGTCAAGCCGGGCCTTAAAAACCTCTATGGATACAGATTCCACCACCTCCCTAGGTAATCCATTCCAGTGCTTCACCACTCTCCTAGTGAAATAGTGTTTCCTAATATCCAACCTAGACCTCCCCCACTGCAACTTGAGACCATTGCTCCTTGTTCTGTCATCTGCCACCACTGAGAACAGGCGAGCTCCATTCTCTTTGGAACCCCCCTTCAGCTGGTTGAAGGCTGCTATCAAATCCCCCCTCACTCTTCTCTTCTGCAGACTAAATAAGCCCAGTTCCCTCAGCCTCTCCTCATAAGCCATGTGTCCCAGGCCCTTAATCATTTTCATTGCCTTCCGTTGGACTCTTTCCAATTTGTCCACGTCCTTCTTGTAGTGGGGAGCCCAAAGCTGGATGCAATACTCCAGATATGGCCTCACCAGTGCTGAATGGAGGGGAATAATCACTTCCCTTGATCTGCTGGCAATGCAGCCCAATATGCTGTTAGCCTTCTTGGCAACAAGGGCACACTATTGACCCATATCCAGCTTCTTGTCCACCATAATCCCCAGGTCCTTTTCTGCAGAACTGCCGCTTAGCCAGTTGGTCCCAGCTTGTAGCAGTGCATGGGATTCTTCCATCCTAAGTGCAGGACTCTGCACTTGTCCTTGTTGAGCCTCCAATTTCTTTTGGCCCAATCCTCTGATTTGTCTAGGTCACTCTGGACCCTATCCCTACCCTCCAGCGTATTTTCCTCTCCCCCTAGCTTCGTGTCATCTGTGAACTTGCTAAGGGTGCAATCTATCCCATCACCAGATCATTAATGAAGATGTTGAACAAAACCAGCCCCAGGACTGACCCCTGGGGCACTCCACTTGATATCGGCTGCCAAATAGACATCGAGCCATTGACCACTACCCCTTGAGCTCGACAATCTAGCCAGCTTTCTATCCACATTATAGTCAATTCATCCTATCCATACATTTTTAACTTGCTGGCAAGAATACGGTGGGAGACTGTATCAAAAGCTTTGCAAAGTCAAGATATATTAATTACGTCCACCACTTTCCCCATATCCACAGAGCCAGTTATCTCATCATACTCATGAGTGGAAAAGCCACAAGTAATGCAGGCCATCTTAAAGGAGTGCTGATAAAATCTTGATACCACTCCACACAAATATGTATCCTATATGCACTGCATGTGTTACAGAAAAGCCACGTTACACATGTTTTAGGAAGTTCAAAAATATTAACCACTCTTTGTATCTCTCTGCATGTAAAGGCAGTTGCCTTATTTACCAGGAAACCAAATGTACAGGGCTGAGAGGTCACCAGAAACTCCTCAAAAATTACCATTAGATATCACGACTTAATATGTCAGAACCTTACACCATTAGAAACAAGTGCTGTTGTGTCTCCCTTCCTCTCCCACAGTTGGGACACTTATGTCCAAAGGGTCACATTTTCCATTTCTAGCCCTGCAAGCCCCTCAACTATCAGACCTTGAACTCATCAGTACAAAATGGAATATGCCTGTCCTGGGAAGGTGGGGGGAGGGGGGACAACTAGGAGAAAAGAGGGATGCATTTCTGCAGTAGGCTGATTAAAAAAAGGCGCAATGCCATCTATTTTAAGTTGTTCAGAGTTTTGAGAATGTTAACATCAGCCTCAGGGGAGATGGATTAGTGACAAGGGAGCAAATTAAGTGGTCAAAGGTGCCTGATAAATCCAGTTATCATATGATGCTATTTATCTCTGGGACAGCACCTCCACATATTGTAGCATATTGCTTATACATATATATGCCCCTTCCAATATGTTAAACCCATTTTCTTTGTTTCACACTGACAGCAGGCTGGAAATTCTGAGTTCGGATTAAAAGTTCATTCTTGACTGTCCCCTAGACAGACACTTTCTCCCATATGGTATGAAAGACCAGTTAGTGTTCTAGGGCTATTAGTAGATGAGTCATACTGTTATCTCTTCAAGTATCAGAGGGGTAGCCATGTTAGTCTGGATCTGTAAAAAGCGACAAAGAGTCCTGTGGCACCTTATAGACTAACCGAAGTATTGAAGCATGAGCTTTCATGGGTGAATACGTCTGATGAAGTGGGTATTCACCCACGAAAGCTTATGCCCCTATACTTCTGTTAGTCTATAAGGTGCCCAGGGCCGCCCAGAGGGGGGGGCAAGAGGGGCAATTTGCCCCAGGCCCCAAGCCCCACGGGGGTCCCCACCAGAGTTTTTCGGGGCCCCTGGAGCGGGGTCCCTCACTCGCTCCGGGATGCCCGGCAAACTCTTGCGGGGATGGGCACAGGAGCTTCTTCACTCCCGGTCTTCGCCGGCGGAGGGGGTCCTTCCGCCCCGGAGCGGAAGGACCCCCCGCTGGCGAATTACCTCCGAAGACGGAGCGGGACCCGCTGCCAAAGTGCAGCCCGGTCTTCGGCAGTAATTCGGCGGCGGGGGGCCCTTCCGTTCCGGGACCCGCCGCCGAAGTGCCCTGAAGACCCGCGGTGGGGCCCCCCTCCGCCGAATTACCGCCGAAGACCGGGCTGCGCCGGGCGCGGGTCCCGCCGGCGGTAATTCGCAGCGGGGCCCCCGCTGGTCCGGGCACTTCGGCGGCGGGTCCCGGAACGGAAGGGCCCCCCGCCGCCGAAGACCCCGGGCCCCCGGAATCCTCTGGGCGGCCCTGAAGGTGCCACAGGACTCTTTGTCGCTTGTTACCTCTTCAGAAACTCATGAAGGAGTAAAGCAGAGAGGCTTGTCCTTGATCTATTTCCAAATTTATTTTTTCATATTGTTTGTATTGCAGTAGCACATAAAAGCCCTGTCCAAGACGAGGTCTCAAATGTTCTCCGCAATGTACACACACAACACCTAAATATAGCCCCTGCCCCAAAGATTTTACTGTCTAATATTTATGATAGAACTTTGTGGTGAGGGGGTTGAAATTTGAAATGTAGCCTCATGTTAAATGCAAAGGGGAAAATTATTTTCTTAAACTTTAGGTCCAGTTAGTTGGCCTCCAGTAAGGCTGATTTGCAAAGCTCTGCCAACGTAAACCAGGCTTAATTTCGCCTGGCATGGAAGAAAACCCAGCATATAAACAGCTCTGTGCCATCTCCTGCCAATCTGCTCACCCTCACCCCAGATACCAGGGGGAAAGGGCATAGTTCTCTGGTTATTCTTGACAGCTAGAGTGGCCCTTTGGGGTTTAATGCAAAGGACACAACTTAGATCAACCCTGAGGCTGTCCAAAGTTGCTTCTTGGGACAGGACACAGGCCCTGATGAAGCAGGGAGTAATAAAGATATC
Source organism: Mauremys reevesii (assembly GCF_016161935.1). NCBI lineage: Eukaryota > Metazoa > Chordata > Testudines > Geoemydidae > Mauremys > Mauremys reevesii. Next base: position 19,963,841 of record NC_052627.1, on the reverse strand, counting down.
TCAATAGCCACCTTTGCAATCTCTTCTCCAAAGCTATATAATAAACCCAAGTGGCCAGTTCCGATAATACGGCCTGTTTTATATGTATTTACAATGCATTTTATATTGTGTTTATAAAATGTATTTAAGGATTTTTCATAATGCATACACTCGCTCTGCAAAGCGTTGTGTCAAAGAGTCTCTAAAATAGGCCTGTTTTTCACATAATATACCATAATGGCCCCAAAGAAACAATTCTGGTCTATTGTGTAAATCCAGCTGTGAGGCATGGGCACTATGGTCCCTGAGCTACCATTTCTTATTAATATTTTGCTGAACAAAATTAACAGATGCAGCTTAGGAAGAATAGCTTGAAATTTAAGTTTAAAAACAGTAAAACTGTTTTTCAATAAATCAATTAAAACAAAGCTTTATAATTTAAAGTCATAGTTACTGTTGTTCTGTTATCATTCACAGTCATTTTAAAACAGTCAAGCTTGGATTTCCTGGTCCAATTTTGCAGCCCCTATTTTACCTCACTTCCATTTTTACTGATGACAAATAGCAAAAGCAAATAACTTCAGGAAAAGTTTTATGCTGCAATTATTTGTGTCTTCAGTATTAATCACATAGATGTCTTAGTCCCTTACTGCACTGTCAAATTAGTAATAGGGACATCCAAATAATAATTTGTGCCCACAAATAATTGCACCCACAAAACCGTGCCCACAATTATTCATACCTACAAAAATGGAGACCAGTAACTGAAAATATGGCACTATCGGTTAAATTTTGCTTTCAAATAAAAAATCCAACTTTGGGAAAATATGAATTTTGGTCGTCAATCAAACCATGCACTTATGACCCATTTCTATTGTAAATCAAGGTGTTTTTTCAAACACCAATATCTTCTTAGGCAAATCTCCTACATTAAAAGCATTTCTATTTTTATTTGCTGAAGAAAGTCTGATTCAGAGAAGTATTTGGGTGAAATGAAGGTAAAATATAGATAATAGGGAACATGATTCTGTATGGGTGCATTCTCTCCTGCTAGGTTCTCAGCCTTGGTTCCTATCTTGGGGGCTTGATATCTGACCTCTCCAGAAATAAACACAACCAGGTATACTTAACTGAGCTGCTTTTAAAAATCAGAAAGTGGGCATGCAGGTGAGATTGCTGATTCTGAAGGATACATGACAATGGGCAACCATCTCTTGGGAGTGCATAATCAATTCTTCAAGGTGGCAAGCCTAGGGTTGATGACCCCCATAAAAATTAGTATGTTTCATCATAAGGTTATTTTTTTTAAATGGGATTTTATATAATTTTTGTTAATGAAATAAAGAAGTATTTTCTTTCAAGATTCCCACCAGATTATGAGAAGGAAGCAGTTGCACAACATAGAAAGAGTAGCAGAATGTGTGAAACATTATTCTTTGCAGTTTGCACACAATGACTCAAAACAGTGGGGAAAACACATTGACAACAGCTATCATGCACAAGCAAAGCAGATTTTGATTATGCTTTCTACTTTTCAGTGCCAAATGGCAGAGGGAGGACATCCAATCTTATGCTATGAAACAGAATGGGATACACACATGAAGAAGGAGAAGCATTTTCCAGGTGGTATGGGAAAGCTGATCCATGGGATTTCCAAACTGGAAATAGCACATTGTCAATTTTTAGTGGAAAATCCAGCTATGCTATCCGTCATTTTCTTCTTTCAGTTATTATGCTTAAACTTAATCCATAAAATCCATGCTGCTCCCTACTCACAGTTTCAACAAAATATGCCAAGAAAACATGATGTCACTACCTTCAATATTGCTGATGTGTACAGCCCAGAAATATGATCCATGTATATATAAATGCAACAACCACTCACCCTCCAACAGTGAAAGAAATATGATCACATGAAATAATGGTAACATCCCTTTCAGATCTTTGGGAGAGGAGAGGGAAAGAGGGAGAGAAAACATGGTGGTGTCAGGTGTCTTAGTTGCAGCAAGTCTCAAATATAAAATGAAGATTCTCATTTACCTGATTCAAAACCATTTCAATTGCAAGAATCGAAGTGAACACGAGGCTTCTGACATTCCTTCCTATTCACTAATATCTGTTCATTAACTCATCAAAAATGAGTTGTGAATTGCTTATATGACATCCAACAGCATATGACAGATTAAAGGGCAGTTGTAAAGAAGTTTGTATATATTTATATACAAAACAAATCAAAACCCAAATATTAACACATATGTATATATAAACAATTGTATACATTTGACTGTCTCCCTCTTCACCTTTCCAGTGCTGTGTTGTCATCTTAGGCTACATCCGCATCTATTGTCAAATTTTTGTTTCCCGTGTAGATACATATTATAGACTGACATCAAGTCACCTCAGAGATGGCCAGCGGTGAAGCAGAGCTGGGTAGAACTGTACAGAACCCAGAGAAATATTAGAAGTCTCTAAAAAGGACCTTAAATAGCATTTATGTACCTAAAAATGTTAAAAGTCCTTTATCAGGGCCCTTTCAGGACTATAGGTAAGTCCCATATATCCACTTGACTGCCACTCTCCCTTCCTATTAGTACAGTGCCTTAATCAAATACCAGTGAAATCAATAGGAGTCTTTCCATTGACTTCAGTGACCTTTGGATCAGGCTCATGAAACCCCCATTTCTAATCCTACAGAGCAAGAAGTTGGGACACGTTTACGTGTAAGAAATCTGTTAATGTTGCATGATTGAATCTTGTCTGTCCTGCGCTTAGGCCTGATGTAGTCTGAGAGTAAAGAAAACAACACTGATCTGGCAAATGGTTTTAATAATGGTGACTAATGGAGACATAATAAAGGTCTTTCTCCTGGGACCTCATTTCATCATTACAAACCTGTTGTTCAACTAATTACTGGAGCAGTACCCTGTGTTACTTTGAAGGAAATACAGGTGGATTTTCAAAAGTGCCTTAGTGACTTTCAGTGGCTCTTAAGTCACCTAGGCACTTTTGAAAAAGCCACCCACAGTCTCCCATAGCACCAGTTCTACAGTAAACAGAATTTGAATAATGGGAGCCAGATCACTTTAATTCTTTCATCCTCTCATTAGTAATTGAAGACAACAATTTTCTCTTAGATGTAGCTTGCAAATGATGTAAACAGCTCAGTGCTAACAATGTCTCTGCTCTCTACGCTGAATCAATACCACATCAGCAGTGAAAAGACCTGCATCAAATCACTGCTATGTCTGGTTAATGGTATTAGCAAGGGTTATCTCAGTACACGGATGGAAAGGTCAAAAAAAATTCACTTGGATCAATCACAATATTATTGCCTGGGAAAGTGTTCCATTGATTGTGTAAGTTTTCTTTTATGGACTCCCATATCTTTTAATGCTTTGAGTATAAAAGCATAAAGCAACAATAGAAGCTTTCCACACTAATGCCTGAAACTAAAGATAAACAAGTACTGCAAAGAAAGGTGGCTTCTTGACGATAAACTTCAATTAAAGCAAGAAACTGATATAAACCAGGCTAATGGTGCATGTGTGTTTATATGCGAGAAAGAGAGGGCTGAACTCTCAGATGCAGCTGGGGGGGGGGGGGCGTAAGCAAAAATGGCTTTATGTCACCTTTATGTCCCTTCAAGCAGCTGTCACTACACCAGCTGAGAATTCCCCAACACCAAAGGAATCCCCAACCAGATGGTCAATCTGGTTTTCTGCAAGCTTTCCACTACTGGAATGGAAGCAGCAGAATGTCAGCCAGGATCTGACCCAGTGATCTGAATGAACTGTTGATTTATGAGCTTCTCAAGATTCTGTTCTAAAAGCTACTGAGCTCATTTATTCACCTGTGAGACTTATGATAAACACCATTGTGAAAGTTGCCATTTTTTCCTCAATAAACAATACTTACTAGCAGATACAGGCTAAGGTAAAAATTGATTAAAAGGCTCCTACAGTTCATACATGGGCACCTAAATTAGTGGCCTAATTTTAAAACATGCTGAGAACTCAGGAGATCCTCTACGTTTTGTTTGACACCAATTTTTCAAATTCTTGGCCAGTAATTTTTTGAGAGACACTGGTCAAAACAGAGGGTAAGTTTGGGTGATTCCACATTTAACTGCCCATTCATCATTCTCCAGTGACATAAGCTTCTCCTATGGTCACAGCTTGGATTGATTTCTCTTTACTTGTTTGTTTCTTGTTAGAAACCTATTTTAAAAAAGAAAAAAAAGAAGACTGCTGAAAATCTCCTTTAGGGACTCAAAGCCTGGCTTTCTTGACTAGAGGATCACACAGACTCAGTGCTCTGATATACCTACTATTGTCCAGATTTTCAAAAGGCGATGAATAATCACAAATCCCAGTGAAGTCAACTGAAAGCCATGGGAGCAGTGTGTAGTCAGCAGTTTTGAAAATCTGTCTGTGAACACAGCTCTACCTATGGTTTCTCAGTTATTCCATTAGTACTGAAGTGAATCTAATCACTTTGCCATGAATCATTGAGCTAATAGGTTTTATTGTCTAGGAAGTACTGGGAACAGCTGTTTATTTTAGTGCCATTTAAGGTCATTAAATAGCTGCTACTAAATCATTTTGGGGAAAAATGTTAAAAGATCTGAACTTTGGGAGTGGGAAGCATGGTATACATAATTTTTTGCTTGCTTTTATTCAGTTTCCTGCCATTAAAGGAGTTATAATTGAATCACTGGATGAGCCTACCAAAAGCCAGTGATTTTATCATGCATGAAGCTCTATATAAACATATCCTACATCTAATAAGGTTATAAGAACACAATCATTTTATTTATCAGTATTAATTCCTTGAAAGCTACAAGCAGTAGAAATTCAAGTGTCACAAGATTTTCAACAGCTCAATAAATTGTACTGGATTATTCAGACATTCAGCAAATATCAGCAGGGGTATGTAGGGGCCATTTTTTAAGACATTTACCCACTGTCCTTGGATCACTAAAGCAAATAAATACTTTGTCCAGGGCTAGACTGATAGAATTATGTGCACATATCTGAGGGCAGGATCTGGACCATATGCTTTTAACTGTTAGGTGACACTGTCATAACTGGTAAATGATTTATGCAAATTTAAACTACACTGATGACTTTTTGTCTGGCAATAGCATTTGTAGCTACCAGGCATCCTTTGTATAATCCATCTATTGACTAATATATGACCTTATCCTATGGTACTGGATCAAGTCAGTCTCCTTAACAAAACTGAGGTTATGTGCATGCAACATTTTGGTTCTAAACTTGTGAGATGAATTGTGTCTGTGTGAAAGTCTTCGGCTGACTCCGTTCTGAGAGATGAGGAAAGACAGAGGAAGTTGGGCCCTGTTGCAGCAAAGCAACTAAATAAAGGCTGAATTTTAAGCACCTGAATAGTTCCACTGACTTCATGACTACTCAGGTGCTTAAATGTAGATGTGCTGAAGCTCTTTGCTGGAGTGGGGCCTAAAGGAGGAGCAGAGAGAGAGAGAGAATGAGAGATTCTCTCTATTTTTTCAGGTCCTCGTAGCCTGAATAACTGTTTGAGGAAATTTGGAGTTACCATGTAACACTAACCAAAGGAAATTTTGTTTCATTTAGTTCTGTTTCATCCCATATAATTTAGAATTGAGAGAGAAATGTTTCTGTGTTTTATGACTGCAGAAACAATTACAGATAACTGTTCACTTTGAAAAATGAGAGAAATGGAGAGGAAAATGGCATTTTTAGAACTGACAGATTTGACGAGAGCTGGAGCAGTTTTGATAATATGCTCAAAAAGTCTATTAGCTGAAAAGTTATTAATCTAACTATTTTACTACCAAAAACATTCTAAATGTATGAAGATAGAAGTAGTTTGTATTATATTTGTTTTAGGGGGAAAGAAAACATTTTGTATGACTGTTATGAGACTAATAATTATTAAATAGCAGATGAGATTTTCAAATGCACCCAAGGGATTAAGGAAGAAGAGTCTGTGACAGCCTGTACCCATGTTCATTCTTTTTACAAGACCACAATAAATTCTGTACAAAGTTTGCCTTGTGAATTATCATCTGAAAATTCAATCTGCTGAACATTATTGCCCTGGTAAAATGTGCATCAACACTATATGTAAAGTTATAAGATTCTACTGTCTAACATTGCTGTAACGTGTTCCAGAATTAGAAAGACAGGCCCAAACCAGTTCTTCAGAGACAAAGACACACTGGTTCCCCAGCCAGGTATCAGTGTAATCAATTGGACAATCACCTACTTAAATGGCCATTCCTGGGCAAGGAGAAGGGTGTGAGCAAGGACTTTACATATTGGCAAAGACGCAGTGCATGGGTTACCATGTAAACAGACGGGCTGCCACCTAAACCCCAGTTGGAGATTATCCTCAAAGAGGGGAGAAGGGTATAAGAATGGAGGGGAGGACAACACAATTTACCTCTCTCCCCCCATCTCTACTCACAGCAGCTACAATGCTTGAAAGACAAAAGAAACTACTTTGAACTGGAGAAGGGGTCCTGGCTGGGAAGCTTTCCAGCCAATACAGACTGTGGTAAACTCATGGCAAGAAAAACCTTTTGCTTTTAAGTTCACTAGCTTATTAAATTAGGCATTTAGCTTGTGTTTTATCTTTTTATTTTCTTTGTAACCAATTCTGACTTTTATGGCTTATTAGTTGTAATCACTTAAAATCTCTCTCTCTGTAATTAATAAACTTATAAACTTATAAACCGGTGTGTTTGGATTGAAGTGCTTTGGAACCTCCACTTGAGATAACATAACATTATCCATTGATGAAATGACTTTGTATGAGCTTTCATTGTCCAATGGGTGCTGGGCAGTACAAGATGCATATTTCTGGGGGAAGGTTTGTATGTAATTCACGAGTGACTGGTGAGAGCATTCATGTAATATAGCTGGCAGCGATGTTGCCTGCTAGAGGTTGTGTGTGAATGGGCCAAGAGTGGTAGTTCTCATAGGAAAGGAGTGTAAAAGGCACCCCAGGCTGGAGTATTGAGGGGACAAAGCTGACCAGTGGTCCAAATTGTACCCTGGGGAATGTCACAGAATTTCAGTGGGACTTGTGTTCTTAAATTCCTTAAGCGCATCTGAAAATTTCCTGGTTCATGTTCACCTGAACATCCTAATAGGCATCTGTTATGTTGTGGGGACAATAGCTTTCTAATCCATACAAGATCTTAAATTTTCAAGACAGAGTTTGCAGTGGTTGCAGAGTACAGAGAACTGGGCACTTCACAGATGAAAGGAGTGGCAAAAGAAGGAAGTAATTTCCTTAGGGATGCCGTTTAAGCATAGTACAAAGCTAGTTTGGACCATGATCCTCTATCATTAGAAAATTCTCCAAATCAGTTCTGGGGTCCCAGATTAACAGGTTTTTTATATACATACTTCCCTGAGCTCCATTCCAACCACAAAGGGGGCCAATGGACAAATGTCACAACTTAACAACAAAATGCAGTTCCACTGCTGGAAAAAGGCAAATTCATGTAATTAAACTAAAAGATATTTAGAGCATTTTAGTGCATAACAGGGATGTACAAATGATCTCCATTAAAAGTCAATATTAACCAAATGTTACAATGTAATGTCATGTGAAATACTGCACTTATTTCCTGTTCTAACGATAGAGAAATGCAACATCTCAGATATTATAGGGTGGAAACTGTTATTAAATGTTGACTCTTGAAAGGCAGCATCTATATAACTGCCCACATAATGAAGAATTATAAATAATTGAATGAGTTTGATGCATGGAAGACTATTGCAGTGCTTTTACTTCTCAGTTAGTCTGAGCTAATAAAACTTGTACGCCTCTGGAGTCTGAAGTCTGATGCAATTGGTAAGTGCTACGTCCAAACTTCCTCAGAGTTCAGTCACTATTTATTGTAAAGGCCTGTATTTCATTAGCACAATATTTATAGCAGGTACATTCTTATTCACTGTATCACAATACAACTTAGTAGCTCCAACTTTGGGACGCCAGTATGCTAGAGGCTATACAAGCATATAGTGAGGGATAATCTCTGTCCTGAATTTTTTGGCAATGATTCCACTGTCTAGGCCCAAGCAAAACTATTGATCTCTATGTAGTCCTGCCATCCCTTGTGTGTTTTTAGCGTAATCTTTAACACCAACACTCTTATGTTTAAAATATTTCACATAGCTTTACCTAATCCATCCTGTAAAACACAGGGTGCCAATTACAGGACTTAAAAGGGAGCATAATTCTAAACCCACTCTGAAAACCCAAACCCAGAACATATTCTGTTGTATATTTTCCCCTCTCTCTTGAATCTAAATATTTCCACTGTGAGTTTGTTTACATTGTAATCTGCATTAGGCTGGCGTTTTGTGAATGGGATTTATCAATGTGGTTGGGCTGTCTGGACCTTGGCTAGACAATTGTCTCCATCAGATTTCCTTGTATTTCATTTTTAACTGGGATATCGGAACTGCACACACTGTAAGCGGTACCTACAATGCCATAATTAAATTAATTTAGGGTTACAAACTCCCATTCTTTTCCTTAAACTGTACAGAGTGCAACACTGGCTTGTTTGCTCTCTCTTATACAGAGTGTTCATATAATTTCAGAGCAGAGTGAGGAGGGGTGCGTGGGAGGATAAAAACAAAAACAAAACAAAACTTTCCCATATGCATCCAGACAAATTTGGGCCAGCTTTTCAAGCATGCTCAGCACTCTGCAGCTCCCATTTCAGCACCTAAATGAAGTGGTCAGATTTTCTAAAGTGCTCAGCACCCAGCAGGTCTCATAATCTGGCCAGTTCATTCTGATGAATAAACAAGAACAGAGCTCTTTAAGAAAATCTGCCTTCAGTTGTGACTGCTGAGCATGTTTGAGAACTTGGCCCTATATTTTAGTAAGGCATTTATACTTTCATGATACAAATAATCATGGATATGCATGGAACCATTGTCACAAGAATATATAAAGCACCAATTCCAGTCACCAGTACCAAAAAATAAGTAGACCAATGAACTAGGACAAGGTTTTTAGTGTTTAAGACTGGAGACTTTTAATCAAGTGAAAGAGACTATCAGGAGTTATCTTTTACCCTTTTAAAAGGGTGTAGACATCTGATCTGACCCCTACAGGCACTCAGAGTTTGATTTAATAGCCTGCATCATGCCAAGACTTACTGAAGCAGACAGGCTACTGCCAGATCCAAAATTAAGATGTGTTGATGTTGATCAGAGGGCTATAAGCCTAGAGCTTTCTGCATTTGTCAAAGACCTTTCTTCTGAAGCTATTTAGCAGAATAGCTGTTGTTGTAAGACAGGACAGAGCTGAAAACTGACAATATCTCCAGGGATTCCTACAGCCTACCAAATACTATAGACTGTAGTGATTCATAGAGAGAACTATTCATATAGGTACTATTACAGCACGGCATATTTTATGTACCAGACAGCTGCCTTCAGTACATGCACCTTGTGCCCTAGGTTTGTTGTGTGGGGTCTTGTCACCCAGCCCGAGTGTCCCCCACTTGGAGCCTGCCCGGTCCAACCACAAGATGCGGTGCTGCTCCCCCATGGGACGAACTGCAGTGGCCCCAGGGCGCCCCACACACAGACGCTGCTGCTGCCAGGGCCGGCTCTAGGCTTTTGCCCCTGGAAGCAAAAAAAGAAAAGGGCCAGAATGCTGCCCTTGAAAATGTGCCGCCCCAAGCATATGCTTGGTTTACTGGTGCCTAGAGCTGGCCCTGGATGTCTGTGAGCTGGGTAATGGGACACTGGTCAGGATCTAGACTGCAGAATGATCGAGTGACTGGGACACAGAACACCTTCAAAATACTTTTCAGCATATTCCATTGTTTCAGCAGAATTTACATTTTGATAATCAAAATTCAGTGTACCAAATGCCTCCCTAGGGTAACGCTGCTGGTTTACTAGGAAGAACTTAATTGCTCATCTTTAATTTCTCCATGCAAAGTAATAAAAAACAATAACAAAATTAGCAACAGATCACTGCTGCCAAAACCAGAGCTGGGAACTTTTGGACAGATTAAAAAGGAGTTTCTCTACTTCAAAGTCAAGGCATATGTAAATTCCTCCAAGATACTGTGCATGCAACTAAGAGACCTTAATGCTATGAAACAAACCATATTTCTGGATGGGTTTATGATAAATTACAGGAAAAAATTCAAATTCTGCCCTCAGTCCTACTGAAATAAATTCAGTGACAACTCTAAATTCTGAGGGTAAAATCTGGCTCAGAATCTATAAGTGTTCCAAAACAGCAAGCTACATTTTGATGAAAAGTATTTGAATCTAAATCAGACAGGTTATATAAAAATTGGATGAGTTATACCATTTTTATATATGTGTGTGTGTGTGTATACATATTAAAATTCATACACCTATTTTACAGAGCATAGGAAAGAGAACAAAGTGTAACTTCTGATAAAATACCATGGTTACTGCTCATGTGGAATTCTGAATCAATTATGTAGACCTGACCAACAGGTATGCAGATAAAAATAAAACAATCACATTTATAAAAGGATCATCAGATATACTATCTCTCTCAACAGTCAGTGCCTGCCTGCCCATACAAATATACAAATTGTAGTTGTAAAAAAAATACCAGCTATAATCCAATAGTTCTTCCAAACTATCTCAACAACACACCGCTCAGACAAGCAAGGAAAACTGAGCCAATGATACTATACCTGAAACTATCTTCTGGAAGGCAAAAAAGCATCAGTGAAAAACTAAGTGTGTATACACAGGATTGTCAGAACTATTAAATATACCAGTCCACAAAGCATGAACTTTCAGACACAGATTAAAAAGAAATAAATAGATGTGTCTTAACATAAGGATATCTACTCACCTTTGCGCCTGCATGTTAAGTCATTTCACTCTGTCATTTACCTACATGAGCATCAAGCACATTGGCTAAAGCTTATTAGATCACATGATGAAAAGCTTAACAGAATAGCTGACATAATGCATTCCCAGAAACAATAAGGCCCACTGGAATGGACTAGCAGGAATGAGAGTCTGTTGTAGAGAAGCACATTAGTAGGGTGATGACAGAGAGGGCTGGGCATAATGAAAAATTACAGAACCAACATATGTATGTAGCTCTCACTAGCGTTCATTAACAGTACTAGTCAGTGTGAGCACTGCAGCATTGCCATGCCAGGAAGCTGCAGAGGGAGTGTTGTGGTGTACTTTCCTAGAAAGTACATCACCAATAGTTAAAGAGACACATTAATGTTATCACTCGTTTTTGTATCACTCCCAACATTTCAAAGTCATAAGGGCTTGGGAAACCAAGAGATTTGTTCAAGACAGCAACAACTTTTCTGCTGTACTTGGAATTATATAAAACAACTGTGCAGTAAACAACAGGCTTCTAGGTTCTTATTCTAGGCATTGAAATGCTAGGGTAAAAATGCTCTTTTCAAATAGGCATGGGAGTTCTCTGTTTCACACAGTATTCTGCAGAAGTCCCACATGTGGAATTCTATTTCCACTGTCATGAATTTCTGTGCAGCTCCCTGGTGTTCACACTTGGTCAATGAGATCAGGCAATTTAGTAAAAGCAAAGGTGTAATTATGGTTGGGACGGGGGACAACTGGGAGAAAAAAGGGATGCATTTCTGCAGTAGGTTGATTAAAAAAAAAAAGACACAATGCCATCTATTAAGTTGCTCAGAGTTTTGAGAATGTTAAGGTAAGCCTCAAGGGAGATGGATTAGTGAAAAGGGAGCAAGTTAAGTGGTCAAAGGTGCCTGATAAATCCAGTTATCATATGATACTGCTATTTATCTCTGGGACAGCATCTCCACATATTGTAGTGTATTGCTTATACATATATATATGTTCCTTCTAATATGTTAAACCCATTTTCTTTGTTTCACACTGCAAATCAGTATTCCTATGAACATTGCAAAAGAAACTGGGAAGTAATGCAATGACAGACTTTTGGGTACCTTGGAGGATGAAAATGTGCCTGACATTAAGGCAGGAAGAGCAGAAATGAGGAGATAACAGCTGGTCAGAAATAAGTGTTGCAATTTCTTCCCCTAGTGGTACAGTGAGAAAGCTGGAATAGACGAGTGTACGTACAAGGAGAGCCAAAGGCCTGGTTACCATACATTAGGATGCTGCTGTATAATACAAAATCGACAATGAATTGGAAGCTGCAGCAGCAGCGGCAAAGTAACCAGTGCTTTGGGCTAAGAGTTTGGCATCACATCAGGGACAAAGCTTTATTTGTTTACAAGCTGTTTATATTGTCTGGTCTTTGCTTCAGTAGGGGATTAAGAAACAGATTTTTGGAAGTTGGTCTCTTTCTATATATAGATTAGTCTCAGAATGCTCACCAAGACAACACAACAGCACATGCCTGAGCATGGTAAACTTAAGGAAACACAGGCTTGTCAGTTCAGAAGATGGTGTTCTTTATTTTGCTGAAGAACAAAGCATTTAAGTGGGTCAGAGACTTTTGATAGTGGGAGAAGTCCATCTCTTGTTAAAATTTCTTTAAGAAAGCCTGGAAATATGTTCTGTCATGATTGGCCATCATCATATTTAAATGAATGGAGTACCCACTAAAAGAACTGGCATACAACCTATAAAACAATCTCCCCATCACTTAACATAATGGCATACAGATTAACACAAACTGTGAAAGAGAACCAGAATTTTCCTGACCATTAGAGCTGTGCAAAACTCAGATATTTTGCTTTTCAGCCACTTGTGTTGGGAGAAGGGAGAGAGAAATTTGAAGAACTAAACTGCATTATTTAATGTTTACCCTGCCTTCATGGCATCCAAAAATACAATGGACCAGATTCAGCTCTGATCTCCAGTTACTTCAAAGGAGTCTCTTCCCAATTACACCAGGATTGAATTTGGCCTGCTACCCTTTAGTTAACAAAGTGTTCAAAATACCTTTATTAGATGCTTTAAATGTAGATCCTAATTGTAGGATATTAATAATAAAATGAACAATTATGTTAATGAGTACATAGAAATTATAAATTAGGTATAACTTCACTTAGGCCAATGGCACTGCACTCGTGACATGGCTGAATTTGCCCTGTAGAACAAAAAACTCAAAGCACCTTTAAAAAGTATTATCCCTTTTTTAAGGGGCAAATACTCTGAGGTGCACCGCACTTATATGACTTGCCCAGCATTATGGTATAAGTCAGTGAAGGAGACAGGAACTCTACTCAAGCCTCCTAAGTAATGATCAAAGTTTTACCACTGTGTGACAAATAATATCTTCTTATACAGTAGTTAAATCTCTGTGAGCATAGTGTTATCAGTCAAATGGCATTTAAATATTGAAAAACTTATCAAATCTCAGTCCAGTCCTTATTTGAGAAAGGTAATTTGAAAACTAAGCATTCATATCATTTCCAGTAAAGGAGTTTTCAATCTATTTATTTTTAAATAATGTGCTGATATTGAATTGGAGCTGTTCAAGATATAGGCAGAAGTAGTAGTTAAAATAGCTAATGTTAAAAAAGCTGCAGCCATAATGGTACTTAAGGTCAAACAAATAATCATACTTAGTGAACATAAACCTAAGCTATCCAGTCTCCGGTGTTGAAACTTACTGCCAAATGTCTTTGAATTGTGGTTTTACCACTGAAGTTCCAAAAGACAAAAAGCACTTTCAAGTGGAAAACAACTTTTACATTTTTCTTCCCCCATCATCCCGATGTGTGGACACAGCTGTGTTTGACACACAATAAATCAATACGCATGCACGCGCACACACGCACTCACCTCTTTTGCAAAGGAATTCACTTCTCTGGAGACATATGTGGTTTTAAAAGTTGTTTTGCCTGCACTGTAAGGAAAAGAGCCCTTAGGGAATGATCTTAATGGCTTTCAGTGCATTGAAGTCTAACTTTCTTTTAACAGAAGCTCCCAAATATGCATTCAGTTTTAACACAGCAATTATTATAGTTTAAATAAAGATTGGTTGGGTATCACAAACATTTACTGAAGGGTAATGTGGAGCCACAATAAATAGATTTATAGTCTCTTGGGGTACAATTCTCTTGGATTTGCATGGACTGCCTCTAGATTCACCTAGGGAGAAACAAAATACTGGAGTGAAGGTATACTGTGCACGTTCAGAACACCAACCACAGCATCAACATTCAGGGCTAGTATCACAATATCCAGGCCACCTGTTTCCTTCTCTTCTCTGCTGCCCTTCCCCCTCTCCCTCTATGACAGTAGCTCTGAGTGTTAGGGTAATGTGTGTAGGATGATTAGTCATTCCCTCATAACTAACCAGATAACTGATTTTATTCTGTAGCAGTAACTCCACTGTAATCATGATTTTCAATAATTATTGTTCTAATGATGCAACTGTCTTAGTGCATTGGTATTGAAAGCATTTGAATACATAATTGTAATCAAAACATTGAATTTTAATTATAAAATCTTGCATCTGTCAGGAAGAAACCAAAGACAAATGCTTATATTGTATTAATCATACAAAATACAACAGGTTCCATGAGATCACTTCTGTACCTCAAGAGCAGTTGAACATTTAGGCTCCGCTTTTGTATTATTTATGCAACACTTCATTTAGTCACACCCCTTCTAAACACATACCACTATCTGGAAATAATAGCTATAATTTCAAGGACATGAAGCCTGCAACTACAGTTATCTGAAATGTTGCACATCATAACTCTTTAAACTATCTGATCCACTCTATTTTCAATAGCAAGATAAAAACAAGCACAGCAAAGGAAGAAGGTGGGAGAGTTAGGAGATCCAAGCATTATCTAACACCTGTAGCTAACAGGCACCTGCCTGCTTCCTGCAGCTTATCTGCAATATATGTCCAATGGGGAAATAGGTGTCCAGATTGACAAAACATCTTGGAGTAGCTACAGTGGTGATAGTTTCAAACACACAACACTTCTCAAAACCACAACTTCTCTGCATGATCCAAAACAGAACAGATGGAACCTAAATGTGTATGTCTATTTATTTTGGTCCCACGATAACCTTGCAGTAAAGAGCAGTCTGCTTTTCTTGCCAGGTTACTTTTTTTCATTTGTCAGTTCTTATTTTGTGATTTTTCTTGTACTAGTTCTATACCGGTGTGGTTCCTTTTATCTTCAATGGAAGTTATACTCCTGATTTACACTGATGTTCTCCTGTGTCCATCAAGATTCAGAGCCAAATCATTCTCTTGTCAATCTGTACAAACCTCATTATTACTCTTATGCTTATACGAGCTTAGTGTTGTTGTCCTTGAAAGGCATATGATTGGTCACAATTTTGGGATACTTTGCTTGAGTAACTAGGCTGAGTTAAACCCATTCACTCAACACAATGTGTTCTTTAGCAGCAGGTGACAGGTATTCAATGTCTTGGATTCACCTGTCCCACTCCAGCAGAGACTATGCTGCAAGATGAAAAGATAGACAGAGACTGTCAATGTTTTAACACAATGTCCCGGCCTCTACTATCTCTTCTAAAAGAGAGCAGACTTGTGGGCTCAGTGCCAGCTTCTCCCCGCCAAGGTCGAGGACAATAACAAGCTCTGTGCTCTTGCAGCCAAGTCATGCCAAATGGTAGCAGATGGTGTCTTCCCCACAGACCCTGTAGTCATTGTGCTGCAGTTGGCAGACTGAAAAGATCACCCTCCCTCCCTGGGTAGTTTCCTTTCCCTCTGACACACAGCACACTGGCTCAGGGTCTCTCACATTTTCCATAATTATCCCTGAAAGAAGCCTTTAAAGAGCAGATTCTGACTCTGGCCTTTTAGCGGCACACAATCGGTGCATGGGCTGAAGTGCAGGCTGCTCCCATAAATGTGAAGTCTACAAAGCAGAACATGAAAAGAGAACATCAGCTACTGGTCTTCACTACCCGCCAGATCAGCGGGTAGCGATCAATCTATCGGGGATCGATTTATTGCGTCTAGTGTAGACGCGATAAATCGATCCCCGATTACTGTGCCGTCGACTCCGGAACTCCACCACGGCCGAGAGGTGGAAGCGAAGTCAATGGGGGAGCAGCAGCAGTCGACCCCGTGCCGTGAGGATGCGAGATAAGTCGATCTAAGATACATCGACTTCAGCTACACTATTCTCGTAGCAGAAGTTGCGTATCTTAGATCATTCCCCCCACTCCCAGTGTAGACCAGGGCGGTGTCTGGCTTGCTTCAACATACTCAGAGTTTCTTTCCTCCTCCCATGGAAAACATCATTCAGCTTTATGTACTATCAGGCCCTGGAAAAGCTCCTTGGAGGATTTTATTTTAAATCATCCCTGAAATTGCTCTTCAAAAACTTTACGGTTTTATTTTAAAGCTGTGTGCCTGATTATTATTATTTTTTGCAAGAAGATAAAACTTTTTTTTTAAAACAGGAAAAATTATGAATAACATGTATGTAAGGATGTGATGGATCTAAAATACTTCCCCAGCAGAGGGGAAAAGCCATTCAGGTTTTGTGACTACTTAAAGTGTACCAACTTATGCACTGGACATTCATTTTAATTAACAAAGATTGAAATCTCTGGGCTTAATATCACAAGCCCTTATGCAACATGGAGACAAGATACAAGAATATCCTCACCTGCACACAAATGCCTAGCAGGTGCACAGCCTGTAACTGCCCCATGCAGCACCAAGAATCACATAAGAGTGTTCACAAAGGCTTAATTTGAGAGAAATTCAGACATTTTTACATCAACATAACTTTCCTGAATGTCCTGTCAACAACCAAAAAAAGAGATTTTGAACCTGTGGTGCCTCTCACTCACCCTCTGATATGGAAATAAAAGTCCTTCATATAGTGCTGCTTCTGGCACTCTGGTACAAAGCTAGAAGGAACCCAGAGACTGCACCCCCAGGTTAGGAAATAAATTCAGACCAGGGTTACTTTCAGAATAATGCTTGGCTCTGACCATGATGAACAACAAATAGTTAAGGCTAAGATTTTATCATGTGCTTCTCACAGAGACTGAAGAAATAAAGGCAGGAGACCTCACCTGCTGACTCTTTCTTCACAGACAGCAGGGCCAGCTAGAAAGCTGCCACACACTGCACCCAGCCCACCCCCCAGGCCAGTCTCCTAGTAGCTGTGTGACCCTCAGCCTCCACAGGCAGGCAGGCAACACAAGGCATTAAGGCTAAGATTTTCAGGGAAAGGGGGTGAGGATGACAAATACAAATAATGAGAACCCAGTTGACACAGGAATGCTGGAGATGGGAGAGGAGAGACAGAGCTAGACTGCAGACTGAGCCGCACGGCTGGATGGAGGCCAGATAACTTTGGTACCTCCTGCAGTGTGATGCCCTAAGCAGCCAGCTATCAGGCCTATGCATAAGGTCACCACTATTAAGGTACCATAGTGCCAATACAATGACAAAATAGACTACAAACTAAACACAATCATTAAAAGTCATGAGGGGAATTTGAAGCCAACGTCTATTCCCACACCACTCATATACTAATGACCACCCCAAGATAACAAACTTTATCAAAGGTAAACCCTTTGGTTCACAAACACTGGATAAATAATCCATTGGTCCAAACTAGTCTAGTGGGTGCTGCCATCTTGAATATCCTTATTCCTGAATCCCGAGCATGACACATGCTAATTGGCACACTAATAGCATGTGTATTACCATTCCCTGAAGCACAGCACAAACTTCCTGGAGTGCTAAAAGGAAGAGCAGAGGATGCAACTCATGAGTTCTGGGATCTAGTCCCAGTTCTGCTACTGACTTACCATCTGATCTCATGCAACTCATTTAGCCTCACTTTCCTCCTGTATAAAATGGGATACCACTATTTACTCAATACGGCAGGTATTAGGCTTTTAATGAATTGTCAGTTATTAAACACTCAGGTTCTTGACTGAATGTTATATAATATTAAAAATCAAAGAATATTATTTTGAAGGACAGACAGACCTCAAAAGAGGGAGTCCCAGTAGGTAACCAGAGTATTTAGCTAGTTTGAGACATCTGTAGAAACTACAATTGCACACACTTTAACCTACAGCACTATTTGTTTGCTTAATATAAAAAAGTTTGATGAAATCTTGGTTAATTCATTTAGCAGCTGGAATCCGAAAGACTTAGACATGCAAATATAGAACTAGCAGACAAATTTTAATATGCATTAAAGCTGCACACACTGATTTGAATTAACCAGCCCCAAGTTCTGCAAAAAGATATAGTTAGTGTAGTAATAAATCACCATTATTATTAGTAACTGGGGCTTTTAAGAAAATATATTTACCAAAATCCCCAAATGACCTCCACCTCTGGTTCTCCCACTGCCTCCTATTTCATCTGAATATTTTTTTGGAATATAAACTCTGTAGTGAAGGGATTGTCTATATTGTGCATTATACGGTGCCAAGCATATTGCTGGCATGCAACAATACATAGTCATAATCACAAACAGACTATCCAGCAGAAAAGTGCCTCTGTTTATAACTTCATGGGTGTTCATGACCCTCACCACAAGAGGGCCATGGCTTAAGCTGAAAACAAAGATAGAATGCTAGTAACAAACAAATTACTGCACCACATACTTAACAGAGCATAATATACAGGTCACAGGAGCCCTGCCATGATGTATGTTTTTTTGAGGTGCCTAAGAGGAGATGCTCTTTCTTTACAAGTGATTCAGCTCGAGTACACTCACTGAACCAGCTCCCCTCTGGCTCCAGCACACACATGCTGTACATATCACAGATTGGGCTTCCTCTTCCTCAAAACTTAAAGCTGGCAATGACAAAAGAGAACCTGTCACACTCATTAACTCCAAGTTATGATGGAAAGGTTGCCACAGCAGCAAGGTCAGTACTTCATTCCAAACCTCATCCGCAGATCCTAGAGACTACAGCAGTATGGGCATTAGCAACACTCAGAATTAGATAGATTATAGCTATCGATTGTCCCTTCTTACCAACAGTTAGGCCAGGTCTATACTACAAACTTTTGCCAGCATAGCTATGTCACTCACAGGGTGAGGTATGATCCTTGAGCAACACAGCTGTTCTGGCAAAAGCCCTAGTATAGACAGTTACACCAACAAAAAACAAACAAAAAACACAGCTGTTGTTATTATTGTATTACATAGACCAGGACTCCATTGTTCTAGGTACTGTTCTAACACAGAACAAAATGATGTATTTTGCTCCGGAGAGGGCGGGGGACTGGAATAAGCTATACTAGCATGTAGAAGAGTAGACTTACAGCTGATGCACTCCCTCGTGGCTGAGCATGGCATAGCAGCTCTTTCCCATCTAGCACTCCCCAGCAATGTTTGCTCCAGTTCCATGGCCGTCGGCCTCTTTTTTGTGACTTGGGTTTCCAGACAGGTCATGTTTAGTTCCACCTCTGCTAGGGCAACAGAAAGTCCAACAAAAAACTCCCAAGGGTACAAACCCTCCATCCAAGCTGCTACCCTCAATTCTGGGTCCAGTGGTCTGTCTATCCTTTTTTCAGGGCTTCCAGGGGCTTCACTTGACCTTACCATTGACTGGTAGGGGAACCCAAGCCTGCCCTCTATGCTAGGTTCCAGTCCAGGGCCCCCCATGACAGGCAGCCAAGTTCATTCCACCAGACTCCTTGTTTCCACTTCCCTGGACTTCTTCCTACCAAGCCTTTCTCTGGGCTTTCTCCTTACCCTGCCAGAGCCCTCCTGTGCCTCCTTACAGGTCTCTTCACTCCTACTATCAGGAAACTAACTGCAGAGTACTTCCTCCTCTCCCTGCAGCCCCCTACCGCTCCAAACTTTCTTTGTTTAGAGCACCACACAGCCAGTCCCCAACTGGGTTTCATCATTAATTAGGCCTGGCCTACTCTCCAGTGCAACCAGGTGGGCTAACTGAGCTCTCTGACTGCTGTTAACCCTGCACAAGACAAAACACAGCATTGCCAGTATAAGCTGTGTCCATGGTAGGAGTGCTTTACTGGTATTGTTATACTGCCAAGGTGCTCCTAGTGTAGACCTAGCCTTAGGTTTGTTAATGTGCTACCCCAGCTCCATAATGTGACTCTAGCAAAATTCCTGCTTGGGCTTTTAAAGGTGCAGCAGTCATTCTCCTCAGAAGTCTTGTACAGCATCCAGCCATCAGATACTACAGCAAGTGTGCCATAGAAAAGACTATGAAGGAGCTGAACATATAAATGAATAGTGATAGTATTTACTTCTCCATTTAAAAAAAAATAGATCTGATTGTGGGTGTGACAGGAATATTCAAACGGTGGGGAAAAAAATAGAAATAGTAGTCATCTGCTTCTAAAATAATTGGCAGAGAATTATAAAATGAACATTTTGACCTTAGCTGTAGGTAACGGGATGTGTACCAGCAAAAAGCGTTAAAGAAGATACAGTTATAGGAAACTTTAAAGCAACTGTGCAGTACTCTATCCTGTGCAATGTTCTGTCATTTGGAAAAGCTGACTGAGAAGTACAAAGAATTATTTCAAAAGAAAGTACGAGAAAGCTATGAACATTCAGAGTTTATTGGTTTATTTTTCACATCTATTTAAATTAGACTCATAGCCGAGGAATGTTGCTTATTAAACAAACTCTTATTTTTCTAATTTATACAGAACATGTATTTTATATATAAGCCCCATCCCACCCCCATACACACACACAGAATTCAAATATGGTGTAGTTTTATTTATGTAAATTTGGGCACATTATTCATAAAAAAGTTATGCATGTGATCTTAAACAAGAGATGATAAAATTGTGATACCATAGTATTTTATATTCTGAATACACCATATATGTCACAGGAAAACTATTTTAGGAATGTTTTTAGATTTTTTTTTAAGTTATTGGACCTATTTTTGCGCCCTCTCCCTGTAAAGGCAAATGACTTAGTTACCATCAGGGCTCAGGAGCAACTGATATCCCTTAAAAATGAACTAAAATAGCTTGTCTATTTCTAAAACTACATTTTAAAAATCGGATATCTCAGGCCCTCTGTGACAGAAGTGAGTGCCAAGGTTCATCAGAAAGCTGGAATCTCTCAGTACTTTTAAGATCCAGTATCTAACTATGCAGGTTAATAGACTTTAGAGTTGTGACCACTGTATATATAAACACAGCTCTACTAGCCCATGGCTTAATTTTGCCAATCCTGGCACTCAAGCATGTGTGACATTGGAAGGGGGAAATTCCACACTTGGGACAGTAGGAGGAAATATTTCTGGGGCATTTTTAATCACATGGCTCTGATTTATCACATGGCAATCACCTCCACAAATATTCCTAATAGGTAATCTATTGATACATAGTAATTTCTGGAATACTGCTACCACAATATTTGATTTAACAGAGCACCATCTATCCAAGAAATGCAATGCACTGTACAACAGTATTATCACATCAATTTTTATAGATGAGGAAACCGAAGCACAGAGAATATAAGAGACTTGTACAAGGTCATACAAAGAATCACTGCTAATGCTGGGAAGAAAAGCAGGTTTCCTGAAAGCAGAGCCCTTCCTTAAGTCCTGAACAGCACATAGCTGCAATAAACACAACAAAATGGCTAAACCTGAGGCTCAGAGTACTGATCTGCAGGGATCAGCATCTGGAAATATCATAAACTTTGGTACAAGGGCAACACTGTGTGAACCAGAATTGTAACTACATTGTTTTCTTTTTTAAAATAAACCGTTATTTTCACTTGAACACTGGAGGAGGCAAGCTTAGTATGGGAATCGCAAATATTTACATGTCAAAATGACTTCTGGTCAAGATGGAAGAGAGTTCATTCACACTGAGACCTCGGCTTTAACCTTGTGAGAAACAAGCAGCAGAGTCTGCACTAGCTTCATTTTTTTGGCTCACTGACCCTACAGGGCTCTGGGAGCGCTGATCTCATTTTAAAAAGTGGCACTTTTGATTTGTTACACCATTTCCTTGGAAGAATTAAACTTACTCTGTGTGTGTGTGTGTGTTCGTGCACATAAAACAATAAAAATAAAGAGGTGCTCCATCTCCCAAATAAATAAGACATATTAACTCTGGTAATAAGTTGAACAGCAATGACTAGGAGAGTTGCAGTACAAGAATGGTAGTTGGGGCTTTGATACACTGTAACACTGAGAAAGTTTGCACTGAGATATCTGTATGCAATAAAGCTGGTATCCAGTTAATTAAACAGCCTCCTTGCTCAGTGCACTAGATATCACAGGCACAATTAGTTCACTTGGTAGTATCACCAATGCCCTTGAGGTTTTGCGCTCCTGACGACTAATGAAGAGGCACTGCTGGTTGTCAGTATGTACAGGGGGAGGCATTCATCTTTTTGGCAGCAGCAATTAAATCCACCAGGATCTCCTGCTTCATACCAGGCTGAGATAGGAATCAGTGTAGGGAATGAGTTCAAACAGCAGCCCATTTTAACACTTCGTCATCAGGTTTCATAGCATGCAGGGAAAGGAGTCGGTAACATGTTAAACATGCTTCAGCATCTGCAGTTATCCCAGGGTAAGGAGAACAGAATATTTGTAGAATGGTAAATGTGGCGAGAGTACAGAAATGCATTTTTGCACATTATATAAAGGTTTTCCTTTTCAACAGACCAGGGAAAGCTCTGTGTTTGCACAGAAGTGAGATTTCCTGCTTAAGACAAGAGAAGCCAGTTTGCTTATTGACCCACGTTCCCAACACTCCAGTAACATTTTGGGTAAGCTACCAACAGACCAGTAGTATGTGTGGATATCACTGCATCTGACATTGCAATTACTCATGAGAAGATTTAGCCAGGGAATTCCAGTCTCTGATTTCTCAGAAGAAGGGGGAGCCTCATGGAAAGAAAACAGCTTTTGTTCCAAACATCAGAGTTCAGAAACCCTCTCAAAATATCCCCTCTCGGATAAGTCACGCTGAGTTGCAGCAAGCACATTGCAATGTCTCACATATCCTGAAATCAACGGTCCCAGTTTGCGTGTCTCATTTTAGAACCAAACTCTAAGTTCCACCTCATCCTGCTGCTACATGACCTTTAGTATTGCAAATTAATAATGATAGAAGAGAAGAATCATGAAACAGAGGTTTCAGAAAATCTTGATGACTAAAGAAATGAATCTTGCACCTATGTTCTTCAGCTTAACTTTCTTGTATTTTGGGCTTCTTTCCCCAAACACTGAGCTCCATCAATGTAACTTAATAAATAAATTAAAAATCATAATGCTATGAATGGCTATTGCACATTCCATCTGAAGAGCTCCACTTTTTCCTCACACATTAATGAATGAAGCCATTCTGCTCTCCTGTAAAGGTAAGTACTATTGTCCCCATTTTACAGGTTGGCAAATTGTTGAAGAACAGACCAGTTAAATAATTTTATGTTAGTTGTCAGAGGCGTGAGGGCCATTGAGTGATGCAAAGTGATTCATTTATTCGGCAATAAACATTTTCTATAATCTCGGTTTCATGGCTTTTCTCTTCTGATGGGGATAAAACATTCTCAGATTTGTACAACTAAATTGTAAATTTGAGAACTTAGGGTGGAAAAAAAAGCCATAATAGCAAGTGCAAATCTTATTCTATTTGCTCTGTACTGTATCAGGTGCATGAAAACCCATGGCCAAATTTAGTGAGGACTTCAAAGGAAGCTAAACACTGCTTGTGCCAAGGGGAAAGAGGACCAGTTTCTGTGTCACTATTTAATACCTTTGCTTCACATACAGCAACTGCTTGTCTCCTGCCATTTCAAAAGTCATTTATAAATGCAGAAGTGATATTCTACTAAGTACAGATAGCAAAAGGGTGAGTGTGGCATGTACAGAGTTAGTAAAACTCACCTCAAGCCATTATGCAGATGGACCCAAGAACCCTAAAACAGACTTAAAAATAGAATGGTTTTTCCATGAAAAAGAGATTTTTAAAAGCAAGACAAAGATAGTTTTTTTTGCTTGTTTGTTTTTTGCTTTTTTTAAAAAAAAACAGAATTCTTAAGAGGAGTGGAAGTATAAAACATCAGTGGGAATAAGACAGTTTAATATCAACTTTTTTTAATACAAAGGAGATTAAGAAGAAAGGCAGTACACTACCTGAAATCCCATCTGGCGTTTTCCACCTGAACAAGGAATCTTTAGAAACCTTCACCAACCAGATGGTGTGCAATTTAAAAAAAAATAATAAAAGAAAGAGAGAGAAAGTCTAGGGGCACCTCCATCTATCCTGACTAATGAAAAAAATCATTTTGATAGATTTCAGAGTTCCAAGAATTAATCTTTCACACAATGGTAGAGATTTAATACCAGACCATGGGCTTTGGGGAACTGGTCCATGTACAAAGCCTGCACAAGTTTATAAAGTAAATTTAGCAATCTGATGGAGAATATTTCACACTGTACTGAGAAAAAGCAGCAGAATAGCCTCTTGCAGTAGCAAGGAGAGATTCAGACATGCCTGTAGGAGCAGCTGTCCAATCCTTGGAAAAATAATATAACACTACTTAGCATTTTTATAGCACCTTCCATATCAGTGTTTCAGAGTGCTTCCCAAACATTAATTAATAAAATATTACTACTTCCTCGTAAATTCTAATCTCCCATTTTACAGATGAGGCACTGAACGGGTTAAGTGACTTGCTCAAGGTCACAGTAAATCACCGTCAGACCCAAAATTAAAACCCAGGTCTTTAGACCCCTGGTCTTGTGCTCGAATCACTAGACAAGGTTTCCCAAAACATTCTATTGAAATAGCCCTGTACGCTGCAGCTGTAAGTTATGGTATTAGGGAGCAGTACTGCACTATTTTAAATTCTGTAGCACATCTTACATTTTGGTTTACATCCAATGAACCACTAAGAGAACTAATGTCTGTGTGGGATGATAAACACCATCACCAGAATAAAAATGTTTCCTCAATATGTGCATGGATAGGAGCAGTTTCCTGAAAATGCTCATCCGAACTATAATGGGGATTTGTGTGTTTTTCTTCCACAGTATGTTTTCTCCCAGAGTGCAGCCCTTAAGGTTTGACAGACTGCTCTTGAAAATACAGAAGTGAACAATCCTTTAGATAATCATCATTCATGCCTTCTACCATCTCCAGTTTTCACTGTGTGTTATGACCCCTGTGTTTACTGATGGATAGCAAGGCAGCCATGGCGCCTTGGGGACAGGAGATTAGCAGAAACCTATGTGCAGGAACAGGAACCTGGGTTGTAGCACTGGATGTAGAGATAAATAAATGTTGGTTCTCAAATATCTCAATTTCATACCAAACAAAATAAAGAAAATGCTGGCCAGTGGAGGCTCATGATTCCCCAGCCCTCCAAGGAAACAAAACGTGTAGGGGGAAGAATGTTGTTAATGAACGGCACACAATTATGATGGAACCAACTTCCCTGGGTGATGCACTTGAGTCTGAATCTCACAACCTTTATCGAGTGCTGCAAGACACATCTATTTCCACCAGCATTTCCCAGACATGCAGTACCAAATGACCCCTCATGTCAACCGCCAGTCACTTATTATTGTAAGGAACTGGCTTAAAAGGAAAAGGGAGGAGAAATCTACCTTTCAGAGGTAATTTTGATGCACTGATAATGTTGTGAAGTGCTCAGATATCTAAGGTGTTGTCTGTACTAGAATCACTTTCCTAAAATTTCCAATATCATAATAATGGCACTGGCCCTAATGGAATGAATGGGTAATCCACAAACCTCCTGGTTGTGGTGTTCTGTCCCATCTAGTGGCACCGAGACCACTTAGAGAGAGAGATAAAGTGAGTCTTCTCTACAGCCTTAGCTCATGCGGTAGAGGCTCATGCTTTAAGCTCCAGAGGCCACAGGTTCAATCCCACCTGCCGATGACCGGGGTCTGTTGGTGTTACAAATGCATTACTGGGCACAGCTTTTTAACAGCCATGTAGTCCAGAGTGGGATTTTTAAAATGCCAGCAGCTTCTCTACATTAGTGCTTCTGTTGTGGCTATCACTAGAAGGAGTTACACCATGGTAGCGATGCAGAGGAAATGTTAGGGAACAAATATAGTTCAGCCATGAGTTTAAGGCAGGTTGTGAAACAATGTTTGAAAAATGCTTTCAGGTCCTTGAATGAAAGGTGGTATAGAAGTGCAATGTAGTTAGTAGTAGTATTACTAAAAGGGGTTGCAGTTTCAGACAGTCCTTATTTTGGTTCACTTTCATTCAAATGATTTTGACATCACAGTTTCTTGTATACTAGCAAACTACAAAATCAAATACACTTGACTATGGTATGATGCTATCATTAAGTGATTCCTGAAGGAGAGAAAAGTTGATTATAAAGGTGAAAACTATATACCAGTACATTTCAGTTTAAACACAGTTTTAATAAAATATTAAGACCTAAGCTTTGAACAAGTAATCTTAGGGGTGTTAATTTGTCCAGTGGAATTTCACATGCATTTGGTCCTGCACTCATATTTTCTCAAAGTTCCCATTGACTTCAGTAGGACATCTACCTGGATAAGGACAGAGTAAAAACTGTGAAAGCTGTACAGAGACCTAAGGAGTTGGTCTATTATTTGCATTTACAGTACTGGACTTGTACCTTAAAGGTCCGGGGGGATGAGTGAATCATAAAGGAGCCATACAACTCACATTTTTGATGAATATAGTTCTTTAAATAAGTTCTCCTTCAGCTGTGCCTCCTCAGGAAACATGCATATAATATCATACGTACTCCATAGGGACACAAGTAACACATGAGTGGAATGCCTTCTCATAGTGAAATGCTAGAAAAGTGGTGAGCTGGCTTCCCAACACTTAGGCCAAACTGTGTAATCATTTAGTGCTGCCATAAAGCAGGACCACCAGTTGCAAGGTGAGGTTAACATAAATAACTGGGGACAGCGAGGGAAGAATAGTAGGCATTTCAAGTGATGGATGCAAGACCATGATTCAGTGAATAAGGAGGGAAGCACCACTCCTCCAAGACTATTTCCTTATCCTAACCAACATCAGCTCTTATTTGAGAGGCAGTGTGTCCTGGTGGGTAGAGCACTGGACTAGGACTCAAGACCTCAGTTCTATTTCCAGCTGTGCTACTAGCCTGCTGCGTGACTTTGGGCAAGTTACTTCACCTCTCAGTTTCCCCATCTGTAATATGAAGCTAACGATGCCTCCTTTGTACAGCACTTTGAAATCTACTGATGAAAAGCATGATAGAAGAACTGAATGTTTTATTATTTTAAAAAAACTTTAGCGCTAACAAGATACATAATGAAAATGAACAAACTCAATTATGTGACTTTCATCTGACTTCTCTGACTCCTTGGTCTGTATTACGTCTAATTTAAGGTCTGATCCTGCAAACACTTATTACCAAGCAAAAACCTACTCGAGGTAGTAGGCACTAAGCACTTTTTGTGACAAAAACTTTTATTCTGATATCTCTATGAAGTGACATGTTCACACCTATGGTTGTGTGTGTATATAAATAAAACAGTAAATCAAAATAAATGCCTTAAAGTAGATGTTCAAAGTACTGCAATCCAAAACATAAAACCTTACATAAATCACCACAACAGATCTGGCATCTTGTATTTTTTATGAGTCTAGCTATTTCAGTTCAATCCAAGAACTTACATTTTAATTTAATGCCTATTTGGGAACCATAACTGACAGCAAAACCCCAAAGAAGAGCTCTGTGTAACCTTGAAAGCTTGTCTCTCTCACCAACAGATGTTGGTCCAATAAAAGATATTACCTCATGCACCTGGTCTCTCTAATATCCTGAAACTGACATGGCTACAAGAACACTGCATACAGAAGTACCCAATGTTATTCCGAGGGTGAAAGGGACTGCAAAAAGGCTCAGAGAACTTTTCTATGATACAGGCATCCAACTGACTCCTGAGTAGAAAGGATCAGCACTTAAGCGGCCCATGGACCTTGTACAAGTCTCTCAGAGGACAATTTCACACTTTGGGTTTAAAAACATGCCAACACATGAACAGAATGTTTTTAAATGCAAATGGAATGAATATCTATTTTAATGACAGCATCAGGCACAAGACATTCTCCACAAATGCATTTCTTTCATTCACCTTCAGACATCGTCATGTTCTGAGAATTATAATTTCATATGATCACCCAACTCCCACTTGCATTCCCAAAATTGTTTGCATGTATTAACACACACACAAGTTTTAGTTCTGCCCACAGATCTGGTAGACAAAAAGAAGATTGTCACTGCTGTCTTGGTATTATAAATAAAATTACTTGAATTTGTAATGCACATGGAAAGGGAATAACATCAAGCTAACACTGCGAATTTCAGTGCTGTATCATGTAACACAATGTTCAGTAAAATAAAAAAAAAATCAGTCTATCCAACTAGATATTTTTGCTATGAAGCTATTTTCATGTATGAAAGTTATCGGGAGGAAAACACGGGCTTGACTACAATATATTTTTCCTCTGTTATACCCCATGAGTTCTATTCTTTTTCCAGCCTGCTACAAAACTGGCTTTATTATGAGTCACTAAGAGGATGGAGTCAACAAATAGCTCAGTTTCAGAACACTGGAGACTGAGAATTGTCAGTGAATGCTCTCTCTAAGCAGTGGTTCTGACTGAACAGCAGTAATAATGTTAACTCTGTTTGCTTATTGCCCCTCAGATGATATTTCTAAAAACTCTACAATCTTTTCAGATTGTGTGTTTCACTTTCAAAGTTGCCTACTATTCCTTTTAATCCTGATTTTAATTTGGGCTCTAAAAGACCAAATACATGGTACAAAGTGTGTGGGTTCAACTTCCAGAAGGCAATATTTTAGGATTTGCATCAGAAATAGCGCTGAAGTGTGGAGTAACTGCAACTGCATATTTATTGAAGGAAAAGAGCAGTATACTAAGGCCACTTGAACACTATAATACAAATTATAGTGGTCATCACTAAGGTCAGTAATAATCCACAGCAATCATACAATGGTATCTGAAGCACCATAGTTTTTCCCCCTACTTGAAACAGGAAATAACTGTGGCAACTATGTGGAGTCTATTGGCCAATTTCAACTTTTTAGTGGCAACCATTGTATGCTATCAAGGAAAACATATCACCGTGCAGTATGAGTGACTTATAATTGAACAGGGGGAACTTGAAAGTTTATAATTAATCAAACACATTAAAATTAGATGATACAGGTATATGGGGGTGGGGAAGCAATGGGCAGTGTTAATTAAAGACAATCTTGAACAATTGATTTTTCTCCTCACGTACGGTTTCTGTTTTAAGGTTTTGGTTTTGTCTCCATTTCTGATGCTGCACAAACCTATAAAAAAGAATATTTAAACTGCTGAAGATTTCAGTTCAGTCAGTAATTTTTCAATCCTGAAATCTGATTATGAAGCCTAAAAATAATTATAAGATATATTAATATAGTCACTTGTATACCTGGTTAATATGAATGTAATTTTTCTATGGACATTGTGCTCTGAGATCAAACTTAAAAACAGAACATTAAGTAAAAAAATTCTGTCTACAGAGTCACTGATATGAGCATGTGGCTACGCGATATGTGCAAATATTGGTAGAATAATTACCCCATTTCCTTTTTCAGTTTTAGTCAAATGTGATGAAGTAGGAAACATGTTTTCAAATGCTGTATGTCAGATGGCATTACCATATGTATATTCACTTCACTCATTGGACATCATAAAGATTATGAAACTCAATCTTTTCTATACTTGTTGTTTGTCTTGTAGCTTCTATACATAAACATCAACAGCAAAATGTCCTAATTTGGTTATCCAATCCCATACTTAGCCAGCTAAAAAAACTGCCTGATTTTCCAAGAGGATGCGCATTTACAGCTTCCATTGAAGGCACCCAAGTTTGCCAAGTTTGGCCCAGCTGCTTTTTGTTTTCTTAGCTGTAGAAAAAGATAGTACAATGAAATTGTACTTTGAGAACTCACGCGACAGATTGCTTTCTATGTTAGCACTGCCTGTTAGTTATGTGATGGCAGGCATTCTGATTACGAGCTACATTGCTCAGAGCTTTGTAACGCAGCCATGAAAGTTCATTCTAAGCTGAAACTTGGCATGTAAGATCTCAGCCTGGAAGTAAATAATTTTTTTGCCAATGTTTCTGAAATCAGCAAGGAATTTTCAAACCATAGGAGAGGAACATTTTTTTAAATTGTTAGCTAAAGCATCGTGGTGCTCTGATGATAAACTCAGGATGAAACATGACATTTTTGTAGGCTGTCTATAATACAAATAATAAAATAAATAATAATAATAATATTACGAAACTATTAAGTGACTGTATTGCTGTGGGTTTTTTAGAGGAAAAAGAGCCAGATCAGTACCTCTTTCATTAAAAGTGGTCAGTGTCACAGAGCCCAAATCAGCAAAGGAATCATCTCTAATACTAATTCAAAGCCTTCACATCTGGAACATGGTTCCATAGTGCAAATTCTATACAGCAAAAAGCCAAACAATAAACAAGAAAGTTTAATAGGGAGAACTAGATACAAGTTTATTGCAGTTATTTTCCCTCAGGGAAACTAATAAAAAAAATGCATCTGACTAACCTTTCCGCAGTTCAGCTGCGTCAATTAACATTAGTCATAGATTCCTTCACTGGCCAGCTGAGCAGTGGCCTACAGCTGTCCCTACTGTTTTACAAAAGTGTTTTTGAGCCTACAGTTCCTTACATTTCAAATGTGGGGAAGAAAACATCCCACTGCCTTTGTGCCAAAGCTACATCAGACACCAAAAAGGCCCTAGAGCCAGAGTGTGTTAATGGGCAGATTTAAGTGAAATAGGAGTCACAACATTCAGAGCACTAGCTTCAGCAAAGCCTCTTTACCAAGTTGTGCATACATGGTGTGATGGCAAGGGAGGCATCAGAGCCAGGGTAAGTTGTGGATCACCTGATTTAGCACTTCCTCTCGATAGCATCTTCCAGTGGAGCTTGCAGTGGGAATTAAAGCTGCTTCCCTCCAGCAGAAACTTCAGGGAGGACATACAGCAACAATAATAAATTACTTCTCATCATCTCCTCCTCACGTGCTACTTACTTGTCCCCTCCTTGTACCATTGCTGTAGTATGAGTGCTTCCATGTATTTTAAAATAGCAACCATCACTACCATCACTTCAACCTATCTTTCCCGGTCACCCTTGCCAGCCTGTAGAAAAAGATTCTTCATTTATAATAGAACTCATTGAAAAAAAGATGACAATTTTCAGGAGAAAGTTTTTCCCTTAAATTTTCAGTTTTTCAATTAAAATTAGATTTTTGGGGCTTTTGAAATCTATCTTCAATAATTTTTCCTTAAACAGAGACTTTTGAGGGTTTTGTTTTCCTGTTTTACCAAAAAAAAATAATTAAAACTGTCCTTTATAATGTTTGGTTCATTTTTCAATGAATAATTGCTTATCAGTTGAAGCTGGTAAAAAAAAAAGTCTAATGTTTTATGTTAGTTTTCTAGTAGATCTTTTAGTAGATGTTAGTATATGTTAGTTTTCTAGTAGATCTTTTAGAAAAAAAATCCAATCTTCATTTAAAAATCATCAGTAATGAAGAGTCCACCAGCACCCTTGGTAAATTGTTCCAGTGATTAATTGCTCTCACTGTTAAAAATTCATGCCTTATTTTCTTCTGAATTTATCTAGTTTCAGCTTCCAGCCATTGGATAGCATTAGACTGAAATGCCCATTATTAAATATGTATTCCCCATGTAAATACTTATAGGCTGTAATCAAGTCACCCCTTAACCTTATCTGTGTTAAAGCTAAATAGATTGAACTCTTTGAGTCTACCAAGATGAGTTATGGCCTGAGCTGCTTCTGTGCTAAAAAGCTTTCAATTTTTGCATGTTCTGTTCCACCAGGCATTCTGGGGCACATTAAACTCAGGCGTCATAAGAATTCAAAGTGAAGGTACTTGAGCTTAGTTCAGATACATTTAGACCTCACAACAACAACAACAACTTTTTTTTTGTAAAGTGTGGAGGGGGAGTGAGTTGGAAGCCATGGAAAGGGATAACAGAGGGAAAATGGCAAGTTGCATCTAGTAAATAGCAGGATGACTAGGGTTTGGGAAGGCAGAAAGGCCAGCCAGCTCATGGGTGGAGTGAACAGTAGCACTCAATGACCAAGGAGGTGCTCCTTTACCAAACCACCCTCAACTTTTTTTTAAAAGGGCCAGAACAGTTTCAAAATAATGGTCCTTAATTGTGTAAGAGCAGGTTCATGCATCCCTAGTCACAATGAAGGATCCTTAATACTGTTAGCCATGCTAGCATACGGCACTACACCAAACCGGCTGTTAAATCATTTTGCATTTATGGTACCACAGAATGCTCTACCTCACTTTGTAACATTCAATGTCACAAAAGCATTGTCCATTACACACAGTGCCCAGAGCCTGACTGCAGAACAATTGTACTGTATATTGACAAAGAAGAAATCATGATTTTCCTTCGCAGCCCAGGGGTGAATGAATATATGAAAGACAACATCATTAGCAAAATTAACCAATTTTTCTCTTGTGTAGAAACATTAATCATCTTCTGCCTCTGTTCAGGCTGAATAAAACTGGTCATTAGTCAATAGGAACAAAATTTTCAAGACATTTTCATGGGGAATAGAATATTGTACCTGGAATAACTTCAAAGAGGAACTTCCCTGGGCTTTCTTCATTGCCAGGATGCTCAATTACTCGGTTTCCAGGCAGGAAAATGGCACCCTAAAAATCAACAAACAGGATCAGAACTGTTGTCTTGCTCTTACAAATTATTGTTTTTTCTCTCAAACTTTGGTATATGAAAATTGTTAAAGAAGGCATCAGTAAATGTCTGGGAACCTGGCTAGGTAAGGGGAGGGGTCAGCCAAGCTAACTGCTGGTGCCTCCTTGTGATGGATGTTCAGTGCAGGTACTCCCATAGGGAATGGATACAGTGATCAGATAAAATGGATTGGTACAGGATTAAAAGGAGGCATTCTTTAAAGGACCCGAGAAAGGGGGTTAGGGGTTCCTATGACTGGTACAGCGAGGAGTTAAACCTCCCTTCCTTTGCGGGCTCCCCTTTAGCCCTGGCATGGGATGGGGCGGGGGATGTGGCTGGGTCCCAGCAGTGGGTTGGCTGAGACCAGGATGGGGAAGGTAGCAGCTCCAAGTATACGGAAAGGGGAATGGAACTACCAGCACTGTACCGATTATCTGCCACATACTCCCAGATATTTAAGAATAAAGTTGTGACCTAATTAAAACTGCAATTGGGGGTTCTTCCAGCATGACCAAACAATTATACGAACATAGAAACTTCAGCCAGCTGAACCATGAACAACCGCCTGAACGGAACTCAATATATAAAGC
Organism: Mauremys reevesii; assembly: GCF_016161935.1. Taxonomy (NCBI): domain Eukaryota; kingdom Metazoa; phylum Chordata; order Testudines; family Geoemydidae; genus Mauremys; species Mauremys reevesii. The sequence goes on along the minus strand of NC_052627.1, from coordinate 19,930,494 downwards.
CCTGGATTCTCCATGGTAATCTGAAACTGAACTCTGCAGGATCTCTGGATTCTGCAACACTCTGGTATTGCAGTTTGGAGATTTTGCAGCATATTTAAATTAAAATCTGGATTTAAAAAAATATTTTAATATGAACAATTGTGATTTCTCCCGTGATTTCTCTTATATGAAATTCAAAATCACTTTCTAACGTTCCCATATTTTCTGTTTTTAATACACTGGCAGTTTTTGGATTGACAACCCATAACTGCATCATAGGGGGGTCGCTGAAAGTTTGGGCAGCTGTGCAGGGGACAATTAGGCATAAGGCACACTGGAAGGTCTGAGAGGCAGTTGTAGATTGTGAGATAATCTCAATAGTTAGATGTTACTTCTAAAATCATCAGAATAATTAACAATGTTGAATTTAAATTTATCAATAGAGATAAGATCCCATGCAGATGAATGGGAAAGTTCATGCCTCTTAGAGCTATTGCATCACTTTCTGCAAACAGAGCAGGAAAACACTATTAATTACACACACTTCACATTTTTAAATTGATCTTCATATCCATTAGAGCTAGAAACATTTTAAAAAATGAAAGAAAACTTTGATTCTAGAGCACAATTCTGTAACAAATGGTGGGAAAGGATTGGGTTTCACAGCACTTTCTGCACGTACATTTCTCTGCTCTCCACCTCCCTCTTCCATCCTGACCAATAACTAATCACTCTCTTCTTGTTCCTCCCCTTTCTGGGGAATCCTTTGCATCCTGTCTTCCCATCCTGGCCACTTCAGCTACATAATGGGGACAATCTCTGTGACATATGCTGAAAATCTTTATTACATAATTAATACCCTTCAGGTAGTGTCTGGGATTTTAAACTAAATATTCAACCCAAAAAGGTTATCAAAATCAGTCTCCTGTTTACCTTGATATCACAATATTAAAAACAGTTTGTGAAACCACCATTGAGATCTTTTCCCTTGACACCTATATCTGACAGCTACATCATTCCTTCCTATGAGACTTCTTTTTTTCCATTTTTATATGGTGTCATATCCTCCCAAGCTTCCAGACAAGTCACAATTAAACTATGATGAGTCGGACATCAGGGGTAAATTTTCAGAGCAGTATGAAGAGAATTAGATGAATAATCTCCATTAATGGGAGATACATGCCTAATTCCCAATACTCTACAATTGCTACAGCAGGGTATGGCCGTATCCTCAAAGTAAATGAGAGGTGACTTATGTAATTCACACATCTAAATAATTGGAGTCCCTTTTCCATTGTTCACAATTGAAGAAAACAACTGAGAATCACAGTGACTGTCATGAAGTCAACTGCATGATTATATTATATACACATGCACAAACACTGCAGAGTCTACAATTTAACATCTGGGGTGAAACAGACAGAGTAGAGCCAGGAAATATATAATTAGCCAAGATTCTCTCTTTAACATAATTGTGACTCTAACAAAGGAAACATAAGGAAATCATCCCAAGTTAACAGCCACCCTGCTGTTTTTAGATCACTTGCACACTGCATACCTTCACTAAGCGTGTGGGCTGAAAATCCTTCTGGAATTTTGACTGAAATAACAGAGTGCAAGTTTCTGCAGGATCCATGGCCACTCAGAGTTTTCCATTCATTATCATACCGCACACCATAGCCATACAGGCCTTCACTGATTCAATGGACTCAAGTCCTTCTGCTCCAAGAACACTGCAAGGTGTTGAACTCTCTCAACTCTCAATGAAGACAGTGGGAGATGAGTGAGCTCAGCACCTGTCAGGACTGTACTCAGCACCTCACCAAATTGAGCTCTAGAAGCACAAGTCTTTAATACACGATGCAAAGACTTTTTCAGCTGTAGTGGCACATTAGGATCAATCACATGAGCAGACCTAAATTTGTATTTAATAGGGACAGTGCTACACATACTTATTAGCCAGTGCATTATAAACAACAACAGTCCTAGTTGTAACAATTATTGCTTGACAGCAAATACTTTACTGTAATTAAGGTTGCACTAGTAGTCTGTCCCTTATCTCATTCACGCTACTCCTATAATGAGGTAACTGTATTTACATGGAATAAGTCTCAGGAGATCTGGGTTCAGTTCCTGGTTCAGCTACAGACTTCCTGTGTGGCACCGGGTAAATCACTTAATCTACCTTGTGTAGTAATATTTAATCTTAATACAAATCACTTACTACTACTTGTGTAATAATACTTCCTTTCTCCCACCTGTTGCCTGTCTTGTCTATTTAGATTGTAAACTCTTCAAGGCTGGGATTGGCTATAACGTGCTTGTCCAAATCCTCAATCTCATTCGGCATCTCTTAGCACTACTGGAACACAAACGACAATAAAGGTCCATGTAACTGGAAGGTTTGAGCAAATTCTGTTCCTTATGTTATGCTAGGATGAAAGAAATACAGCTCTTTGGCATATGAGTATCTAAAAAAATGATTCAACATTGCAATCTGAAACTTTCCACGTGGCAAGTCCTTACCATCTCTCAATCCGAGTCTATCTTTGAATTGGCTTGGAAAATAATTTGTTGGTAGTTCTTTTTGCTCAGAGATTTGGTAGCTCTTTCATGGCTTCATTACCCCTCCTCATCTGTTCATTTTCCTAACCACATTTTAAAAGATCAACCTAGTTATGCTTCTGGCAATTTTATAGCAAAAGTCAAACTTTTCTTGAGCTGCCCTGGATTGTTACTTAATCTTTGTTCTAAGGGCTGGCTATTAATGCTGAACATATTTGAACTCCAGTCTATCTCTAAAGGTCCTCGCAGAGCCCTACAAATGGTGTAGGACAGGGGTGGGCAAACTTTTTGGCCTGAGGGCCACATTGGGTTTCATAAATTGTATGGAGGCTGGTTAGGGGAGGGGGTCATGGCCCGGCCCCCACCTCCTATCTGCCCCCCACCCCGAGACTCATGCTCCATCCAAACCCCCCTGTTCCCTGACGGCCCCCCTGGGATCCCTGTTCCATCCACGCACCCCCGCTCCCTGTCCCCTGACCGCCCCCGGACCCCTGCCGCCCCATCCAACCCCTCCTCTCATTCCTGACGGCCCGCCCAGGACCCCTGCCCCCATTCAACCCCCTGTTCACCCCCCGACTGCCCCACCATCCACACCCCTGACCACCACCCAAACTCCCCTGCTCTCTATCCAATCCCCCCTGCTCCCTGCCCCCTCACTGCACTGCCTGGAGCACCAATGGCTGGCGGCACTACAGCCATGCCACCTGATTGGAGCCAGGCCATGCCACTGCTACCACGCAGCTCAGAGCACCGGGTCAGGCTGGGCTCTGCAGCTGCACTGCCCCAGGAGCTCACAGCCTCGTCGCCCAGAGCACTGCGCCAGCAGTAGAGCGAACTGAGGCTGTGGGGGAGGGGCGACAGCAGGGGAGGGGCCGGGGGCGAGCTTCTCAGGCCAGGAGCTCAGGGGCAGGGCAGGGTGGTCCTGTGGGCCGTATGTGGCCTGTGGGCCATAGTTTGCTCACCTCTGGTGTAGGGACATTTGATGGTCTTCACAATTTACACTAGATTTTTGCTCTCTAAATTAACTATGTAAATCCTTCATTCAGATTACATTATGCTCCTATTGACTGGTAATGTTCATCATTGTTTCCTAGGCCTCCAAAACGTGCAGGAAGTACCACCCACCACAGGATTAATTTTAAAAAGCTATTTTCTTTGCAGTTGCATGGAAACAGCATGCTCAAGTGGTAGTTCCAGGTTAATTTTTTGAAGGGGGCAATCGAGTATTTATTCAGTCATCTGAGCATGCAGATGCTAAACTAATTTTGTCCATGCATGTTTTAGGGCCAGAAAAATGCACGTGCAGGTGTTTACATAAAGTTGTATGTTCACTAAAGAAGGCCAAGTTGCACCTTGCTTGAAAAAACATCTTTTTTTGTATATACATATATATTTAGTCCTCTAAAACTCACTTTAAGACATATTTCCTTCTTTGATTTGAACATTCTGTCCTGCCCTTACTTTCACTCCAATCACCACCTTTTATTCCCCCCTCTCGTCTTTTTATTATTACTCTCAACACATTTCTTTGAAATGTCACTGTTATGATTTATTTTTAGCCCAAGTCTAGGAACTTGGCCAACCATAACCACATATTTGAGCTTCTCTTCTTCCAGGAATATCCCAGTACAGTGGAGTGGTGTATGTGTGAATGTGCGTACTCACAGAAATTACTCTCACTAGGTAAATCTTTCTACTTCATTTTTCCTACTCCTTTCCTTTTCCTGCTCTATTGTTGTTTAACTATATATTCCTTTTAGTTTTATAAATTCACTATTCATTTTTAAAACAGTGTAAATTTTTACTTTTTATCTCTGTTGAATTCAAGTACAAATAGTAGTGGAAAATAGAGGACATATCTCTAACCAAGCTCCACACCATAGTATCAGTGCACCCTGCATCTCCATAGCCATAGAAATTAAGCCACTAGAAAAAAAACCAACACTAATAAGCCACAGTTATCACAACCGAGATGGCCCATGACATGCCAATCACTAGTTGAAATCAGTGTTTTCAGTTATTAAAAACAAGACAAAAATTAGCAGTGATACAGTGTGGTAACATCCGCAATGAGGAGTGTGTCATTTTCACAACAGAAGACAGGAAATCTGACAATGTTCCTGTGAAGGCAAGGATAACGACAGACAGAAGGGTCTGGATCCATTAAAGATTAAAGGAACTGATTTATGGAAAGGAGTTTATCCTCACATCTGCTAACTTACTTCATTACCGAATTTATTCACCTAGGGGCAGATTTCTGATACCCTTATCCATACAGAGCAATACCTTAGTCTACAAGAAGACCCATTTCAGTTGATGGAACAAAACTGCAGAGCAATACTCAGCATGAGTAAGTATACCAGAATTTAAGTCTTAAAAAAAAGTTCTAGGAGCAGAACTCATCACCTTTTACAACATCTAATTCCCCCCCTTTTCATCTAAATAAATGTATATAGCATGTCTAATCTTGCAGGTCTTACTCAGTCCTTGTTCAGGCAAAATTCCAATGGGAGGTTTTCTTCAAACCTCTGTCATTTTTTCAATTGCTTTCTTCCTATATCTCTGAAAGATTCTGAACTGTTTACTCTTTGATAATGGCTTCCTCTGTTCACAAGAACATTATATATGTTTTTTTCTCTTTTTTATTTCCTGTTACGACCCAGAGATCTAGTTTGATCCCATTTTTTATTTCCACAGCTACACAGATCTCCTGAGGTGAGTGTCTTGTTAAAATTTTCTTCCATTAAATCAATCCAATCCATGTAAATTTCCATAAAGGGTTTTCTATATCTGAGTAAGGACTGAGGATTAAGCTCAATACATGTATAATAACTGCAGCTGGTCAAAAGTGATTTTTTTTTTGCAAATATAATTTTTGTTCTGTGGATTTTGAAAAGGAACAATTTTATTCAAAAGCTTGTAAAAAAGATTAATAAAAAAACTAGGGATTTTGGCTTCCCCATTTTGCCCTGGAAAAGGAAGTGACAAGGGGAAGTGGGGGGAGGAGGGGAGGCACCCAAACTAAAAATGTAAATGTTATTACCAAAAAAATTGCTTTTGAACAAAAGGCCATTTTTCAAAAATATTTCCCACTAGCTTTAATTGAGAGCCTTATGCAGTTAATATCCAGCTATATACACTGGGATCAATCTTTCTCTCATTGAAATCAGCTGGAGCTCCGAAGTTGGCTTCAATAAGAGAAGGCACGTTCTAACATTTGTTAAAATATATTGAGTTTGTTCAGGTCTTTATATGGCAAAGCCCAATGCCAAACTTAATCCCCAATCCTGAGAGACCCTGGGCACTTCCTAGAAATGCTGAGTGTCCTCAGGTGCAACTCAGTCAATCTCAGCATCTCACGGGATCAAACTTATACAAAACAATTTTTCAGAAATGTATTTTTCCTCCCTGATATATTTAAACCTACCTTTCCTATATGCTAATAATTCCTTCATGACACCTCTGGCGGTTGCTAACCCGGAAAAGAGAGAGAAGGGTTTTTGTCACATTTCTACAAGCAAATTTGTTCTACTGGGGAAAAAAACCAAAACCTTGTGGTTTGTTTTCCACAGTTTCCTTACCATTAATACAGCTTTACAGAATTAGTCATTGAACATTAAGCAATAAGAGGCCAGACTAGATAATCAGGATGGTCCCTTCTGGACCTGGCATCTATGAATTACACACATAGGATGTGCCTACACTTAGGGTGCCATGCAGATGGGGTGAAAGTAAAATTGAATTCCTACCAGTACGGGGCTGGCTCTGTTTCCCCTCCCACCCTGGAAGGGGCGGGGCCTCAGGCAGAAGAATTTAAAGGGCCTGGGGCTGCTGCTCCTTTTGCCCTCCCCCCACCTGTCGGCAGTGGTGGGGGGGTGTTGCAAAAGGTGCAACGACATTAAAGCGCTGCCACGGCAGCCCTTTAAAGTCAGCTGTACGGGCCGGCCACTTTTTACCAATATGCCATACCGGCCTGTACTGCCTTACTTTCATCCCTGCATGCAGAGTAACAGACACTGCACTCCCAGCTAACACGGAATAAATATCAGTGTAGACATAGTGTGTAGAGTAGGGATATATAGGGGGGGATATGTAGTCTACACTGGCTCTCTACACACCCAAGGGGATATGCAGTCTACACGGGCTCTCTACACACCCAAGCAATGCCTCCCATGCTACATGCCTCATGTCTACAGGCAGCGTAGTTTCCCGCTGCCAGTGCCTTTCCCAGCTGCCTCCCACTGCTGGATTCTTTCCTCACTGCAGTGAAGGGTGGGGAGCAGGGAGCTGCCGGAGCCTTTCCCCAGCGTCTCAGCCTTTCACCGTGGCATGTAGCTATGCACCATGGAGACAAGTGTTGACACAGCCAGTTTTTCATGGCAGCGTGTAGCAGCACTTGTTGTGCCTGTACTCTCATGCAGCTGTAAGTATAGACATAGCCTTGACAGGACAAAAGTTGTGATTCTCATTTCTTCAGGGTTTTTTTGTGGCAACGACTTTTAAAACATTTCAGTTAAAAACACACTCAGATAATCCACATTAACTGTAAAATACAGTGGGGAATAAAAGCCTTAAAATGAGAAAGTTTAAGGCTCCTATAGAACCATTAACTTATCTACATTGATCCATTGTCTGTATCTCAGCGCATGCATTAAACATGATAAATAATATATTTCAAGGGGCAAAATTCTCCTATTTGTAGAATGGCCACGTTTGGAGCCGAATGCCCTGGGATAGCATAGATAAGACAAGCACCTACATACACCTGCTGCTGCTTCTTTAACTAGCCTTCTGATCAGTGGTGGTAAGTAGGGGACATGGCCAACAAGTCCACCCCTACATGGAGCCAGGGGCCCAAACTCAAGTGTATGTTGGAGCTCTAGAGCAAGCAATGGAGGCTGCTGCAGTAAACACCTTCAGCAGTGACTGTAGTGAACTTACGCAAGTGCTACATACCCTGGCCTGAAGTTGAAGACAGAAAAATATTTTCTCCCTCTGAACTCCTGTCTTATTTCCTGGCAAAAGTCCCACTTATTTGAATTGTGCGCACAGACTGGAATATGGGCACAAGCAGTAGAGTTATTTTTTTAAAAACAGAAAATACAAGATATGTACAGTGTGGCCAAGTTAATGTCACTGGGGGAACTTAAGCTTAGACATTGCTCGATTTAATTGTAATTGTGCAGCTTTAGCATTGCATTAATACAGGTCTTGCATTTCATTTCCTAGGATTATTTTTAAAGGGATAAAGAGGAAAAGGAAACAAAGTGCCTGCTCACTAGCTAGTTCAGTCACAGTGTCCTAGCAATTTGGGAAAACTACACTTACATGCTGTGTATGCACATGTGTACTGATTACATTCTATCCAGAACTATGATAGGAGTTTGGGGCATGTCACGATCAGGCCTTTGGACAGTTGCACAATATAGTATGTATTGGTAAGAGATTTTCCATTGCTGATGCTCCAAACAGCATTTTTTAAAACAGTCACAACACTTCATTAACTCAAAATCAACATTTTAACCCTAGCATTTCCAAAAAGATTATTTCCATGATAAGTTGGAACTCTCCAAGTTCACGTGTTCTTGAGTTATCTGAGGAGAAAAAATGATCTTAAGAATAGGAAAATGTATATTTGTATCACAGTATTATAAGTCAGAAGTGGCTAACCAAGACCATCTCAACATTTCAAAAGAATAATACAAAACAAAACAAAAATCACCTTGCAGAGACCAAGCATGGAAAGTTGCAGCACAAAGGGGAACTTTTCTGAAAGTTATAAGCAATCAGAAATATGGAGTTATAATGGAAATCATTTTGTAACCTTGGCTACAAGCAGTTGGTGACAAGTATAATAAATAAAATTTAAGACAAGGAGCGTTTTCATGCCTGATTCACATTTCCATTTGAAACTGTTTTTTTTAAACTCACTCTACATAGAAAATATATAACACTGGATGTAGGTTTTGGAATAAGTGTCATTCATTGGACACTGGATCAGGAGCATGAATAAATGCATGCATAAAAGATACCCAAAAGAAATAATTAAATATTTTTTTTTAAATTAATCAAATGTATCATATGCAAAACCAAGCTGATCTAATCTACAGAATTATAAAATAAAACAAAACTACAGATGAGGGAATTGATGAAATATATATTTAACTTCCCAGTTTATCATTAGCATAGGTGACAAACAGCTTTATTTACAGTACATCACACCTTTTGATTATTGGATGTAAAAGAGCTTTTAATGCTTATTTTCTATATTTTCAATGACATGTCTCTGACAAATTAGAGAAAATAATGACTAAAACCAGAACAAGACAGTAATAATATTTATAATCCATATCTGTTGCAAGTTCATCTCCTTCTGCAACTTGAAGCCTACATCCATGTTTAAGTGACACCTACCTTTATATTAAAGGTTTCAGAGTTGTAGCCATGTTAGTCTGTATCAACAGAAACAACGAGAAGTCCTTGTGGCAACTTGGAGACTAACACATTTATTTGGACATAAGCTTTTGTGGGCTATAACCCACTTCGTCAGATGCATGGAGTGAAAAAAAGTAGGCAGGTATAAATATACAGCACATGAAAAGATAGGAGTTGCCTTACGAAGTGGGGAGTCAGTGCTAACGAGGCCAATTCAACTAGGGTGGATGTGGCCAATTCCCAACAGTTGACAAGAAGGGGTAAATATCAACAGAGGGAAAATTACTTTTTGTAGTGCTAACGATTGGCCTCGTTAGCCCGACAAAAAGTAAGTTTCCCTCTTTTCATGTGCTGTATATGTATACCTGCCTACTTTTTTTCACTCCATGCATTTGATGAAGTGGTTTATAGCCCATGAAAGCTCATGCCCAAATAAATTTGTTAGTCTCTAAGGTGCCACAAGGACTCCTCATTGTTTTTATTTATATTAAAGGATCCCAGATGGAAACAAGGCATACAAGGCAATTACTGAGCTTCATAAAGAAAAGATGCACTTGAATGGTAATTTGGGTTATTTTGCGGTCTGTCCACAGATCTGTTGTTGGAAACAAACAGATATCAAAGAGAAAAAGTTATTTTTAAATATAGCTTTGTTTGTGCAACATGCACCTGGCTTCTTTAGTCTGAGGGGGAAAGTTTTAAAGAAAATGAAACTAAGAACTTCTTTTCACTTCCCATTCTGTCTGGTTTCACACAAATCTGGATGGTATTTACTTCTCCTTTTGATAAGTTCTGTAACTATTTATATAGCATACCAAGAGTATCAGAGAGTGAACACTTGATTGGTGTCTTACCATCTGTCAGAAAGTTTCATATGAGCATTCAGGCAATCAGAGAATAAATCTGTAGACTAAAGAAAGCCCATCCCCCACTGTGGCATACAACTGAACTACAGTGACTACAGTGTTGATGACAGCTTGCCTTCAGTCTCATTCCTCAGTTGCACTGGTGTGCCCATATGTACAATATATGATCTTTCTTTAGTGCTTGGATAAACCATGAATTTTCCAAAGTGTCTGAAGTGTTGTACAAGCTTCTGAAGTTTCAAAAAGTTAAGCATCCATTTTTTCCCCCGACCCTCTGCTAATGGGGGTGGGAGAGAGAGAACAACTACTTGGGGAAAAAAATCTCAGACCTAAGAAGGGTATTCATCTCGCTCATAAAAACCTGGAACAGATTTCCAGGGAGGGTGAGGGTGTGGTGGCAGGAGGGGGGCAGAATGATTGCTTTGAAAGGCTATCAAGAAAGGGAAAAATGTATTTTGCCTAATTTCAAGCTCATTTGAACACTGTGGGTTCAAAAGTCTGACACTGTCTCTCATGTTATTGGACTCTCATTCCACCGCTGAAAAAAGCAGCAGCATGGGGGAAGGGAAAATCTCATGAAACACATACACTATGGGCTAAATTCTGTGTTCCCTCCACACACCCTGTGCCACCCTCTTGACCCTCCCCTCTGCCCCAAGTTCCAAATTTGGATCACTATTTATATACATGTTCTTGTGGCAAGCACGTGGGGGATAAGGCACATAGTCCCATCAACAGCTCTAGCAGTGTGCACTTGAAGGAAGAGAGAAAATGGACCAAAGCTACTGCACTCATTGGGGTTCTGCAGCCAGACTTTCTGCATGCTAGGAGATTGCTCAGCCCCAGCCTGGAGTTTGAAGAGCTGGTTCTCGGATAAACCTAGAACCCTGTTCAACATCTCCCCTACGCCACCCAAAGGAGATCTACTACCAAACTGACCTCTATAGCGTATAGAATATATCACAGCAGGCAGGAATGGTCTGGTTAACTTAAGAATTTGTGACCTAGTTTTTAATCAGACCCCAAAGCCAGGAGAGGGGTGGGCGGGAAAATCCCTGGTTAATATCTTGGCAGCACATCATTTCTACAAACCAAGTGACACCGAAATGGTAGCCGAATAATTTTTTCCTAGAAATGAGAACGTTACCTGTTAGAAGCCTCTAACACAGGAAAATTGCTTCTCAGTAAATTAAATGACTGATGAAATATTTTGTTCTATGGGGAGTGGATTTAAGGAAACCAGGCAAGTTTGGATTAGAAACTTAATTTGACAGTATGAACTCTCAGCTGCAATATCTCAGTTGTACTCTCCAAGACACACTGTATCCTTCTCTAATCCCCTGTAACACTTGGGGCATTCTTCTGCATATGCATATCAAGCTAAGCAAGCAACAAGAGCAAGAATATTTACCGCATAAGCATCTCATGACAGTCAGATGACAGAGTATTTTTCATCTTGTACTTTCTATTCAGCATGGTAAGATTGGTGCATCAGCTGTGTAATTTGTTCACCTGTCATATCCCCTTAAGTTTCTGATACCTGAACACACTATTCAAGCCCTGTTTGATCTTCATTCCCTGCACTAGACCTATTTGTCATCAAGTGTTCAAGACCAATCAGATTTTCCCCAGGGAAGCTGATTAGCCATTGAGTTTGTCTCCTTATGAAACTCCGTATATTTCTTTCTGCGCTCAATATTTCTTAACTTCTCCCTTCCTCTGTTATTTTCATTTTGTAACTGTATTACTGAACTCTGTAAAACACTTTGAGATGCAGTTTGTATGAAAGTGCTATAAAATTAAGGGCCTGATTATGCAACTGTTAGATTGAGCAGCATTTATTCACTACTGACTTCAGTACAACTACTTTCTAAATAAATGATAGTGAGAGAGTAAGGGTTGCAGCATTGGGCCCTATAGTTGTAGGGTATGCCATTATTATTTATTTGTACTTCAGTAACATCCAAAGGCACCAATCAGGATCAGGGCCTTACTGCAGTAGTCATGATACATACACATAGTAAAACAATCCATGCCACAAACAGCAATTAGGGTTGCCGATCCTCCAGGATTGTCCTGGAGTCTCCAGGAATTAAAGATTAATCTTTAATTAAAGATGCTGCCATGTGATGAAACCTCCAGGAATTCATCCAACCAAAGCTGGCAAATCTAACAGCAATCTAAATGGACAGGTCAGACAAAGGTTATGAAGATGCTTTGGCAAGTAACATAAAGAAGTATAATAGATTATGCTGAATTTTCTGTTATATGGGATTGAGGACACATGACTAACATTAATAGTTATTTGTTCTTTTTGCAGCATCTTGAAGGAATATCTGGTTTCCCTTTACTCCTATTAAGGAATATATTTATGAATAAATATGTTTTTGTACAGGCTAATGTCTTAACTAGGATTTTAGACTCTCTTTGGCAAAGGTGCTGCTTTGATCAAGTGTCCTAAGCTTTAATACTTTAGTCAAACATTAATGATACATCAATTATCACACATCCAGAAAAAAACAACTCATATGGCATGCTCTCCATGGTTCCATCTGCACAAGTGGCTAGTCTTAATACATTTTAAGACACTTACTGGCAGCTCCAGAAATAAAAAATCACTTCAACTGTATTCCGAATTCCATAGGAAGAGTCTGAATGTATTGTCATGAATCTACATCTTTATTATCTCAGATAATAGCATTTCACAGACCTTAGCTAGTCTATATAAGTTTAGCTATTCGTTCTTTTTTCCCTTACAGAATATCATTTGAAGAGAAGATCTAAATCAAGTAGCCAGCAGTTCTCACTTCTTCTATTCTCCCCAGCCTTCTTAATCATCTGTACCATTTCTACATTATCAACTTTTCTTTCCACTTTACAGTAGAGCTGCTGTCTTAAAATATATTTTTCCCTACCTGATTTGAAACCCCTGGAGATTTTATTAAAGTTTTGTACAGTTTCAGAAAAACTATGAGTTTTGCTTCATGTAGATGCTTTTTTCTTCGTCCTTACTTGGAATTTGGTTAACTATAATATCACAGAGTTTTCTGTGCTGGTATGGTAGCAAAAAGTACAGTGCATGTGCTAGTGAATGATCGCTATTCAAAGGTGGTTGATTGAAGAGAGGAGACTAAAACAGGGTGGGATTTGCAAAATGGCTGAACACTGGACAAATTCAGCTCCAATTTTGCTCAATGATAAAATTCACATTGACCTCCATGGGAGCAGTCAGGACTAAGCACTTCTGAACATCCAACCTCCTATTTTCAGACTCGCCACATCTTCCCAGATCCCAGCAAAGTCAGTGGCAGCTGCAAACGTGCAGCACCTCTGAGAAATTACACCTGCAATTTAGGTGCCTAACTTTAGGAATCCATAGTTAAACATAGTAATCATAGATCTCATTAGCTTATTGTGAGAGTGTGACATTTATCAATTTCGTCCCCTTTAGGGGAGCATTGTTATTCTGCATTTACTGAAGGAAAAACTGAGGTACAGACTGGCTAAGTGACGGGTCTAAATCACAATGCAAATCTGTTGCAGAGTTGAAAATAGAACCCAGATTATCGGTTTTCTGAGTTTTGTTTTACACCAGTCTTGCTTACAGTTTTGCAGTTTATAAACAATATTACACGTTGCGAAAGCAAAATGACTCTCTGACCCCCCAGCTGCCAAAAACAGAATAATCTACCAGAGGTCAGAATGTCACTCCAACATCACTTCAGCCTCTACTGAGAGAATCTCAGATATCAGTAGGTGTGACAAAAGCATGCAAACCTTTCATGGGATTAGGCTTCAACCTGGAGCAACCATTATGCCTATTAGATCTGACTGTTCGTGCCAGTCATTATCACTACATTACATGCATTACATTAACATTAACATACAACACTTGATTTTAAAACATTCTACAGTCATTTACTTTGTTTCCTGCTGTTATAATCCATCAAATAATTTAGCGGTGATTGCATAGCAACAAAATTACAATCTAATAGTTACAGCCTTGCACGGTCACTCCTGGTAATTTTGAACCAAACAGGGCAAATGTTCTGCCTACTGATCTTAGCAGGTATTTTAAAGCTGAACATTATTCTTCTCTTCAATTCAAGGGGTAGATGGTTTTCTAATGAAGATTTTTTCCTCCCTATGTACTTTGGGGATTTTCTGTCTCATCGCTGGATATTTTATGATGAAAGCAAATGTACAGTAATTATAAATATTGGCTTGCCACTGTAATATATGCTTCATGTTGTGCTGCCTAACACAGAGAAGAATATAGAGACATAGGGAAAAAATCAACAGCATCAAAATGCCTAATAGTTCTGAGGAAGGGACTGTACCAGACATTCTATACTTAAATGTGACAGATTATTACACTCCTTAACCTATTAATAAAGCTATTAAAGTAACACTATTACTGGAGGATATAAGACAGGCACAATTCCCCACTGTCCTGCAATTTGTGAAGCTATTTATAAATCTGTTCAGAGTGAATACTAAGCCGGTATAAAATGCTACCAAATAGGAGTCACAGTATTTTGCAGAAGATGTATATGACTATGCCAGGTGCAAGGCAGTGGAGAATCAGGCCCAATAAAGGTTTTGTGTAGAAATTATACATTGGTGGTAAGGGGATTGATCTCCTTGCTAAATGGTCATAGTGGATGTGAAATTCAGCTAGAAGAGGAACAGCCTCTCCCTTGCTTTCACTCAAACTGAACATTTGCTATGTTAAGGTGTTATAGGAAAATCAGTTGATGCACATGTACAGAAGCCATTTTGGGAGTTGCAGGGTTAGCCACTAGTATTGGTAGTTCTCAATAGAAAAGGAAAAAAATGGCCAACATTAGAGGAATGGCTAAAGAAAAGGGATGTTGTATTTTATGGAAAAATGTACCAAGTACCTTCAAGGGAAGATAGACAGGTGATAATAGAGAGACAAGGTGGGTGAGATTATATCTTTTATTGGAACAACTTCTGTTGATGAAAGAGACAAACTCTTGAGCTACACAGAGACAGTTATTTGACTACCATTTAGTCAGTACTCAGATACACTTGCCTGCAAAAACACTATTGCATTTGACCTTTCTTCTCCATTTTAAAACATTAGGAAAGACAGAACCATCTTTCAGTTTATGAAAATCCTCAGAAGCAATAGTTTAAGGGAGCCTCATCCTCCATCGGGGGGGGAGGGGGAACAAAAACCTTGAGGAGTACATCATTGTATAATGTTTCTCTAAACAAAAAGCAATAAATTATTTTTTTTAATTGTTGATATTGCATTTATACTTGTTTTGTAATGATTTGCAAAATGCTTTTACTATAGAGAAATAAATACAGCTGTGAAAATGTAATGGAATATAATTAAGTTTTCTTTTTTCTCTTGCCACATATTTCACTTCATGATTCAATGCTTCTTTCTTAGCCTCAGGATGAGCTAATGAAGCATTCAGAACACTAGAGAAACCTCCAGAGTTTTTCCAGAAAAAGGAAAACTGTGCCAGATTCATTCACAGAGCCACACAAAACTAAGTTCACATATAAAAACATTCTAGATGCATGCATAGTACAGGACAGTGGATTTCATTAGTTATACAAAAGACTTTGGAGAGAGTTATTTATTATGTGGGCAGCTAAGATCAATCACCATCTCCTGATAATGGCTGAAAGAATGCCTGGAATTACACAGCACAGTATCTCTCTACATCCATCTCTATCTCGCAGCATTAATTGCTACCTTACTGCCTAAAAGAAAATTTAATATGTTACTTTAATTCCTCTAAATTCTGCCAGACATCTTAAAAGTTTAAAAACAGATGTTGGATTAAAAGGGAACAGCTTTTCTCCGTACAGCATATTTGCTGAGGTATCTAGTCTAGTTTAACACCTCTGCCATACCCATTCCCACCCCCACCACCGTACATAATTTATTTACTTATATGCAGCTAATTTTTCTTGAACAATTTCAGTAGAAGAAAGCAATTAACCCACTATCTTTTTTTATTTCTTATCTGTGTTTGTCACAAGAAATGGAGGGATTAAAAAATGAGCAAACCCCTAGTAATGTTAGCGTAAGGTACTACATCTCAGACACTGCACCATATCTAATACTAAACATTTTGAAGAGTTTGTCTACTCACTAGCTTGCACTGGTTTAATTTAAACCAGTTCAGTTAAATCAGTACAATTTTGTGTGTGGACAAACTTCTGTGGGTTTAAAAGGGGTTATGTTGTTTCAGGTTGGCCCTGTAAATTTACAGGGGTAAGCTAAACTGATATAAGCCGGGTTTAAATGGTTTTAAGAGGGCCCACATTCAAAGCTGCACTGATTTAACTAAACCTGTTTGTTTTTTTTAAAAATCACATCTTTGGTTAAAGCAGGACAAGAAAGTCTGCAGAATGGGACTATAAACCCTAGAGCAGGGTTTTCTCAAATGTCATTGCACCATGACCCCCTTCTGACAATACAAATTATTACACGACACCAGGACAGGGGACTGAAGCCTGAGCCCGCCCCAGCCCCACTGACTTGGGGTGGGGGGACGGTGGAAAGCTTCAGCCCCAGGCAGGGGGCCTGTAACCTGAGTCCCAACATGCAGAGCTGAAACCCTTAGGCTTCGGCCTTGCGCGGTGCAGCTCGGGCTTAGGCTTCGGCCCTGGGTCCCAGCAAGTCTAAGCCCGCCCTGGCAATCCCAACCCACAGTTTGAGAACCGCTGTCCTAGAACCTTGCTCCTGAAAGCTGCCCACGTTACAAATCACATTAAGCCACATCTAAAGAAAAACATTATTAATGGTTGCAAAATCGAGCACTCAAAAATTAGGAAATGCCAGAATGAAGGCATGTATGCATTATGACTCAGTCTTTAATTATGCAATCACATACTATTTTTTCCACCGGAATAGAATTTGGGTGGTGGGGGAGAACCACTGTTAAACAAGGCCTAGGTGTTTAACTGCTCACATTAAGGACGATTAGACTAATTTTTTTTAACTAATCAGTCAGAGCTCCCCTTTATGAGTTTGGTTAACCCCTGGTTTAAAAGAAGGGAGCCTCTTCACATTAAATACTAATTGCCAGGTGTATCCCCTTAATTCTGAATTTTTTATCTGGAAATTCAGGGGTAGGAGACAGGGAAAGTCACTGGGAGAGATATAGGTGTGTGCATGTATATATATAACATGCAAATTGATGAGAAGAAGTGGTTGAGGGAGAAGGAGATGTCGGATAGGAAAGAGCAGCAGCGGAAAGAATGACTTGAGAGATGTCATGAGCAGGGATAGAGCAAAAGTTAATAATTCTGTATGGAGAAGTTCAAGATTACAGGGTTTGGACTCGGCATTTCAGAGATTCCACAGGCACTTTACAATGAAAAAAATTAAAGTCTTGTTACCATCTATGGAATTAATTTGCAGGGGTTAATTTACTTACAAGAATGGTTCCCTACTGTTCCCTGAATGCAAAAGGAACAGAGAAAGAATTACACATCAACATTAACACAGCACTGTATTTAAGGACTAATGAGTTGGAGCAAAGCTTATTCTCCAGCTTTCACACAGATCTGTATGCATGAAAATGCTCATTAAAATTAGATGTCATACTGCACATTCTGTTTTGTTCAATAGACAACAGTGGTTTTGGGGGTGGGGACCTGCTGAATTACCAGGGAAGACAGATATGTCTCAGCTGAACTGTACTTAATATAGATCATGTTTATAAGAAATTAACAAGTTATTGGAGAGAGCTAATTCATTCCCCTTTGTGAAATGACTACCAAGAAAGAAAGGGCCATTAAAACAGCAAACATTGTCATTTAAACATACCATATCTAAGGAAGAAGACTCCTGCCTCCACAATTTTAAAGGCCTCATTCCCAAGAGAGAAATCTTGAGTTTAAAGAGACTTTAAAATGGATAACTAAAAGCCGTAAAATTATTGCCCAAATATTTGATACTCTGGAGCAGACAGAGAATTTCAAGTATTGACCACACATTTATATAATTCAGGTCTCAAATGACAGCTGCAGAAATGAAAGTCTTGACATTAAGAAGCAGCGGAGGGAGATAACTCAGTGATTATGGCAGAGCAAGCTAAAGAAAGTAACTCATTAAATGCTGGTAGATATTGTTGAAAGTAAAATTAGGAGGAGGATACATGAAGGAATCTCATATCCCACAATGGAGCTCAAAGAGAGATTCCAAGAGCTTTCTGGCAAAATGGTTGCTTCAAGTTCTGGGAAGTCACCACTTGCCTATCCACTTTGATTTAAATGCACAGTTTCTTACACTAGGCCAGTCAAAAAACAGCAGTCATTTCATGTTATTTGACACTTTTGCCACAGTTTAAGGGCCAAATCTAAAGTCCTTACTCCTTTTCTTATTATAATTATTCTTTAATTAGATAACTCATGTCATCCTGCATCAAAGTAACCAACTTTCATTCATCAATTATCTCTTATACAATGTTATTTTAGTAATATTATCCAATTATGAAAATCACTGGATGCACCACAATGGTCAGTGATGCAAAGCACAACTAAAGCTGCTTAAATGGCCAAGTGAGGATTCCTCTTGCACAGCCAAACCCTGCAGTAGGGTCGAACAGATGAACCATTTTTGTTGCCCTGCATGAACCACCTTTCTTGTAACTGGCGCTTAACGCAGTTAGTCATGAGAAACTGGCCAATAGCGGCCAGTCAAAATGCGAGATTTACTAATGGTATTTGCAATTTATTACATTTCTCCTTTCTATTTTTAGCAATAAAAACAAATTGCCACATTCCTTCATTATCCCCCATTTTCAGCTTCCCTCCCTCCCTGTTTTCTGTGTTTTATAGTTTGTGCAGAAGGATTTTTTTTTTTAAACAATTGGTCCCCTTGATTCTCTGGAGGCCAGTGGAACAGTCCCATCTACCTTCTATATTCCTCACACATTTCCTCTTACTTCCCTTCCTTGCTCCCCCTTGACTATTCTAGCTCCTTACTGTTTTGGCTTCTTCCCCCTCCTTTGTGGCTTCCCATTCTTCTGAGAAGACTGTAGCTTAAACACAACAGCTACATAATGGAGTCAGAAGAGGCTGCTTGTTTAAACAATTAGGTAAGTCGAAACAAAACCCTCCACTGGACTGAGGTAGAGGAAGCCATGCTGAGCTGCTGGGAGGCACCGTGCAGCCGCTGTTGCTCAGAAGAGAAAAAAGATGGGCCCTAGAAGAATCTGTTGCACCCCTTTTCCTTGTTGCACAATACTGATATGTGTAAATGGAAGAAGACACTCCAAGGTGTAGTTGTGCATGGATACTGCCACTTTGTAGTTGGTCATAGCATTCAGCTCTCCACATCATTCCTAAAAACTCACCAGAGGCAAGTGACTGATGCATGCTCTTTGTGCAGGCCCTCTGCACAAGGTGAATTTCACATTCTGGCATTCAGGGCCTCCAAGGCCTTTTGCCTCACTCTTACCTCTTCAGTGTGGGCTTAAGACATGTGGCCTCATGGGGGTCTTCTGCACTGGAGTGGATTTCACCATAAGTGCAGCCTACTCTGCCTGATCGTACTCAGTGTATTCCCCCATACTTCTAAGTTTTTCTCACTGACACCTAGAGCATCCTAGTCCAGCTCTGAACTCTTCTTGCAGAGACAGAGACCTTATTCCACGCATCACCTTCCATTTCAGCTGTTCGAGCTCGCAGAGCAGCTCGAGTTTCTTGCTGCTCAAGTGATGTGACCTTTGGCCTTCTTAGGCTCCTGATAAAGAGTTGGCTGGCCTTCCTGGGTGCACTCAGGCTTGTAGAAGAAAGCCCCCGTTCGTAGCTGAGCTGTAGCAACTCCTAGCTGAGCTGTAGAAAACTCGGATGGCCTTCTTCGCCAGTTTGCTGCAACTCTAATTGAAAGATCAGAGTTGCCCCATTTAGAAGCTTTTGCTAAATGATTTCTCAGAGCTCCTGAAATAAGTAGAGCTGCAGCAAAGAAAAATGACAGCATTAATTTGACTTTTTTTGTGCTGAATACAGAACAGTTCATTAAAATCCTAAACAGGTGGCAAGTCTGGCAGCCCTACTGTGTGTATGCTGTAGACAGATTTATTATGCCTTTCATTCTAAAATATTTATGCAGGAATAGATTTAGTGAGATAAATTACCTTGCTCACAAGAGCATCCTGTTCAAGGCTGCTGTGATAACTGTCATATCAATCAAATTATGCTGTAAAAATGTTACCATCAATTTTATAATTATCATCAATTATTTATAACTTTGGTATTCTTTTCATTAGTTTTCTATTTCAATTTTAGAACAAGCCTGATCACATTTTACTTTACAGAGGAAGATGGCCCTACAAAACATGGAAAGTAAATAGAGTAACTCAATCCAACCATTGGCTATAAAGGGGGTTAGTTAGATATACAGAGTAAAGCAAACAATTACATATGAATAGCACACGAACATTGGTTCTAACTGTGCTGCATCACAACCACTAGCTAGGGATATGCAGGCATATAGACCAGGATAAAACAGAGGTAGCTTCAGATTGTTATTGAATGAAGTAAACAGCAAGCGGAGTTAAGCTGCTTGTGATGGAATGAAATGCTCAAGGCTAACTAATGTTTCCAACATTCAGGGTATCTATTGTTACTTTGTTGTGACGACATGAGACCTGCCAGGATGTGAAACAAGGTGAGAAGGGATGTTGATTTTTTTTTTTTTTTAAGTATTTCTGTTCACCTTTAACAGAAAGTGTGGCATTGTTTCAACTGTGCTCACGCAGTGGAATTTAGCACAACTTTGAATGTCTGGATTTGATTTACTTTCAAATTTTGTTACTCACAGACTTGGAGTCTGTTTTCGCTTTGTATGACCAGCAACAACTATTCTGAATGGACTCCTGTTTTGTTGGGTAATTTGAAAGTGGTACAACTTACAGGATAATTTCCGCCTGGCCTCTGAGATTTGCTGCTACTTTTATCTCATTCAAAAGGTTTACTAGTACCAGAGTCACAACAAGGAGAATTCCTGACAATGTTTGCAAAATAACCAACTACCACAGAGTAAGTGAATGAATGTTTGAGGGTGTATTTGTTTTTTGGGGGGAAAGGAAGGAAATCAGGCATACATTAGGGAAAATACTTAATGGCTCAGAGATCAATACTTGCTTCTAATGCAAAAAATTCTGATATTCACTTAAACCTTTTTCAGATGTCTCCAAGGAAAGCAATCTTAAGAGCTTTCCTACATCCCACTGTAAGCTGTTGGGCTGTCTCATCAGCCTAGGAAAGATCAACACAACACAAAAATCTGTCTCAGGCCATTGCCTCTGGGCACAATGTATTGGCTCAAGAGAAAATTTTAAGCAAACTACCAAAATAAAAATAGTTACTCTGTTTCACATGGGCTACAATTCACAGAGCTTATTCCTCACCCCTCTCAGCCCTTCTGGGCCCTTCACCTAACCCTTTCACTCCTCAGGCACCATCTGACCTTTTTCCCCAAAGACACAACTGAGAGGTTGCTAATAAGTCACAGGCTGGGCTCAGCCCCAACTCCTCTTAAGTATTTCTCTGGCTAGCCCACAGGTATATATCTCACTAGTTCCTGTGCCATAACGTTCATACAATAAAAGCATTCTACTATGTCCCCGTGTCCTCTGTTTTGTGCTAAAAGTTATTGCTGTGGTAGGATGGGACACCTGACTGGCTCTACGGAACACCTAAAACCATCTACTTGCATGGAACAAAGGCCATTGCTGAACAGATTGGCGTGTGCCTTCATTACTATTTACTCAGCACCCCAAAGAGTGTGAGGTGCTATGCAGAACATAGAGTAAAACAGGTCCCTTCACTGAAGAGCACACCATGCACAAATATTATATTCAGTAACTCAAACCCAGAGGAAAAATTCACTTCCTAAGAACAGCTGCATCAGCCCATTTCTGAACAGATTTGTGTTATGAAACCAAAGACTACTTTCTTTAACATGAAGTAAAAATTTCTGTCTCTAAACAGCCTGTTTCCCTTCTCAGAAGAAGAGTTTGTTTTGATTATCCTTAGTGGGAGGGTCTCTATGGCTTTTTTTAAAAAATGATTTGCCGATAAGATTTTGTTCCACTTTAGGGGACTGAGTAGATTTCCATCTTGGAACACAAATTTATACTGTAATGTAATGACCTCCCTCTTGAGTAATAAAACAAAGTCTCATGTCTTCAGCTATGCAAAGATTACAAAACAAGCAGCTAGCACTAAAAAGAATGCAGATGTGGAAGAGGTGACTTTTCAGCATAAATGTCTATATCAAAGAGAATCAATATGAGTGGCTGTATCAAAGCTTTCAAACGCACCAATGGAAGCTCAGCCACTTGCTTGATATTCAGCACACCTTCCTCATCAGTTCATCTTCACTGACATGCTGTCTGTTTCTTAGCTTTTATTCAAGACCTAAGATATGTCTGGCCTGTAGCCATTTAAATACAAGTGCCATTCAATAGAATGGTAAGCATTATAACATCTTTATGGGATTCTTGTCCATCTTTAAATGGCTTGAGGCAGATACAGTTTCTATTTAAATAGTCTAATATAGTCTAACATTATAGGAACTGTCATGCTTTTTTGGATTTGTGATATTCATTATTATTCCAGTCTGTCCGGGGCTCCTGTTGTATTATGCAATGTACAAGGCAAAAGAAGGCTCTGTCCTTGCCCCAAATATACATTTACAAGTAAGACACATTGGATATCAAAGTGATACTGAATAATATTTTTCAACTTTCACACTTTAAATAGTTAACAATCCATTTTCTGCCTTTCAATATCATCTTTTAAGTTGAGTTGAGCAATGAGATATACTGAGTTTCTATTAAGAAAAAGAAGCAGTTAATCAATTGACCTAGTCTTTAAAAGAAAAAAAGACATTAATATGGTCTACACATTCTCGCTGATGAAACTGAACTATAATATAATGTGATCTAACTGAACCAAGATTCAAGCACCTCATACCAATCAATATGATGCACTAGCTTTTTTTTTTTTTTTTGGTCCATTGCACCTGCTTTTAAAGAATTACAGTTTTTAAAAGTAGTAAGCATTCACCTGCCTAAGGCTAAAAAGGGGTGAAATGTTTACTACTCTTTAAGAGATGTTATGCATGATTCTTGTCCCACACCAGTTTTACTTAATGGATATTAATCAGCTACACTTAAGTTATTCCTGACTCAGACTGATGTAAATGATATTGGAATCCATTATATTGTAAAAAGAGATACAGTGAAAAAACTCACCAACAGCCCAGATTAGTATGAGATGTGTGATGTTAGACACAGCAACATTATAGTGATATATTTACACTATAGCTCAAATTCAAACAGCATCATATTAAGGTTCATTTTTTCTTGAAGTCAAGGAAAGTTTTAACCCAGTAAGAATTGAATAAGGATTGCAGGTTTTGATCCTATATGATCCAAATTAGTAGTCATGAGCTGGATTTGTTCCTCTATGATCACGGTTCGTCATCATAGGCCTGATTCTCCCACCCTTATTCATGTTGATTAGCACCATGCTCCATGAATAGTTCTACAATAGCAGCCTCCTGGGGAAAGGCACTACTCAGTGTGAGTATGGGTAGCACATTTTAGCCTCACCTTTCATACCATTGGAATCAATGTAGGTCAGGGGCGGGCAAATCTTTTGGCCTCAGGGCCGCATCGTGTTTCCAAAATTGTATGGAGGGCCAGTTAGCGGAGGCTGTGCCTCCCCAAACAGCCAGACGTGACCTGGCCCCGCCCCATATCCGACCCCTTCTGCTTCTCGCCCCTCTGATGTCCCCCCGGGACTCCTGTCCCTTGACCGCCCCCAGAACTCCCGCCCCTGACTGCCCCCCGCCACCCCATCCAACCCTCCTCTCATTCCTGACTGCCTCCACCAGGACGCCTGCCCCATCCAACCACCCCTTTCCCCTGCTGCCTGACTGCCCCCACCGCCCCATCCAACCCCTTCTCTCATTCCTGACTGCCCTCCCCAGGGACCCTGCCCCATCCAACCACCCCGTCTCCCTGTCTCCTGACTGCCCCCAGAACCCCTGCCCCTGACTGCCCCCTGCCCCCATTCAAACCCCCGCACTCCTTCCTGACTGCCTCCCAGAGACCCCTGCCCCTTACTGCCCCCCGCTGCCTGATCCAACTCCTCCTCTCATTCCTGACTGCACCCCAGGCCACCTTCCCCATCCAACTGCCCATTCTCCCTGACCACCCCCAGAACCTCTGCCCCCCCCTTCCTGACAGCCCCCTGGTACCCCTGCCCCCATTCACATCCCCACCCCCTGACCACCACCCCAAACTCCCCTGCCCTCTATCCAACCCCCCTGTACTCCCTGCCCCCTTACTGCAGTGCCTGGAGCACCGGTGGCTGGCGGCGTTACAGCCGCGCCACCCAGAGCCACACACCACGCAGCTCAGAGCACCGGGTCAGGCCAGGCTCTGCAACTGCCCAGCCCCAGGAGCTCACAGCCCCGCTGCCCAGAGCATTGCGCCAGTGGCGGAGTGAGCTGAAGCAGCCGGGGAGGGGGAAAAGCAGAGGAGAAGCCAGGGGCTAGCCTCCCAGGGCAGAGGGTCCCGCAGGCCATAGTTTGCCCACCTCTGAGGTAGTGATAGTGGACTGAGAGATTTTGGAAGCACTGGAGGTTTTTGATCCCCATTGTTCCCAGCTTAGGTACACTGAGAACAGTAACACATTAATACTGAATTGCAAATCTCCAGTCTGGGTCTGCTCTCATGAAAATCATTAGGAGACTTGCTTTTGAATCCAGTAGGAGTACGTCCCAAATAATTTATCCTTACCATATGGCAATAAATGTCCAATGTACTAACAACAACAAAGACTTTGCTATGTTTAATTAAATTATGCAGATCTTTTAAGTGATCTTACTCATTTGACACCAGGACCCAGGCAGGATGCTGCATTTCTAGCAATATTCAGGCCCTGCTGATTTAGAATCCACCTAACTTCAAAACTCGTGTATGTGCAAAAGAAACTGGTATTCCTAATCGTCATGTTGCATGTGTAATTACTTCAGCTAATTTGTCATTAGCTAATTGCATAGTTCATATATGGTAGAATCTCAGTTACAAACACCTCAGGAATGGTGGTTGTTCATAACTCTGAACAAAAAGTTATGGTTCTTTCGAAAGTTTATAACAACATTGACTTACTACAACTTTGAAACTTTACTATACAGAAGAAAAATGCTGCTTTTAACCATCTTAATTTAAATGAAACAAGCACAGAAACAGTTTCCTTACCTAGTAAAAAAAAACCCAAAAAACTTTCCCTTTTTTTGGTAGTTTATGTTTAACCAGGTACTGTACTGTATTTGGGTTTTTTTCATCTCTACTGCTGCCTGGTTGTGTACTTCTGGTTTCAAATGAGGTGCGTGGTTGACCCATCAGTTCATAATTCTGGTGTTCGTAACTCTGAGGTTCTACTGTATGTGCATGCAAAATGGTGGGACCAAAGTTGCCCTCTGAATGTAATCAATCAGGATAGGTGAAGAATCAGAACGTGCATAAGTTTTTGCCCATAGAAGATTTTTATAACTATACAGTAAAAATTAAAGATGAAACATGCCATTAAAATATAAATAAAGCCCAGTTGTGTTATGAAAACCTTGGGTCAAATACAATGATGTTAAAGGGGGAGGGGAGTAAGTTACACACCAGATATAAGTTAGGCCTATAAAATAGGCCTAAGTCACAAAGTAGTGTAAGTAGATCAGAGTTATACAAAACAACATACTCACTCGAGGACACCATTGGCATATATTAAGATACTTGGTGGGGGAGTCCAATTTACTTTATAAGCTCCATTAAGCTATGATTTCTGCTATCCTAATTCTTCCCACTTGGTATGTATGTTGCATTTGTTCTGCTCATCTACTGAAAACTATAGCAGTGCAACTTATGGTAATGTGCCACATAAGCGATTTTATGACCAACTTGCTACAAAATGTATGGCACCACTTAATTTTTCCCCTTTTCTGTAATGGTGAGAACACGAAACACCTTAAATTTAGTTGACAGACTGTTCATCCCAATCCTATAAGCCTTATAGGATTCTTCCTCAAGTTGTCCCACACGTGCAAGGCACTGGAGGATTGGACCCCAAACGTTTAACTTTGCCTATTGCTTATGTGTATACCAGGTGGACATTTCACAGCTATGCACATCATGTGGGCACTGTGCTTTGGATTCCTGTGTATTCCCAAATTGGTGTCTGTTCTAATTTGTCTTTTTCCCTTATATCGAGATTTAAACTGACATCTAAGCAAGATTTAGCATTTCACTTTCTCTCAGTTTCTCCAACACAGCCCTCTCCTCCCCTTGCTCTCCAGTGGTTGTTTGCAACAGGTGTCACTTCTCTAGAGATACCCATGCAGCAGGAGGAGGAGAAAAAGAGAATAGCATACACAACTCTAGAAACAGACAAGGAAATTGTTTTAAGGCCTCCAGTGGAAGAGTAAAAGGATTTTAAAAACCCAAGTCAAATTCATTCAATATTTTTCCCTACGCAAGCCACTGTGCTTGGCAAAGCTCTAATAAAGGCTCTTTCCCTAGCAACAACTCAGTGTTTGCAGCTGAATAAGCAGCTACAAGTACATGCTTTCATCTCAGATGTAATGGACTTAGGGGAGGCTATTCTTAAGCACTAATAGGTTAAAAAAACTACATTTCTTTTTAGTTAAGGACTAACGAGGGCTTGTTCTGACCCATTTGTTCTGCTGCTTGAGAAGGCATGTGGCATTTGTATTGTATCCAAGAAAGGAGTTGAGGCGGGAGGGGGAAGTGACTTAAACACCTTGTCCGCATGATGGGCCCTTTTAATAGACTCACACCTCCTATCATGCTCCAGTTTCCTCTTCCTGAGAAGAAGTGAAAAAGGGATCACTAGAAAGCCCAATACAAGGATCCTCTTTCTGAAATGGAATGTGCAACAGAGTTTAAGTGTCATACTATAGGCAAATTCTCTCAATAACTGGATAACATTGGGGTCATCATTTGGGAATTTCTTTATGGTTTTTTCAGCTTGTAAAAAAAAAAGGCTGAGTTTAGAAATTATTTCATTTCTTTAAGGGGTTCTTAAATTATTTTAATGCTGTTTTGCTTATTTGTGGATCCCACCTGAGACTGGCCTAATATCTTCTAGTAATTTAATTTTTGATAGGACCCATCCAATAAAATCCAGTGATTAAATGACAAATCAGATTAACAGAGAAAGGACCACTGCTATCACCTTGCCCTCTACACTTAATCAAATGAGTGACTGTGAGGACTTACTGGGGTTATCCTTCTCAGGAGCCAGCAGGAATTCTCTGTCTGTGCCAATGCCTTGATTAAGTGTTACTTACAAAACTTGTTCAGATAATAAAGATGGCCACCACTGGGAAATGAAAAAGTTCTAAGTGCCAAAGAAAATGGCCTAAGTTTTGTATGGAACAGAAGAACTTACTTGATTGTGTTCAAATCTTTGTGCTCTCCTAATATAGTCAATGTATCTGGTTACCTCACTTACCAATTATTATCTACTAATTGTGTATCTATAATACCTGTTAGAGTATCTACATATATTAGTTAAGCCTCACAATCCCCCATGTGAAATATATAAGGAATGTACTAGCTAGGACTAATTTCACCTATCATTGAAAGGTAGCCATCTCTGAACAGATCACAGCTACATACATAACAAGAAGAAGGAAAAAAACATATCCAACTAAAAACGGAGGACAACATGTAATTACCTGAGTTGGAGACAGCATGTAATTACCTGAGTTGGAATTTTGCCAGGATACTGAGGTGACTTTTATGAAAGGTGCCATGGGAACCTTAAGGAACACAAGCAGTCAAACTATTGGTTTTAAATTTCATGTTTTTATAGTTTTGTCTATGTTGTAGTTTTTAGTACCCACAATGTTGGTTAAACACATAAAATAGAATATTTAAGTTAATATCAAGAACATATGGAATTATATTGCTCAAAGAGGAGGAAAAAAGTGTGAGGTGTTTATGTGCCAGTTTCAAACTGGTCAATTTCAGAAGAACAAAGATTGATTTTATGAATTTTTAGGGCTGTTTGTCAAGAGCTTACTATGTACATTGATATTTGGCCTCCAGCCTTAATCAACTAATGGTTAACCCATGTCTTTTACACAGATAAAAATATATCGGTCAACAAGGGTTAACAAAAGTGATGATCAGCCCCCAGGTTACTGAATACAATTACAATAGAGTTGGATGAGACTTTCATGAGAAGTAAAAAATTCCCTTGCCCCGCAGCTTAACGGCCGTATTTGGAAATCCTTGGCAGAGTCAGCTGATCATGTGATTAAGACTCTATATTTGAGATCTTTAATACTATTCCACACAGTGAAGGATTTGGAAAGGTTGTCTCTGTCTGCTGCTGTGCTTAACTTTCTGAACTATGAAGAAGAAAACAAATTATTGAAAATGTGAAGCAAAAGTGATACAATAAAAAAGCAAAGAGAAACACATTCCCATGCTACTGGACACCAGGAATTGTGCCTAGCAACGTTTTGGGCGCAAAATTAAAACTTCCTCTTCCCTGTGTCACAAGCTGACATTTCTTCCACATGTAATGCCAGCTGACTCTATGACAAAGCCCTTCCTCTGTGCCTTCATGCCAAAATAACCCTCCATGACATCTGTTCCCTCCACCTGGCTCAATCATCATCACACCTGAGGTCCTGTAACTGCTCTTCTTTTCACAGGTGTTTAAAGCATTTCTAATCAGTTGAACTTGGGTTTTAAGCTGCTCTATGTGGGCAAGAGATCAGTGATGCTATTTGAAAGGCAGCCATGGCTGATAATGAGCCACAATTCCACCACTCACAGGCTCTGGAAAGGGCATTCTCTCAGTTGGCTCTTGTGCGGTTATTTCCACAGTCTGTTTCTGCTTCAACTTGCAAAACAAATTCCCACTACCAACAATTTTCCAGCACAGCAAATGTTGGCAAATCCCATCATATAGCCGCTTTGTTTTTCCAGGGTGAGACCGGACAACTGTAGTTTGCTTCTTGGTCCTACAATAACGCAACAGCTTTACTAGTAAAGAGTTTAGCAGTCTCTTCTCCTTTCCTTTCCCTGCCTTTCAATGCATTCTGCCTCTGAAACAGACACAGTTAATTACCAGAATTCTGGAACAAAGACACCACTCTACTATCATATAAGGGTCTGATCCAAAGCCCACTGAAGTCAGTAGGTATCTTTCCATTAGCTTTTGATGAGGCCCTTTAGTTTCAACTGCCACTGCATACTGTGGGGATAAATATATCATTTCCCCAGGCCCATTCATGGAAGGGAGCCTTTGTGAATAGATTTCTCTTCTGGCATGCAGGCAGTGGTGAGCTGGAGCCAGTTCCCACCAGTTCCCAAGAACTGGTTGCTAA
This sequence comes from Mauremys reevesii, assembly GCF_016161935.1. Classification (NCBI taxonomy): domain Eukaryota; kingdom Metazoa; phylum Chordata; order Testudines; family Geoemydidae; genus Mauremys; species Mauremys reevesii. The sequence goes on along the minus strand of NC_052627.1, from coordinate 19,901,214 downwards.
AATTAGACCTCCGTGGAGAACCGGTTGTTAAAGGGCCAGGGGGTGGGCAAAGAACTCTGGTCCGCGGGCCGGACCATCCTGATGCTCCCAGGATTCCCAGCTGGGGAGGCTGAGGTTCCCCCGGCCCCTCCCCCATTTCCCCCCAGCTGCAGCGTGGCCAGCCGCCGGCACCAGCTGGGCAGCTCAGCTAAGCTCCTGAGTCGTCCTGCTGCTTTGAGCTGCAGACAAGGTAAGGCGGGGGGCTGCAAGCTCCAGGGCCGCTGGGGGGGGCAATTTTCCCCAGGCCCTGCATGGGCCCCCGGCCCCACGAGTATGTCTCCCCCCGCCCCCCCCCCCCCCCCCCCCCCACCCCTTAAATCAGAACTTTTATAGGGGGGAATTTGTTAAGATTTTTTGCATGCATCATCTCATCAAGGCAACCATCACAACAACACCCTTTCCTCCCAAGGTCCAAGGCGGTAAGGAGCTGGCAAAGGGATGTGGGGGATGGAGAAGGAACCTGATCCCTCCTCACCCACCAGCCCACACAGCGATTAGATGAAATAGGTAATAAAACTTGGAGTTGAATCAGTTTTCCCTGGGGCATCAGGGCAGGGGCAGGAGAGCAGGAAGAGGAGTTCCTGAGAGGTTATCCTGTTATCCATTTGATCACTTTCAGGGGGGACCTTTTCAGGTTCAGGTTGCGTTGTGTGTTGTGGTTGTGTTGCCAGCCCTGGCATTTAACACACACACTACAAACAAACAGAAGAGAACAAACAGACAGCACAACAGCAGCACAACTGCCCACTAGTGTGCACAGTGTGCATTAAACCTGACAGAGAAACCTTGTTCTTGAAGGTGAGAGGCTAGTTCAGTTTCTGTGCCTATTAAAACCTCCGTGCCTTCATCAGACATGCCAGTTTTGAATACTGCTTTTGTGATGTGGACATGTACACTGAGAACTGCACTAAGACCACAAATTCAGCTCATATGGGGCACAAAAAACTATCCGATCAACCTCATAGTGTAGTGCAGCAGGCTAGGTTAACATAAAAGACTCATACTGAGCTAAAGGTTCATACCTTACAAGCTGTGTGTTCCCTCAATTCCCCTCACAAGATACACTCCACACAGTGTGGGTGGGGTAAAAATGGGTAGCTGAGTAGACAACTAATCCCATGTGCATATGCAAACAACCTGTCTGCGCACACGAACATTTTGCAGGCGTCATGCATGTGTGCGCACACATTCTGACAGCACATTTTCGGCAAATACATTTGAAAGTTCAGTCCAGTATGTTTTACTTCAATTAAGCAAAGACTCAAGTTCATTCATGTGTATGTGCTATCAGCAGCCAGAGATCCCTTAAAGCCTGGAAGATATCACTAACCCAGTCCAGAGGCAAGTTCAGGTAGGTGCAGAGCAGGGGGGATATGTGGAACCAGATGTGCATTTAAAAATACAAAATATATGGATACATTATGGTATCGTCCCAGGCACACAACTCAATAACATTAGTGGGAGATGTAAATACACTGAAAGCAGAATATAACTCATAACAAACACCTCCAATGAGATTTCCCTTTCAGTCAAAAACAACATTTAAGAGCTACATTTTAAACATGAAAGAATTAAGCATTAAATTAGTCCTTCATTTAAGCAATAAGGACCAAGGCCCATAGCATTTCCTGAGAATTAATGACCTGATGAGTGAGTTGATAGCTAGAAGCAAAGACAAGTCAATTTCCAAGGAAATGCTTTGGCAGACCAAGTTCATTACTGCCATTATAGAAATTTATGAATGGAAAGAGTGATAGGCCCATTTACTGCCTCTCCTGGGGATAACCTGAATCTCTGAAAGCATGATTTACTGTATTGTAACTATTTAGATTCATGTATGGCTAGAGAAGCCAAGTTGGTAGGTTTCTCAGCTACTGCATTTTCTTGAACAGCACTCCAGGGATAGTAAGTATCTAATGGCCTGTTCTTGTGGTGCATATTCCCCTAAACTTCCCTTTGATATCAAGGACAATTATCTCAATGAGAGTGGAGGGCACCCAGCATCTCACAAGGATCCTGGACAACCGATCATCCGCCAGTGACAGGGCTGTTGCTGCAGTGGCCATTCTAGAGAATTATTGCTTATGGCAGCAGCCATCAGGTAAGTTTTAAAAAGAAAACCAAGAGCTATCTATGTTCTATTGGGAGTATTATTTTATTCTATTGGATGAATAAAATAATAATTCCTTCCAAACCCACACCTTCACCAAAACTCATGTTTGTCATATTTAGTTTTCAAAATACCGTGAAAAAGGATGTTCCTTGCTCTATTTACAACCAAAACTGAAGCAGGATAGACTCAATATTTGGCAAGATTCCTATTCCAATTTTACAGAAGCTAGATAAAATACAGATTAGCTTCCAAGTTAGGTTCTCATCCAAACCGAACACATATCTAAATCTTTTGAACTTGCTCATCACTAGCTTAATATTAACTTGCCTGGATTTTTAAATAAAATTTTAGGGATAAATATTCAAAAGTGGCTGCTGATGCTGGGTGCAACAAGAGACTCCTTAAAGGGGCCTGATTTTCAAAGAATCAATGTCTCAAATAGGGTACCCAAAATAATTAATCACACCTTAATATCTTGGCGCTAATATTTTATTTAAAAATGTAGATGCAGAGGCAGGCAAACTCTAAAGGTTTGTGGCTGGGCTGGATTAAGCACCTCCATGTTGGGAAACTAATCTGAATTTTATCTAAACCTCTAGACCTACATGTATTAAAATATCCAACAAAATCGTACAGTGATGCCTGAAAGAAAGCAAGAGAAGCAAGTAGGAAAAGTTAATTTAGAAATGTCAACTTCCACTCTGCAGTAATAAAATGGAAATAAAATCAAAATTGCCTTATACAAAACAATGGATAATACTACTGGAATATAGGAATTATCCTATCTGAAGAAACCAATGGTCAGACTTTACCGCTAGATTGTAACTAGGAATGGATGAAAATTCTAGTCTGAAACAGTATATCTAGAAAGGTACGTCTGATGTTCTACATAATTCTCTGAAAGCAATCTATGCATGATGATGACTCAATAGATCATGCAGTATGAATGTTTTTGTTGTGTTCAGTAAGGTTTCTTCCCATCACCAATGTGTTCTTATTTAACATACCACCTTGAGTTTAATCATCATTAATGGAGATGTCTTGTCTTGGATAAATTTTATTTTATGCTCATGAGCATAGTTAGTGGTGGCGTTACATGATTTGGCAGAGCTGTTATGTTGTTGATATTACATATGCAAAGCTGTTATGTATGTTATTTTGTATTGAGTGTCTGTAATTATGTAGGAGGTATTAGCATCTGATGGAAAACTTTTAGAATAGACAAATACATTTTTAATGTTTCTTTCAAAACTATCTTGTAAAAATTAATAGAGATTTATATCATCCCCATAGAAATATTGAAAAAACTTTCACAATGACTCCCATTCTCTATAAAACCCTATTTAAAAACAAAAATCTATAGGATGTTTCCATAAGGGATATTTAACATTTTAAGTATAGAAACAGTAATCAAGAATTCTGGATTCTAGTTGCTACTGATTTTTTGTGCAACTGTAGCCACTTAGCCTCCATGTCACAGTTTAATAATCTAAAAGAAGAGGATAGTAATATTTACTCACACATATAAAATGCTGTATGATTCTCAAATGAAAGATGCTATGCAGTGTAACATTTATTTTAAAAGCCATCTAAAATCCCAGAAATCAGATAAGACTGTACACGTCTGATGTTTGTGTTTTCTGGTTAGCAACTAAAATATTTCAACAGGAAAAAGAGTGAAATTAAAACCAGTTCCTTGCTTCAGTTGTAAAGCATGTAGGGACAGATTCTCATTTCAGATACACCACTGTAAACCCAAAGTAACTCCAGAGACTTCATAGATTCATAGATTCTAGGACTGGAAGGGACCTCGAGAGGTCATCGAGTCCCCAGTCCCCTGCCCTCATGGCAGGGCCAAATACTGTCTAGACCATCCCTGATAGACATTTATCTAACCTACTCTTAAATATCTACAGAGATGGAGATTCCACAACCTCCCTAAGCAATTTATTCCAGTGTTTAACCACCCTGACAGTTAGGAAGTTTTTCCCTAATTTCCAACCTAAACCTCCCTTACTGCAGTTTAAGCCCATTGCTTCTTGTTCTATCCTTAGAGGCTAAGGTGAACAAGTTTTCTCCCTACTCCTTATGAGACCCTTTTAGATACCTGAAAACTGCTAGCATGTCCCCTCTCAGTCTTCTCTTTTCCAAACTAAACAAACCCAATTCTTTCAGCCTTCCTTCATAGGTCATGTTCTCAAGACCTTTAATCATTCTTGTTGCTGTTCTTTGGATCCTCTCCAATTTCTCCACATCTTTCTTGAAATGCGGTGCCCAGAACTGGACACAATACTCCAGTTGAGGCCTGACCAGCGCAGAGTAGAGCGGAAGAATGACTTCTCGTGTCTTGCTCACAACACACCTGTTAATGCATCCCAGAATCACGTTTGCTTTTTTTGCAACAGCATCACACTGTTGACTCATATTTAGCTTGTGGTCCACTATAACCCCTAGATCCCTTTCTGCTGTACTCCTTCCTAGACAATCTCTTCCTATTTTGTATGTGTGAAACTGATTTTTCCTTCCTAAGTGGAGCACTTTGCATTTGTCTTTGTTAAATTTCATCCTGTTTACCTCAGACCATTTCTCCAATTTGTCCAGATCATTTTGAATTATGACCCTGTCCTCCAAAGCAGTTGCAACTTCAACAGACACACTTTGGAGTCATACGAGTACAGGCAAGATCAGAATCTAACCCTTTTAAAAAATGGCTGCAGGGGAAATGACTTAGTTTGGGAATTTCTTTGAAAGTTTGGCCATAAGTGTCCACAGACATAGTATGATAGCTATTTTTATAGTGCTGGTTTAAGATAAAAAAAATTTAATACCACTATTTTACCAAAGATGTTTTAAAAGATTGGCAATTAAATTTGAAGCTCATGAAAGTGAGGGGTCAACAACTCTTGAGTCAAATAGGCAGCTGCGTGGGAGCTTTCCTTGTAGACAACTGAAAAAAAATCACCTTAGCCCTCAACATTATTATATTCCTGGGGCCCTGACTGTCTATCAGCTTTGACTGTCATTCATATTAAATTGAGTGGTGATGTTTATTCTGTGCGCACATAAGTAGACCAAAACCACCATTTTCATTTTTGACTTGAGCTAGGGTTTTAAGAATCCAGGTTTTAGAAGGGATTTGGTACATTAGGAAAGATGGGATTTGGGACCCACTCCTTCACACACAAATGACATGCTCACTGCTCCCTTCAACATTTCTGAAACTGAAAGCTGCTCAGTACATACAAATACAAAACAGACACATCCTTTATAGGGGTCACCAGGGATGTGGGAGACTCAGAATCAAGTTCCTGATCTAAATCAGGAAAAGCAAATACTTTGCTGGGTTTCATATCTCAGGCAAGTACCTTAATGATCAGGCAATTAGCTATTCTGGGGTAGGATAACTCCCCCCAACATCCACACCCACATCCCCCCACACACTCTGAGAAACCTTCCCAATGATTTTTTTTCCAAACAGTTACATTTCTGCAACACAGTTTGGTTTCAACAAAACCAAAATTTTCAACAAAAAACTTTCACCCAGCTCTAGTAATCAGCCATATGCAAAGGCTTCTCCCAGACACTAATTCACTATGCCATCTAGTTTTCCATAAACATATCTTACTTACAAGGTTTATGTTCTTCTACAGATTCATATTTGGCCAGCTCTTTACCTGTAAAACCCATTGGTAGTGTAGCAATTCTAATGTACAGTATCCCATTGGTATTGGTCACAGCAATGTGCTTCCACCACTGGAGATAGCAGTAAAAAAATCCCTCATCCACTGTGTTACCTCAGTGGAAGGCATCACTTGTGATCCAGCAAGTATTGCGTTTTGTAAAAAGTTAGACATTCAGAAACTACAATAAAATGTGTTCCTTTCAATTTATCCTGTTTCAAGGCAAGTGAAATAATAATAAACAGACTGAAGAAAGTTAACATTATTCTAGAGCATGTTTTTAAATAAAAAGCTACAAAATTTTAAGTGCAGACTCTCGGATTCTTGCCAAGAGTTCTCCTCCCCCACCCCATTGAATTTTCTATTCATTTACAATGTGATACAAAGTCAATTTAGTTCACCCATAAATGATTACTTTTTATCATCAACTGGTTCAAATCTGCCATTTTTGGCAATCATATCATATCACTGCGGTCTGTAACATTTTGGGAGCATACAGTATTCTGCTCCTAAAAGCTGGAGCACATCCCTCAAGCACTCTCATTTCCAAGGTCTTGCATGGTTCAAGGACTTGTTCATATTAAAGACAGTGATGTTGACTTCAATGGGAACAGGATTAGGCCAAAATGTATTCTTATTGTCATGTTCTTAAGTAGAATTGTATGCCTGGATAATAACAACCAAACAATAGTGAATAGGTGCGAAGTTCTCTTTGATAGCTTCCATTGCACATATTCTTGTTTCTGTGTAGGGGCGGAAAGTTCAACCACGTATTCATTACAAACAATCTCCTTCTAAAGATTAAAACAAACATTTTGCTTTTAAGAACCTCACTCTGTAGTTTCACCATATTCTTTCAGGTGAACAAACAAACTAAATTTCTCCACTCAATTTCACAAGATTGGTTGGGTTGCTTGCACAAACATGAGATGCATGCATATCACTTTTGATTCCTCCTCCAAAGGAATGTTTCTCTTATTTTCCATTAAGAGACAGGCCTAGGCCAGGTAAAAAGAAAATCTAATCCCTAGAATCCAGCATAACAAAGCCTGCAGCAGAGACTATAAAATTAACTTGTTTATATTTCAGGTTACAGATCCTAGCATTTGCTTTTGTTCCTTCACTAACTTCACGTCTAAAGGACACCTCATTAACATTACCTCTAAAGGACAATACTTTCAGTAACGATGTTGTAGGACCAACACCACTGATTGGTTGAAACTCAGATATCACTTCTGAAAGTATTGCCAAACTGCCAGAAGTGATGGGATTGATATTCAATTTTAATTTTAATCTATGGCTCCTACATACAGACTTTGGCCCAGACCTGCTCCGTGCTTTGATCTTCCTCTATAAACTCCCCAAATCTGCTTTTTGTTCTTTCGCAACTCCTGCTTCCCCCAAGAGCCCTTCCCTCTCTGTCTCCTGGCTGTGATGGACTCATCTTATCCTTCTGGCTCACTTCCCTAACAGAATTTTGGGGCCAAATGGTAAAGGATGATATAAACAGTAACATATGTGTGAGTTGGGGGCATCAAGCTCAGGAGAGTGCAGCCTTTCAGCAGTGATGTAACTATATCCTGTATGTGCTTTGTTCCTACAGGTGTGGCAAGAAGGGCAGGCAGAAAAATTTGCATGGTAAATGCAAATAGGGGCTTGCTGGAGGTTAACTGGCTAAAATGATTAATTTAAACTATTGTCCCTGTCTTCCACAACCACATACACAAAAACCAGAGTGTGATTCTCATATTACAGAAGTGTTAAACTAGTGCAGTCCCACTGACTTCAAATGACTTCTGATTTACAGTGAAGTGAGCTCAGAATCAGGCCCACACACTTTAAAAGCCTCTTGGCACTCAGAAGGGGAAAAGGTGGAAGCCAAAGACATTAAGGTGTACACACTGCAAGCAACAAGTGGGCTAAGCCAAATGTTATACAAGGTAGAGTCCAGTGTGTGTTTAACTGTCCTAGTGACACAGATTCTGTTTGAGAACCCAAGCAGTGAAGGATTTTGTTTGACAGCAGTATTGCACAATTCACCCAAGAGTAAGGAAATTGCCAACAGACTGTTAAAGAAAATTAGCTGTCTAAATAATTATTTCTGGAAAGCCAAATAATAAATAACACCTGTTGTCCCCGACACCCAACAAACCGCCGTAACATGCACATGTATCTGCTCTATCTTTGGTCACCTACATTTCCAGGTTGTCCCTACACTAAGGATTAGTGTCTGGAGAAAGTTATGGTGAGTGTGTATTATGAAAATTTGGCACCCCCCATTACAAGTGAGCAGGATGTTGTAACCCTTACCAAACTTATACTCCCAACCACAATGAATGCCTATTACAAGTCACACCTTCTCTGAGTGTCCTCCACTTGCAGTCTAGAGGCTGAACTGAATATGCCCTTTGATTTCTCCATGGCGCACTTCTCTATCAGTCCAGAAAGATCAGATAAGGAAAATGACCAAACTAATCAAAATCTATTTAGTAAATAATAACATGTCACTAGAACTCACTCAAATGATCCTATTGGGCAGTAGAAATCTCATCAGAAACCCTACTAATACTTACACACATAGGATGTTTGTGTAAGAAGGAAGGGTTTATTTCAGAGTTTGTTTTAGCTAACAATCCAAATGTCAGAGGCGAGTGGGCGCTTATAGAAACTCAAATGCAATCTTCCACCATCATATTCAACATTTTGGCCTAAATACTCAAGTGCCTAGTGATTCTGGGCATCCAGCTTGACACACCTTAAAAGGGGCCTGTTTTTTCAGAACGTGCTTAGGACCTGTACCCTGAAAAATCAGGCCACTCCAAGGGGTCTTATGTGGGTCACCCAATAGTGGAGGTACTCAAAATCACCAATGACTTTGGAAAGTCTAGGCCTTTGTTTTTACTGCTTGCATTTTCTCTCTGTTTCTCTTCCCCACTCGCATCGTGGTGGGATTATTGTTGTTGTCCCAGTGCTTTGGTGCACCCCCTGCTTCTTCCCTTCCCCAGTTACAAAACCTTTCCCATTTGTGTCCACTTTCTCTCCTGCTTGTCCCCACTTCTACTTAAGACACTGGAGAGCATTAGCTTTCAGAGCATTGGGATATAACTCCACCTCTCCTGAGCTCTGCTGAAGCTGTTTCTCAAAGGAACTTAAAGATGGAACAGACCTTTCAGATCATTCATTCTAACTAGGATGACCAGATGTCCTGATTTTATAGGGACAATCTCGATTTTTGGGTCTTTTTCTTATATAGGCTTCTATTACCCCCCACTCCCATCCCAATTTTTCACATTTGCTGTCTGGTCACCCAAATTCCAACTTCCTGCCACTGAAAGCCCTGCACAACTGTACATTTTCTAGTGCCTTCTCCCAATCTAGTTATAAAAGTCCCAAAAAGGGGGACTGCACCCCGTCCATTGGGACATTATTCCACAGCCCAATACATTTCAATGTCAGGCTCTAGATTTACCTTTTCTTAAATGTCATTACATCGCTGGCTTTTGTAGGATTAAAAAGCCACTATCTTTTTACAGCAAGATTTAAGGTGTTACAAATTAATATGCTGCTTTTTGTTACAACAAGAACTAGTTAGGAGCAAAAAAAAAAAAATAGCCAAAGCAAAAAATAAATTACCATCCATGGAACTAAAAAGAAAAAAAAATCTGAAAATGAATGTAATATATTCTAAATCAATGAAACAAAGGGTAATTAAAGTGCTGGAACATCTGTTGGCTCTCAGGAGACAACAAAATCTAATTTTAACTCCTGAAATTCTAAAACATTCATAAGCCTGAAAATGACACCCTCTGCCATTGAAAAGAAACATATGGGCACCAGGTAATAGAAATAGCAAAGCTAAATGGAGCTTAGAGATGTATGCATTTTGTTAGGGACTGCTGCTAGATGTGACTTTGTCATTAATTAATACAGACACTAGACAGTCAGGTTGAATACCTGTTGACAAGCATATTACAGCACAAACACCTACTGCATGTTAAAGCTTCAAAGGCCTCAGGGCACATGCCACACACCCTTTTTTTTTTTTATCCCCCCTCTGACTTCATTCTCTCTCTTTCTGAATGATGCATAGCTTCAAAACAAAAGCCTTCAGGCAATCCCCTGCTATTGATTTTCACTTGCACAAATCACCAGCAGGTCTGGGCCCTCCTAGGATTGTTTTTTAAGTTAAAAAACAAATTTTAAGTCCACCACTCACCAGGTGCCCAGTTATAAGCATTCTATAATCTCTTCATGTTGCATTTGCTTAATTCATATTATTTAACTGGTTACAGACATTTTGCTGTATGCAAAAGGGAAAATAAAATCCCCCTCTACTTTTCATATAATTTTGGAAATGTTTTGTTCAGCTCTAGTGTTGCATGCACCAAGAAGAGGACAGTCTCCAATAACCTAGCGTAGATATAACAGCCCAGAGTCCTCACTTGGTTGCACCAGTATTACTCCATCTGACTCCAACAGAGTGCCAGCCTGGTGCTTCAATGTCACAGTGACTGGCAGGAACAAAGAACATGAAGACACTAGAACTGAGTAAAGCTGGTGTGACTGAGTGAGAACAGAATAGATTAAGAAAAGAAACAATAACCGGTGACTGAACAAACTACTGCAATGCATCTAATTTTGAAATTCACTTAGCACTATGAACTAAGGATTATGTGAACGGTGCAGGTTCCTCACCCCAAATAGCGTGTATATGTGCTCGCTCGCTCTCTCTCTCACACACACAGTCCCAAACCTACTCATTCCTACAATTTGCTCTTTGTTGCCAATCTAACCCAGTAAAGTAAACCTCACCTTAAACTTTCTCCTGATTTTTGCTTGTTCCTGGGATTACACCGAGCTGTCCCATCACCCTCCGCTCCCTTTTCACCGTCAGAAAGAAAAACAAGCTCTTTTATACCCTGGATTTTAACTAATACGCCCCACCTGGTCTAGGTTCCACCAATATCCTCCATTGCCTTCCATGAAGGTTGCAGACATTTCACTGGGGAGTATCTGCTTCCCAGTTCAGAAAGAAAGGAGGGGGGATAAGGTTGCAGAGCTGTTGCTCTTTCGTAGGGTTCCTACCACTTTCCCTCCAGAATTTTGCCTTCCTCTGCTTGTGTTAATAGTGAGAAAACATCCAGCCCCACAACATAGTGAGATTACAGGCCAGAAATTTAATATGTACAAATTGGTTTCACTTAGACTAGATAATTGCGTAGGTTGGAGCAGGGGCTACCACTCCCCTTAGTTAGGGTTGAGAATTGCTTTCCATCTGTTAAAAGCCCATTTGTTGGTTCTCTCTGCAATCATCAGAAAAGGTCCTTTTTCATTTCGAGCTTTCCATGTCCAGTTTGTGACCTGAAATAACCTTTTACTCAGATTGGATATGATTTAGACAAGCTATTTTTGAGATATGGAACTTTGAGGGATATATTCTTCCTCTGGAGAAATGAAGTTGCACCAACAGAGGTATTGCCTGTTGAGAAGACTTTGGCAAATAAATGCCCCTCTCACAATGCCACATTTTGGGTCAAAGGAGAAGCAGTTCTCCCACCACCTATTTAAGGAATCTTGTACTCCTCCTTTTAGCCTCCCCCACCATCTTCAGTCTTGTCTTTAGGGGTCTCCTCAAAGGCAGCTAAGCACAGACCTCGTCTAGTGATGTATTCTTCAACTTTTCCCCTTTGGAATGCATATGATAATCTAATCTTCAACTCCTTGCACAGGCAGTTAACAGAGAGAAGATCACTCAATCTTCTCTCTGACTAGACTCACATTAATGAACTCCATAATGTTCGAGGACTCTTTGCTGGATAATATCTATTATTCAAAGCCATGCTATATATTAAAAAAGACCCTCGTGTTCCTCCGGCAGTGCTTGCAACACATTGGGGACATGCTGATCACATATCTCACTGCAGAACAGTTTTTGCCTTTGGCAGGTTTCATTCTTCAGCAGCAATTTGTTCCCATCCGAGCATAAACACTAACTGGTGAAAAGGCAGATTTATTGTCTTTAACAGCTTGGAAAAGCCTTTGCATTTTTCATTTGTTTTATTTAAGAGAATTATTCTATTGTCAAATATTAATTTAAAAGGGTCTATAAACACAGGATATGAATGCCTTCTTTAAACAGGCCAATTTGTTCTGATGTCGTGTCCAAGGTCTATTTTATGTGCCTTTCTGTGATTTGCAAAAGGTTATAAAAATCATTGGTGCCTCAGGCCCTTTATGAATGGGCATTACTAGCCGGATCTTGCAGCTAATGGGAGTTACGGATGCTTAGCACTTCTTAGAGTGATGAAAGTAGATAATTAGCCTCTAAAGAAAATTGGGAGACCATAAAGATTGGTGGTTATTACCACAAGGAAAGTGTGATCCCCACTCCAAAGTCCATCTCTTCCTCTCCACAGCTCCTGCTAAAGCTCTGATCCATGACCTAGTCCTCTCTCATCTCAACTGCCTTCTCCTCTAGCCTTCCCAGTTTTCATATTCACCCTTCAAGCTCATCCAGACTTTGCACACTAAAATCTCTTTCACATGCCACTCTGACCATGTCACCCTCCCTCCCTCTCTCCCCCAGTTTAATCCTTGCACTGGCCTCCAGTCTCCTAGTACATCACATTCAAGCTCCTCATGGTCAAAGATCTGCACAGATTGTCCATCTACGTATCCGCTCCATTTCCCTGTTTGCATCCTACATGCAGAATCATAGAAATGTAAGACTGGAAGGGACCTCAGTAGGTCATCTAGTCCAGTTCCCTGCACTGAGGCAGGACTAAGGTGCTCTGGACCACTCTTGATAGGTGTTGGTCTAACCTGTTCTTAAAAACCTCCAATGATGAGATTCCACAACTTTCCTAGGTGATTTGTACCAGTGCTCAACTATCCTGACAGTTGAGAAGTTTTTCCTAATGTTTAACTTAAATCTCCCTTGTTGCAATTTAAGCCCATTGCTTCTGGTCCTGAGGAAAACAATTTATCATCCTCCACTTTATAGCAACCTTTTATGTGTTTGAAGACTGGTATCATGTCCCCTCTTAGTCTTCTCTTATCCAGACTAAACAAACCCATTTTTTTTCAATCTTCCCTCATAGGTCATGTTTTCTAGACCTTTAATCATTTTTGTTGCTTTCCTCTGGACTTTCCTTAAGTTGTCCACATCTTTCCCAAGATGTGGTGCCCAGAAATGGACACAGTACTAATTTGAGGCCTTATCAGTTCTGAGTAGGATGGAAGAATTACTTCTTGTGTCTCACTTAAAACACTCCTGGTAATACCTTCCAAAATGATGTTCACTTTTTTTTGTGTGTGCGCGTGCGCGCAACAGTATTACATTGTTGACTCATTAAGTAGTTCTCCTTTCTAGGCAGTCATTTCTCATTTTGTATTTGTGCAATTGATTATTTCTTCCTAAGTTGAGTACTTTGCATTTGTCCTTATTAAATTTCATCCTATTTATTTCAGTCCATTTCTCTAGTTTGTCAAGTTATTTTGAATTCTAACCCTGTCCCTCAAAGCACTTGCAACCCTCCCAGCTTTGTATTATCTGTAAACTTTATAAGTGTATTCTCCATGCCATTAAGCAAATAATTTATGGAGATATTGAATAGAACCGGACCCAGGACAGATCTCTGTGGGACCCCACTCAATACGCCCTTCCAGCTTGACAGTGAACCATTGATAACTTCTCTCTAAGTACGGTTTTCCAACCAGTTGTGCACCCACCTTATAGTAGGTTCATCTAGGTGGTATTTCAGGTTTTATTTATTTATTTGGATTATTTATAAGGTAGTCATATGAGATAGTATCAAAAGCCTTACTAAAGTCAAGATATATTGCATCTAGAGTTTCTCCCCATTCGCAAGTCAATGGGACAGCTTACATACTTAAAGTTAAGTGCATGCATAGATTGCAGCCTCAAATTGTGAGATGTTTTAAACAGTCTGACTGGTCTGGAAAGCATACTGCATATCTTTGGTGCTATTGGTGTACTAAATAGTTAAAGCAGTCAAGTTTCAAAGCTGTGTGCTGGATTTTATCCATATGACTTCAATTAAAGTCAATTGGAGTTGTGTGTCTAAAATTACCATGCATTGCTTTGAAGAATAACATTGAATGTTTGAGGATGAGAGGTCCCCAGTAAAGCATATGTTCAATAAATAAAATGCATGTGATATTTCAGAATATAATTCTTACATAAATGATGGAAAACAGGTTGAGAGTTCCCCTGCTCCAGGCCCAGTTTTGTTGTTTTTGGTTGTTTCTTATTTTAAAAACCACTGCCATTCAAACTGAGCAAAACCTTAGAAACAAAAAGATGAACCTATAGTATTTTATTAGCAAAATTATTTCCTGTCCTAACCTGCTATGTAGTGATGTTGTGTGCTGTTAAATAGTTGTTGCCTTCTCACCAGAAGTGAATAAACTGACACCCTTAAACAAATATGTATAATATGCAAATATACACAGAGATAACAGAGTGAATGTCAGATCTTGCCTTCTCTAGCTGAAGTGATTTTGCTGAGCTTCAGATGAAACAGCATATATATACCGCTTGTACACTTTGTGTGTATGTATGGGTATCTGTGCACATTACAAACACTTGTATGTAATTTACATTACATATATTTATGTAATAATACATATACCTATAAAAGCAGCAAAGAGTCCTGTGGCACCTTATAGACTAACAGATGTATTGGAGCATGAGCTTTCGTGGGTGAATGCCCACTTCGTCGGATGCATGTAGTGGAAATTTCCAGGGCAGATATATAATAGAACTACCCTTGTTATCTCTAGCCTGCTTCTTGCTTGCATATATATATCCACCTGCCCCTGGAAATTTCCACTACATGCATCTGACGAAGTGGATATTTACCCACGAAAGCTCATGCTCCAATACATCTGTTAGTCTATAAGGTGCCACAGGACTCTTTGCTGCTTTTACAGATCCAGACTAACACGGCTACCCCTCTGATACATATACCTAGTACATACACATGGTTCTAAGTTTTTGTGTCATCCCCTAGCTTAGAAACCTATCCTCTCCTTGATGCCCCCCACATAACTCCTATTACTGTTAAAGGGGAGAACAATAATACTGGCATTAGTTCTCTCCCCTATATCTATATACAAACACTACTGACATTTTTTGACCAAAGATTGGCCTGAACTAATACATTGGATCTGAACACTGGCATATTTTATAATGCTTAAAATGTCTAGATGTCAATTCTGCAGCATAAGATCATCTTTCTAACGGGTTTCTCTTGGTACAGTGTAAATACTCTGATCCTTCTCTTACCTATAAAGGACTTGGTGTGCTTTTAAATGCAAATCTTCAGACAGCTGCAGCAAACTGCCATACTGCTGTACATGGAAAAATCACTGCAACAAATCTAACATTTCAGCCTCAATGTAAAGGTAGAAGATGGAATAGCATTCCTAAGTGGAAGCACAACTGCCTCCTTCCTGCATTCCATCAAGACTCAGCTGACTTCTACAGCCCCAGCATAGGCAATTATTTACTAGTAGGCCCAGAAATGTATAAGAAACTGAGCAGATGCACCCAGAAGGTCATTAACTTTCTGATTTTAAAGGACTATTCAAGGTAATAACAGATCAAGAATAGTAAGTTTAATTATCCCATTTCTTGAATGCTCTTTTAAAATGCATATACAAGCAGCTAGCTAAATGCAGCAGATACAATTTATGAGTTGCTCAAATGTCAAAGTATTCTATCAGTCAGATTAAATGAGTTCCAAAACTGAACATTGTTAATTATTCATCTCCTCAATTGCCAACTTTTATTGAAGACAATTTTATCACATAATCTCTCCTGCCCAAATTAATGAAATGAAAAAAGAAAGAATTAATTCTGTTATGGTTTAGACTTCAGGTATTTCTGAAAGAGAAAACATTAAGTTCGCTTAAAGATCAATTTAGAGATTGGTTTCCAAAGAATTTCACCTTACATCCTTAAGAGTTGTGTAGTATAATGAAATTCAATTAGTTGGTATATTCTGCAGGTATAACAGCTGCCTGGAAAGGTAAGTTAAAGCCAGACTTGGCAGGATTCAGTTTATATCATTAATCATCGTTAAATGTTGATTTCACCTTACACACACAGAAATAGATGAAAAAATATCAGTCAATAGTAATCACACCAGGGTCTTGCTCCACTTCGTTGCAACTTTCCCTGCACCTAGTGCCTGCAGGGAGCTGGTATCCTGAGCCCCTCAGCTGCGCAAGGAGCCCTCTGCAGCCCAGTGTCACCGGCCCCACTCACTCGCTCACTCCTTCAGTGGCCGGGAGGGGGCCACCCCCAGGCTGAGCTGGCCTCCCCTATCATGGTCCTAGCGAGAGATCTCTGCTCCGCCCTGCAAGTGCAGTCTCCCCAGTACCATGCATCCGCAAAGATCCAGTATCCCTTCCCAGGCCCTGCAGAGAGGCCCTTGTAGCCCCACCTTCACTGGCCCCACAGAGAGTCCCCTGCAGCTCCACTGTCACCGGCATGGATGGTCTCCATAGAAGTTACAAAACAATAAAAAAAATCAAATTTTGCCAAGCCTCGTTACACCCTTTCATTGACAGGATGTCACTGTCTTAAAGAACATCACAAAAGGTGTGCACTGCAAATGAAGCTGGAGTTGATAATATGAAGCTTTTAAGCATTTATGAATTTAGATAGGCAAGATTTCAGCAGCAAAACTGGAAATTATCAGTAAATGACTCACCATAGCAAAATCTCAAGAACATTTTAAAAGACAAACACCACTGCACCTCGAAGCCCTCCCCCCACACATAACGTTAGTAACATGTAAATCCTGCTCCTCATTCTCCCCCACCACAGAAACAGCTTTCACCATGCAGAGATGGGTAGGAGCTGGAGACAAAACAGGTGGTGGCACAGCCTCTGTTCACCATACAACCCTGTGGAGGCTCCCACTGGGCCTGTGGGGCCAGCAAGGATGAGCCGGGGGAAAAGTAGGGACAAAGATGGTGCATCCACTATGCTGCAGTTCCACCAGCCATCACTTCACATGGAGCAGTGGCACAGGAGGCTGCAGTCCAAGACAGGTAGCAGTGACAGAGCAGGCAACCCCTCTGGCACAGTAGAGTGGATTTGCCCCTCTATACAGTGGTTCACTATATCTGGAAATGAAATTTGCCTGTACAGTGAATTGAACTATGACAGGGCTTTCAATCTACTTCACTGTAAAGAGGCTCCACTGTACCACAGCATGAGAACAGTTCTATGAACATTTGAAATAAACAAATGCATGAGGCACCCAGGTTTAAAATTAAGCAGTTGACTTGCTGGTATCTCATTAAAAGTCCCTGGTCCTCTTCTCCAATCTAACTCATACACAGAGTTTATACATCTCATGGTGGCAGTGTATCGAAATCACTTTGGAGAAGAAATTAGAGTGGCAATATCTCAATAACAGACTTTTGTGAGATTAATATTCCTTTACTTCCTGGATTAGGGTCTTGCTCACAATGAGAAAGAACATTGGTGTACAAATGTCCAGGCACCAAAAAAGGTTACCTACATTTTCTTATCCAAAAAATCTTAATCAAAACAAAGTCTGTATAGTAGGCAAGGGGCCAGTTGTTTAAAGGTATTTAGATGCCTACAGAGAGTTTATGTTGTGATAAATGTACTCTAATTGTGAACTCAACTGTAAAACATACGTACCATTTTATGAACTTTCACAGTAACCTATACATTTTACCTACTTAAAAGTAACCATAAAAATAGATGAATATTATAAACAAGTGTAAGGGAAGCAGACAAAAAAGATGAATTAGTCCAAATGAAAAGGACCTATTGATTTGGTTCAAGGTTTGTTGAAATCATGCTTAGTAAAAATAGAAAATGTAGAACCAGAACTTAATAGACCAAAATTACTGTGATGGATATTAGGCCTAGTTGGTGGACAAAATAATGAAGGAGGTGAACTACGCTGCCCACTTTTCCCTTTTTTGGGTTTGCTAAAAAAAGACTTTATAAAACAAACACCACAACATTCTCTCTCTCTCTCTCCCTCATCCCCATCCCACCTTACATCCCACTTGTCTCATCTTATCTCATATTCTCTGACCCCAAAATAAAAGAAGCAGACCAGACTGAATGACATTCTTCCAGGAGGATGGCCAGCTGAGCTTGCTCTTATTTAATAAGCCTGTATTTTCACCTGTGAGTTCTGAAAATCATCATATCATGACATCCAGTCCTCAGTCCATCAGTGAAAATACCTAACTGCCAGCATCACAAAGACATGCAAAATCTTCTTTTGCCTCCTTTCCCTGCTGTGTTATTTTCTTTCCTCCTCTCCCTTCTCTTTCTCAGCTGTTCATCAAACCCTGAAATCAATTGCATTGTATCAGCATAGCATAATGAATGACCACAACCCTGCCCTGTCTAAAAAGAAACGCCCTCCCCACCAGATGATGTTCCTGACTGGAAAGTAAACCTAGGCATTTTTGAAAACCACACTAGATGCCAATCTGCATCTTTAGGTACCTAAATTCCTTTTGAAAACCCATCCCATGATCAATATAACCCTATTTACAAATGTACCCTTGAGTGCTTACAGGCTTCCATTCTACAGCACTGCTGTGATGATATGCTCTCCATACTTCCAGTTTGGGCTCTGGAACAAACAAGAACTATGAATGCTAGGATATAACACCTCAGAAATTTAAGCTTAGTGTATCTTAATAGGTAGAAAAAACAGCAATGCCAGACTTATGTAGCTATTAATCCTCAACTCAGTCTTAATACATTAAAGGTTCCCAGTAACCTGGGCCACAAAACCTACTTTAAAGTATTGAAAAGTTCATGAGGATCTCCCCCAGCAACAATTCACAGCAACATACATTGAACAAGAAAAACATTATAGTTTGCATACTTTAGGTCTGATTTTCATTTGCTCGTCAGCTTGATACGCTGTTCTGGTAAGGTAAAAGGGAAAAACAGAATGATCTCCACACCAAGAAATTACCTCAGCCTAAGGGGCTCCCTAGACAGCACTGAGTCTGCTAAAGGAACTCTATGCCACCTCCTCATGCATATAACTATAGGGACTATGGCCACAATACTGCTGAGTTCCTGCTACTCTTGGCTGTTTCAGCAGTCCCTGGGCTTCTATATCAAAACCTAAGTTAGAGCCTGATACCAAAGAAAAGCAGGTTGGGAGTAAACACTGAATAACATTTTGCTGACATATTTATTTTATTTCAAGAGAAACTACAGTATTTGAAATTATGTGTTTTGTTTTAGATTTTTTTTTTAATTTAAGCTGCTTTGGAGGAAGCACTTTTTAAAACTTCTTACCCTATTATGCGAAGCACTGACACAAGAGTGTGTGCTTGGACAGTAATTAATGCTAATGTATGCTCCAAGATAGCATGGATTTATTTGTGGCTAGAACTACTGTATTTACAGATTAGTGAGATATAAATTGGAAAATTATTAATTTGTGCCTGTACAGATCTGATTCTTTATTGTATTATCTGTATTTCCCAGAAATTGTTACTGTTACTTACTGTTAAATTAACCTAGAGTAGTATTTCTTTGGAAAGCAGTGGTGGAAAATATACACAAACATCTGTACTTGGCTTGAATTGCAGATCCTCTCAGCCAGTGCACGGAAAGGTGATAAAATAGGAAAATGAACTAGGGCTTGGAATCTAACCTTCTCTTCTCTAAATTACTGTGTGGGATTTAGGTGCACGACTTCCATTAAAGTCAGAGGCAGATATACAGCTAACTCCCTGCTGAATACTTTGGAAATGAAAGACTACAGGCCCGTGCATTCCAGTGCACAGAGAGTTATGTACATCAATCAATGCATTTTGAGATGAGAGTAAACCCTATGGGATACCAAAGCTAAAGCAAAGACTTGATTATTAGCCTGGGAAGAGAGTGAGTAACAACAGCAATACAATGAGGGTGAACAGTCCTCCTGGGAACGGCCTTTGAAATCCTAATATGATGTTGAAGTTTAACCAGAATATAATGAATTTCAGCAGGTTGGCTTTCTGCACTGGCAATGCAACCAGACATCTGACCAGGCAAGATGCATTTTTTTCTGCAAATCTTGTGATGGAATGAATCAGTCTCTAGAAATCATAGCAAATATGTGAAGATGTGTCTCTCTTTAGCTGTAAATTAAACATGACTAATTGACATGTCTGCTACTTTCCGTTTTTACATTAGTAAATATTTAACAAATATAGGACATAGAGGCTCTTGCTTCCTTTCTGAAAAGGCCAACTAAACTTTCATACTCCCTTCAGAAATGTCATTTCCCTCCACCCTTGCATTACTAGCAGTGGCACTGGGGGTGCTGAGTGCCATTGTACCAAACTGTAAACCCTGTATATGGTGGAAACCACTTCAAGCCAGAGGGTACAGCAGCACTCCCAGCACCCCTAGTTCCAGCACCTATGATTATTAGGTCTCATGAGTATTACTTCATTTCAAGGTATATAAAGGCAACACTCTTCCTATTTCAAGCATGAAACTACCATCTCTAAGTGGCTATATCATTTCCCCTTAAGCACTACACACTCTAAAAAGACAGGATAACCTAATACCAATAATACATATGAGCAAAGCTTTATCACCACAGTTGCATTCTCTTTGTCAGTAAAATAAAAGATGGCTTCGGGAGAGACTGCATTAATATGCATATCTCTGACTCTGATCTAACACCTAAGGCAATGAGAGATTTATTTTTTATTTCTTTTAATGCTGAACGTCATACTCTCTACACTATTTCTCTTGAGCTGTCAATCAAGCTTCTTCCCTTCTCTTTCCTCTCCTTGCTAAGTGAGATTCTGTGACTAGATCAGGGCTAGCCTTGCATTGCCAGGAGAGAGGCCTGGACTTGATTTCTAGTTCTGCTGCCTATAGATCTGCATTCCTAATGTATCTGCCAATACAGTATCTACATACATGGTGCTTATATATCAGGGTCAGATTTAATTATTTCCACAAAAGGAGCTAGACATGCTTCTCTTTCTCTGGTTAAAATCATTGTCTCAATCATGTTCCCTTAGTTATCTTCAAGATCAATGTCTCTGGGTCATTGTGTTGTTCCAGTGGGGAAGATCTGCAGGAAGATGGGCTAGATCTGGGATCATACTGATTTCTGGTGAGTTAGAGATTCTCAGATGACAGTCCTTTACCAAGCTGCCTCCCTTTTACCTTAAGGATCACCAGCTGCAGAGTAACAATCATTACTGCTGCAGCAAAGTAAGGAGAGAGCTGCAGTCTCTCTAAGATAGCTAGGGCCTAGTCCAAAAAGGGCTTTTAATATCAAGACTAGAGCAGAAATGAGCTAGTGAAAACAAATAATTCCAAACTAAAACTTGAATAGTATATCATTGGCAATAGAAACATTGTACACCGTCAGATGGTGACACAGGATCTAGTCTGAACATTCAGTCAGGATCTGAAGCACTAGTGGACGGTTACATGGGAAGTGATATGATTTTAGTAAACAGTTCCAGTGCTGCTGTTTCAGTACCACTATGGAGTAGTATTGAGTCTATTCAAGTTGCTCACCAACTCTCTTTGAGCTGCAGTGAAAGGTGGCTTACATGGCAGCTTTTAATAAGAGAGTCAATAACATATATGAACTCAGGATATTAAAGAAGAAGGTCCACAGTAAGCTGTTTAACAAAGACGTGAACTGTTGCATATAAATCCCTGAAGCTTGCAAGCTATACTATATACAGTAAATAAATAAGTCGGAAGCTTAAGAAATATTTCAACCTCATGCCAATGAGCCACCGACCAAAATCAACAGTTATAATGGTGGCAGTTAGGGTTACTGCTGAAACATACAACATTCAGAATAGGGTCATTGCATTAGGAGCATATAGCATGAGGCATGCAAGAAGCCTAAGGTCTGATTGCCTAAGGAGGAAGACAAAAACAGCATAGGGCCCAAAGCTGATCTCTGATTCATTTCACACTGCTGTAATTCCACTGACTTAAGTGAAAAGTTACTCTTAATTTAAGGGTTCACCTATACTGGAACTGGGAAAATGCTCCTTATCTTGGACAGACAGATGCACCAGCTCTGCTCAAGTTGGCACACTAAGAATAACCAGGGGTAACTCAGGTGGCAGCTCTGGCTAGCCGCTTGAGTACAAACCTGCTTGGACCTTCTGGTCTGATGATATCAGCAAAAGTCCCAATCCCAACAGAGAGTTAGAAGTGAGGGATTAAATGTAGGCAAAATAACCCCCCAGCAATGAATTATTTGTTTTCAGTTTAACTGTTCTAACCCTCCAAAATATGTAACACTTATGAACTTTGTCTCTCCCCCTCGACTTTCAATCCACTTATTTTTTAGGCTTGAGAAGCTTTTGCCAATTAGATCTTACACACCACTTTTACAGCTCTAATGGGCACTTAAATCTCCTGTGGCAGTTGGTTAGGATCCAATCCAATGCTCATTGAAGTAAATGAAAAGACTCCCACAGCTGTCAAGGTTGTTGGGTCACCCCTTCCCCACAATTTATATAAAATATTGCTTCAGAAGCAGCAGCTAGCTTACCATATACTGTACTTAAGAACTGGAATACACACTGTGAAGAATACTGTACTAAATGAGAGACTATGGACACTGTCCTCTGAAGTATAGTGTCAGATCCTCCATGGTAATTTATAGCAGAAATGGGAGGAGACTAATACTGTACAGGCACTAGCACCAATCCTCCCAGGGGCTGGCACTTCTTGGGAGGGGTTGAGCACCCACAGATTATTACAAGTTCAGGCTCTGTGTCTCCGTAAGTGGAAGTTAAACAAGTCAATACCTCTATCACCAATTTCCCTTTTAATAGGGTTATTTGTTTTCCAGTAATGCTTCACAGTTTCATAGAGTTTAAAGCCAGAAGGAACTATTAGATCATCAAGTCTGTACTCGGGCATCTCACATTAAATTTCACCCAGTTACCCCTATATTGAGTACAATAACTGGGCTTTGACTGAAGTATTTCAGACCTCAGGAGACTGAACAGTTGTGTGCCATAGGCAGAGAACAGGAAAGGACGGAGGTGCCAGCAATGCCTAGGTTGGGGTGCAAAGATAGGGAACCAATTAGGTGACAGATGCCCAGATGAACGTAAGAGATGTGCCATTCTACAGAAGATGGCAGGAAAAAACCCCAAGCTCCCTGCCAATGTGATCTGAGGGAAGATTCCTTCTCAACCCCAAATCTGGTGATAAGTTTACCCCTGAGCATGTGAGTACGATCCACCAATCAAGCATTTGAGAATGAGGGCTCTCTGGACTACCACAGATCTAGTGCACCCCAGTATAAAGGCCCCAACTGAGATCAGGATCCCATGGTGCTGGGTACTACATGAACATGTGATTAAGAGAGACCCTTTCCTGAAGACTATAGACTAAATAGACAGAAAAGGCAAATGGCGGAACAGAAGAACTATGTCTGGAGGGCAACTGAATTACAGAGTTTAAGTGACAATGAATTAAATTGAAATTTGTCTCTCCCACCCCACCTCCAGATCCCAGACCAGTGCTGTTAACACACAATCATCTATCCTCTTCTTTAGCTTACAAAAACTACTGTGTCTGGTCAGTGAGCACACTTGTAATACATCACCCATAACGAGTAGGATTTTGGAGTCCATCCCCATCCCCAAACAAGTGCAGACCTGTTTGGAAGGGAGTCAAAATATAAAATTAATTTTTGTAATCATGAACATGAAGACACTTACTGTACAGTCATGCCCATGTCATTCACTGCAGTCCCCAGAAAATCCCTTTCCTGCTCCCTTCTTAGGGTTTTCATTCTTTGCATTCTTTCACTAAAAGTTAGTCAAAATGAAAAACTAAAAGCTCTCCAGAAATAAAACATGCATGGATTTGTATAAATTGCTACAACAACAAAATACTGCTTAGTGGAGGGGACTAGTGCAGTCACAATAAAGGAAACAAAAATGGAGAAATTATGCTGTGTACAAGCACTAAAGAAACTAACCTCAAAGGGCTAAATCCAGATCACTACTCTCAAGAAATCATTGCACTGAAGTCCACAGGAGGTATTCCTGAGACTGGACTAAGCAAGGACTGTTTCATTTGGCCCAAACTGCATAATTATTTGTAGCAATTAAAGAAATGATGACTTTTCTGAATAGGGTTTTAATGCTTTCATTCACATTTCAGTAGTGCCCAGAGATCCTAGTCAGGATGGGAGGGACACTGTTCTAGGAGTTGTGCATTCACAACAGGAAGACATAACCAAAATGTCTTGTGTTTTAGAATTTTGGGTTTATCATCTCCCACAGTGATATCACTGAAGTGAACATTGTTACATGAAGGATTAATCTAGCCCATTTCACCTTACACATTAAAGTTTTTTAAATGGTAGCATCCTTTTGGATGTCTACTGCAAAAGTAAATTATGCGTCTAATGGTATTAATTTAAGTCATGGGACAGTAGTGATTCTGTGTCCCTACAATAATTTGCCTAAACGTGCAGTAGCAGTAAATAATTGTCATAGAGGCTGATCAGAGTTAAAAGAAAATGGCAGAATTTTCTTTACCTAATGTGAGAGATTGAGCAAAATATTTAAGAACCATCTCTATATTGTGAAATTGTCAAGAACTAGATTTTAATATTAGCCACTGGTGTAAAACCAGAGCATCTCTATTGAAGTCAATTTATATCAGTTTACCTGAGATTAATCTGTTCCCATATAACATTCCAAATTGTTTTTCTCTTTGCAGCCTGCTCTGGTACTGAATGCTCTCAACTTCCACCAATAATGGAAATTGAGGTAGCTCAGCACATAATGGGCCTTTCATATCCTTTATCTGAACCTATACCAAACCACATCTATTTCAATGTCGAATACAAAAACGGTACAGGAGTAAATGAGATTCTGTTATCTGAAACAGACACAGAAAAACTCTTGCTTCCTAATCTGAAACTCATTCAAACACTGGGTTAGAAAGTTAGACTTTAAGATAAGAGAGGGCTTGTGCTCAACTAATCTAGGCTATGAATAATCTGAGGGGGAAAAAACATAAAAAAATGGCTAAATGTCAAAAGTGGAAAGGTATGTTGTATAATAGTTTCTCTTCTCTCCAACAAATGTTTCAGGAAATGGAAAATAAGTTTAAATCAGGGACAGATGGTCTAAATCCAGAACATGTTTCAAGTTTGCATGCTGTATGCATTGAAAAGAGTGATCCGCTCCCTTGACTAGTTTATGCAAAATCAAAAGCCATGCGGGGAAAGGAAGGTTAGTTGGAACGCAGCGCCTTTGAAAAATCAAGCCATTTAAGAAAGCCTAGTGTTCAGCACCCATTTTTGGGAATCTTGGCCACAGATCCAAAGGACATGCTCCTTTTCATTGCATCCATGGTAAAGGCAATACTCCTTCATTCATTTTTTAACCAAGTTACATTTTTCATTTTCTAACAGTCAAAGATACCGATAACAAAACACCTTTTCTGAAAATTCCCTCATTACTGGCAGGACCTCATCCTAAATGATGCTGTTAGTCTCAGGAAAGTCCCACATTATTTAATCCAACACTATCAGTTTCTGAAAACATTTCCAAATAATTCTCCCCTCCTGTATAATTCAATGTTTTCACCATCAGGCCTAAACATTCCCTTGAAGATTGCATAGAAATGTAATCTCATATACATTAACACACAAATGAAATACCACTCTCAAGTGCAGAGAACTTCCTGATCAGTGTTATAATTGGCCTTCTGTTCTTTTAAGTTATCATATAGGAGGAATCAGCAAATGCCATTTTTTTAGTGTTGTGGTGGAGGTTTGAAAATAATATCTCCTATTGCTCTTGTCAGAGTAAATGTGGATATGCTATACCTGCCTTAATGAATTACAACACCACCTCACTAATTTGCAGTGGTGACTGGGAGGCCTGTCTCTAATTACGGAATTTTTCAAGTTAATGAGTGAACATACATTACAAAAACATGTAAAGGCTAATGCATTACGAAATGCACTCAATTTATTTTGCAGTTAAGTTTTTATTACTTATTATCCTATACATCAGTACATGCTAGTGAATGGGCTGCAATATATTTTATAAAAACATGGAACTCTAAGTAATGCAAGCCATCTCTCTAGCCCCACAGGTGAAGTTTACCCCACTTCAGAAGCCCAGCCCAAGATCCGCTGCACGGTATTAGTCCTGTAAGTAGACCTTTTGCATAGAAATGCCAAAAAGCGAAGCAAGAAGATATGCAGGTTCCTCGGCGCTCTGTGGGTGTCCTGGATTGGGGCTCCATGCTGGGTCTATGTAAACTGGCATGGAAAAGAAGTTTGGGAATGCAGTCCATGACATGTGTGACTGCACTGAGTCACCACCTCAAAACCTCTTCAAAGATACAACAGAGAAGCTGCAGTTGTCATTCTGATCACAGTTAAACTGATGTAACTTGATGTCGGTACTCTGGTTTTACACCAGTAGTTTATAATGACATTTGCTGAGGAGCTGAGTTGCACCCCAGCAGCCCTCCATTGGATATTTCATCACCAACCACTCCTGTTCAGTATTTGAACAAAGCCTGAATTAGGTGACTTCTGGTAGGAGGGATGAACTTTGAACTCTGCTATTAAAATTCTGCTGAGAAATGGGGAGAGGCCATCATTTTTGTAAGCTAATTATAAAGCGTGTGGATTAGCAAATTTCCACTGCACACAAAAATGTTATCCACAATTTCTCTCCTTATCCATATTGAACTACAGTGCTGAAAGGATTTTTCCCCATCAGCAGGCTCAGTTTCAATTTATGTAATTATCATATTAACATGTATTTAACACTTCCATTAGAAGTTTTACATTATTTTAATTAAAAAATTCAGTTGAACTCTGTTTCCCATTAGCTTCTAACAGATGTCTTAAATGGACTTCTCTGTTACTGAAATTTTTACACAAGTTATATCAGATGGAAAGTACATATTTAATGCCAGAGCGAGAGACTTATAAAATTCAGTTTATACACAAGAGGCAGTCCTCTCATACACAGACATCTGATGACCTGCAGGCCAATTTTAGAGGACAATTATTCAGTTTTAGTCAGAAGTGGGCACAAACCAAAATTTAAGATTTGGATTAGTGTTCAAATCTAGTACTTCTTCCCTAGCTTTGGCTATGATCCTGTGAACAAGGGGGCATATGTTTAATGCTCTTTCAATCAGCAGACCAGCATAACAAGGGCCAATGGCTGGAAGCTAAAGTCAAGAAATTCAAACAGTGAGGGTCAGTTAACCATTGGAACAGGTTACCAAGCCTTGTGGGAGATGCACTATATTTGGCACTGGTACAACTGCTATTGGAATAAAGTGTTCAGTTCTGGTGTCCACAGTTCAAGAAGGAAGTTGAAAATTAGAAAGGGTTCACATATAGGCCATAGGCATTACGAAAGGACCGGAAAACATACCTTATAGCAAAAGACTCAAGGAGCTCAATCTATTTCATTTAACAAACAGAAGATTAAGGGGTGACTTGATTACAGTCGAAGTAGCTACATGGGGAACAAAAATTTGATAACAGCTCTTCAGTCTAGCAGACAAATCTGCTAGACTGAATCTAGACAAATTCAGACTAGACATACGTTGCAAATTTTTAACAGTAAGGGTAATTAACCATTGGAAAAACTTACCAAGAGTGGTGGTGGATTCTCCTTCACTGGAAATTTTAAAATCAAGACTAGATTTTTTTCTAAAAGACATGATCAGGTTCACTAGCTAGATGAATCACAGTGATTTCTTCTGGCCTTATAACCCCTGAATATTTGAAATTAGTTCACAGTTTCAGTTCAGAGCAGACAATCATCCTGAGCACAAAACTAAGTGGCAATAGTAGAAAAGAAGCCAACAAAGGAAACAAAGGCCCTGATCCTACAAGGAGCTCTCTGCAGACAAGTCCTCTCTACAGCACATTTTCTAGTCATTTGTCCAGTCTAGTTCTGAAGAGGCATTTAAAGCTGCCAATAGAAGCTACTGTCCTGACACTATTACAAATAGTTTGAAACCTCCTCTTGAGATTTATGACTCCCTCATTTGTTTTCTTGCCTGGAAAATGCTCAATTCCATTTTAGTTGATTTCATACATAAATAAGCCACTTCTAAATCCAATTTGCAAGACATCTTTCTGGAACTTCCTGGTTTCTGTAATCTCATGGGTTGGATTTCTCTCTCTCTCTCTCTCTCTCTCTCTCTATTATATTTAAACTATCCAACAAGTCTCTATTTACATGCCAGAGCCTAATCTTTTTCCTGAATTGCATGAAATCTCTGTCAGAAAGCTGTGAAACTACAGTAACTATAAACTGATCACAAAATTCACATCAATCATATAAACAAAACAAAACAGAGAATCACTTATAATTATCGTAAAAGAGCATTTGTGTGTATTAGGTAACACCACTATGTATATTTTTGACTTACACAACCTTTCTAATGAAATTTAACTATCCAAAGTGATTACCACCAAGTATATAGACTGTGGTTACAGCAATCTTTAAATGATTTTACAGATATTATGCTAGCTACAATGAACTAGAGTTTAAGAAACAGGTACCTACTTTGCACATATACAATATGTAAGCCCAATTTTCTTGTAAGCTAAAGGGAATTCTATACTATGTACCAGGGACCAAAGTTCCCCCAAAACTAAACTAGCACAAGTGGGTTCCCTGTGTATGGGTGAGTAGCAAGTCATGATTTTGAGGGCCTAATTGGAGACTATTTTAAGGGGCCTGATTTTAAGAGGGTGGTTGAGATTACCTTTGCATCTCCTGGATCCTGGAAGTTGCTGGGGATGATGCAATCCCCAGAATTAACTAGAGAAGCCTCTATGTGCAGCTGCATCAGCTCAGTATAACCAGAGAGAAGTTCCTGCTACATTTTCTGCCCCCCCCACCCGATCACACCCGTACATGCTTCCTGGGTGGCCAGTTCATGCCTATTTAAGTCTCCTTTACTGGCTAGAACCCAGAATTAAGACCTTCAACTTAATGGAGTTAGTCTTGATATAAAAGTAGTGCAAGTCCAAAATCCAGCCCAAAATACTGAAGTGGGTTCAAAATGAGTTTGCCCATCACTGTTTATGCCCTTATGCCAATAGTGCTTCATCTGTATTCTTGATTTCACCCTAGGAGACTGATTTCTTGACTCAATAAAGCTAGTCTTAAGAGTTTGAGACATAGTGAAACTACTGTAAGAAAATCACACTGCAAAGATTCTTACTGCCAGTTGCAAGACTACAAAAACACCACCACTGAGAAGGCGCCACCCCTCTCCTCCCTGTCTTAAATCCAGACATCGCCTACTCAGACATTGCTGGGAAAACATTATTTTCTGTCAAAAACAGAGTAGAAATTGGAAAAGCCTGTTAATCAGCTGCATCCTAACAACAGCTGTATTATGAAATGGAGAATGTTAAATGCTGATCTCTTTAGCTACCCACTTTTCTAGCAAGATATTTGACCTTCAGAGCTGGCACAAGACTGGGTCTCAAAGCACAAAAGGCCAAGGAATACAAGAATGAGAAGACTTAAGAAGTTAACCAAAAAATGAATAATTTCCAAGATGAGAAATTACTCAGAATTATCAGAAATTATTTAGTTATCTCTTCCCAACTGGTGTGATTCTTCCAGATTGTATTCATCTGCTTTGCATCCATTTTTTTACCCCTTTCATTTCTGTCTACAATAAATAACTAAATCTATTTATATCTCTACTTTCATCTTCAATAAGTGAAAACACCATCTTCCAAAGGCCCTTTGAGACATTTCAAGGGCATCACACAAAAAGATAGCTGCTACTCTAACTGATAAAACAATATAAGGGAATGACTGTTGTGTTTGATGATAATAAAGAATCAATGAAAATTCATGGCCCTTGGCTATGAAAAATAATGGTCGTATACTGCACCTTTTCTTCAACCTTTCTACGTAATCTGTGTGTATGTGTGGGGACACTTTGAATCAGACCTTCAGCCAATGTATGCCAACATAGTTGCAGTGACTTCAAAGTGACATAGGTTTACAACAGCAGAGGAGCTGACACTATGTAATCAGACATGTTCCTGCCATTTATCATAAATATTATTTAATTGTCATGAGATTTCAATTCCTGTGTTCAGAACAAATATGATGTACATTATTTGTCCACAAAACTGAAGGACTTCTAAAGATAATATTTGGCATTTATAATGGACGGCATGGTCAATGCACTGAATTTGCATTAACTAATTGTCCCATCATTCTTGTCGAGTACCTGAGTTGGTATAATCTCCATTTTAGAGACAAGGAAACAGAGATAGGGGACTATTGCTACCAGCAAATTTAATCTTATCCTAATGAAAAACAATGGAAATTTGCAGACAAAATAATTGCAGAGAATTTAATTCTATTTTATGGAATGCTGTGAAGCTGCCCTGCAGTATGAAACTGATTTCTAATTGTGATATAGTTTTTGCTGTAAATATACTGAATTTAGGGTATAACTGAACAGCCAATTCCTGTAAACCTGAAAAATCACAACTGGCAAATTATCTTGAGAATTTCACCTCAAATCTTCACATTTCAAAAGATTGTTAACTTTATAAGTTGTTTTAAGGGGGTGAGCATTTGAAAATTTTCTGCCGACTCTCCCTGGGAAGACTGTAGAACTTGACAACACCATGAGTAGATGCAGCAGGAGATACAGGACTGGTTTGCCTGTTCCCCAGGCATGAATAAAGCAACAAGAAAATCAGAGGAAATGAGCAAAGCAGACTGCCTTTATAGTAAACTCAATCATGGCTGTCCATACTGGCTTCAGAAATGAAGGTAGACAGTATAACTCAGACAGGCTTCTTTCTCAATGGTCCATGCATTCTGAGCTTGCCCAGTGGAGTTCTGTTGATTTCTGCTGGAAAATTATAATACACTATGCAAGTCAAGAGGAGTTAAACTAAGGATTAATTCGGCTAATATTTAAAAAAAAAAGAAAGAAAATGGAGTAGGTGGAGAACCTAAGTGCATAGACACCTGAACAGAAGCACAAAAGAGACTAGCATCCCCCAGTAGTTTAACACCAGTACTGGGTGAATGGAGGGAAAGTTATTTGCCAATATTTTCCCAAATTTTCACTCTGTTAGTAAGCCATGTTCTTCCCTTGTGAACTTTTGAATGAACGGGTTGTTATTGTTCTAATACTGGGAAATGGCTGTTCTTCATGCAATTATCAATACTTATCTGCTAACAAAGGTATTTGTGCACAAATAATTTTTCACTATGTGCACCTCAAGTGCTTATCCTTTTATAAGGATTCAGTTATCCAGTCAGGAAATAGAAACAATACCATGTAACATGCCCTTCATCCTTTTCTTCCCTTCCACATGCAGTACAAACAACTAATAAATAGTCAATAATGTCAAAATTAATAATTTGGAAGCAAACATACGCTGAAATATATCTGCAGAAAGTATTCACCCAACAATTACTAATAGCAAATAAACTTACAAAAAACCTGAAGTGTTTGCAAATGATTTAGACTTGCAAACAATGATTCCCCAAACCAACTAACTGCAAACAAACTTAGCCCCTTATGGGTTTGTCTTAATGACAAAAATATCAGCAAATAAGTATACTTTTCCTCAGGTCTGGTTCCACTCAGGCTCCTCCTCAATGGATTCCAAACTCTTATTATCTCTCTTCCTGAGAGTTCCCTTCTGTCAGGTGCATAACAAGCCACCTGGAGCAATGAGTCTTCCCAGACACTGTATTCCCAGCTATCAGACCGAGTGTAGTAAGGAACACTGCCAACCTGCTGCAGGGCATAATGTGTTGAATAAATTGTTCGCTGAGACTGTTTTGCCTAACCTTTAATTACCACTTATATGTACTATCCAACAGGACCCATAAATGTACGCTGCTTTTTTTTCCAATCACAGGGAGAGACACTCAGGCCAAGTAGTTGCATCATTCACAAACCCTTTCCCTCTCCTCACACCCACCAGCCCAAACACCACTATCTGGACTGAAAACAGATAAAAAGAAAAATAATTAGTTCTTTTCCTTAGTTGTATTTTCTAAATGAGTTGCAGTGGCGTGTGTGAATAAACCTAAAAATCTGTTAATGACTTTATGTCAGCAGATTGGGATTCCTCTCAGCAGGTGTTTGTTTTCTTAATTATAGGCTCGAGAAAGTTAGATAAATCTATTTTAGAAGTTGCTGCTCTCCATTTGATAACAGCATTGTTACTTAAACGACAGTAAGTGGTTAAAGTAAAGTTCTTTGCGTCACACCTCTGCCGCAAATTCAGCATAGAGACTAGGGTTCCCAGACCGTCATGAGAATTTGGATACCAGAATGCATACAGTATAACTTTCCTATGTAGCTAAATGAGAATATTGTACTACATGTTACAGTTGAGGCATCAAATCCAGGACACATTTCAGCACTCTAATTTGCTTCAGAAATATTTCAAAACTGCAACGAAGTAGGTATTGGAACAGCCCTAATTTGGTCTGGTCTACTAGTTTCCCATAACTATTGACGGGGTTTTTAAACAAGTAATACTTCTGAAGATTTTTTTCCCTCCTACCTCTATCATGGGGTGTTTTTATAATCACTCATGACTTTTAGGCAAGAAACTCAAAAGCAGCTCAATTAGAAGCATCAAAGGTTTCAGAATTAAACTTACAGATTTCTTTCACCTATAAAAGTTTAGAAGCTGTAGTAGCCATTGAGATACACTACATATTTTATGGCCTCTCACTATTTAATGCAGTTATTGATGCTATAGCTCACTGAATAACTGCCCAGGTAAAGCTGTGTGGCCTTACCACTACTATTACTGCCTTGAGCTAGCAGCCCAGTAAAGCTGTGTCCTGAAATATTGTGGTTAGTGTTTTTTAGAGGATGGTGTAAAGGCAGGACGTTTTTAGGGCTTCAGTTCTACAAAACAGGTACAGAAAAAAATCCAGTTTTTTCTGTTTTAACAGTAAATAGAGGGAATAAATGTAGAGAGCACTAAAGTGTCCTTATTTCGAAATTTATTTTGTTAGAGAATCCTTTAAAATTTGCATCCGTAAAAGAATAATTATTGACTGCCTGTAAGTTTGAAAAGTCTACATGTAATAAGAATTCACCTCTCTTCAGTAGCTTTGTTATATTTATGCAATTGTAACTGTGAATACAATATGGCACCATTTTTTCTTACATTTAAATAGCAACACTCTCCTTAGATTTTAGCCCTGGCTCACTCAAAAATATAGTATACTCTGGGTGAGAAAAGTCAGCTGTGGATTTTGCAGGATTGGTCTCTTTATAAGAAAGAGGAGCTTATTATCACTTCTTATGGATCACTAACTACTGTATGTGTTGAAGATAGGCGACTAGATCCTGGGTTAGGGTCCATTTGCACAGATCCAGTGGAATCAGTGGAACAATACTGATTTGCACTGGCCAAGGATCTGGTCAAGTGGCCAGAATTTTCAGACATTCATGCCTAAATGTAGATTTTGGGGCCTACCTTTAGGAATCTGCATAAGTAGCTTGATTTTCAGAACAACTGAGCATTCATAGTTCTTACTTAAGTCTAGCTCTCTTAGGTAATTATGTGGTCTCTCCACCATAGTGTCTGAGCACCTCACAATCTTTAATGTATTCATCCTGACAGCACACCTGTAAGGTAAGGCAGTGCTATTATTCCTATTTTACAAATGGAGAACTGAGGCCCAGAGAGACCAAGTGACTCATCCAAAGTCACACACGAAGAGTCAGGGGGCAAAACAGGGAACTGAATTTTTGTCTTCCGACTCACAAGCTAGTAGTGCTGGGCACCTATGAAAGTCAGGCCATTTTTATTTAGATGGCTGTATATGGAGTGAGAAGTCTAAATTTAGACACCAAAGTTTAAAAATTCTGGCTAAAGCAATTACTTTAGCAAGCTGGCTAATACTCTGACTCAAGAATTTGGTATCAGTTTGCTACTTCTAGGCCTGGCCAAATCATTACTTTGGCAGTTATTCCTCAACCTCTCCTTTCCTCTGACCAGCTATACATTTTTGTTTCTTCCTAAATGAGAGGAAGAAATATTGTAATTCTTCCTGACACACACAACCATCTGCTGATGGCACAAAAGGTTTATTGACAGTGCTCAGCACCCAGGGAGCCTGGGATAATTTAAGATGCAATAAATATAACGTAACCTAGGAGAAATTAGAGGAGTTCATGGGAGTAACTTCTCCATCCTCAGAGACAGAGTCAAAACCAAATACTGAATGGTCACAGAAGTCATGGAGGGAACCTCAAAACAGGAGAAGGAAAAAACTAGAAGAAGAGTTTGTATATCTGTTTGGAAGTTACTTTTGTATTTTCATTCGGAAAGTATAAAGAAGTGCAGAATCAGGCTGATCATTTAAGCGCTGCATCAAAACAAAGAACTATGTAAGACTAAGTCTTCTGGAGAAAAGTAAGTAACTAGGGAAGACAGATTATTAAGATTTGTATTCAGGCACAGAATAGCTTACTTTCCTTAAACATCCTTCGGTTTGTAGCAATTTCATTAAATGGTTTCTTGTTTGCCTTCCAGAAATGCACAAAGGTCAATGGAGATGCAGCTTTGTATTTACGATCTCAAAATGTGCATAGTGAAAGATGTACAGAGAAGTTGTAAATATGAATTTTAAAAGGATATTTAGTGAAATATGAAATAACTAAAATGTGTTAATTACACAAATGAGAAACCAAGAGTTATTTAAGGAGAATAAACTGCTTCACTATGGGCCTTACTTAAACGTTACATTTCTTCAGATTTATACAACAGGAAGCTTCCTCTAGAACACCTGAATCAAGACTGGCTGTCTCTCTGAAAGATATGCTCTAGTTCTAACCCAAGTTATGGGCTTGATGTAGGAATTACTGGTGAAATTCTATACCCCATGTAATACAGGATCCCAGACGACTGAATTAAAGATAACACACTATAAAAATCTATATACACACACACTGTATTTAAACTGATCTTAAGCAATATACCACATGTATGAAAAATATGAGTGTAGGTGTATATGTCTATATGTATCAATGTAGGACATAATTAACAGAACTGCTGATCATACAGAACTCAATCTCAAGTAAGAGGGAGCTGTGAAGTGCTGAGGACCTCAGAAAATTAAGACCATATATACTACAACATTGTTCTTCTGTCTGCAGAAACTTAATATCACAGATGCTCGGATTTGCTCTGAGCTGGGAGGGAGGCAGAGTTATCTACTCTTTTCTTATGGCACTCTGGAGACTTGTAACCATAAAACAGGGCCTATAAAAGTAGTAAGTAAATAGGAAAATAAATGACCATTAAGGAACAGTAAATTATGAGCATATTCCAGACAGCAGTTTATTATACATTATGGATATTAGTAAATGTGAGTTTAGGTGTGGTATGATTGTGAACTTTGAAGGCTGGGGAAATCCATATGGCTAGTCTTTTAAGTAGCAAGCAAGCTACATACACAATAGTTTACTTATTCACCTTATCTCAAATAAGCACCTTGATTGATTCATAAAAAGCAGGAATTTGCTACTGCGACTTGTCTCACAGTTGGCAACTTTTAAAATGGTCTGATGAAGAAAACCTGTCTTACGGTATCTTTACACCGCAATAAAACACCCATGGCTAGCCTGTGTCAGCTGTCCCAGGCTTGCGGGGCTCAGACGGTGGGGTTATAAAATTGCAGTGTAGATATTCAAGCTTGCTGGGACCCTGGGTTCACAGAAGATCTATACTGTAATTTTACAGCCCTGCAGCCTGAGCCCTGCAAGCCCGAGTTAGCTGACACAGGCCAGCCATGGTATTTTATTGCAGCGTAGACAAACCCTCTGGGACCCAAGCATCTGAGGGAAGCCATATATTTATTTAAATTAGACAAGTACCGTATTATTTGCCAAGTGCCTAAGCCAACTCTGTTTTCGTTTACAGATTGGGGTGCCTGTTTCTTCCAACTGGACCAAATTCTGCCACTATTCTTTCAGTTCCCTATCTCACCTCCCACCCTCCTGCTTCCTCCCAGCCCCCGCTTACCAAGGGTTTGGTTTCATCTTCATCTTTGAAATAATAAAGCTGGTCCCCCTTGAGAACAAACCAGCGTGTGTGCCAAGTCTTGACAAAGCCTCCTTGCTTCCGCAGCCACCCACACTTAATGGCATTGTGCCGTCCTTGGCTTAGCTGGAGACTCTCTGCAGAGCCATTGTTCTCATCCATAATGAGGCCGATGGACTCTCCTGTTTAGACAAAAAAGAAGGAAAAGAAAAAAAAAGAAACCACATTATTCTCTTTTTAAAGGGGGGCAAAAAAGTAGCAGCCTGCCAATTTTCAACATAGCTAGAAAACAAATAAGCCCTGACAACAAAAATGCCCTACAAGAGCTTTTACTATCCACCTGTTTATTTTCATGCCAGTGCCAGTCATAATCCAGTTTCCAAAGTTTCATGAAAAGTAAGTTCCATGTTAAACAGCAAATAAGCAGGGATGGAAACAAAACAACTTTTCAGGTACAATGTGATATACATTTTCATGCACAACGAGCAAAACATGCCCATTCAGTCTAGATGATTTAGGACTTATTCACACTCAACAGTTCATTTGGATTAAGGGAAGATGTGAGTTTAAAGCACAATAGCTTGTCCAGAATAATTCTCCATGTCGACAAGCCCTTCTTTTGGTTTAAAGGGAAGCAACAAAGAAAGAACCAACATAAAGTCTCCGTGACAGAGAAAGATGAGCACGTCTCACGCTATAAGGTCCTCTATTCCATCACAGCCTTCCCCATAAGAACATAAGAACATAAGAAAGGCCGTACAGGGTCAGACCAAAGGTCCATCTAGCCCAGTATCTGTCTACCGACAGTGGCCAATGCCAGGTGCCCCTGAGGGAGTGAACCTAACAGGCAATGATCAAGTGATCTCTCTCCTGCCATCCATCTCCATCCTCTGACGAACAGAGGCTAGGGACACCATTCTTACCCATCCTGGCTAATAGCCATTTATGGACTTAGCCACCATGAATTTATCCAGTCCCCTTTTAAACATTGTTATAGTCCTAGCCTTCACAACCTCCTCAGGTAAGGAGTTCCACAAGTTGACTGTGCGCTGCGTGAAGAAGAACTTCCTTTTATTTGTTTTAAACCTGCTGCCTATTAATTTCATTTGGTGACCCCTAGTTCTTGTATTATGGGAATAAGTAAATAACTTTTCCTTATCCACTTTCTCAACATCACTCATGATTTTATATACCTCTATCATGTCCCCCCTTAGTCTCCTCTTTTCCAAACTGAAGAGTCCTAGCCTCTTTAATCTTTCCTCATATGGGACCCTCTCTAAACCCCTAATCATTTTAGTTGCTCTTTTCTGAACCTTTTCTAGTGCTAGAATATCTTTTTTGAGGTGAGGAGACCACATCTGTACACAGTATTCGAGATGTGGGCGTACCATGGATTTATATAAGGGCAATAATATATTCTCAGTCTTATTCTCTATCCCCTTTTTAATGATTCCTAATATCCTGTTTGCTTTTTTGACCGCCTCTGCACACTGCGTGGACATCTTCAGAGAACTATCCACGATAACTCCAAGATCTTTTTCCTGACTCGTTGTAGCTAAATTAGCCCCCATCATGTTGTATGTATAGTTGGGGTTATTTTTTCCAATGTGCATTACTTTACATTTATCCACATTAAATTTCAAGCAAAGAAAGGCTTGTTACATGTAAAGGTGTAGTACACATAAAATAGAATTGTTGCTAGGTATACCACATAATGTAATAGATCCCCTATTGGAAGGAAGGAGGGGAGGGAGAGAGTGGGTGTGGGGAGGAGGGCGGTTATCAAATGTTGTAATTAGTGCAGAACTTTTGCAGTTAAAACCTTAAGCCATGAGAAACTTGGCTACTCTGGGGCTTGAACATGGACATGAACCTAGAAAAGTTTCATGTAAAACTCTTTCAAAGCCTGCAACATCTTTGTCAAAACTTAAAGCCATACTTTCTGATGTCTGGATGGGCATGAATCTTCTAGACTGATTTTGCATGTGCAATATATGCTTATGTGATGAGTTTTCAAGGTCAAATAATTCCTCATTAACCCAGATGC
Organism: Mauremys reevesii; assembly: GCF_016161935.1. NCBI lineage: Eukaryota > Metazoa > Chordata > Testudines > Geoemydidae > Mauremys > Mauremys reevesii. The sequence continues at coordinate 19,863,201 of NC_052627.1, read as the reverse complement.
AATGCATGGAGCTGAACAAACTCGTGAAGCTTATTTTTTCCAACCTTCAATATACTGGGTTCAAATACACCCAAATTATCAAGTGAAACTCAAGGATGCAAAACCACATGTACTGAAACAGCCTAAAATGAAATCAAACCCCATACAGCACCATACAGAAAAGGGCAAAACCTTAACTAATACAATGCCATGACTAGGACAAGGACTGGTCGGTCATCACAGAGGCACCTGTTTTGCTTTTTAGGAAGTTAAGTTATGGATCATCAAATAAATCAGAAGTCAGAGAATAAAACCCTGGGTTTGTTCAGCTAGTCTAACCTTTTGCCAAAAGAGGCTTGGTTCTCTACATTGTACTCATGAGTGCTTTGTCATTCCCAACTTCCCTTGGGGGAGAACTGTATTACACCACTGCATACTAAACTATGCATAATATAATTACCAGAAATCTATTCCATAAAAACACAGGGAACAGTTGCAGCCTTGACTACTACAGGAGTCCAGGGATGTTCAAGTAGGACTTTCTGTTCCTCCAATCAAATCTCCTTCCCTTAGAATTCCTAATTTTGACAACTTGGTGGAAGAATCTTTGGTACTAGATCCTGCTGATTCCTTTTCACTGACTGTTCCTGTTGTTCATGACACTGTCACACCACTATCACCATGTAGGGTTGCCAACCCTCCAGGATTAGCCTGGAGTCTCCCAGAATTGGCATTGATCTCCCGGTGACTACTGAAAGCAATCCAGGAGATTTTAATAGGATATTTTAAGAAAATGACATTATCTCATGTTGGGGGGGAAAAAATCTCTGAGAATAGCTTCAGTCAGAAGCCTGGTCTACACTGGGGGAGAAAGCAGGGCGAGCTATGTCGGTCTAAGTTACACAACTTCAGCTACGAAAATAGCATAGCTGAAGTTGATGTACTTAGAGCTACTTACTGCGATGTCTTCACTGCAGTAGGTTGACTGCTGCTGCTCCCTTGTCGACTCTGGCTATGCTTCTCACTCTGGTGGAGTACCGGAGTCGACAGGAGAGCACTCGGTGGTCGATTTATCATGTCTTCATTAGACACAATAAATTGACCCCCGGAGGATCAATTGCTCCGGAGGCAAGTGTAGACATGCCCAGAGTTTCAACCCTATCACCATGTTATCCCAAGAGAGTGCGGGAATATACAAGTTGTTTAGTTAGTGGGTTGTTATTCCAGTGCAGAATAATCCCTTGCAATGTAAAAATCTGATGCAGTCCACCGGCAACTTTTATTTAGGTTATAGAGCGTTTCATGTTAGCCACATAAACAATAATGTATGAGTGTTTGGAAAGTTTTTAAAGTAGGGTGGAGGAATGTGGTGCCTGTCCTTTAAATGTTCAGGGGGCTCTGTGCTTTCTCCTCGCATACCCTCAAAGCCTCACTTTCCTGCTAGTTTCAGTTTTGTAACCAGAACAATTAAGCTAGCACAGGAGAGATTTGTGTGTTCATATGCTCCCTCTGCGTCTGTCTGTCTCTCTCCTCCTCTACAGCTTCCAGAAATACAACAGTATTCTTTGAGCACCTCAGCTTTTAGCTAATTTTCTGCCATCATTTTTAAAACAGCATGTTATGCTTCCAGGTCTGGTGTAACTTAAATGAGCATATTAGGAGTGATTATGAAATGGAGATACAATTATCAGAATGAAAATGAAATTACCCTCTAGGCATGGGAAACGTATCATGTTCATAATTTATATCTTTTCAGCCTTAGCTGGAATCACTTACATGCAACTGTGGTTTATCAGGCTAAAGTGTTTGTAAAGGAACAATTTGCCAACTTAAATCCTCAGGAAAATTATTTAGCTAATATTTAATGGGAAGGTATTTTAATTGTGGGTAGGCTACTGCAATCTAAAACTGAGAAACAAAATTGTGAATTTGAGCTTTGAGTTACTGATCATCACACAGGTATAGAAAATTATGGTTTCCAACTTTAACCAACCTGATAAATTAACCTTACAGTCCTAGCTTTGGGGTCAGCCTGTGAAAAAGACTGAGAAAGTGTTTAAATGTAATAATTATTTGTATTACAGCAGTTTCTTGGGGATCAGGGTCCTTTTGAACTAGGCACTGAAAACAAGAATCCAAACACAAGAATCAAGAATGATTGAACTCTTGGATCAAAAACATTCTTTCTTGTCTCTTTTTGGTTTGTTTTCCAAAGAGATCCATTAGGTTGGCACTGACACCAATGTACGTGTAGTAGGTATATGGATTTCAGTTAGCTAGCCACAAAGAATGTTTATTGATCTGTGTGTTTTTGCCAGATATCATGTATACATTAAATTATTCACATAATACTAAAGTAAATGAGGGGCTTGGGAGTAAACAATGTTCTTTTAAAAAAGAGAGAACATCGTTTCAGGTAAAATATTCATTGGTATGATATATTCTTTTTGTTTAAAAAAATATTGACTGCTACATCCCTGAAAGAGTGTAATACAAAATTAGTTTCTCCCCCCCCCCCATTCCCTTATTCTTCAAACCACTTTCTTGTATGAAATTAGTAGAAATGTGAGTCAGCTGACTTGTTTTTGGTAATTGGAACATTACATTCAATCCCATGAGACCAAATTTATAAAGGTTTTTATTGTTCTACATTTCTCCTTTACTTTCCAAACCTGAAAACTACAATCCAGACTTTGAATCAGAAACCCAACAGTTGGCTTACTCACACTAGTTGTTTTCACAGCTGCTTCAGCACCATCATAAAAATAAATTGGAGGAATATCAGGTGTTGGCTTTGACACAGACAGCAGAGGTGTAAAGAATACATAAACAACACATGACCAAGTATGGGATTATCTCAAGATAACCAACTGTGTCTTGCCATTGTGAGACATGAGGCAGAAAGCCATGGCATTTTCTAAATAAACAAAATTAAGAGTAATAACCCATCTTCTGAATGAAACATAAAACTTGTATTTTCTGAAAGAATCTGCCCAATTGTCCTGGTCAAGTTCCAGTTTAGGTAATTACTAGATCTGAACAAATCCTGTACACTCCATTCATTGGGGCTGTCTATTAGTGAACCCTCTTGGGTTTGCCTGGAGATACGGGTTGTAAAGAATATACAACTAAGAAATGCTCCCACACATTCACCAGCTGCCCTCTTTCTTGAGGTCACAGACCCAATCTCTACCTACCACTGCTGGTCATATTTCATTCCCTTTTCCTCTGCCTAATGGAGCATGCAGCCCTCTTCCTAGGCTCTTTAGAAGCAACATCACTGTTCCCTTAATTTTCTTCTCGGGAGGGTTGGGGGAGTGTTACTGTTTCCACCTGACAGTTACAGCGGAGAAACATTCGCTCTCTCCCTATCTGTATATTAAACAGGCATTACTCATAAAATGTAGCACTTAGTAGCCACAAAATGCCTGGAGAGAGGATGGGCCAAACAGTGTCAAGTCCCGATCCACCGCATTTTCATGGGCCTGAGCCAACATTGACAGGTTTGTCTAGAAACCAGCTGGTTTCAGATCTGTTTGTGATTCTAGCTGAAAATTTTCACAGTTTTAGTAATTACATTCCAAGTACTTAAAACACCTCCTGCCTTTTCAGTTAGATACAGTACGAGATTCTACATCCTTGCTGGTCCACAACCGACACGTCAGGCTTTTGAGAGCCAGAGACCAGCCCGGCATAGAATGGGCTCAGGATCCAAGGAACTGCCCTTTGGATGCTCCTCCTGAACAGTGCTGTGCTTGCCTTAGCTGTAACTGACTATCTGGTCCCAAATTCTTTTTCACTTCCTATCCTAAATCATTGTGCCCCATTGAGCAGATGCTATGGTTCCACTCCAAAAGTGGTTTCATTTCACTGGTGGACAAATTGATTCTTCTATGTAGATGTGTTACATTTATAAAGAGCTTTGTGACGAAAAGAAGCTACATAAAATTAAATGCAACTTTCATCCCAAATGATCTCAAACCCCCATGTAACTCACCTTCTTCAAGTGAGTCATTGCATTCCTTTTATTATTATTATTTTTAAATGCACCACGGGACTAGCAATCCCAAAATCTAAGGTTATGCTGGATTCTCACTGTTACTGAGATCATTTCTTGGCAAATTGGATTCTTCCTTTTATTTAGAAAAGCTAGAAAATATTGTGCTATCCCCATTCAATATCTGAATGGATAACTTGTTATCCTATCTGCTTAACTATGGGGGCATTAATTAAAATACCCTTGTATTCTTCTTACTCAGTATCCACAATGCATTTTGCCACACTATCAAAAGTCACTGGAATACCCATTCCATTTAGTTTGTTTATACAGCACCTATGATCAAAAGCCTAATGAGCTACATTAACAAGTAAGACTGGCTCTTTGCTTGCATCCACACACAGAAAGAACCTGGGAGTGGGGGGAAATAAACATTTAGCTAATACTTGTTCTGAGTTATTTGAGAAATCTTTTGTGCCACAGGCAGCTCCCCTCCCCTATTTTTGCCCTATAAAAGGGGAGGTCTGAAAATATTTTGCTTAAAGGAACTTCACTTCCACCTCTTACATTTATTTTTATAAAGGATAGATGTAGAAGTTGTACCTTCAGTTATTCTTAAAGGGCACAATCCAAAGTCCATTAATATCAATGGAAGGGCTCCCATTAATTTTAATGGGCTTTGGGAATCAGCTCCGAAGACAGGATCAAAGACCTTATCCAAGCCATTAAAGCTCTTGCTCAGATATAACACTTACTACATGATCTGTATTCAGCCTGTGCCAGAATCATCTCACACAGATGTTCTTCAACCAGCCAGACTTTTACAACCCTACAGTTTACTTACAGGAATTCATGCACAAGTGAAAATAGGTCAAATATAGATCATGGTGGGGACTTTCAAAAGCATCTGTAGTGGGTTAGGCACCCAAATGCTGTCGAATTATGATACCTAATTTCCTTAAGCACCATCAGAAATCCTAGCCCATGTGTGTACCTTCTGTAATTGTGACTTGTTGACTATGCAGCAATATAGCATGAGTCTTGTAACAGAGTGATTGAGATTTCACACACTAGCAAACCTGCCCTAATTGAAATTGCTAGGTACTAGCCGCGTAATTAATCTGATGGTGCACTGTCAGAGCTGGTTGTGTCACTACAATAAGTGGTAGGCATTCATATGTCAATAGTTAGACAACCAATGTGTATGCAAGATATAAAAAACATATTTCCATAAAACCTTCACACTGCTATCTTCAGCCCAGCACCAGCCTAACTTTGTGGATTTAAAAATGAGATGTGCTGGATGCTCTATGGTTGCACTTGAAGTATAAGGTTTCAGTAGATGCTATGACCTTTCAGTATGTCACTTCTATAGGTGGAAGGCTAGGAGAATCCGCATAAGCATCAGCACCTGTCTCTCCACCTGCCCCTGCCCCAAAGGAATTGAGTTCCAAGACATTCAGTGGATGCAGATCCCCTGCATCTCCCAAATCTTGCCCTTGCACATCAATCTTTCATTGGTTCCATTGCAAGGGAACCATCTTTGCAAGTGAGGACACAGTTTCACCACAAAGAGTACATACTAGAATAACTTGGATCCTCTATTTCTAGAACTCCCTTATATTCATAAGCATAGGATCATAGAAGATCAGAGTTGGAAGAGACCTCAGGAAGTGATCTAGTCCAATCTCCTCTTCAAAGCAGGACCACCACCAACTAAATCATCCCAGGCAAGGCTTTGTCAAGCCGGGCCTTAAAAACCTCTAAGGATGGAGATTCCACAGCCTCCCTAGGTAACCAATTCCAGTGCTTCACCACCTTTCTAGTGAAATAGTGTTCCCTAATATCCAATCTAGACCTCCCGCACTGCAACTTGAGACCATTGCTTCTTGTTCTGCCAATAAGAATCTGCTTATTATAAGCATCTGCTACATTAAGCCTACACACCCAGCAGTGGTCATGCTGGAGAATGTACATTTCAGACAATTGTAGGTTAACTTTCAGATGTTCCAGACACCAACACACAGCCTGCCAGGATGGCCCAATATATGCCAATGACATTGTCTTGTTGGTTCAGTTTGGTTAATTGCGGCAGATGATGACCAGTCTGGTCTGGTTATTATTCCAGAGAAAATGAATTCCTTGTCCATTAACATCCATCTTTAAATTACAGCCAGCTTAGTATTAACCAGTCTGGACAGGATATTGAACAAGTGGTAATGGTCAAATACTTGGGAAAAATCATAGACAATGATAGAGGCCCTTCAAGAAAGCTTTGCAAGGAAATCGTGAGGAAGCGTACTATGAAGCTATTGATCTGTAGAACTATGGCTACACCAACTCTACCATAGAGCTGCGAAACATAGGCACTGAGGAAGTTTGAAAGCAATGGATTGATATTTTTGATTCTCCCTGTCTTCATCAGCTGCTCCTTATTAAGTGACTTGGCAAAAATCAACAGTGAAGATATCCAGAACTGATCCGACCAATTGCCTTCAGCAGCAATGGTTTCGCTTTGGGGGCTTTCTTGATACAGACATATTATTAAGATGGAAAACAAGTGAATTACAATTGTTTACATGAAGGAATATGGTCAGCGATCCCATGCCTGCCAAAAGTTTCAATGGTATGGTAAGACTGCCAATGATAAACTGAACAGCCAACCAGACCAAGCTAGAGATCGATTCACATGGCCCTCAGTGTGAAAGGATTTGCCCTGATGATTATGATGATGTAGGTTAACTTTTGTTGTCCTTGCCACTAGGTCCTTCTTTCTTAAATTCAAAAGACAAATGTTGTAAGAGACCAGTCTTTGTTTTTCAGCACTGTGACCATAGTAGGGCCTAAAACCAGGTGGCTGGGACTAAATGTGCCTAATCAGTTACAGAGAGTTTTCTGACCACTAGAAAGCACACATCCACAGGTCTCACTGTCACTTGCTAACTCCACTGCACTGGCATGAGTCAAGAGGGGCTCTGGTTGTAGATGACTAGCAAAATTGCTAAACTTACCTATATAACTCTTTACAAGTATGATGCGTAGAGCAAGTGACATGCATTCCCTGGATCAATTTTGACTACAAAATGTCCTATCACAAAGGAAGATTTTCTGGACCTTGAAGAGGAATTTACAGGGGAACAACTGCTCATGGTCTGCTTTTGCATATTATTTGTTGGATAGGGGGCATCCATCTCCTCACTCCCATCCTAGCTCATGTTTTTTACCCACCTGCCTCATTACATAATATTTAACTGTGGGGTAGGGAAAATATTTCTTCTGCGTTTAGAGGGGCAGGGAGGGGCAATTGAGGCAATGGGAACTGATGGCTACCTCATCTTCTTGCTGCTCTCTAAGCTTCGCTCAAATTACTTGCTCTATATAACCCACTATGCTGCACAAAAATACATAAAGCAGGAAATTGGCTGTGAGAGCCTGCAGAAGCAGCTTCAGCCACATACAAAGCTGCCAGAATGATCGACCCTAGTAACTGGAGGGCCAAATGACATGCAGAAAAATATTTCAGTCTCACATGGGATGGACAGTGGGGGGAATTCAGAACAGCTGCAAAGTCTGGTGAACTGAAGCACAGAGCAAGTCAGAGGCAGCATCAGGAACAGAAACTAGATGTCTTGATTCCCAGAGCCCTACCCTAATCTAGCCTCGGAAGGTCTAAAGACACTGCAAAGCCTCTGATCTTGTTTATCGTGTGTCATACAGTATATGGAGAAAGAGTCGCAATTCCCCTCCAACAGAAGGACAATTTGTTTTGACATGCTGTATTGTCAACACTTTTAATGTTTGCTGACTTCATTAACACATGAATGGATTAGAGCAGGCAGGCACAATCTCAGAAGATAATTGCTGTACATATAGAAATAATTTTGGTGTAATTCTTCCTTATCAAAGTGAGATAGCAAAGTTCATCTGAGCATGGATGTTGCCAGGTCTCTTGAATAATGCCCTGCTGAGAATGTAACTGGACAGTCTGCTCTCTCAGAAAATGAAGACAACCAGGATTCTCCCTTCATCTCTTGCGCAGCAGTTCAGGGTCACAGTCAGGCTTTCCACACTTTGTGTAAAATTTCCCAATGGGGTGGTGTGTGACAAATTATAATGACTAAAAATATGCCCAGAGAAAGCAAAAGAAATTTTAGTTCGACAACAGCTGAGAAGAAACAAAACCCTGCTGAAAGTAAGTGGCCCCTTGACAAATTTAATTGGAACTGCATTTAACTGAGCTCCTGAAGGATGGGTAAAGACGGAATGACCTTTATTTAAAAGGAAAGAAGAATCCAATACAAACACTGCAGGGGGGAAACAGGACTGTTAAAAAATGAAGGAGCAAACAGGCTCTGGAAAGAGTGAGGCATGTGGTTATTGGGGTGGAGGAGGGAAGGAGATGGAATTGTTTGCTACCTACATTACATGTCAAATTTATCTCATTTTTACAGCAAATACTGCCCTCAGCAAAGTACCAAGTCTAGAAATGACATAGTACCACTAAAAGTACTAATTGGCCAATGCTACTTTGATCACAGAACTGACGCCTGGTCTACACTGGGGGGGGGGGGGTTGAACTAAGGTACGCAAGTTCAGCTACGCGAATAGCGTAGCTGAACTTGAACTACCTTAGTTCGAACTACTCACCCGTCCAGACGCCGCGGGATCAAAGTCCGCGGCTCCCCTGTCAACTCCGCCACCGCCGTTCACGGTGGTGGAGTTCCGGAATCGACGGGAGCGCTTTCGGAGTTCGATATATCGCGTCTAGATGAGACGCGATATATCGAACTCCGAGAAGTCGAACGCTACCCGCCGACCCGGGCGGGTAGTATAGACGTAGCCTGAGATGATCCCTTCTCAGTTAAAAAAGTTAAAGTATCAGCAAAATTGGGTATTCAACTATCTAGTCCAGAGTACCTCTGAAGCAGTGCATCATGCTGTTTTGAATGTTGTCAGAAGTATCACAGTACCTCTGAGAACAGGATTTAGGGAGTGACACCACAGAGTCCCAAATTACTGTAGTATTTCAATAGCTGTCCACCTATAATAAAAAATCATGTGGCTTAAAATATATATTCCAAATCCAGTCAAATTTGTATACATATACAATGGAGTATGTGAGCGGGAGCATGGCTCTGCTCTTAGGAGCTGCAGTAGCACAAATTGTAATAATGTGTATATAGACATATATAAAAACATGGGGTATTAAACCCTCTTGTGGAGTCTCTTGGTGCTATTACACTAGGAAAAAAAATAGCTTGTAATTAAAGGCCCAATCTTCTTTAGTACTGAGTACTTCTTGCTGAGTACCCTTGATTCCTATTAAGCTCAATGATGGGAGCTGAAGGCATCCAACATCTGCTCAAACACTTGCAGGCTCTGGGCCTAAAATACACCAGTGTCTACATATACATCTATAACCATTTTTTATTCTGTTTAGAAATGTTGTATGGAAGTTGTCACTGCCTCGATCACATAAAATATTAGCCCCATTGACACAGAGATTTCCATGTTAGTATTTTGGAGACAATGTTGTCAATGTTTTTAAAAGCATAGAGGTCTGTCTTTCCGCTGAGGAAGCCAGCTAATCAGTGCCATTACTTTGTAGCTGGTGTTTCAGTCCTCTGCCCAGGAAAAAATTAATTTGTATTCATGGAATTAACATTTCACTTTGTTAAAAGCCACAAAGGTTTCCTTTACATAGCTGAGAGTAGGAGGGAATATCTGTTATGTCATCCTAGCTGTCACATGTAAAGTAATATAATTCCACTATTTTATGTTACATTTGTTCATGTTTGCACAGCCATTTCTAGCTGTGAAAACCCCATACAAATGCTATTATTAAATACCTCTTTCCTGCCCTTCTTTTTGCCCCATGCCAGCATCTACACCCTTATGCTTGCCTCCTATACACCTCCATAAATATTTAGGAATTGTACTTGCTCATACAGTTCTCTCTTACGAGACTAAGATCAATAATTTGTGCCTGTACAAAGGTCTTTTGCCAGGCAGGTATTATTTGGGAAATGCCTCTTAATTGTGGGGTGCAGACATTGCCCAATATTAGACCCCAAAACTCTGTCTGAATATCATTTATGTATCTACGCATTTGAAAATATTCTTAGACCAAAGGAGAAAGACAGGTTTTACTATAAGGTGACTAAGAGAGAAAGATAAGCTTTACTACAGAAGAACATATGTAGCTATAGCTTTAGATTTTCAAAAGTGCCTACATGACTTAGAAGCCTAGGTCAATTTCAAAAACAGTACTTGGGCCCAGATTTGTAAGGGTATTTAGATATTGTTCTGCTCCGCATAGCAAGGCTCAAGTCATTTTCAAAAGTGATATAGGCACTTAGAATCACTCTCATTTTCACTCTCTCCCTCCCTCTCTTTCTCTCAACCATTGACTAATTCTTGTAATTATGAATGACAATGAATTACCACTATGAATGATAACAACAGCACTGCTATCACTACCACGGTATCTCCTCCTCCAATTGTTTTGTGAATGATACCAAAGCCCCGAAAAAAAAGGGATGAAAATATTCAGCAAATTTGTGTCAAATTCATGAATAGTTTCAGGTTGACCAGAACAATATTTTTGAGCAAACAGACTACTCACCTGAAAAATTTCACTCAGCTCTACTTAGGAACATTAATCTCATTGAAAGTGAACAGGATTTAGGCTTCTATTTACAGCCCAGGGGAGTTGGGGCACTTACTCAGGGTGAAAGAGGCCCAAGCTTCTTGCTCCAATGACTTTATCTATGCAAAGTGGAACAGCTTTAAACTGGAGAGCTTGAGAGAGACCCACACCAGAATATCCCAGAACCCAGTGACTAAGGCACTCTCCTGCAGTGTGGAAGACCCAAGTCTGAATTCCTTCTCCACATCAGGGAGAATGAAAACTGGGTTTCCTAATCTTAAGTGACTGCCCTAACTACTGGGCTACAGGTTATAAGAATGGCATCACCAATACCAACACCTGCTCCCCGCCACCAGTCTGTTTTATAAATCTAACCCTTTAAAAATTAATGAAACAAAACATTTTGAATGAACGTTTCCTTCAACACAAAATGAATTCTTTCAAGTTGCCAAACTTTTTCACTTGTTTTATTTAGCTTCAACACAAATTTTTTTTTTTCATAATGGCCAGTGTGCTACTGCCTAAGTCACTTATGCTTTGCAACAATGCGCGAAGCAATACCTAAATCTGGGCTTTAGGCTCCTAAATCGCATACGCACTTTTGAAAATGTTGCCCATAATCAATTTCTTAGCCCCATCTTGAAAGATCGAACATTGTTACAATTATACAAACAAGAGAGTTAGATCTATCAACCTTCCAAATTCTGTCTTCCTCAAACAATGTCATTGATTAGCACTGCACAAATACTTTACAGTAAATAACATATTTCAGGAATTTTTCCACCCACAAGTTGTCAGCCAACAGCTTACAAGTTCCTCAAAATTAATTCACCAAGGAAATTATTCATCTCATATTTTCTGAAATTGTCTGTAAAATGTTTGTTAACAGTTCACTGGGAGTATTCAATATATGCAATCATAAATATGAAGGTTAGTTTTGATTGGATGCAGGTCATGTGGCATTAGTTCCTTGACTGGATTAGCATCACTCTTAGAATCATGAAAGAAAAGGGAAGTCACACTAGTTTCTTGTTGATCTGAGACCCAATGACTCTGCACCAGGCCCCTTGGTACCAAGAACTCAAGACTCTGGTACTGTGAACTACATTCTTGCCTATAAATTCATATATGTGCTCTGTGCTGACATATGTTTTCTTGAACAATATAAAGCAAACTCCTTAGAGCTTGAAATGTACAGAGCTCCAAGACCCATCCTTACTGGCTGGGGGATCCACAATACTCACCAGAAAATACTTTAAATTGGTATTGTGCTCATTTTTACAGAGGGTGGGAGGAAGGAATGGAGATCAAGAATACTGTAGCAATGAAGGGGATCCATATATTGTCTTATACTTGCAATAGGAAAATCTAGCACCAACACTTGACTTTTCTCCCTTTCTTTGCATGAGATTTAGGTGAAATCAAGGAATCTGTCACCTTCTAAGTTGGTGATTCAAAAACAAGAGGAGCACTAGTCCCTTTTACAAGATATCCCGTGCTGCCTAAGGCCAGCTTTGATTCCAGCAAACATCAACTAATGGCAAAACAGCTTCTAGCACGTATTATGGGTTCAGAAAGAGAGAACCAATTGTATTATTCAACTTTAACATTTTAGCATGGAAGTAGAAATAGTGCAGGCTATGAGCCACATAACATCCTCCAGCTATTGCTTGTAATGTGGTCTGGAGCAGCACTCAGTACTACAATAGAAGGTTTCATGTTTTTAATCCACTGGATAAAAGCCCAGCTGAACACTCCCAAACTTTGAGGAAGCTCTTATCTGGATCCAAAGTTTGTGGTTAGACCCTTTCTTTATAACAACTGAAACCTAAGTTACTGATCCAAAGCACCCTGTGCTTTGAATCCAAATCTGGATTCAACTCTATGGACGTGGCCAGAGCCATCTCTTGGGTATGGCAAATCAGGGCGACTGCTCCGGGCACCACACAGTGCATTTGGCCGGTGCAGTCGGTTCCAGAAGTGACGGATTTGTCACTTCTGCCCCGGGCCCCACACCCCACTAGGGACGACCCTGGACACGGCCTATTTCTAGCTGCAATGTAGCAGCAGATGAGCATGTCATCATATTTGTTCCCATCACTGCCATTAGTTTAAAGGGATTTGGGACAGGATGAGCTACTCAGGATAAAACAGGTGAGACATTTGCATTTCCAGTTGAAAAGGTGTATGATGATAAGGTGTTTCACACCTGATGCTCTGGTGCACTCTACCCAAGGAGGGTGTCTTGGGGGGGACAGGAGCACTGAATTTAGAGAGACGCCCCCAGAAGCCAAATCAGGGCCCAGCAGACAGGATAATAGGGACTGGCTGCTTCTTACAAGTCCAATTCAGGGTAAAGCTGGGACACCAAACAGAGCATCTGCCCCTGTCTTAACACAAGATGACTGGCCTAACCAACTGAACCTTTTTGTTCGAGTCATCAAAAGATGGTTTTGTTTATTTTGTGGAATGTCAGGCCCAGGTGGGCCATCCTGGGTCAAGGTGCTTTAGCAGACATATAGGTCCTGCAACAGACTAGTACTGACTGGCTGGCTAACAACAAAGCACCAACTGCTACGGGCTGCTTGTTTAAAGACTCCAGAAAAGAAGCACAGCAAGACCTCAACCTGAAGTCAAGGTGAAACCATAACAAACATCAGCATGTTGCATCTGTGTAACTCACCCAGCATCCTTTCCCTACGACAGAAGGGCTCTATGAATGCAACCTATAAATACAAATTGCCCCTCCATTGAGTGACTGAGCTCTCATCAATGACATAAAATAATTATGAGAACAAAACGTCAAGAGGAAATGTCTAATGTAGTCCTGCTTATAGTACAGAGCCTGCTTTTTATTTAACTTATGATTTGCAGTGCAGAGTCTTAGCACACCCAGGGGACAGTAATTTGTCATCTTCATTCACACATCTTATTTCAGACTAGGTTGGTTACTGTAACACAGGGGTTTTCTTTTTCTCTGTTTAGCCAATTGTAGCTCAGTTCCCTGCATGGGGATGCTAAGGAATTAGCATGGCTCTGCAACAAAGCACTTTCATGCTCTCAATCTCTCTCTCGCTGTGTAGATAGTTTTCATTTACAAAACCTCATGCATCCGATTTTGAGTGACTGAGTGGTTTTGATCACGATCTGATTTTGTCCTCTTTCTATTTCATATAAAAATGGATGAAACTCAAAATTCCTTTGAATCTAGGTCTGCTTTTGTCCTGGAACTGGCTCCTGCTCTTCCACATAAAGTAGGGTGACCAGATGTCCTGTTTTTAACAGGACAGTCCCACATTTAAGCCCTCTTCCAGTGTCCTGACTTTTTATTAAATACAGGAAAATTGTCCCACATTTGCTGCCTCCCCCCGGATTTCAGTACTGATGGGTTCTGCTACTGGCCAGATCCCTGCTTGCCAGCCACCTGCCCACCAGTGGAACCAAGGGGTCATGATGGGAGTGGGTGTGCAAGGCTGGTGGCAGGAAGCTGCAGCACGTGGGGCTGAGGTGCTCCCCCTGCTGGTTCGTCAGCACAGCCCCCACCATGTGCCAGCTCTCGGCCAGCAGGGCCCCACCCTACCCCACTCCACACACCTGCTGTGCCCCCTGAGCAGCACCTGGGGGTCCTCGCTCAGCCTCGGTGGGAGGATCTCTGCTTCCCTGGAAAGAGGGGCTCCGCTGGACCCTTGGCAGGGGAAATGGGCTGCAAGCACCATTTTCACCATGCAGGGGCTGGCAGCTGGGGGGCTTGGAACAGGACCGCAGGGGAGAAAGGGGTTGCAGGCTGATGGTAGTGGGGGGGCTTGGGCTGGCCCCAGGCACCAGTGGGGAGAGGGATCTCAGGTTGGTCCTGCGTGGGCCAGAGGCAAGGAGGGCTCAGGCCAGCCCCACACACTGGGGGGATAGGGTGGCCTCGGGCAGCCTGCACACGGGGGGAACTGGGGAGGTCCCACGTGCAGGGGAGCAATGGGGAGGCTGGGGGACCTCAGCCCAGCCCTGTGGGTGGGAGGTAGGGAGGGTTGGAGCTGGCCCCGTGGGGGTCTCGGCCAGGCTGGGGGGGGAAATATGGTCACCCTAACCTTAAGCAAACCCCCACTAACTTCACACAACTGGGCTACCCACACTCTTCTGTTTCACTCTACCCCAGCACTACCGTCTCCTGACATATGAGGCAGGGGGCTAGTTAAAAAGATAATTTAAAAATGTATACAGGAGACCAGGCTTCCACATATTTACCAGATCACTATGTAAGAGAAAAAGTTATAGAAAGCATAGTTCTCAGCAATTCCTCCTTACATACCATTTATTTTAGACCCAAGTTTATGTCTGTCCCACAGAGACCTGGGAACATTTAAAATTTTATTACTGAAAATTATTTAAAGGACGAATCATGAAACTGAGGGTGCAAAAGAAAAAATTAAACTGGCAGAAGTGACTCCCCATCATATGTTAAAATTTTATGCCTTCTATTTCTTTAGCCTCTCACTTTGGTTCATTGGACATTGTCTAATGGAGAGATATAAACAGATATAAAAAATTTTAAAAAATGAAAGAAAACACCCATGGGTATTACATTTATACAGCTGGTCAAGAAACTTTTAATAAAACATTCTTTGTTGGAAAATGCTGATTCATCCAAACTGAAGCTTTTTGTGGAGGTGTATTGGTCTGGACAGTCCAAAGTGGAATTTCTGGTCATAGAGTGAGAGACCAGAATAGAAAATAGCCCTGATTCAGAGCATGTGACTGAACCTGATTCTCCCACATCCCAGGGGAGTACTTTCACTTAAGCACCAAGGTACAGTCATTCCTTTTTTCTTCTCTCCCCTCCCTCTCTCTCTCCCCCATGTCCTTTGAATGTTTAATTATTTCTGCATAGTGGAATAGCTCTAAGAGAGAGACACCGACAGACAGACAACCATAGCTGCAATGGTTAGGGCACTCAGCTGGTTGTGGGAGATCCAGGTTCAAGTTCTTGCTATGCAGGATTTGAAACAGGGACTTTGACCTGGATATCCAATAACACAGATGAGTGCCCTGGTCAGTGGACTATTGGCTATTCTGGAATTGGTGGGTGGAAAGAAAGAAAGAAAATTATTATTTTCTGGCCAGCCCTAATTATTTACCATAGGTAACGCTGGTAGCCTGATAATCCATGCTCAGATAGAACTAGCAATACAGTGTATTTTTCTATCAACCAGCCTGAAATTGAATTAAATATCCAGTGACTTTTCAATGCATGATCCCTTTCAGGAAAAGCAAAAGTCAAAACCAAAAATTATGTATTTTACAATAATTTTCTATACCGTGTTACTGCTAATTTCTTACATTATTAATTGTTCTGTTTACTTATGTTTTGCATTTCACTCTGTTTGTACAGCAAAGCTGTCTGTTTTATTTCATGTTTTGCATACAGTCAACTGCACTTTCATGCTTTGGTACAATTTTGCCCTGTCTGGATTTCCCACATTGCAGGAGAAATGTACACATTAAAAATTCTTCCCATCATTTCCTTTGCTTTTGGTGTATCTGGTTGGGCAAAAATCAGGAAAAAGTGGGAGTTTTTGTATCTCGAGAGGAATGAAAAATCATTTATATACTGCATCACGTGTTGAAACAATCATGTCATTGAACCCACTACTGCAAAAAGAAAACAAACCATGAGCTACCCTGATAAGAGACTACAAATTCTGCAGTGGCTTACCCATTTGTGTAATGGTTTACACTGGGGCAAGTTCACTCTTGGTGTAACTTGACTGATTTCAATGCAGTTACATCAGGGAGGAAATTTGGTCTATAACATTTTTATGAGAAACAGGTTATATTTACAGTCTTCCTGATCAAACAACACTGCAGAACAGCCAGTAACTTCACTGAGCACTGCCAAGATGGGAAGAAGTCATGAACAGAAAATCTACAGTCCATGAAACAAAAAAGGAGTCTGTTCTCCTAGGCACTTGGTGTTTGACCTTTCTTCCTCTTCATGCATCTGCAATCCTAAATTAACCGTATGTGAATGCAAAGGCAATCTCTTTCATTTCTGCAATAAATCTACTATAGCAACAGTTTATTTGTCCTTGACCAGCTAATAACCCAACAGATAACTCTCTTGAAGAGTGAGCTAGTAAGTTACTCCTTGACTGTACACATTCTAGTCCTCCCTGCCTTATAGAGAGAGACACAAGACTGGCTCTGGTTCAGCCTTTCCAAATTAGTAGTACTGAATTAAAGAAACTCCTGCAAGCAATGAGCTCTTCTACACTAGATTAAGGAGATAACATAAATGAAACAACATATTTGTGATCAACCAACAGGCTAACTAGCTCAAAAGTTAGCGCTCTTCCCACTAGTCTCTCAAGCTGCCCTTTCCACACACAGCTCTGTCTCCAGACCGATGGCCAAATCCCAGAAAAATTCATGCATGCAAGCAACTTTACTCAAGGTGAATCATCCCACTGACCACAATATCAGCAGGGGTCTGTGCAGGATCAGGCCCTAATTAAAACAAGTGGTAGCTAGAACATTACTTACAACAATTACTTTTTGTTCCCAGGCACTGCTTACTTATGAAAACAGAGCAACTTGCACAGACTTGATTTTAGCCCACGTGCGTACACTGAGGTAATTAACCATTTAGTGATTAGATTACTCAATTGAACAATGCTCAAATGCAACTATGACTGAATTTACTGAATTTTAGTTCATTTTGTGCTAGGTTGTGGGAGTTTAAAGTTGAAAGAAAAAATACACTTATTTTTTATATCCTTGATTTTATTATTCCCATGGCTTTTACATTTTAAAAAAGAAATCTGAAACCAGATAAACAAAGAGTAGATAGGTCCCCCCCCTCCCTTGTTAATTGTGAAAAATCATTGTTATTTAACATTTAATTTGCCCAACCTCCATAAGTGACCTGACTATCCCAAAAGAGCGGGTGCTCTCCTAACAGAAGAAAGAGCAAGAAGAGAATGCTGCAGACCTGTTAAGTCTCAGTCAATTACAATGAACTTTGAGACTGAACATCACAGATAAATATGATACACCACATCTGGTCAGCAATCAGCTCCCGAAGTTCCTTCGGTAAGTTGCTTTTCTGTGGAGAGACAGATTTAAGAATGTAGTTTCCATTCCATTGTATTTAATGATGAGGTGGATAGACCACAACCCTCACTACCTTTTATTCCAAGACACTTCTTTGACCTCACCTTTGCTAACATAAACGCAGCACAGATATAGCTAAAAAAGACACACAAAAACCCACCCAGCTGCATGTACAATTCTCACCTTGGCAGACGAAGAGAGAACAAATGAACCATGTGTTATAGATGTTAGTCACATCATTTAATGCACTGCTAGAAGGTGCTCAGACACCACAGCAATAAAGGTGGTATAAGAACCTGTATGGAATAGACTGCTTGTGCTATGCAAAGCCACACAGCACACCAATCCATAACACACACACTTTCCTTTTGAATTAATTTTAAGATAGGCAGATTCTTTTTAAAAGCTTGTGTGCTGTAAGCTTTTGCTGTGTGTATCAATGAGTTGTAAAATGATATTTAACCTTGCCATTACTGACTAGGTTTAGCAATAGAGCAACATTCACTATTGACCTACTGAACCAGTTGAAAGATTAGAATGAAATCTATTGCGGCATGGAATGTCATTTAATATATGTGTTAGTATTTAACATGTGACTGTTCAAAGGCCTAGTTGAGGCCTTTAAGTGCTACTGCAATGTACCTGTAAAATGAACAAGAGCAGCAAGAACGATGGAGCAGCAAATAGGCTGTTCAAACTTATGCCAAGGACTGGAATAGACCCCAATTGACCTTATGATAATGAATCTTAAAGATGACAATCATACCTTTACCCCACTTCTTCAAGCCTGGACTGAGAGGCGCTCAGCCAAACTGGAGGAATGGAGGCCATTATCAATAAATAGATAAGACAGACCAACAACATAAAGACTACATCCACACTATGAGGTGGGGGTGTGATTCCTAACCTGCATACCCATGCTAGTTCACTGAGAGCTAGTGCAAATATGAACAGTCATGTAGTTGCTGTAGCACAGGCAGCAGCACAATTTGGGAGTGTACACAACTGGGAAAAGAGTGTAACACGTGCACGTGCGCACACACACACACAGTTATTGGGTTAATACCTTCCATCTACAGTACTCTCAGTCATATTTCCTCATGAATGATGAGTGTTTCAGGCACAGCCAGATTCTAAATCAGATGCAGGTACTGCAACATTTTCAGCAATAGAGAGACGATGCAGCTGAAATCTCAGCTAGCCCAGCGAGCTCCTGGATGTACAGCATTAAGCTTTCTACAACACAAAGAGGCTCTGAGGTGGCAACTACTGTGAATTCATTTCACAAGGTTATTTAAGATACAACAAGACATCAGAAAAGGAAAAAATATAGAAGCCTTTCATGTACTTCCAAATGAAGTCAGATGTTCACATGTCATGTATCTGGATGAACTCTAGATTCAGTGAAACTCTTGTTTCCACTTCAAAAAGAGGAAATATAACAAAAGGGGAAAGAATGTACATCTCTGAGTACAGGCAACTACAGGATAGCCAAAATGAATTAGGCTACAGGACCAAATCCATCAGTTTCCTAACCCCCTCAAGACAGACCAAACCCAAAAAGCTGTTTCATTTAAGAAAAACTGAATCCCCAAGCACATGCACTCCAAAGTCTCCAAAAATCCTGCTGACATGGATGAGAATTTTGCACATGTAAGGATTACAGGGTTTGGATAACAATGGGTTAAAAAACTAACTCCTAGAACTATTGGAAAGTTAATCTGAGGCATAACATTTATTCATGTATGTCTTGCTATTACAAATGCATAAAAGGAGGGAAATAAATGTGGCTTAATCCCCTTCATGCTGGCTAAATTTCCACTGAAGTCAATGGATATTTTGCCTACATGGAGAGGGCAGATTCATACCCATAGTGACAACTTTTTAGAATATTTTGAAATGGATGTATTGTTAAGAAGGAACGGAAAGTGTAATTTATACCAATAGAGGTGATGCATCACTCTAGTGTCTCTGACTTAAAATTTTCTCAGAGCAATAGAAATTGCCATACTGGAATTGTTGGCCACCTAGGTCAGGGTCTTGTTTCTGACAGTGGCCAACACCCTGTGCTTCAGAGGAAAGGACAAGAAACACCAGGAAATTGACAATGTTCTGTGTCCTGTATTTACCATGATCCTCTCTGAGTCCCACCGTGCAATTGCCATTCTGTTCTTAACAGTCTCTTGTGTGATGTTGCTTTTTGATTTTCAAACATACGATCAGGTCTTGTATATAGCCAAAACTTCTCAATAATTGTGTGAATTTGGACTGTGTAGGGACTGCATGATCACACCCCAGAAGTCCTTAACCCAATGCCTAAAACCAACATGAGAAGCAAATATTAATGAAAACTATCACATAAAACAAATGAGTTAGCTGACCTTTTCATTCACCTACATTTGTCAGGCCCAGTTTTCCACTGAAAACTAATGTCGTGACTGTAAACATAGCTCCATATAGTCATCAGCCCTTTTGGTGCACTGCAGAAATATTCATGTGCATGCCCACACATAACCATTTGTCTTCAGCATAAGATACCAGAAACTCGATACAAAATACACATGCCATGCTGTTTCATCCTCTGACTTTCCAGTGTTCCTTCACTTCAGAGAACACCGCCATCATGCAGGTGCTAAGGAAGCAGTCAGTAGAAAAGGCGTGAAAATATCCAGTGTTTCAAATTTTGTGTGTGATTGTTTGCACATGCATATGTAGGTGCCTGTTTTTCAATGCTCGAGCAGTAAAATTCACCTGAGAAAAGTGCCTGCACAAAATCAACTTTGAGGACTTCAACAGCACTTAAGTGGCTGACCCTCTGTACAGCAGTGAATTTCACCAGATGTTTTAAGAGTTTTTCCTGTTGTGATTTACATGCACGGGGAATTTTCACTTGTGGGCAAAGCTATCAGTTTAAATCTATATAATTTGGAGAACATGTTTCTCAACAAGTGCATCAGCTTCATTATATTTATAGGCCTGTAAGTGCATTATTTGTATTATAATTATAGACTTGTACAGTAGGAGCACACCGCAAATTACAAATATATTAAAAAGCAAAACAGCAGATCCAAGGAGCTAGAAATGTAACAAATAAAAAGAATGAAAACATCAAGCCTGAGGGTAAATACAAATAGTGATATCAGATTGTATCCTTTAAGATTATTCTTCATGGCCCAGTACAGGAATCTATCTACTCTGGTTACCTTAGCATTGGCAATTTTGCTGTATTCATTGAACAAGTGCATTATCTAACCAGTCAAACAATCTCTGCTATTAATGCAGAAAGCACAGCTTTACTAATTTATAACTTTTGTTCCTTTATTATGATAGTAATTTAAAATTCATTTATCTTCCAAAGGGTTGGTATGAACCAAAATGTGGCAAATAGATTTATTTCACAGGTTTGTCCCTTTGTCAGGCAATGTTCCAACATGTGAACCAGATGGCTAAATACATATAGACAATTGCAGCTAATACACCCCTGTCACACAAGTTGTTGCAGATAATAGCAGTTCAGAGAAGATCCCATCATCCATTCCTGGGGAAAACCTGACAAAAAATGGCATCCTGAGAAGTATTGTTTCTGTCTGTTCTTGGTTTGCACACGTGCACGCACACGGCCATTTTCATCAAAACAGAGTAGATCATTTGCAGGGTCTGTATTTCAGAAAATAAATGGCATTCCTGTTTGTTTACAAATGAAGGAGATTAAAAACTGAATGGTTCAAATGACAACAAATTTCATTATTGATAGGTGGACTGACAGTTCACGCATATCAAAATGCGCTGGTGTTATCTCCAGTAGTGCTAACTCCATTTATTCAACAAATACTAAAATCTCTCAACAGTTTCCTACAATTCAGAATACTTTTTA
Organism: Mauremys reevesii; assembly: GCF_016161935.1. NCBI lineage: Eukaryota > Metazoa > Chordata > Testudines > Geoemydidae > Mauremys > Mauremys reevesii. Next base: position 19,841,601 of record NC_052627.1, on the reverse strand, counting down.
CTTCGGGTATATATTACCAGTCAGCAAAGGCTCTCAAAGCACTTTGCAACACCTTAAAAAGAGAGAGGTATCATTATATGTGTAATACAGAAGAGTGATTAAAGCCAAAGTTTTCAGAAGCGTCTGCTTATTCTGAGTACTCAGTTTGAGATAGCCAGGGCCTGGTTATTAGCATTGCTGAACAGCCACAGTACCCATTACAGAAATTAGTCCTTTGATATCTCATATCGGGTGTCCAAAAAAGGTGGCACCCACACTGAATGACATTCTTGAAGATATTGGTGTATGTGCTTTGCTCTAAGTCTTTCCCTGAGTTAGTGACAGAACTAGGAAGAGACGCGAGGAGTGTTGACCCACCTCCACCACCAGGACTATTCCTATTTTTTCATTTTGATATGGAGAGGACAGCACCTCATATAGTTCCTGAAGGATACCACCATTATGACTGCACAAATGTCCACCTGGCAGAACCAAGACCAACAATGGCCCAACGCTACAACAGTCTGTGTTCAGACTTCAGTAGCTGAAGAGTTGAGTCCATTCAGAACCTTTTAAGGATGTAACAATGGGGGAAATAAAGGGGTCATGAAAAAATTCCATCCTCCCCTCCCAAAAAATTAACATTGAAAACACAAAACCATTCCACCCATTATCCTTCCCCTTTCACAATGGATCTGTAGGTTATAGAGAAAGATGTGTGAGACTATGCATCAGCCCACACTATTCAATTTACCACTCCTGGGAAAGAGAAGATTGTACCATAAGCTGATAATGAAAACCTCTGGCAGTCAAATCCAGACCCTTCCATTCTTCCCAGAGGCATTATGAATTACAAGCCCAGAAAAGAGCCTGACAACCTTCAACGCCACATATGCTACATAAATCTTGTATCCTTCATGTATAAGACGTAACAATAGAAAAACCTCAAGCAACATGAAATGCTGGCCCAGACCTTTCCACTGAGGAAGAATCCTCTTTTTAAAAAGCAAGGAAATCTAAATTACTGGAGGTAAAGGGCAGCCGGAGTCTCTAATTAAATTGGTTTTGAATAGCGAAGTGAATAGTCTTTAAAAAAAATAAAAATAAAAAACCCACACAAGACCAAAAAATAAGCTTTGCTAGTGAAGTTAGCTCAGATAAATTATTCTGCAAGATATAACCTGAGGAAAGGTAGAGAAAAGCAGCTGGCAGCCAAACCAGAATGATTGACTCCACAGACTAATTAACTTCTGCACATATTTGTCCTCTCTCAGATAAAGCAACCGGTAATAAGTTGCAGATCTAGAGGCTGAACTGCGAGGTTGAGCAGCACAAGTTTGAGACTAAGACTTGGGGTAAAATTTTGAAAGGCCTCTTTTAGTAACTTAGGCTCCTAAGTCCCATTTTTTAAAAAGGGACTTTGGTGCTTATTAGCCTAAGTCTCATTGAAAGTCAATGGGACTCGCCACCTAAGTCACTTAGGACCTTTCCTGCAAAGTCACCAGGGGCTGAGAGTGCTCTCTGCAAAGACATATAGATGATTCAGGAGGAGATCCTACAGAGTGGTGGTCAACCTAATATATTATCAGTCTATGTGAAAAGAATATTCTTTTCATTAGCAGATGTTAGGTAAAACCTGCATACCTCACACTGCTGCAGTCAATTCCCCACAGGCCAGTCACATTTGGATGACCTGCCACTGCTGTGTTGCTTCATAGAGACTCCTCTGGGTGACTCAGGAAGTAAGATAATCAGATGATGTTGAGCTTTTGATGGCAAGGAGAGAGAACAGAAGGATTGGGAGGGGACAGATCTTCCATGATACAAAACAAGAAAGGAGGAACCATATTTACTCTGAATTATAAATGAACAATAAGATGTGCAAAGAAGATATCATTTAAAATGGTTGGTCTCTTTAAACAGACATCTGTTAACTTTTGTCTTTGGTTTACTGCCAGCTTAATATAAAAGCAATACATATGTACAAGGTAAGAGTTGCTAACAAGATCATTCGCATGCTTTTAGGATCATTACTAGCTTGATCATGATTCCACCTCAGTCAGAAAACTCAGTATGATACATCATTTGAATATCTCAAAGCCCCTTACAATGAGAGCTGAGACAGTTTGGGAAACTACATAGATTACATTTTTGGAAATATTTTCTATTCATTCAAACCCTTAGACTTTATTTCCATTCAAAAATGAATGCTGATGGGGAAATTGATCAACCTATTTCCATTGCATTCCTAATACCATAGCCCAAGCTGCACCTTCTCTCTTGAATTCTTTACCTCATATAAATAGTGGCATGTGGTAGGTCAGTGAAAGGGAAAAATGAAGTGAGAGAATGTGATCAGTTAAACATATATTCTAGGCTAAGGTCACTGCAAGTCAGAGAAACACAGTAAAAGGGACTGGAGCAATTGAGGTGCTGGTTGAGGTATAAATTCCCAAGCAGTTGAGAACAATAAAGGGCACCTAGAAAGCCAGATGGTGGTGTGTGAAGACTGATACAGTGAGGATTCAGAAGGGAACTACAGCTGTTTAAAATATAACTTTGAAAAGTCCCTACAGAGGACTGTGAAAGTTACTAAGGAAACACTCCAACCAACCAGAAACCTCACAGTAAGTGCCAAATTCTTCTTCCAATGACAGTGGATTGCATCTGAAGCACTGAAATAAATGGATTTGCTCTCTGTTTATATTCATGTAAATGAAAAAAGAATTTGTCTGTAAATCTAGAAATAAATATATTTTTGTGTTTCTATAGACTAACCTTTCACCAAGTAGTATATTACCATGTGAGCCATGCCATTAAAGTCAATGGGATTACTCAGAGCACTGTACTACTAAATAAGAAGCAGTAGATGTTCTATATCATGACTTTAGTAAGGCTTTTGATACTGTCTTGCATAACCTATTCAGAAATAAACTAGGGAAACACAACTTAGATGGAGCTACGAGAAGGTGGGTGCATAACTTGTTGGAAAACCATTCCCAGAGAGTAGTTATCAGTGGTTCACAGTTAAGCTGGAAGGGCATAACGAGTGGGGTCCCATAGGGATCAGTTTTGTTCAATATTTCATCAATGATTTAGATAATGGCATAGAGAGTACACTTATAAAGAATGTGGACTATACCAAACTGGGAGGGGTTGCAACCAAGTGCTTTGGAGAACAGGATTAAAATTCAAAATGATCTGGACAAACTGGAGAAATGATCTGAAATAAATACGATGAAATTCAATATGGACAAATGCAAAGTACTCCACTTAGGAAGGAACAGTCAGTTGTACACATACAAAATGGGAAATGACTGCCTAGGAAGGAATACTGCAGAAAAGGATCTGGGGGTCATAAGGGACCATAAACTAAATGAGAGTCAACAGCGTAACACTATTGCAAAAAAAGTAAATGTCATTCTGGGATGCATTTGCAAGAGTGTTGTAAGCAAGACATGAGAAATAATTCTTCCGCTCTACTCTATGCTGATTAGGCCTCAACTGGAGTATTGTGTCCAATTCTGGGCACCACATTTCAAGAAAAATGTGGACAAATTGGAGAAAGTCCAGAGAACAGTAACCAAAATTATTAAAGATCTACAAAACATGACCTATTAGGGAAGACTGCAAAAATTGGGTTTGTTTAGTCTGGAGAAGAGAAGACTAAGGGAGTGGGGACATGACAACAGTTTTCAAGTACATAAAAGGTTGTTACAAGGAAGAGGGAGAAAAACATTCTTCTTAACCTGTGAGGATAGGACAAGAAGCAGTGGGTTTAAATTGCAACAAGGGTGGTTCAGATTGGACATTTGAAAAAACTTTCTAACAGTCAAGCTGGTTAAGTGAATAAATTGCCTAGGGAGGTTGTGGAATCTCCATCATTGAAGATTTTTAAGAGTAGATTAAACAAACACCTGCCAGGAATGGTCTAGATAATACTTCGTCCTGCCATCAGTGCAGGGGACTGGACTAGATGACCTCTCAAGGTCTCTTCCAATCCTATGATTCTATGAGCACAAAGTGGCAGAATCTAGACTTTCAGCCAATTACAATTTATTTTAGATTAAGGAAAACAAGACAAATTAAAGTAAAATCTCCAGAAGCGAGAGAACACTGTGGGCGTCTCCTCTGTGACAGGCCACAACTCCTCAGAACAAAATGGCTTCCCCATCTTGCACACATGAGGATCTTAAAACTACAAGGGTGCTGTATCCAGAAAACAAGAGCATCACAGTTACATAAACCACAGTGACCAGATCCCTTAGGATAAACTTTGATAAGGAAAATTGTATTATTTTACATATTTTTAAATGTCTCTCTGACAAACAAAAGGCAGCCTAGCACATATGAACCACCTTTAATAGCAAACCAGCACAAGAGCAAGATGGAAATAAAAACACTTCTGAAAAGATATGTATTTTATTTTCCACATTTCCAAGGGATTGTTCTATAACAAACTGCTTTCCTAAATTTTAAAAGATTTGTTTCCTGACATTCCATGCGTCTGACAAAGTGGGTATTCACCCACGAAAGCTTATGTTCCAATACTTCTGTTGGTCTATAAGGTGCAACAGGACTCTTTGTTGCTTTTTCCTGACATTGTCCATTCAGCATGTTTGAGTGGACAGGATCTTACTTTAATCCGCCAGTCTCCAGAATCTCTTTGTACTGGTATGGTTTGTTGACTATAACATCAACACCCACTTGCTCAAATTGATTAATTCATGTAAGTCTGTACAGCAAAAACAGGACAGTTAATCTTTACATTCTTCATTCCTCCTTAATCTGCAGCAATGCCATGCTGCACAGATGCTATTCGGGCAGTTATATCCCCAGTGTATTAGCGATTCAGCATGTGAAGAATATCTCTGTTAAAATAAATAAAGCAAGCTTTCTTTAACCTTTTATCTGATTAACCAAAGCATTTCATGAGTATCTCAGCGGTTATACAACCAAGGATGCTGTTTGATAATGTCACTTTCAGCAATTCATCTTGCTGCTTATAGCCTTTCTGCCTGTTCTATTATAGAAGCTTATTCAGAACCCAGAGAGTCTCACAAAGCTCACCACTAGCTATTTTAAGAAACATCAGAGTTCACCTCCCGTAGTTTTTATTCTTTTGCCCTCAAATGGTGTGTTTTACACCCCATATGTGCTCTCCAGTACCCAGGAAAGACAGCAGTTTCCTCCTATGTAATTTATAATTGAAATTCTGACAAATGCTCCTTCCTCAATTTTATGAGCTTGAGAGGAGCAAAAAGCAGCAGGTATGAGGAGGAGGGTGGTGGAGGTGGGTTAGCCCCAACTCTGAGGCATGCTCCACCCTGTAAGCCCTTCTGCAGGTGCTCTGCAGGCCAACCTTACTGCATTTCATTTCAACCTTCCCTGCATTCTGAAATGGAGATGATAAATATTGCTCATCTTTATAAAGCATATTGAGATCTACGGAACAAAGATAAATTTTAGTATTAGGAACAACCTCCAGTTCAGGAAAACACTCATGCACATTCTTCAATGAGTTTTAAATACATGCTGAAGTGCTTTCCTGAATTGGGAGTCTTTCCCTAACTCAGGAATACATAATTATTAGTTAAAATCTACCATCCATAGAATGTGTCTTGCCCCTTTTACCCAACAGCCTCCAAACACTGAACAGCCCTTACTCAATTTTATGAACTTGAGAGGAGCAAAAAACAGCAGGTACGACGAGGAGGGTCGTGGAGGTGGGTTAGCCCCACCCAATAATTAAGCCCCACCCCATAATTAAGCCTCACTGTCCCTAAGGTAGGCAAGCATTATACCAGTTGTACAACTTCATACATACATAAAATGTAACACAAACTCCTAAAGTAAGTACATGACTGAGTCAGGAGCAGAACCTAGAATTCTCAACTCCCAGATCCATTCTACAACAACCCTTTCGTTTGGAAGCATTCACTAAGATAGGATTACTTTCTAAACATTATATTCATGTTAGTATCTAGACAGATCAATTCAAGTTCTTATTACCATACATCCTCAGGATATGGTACTTTCAAAAGATGTTTTCTCCTTTGTATACATTTTCTTTTCTTCTTTCAACTAACCATCTGCATGCACTGAAAATGTTTAATTCAAAATTGTAATAGGACAACGCATCATATCTATAGCTGTGGTTCTTGCTGTCCTATTCAGAGTCGCAGCAGCATTCTGGAGCTGTTTTTGATTGAACAATGACAGTTCTATTCATTGGACTAGCTTGTGTGTCTAATATAGTCTAGTATGACAAACCCTTTCCAGGCCAGCCTTTAAGCCTTGGATCTTCAAACCAACTAGTTAGCAAACTGTACTGGCATCCCGAACAGAAACAAGGCTTTACTAACAGTAATTTGAAAGTGATTAAATGTCATTCATATAACTCATTTAAAATTAGTTGTAAAGCTTCTCAGTTCTTTGTACAGAGACCAAGTGGCTGCTCTCTGACAGAGAGGCATGTTTAGCACTCATCGTTACAAAGATAATTTAGTCCTCATAAAAAGTGCAAGACTGATGATAATGAGGACGAAGTTCTGCATGGAGTCACAAGACATGCAGCATAGGCAGTGGCAATGCAAATGTATGCACTTGACAGTGCAGTCTTGGTGCAGCAAGCTCCTGCCTTCTCCTTACAACAGAAATCTTTCGCCAACTTCATCAGCGTTAACTTGACCTTAACATGCTGCAATTCATTAAATATGCTGTTTTCTAAATATAAAGTTGTTCTGTATGGGTGGAGAAAAAGAGAGAGAGCGCTCTAATACAACAAACCTATTCAAGGCTATCCTTTAAGCCTCAGATCTTCAAAGCAGCTAGCTAGCAAGCTGTGCTGGTACCCTAAATATGGACAACGCTTTAATATACAAATATACACACTTTATCAATGTATCTAGCGGAAAGAGATAGAAAAAATATACATGACAATATGCTACGGTATAAAGGTTTTATCAGCATGAGTTTGGGATGGATGTGTTACTTGTGAGTGGTGAGGTCCCACGTAACATTATTCAAGTCCTCTTAAAAATATAAAAGGGTGAATAGGCAGGGGTTGCTGCTCTGGCCAATGGTCTCTTATAAGTTCCCCTGAGATATTGTGCCTTTCTTCTCCAGCAATACCACTTCTTTGAAATTATTAAGTAATTAATGAAATTTTTGTATTTACTGACTGTTATGTAGAAGGAAGGTAGATATTCACATTACTAATCTTAAAAAAAAAAAAAGAAAAGTGATCTTCACTTACTAGCCTGAGAGAACTTCTACTACCAGCAAAATAAAGAAACAAATGCTGAGTTTCTACACATACAGGGTCTGAATATGGGACAGTATGTTTCACTCAATGCAGAGCAGAGTCTAAACAGCATAAAAGAGCCCACAATACAAAAGATTTCAAATCCATGACCAACATGCAGCATTGCTTCATAATGAATAAATCTTATCAGACATACTACAGGGAAATAAGTGAAACTATGTCAAATTAGGGGTTAGTGTCCAGTGGGTTCTACAATGACTGGCATTAGGTCTGATTTTTATTTAACATCTACATTGATCATCTCAAAGAGGAAATAAAACAGGTTAATGACATTTTCTGATTAGGAAGAGCACAAATACTAATATCAGTGCAGATGGAGAGATAATAGAAGGAAATTAAGAAACGAACAGAAAATAACAGAAGATTAATATTTGAAAAAAATGCAAGATATCATATCTGGGATAAAATAATCTGAAACTGATATACTCATTTGGTGGAAGAAATCTGGAAAGCAGTATTGCTGAAAGAGACCTAGCCGTGATAATGGATCACAAATTATGCATATATTAGCAATGCGATTCCATATGGGAAAACAATAAAGGTCAGTATAATTCCATCCTGCCTACTGAGTTTGATTCTTGGGCACCTTTTAACTATAAAAACACTGATGAACTGCAAGAAGTCCAAAGAAAAGAAACAAAAATGAGCAGGAGGCTGGCTTGGTGAAATGATGACCAAGGGAACACCAATCTACACATATTTGGAGATTGTAATCACTAAGATGATAGGGGAATTATTTAGGGTGGTGAAGAAGGAGAAAGATAGACATCAGGAATGCTTCTTGATACTGATTCATATTAGGCTGTAGAATAGTCTCCAAAGGGGAGTAGTAGAAACTTCATTTGGTTGGGGTATTAAAAAACTAGACTGAAAAAAAAAGCCCACAAAAATATTCATTAGGGAACACTCATGCAAGTTCTTCAGAGCAATGAGTGTATGTGCAACATTCAGCACAATGGATTTTTCAAGCTTGGTTGATGTTTTCAGGCACTGCTCTGATAAGAAATAAGTAATCTTCCTGCCTAATACATCGTCTCCACTTCTGATGGCTATGATTCCATCAACCCAGCTCTTTTCACAAGCACCACATTACATGAAAGCTGTACGTATAAATGAAATAAGGAAAATATTGTACCATTTACATAACTGATGTCAGAGACACAAAATTAAGATCCAATCTGATTTTCCCCAAAAGTTCCAAGTTGCTCAGATTCCAATGTTTTGATCTATCACAAGGATAGAGGCCAGCCCCAAACTTTAAATTTGCATGAAACTTAACAAAGGTCACTACTGTCCAGGAGTACAGCTCTACTACAGTAGTAGATAATGACCCCAGAGATTAGTGTCCCATTGGGATATTCATTTGTACAGCTTTTAGAACAAAGATGGTTCCCACCTCCGAAAGTTCACAATCTAGGATTTAGCCAATACAAGTGAACTGGCAGACAAACAAATGGGGGACAAAGTAATAGTAGAAACAAGTTTGAGACATCTGAACACATAGTCACAGTAACTTGGCTCCAGTGAAAAGCAAAATTTTATTTGGCATCTAAACCTCCCTTTTAATTTGTGGAAGCTCTAAGTTAATAGAATCAGCGTTTAACTTCTGCTATGAATCACTGTAGTAATGGTTTCATAAGTACAATACTCTTACATCTCAGTCATATTATTGTTTTATATCTCAGTTCAGTTTCTCTGGTTCAGATTTTATTGGTCCATATTGCAATTCTTCTAAGCAATATTTTTCATTCTATTTTATTATTCATGCCCCCGGAGGCTTTGGGGCATGAATGCCATATAAATGAAAATTATTATTACTATGGGCAAAATTATATCAACTACAGAAAAACCATAGCACATCCACAGGGTCTGATCCTGATCCTCTTGCTCAAGGGACTAGCCTATTTTAAATTACAGGCAATATTCAGGGAAATATGGGCTGCAGAATAAAACCCATATATCAATAGTTTCCCTTGTAAAGATAGTGTTGAATGATACTGGTAAACCAGTATCAATTAAAGAGATGCTAAAATCAAGCTCTACTGCAGTTCAACACATTTGACAACAGTAAACCTAAAAAGCAAGGAACAAGGGCCAGTAATTGTATCCAGCTCTAATAGTCTCCTGCATAGTGCTCAAGTTAAGGCAGCAGACTGTCTCCTTGTTCCACTTGTGGACAATTTGAGTATAATACCGCTATAGTTCTGATTTACCACTGCCCTAAGCTCCAGGATGGAGAAGATTCAGTGCTGCACCTCATGGCATTTTTATCTTGCAGAACAGGAGGGCTAGAAACAGGAGCTTTGTATCACTGGTGAAAGGCACCTTCTCAGGGAGGGGGGCAGCACTTGCTTCTAAGCCTAGGAAGATCTATGAACTGAACATATTAGGTAAGGAAAAGCTGGTTTTGACAATATTAAGAAGTTTTTGTTGATGGCTGTGAGCCCACATATTTGGATTCCTGGTAACTAAGGCACTTGGGCTTTACAGGGAGAGGGACCTGAGAAATAGTCCCAACAAGGTGGGTTTTTTGTTTGTTTGGTATGCTGGTGTGATGCGAGTATAAAGGTTTAATCAGTACTCGTATGAATGAGCTGTTGCTGTTTTTCCACTATCAGTGATATACCCATCCCAAACTCATCAATAAAGCCTTTATTCTATCCTGCCCCTCATGCATTCAAGTATTTTATGAAAAACAAATACCAGTGTTTTGCAGCATTAATAAGTATGAGCCAAGCTGTGCCTTCAAGACATTGGTTCCCCACCATCCCTTGGGGAGCTCACAGAGGATTAATCTCTCTCTAAGAAGAGATGACTAAGTTGGCTATTCCATTCTTTATAGCCTGCTCCTCCAATATGGCCATCCCTCTCTGCCAACTGATACAGAAAAAAGGTGGAACTGTGACCCTGTCTCTTCAACCCCTCCCTGCCCCATTTGGGGCAATGAACATCCCTGTAGTTTCACAGAAACAGCATTCCTTTTATTCTCCTGAACATAGGCATGGCAATTGTGTCTGACCCTTAGATGTGCAACCTTCATGTGGAAGATTCCTTGCACTTGACCTTCTTCCAACTGGCCAGGCAAGTGAGGGGCAAGGTTTCTTTTGTCCCCCCCCCCCCCCCCCGCCCACAAGAGCCAATCATAATCTGGCTCTATGGAAGAGCAACAAAAATGACTCTCCTATTCGGACATCCTTTTATTCAGCCATCAAAAAACCTTAACAGGATCTATTGTACTTTGCTAATGAATATATTGGCTATTATTATGAACAGCGTCTCTGTTTCAGTTGTACAAGGCCACAGCAAAATTTCCAGTAACCAAGCAAAAAAGAAGGTTATAAAGTCTTCCACTTTGAGTTAAATTACACTGAGAAGCATGTGAGGGAATTTCTAATATACATACTTAACAACCTCCCAATGTCAAAACATGTTATACTGGCCTTTAAAATATACACCCAAAATGAAAACAGAGATATTACAGAGGACCATTGAAATGACATGGGATTTGTTTCTTTATCATTGCTGGAAAATTTCACACTTCAAGTTGCAGGATTCACTCTAAAAATGTCAAGAATTTACAGGCAGCTAGAGCACAGCAAATCGTTTGTTATGAATAATTTGATGAATTTTGCATTTTTCTGCCCACATGTCTGTCTATAGTTTATATCTTGTTCCAAAATTCATTCAACATTATTACACTAAATTTTCATGAATTTGATAGGTTCTCTTGTTTGCTAGTCCTACTGTGTTGCTTAGTTGTTACTGGCTACAAATCACATGGTATCATTTCTGTTCCCTGTTTGAAGTAGAGTAGCAATTAGATTTCTGTTGGGAATGTTCACAGGAGGGAACTTTTTTTGCATTCAATGTAGGATGCCCTACACAAAGATGGGCAAAGTGATTTTTTTCAAAAACAAAGAGCTTTGGTTTCTCCCTTTCCCCTCCCCACATCTGAAAAAAAAAAAACAGGCCTTTCCCATCTTTACACATTACATCATTACATCTAATTTGCTCAGGTCTATAGAAAACATCATTGTAAATGTTTTGGTTAAACTGTTGTAACTAATATACAGTACTTCACAATGAGGCACAGTTGAGAGGCCTGTATTTCGATATTCACATTACAATGTCCTTGTCAGTCACAGAAGTACAGGAACTCCAGTCCCTAGATGTTGTTATTATGGGGCCTGAATATTCCCTCACTTACATCATTGCAAATCAAGGATAATTCCACTAATGTTGATCAAGTTACACCAGCATAAAATTGGTTTAAATGAGAGGAAAAAATCAGGCCACATGTAAATTAATATTAATCAATTAAAAGAGTTAGACCTATGCACTCAGTTACAATGGTTTAAATCCACTGCTGTTGTTTAAACTAGTTCAGATTTACCTCAGAGTAACCAAGAAAAGAATTCGGCTCTTGTTTTCCGCCAAAGGAATTCCTTAATCTATTAATGGCACCTCACATTTGGTTATGAAAAGTAAACAAACATTCCAACCAAACCTGACGTTCCATTGAGACTAGATCAAAATTATCATGGGCTGCTGTGGAGATAGTTACTGAAGCTGGTAAAATCATTCCAAATGATGAGTATAAGCTACTAAATTTTCAGGTTCTTAAAGTCAGAGGCATTCATGCAGCTAACACTACATGCAATTCTTGAAAATATCAGTGTCCACAGTATGGAAAAAGCGACAAAGAGTCCTGTGGCACCTTATAGACTAACAGACGTATTGGAGCATAAGCTTTCGTGGGTGAATACCCACTTCATCTGATGCATCGTCTTCATCTTGCATCCGACGAAGTGGGTATTCACCCATGAAAGCTTATGCTCCAATACGTCTGTTAGTCTATAAGGTGTCACAGGACTCTGTCGTTTTTTACAGATCCAAACTAACACGGCTACCCCTCTGATTCTTGACACAGTATAGAAGAGTTACTAATGCCATGTGTTTGAACAGTTCTCTTTTATAACGCCTTCATAAATTCCTGCAGCCTAGGAACATACCAGGACATTCTTTTGAGAGGCCAAGAATCAGTTTGCATTGAAGAAACCAAAAGCTTGTACCAATTAAAAATGCTTGTACTGGAAAAGCTTACAGTTCTGGGTAGACTAGGATGAAATGTCTAAGGATAAAAAAACCATGGCACTGTGAATCAGAATATTCTGTGAGCCAACAAGTTTTTCTACTCAATTAATAAAAGATAACCTAGATAAACACACAGAAAGATATAATTAACTGATTAGGCCAAATTCATTCTTGCTAACTCCACTGAAGTTAGCAGAATTACATCAGGAATGAGTTTATTAGTATCTTGTATTTTCAGCATCTTTCAATAAAAGCAAGTAGTGCTGGTGCCTTCACAAACAACTGATAAGGAGAGAACATTGATGAGGGAATTTCTGCCTTAGTTGCCTTTGCCCAGGCAGATAGTTTGGGTTTTTTTACCTAGTTCCTTGATCCAAATAAGAGATAACAGAGTGTTAGGATTGGATTTTTCTTCATACTTCCCAGACCATTTACCACCTGGTACCATAATAAAACTTTGGCTACGTTCTCTTACTTGCAAAAATAACCAAAGGAAGACCTATTGGGATAACACACTATGTTGTCACAAGACAGAAAGCAATCATAATATGGACATAAGGGTATAAGTACATGGATAAACATTTAGGGAATCCTAATGTGAAAGGATGATTTTGTTGTGTCAGCCTCAACTGCAACACTGAAATAGTGGGGTTTCAATTTTTTAAAAGCTCTGAAGAATTGTTACATTTACTACCCACACTGTCCCTTAAAAATAACGTACAATGCTCCCAAATGCATTAATAGTTTCAGGGTATTCCTTTACACAAGGGTATGTACATAATCCTGGTCAGGAAGCAAAGCTCCTGCCACTTTTTCTGAGCTATTCTGAAGTTAACAATGTCAAGTATTCTCCAGCCCCCTTGCTTTCTGCATATTTGCATTACCATCAGCCACTGGGGTCATGTAAGTCACCTCTTTTAGTCTAATACTAAATATTTCAATTCTTTGTCTTACAGAACTGTGAAACAGTCTTGGCAGTGTCTAAGTTGGTGGTGTGGTGGGAAGGTTAAGCAGGGATCCAAATTAAAAACAATTTAAATATCCAGGGTCACATTTTTTAAGACTCTCCTGAACTCTACTCTTCATATGTTAGAGTATATCTATTTGTACATGCAAAAATATTTTCCGAATTCATGCTATTAGGTAGCATGCCTAGTAACCTGCTTTTATACATATACATTTACCAAACTTTGACAACTTGGTGGCGGTGGTGGTCAGGGGATTATGTGGGGGGAAAGGATTTATTTTGTCAATATTCTCTATGCAATTAAGGTAAACCAAATTTTAAACTGTACATGTAACTGAGAAAGCCAAACTAGGTCTCTCTTTGTACCATATTGGGTCCAAAGACCAGATCTCTAACTAGAACTACAGTAGGAAGGTATCAGGAAGTATTTTCCCCTATATAATAAATAAAATAATGAGGAAGACGTTGATGCCTATTGGTGCGAACAAGAAACAGAATCAAGAGTCTCAGGTTCTATTCCCACATCTGCCACAGGCTTACCATGTGACAAAGCATTTAACCTCTGTTCCTCAATTTATCAGTGAATAAAATGGTAACGCCACCTTCCACACAGAGATGTGATAATGATTACTTAATGTTTATATGAAGCATTGAGATTCTCCAGTAAAAGATGCTACATAAGCATTTCAAAATAAAATAAATGAAATTGTCTTATTTTCACTATGCTGTTCACAAGTTACAAATAATAGTCATTGTTTTAAACAAGGCAACAAACAACAAACAGTTCTGTTTCACAACACATTTTTCATTCCACACCAAACAGCAGGAATTTGAAACAGTCTCCCAGACCAGTGCCAAACCCATCAGTCTATATAAAGAGACTGTGTCCCCCGCCCCCTTTCAAAATGTCATCCTGTACCTAAGAAACCTTCCTGACCAAAAAAATAAATTGAAAACCATACATTTCTGTATAACATTTTAAATTTAGATGAAATGGCATTTTTCAATGGAAAAGCGTCAAATTTTTTTCTACCATTTATAGTTTTAAAGTCACTCTATAGATCCCAGTGAAACTTTAACAAGTCGGTTAACAAAAAGAAATGGCAGCATTCTATGATGATTTCCAAAGTACTTTATTGTTTCCTACCATAGTAGCTTTGAAAACTTTTAGCAAATGATGAGCAAATGATAAGGTCCTTTCATGGATTGAGAACTGGTTAAAGGACAGGGAACAAAGGGTAGGAATAAATGGTAAATTCTCCGAATGGAGAGGGGTAACTAGTGGTGTTCCCCAAGGGTCAGTCCTAGGACCAATCCTATTCAATTTATTCATAAATGATCTGGAGAAAGGGGTAAACAGTGAGGTGGCAAAGTTTGCAGATGATACTAAACTGCTAAAGATAGTTAAGACCAAAGCAGATTGTGAAGAACTTCAAAAAGATCTCACAAAACTAAGTGATTGGGCAACAAAATGGCAAATGAAATTTCATGTGGATAAATGTAAAGTAATGCACATTGGAAAAAATAACCCCAACTATACATACAACATGATGGGGGCTAATTTAGCTACAACGAGTCAGGAAAAAGATCTTGGAGTTATCGTGGATAGTTCTCTGAAGATGTCACGCAGTGTGCAGAGGCAGTCAAAAAGCAAACAGGATGTTAGGAATCATTAAAAAGGGGATAGAGAATAAGACTGAGAATATATTATTGCCCTTATATAAATCCATGGTACGCCCACATCTCGAATACTGTGTACAGATGTGGTCTCTCACCTCAAAAAAGATATTCTAGCACTAGAAAAGGTTCAGAAAAGAGCAACTAAAATGATTAGGGGTTTAGAGAGGGTCCCATATGAGGAAAGATTAAAGAGGCTAGGACTCTTCAGTTTGGAAAAGAGAAGACTAAGGGGGGACATGATAAAGGTATATAAAATCATGAGTGATGTTGAGAAAGTGGATAAGGAAAAGTTATTTACTTATTCCCATAATACAAGAACTAGGGGTCACCAAATGAAATTAATAGGCAGCAGGTTTAAAACAAATAAAAGGAAGTTCTTCTTCACGCAGCGCACAGTCAACTTGTGGAACTCCTTACCTGAGGAGGTTGTGAAGGCTAGGACTATAACAATGTTTAAAAGGGGACTGGATAAATTCATGGTGGCTAAGTCCATAAATGGCTATTAGCCAGGATGGGTAAGAATGGTGTCCCTAGCCTCTGTTCATCAGAGGATGGAGATGGATGGCAGGAGAGAGATCACTTGATCATTGCCTGTTAGGTTCACTCCCTCAGGGGCACCTGGCATTGGCCACTGTCAGTAGACAGATACTGGGCTAGATGGACCTTTGGTCTGACCCGGTACGGCCTTTCTTATGTTCTTATGTTATCCAAGAAACACAGCGGAAAAATAAGAGCCACTTTTTGTGCAATTTTCAATGAATGAGCCTCAGATTCAAAATGTTTACTAATATCAGTTTCCATAAAAGCATCCAAATTCAAAACTAGAAGAGTCATTCAAACATCCCGGCTTCTAGACATATTGAAGCGGAGAAGCTGGCTAGAAGCCTAACTGACCCATTTAGGTGTATGATTTCCTGCTGGCCCTCCTCTCCCAATAACATGGATCTATGCTCCTGCCATCATAAAAATTTAGAGCTGAAATGGGACCTCAAGAGGTCATTTAGTTCATTCCCTGCACTGAGGCAGGATTAAGTATACTTAGATTATCCCGGTAGTTCTACTAAAACCACAATGCAATGTCATGGGATGCTTCCAGATACAGTACATACAATGATGTACCCAGAACAAGAAGTGCCTGATCTTCCATTGTCTTGTGCCTTCTACAGTCATTGACACCTGCAAAAGAGAGTGTAAATCTCTCCCAAACCAAAGTTCTCCACTCACACTGGTGGTAAAACTTTACATTCACTTTTCACAGGTGTACATAACTACACAAGGTATACAGAAGTGCAGAATCAGGTCTCAGGAAATTGCTGTGAGCCAAGAAGAAGTTTGAGCAGAATTGTGCTATAGAGCAAAAAGCACAACTTGGTTTACTACATGCTGCATAACCAGATGATTGTCTATTTGATGCCAAAGTATATAGATTCATAGATTCCAAGGCCAGAAGAGACCATTGTGATCATCTAGTCTGACCTCATGTATAACATGGGCAATAATATAAATTACATTCCCCAACAATACATTAAAAGAACACTGCAAAAGTCAGGAACTCACAAGAAATGCCCCCAAATAAGGTTGCCTGCGCAACTTTAATTCTGCCCACTGTGCAGAGTTCATTTGTCCCCCTTGTGTATATGCAGTATGATACTGTCTTTGATTACATGCTCACACACTATCGCCCCCACCCGACCCCTTCCTTTATTCATTGCATGTGATGGACAGTACTCCAGGAATGAATCAAGGTTATGTAGTGTGGATAGTGTGAGTGAAATAAGGCCTGGTCACACATCGGGCTGGAGCATGCTCAGTACAGATGGACACTTCAGAGAATTTAGCTATCAAACTCAAAAGTCTCTAGTGGGCATGTGAAAACGGATATTTTTAGAGGCATATCACTTGGCAAATTTTGGGGCAATTTTCATGGGTATGAAAAATGGCTTATCCCTGACTCCAGGATTCCCACTGCCAAATTTCAAAATACCTGCTCTAAAGCATGAAGGTGCTATCATTTCTCAATGAAGCAGAAGGACAGTTTTTAAATGGGCAAAGCAATATATTTTCTCTAGCTTCTTTTTTGTAAACAGCTGAACCATTTTAGCTGAAAGTTCCCAAAAATGTTCAGCCAGAGGCAGACATCCAGCATAAAAAATTTCAGCCTGAACAATTAAAGTTTGGGACACTTACAAGCAACAAGAAACAGGATCTTATCATGGAATTGTCAAGAAACCCTAAGAATAGGTGGTACTGTCAGCTTCACCTATTTTTCTCATCTCAAATAGCTGGGGTTAATGTACATAGCTGCCTCATATATCTGATTTATTTAGCATGCATTCTGTTTTTTCAGCTTGAATCCTTGCGCCACCATTGTTAGATAGTTATCTTAATTTTTCCAGATGGGGTAACTAAGCGAGGTGAAAAGTGACTTGGTTGAACACCACAATGGGACTGTTCGAATTCAGGAGATTTTGGCTTGCATTCCTGAGTTCTAACAAAAGATATAATTCTGAGCTCACTTAGACCCTTGTAAATCAAGGGTAGTTCTATTGAAGTCAATGGTGAGATCAAACCAAGGCCCCAAAGCCTGCATCTCATCTTTACACATAACACCTTTCCCTGGACAGAAAAAAGGGCAAAGTAGGTGGAGTTGATCCAATATATGCAAAGAATATTTCTATCCACATTTTACACTTGCTTTTCCATTTTGTTTAGCGCATGTTTTTAACTGCGACTCATACTGACTATAACTAAGCCACTCTTTAAGATAATTTTTCCAAATGAACCATGATACAAGGATCCCAGATCTCAGTTACATTACACAATAAATAAGTGATGAGTCAAGATTAAGAGTGCTATGCTGTCATAAATCAGCTGAGCATATAATGCTACTAATTCATGAGAGCATCTAAACATGTAAATACATAAAAAAGTGACTATCTTGTGGGCAGACAAATACTATTGTCTTCCACAGCTTAGAGAGGACTGCATAATTCACTAACAAAGAGAGAGATCAAAGACTGATTGGGGCTGGGGGGAGAGCGGGATTAAAGTAAATTGATTATCTTAGCACGGAAAGATGGAAAAGCAGAATGTACTTGTGACAACACTGATGTACATTAGCACCAGCTGGGGATATCAAAGTATAAAACCTGGCAACGATCAGCCTGGATTGACAGAGTTCAGGTACTTCCACAACTCATGTCCAAAATACCTTTGCATTATCTTCAGATGGAAGCTGCCTCTTTGCTGCAGGTGTCCATATAAAGAGTATATCATACCTTAGGGCTTTAGTATATTGTCAAAGAAAAAAAAACAGGAGGTAAATGTCACATTGATAACTCTCATGACTGACGTTCTCAGCCTGGTATAGAGAAATAGTATGGACAGTTACAGTGCGAACTTTACCTACACTCTCTCAATAGTGTGCTTCAAACCTGACCTGAGGGATTCTTTCTGGAGTGGTAAGAAGGCAGCTCTTTTAGGAGAGCCAAACTACCTCGCTGGTGCATGCTTGTGTAGTTTGGATATTCCTTTGACAGAACCCTTGGCTACTGCTCCTTCCCCCCTCCCCCTCTCTTTGCAGCAGAGGAACCCATACATACCATTAGTAAAAGCCAGGGGGGAGGAAAAGAGTGAAAGTCTATTAGATAAATCAGTTTTGTTACTCCATTTGCCTTTTCATCTCAGGTTTTATTTGATACAGAATTGAAATGAAATAGAATAAAAAAGCTCTTTTTTTCTTATTGTTAAAGATTGGAATGCAGAGGAAGTGTATACCATGCTAGTCATTAAAGAACTAGAACTTCAAAAAGTCCCGTAACCTGAGAGGGGAAGACTGTCCATTATGGAAAAGTACATATTTAAACTGAGTATTATAGCTTTTTTTTTAGTTCAAGATTATGTTTAATAAGACGTGTACAGAGCACTTAGTACAATGGAGGCCTGACCCCAGACTGGGACCTCTAGGAGCGATCACAATACAAATCAACAATAACACTTCTAACAGTGTTTAGAGCTCTACTTTTAAAAAGACAGGACAAAGGAAATAAAAGTGGCTTGCCAATCTACAACATACACCAACGACAATTCACTAAGTATCAGATCTGTGTTTGAAAAGAAAATACTCAACTTTTTCCTCAAAGAGGATGAGGAAAATCTCTTTGCGTAATAAGGCAAGCTATGGCTTTCCACAAGCAAATCTGACTAAATACCAAATATGCCTCATTTGGGGCAATTTCAGTAACCTCATGTTTTTCAGAGACAGGAAGAGTTCTATACAGAAAGTATTATACAGATACATTTTTCTCCTACCATGCACCAAATCCTAACTAAAAAGCCATCCCCAGTAAACTCCAAAATTCTGCCTTTAGTCATACCTATACAACCCAATGATTTCAGTGGGGCTTCACAGCTGTAACTGAAGGTAGCATTTAGTTCCTCAACAACTTGTTTCTAATACTGTATTACCAAGGTGACTACAGTTTCTACAGTGTAGGTGTGTGTGTGTGTGTGCATGCACAACCATTTTTTTCAGGAATTTTATAGGTTAATAGCATTCCATGGACTTGCACCATAGTCCTACTTACTGATCAGATAGCTGTGTTGCTTAAAATGCCCTTCAAAATACTTCCAAATAGACTCCCCCTTTCAACTAGATCAAGATCTGATATTTGGAAATGACCACAAGTCAAGCAGCACAAAGCTAAGCTTCTCAGACCAGAGACAGGCAGATATATATTTCCAACACAGTATTCTAAGGAGCCTTCTGTCAGAAAGATAATAAAAAGAGGTTTGTGGCATGTCTCATGGAAGAGTTAAATGATAGGCGAAAGCTTGTAGCAAACTCAAGGCAAGCAAAATTTGACCTAGCTGTTTGAGAAATAATTAGCTGCCATTGACCCTCAAACTCCTTTTCTCTATCTCCATAAATGCAATCCTAATTATTCTGCTGAAAAATAGCTGGTCAACCAGTGGTTTTAGAGAATCAGTCTCTTACATGGAGCCAGATCTATTCCCTGCCATCCATGACTGACAAGAGCATCGTCTCACTAAGGTCTGTCTGCTGTGTATTCAAATAAAATCTGAAATACCACAAATGACTTCCCTGTGAAATTCTTCTGTAACAATCAATATTTATAACCCCATTGTACCAGCTTCACCATGCCCCTCCACGACTTTTACTTTATTGTTCTGAATTCATTTGGTATTCAGTATCATAGCACAGATTGTAAATTAAATCATTAACTGGGTATTTCCACCAGGTATTTCCCCTTTAATTTCCCAATAGTTCACAGACACTTCAAGCAGCTATGAAATCTTTACTATGCAGTCAGGTAGAGACATAATAAAACAACAACAATCATAATTAACATGTCCTTGTGACTAGGGTAGCATTTTCTGTCACTCCCTAAAAGAATAAAAAACAGCAAAACTCACGATTCACAGCTTTCCTGTTCACGCTGGAAGATGAAGATATCAGAAGCAGCGTCCCAGGAGTGACACCATCAAACAGCATGCAAATGTCTGAAGGGAGTCTAAGCATTTAGGATTCTCTTTTTAGTGTTAGCAAAAGACTACCTTTGCTGAACTGATGTTCTGCACTTTTCAAATTGCCTGGTAAAGGTATCTGGAGCAGCGTGTGCCTGCATTATACGGCACTGCTGCATGAAGGCTTAATCTTGTTACATGATAAATAGTCTCGACCATATGTGCCAAGTGGTGCACATTCAACTTGCTGCTCTGGTCCTTTCCTGGTGTCAACAGAGAGGCATTCTGAGTCCTGGAGCAGTGTCCTCAGGACGACGACAAGGGAGAGAGAAGTACATGTGGGAATTCACCACATATTAAACAAAGGAGGACTCAACAGCAAACAGTGAGGTAATATAAGTGCTGCACTGACAGAACTCTGTCTGGCTCTCAGATTCACACAACAGCCTGCACAACCAGCCATACACCTCCTTCTCCCTGCTTATTCCCCTCACATCTAACAAAATGATTTGTCTGACAAATGCAAAGCTTAAAATGATTAACACTGGTTTCTCCTACACAAGATCCCTGCTAACCACTACAAAGGGCAGAGTGTTAAGAATTGTTATAGAAGGTGATGGCTCTTTGAAATAAGTTGGCTGTATTTAAAGTTGAATTACTGTGAGAATCTGGCAGAAGTGTTTATGACATTCACATTCATATCCAGTAAATTTTTCAGGGTTAGTGTTATTACCAGAAATGTTAAAGAAATTAATGATCGGCTCATTACTGTAAAGAGTTACCAAAAACAGAAAGTGACCTAATGGAGTGGTTCTCAACCTTTCCAGACTACTGTACCCCTTTCAGGATTTGTCTTGTGTACCCCACATTTCACCTGACTTAACAACTACTTGCTTACAAAAATCAGACATAAAAATACAAAAGTGTCACAGCCACACTATTACTGAAAAATTGCTTACTTTATAATTATATATAATTATATTTTATACAATTATAAAATAAATGACTTGGAATATAAATATTGGATTTACACTTCAGTGTATAGTATACAGAGCAGTATAAACAACTCACTGTCTGTATGAAATTTTAGTTAGTATTGACTTTGCTAGTGCCTTTTATGTAGCCCTTGTAAAACTAGGCAAATATCTAGATGAATTGATGTACCCCCTGGAATACCACTGCGTAACCCCTAGAGGTATGTGTACCCCTGGTTGAGAACCACTGATCTAATCTGTGAGAGAAATATGGATTTGGTGTGGATCATTTCTTCTCTCTCAGGACAATGTTGGGTAACACTTTATATATAGGCATGGAAGGGTTAGATTTTTATCAGTAAATGTTGATTTCCCCGTACACACAAAAACCGACGAAAAAATATTTCCAT
This sequence comes from Mauremys reevesii, assembly GCF_016161935.1. Lineage (NCBI taxonomy): Eukaryota > Metazoa > Chordata > Testudines > Geoemydidae > Mauremys > Mauremys reevesii. Next base: position 19,819,683 of record NC_052627.1, on the reverse strand, counting down.
TTAAAAAGATAGGCAAAGAAAGAAAAAATGCTGCTTAAGAACTTAGAGTTTGATTTAAGGATATTTACTTTGTATATTTTGACATGTAATGTCGACCATTTATATTTTAATGGTTATGAAGCTTTAACTTTTTGAATCTCAGCATCTGACATTAAATAATTACCTGACCTGTCCCATAATTTCATGGAACTTGAAAATTTAAAACTGAAATAATGCTTTAAAATACCTGTAATCCATTGAAATTCTATAAAAAATAAAAGTCAAATTCTGCCTCCTCTATTTATACATATCAAATGCACCTAACCTACTCATTTGGGGTTGGATTGCCTCTCTACATCTGTCCATGACACATTTGCAAAGTCAGCTGTAAGATTAGGGCCCATGTGTGTAAACACACTCCTACCCTAACATTTAGTTAGTTAATTAAAAATACATAATAAAGATCATTAGGTTTTACATATATCCATGGATTTCAAAAGTGAAGCACAGGAACGTGGTGGGATGAGTCTGGGCAATATCCATAGTGCACAGCATATGCCAAGAGTGGGGGAAGGATATTACCCATTTACAGTAAAAGCTTTGTTATCCGGCATGTTGAGGGAATAGGGGGTGCCGTTAGTCAAAAATTCCAGTTAACTAAAAGTTATACTTACCAATGGGTGCAGGGCACGGGCTCTGGGAGTGAGTCTGGGTGCAGAAGGGGACTCAAGACAGGGGACTGTGGTGCAGGAGCGGTTTCGGGGTGCCGGATCCAGGCTGTGCTCATCTCAGGCGGCTCCCCGCAATCGGCAACATGTCCCTCAGCTCCTAGGCAGAAGCACAGCCAGACGGCTCTGTGCACTGCCTCTACCCACAGGCACCGTCCCCGCAGCTCCAATGGGCCATGGTTCCCATCCAATGGGAGCTGCAGAGCCAGTACGCAGGATAGAGTGGGGGCAGCGCACTGATCCCCCATGGCCGTTCCTACACCTAGGAGCAGCAGGGACATGTTGCCACTTCTGGGGAGCCACGCAGAGCCAGGTAGGGAGCCTGAGGGCCCCACATCAACTGGACATTTAATGGCCCCATCAGGAGTGCTGACCAGAGCTGCTAGGGTCCCTTTTTGACCAGACAGTCTGGTCAAAAACTGGACATGTGGCAACCCTATTGAAGATTTGCATTGGGAGATATCAGAAATGCCAGTTTCTAGAGCTTTCCGGTTGGTAAAGTGCTGGATAACACAGCTTTTACTGTATACCCCTTTACTCTAACCCTAAGTTTATTTTACAAAGAAATAAAATAAGAGCCCTCTATATATGATGATTTCTCAATTTCTTGCTGTTCACACATTAACATCCCTTAGGAAAGAAACCTGACAAAGCTTATCATACATGCAAGTGTATACAAACATGCAAGCTTTAAATATTTCACCCAACATGTGTTTCTGAATGGTGAAGCCAGCTGGCACAACTGTGCAGGTGCTGTGGTCTCCTGGGAGGTGCATATTTTTAACTCCAAGCTGATACAAATGGGAGTTGGTGACACTCTGAAACTTGCTGGATCAGATCCTTACATAATATGACCTAGTTGCAATAGTCCACTTTTTCATCTTCTATAGGGACATGTACCAAGTTCCAGTACTATCAGACACAACTATTCAAAAGTTATGAGACTGGCTAAAAATCATAAATGTTAGATTCCTTTCTTTCGCCTTCAGAGTTTTGAGCTTTTAGGGTTCACGATTTCAAACTTTCCTCTAAAAACCACAGCAACTAGAAATTTATTAGTGAGAGAGACAGAGAGAGAGAGAGAGAGAGAGACGGGATTCTCACGTATCCCAACTCCAGGAGCTGGGACTTTAAGAAATATATCAAATATCATGAAAGTTGCAATAAAATCATTGGTGTTGGCAATACTGATATTGCAAGATAAATTAAACCAAACATTTTTGAAGTGCAATACTATATGTTCTTATAGACCAGGGGTAGGCAACCTATGGCATGCGTGCCGAAGGTGGCACGTGACTGATTTTCAGTGGCACACTCACTGCCCGGGTCCTGGCCCGGGTCCGAGGGTGCTCTGCATTTTAATTTAATTTTAAATGAAGCTTCTTACACATTTTAAAAACCTTATTTACTTTACATACAACAATAGGTTAGTTATATATTATAGACTTATAGAAAGAGACCTTCTAAAAACGTTAAAATGTATTACTGGCACACGAAACCTTAAATTAGAGTGAATAAATGAAGACTCGGCACAGCACTTCTGAAATGTTGCTGACCCCTGTTATAGACATATTAGAACCAATTTTAAAATTTGCTTCTACTATGATATTGCCATGTCATGCTAGAAGCTGTTTTAGCTGGAACCCCTTTTTAATACAAACCTGAACTTGGTTAAAGGCACTTTGTAAGGAGCACCCTCGTCATACTTGTACAGTGCTAACTAACATCTAGGACTCAATTTTATACTGCAATAAATAATCAGCAATTACTAATTCAGCTTGTAATAACCGTGTAATTAAATCTAAGTTAAATCATATTAAGATTAATTTAAAGTGCAGATATCAGAAATATCTATATAAATATCTATATAAAAATAGCACCACCCAACATATCAGTACCTTGTGTTTCTGAGTTATATTTGCTTGCTTTATATATATCTGTATTTACTGAGGAAAAAAGATATGCAGATGAAATTATGACAGAACAAGCTAGATTCCATTCTGCCGCATATATCAAAAATAAAATTAAATCCCAACCTTGTACCCAGTTACTTACATACCAGGGCCTAGCTACTATGTTTGGACTCCAGAATCTTATTATTGGCCACGTTACATAAGCCAGAAAGTACTCAGTTTGACTGTCGGATTGAGTTTGTACGGTTGGACTTTTTCCATTACCTTTTAAACTCAGAAAATTTGACCTGGAAGTCATTGAGGTAGAGTAGGCATGGAATCGAAGATTCCTTCTTAAAGATTCATGATTATAATCACACTTTAAAGCCAGGCACCCATTTTTATCCTGTGTTTTGCAAGAATCTCATTTATTCCTGCTCAAGACAAAGCAAACCCAGACTTAAAACCCGCAACTTAAAACTGTAAGGCATAGTTTTTTCTCTTGAGTCTGCTCCAGTCAGGCCCTGCAAAGAAATGTCTTCCCCTCCACAGCCATCCGTTTACTTGTTTCTTGGGGCTGAGAGTGAGTGTTAAGACAGAGCTGTGGGAACAGCTGCACAAATATTGCAAACTGCTGGCAACAAGGTTTCTTTCCACTGTGCAGGTTTTTTGTTTTTAAAACCACTTTACAGTGGATAACCCCAGTCACCATCCATGCATGCAAGACATGATTTTGATCTTGTTTTCTCAGAAAAGAGTTAAAGTCTTAATTTTCTGTCTCTCTCTCTCTCTCACACACACACACACACACAGAGTACACTTTCCAAAACAATACTCTGATCATTAAGAGGTGCTGCAATCAATATCAATCAACATATCAATTAAAAAAAATATTCACAAGCTGTAATCTAACTCACAGTTACTCCAGCATTCACATACTTGTCACAGCAATGCAACTATACAGTGTGTTCGAACAGGAAGGTTGAGAAGTTTGTTTTATCCTGTTCTGGGCTATTCACCAATAGGTAAAATTTTTATCTCTTGGTCATAGACCAAGTAGTTCAGGTAGATATGACTAGCAACACCTTACAACAATAATTAACTAAATTAAAATAGCCAGTCCTAAATACACACTATAATAGTACTAACAAGATCCTGGTGGTATCATAGCATGCAAAGCTCCAACAGTTGGAGGATTTTTTTTAATTCACCAATTTTCTGATTTTTTTTTTTATAAACAAAGTAAATTAATCCTCAGCCAGTGCTAGAATTAGAAATATAGGGCTCCATTCTCAGGTCCAGCTAAACTGAATTCAGTGCAGGACTACAAGAAGAGGAGGCAAAGGTGACATTTTCCCGTCTTTATGCCATTCCCCATTCTTTAGGTGATCTGGTATTTCAAGCAACTTACTTAAAGCAGCCTGAGACTACTCTAAGTAACATCTGGCTGCAATGGCCCTCCAAGTGGCATTCCAGCAACTGGGATCACTGGAGCAGAGAGGTGCTCCAATCACAACCTCTTTCCACCACCATGTCCTCTATGCTACAGGCTGTGAAGGTGGATACAGCACAGCCACTTAAATCAGCCTTAGGCTTGCTTTCTACTGCTTCTGTAATGCCAATAGATCCCAGTCAGCGGCAGCCTGGATAAAACCTGAGACCTATGGAGCTTAGTGCATGAGCCTCTACTGCATGAGCTAAAAGACATGTGTGTAGTAGCCAAGGCTGTAACAGGCTCATCAAGCTCTGGCTGATCGAGGCGCCATTAGAGGGGGACATATGACCACACCAAGTAGGCATGGGTTACACTTCTGCAGGGCCAGGCCTGCTTTCCACTGGTCCAGGTGGATCACACATTTCAATCTTTTTCTAAACACGTATCTACGGTGATTATGTCACTACACATTAATAAAACAATCCATGACCACATACATACTAACACGTTATGGTCATTAGTTGGGACTGAGCTTGGAATCTTTAACATTAAAAGCACGTTTGTATCACCTGACCTAAGAGGACCAGCTTTGCTAGCTGTAAGCAAGCAGCAGGCTCTATCCTACCTGATGTCCCACATATAGGACATATAAGAGGAGCTTATCTTTTTAGGTCATATTACGGTTTGCTAAATGCCAGCTGTGCAGTAAGAAGTTCTAGTTCAGTTAGAATCCAGCCCTTTAGGTCTCTGCAGGGTTCTTCTCTTAACTGTACTCCTGTAGAAGAGCAGCAATATGTTGTATACATTTGTAGATTGCTGGAAAATCCTTTAGCAGTTGGGTGAAAACACACAGAATGTTTATTAGAGAAGACTGATTTACCCTCCCTTAGTAGAGGTGTACCGACAACAGACAACTCCCAGGCCCATTCTACTCTGTTTTAGGTTTCCCGTAAGACCTGCATATGACTGGGGATGTGGTAACTGAGGGAGAAGAAGTGGTTTCAGCAAGACAGTTAAGGGAAAACCCAGAATGCTGGGTTCAGGGCCCAAGATTAGGCCACAGTGAATAGGGTGGGCTGGGACTGCCCTCTTCTCTCCCAGGTGAGAAACCATCCTGACTCCTTGTGGGTCCAGTCAGCCCCTCCCTCTCAGAAGCAGGGGAGTGGGGCAAGCTGGGTAATGTAACCTACCCTGGAAAGAGAAACTTAAAAACCACAGCCAGGGAGAGACCTGGATGGAGCCGGGTAGTGGTCAGGGTCTCGCTCCCAGCAGGACAGAAAATAAGCTGCCATCTCCTTGCACGTTTTAAAGAAAACAAAATACTGCTATTTTGGCCTTTTTGTCAGCACCAACCCACGCAGGGGTGAATTGTATTTGTTTTTATACATGCTCCAAGAGCATTCCTGTGTTTGACTGGTCACACTTCCCTATCAGTACAATGGTCCCTGTTCTGAAGATACTGGGGTCAGTCCACTGATTTCAAGTTTTGAAAAAGCATTAGGGGAACTAAAGGAAGCAGAGTTGTGGCATCCACATTTCCAAATACAACAGCCCATGCTGTATTGACTTATCTTTACTCTCCGATGGCTGCTCAGTGACCTGCGGGCAGGATTTCGTATATTCCACAATTCCACATCTATGGCAAGTGCCATAGAATTCACCTCTTGTTGAAGAATTAATGCTCTAGAATCTCAGCTTTTTTTTAGAATATATGTATTTCTAGCCATTATGATTGAGGAGATAATCTTGAAAACACAGAATGCAAACTGATGCAGTGATCTCTGCCTGAGTCTGCAGACGGCCTGAAACAACAGCTTTGAGAGAGGTAAACTACCTGATTTGTTTCAATCAGAGCCCTGTAGATTCTGCAATTCTGTTACTGCATAATTTGGCAATTTTCAAGATGCCCCAGAACAAACATATATTTGCTCCAGAATTCACCATTTTACATTTGTTTTGGTTCCCTGCCTACTGGGAACTACCTACCTTTGACTTTTGCTCCTTAGCTTTCCCAAAAGCAGAGGTCACTTTGATTATAGTGCATGCACCCTGCACTGTTCCACACAGCTAGGTGGTGAAAGAGCCAGAGCTGGAGCGCAGCAGGCAACCAGGAACTGAGGGAACCCAAAAGAAGGATGCTGAGAAGCCCAGAGAACAGTGCAACATCTGAGGCCCAGATAGCCAGGGAGATGAGCTGCTGACGCATCCTCTTACCTGGTTCTGAGCTACAGGAACCAAGTCCCACTGAGTTGGACAGCATAGAAGAAAAAGCAACCCGGCCTTGAAAATTTTACATCAAAAATATTCAGCCAAAGGTTATGCCAATTAAATTGGTCAGCTATGACCCATAACTGTATGGGACTAAGGAAGGAGGCATGAAGGGTACTTCATGACAAGAGAATAAATGAGCATTGCCATAGAAATTTGTTGCTGCTCTTGTGGAATTTAGTCCTATTAGGCCATGGAGTATATAAGGCCCTGTCAAACTAACAAGATATTTATTCTGATGAGATTACAAATTTCGTAGATAAAAGGTAACAGTGTTGAAGTAATATACTTACACTTGTGTAAGGCATTTGACTTGATACCATACAACATTTTGATTAAGAAGCTAGAAGGATACCATTTAATGTGTGACATATTGTTGATTTTGTAGGACTCAAAATGTAATTGAAAATGGGGAATCATCATTGAACAGGGTGTTTCTAGTGGGCTCCTGCAGAGGTCGGTTCTTGGCTCTACACTATTTAACATTTTTATCAATGACCCGGAGGGGAAAAAAAATCATTACTGATCAAATTTGCAGCTGACACAAAGATTCAGGGAGTGGTAAATGATGATGAGAACAGCTCACCAATACTGAGCAAAATAAATCACTTACTAACCTGGGGCCAAGCGAGCATTATACGTTTTAGTAAAGCCAAATAAAATCCTACATCTGTGAACCACAAATCCAGGCCATACTTGGCCTAGGAAGCACTGACACTAAAAAAGATTTGGAAGTCTTGGTGGATCATTAGTTGAACATGAGCTCCCTCTGCAATGTTGTGGCCAAAAGGGTTAATGTGATCCTTGGATGTATAAATGAAAATCTCCAGTTGGAATAAGGAGGTTACATTGATTACCATTCTGTATTTGGTGCAACTGCTATTGGAATACTGCAAGAAGCTCTTTCAGAGAAGAGCCATGAGAATCATTCCAGGATTGGAAAACAGGCCTTAGGCTGAAAGATTCACGAAGCTCAATCCATTCAGCTTACCAAAGAGAAGGTGACTTGATCATAGTCTATAACAGTGGTCACCAACCAGTCGATTGTGATCGACTGGTCGATCCTAGAGAATCTCCCAGTTGATCGTGATCTCTGGTGGCACAGTGGGGCTGCCCTGCAGCCCCAGGGGTAGGGGTCTCTCTCCGTGTGTTACTCCCACCTGCAAGCACCGCTCCCGCAGCTTCCATTGGCCGGGAACGGGGAGCTGTGACCAATGGGAGCTGCGGGGACAGTGCTTGCAGAGAGGGGCAGCATCTGGAGCCACATGCCCCCTGCCCACCCCTCCTAGGGGCATGTTGGCCCCTCTCAGGAGCAGCATGGGGCCAGAGTAAGCAGGAAGCCTCCCTTAGCCTCACTGCACTGCTGACTGGGAGCCGCCCATGGTAAGTGCCACCTGGCGGGAGGTCACACCCCAATTCCCAGCCCTGACCCCCCTCCCAGAGCCAGTACTCCGCACGCCCTCCTGCACCCCAACACTCTGCCCCACCGGGAGCCCCCTCCTGCACCCAAACTCCCTCCCAGAGCTTGCACCCCTTGCCCCCTCCGTCCCCAGGCTCAGCCTGGAGCCCCCCCACACACACTGCGAACCGCTCGGCCTCAGCCCAGACCCCGCACTACCTCCCGAACCTCAACCCCCTACCTTAGCGTGGTGAAAGTGAGTGAGGGTGGGGGAGAGCGAGCAATGGAAAGGGGGCGGGATGGAGTGAGTGGGCAGGGCTTTGGGGAAGGGACGGGGCCTCGGGGAAGGGGCAAGGTAGATCCTGGGTTGCCCTTAAATTCAAAAAGTGATCCTGTGCATAAAAAGGTTGAAGACCACTGGTCTGTAAGTACCCACAAAAGGAACAGAAATTTGATAACTGAAGGCTCTTCAATCTCGTAGGCAAAGATATAACAAGATTCAATGGCTAGAAGTTGAAGCTAAACAAATTCAGACTAGACAGATGGCACACATTTTTAACAGTAACAGGAATTAACCATTGGAACTTCTTACCCAGTGTCATAGTGAGTTCTCCTTCACTGAACATTTTTAAATAACAATTGGATGTTTGTATTATACAGGATGGCAGATCAGACTAGAAGCTCACAAGGGTCCCTCCTGGCCTCAGTCTATAAATCTCTGTGAAATAGTTCACTGTTTCAGTTCAACGAAGGCAAGTGTCCTTAGCACAAAATTTAGTGGCAATATTAGAAAAGAAGTCAAGGAATTAATGCACTTGGAAACAAAGGCCCTGATCCTTCAAGGAGCTCTCTGCAGAAAAGTCCCCAAAACAGAACCTCAATTATTTCCAGAAGGCTCTTTGCAGGTGTGTGGGGGACAGGGGGTGGAAGGAAGGTGGAGGTTTGCCAGCATGGAGTTACTTAGAAGATCGGGGCTTCAGTAGGTCCCTCCAGGTCAAAGTTGAGGCTCTTAGGTTTTGTGCTGGGGAAGCTTGAGCTGCCACCATCTGCTATGCCTGTTCTAAAGATAAGAAAAGCTTTGATAATTCAACAGCTTTGAGGAGAACTAAGAAACCCCCTTTTTTCAACTAAAAGGAAAAAAAAAAGATTTCAGGATGTGTGACAGGCTGACCTGGCATTCCTGCACCCTACCCCAACATGCATATAAACACGCACACATTCATTTTACTTTCCCTAGACTCCACAATCAAAAGCCATTCTAAAAACAGCACTAGTATTTTGTGTTTCTTTAACCAACGCATCAAAATATATATGTAGAAAGTATATGTTCATTTTCAGTCCCTGCTGTCTTTCTGCTATGAAGTATGATTGAAAAGATACTTTAGATACTACAGTCATTGCAACCTTCTGCTCCTCCGAAGACTGACATGATAGCCTTATGGATTTCTTTAAATGCCCATGTGCATTATGGTAAAGCAGTATCAACCACCTGTTCTACTTGCAGCATTGAGCATTACCCAAAGACAGAAATATCATACAGTGAATGACAAAAACATACATAGAGAAGTGAAAAGACGAGAGAGCATTTCTTTTCCTGATGGAAAACTAATGGATCACTCTCAACTGCAATGGGGTTTAGGGAAGTGGTTCTCAACCAGGGGTATGCGTACCCCTACGGGTATACAGAGGTCTCCCAGAGGGTGCATCAACTCATCTAAATATTTGCCTAGTTTTACAACAGGCTACATAAAAAGCAAAGTCAGTTCAAACTAAAATTTCATACAGACAATGACTTGTTTATACTGCTCTATATACTGAAATGTAAGTACAATATTTATATTCCAATTGATTTATTATATGGTAAAAATGAGAAAATAAGCACATTTCAGTAATAGTGTGCTGTGATTTTGTATTTTTATGTCTGATTTTGCAAGCCAGTAGTTTTTTAAGTGAGGTGAAACTTGGGGTACACAAGACAAATCAGACTCCTACAAGGGGTCCAGTAGTCTGGAAAGGTTAAGAGCCACTAGTTTGGGGCACTGAAATGCCAAGCTAGTATTATAGTGAAAATGCTAGACAGTCTGAACCAGCAATGCTTTCTTATTCATCTCACAGAAAAACATACCAGATCTGGGGATAACGTGTACTTCAGAAGGCCAGTAGGTCACAGTAGAAATAAATAAGGATGCTGGTAATAAACACCAAACAGCCTAAACTAAAAAGCAGTACAGTAATAGGATGCAAACCACTTTTGTGCCACCTGCTATGACTCATCTACACATTCCATTTTTTCCTAGTGTATTTAAGATGATGTATTGTATAAAACCATGGTAGATGAAAGTCCTTGAAAGCGGTGTGTGTTTTGTAGCTGTGTTTTGTTGTTGATGCTCCTACAGACATGATCTTATTGAGAGTTCACCCTAATAGTTTTGCAGCAATTACCTCCAAGAGGTCTTATTTCCTCCTGCATCTAACTCTGTGAGCTTCATCTTCCTAGCAAAGGACAAAAAGCCAATGAAAAGTGAGCTGAGCTACAGGGCCAGTGGCACAGCAGGATTTGAACCTGCAGCCACAGAGAAGTCCAGATTTTAGAAGTAATGCCCTGCAGCATCCTCCTGAAGCCAGAAATCATCTGGTGATGTACTCTCTCTGTGCAGAGGGAGGGAGAGAGGAAAGCTGGTAGCTAGGACTCTTTCACTACTGTCCTTGGGTCTGCTTCTCTGGGTGAGCACCCACTTAAACCCCAACCTATCCCTGTGTAACTTTAAAGGAGGAGATGAGCTGCAAGAAAAAAACAACTCTGAAGTGAGACAGCAGCATTCAAGGAAGAAACAAACAAGCAACTAAACACAAAAAAAGGGAACTTGTAAGCCCATTTTAGTTTTTGTCTCTAAACTCATTGCATCGTGCCATACAATGCCTGTTGCAACAACAAAAACAACTCCACAGCATAGCATCTGAATTTTAGGGATAAGGACTTCACTCAATCTCTTTCTCTCCATCTACCTCTGCTTTTAATTACGGACACGCACATATCACTTTTTGGTAATACTTTGTACTTATCTGTACATACCACAAGTTTACAATCAGCTTGTCTTAGTGAGGGCAGCATGCCTTGTTCTGTTTATGGATCAATCTCCCTCTCTCATTTCTTAATACAAGAGACCCAACATAAATCAGTTCCTCCTGAAACCTGGATAAAAGCAATGTCTCTTATTAGGACAAGATACTGTACCTAATACCACGGCAAAAGAAGTTACCCTAATAATGATGTTTCGAATTCATCTATCATACCTAGGTAAATTTAGCCCCATTGAAGTCACTGTGATTGCACAGTGGATTAATCTGCACCCTTTTTCTACGTATGCACGATATATTGGCACTTGTGCCTAAAAAGGATCATGCTGTTTATTTCTAGTCAATATCTAGTGATGTTACAACAACTCATAGTACACAGTAACTATCTTATACTAGAAATCCTATTTAAGATTTGTTTTAAAAAGAGAACCCAAAACTCTGCAAGCATATATCCATATTTCTGAGATATACAAGTTCAAAAGAGGACAAAAAAATCCACAATTTCTGCAGCTCTCTTATCTTAAACACAAAACCACTTGAGTGGCTTTAAAACCCACTAAAGATTTCCTAACTCTCTGGTGATTACAATCAAAGCACTTATTACAAATTCTGCCCCAGTGAGCCTGTTATCTAGGAAAGTTGAACTCCAGACATTTATACCAAAGAGGAACATGCAAAGAGAACTATTACAAATCTCAAGATGAATATTAACATGGGAATTTCAGAACACACAAAGAGCTTTTATTTTTATTTTTTTTAATCTGTACTTAGATGACAGAATATTCTATTTTTATCCCTGGAAGAAATAAAAAGGAACGTTGTGACAAAGTTTGTAATTAAAGAAATAGCAGCACAGAACAGAATCCTCATAGCTGCCTCCCTCTCTAAGACAAGAACAGCATTGTCACAGACAGCTGCTGCTGCGACTTCCTGGTCTGGAGTTAGAGTTTGTCCTGTCAAAAGAATGTACCCTTCTCCACAGTTTTGTCACAAACACCACTTTAATTTCACTTACCCTGCTTCTAACTGCAGCGCTGATCCAGATCACCAGCAGCTCCAGAAAACCACTCCACACGGGTAAACAAGAAAGGAGAAAAAACCAAAATCAAGCACTCTACTTCCCACAAGTAGGGGAAATACTCAAACCCATAAACGTGGTAGCTTCACAAGGCAGTTTCAGAGAGGAAATACCGTGGTGCTAAACTAAGTTGTCACTGCAATGAAAAATATGTTCCTCTCCTCTCTCTCTCTTGAATGCTCAGACCATCTGCAGACTCGGTCCCTGAGGACTGCGTTACTTTAACTCAGAAGCACTGCACTACCACCACATGTACTTGAGAAATCCTAGCAGTCACACAAGGAGTAATCCAGAAAGTTAGAAAAAGAGCAATTGTGTGCATGGATGTGTAAATATACAGTACAGGAGGCTGGAACAACCTAGCAAGGCCAGCCCTCAGACGCAGCCTTAGGTTTCAGATTTCATTGGCAACTGGCTGCCCTGAAACACACCAGCAGCACTACTACTGAGTAGGAAAGGATCCCTTCCTAGCCACACAGCTCACGTCTCAGATATCTCTGGAACCCTGATTGACACTGCACCATCAGCTGTGCCAAATTTCTTAACATACTGATCATTAACTGTTTAACTACACTCACTGCTGGCTGCTAAGTGTCCTGGTCCACTAATCTCATCCTGTTAATGAAAGCAACCTGCTCAACTTACCTAAATGCCTCCTGACATCATGCTTTGCCAAGTATTACTTTTCAGTTCCACATCATCTTGTATCATCACCTCTAGCATCAGGCTTGCTTATAAAATCATGTAACCTCTACATTCATTACTGATCTTCAACAAGCATTTTCAGCTCTGTTCTATTTATTTTAAGTCATTACAAAAAACCATTTTGCTTTGTTTTAATTGGAGCTATTTTCATGAAGAAGGGAGTTACAGCTCTGAGGATGACACACAGAGGGGATTACCATGTTCTATAGTTAACTCAAGCAGCCAGACACTAATAAATAAATAAATAAAATGTCTCAGACTGCTTGCCTCACAGGAGTGCGCTTCAGCTTCTCTCTCTAATATGACCTCAAGAGACCTGTGGGAGCACCTAGTACATTACACAGACAGTAAATTGTGGGTTTCCTCAAGAAAAGGAAAAATTCTACTGGGGTATACCCAGGAGATAATCACAAACTGACACTGGGTCTGACACAGAGTCCATCTGGAGCCAAGAGAAGACTACTTAGGGCCAGGCCTTGCTTAGCACCTACAGTTCCCATTAAGTTTTTGGCCTTTACCTCTCTGCCTCAATTTCTCCATCTCTTTAAGAAAAGGAATTGGGAAATATTACAGTTTGCCTGCCTGAAAGAGGTATCCTCAGAATTGACGTTGGTAGAGTGGTTTGAAGGTGAGTGCTGCACTTATTCTAACGGCCCAATTCTACCTTGAGTTATATGGATGTAACTCATCATTTTCTATTTGAAATATATCTATGTAAATGAAGACAGAATTGTTAAAAAAGAGTTATTCACCATCTGAATTACACAATAGTCTGTCTTCTAAATTCGCTGGGACACCAACTGACTCATTGACTATTTGGGAGTGTGTCTCAGGCAGACTGCAGTGTTCTCTTTTTCCCACATTCACAAAGGGAAGTGACTTGTAATTCTTGCCTTCCATCATACCGCTCAATGCCAACACATCTCACCCCATCATACAGATCTGGTGGGGAAGTATGACTTCAGCTGGAAAATTATAAATGCTAATCAGTTATTGTAGCAGATGAAGCACAAAATTCCAGTCAGAGACTAGATCTCTTTTCCCAGATTCCTGTGTGGAGCAATATTGTTTTTGATATTGTACTGTGGTAATAAATAATCTTATAGTAGGGATAAAGAACCATAAGAAACCACTTTAACAAACAAACAAAACTCCCCATTCAAGTCAGTGGGGAGTTCTGTTTACTGTGTAAGTTAGAAGCATATAGTTAGTTAAGTGCCTCTTAACATACAAAGGATCTGGGTGCACTTCTGCTTACTTCAGATGAGGAATCCAGGCAAAAGATAGGAAAACTCATTTAGATGATATATAAACTTGATTCAAATATTTGTATCTAACTATTGCAGATTCAGAGATGTTCATATAATGACTCTTCCTCCCCCAGACTATTTCTCGCACCTCCATGCTGACTAGTTCCAGTTCTAAGTGAAGAAGGCAGTACTTAAATACCATGAGAACTACAAGAACCATCCAGGAAATATTGGAACAGGAATAATTTTCATAGGATTTCCAAGCCAATTCTGCAGATCAAGGTTTTGATTTAGTAAATGTTCTGAAAACAATTAAAAATATATATTACATTACTGAGCCAAAACACTGCAGCTTACAATACTGACACAGCAGTTTGGGGCAATTATTGCATATCTTGCTGGATATTGTAATAGGGATTTTTATTGCTATTATTTTAATAAAGGAAGATTCAGATATGCATCTGAAGGGTGCTTAATTATCCAGACAGAACCAAATCTCAACTCTGCCTCTCACTAATCCTGGGAGAGGGATTTACATTGTATCAGACTGTGGCCAGCCCTTGCATAGGTACACAAGAGGAGAGGGAATGTACAAAAAGCTATCCACTTGTGCAGGAGCTTGCCAAAAACAAGAACCCCTTCAACTCCCCTGAGCCTGGGGACTGTTCCCTGCTAGCAACCTCTGGGAAACAAGCCACTCCAAGTGAAGCAAGGAGGAAGCAGAGCCATGGAACTACTCTTTACCACCTCCCTTCCACACACAGATACTGTGCCAGCAGGTTTGGCTGGCTGCTAGTGGAAGGGCAGGCTGCACCCAGTGTAAAGGTGCTAGCACATTCTCCTGGCTAGCACAGAAGTTCCAGGAGGGACGGTGCCTTGTTGAGATAGTGTCAGCATCACCTTTAGAAGATGCGACTTTGGTGCCTAACAAGCTGGAGGCGGAGACAGAGAGAAACAGAACACGTAAACATTCTAGATGGGGAGGAAAAGGATATGAGATTAAACGTGGGCACAGCACGAGACCTGTGCTTGCCTTAGGCTTGGTTAGCTGCCAAATGCAACCTCTTCACAGGGAGAACAGCCAGAATGACATACTAAAAGAAACATTTTAAATGGGCTGGGAGGCCCTCCACCATCAAGAAACTTGCCTGCTCCAATGAGGTGCTGGTGCATAGGAGCTTTAGATTATGGATCACAACAATCAGCATTGTACAAAAACTAGTGTGGGGGGGCTCTTCGGTCACGTCCCCACAACTCTCTGTTTTTCATTTATTTGAATGAGAGCACCACATTAACATACAAGTTCTCTTGTTTGATAGGAAACTACTGTTCTGCTGTTAAAAGTAGTACAACCCCAGACATTTCTAGTTTCTGAGAAAGGCAAGGGACACAACATACTTCCTAAATACAGAGGCAGAAAACAAGCAAGCGAGTAAAATGGAACTTTTAGTGCCAATAATGTGTAAATATAGCTCCAACAGATACAGTGCCAGCCTCATTTATACAAGTGGCACTAGAAGGAAGCAGGTTGCTGCTGCTAGTTCTGAAGGCAGGTGCTCATTTGGAAAAAAAATATTTACTGTAAAACATGCATATCCCATCAAATCCAGGTGCGAATACATAACAAACAACGAC
Organism: Mauremys reevesii; assembly: GCF_016161935.1. NCBI lineage: Eukaryota > Metazoa > Chordata > Testudines > Geoemydidae > Mauremys > Mauremys reevesii. The sequence continues at coordinate 19,804,236 of NC_052627.1, read as the reverse complement.
AGAGAGAGTTTTTGTGGTTGGGTTTCCTTCTTTATTACATTTTATATAGTGGTGGCTGTTTGCCTTTGTTACTTGTTCTAACAGTGCTGCCAGGCACTGTTAATCAATGTCATCTTGCAACCCTGAATTGCAGAGGATGATAAAGCAATGCCTACCTATAAACCACATTGTGAGATGCTTTGGAATCCTTCATTGTGGGAAATGCCTTATAAATGTACATCATAATCATCAAGTCATTCATTAGCCATAAGAAGCAGACATGAATATTAGCATTTCCACAGTCAAGGACCATTGACAAAACCGAAAGTAACACATGATCCAGGCTAAGAAAAACCCACATTGATACTGGCAGGCCATTTTCCATGTCAAAATACAACACACCTACCAATCTGGGTAAAAGGCCTGGGAGGAATTGAAGGATATGTGTAAGATATTAAAAAGAAGCCTGAAGCCTGAATGTTTTTTAAAGTGCACTAGAGATGTTCAAAACTAATTTCATATATGAAGGGGTGAAGCATTATACTCATAACACTGCAATCAGTGGAAGAGTACAGCAAGACCAAGAGGAAAAAATAATCCTGGGTAGATAATCCAAAGGGGGTCCCATGTTTGGCAACTTGACACTTACCTCACCTCTTTCAAAAACCACAATCTGGCTTTTGGACCTGCATTTTTAGTTGATTCAGGTCACCTTTAGCCTTCATCCACCCTTAACTGAAATGAAAATTGGTTAAATTTGCTTATATTGCAGCATGTTAGAATGAAGGTTGTATGGCACATGAGAGAGAGAGAGAAAGGATTCATAGTAAGTGAGAATCCAGCCATGACATACAGCCCAGACACCCTTATTTATTTCAATGGGACTGTGTGGGATGAGAGTCAGGATATATTTTGCCCATATTTCAGACTTAAGATTACTTGAAACTCTGCATAATAATTTGTAGCTTTATGTTTAAAGATGGGCGCAAATCAGAACTAAACAGACCTGAACACTGTTGGGGAATGAAGGAGAGCTGGATTTTTAATCCTTTGATCTGGATGCAAATGTTGCTGCTGATTTCAATCTGTTTAATGGGATGAACCAAACTCCCAGATCTGAACACATCCAAGCTGTTGGAGGGTGAAATCTGCATTCAAATTTGATGGCTCAGGCCCACCACCGGGCTTAGTCCTCAGTGCAGCTGAGGGGGAGACAAAGGCGTCTCAAAGCCACTTCTCCATCTCCCTGAGCAAAACAGCTCCCAAAAAAAGTTGGGGCAACTGCAGTATCATAAATCACTCCAGTCACTCTCCCTCCAACCACAGGGATCCTCAGATGCCCCTTCAAAGCAGCTTTATGACCCTTTTGTGCCACTGGAACGGCATAAGAATTGGGCTGTTACTTACACACAAACACACACACCCCTTAATACTGCATGGGGCACAAGAGAATTTTTATTTTAAATTTACTGCTAAAGGTCAGAGTGGCTGTCACTAAATCTGAAAGGTGTACGCTGAGGAATTTTGACCCACATAAACCCAGGGAGCATGGTGTAAGGATTTCATTTTGTAAAAGTACAATTCTCATCTTGCTGGTGTTTTCTCATCTGACAGGAATGGTTTATGCTACTGCTGGACCATTATATACATTTTTAAAAACATTACTTTGTAGTTTATCTAGCTTATTTCTATACCTACTAACTTTACACATCAGCTCACAACTCTCCATTCAAGGGAGACCTGTTCCAGTGCCCAAGAATGCATATGTTACACTTCAATCTCCCTGCTAGTACTGATGTACAAGATATTGAATTCATTGTTTGCTTTGGAAAATCTCTTTGTTCACCAAAGCCAACATCTCACGCTTTCCTCATGTGTTATGTAGCCATGGAACCCACTAGATGGCATTTCCCATTTTCACTGTCATGGCAATAGATTCATTTTGTACCTAACTCTTTTCTGGCAATCTGTCTGACATACCCAGTGCCTAAGGCATTCTGTATGGCATAGTTTTTTGTTCTATTACTTTGACTTTCTTCCAGATATTTATTTGCTTTGGCTAACCCTTCTATGGTATGCAAGAAGAGAACTAAATTCATTTGTTTGAATTCCACAGAACCTTAAAAAAGGTACAAGGGTGGATGATGCAGAGCTACAATTTGTTGAATAAATATTCTCTTATAACAATAACTCACTAGCATCCAGCAGCAAGACGAGGATGAAGCACAGATGAAATCTCTTTGAAAATGTTGGGGTGACATCTTGAACAGTGGCTTAATCTTTCCTCTTTTCCATAGGGGACAGATGCTGTGAACACTTACAAAAGTGAATAAAGTTACTCACATGAGCAGTCCCAAAAATCAGAAGTACAGATGCTTAGAAACTTGGGGGGGGGGGCACCAGGTGCATACAGGTGTCTAAATTTGGATTTAGAAGCTTTGTTTTCTGCATGGTCACAAAGGAAACCTGAGACATAGCACTCTTAGACCTATGCCTTAGTGACAAGACCATCCATCCTCTCCCCAAACACTAGATGTTGGTTTGCTGCCTTATTAAGGAAGGGTGAAGAGGGGGCTAATTTGTGCAACTTACTCCTCCAGAGTTTAAGTAAATCTCACATTTTGTAAATGATGAAAAATCAGGGTGTCTTGCCAATCTGGGGTAGATGAGACGATTGGTTGGGTCAATTGGTACTGGGAAAGTTTTTTGGCTCCTTAAAGGACTTCAGAGTCCAGCTGTCTCTTTTGGGCCAAATTTCTTTCCCTCCCAGAATCCAACCCCATCATAGCACACTCAACAATATATTAATATATTTCTTCCCTATTTCTAGTTTCTTTCTGGCTCCTATGTCCTGCAAGTCTTCCTGCCTCCACTCTGGACAACTGGGTTTCAGCACCCACACTATTGGGTGCACCATCTTAAGCCCATGCCTCCCTCTCTCCCCCTGTCCAAGTTTTCTTCTTCAGAAGTGAGCCAGTGTTTTCATCAGGGCTGATCTCTAGTTCCCAGTCAGACTACTATAGGGACCTGAGGTGGTGTTAATAAACACCATCTAAATTAATTGCATAAAGAGATGGCAACTTAAGGACTGAGCAAAAATACTCAGTATTATATTGGTCCCAAATTGTCACTAATATATTGTGTTTGTAGGTAAAGTAGTTTTAAAAGTCAAACAAAAGAAGCTCTTAAGTGCTACTTATTTATGTTCTGCTTATTAATGTTTTCCCACAAGGCTACTTTGCTAAATTTTACTGTCCTTGCCTATTTAGGACAAAAAATCTAAAGTGCAATGCAGCATGTTTTTTTTTTCCTTATCAGCCAGCATTCTCTGTTCATAGCAATATGGGAACAATGAGGAAGAGAAAGTGACAGAGAAAATAAAAATATATAACAAAAAAAGAAAGCCGGGGGTGGGGAGTAAATACATTGGAGGCACCTGGCAATGCACTCAGGTCAATAAAGCAAGCACATTCTACATTTCTGCAATGGCTTAGATTTATTTTAAATATTTTTGTCAGAACTCTACATGGTCTCATTGAGAGTAGCTTTCCTTACCATGGGTAAAATTCATCCTCATAAAGGATCAGCTCGCTAAGACCATGCACTGCTTATGCTCTAAGTCCTAGACAGGGCTGAAGTTGGACTTGACCAGCAGCCTTGTGATGGCCTTCTGCACAGAGGCAAATTTCGCTACATCTGCAAAGAGTCAACCTCAATTAAACTGGAAACTATTATTTAAATTTAAGAAATGGGCCCAAACCAAAAGCCTAGATCTGGCCACCCCCATACTTTGGAGATGTTAGATATCAGAATCACTCCCTTTATAATGAGCTGAATCAAAACCCCACAAGCTCAACACTCTAAGTCTGGAGAGTTTGAAATTCTGTTCTGAGCACTGTAGTTAAACCATCTCTAGCTGCTATCAGTATTTTTGGAGTTTCCATCCTAATGGAAGTGGACATAATTTCACCATCAACAGAGCCAAATGGGGGCACTGCCAGTGTCAGATAAACCCATTTCCATCTTGCTCTACCAGCCATTTAATCAACAAACGTAAAACTTTAAAATTATACATTCTCTATTTGTAATTGAAAATATTTCATTACAAATTAGATGAGGGTTGTAGCAAGAAAAAGAAAATCATAGTTGCTATAAACAAATAGTAAGGGGATCTCCAACCATGCGGCTACACTACAGTCTGATTAAATAATTTTAGAAGCAAAAAAAAAAGAGAGACACCATGAGGGTTAGAGGGAAATGTTAAATTAGTGTGAATAAATGAACGCTTCTGTTATGTATGGGGCAATGGCAGCTATGTAAATGTTAGTGGACTGTACTCAGCAGAGGATAAACTACTGAGTTGGAGGAAGGCACTAGCAACCTCTAGCTGCTGCTTAATTATGAATTCATTCTAAAAGAGATGCTCTAGTTCAAACGTCTCATTGGCTTAATTCAGGAATCAGTTGGTGAAATTCTATCACCTGTGTTACACAGAAGCTCAGATTAGATTTCACAGTGGTCCTTCCTGGTCTTTAAAAATCAATGAATATTTTCCCTGGGTGAAATTCCCCTTGTGCAGAGGGCCAGTGCAAAGCCAGTTCATGAATTACCTTAAACACCCCTCAAAATAGGGATGACGTGGATGCCAGCATTATGATGGATGTCTACATGTGCCAAATTTCATCTCCTTTGATAAGAACTAAATAATTTTTACCTGGACCATGTCTCAGTCTCAGATTGATGAGTCCAGAACTCTATTACAAAACACTACAACAAACAAGACTGAACGGGAGCCACAAAATGAAACTTACTCAGTGATGCAGTGATTGAGAAAATACCATTGTCCCCATACTGACATAAGACATTTTCCAGTCTAAAACTGTAATAATGGATGGTGTAACCAACACATTAACAACAAAGTGGGCATAAACCAGAGGAAATTCGCTTCATAGACACAGAGATGTTGTGATAGACGATGAAAAAAGGGGAGAAACCATCAGTCTGAGGTTAAATACACACACAAAATAACTCTAAAAATAATATTTTGCCTAAGCACATAGCAGTTGCACAGTTTTACCCTCTCTCTCACGAGGTGGTTGCCAGGATTCTGGACTAGACATTGGTAAGACACGGCTTATCTTTGATTTTTCTCCCAATATTGCTTTGACATTACTTTGGAATTAAGTTGTTAATGTCATAAAAACTCTGCCCTCTTTCCAGACACAAAGGCAAACCAAATTCTGACCTATGGGGAGAGGCAGAAAAGTGTCAGACCTTGAGTATCTGGTCAGAGACTATGTGTTCCCAAAAGGTGCTGCCAAGATACTATCTACAGCAGGGCTCAGCAACCTTTCAGGAGTGGTGTGCCGAGTCTTCATTTATTTACTCTAATTTAAGGTTTCATGTGCCAGTAATACATTTTAATATTTTTAGATGGTCTCTTTCTAAAAGTCTATAATATATAACTAAACTATTGTTGTATGTAACATAAATAAGGTTTTTAAAATGTTTAAGAAGCTTCATTTAAAATTCAATTAAAATGCAGAGCCCCCCCGGACCGGTGGCCAGGACCCGGGCAGTGTGAGTGCCACTGAAAATCAGCTCGCGTGCCACCTTCGGCACGCGTGCCATAGGTTGCCTACCCCGATCTACAGTCAGGAAGGGACAAGAGGAAAGACTAGTGACTGAAAGGAAAGGAGAAACTAGAGACCCTCAAGATACAAGTATCCACAAAGACTAGAAACTTTCAGAATGGGAATTCTGGATCCTATTTGTACTGGAATATAGTTCTATTCTGGAGCAAAATGAAGCAAAATTTCAATTTTTCTTCCCATGAATCAAAAAAATTCAAAAATCCTTTGATTTCAAGGTTTTTAAGCAGCTGGAAACATTTTACAGAGGTTTAACTGTGATGGCATGCAAAAGGCTCTAAACTATTGATTCTAACAAAAGAGGCAGTGAGCAAAACAATGGAGAGTTTTTCTAGAAAGTGAAACCAGCAGGAGAAAAGACAGTCACTGCTGAGAATCCTGATACTTGAAAATATGTTGCTTCCCTTCAAGGAAATACAATCTAGCTTGAAGTTATGTTCTACCATGCACATTTTAGTACCTCTCCACCTCCTCAGTGAGATCCTCAGCAATCTCTATAGACCTGAAGGCTTGTCAAAATGAGAGTTACGTCACTTTAAATAAATTGGTTTGAAAATTGACTTAGTTAAAACTAAAGTAAAAATCGGTGTGGCCACTCTTATTTCAGTTTAAAGTAGGCTTATTTCAGTTTATCTTAAGTTCACTAAGATTCAGTTTAAGCTATGCCAAAACTAGCCACCCAAACTGAAATAAGTGTCTCTACACAAGCTTTTGCTCTGGTTTAACTGAGGCCATTTTAAAACCAATTTCAGTTAAACTAGTGCAATTTTCATGTAGACAAGGCCATCTCCAAAGATCTGCCACACTGGAGTTCAGATTGTGCTGAGCACTAGAAGAGTTTTGCACCAGTTATTCACCCTGCAAGTGTGCCACTGTACTACTGGCATACGCCTATTCTTAAGAGTTGTGAACTAGCTGCTATCGTAAAGCAAACTATTTTAGTGCCCTATTCTCATGAACATCACTGATTTGAGGCGTCCATTGTTCTTTGGTGACCTTTGAAATACAAGTGCCTTTCAATAATTCTGTTCTAGTAAGTAAGGATCTCTAAATATTTCCAAGCCTAATAATAATTCCTGAATGTTGTTTTCATATACTTGCATGAATACATAAAGTAAGATGTGTTTTATTAATAAGAAGGGGAAGTCAGTTTCATTGCAAAAGGCCCAGACAATGAGATGTGATACTGGACCATGAGTGCTTATGGTGGTGTTGAAGAAGACAGACTTTTTCAGCATGCCCTGGGGAAACAATCGAACTTAATTCAAACTGCAAATAGGGTACAACATTTTACCTGGAGAGTAATTAACAAATGGAGTAGATCACCAAGGGATGTGGTAGATTTTTCATCAGAGTCTTTAAACCATAATTGGATCGCTTTCTAAAAATATGCTCTAGTTCAATGACAAGTTATTGGACTTTATGCAGGAATAATTGGGTGACATTCCATGGCCTGTGGTATGCAGGGGCATAGAATAGATCACAATTATCTCTTCTGGACTTAAAATCTATGAATCTAGAAGAAATGTAAAGGGTTTAACCTGCTGCATTCTATATTTATGAAGCACCCGTGAAATGCTTGTATAACCCAGAGACTTTTAGACTGCAGCAGTGAGGAGAAGTCACCTGGTTTTCCGCATATGTGCGGATGGCAAAGCAGGAGACAAAGCTAGAAATGCCAGGAAAATTCCAGACAAGGGTGTGGCAATTACTGAGCATGCTAGAGAACATTTCTTTTAGTCTATAGAAAATCCGCTTTGTGTATAGGTGGTTCTGGATGTCTTACATACCCCTTAGAGGCTATAGAGCTTATAGAACTCACATTTAGCTATCAGATAACAGCTTTAAGTTGGGATTTGTCTCAATTAATAGAGAGGAATAGAGGCAGAGCTCAATGAGATGAAAGTCTTTAAATACCTTATCTGACTTAGCTGGGCTTATAGGGAAAGCAGTGTTGCCAACGCTCATAATATTATTGAGAGTCTTGTAATATTTTGTATTTTCCTTAAAGCCTAGCTCCTGGAGTCCTGTGATAAAGTCAATTTATCTTTCATTTTAAAACTATCTAGCCCTCATGGTTGTAGAAAAGCTTGAAGAAAAGTGAATCCAAAGGTTAAAAAACTCAAAGTCTAATAAAAAGAAACCAATTTTTTTTTAATTTATTCTCATGATTTTTAAGCCACTCTCCATTTTTGACGGGTTGACTCATGATTTTTGAACACTTGGGGTTTGGCCATACAGGGAAAGATAGTAACTATACAGTTTAGATTTTAGTACCATTTTGACACAAGTCTTTAAATAGAGTCACTTTAATACAGTGACTCTGTATTAAATAGTTACACACACACACACAAACAAACAGATACAGATACAGAAATATAGATTATACTCAGAGCACCAAGGGAAGATTTTTCCTATTCTCATAGATTTAAAAAAATATAACATGCATGCAATATAGAATCGCAGGTGAATATTTAGAGTAATCCAAATAAAACTACAAACTTTTGTTTATTTCAATAATGGTCTTAAAACTTAGGGTCTTCAAACTTGCAGCAAATAAGAGTTGAACACACACATGGAGGCGGAGATGCATGACTTAATACAGTGATAATATTTGTGCCACCACATATTTTAAATGATATTCTTATCTCATTTTTACTGGTGTAAACCAGGAGTTACTCCACTAAGGTCACATGAGTTTCACCAGATTAAGTGGAAGGGGATTCTGAACTTGAGAGCTCAAGATGTCCCACTATCAAGCTGGTGAGGTGCTCCAATTGCATGAAAGTGAACTGGTGTTCTAATGCATTAATAGCATTGTTCTAATGCATTGATGTGAGCTGCAAGTTACATCAGCTCTTAATATGATGGACAGAAAAATAAAAAACATTCACCTAGTAAAGCAGCCATAAATTGAAAAGAAAAGAAAAAAGCATCTTGCAGCAAACCCATCTACAGGAATAAATGCTTCAGAGCTGATGAATGTTTAATACAGCAATGCTGACAGATAAGGAATTCAAAAGAACTCCAAATAATGAAGTTAAAAGTATCATCGGATCTGTATTTCAGAATTCCCAGGGCTTTTATCCAGCTGCCCGAAGATTCTGTCCAGAGGGCAGTCATTCAACTATCTGTCAGAGTCCATCTCTCAGTAACTGGGAAAGATGAAAAGACGAAAAAGAAGACTACCTTTATGTGGAGATATTGTGTATACACATATGCTGTTCCAATGCCTTCTGAAAAGCTTAATGTTTTATAGCATGCTGCTTTTACTCAAGGTGCAGTTGTACCTGGCAAAATGTTTGGGCTCCATCAAGACACCCCAGGTCTGTATCTACATTGTAATGAAATGGAGATGTCAATCTGCATCACAGGTACATATGGCAGCCATTGAAAAATGGTACTTTATTACAAACAGATACATAGAAAAACATCAGTACCTGAAATATTGCTTTCACAAGTAAGTTATCGTATCGCTAGAGTAATCAGCTGAGAATATTCAGGAAGCCATTACCAGCCTCTATCCTGAAATCCCTGATGGAAGATTAAAAGGAGGAATCTGACAGAACATGACAACAATCTTACGGGCATTTTTGACACACTAGTGTCCACAATCTCATCTCTAGATTACCAACATACGACGAACAAAATGGAAGAGGAAAAGGAAAAAAGAGTGGAAAGACAAGTCTGTCCACATTATTAATGAACAATCAAAAGTTGAAGGGAACATCTCAGCGTATGTGCTATGCCTTATTCACAGAAGGCTTGGATTAATAAGACAGCAAGCCCAGTCACAAAGTTAGGTTTGTGCGTACCATGTGAATGAGATTTTATTTTAAGGTCCTTGTATAGGGTAGAGGGAAGAAATCTATTCTGGCATGGTTGTCTAGCAACCCTATAATAACATGAGAGTATGCAGGTGTCTCTGAAAGCAACCAGTTGGATAAGGAAACCAGTTTCAGTTTCATATTACCAAAGCATTATAATGAATGATTAATACAAGTAATTTTCAAATATTACCAAATAGCTTGACTATGTTGTTCATATTATTACTATGATATTACTACCACTATGGTTATTATACAGTACCTTGCAGGATGTGCCTAAAACCTCAGAAGCCAAATGAGACATACTGGGGCACAATCCAGACCAATAAGTAGCTGTGTGACCTGTAACCTGGAGTGCCCTTTAAAATGCCTTGCTGCTGTAGCCTCCAATATGGACTGCTCACAAACAGCCTCCAGCATGTAAGTCACTCCTAGCTATGTCTGTGAGTGCCCCAGCCAGCCAAACATTGGCTCTTACTAGTATTGGTTATGCAGCAAGGTGACCCCAACACACTCCAGTCCTAGATGTTCCCCCAGAAATGTATGTCCTGTACTGCCCAGCCCTCTCCTGGACAGTACAAATATATTAAGTTTGTTATTCCTTTAAGGGAATAACATACCAATTTATTAGTTTAAATAGAGTACCCAGGTACTCCAAAGTAAACACACTCAATTAGATAAACAGTAAAACAAGTTCATTAACTACAAAGAGAGAGATTTTAAGTGAGTACAAGTAATGAGGCATAAACGTCAGAAATGGTTACAAGAAAAATAAAGATAAAATGTTTACTAATATCTGCTTAAGAAACTAACTTAGCTGCAAAGCAAACTTTCTCACCACATGCTCCAGCAGATTACTGGCCAAACTCTTCAGGTCAAGAACCCCCTCCTCCCCCAGTCCAAGAGATGTTTTCCTTCTTTTTATAGTCCTGTTCTCCCTTTGAGAAGTATGTCCAGCCAGAAACAAGGTGACAGGCAGTCTGGTCAAGAAAGGGAACCCTATGCTATTTCTTTGCCAAGATGTTGATTTTTGTCCCTACTTACTTCCTTGCCGAAGAATGGCCACTTAGCAGGTAGTGCTATTGACACCTGGCTGAGACATCAGCTTGCCCTCTGTCTCTGAGGAGCTGGTTTAGCCATCCCCCAGACTTATCTGGGAAACATACTTCAATCATGATTTCATGTTATGTTCATAATTTTGCATATAATGTTGCTATGTGTATTTTGCCATGATATTACTAAAAAGCAAGTTATGAGTTTTTAAATGATACCTCACAAGGCATACCTTGTATGGACATTATTACAACAGTGTGTACGGTGACCAAGGGCTATGTTCTGTAATACCACATACAGCTACTGTTGGGTCTTAGTCTTTAAATAATGCCTATTTGCTGTTTTAACAATTTTTGTTTTCAGTAGCATCTCCCACATGCTAGGTGCTGTATATAGTGTATATGAAGGCACAGTCTCTGCTTACACTATATGGGGCCCAGTTTTGAAGCTGAATGCACTAGCACCAATTCCCTGCACATATATGGAGTTCTATTCACTTTAACAGGGCGTTGGTGTGTTCACAGATCACACTAGTAAATCTGATTGCACGACTGGGGCTTGAAAACTATTACTAGAGAGCCCACCACTATAGTACCTAAGCATCAAGGCCTATGGCCCTACTAATAGCTGGTCTTATAGCTACCTTATGAACTGATAAATCATATCATGCCAAGTTGTATGCTGATTCAACAAATGTTTTATTACTTGTTATGTCCCTGAATCATAAGAAAATAATTTATCCGGTCAATATTCCTCAGATTCCTGATCCCTCAATATATGAAAAGTTTGATCTCTACTGATAAACATATCCATGATGAACAAATATTTTCCATATTCTTACTACCCACATAGGATACCCATCCAAATTTTGTCAATACTGTGAATACGTTGGGTCTTCTGGCACTGAACATGTTTTCATTAAGTTGCAGTGGAATAGTTTTGACGCAGGTGGTGGGAACTGAAATGCAGGTGTGAGTCTGTGCTGCTTTTTCTATACAATATCGTCTATATCCTGGCCATGCAGTCATGGATCTACTTGTCTGTCAAACTGAAAGGGGATTCAAAAATATTATCTGCTCCACTAGAAGTTTTCCCTCAGTTTGAGCTTGGAAGTCTGTATACTGGCTGCAACCTCAACTATAGATCCATGACCATGGCTTCAAAATAAAGTAACAATTAAATCCAGAGATGGCTCTTGTTGAGGGCTGGCACTCTCTCAAGTCTCAGTAACAGTTCTTAGCACTCTTCACCATGAACACATTTTACGAACATTAATTCTCATGACTGCTGTGAGGTAGGTATTATTGTCCTCATTTTATGACGTAGAAACTGGGGAGGAAGGATAAGTTACTAGCCCAAAGCCACAGTGAAGTTAGCCTTATAGCTGAGAGCAGAACTCACTCAAGAGTTGCTGACTGACAGTCCTGTACTCATAACACAAGACCTAGCCTCTCTGTATCACTAGCACCAAAAATCTTATTTGCCCACTGACAGCTGTTGAGGTTGGCTGGGCTGTCTGTGTGTTCCATCCTGAGATTTCATCTGAATTGGGCAAGAACCATGGCTTTCTTGGTTTGGGGATCTCATTTGTCCAAGTCTGGGGTTAAACATGGGGGGGACTTTCCTTATCCATACACCCCACAATTAACCAAAACCCTCACTGAGAAGGTCCTGACCCCTAAGGTTTGACTTCACCTCAAAAATTTCTTTGTAGGAAAACCATTAGTTGCTGAAATCCTTAAACCAACAGTTTATTTATATGTTCTAAAGGAGAAAAGTTTTATTCTACCATGCTTTAGCCAAGTTGACTCCTGGGCTCTTTTTAACTAAAGAAAAGTCACATCTTCCACTACATTCAATGATTGCCTTGACTATGAATTAAAGGTGTATTGTTAGAAGGTGTCAGCTAACATTCTAAAACACTAATGCAGACAAGACTAATGCAGACTGTAACACATACTAAGATGGTTGCGTTAAAGCAGCAGGGAAAATACCAAAGTCACATTTTATGTCCACTAGTGGCTTATTGTATAGATCTTGAGGCCTCAGTGTAAGGTCTTTTACAATTCAATCAGAAAATCTTTAACCATTTCATCCTTTTTTTCCACCAACTTCTTTTTGGGGGGTCATATTCCTTTGCTCTTTGTTTAGTAAAGTGGCTGCTTCATTCAGTCACTAGAATCAGCTTTAGTTCAGTATTTTACATAGCCCCTGGATACATGATGGTGAACTCTATACAAGACCGGCTCTAGGCACCAGCAAAGCAAGCACGTGCTTGGGGTGGCACATTTCCAGGGGTGGCATTCTGCCGTGTGGAGGATTTCCATTCCCACCTGACCTGCTGCTGAGAGGCTCACTTGGCTGATGGAGGCGGCACAGCAGGCAGGCAAGCAGAAGCGTGGGGGAGGGGGAGAGATCTGAGCTGCAGGGGGGAGCCCCTCCTCCGCCCTGCTCCACGTGCGCAGCTATTGCTGTTCCTGGTCCCCCTCCTCCCCAGCCCTCCGTTCATCCCTGGAGTCGCCCCTGACCACTCCAGACTGGGAGCACCCTCTTGTCTCCTCTGCTGGTGGGGGGGGGCACTGATTAATGGCCGGGTGTCCCCCTCCCCCCCACCCATGTACCTGATTTTCACTAAGCTGGGGTGATGGACAGGGGGAATCTGTGTGTGCTGCTGCCTCTCTGGGTCCGGAGTTGCTGGCAGCTGCTTGTGTCTGAACCAGACATAGCTTTATCTGAGCTAATATGTCCTAAAACTTCTTCTCTAGAAGTATTAGAATTTATAGCAAGAAATGTTTTTTTCACTCCAAACACTGCTATAGCTTTACGCATTCTTTTAACATTACCAAGATCACTGTTTGTAATTGTGATTTTGTTATAAAAGGTAATAATTGGAGATATACCAATCTCCTAAAACTGGAAGGGACCTTGAAAAGTCATTGAGTCCAGGCCCCTGCCTTCACTAGCAGGACCAATTTTTGCCACCAATCCCTAAGTGGCCCTGTCAAGGATTGAATTTGCAACCCTGCTCAAACCACTGAGCTATCTCTCCCCCCAAATGAGTATACTAGTAGGAAATTGTTTCATTTCACTAACTACAAATTTCATTTTTTTAAACAGTCAAAAAAAACAAATCAAAACAAAACAAAAAAATCATTGCAAAGTGCAAACATGTGTAAAAGCCAAAAAAAGGAGTGGAGGCCAAATTTTTTTTTGCTTGGGGCAGCAAAAAACCTAGAGCCAGCCCTGACTCTATATAAAAATAATAAAATAAATATGTAAGCACCAAAATACTTTACCTTTCACTTCCTAATGACCTACAGGTACCTAGACATTACTCTCTGCTCCCAAGTACCTATCCAGGCTGTCCCATTATGTTTAACTCCCAGCATGGTTTTAGGAAGCCACAGTGTTGAGTAAGATTAGCAAAATCACATGACTTTAAAGAAAACAGCTTCAAATGCAGCCATAGTTCTTTCTTTGCAATAGATGAGATAAGAGTTATAAACTTACTACCAGAGATTTGGGGAACGAGAAGAAGAAGTGCGAGTATGAAATTACCTGCTACACCTCCCCTGAGAATTGGTAGTTAGAAAGTTAACTTCAGCATGAGTTTCAATGGAATTTTTAGCAGTCACCAATGGCTGACTAACATTTATTCTGGTACACGATATTTATTTCGGGAGACTGAAAAGCTTAATTGGAAGTGCTTCAAAATAACCAAACATGGATTGAAAATGACTGTCTCCCAAGACTTTCTAGCAGCAATTTCAAGATTTTTTAAGTCAAGTCACCCCCACTTCCTCCTCCTTTCCTTTTCCATCCTCCTCAAAGTGAGATTTTTTCCTCTCTTACTCACTTTCATATGCCCACATTTAGCTAACTGTACTCAGTACAGCTAATCCACAAGGGACACTCCAGTCCCCAATACCTAATTCAGCTAGATAAGGTATAACTCTGGGAATCTGCATGAAAGGAAGAACCAAGGAATCCTGATGCCCCACTCCTAAGGACCTTGGAATGATAATGAAGCTGCTCCAACGCCACTACTCCAGCCTCAAGTTACCAGTGGAGTGACAGATCCACCAGCCCTACCCTCATCCTGCCTCATGTCCACAACCACTGTGCTGATGCATCCATCTGAGCAAGGAGCATAGAGTCCTGGGCTGTACCGCACACTGGGAGTGCAGGCTTCCTGCACAGACTCTGAAAATCCTGTCCCTTCCTGCAAAATGGGACCACTATAGCTCCTCTGCAGGCAGCTTCTTTCACACTCATGGATGATGCTGGATTTCAGAATAAGGACTTAATCTGCTCCCACCAAAGACAATGAGTTTTGCCAGCAACTTCTGTAGGATCTCAACCTGGGCCCCCAAGCCAGATCCTTCAGTCATTACTCAGGCATAACCCATACTGATTCCTCAGTTATACCTCTTTGAGTAAACCTGCATGACTGACAAAAATCTCCTGCCTTAATTTTAAAAAGAGTGGAAACAAGGCCAAGATATCAGTGGACAAGAACTCAGATGATTGTCACTCTGCTACGGGAGTTTTCTGTCTGGTCACCCATAGAATATGAACACATTTCTGGTGTAACCTGCCCACAGCCCTGCTACAGGATTTCTCTCTGCAAGAATTTCCCCAACCTTTTCCTCACCTTCATTATAAATTTGATGAGTCCTGTTCAAATAGACTTAAATTCATCCAGACCAGAAGAAATTCCATTTATATTTCAGCATTTTCTTAATCTTTTCATTTGGGATGGATCTGTAGTATTTCTGACTGCTGTGTTTGCTCTTGCAATGTAACTATTGCCTCTTTGCTTTTTTCCCCTGGAACCCCCTAATGAATATGTTCCTCCACCCCTCAGCATAAGCTTTATTCTCAGACTACATAGCTGCCATTGGGCTCAATCCTAGAGCCCTCAGTACGTATGCCCTCAGAATTTTCAATGAGTGGTGCAGTACATTTACTTCCAACCAAACAGGCTCTATTTACTGACAGAAAAAGTTGTCTTTAAAAAGCAAATCATCTTCACCCTGTTCTGTTAGTCAGGGTCAGCGGCTCTTGCTCTTTTCTCCACGTGCTCCTAGTGAGTGCATCTTCCATGCTGACACCTCCCTTCTTCACGAACTGCAACCTCTCCAATCACCTTTTTCTGGGTCTTCCTCGTGATTTTTGTCTCATTACTACGAGATCTGGTCAAGATCACAGCACCGTTGTAGAAAGGGGAGAAGGTGACATGTAAATGTGGCAGGGGGCACAATTGAAAGGCTCTGGAGGGGGCATGTGCGCACCCCACACATTGCCTGGTGGTCTGCAAAGCAGGCAGCAGCGCCAGGACTCCAGCAGCAAGGAAGGAGATGTGAGATGGGGAAGGGGAGGAGCTCAGCTGGCAGCCAACCACCCTGCTACTTCCTGCCTCCCTGCACTGCACGGATGTGCAGCTGCCAGGGGGAGCACTGCCTTCTTGCTGCTGGGCATCCCGGCCAGAGATGTTCCAAAAAAATCAGGGGAGGAGGAACATGACTCTACATCCCCCTCCAGGCATCACCTCTGTTTCCTGTGCCTCTTCTCCCCTTACACCTGCACTCCCCTCCTGTGCCACCTTCTCCCTTTACCCTGCACTCCCTTGTGGCCCTACCCCCCTACATTCCCCGCCCCACACCCTTGGGGCAGCTGGTCTATCTCCAGTGGCTACACGTAGCTTGCTGGGAACCAGCCACGGAGCCCATCCTCCTTCTGCCCTTCCCACAAGCCCTAGTCCAGCACCTGCAGCACTGTGATCATCTCCCCCACCATGAAACGCAGCCCCTGCCAACACCAATGCACGCCTGAGGCTTACAGTTTGGGGGAGAAACGTCCCCTTTTTGCCCTCAAACTATGCCTATGTTAAAAAATTGGGGGGAGGAGGGGGTGCATGGCCCACCAGTTCCAGTGCCAGTGGATCTTGTACTCTCAGACCAACATATCTTGCCTCGTCACTTCAGATGATGCAACCAGTTGACATTCCCTCAGCTTTTCAGTGATGGGGGCTACCTGCATCATGACGCATACTGTTTCACTGCACACGCAATCAGCCCTTCTCTTCCACCTGGGCATTTTCATTGCATAGCCTATCAGCTCCCAGCATACACCCACACATTCTCATTTTGGCAGTGTGAACTAGTAGTTCTCTTCCTCATTGGCCAGGATTCTACCCCATACATCATGGCTGGCCTAATCATGGTCTTACACACTTGGCTCTTTAGTTTACTTTTAAAACACCATCTAATTTGGCTAACTGGTTACCTACACGTGTAGGACCCAATCCCACTGTAGTCAGTACATACTTGAATAATGACCAAGGACCAAATGCTGGCCAGCCTCTAGGCAGATGCTCAGCAAGAGGGAGCAGAAGAAACACCAACTCCCATTCTTGCAACTCTGCTCACTAAAATCCAACAAGACAGCATGATTCCTGCTCTTTTCTGAAGTTCCTTCAGGCAGGGAGGGAGCAGTAGGCCACAGCTCCACCCCTGCTTCATACTGGCCAATGGAGCTGGCTGAGTAGAGAGGTAGGAGTTTACTATACACACTGAAAAGATATTGCCACAGTGTGTCCTAGCTGGGAACCCCTAGAAGAATTTTGTCTGCTTCTCTGCACACTTCCTCCATCACACCCAGTGGTGCATATAGGAGAATGTAGCCCATAATAGCGAAGAGATTACTTCTGTACCTCTAAGGAGTACTTTGCTATACCTAGGCATTTCCTAATGTATCCACAGATCCTAACACATTGTACAGTTCCTTAAAACATCAGGACACACCAATCCACTGAGCAGAGGTTGCATTGTATCAGACATTCAAATGAAGCCACCTAATTGGATATCTAATCATTGAAATAGACGCTGCTGCATTTATCTCCACATGCCTCATTTAGTTTTATGACTACCTTTCAGAAACGAATGTGTTTGACGACCTGTGTGTGCAGAAAAGTTTTTCCTTCCAGAACTTTGATGAAGATATGTTGATAGCAAACGACTTGCTTCTCCTTTCTCTCTGCATGCAGCAGCAGAAATAAAAAAAGGGTCATTTCTTCCTATCTTGAGATAATTAGTGCCATTAATTCATAAATAAAAAAATGCACCTCTTACTTGGTTATGCAGTGTGCTATTGTCAAGTCATCAAGTCAAATGGGGAGGGGGAAAAGATACATTATGCAGTACAATCATGGGTGGATTGAATCTAAATCCACCCCTTGATCTAACTTCCCTGCAGAAGGGTAAGACCTTGTGCCAGAGCTTCAGGCACAAGTTGGGTGGAGGTAGAGCAAGGGATTCTATGCCAAATACTTGCCCTATAAATCGATGAGCAGAGAGGGATATAGGCACAGCCGCACTTCCCTACATACTGGCCAAGAACCAGGTGAGGGAGGACCATGCCACACTCTGTAAAGAGGAGTAAGAAAATACCCCCACCCAGTGAAAAAGGGAAGCAGGTGAAGAACTGTGCCTCAGAGATGCGTCTGTCTGGCTTCTCAGCCCTAAAGACTTTTCCAATAACCTCCAAAAACCAGTACAAGGCTGTGAGAAGTTATCCCACCCTCTGAACTTGTCAGGCACTGGCACAGATCTGAATATCTGAGCTGTAGCTGTTCATCTTACTTACAATTTCCTAGTATAGCCTTGCAGACTACTGGAGCATCTATTCTGACAGATTTAGGGCCAAATTCTGCCTTGACTTACACTCTGAGCAAGCCCACTGAGTTCAACAGGGCCCAGTGATGTGTAAATCAGATCAAGACACGGGCAATAATGATCCAAGTAAATTTATACTTAATCTTTAAGAAATGGAAATATGAATTCAGTTGCAATCAAGAAATACTCAGTGAATCAGCAAAATATTTGACCATGAAAGTTCTGTGCTGCTAAGTAAAAATTACTTGGGCTTAGACTGTCCCCCCCCAATTTGTATGACTACCCAGTTGCAAATCCGTCAGTTGTAAGACTTAAAGGTAGACTCTTGTAATAATTTATACAGTCTAATAAAATAATTGTAATGTAATATTTTCATAATAAGTCTTTAAAAAGATGAATAAGTAATAATTCTTCCCCAACATTTATTACTTGTAATTCATTGGTGGGAAATGCACACAAAGTAGAAATTTGAAGATTTCTAGAACCCTTCCATTAACAATCAATTTCCAAGTCATTTCAATGCAACCAAATGCAAGGTCACACATCCAGAAACCACAACATGCGGGGGACTGTATCCTGGAAAGCAGTGACTTTAAAACGGACTTTGTGGTTATGGTGAATAACCAACTGAACATGAGCTCCCAGTGCAATGCTGCAGCCAAAAGAGCTGACACGACCCTAGGATTTATCAACAGAGAAATATCTAGTAGGAATAGGGAGCACATTCAACCCAAAAACAGGCTGGAAGAGGAAGGGGATTGGCCTGGGCAGCCACAGGATGCACTGATTCATGTTATCTCCACTGCATGGTGGAGTATTAAGAAACATTGAGAAGAACTTAAAGCTTCTCTTCCCCCCACATCCCGTTTAACTCCTGAAGGAGACACTGGATATCACTATCTTCCCTCCCCCAGATATTAATCTCCCTGCATTCTGAAGGACCTGCCTTTTTGTTTTAAAAAAAATCTTGGCCAGAGAACCACACCTCATGTGAAGAGTCCTCCAACATTCTCTTTCCAAGGAAGCTAAAGTATAAAGCAGGTGACTTTGATGTCAGTGTTGGCCTCAAACAGATGGTCATTAAATGGCTGATTAAAATTCACACGCAGTCCCCTCTTTATAACAATATCTACGTAAGACAGCCATTAAAAAAGACTGCAGTAGTAACAAAGTCTATTAGGCTGATCTCATTAAACAGACATCATCATTAATAGGAAGCGTTGTACTGTATATGCATCCAAATTAGGTCAGTGAAGAGCACACTGCAATACTTTGTGCATGCACACACACACACACATGCACTCACACACAATGAGCTCATTACCAGGTTCATACTCCAACACATACAATTAAATAAATTTGGGTCACGCGCTTGGCGGTGAGTCTAGAACACAAGTCCTGGCTTTTTGAAGCAAACGTTTTGCTATCAGTCTGAAGCAGCAAATATTTTGCTGTAACTGACAGATACTCCATGCAATGTAATACTTAACTTCCAGGGCTTTTTCACATTTCTTCCAAGCCTCTCTTACACCACTCAAATTTGACCAAACCAGACAAACTACAGAAGCAAAAATCAAGGAGGCTGCATGAAAGAAAATGAAAATCTGTGAACTCAGATCACACAGCATTCCAACACCAATTGCACAGTCAGAATCCAAATTCCTTTCAAGAGAGATTGCCAAGAATATATATAGTTCCCAGTCAGAATCTGGCTGTCAAACAGAGAACCGGGCTTTACAGAAACCTGAGCCTTCCTGCTAGCCAAGCCAGTGGGGACCAGGTGCATACGAGAGGGGACGTGATGCTGATGTAATTGGTTTTTAAAGCACTCCTCGCTGGCCTATCAATAAAACTATAATGGCATGCAGCTTTGGAATAGCCTATCTTGCCTCCCAAGACAGACATAAGGTGCTGCAGTGTTAACATCACAATAGAACCAAGGGGGCAATGAGAACAAAAATGCATCCCAGAATCACAGCGGTTGAAAATACAGAACTATGTAAAAAGATTCAGACCCTCCTGTAACTGAAATCTTTTTGGAAATTTAGGTTCCAATAAAAGAAAAGCCATTGAAAAGGAACACTTAATTGTGGCATTTGCTAACTTCTGAATGCCAATTTTGTGACCTTCATATTCTCTTAATTTTGGCACGTACACAGTAAAATTATGTATGAATGCCTCAGAAAAGAGATTGAGATGAAGGATGAAAAGCAAAGAGGCAGCATGATCTAGTTGATGGGGCATTGCACTGGGAGTCAGGAGAGCTGAAAGCCATTCCTAGCCCTGGCACTGACCTTCTGTGTGACTTTGTGCAAGTCACTTTACCTCTCTATGCATGTTTTTCCTCTCACAATTTTTCTGTTAGATTTTAATCTCTTCATGGCATGGACTATGTGGCTCCATGCCTAAAATGATACTGTCCCCAGTCCTGGTGGGGGACTCTAAATAATTGTCACAGGGTTTAGGGTTCAATCCATACCAATGAGGGGATGTGTCACCACTTGCTTTGCAATGCTGGGTGCCTTACAATACTTTATTACTCCAACTCCCTGCCTGGAACATTCACAGTCAGCAACAAGCACACAGGTCACACCCTGTGTGTCTGTGTATAACTGTAGCCCTGGTCCAGCCATTCTGACCCTAGAAGTGTGCCAGCAACACACCAGTCACTCTTTCTAGTCTTTACCAACCTTGGTTACTACTTGCAAGGTGATCCCAACACACACCCAGATCCTGAATTTCCCAAAACCATGTGCTCTGTGAAGTCCAGTTCTGTCCTGGACAGTTCAGAAAAATAATAAGGTTCATTTGTAGCTCTAAAGGCACAAAAACACATCACAACTTATTAACTTAATTGGGGAAAATACACCCTTCTATTCAAACACAGCACTAAACTCATTTACAATAAATTTGTTTTATTTTTACTATCAATAAGACATAGGTTAAGTGATGCCAGATAAAAGGAATGAAGTTAGAATGAGATACCAGCAAATTAAAGTGACAACACACATGTAAAAGTCTAAAACTTAATCTAGCGAAGTTCAGACTTTGTTCAAGATGTTTTCTCATCAATCCTCTTCTTCCCAGCCATGGCTGACTCTCTCTCAGACAGGACCTTCCATAGAAGGTGCTGGCCTCCCCTATCTATCCTCACCTATATTCAGTTCCCAGAGAATTCTAGCACACATTCATAACTCTTGTGTACACCCTGTGTATACATCATGCAACAATATTAATGATCAGTGAGTTATTAGTTTTCAAATGATACCTCACAAGGCATATTTTGTACAAAGATTATTTCAATAGTGTGTAGAGTGTGAATACAGGGCTGCTTAGGGTCACAGTAATACAAACAATAAATAGCTCTTGGTCTGTACAGAGAAAGTCTCTTGAAGAACTCAGGATCCCCAGACCCCATTCTAACAAACAAAGGTGTCAGAAACAATACCTCTCCTTCTAATGCAGTGGAGTTGGCTTATATAGCCCACCTACTGCAACTCTGAGTAAACTGGAAGAGAAGTACCTTGTGAAACCCAATCCAGCAGAATATGAAAGGCAGCCAAGTATTTGCCAATACTCTCATTGGGCACAATTCACTGGTGCTCTGTGGATACTCTACACCAGTGTTAAGTGACTGTAAAGCTGCTGTAGGTGTCCTCAACCACTCCAAGTATTTCTGCCAACATAGAGTTTGTCCTTTTGGCATAATGGTACCATAGCCAGCTCTGTACCATCCCTTGCAGGGGCCCCCAGTACAGAGAACGTATTGAGAGCATTGCAGGGGAAAGGGCAGTCTGCCAGCTATTTCTGGCTATTGGAATAATTTGAAGGGGCAGTTGATTCCTGGGCACAAATTAGGCAAACTCACAGGCTGTTCTATCCCATATTGAAAGCCACATGAGGCAGGGAGAGTGCTAAGGTGACATAAAGCCACTTTCCCAAACATTCCTCATGCTCTTGAATCCTACTGACTAATTGGGTTCAGTGAATCTAGCTTCTCTGCAGATCCACAGAGCTCCCCGACTGCAGACTCGTCTGTTTGAAGGACATAGGGGGTGATGCTCTTTTAGAGACATTCCAGTGCTTCATTAAGCTACTCGTAAGCATCTATTTCATTTAATAGGGTCCCTGTGAACTCACCAAATAATTAGTAACTAGATATGGGCTCCCCCACTTAGCATGACCCTAGTATCAGTGGCACAGACAGAGAAAGCAGCAAATTTCCAGGGGCTTATGATGTCTACTATAAAACAGTGTTGCTTACCCCATTCCATACAGCACCCAAAAGAGGTACAAGCTATGTGACACGCACCCAAGCTGGTGGTAAGTTATAACCAACAATAGCTGCTGATGCAACTCCACTGGATACCACACATTAAGTCAGTGAGCACTGTCATCACATCCACAAAAAGTAGAACCCATGAAAAATAGGTATGGACACTAGAAAAAAAAAAGGATCCAAGTGAACGCTGCACATTCCATGCACCAAACTGTACTAACAAAGGTACCAAATGGGTCATAAAATAAAGCTACCAATGTCAGCTTTAAGGTACGTGACACAGGAATTAGACACACAAGCATGTGTAGAAGTCAGAAACTACAGTGAGACTTACCGTCTCTCCATTTGTTGGTCTTTGCTACTAATGATGGGTCTCTCTCATCATCTGAGGCAACCTCAGCATACCAGTACTGTGATTATCTATCATATGGAACTTTGTGTGATGACACACATATCTGGGCCACTATCCTATCTGCATCCCTTAGTAAGCCAGTTCTATGCCTGCATTGGGCTAGGATGTTTGCAGTGCTGTGTTATCATACCCTGTGCTTTTAATTCTGCACAAACTCTCTGCTTATAAATTAAGTGTCATGAATCAAAACAGCAGTGCTGTAGTAAAACCAGGTCAGTCTACCATTATGCACTTTCATATTATATTATTTTAAACATGCCTCAGTTCTAAAACAGGGGATGAACTACACTAACAGAATCTATTGGACAGTGTCTGTTGAGAATTTCTGCTACTCCGACAAACCCTGCCCAGAAAGGCTCTTCCTATGTGTTCATAACCTTGCTGCTATACTGCAGCTGGCTTCCATTTTAATATAGATATCTACAGATCTACTTGAGCTCAAATGGTAATAAACATAAGAACAGCCATACTGGGTCAGACCAAAGGTCTATCTCAGACATGCCAAACCCATGAAAAAAAAAACACAGAAATTGGGCTTCTTTTTGGCTTAATTGGCTTGTGAGTTGCTTGTTGGCTAGTTTTTTGGCTTGTAGCTTCTTTTTTTTTTTTTTGATTGGCTCCCAGCAAGCAGGGGCAAGGGACCAGCAAGGGCAAGTGGAGAGAGAGGCAATGGTGCACAGCAGGCCACCACAGTCCCAGACTGCATGGCAGGTGGGATCTAGTCACCTACAGTGTTGGGATTCTTAGGGATTGGCTTGTTTTGGCCTTGTTTTGAAATGGGATTAGTTTCTTTTTTGTCTTATTGTGAAAGTCAGGGTGCTTATTTACCACCTGAAAGTTGGCAACTGTGGTCTAGCCCAGGATCCTGTCTTCCAAGAGTGGCCAATGGCAGGTGCCCCAGAGGGAATGAACAGAACAGGTAATGATCAAGTGATCCATCCACTGTCGCCCATTCCCAGCTTCTGCAAACAGAGGCTAGGGACACCATCCCTGCCCATCCTCACTAATAGCCATTGATGGACCTATCCTCCATGAATTTATCTAGTTCTTTTTTGAACCCTGTTATAGTCTCGGCCTTCACAACATCCTCTGGCAAAGAGTTCCACAGGTTGACTGTGAGTTGTGTGAAAAATGGTAGATGAACAGAGCTCTCTCTCCACTACTGACTGAAGTTCTATACAGCTAGAGTGTTAGTATAAACTGTAATGTCCTCACTCTTTGTACACCCATGTAAGCACTAATGTCCCACTGAAATCATAATGGAGAAATATGACATCCAGATTCACAGTATCAGGTGCTTCTTGACTGACTGTACTGTATTGTAACTGACCTGGTATCAAAAACAAAGTGTTTGTGCATCCACCTGGGGTTTGCACTTGAAAACAGAATATTTTGGACAAATGATAAATCACGACTGAATGACCTTGTTTTTGCTGATGACATTGTCCTGCTCAGTTTCACACATCATTTAATGGAAGAAAAGACCCAGTTTTCAGGGGAGACAGCAAAATAAGATGGTTTGTTCATCAACAAGAGGAAGACAAAATACATGGCTATCAATGTCCCAAAAGGAATCATCAGAGTAGGTAGAGAAATACTAGAAGATGCAAGTCATTTTACCTACCTAGGGAGTGAAATGTGCAATAATGGTAAAACCATGACAGATGTCAAGGAACAAATATCAAAAGCAGCAAGCAACTTTCATAAACTTGAGGAGATTTGGAAAAAATAGTGTGATTGGCAGTGATACCAAAATGCAATTTTTTTTTAAAACACTGGTGTCATGTCTGCCCTCCTTCATAGAACAGAGTCATGACAATCAGTAACAGAAATTTATAAGACAATTAACTCATTCCAAAGTAAATGACTGGGAAAGAGCTTCAGAATTGATCAGAAAGAGTTTGTTGCAACATTAGAAATTTTAAGGAGACCAAACCAAACTTAAGCATCAAATATGGTATGAAGATGACAATAGACATCTTTAGGACACATTTAAAAGGTGCCAACAATACAACTTCCACATCAAGTGGAAACATGGATACCATCTAGAAAGAGAAAAAGAAGGTGACCTAGAAAAACATTACACAGAATAGAAAAAGAAGCTAAATCCATCAACATGACACTCATAAGCCTGAACATTCCAGCACAAGACTGAAATAAATTACAGACATTGGTGGATGCCCTATGCACCTGAGGTGACAGGAAAAAGAAAGAAAGAAAAGAAAGGTCCAGATGCTAAACTGGTGTAAATGAGCATACCACCACTGAAGTCGATGGAGATATACTGATTTATACCAAGTGAGGATCTTGCTCTATATCTTGAAAACATTCCAATCAGTTACTACATTAAATGGGGAAGATCAGATCTGAACAGAAGAGAGAAAAGTTCATTTGAGACATGAGAGCAGAAAAGGACTCAGCTGGGTAAAGGACAGACAATTTTATTTAATTTGTTATTTATTCAGACTTGCCTTTAAATAGAAGAAGCTTTGAAAAAGCTCTAATAGCTTTTATAATGCATGCATGTCAGCAATAATTTCAATGTTTTTTAGAAGATTCCAGCTTTGGGTGTTTTTAATTAGAAGTTTTAGTGAAATAAACATGGCTTTTATTTTGTTGCCAATGGGGAAAGAAAGGGTCAGGTCATGTTGGATTTGTTATTATTTATTTTGTTTTTCTTTTTGCCCAGGGAAAACAAAATTATTTTATTTTTATTCAAGCATTCCTCAGAGATTTTCAAAGGTAATTCAGAGTTGGGATGCTCTTTTCACTCTAATTCTACATATAAAACCACAAGACAAGCAGCAGCAGAGAAACAATGACAGAACTTCATATGGGAGACTTTAGTGATATCATAAACCACTCATGGTTTGTTCTAGTGGTTTACAGTGTCACCAGAATCATTTTATGGAGCTATTTCCTTGTATCTCCCTGCAGCTCCATCTATTCTTCTTTTATATAATGTTATTTTCCCCTGAAATTGCAGGTGTGTTGCACTGACAGAGTGGCAATTTTAAAGAATAATGTAATTTACTGGCATAAATAATACCTTTGTGTTAACACACCCTGGAAGGAAACCATCAGGATTTACAAGTCTCCAAACACTAATGTGTCACCCCTTTAGGAATATAAGCAAGTGTTAATTCCAGATGTAAAGGGTCTAACCATGTTGTTGCTGAATATGCTTGTAGTCCATACAGTGGAGGCATGAATTGAATGTTCCAGTGGCAATTCTAAATGAACACGAGGTGCAAGGGGAAACACCAAAACAGAGATTTACCCCCATTAAAACAACGTACATCAGGAAAAAAATATCAAAACACGACTAACTCCTTTTTAGTCAATGCCAACGCCTTAGTTTGACGCTGTTCTTGGATGTACAACATCAGCATTTTCCAAGTGACAGAAAATAGGAAGGGTGCGCAGAATTAGACACAGACCTTTCAAGTACCTAATCTGGATTACTGCTCTGGGGTTGGAGTAAAGAGATAGGGTGTTTGGATGGAATGCTCAAAATGTGTTAGGAGCCTAAGTGGAAGTCAGGAGCTAATACCTTTTGAGCATTCCACTATTTGTTGTGAGAGTTTATTTAAGGAAGGAAAAACTCCATCGTAAGATTCATACTATTCAGGAGCAAATCATAAAAGTTTTAGAAATTCTATTCAGATAAGATCTCAAAAGTTTGGATCTTATCTAAAAAAACTTATATCCGCCTGACCCTGTCCAACAGGTCTGAAGCCCCCCCCTGAGCTGCCTATTCTCATAAGAACTGATTCCTGTACTATTTCAGAGACATACTGCCCCCATTCACGCTGGAATGTCATGCAGAGCAGCTTTCCAGAGCACTGAAGACTTCATTAGCTGCAAGTTTATACTGGTGACCACTTCAGTCTATGGCAGTGGTTCCCAAACTTAAACAACCTGTGAACCTCTTTCACTAAAATATCAAGTCTCACAAACCTCCTCCTAAAAATGAATATTTCTGGGGATTTTCTCCTTTTCCTGAGTATAAATTGTAAAAGCAGTGATCTTGGAAATATAAAATTTGTTTTTATTACTTGCTTATTACACACTATTATTATGTATCATTACACTATTTTTATTACATTATGAAAACAGCAACACTCTTCCAAGATCTCACTTTTGTAGTTTGTATCACTTTGAATAAGTCTGTTATAAGACAAGACTCCTATGTTTCATCAAGAAGTATCAGATGTGAAAGAGCATGAAGGTATTTAAGAAGCCAACTCAAAGAGTTCCTCCTACACAAGCATTTAGGTCTTGAGCAGTCCAAGCAAACAACGCACATTACAACAAGGCTTAAAACTTGTTCTTCATAATAATTTTAAAAACAAGACTAGCTGCCTATTTAATTTTTTAAAACAGCAAAAAATATCCACCTCCCTTTCCATTTCTTATAAGGAGTCTTGAAGTTTGATAGACATGCTTGCTTTGATTTGCTTAGCTCTTGGAAGTCCAGGGGCTCCATGCTGCTGGCCCCGTGCTGCCCAGGGCCCCTAGGGACAGCTCCGTCCTCCATTAGGTATTTTTTTTCCTGAGAACCCCCTGTAACATTTCACGAACCCCAGTTTGGGAACCACTGGTCTATGGTATTGTGAAACTCCACTTGGGAATTTTCCCTACCATTTCACACCTAAACAGGATCCAACAAATTCAACCTAATTATAAATTGCCCAAATTTCATGCGTTAGAGGGCATTCAAAGCAGTAAGTCATCCAAAAAATGAAGACCATTAGAGGCTTTTGAACAAATATAAACACTTATTTCTTCACACATAATGTGAAGTTAACTTCAGATTTTACCTTTTGCTACCCCAAAAACATTTCCTTTTTTACTGTTTCTCAGTTTCCTTCTAACTTATCTTGAGTGTATCATTACTTTCTCTCTGCTCCCAAAGATCTAGGCTTTAGAGAAAACCCTTGGCTTCAATCTCTGTGCTCCACACCAGGAAATTTAAATAATTGGCAGCTGGATCATCCCTTTTTGGTTACATGAGCTGAGTAGACCAACATAGGCAGAACTCCCCAAAGTTATACAGCATGGGTGAGTGCTGCCTACATGGCACTGCTGCCCACCTCTTGAGCTCTTGGCAGAGAGTGGGGGGGGGAAGAGATAAACCAGTTTTTGCTCTTTTCTTTATCTCCATGTTACTGACCCCTGGCTTAGCCCTCAGATTTCCAGACATAAATCCAGAAAGGAATTAATATTGATTTTAAGTGGCTGCTATTGTTTAACTAAATGCCAAAGAGTAGAAAAATCAGTAGAGGAACAAACTTCTAAGCAGCAGAACATCTCCTGTGTCTGTAGGTATGACAATGCCCTTGTATCCTGGGTCTATGCAGTTCAGAGACCTTGCCTGTGTTCAATCCATTACTAGAGCCCCCTTCTGCCTAAAACAATGCTGATCCTTCTCAGAGTCTATGCCCCTCTCCCATGGGTTTTCCTGTGAGGCAGAATAATCCAGCCCTTTGGCTGAGTTTTAATAGTAGCATAAAAATACTTCTTGTAAGGGTCATACCTGAAAAACAGTGGTGGTACAACTCTTCCATTCCCTGCCCACAAAGTAAACTCCAGCCACATTAGCTGTCAGAATGAGGGACTGTTCACAGTGCATTATGTAGATGTTCAAAATGTGATTGCATGTGCTCTCTGGACTTGGCTTCCCTGCCTGAGATTTCAATACGCCAATGATCTCTGCTGGGATTCTCAGCCTCAACTCTTCCTTAGTGGGTGAGGCTCAGGTTTCTCACTGGGCTCTGCTAGGCTGCTTAAGCTTGGCTCCTCTTACAGTAGGAAGAACAATTGGTGTTATCTCCCAAATTGTCAGAAACCATGATGGGGATGGTCAGGCTTAGTGGTCAGAGCCAGGGGGTCAGAGTGAGTTTAGAACAAGGTTGGAGTAAGAGCGAGGCTGGAGCAGGCTAAGACTTGTGGAGTCCATTACCACTATCAGTCAGGGGAGAGTTCCAAGCCATGAAGTGAGGTTGAGCAGACTGAGCTGCTGTTTTACCTGTGAGGCTCATACACCTGCTCTGAGAGTCACCAGACCAGCTCCTGGCTTGTAGATTGGCTGAAGCCTATCACAGGAATGACTCATCAGCGCATGTGGCTTAATCAGGCTCCAGTTCATGGGGTGACTCATCACCTTACACAAATGTCACCCCACTCATGGTGCCAAAATGAGATATCACTCACCACAGATAAGGCATATCTGTGATTCCCCTCTTTCCTTCCTTACATACTTTTCAAAGCCAACAAAACAGTTAATGTTCACATTTTAATAATCAGAGTGCATCTGAGTCAACACCTCGCCAAGATGCATGAGGGAGTTCACACTTTCTAAGGTACTGTTCCAGAGTCAAGCAGATGTCACTTCTCTTTCCACATTTTTGAGGTTCTCTTTGCAAAACAGAGTGTCTAGAAACTTCCTTCTTTGTAAATGAAACCTGAGTTTCTGGATCACATCATGGTTGCTCGAGAGAGTTGCCATACTGCTGCATAGCAGCTCAATGATTGTTAAATATAATTTGTATGAAATATAACACTCAGAGAAAAGATCCAAACATTATAATCGGCCATTAAATATAGCAGTCTGCAATGCTATAACAGAACATTAGTGGACCAGATATCGTATAGGTTTTCTAATTGAAGTGAAGGCACATAATGTTAAAAGTTTTAACATAAAGATGCAAGGAAAAGAGTCTACTTTGATAAAACAAATACTCTTCTTGGGGTTTACACATTTTGATGAAAGGCATTATTAACATGCTCAACAGATAAAGGTTACGAATACAAAATATGGCACGCCAAATACAGGAAATACTGTATTTTCTTAACTCCTATATAAATGGAGCCCAGATGCTACAGTGAGGGCTGCCCGAGAAGCACTGTAGAGCTGAGTGAATTTTTTTCAGGCAAGAGTAAATTCACCAAAAAAAAAATGCATATTTGGGAGGCATCAAACTATTCATGAATTCAGGTTGAATTTGGCTAAATGTTTCAGGTGAAATAAGAACAAAAAAAGAGTCAAAAGTCAAAATAGTTCCTTTTGACCATTTTGAAATGTAACGTTTCATTTGGACTTTTTCAAAGAAGAAAGAAAAAACAAACACAACTTTGGGGAGAGCAAACATTTTGTTCAATCTGAAGTGAATATTTTTCAGAGCTTTCATTTTGATGAGAAAAGCCAAAAAATTCTGTTTCGGCTCTGTGCTAACTGAAGTGGGTAGGGGTGGGCGGGTAAGAGAGCTCCCTTATGGACATCCAGCCAGCCAGTTAGCTGTAAAATCCCTCTTGGTGTCTGTTCTCTGCTTGCTTTACCTGTAAAGGGTTAACAAGCCCACTCCTTTTCTACACCCAGCCCACCAGTCAGATGTAAAATCCCTCTTGGTGTCTGTAAGGGAGCTCCCCCCTCCCCCATTCAGTTATCACAGGTTCAAACCAAACCAATTTTCTTCAGACATTTTGGTTTGATCCCAAAACCAAAAAATTTTTTAGCTCAGCTCTAAAAAGTAAAATATACAATTGAACTGGTTTTCTTTCATGGAAGATATTATATAGAAAAACTCTATTGCATCTAGAAGCATTTATTTACCCTCTGAGAAACTGAACCATAAAGCTGATTTCAATGTTTCTCCCCTGATAGTACCTCATTTAATTCTTGCTTCCTAATACTGTGGAATACAAATTAGTAACCCTATATATTTAAGGCTAGGTATTTGCATAAACAGAAATTCTTCACTGTTAGGTTATTTGCAGATGAGCAATAGTAATTGAAAGGAACAAAAGAAAATTATTCAGTATTGCAAGTCACATTTGTGCTGATGTTTAAGTGACATTGAGATATTTTGATAGAAAGAAAGATCCTTTCTTATCTAGTCATTAATTCCTATAATGCTTGTCGCCTACCTAATGAATTGATCTAATACACACATCAGAAAAGTAATCCTAGCTCTTCTACCTTCCAAATTAAATCTCAAAAAATGTTAATACTTTGCTGATTGACTTTTTTTTGCAAATAAAATGAGGATTGCGTGCATAAAATATGAATACCTTATGGTAAAATATTCTCCTTAACTTGAGAAAAATAAGAGAACAGCACCTAGATCTATTTAAGCAGCAAAGAGTCCTGTGGCACCTTATAGACAAACAGACATATTGGAGCATGAGCTTTCATGGGTGAATACTCACTTCGCCGGATGAATGTAGTGGAAATTTCCAGAGGCAGGTATATATATGCAGTGGTGAGCTGCAGCCGGTTCGCGGGAACCGGTTGTTAAATTTAGAAGCCCTTTTAGAACCGGTTGTTCCCCGTGGGACAAACTGGTTCTAAAAGGGCATTTAAATTTAACAAGCGCTCCCTTCTGCAGCCCCAACTCACCTCAGCTCTGCCTCAACCTCCTGCCATGAATGCTCCTCCCTGCTTCTCCTCCCGCCCTGCTTCCAGCGAATCAGCTGTTCGCGCAGGAAGCCTGGGAGAGCTGAGAAGCAAGCAGGCTTCCCGCTCAGGCCCAGGAAGACGATGCTGAGGTAGGGAACTAGGAGGGCCGTGTGCCCCGGCCGGTCTCCAGCTGCGGCCCGTCCCTGCATCCCCAACCCACTCCCCCGGCCCCGACCTTCCCCGTCCCCGGCCGCAGCCCACCCCGGCCCCGCGTCCCCGACCCTCCCCGGCCCCGCATCCCCGGCCGCCCGGCTCCGGCCGCAGCCCTCCCCGGCCCCGCGTCCGCGGCCCCGGCCCTCCCCGGCCGCCCGGCTCCGGCCGCAGCCCTCCCCGGCCGTGACCCTCCGCGGCCCCGGCCGCCCGGCTCCGGTAGTGCAGGTCTGGGCGCGGCGGCCGCAACCCCACCTACCCGGATGCCCGGCTCCAGACACGGCCCCCCCCAGCTCCGGCCCGGCCTGGCCCCGTGGCTCCAGCCGCCCGGCTCCTGCTGTTTTGCCACGGGGCTGGGCTCCGGCAGTGCGGGTCCGGGCGTGGCGGCGGCCCCGGCTGCCCGGTTCCAGCTCTGGCTGCTGCCCTCCCTGGCTCCGCCCGGCCAGCCGCCTGGCTCCGGTGGCCGGGCTCCCGCCACATCCTCCGGCTCTGGCCACGCGACTCCTGTCCCGGCCCCATGTCCCCGGGCTCCCGGCTCCAGCAGCGGCCGGACTGTAGCGCCACCAGCCACGTCCAGGCAGCATGGTAAGGGGGCAGGGAGGGGGTGTTGGAGAGAGGGTAAGGGAGTTTGGGGGCGGGGGTCAGAGGGGAGGGAACAGGGGGATTGAATAGGGGCAAGGGTCCCGGGGGGGGCAGTCAGAAAGGATCAGGGGTTGGATGGGGTGGTGGGAGGCAGTCAGGGGCAAGGGTTCCAGGGGCAGTCAAGGGACAGCGAGACGGGGGGGTTGGATGGGGCAGGGGTCCTGGGGGGCCATCAGGAATGAGAGGAGGGGTTGGATTGGGCGGCGGAGGGCACTCAGGGTACAGGGAAGGGGGGTGGATGGGGCAGGGGTCCCTGGGGTGGGGGAGCATCAAGGAACGCGGGGGGTTGGATGGGGCAGGTGTCCCGGGGGGGCATGATCCCTCCTGGGGTGAGGAGGGAACCGGTTGTTATGATTTTGGCAGCTCATCACTGTATATATGCAAGCAAGAATCAGGCTAGAGATAACAAGGTTAGTTCAATCAGGGAGGACGAGGCCCTCATCTAGCAGTTGAGGTGTGAAAACCAAGGGAGGAGAAACTGCTTTTGTAGCTGGCTAGCCATTCACAGTCTTTGTTTAATCCTGAGCTGATGGTGTCAAATTTGCAGATGAACTGAAGCTCAGCAGTTTCTCTTTGAAGTCTGGTCCTGAAGTTTTTTTGCTGCAGGATGGCTACCTTAAAATCTGCTATTGTGTGTCCAGGGAGATTGAAGTGTTCTCCTACAGGTTTTTGTATATTGCCATTCCTAATATCTGATTTGTCTCCATTTATCCTTTTACGTAGGGACTGTCTAGTTTGGCCGATGTACATAGCAGAGGGGCATTGCTGGCATATGATGGCGTATATTACATTGGTGGACGTGCAGGTGAATGAACCGGTGATGGTGTGGCTGATCTGGTTAGGTCCTGTGATGGTGTCGCTGGTGTAGATATGTGGGCATAGTTGGCATTGAGGTTTGTTGCATGGATTGGTTCCTAAGTTAGAGTTACCATGGTGTGGTGTGCAGTTACTGTTGAGAATATGCTTCAGGTTGGCAGGTTGTCTGTGGGCGAGGGCTGGCCTGCCACCCAAGGCCTGTGAAAGTGAGGGATCATTGTCCAGGATGGGTTGTAGATCCCTGATGATGTGTTGGAGAGGTTTTAGCTGGGGACTATATGTGATGGCCAGTGGAGTTCTGTTGGTTTCTTTCTTGGGCTTGTCTTGCAGTAGGAGGCTTCTGGGTACATGTCTGGCTCTGTTGATCTGTTTCCTTATTTCCTCGTGCGGGTATCGTAGTTCTGAGAATGCTTGGTGAAGATTTTATAGGTGTTGGTCTCTGTCTGAGGGGTTGGAGCAGATGTGGTTGTACCTCAGTGCTTGGTTGTAGACAATGGATTGTGTGGTGTGTCCAGGATGGAAGCTGGAGGCATGAAGGTAGGCATAGCGGTTGGTGGGTTTTCGGTATAGGGTGGTGTTAACGTGACCGTCACTTATTTGCACGGTGGTGTCTAGGAAGTGGACCTCCCATGTAGATTGGCTGAGGCTGATGGTGGGGTGGAAGCTGTTGAAATCGTGGTGGAATTTTTCCAGAGTCTCCTTCCCATGGGTCCAGATGATGAAGATGTCATCAATGTAGCGTAGGTAGAGAAGGGGCGTGAGTGGTCGAGAGCTGAGGAAGCATTGTTCCAGGTCAGCCATAAAAATGTTGGCATATTGTGGGGCCATGCGGGTGCCCATAGCGGTGCCACTGATCTGGAGGTATATATTGTCACCAAATTTGAAATACTTGTGTGTGAGGATAAAGGCACAGAACTCAGCAACCAGTTGTGCTGTGGCATCATCAGGGATACTGTTCCTGACAAGTATCAGAGGGGTAGCCATGTTATTCTGGATCTGTAAAAGCAGCAAGGAGTCCTGTGGCACCTTATAGACTAACAGACATTTTGGAGCATGAGCTTTCGTGGGTGAATACCCACTTCGTCGGATGCATGTCATCTGTGTGTGGGATGTTTGTGTAGAGAGCCTCTACATCCATGGTGGCTAGGATGGTGTTTTCTGGAAGGTCACCAATGCACTGTAGTTTTCTCAGGAAATCAGTGGTGTCACGGAGATTGCTGGGAGTGCTGGTGGCATAGGGTCTGAGTAGAGAGTCCACATATCCAGACAGTCCTTCAGGAAGAGTGCCAATGCCCAAGATGATGGGGCATCCAGGATTTCTGGGTTTGTGGATCTTGGGTAGTAGATAGAATAACCCTGGTCGGGGCTCTAAGGGTATGTTGATTTGTTCCGGTGTTAGTGTAGGGAGTGTCCTGAGTAGATGGTGCAGTTTCTTAGTGTATTCCTCAGTGGGATCTGGGGGATCTATTTAAGTAGAGAAAATGGTCATACGCCTTCTTTTAGTGTAAACTCTTTTCCAATGTGTTGACATTAGTAACAATCCTTCACCATTTCCTAGAGCAGTTGAAAGTCTTTGTGGGGTGATGTCACCTTGTAACATAAAATAATCTGCTGGAACAATAATACTTTGTACTTAGTATCTTAAATTCTGCGACTTTTCTCTTAGCTGTAGTCTCAGTGGAACAAATCTAACGGAAAATCCTTAAGACCTATTCAAGTAAGTGTTTATCGGATCAGACCTTCATGTAGCTCCTTTTATCTGAGGATTTTCAAATACCAGTTTATCCTCACCAGGTGAAGTCAGCAGATGCAGTGAAACCTGTGCTAACTGTGCTCGCTTGTCTTAACAGATAGCAAAATCACTGCTCCCATGAGAGTTCATCCATAGCAATTATGCTGTTGTGTAGTCACCTGTTCAAAGAGTCATAAAAAGGCTAGTTCCTTTGGTGGTTCTCATCAGCTGCTTCTCATTAGCAGTTTACACTGCAATATTATACCCATTTTTCAGATAAGTAAGCTGTGTCACAGAGGTTGACTGGCTTGAGTTCACCTAATGAGATTGAGGCAGAACCTCATAGCTCCTAGTCATAGCTTCTAACCACTAGGATACACTGTCCATAACCATAATTATTAGGTATTTCACTAGTATCATATCAGCCATTCAGGTGGTGGATACGAAACAGCACTAAGTGCTATCAGGCTTCAAAGTTTCAGATATTTGTGTAATTGTTATAATGAGAATCCGGTTAAACTAGGCAGAATAGTGAAAAAAAGTGGCGGTTGGGTATACCCAACAATGCACCAGGAAATTTTCCCTGTGTTGGAGCTGCAGCAGTCTCACTTTATGTTCCAGGAGAAGGAAGTTGAGGAAAGAAAAATTTCTGGGAAAATTGTCCTGGTACAGAAAGAGATTATCACCTGAAAAAACTTTCCAAAGAGTAATGGAGGCAAAACAGCAGCTGGCACTGAAAGTAATGAAAGGAGATGGGTAAATAAAAGACCTATAAATTAACTGGAAAGACAAGATATAAGGATGTCAAGGCAAACGGTTACAGAATATCACAGTTATAAAAAAATATACTGGCTTTATGGCCCAGCATTCCTCCCTAATGCTACAGCAACCCCCTCTGGCAGAAACAATACATTTTAAGAAAAATACAAGTGTGTGGGGGGGAGGGAAGCCCTTAGCTTAAAATATAAACAAGAGCAAGATTTCTTAGCAAAGGCCATGTGAACTTTGTACTTTTCCACATTTTTGCAATTGTAAAATGGCTTCCATGGATACCCCCCCAGTTTATATTTGCCTTTCTTTTCCATACACTGTACTGTTTTCTACAAAACAAAAAAGAATAAATAAAAAGGTTAAAACATAAATGCTCTGACCTAAGACATTTATAGCCACACTGGACAACTGGCTAGAAAACATTGCTTTTGGGAACAATCCTGCTCTAGCAGTGAGATGGATTAGATAACCTAATGTATGGCAGGTGTTTTCCATTTCTAGTTTTTAGCATTAGGTTCAAGCACTGGAAATTAGCTGCTTTACACAGCCCATCCAAGGAGAGTGCAAGTGAGAGATGCATTTTTGAAACTTTATATAAGCAGGTAAGACAGCAAAGAGTGGTTCTACTCTGCATATTTTTATTCAGCAGTTCTGTATGCAGACTCTTGTCACTTCAGTGATCACTTTGTCCTGCAGAGCCCATGCAGCTAGGAAACAGTGAGCTAGAGTCAATTCCACTGCCCAGAGCATGACTGGGGTGCTCAAGCCAAGCACTGGGCAGAGTGTTTCCCCTATAGGCCAAATCCTGGTCTCACTGAAGTCAATGGTAAAATTCCAGCTTAACTGAAATAAGGATTTTGCCCTATATTATATGTACAGTTAAGAAGTAAGGCCCCAATGCTGCAACACTTATCATAGAATCATAGAATATCAGGGTTGGAAGGGACCTCAGGAGGTCATCTAGTCCAACCCCCTGCTCAAAGCAGGACCAATCCCCAGATTTTTGCCCCTGATCCCTAAATGGCCCCCTCAAGGATTAAACTCAGAACACTAGCTTTAGTGGGTCAATGCTTAAACCACTGAGCTATCCCTCCCCCCAACTTACATTAGTGTTTCTATCTGTGAGCAGTCTTATTGAACTAGGCTGTCTGCAGTGTTTACAGTTGCCTCATGTATATATTTTTGCAAGACTGGGGCTGAATATTTCACACTTCCTTCCAGAAGTTCCTGAGCCATTATGTTTGTTTGATCTGGTGAGGAACAGGGTATTTCTTGAATCAGCAGTTTTATTTTAAGTGGTTCTCTTTTAAGTGGATGTTAGTGTATATCATTTCATCCCTCTTACAAACATACACACTATCCCTAAACTCCTTTCACTTGTAGCCTAACACAGATTCCAGCAGTGGAAAACAAGTACATTAATAACCTGTTCTAACACCTGGCTTACAGAGTTTGCTTAACTGCAATGCAATTGTGTACAATTATACTAATCCCTCAGATTTCTGAACTCTTCTTTATTTTGTTTATTATTGGTTTCTAATTCAACAAACTAAGAAGGTACAATCAAGTGCCTCTGTTTCTGCAGAAAGCGGTCAGATGACTCCACTGGTTGTGTTGACTATTCCTTGCAAATAATCAAAAATACAGCAATTTAATCAGATGTGGATGAAAAAGGTTGCTTGCTGTATCACTATAAAAGCTTTGCATCAAAACAAAACTACAGTAGCTTTCATTTAAAAAAAGCACAACAATTATAGTATGATAAAAACTGCCTACTTGTATTGCTTTTATAAACTTCACAAACCTTTCTGAAAGTCTCCCTAAAATCTTGTCAAGTGAAAGCCAGATATTTGGCAGATCGAGCCATCCTGAATTTTATGCATAAAACTAATCGCTCTTTCTCAGCATTCATCAAGAAACAGTGAGAGAGAGCATAGTATTCTTGTTTGTTAACATATATATATATCAGAGATTTCTTTTTGAAATGAAGACACAATTTAATCCCTTTTAGTAAACACTACGGATTTCAGCTACAATTTCTGGGGCATGTGGAGAGAGTTATTACAATTAGTCAACACTGTACAAAAAAGTTGTAGAAATGTTATTCAGAATTTGGAAAGAAATTCATTTTGAATGGTTGTCTGCAGCATTCTTGTCATGAAAATGCTAGTGAATAAGTTTTAATATAGCAAGAACACTCTAAAAAAAGCAAAATGTAATTGAATATTGTCATTAAATTGAGTTTTGAACTGCAGAGATAAACAATGCAAGTTTTAAACTGTAAATCTTACACTCAAATATGTAAATTGAAATTTGCACTTCTATGGGTTAGCTACATAAATTGCTCAACTCATGTTATCTTTTTAAGGACTGAGGAATATCCAGTGATGTAGCAACTAAAGGGATGTGTCTTTTTGGATCCTTAAGTGAAGAAAATGCAGGCCAACAGACGTGGGCAGAAAATTTCAGGTCCTTCAATGGAGAATTGTAACAGCAAATCAGCCTGTTTCCTGCCAGCTACTGAACAAGAAAGCTAAAAGATCTTTAAAATAGTTGCATAATCTGAAAGGCAGATCATCTCAGTTTTCATTCAGTAGCCTTTATATATTTAATCCCCCAGGATAAGGAGATTGTCTTGGTGATAAATTAATCAAGTGGTCTGAAAGAGTTCTTACATTCTCAGTACCTTTCATATCTACAATCCAATTGGTTAAATCTGCTCAGCAGCCCACTGGAGTTTTATCATTACTGATGAGTACAAGTATTTTTTCATGCCTCCAACAGGAGATTTGTCCATTACGGGATTTAAAACCAAATTGTAATCTCTAATTGTAATGGAATTTGGATGTAATAAGATATATATATTGGTCCTTTTAGGTCAGATTACCCAGTTCCAGGAATTCTGGAGCAAACGAGGACCTCAGAAATGGTAGAGTATGATAAATCATCCCTGAGTTACTTCTGAGCCTAAGGTCTACAGACCCATATCAGTACAACTATGTCGCTATGGGGTGTTAAAAATTCACATCCCTGAGTGATGCAATTACATCTCCTGTATGGAGAGCTTCTCCCACAAACCTTGCTATTGCATCTCGGGAAGGAGGATTAACTACGCCAATGGGACTGATCTCTTCCATTGGCTTAGAGTGTCTTCATTAAAGCACTACATTGTCAGCTGCATTGGTACAGCTATGCTGATGCTGCATTTTAAATGTGGACTTGCCCTGAGCCTGCTAAACCTGAGTTACCTCTGAGCCTGAGCTTGCTTAAGCTGGATGAGTCATCCCTGAACCAGAGAGCATGATGAGTTATCAGAGGCATTACTTGCAGGTCTTGCAATAGGCCCCATGATATTCAACCAGGATGTGACAGTACCTCCCATAAGGCTTTATGGAAATATGCTTAGAATGTGTTTTATGCTGCATATGCCATGTAACATATCTCTGTAAAGGTTATGATCTACTGAATGTATTAATCCTATTTGTATGCATGTGTCATTTTTGTATTCAAAGTTATGAATGTTATGAATGTTGGCTGTGTACTGGCTTGATTTCTAAATAAGCTTAGCAGAGCATTTGGTCAGTTCCTGGAGAAAGGAATGTTGAAATTAAGTACCTAATCAAGAAACACTTAAAGGACAATAGATCTTGGAATGCTCCAATCCACATAAGAAGTCTACTTGAGGACATTTAAGGTAGCATGTAAACAATGGATCCTACCTGTAAAAATTGTGAGTCATGCATGGACATGTGACTTGCCCAGTTGACTCCTAAACGCCATCTTGGAGCTGGACTTTGCATAGGAGTGAGCAGGGGGTCTCCACCCACCAGAGAAAAATCTATTTAAACCCCTGGGAGACCCCTCCATTTGGTCTTCAGCTGGCTAAAGAGAGAGCCTCTCCACCCCCCAGGATATTTGAAAGAAACTGGAACAAAGGACAGTGTGCAGTGGGGTGAGTGATTGCTGGACCCAGGCTAAAAGGAGATTAGTCTGTAAAAGGGAGCATTCTGGAACTGGTGAGGATCTTATCTGTATTCAGTTTGATTACACATAGATTTGTGCATTTTATTTTATTTTGCTTGGTGACTTGTTTTGTTCTGTCTTTTACTACTTGGAACCACTTAAATCCTACTTTCTGTATTTAATAAAATCACTTTTTACTTATTAATTGACCCAGAGTATGTATTAATACCTGGGGGAGCAAACAGCTGTGCATCTCTCTCTATCAGTGTTATAGAGGGTGAACAATTTATGAGTTTACCCTGAATAAGCTTTATACAGGGTAAAATGGATTTATTTGGGTTGAGACCTCATTGGGAGTTGGGCACATGAGTGTTAAAGACAGGAACACGTCTGTTAGTTGCTTTCAGGTAATCCTGCAGCTTTGGGGCAAGTAATTCAGACCCTGGGTCTTTGTTGGAGCAGACGGGTGTGTCTGGCTCAGCAAGACAGGGTGCTGGGGCCCTGAGCTGGCAGGGAAAGCAGGGGTAGAAGTAGTCTGGACACATTGGGTGGCAGCTCCCAGGGGGTTTCTGTGATCCAACCTGTCACACGGTTCATCCAATTCACAGGTGAGGACCCACCCAGATGAGTCAAGGCAGGACTAAGGGAAGCAATCTCTCCAGTCTGCTCAGTGTCAGTACCTGGCTAGAAGCATTCCCATTGCCTAATCGTTCTGACAGACTGCCCCAGCAGGAACCTTGTGGTGTAGAGGGGAGCCTTGCCCCACCCTTCTCCCAATCAATCCACACCCAGTGGAGAGGACAGTACAAAAGGCTCCCTGTTTTCACTATGAAAGGGGTAGGAAATGAAGAGGGTCTGTTTGCCAGAGGATCTTCCCACTGCCAGGAAGAATAGGGATGATTCAGTCTCCTTTCCAGGCTATGGAAGCAGGATGGAACACCACCTCTCCTTTTCCCTCTTTGGGAACACTGGGAGGAAGGATTTCTGGTATTTATGTTTTGGGGTTTGAGAATTTTATTTTAAAAGACTTTTGTGGTCAACTCAGGTGGAATTAGATCAGGGAAATGTAAAGGGCCTGCCAAGAAAGAAAGGAGGATGGTGCCTTAGAGTAGCAAGCCTATCGCATTGGAAGACTGAGTCCCAGAAAGCTTTTAAAGAGTTGCATTCAAAGCATCCTCTCTTGACTGAATGAGCTGTTTAACGATCAGCTGTTGCAAAGTTAAGTACATGAGAAATTGCACCAGGTGTTCCATATGGAAGGACTAACAGGTCGTTATACCACCTGTGCCCATTATATTGCAATCAAAGCAATTGCCTGTTCAGTTGTGCAGAAATATAGAGAATCTGTCAGAGCACTCAGTATGGGAATGATCGAAGGTGATGTGGTTCTAGGTTCCAGTATTGAGATTTTTTTGGTGCAATAATTTTAACTGTTTCACTCCCACTGTGCTATCACCTGATGATCTGTCTCTTCTCTGCGAATTCTCACTACTTCAGCCTAGCTAACAAATAATAAACACTTCTGTGCTGTATATCTATTGTCATGTTTCCTTCTTGCTGTTCCAAGCAGGTCACACGACAGGCTCAGTGACTCTCACATATATTACCAGATCCCCTTCTTACTCCTCCCTGGCCTTGTCATATTTTGTAGGAAACGTAAATTCTTATTGTCACTCATTAGCACATGAAGATCCAAGATGAAGGAAAAGGATGATTTTGTGGTTAGGGCTGAGCACGAGGAATTAGACAGCCTGCATTCTGTTTATGGTTCTACCACAGAATTTCTGAAAGTCTTTGGGGAAGTTATTTAGTATCCATGAACTTTACTTCTTCTGTACAATGGCCACCCCAGAGGTGTTGAGGGGCTAAATTCATTGGTCTATAATTGCTTTGAAAGCCTCAGCTAAAAGGGGCTGCTTAAGTATAGCGTCTTATGAAAATGCTATTTTGGTAGCCTAAACATCCCTCCTCCTTGTTGCAAGTGCAAATAATGGATCAAACACTAAGGTCCTTCCTCAGTTTTCACTGAAGTCAAGGGGAGCTTATGGAGCTCAGGATTTAGTCATATATTGCACTGCTTTATTGTTTCTGACTTGCTTGCCCTGTTGTGAATATTTCTTGTACTAGAAGATTGTCCTAGTTCTGTCATCTCGCCAACTAAAAAAAGACTATAGTCAGCCTCTAATAAGTGAGTATAGAGGAATCAATATGGTTATTTACTGGAGTGTTTTAGCAGACACTCTATTGTACCACAGTAGGCTGATAATAAAACCTCCAGAAATACTAACTCAGCTATGAAAGCCAGTGGATAAATTAGTCGTCTATTATTTTGTACAATGATCTCTTCCTTGGGCAAACCTTAGCCTACCACTATGCACAGACCCCTTCCGCCACCCAAAAGCGTGTTTGTCACTGAGGCACCCATTGTGGCCCGCTTGCCTTGCCTGGATTTCTCTGCAACATTGAGGTGACATGAAGAATGGCCTGCAGCTGACATCAGAAATCAGTCTCTTATAACTGACCCAACCATGCGTGTTCCTGGTTTTGATTTGCCGCACTGCTCATGTGTCCTTCTGAACCAATTTCGAATGGGCCGGGGTCAGCGTGCAGCTACCCTTCGAACCTGGGGCCAACAAGAGGAACCCACACGGGGCTGTGGCCAAAGGCAGATGTCACATATCGCTGACAACTGCCCTCTGACCAGATTTGATGGTGATTGGAGGGTTCCGCGTTTCGCTAATGAGGCTGCCCCAAACAGATTTGGCAAGCTCTGCATTCGATAAGACGATGACTTTCCAACACTGAGGAATGTTCTCTGGGAATCGGCTTGGACTGAGGCACAATGAACAAATCAAACACAACTTAATGTGGGGAAACCCATGAATACCCCTCAAGCTGTGCACCCTGGCGGGTTTCTAACCGACTTGCAGAGATGAGCTCAATCCCAGTTTGCACACCCATTACTGATTCAGGCCCATCACACGCTAGCAAAACCTTTCGTCATCAGTTTTTGAATGTATATAACAAATGATTATTCTGCTGCTTCTAAAACATAGCTTGGCCAGTTCAATAAATTATTAGATATCTAGGTCAACACTTTCTATGAATGTTTTAATTATAAAGGGATTGCAAATAACTAACTTGAAAGCATATCCTAATTCAGAGGTGGGCAAACTATGGTTTACGGGCCACATCTGGCCCATGGGACCCTCCTGCCCAGCCCCTGAGCTCCTGGCTCGGGAGGCTAGCCCCCGGCCCCTCCCCTGCTGTTCTCCATTCCCCACAGCCTCAGCTCAGTGTGAGCTTCTGGGGCAGGGCAGCACAGCTGCAGAACCCGGCCTGACCCGGTGCTCTGTGCTGCGTGGTGGCATGGCTGCCTGACCTGGTGCTGTGTGGTGGTGTGGCTGGCTCTAGCCAGGCGGCATGGCTGCCTGTCCTGGTGCTCAAGGCAGAGTGGTAAGGGGGCAGGGAGTGGGGTGAAGTTGGATAGAGGGCTGGGGAGTTTGTGTGGGTGATCAGGTGGTGGGGGTGTGGATAGGGGGCAGGGAACAGGGGGTTGAATGGGGGCCGGGGTCCCGGAGGGGCAGTCAGGAAGGAGGGGGGGTTGGATGGGGTGGCGAGGGGCAGTTGGGTGGGGGATCTGGGGGCAGTCAGGGGACAGAGAGCAGGGAGGGTGGATGGGGCAGGGGTCCTGGGGGGGGCCGTCAGGAAACGGGAAGGATTGGCTGGGGCAGGAGTCCCAGGGTGGGTGTCAGGGGGCAATAAGTGGGGGGGGGGGAGAGTCAGATGGGGGGACCGGGCCATGCCTGGCTGTTTGGGGAGGCACAGCCTCCCCTAACCTGCCCTCCATACAATTTCTGAAACCCTATGCGGCCCTCAGGCCAAAAAGTTTGCCCACCCCTGTCCTAATTAATTCAATCACTCATTATAAAATAATGCTACTCAACATATGTTCATATATATATTATATATATATATATACACACACACACACACACACTTAACGTAGGTTGTTTGTCCCAGTGTGCTTTAGTAATCTATAAACATATAGAAATCCATTCTCTATGGAAGTGGGAAGCACTAGACCACCCACCAGTGCCAGGCAGAATGAGGAACAAGAACAGAAAGTCAAGGCCAGGAATCAACTCTCACATCTATATAGAGCATTGCAGGATCCCTAATGTCCATGCAAAGCCAAGAGGAACTTGTTATTTCATGTTTCATCCAAAAGGCCCACACATGGTAAATCGAGTAAAATGCTTAACTGATCTCACTCAAAATGCAGAAGGGTTGAATATGAGATTCCGCTTCGATTCAAAATTTTGTCCCTGGAAGTCTAGCTTTTGCTTGGACCATGCAGCAATCCTATATGGCCAGTTACAAAACCAGATAATCTACGAGAACGAATGGACACTAAATGATTCACTTAAGATTTTATCATCTTCTAAAGAAAATTCTAGCTCACGTTTTGTTTTGTTTAAAGAAAGCTTTTAGATTCTGAAGCAAATTCTGTTGCAAGGAGTGATTTCTATGGCAAATTAATTGCACAACACTGTGGGCACAGCTTAAAAAATAATTCGTAAAGACTTCTGCTTATCTTGTACCCTGCTGAATCAAGCTGAATTTCCCAAGCACTTATATAAAACCAGTTTTTATAATATAAATAAGCTGCTAAGGAATTTCTTTTATCAAACGTACATGAAGAAACTTCACATACACAAAGGAGAAATAAATGCAATACTAATAAGAGCCTGCTTAAACTTTTTTCAGGAATCCTCACTCCCAGTAACCAGGTACAAATGTGACATGATCGACAAACTCCACAATAGTTTAACTTAACTGGGCTGCTTGGAGACAAACTGTAAAAAGAAATTATTTTCAATAGTTCCAACTGCTTAAGTTCCAACTGCTCCCTTTGGCTTCATAAAGGGAACTTCTGATGTTCATTTAATCACATTTTTGCTTGGACTTTTCCTAAGTATTTTTAAATAATGTTTTTTAAAGAAAGCTAGGTGAGGCCAGACCAAAACCCTGATCCAAACAGCCTGTAACTTGCAAGTGCTCAAAATACAAATATAACCATGAATTCAGATCCAAGTTTTGTGAATTTCGACAGAATTTTGAGATAGTAAAAATGTGGATCCAGAGCTACATTTTGCAGCTTCTGATATACGGTACTTTTGATTTAAAACAAAGTGAAAAAACTTAACTTCTTCTTAATTAGCTTTTTAGAGATTAAAAGTTTACATATTAATTCACAGTGAAATTTGCTCCTGTCACTGTGCAGAAGCTAACACCAGGTCTATGTACCCCTGGTTTCCCACTTAAATCCTATATGCTGCATAGGCCTTGTGCTGAATTCTGGCCTGGGGTAAATTATACCCTAAGGGAAACTAATTAGGAATAATTATTTTTAGCTATGGTGTCAATGGCTGGACTTGTCTTTAAATATATGGGACTAAGTATTCCTCTTATTGTATTTATTAAACAGAAATATTTCCCCCTATTTTATTCTATTAGGT
This sequence comes from Mauremys reevesii, assembly GCF_016161935.1. Lineage (NCBI taxonomy): Eukaryota > Metazoa > Chordata > Testudines > Geoemydidae > Mauremys > Mauremys reevesii. Next base: position 19,759,302 of record NC_052627.1, on the reverse strand, counting down.
ATGCAGAGGGGAATGCTGATCCATCAACATTTTGGTCATGAAAAATGCCCTTTAAATTCAGTCTCTGAGTCTAACCAGTTATACCAAATTATTTGAGAGGAAATATCATCACCACCCAACATGGTGATTGGACTAGACCTTAAAGTAATCAATGAGGGCAGATGTTTTTGTAAATCTTACCTTTTTAGTGCAACTGTAGAATCTATTCTTATTAATGTGCTGTAAACGTATTTATAAGGACACAGCCATTTTGAAAGCTAGTGAAATTTTAAAATGAGTTAGAAGCAAATTCAGGTACAGTATTGCACTTGCCACTGAGTCCCTTTGATGATGTTTGTGGTTTTAGTGTCATGTTTTCCAGTTTATTAAAAGGATTATCTCTCATCTGTTGCTGTATGGGAAACCCGGACGGGCATGGGAAATTGACTCCACAAAACAGGAAAAAAAGAAACTACGGTAGCTATGCACAAATACTGTCAAATGCACAAAGTAAATTAAATGAAAATAGTAAAGCAGCATTTTTCTCTAAACTTTCACTTCTCTCAGATCTTACTTGTAAAAATAGTTGGTAAACAAGTTTCAGACAAAAGTGTAATTTTTTTAATTGATATTAACCCGTGAATTCAAAGATTTTTTTTCACTAATATTAGATAATATGTAGTTTTAATATTCTATATTGAACCCTGCAACAGGAAGAAGGCTAAAGAGGTCATGCTGAAGGAAGATTATTTCACTGAATTAGGATGGTAACAGCTGTTCATTCTCATGACATTTTCTCCTCCTGGCAAATAAATCGTCTTTTGCTTATATGGAGGCTCTGATTTTTTTTAAGACTGTGTTTAATTAAAACATCTTAGATTCTGCTGAAAGCTTCAACACAAGAGACTTTTTTTTTTGGCCTCTAGAAGAATCTTTGGATAAATAGCAACCCAATCCAGACATTCAAATTTGGAGGCAGCAGATTTCTTAGGGGATACAGGAATGAAGTCTCAACTGCCAGGAAACTGCCAATTCCTTGATACAGCCACAAAGGTTCAGGTAGACATCCTACTTGGATATACAGTTGTCATCTATGGACTGTGTATTTCTAAACTAGGTGGTCAATCTCATTCCCTATGCAAAGCAGGTTAAAGGGAGAGCTACAGGGTTTCCTGCCAATGGACTATATGCTACTATGTCCTTACACAAAGACAATCTTTAGCTGACTTTTTAAGTTAAAGTAACTTTTCTCCTTTTAGCATTCTGATGCTCTTTGTTTATAGAAGCAAATGTCTTCAAGACAGTTTCAATTTCTTTCTTAATATTAGCATTAAACATTAATCAAGAAGATTCAAGTGTGTCTCTATATCAAAGATTGATTCAGACTGGTAATTTAGAACTTAATACACATTTCTAGTAGGTCTGAAACACTTTGTTTTCCAAACAAGCATTGCTGACTTTTTTTTAAACCCTCGCTTGAAAATTGTATTTAATTCTAGCTACCAAGAACTCAGATGACAGAACTAGTGAGGAATTTGTCCTTTCAGTTATACAAAGAAGCAATATTTCCCACAAGAAAGTTGATACTCTAATTATAAACTTTCTGGATGAGAAAGTCTTGTAAAGCTTTATATCTCGTTACTGTAAATTACAAGTCTCCATCCTTGTTTCATTTATTCCCTTAATCTGCAAATATTTCCATATGCTACTGGTCCTAGAATAAAAACCTTTGTTACTATGGCTATGTGAAAAAAAATTGCTGCTGTCATAGGAAGAGGTTACATTTTTATGGTTTCCTCTCTTGCCTCACTATTTTGTGAATGAGAGCAAATTTTCACAGTTAAAGGCCAGAACCTCAGGTTGTGTAAATTGGCATAGCTCTATTGATTTCAATGCAGTTACCCTAATGCACACCAGTTTAGGATCAGACCCTGTAACTTCACCTTATAAGAATTCTGTGTTTTGCTTTCACTGTGAAAGCAAACATTTAAAACAAAATCTGGTAAATTTACCCTGGAATGCGTTCCTGAAAAGGCCAAATTTTTGCCAAGACAAAGGGGAAGATTTTTCCCCCCGTTTTCTCCACAGAAAACAGTTTTCACTAATGACATTATTGCCAAAAAATAGCTATGGAATAAATATGCCCCACCCCAAGCAAGGATACATGTCCACTTTTTTAGTAAACAGGTACAACTACCACATTCACAAAGTAAAGACCTGTAGTTTTACACAGCTTTGAATCACAATATTATCTAGAGTACACTGTAGTTTCATTTGATTAGCTAGTAAAATTAGCAGCAACATCAATACTATAACTTTAGTGTTTCTAATGTTCTCTCTGTCCTCCTCTTCTTTGATCTTGTCTATACTACAGAAGTTACACTGATTCAGCTAAACTGATTTAAAATCAATCTAATTAAACTGTTTCAAATGCATCAAGTAGACTCACTCAAACCTGTTTAAGCTTTGCTTAAATCAATTTAGTTTGTATCCATAAGGGTTAAGCCAGTTTAAGTGCATTTACATTTGCATTTGTATCCATTTAACTAGGTTCATGTTTACATCAGTTCCATTAAACTGGTGCAATGTTTCCAGCACAGACAAGGCCTTTGACTCCTGGTTTCTTCCTTTCTAGCCACACATCCTCTCTTTCCCTCACTTCCACCCCACCTGTGTTCTTCCACTGATACTTTTGCCAAAAATACAACAGGAGAACAAATACTTCCAAATATCTTTAACAGGAGTCCTATGTAAACACCAATAGGCAGGGCTTAGCCCAAGCTGTATTTATGGGGCTTAAGAAGAATACAGTAGGTTACAATGATACAAGTTTGAGTCCAGATGTGTTCTTATTTATCATTGACTTTCACTTCAGAGGTTTTATTTTCCCTCACCCTTCACCTTTTAAAAGGCTTCTACACCACTTGCACTACAAGAATATAAAGGATTGCTCTGTCTTTGAGCCTGATTCTCCACTGCCTTGCAGCCTGTTTCATCATTTACATCTCTACAAATTGAGTGTGAGATGCAGCATTTCACATCCACATTGTGTGGGTGTAAATAATGACATGGGCTGAAAGGCAGTGAAGAATCAGGGCCAAAGAGAATGCATCTGACTAAATACTGTACATGTAAAGCATTTTGGGTAAACTTGATCCAGCCTCAGTGCAGGGAATGGACTAGATGACTTCTTGAGGTCCCCTCCAGCCCTACGTTCTATGATTCTATGTGACCTCATTGAAGTCAGTGGGGGCACAAAACATCAGGCTGATTCACCAGAGATAGTTTGGGAAAGAGTCCTTTTGAGCCCAGGGAACAGAGAAAAATTCCTGTATGTAAGAAGAATCATCAGAAAAAGCTCCAAATTCTAAATCTAACATCCAAAGATTTAAGGTCTTTAAATCCAAACTTCATCCAAAAATCTCCAGGTCTGTACAAGCTGGAGAAGCTTTGAGGAGATCAAAACATCAAGTAAATATGCACACATTGCTAAAGCTGCTAAGAACATAAAGACACGCTACAAATAAATTGAACATTGTTTTCAGGTGTTGTCACAGACTTTCTTGAAAGTTCCTCTTTTCCAAAAACCAGTTGCTAACCAACTTACTAACATTTTGACATCTCCTGAAAATTTGAAGTGACAGGCTTGTCACTTACCAAACAAAGCTCTGTAATCAGTAAAGCCTTTCAGTGGGTGAAAATACAGCTTTCAGCTGCTTGCAATATATTGTGCATGTGCATGGGAGATGGTCAAAGGAAATTTACGTGCACAAAATAAATATTCTGAGGCTATTAGAGGGAAAAGTATGTTATCTGATGCTGCAAAGCATGACATCTGATTGGCATCATAGTATCCTGACTCTTGCTGTCTTGCAAATGATGGGGATTAGGGAAACAAAACTTCTGTGCAGAAAACTTTATCAAGAGAAACCAAGTCTCTTGGACTTTACTAATGGGGAAATACTTTATATAGTGGCTCAAAGATGTACAGTAAGTGCAGGTATTTAACTAAAATGAAGATGACAAAGTCTCTGAATTGTATAGTCTAGAAAACCTAATGTGACTGCCTTTTTTAGGACCTTAGATACAGTACTTCATTTACAATACTTTACAGTACTTCATTTACAGTACAGTATTTCATTTTGCATTTCCCAACGGAAAAAAAAAACGTCAAAATCAGAATTGTCTCAGGAAATTTTTGATTTGATGAAAACTGCATTTTCCATCAAAACGATCAACAGAAAATCCCTGAAAACCTCTACGTATGAATGAACTCGCCCTTTTGGATGAATTAGAGATATCTCTCACCCATAAATTAAATGATGAGATAACCTTACATTTGAGATAATGCGCATTTACCCATACATTTTCAGATGTGATGTTTAACCATGTCGTAAAGTCAGATTTGGGCTAAATGAAGCCAAATCCAAGAAGAAGAAGGGATTTGCCTCTAGAAAGGTGAGATGAGTCACAACAAGAATGAGAGAAGGCTTCTTTGTAGCTTCTCATCTCCTCTTTCCTCTAAGTGTTGCCCAGTGGAGACTTGTAACAAAGATCCATGCCATGAATGTGCATGCATTGTCCATCTGCAGGGTTTCTCAGTGGCTTCAGCCACTGTCTTTAACCTTCACATGTCTGTGTAAGCTTGCTCAGGATTTCATCCATCAGGAGTCAATGAGGTGTTCAAAGTTAGGGATCTTGTTTTGCAGAAATTTTACTAATCTCATTCCTGGCTGTACCCATGTGTAGTTCTGGCTCCCCTACTATAACTGAGTTCTGAACCTTTCCAAAGCTCAGGATCCAAAAACCACTAAAAGAATATCCAGCTGAAAACATTTAAACTCACCTATCTTGGGGTTAATTCCCCCTCTCAAAGTTTAGTCTCCACCCAAAAATCATACACCAACCCAGGTAGACTCAACAGGCTTGTAAACCTCAACAAACCTGTCCCAATTTTCAGGTTTGTAATGAAACCTCCAATCTTCTTAGTTTTATCTGGCTTCAGGTCACATAACAAAAATGTTGCCTGGCTATCTCTAATCAAATATCTAGAGGCACCGTACAAAGCTTAGACATGGGTAAGAGGGAGAAATAAGCTGAGCCTGCAACAGCTAATAATGGGGGGGCCTCTAAGAATCATTCCACGAAGGCTGATGCCAGGCGAGTTATTTTGGAGTCTTCTTTCAGAAGATGGGGCCTAGATTAAATCAAAGTGATGAGTCATAGTTTAAATTTGTCACTCATTAGAGATGTAACTCTCCACTGGTTTTCAATGGCAAAGGATGTCACACACATGCATCTTGGGAGAATATTACAATGGATATGGTAGGACGTGGATTCGACCTTTAACAGTATAAGAAAAGTCCTATTTTGGTGGAAGAGTATATATGAAGTTGACTCTGCTACTGGGAAATGGTGTACAACACAACTGGTCCAGACTTGCACCCATCTCAACAGGGAGGCTAGAGAATCAATTGAAATTGGGTCTCATTCATCCTCATCTTTGGAGATAGTCTCTCCACACCAAGTTTAACGATTATTGGTGGGGCATTGGGCAGAGGAATTGTGCACCGCCCTGCCAATGTCATAGCTATGGTGTGGATAAAGGACACTTCAGCCTCCAGGAAGGTCATTCTGTTCCATTTCACAAGAACTAAAATCTCTACAGAAGGAAAAATGAAAGAGGTAAGTGGCTGCCTTCTTGTTAATTACTAGCCAATACCCCTTACTTTGTGTTATCAAAGGACATTGTGAATGTTGTGATTGCAGACAGCTACCACAAGGAGAAAACAGGAAACCCTATGCATGGTTCAAAAATCATCTTATATTGGGGGTCAGAGCAGAAGAACAGCAGCTGACAAATCATTCTTCCAGCACAGAAAATATAAAAGCAAATTGTAGTTTGTTAGAAAGCAAAGTAGGCAGCTTGACTCCCACATCATCTGAGCCTTTCATCCATGAGAGCAACAAGCAGAAGAAAGACTCTCTTTCCCATTTCCCACTTACATTTCTGTGAAACGGGAAGAGTGGCAATTCCATAGGCTGGAGTGTGGGCATGAAATTGTGTCTCTAGTTCCTGCCAATGCTGAAAAAGATTAAGGAAGTACAGATCTGCAAGCTCATTTTCTGGCTGCAGATGATTTGTACATTTAATATAATTAACTGAGATTGTTCTAAAATGAGAAACTTGCGTTGCTCTTATTCTGAGTGAACTCCACTCTTCTGCATAACCAACTATTGAAACATGCTGCAGCTTTCCTCCAGGAAAGGAACATGCTTTCCTCCAGCAAGCAAAGATTAGAGAGGTGGGGAGGCTTGTGTGTTATTCTGTTTTCTTCTTTTCAGTCTGCTGGTGGCAAAAGTCAAAACAGCTAACATCAAAGTCACAGGAAATATTTGCTGAACACACAACCAATTCCCACCACAAACTGTAAACAAACGGGAACGGCTTGGTGATGAGCACTTTTGAAAAATCTAAATGCTTCGTGTAGATGCCTACGAGGGATCAGAATTCTTTTGAAAATTGGCCCTATAACTGATTTCGCAGGCCAATGGAAGTCCTGATTTGCCAACCTGTCAATCACCTGGAAGAGTTCCATTGGATGAAGCTTTACAGATGCGATTGCTTTTTCACCTCAATGACAGCTGCTACAATCAGACTTTGAACCTGAGGACTGCCTCAGGCACACTAACCTCCACCTCATATTTCTCTGTCACAAATAATCTGCAAGTTACACAACTAAGGTAACTTGCAAAGAGATGATGTTTGGGAGCCACTCTGATATGTTGAGTACAACAGAAGGTCATAATAATGCACCACCAAGGCACTGCTATGCTCCACTGCCTTGACAATACTGTTCCTTGAAAATATTGGACACAGATTCAGATACACTAGCCTCTAAAAGGGATGGATGAAACAGATTATCTGCCTGGCAGCAGTAAACCTGCATGCTGGTGTGACCCTGAGAGCCCCTTAGTGCCAACTGGCAAAGAATTCAGTGTCATGTAAGAGTATCTCCTATCAGGCCTGACAAACTACCATGACAGCAATGTGCTAGGTGTAGTGATTTATCTATAAAGAATGCTATGTAAGATATCATATAAAAACTTGTATCATATTGGTCATCATAAGCCCTGCAAAACGTACATATGGGCGATAGCAGTTGTGTGCATGTAACCAGGCAGGGTTGATAACATTCCTTTGTCTGGAAAGATTGTCTGATTTACCTGTCTGCCTAGCTTTCTTCTGTAAATTAAGCAGGGTGAGACAAATACAAGGGGCACTCATTTGCATCTGAGGTAAACAGGAGTGACAAGTTAACAGGAGGATAACAAAGCACTACTATGGTGTCAGCTCACGAGAGCACAAGCAGTGGGGAAGAACAACTTCATCTGGGGTACACTTCAAAAAAAGATACATTTCAAAACTTTACTGGACTATAAGGAAGAGGAAGAACACTCCTTTGCCCTTCTCCAGTCTCCTGAAACCTCACCCGTCCTCCAGGAGTTCTCAAGATAATTGCTAACAGTTCTGAGATTGCTTCAGCTAGGTCCTTAAGTACCTTAGGATGACTTTCATAAGGCCCTGACAACTTGAAAACATCTAATGTATCTAAATACTCTTGAACCTGTTCTTTACCGATTTTGGCTTGTGTTCCTTGCACCTTGTTAACATTACTTCTGTTAAGTCTGGTCACCATTAACCTTTTTAGTGAAGACTGAAGCCAAATGGGTATTAAGCACCTCAGCTTTCTTGATGTCATCAGTTAACAATGCTCTTTCCCCACTAAATAGAGGACCTATAGTTTCCTTTGTCTTTCTCTTTCTCCTAATGTAGTTAAAGAACCTCTTCATATAGCCTTTTATGTCTTTTGTTAGATGTAACTCATTTCGTGCCTTAGTCTTTCTGATTTTGTTCCCATATACTTGTACTGTTTCTTTGTACTCCACTCCTCCTTCACAATTTGTCTCTGTTTCGACTTTTTGAAGGATTCCATTTTGAGGTCATTAAAGAGCACCTGATGTAGATATATCTTACTGTTCCTTGCATCTTTTCTTCACATTGGGATAATTTGCAGTTGTGTCCGTAATATTGTTGCCTTGAGAAACTGCCAGCTCTCCTGAACTCCTTTTCCCCCCATACATATCCTTCCTATGTGATCTTATCTACCAGTTCTCGGAGTTTGCTAAAGTTTGCTTTTTAAAGTCCATTGTCCTTATTCTGCTGTCTCACTTCTTCCTTAGAATCATGAAATCTATCGTTTTATGATCACTTTCACCCAAATTGCTTTGCACCCTCAGATTCATTACCAATTCCTCCCTGTTGGTTAGAATCAAGTCAGAAATAGCTGTCTCCCTGATTACTCCCTCCACTTTCTGGAGCAGAAAGTTTTCCTCAGCACTGGTTTCTTATGTGTATAGCAGTATTTATGTTGCCATTATTTGATAATGAGCCTGGACTCATTTGGGAATCTGGGCAGAGAACTCCAAGTTCAACTCTGATACTCTGAGACATCTTCCTTTGATAATGTATTAGCTGCAAGTGTCCATTGGTACAATAAACATTTTGCACAAGAATGACAGGCTGGATCCTCCACCAGCTCTCTGGAAAGTTGGGGGAGAAATGAAGAAAAGAATGTCCCTTTATATTATTAGGTCACTGTTGGGACAAAATGTGCCTGATTATACTATACTTTTACCTCTGGATAAACACATCATCTCATTGCTCAGCTCTGCTTGACCTCTAACTTTCAGAAACAACTCAACAACTTATTGAAGAATATTTTTAATGTTATTTATGTTACATGATGTTTAATTCACATAAGCAATAGAAAACATTTAACCCTGGTCTTAATTGTGAAGGTATCTGATAAGAAGGGTTAACTCTGAGGGAATCTGTTTCCCAGCACACACTTCACCTTTAATACAGCATGTACTTGGCAGCCACCAGAGAGTGAAACATGCGCCTAACCTCACCAGCTGCTCTCTGCACCACTGAAATAACTCTGTAGAAGAGAATCCATAACAACCTGCATTCCAACTCCCAGAATTTCAAACATTCACACACCAGAGCAACAGCTGCTTGCATCTTTCTTTATTGACTAACTTATTTTGTTCCCAGCAGTAATCCCTAGCAACTTCTGGCAGGTTTGAGGTGAAAGAAAGAGGAAAAACTCCATTTATGGTGCCAAACAATGCAGAACCTACTCAATGTAGGCATGGCTTTTTTATATTTTAAAAAACAGGGATCCAACTCACTAACAGTGTGCTACAGCAGAGGTCTTAACATTAATTTACACCCTCATTAATACATTATAATTTCTTAGGCAAACTGATGGGAGTCTATTTTCATAACTGTTCACTTGGTTCCCAATTTTGACTCTGCTAGAGCCTGATTTTCAGAGATGCTGAGCATCCACAACTTCAGTTATGAGCTACCGGTGCTCAGCACTTTGAAAATCAAAACAAGGCCCTTGCAGTCTCATATTAGACACCCCAAAACTAAGGCACCCTTAACTAGTGGATGCTAATGAAAATTTGGGCTCATCTGGCCTCAGCTCATCAATTTGTAAATGAGTGCAGTAATACTTGCCAAAGTAACAGAATTGGGTGAATAGTAAGAACTATTTCTACAAGCATTCTATTGAATTTTAAATTGATTTTGTTTCAGTTGTATTGAGTTTTATTTATTTTCTATGAATATTCATGCAGAGAACATGGTTTTCTTTGCAAAAACATTTGAAAGATGATTGTGTGTGAATATGTTTATTTACATGTGAATATAAAATGTTCATGCAAGTCTTTTCCTGGAATCCATCAGAAAAGGACATCAGATGTAAATACACACATAAACTATGGCAATGAGCTTGGTGACAGACAAACTAAAGGTCAGTAAATATAATGTACTTATTTGGTAGAGATTTTCAGACTATGATTAACATTAACAGAGTCAAGGAATAGATTTGTAGAAATACTCAAGGCCCTGGCACAGAGATCATTCATAGGACACAATCATATCTTTTCAAATTAGAACTGGGCCTGTACACACACTTGTTTTAATGACCATGCAAAATGGTGACCAGTGACAGAAAATGGAAATCGCGGAATTCAATAAATGCAGTTGGTAGATATATTGTACATTGTTGTAGCTGAGCTGAGATACATTGTGTACCACAGCACATTTGGGACTGTGTGGACTCAAAGCCTTAATGGAAGTCCTTTTACTAAGGTAATTAAGTGACCAAAAAAAGGTATGCCAGTAGCCTTTTCAACTAGGATGACATATTAACGATGGAGGAGGGACAGGAATATAAACTACTCAGATAGAATTGTTGTGTGAATGTGATGAAAAAAATACTAAGTCTGATCTCAACCAATAGCAACATAGCTCAATTTTTCTAGTATTTGTGTCTCAGGCAAAAACTTATGTGGTCCAGGCAGGAAAAGTTTTTAGAAACCTATAATTCCCTAATTTCATTTACCCAGCTCTCATCTCCTCTCCATAAACTGCTCCTACCTGCTCCCAGAATCAAAACTTCTCTCTTGCTTAATAAAAGTTTAATCACTCAACCAACCAACTAACAGAACCAAGCCAAACCACCACCAACTGTTCAAACAGCAAATTCAAAATATTCCATATTCACAACACATATTGGTCAAATCATTTTTAATAACCACATTCAGAAAAATGCTGTTCATTGACTTTTTTTGGGTGGTGGTGGGGGGTTAAACAGAAAAAGGGGATACATTTGACTATTCAATGAGAATAAATCATTCTCTATGAACACCTCACATCTCTAATATCACTGAGATATTGTGATGCACTGACATGGCTCTCTCGGTGCAAAGGGTTATTATTGCTACAGTGTTTTGGAGTATTTCTGCTGAATATTACATTTTTGAGGAGGGATGTTTTATAGAAAATTAATGAAACTCATAAGACTTCAGGGCTTAGGTTAAGTAAGTTATCTAAAATATTCTAATATCACAAACTTCTTTGGGTCTGGAAATCTCACAAGAAAAGAATATTATATTTCTTAAAGACATTAGAGCTAACACTATGGACTTTGGCTATTTTTTAAAAAAAGTCTTGTGACTAAATATTCAATTGCCTCATTTCTCTGGGCAGATTTTCAAGCTTAGACACGTGCATTTGCACAACACTAACTTATTTGCACAAATACACAATGTTCGGTACATTGTATATGCCCCAGGGTATGTGCCTATATTTGAAAATCTAACCCCATAAGTTTGCTGTGTCTCATCATTTCTTCACAGACTATAAGCTTTTCCCTTACCTGTTCAAAGCTTGTACTGCACAACTCTCTCAGGGGCTAGCTGTTGTTCAAACACGGGGTATACTCAGATTAGCTAGAGCTCCAAAGCCGAGCCAGGTTATTCATCCACAGGGTACTCGTCAAATTCTGAGGCAGTGGCCAGTGCAGCGCTACTCCATGGTCACCCACACAACCCCCAACGATAGCGGCAGGAGTTTCTCTCCCCATCCATCCATCCATCCCACTGACGTAGGTGGTGGAGTGGTATAACTGAGGAGAGTTTCCTAGTGAGAATAACCACTGGGGAAAAAGCCAAGGGAATGAGTAGGTCCCAGCCTGAGAAGCTGACCTAAACAGTTGACATGGAGTGGTCATTTGGGAAAAATTAGAGCTCACTGGGGTTGAAGAACCCCTAAGCCCAGACATTCAAACTGGAGTGGATAGCAGCAAGACCCTCCCACAATGTCTCCATCTTCAAGTAGGGTTGTTTTCTTTTAGGATCTCGTAGTGAGGTGCCCATCCTGAAGGTCTTATAATCAGGCCCCCCATGGACTTCTCCAAAGATACCACAACCCTGAGGCAGAAGTTAATTTCTGAAGGGACTATATAGGTGGCCAGACAAAGCCAGGATCCGGAGGACTGTTTGAGGGAGTCAATCCGGACAATGGACTGCAGAAAAAGCTATCAACCCACACGCCCACCAATCATCACTCATTTTCAAAATTGGTCTGAGCTATTAGGAGAGGCACAATTTGAACTACTGGGGCTCAATCCTGTCAAAACTCAACATTTTTCTAACACTGAGTTCTCTGTTTGAGGTAATGCCAGCAGCTGAGAAACGTGTACAGTGAACTGCCTCAATTAGTGTCATATTGCACTGAAAACAAATAACTGAAAGGGTTAAACTGAGGAGAAAAACAGATGTGCAAGTCTTCCAGCAGCCCTTGAGATCCAGTGTCAACAATGAAACTTGCTTGCGAACACATTGAGAAAAGTGACCAACACCATCCCTAGCCATCACACAGATCTCTCACTTGCCTGCTATTGATCTGTGTAACGCATGAACTTTCTTTCGGAAGCTGTTACTTCTGAAAGTTTACAAGAAAGTCTAGAAGAGTAATAATCTAGAATAAACAGTCAATTTTTTTAAATCTTGCTAAAAATCCATTACTGTATTGCTTTTCTCATTGCTATTTCATTTAAGACCAGATTGTGCCAGCTTTACTCATGTTGCTTAACTTACTCACTTCCTGGGATTGCTCATGTAAGAGGGTACTACTCAATGGGCAAAATTTTCAGAAAAGCACCCAAGTCACCTAGGAGCCTAAGTAAATAAGCAGCCGAGTTCAGGGTATTGCTAAGCCATAAGTGCTATCACACACAACCAGAATTAATTGGCTCACTAGCCACTGAAGCATAGTTTCATGTACCAATATACTCATACATTTAAAAGTTACCATAGTAACACCTGCATTGCATTTCATACTGGAATTCAGAGGCCTTTCTGAAAGTGACTGAAAGGTAGACCCTAGAGTTTAACTTTTGTCTCTTTCATTAAATAGTAACCCATTCTAGAGAGTTTACAGATAACCAGGATTGCTAACATTTTTCTGTCAAACAATGAAAGATAAAATGGAACATATTCCATTTCTATAACAAAGGCACAAAAATAAAATGGAACATATTCCATTTCTATAACAAAGGCACAAAAATAAAGAAATAAATACATTTTAAAGAAGCCAACCAATTCCCAGAGTGTAATGGCAATTCAGAAGCATTCTCTGTACTTTTAGTCTCTCTAGTTTCATGCACTGCATGCAGGTTAACAGCATAACCTGTTTCTGACTCCATGTTTCTAACATTACATTGGCTCTTTCTTAAGACAGCTATTTACAGCATTCCAGCCATTTGCACATAGACTGGTTTCTTGATATCTCCTCCAAACTTTTCCCTCTTGCAACCTGCATTCAAGTTCGATGCTGGTTGCTATACCCATCTTTACACCAATCATCACATTTCCTTTACAAGAAAACAGAGATTAAATTTGATGTGGAAAGGGAAACAAAGGGTTGCATGAATAACACAGCTGGAGTTTAGTCATTGTGGCACTTTTTTTTTGGTCAAGGTCTTAAATTTAGATAAATTCTAAGGCCTGAAAGGGCTACCGTGATCATCTAGTCTGACCTTCTGCATAACACAGGCCATAGGACTTCCTCAAAATAATTCCTGTTTGAACTAGAGCAGACCTTTTAGAAAAACATCCAATCTTGATTTTAAAATTGCAGGTGATGAAGAATCCACCACAGCCCTTGGTAAATTGTTCCAATGGTAATTACCCTCACTGTAAAAAACTTGCACCTTATTTTCAGTCTGACCTTGTCTAGATTCAATTTCCAGCCATTTAATGCAGTCAATTGCAACAATTTACTTATTTCTGCAAGGGAAAGAGTGAAAGACATCAGTAAAGTGTCTAAGGCCCCTCCTACAAAACCCTGAAACAATTTCACATAGAGTCTGTGGCAGGGGATGGTATAGAAACAGTGATTTAATGTCAAATCTTGTGTTTTATGCGACTATCCTCTTCCCTGCTTTTCTTCCTGGTTAAATTGGCAGTGGCAAGTTATTTAGATCTAACCTAATTTGAGCACTGCCACCAAAGTAGTAAATCCCAGCAGCAGACAAAAAACAAATCTATTGAATAGCCTGTTTTTTAAATGGCACAGTAACTATAAGCAGAATTGCCAGATATAGTGCTTTCAGCTGTGAATAAAGTGTATGCAAGAAGTTTTTTAAAAAATTGAAAGTGATAACTAACCAAGGCATTCAAAAAAGTTTCATCTGTAATTAAAATCAAATGGTTTGCCACTGGAGACTACTAAATGAAGAGACACCAACATAATTGTCCTATAGCTAGACCCTTTTCATCCTATTAATGTTGCTTCACAATAAGTAGAAATGTAAGAGGTCTACCAAATGTTTTCTGATCTGGTTCAATTTGTCTGTCAGGCAGCAGTTGATCTGGCTTACAACTAACTCTTGCACACACCAAGTGTACAAGCAGCAGCCTGCGAGTTTAACAGGCTGAACTTTCGCCCTGACACTGTTATTCGAACACCCTCAGTGAGTAGGGCGAGGACTAAAATGAGTTTGTTGACCTTCAGCTCTCTTCCTCCTCCCCAAAACAAATCCAATGTTACAGACCTACTATTCATAGATTAGTACAATTGCCTACAGTGGGCAGCCCCTTCCCAGGAGAGAGTTTTGTCTGACGTGGCATGGAGGCCAGATCATTTCTCCTGATTTTTAAGGTAATCTCCCTCCCTTCTAAACTGGGGGCTGAAATCATTGGTAAGGCAATGTTCAGAAGTGTCCTGCCCTGACTGCTGCTGTATGGGAAATGCAGAGTACTTAGCCTGAAGCCTTCACAAGCACAAATGGTAAATAAAAAAATAATGTAAAAGGAACATTTACCTTGATTACTCTCCCACACCACATGCACATCCAATGCAACAAACTTGAGAATTAATGGGAACATACAATTTCCTTTCTGTATGAGATTGAAAAATGCAAGTATATTTATAACTGACCCCTAAGGGGTCTGTAAGGCAGACGCCAAGGGAATCTTTACTTTGTACAGACAGAAATTCAAATTGAAGCCTACTAGGATATGCAAAGAGCAACTTCCAGCTGAGACAAACAGCTCAGCTCTGCCTGGTTTAGCTTGAGGGAGACTCCATTTTGACTCATCTGACAGAGCTGCTGCCTGCTGATCTTACTGATTATGATGGTCCCAGTCTGAGTCTCAGCTGTGATAACGTTCAGGATGCTCAGCAAATCCACGGCAAGGACCTAGCTGTGTCAGTCATAGAGCACCCACACCTGCCTTGAGCGAGGAGATAGCCCAATCAAGGCACACCACACCCACATAGCCCTGAAAACCAGCCATCTGCCTGGAAGGCAATCATCTCTGTAACTTACACATTAAATGCCTTATCTGCTCTTTGTAAGTTTTACTTTCATCATCCTTCTATTGGAAAACGTCTGATTTATCATTATCTTGTTTCTGTTGAAAATAAAGACCCAAAACTGTGAGCCTAGTAATCCAAAGGTGACCCCTGAAGAAAGCAAAATTTGAGTCTTGTAGGGGAAGCCAGATGTACAAAGCCACATTCTAACTAGATCTTCCTGATGTTGTCACAACTGCTGTAAATCATCAATGAAATACACATTTAATCCTTGTTCCCTCAGTGTGATCTGAGGAGGGAACGATTTCTAATGTGGAAGAGAAGAGTAAATACAAGGGGGAATTTTGGAAGCTGAGAATATTCTTCTCTCTTTCCTTCCTTATTTTAAGACTTCCTACTTTTACCCCCACCTCATCTCCTCAGTCCTCTTGAAATCCATGTGTTATGTTCCTTCAAGTCAATGCTAATCCTTGGCTACACTATCTTAAAAAAAAAAAAAAACAAGCTATTGTTTACTTGGCCTCACACAATCTAGACTATGTACTCCCTGCCACCTCCTATCAGTCAGTCATCATTTTCCAGTTTGATTCTCTTATCCTCACCCACGAAGAGAGCTGAAGTTTCATGTTAGCTGTCTTGGCAATCTAGGCCCACAAGTAGGGGAATTGTGGCCCCAACTTCTCCTACAACATCCATCAGAGCCAACCCAGAAAGAAACCTGAGACTGCCTTGTAAAAGAGTTTCCCACTCCATCCTAGCATCCACTCCTCCAAAAGAATTCTGGCTGAGTCAGCTAGAATTCCTCCAAAGATTCCTGTTGCTTGATGGCCTCTTTGCTCCCCACTCATAATAAGCTGCAGCTTAAAGTCACAATATGGCCCTTGAAGAGCAGGAATTACTCAGATATCACCACTGGCTTCTTCTGGTGAGACTTCCAACGAGGATGCTAATTAAGCCTTTTGTGGATATGGATTTTGTTCTGTGGACATGTGCTTTAAGAATTGGACTGAAACCCATTTAACACAGCTAACCAAACATAATATGGCAATAACTCTCAGCCACTACCGACCGAAGGCTGGATTTGACCATGTTACTAAGTTGATAACTTATATAACCCATTACTGGTCCCCTGGGCATGCCCCTCCCATATCTAAGTTGTTCCATGTTTTCACCCAATGAAGTGACCTGAGTGGTCTTCAGGTGTGCACTGGCTGTGCCATTCAAAAAGTTTAGGAAAACACAACACAGATGCATGAATGACTACTTTCAATCATTTCTCTTATTTATTTTATCTGCTCCAAATCCATCTCATCTTATTGTGTTTGTTTGGGCACTGTACTGGAAAGAGCTGAGAGGGCACAGTATGTTTTGCCCATCACAAATCTGAAATGTCAGGCAAACAAAGAACAGTCACTAAAAGTTCTATTGTATCAGACTCCTATTTGTTCAGCCAGCCTGGAACAGCTACCACTGGAAAGGTTCATCTGCAGGGCTTGGCAGAATCATTAGCTAGTTTAATGGTTCTGTTTATTGATAAAGGTTGCTGTTTTAACCTAATTTGAACTCTCTTATCAGTTTTAACTGTCAGCCCCTCACTGAGGAGGTGAAATTGGTGCAGGTTACAACCTGACCTAGGTTGCTATTGCAAATGCTATTCATTCTAGTTAACAACTTTCCAGACAGTCACCAGCCCTGAGACATGTGAAGATCTAGAGGTGGATGGAAATTCATGTGCAAGGGTAAGGTCCACTGAACGCTCTTTGGACTATAACAGAGCACTGGTATTGGAGGGATTCCTGAGACCTGATATGACTCAGATGACAGGAACCTCTCCCCCTTTTCCTCCCCCCACACACACCAGGGAAGGTTCCTTTTCAATATTTGGAGGAAGAGACAGATCTTCAAGGCTTCAAGGTCATTGCTAAGTGATTCAAGGCAAAAAAAATGATTTTCCACTTTGTAGTTAGATTAACATTCAGGAGACTCCAATTCATTTCATACTCTGGGTCTTCATATGTCAGTGGAATGAGATTGATATATTCAAATGTAAGTCATATCAATGCCAAGATTCAAAACAGGCTCATCAATACTCAATATTCCAAAATTTCAGGGGAATATGTTCAAGTGCATTTACACTGAGACTCAAACATAATGCAGCGCCCCACTGGATATTCATGTTTTAACTCTCCTGAAAGACAAACAAGCACAGTGATCAAACTGCAGCCCTTCAATTGAGTACATGCTACTGGAAGCTTTATAAATACAAGAAACAGCTGCAATAACTGTGATCCAGTTTCACTTTCTGTCTAATTTTATGGAGCTATGTATATGTAATATTGACTTTCAGAATATTAATCCAGTTTAGACTATTTAAAATACAGTATATTGTTTTCCACAGACTGCAAACCAGAGCTTTTACAAGTTTTGTGTTTTGTTCTATTGCCTCTGGCTGTAAAGACATTGGACAGTACAAACTGGCTATGTCAATTAATTAAAGGTGGTAAGAACTTGAATGGAATGAAGCAGAAAGAACATTAAACATAAATCGGCCAATGGACAAAATTAGCAGCCTCTGTTTTGCCTGAGGTTATCAGTGACTAATTCACACTTGTGTTATACCTGTCAGGGTCAAACAGTCAGCTTCCTTCTGGGCATGTTTTGAGTTTACAATTTAAAACCATCTTTCTTTTGCATCATGTATATTTTGTTTGACCTTTGAAAAATTATTTCAGAGAGTTTAGTTGCCGGGTCAAAACAGGATTTATATAGGCTGTTTTTAACTTTTCAGTAAACCTCTTTTTAAACCATTCTCTTGGGTTTTCCTCATGACTCATTGCAATCCAGCCCATTCTTTTGATGCTGCACACAAAATTTATGGATTGCTCAAAACTTTTGGATGGCCACAAAGCTTGCATCTGTACTCTCTGCCTTGTGAATTTCCTCTCAATGATAACCTGAATTGCTGGAGGGCTGACCCATGTCTTGAAATTAGAATATGAGAGCAGGCCAATCACAGGAGAATACAAAGTACAACAGCATCAGGAGTAGCAGGTTAGCAGTCTCGTAAGGGAAGAAAAACTAGTCTAGTTAATGTAGTCATCATTCCCATGGTAGCTGTAAATTGACTTCTTGAAACTTTCTGCTGTGGTGCTCAGGATGAATATTTTAACAGTGCCTCTGACATCAGATTATTCTTTACAGCTGGACACTATACATTTTCCTGAATATTAAACTTAACACTCTAACATTTTAAATGCAAAGAAGCAATATTAAAATTACATTTAAGTTGTGAAATGATCCCGCAAGAACAAAGAATTTCGCAACAGCACTTTTAATTAGCCATGCTATAGAACATTACCGCAGCATAGGATACAAATTAGCAGCCCTCAATCAGAAAGGAGTCCACACCACAAGGAGACATTCCACACTTTGGATGAATACTTACAAACAAACAGATTAGCATATTACAAGTGTTGCCTTATGCCCTGGGGAAAATATTTGCTTTATATATAATTTCTTAATTTCTAAAATTATGTTTTCATTGCAACACTCTAATATTGTCCAATTGATTGGGACACTCATATAGTGGGCCCTGTACTCTAGGCCCTGTGCTAGAAAGCCCAAACATAACAGAACTGAAATAGTGGAGGTTGTGCTAAATCATATATTTACTTTTATATACATCTTATGATATAACTTTAAAGTTCAGTAGTTTGTCATACATCATTTCTTTTGAAGTATCACTTGAAAGTAATATTTTCCTTCATTGCAATAACATAGCTTAGTCTTTCTTGGCCTAAACACCCTAGAGAATAGCAGGGCTAAGGACACAGACTTCAAACAAATCTTGCATTTATATCATTGTCTGTACGCATTGTGGCATCATTCTTCCTAGACTTTCATGGATATCCTGGACCTAATTTAATCCTGGTGTAATTCTATAGATTTCCATCTCACTGTTTGCTAATTTTGTCATTTGTTCCATCAAGAGAGAAGCAATGCTCACCACCTTTCTGGGCTGAGTCCATAGAGAAAATAAGCACTATGTTAAACACAAATGGACAAAAATTTTCAAAGCACTTAAATGACTTTCAATGGGTCTTAAGCCTAAATCCCATTTTCAAAAGCTGTTACATCACTTAGATGCTTTTGAGCATTTTGTGCTAATATCTTTCCTCATGAAAGCAAATCTTGTGTAGAGATTAAGAACCTACTATGAACAAAAGCAGGAGGCCTCAAAATAATGACAATGTAAGACAGTGACTAGATTTATAAGTTTTATAAGATCACAATCTTAAAAATAATATGCTGGAATGAGGTGGCAATCTCAGAAAACTCAGTGTGGCTACCCTAAAGAATGCCCTAAAATTTAACTGGATGATGGGATACAGTTTGATAGGCTGAAATCACTTGATTCTGCAAAAATGAGAGTGCCTTCAAGATCTCATTGACTTCAGTGAAGTCAAAGGATTACATCTTCAAAAATCATACACATGATATAGATTGTAGCAAGAAAATGTGTTAATATGTGAGTTGTGTGTTCAACTCTTGAAGCTATATATGAAGTTTCAATTAAATCAAAATACATATTTTGGAACGTTTTTAAAATGGTCAAAACAACTACAAAAAGCACAGAGAGATAATGACTTACCGCAGGATATAAATAGACTAAATAGATGTCTCAAGCATTTCACCAATATGAAAGTCCTCTTCTACACACTGAAACCATTTCTGAAACAATAAAAAAATCTTGTGGTCAGTGAACTGAAAAACCAATAGAAAGTCAACTTGCTAAAACACTAAGCTTGAAAATCCAAGATTTGCAGCGGAAAAAGCCAACTCAGCTACATGTGTATGTTTGGGAGGATTAAAGGCAAGTTGTCAGAGCACTGTACATGGATTTAGCTAGATCAATCCCATTAACATTCACCCTTTGTTTCAGAAAGTACAACCAAGGGTATCATACAATGCCCGACATTCAAAATACAGCACTAAAGTGCTGCAATAAGGTCAAGAGGCTTACTAAGAACAACTAAATGTCCACAAACTATATTTCAAGATTTTTGTGATTCTTGATTACACTCTGTGTTAGACCCCTCATGGTCTAACTTACACCAATAACACTGAGGAAACTAAGCTGTCACTGTCTCTCCACCTTCAGTTCACTTGCTGTGCTCAGGCATTTCAAGGGATCCCAACAATGCATGATCAGATATCATCAACGGTACCTTTCTAGGTGTAGAATGGTGAATTGAAGATGAGGTTTTTTTCCCTCTGAGATGTCATGCATTAAAACACATCTGATCCTTTTAGACAGTTCTGGGGCTCATCCATACTACAAATAAAGCCCTATCAGAGGACCTGGTGGTGGTAATTTTGTAACAGAACCACAACTGTATTCCTTAACCAACCTAAAGAACAGGTTTGGGCAGTTATGGAACTGGAAAAGGGCTTTTCTACACAACAAAATATGGTGTCAGGCTCTCCTGATATAGCTGCATTTGTAGTGTAGATAGGGCCAAAGTATTTTCAATATAAGCTTATATTTATGATGTGGGTAGCCCTACTATACAAGTATTAAATTGCACTTTACCTGCTCTCTGACCACTAATTAGGCTGACTAGATAGCAAGTGTGAAAAATCAGGATGGGGCATGGGGTGTAATTAGGCACCTAAATAAGACAAAGCCCCAAATATCGTGATTGTCCCTATAAAATCAGGACATCTGGTCACCCTAGCACTAATCTTTCAGAATTTATTACAGCATTCCAAACACCTATATTTTGTTTGTTTTAACTCAACCTTTTAAAGAAATGTTTGACTCTTCTTTCTGAATGACAGCATTGCATCCCTACAAATACTCTGGTCAGAGGTGCAGGATGAGCAATATTCACTCCTGCATGCTGATAGATTTAAGGTCTGTTGTCTCATGACACTGCATAGGATGTAATGGGAGCCTTATACTCCTGGAGAGGGGAGGATTCCTAGCATTCCAATGAGAGACAGCACTAAATGCTTGCCCTTAGTAGGTCCCAAAATACCGGGCATTAGAGCTTCATAATTTTTGCATCTAGAAAAGTCGTTTAAATTCATTAGTTTCTTTTTTTCTTTCTTGCTCTGCTGTCTGTACTGTTGGACTCCTGGAATCTAAAGCAAATGGCCTTACACAGGGCCGGCTCCAGACCCCAGCGCGCGCTTGGGGCGGCATTTTGCCGGCAGGGCGGCAGGCGGCTCCGCAGGCATGTCTGCAAGAGGTCCCCCGGAGCTGTGGGACCGGCGACCGGCAGCGCGCCCCCTGTGGCGTGCCGCCCTGCTTGGGGCGGCCAAATTCCTAGAGCCGCCCCTGGCCTTACAGGTGGAGGGATGCAATAAATAATCCTTAAAAGCAATCTAACACACTTCTAAAATAGTTTACACACACACACACACACACACACAGTACAAATTACTTGATGGCGAGGTATGGTATAAATGCTTTATGGGCTTTCTTTTGAGACAGCCTTTATTACTAACTTGTGGATGCCATTCCAAATCCATGCCTACAAAACTATTATATTACATCATTATTTCATACATTCGTATCCTATATATGGAATGAACTAAGTAGGTCTTCAAGTACTAAATACAAAGGTATTCCAAGTGCTGTTGAAGCACATCACAACTGGGGTTTAATAGACTTGTTTAAATTCTCACTGGTTTTCATCATATACTAACCAGTGAGTAACGTAACATCCAGTCTAGTTATATAGATAATGTTATAAAGCCCAGAATTCCTTTAGGGGTTAGAACAGGAAATTTATTATTTTAAGTTTCTGCAAAAAGATCAGCATTCCTGAGCCTCTTCCCCAGCAATGGAGGTTCAGCTGTTTCCCTCCATCTGAATGAACATCCACATAGTCTTCTCAGACTAGAAGGCGAAGATTAGATCCTGCTTGACAGAACATCAGACGCTATGATTTGAGTTTACTCCATAAAGTTCAGGATCCTAATCAATACATAGCCAGTCTAAGTTGGCCAGCTTTGTGCCCAAACAAACAAACAAATTACCTGGTCTTTCTTCTTTTTTTTTTTTTTAAGCTCGAGAAGAGAGTAAACACAGGTCACAAAATCATAATCTCTCTGACAGCATATATTATTTTGCTTTTTGCTCTTTTTTTTTAGTTTGAGAGAGGGGCAATGCCATAATCCTTTGCCTCTCATTTGAAGAAGAGATAGTCCTATCAGTCAGGTCAGTGACCAGTTACTTGTCAGCATGCACAGGCAGCTGAAACAGTGGGGAGGTTTTACAGCATGCACCCATCATCATGTTGTGGGGTGGTGTGGTGTGGGGTGGTGTGGTTTTTTCTTTAAAAAAAGCATGAAAAATGATGCATGGGAGGGGCAAAGGCCAGAGGATGGCATTGCCTGTCTGTCATCAAGGTATTGTGAAGTGATCTTACTCCCAATAAGTCCAAGGAGAGCAACAGAAGGACCCTCATGATTTATAATATTTAGCTGTTACTTTTTTAATCCTTCCATATGAAAGTGTGTTACAGAGTAGAGTTAATAATCTCCATTTTACAGATGACGAAACTGAAGTACAGAGGCCAAATGATTTGGTTATGCTAAGCCATTGGTACAGCTGACAATAGAACCCTGGTCTCCTGATACCCAGTGCAGTGCCCTAGCCATTGGACAATGCTACCTTATATTTGCAAGGAGTTAACTGGAGAGTTGGAGAGGGAAATATTTACTGTGTCTTCTAACAGCACACAGCAACAGCACCTGTCCCTGTCACACAACAAAAAAAAAAAAAAAAAAAACACATTTTATTTTCTTTTTTTATCTTATTGATAAAAAATAAATAAAAGCAAATGATGCAGGCAGAGAGGCTATGCTGCACAGGACCCAGTGAGTGGACAGAACATGAGTCAACCTCTTGATGTCATTGCTCAGAGATTTTGCACAGGTGAGCTAGCAGCATTTTTTTTCTTCAAATAGTAAAAATGAATTAATTATTTTAAAACAGGAAAACTAGAAAAAAACAGAAAAGAAATGGGGCAAAACTATGATGTATGAATGAAGATATGCTGGGAAGCTGCAAAGTTTGGATCTGGATTTTGTTCCATTTGTGTGTTCATGAGTCATTCAGAGGAGTTCTGTCTTATTCTGCAATATGGATATGGATCTGCTTTTCCTCAAATCAAACACTCCTGAAGTGGATGGGTGGTCTGGGGGTGGGGTCTGGGGTTATCTTATAAAAAAAAAATGCAAAATTTTTTACTTAGCCTTTACTGGATAAATCAGTCATTCTGGGTTGGGACACCTTTAAAAAAAAAAAAAAAAAAAAAAGAATTAACTTGTGTGAAAAATTTTGAATTTTAAGAGGATGAGAGTGACCAAGAACCAAAGATTTCTACATTATTACTGTCATGTTGTCAGCTGACCATGATTAGTAGGACCAGGACAGGACAGGACCTGGTGGGAGGATGGGGCATGGGCAGCACTGGCTGAGGATCTGTGATACATACCACTGACAATCTGATTAAAATAAATTAATTAAAAATTAATTAAAATTCTTTATATAATATATATAGATAAGTCAATACAAAAATATATATAGTAACATTAAACAAAAAATAAATGAAAAAATGATGGAAGTCAAATTTAACTAAAAACAGGAAATACAAGTAATTAAGGGGATCATTTACAGAAAGAGGAATAGTATACAAAGTTCGACTGACAGTGTTTAATATTCTTTTGAAGGTAAGATAAAAATGCCCACACAACTGCTTTACCTACAAGCCAGATTCTGCTTTCAGTTAAATTAGCATAAACCTGAGTAAGTCCCATAGCTTGGTGTCAGTGGTAGCCATGTTAGTCTGTACCAGAAAAACAAACAAACAAACAAAAAATGAGGAGTCCTTGGGGCACCTTAGAGACTAACAAATTTATTTGGGCATAAGCTTTTGTGGGCTAGAACCCACTTCATCAGATGTATGAAGTAAAAAATAGAGGAGCAGGTATAAATACATGAAATGATGGGGCTGCCTTACCAAGTGTTAGATCAGTCTAACGAGATATCAATTAACAGCAGGGTACCAAGGGAGGAAAAATAATTTTTGAAGTGGTAAGAGAGTGGGCCATTACAGACAGTTGACAAGAAGGCGTGATAGTTTAGAACTGGGCTAAGAAAAGACCTTGAGAACAAACAGCATGCTTTGGCAGGGGATTGGACTAGATAACTTAATAGGTCCTTTCTATCTACTGTATTTAGATATCTATTTTAAGTTTTTCCTAGCTCTCATCATTGTAGTATATAGGCACGTCCCAACCACACAACATTTGCAGGATGAGTTCCTTAGTGGATTTCCTTGTTATTCTACCTTCCCCAGATAAGAAGTCTCTGCTTGGCCTTTTCAGATAATCATCGTGCCAGGTACAATGGAAATGCTGCATCTTTTCATCTCTTATTAGAAGAGAAATTTCTCCTTTGTTCACACCTTTTAAAGTTTCTCACCACTGAAACTGGCAACTGTGCCAAAAA
Organism: Mauremys reevesii; assembly: GCF_016161935.1. Lineage (NCBI taxonomy): Eukaryota > Metazoa > Chordata > Testudines > Geoemydidae > Mauremys > Mauremys reevesii. Next base: position 19,734,556 of record NC_052627.1, on the reverse strand, counting down.
CCATAGTCCATATGCCAGCAAAACAATTGTTGATAGCAGTGGGAGCTTTGCTTGAGCATGGATGAGTAAGGATTGCAGGACGTGGTCCTGTATTTAGATCTGTAAAGGTTTTTGGGACACACGTGAAGTAAAAGATGCTATACAAACTAATCCTGCAGTTTGTGCAGCCCTACTGACTTTAATGGGGCTTCAAGAAAGAAGAATGGTTCAATGTTTAGGGCAGTAGCCTGGAGTCAGGAAACAATTCCCTGTCCCCTCCACTACACACTACCTGTCTAACCTTGGTCTAGTCACTTAGGGCCAGATTTTTCAATGGCATTTAGATATTTTAAGATGCAGATAGGTGCCTAGTGGGATTTTCAAAAACATCTGTCTGTATCTTTAGTTGCCTAAATACCTTTAAAAATCTAGCTCATGGAGAACTGAGGCTCAGTTCCCCATTTGTAAATTGGGATAAATACCACCCACATCTAAAGCATTTTTCATCAACAGATCTCAAAATACTTTGCAAAGGAAGTCACTGTCATGCCCGTTTTACAGATGGAGAAACTGAGGGGCAGTGACTCAACCAAACTCATTCAGCTGACCAGTGAGTGGCAGACACAGGAATTGAACTCAAGTTTCCTGACTTCCAGCCAGTGTCCCATTCACTAAACCACACTGCTTCTTCTTGCCTCAAATAAATAGCTTTTCCCTGATGCAGGAGTGTTGAGGACAAATGCATTAAAGATTGTGAGGAGCTCAGACACTTGAGTGAAGGATACCATTTAAGTGCCCAAAATAGATGAATGGGACTCTATGCAGGGGAACATCACTTTGCTTGCATAGCTAACTACAGGATTGGAACCCCAAATTCTATTATACTACATTGCCAAGGACTTTCTTTACTAGGACTCAATTAAACCATCTTACACATATTCAAGCAATGTTTGTTATGTAAATCAATACTGACCTCTCTACTCATCTTCTCATCTTCCAAAAATATAGTTATTCTCAAAGAGAACAGTTTTATACTTAGCAGTAGTGACTTATGTGAGCAGGAAAGCAGCCTGATATATTGGTGATAAATGTGCAATAGGCAGAGAGGAATACAGTATTATTTTCAATTTACAGTAATAAAGATAGCTGCAAACATTTTCCTGTCTTTTAATAAATACAATTTGTTTGACTCTCTCCATGATCAAGGACATGGAACCAAACTCAGTCAGTAACTTTTTTACATATTCATATTTCAACTCCAAAATTATTTGGTTTGTTAAACAGTTTGCATTGTTTGAAAGAAAAGTTTTATTTCATAATAATTAAATAATAATAATCTGTATTTCTGGAAACAAATGCATCCAAAATCTGAATTAGTTTTTTGAACATGTGTGCGGGGGAAGATGAAAAGTAAACAGGTTTGTACTAGAGTAATTTAAGCCTCCAGCCCAGTACCCATTTCTTGTACCCAGTAAATGCTATTTCTCTATAAGCATAACTTTGGAGCTCAGACTTGTTCCTAGTTATCTCCGAAGCAACATTATTTTAAAAAGTGTGTGCGTGTGTGTCTATGTATTTTATATATTGGACTTTTGGCTAGAAGTAAGACTGCTGCAGTTGTATAACAGCTGTGCAATACAATCTTGCCTTTTTAATGCGAAGGATTGTTTAGTGCACTACTTCTTGGGAGAGAAATGGCCCAAATTCTGCTATCTGCAACACACATCCAATCCTACTGAAATCTATGTCAACTTGTCAGTCAATGGGAGGAAGTCAATGATATTAATGGGGTTGCCTAGAGTAGAAGCCCACCTTTACTTTTTAAATAGAGCATCACAGGAGTAAAATATTTCCTTGCTTAGTATTATTAATGGAGAGGGATTGTGGAGAGATCTGATTTTTTTTTTCCCCTGTAGAGTTCCAGGAATAAATTGCCACATGACTACAGGGTGTAATTTCATCACCAATACCCTCACTGGAATACTCTCACACATGCAGAAATACTGGGCCAAATTCTATTCCTTTTTACACTGGTGCGCAGCATCATTCTAGAATCTTGTGTTACTGAAACTCATTGCCTTTTTTTTCTTCAAGAAGATTTAAGCACAAATAGATCAAAGCATTCTGGGGTGAATGATTTGTTTATTCTCTATTATGTGAGTTTTGCAGGAGCTCTCAGGAAGTTATTTAGAATGTGAAAGTAATTATACATCTGGATGATCTGACAGCTTCTCAAGCTAAAATGAAAGTTCCATAAATATTCAGGTCATGTCACTGGCTTAGTATGAAAGGCTTACGTGATTGATGCTTTTTGAATTATTTTTGACTATAAAACACTATTTAAGGACATTCCCTCTTTCTGTGGGGCTAGATAGATTTATTATAGGGGTTAAGAAATAGCATTCCCAGCATGTACAATCTTGACATTTGTTCTTGGCAGTCATAAACACAACACAGTGACATCTTGCTAATATAGTAAAATGACTCTGCTCATTTAGCAGAGACTTTCTTCAAGAGGGGAAAAGAGCACAACATACAGTTGTCAGGGAGGTAATTAACCATATCTAGATACTTATATGGACCTCATCACTGTAGTATCTAAGCGCCTCACAAACATTCATTTATTTAGCCGCAATACCCCTATGATATAGTGAAGTATAGTTCTCCCCATATTACAAATGGGATGCAGATGCTGAGAGACCCTAAGGCCCAGACCCTCACAGGAATTTAGGTGCACAACTCCAGTTGACTTCAATGGGAGATAGGCACCAAAATACTTTTGATGATCTGGGCCCAAGTGACTTGCTCAAGGTCGCTAAGGAAGTCTGTGTCAGAGCTGGGAATAGAATCCAGGTCTCCTAAGTCCCAGTCCAGTCCTTTTAAACAAAAGCCATCTTTCCTCCAATGTGTGCTTATTTAGATTATTTGAGAGAACACAGCTGGGAGGGTTGAGCACATGTGTTGTGGGGGTTTTTGGTCCCCCTCCTTTTTTAAGAAAACCAGCCATCAAGCTCCCATTGTCATCAAAATCTGTCAGACTTCAGTAATCAAAACTTGAATTGAAGGTTCCAAAAAGATACCAATTTAGTTGGTAATTCTCTGTGATACCACTTTAATGTTCAATTGAGAAAGAAGTTTCAGACATGGGTTAAGTTCAGACATAATTGTTTTAAAATTGGAATACACATTTCTTAAGCATCAATTTACCATAGTCTCTTGATTATAAACTGACCCCCTTCCAAGAATTACAACTAACCTGTAATGTGGCAAGTCCATCTTGAGCTGCATGAAGTTACAAGGCTGCTGTCTCTTTCATCAAATAAGATATGTCTTTAGCTGTGGATTAAGCAGCTCTCAGCTTGTGTAAAAGGACCTATAATACAGGAAGTGAGGAAGTCTAGAACTAGAAGGGGAATTACCACTCAGGAACTACAGACTAGGTATCTTCTACCTTTGTAGCAAACGTTTTCCAGTCAGTGTTTATTATTCAGATTTCTTCTTCCATTCTTCATAACATTACAGCAGAGAGGGGGTGCATGAAGGGAACCCTCCTCCCTCCTGAGTCGAAGTGGGACTCAGCTGTCCCTACAGTATATGATGGCTGACAGCTATTGTGATCACACACAACATTAAACTGACAGGCTCTATCAAAGACAATCAGAATCTAAGAACTTCATCAGACAGATGACAACATTTGCAATGTCAGCATAATGCAGCCCAAAGCAGACGACTGAAATAATTACAGTATTGTTGCTTATCTTGCAGTCTGCTTTTTTTTTTTAAACCCTCTTTCGTTAAGACAATTACATTTTATCTTTTAGGTGCATAAGATTCTTTTAAACTATTCACCTACTGGATCTTGAACTGTTCCGTAGACATCAGTTTAATAATAATCCGCACTTTTAGGTTTAATACGCAGCTCAGCTTCTTGAGTTAACTGTCCCATCCATTGCACAAGCTGTGCTTTAATGTGTCCAAGACATTCTATCATTTTGCCATTGCAGATAATTTGTCAGTTCTGTCTCTTTTGTGAAAGATATCAATTGTCATAGCATCCATTCCTGCGGAGGCTCTGGTTCTTCTCGCTACTCCTTGTCAAGCTGTATCAACAACAGAGATCTCAGTTTAGCAGACAGTCAGTGGGGAAAGACTGTCAACAGTTCCATCATGATATAAGTCATCCCCAGACACTAACTCTTATTTAAATATAGGGATAAGCAAGCCCAGAGGATTTGGGTTCAGTTTCTCTGGTGCTACACTCAGTTCAGTGAATCTGAATCTGACCTTGTGTCCACTTGATGCAAGTGCCCTGGGAATGGGGTCCTGGGTACAGCTTCCTAACTATGAAGCTGTGTCCCTGGATCGTTTGTGCTGATGAAGAGCCCAGCAGAGGGACCAATGGGAGGCAGCTTGTACTTCCCAATCTTAGTGCTTTCAGGGGCCAGTTTGGTCCTAGGCATAAATTATCGTAACCCTGAGTTCTGCTGTAAATTGGGTTAAGGATGCCATAGCCCCAAAGGTCCTTGCAGTAGCTGAGGTATAAGAATGCCCTGCTCACAGCAACTCCTACCATAGCCCACCTGGCATACAGAGCCAGCCTTCATGATGGGCCCATGGCACCATGATCGGGGGGAGCACTGTGGTCAAGACATTGCAGAAGGACCATGCCCACCTGGGAGGTGGGAGAAGGGACAAAGTGGGCTGCAGGGCAGAAGCCAGGGGCTCACATGCATTCCCTCTCCACCCTCTCAGCAGCACGACACCTGCTGCGCCACTGCTGCTCCACCTGCTGCTACTCTGCCTGCTGAGCAGCCACCCGCTGCTTGGGGAGCAGCACATAAATGGCACCAAAGAATGTTTGCCCAGGATGCTGTTTTCCCTAAAGGCGGCCCTGCTGGCACAGTCATCGATTCCTGTTAAGGCAGCCTCCTGAACTGGGAACATTCCCTACAGGACCCTTCTGGCTGATTTGTAGTTCCAAAATTTCAGTTCTGTTTCTCCTCAGACATGCCCCTCGTGGCAAATCATGAACTGTAGCTTATAGAGCTTGGTGAGAAACCCCCAAAGTGCACAAGTCCTGAAAGTTCTGAAAGCTTCTTGTTCCATGTGTTGTTGAAATAGGCTGATTTTACTTGTTTGTTTTGATGCCGAACGCTTTCATTTTTGAAAGCTTTTAGTTTTGAAAAAAAAATGTGACTAAGTTGACAATGCAAAGGCAAACAAAAACCACTAGCCAACGGAGCTAACATTCTGTTTACAGTTTTCATCATGAATACTGGGAAAACAGAATATGTTGAAAAGTCTTATTCATTGTGAAAATTTCCATAAAAAGCTATTTTTACAATAAAAAAGTATTCTACTGCAAGAATTTTTTGCTGGCTCTAAAAGCAGGTGCTGTGGACAGTCATGCATTCCTCGCAAAAATAATGCTTCTAGGAAACCCTATTCAAGCAAATACCACAGGCTTGGGGACACCCCAAAACCTATTACTAACCCATGCCCAAATATTCAGCTACACCTTTGAAGAGTAGCATGCATAGACTAGAAAGTGTCGTTGGAGTGATGACAAAAAGTTTGTTCATAAGGTCATACAAAAATGTTGAAGACATCTTGCTGGAATGGGCATTACCTTGTGTTATTTACAATATGCTAATTTTAAAAACAAGTGTTTCATCTTACATCCTGGACACATTTCATGGAATCATAGAATATCAGGATTGGAAGGAACCTCAGGAGGTCATCTAGTCCAACCCCCTGCTCAAAGCAGGACCAATCCCCAGCTAAATCATCCCAGCCAGGGCTTTGTCAAGCCGGGCCTTAAAAACCTTTAAGGAAGGAGATTCCACCACCTCCCTAGGTAACCCATTCCAGTGTTTCACCACCCTCCTAATGAAAAAGTTTTCCCTAATATCCAACCTAATCCTCCCCCACTGAAACTTGAGACCATTACTCCTTGTTCTGTCATCTGATAGCACTGAGAACAGTCTATATCCATCCTCTTTGGAATCCCCTTTCAGGTAGTTGAAAGCAGCTATCAAATCCCCCCTCATTCTTCTTTTCTGCAGACTAAATAATCCCAGTACCTTTATCAATCTTTTAAAAATATATATACAATTAAATAAGCAGGTTCCCTCAATTATTCCCAAAATACAGCATGCTAATAGCAGCAAAAATTTAAATTAAACCTGTCTATGTTTCATTTTCTCTGTTATGTTGTCCACTTAGTTACTAGAAATCTTCATTGCTGCTAAGCAATTTGAGTAATATTTTTTGTCATCAGGGAGCTTATCTTCCTTGCCATTCACTCTACGTCCTAGAGGCTCTCAGAATTGCAGGTTGAAATCATCATCTCCAGTGACCATTTTTACTTTTCACTTTCTTAATGAAAAAACTTTTAAACAAAATAGGATATTGATTTCATTTTGAGGCACTATTTATTCTTTAGGTTTATAGCAAATGAGAAATTATCCCACTATAATTATTCCCATCTCTTCTCTATAAATGTTTTAAGCACAGTTAATGGAATCAAATCTTAAGAATTTTAGAAAACACTGATGCAATTTAATCATAGTGTATGTCAATATTGGTCATTAATAAATAAGCCTTTATTATTACAAGTGACAACTTGTAGGACAAATATCAATGTTTGTCCTACAAGTGTTTGAAAATATCTAAGAATTAAGAATATAGCCATTTCATTTTTTAATAGAGGTTTTATCTATGTGGTACAAATTGTGATTGACTTAACGTTTTGTAATTTATTCCTCCCCCCCCTTTTTAAGGAGAAAATATACAAGAGTTTCTTAAATATTGTTATGCTTAAATTAGTCTTACAGTGATAGCTATTTTATTAACTCTCTAGCTGATCATGAGTAATCCAGTAACTATTAGGAGTCTTATGCTTGCTAGTTGAACAATCACATCAATGGATTATGCAGGAAAATGAAAAACTGACACTGTTCTCCCTTAAAGGCCTATACTTTTTTTTTTTTTTTTTTTTTTTTTAAAGAGTACATAATTTCTAAAGTTTGCTGTTCTTTTACTTCTATCACCTGTACTTTGCTGCCTTTGTCATGGCAGCATACAAGACCTTTTACTTCTTGTTTTGCCTTTAAAGAGAAAAACGTGCAGGCAAAATTGAGTGCTTAGAGATCAAAGAAATTTAAATCACTGCTCTAATTGCACATGCCTACAACGTCATGCCAAATAGGATGCTCAGTTAAGATCTGGCTGAAGTGTTGCCCCCGCACGACTTATCCCAAATGGTGGGTCCCAACACAGGAGTGGGTCACGGGAAGGTTCTAGATGGAGCGCCACTTTCAGGGCTGGATTAACCCATCACTAGGTACTGATGTAGGCAAACAAAGGAGTGGGAAGGAGTCTTGGAGACCAAGCCCACCCTACACTCACCCTGCAGCAATAGCTCCTTTCCTGTGAGGCTAGGTCCAGCTCCTCTCTCTGGCCAACCCTAAGCAGCACTGTGATCCCATGCACCAGGCTGCAACACCTGGAGCAGGGAGCCAGGCCCAACCCCTCTCCCCCCGGGACAGGAGTCACGACTGTGGGATAACGTGGAGCAGACTCGCTCTCCAACACTCCCTCTGGGCACTCTGCACCTGGCCAGAATTAGGGTTGTGGTGCTGGGTATGAATATAAAATGGTGGGTTGCAAAAAAGAGGACAAAATGCAGTTGGTGGGATGCCTTAGTACGGAGTTTGGGAACCACTGCCATAACACACAAAATACAAATTGCTTATATTTTACCTATGTGTCAATGCAGCTTTCAACTAAATAGATACATTAAGGATACAGAACTATCATAATACAGCTCACGATCGCCAAATACCTTTGCCTCCCTGTTTCATAGCGCATAGTTACCCAAGGCACATAACTGAGTACATGGTGTGACAGACCCAGACCAGTGGGGTACAGGAGTCTGGTAGAGGGCAAATAGACTGATCACTGGATGAGCAGTTTTCTGTTCCCTGAGTGACCAGAGCAGGGGCTGCACTAGAGTAATCAGGAACCTGCTAGAACCAATTAAGGCAGACAGGCTGATTAGATCACCTGCAGCCAATCAAGGCAGGCTAATCAGGGCACCTGGGTTTAAAAAGGAGCTCATTCCAGTCAGGCGGGGAGGAGCCAGAGGAGAGGAAGTGTGTGTGAGGAGCTGGGAGCAATAGGCACAAGGAGCTGAGAGTGAGAGGGTGTGCTGCTGGAGGACTAAGGAGTACAAGCGTTATCAGACACCAGGAAGAAGGTCCTGTGGTGAGGATAAAGAAGGTGTTTGGAGGAGGCCATGGGGAAGTAACCCAGGGAGTTGTAGCTGTCATGCAGCTGTTACTGGAGGCACTCTAGACAGCTGCAATCCACAGGGCCCTGGGCTGGAACCCGGAGTAGAGGGTGGGCCCGGGTTCCCCCCAAACCTCCCAACTCCTGATCAGACACAGGAGGAGTTGATCCAGACTGTGGGGAAGATCACTGAGGTGAGCAAATCTGCCAATAAGCACAGGACCCACCAAGGTAGAGGAGGAACTTTGTCACAATGGGTAAACATATAGAATCCTAGAAATGTAGGTCTGGATGGGCTCTCATGAAGTCATCTTGTCCAGTCTCCTATACTCAGGCAGGACAAGTATACCTAGACCATCCCTGATAGATGTTTAACCCATTCATAAAAACCTCCAGTAATGGGAATTCCACAACCTCCCTTGGTAATCTATTCCAGCACTTAACTATCATTATAGTTCAGAAGTTTTTCCTCATATCTAACCTAAATCTCCCTTCCTGCAGATTCCCTCAGTGATTACTACTTTTCCTACTTTCAGTGGACATGGAGAACAACTGATATGAATCCTCTTTATAAGTAGGAATAGGCAAGAAGAAAAATCTTGGACTGAAATGCTTATGAACTGAGGGAAAGTTTGGAGCCTGCAATCCCTGCAAGCTGCATGGGCGCTTTTTCAAGACATCATAATAAAGGCCCAACTTAAATGCATACCCCAAATTAAAAAACACAGTTAAAGAACTAAAAAAGAGCCACCGTGGCTTAACAAGCATGTAAAAGAAGCAGTCAGAGATAAAAAGGCATCTTCTAAAAAGTGGAAGTCAAATCCTAGTGAGGTAAATAGAAAGGTGCATAAACACTGCCAAATTAAGTGTAAAAAAACTCTCAAAAGGTAATAAAATGTTTTTTAAGTACATCAGAAACAGGAAGCCTGCTAAACAACCAGTGGGGCCCCTCGATGATCGAGATACAAAAGGAGCGCTTAAAGACGATAAAGCCATTGCAGGGAAACTACATGGATTCTTTGCTTCAGCCTCCATGGCTGAGGATGTTAGGGAGATTCCCAAACCTGAGCCGGCTTTTGTAGGTGACAAATCTGAGGAACTGTCACAGAATGAGGTGTCACTAGAGGAGGTTTTGGAATTAATTGATAAACTTAACATTAACAAGTCATTGGGACCGGATGGCATTCACCCAAGCGTTCTGAAAGAACTCAAATGTGAAGTTGTGGAACTATTAACGAGGGTTTGTAACCTGTCCATTAAATTGGCCTCTATACCCAGTGACTGGAAGATAGCTAATGTAACGCCAATATTTAAAAAGGGCTCTAGAGGTGATCCCGGCAATTACAGACTGGTAAGTCTAACGTTGGTACCGGACAAATTAATCGAAACAATAGTAAAGAATAAAATTGTCAGACACACAGAAGAACATAAATTGTTGGGCAAAAGTCAACATGGCTTCTGTAAAGGGAAATCATGTCTTACTAATCTATTAGAGTTCCTTGAAGGGGGTCAACACACATGTGGACAAGGGGGATCCAGTGGACATAGTGTACTTAGATTTCCAGAAAGCCTTTGACAAGGTCCCTCACCAAAGGCTATTATGTAAATTAAGTTGTCATGGGATAAGAGGGAAGATCCTTTCCAGGATTGAGAACTGGTTAAAAGACAGGGAACAAAGGGTAGGAATTAATGGTAAATTCTCAGAATGGAGAGGGGTAACTAGTGGTGTTCCCCAAGGGTCAGTCCTAGGACCAAACCTATTCAACTTACTCATAAATGATCTGGAGAAAGAGGTAAAAAGTGAGGTGGCAAAGTTTGCAGATGATACTAAACTGCTCAAGATAGTCAAGACCAAAGCACACTGTGAAGAACTTCAAAAATATCTCATAAAACTAAGTGATTGGGCAACAAAATGGGAAATGAAATATAATGTGGATAAATGTAAAGTAATGCACATTGGAAAAAATAACCCCAACTATACATACAATCTGATGGGGGCTGATTTAGCTACAACAAATCAGGAAAAAGATCTTGGAGTCATCGTGGATAGTTCTCTGAAGATGTCCACACAGTGTGCAGAGGTGGTCAAAAAAGCAAACAGGATGTTAGGAATCATTAAAAAGGGAATATAGAATAAGAAGGAGAATATATTATTGAACTTATATAAAGCCATGGTACTCCCACATCTTGAATACTGCATATAGATGTGGTCTCCTCAACTCAAAAAAGATATACTGGCACTAGAAAAGGTTCAGAGAAGGGCAACTAAAATGATTAGGGGTTTGAAACAGGTCCCATATGAGGAGAGACAGGGCCAGCTCTAGCTTTTTTGTCGCGCCAAGCAAAAAAAAAACCAAAAACCAAAACAAAAAAAACCCCTCCTACGGCCTGCTGGACTGCCTAAGGGAAATAAATAAACAAACAAATAAAAGGCAGCCGCAGGGAGCGTGTGGACGGCGGTCAAGGCGGCTCGCAGGGGGGTGAAGGGCAGTGTTGCAGCCCGCTCGCAGCCAGGCAAGAGGAGCTCCCTCCTCCGGCCTAGGGGTGCTTCTCCTGGTCGGGCAGGCGGAGCCCCCAGGGGCTGCAGGATGTTCTGGCTCAGCCACTCCTTTAAAGGCGGCTCAGCCGGGCCGGGCTCAGAGCGGCGTGGGATGTGGAAGCTGGTGCAGGCGGTGGGGAGTAGCACGTCCCGGGAAGCCCAGCAGCACGGTGAGCAGCGGGGATCGTTAGTTCCTGCCCCCCGGCAGGGCGGCCGGAATGTGCTGCCCCAAGATTGACCAGAATGCCGCCCCAGGAACATGCTTTCTCATCTGGTGTCTGGATCTGGCCCTGAGGAGAGATTAAAGAGGCTAGGACTTTTCAGCTTGGAAAAGAGGAGACTAAGGGTAGGTCCATACTTACCGCACGGGTCGACGCGGTGAGTTCGACTTCTCAGAGTTCGAACTATCGCGTCTAATCAAGATGCGATAGTTCGAACTCCCCACGCGCTCCGGTCGACTCCGGAACTCCACCACCCCGAACGGCGGAGGCGGAGTCGACCTTGGAGCTGCGGAGTTCGACCCCGCTGCGTCTGGACGGGTAAGTCAGTCGAACTAAGGTAGTTCGACTTCAGCTACGCTATTCGCGTAGCTGAAGTCACGTACCTTAGTTCGACCCGACCCCACCCCGTAGTATAGACCAGGCTTAAGGGGGGATATGATAGAGGTATATAAAATTATGAGTGATATGGAGAAAGTAGATAAGGAAAAGTTATTTACTTATTCCCATAATACAAGAACTAGGGTTCACCAAATGAAATTAATAGGCAGCAGGTTTAAAACAAATAAAAGGAAGTTCTTCTTCACACAGCGCACAGTCAACTTGTGGAACTCCTTACCTAAGGAGGTTGTGAAGGCTAGGACTATAACAGCATTTAAAAGAGAACTGGATAAATTCATGGAAGTTAAGTCCATTAATGGCTATTAGCCAGGATGGGGTAAGGAATGGTGTCCCTAGACTCTGTCTGTCACAGGGTGGAGATGGATGGCAGGAGAGAGATCACTTGATGATTACCTGTTAGGTTCACTCCCTCTGGGGCACCTGGCATTGGCCACTGTCGGTAGACAGGATACTGGGCCAAATGGACCTTTGGTCTGACCCAGTATGGCCGTTCTAATGAGCAAGATCTCAAGTTTGCTGTTTGGATCAGGTCTCTAACAACAAAGAGTGCTGAAAAATCCTGTGTTCAAAGCCTTTTTTGTATACATTTCTTTGCCCTTTCCCCAAGGATTGTTCAAGAATTAACTCAATACACAAAGTAACGCACCAAAATAAAGCAATGCCTGTTCATAAGAAAAACCCTTAGCAGGTATTCAGAGAGGAAGTGGGCAAAATTAAGGTGGTATATCAGGAATATGCCAGTAAGTGGTTTCTAGGGACTAACTTTATATAACACACAGTGAAGGGCTATAGCTGTACCAGTGTACTGCACTAACATTAGATACACACAGGACAGAGGAAGGTGAGGGATTGAGGGTCAATGAACACCAAATTTCCTTGGTGTAGGTGACTAGATGTCCTACTTTTCAGCAAGCCAACCTATTTTGACACTTATGTCTTTCTCCTCCTAGTAAGGAAGGAGGAAGTAAGGCATTTCTCTAACCCTGACGAAAGCAGGGAAAATTTACTATTATAGATCCACCCAGGAGGCTTGTATACATGCAGAGGAGACATTTAAGATGCTTCCCTATGCTTTTGCCACAGAAGTATATGCAAGATAGCATAAATTCCTTTAATTTTACTACTGAGGCCAGCAAAAGTGAATAGTATTATCATTGTGGATTTAAATTGAAGTAAATTTATTTCAAAGCATGGTGCCCGAGTCAAGTGTGTTGCTCCTGGTACAGACACATTACTGCACTCTGCCAGCGTTTATTTGAAAGATCATATATTAAAATAAATGTACTATGTGCATCTATTGAAATATGAAATTCAGATGAGTGGAACTCAGTGAATGCCTCATTACATATACAGGTGGTAGGTGTATGTATACTGCACTTTTGTATGTAATGAGGCATTCAAAATGCACACCGGCAGATTTTTAAGTTTTTTATTTCTGAAATAAGCATTATGTTTCATCAGTGTGTGGAGCTCCAGATAAATCATGCCTGCCTCTGTATTTAAGTTGCTGAAATAATCTCATAGAAAGTCATGTACTCTATGTAAGGCTACAAGTTGGTCGCCAAGGTCATGGAATCCGTTATTTTATGTGACCTCCATGACTTTAGCCCCAGGCAGCAGGGCTCTGTGATTTATTGTTAATTGCCCATGTCCAGTCTATGACTTTTACTAAAAATACCTGTAACAAAATCTTAGCATTAAATATATGTAATCACAGTATGCAATTTTAGCTATATTACTTGGAAATTCAATTTCTTCCAGCTTCAAAATAAATAAATAAATAAATAAATAAAATAACTGTTTCACATGGAGGACTACGGCCATGGCAAAACTGAGAATTAAAAGTGAATTCTGTCTTGGAGTTCTCCCACAAGCACTTAAAAGCATCTTAATTTTTTAAAATGCATTTTAATAAAAAAAATCCATTTCGGCATTTTTTGACTTGACCCCATGGAAAACAAGCTGTGGGGTTTTTGTTTGTTTGTTTAGCATTTGGCTGAGAAGTTTAAAAAAGTTTCAGCCTAAAGAGGTGGGTTTTTTGAGAATGTTAAATACCTGATATTAGAAGCATCCCTTAAAGTCTAACTATAGCATCATTTCTCATTACGCAATATCACTTCGCTTTTTACTAGTCAAGCCCACCGATGGGGGTGTGTGGACAATTGCTCAAGGGCCCGGTCGATTTAAAAGGGCCTGGGGTCCCCCTGGTCGCCACCACTGCAAGCCCTGGGCCCTTCTAAATCGCCCAGGCAGCGGGCAGGTTTCAGGGTGGTGCCAGCAGCAGTGAAGACAGAGGCAGAATCGTTACTGGATAGAGCAGGCATCAGGGAGCTGGGAAATCTGCATTCCATTCCCAGCACTGACACTAACTCCTCATTCTGCCTTAAGCAAGCCAGCTAACGGCTCACATAAAATGAGGACAATACTCAACTATGTGAAGCACATTAGATCAGTGCAGAGTATTCTATTGGGAGAAACAACAGTGGTAAGTCACTGCCAATTTACAGTAAAAACCAACATTCAACAAGCCCTAAAAACCACACCTGTGCGGATTTTAATTTTCTTGCATCAACAGCAGCGAGAGGAGATTGGTGAAAATAACTGAGCCTTCTGTTCTACTTGCAGCTACCTCTCTATCTTGGCCACACCTAGTGCGCTTTCTCAGCCTTTTATCCCCCTTCCAGCAAAGTACAAATGAGTGGAGCCAGTGCTGCGGATAATCATGCTTCCCAGCCCCTGCAGGAGACATACTGCTTCAGGTGCTCTGTGGAAGCAGAGTTCTCCAACCCACACCCAGTTCCCCTCAGGTTTGCGAAGCTTTAACAGAGCTCTACGATGTGCCGGTGTTTTGGTGTTTTTCAGGTATTTTTATGCTGAGCAGTTGGTACCATATTTCAAAATACAGCCCAGTACACCACACACCTGGTACATGGAGTAGATAGTACTTTCTGTACTACTGCACAGAAACTTGAAGACCCAGTGTTACCATCACAGAGCTATATTAGTATTAGTTTCAGAGTAGCAGCCATGTTAATCTGTATCCGCAAAAAGAACAGGAGTACTTATGGCACCTTAGAGACTAACACATTTTCTACTGTATTTTCCACTACATGAATCCGATGAAGTGGGGCTGTAGCCCACGAAATCTTATGCTCAAATAAATTTGTTAGTTTCTAAGGTGCCGCAAGTACTGCTATTAGTATTAGTGGAAGTAACTTTTCTTTCACAGCTCCTAGCAAAGGTTTGTGAATATTAGCATTTGTGTCATAGTCAGGGGAGCTGAGGACTTTTTAGCAGGAGAGAGGAGAAAATCTACAATGGTGCCATAAGTCTTGCTTTCTTTTCTGTAAATACCACTTGGAATCATAGATTATTAGGGTTGGAAGGGACCTCAAGAGATCATCTAGTCCAACCCCCTGCTCAAAGCAGGACCAATCCCCAAATCCCTAAATGGCCCCCTCAAGGATTGAACTCACATCCCTGGGTTTAGCAGGCCAATGCTCAAACCAATGAGCTATCCCTCCCCGTTTCCAGCCCCTTTCTGGGCAACAGTTTATGTTGTCTCCTACCTCATCAGCCCCAGGAGCTCTGCAAACCTGTCTCATGCAGAGCACGGCAAGGGAGAAGAGTAGAGGGTGTGAGTAGAAATAAAGTCTTGTGATTGTCAGGAAGGTACTGCTGGCAGACTAATGAGTCCTTGACTCTAGGAGAGAGAATGGCCTTCAAAGCTATCTGAACAAATCCCTGTTGCTGTTGAGGAAACCCCATTGACCACTGTTCATGTTTCTTGATTCTCCACTAATAGCTAGTGAGAAGGGGAGCTTGGTATGGAGCTGGGAGATCATCAAGATTTACTTCATCTCTGCTCCTGATTAAGTTCACAAATGAGTATCAATTACCTGCTTTCCCAGGAAGTAAAAATATCTCCTCATCTAATGTTTTTAGATGTGGTTTCAATTAAGACAATTTTCAGGAACTACATAATCCACCTCCCTTGATATAAGAGCACTGGAGAATACATTGTAGAAAAGAATCCCCTATTGGTAGTGGAATTAGATGACCTAATGGTCTTTTCCACCCTAACTTGGATTTTTTGATGACTGGCATAAATAACTATAACACAGTTCTACCGTGCCTGCAAATGTAACTGTTGTACAACAATGATGTATTTAATTTTTCTGTATGGATGACAGTTGAGAAGATGAAACTTCTACAGAATTTTAATAGAAACCCTATCTATTTATAATGCAGGTTCTTATGCCTCCTGGAAAAGGAAACTTCTAATAGGCAATGCTGGCCAAAATTATCCTGGTTTGTGCTGCAGCTTTGAAGATTTCACCTTAAAGAACTCATCAGACTTGTATCAATCAGTGTTCAGTGAACATCAAAAAGGTCAGAGGCTCTGTTTGGTTGGATGCTAGTGCACAAGCCTCTGATCAAAGACAGTTCCTCACAAGACTCTTAGTACTTCCTTGGTTCAGATCATTAGACAGTTGAGATAGCTCTTTTTGTGATGTTGCTAATTTGGTCCAAGAAAAGGAGAGACAAATTGGAAGACAGAAAAGAGACTGAGGGTGAAGGAGGGGGAAAAAAATCAAGTTTTGGGCTACAGCTTGGTCAGTTAATCTTTCATCCAAACTGGTTACCCCATCTGTATAGATCATGGTAACCATGCTTACCTTTTAACAAGAAAGAAAAGAGAGAGAGAGTAATCTATAGACCTGGAAATGAATGCCAATGGTAATAAAACACTAGAATTACCAGTCAAAATGTTTAACCTGCTGAATACATACTGTATAGTATGTGTGGGCACTCATGTCATACACAATAAAGAATCATTTTACTTTGTCAATATAATTTATAGCATTAACCAAAAGGAAGAAAATGATACAATGGAGTACATATTTTAAAGCAACTGACAACTGATAAATAGCCCCAGCCCATTATGACTCTTCATATCTAGCATTCATTAACTGCAGGGAGTTATTTTTCATTCCAGTTGACTGAATAACACATGCCACATGTGTAATGGACACAAATAATGTGGCTATGTTGCGTCATTCATTTTGCCATTTAAAATAGTAAATGTTACAAGAAGGGGCATGCCTTTTAAAAAAAAGCTCTCAGAGTCAGCTGGTACTAGGGTGACCACATGTCCCGATTTTATAGGGACAGTCCCGATTTTGGGGTCTTTTTCTTATATAGGTTCCTATTACCCCCCATCCCCTGTCCCAATTTTTCACATTTGCTGTCTGGTCACCCTAGCTGGTACTAGTTCATGTGCAGAGGATGGTTCTGTATTAACTTACACCTCCCTTCAGTTATTACTGTAGCTGAAGATAAAAACAGCAGTCTGATATCAATATTCTTAATTTCTGGTGGGGGAAGGTGATATCTTAACATATCCAGTGCAGGATAAACTGCCTAGGAATTCAAGAAGGTCCCTCAAAAATATTCAGAACCCGATTCAGGGGGCTGGTGCCTTGCACCTGCAGGTTATTTATACTGTGCCCAGAAACATGCTAGGTGAGTTACCTGCTCCAACAGGTTTACTATTTAAGGACTTGATTGTGGCTTGGACTATACATCGAGCCAGGGGACTAAGAATGCTCCTAACATTCTTGTATTAAACTGACTGCACCTTGGGTCTAAGCATGTATACTGCATAGTCACTTTACCCCATTCTCCACTCCCTGGAGCAGGAGGGCTGGGAAAGGTAAGGAATGCAGCGCCTTGACTCCACCTACTAAAGACAGCCAGCACAACATGAAGAGGTGTCAGTTTATTGCTAATATTAACCAGGAGCATATCACCTCACCCCAGCCCCGGCACGGGGAGGAAGGAGGGAAAGAACTGTGTCTCAGAAGCTTAAGTCAAGTCACAATGTCTGCTGGGGCTAAACCTGGAGTGGTGCAGGTTACACATCTCCCCTTGCACAGGGTTGCACCTAAAAGGCACAGTCACTAGTTCAAATTCAGACTTGTTTCAGAGCAAAAATTATTTTTCTTTTTGCCTGGCATCCAATAAACTGGTGTTTCTGTATCCCTCTGCTGTTCTGGCAGGTGCTAATATCTCTGTATCACAAGAAACCTATTATAACAGGCACACCTGTTGCCATTCTCTCATAGGTTTAGAGATTAATCTACACTCTGACTCTTCCTTGTTATTGGCAAGATGATACTGGGAAACTTGAACTGCCACTGCCCCTGTTCAAACTGTTCTGTAGTTAAATAAAATATATCACTTGCCAGGACGGTCAGTCCAGAAGCTTTCATAAGCATTATGTTCAGTTTATTTTTTTTTTAAGTTTAACATCACAGGGCTTTTACAAAATATTCATAAATTAAAAACAAGAGAATGTTAAAGTTATTATTGTAACATTGTTTGCAGCCCTAAAGATGAAATGTGTCAGCACTTCCATTATAACAACCTCCACTGTGCACAGGTTAATAATGGATGTAAAACTCTGCAGCTGTATGGAACAAGACACAAACTCTCAACCTTTGAGGAAATTTTACTCAATTCATATGGGTCTTTTGCACTCAAAACTTATATTCTGTTTGGAACAAAAGCAGTCTTAAAAAGGTTTTAAGAATTACAATTTTCAGGCCACTAACCAAAAAGGAAAAATACCACTAAAAATTGAAACTTTCCTACTACGTATTGCTGCTGTTCTTTTATTACTTATAGCCTTGTCTATATAAACTGTATACACCTCTACCCCGATATAACGCTGTCTTCTAGAGCCAAAAAAATCTTACCGTGTTATAGGTGAAACCGCGTTATATCGAACTTGCTTTGATCCACCGGAATGCGCAGCTGATTGCTGCTTTACCGCTTTATATCCAAATTCGTGTTATATTGGGTCATGTTATATCAGGGTAGAGATGTATATTCAAGTGTGACTACACCCCAAAATGGATTTTCCTCCATAAAATGCTTGGAATTTAATTACTGGATTCTGTCTATATTCTGTCTCAACTATTAAACATGAAGATAATTTTTGGCCATCAAAATAAATCTTACAGGACCTACTGTCTTACTGCATTCTGGTTGTTTTAGGAAAGAGACCAATCGAGTTACAGCTAACCTGAGAACACTTCATGCATAAAAGATGCAACAGTGCCAAGAGGTTGCTCAGTTGGTTTTTTTAACACTATCTAAAGTTTTTCTTGAACTCCAAGCCACTATTCAATAAGATTAACATAGGGAATCATCAGCTTCAAGGGTCAAATTCATCCCTATATAACTCCACTGATTTCAGTAAATGCAAACAGGGTTTAATTTGGCCTATTAACTTCTAATATTTCTTATATTTATGTAGAATGAAGGAGAGTATATTTCTTTACATGTGTTCCTCCAGGGCCAAATTCTGCAGTTTATTTGCATTTAAGAACATTTTGCACATAAAGACCACAGGATCAGGCCCATAGTTATTATGGGTTTACACGTGCAGAGCATTTTGTGTGTAAGTGCAAGATGAAAGGTGATGCAAAGGGAATGCAAGGGAACTTGATGCTGCATTACTGAGTATGCTGCTTCATAACAAACAAGTTGCTACTAGCAACTGTTCAGAAGTGATGAATGATTTTTGGTATCTCCATTTTTCAAAGCCCAGCTTGACAGCATAAAAAGAGCCTGTTTTTATGACAGAGCTGCACACACACACATTCTGGTTCTTTTAAGGTGTCTCAAATCAGGTACACCAAAATTACTAGTTACTTTTGACAACTTTGGTCCCAACGAATGAAGTGAGTTAGAAGTACACCTTTTCTGTGGATCATGTTCTAAAGCATGCCTACAGGGGTACCTGCTCACACAAGTAATATCCCCAAAGGAGTATAAATAAGATGTCCAAACAAAAATGGTATTGCCGCATTTTGAAATAATCACAAGAAACAAAGTTCAGTTTCTATCATCTGGGGGTTAAAGTTACCCATGCCTTGTTTGCACTTATTTTTACATAGACTATTCTGTGCGGGAAATCAGCAAATGGTATGGAACTATTGGAACTAAGTCCAGAGTGGCTTCCATCACACTGGTGTATTTAGGTGAAACTCCATTAACCTATGCATTTCAAACGTTGTACCTAGGTTGACCAGACAGCAAATGTGAAAAATTGGGATGGGGATGGGGGGGTAATAGGAGCCTATTAAAGAAAAAGCCCCAAATATCGGGATTGTCTGTATAAAATCAGGACATCTGTTCATCCGAGTTGTACCAGGACAAGAAAATTTGAGCAGATGCAATGTGCTAAACAGACTAAATAAATTAAGTTTAAGTTAGGCCTGGCTTATACTAGAAAATTAGGTCAGTTTTGCTGCGCTAATCAGGAGTGTGAAAAATCCACACCCCTAGCCGTGTTCTTAAGCTGACATAAATCCCCGCGTAGACAGCGCTTGGTCGACAGAAGAATTCTTCTGTTGACCTAGCTACTTCCTTCTGGGGCAGGAAGGGCAGTGAGGGGAAGAAGGGGATTACCTACATTGACAGGAGAACCCATTCCGTCAGCATAGGTATTGTCTATACTAAAGTGCTACAGCAGCGCTGCTGTAGAATTTTAAGAGTATACAAGGCCTTGGTTGCTTTTCTTGCTACACTTCTCATCCTGTCAGCATGTGAGCTGCACCATCTTAGTCTCTCAGACTCAGTTTGCCAAATTCAATGATGATGCATAAGGGGTTGTAACTGGTAAGTGGGCAAGAATCTAGGGAGAATCTAAAATGGTGTTATGTACATATAAAAGGAGACCAAATGTTGGTTTAAGTTATATCAACTCAGTCTCCCTCAAGGCTCTCTTCTAAATTTAGGCTGTGGTATGACAAACCAGGAAAGGAAATATGGACCAAAAACCTTGCTAGTCCAATTTGCACAATTTTATAGACTAGGAGGAAAAACAAAAAAAGCGATACAAAAAATTATTATAGCTTTCACTTCAGTATTTATTCCTTATCTTCCTCTTCTGGTGTAACAACACTAACCTAAGATCCTAAGACGTTATTGCTACTCCAACATACATGGTATATGGAGAGTGGATATCAACAGAACTGCTTGTCCAGTGTGTGAGGATCATGTAAACAGCTGAGCAAGTACCCAGCCTTTCCTGCAACCTGCCATGTGACAATGAGCTCATGTAGTGCAAAGGTCTTCTCCAGCTCCAGGAATTTCTCCTCAGCTGGCTGAACTACAGTAATGGGCTGCCTAGAACATGTACTGAGGTATACTTTCATAGCTTTATGGCTCAACTCTAAGCATGAGCCACCAGCAAATATAGAGAAGCCAGAGTAGTGTTTTGGACAATCCTAGCTGAATTTAATCTGTTTGTATACTACTATCAGGATCAGCCCCAAGAAGTGAAAAAACCTAAATTGTCAGAGGTTTCAGTGCTTAGGTGGAAGAGAAACAAGGAATTAAGCCAAGGATGATTAACAGTAATGGGAGTTGGCAAACATTAATCAAATGGACAGTAATTGCTAGCCAGCTGTGCAGAATCTGAACAAGTAATCACAAACAAACTGTTTGGGCAGAGGAATAAATGCAAAATCTTTGAAATACATCAGCTCTCCGAATATGAAATCATATTGACAATCCAATCTCATGGCTGAGACACATCCAGCATCATGAGCAGTTGAGAAGAGAAAGGTGAAGAGCTGATTGCTGGATGGAACACCATAAACCATTTGGAAACCTGCCACACTATCACCACCCAGATGAACAACTACTACTCCTCCTTAAGGAGTATCTAAAAAATTAACACACTACTTCATACAACAGCAACTACCCAGGAACCTACCAAGTTTTGATAACCTGGAACACCAATTGTGATCGCAAAGCACCAGGTGAACAAACCAGTGAGGCTGTGTCATGTGTTGCAGCCCCTACCAATGGTCACAAGGTATGAAAATAAGAATGGTTCAATAAAAGGTGAGGAGGTGCATAAATGCAGCTAGGAAAGAAAAAAATCTGTCCAAGGTGGCTCAATACCAAAGCCCTAGTAACTGTTGAGTGGTATTTTATAAAAATTAAATGCCTCTTACAATTCAAGTTCCTAGAGAGGTAGGCAAAGTGATTTTTAGCCAGAGCATGCTTATTGGCACATTGGCTGAACTAGATCAGCATTTTTACTAAGGACAGCAATTGTTAGATTCAGATCAGCGAAGGCACATAAGAACTGCTATACTGGATCAGACCAATGGTCCATCTAGCCCCAGATCCGGTCTCCAGCAGTAGCCAGTACTAGAACTTCAGGGGGAGTGTACAGAACAGGGCAATTTTGCCCATCTTCCCCTCCTGGCTTCTGCAGTCATAGGTTTAGGATCAGCCCAAGCATGGGGTGTGTTACATCCTTGACCATGTTGACTAATGGACCTATCCACCATGTAGGCTGGCTTCCATGGAGGCTGATGGATCTGTCCTCCATGAATTTATCAGGTCTTTTTTGAACCCATTTATACTTTTAGCCATCACAACATCCCCTGGCAATGAGTTCCATAAGTTAATTGTGCGTAGTGTGAGAAAGTACTTCCTTTTTTTGCATTAAATTTGCTGCCTATTAATTTCATCGGGTGTCCTCTCGTTTTGTATTGTAGGAAAGGGTAAATAACACTTCTCTATTTACTCTTTCCCCACCATTCATGATTTTATAGACCTCAGTCATATCCCCCGCACCCCCACTCCAGTCATCTCTTTTGTAAGATGAACAGCCCTAATCTCTTTTAGTTTCTTCTCATATGGGAGCTGTTCCATACCCTTGATAATTTTTGTTGTCCTTCTCTGAACCTTTTCCAGTTCCACTAGATCTTTTTCAGGGGCAGCTCTAGGAATTTGGCCGCCCCAAGCACGCCGGTCCCGCGGCTCTGGGGGACCTCTTGCAGACGTGCCTGCGGAGGGTCCGCTGGTCCCACGGCTCCGGTGGAGCAGAGGTCCACCGGAGCCGCGGCAGCAGCAGACCCTCCACAGGCACGTCTGCGGGAGGTCCCCCAGAGCCACGGGACCAGCGGACCCTCCGCAGTCATGCCTGCGGCAGGTCCACCTGTCCCGCGGCTCCGGTGGACCTCCCGCAGGCATGACTGCGGAAGGTCTGCCAGAACCGCCTGCCGCCCTGCCGGCAAAACGCCGCCCCAAGTGCGCGCTTGGCGCGCTGGGGTCTGGAGCCGGCCCTGATCTTTTTTGTGAGGGGGTAACCAATACAGGACACAGTATTCAAGGGGCGGGTGCACCACAGGTTTACACTGCGACATTATGATATTTTGTTTTACTGTCAATCCCTTTCCAAAAAGTTCCTAACATTCTGTTAGCCTTTTTGACAGCTTCTGCACATTGAGCTGTTGACACTAAGATCTCTTTCTTGAGTGGTAAGAGATAATTTAGAAGCCATCATTATATATGTGTAGTTGAGATTATTTTTTCCCACATGCATTACTTGGTACTTACCCATGTTGAATTTCATCTGTCATTTTGTTGCCATCATGCAGTTTTGTGAGATCCCCCTGTAATTCTTAGCAGTCAGCTTTGGTTATAAATATTTTGAATAATTTTGTATTGTGTGCAAACTTTACCACTTCACGTTTCACTTTTTTGTCCAGTTCATTAATAAAAATATGTGGAACATCACAGGTCCCAGTACAGATTCTTGGGGGACCCCTCTGTTTACTCCTCTCCATTGTGAAAACTGACCATTTATTCCTACCCTCTGCTCAGTGCCAGAGCCTTTGGTGAGGACCTTGTCAAAGGCTTTCTTAAAGTCCACGTATACTACACTGACTGGATCATCCGTTTCCACATGCTTGTTGACATCCTCAAAGCATTCTCAAAAAGATCCAGTCCTGATGATTGTATGAAAAGCTTCTGTGTTTTATTGAATAGGCTACTCAACATAGGTCAAGTGATTCAGAATAGGATTGAAAAATAAATAGCAAAGCCAAAAATCCATTGGCAGAAGCTGAGATCATTCAAGTTTTCATTTAACTTAGGAAACTTTAAGAATGCCTTTTACAGTTAGTACTGCAATGGAAACTAAGAGAAAAAAAAAAGACAAGTTCACATTAAGCAAAACTTTTAATTTAACATCCTAGTGGCCAGATGAGAGCAAAAGCAAGAAAGGAATTAATTCATCATCTGCCAAGACATCAGGTTTTTCCAACAAGCATGTGTCACTCTAAATTAGCATACACATTACAAGTCAAATAAGATTCCAGCAACCCAACATCACAGAGCACACATTTACCCTAACTGGGAAACCTCATGCCTTTTCTACACTAGTCACCAATTAGTCAACTGATGCAGATTACAACCATAAATATAAATGTGTCTGACTCCAGTACATCAGCCATTATCATTTTCAGACCACTACAGCTTCACTGATACCATAATAGCTAATAGAGCTGTTACAAGGTCAATCAGTGTTCACATACTGGCCTTTATTTTCCACTAGTATACAATAGTACCATTTTATGTACTTAAATGCCATTAAAACATTATTGGAAGTGTCCCACATAACTGAGGCGCTATTATAAAGAAAAATTAGGCCTTAATTTACTAGACTTTGTAAATTGCTTTTAAATCCTTGGATTGAAGACACTAGAGAAGTAGTGAGTATTATCATCTTATATACCACTCTCAGTAGTATAGGCTCCTTCTATTCCTTTATGCTAATCCACCTATATGTACTTTAATATTTTAATATTAATCTATGCTGTGTTAACAACCCAAAACCATCCATTGCCATGCAGGTTAATTAGAACCCATAATTGTTATGTTGCCAAATTGTCTGTCAATCCCTGGCAATAAGCTCTATCCTATAGAATTCTAATCAACTTAATGCCCTGGAAGCATATGCAGTAGATAGGGATGGGTGCACTTGTTTTGTTCATTTCTAGACCACTGGAACATCATTAGTTTGATAACTTCAGTATTGGAGGCAAAGTGTCATGTTCAATCCACTTGAGAAGCTCTGAAAATGGAATACATATGTAAATATCATGAGCAGGATTTTTAAAAACAGGTGTCTAAAAAGTCAGGTGTCTAAAAAGTCACCTGAGCTGACTTCATTTGAGACCTGCAGGACATGTAGTGCTTTGGAAAAATTAAACCACTTATTTAAGTGCTTAAATATTGACCTAAGAGTCTATTTTTACACACTCATTTTTTAAAATCTCAAACATTAGGTATCTCAAATCAAAAGTTACATCAAAATAGAGTTAGGGTTGAGTACATTTCAGTAATTTAAGGTAAAAACATCACAGGAATGCTGGCAATTACCCCCAAAATAAGCATTACAAACAACAGAAATTCAGAGATAAGATTAAATTTAAAAGAAATGCCAACATGTTAGTGCAGAAAGGCATAATTAAAGCATCCAAACAATCTTAATTCTACCCTATAATAAAACCATCCTGTAACCATACAATTATTAGGGAATACTGGTATTTTACTAGAATAAATTAGATTATACTGATTTTCAGAGACAGTTTTCTTTATACCGGTATTATTCTCATGGTGCCATATTTCTTAGAACAGTATGATTTTTTGCTTGGATCTTTCTAATAGTGTTTAAATTACAAGGAGAAAGGTTGTTTGCTTGTTTTTTCTAAACTCAGCTGAGTTTTGTGGGCCCAAAAAGTAAGGGGCTCTGAGAACTTCAAATTGCTCATCAAATTATCCATCCCCAGTGCCCTCCTTTCCCCACAGCCTCTGCATATTATGCTGGAAAGTATTAGCGGGTCTTTCATCTATAAAGAATTACAGATAGGTGTGCGAAGCACTCTTTTTTCAGGCTGAATAGAAGCAGCAATTAAATACCCCAATACCTAGTTTAGGAAACAATAGGAAGCCACTACCCCAAGGCAATAGGCTTCAAGGCAAGGTTGACCAGAAATTTATCTATGCAGGCTGAGGAATTTACCTCAAACTGGTTGGATGCACAGGGGCTAAGGGATTGATTCAAAGAAAGGTTGGGCTGGAAGGGACCTCAAGAGGTCATCTAGAGTGCCCTCCTCCCCCCCCCACACACACACACACAGAGGCAGCATTAAGTATACACATAGACCATTCCTCACAGGTTTCTGTTTAATCTGTTCATCTCCCTTGGAAGCCTATTCCAGAGCTTAACTACCCTTATAGTTAGAAAGTTTTTCCTAAAATCCAACCTGAATCACTCTTGCTGCACATTAAACTGATGACTTCTTATCCTATCCCCAGTGCACATGGAGAACAGTTGATCCAAGTCCTCTTTGGAACAGCCCTTAACATATTTGAAGACTTACGTCCCCCTGACCCATCTCTAGGTTAAATATGCCCAATTATTTTTGCAGCTGTGCACGCCTGTGAGTGTAGGACACAATGCCAGTGAAAAGCAAGGGAAGCAGTCGTGAGTGTGGCTTTGCAAGGAAGACAACAGAAAGAGCTTCTTTTGGGCACCATACTTGGTGGAAAGGCAGGATTGGATTTCTGAACAAGTAATCTGCCTCCTGCATTCAGGGAAATAGGACTTTGTGCCCATTCTTTGAAAATAGACAGGACTGCCCTGAAGAAATACCTGGCCCCTATCATCAATTTCTCCTCCTAAACAGAAACAACCTGACCAGGCCCCAAGTATTAGCTCTTCACTCTGGCTCAAAAGGGGCAACAATATCAACCCTCATATTGCCATAACCCACCTGGCAGACTGTACTACAGTCCAGTACATTTGGTCAATACTTCCGTTAGAAGTTGGAAGCCTTCCGTTGATGTTCTTGGCATTTGCTCCCTACCTACTTATAATATTTATAGAACACCAATCACCATAGCAATGAGGTACTGCTGTATTCCCAGTGTGCTTTTGCACATTGATAGTCAATAAAATGACAAGGAGACTTAGGCGCCTAAGTCACTAACACCATGTCTACAACACAACACTAGCACCCCCTTGCTCGTGTACACATAGCTCATTGAGCCAGCGTGAGTATAAATAGCAGGATAGCCGCAATAGCATGGGTAGTAGCAGCCGAGGCATGGCTGAGCTGGGCCAAGCCGAGCGTGTCCCCCACTGGTTTCAGCCAGGTTTGTGCTCAACACGGCTCAGCTGTGCCTCTGCTGCTGTTACCGGTGCTACCACGACTGCACTGCTGCTCTCTATACTTGCAGTAGCGCTATGAGAGCTCTCTTATATGTACACGAGCAGGGAGACTTGCCCCCCTAGCATAGAGATATTTTAAGTCACTTTTGAAAATGTTACCTGAGCACTTTGGAAAATGTTAGCCTGTAGTTACAGATGCTTTATGTGAGCCCTACGTTATCTCAAAATAATGCCATGCCGTCCTTCATTCCACTCATGCCTAAGTAAAAGCAGGGGATATTGTCCTCAAATCAAGAGACCTGAGAACTGAAGGCTACTGTACATAAAAGGGACTAGGAGAGGAACAGCTCTCTGAATTTCACTGATCTCGAGTATTTAAGTTAGAATTGTAATATTGTGAATATCAATTATATTTAACCTACTACGCTCAGCAACATTTAAGTGACAGAGTGCTTGAGTCACTCGTAGCTGTTAAGAGGAATAAGCAAAATCGGGGCACATGGGGCTTACTAGAACTTTAGACATCATAGAATTTAGAAAGAGATGGAAAAGACCTTTTAAGCTATTTCAACCATCCTACTGGGCCATGCAGGAAGGATGGTCCAGTGCCCTTTCCAGTACATTAGGAATCCTGAGACTTAGAAGTGAGTTCTCAGATCAGCCACCAACTTCCTGTGTAACCTCGAGCATGTCACTTAATCTGCTCACTCCTCAGGTCTCCATGTGCAAAGCGGGGAGAAGCATTTCTGTACTTCACAGGCCTTGTTAGGATAAAATCCATTATTACAAGGCATTGAATATTGTTATAGTGATGAGGGTGACATCAGTAAATAGATTAAAAGGACATTGGATTGTCCCATATTGTACGTTTTCTTGTAGCCTTTTTTTTGGGAGGGGGCTCAAAATGCCTTTCAAAACCCAAGACCTTGACTTCTTTTGGAAGCCTATTTTGCAGTCTAATACACCACTATCAGAAGATTCTCATTTCAGCCACAATTTTTCTTTTAATGTTATCCTGCTTAGTCTCCCTTGAACTAACCTCAAGAATTCTTCCCTTTCTTTAATACAAAACCTCTTCTACAGAACAGGAATAGGTTCCAAATACTTAGGTCTGTTCAAATGTTAACCAGGTTCTTTGGGAAAGAAACCAAAAAGCCAACCCAAAATAAGAACATAGCAATCTCTAATGTCTATATTTTAAAAATGTGTAATTGACCCATGGTGAAGTCCAAAACACTCACTGCACACATTCTCGGCAGCAATTCAACAAGTTATATAAGAGGATGCCAGAAGAGAAGTTTCAGAGGAAAACACTGTCCTGACAACACACACACACACACACACACACAGAGGACAGGCTGAATTACACCTCATTAACTGGAGAGAACGTTAAGCAACTTGTGAGAGGTGCTAATTTGCATCATCTCAGAAGAGCTGACTGAGGCATTGAGCCTCAGGCAAGCATGATGTCATCCAGAAACACAGAGGGAGGGCAGACTCTGCCACCATGTAACATACATTCCTCACTACACTCAGCCAGCTCTGGTAGCTACTGAGAAAGAGATTGGTACCATTGCCCTGCCCTTTTCCTACACGTTCACAGAGGTTAGCAGAACCAATGTATGTGGGGAAGGGGGTGTTGATGTCAAAAGAGGAGCCACAGAGTACGGATGACTCCACATAGCTGGAGTCATTAGTGCCAGATGACAGAAAACCCTAGTTAAAGCAAGAGGGAAGTACAACTTTCTGATACAATGGTCTCTCACACCTTCTGTGTCATCACCTAACAGGATACATTATCTCAAATGTCAAACCATAATGTTATAATACTCCTCAAAGTATAAATCCCTGTACTCTTTTGAAAACAAACCCTAGGTTAGAGTGAGGAAAGGAAGACAGAAGAATATAAAGTAGAGAAAAGACAAAGAAAAGTAAGGGCAACTAAGGAGAAACAATGGAACAGAATTGTGTGTGTGTTTTTCTCTTTCCCCAGACATACATCCCTTTCTCTAGGCCTCCTATTGACTTCCATGAATATTCTGAAATGCCATTAGACCCAATGTTCAGACTCCCAAGTTTTTCCTCATTACATTAAGGTTAAATAGGCAAATTTTGAAATTCTACTCTCCGTTACAATGCTGTAAAAAACACTGTTATACCCCAGATAGTGGGTGTCAATGGAGTTATTACAGCTTTATACCAGTTTTACTGAGGCCTGGTCTACACTAGGACCTTAAATCGAATTTAGCAGCGTTAATTCGAACTAATCGCTCAACCGTCCACACCAGGAAGCCATTTAATTCGAACTAGGGGGCTCCTTAGTTCGAATTTGGTACTCCACCCCGACAGGTGGAGTAACGCTAAATTCGCACTTGCTAGCTCGAATTAGGCTAGGTGTGGATGCAAATAGAACTTAGTAGCTCCGGGAGCTATCCCACACTGCACCACTCTGTTGACGCTCTGGACAGCAGTCCGAGCTTGGATTCTCTGAGCAGCCACACAGGAAATGACCTGGGAAAATTTGAACTCCTTTTCCTGTCTGGACAGTTAGAATCTCATTTCTTGCTTTGACATCGGGGTGAGCTCCGCGGCACCTGCAACGATGCAGAGCTCTCCAGCAGAGGAGTCAGCCCAATGGAAGAATAGAAAGAGATCCCCAGCATGGACAGACCGGGAAGTCCAGGATCTGATCGCTGTGTGGGGCGAGGAGTCTGTGCTGTCGGAGCTGCGCTTCAACAAGCGTAATGCAAAGACCTTCGAGAAGGTCTCCCAAGCCATGACACAGAAAGGATACAGCCGGGATGCAATGCAGTGCCGCGTGAAAGTCAAGGACTTGAGGCAAGGCTATCAAAAAGTCAGAGCGGCAAACGGACGCTCCGGAGCACAGCCCCAGACATGCCGCTTCTACGAGGCACTGCATGCCATTCTCGGTGGGTCCTCCACCACTGTCCCACCAGTGACCGTGGACTCAGTGGATGGCATAGTGAACCAGGACAGTTCCTACTCGATGTTCGCCGATGGGGAAGACGACGAAGGGTCCGTGGAGGAAGGCGCAGGCGACAGCGAACACAATGCCGCTTTCTCTGACAGCCAGGATCTCTTCCTCACCCTCACAGAGATCCCCTACCAACCCTCCCCGGCCGTTAACCCAGACTCAGAGTCAGGGGAAGGATCAGGCGGTAAGTCGTATAAACAAGAAAACATTTATTTGTACGAAAACATGTATACAAAAAATAGAAATTCTATATCTAAATACTATATCTAAAAGTTTTTAACAGGAAACTATACGAACAGTAGGTCCACACAGATTGGGATGGAACAATAGTCCTCTAGGGACAATTCCACAAATGCGTCAAAAAGTTCCTCAAATACCCTCCGCAGGAGGTTTCTAGGAAGAGGTGCCTTATTTGGTCCTCCGGTGAAGCACAGTCTTCTACGCCACGACATCCGTAGATACAGGGGAACCATCGCCTCAACCAGCATGGCCGCGTAGGGTCCCGGTCGGTGAAGTGCTTCCCTTAACATCCTGTCTTTCTGTACTTGAGAGACCCGCCTCAGGGTAATCTCGTTCATGAAGTGCTGCATCTAATTAGGGCAATTAGCGAATAGTTACTGTTCTTAATGGTTTACTTATACTTTGCATAACAAAGCCCCTCGCTTAGCAGCCACATGCTGTAGGCCACAGAGGAAAAGCATACATTGATCTTTCCCCTGCAGTGTCGGGAGTGGCTGGAAAAGGGTCATAGTATCTGATTTCCAGATTGCCTTTAGCAGGAGGGCACAGCTATCCGTTAACTGATAAGCATAATCTACTGTAAGGCTTACCAGGACTGTGTGCTAGACGGATTCAGCTATCTCTCCCGACTTGTCCGCTCTCCTGTGCAATGCCGCAGCCAATCAGAGCGTAGCCCAAAATGTCGTGCTTGTCTTGAGACCACGTGAGACTTGTTGCCCGGTACGGTCTTGTTCATAGAAATTGACTAGATGGTGTTCACTGTTCGCAAAAATGTATCTGTTCAAGGAAATCACTAACTTTCCCATCACACAGCTTGGCTCTTTCCCGGACTGCCCCGGCATCCCCTCGCAGAGACTGGCAATGATTAGACGCGAAAGAAGAAGACTAGGGACGAGATGTTCGCTGAACTGATGGCCTGCTCCCGAGCAGAGGCTGCAGAGCAGAAACACAGGAGGGAGACCCAATGTGAGCAGCAACGCACACACAAGGAACGCCAGGATATGTGGCGGCCGGAAGACCAACAGACCACCCAAAAGCTGCTTGGTCTCATGAAGGAACAAGCGGACACGCTTGTCGCCTTGTTGATGTCCTGCAGGACCGCAGGCTGGAGGACAGGGCCCCCCTGCAGTGTCTCTGCAATCGCCCTTCCCCCGCCAAGAAGTCCTGCCCCCCCCTCACCCAAAAGTACAAGACGGAGGGGCGGTAGGGGCCGTGAGAACTGTCACTGAACCAGAACAGAGCGACCATGTACCCCGCACTTCTCACGTTAGAAATTTGTAGAAGTGCTTCCCTTATAGGCTCAGCCAGTCCCAAATCCAAGTTTCATCCCCCCACTGTTTATTAGATTAATAAAAGATGTTTGCTGTTAATCACTGTTTCGGTCATGTCTTTCCTGTCAGAGGATTTTTCGGTGTATGGGGTGGACAGGGGTTTCATACTTGCACGGTATAGCCTACAGTACCAGGGTACAGACTTGGGGAAAGGATCAACTGCAGGGCACACACACACTGCAGTCAGTAGGCACCAGGGTCATTCTGTGTTGTGTATGCTGCCCCTGGTCATTCCGTAATGTGTATGCTTGTCCAGGGTCCTAGCGCCTGCCACGCCATTAATGTAAAGGCAGGCTGCCCTTTCCATGCACTTCCAACGGATCAACGAGCCTATCCGCTGCCCTGAGCCCCAACAAGAGCCCTCATCCATGGACAGATACTCACCCTTCTCCCACACCCATCACCCCTTCCTACGCACAAACCCACAGCCCACTGCCGTCATCCAAACCCCTATGCAAAGAAGGCACCACTCGCCCCTTCCTGCAAACCCTCCCCTTCATGCAGAACCACTTTCAGCCGTCCCCCACCCCAGAGACCTATGTAGGAGCAGGAGGATGTCAGTCCTCTATGGAGGAAGCGGTCTGTACGTCAGTGCACACCATGCCCAGCACAGTATGCGACCATGTTTCAACACCAGAACAGAAATGCAAAGTAAAACAAAGATTTATTAATAATGAGTGTAACAATTACTTTGCTTTAAAACGTGCTTTGGAAGTGGGGGAAACTTGGAGAACGCGGCATGTAGCCGCAGATCGAAATCGACACAGACACAGGCCCAGGGTCAGTTTCTCTTGAAAGCAAGTGGAGAGTCATAGGTTACCCTGATCTCCGAGGAAACTTGCTTTCAAAGCCTCCCGGATACACAGCGCTTCCCGCTGGGATATTCTCTCGGCACGGGTGTCTGGCTGAGCGTAAACTGCAGCCAGGCGATTTGACTCAACCTCCCATCCGGACAAAAAGGCCTCGCCCTTGCTCTCACACAGATTGTGCAGCACACAGCAAGCAGCAATAACTACGGGGATATTCTTTTCGCTGATGTCCGAGCGAGTCAGTAAGCTCCGCCATCTCCCCTTGAGACGTCCAAAAGCACACTCCACCACCATTCTGCACTTGTTCAGCCGGTAGTTGAAGAGTTCCTTCTCTCTGTCCAGGGCGCCTGTATAGGGCTTCATGAGCCAGGGTATTAGCGGGTAGGCTGGGTCCCCGAGGATCACTGTAGGCATCCTACACTGTAGGTCCGGGAAGAAAGTACCTGCCTGGAGGAGTCTAAAGAGACCAGAGCTCCTGAACACACGCGCGTCATGAACCTTGCCCGCCCACCCGACGTTGATGTTGGTAAAACGTCCCCTATGGTCCACCAGTCCTTGCAGCACCATGGAAAAGTAGCCCTTTCGGTTAATGTACTCGCTGGCCTGGTGGGCTGGTGCCAGGATAGGGATGTGAGTCCCATCTATAGCCCCACCGCAGTTTGGGAATCCCATCGCGCGGCCGCCTATGATGACCTGAACGTTTCCCAGGTTCACTACCTTTGAGAGCAGTTGCTCAACGATTGCGTGGGCTACTTGAATCACAGCAACCCCCACGGTAGATTTGCCCACGCCAAAGTGGTTCGCTACTGACCGGTAGCTGTCTGGCGTGGCAAGTTTCCAGAGGGCTATGGCCACTCGCTTCTGCACACTCAGGGCTGCTCGCATCCGGGTGTCCTGGCGCTTCAGGGCAGGGGCCAGCAAGTCACAGAGTTCAAGGAAAGTGCCCTTACGCATCCTGAAGTTTCGCAGCCACTGTGATTCGTCCCAGACCTGCAGCACTATGCGGTCCCACCAGTCCGTGCTTGTTTCCCGGGCCCAGAATCGCCGTTCCACACCATGAACTTGACCCATTGCCACCATGATCTCCACTGCACGGCATACCCTGCTTTCTGAGAGGTCTGCGCCACTCTCCTCACCGCGCTGCCGGAGCCTCCTCGCCCGATTTCTCAGCAGCTGACTGTTGCAGAAGTGGACGATAAGGTGCGAGGAGTTGACAACGGCCATAAGTGCAGCGATGATCGCAGCGGGCTCCATGCTCGCAGTGCTGTGGCGTACGCGCTGAAACTGACAAGACAAGGGCGCGAACAGATTTCCCGCCGGCGCTTTCAGGGAGGGAGGGCGGTTGTGAGTGACGGTTGAATGATGACAGTTACCCAAAACCACCCTCGACACATTTTTCCCCCAGCAGGCATTGCGAGCTCTACCCAGCATTCCAATGGGCAGCGGGGACTGCGGGAACTGTGGGAGAGGTTCCCACAGTGCCCCGCTTCCAAAGTCGACGCTGGCCCCGTTACTGCGGACTCAGAAATTCGAATTAGTGTATTTACTGTGGATACACAAATTCGACTTCGTAAGGTCGAATCCACAAATTCGACTTAATTGGATTCGAAATAGTCTGGTAGTGTAGACAAGGCCTGAGTAGAATTTGTCGATGGTGCATCCTTTGTATTTACCAGGACAAGGAAGATCTACCCCTTGTGAGACCTGGTTCTGGTGGACAGTCATTTAAATTTTCCACCACAAAACTAGTTTTCTTGTTAAAAACAAATTCCAGGACTTGAGGGTTGGAATTAGTCACAGCATGTCAGATTTCTTTAAACCCAAATAAATTATACAGCCTTTTCTAACAGGGAAATTAGAGAGATCTCTTATAGGAATTAAGTGAGACAATAAGCAAGGGGAAGGGGAATTACTTGTCTTTTCATGTTCTTTGACAAGAAAAAAAATGCTTGAATGAACTGATCTGAACTTGGCACGGATTCATTCAAGAGACATTTCTGAATAGGCTCCAAATCTCTCACATTTTAGCTAACGTGGCTTACCTCCTGTTAAAATAAATCTTGTTTGCCAGTTGCTATTCACTCTCTTGCAGACCTGAGGGTCAATGCATCCTCAGCATTTATTGGAGGTAGAAAGCAAGTCGAGACAGAGTTTAGAAAAGGAGGCAGATAAAAGAAAGGTATGATCAACAGACCATAAACTATAGGAAACTTCTTCTAAACATGCCTTCATGTAGGTTTGTTCTAAACTAAATTAAGGATTATTGATCATAATGGAGTTTAAGTGGATTCTAGCCAATTCCTGGAATAAAAATTCCCTTCAAAACAGAAGAACAGGCAAAGATAAGTATTGCAGCTAAAGGAGTGCAGCCAAAGGTAACGTGGAAGGTCATAGCCAAGATGTAACAGCCTATTGAAGCATCACATAAAAGTACCTTGGCTCTGTGCATAAATATCTCCCATTTAAAAATATAACTATTCCCTTATTATTTTATATATTGAAGCTGGGTACTGCCTGAACAGAGCTTGGTGATTTTAAAACTGCAACTGTCATATAAATAATGGATAGCAATTCTAGTTTCAGTTTTCAAATTCATTTTGACAGCTGTGCACAATCATTTCTGTCCATTTAACCTCCTGTTAAAATAAAGAAGATTGGCCATGTGGTAATCCGTTACAAGAGAGGACTTTCTGCCAGCCTGAGTGTCTCATTAAAAGCAGATACCACCTTTTTGGACTGGTCAAGAGCTGCAAAAACCAACCTTTGGGCGAGAAATACCTTATTAGACAAGAAAATAACTTGTTAATAATTATTGGCTATAGATTGCTTCTTATGTTTTTCTTTTACCTGTAACATTATGCTTCCAAACTCTTTATACTTCCTTTTATTTGAATCCTTTACCTTAGACTCTGTTCAATTTTGTGTTACTATAAACCCATCTATGCACCTTATGCTAAGAAGAGTCTTGATCGGAGGTGAAGTCAGTGAACTGTGGTGCACTCTCTCCACAAAGGCAGTGGATCAGTGTGCACTGTGGGTGTTCAGAAGACAGAAAACTGCAAACTTGAGTGTAACAAAGTGGGGTATGTAAATTGCTAGCCTGCACTGGGAAAGAGCAGGGCTGATGGTCCTCGAAGTAGAGTGCCTGTGTTACCAAGCAGCTGATGAGTACAGCCATACTAATCTGCTGATATCTGCAACCGTGGACACAGACATCCATGGACCATGTTTGCGGATCAGATGTGGATACAAATTCTGTATCTTCACAGGACTCTACTGATGAGTGTTTCTTGTCATGGGCACAAGGCAGGGCTCCGTCCCACTGTGAGCAGGTGGTAGTCATTCACTCCAGACATGTTGAGTAACCCCAAAATAGTGTCAGAGAGAGTTATTCCTGGCCAGGTCATGAGAGTAGTCCAAGGTGGATGGACAAGGTTTTATCTACATTGAAAACTAAGTGTTTAACATTTTGTATCTAGAAGTGTTAAGTAGATGAAGTTTAACATGGTGAAATTTCAGAGGTGGTGGTTTATTTATGGGGAAGTTTGAGTGAGGTCGAAAATTACGTTTCTGAAGGGAAGTCAGCTTCAGCCTTAACTATGAAACAGCTATCTCTGCTATAATATATCAGTGTCTAGGAACCATTTCCCTTTCCAGGAAAAAGAAAATAGTATTTTAAGTCTAGTAAAGCATTAATGGCCACTACAAACCACTGCAGGCCTAAAGTTTGAGACAGAACTTCTGAGGTAACAAACATAAATATGCTCAGTGTTGTTGTTTCGTTTTAAAGAAATACTATTATAGACAGACATGCATGAATTTAGCCTCAACACTCCTACAAAATAGGTATTACCATCTCTATTTTATAGATCAAGAAATTGCATCAGACTGATCCTGCAGAGGGAGGAACTCTTCTGTATGCTCAACAGAGTGCTTAGGTTTACCTCTAATCCTGCAAACTGTAGTAAAACAAAACCACCTTGCTCTGAAGGTATACAGATCTGCGGTTGATGGCAGTGAAGTGGCAGAAGATTTCACAAACAGCTTCACTACTTGTCTTACTTGACCTGATTACACACTTAGTGCAGGCTTTCTTTATTCATAAAACTACACCCTTACAGGATGACTATTACTTGCAAGGAGAAATTACAAAATAGAAATTGCATCTTTTGGGTACTCTGCCTGGAGGCATCTCATTGGCCATTCCCTGCTTACTGGCAAGAAGTCTAAGCTTCAAACATCCCACTCCCCCAGTTACACAAATCTGTAACATAAATGCAGGCACCTGTTACAGCTACAAAAACTAAACTCTCCCATGAAGAGAGTGTATGTGTGACAAATAGTTGGAATCACTCATAGTAAAATACATTTCAAACACCAGAAGTTATCTTGGGGAGAAAATACACTGAACAATTATAAATGTAATCATACTAGTACAAGCACCCTAGCAAAACTCAACAAGCACTACATGCACATGGCCCAGTAAACCTCAGTCCAATTCGGCATAACATTTTGATCTGCAAAAAAGGCATTTTCCACTACAGCAATCTCTAGGATGGGCCATGCATGCTGGAGGCTCTGATTAGATAAACGCCAGCAAGGATCCAGCAGGGTACCCAGCCAATCAGCTTCTTTATTGCACCATAATAATCAGGAATACTTTATCACCCTCCCCTTTATGATTCCCTGGTGGCACTCCTATGGCATAAGTCAAACCTTTTCCCTCAACTACACTTCCTAAAACATATAAGAGGCACATGGAAAATACACAGCTTTCAAAAGCAAAAGCACTTTGATATCAAACAAGTAAAGCAGCAGGAATTCCAACTAGACCTCAAACTGAATAGCTCTGGCTAAGAAAAAAAAAAAGACAGTGCACTTCAACTGGGGCGTAAATATTTCTCTAGCCATCTTCCATCAGTGTTGGGAAACAACTTCTCTAAGTCCTTTAGCACAAGAGTTCCCACCATAATCAGTGCTGATAATTTGAAACTCATACAGGTTTTTTGTATTTTTTGCCCAAACCTGTAGAACCCTGACTGTGGAAAACAGGAATTATTGTTCTGTATTTTGCAGAAAGGAATATGTGACAGAGCTGAGTTTTCTAGAATGGATTGTATTTTTTCCTGGCACACACCAGGTGTTCCAAAAGCAAGATTTGCTAGCTGCTAGTTGGCTGGTTTTTAAAATGGAATTCATTGCTTATCTCTGACAAATAGCTGAGGGACGACATGTTATTTATTCATTATGGCAGTCATTATAGGTTTTATAATTTGTCAGGACTACCAGGCCATGATCGCACTGGAAAGATGGGGCCTGACTAACAGCTGGGCATGCTAGTGTACATTTATGGAGTCATTGCAATGGCTAGAGTCTTGAATGGATCCTATACAGTTCTTTGCCTATGCTCGCCAGAACGGCTAAGTCCTGCAACTGACCATACATACCTAAGGAATTACTCCAGGCTGGCACCTGGTGCAACTTTTACACACCAAGTAACCGCTAAGAACTGTCTTTCCTTCGCTAGGATCACACCTAAGCTAGCCCCTCCCTAACCATAAGTCCTGAATGCTCAATTAGGGTGCTTAGCTGGGTGTAGTAGCAGTCAATGACAAGCCTCACAATATCCAGAAACATGCTGAACAACTGGGCTCAGTACCTTGCCTAATGCCTCAGCACCTTTGCAACATCCAGCCCTATCCCAGCTGGGGCTTTTGGATATTGCTACAATACAAATAAAATCCAAAAGTCATGGCTTCAAAACAAAGGTATAGACAGCTGTTCATTTTATTTTGTAATGCAATGAGTGCCGTCATCTTTATGTAATCCCTGTTTCATGCTGAAAAAAGATGAAATTTGAGTGTTTTATTAGTGTAATATTACGTTGCAGGGATATAGACTCGAACATAACAGATGCTATTGTCTAAACTGTGTCAACTGGTGGTCTTCTCTTACAAACAGTTTGGAGCATTCCATTAACTATTATACATTTGTCAACATTAAGCAATTGCTATCACACACTTCTGACAGATCAATGCACTAATCCCCTTAGTTTATATTTTCAGAATAAGCTCCCATGAATAAAGGAAGTAAAGTTCACTGAAGATGTGGGATGATGAAATTTTGATGCAAGAATGAAGCCAACTAAAAGTTAAGTATTTGTTTAAGTCCCCTCTCCCCGACCCTCCCGGTCACCACAAAAAAATGAGCAGTGACTGGTTGGTGCTATTCCATGTACTCAAATATTACATATAGTATTTGCCAGAGGTTATCTAAAGTTCTGTGGTAGTACCACTGTAAACTGTGGTGTTCTGAACTATTACAGTACAACGCTTCCACATTGTCCCTTTACTCCCCAATATCTCCACTTTGACAACAAAGTTCTCATCAGACATGCATGGCAGATCACAACTGACACGCTTCTCTCTCTGTAAGTGTACATCTCTCATCAAAAATCAATGGGAGTGGTGCACAGAAAAGGAGAGCAGATAAACCGAGCAAAAAGTGTATTTGTGAAATTACAAGTCATCTTTTACCATCACTTGGCACATGGCCTTAAAACAGGATTCCTTCATCACGTGCAAAGGAACTAACAACTATCACTCAACAAAAATAGTTTTGAAAATAAATGACTAAGGATTCAAGAAAAACGTGAGAAAAATTAAATAATACATTACCAAGCATAATATTCATAATAGATATTTGAAATTGTGTGTATGTAAACAGAAATAAGAAGCTCAAACTATTTTTTCTAAACTATATTAATTTGTAATCCTAGGTATGTGATTGGAAGGTGAAAAATCACATCAGGAGGAAAATAACCTGCATTCATTTCACCTACCTTTCCAGGTGTTACTTCATTATTTCTCAGCTCCTGGATATTATACCTTGAAAAACAGTGAGAAAGTGCAGTGATGTTGTTTGTTGCTTCTGAATTTCTTTTAAAGTGAAACAGCATTATGATAGTCTAATTCTCCATGCATTACCCTTTATAGAAGATGAATTTTGATTAGATCATATGACCATTATAGATGGAACAGATACATCATTATGAAGTAAAATCAATGCCTATACAAACCACATTATTTTTTATCTGTCAAGAATAACCTTGGGTTTTAGAAAAAAGGACACAAATATTTGTTTGGGTGTTGTGATAGGGTTGGTTTCTTCCCGTAGGAATAGCATGGTCTAAGGGTCATCCCACTCCTTTCCGGTGGTGTGACCCTTTAAGGTTACCCCAAGGTCTAGGAGAAAGACAAAAGGCAGATATGGGGAGAGAGAAAGTAGTCCCAGGTGAACAGTCTATTTAGGGGGAAACCTGTGATTTTATTCCTTTATGGGACCAGGAGCCTTGTAGAGTAGGCAGGGGAAGGCCCCTCTCCCAGGGCTGATTCTGGTTGGATGGGACAAAACCAATGGGGGCTCTAGACATTTCACCGCCCCAAGCACAGTGTCATGCCACGGGGGGCGGAGGGGGGCGTGCTCTGCCGCTCGCCGGTCCTGCGGCTCCGGTGGACCTCCCGCAGGCGTTTGCAGAGGGTCTGCCTGGTCCCGCGGCTTCGGTGGAGCTGCGGGACCAGCGGACCCTCCGCAGGCATGCCACCTAAGGCAGCCTGCCTGCCGCCCTCCCGGTGACCGGCAGAGCGCCCCCCGCGACATGCCACCCCAAGCACACGCTTGGCGTGCTGGGGCCTGGAGCCGCCCCTGGACAAAACAGAGTTGTAGATATTCTCTCAGAACCTGGGAACTAATTGGAAACAGGGACCAGATGCCCCCAGGTAACACGTAGAGCAGCTGTAGGACTCCTGTGCCAAGGAGAGAGCAGACTGACAGAACACACTAAGCCAAAGAAAGAGGGCTGAGAAATCCCCAAACCTGGAGGGGAGAATCTATGGGCCTGGAAGGCCAGGACTAAAATCCCCCCAGCCTCAAGAAGAACTGCAAAGACACCGACTCTAAAGGGGATTTCTTAGGGAAAGCCTAAATAAAATGAACACCAGAGAAGGGGGATATTGTTTGAAGACTCTGGAGGCAAGTGGTTTATTTCTAACCCCCCGTTGAGTAAGCACGTCTGCAGGGCCTTGGTCAGCCAGCAAGGGTGCTACAGGGCAGGCATGCCCCTATCAGAGATGTTTTTGTGGGATTTGAGAAAGCAGTATAAAAAAAAATCTACCTGGGTAGAGAGAGATGGTTGGTATTTCTAGGATTTGTCATCTGGAGTTGTAAAGTATGTTTACAGAAGAAGGAGTAGGGACCTACAGCCATCACTCCTCAGCCTGCTGCACAAAATTACTTTAACCTGCTGCAATCTGGTGTATTTTCTTGATAGACTGTATTATTCCACTGACATACCACTGATAGAAATGTTGCTAATAACTGGAAATCTGCCACATAAGTGAGGTGGCAGAACTCTTCCAGGCAAACCCCCCTTGCAAGACAATCCCATTAAAAACATCTCTCTTTGCAATAAATGTGACAAATTTTCTTTAGATTATTTTCTGTGTACTTCTATTGCCTAGAAAACACTTTCTGAATGTCACAGACTATGTGTAGGACATATTGTGTGTGTTTTCCATTGCAAATTTAGTGACAAAACATGTTTGTCATTTGATACTTACTTGCACACATAAAGACACTTTTCACATATCAGTAAGATATATTCATCATTCACGCCTTATGTAGACACGGTAAATACTGCATTAAAGTAAAATAAATTTTATCCAAAAAAAATTAATAACAATGCTTGTAAATTTGATGTTTTGAAATTATTTAACATGAGGCCTTCCAAGACCAGATATTCTGATAGAGGCATTGCAAAATTAATTTGGCTGAAATTTTCTGAAGGAAATGTCTGTGATCTGAGACCAAACGTGGAAGATTTCAACACAAAACAGTTTAGTTTGTCTAAGTTGTGAGCAACTGAGGGAAAAAAAAAACAGTTGAGAATGGAAATTGCATTTTTGCCGTAATGGTCACTACTTCTCCCACTATATTTCTGTATGTATGTATCTAAAGCATGTAACATTTTGAGGATTACAATTACAGTTTCATATCTACACCACCTATACCATTTCTAGGGAAAGAAAAAACTACAGAAGCCAAATGTGATTTTTGGAGACATGACAGCATAAAGCATGAACAACATAAAGTAGGCAAGGCAGTTAGAGAAAAGGATGGAAGCAGCAGGTGAAGCATCCCTTCAAGGTGCTTGCTCAGCTTTTGCTAAGATTGCTCACTGCCATGGATCCATCACTACATCTGGATTCTTAAGTAGCCTTATGCAAGCTTTTCCAAAGTAGTCCTCCTCACAATGGCCATCATATCTTTGTCACCTCCAGACTAGGTTACTATTAGACACTCTGCCCTGCTCTTGAAAACTACCTAAAAGCTTCAGCTAGGGCAGAAGACAACTGCCCACCAATGGGGTAAACCGTTAAGATCTTTATAACATCTGTACTCAAAGCTGTGCAATGGTTTTCTTTGCTTCTCTCAGTACGCTGTAAGCTTTGGTGATAATAGTCACTACAGCCTTGTATGGCATATGTGATTCAGCAACACATATCTAAAAGCACCCCTCATCTTCTAAGGTATGACAGAATTTTAAGATTAGCTGGGATTCTCTTGCTTTTGGCACCTATTGAACTCTTCCGTACTGAGAGAGCTGTTTTCCTCAGTAGAGGATCTCTTAGCATTCAAACTCTCTCCCCTTTGCATTCTGATAAAAAATAGTTTTAGTGGCCTTCCGAGCGCTGTGATGGGTTGGATGCCTTAAGGTGCCACCTGATGTGCCGAGATACCACTGAGCTCTCCTGTTCTGCCCAACAGGGCACCCTTTTTACCTGTCTTGCTGAGCCAGGCTATTAAGCTTCCTCCAGCACTCACACAGGCAGGGCCACACCCAAAAACAGAACGACACAGACATTGAGATTAGCTCTGGGAAGCCTCAGTTTAAGGTACTTGCCCCAGCACTCAGGTCCACCTCCCTTGGAGTGCAGACCCAAAGGAATATTATGAAATCCGCCTCCTCCCTCAATGTGGAGGAAGGTATGCACAGCCTCTCCTCCCCCGCACCCCAATTATGAATTGCATAAACTGGGTTATATTATACACAAGAAAAGTTTATTAACTACAAAAGGTGAATTTTAAATGAATATAAGAGATAACAGATAGAACAAAGCAGATTAATGAGCAAATAAAACAAAATACACAGCTACGTTCAATACACTTAAGAAACAGGTTACAAAACGTAATTTCTTACCGTAAATATTATTTTGGGCAGATTGCAAAGTTTCTGTAGCTTAGTGTTCCAGTTATATTTCTTTTCAGACTGGACCCCCGTCTCAGTCTGCACTCCCCCCTTGCCTGACCTTTGGGTATCTTTAGCCGTCTTTTTTTCTTGGGCAGACAGGCCATGGAGTAGAGCCCCGTTTGCCTTTCTTCCCATCCTTAAATAAGCTTTACATAGACAGGAATCCTTTGTTCCCCAAACTTGACTCCCTTCCCCTTTTAGTGGAAAGTTACAATAAGTCCAAGATAATGTTTAGTATCAAGTGAGGTGACAAGACCACCTGACTTAATAGTGTTACAGTCACATCCCAGGATATCTCCCAGGAGGGAGAGTGATTAGATCTTCACAGTCTTGTTGTTCTTTCCTAATGGCCCATCAAATCTGATGGCCTGTCATCTGGTGGGTGTCTTCCCAATACACAGACAGTTGGAACTGTTACATAGTCCATATTCCTAACTTTAGATACAGAAATGATACATGCATACAAATTGGATAATGAAA
Organism: Mauremys reevesii; assembly: GCF_016161935.1. Classification (NCBI taxonomy): domain Eukaryota; kingdom Metazoa; phylum Chordata; order Testudines; family Geoemydidae; genus Mauremys; species Mauremys reevesii. Next base: position 19,691,907 of record NC_052627.1, on the reverse strand, counting down.
TTCAGTAAATCATAACCTTTCCAATGATATCTTACACGAGCCATCTTGCATAAAGTACATCTCAGTTATGTCATATCCATATCATAAGCATAATTTCATAAACAATATGGAGTGTAATGTCACAAGCACATTATAAAAACAGTGAATTATCTGGTTCAATATTTGATAATGTTTTAGGTTTGGTTTCTAGCAAAAATGCATCATATACATAGCTGTGAAATCCTGCTCCCCCACTGAAGTCAATGTCAAAATTCTATTTGATTTCAACAGAGCCAGGATTTCACCTTTCATTCTTTTCCCATAACAATGAACATTTCGGAGTCAGACCAATGGTCCATCTAGCCCAGTATTCCATCTTCCAACAGTGGCCAGTGCCAAATGTTTCATAGAGAGTGAACAAAACACAGCAACTATCGACTGGACTATCTTCCAGTCCCAGCTTCCGGCAACGTGAAACCATGTAAAATAACCATGGAAAGACCCAAGATCTGTCAACCTCCACTATAAATACATCTCCAAGATGATGAACACTAATATATAAGATGGATTCAATTCTACTTGAGATCTTCAATCAGAAGCATATAGGACCTTATTGCAGCATCCAGTCTAACATAAGTATTGTAGATTAGAAATATTAGTTACAAAAAGCAATAAAGACAATAGCGCCTTTTTGGTGCAAGGAATATAAAATAGCTCAGAAAAAAAAACGGATGCATTCTATCATAGAATGATAGACTTTAAGGTCAGAAGGGACCATTATGATCGCCTAGTCTGACCTCCTGCACAATGCAGGCCACAGACTCTCACCCACCCATTCCTGTATCAAACCTATGTCTGAATCATTGAAGTCCTCAAATCATGGTTTAAAGACCTCAAGGTGCAGAGAATCTTCCAGCAAGTGACCCGTGTCCCACGCTGCAGAGGAAGGCGAAACCCCCCAGGGCCTCTGCTAATTTGCCCTGGAGGAAAATTCCTTCCCGACCCCAAATATGGTGATCAGCTAAACCCTGAGCATGTGGGGGCAAGACTCACCAGCCAGACACCCAGGAAAAATTCTCTATAGTAACTCAAATCCCACCCGATCTAACATCCCATCACAGGCCATTGGGTATATTTACCGCTAATAGTCAAACACCAATTAATTGCCAAAATTAGGCTATCCTATTATACCATCCCCTCCTTAAACTTATCAAGCTTAGTCTGGAAGCCAGATATGTCTTTTGCCCCCACTACTCCCCCTGGAAGGCTGTTTCAGAACTTCACTCCTCTGATGGTTAGAAACCTTCGTCTAATTTCAAGTCTAAATTTCCTGATGACCAGTTTATATCCATTTGTTCTTGTGTCCACATTGGTACTAAGCTTAAATAATTCCTCTCCCTCCCTGGTATTTACTCCTCTAATATATTTACAGAGGGCAATAATATCTCCCCTTAGCCTTCTTTTGGTTAGGGTAAACAAGCCAAGCTCTTTGAGTCTCCTTTCATAAGACAGGTTTTCCATTCCTCGGATCATCCTAGTAGCCCTTCTCTGAACTTGTTCCAGTTTGAATTCATCCTTTTTAAACATGGGAGACCAAAACTGCACACAGTATTCCAGGTGAGGTCTCACCAGTGCCTTCTATAAAGGTACTAACACCTCCTTATCTCTACTGGAAATACCTCGTCTGATGCATCCCAAGACCGCATTAGATTTTTTCACGGCCATATCACATTGGTGGCTCATAGTCATCCTGTGATCAACCAATACTCCAAGGTCCTTTTCCTCCTCTGTTACTTCCAACTGATGCACCCCCAGCTTATAACAATAATTCTTGTTATTAATCCCTAAATGCATGACCTTGCACTTTTCACTATTAAATTTCATCCTATTACTATTACTCCAGTTTACAAGGTCATCCAGATCTTCCTGTATGATATCCGGGTCCTTCTCTGTATTGGCAATACCTCCCAGCTTTGTGTCATCCGCAAACTTTATTAGCACGTTCCCACTTTTTGTGCCAAGGTCAGTAATAAAAAGATTAAATAAGATTAGTCCCAAAACTGATTCCTGAAGATCTCCACTTGTAACCTCTCTCCAGCCTGACAGTTCACCTTTCAGTATGACCCGTTGTAGTCTCCCCTTTAATCAGTTCCTTATCCACCTTTCAATTTTCATATTGATCCCCATCTTTTCCAATTTAGCTAATAATTACCCATGTTGAACTGTATCAAATGCCTTACTGAAATTGAGGTAAATTAGATCCACTGCATTTCCTTTGTCTAGAAAATCTGTTACTTTCTCAAAGAAGGCTATCGGGCTGGTTTGGCATGATCTACCTTTTGTAAAACCATGTTGTATTTTGTCCCAATTACCATTGACCTCTGTCATTCTATCAGGCACTAGAAAATACACATTTCCTCGTTAATAATGAAAGAAAAACTAATTTCTCAGTTATTCATTATTGCTATTGTCTTTAGACTGTATTACATGTGTCAACTCTTAATCTTTTCCTTTTTATACTGTTTACTTGTGTTTAGGGACTGCCAGACGGAGTCAAAAGGCTAACCCCCAAAATAACCACATCTACAGTCATACATAATTTTTCTGCACTAGGTTTGCACATTCAGTCCAACTGCTCCCTCCTGACACCCTTATTGGTGCACTCCAGGAAACACCTGAGTGAAGCACAAACAAGACCTCCTAATTCTAAGGACAGGTGGTGGTGAGCACTCAACCCTGGAGAACATTACAGAATATCAGTTATTCAAGGTGCAATTGACTGGAACATTTAAGGAGCAGATTCAAGTCCACCAACATATTAACAAATTGGCACCGCTTAATGATGGTCGTAGTTCTGCAAAAGAGGGACAGTATTTGGTGATGCTTAAGTCTTGTGTGCTTTAATTTCTATGCACTTATGTAATCATTGGGCTGACCACAAAATTCTGCAATACCTGGGAAACACTTAAAATGGTGTCTTCTGCTAACCAGAAATGCCTATTAATGGGCATGGAAGGCCACCCAGACAGATGTCCTAACTAAAAGGATTACCATAGTTTCAAGAGGAAAGATGGTCCAGTAGTTAAGGCACCAGCATAGGATTTGAGAGAGCTGGGTTCAGTTTCTGGTTCTACCAAATACTGCCTCTGTGACATGGTCCAGTCACGTAGTCTCCTCATCTCACTTTCCCATTTTTAAAATGGGAACATTCAGGGTAACCATTAAAGATTGTGACAAACTCAGATACTACAGTGATGAGTAGTATCTTTAACATTTCCAATACCTTCCTTAGAGAAGGAGACAAAACTCAACCTCCATTAGTGTTAAGGGGAATGCCTAATAATTCCAAATACACCATGAAAAAGGTAACTTCAGTGGCTATAAAACAATGAGATCAAAATTTTCCCAAAGTTCTAATTTAGAACTCTCTCTCTAAACATAACTGATATTCCAGAGCCCAAATCAACACAAATCCTCACAACAGCTTCCGCACAGCTCAATGCCGTAGGCATCTATTTTTTACTCCCACATGAAAACTAGCGCCAAATTTTTCAGATTTGGCCATCTAAACTAAGACACCTAAATTCATATTTGGAATCTCATTTGAATTAAAAGCATAGCCTGATTTTCAGGTGCTGAGTATCTCTGTACTTCACACTTAAATCAATATGAGCTGCAGGTGCCCAACAGCTGAGCATTTAGTCATTTCTTTAGCTGCTTAAATACGAATGCAAGTGGCCATGTATGTTTGAACTTTGCTTAACAGAACATGCAAAACTTTTTGCCTGATTCACAGATTGTTGGTTTTCAAGGGCAGGAGGGACCATTACAATCAAGTCTGACTTCCTACATTACAGAAGCCATAGAATTTCACCAAGTTCTTCCAGCATCAAGCTCATAACTTTTGGTTGTTATACAGCATATCTTATAGGACAGCTTCCAACCCTGTGCAGAAAGATGGGGTTAGGAGTACTGGTGTTTACTTTTTGTGTTTGAAGCATCTGATTCTACTCTAACTTGAATTCATCAGTTTAATAGATGTAAAAGTTGTATCAAACCAGACTGAAATATTTTTAAAGTGTTACATATATCCAGAAAAAGCTAATGGCATATCCATATGAATAATAAAATATACAAATAAAACATACAGCCCTCAGAGTACTTTTTATGTTTTAAGTCTACAGAATAACTGTGGGTTCTTTGTTTAGTTGGTTTTTTTTTTAGAACTTTAGAAACCCTGTTTCCTTTTCTACACTGTTTTTCCTTGGCACTATCTGTGTTTGTGCCTTGGATATTTGTTTACGTCATGAAAATATGACAAACATTTATTTACAGGAACACCACATTTTAAACAATAAATTCCATGAGAAAAATAGATTGCCTTGAAGCAAATGGTGATAGGTTACTTCCTAGACTGTCACACAGATGGTTTCTGCTTAACTTCAGGCTGATTGCAAATGCAAATGTAAGTCTTTCTTCAATAACTGTGTTTTAATACTTCAGCTTTTAGTGCATCACCCCTCTCTGCCTCTCCATGACCCTGTCTGAACATGACAACTTCATAGTTTTCATTAGCGGCCTTGTTGCTATTTCCTCTTTTTTTCCCCCAAGGGGAAGTATAACAGATCATGCTAAATTGGTCTGTGATTTGCTTAAGCAGTAAAATCGCATGATTTTACTAGCAAACATCCACTGTGATAAAGGCTCTTTTAAGACTGCTCAGGGTCTACTAGACCAGGGGTGAGCAAAGTTTTTGGCCCGAGGGCTGCATCGGGTTTCCAATATTGTATGGAAGGCTGGATAAGGGAGGCTGTGCCTCTCCAAACAGCCAGGCGTGGCCCGGCCCCTCCCCCTATCTGACACCTCCTGCTTCTTGTCCCTGATGGCACCCCCTGCCCCATCCAACCCCCTGTTCCCTGTCCCTTGACCGCCCCCAGAACCCCCGCCCCTGACTACCCCCCACCACACCATCCAACCCCTCCTCTCATTCCTGACTATCCCCCCCAGGACCCCTGCCCCATCCAACCCCCCCTCTCCTTCCAGACTGCCCCGCTGGGACCCCTGCCCCATCCAACCACCCCTTCTCCCTGTCTCCTGACTGCCCCATCCAACCCCCACTCTCCTTCCTGACAGCCCCCTGGGAACCCCTGCCCGCATTCGCAACCCCACCCCGACCACTACCCTGAACTCCCCTGCCCTCTATCCAACCCCTCCGCTTCCTGCCCCCTTACTACGCTGTCTGGAGCGGCAGTGGCTAGCGGCATTACAGCCACGCCACCCAGAGGACCAGGACAGGCAGCCGCGCCATCCAGCTGGAGCCAGCCACGCAACACGCAGCACAGAGCACCGGGTCAGGGCCTGATCTGCAGCTGCGCTGCCCCAGGAGCTCGCAGCCCTGCTGCCCAGAGCATTGTGGCGGCGGTGGAGCGAGCTGAGGCTGCAGGGGAGGGGGAACAGCAGGGGAGGGGCCGGGGGCGAGCCTCCCGGGCCAAGAGCTCAGGGGCAGGGCAGGAGGGTCCGCCTCTGTACTATACTCTCACTGTCGCATCAGTCCTAGAGCCCTAGAAAGCAGTTTCTCAGCTTGCATACAGCTGCTTTTTTTCCTCCTACTGAGTATCATTTTGTTTTTAATTGAGGGGAAAAAATTAAAACAAAGATGCTATAGAAATACTGAAGTGCAGGTTGAGAAGTGACTGACATTTAGATTTAACATCTGAAGATGCAGTCAGAGGAAGGTCACAAATGTGAGCACATCGCAAGGCTGAAATGTGTTAAAAGAAGGCTGTCCTGCTGCATCAGCTAGAAATCCCCAGTAAAGCCACCTCTATTTTTGTTATATTTCTATAATACAAAAACACATGCACCGAGTTTAGCCTGTACAAACATACACATGTACAAGGGTGCCTGTGTATGCAATATACACATCTTTCAGATGAGCCGTTTAACTGGAGGTCCCATGTGACCGTTTGTGAATGAAAATCTTATTACATTGGGGGGGGGGGGGAGCAAGACTGGACATGTGAATTCCCCATGTCCTGGCCAAATTCCAATTACCACATCCTTCCTTAGAAACTGATTTTCAGTATTATGCAATGTTGCAAATGCTGAAGCAGAATTGTGTTGAAGTTACACGCCTGTATTTTCAGTGGTAATAACTCACCTACCATACATACATTCTGTTAGGTGTTTTGGGATGAAAAGTGAAGTGTAATTTACTATATCTGGGGGGAGGGGGAAGAGAGAGAAAGCAAGCAAGCATGAGCTAAAACCAGATAGCATTGATAAGGCTATTTATCCTATTCTCCTGGACACAATTTTGGTCAGCTGTGTTTTTTTTATATTGAACAGAGCACAGGCTACAAAAAATGATATTTAATAGCCACAATAAACTGATGTTTAATAACCATTCTCCATCAGCAGGAGGCAGGAGAGTAGCAAAGAGCATATACAGGCTATGAAAGGAGGGTGTCCTTATGCAAGTTCATTCATAGGACAAACAGTAATCAGTGTAATGAGGACAAATTGGTACGTGATGTCATCAGTTCAAAAATATTACCTCACATCATTTTTGACAGACATTTCATGGATCAAGACAATGACTAGGGTACAGATTCAGACTAGGGTAAAGATTCATGTAAATGAAGGAGACAGCTCATGCAAGTCAGCATCCTAAAAGCTGCCATTATTTATATCTTGCCCATGGAAAATAAGAACAGCCATACTGTGTCAGACCAGTGGTCCACCTAGCCCAGTATCTTGTCTTATGACAATGGCCACTGCTAGATGCTTCAGAGGAAGTGAACAGAACAGGGCAATTACTGAGTGATCCATCCTGTCATCCAGTCCCAGCTTCTGGCAGTTAGAGATACAGGAACACCCAGAGCATGATGGTGTATTCCTGACCATCTTGGTTAATAGCCATTGATGGACCTATCCTCCATGAACTTATCTAATTATTTTTTTTACTCCAGTTATAGTTTTGGGCTTCAAAACATCTGCCAGCAATGAGTTCCACAGGTTGACTGTGCATTGTGTAAAGTACTCCTTTATGTTAGTGTTAAACCCCTTGCCGATTAATTTCATCAGGTGATCCCTTGTTCTTGTGTTATGTGAAGAGGTAATTAACACGTCCTTATTCACGGTCTCCACACCACTGATGACTTTATAGATCTCTATCATATGACCCTTTAGTTGTCTCTTTCCTAAGCCGAACAGTCTCAGTCTTTTTAATCTTTCCTCCCATGGAAGCAGTTTCATACCCCTAATAATTTTTGTTGCCCTTCTCCATACCATTTTTTGAGACTGGCAACCAGAATTGCATTCAGTATTTAACATGTAGGCATATCAAGGATTTATATGGTGGCATTGTGATATTTACTGTGTTGTTGTCTATTCCTTTCCTAATGGTTCTTAACATTGTTAATTTTCTGAAAACATCCACTTTGAAAAATTTTATGCAATGTGCAGGAGCAGTCAAAAAAAGCTATCTACCATGACTGCAAGATCTCTTTCTGGAGTGGTAACAGCTAATCTTGACCCCATCATTTTGTATATAGAGTTAGAAGCAATATCACCCATATGATGCCATAGTTCTTCATCACATGTGCCAGTAAATTTAACATGGTAAAGTCAGTCATGGTGTCTTTATCTGAATTTGCATATTGGAGTCAACAGTGAAAGAGGTTACATCAATCAGGATTAAGCTTTATACGTCTGAAACCACAGAAACCAGATATTACTGAGTGAGGGCTTGTGATTAGTTATTTTGAGGGCATTTTAGCCACTAGCCTGCACCAAAAGAACTGGGAGAGCTTTTGTCTCAAGATCCTCAGTTATCTGGTGAGGCTGCCCATGGCTACAGCCTTTCAGGGTGTGCAATTTACTGCTCTCTGGGTAGCCAGACAGCTCTGTTGGCCAACTTATTTGTGTTATATGGCTCTTTCCTTCTCACTATCCCACTATAAATAGGCTTGCACTACTATGCCATACCATGCCATTGTGCATTCAATGAAAGACCAAGCACAATGTGTTCCTACATTTTTTTACTGGCTAACATATGTAACACACACACACACACAAACTATGGCTGCAATACACAGATGCTTTGTGGAATACTGTGAATTTAATAAGCCTCACTGTTTGAAGATCTTGTGTGCATAATGAAAAGTTAATTAAAAAAAACTTTCCAAAGAGAACATCAAGAGTAGTTTCTGCTTTGATAGTAGGATTGACTTGAGGTATAAACAAACTGGCTTCAAATAAATACAAAATTTCATTTGTACCTCCTTAATCTTGCCAATAAATACTGATAACGCAGTTATGAAGGGCGTCTCTTTTCTTAGGTAATCTGAACATGTGCTTGTAGGCATCCTTTCAAGAGACAGTGGGAATTGCAGCCTGTGAGGTAGATGGTTTGCAATGTCTTGTGACTGAATAGTCCAATCTGAGATTTCCATGATCTTTGGCAGTTATTGCAAATGTAAGTATGTTGGTTGGGAGCTGCTTGCTTCCTATGGGCTCTTTATCCTTCAAACTCTAGGCGTCAGCTTCTGTCATGGACTTTGATACCCTGATGGAGACAATGGCATCACTTGTTACGATCACTTGCCAAGATTTCCCATTGGTCAGAATCAATTCCAAATTTCTTCACATCTTGCTTGCATGTGTCTTTATAGTGAAGCTTGGGACATCCTGTTGTTTTTGTTCCCTCTGATAGCTCCCCGTATAGCATGTTTTTGGATATGTGTCCGTCTTCCAACCTACTCAGATGGCCCAGACAGCCCAGTTGTCTTTGCTTGAGCAGGGCTGTCACACTTGGTAATTTTGCCCTTTGAAGTACCTCTGCGTTGGTGACTTTATCTTGTCATTTGGTGTTGAGTAAGCAGCATAAACAGAGTAGGTGGAAACTGTTTAACCTTTTCTCCTGATGAGCCTAAGTTGTCCATGTTTCCCCACCATACATGAGAGTGCTGAGGATGCAGGCTTGGTACACTAGCATTTTGGTCTTGATGGTAAATTTTGAGTTGTTCCATGATCTTTTAGTTAGTCTGCTAAAGGTGGTGGCAGCCTTTCCAATATGATCAGTGAGAGGTTGGCGGTCACTGTAGAACCTAAATAGATGAACTTTTGGACTACTTCTAGCTGGCTTGCATTTAAGGTAATTGAAGGATCTTGTAGAATCCCCTGTCCTAATGCAACAGTTTTCTTAATGCTGATGGTGAGAGCAAATGCCTGACACGCACTTGAAAGGCAGTCCATGAGTTCTTGTAGTAGATCTTCGTTGTGGGCCATGAGGGCAGCATCATCAGCAAATAGCAGTTCGCTGATTAGCACCTTTTTGACTTTTTGGTCTTTGACTTAAATCGTGACAGGTTGAAGAGTTTCCCATCCGATCTTATGTGGAGATACACTCGATCTTTCATGTCCTTAAAAGGCATTGTTCAAGAGTACCAAAATGATTCCCGAGAGTGTAGGGGCAATAACAAATCCTTACTTCACTCCACTTTTCATCTCAAAGCTGTCTGAAATGGACCCATCAAACTGGGCAGCTGCTTTCATGTTCTTGCAGAAGGAACGTACAAAACTTAACAGGGTTGGTGGGCATCCTCTCTTTTCGAGTATTGCAAATAGACCTGCTCTGCTGACTGTGTCGAATGCTTTGGTTAGGTCCATAAAGGCAATGTTGTGATGCACTGTACCTCTGGGGAACACCCAGCACCCCCACATTCATCCTTGTAAAATGATTGTGTGGTATCCAATGCAAAGTTTGTCATGTCAGGTGTCTTCAGAAGGCTCATGATGCACTGAGCATTGTTATTACAGTAATGTTATAATAATGTTATAGGTTATAATTTCATGTATGTAGTTATGAGGCTGAAAATGTATCCTCATGGCTTAAAATAAGCCCAGGCAAAAACTCTCCAAGAGCAGAGAGGCAGTTCACACTTCATCAGGGCATGTATGGGACAAACCCAGCCCAGCCTCACAGGAACAAAGGACACTGGCCTAGACAGCAACAAAAGATTCTGTTCGACTCTCTAGGGAGTCACCTCCATTCCTTTGGTCAATTTGGAACTGTGATGAGGTAATGCTCTCCTGACTCTGAAGGGGAGGAGGGAAAGTCAAGGGGGAGGAAAGGACACGATAAAAGGGAGATACATTTGCCATGCTCTTCCTCTCACTTCCACCTACATCACAGACATCACACCAAGCAACTGAAGCGCTGATCAAAGGGGAGAGCAACCAGCCAGCCTGTGGTGAGAAGCACCTAAGTTTGTAAGGGCATTGAAAGTGTTAAGATCAGCTTAGAACGTGTTTTGCTTCTATTTCATTTGACCAAATCTGACTTGTTACGCTTAGATTTTAAGCGATTATAAGTCACTCTTCATAGTTAATAAATCTGTTTGTTTGGTTTGAAGCATGTCAGAGATTCCCCTTGGGATAACAAGCCTGGTGCATATCAATTTCTTTGTTAAATTGACGAACTCATATAAGCTTGCAGCATCCAGCTGGCATAACTGGACACTGCAAGATGGAGGTTCTTAGGGTTGTGCCTGGGACCGGAGATATTATCTTGTGTCTTTCAGTTGCACAATTCAAGGAGCAGCTTACATGTCAGAGGCTGTGCGTGAACAGCCCAGGAGTGGGGGTTCTCACAGCAGAGCAGTGGAAGGCTGACTCCTAGAGTCAAGGATTGGAGTGACCTAGCAGATCACTTGTCCAGATAACACCAGAGGGGAACATCACAGATGTACAATAGTCAGTTTTGCTCTCTGCACTTGTCTTGAAGTTGACACAGAGAAAATATCATGGCAATAGTTGATCTTCCAGCCCTGAACTCACACTGTGATTCAGGGTAGACCCGATTCAACAGCTGTAGTAAGTGCACTAAGATGACTTTTGCGAAAGCTTTTCCTGCTACACTTAGTAGCAAGATATTCCTTTAGTTGCTGCAGTCGCCCTTTTCACCTTTATTTTTATAGAGAGTGATGATGTTTGCATCACACATCTCTTGTGGTCCTCACCCTCTTTCCAGCATTTAAGTAGCCGCAGATGAAGATATGGTAATAGGCTGTCTTTCCCGCACCTGAGGATTTCCGCTGAGATGTCATCTTTACCAGGAACCTTGCCACTTGATAGTAAATCAATGACCTTGCTTAGCTCTTCTACAGTGGGCTCCACATCTAGCTCTGGCATGACCTATAGAGTTGGTATTTGGTCCAGTGATTCACTGGTGATGTTTCTTTCTTGTGCATATAGCTCTGAATAGTGTTCAACACAATGGAACAACTACTTACTTTTATCTGTAATGATTTCACCACTGTGTGATTTGAGAGGGGCAACCTTGTTGACACTGGGGCCTAGAGCTTTCTTCAGGCCATCAGACATGACTTTGAGGTTTCCTGTGTTTGAGGCCATCTATCTCTTCACAGACCTTCATCCGGTAATAATTTGCACAGCGTCTACTTGTTTGCTGTACTTTGGATTTTGCATGTCGAAGTCTCACTTTGGTGCTCTCTGTTGGCTTCTTGCTGTGTTCCAGATAGGTTGTGTTCTTAATGTTGGTGAGAGGTAACAGTTCCACTTCATTTTCTTCAAACTAGTCTTTTTTTTTTGATGGTCTCTTTCGCCCAAATGTAGCCAACGCTGTTTCACGTATTGTTATTCTTAAATCTTCACCACCAGAGAAGACAGAGGAATTTTGGGACTTCCCACGCATTAATGTGTGCTAGGTAGTTAGACACCATAAAGAATAAGTACACTCAGCATTTCCTAGTGGGCTAAATTCATGAATGCATGATTTTAACCCTACTAGAACTGGATTAAAAGTTTACTGGCAAACATCCTTGTTTCAAAGCAAAGATAAATATGGATGGGGAAAAAAGCCAAAGTTTCTTCTCTGACTTTTTCCAGAAGTAACATTTAGTGATATCTTTAAGACATATGTTGTTTCTGTGTGTTCTCTGTCACAGCCAAGTTGGTATGGGTGTTCGTGCACTCTGAGAAGCCAATCCAAGCACACAAAGAATACATCAAAGACCATTTATTGATAGACTCTTTTGCACTCTGAAAGCTTACGCACTATTGACTGCTCCTCTACCGCTTCCAACTGTGGTGAGGCCCTCAAGTTACAGTTGTGCAGAGGCTAAAAAAATAACACTGCATGAGCAGAAGCATACAAATTAATGAGGAGGTCCTACTCAAGCAGGCTTGAACAATGTTTTATGTCCAGTCTGCTAAGTTTAGATCTTATACTATGTTTAAATTAAATAAAATGCACAACTGTAAATAGTTGAGGGGAGGAGGGGTGTAAGAGGTGTACACACAGAAGTCCCCAAAGGGCCAAAATTATCCAGTTTTCATGTTAGTGTTGCTTCCAGAGACATGTTTTTGGTCAAGGGAAAGAAGTGCTTAAATGATCTCAGAGGCCCCATGCATTCTACAAAGAACACCACACTATTTGTCAGAGTAGATGCCATAGGAGAAGCACTGGACTCATATGGATTTTGATAAAGGGCTGACTTCCCTTCCCCTGTAGCTTTTGAAAACTTGCCTTCCCTATGAAGTTACTAACTCACTGGAATAAAGCATTAAAATGGCAGTTAGGGACAGGCAAAATGATTTGGGGACAAAAAGAATAAGTCCTGAGCCAAATTTCAGCCTTAACCTCAGATCAATTCTGAGCAATCTTCAATGTTTGAAGGCATCGCAGCCCCCATCCAGATACATACACTTCCAATCAAATAGCCTTTCTGCACCCCACAAGCTTTCCACCTCTTTATAGATACCCAGAAAATGCTGTATGCCATCTCTCTGAGTCTGCTGCAACTTTCAACGTGAGTTTCATAATGTCATCTTGGATACCTGTGACTCAGTGAAGCTGCAAAAGTGAAGCTAGACAAATTGAGACCGGAAGTAAGGTATGAGTTTTTAAACAGTGAGTGTAATTAACCATTGGAACAATTTACCAAAAATCAGAACTCTCCATCACTGACAATTTTTGAATCAAGATTGGAAGTTATTCTAAAATATATTTGCTAGGAATTATTTTGAGGAAGGTCTATGGCCAGTGTTATACAGGGGGTCAGACTAGATGATCACAATGGTTCCTTCTGGCCATGAAAGCTATTTGCAGGTTCTTTTTGATGATGCTGAAACATAGATCCAATAGTTATATTTTTCCAATGCTAATTTCTGCTAAGATAATATGACAGTTATACGTAAATACAGTTTCCCACCCCATACTCCCTTAATTTACACCCTTCCTAGAGTTTGGTTTTATTGTTAACAAAAAAAAATCACAACAAAATACATCTCACCCCAAGCTTTCTCCTGCAATTTGGCTCCCATATCCCAACACCTAGTTCCTTCTGACCAGAACCACACCTCTCTTGCATCTTGTTAACCCCAACCAAAATACACCTTTATGCAGGTTTTAAGCACCTGAAATCAAACTGAAATCCTCTGGAGGTGGGGCCATAGAGTATGCCACACTATTACAACAACAATATAAAACTGTACATGGTATGCCATGACACGTCTCTACTGACTATCATAATGCACATCTTGATTTGGGTTCAGCATAGGGACTCTTGCTTCCTAGGCCAGTTACAAAAGGCATCCAACCTGTGGAATTCTCTCATGCTGAACCATATCTGTTTGAGTCAGAGGTGAAACTAAGCCAGTCCGGTCCAGTATGGCATACTGGCAAGAGCCGGTACACAGCTGACCATACCGGCAGGTGGCAGCTTCCCCAGGATGGCAATTTAAAAGGGCCCTGGTCTCCCAGCAGCAGCCTGAGCCCCGGGACCTTTAAATCACCACTAGAGCCCCGCTGCTGGAGCCCTGGGGCTCTGGCGGCAATTTAAAGGGCCCGGGTCTCCTGGCAGCAGCTGGAGCCCTGACCCTTTAAATAACCACCAGAGACCCAGCGCTCCCGGCTACCACCACAGCTACCGCTACCATGAGGCTACAGCGGTGATTTAAAGGGATCGAGGCTCCTGCTACCTCAGCCAGAGCCCGGGACCTTTAAATCACTGCCAGAGCCCAGGGGTAGCGGTGGTAATTTAAAGGGCCTAGGGATTTAAAGGCCCCACCCCTTCCGCCTGAGGCTCCCTCCCTACTCAGGACCCCAGCCTTGCATACCAGTAAGTCCTTTAAGTTACTTTCACCCCTAGTTTGACTCCATTTATAGCAACTAAGGATTTAAGCCTAGAATATCCCCATTTTTGGTGAAAACAGACAGAACTTGAATTTCTCAGTTATGAACCATGAATAACTAGTCTTAAGTTGACAATCAGCAGGCGTAAAGATAAAACAAAGATACACCAACATTGTTACAGTCCAGACATCAAAATGTAAATATTTAACCTGACATATAAAGTAACGGCACCTGGCACATAATTTAGTGATCATATCCCCACTATAAGAAGTTCACTAAGATAGTTAATAAAAAATCTACACAGAGATCGCAAGATGCGTTTTGATTCATTTGAAAGGAAAGTAACACAAAATTAAATTCCGATTTTATTGCTTTCTAATAGTGTATATATTTCATCAAAATAAATGAAAAACTAATACTCAGAGCTAGAGATTAATTCACATTATTCTCCAATACACTAAAAAAGAATTAAACTTTTAAGAAAAATCAACACTTAAGGAACTATGGTTGCTTCCTAAAAATGTAATACTCTAGTCAACATTTGCCCTTCTTTCCATTCCAGACTGAACTGGGTTAATCTACAAGTATTTTGGCCTCCAGTTAACCTCCCAATTAAATAAAAATAAAATATTGGGTAATTAAAAACTAGTCTGTTACAGATTATAGAAGTATACAATTTATTTTCAGTAGTGGATGACAACCTTCATAATTCACCCAACATTTCACCACTTTGCTGAAATACCGCTGGTGAACAAAAATTGCCTTACACCTGTGTTACATATTTCACCTAAATATATATTTAGATCCATCATGAATACAGCCTGCTACCAGATTTGCAGCATTTTAAAATGATGGATATAGCTCCAATTAAACCTGTTGGGAGGGGAGTTAAAAGAGCTTAATGCTATCTTGCATTTAGGTAAGTAGAAGAAAAGAGCTGCATAGACCAATTAGACATTTTATTAGTATTATACAATGTCTTTAGTTTGTATTCAGATAACTACTCAGCCCAAACTTGGGCTGGAAAATTGGATTCAAGTACAGCAGAGAAGCTAATAATGCCATATGTTACATGTCAGATATAAGTGAGTCAGGAAATAGATGGAAATAGTAGCATACGTTAAGCAGATTTTGCTTTCAATGAGTGCACAATGAGTTCTACTTACTTATGAGATAAAAGAGGAAGGCTACGATAAAGCAGCTCCCACCACACACACACAGGCCCAAGTTCTTCCCTGGTGTAAAGTCCATGGAACTACTCCAGGGATTTATCTTGCTCACTTTTCTTACACTCTCCTGTTACCTCCTTTTCTTGCTCAACCTACCCCTCTCAGCCTCTTCTGTGTTAGTTACACTGATTCTTTTTGCATGCCTCATGAATATTATAACACTGCCATTATATACTTCACCACTAGTGCCTATGCACCTGCCACTTACCCTATGCATAGCTTATATCAACATTTCTGTCACCATTGAATTTAGCAAAGCACTTCCATAGAAGGCACATCTGTTTACAGTTCAAAAGAGTTTGCCCTTTAGACTTAATATTACTGCTTTCATCTCTTTTTGTGATGATCATGGAATGCAATGTGCTCAGATGTTTTTCTTGCTCTACACCTTTCTGATTGGGGGTGGGGGGCACACTAACCGACACGACTGCTCCCCAATCCCCCTCACACACCTGGATGGCCAAGGGAAAAGTGGAATGTTAAGAGTATCTTCACCCTCCAGCTATTCCCAGGTGCTGGAACAGTACCTTGGGGCCATAAGCAACCAGGGCCAGGTTAAAGCATAGGGGTAGTGTAACTGATGCAGTGATGTCTGTCTGAATCTGCAAAGAGCCTGAAACAATAGCCTGGAGAAATGTGAAAACCCCATCGTGATCCATGGACAGTTAGCTCCAAGATGCACAATGTGTGTGCCTAAAGCTTTGATTAGGAAAATATATCTGTGCTTACCTGCAAGTTTCCTTTGAGTGAATAATAAGGTCCACAGACCCATTACAAGGGACGCTCGCAGTTTGGGGACAGAACCAGACTTGTCCATCACTGGCAGCAGCAGAACATCCCACTACATGCAGTTCCCTCTTAGGCCAGAGGACTTCCACAGCCAGGATAATTCTATTCTACCTTTCCAAATTACAGATTGTGTTAACTATACATTGAAGAAATTTCTCCTACTGCAGAGAATGGAGATAATTTCCTCAAATGAAATAAACCAGAGTCCTTCAATATCCGTTTCCATTCTGGCTGATACTACTGTGTCCATTGTGAGCTGGATTTCTGTACCTTACTGCTCAATGAAATTTTCTTCTAAACATGGATACATTTTCCTATTCTTTTTGTGCTAAGGTCCATAGATCCATTGCAATGGGATTTTCACAGCCGTGTGCCTCCAGAGTAGGAAGCGGGAATATCCCTTAAATATGGGCATCCAAAATGAAGTATATTATATATTTCCCAACTACTCTGGGTGCAATGACTTTCCTTTGGGAATTAATAATACGACAGCTGTGAGGACTACTTGTCTGAGTTAAATGTACAATACGAGTCTCATCCAAGAAAGCGCTCAGCTTCACTGATTCATCTTATTAAAAAACAGTTACCAGCAAAGAAGTCAATCACCAAATGAGCAAGGTTACTTCCCGGTGCAGTGCACATAGAGCTAGGAGATTTCACTCCGCACAGAACAGGATATGTTTATTTTTCTCTCTGGGCAAGGGCTGACTGTGCTCTTCCTAATCTGTTATCTCACACCACATCAGACATGTGTCCCATCTCATGAGGAGAACCAGTCTGTTAGAAGAGTGACCCAATTCCTGAATAAATCGCCGTGCCAGCCAGAGGATGATGTACTTTCTTTCTGGTATCCTTTCTCTGGAATGTATCAGTACCTGAATGAGTCCCCTCCATTATCACCAGCTGGCATCTCTGACAAAGTTCACTCTGCCTGGATCCCTTCCCCCTCCAAAAAATTCTTCAAATCACCAGCCTCCACAAACACCATAGAGGGAGATTAGAGCTGAAGGGGAATCTTACCAAAAAACAAATGCATCCCTGAAGCACAGCTGGAATTTAGATGGACCCAATATTGAGCCAAGTTCTTAAAATTTGAAATAAAAGTATGGATTTTTCCTCTCAGAAAAGCTGCAGCAGGGAGGTCTGAGACACAGCTAAAACCAGAGGGAACACCACAGGGTGGGGCATTTCCTTGTGAGTACAGGTTATGCCCCTTTTCAAGCTTAATGCTTCATTAACGCTCATTGTGAATACTAGGTTAAATGCTTTATTTCTGAGATTTTACGCAAGGAGAAGGCAATCCTCCTAAAGTGTTCTTTAGTACCAATAAATGTATTCTCTTGCTCAAAATGTATGCGCTCTAACATCCCATCAACCTACCACTTCACCTGCAAAGAGAAGGATGGGACTTGATGAAGTACTCCTTTGAGAATCCACTGCTGGCAATGCAGACAGAGCTTCCCCCATACCTGCACAAAAGAACAAGGCATATGTACATCACCAGCTAAAGAGGACCCTGGCTTTCCATCTGCTCTTCACTGTTTCTTTGAAACCCATTAGACTACACCAAATTCTATTCATACTGTTCAATGGCCATATTGTAATAAAATTAGATTCTGTAGTATAAAGAAAGAATTAGCAACTTAAAAACAGGAAATAGAAAAATCCCACAATGACTAATGGATTGAAATACACTTGTTCCACTGAGTGGACTGGTTAACCTGTAAAAGATGAAATGGCAAAACAGCAATTTTAAAGCTATCAAAGTGTAAGCTCCGGAAACCACTAAAGAGTGGTGGTACTGACATTTATTTCTCACTGATAAATGGAACTACTAGGATATCTCCAGGAAATCATACACAGATATGTACTCTGCTGTGGCAGAACTAGTTTTTTCCATTAACTTTTATTTTATACAGTATAGATAAAGAAACATGGATATTATCATCACTTTCTCAAGAGTGACCTGGACAGGCGGCATCCTACAAACTTCCAAAAACACTCACTTGCACTAAACCAACTTCTGTTAAACACAAAAATACCTCATAGCAATTTAAAATATTTGGATTTAAACAAAGAATTCAAGCTCAACTAACAAAATGATCATATGTGAAGGGTATTATATAAAATGTGTTACAAGGGCATTGGGTATTCGACTCCCCTGCCCTGCCACCCCGCTTTTGGATTGCTGGAAAGATAGTTTCAAAAGAAGACTAGCTCAAAGCACACTAACAAACTTAACACATGTCAGCAGGGTTTGCACACACAGTCCATGGCAGGCTAGTGCACAGCAGATTCACTCCCCACTTTACCAGAAACTAATTGTTCGTGTAGACAAATCCCTAGAAATACTTATCAGTTTCTACCCCATATGGAATGTTCCCAAGGGCCTGGAATTTTGACTAACCATTTGGGTTGCATAGGGCCAACAATATGTTACAGCTGTTATAAAATGGGTGAAAGCAGGCACCATGTAGTCAAATTCAAGAGGAAAGAAAAAGTGTTCCCTATGCAACACTGTCTGTATGGAGTCCAAGCTTTTCTTCCAGCATCAGTGAATGCATCCAGCTAAAATTCCTTACCATAAAACCAGTATAGGAAAAAAAATACAGTGGACTCATTATTCAGATCAGTTCCATCAGTTTTGCATCACTCCAGCTGTGAAAAGCAGCTTTAAAAACAGCTTAACTATCTTCTTAAGAATTCCTCTTGTTCAGGAGGAATCCCAGTTTGGCAGAATCACCAGAACAGCTCTATGCCGCCCTCCTCCTCCTCTCTCTTGTGAAAAGGGCATTCTCAGAACAAAGTAGTCCTGGCCACATCTCCAATGCTTCAGTTATCCTGGGTGTCTCAAACAATCTCCTAAGGCTGTGGTCAGTGAACCATAACTTAGAGCTCCTTTGGATAAACTCAACTACTCTGCAAGACCAGATAAGCCTCCAGCCAGCACCCAGAATCAGGAAGAATGTGAAAATGACTTGTCCTCTCCACCATCAACACATATGTACCAAGCATATATCAGCTGAGATCTAATCCAGTACATATGGGTGCAAAATTATGAGCCAGATCCTACAGGCTGCTCAAACCAGACACCACAAGTCGGGGAGCGTGTGATGAGGGGAGAGAAGAGGTTCTACCTGTCATGGGACTCATATATGTACTCTCCCCGCCCTGGGACAGCTGTGAACAAACCAGCACAAACAACAAACTGGCAAATGTTAGCGCAACATTCAGGACTGCTCTAACTTATGTTGGCTACTAACAACCTCAAGAGGCTGAAACTGCATCCAGGGATGCATCCAAGGTCAACTTTGTCACTTATTTTAAGGCCAGAAACTGAGACACTGCTTCCCTTTGAAGCATCAGCCACTGTTGAAAGAAAGCATATCGGGTAGATGGACCATTGGTCTGACCCAGTATGTCCATTCTTATGACACCAGATAGAGTAGTATCCAATACAATAGCACTATAGTACTGGAGGATCCTGCCCAGCACTTAGAGCATCTTCCCAGGGCTGGGTACATTTGCTCTATGGGCAGAAGCTGTTCTTGGTGCACTGCAAGGCAGCTACATTGCCCTTGGAGGGTCTGACCCTCTATAAGCACAGCACTTATAGGATGGGATGTGAGCATCCCTGGATTCATTTAGGATAAGTGGCAAGATGTAAATATAATTTATTCAGAGCAAGTCACTCTCCCCATTTATCTTTGTAGGCTTCTGCAGGTATTACAGATTGGTCATGAGACTTTCAAAACCTCAGCAAATTGTACAAAATCAGAACTGCAGTGATGGGTTCCATTTTATCCTAGCCCTAGGTTGTAGTTTTGGTCCATCTCTGATTGCTATGGGCCCTATTTGTTTGGAGGAGGTATCCTAAGAGTACAAGGACATTGGGGATCCTCCAGCCATCAGCCATAAGTTACTCATTCAGAAACTCATTTCTAAAAGTTAGTGATTCTAACATATATCAAATCCTTAGGCAACTTGGAATTCTCTTGCCTAACTTCTATTTGATTGACAAAAAATCAGTTGTCAAAGTATCACCTAAAACAAAAAAAACCCCAAAGAACCTCAATAAAGCAGCGAAGACTAAAACACAGGCTCACATCTTCTTCCAGATGTTGGAACATACACAGAGGGAACAAAACTGCAGCACCTTCCTTCAAGCCCTGACTAAGAAAGGCTTCAAGCCTGGAAGCTGCCACTCAGGGACCAAACATAATTTGACAAGTCCCTGCAATGCTGAAGTAGACTACAGTTGCCCTGGAGAAATTAACAAACAACAACAACAACAATCACTGTCACACACACAGACTGTTGCAAACTACCAAAATGATCTTTGATACAGGAGGAATTAGGCTGTGAGAAGTTCTTGGCTTATTGTGCTGAAAAATCAAGCCTTTCGTAATCTTGGCACAACAACCCGTAGGCCTTCTCCAAAATCCTCTGATGTGTTAGTCTGGAGGCTCTTTTTGGGTTATAATGAGAAGGCATGGCTTTTTCCATGTTCATTATTTTTCAATGAAAACCTATTACAACACTGCAGAAACTCCACATGCCCTGGGAGTTCACAAAAAGGATTTTGTTAATCAAGCGGATAGGAGAGGGGTATAGCTGCTGACCATTATCAGGAACGACAGGCATGATTTAGTGGCAAGATTCTAGGTCTTAGTCTCCTAGCACATTTATAATTTGGTTTTTGTTTGTACAGAAGTTGTTCCCTTTTTTACAGGCACAGGAGAGCATTGAGCTGGTACATAAAATGCCCAATGATAAAGCACTAACTCTGCAGCATGTAGCTCGCTGCCAGCAGATCCCAGGGAATAATACACCTCTGGGGTCAAAAAGTAATAAAGAGCCCAGTGGAGAAAGAAGTAACGCCTAAGAAAGCTCATAACTGTAGAAAGAGAGAAAAAAAATTAGTAGTATTGTTCTATATGGTATCTTGCCCTGTTATTTTCCTTATGTGGGAAAGCATCATTGTTGCAGCTCTCTCACACACAGGCCTGTTGTTACCAGTAAAGTGCTGTATGTAAGCCATCATCATTTTGTAGTGGGCACACGTCACTCATTAGAAGTCAATTCAAGCCACCATGAGTCATGCACACTCAAAACTTCATAGGGCTTCGTTTTAGATGTGCATCCAAAAGTCCAAATTTATCTAAATTGCTTTTTAATGTGTATCCAAAATGTCTACACAAACCCCTTTGTTCTAGAAATTAGGCTGGAAGTCTCCTGTAAATAGCATTTTCTCCCATCAGCTAGTATATCATTTTGCAGCACAGGTCAAAAACCAGGATTTGAAGTAAGAAAGATCATTCTATTTTATATAGGTTTTTAAACCATCCTTGTCACTGTATCATGAGTACCTTTTAGTTGTGAATCTAATGACATGACTAACAGCTGATATATATATGGCCCAACCTCTCCCCAGGGATGAAAGTGTGTGTGTGCCGTGTAGAGCTTTGGTAATTAGTTTTTCTTTTTGTGTTTTTAGTATAATTATGCCTATGATACTATGTGGTTATATTAGAGAGGGGGGGAAATAAAAGTAAACCACCAAAGAAGTGTACCTTGCGCATGGAGTGGAGGCTGGTGTGGTTTGTATTACTTCTTAGTTCCTGTGGGAGTTCATTCCACACTATGAGACCAGACCCTGAAACACCTCTGTCTCCTGCACATACAAGTTTTACCCTTCAGGTAGAAAGTGCCATTGTGGAACTCTCTGTTCCATAAAAAGAAAGCTACCCCAATTTTTTCAATTTCACAAAAGGTTTGGAGCATCAGTTCAAGTTCTGGATAAACTTCTCCATCAGGTATGTGACCACATACCTTTCAAAGAAATAAAGGACAACTGTATGAAACAATATAAGATACATCATATTCTGTGCACAATGGTACAAAGACATACATTGTAACAGTGTAGAACTAAACTTGAAAACAAACTATAAAGCATTTGATTACATTAAAAAACTAACTTCTTATGAAATATGGGTCACAGGACATTAGGCGCTAAATAAAGGATGGTCTTTGAAATTTCTGTTCTATAAAGTGTGAAATGTAGTGGGATTCTGTAGAATATAAAATTGTCCTCTTTCATATTTTGTCACAATTTTCATATCTAGGCTCTGATCCTGCACAGATCCACTCTTGCTTAAATTTAAACATGTGACTAATCACATTGACTGCAAAGAGATTACTCACATGCTCAAAATTAAGCACATGCTTAAGTGATTTGCTCAATCAGTGCCAAAATATGCTCAGTTTACATGTAAAAACATTTTTACTAAATGCAACTTTGCTAACTGAAGGTGCGTTCTGACCACCTCACACACCACCATCAGTAAGTTCAGGTTTAACATGCCAGTTTGTACTTTTAGTGACAACAGTGCAATCTCACTGTAATTTTGAGAAATAGAATCCATCTCACACCCCCTGAGCTGCATTGGCTCTGTAGGGTTAGCAAGAACAACATGTAGGACACATTTATTTTTATCACTAAAATAAGCAGATATGACACAAAATTAAAAAGTTTGAGCAAGCTAGTGCTATTTTCTCTTGATTATTTAATTACCAGAGTAGTGTCTTGGGCTTTATTTAATCTCTAACTGATCACGGGTTCAAAAAAGTCAGTTGCTCTAATAGTACTTCCCAGCACAGTATGGTTCTCTTTGAATCCATGGTGAGCTATGTTCAGCCACTGCTCATTTGGCTAAGTACTCCAAGAGAACAGCCCAAAAATTTAAATCTCACATTTGGAAAATTAAGTCCACACTGTAGCTTTCTCAGGCAAATATTTTTATAAGTGAAAGCAAAGTTTCTGGTATCACCACAGAAAGCCATTAAGAGTTCTGTTTCATTTACTGAATACAAGACTGAATTAAAAACACAGATAAATCTTTGTCTGCTATAGAAGAGAAGGGAGAATATTTGTCTTCATGAGGGCTATGCACTGCTCAGCCTGTTAAGGGAAGATATACCCATCTGCCAAGATCTGCCTTAATCTATTGTAAAATAGGATCAATGTTTAATTTTTGAAGCTTTCTAAAATCTGAAGTAACTTTAATTCCCAGATAGTGCACCCAGTTTGGAGAAACCTTAATTGGATATTGTGATGCTCTCAGGATAATCAGTCCCTACAAGGATCTCATGCTGAATGAAATTTCTCTCAGATTGTGAGAATATGTTTTATTCCAATTTGGAAACTGATTCGAATGGATTAGTGACAAAGCAGTAAATGGTTCGCATAGGTTTTCTCCCACTGTAATAACTTTAGCACCACTATCAGCTCCAATAAGGGCTAGAAGCAATTCTCATATGTTAATGATGTATGAAGAAATGGGAAACATAACCAGGCACCTGTTATCGGTTTAAAAGAGAGAGACAGAAAGCCATGAGGAAGCGTAGCTCGAGGGACTGCATAACATCCTCACCCACCTTCTCTTTTAATTTTTGGCATACTACATCCATTGTGGACTCTTTGGGACAGCAAACTTGTCAGGTCTGAACAGTGCCTCAGGTCCCTAGGCATTACTGAATAATAAATAATCATCAGACCCCACATTCATAGTAATGGTTTAACAACGAAGGAGAGAACCAGAAGTAACTTTTTATACAAATGAACTGCTCTTGTATCACTAACCCATGGGGAGTAAGGGTGGCAGAATCTGGCCCTTAATAGCCTGATATCAAAGGACAATTTTAAAAAGCCGATCATTCCAATCTGATTTTCCCTTCTCCCCTCACATCCTCTGCCACGAGCATTCTGTATTTTTAATCTTTTGTTTTATTTTTTCTTCCTGGGGTAAGAAAGGTGAGAGTGGGACCAAAGACAAAGCAATGTGCAAAACTAACCTCTTTATAGAAATTCATAACATCCCAGGTACCATGAGCTACACCACTTCGCTACATTTCCTTAGGCCCTGATCCTGCACAGATCCACTCTTGCTTAAATTTAAACATGTGACTAATCACATTGACTGCAAAGAGATTACTTACATGCTCAAAATTAAGCACATGCTTAAGTGCTTTGCTCAATCAATGCCAGAAGGTGCTCAGTTTACATGTAAAAACATTTTTACTAAATGCAACTTTGCTAACTAAAGGTGGGTTCTGACTACCTCACACATCACCATCAGTAAGTTTAGGTTTAACAGGCCAATTTGTACTTTTTGTGACAATAGTGCAATCTCACGGTAACTTTGAGAAATAGAATCCATCTCACACCAGAACACAGAGTACCTCATCAGTGAACAGATTGTTGCCCTGAATGAAGGAGGAGACTCGGCGGGAAAACAGAAGCATCACGCTGAGTGAAATGGAGAGGAGCACTTGACAAGACAAAACTGACTTGGTCTGCATTTTAGGGCATGTAAGTGAACGGTCAATTATGTTTTTTAAAATGGTCAGTTACACAAGAACCCAAAATGATGAAGTACTGCAATTTACAATACAATTTCTCCCTTTGTGGTCTCTTAATAATAATAATCCATGGTTACCAAACGGCTTTCTGTCCTCATGTCAAGAAGACAAACAGATTGGATTTTAGGAAGAGGGCTGCACACTTTTAGTACCATTACCAAAATCTGCAAAAAGGCAAACTCAGAAAAGAGTAATCAAGTCCCATGCTTCAGCTGTAAACAGATTGCAGAACGAGTCACTAAGTAATTCTACTTAGAGCATTAGACATATGCATTACGTGACCGGTGTTAGGGACTTTTTTATTATTATGTTTATGTATTTGTTTGCTTTTTGCCTTTCTCCAAAGTCCCAGGTATTATTCCAGGCATTAATGAGGTAGGATATCAAACTAGCCAGATTAATGGCCTGTGTTCTTAAAATGCGAAAAATCTCAGAGTTATATATTTTGGTTTATCACCAATAATGTTTGCCACCATACAAGACAATTACGATAGTCCCTGCCCTGGAAAGATCACAGCCTGATTAACAAAGGAGACAAGTCGATTAGGAGATCAAAAGCTATCTTTTTATTATTAGTAAGGTCATCTCTTGTGCAACAAGTGAATTTCAATGAGAAGATGGAAGCTTAATGCACTGGGAGATCCCTGATACACGGAAGCAGCACGGACGAAGTTGTGAAGGCAAATGTGTAAGAAGGAAATGGAGTGGAGAGGTTGGTACCATTGCCGAAGTAAAAGGAATAGAGAGAGACGTGATAGGAAATGAGTTTTGAGATGCAGGCCACATTGGAGTTAGGCAAGGCCTTCAAGGCAAGGATGAGATGTATAGACTATGCAGTGTCCAAGTGAAAGCCATTAGAGTAATGCAAAGAGCAGAGAGACATGATCTGATCGAAAAGCAACAACACAAAAGAGATGCAGGCAGGGCTGCCCGGGCGGCGGAGTGGGGCAATTTGCCCCAGGCCCCATAGGGCCCCCACAAGAATATAGTATTCTATGGTATTGCAACTGTTTTTTTTATGGAAGGGGCCCCCAAAATTGCTTTGCCCCAGGTCCCCTGAATCCTCTGGGCGGCCCTGGATGCAGGCATTGAGTTCTAATCCTGGCTGACATTGAATCCCCTTGTAACCCTGGCCAGGTCACTTGCGTGCTTGGCCTCACTTTCCCTTTCCATCCAGGAAACAAGGATAAACAGCCAACTTACTTCACAGAGCAGCTGTGAAGATTAATTAGTCTGTTACTGCTTGGAAAATAGTGTCTTGGTGGACAGGAATTTCAGGAATGTTTTGTTAATTATGAGTCAACATTCACATCCCTCCCACCTTGTTTGCTTTTCTGAAAACATTCATGCCACCAGTTTCCCCCCCACACACACACACTCACATGTGTACGTATTTGGGCATTTGCATGCAAACATACACATTATTGTGGAAAAGAATGTGTTGTGCAGGAAAAACTGCAAAAGTCTATTAAGGGCTTGATGGGCATCTCAAAACAGAGCAGATTTTAAGAAAGCTGGTATATTACAGCATAGTAACTGGATCTGTAGGCCAGAAAGCAAACACTTCATATTTAAATATTCTAAGGAAATATTATAAACAATTTATATTAGTATTTTGCAATTTGAGTGCAATTCAGAGTGTTGCTATTGATTTATAAAACCCTTTTGGGTTTGAATCCTGACCACCTTCCAAAACCACTCCTCTCCCTGATGAATTGTCATAATAGCTGAGATCACTGGAGGTGCTGTTGTGGTTTGACCATCAGAGTTTGAGAGCAGGGTACTTTAGGGAAATGCTCTCAACTCGGGGATTTGTTTCTCACTGGTCGAGCAGAGCTCAAGCCTGTTGACCTTCAAGGTGTGGTGCAGAACACATCTTTTCTGAAGGGTTTTCATGAGGGGGAACTGATGGGAAATATTTAGGTTTGTGTCTTATATTGAATTTGGTGTTGGGCACTCAGGACCAGATTCCTCAGGTCAGTAGTTTATGCAGCATGAGTAGGAGGGCTTTAAGCCAACTTCCCTCCTTGATCGCCATCTCACCAACCCTGGACCAGTGGTCCCCAACCTTTTCGTCTGGCAGGCGCCAGACAAAGGACTGTGGCGGCGGTTGAGCATCTGCCGAAATGCTGCCAAATTTTGGCGGCGACACCTCTCGATGACACCGCTTGTCAGCGGCAAGCGGCGTCATCGAGAGGCGTCGCTGCTGAAATGCCGCCGAATTTCGGCGGATGCTCGCCCACCGGCCAGGACACGGGCACATTTAGATGCCCCCGCGGGCACCAGCCCCCTGCACTAGACTTATCCCCTGATTAAACTGAATGCAGCTTGAGGGAGCCATCTCAGCAGCTGGGGATCTTTGGGTGTAGGGATTTCCTGGCCACAGCTCTTTTCCTGTAACATACTTCCCAACTGCCAGTGCAGTGTGCAAGGAGTGTGGCACATTCCTATACCACTCGAGCAGACGCAAATTAAGGCATATCATCTCAGCCGGAGTCGTGTGATTACATCAGAACTTCAGCTTTCATTTTTAGAAGGGAAGTCTATAACCTTCATGGCTGTTGACCTGCATGTAACCCATGCAGTGGCATCTGAATGAGTCTGTAAACAGCCTGAAACAATAGATCTGAGAGGTGTGTCCTGCCCCATTCGTCTCAGTGACGTTTTAACTCCAAGACCCAATGTTCTGGGGGGTCTGTCAATATTACCCCTGCCTGAGTTGGTTTATTGTCCCAAACAGTGCAAGATAGTCCTTGAAAGCACAAAAATATAGTCCACACATCATACCCGTTCTGGAATCTTCTACCATACCCGACCTTTAGTGCCTGCCTGCTCACAACAGCCTTCCAGCTGCAGGTCTTCCAGGTTTCTTCCAAGCCTCTACCTGGGAAAGATCAGCAAGCTAACTGCCCCACTCCTCTCCTAGCCCCCAGCAGCCTGCTCCCAGGGGGCTCCAGGCCAGGGAGTCTCTCTCCAGGTAACTCCTGCAACTCCCTTTACCAGCCTCCTCAGGCAGCTCTCACTTGCCCATTTCCTGACAGACTGACACACACACACGCTCCTTTCTCGACTGACTTCACTTTCTCAATCTCTCCCCATTTATATGGCCTAGTTGCCCTCTCAAACCCAATTGGGGGACAGTTGATGAGTCACAGGTACACTGGAACCTTTCCCCCAACTTAAAGAGGCCAGTCTCCCTGTGACAGAGCTCCCAACACCCTCTCCTTCCTCCCCACCAGCAGAAGACTGGGTGGACTGGGCCAGATGCACAATCAGGTACACCTGGCTGTTAGGGTAAGTACTGTGCCACTCCCCTGGTGCAGCTCCTGCTTCTCAGGAAACACTGCTGTTTCCAGGTGCAGAAGGCAGTGTAATCCCTGGAGGAAATAAGAGCGTTCCACAGGCTGCTGCACTTTCCTCTGACCAAAAAAAAAAAAAAAAAAAAAATCTTTTTTTTTTAAATTGTATCAGCAAACAATGGCATTTCAGCCTAGTTACGCATCTGTTCCATGAGCCTCTCTCTGAACTGTAATGCTACATTTCTATTTTTCCAGCTAGATTTACTTTCCATCTATCATTCACTCCTTTTTCAGTATCAATTTACTGTGTGTCACAGCTTACTTCAATATTTCATGTTTAAGTGCAGATTTGTGCATTTAAGATTGCAATGCCTGAGAATTAAGACTTTCTTGGTGATACTAAGAGTACTACAAAAAACTCCTCAGTGTCTCTTACTGTACATCACTCAACACCAGAGACACTCACCAATCATAACTGCCAAGCATCTTCTTGGCATTCAGACTGAAGCATTTCTTCTAACTAAAGATGATGAGTTATTTCCTTCAGGTTTAAGAACCTATTTGGGGAAACAGGCACCTGCCTCTACAGTCCTGTGCTATAACTGCAGACTTTCTTCAAACTCTGTAAGGCCAGAAAACGAACTCAGTGAGCCAGGGCAGTCCTTTGACATTCAACAAGCTGAAGATGTTGCAAGAACTATTCTTGCCTAGATCTAAATAGTAACGAAAGGCTATTGAAATAAAACACACACAAGTGAAAAAGCAATTGTCTCACACAAGAACATGTGTTTAAGAACAGGGGCTCATTTGCCAGATAAGCAATTTCAATTATCCTTTTCTACTTCTACTGAGTGAATGTGAAGTATTCAGATAAATTCATCTCTGGTGTAACTCTGTAGTATTTAATCGAGTTACTCCAGGGAAGAATTTGGCTCCTCTCATTTTGCTCAAGCTCAAGGTGTGAATTTAAGTATACATATTTACGTGCTGGGTTTGATTACTTGTTTGTTGAGCTATAAATTGCAGATGCCACTTAGCCTGTCAAACACAGGCATTGCAAAAAAAAATGGAGATTTACAACACAGTAATTGGCTGCTTCACTGTGATTGGCAATGGGATAAAAATCATTTCAGCTTCTAGTCATTTGTTCAAATCAAGCTTGCATCTGTAATAAAGATCTAAAGTTGTTACCATCTACTGGCTGTTTAGTGGAAAGCTGGCAATCATGTGTCACAAATATACATGTCATAAAAACCCCAACTGGCAATACTGCCCAGCAGAAAGGCTAAAGTCTTACTAGAAGTAGAAACTGCACTAGCTATATTTATGCCTATTACAGCTCTGGCTGCGCTCCCTCTTGTGGTCAGCCACCACGCTGCTGTATCGGACCCAACATTTGGATGCTGCGTGCTTCCAAGCCTCCTGGGTTTTAAGTGGTGTCCAGTGTGTGTCATTCTGCCTCCATAGGCATGCTCTCAGGATACAGACTCCCCGTCTGGTACCCCTTCTCGGGCCATGAGGGTCCAATCCCAATAGCCCCAGAGCCAAAGACCAGTGGCAGCCACCAGGGCCGCTCAAAGGATTCAGGGGGCCTGGGGCAAAGCGGGAGAGATGCGGCACTTGTACTCACCCAGCGGCGGTCCGGGTCTTCGGCAGCACTGAAGGGCCCCCCGCTGCCAAAGACCCGGACTGCCGCCAGGCCAGGGCTCACAGGGCCCCTGCGGGGTCCAGGGCCTGGGGCAAATTGTCCCACTTGCCCACACCCACATCCCCCCCCACACACACCATCCAATAGCTTTGCCACAACCTCACATGAGCTCCATGCTCATGGGTACTCTGCTTACACACTTTAACTCTTCAGAGACTATGGATAGTTAAAGCAAACAACGCACAGACTTTGCAAGAGAATTTCTAAACCACACAGACATTTTATCATTAAAAAAAAAACAAAAAACAAGAGTTACTGATCTAGACAAAAACAAAAAAACAAAAAACGAACATCTGCATGCAAGATCCCCTATCAGTTTCCTCATACCTCCTGATAGCCCTTTGAATGTTAATATCCATCAGAGTGATCAGGGCCCTTCTGCACCCACACTCTCCTGGTCAGTCTTGTCTTCCTGGTGATGGTCTCCCTGCACACAGAAACCCTCCTGCTTATAAACACAGTCTTGGTCACAAGTCCCAGTGCAACATCCCATACAGCCGCCATGCTACATTCATAGGCACAACCCCTTTGTTTGGTTTGGCTGAGAAGAGTCATTAGTAAGTCAGCAAAGAATCCTGTGGCACCTTATAGACTAACAGACATTTTGCAGCATGAGCTTTCGTGGGTGAATACCCACTTCGTCGGATGCAAGTAGTGGAAATTTCCAGGGACAGGTATATATAAGCAAGTAAGAAGCAAGCTAGAGATAACGAGGTTAGATCAATCAGGGAGAATGAGGCCCTGTTCTAGCAGTTGAGGTGTGAAAACCAAGGGAGGAGAAACTGGTTCTGTAGTTGGCAAGCCATTCACAGTCTTTGTTTAATCCTGAGCTGATGGTGTCAACTTTGCAGATGAACTGAAGCTCAGCAGTTTCTCTTTGAAGTCTGGTCCTAAAGTTTTTTTGCTGTAGGATGGCCACCTTAAGATCTGCTATTGTGTGGCCAGGGAGGTTGAAGTGTTCTCCTACAGGTTTTTGTATATTGCCATTCCTAATATCTGATTTGTGTCCATTTATCCTTTTCCTTAGAGACTGTCCAGTTTGGCCGATGTACATAGCAGAGGGGCATTGCTGGCATATATTACATTGGTGGATGTGCAGGTGAATGAACCGGTGATGGTGTGGCTGATCTGGTTAGGTCCTGTGATGGTGTTGCTGGTGTAGATATGTGGGCAGAGTTGGCATCGAGGTTTGTTGCATGGATTGGTTCCTGAGCTAGAGTTACTATGGTGCGGTGTGCAGTTGCTGGTGAGAATATGCTTCAGGTTGGCAGGTTGTCTGTGGGCGAGGACTGGCCTGCCACCCAAGGCCTGTGAAAGTGTGAGATCATTGTCCAGGATGGGTTGTAGATCCCTGATGATGCGTTGGAGGGGTTTTAGCTGGAGACTGTATGTGATGGTCAGTGGAGTCCTGTTGGTTTCTTTCTTGGGTTTGTCTTGCAGTAGGAGGCTTCTGGGTACATGTCTGGCTCTGTTGATCTGTTTCCTTATTTCCTCATGTGGGTACTGTAGTCTTGAGAATGCTTGGTGGAGATTTTCTAGGTGTTGGTCTCTGTCTGAGGGGTTAGAGCAGATACGGTTGTACCTCAGTGCTTGGCTGTAGACAATGGATCTTGTGGTGTGTCTGGGATGGAAGCTGGAAGCATGAAGGTAGGTATAGCGGTCGGTAGGTTTTCGGTATAGGGTGGTGTTAATGTGACCATCACTTATTTGCACCGTGGTGTCTAGGAAGTGGACCTCCCATGTAGATTGGCTGAGGCTGATGGTGGGGTGGAAGCTGTTGAAATCGTGGTGGAATTTTTCCAGAGTCTCCTTCCCATGGGTCCAGATGATGAAGATGTCATCAATGTAGCGTAGGTAGAGAAGGGGCATGAGTGGACGGGAGCTGAGGAAGCGTTGTTCCAGGTCGGCCATAAAGATATTGGCATATTGTGGGGCCATGCGGGTGCCTATAGCGGTGCCACTGATCTGGAGAAATATATTGTCATTAAATGTGAAATGGTTGTGTGTGAGGATAAAGGCACAGAGCTCAGATGTGCTGTGGCATCATCAGGGATACTGTTCCTCACAGCTTATATTCCATCAGTGTGTGGGATGTTTGTGTAGAGAGCCTCTACATCCATGGTGGCTAGGATGGTGTTTTCTGGAAGGTCACCAATGCATTGTAGTTTCCTCAGGAAATCTGTGGTGTCACGGAGATAGCTGGGAATGCTGGTAACATAGGGTCTGAGTAGAGAGTCTACATATCCAGACAGTCCTTCAGTGAGAGTTCCAATGCCGAGATGATGGGGCATCCAGGATTTCCGGGTTTGTGGATCTTGGGTAGTAGATAGAATAACCCTGGTTGGGGCTCTAAGGGTACGTTGATTTGTTCCGGAGTTAGTGTAGGGAGTGTCCTGAGTAGATGGTGCAGTTTCTTAGCGTATTCCTCAGTGGGATCTGAGGGAAGTAGCCTGTAAAATTTGGTATTGGAGAGTTGTCTGGTGGCCTCCTTTTGGTAGTCAGACCTGTTCATGATGACAACAGCACCTCCTTTATCAGCCTCTTTAATTATAATGTCAGGATGGTTTCTGAGGCTGTGGATGGCATTGCGTTCTGCACGACTTAGGTTGTGAGGCAAGCAATGTTGTTTTTCCACAATTTCTGCCTGTGCACGTCGGCGGAACCATGTGGACTCCTCCTGAGGGTCGAAATGACAGTCTGGACCTATACATTGAATGCTTCCGCCGACGTGCACAGGCAGAAATTGTGGAAAAACAACATCGCTTGCCTCACAACCTAAGTCGTGCAGAACGCAATGCCATCCGATTTTAAATCTCACACACACACACACACACACACACACACACACACACACACACACCTACCTCTAAATGTGATTAAGGTGACAGTGTCCCCCAACACCCCTTGTAAGTAATTTTGTAGCAGGGACTGTAACTGTTTGTATTTAGACCAGCACAATGGGATCTGATCCTTTTGGGAGACTCTGATTCTATCCCAACACAAATAATCGTGACCTCAGCATGTCAGTGGCATTAGTATTACCATGTGGCAATGTTTTCTGCATTGCTACCAAAGCTCTGCCTAGCCTGTGCATACGGTTAGGACATTAGTCTCCAGGGTTGTCACTCAAGCACCTTTCATAAGCATTAAATGCCCTCCAAAATTTTAAGAAAATGGAGATTCACCTACATACATTAAATATATTTGATCAGAGCTATAGAATGCCTTCTCTGAGCTGCTTTTGCTTTATTCACCATATTCCTAGATCATAAAAACGACTGTCTTTTAATCTTCCTTTCCCTGATCAATCTATATTCTGCACAGTGGGAAAACACCTCTAGTTTATTTAAAATATGCTATGGTTACATTAATAATTATCAAGATACATTAACAACTCATCATAGGTAGACCTCATTAGATAGCAGCATGTAAATGAAATTTTGGGAAGGTAGGCCTAGATTTTCATCTTTAGGTGCTGTTTTAAGCAAAATAACATGTCTTGTGTCAAGTTAGGAGTGTATTCTTCATAGATTGTGTGGACTCAAGCACTGTAATTCATGGGGTCTTTTACAATATTTATAGATCAGTGCACACTTTACACCAGTATTAGTTTGGTTGATCTGGAAAAAACAAACACACACACACACGAACTAGCCCCCATTTTATGAAATCCGTATTTTTAATTGTCCTATTCATCAATATTTTTTAAAATTGATAGCAGTAGCAGCCCAGGAATAAATAGTAATTTTCTGTGAGAACAAATCCATTTAACCTTTGGTAGCATTTGAGAGACTGCCATCTTCCTAAAGTGGCTTATTTTGACCCTGAACTGTCTCAAGAGCTTTGTCTCTTGTAAGCTGCAAGCAAAGCTTCTGTCTCTGCATAAAACCACTCAA
Source organism: Mauremys reevesii (assembly GCF_016161935.1). Classification (NCBI taxonomy): domain Eukaryota; kingdom Metazoa; phylum Chordata; order Testudines; family Geoemydidae; genus Mauremys; species Mauremys reevesii. The sequence goes on along the minus strand of NC_052627.1, from coordinate 19,658,425 downwards.
GCATCACCTTTTACCTCCAAAATGATTGAGCAATCAGAACAATCTGGGTGGAGGACAGGGGGGCAGATTAGACTTGGGTGAAAGATCAGTCTAGACAATATCTGTTGAAAGCTACAACTGATGAAAGTTTGACAGCTCATATTGTAAAAGTTGAAAACAAATTTACAAATTATTTCAGGGAACTTAAGTAAGCTTGGCTTTCCATGCCAAAATATATGAATGTAGCCTGTTACATTTGGTGTTCTCTGATCCTATTCATATACCTATACACACCTAAAACTAGAATCATTCATCACATCATAATTTTGTTCTTGTGAACTTCTGAGCAATCCCTGGTGTAATCTGTCCAGACCACAGGTGGCACGAGAGTGAGTACTGCCCTTCCTCCCTGCCCATCCCCAGCTTCTTCTCATCTTCCCTCTTGGTGGTTTTCCCCTTATTTAATGTCTGACCACCCTAACTTCTATTGATCTGCATGCCTCTAATGAGTAATGGGTGTGGAGGATTAGATGGAAAATGGCTCACCCTGACATTTTATTAGTACTGGCTTCCTCCATTCTACATAGATGAGATGGAAGAACCAGAAGATGGAGGTGGGAAGCAGTGCTTGGGCTTTTAAACACTGCATTTAAAAAAAAAAAGTTAAATATTTTTCAAAACTTCTGTTCCTGGAGGCAGGAGCCCTGGCTGGAGGGACCCTGGGCTGAGGTGTGGCCCGGGATCCCCGCTGCTTACCCCGACCCTGCCAGCGCTGGACCAGCTGGAAGCGAGAGGGGAGCGGGCGGAGTCAACACTGGTGAGGAGGAGCCCAGGGCTGGGGCGGCAGAGGGTGTGGGAAGAGAGAGCCCAAGGCTGGGGTGGCAGAGGGTGGGGGAGAGACCAGGGCTGAGGTCGGGGGCAGCCAAAAATTTTTTGCTTGGGGCAGCAAAAAACCTAGAGCCGGCCCTGCTTCCAGGACCTCAGTTGCAGCAGCTTGCCTTAACACCCACCAGTGGGTTCCTGATAACCAGTCAAACTAACAGCCTGCATCAGGCCTTCCTTGCTATGGGGAGGTGCTGGCAGACTGCAATCTTCAATCCACTCCTGTCCCTAGCAAGACTTCTCACCCCCCAGGGAAGCTGCCCATCTGCTCTCCTGTCAGCTCCCAAATGAGTTGTGCTCCCTCCTTCTTCCTGGCTGGACACCTAGTATGTGTGTAGTAGGGTGGGGCTAACTGGGCAGCTGGTTAGCTCCTTTCTGACCAGTATGAAGTTGATTTACCCCCTTACATGCAAACTGAAAATAAAGCATGTGCACCAAAACACGTTGTTTAGTTGCTGTATTTGAAAGCAGAATGAGAACTTGCAGCATCAAAATTCCTGTCACAAGGTGCTGAGTTCTATGGCTGCTATGATCTTCAAAACATATACATTTTCCTCACCTCATTCCCACGCAACCTTCCTCCTTCAGTCTGTACTGGCAAACCTCAGAGATGTAGCAGTATCCTTGGCAGTCACTGAATTTGCAGCAGTGAAATCTATAAGGTTAGGAACCATTTCCTAATTGCAGCTCCCACAAAATATTCTGACAACTTGCTTTTCAGTAGAGAATGAAGGATAACTTCATGGCTATGACATGACAGCAATGAACCTTTTTCCCTTTGCACAAAGATGAGTCAGTATACAAACATTGCTATGATGAGAGCAGAAAACATGAAACTCTAAAAGCATAAAGAGTTTACACCAATCTCCACTGTGCATATTTCCATTCTACTTTACAACCACAAAAAGTAAAAGGAATAGGGCTGGATTTAGGGGCAGGAGACCCAAGCAACTGCCTGGTGTGCTGGGCTTGGGGTGCTGCTTCTGTAGCAACAAAAGGGGAAAATTTACTTTATTCTATGTTTCAGGTATTCTGTATGTGGATTCATTTCACTAACCTCATAGAAAGTTCTGCACCTTTGTAGAATCTCATGGAACTTTAACAAATTGGGGAGGGGGGGTGCCAAAGACGCTCCTCACCTGTGGTGCCATTTGGTCTAGGGCCAGCCCTGAAAATAAAGCCAAGAGTTTTGTGAGGTCTTTTTTTAAGCTCCAATTCAGTTTGACAACCTCATTAGCAATATATAGTAGCATCGGTGGAGTACTATGGATGAAATAAACTGCCCTGCTACACAGAAAAGTTAAGACTAGAAACAGACCTGGAGCATGAATCTTTCTTCAGCTGGTTCATATGTTACATTCATTATCTAACAACTTGTCCATCAGCCAGATGTGTCTTCCCTTCTCCCCTACCCAGAAGATACATGGAGCAGCCAGCTGAGGGCAGTTTACTACAGATTTCCTATAGGAGCTGGAGCAATGCGTTGAATTGAGTACAAAACAGCACAGTGAAATATTTTACATTTCTAAATCCATTTTTTCAGTCTTAAAGAAGGAAAGCACTTCACAAGCCGTATCTATACAGCACTACTGAAATGAAGTCAGTGGAGGGGTGGGGAGGGCAAAACCCAGCTGGCTGTCAGCCATGGGGAAGCAGGGAAATTGGCCACTGGAGAAACTTTTACAAGAAGTGCTCTAGAACAGGGGTCGGCAACCTTTCAGACAGGTGTGCCGAGTCTTCATTTATTCACTCTAATTTAAGGTTTCGCGTGCCGGTCATACATTTTAACGTTTTTAGAAGGTCTCTCTCTATAAGCCTATAAACTATTGTTGTATGTAAACAAGTTTTTTAAAATGTTTAAGAAGCTTCATTTAAAAATTAAATTAAAATGCAGATCTTATCAGTTTAGTGCAGTGGTTCTTAATCTGGGGTGCACGCATCCCCTGGGCACGGTTGGTGCAAGGATATTTTGCACCCTAGGCGAAACTTCCACCTTGCGACCCCCCCTCGCACATTGGTTCATTGAGGGGCAAATCCCAATGAGCCTTTATAGACCCCAGGGGCCAGCCATGCCCAGGGGCTGCTCCCCAGACCAGGTTCCCCCCTCCCCGCCCCCTGAACTCCCCTGGAGGGTGCACAGCCCTCCCCCCTGCAAGCCCTCCCCACCCCAGTGACCCCCACTCTGAGTCCATTCACTGGCTTGTCGGACTTGGGCCGCTGCAGCAGCTCAGCAGGGAGAAGCCGCCTTCCGGAGGCACCAGAGAGCCAGAGCGTCCTGCTTGCGGCAGCAGCAAGCCCCAGCCATGGAGGAGCCAGCGCAGTGCAGGGGGGTAGCAGCCCTGCAAAGGCGGCAACGCCACTAGGGGGGAGCAGCCGTGCCCTCCAGGCCCCTCTGGGGGCTCCTGCAGGCTGCAGTGGATATATGCTGGTGCCAGCCCCCATGCGCCCCCTGGCTCCCCCCTCGCCTAGGGTTACCATATTTCAACAATCAAAAAGAGGGGAGAGCCCTGCCCTAGCCCTGCCCCCATCCATTTCGTCCCACTTCCAACCCCGACTGCCCCCATCAGAACCCCCAACTGCCCCCATCAGAGCCCCTGACTGTCGTCCCCCCCTGCTCCTCATCCCCTGACTGCCCCTTCCTGGGACCTCTGCCCCTAACTGCCCCCCCAGAACCCCACCCCCTACCTAAGCCTCCCTGCTCCTTGTCCCCTGACTGCCCCCTCCTGAGACCCCCAACCCTAACGGTCCCCTAGGACCCTACCCCTACCTGTCCCCTGACTGCACCAACCTTATCCACACCCCCGCCCCCAGACAGACCCCCGGGACTCCCATGCCCCATCCAACCACTCCCTGCCCCCTGAGAGGACCCCTAGAACTCCCGACCCATCCAACCCCACCCTGCTCCCTGACTGCCCCCGGGACTCCCCTTACCATGCCCATGCTGGTCAGATGCTGGCTCCACATGGAGGCAAAACACGCTGCCGGGGTGCTGCGCGCACAGCCCCTCCCCCGCAGAGTCCTGAGGCAGCAGGATGGGGGAGCTGCAGGCCTGGGGTTCCATTCACTCAGCCGGCAACAGGCTGAGCAGGGCGGGCAGCCGGGACCCCAGCTGGCAGCCGGGACCCCAGCTGGCAGCCACGTGCCAGGCAAAATCAGCACGTGTGCTGTAGGTTGCCGCCCCCTGCTCTAGAATCTTCTTTGTCTGGAGGCAAAAGAGTGGGAAACCAGCCAATTGAAGACCCCCTGAATTTAGGGAAATTCCAAGGTAGCTGGCTCTATGCCACCCTATACTCCCCACCCCCTCTCTCCCCGGCAAAGGGGACACACCAAGTGTGCCGCTGGAGAAAGGGTTGTGACTGGTGCTTTACTACATTCCAGCAAATCCCCAGCTGCCGCAGTGGCCCTTTGCAAACTATTGCTTCCAGCCAGACTTATGAGCAGCCCTGAGGCTGTCTTAAGTTGTGCCAGGAACCAAATCAACCTGTGGCCAGCCCAAACAACTGGGATCCACAAAGGTGGCTCTAAGCCACCCCATTTGTCAACTAGGCAGCTGACAGTTTGGCTGCAGCTGAGTTGATTTCCTAGTAAGGAATACTTTAAAAAATAAATAAATAAAAAAAGCTTTCCAACCAGAACAATCATTAGTTTACAAAATATGTCCACACATAGATGCATGCATATACTCAGATCTGATCTTGGTGTTCCAACCTAAACACTCTCCTTTCAATATACAAAATGTAGCATGCCATAAACATGAAGGGAAAGCCATCTACTGGTGAGCAAACAGTTTGCCTAATGGAGGGAGAGACAAGGAATGTGTGTATTTGACCTGCTGTTACAGTCTTTTACATATTGTTACTATGCTTTCCTAAAGCTACATTCTTGAAATATTTTGTTCCTACCTTCCCTGGGAGGGAGACCATGTGGAGACAAGTTTCTTCTTCACAGATGAAGCATTCATGGCTGTTCACTTCATTAAAAGCGAATCAAGGCTGATAGGCCATAATTTTAGCTAGGAAGTTCTTTTCAAGGTAATAAGTCCTTTAACTTTTTTCTGACGTTTCTCACACAGTGAACAGCACAAAAGCGAAGCTGCACCAAATAAAAAAGATGCATAGATCTAAAGGGAAATACTGCAGCCTCCTGTGTGCAACAACAAAATCCCAGCTCTTTTTACATGGTATGAAACAGGGAGATATGCATGGATATTATCTATCCAATCAGCAGCTCTCAGCATACATCCCAACATTTCAAGTGGCTCAAGCAGGATGCAGTGCCACTGAGGTTTGGCCTATCTGCCTCTGCACAGATGGAGATGCGGGGGAAGGGGACTGTAGATGGGCCAAATTTGATTGGTATTGTGACTCAGTGTGTGCCAAGTTGCAATGCCACTTGCTTTGGGGGCCATCTCAAACGGGGAGCCCAGGGCAAATTGTCCCTTCCCACCTCCTCACCCCACCCCAAGGCAGACCTGAATGCAGGAAATGTCCACTTCAACAGGGACACAGGGCTTGAGGATGGGGTCAAGGCCCAAGTGGGACAGTTTCAGAAAATCAGGGACTATTGGAAAATCTGGCCAAATTTGCTGCTTCCTCCTGGGCTCTAGCTGCTGCTCCTTGCTCAACAACCCCTGTGACCAAAGAAAGGTATCTAGGGCACTGCCCAGCATTACTGTACCCAAAGCTGATTCTATTACCAAGGGTGGGCTGGAGAAGGGGGAAATGTGCTGCAGTAAATAGTACACCTGTTCATGAACACCAATAATCTGTATTCTGTTCTTCCTCAAAGTTCAGGTCTGGGACTGTGGCCAACATCCATGTGTATTTTCACAAATTAAATATCAAAGCTAGATCTTAGACATTAATAAATGTAAATATAAATCTTGGTGACATCTCAAGATCAATGTTTCCATACCCCCCACCCCCCCGGCTCCTTTTCTATAAAGTGTTACCTGTGTAGATTTATATAGCAACAGTCACCATAACTAGACACATCTCATCCCACCCTTCTAATATACATTCCCCAAAAAGGTGAATCTTTTCTGAAACATATTATTGCTACAAGCCTAACAGTTTAACATACATTGAATGTTACACCATACAGTATTCTTCAAGCCATGAGCAGATGATGCACATTGAACCCTAAGACAAACTGAAGTCATCTGGGGTCCGTCTACAATAGCAAACAACCAAATAAAAATTAGGCCTACTCAGTCTTCTTCATTAAAAAAAACATTCTTAAAAACCTGTCAAAGACTGATGTTTCTCATACTTCAAATCATTCTGAATTCCCTGGTATAATGGAATGAACTATGCAAGGTACTGGTGAGACAGTTCCACTGTCAATGGGAGTTAAGGGCACTACCCCTTGCAGACTGTGTTCACCACCACCTAGCAATAGACCACAAAATGCATCTCACACTTGCTTCAGAAGGAGGGAGGAAATCAATCCCCCTGCTCTTGAGGCAACCCTCTTCCCCATGTCTGAAATACGGCAAGTCTATTTTATATAACACAGCAAAAGTATAACTGAAACTGGGATTAGAGTCCTTTTGTTTATCCTTTTAACCAAATCTTGAGACATTTTTAATTTTTCTTTGGAACAAAAAGCAAAAGATCTGCAGGAATCAAATATTTGCAGTTTCTCTTTAAACACCACCTACACTAATTGCCACCCAACTGCAGTGCTAGTTTTCTCAGGCCTCTGCTGTTAAGGATCAACAGACATGAAGGGTAACAGTCCAGCTGGGAGGTTTCAGAGAGAGCTGCACTAACTGCCTACTTCAGTGATGGGCAACCTGTGGCCCGTGAGCTTCTTGCACCCCATCAGGGTAATCTGCTGGTGGGCTGCCAGTTTGTTTACATTGCCACTGGCCGCTGTTCGCCGTTCCCAGCCTACTTACGATAGCAGGATTTGCTCTAGTACATTAAGAATAGATGTGTAGACTTAGCAGTTTGGGCTGGCGCTCAGGTTCTCAAGCCAGGGGGAGGGATGGGCTTGAGAGCTCAAGGTCCAGCCTGAGCCTGATCATCAAGTAATGTCTACACAGCTACATTACGTGCACTAGCACAAGCCCCACCAGCATAAGCCTGTGGATCCAGACTAGGCAGCTTGGTCCCAGATGCACAGTAAATATACCCCCAAAGGGCCTGCCACCCTTTGACAGACGTCACGGGGCTTAAAAGTTTGCAAAGAACCTTGACCTCCTCAGAAGAAAGGCGCCATGAAAGGATAAAGTATTTTTACACTGTAATGTGCATGTGTGTTTTGACAGATACTTTGTGGCTTCCTTTTCTAAGCAAAAATTTGGCACCTACACAAAAACTTAAATAGCTGGACTTTGCCGAGGAGTTCCCTGCAGCAGTTGGGGACTTCAGTCCTTCCTTCCCCCATTCCTTCACAGGGCCATTCTGAGACAGTCACCCTATTGCCACAGCATTTGTACGCCTTTGTGTGGGTAGCAGAGGTGAGGTGGCCAGTGTATTCATGGAGCCTGGTCAGTCACAGACCCACTAGCCAGACCCCTGACATGTCCCCTTATTCTCCATGCACAATGACATGACACAAAGCACTTCGGCAGCAGCACTTCGGCAGCAGGTCCCGGGGTGGAAGGACCCCCCGCCGCGGGTCTTTGGGGCACTTTGGCGGCAGGTCCTGGAGCGGAAGGACCGCTCCCCGCCCCCCGAATTGCCACCGAAGACCCGGAACAGAAGAAGCTCTGGGGGCCCGTGCCCCGTGAGAGTTTTCCAGGGCCCCCAGAGCAAGTGAAGGACCCCGCCCCAGGAACCCCGAAAAACTCTCGTGGGGTCCCCTGCGGGGCCCAGGGCAAATTGCCCCACTTGCCCTCCCCCCCTCCCACGGGCGGCCCTGCAAAGCACAGGTCTACAGCATGCAGGAATAAGGAGTCTCTTTGTGTGTGGGGGGGGGGGTTCCCCAATGGTTAGGAAACACACACAAGCAGCTTAATTGCACTACTTTGTCGCCATTGGGGCTTTCTGCTCTGGCCTTTTCTGTACATACACAGGCGGAGATATTTGTCGGTGACTAGGTTTTAGATGCCTTCATTATTAGATGCCCAATTTGACACTTTTAAAAGGGCACTGACTTTCAAAAAGTAGGTGCTGAGACTGTTTTAAAACTCCTTCAATGTGTCCCAAATGGACCATCGAAAAACTGAGGAACTCAGAAAACAAAAATAATCACTAGTCAGTCACTTTTGAAATTCTTGGCCACATATTTTGTGCTTTAGATCTTTGATAGTGTTTTCATTTTGTTTCCTATCAAGATCATTGTTACCTGGCTGGATATTTCATTACATTCCCAGCAGCTAGAAAATAAAGCAGCAAAAGTGTCCAGAGAAAGAAGGCAACATCTTGGGCAAGAACCTTGTGGTTTGAAAGGAGGAGGAAGAAAATGAGATCTTGAAAGCAGTCTAATCAATAAAAAAAAAAATCATAGCTTTATAAAAAGTGAAAACATCCCTGTTTATTACTAAATCTGAATAGTAGTCCAGCATCTATAAGTTCCTGCAGCTTTCCCTCATTGGCCAAAAGGAACTGTTTTCAGAGGAAGAGAATAATTGATGTGGGAGGGTTTCATTACCAGGTGTCAGCATAAAAATACAGCAGATTAGTTATGCCTGCAGATCTCATGCTTTACTAACGGGAAGCCTGCCATCATTAGATACAGAGCCAAATAGCCTATGCCAGCATTTGGCTATAACAAAGGTAAGTCTCAGGGTGTGACAAATGCCTGTAGTGATGTTTGAAGATCCTTGATGAGCAACCAGCCTCTTTCTTAATCATCTCCAATGGCATGTACATAAATTAATTATTGCAGTGATTACATAGTGAATGTGAACAGCATCCTAAGGGTTGGCAGTCTACCCACAGAGTGTATTAAACCAAAAAAAATGACCAGAAGTTGGAGAGAGAAAGACAGAGTTTATGTGTACCTTATTTAAAAAACAGCCTTGTTTAAGTCAAAATCCCCAGTTAATCACATCGCTGTCGCTTCTAACATCAGCAGTAGACTCAATGGATTCCTCCCATATTTACCCAAATGTTTTGGCTGTCCATACCATAATTTGGTTTAATGGGGTCAAGCTGTATATTTTCCAGGTATCTGTTATGTGACTAACATCTGATACATGACAAACCCCATTGTGGCAAAGACATGAAGGATGAGATGCCAGACATCCTTACGTGGAAGAGGTCTTCTTTCCAAGAGTTCTATTGAGCTTGTGTGAGGACAAATTCTCGTTCGTGCCAACCTCTTTGATCAGTGGGGGTGGGTTCCGCGGTTTCTATCACAGCAATAGCAGCAAAGAGTCCTGTGGCACCTTATAGACTAACAGACATATTGCAGCATGAGCTTTTGTGGGTATGCATCCAACGAAGTGGGTATTCACCCATGAAAGTTCATGCTCCAATACGTCTGTTAGTCTATAAGGTGCCACAGGACTCTTTGCTGCTTTTACAGATCCAGACTAACATGGCTACCCCTCTGATACTTATCCCAGCAATAACTCTACCATAAGAGGTTCCAATAACTGGCATACCTCCCCTTTTGAACAAGTATTGACAAATAGCACTTCTTTTGTCCTTATTTCTCTGCAGTTGTTAAACCATATAGGTCTTTCAAGGCCCCTTAAATTCTTCTTTCCTCATTTCAGACATTAAAGAGCAGGTGATAAGAGAATCTTCTGAATAAGACAACTGTTGATTCTATTCTCATCCTGAGAGGCATTATCACGGCCGATTCCACGATTTTTGCCACCCCAAGCAGCAAAAAGAAAAAAAAAAAAAGCCACCATCGCGATCTGCACCACTACCGCCGCCGGTTCAATCTTCAGCAATTCGGCTGCTGGTCCTTCGCTCCCAGAAGGAGTGAGGGACGCGCCGCCGAAGGGCCGGAGGTGCCGCCCCTCTCTGTTGGCCACCCCAAGCACCTGCTTGCTGGGCTGGTGCCTGGAGCCAGCCCTGGGCATTATCCTTTCCCATAAAGTTAGATGTCCCTTGCTGCAAGTGCAACTGACAGCTGTTTTTCCTCCCCCATCACAACTACTTTTGGTACAATTCGGGTGAGTAAACATTGCTGTTGTAGATATTTCCTGACCAGAACAATGCCTCCTCTTTCACATTCCAGGGTGCAATCCAGGGAGGGGGGTGTCACCACCTGCTCTGCAACCTTGGGTGCCTCACAATGTTTTGCTACTGTAGCTCCTAACCTGGGCTGCTCACAAAGAGCCTACAGGTCACAACCTGAGCGTCCATGTAGAGCTGCGGCCCTGGTCCAGCAGCTGTGACCCCAGCAGCTTGTCAGCAACACTCCAGTCACACTCTGGCTTCCACCAGCCTTGGTTACTACCCATAGGGTGACACCAACAAACTCCCAGGCCTGAATTTTCCCAAAACGTGTATTCTGCACTTTTCTAATGTACTTTTCAGATATTAAGATGTGTTGCCCCTGTAAGGAGTCAATATTCAACAGTTTGCTACTTTAACTGGATTTACCAAACTGTTCAGTTTAAACACAGTACTGGATTGGTTTACATGAAAGGTAAAACAAGTTTATTAACAAAAGAAGATAGGATTTTCACTGAATTCAAGTATAAAGAGAGAAAGTTATAAACTGTTAACAGGAAATAAAAGTGAACACACATACCTCAAAGTCCAAAACTTGATCTAGCAAGCTCTTGTTCAAGTCTTTGTTTAAGATGGCCTTTCTGACCAACAGTCTTCCAGCAAGATGGTGACTGACTCTTTTCTTGGTCAGGATTTCTCCCAGAGGCGCAAAGATGCTGGTGCCTTTGTCTAGGTGAAAGAAATAACTTGGGGTTCTCTGCCCCTTTCTTTTATAGCCAGTGAACCTTTAAAGTGGTTTCTTCTTCAAAGTAAAGTTTATTCAAGGAGTAAAGAAAGTGACATGGAGTCAGGTGATGAAAGATGCTCCAGGCTTTCTCTTCCCCCACTTCTGTTTGCTGAAATCCAAATTGTTCTGTTTCCTGCCATCTCCTCCACCTGCTGTTTCAAGGACCTTGTTTACTACCTGTGTGTCAATTGAGGTGTAAACACATTCTTTTGCTCAGGATAGGCCTGTTTTGCCTAGGCAGGGCTGTGTGATTTTGAACATGTGTTATCATCATCATACAGGGGGGATTTCATAACTTCAAATGTTGCTGCTACACACATTTCACCATTATTGACTAACGAACTATTCATTTTCAAATGATAGCTCACAAGGCATATTTTTTACAAAGATTATTACACTAGGGTGTGAATACAGGGTTGCTTTTGGTCACACTGTCCAGGTATCGGCCTAGTACCTATACACAGGTATAGCAAAGCCCGCCTGATGCAGAGAGGGAACAGAAGCCTAACTGATACCATCAATCACGTATGTGGAGCTTTAGTCCTATTAATTTTTACCAATATTTTAATGCAACTTTCAGAAGACCAAAAGGAAAAAAAAAACCCTAACATCAGCAAACACATCTATGAAAAGAGACCCTCATAAAAGAGCCTTCTTCCTAAAAAATTCCTGGTGATCTCAGCATCCCTCTTCCTGCAGAAAATGTATTTCTATTTCCCCTCCCCACACACACACCTTGCTGCATTAAAAGGCTTTAGTATATTTAAAGTAACTTTTGGAAAAGAACTGGAACTATTTATTATTTTATACAACTGCCTACACAAACAACAAATGAAGAAAATGGTATCCAGATACTTACTGCAGAGATCCCTGTTCTAGCCTCTAACAGCAGACATCTCTGCTGCAGAATACTTGTGTGTGATATCCTTGTTTTGCTAGCAGAGCAGCACCCTCTAATGGCATTATTTTAAGAATGATCCCAGAAGAAGTCAAATCAATTTTACATAGAAATTGACAGTAATTAACAGTATACTATACCAGTGGTCCCCATACGGGAGTGTAAGGTTTACTTGGGGGAGGCAGACTGCTCTATGGGGGCCTAAGGAACAGGAGAGGAGCAATGTGAGTGAGGAAACCTGCTGGTACCCTACAAAAAACAAAATGTTTGAAAGCCACCCACCTGTTCTCCCTACATCTGTGGAAGGCACCAATGCAGCTGACAGAGCAGGAGCAAGTTACTGGTCTAAGCTTCCTTCTCTGTTCCTGTGGCACTCAGCTCGGTTCCAAGAACACAAAGCCATCCATGGCCCCACCATGCTCCAATAAAAACAAAGTTTTCTAGCCTGTGAGGACAAAAAAACTAAGAAAAATGCACAGAAAGGAGGACTAGAGTAAAAAACAGGAGAGAGAGAAAATGGATAGTAACTAGATATGGTGGCACCTGTGCCACAGGACACAAGTGGGGCTATCCTTCAATCCACTGAAAGCAGCTCATGATGAAAAATAGAGGCTAGGAACCTTGTTCTAGGGGAAGCTAGTAATGCCATTACATGCTACAAAATTCTAGGGGAGAATTGATTGTTCAAAATCTAGGATTTACAAACATTAAAATGCTTTGCCACATTCATGAATTGTTAGTACAGAAGAGCACTAGGCAGATTGAAACTAAGCAAATGACTTTTCAAAGCTGAATTTTATTATTCAAGTTATATATTGTCTAAGACTACATTTTCAAAAGTGGCTAGTGATTTAGGGTACTTCAGGTCTTCAGGAGCGGCTCCAGGCACCCGCATGCCAAGCGGGTGCCTGGGGCGGCAAGCCACGGGGGGTGCTCTGCCAGTCGCCGCGAGGGCGGCAGGCAGGTTGCCTTCGACGGCATGCCTGCGGAGGCTCCTCTGGTCCCGCGGCTTCAGCGGACCTCCTGCAGGCATGCCACCGAATCTGCAGTACCGGGGACCTCCCACAGGCAAGCCGCCAAAGGCAGCCTGCCTGCCGTGCTTGGGGCAGCAAAATACCTAGAGCCGCCCCTGCAGGTCTTTTTAGAGAACACTTTTAGAAGCTCTGATTCTCAAAGTGCTGAGATCTGTCCTACGAATATCCGGCCACTTTGAAGTGTTTCAAGTTGAGCACCCAAAAATTGAGGCATCCAAAATCACTAATTGCTTTTGAAATTAATATTGACACTGCTTACAGGCATAACAGAATCTCAGTCTAGGAAATGTGAAGGACAATTGCACACGGAATATTAGAAATAAATCAGTTATATTTTATGGTTAGTATAGTTGCATACTACAGGGATGAAAGATTCTGGAAAAGAGCTGGTTAATTTTGCTTTTAGTGAAGTAAACTTTCTTAGAATCTTGAGAACAGTCAATAAGTAATACAAGTTATTAAAAATCTGCTGTATAATAAAGCTCTGGGACCAGATGGATTTTCAGCAGGCTTTTCAATATAATTTCAGGATTATTGATCCAACATTTTGTGAAGTTTTCAATTATATTTTCAGAGTCTGGGAGAATGCTGGGAACTATTGTATGTAACTGGCTACTATTACATTCATTCTGAGAAAAAGTGCTCTTATGCATACAGCTAAGAAAGAACAACCTCCATGTTGAACAGTGGTTTCTCAGGTTTAGCTTCAGTTTTCACAAAAACAATAGAAAAGAAAATTATACTAGAATCTAAGACATGTCTAAAACACTAAAAATGATGTACAGTAACTCCTCACTTAACATTGTAGTTATGTTCCTGAAAATATCGTTTCGCTTAAAGTCGCATTTAAGCTAATCCAATTTCCCCATAAGAATTAATGTTAATGAGGGGTTAGGTTCCAGAAATGTTTTTTTACCAGACAAAAGACTATATATATGTACATGTACATACACACAGAGAGTAGAAGTTTTAAACAAAAAATTTCATACTGGTATATAGTGATGATGATTGTGAAGCTTGGTTGAGGTGGAGGAGCCAGAGGGTGGGATATTTCCCAGGGAATGCCTTACTGCTAAATGATGAACTAGCAATTGGCTGAGCCCTCAAGGGTTAACTCGCACACACTACAAGGCAGCAGGAATGGAGGGAGGGAGACAGCATCACAGACAAAGAAGAGAGACACACCCTGTGTGTGTGTGAGAGAGAGAGAGAGAGAGAGAGGGGCGCATTTCCCCTTTAAGTGCGCGGACCCTACTCTTAAGTACACTGCCTTGTTAATTAGATCAGCTTGCTGAGACCACAGCTGCTGCCAGTAAACTCCCTCCATCCTGAGCCCTATTGTGTGTTCCCCCTGCTCAATGGAAGATGGGGTAAGTGGGGTGCAGGAGCAGGGGGAAGGGGGACACCCTGATAGCCCCCCTCTTCCTCTCCTCTCCCCCCCCCCCCAGCAAGCAGGAGTCTCAGGGAGCAGCTCCAAGGCAGAGGGCAGGAACAGCACATGGCAGTGGGGGGAGGGACAGCTGAACTGCCGGCAATTGCTAGCCTGCTGGGCAGCTGCTGCACAGGGAACTTAGGGGAGCGGGGAGCTGATAGGGGGGCTACTGGTCCACCCTGGTTCCAAGCCCCCACCAGCTAGCTCCAATGGGCTGCTCTTCCTGCAAACTGTGGACAAAGCAGGCAGCTGCCAGATAACGTTAGAAGGGATCAGCAACGTAACAACGTTAACCGGGACAACTTTAAATGAGGAGTTACTGTATAGAATGAGACAGACCCAAACGAACAGGTATTGATACATTTGCCTGGTAAAAGAGAAGCTATCAGTTTGTCTGATCCAGACTTGGAGACCTTTGCAAAAGGAAAGATGTTTTTGTTGGAGTGGATGCAAGTAAAAGGAGTACTGGATTCCAGTAGGCCAATGAGTCCCTCTCCTGGCTAATTTCAGGTACGGTGATGGGCAGCAGTAGAAAGCCTGATGATAGCAGTAATCTGCCACAGAGCACCTGGAAGCAGCAAAGACGACATAAAGCTAAAAGGCAGACTCAGAACCATAGGTCTATCTCCAGGAACTTCACAGTAACTGAAACGTAGCCTGCATGGATTGATGTTCAATTTGGGGAACAGTGAGTGAGCCCAGACATAAAAATGTGTGTGTACACTGGAGTTGGGTGACACCTTCCAGCAGAAACTTTTAAAAAAATTTTTTTGAAGTGTCAAAACAAACCAACCATTTTGACTTTTTCAAACCAAAAATATTTCAAATTTTCAGGCTAGATTCACAAGGGGATTTACAGAAAAGGAGGAGAAACTGATGCTTGCGCCCACCCCCTTATACTCAGTAACCCACCATCTTTTAGGATTGAGATAAACTAGTTCCTCACCCCATATTCAGAACTGCACAGAGACCTTGAGCTAATATCCAAACTTACCCACTTCCTGGTGTTTGGTTTTACCAGTGACTCAAAAACACAATAGAGTTTAAGATTGGCTGTTTCTAGTGTTTCCCTGCAGTAACTCCATCAGGTCACTATCCAAAGAGACATTTCACCCTGACTACCTTTATATCTGGAGTTGGAGCTAATAGAACTCACCTGCCAACATGAGCAAATAGTTATTACCTTGAATTTTAATGCAGCATTTTAGCACCGAAGCCTAGGCTGAATCAACAGAAGATTCCTGTATGGAGTCTCAGAGCTTGCCACCCCCATCTTACTTCTCTGTCCATGCTTTAAGTACAACTATAATGTTTCTCCACAGAACTACTCATCCTTGCTTCCAGGACCAGAAAATAGCAATGCAAAACAGACTCATGTATGCCCAAGAACATCAACAATTATGTCTATAGGTTAAATAAAGCAAAACCAAGCAGCAAGGATCCCTCTGAACTATTAAAGACTCCACTGAGCATTAGATACATGACAATCAAAAAAGCGATAGTCACATCCATTGAGGAAGGTGACTGGCAGACTTAAAAGTGAGCTAATAATGCTGGACCATCTGTAGTCTCTTAAGAACAATGAAACTATTTTTGCATTAGCAAACACCTATTTGGCTAAATACTATATATATATATATATATATATATATATACACACACACACACACACACACATATATATATATATATATATATATATATATATATTTAGCCAAAGAGGTGTTTGCTAATGCAAAAATAGTTTCATTGTTCTTAAGAGACTACAGATGGTCCAGCATTATTAGCTCACTTTTAAGTCTGCCAGTCACCTTCCTCAATGGATGTGACTATCGCTTTTTTGATTGTCATGTATATATATATCCTTTACTGTGTTCTAGCAGCACAATATAAACTAAGAAATATAGCAGTCAAACTCCAGCTTACTGTTTCTGTTTTGTTTAGAACTTTAAACTTTTTTCTTTTCCTTCCTACTACCCAGTGAACCCAAGTTCTGCAACTCTAAAATTAGTTTTAAAATCAGACACGATATCATATTAGCTACTGGAACCATATCTAATGAAGCAGAAAGGAAAAAAAAATTCATACTTTCCACAGGAGGTACAAACATGCCCACCCCACTGGTTGCATGAAGATTTTCATCAGCTTCATGAGCACAACTGTGAAGTTAGCTATTTTATGGTCTAACTGTTTTCTTGACATTTTTTAAAATTGTATTATACAAAGGTAGCCATATAACTGTTTGTGCATTCAACAGCATTTCTTTGGCTCCGTTTCACATGTAGTCCTCCCCACCATACCACATCACCTTATAGATAGTGTATGGCAGTGAGAAGACCAAACTTGTGGCTCACCTAATTCAACTGTCTCTTAAGAGCCCCCCAAGTACACTAGCATGAGTTAACGTGTTTAAAGCTGTGAATATAGTGACTAATCAGTGATTAACTAAACTGTGTTCAACAGAACGATAGGCAACACTAACGTCACCTCTGGGGATATTCCACTGCCTCAGAAATGTTTAAAAAATTAAAGTTTAAATTACTTAGAAAATTGCAGCCTACAGCAAAACACTTACTTTAGGATTGCAGGTACTGCTCTCTGCCAAGTTTAAAGGGCCATCCCCAAAAAGTTCCTATGAGAAGGGGCAAAGCCTATGCGTACAAAAAGTCAATAGACATTAGAGGTTCACTAAACAGTTCATCACTTGATAGGAGAATGCAGGGAGTCTGCCCAGGAAAGAAAGTCTCTTTATGAGGAATTTAGATTCTTTAAAGTGACAGGATATACTATGAGGGGTTTAGTGAAAGTATCAGGAAAGTGGGGTAATATTAAAAAAGCTCTACTATGTTTTTAAAGGTCAAAGAGTAGAATATAATTGTAGTGGCATGAATGTCTGAGGAATATAAGAAATGGCGGTTTTAGATTCAATAAGTTTCACCATAAAACGTAAGGAGCGAACAATGATGTTCACTAGGGGAAGTAGTATGAAGAGAATCCACTATGCTATTTGTTTCAAATAAACATTAGGGTTTTCTTAACATTTAGTTTTTATTCCCTTATTTTTAAAGGATTATATAATGGTTGGCAAGTATTATCTTTGGTTAATAAATGGAAAAAAATGTAAGCTACTTGCTCAAGATTATGTATCAGCAAATCAGTAATAGAGATGGATAGCTAGACTAGAGTTCTAATCCTATCTAATAGCTATATTTTCCCAAAATATACTCATTTAGCCATTCAGTACTCACATTTGTCATACTAGCTAATCTCAAATTATTTTGCAAAAAAAAAAAAAGTAAGTGGCTTTAGTGCTTTTGCAAAATAATAAATTGGTATTACTTATGCATAGAAGATATGTGGTATGGGTAGCAGTATCAACTTCACCACTTGGAAATATCTTGCTTTAATCCTGATTGTAAAGGACTACTCCTAGGGGTGAAGTACTCTTCATAACTCAATGGTCTCTATAAAGACAGTTCAGTGGGTCATCAGTTTTGTGAATGCACCATTGAGTTAATTATTGAGATGATGGGAAGGAATATTCCCCCTGAACCTTGTCTCTGGTGGTGGAGAACAATTTATTTGCCACCTATTGGCTGGTTGCAGAGAGGTATGAAAAAAGGTGCAAAGGGAATGAAAGATAAGGAGTCTGAAGCTGCTTAGGACTGAAGTGCCTAGAGCTCTTCTCTTGTTCCTGAATAGGCTGCAGCTAAGAAGCTTGTCTGGGCCAGGAGGGAGAGATAATTCCTCCCCTACCCCTCTTGACAGAAAGCGTAAGGGGGTTAGGGGAAGTCTCAGGCATGGGGTGGGAATTTGGAAGTCACAGAAAGGGTGACATGGAGGATTCTAGGAGAGGGGGATGCTAGTGGCCTTCTGATGGTAATGGCTTTCAGACTCTGCTCCAGTTGGGCCTTATCTGAATTGGTGATAGAGGTGAAAGACTCCATAATGTTTGTCAATATCTAAGCCATTTTAAAATGATGTTGAGACTTACGTGTTTCAAACTCGTAGTGTGGAGAAGCATTATAGATTCACAGATTCCAAGGCCAGAACGGCCCATTGTAAACCTCTAGCCTGACCTCCTGCGTAACACTGGCCATAGAACTGCCCCAAAATAATTCCTAGAGCAGATCTTTTAGGAAAACCTCCAATTTTGATTGTAAAATTCAGTGATGAAGAATCCACCGCAATACCTAGTAAATTGGTCCAGTGGTTAATTACTTTCACAGTTAACATTTTATGCCTTATTTCCACCTGAATTTGTCCAGCTTCCAGCCATTGGATCATGTTATACCTTTCTCTTCTAGATGGAAGAGCCCATTATTAAATATTTGTTCTCCGTGTAGATACTTTTACACTGGCACCCTTTAGCTCTTTGTTAAAATGAATAGATTGAGTCTATCACTAAAACAGGTTTTTTAATCCTTTCATCATTCTTGTGGCTCTTCTCTGAACCCGCTCCAGTTTATCAACATCCTTCTTGAATGGTGTTCCCCAGAACTGGCCACAGTATTCCAGCAGCGATTGCACCAGTGCCAAACGGAGGTAAAAAAAACCTCTCAGCTCCTACTCAAGATTATCCCATTTACGCATTCCATGATCACATTAGCTCTTTTGCCACAGTGTCACACAGAGCTCATGTTCTGCTGGATTATCCACCTCAATCCCCAAATCCTTTTCAGCAATTTAGCTGCCTCCCTGCCCATTAAAACCAGAAATCACTTATCTGTCTGCATAGGTATCAATTCTTATTTTAGCTGAATAAAGTAAGCTCTCTTTTTTCTTTTAAAACTTGGTAGTGACATACAAGAAACTACACTAAAAATGTATTAGCTTGACAAAGTCAAGCATTAAGAGGAGTCAGGAATTCTGATCCTTTCTGCATATGCAATCATTTTTAATGACACAATCACACACTTTTCCACAGGACCCATGCCTCACTCAGTATGCAGGATGGATGAAGCTCTTAGAACAAGGCAGCTATTCAATATGCCTTTTTATTCATTAGTGTGTGGCCTTGACTTATTTACTGCACACCATCCAAACCCTAAAATATATGTGACATTATTAATTTTCCCTGTGGGTTTTTCCTATAGCACTCCTCACGATACTTTGAGTGCCTCATGAACACAAATACATTTCTCTCTTCAAATTACTTTCTGATTCCAGACAGGATAAGTTCCCTATTTTACAGGCAAGGAACAGTGAAAATGCACAATTAAATGTACATTAATTTTCGGTGCCTCAATGAAAGGGTGACCAACATGAGACCGCAATGGAATGGCTCTTCAGACTAAGCATTTCTACAATATTGCTGTGAAGTAAATAGATAGTCACTCCTATTTCTCAGATATAAAGCTGACAGAAAGGTGGTGACTTGCCCTGCCATGCAGTGAGTCCAAGGCTGAACAGACCCACGACTCCCAATCTGCTAATTTTTACCAGGCCTTACTGATGGAGGAGTTCTATCTTCTGTTGACAAAAGCTGCAGTTGTACACTTCTGAAAACCAGGTCCCAAGTATCTCAAGTTGGGCACCTGGAAAATGAGGCGCACACAATTAGTGCCCACCAGTGAAAAGTCTAGTTTTAAGTGAGTTATGTAATAATCACAGCAGTCAGCATCTCCACAAATAGGTGGTGCTGTGTCTTAGCATTCAGTTGTTGTTCTGTTGTGATATTGCATTGTTGTCTTGGTTCAGCATAGGCCTAGGAGGAAGTTCAGCCTGTGTGATGGTTCTGTTTAATTATTAGACCCAGGTGAGGAGTCGTCCTAGGATGTCTACTAAGGTTTGAGAGAGCTCAGCTGGAAGAAGGGGAGCTGCAGAAAGGCAGTTAGCTCCTTGGGTAGGCCCTGAAGAAGGGTAATTCCCAGGCATCCACCTGGAGAAAGACTGAGGAGGCCTGTAGGTAGGAGGCTGACTCCTGCGACAGGATCTGGGAAAAGGGAAATTCCCAGAGGAGAGAAGCCCTTAGTCACTGCTCTGTAGGAGAACAGAAGAGAGCTGAGCCCAGGAGGAGCAGCAGACCCTTTTGTTTATGTTGCACTGGGGACTATTGCCTAAGTTTGTTACCAGCCCCTTGCCAGAGACACCACTGCATGGGACAGTAGGGTGACTAATGCCACGGCAGGTCTGAAGGGGGTGCTGCAGAGGCTGACCCTGCCACACAAAGTCACTGCGCTTAGATTCTGATTGTATCTCAAACTATTTTCTACACCAGGGGGTCAATGAGAAATTGGAAACTATCTAGCAAATACCTCTCGAGTTACTGTCCCTCACCATAATCCAAAATGGATAATTTGATTTAGTAATAGAAAGTGCCTTCAACAAAGCACTTAATGTGATGTGAAACTGATTACTGCTGCGTTTGCAGCACGATAATGGCTTTCCAAAACATAAAGGTCACTTTAAAAGGTTGCATTTGGTTTACATTTTTCAATTATCAGAATAATGCATGTGGAAAATAAGAAACAAAAAAGACATGGTTGCAATAATTCTATTTTAGATTATATGGGAAGCAGGAAAGTAGCCTGTTGTAAATATCAACAAATAGGATGTTTAATTAATAAGTTCTATGCTTATGCAACTGCATAAGCAATAGTAAAACTTAAGGAGTTCATCTCTTATGAGATTAATTACACTCCTAAAAAGCTATTGAAATGGTTACACATTCTAATAAGATTCCTGCCATAATCTACTGAAGTCCCATATTCTGATAGCAAGGGGCCTGATACAGACTACAGGTTGAACAAGAAAACTACCACTTGTCATCTGCTGGTGCAACAGAGTATTGGGAAATACCCAGAGTGCATCAGTTTGAGAGCTCAGTTTAGTCTGAGTTTGACCATTAAACTAAAATTATTCTAATAAAATTTCCTGCAGTTGCAGGTCACTATACATCAGTGGGTTCTCAAACTGGGGCCGCCTCTTGTGTAGGGAAAGCCCCTGGCAGGCTGGGACGGTTTGTTTACCTGCTGCGCCCGCAGGTTCAGCCGATCGCCGCTCCCACTGGCTGCGGTTCGCCGCTCCAGGCCAATGGGGGCTGCGGGAAGCGGCGGCCAGCAAATCCCTTGTCCTGCACCGCTTCTCGCAGCCCCCATTGGCCTGGAGCGGTGAACCGTGGCCAGTGGGAGCTGCGATCAGCCAAACCTGCGGACGCAGCAGGTAAACAAACTGGCCAGGCCCGCCAGGGGCTTTCCCTACACAAGCGGCAGCCCCAGTTTGAGAACCACTGCTACATCCTCAAGCAATAAAAACTACAGGGTTTGCAGTTATGCTGCTGTTTTCTTACCTTTTGTTTTGTTTCATTCATTTTTATTACTTTATATGCTTGGTTATAACTAGTTAGCTTAAATAAAATGTCTCCAATTAAAATAGATTCGAAAATGTTTTACTTAAATTGCTCATTTTGCTAATCTATTAAGCTATATTTGGAATATGAACTCTAACAAAACAGCTTTAGGATTTTTAATGACAACATAGAAATACAGGGCTGGAAGGGATCTATAGTCCAGGGCTCTGAACTGTGGCAGAACCAAGTATACCTAGACTATTCCTGACAAGTATTTATCCAACCTCTTCTTAAAAATCTCCAGTGAGGGGGATTCTATAACCTCCCTCGGAAGCCTATTCACAAGTTAACCGTCCTTATAGTTAGAAAGTTTTCCTAATACCCAACCTAACTCTCCCCTCCTGCAGATTAAGCCAATTACTTCTTGTTCTATCTTTAGTGGACATGAGAACAGATAGATAGAAATCACTTACCAACTTTGGAAATACATTTCTCTCTTCAAAATTATTTTCTGATTCCGAATGGAAAGATAAGTTCCATATTTCACAGCCAAGGAAAAGTGATCACAGGCAAAATGCACAAAATAGTCCATTAATTCTGGGTGCCTCAATCACATCATCAGTGAAGTGCAGCCTCATCACTGAAGTGTGAAAAGGACAACTATTAAGTGGTGCACAGCAACACTAATTCAGCTTAGGACTGCAAATTAAAAAATTCAATTGCTAATTTAAAGGAATAGGGGAGTTCAGATAGAAAATATTGGAAACTGTTAAGGGTGCCAGGGTTAATTTCTCAACAAATCACAATCCTTCTTATTACAGCCATGACATATTTGAAGATTGAGGGGAGACCTGATAATCTTGAAAAAAGAAGGCTGTTAACCATGCACAATTTTTAAACCTTTCTTCAGAGGTCAGGTTTTATAAACCTTTTATCAAAGTATATCTGAACTGGATATAGTACTCTAGCTGAGGTCACATCAGGGCGGAGCAGAAAGGGACAATTATTTCCCATGTCTTGACCTTTGTTCAGTTATGAAAGTCTACCTTAAACTGGCAATTCCGTTACCATATCTTGCACTGCTACTGCAAGCAATGTGGGCTCCAAAAATTAAAAAAAAAAAAAAAAAAGGGGGATAAACAGGACAATTTTGATGAAGCTGCCCTAGCTTCCCCCTTCAGGGTAATGGCTAGAAGGTACAAGATGCACCAACCTACAGTAGATGGCCTTGACACATTCACGAGTATAACTAATGCCCTAACCAACATCCATCATCATTCACCCACACATCTTCATAAATCCTGTCCACATTTCTTAAAATAAGTGTCTTAGAAAAGGATGTTGTGACAACAGCCACGAGACAAGAAAATAGTTATTGTAGCTCAACTTTGTGTAATGCTGTGGCTTAAATCCTCTTAACTTTCCACCTAGAAGGAGAGAGGTGCTTCATGTGTTGACAGTGTAAATTCCATTCCATATAAAGAAAATTAAAGTTTATACCAGGTCTGCTTTGTCATATCAGCTATTTCTTCCACACAGCTAACTATACACAATGTGTGTAAAATCCTTTCTATAATCCATTGGATATTTTACAACTTTTCTGGGACAATGTCCCACATCCCCTTCTTATTATTTTCTTTGACATCAGTACAGATTCTTTAGCATGGCATTTATAGAAAGGAGATTGAGAATTCTACACGGTTAATCTGTCTGTTGCTTGGCTCGCTCTAGGCCTGTTTTTGGGGGTAGGAGTTCCTTTAAGATTCTTTCCTTCTCTTGGTACTGTGGAGATGACCAGAGAAGGGAAAAGAATAGATATAATCTCCATTTTATTCTCCTTGTTGCCTCCACTCACCACATGATTCATAGATTCCAAGGGCAGAAGGGACCATTGTGATCATCTAGTCTGACCTTCAGTATAAGACAGTCCATAAAACACCCCCAAAATAATTCCTAGAGCATATCTTTTAGAAAAACATCCAATCTTGATTTAAAAATTGCCAGGGATGGAGAATCTACCACAACCCTTGGTAAATTGTTCCAAAGGTGATACCATATTTGATCCCATAACATCAAGATGAGTGTTTGACAGCTGTCAAAGCTAGTAGGCTCTCTCTCTTATTTTGATCTACTTTAAACAGTGTTTAGGACAGATCAACTTACTCTTGAATCAAATTCATATTTACTTCCTTTTTCATCAGAGTTTAAGAGCTGTGTACATGCCACTCTTGGAAGTGTCAGACTGGTATTAAATTGGTAGTCATAATGATCATTTTATTTTTAACCAATGAAATATCTGTGCTTTACAGAAGGGTAGGTAGTGTGAGGAGCCACTTACAAGGGGATATCTCACACCATAAGAAGGCCCAAGAGGGTCCCACTGTTTAGGACAGCAGCCAGTACTGCAAAAATGTTGTGGAATTTGAGGATTAACATTAAAAAACCCTAACTATTTAAATAAATGCTCTTCATCTATTTAGTTTTAAATTCCTTCCTAAAAACATTAAGTAACAGCAATTAAGTCATCATAGGTATAGGAGAGTAGCTACAGCTCTCCAGGAGAAGCACAATTAAGCAGCACATCTTCCCACTATCCACACAACATGCCCAAGTTACTTCTTAGTGTGACTCTTTGTACTCATTGGAGATACACAGGAGTAAACTTTGACCTCCTCCCACCCATCATCTCTTTTGTGAAACACCAAATTAAAGCTAGGTTTTGAAGCAAGACGTGCCTTCACCCAAGTCTCCCATACCAATCTGGCTCACTCTTCTTTTTAATGTGCAAGGTACATAGGGCAAAAAACATTTCCAGTACTACCCACTGTGTGCCAGATGTCACAATGTTCCACTGATTCCACTGAAACGCTATTGTGTTCAATTCACATTCTTCACAGTATAGCTGCTTGAGTGGAGGATCAGCAGTTAACACTACAACAATGCTAGGAATAAATATCAACAACATATTAAAAATTTCTTTGATACCCTGCATGAAAGACATGTTTCAAGGGCAAAGAGGTTTACAAATATTAAGTAATTAAGCCCTATTTATAATCCCCTGAATGAAGATACGACAGTTTTCCTTTAAAAGAAAACACACAGTTTTGGGAAATAATTTAAATAAAACCTTAAAGATATACCAAAGATTAATAAAAACAACGAGGAGTCCAGCGGCACCTTAAAGGCTAACAGATTTATTTGGGCATAAGCTTTTGTGGGTAAAAAACCTACTTCTTCAAATGAAACAACAATCAGCAACACAGATTAATATACATTGTCAAGGGCCTGAAAAATAACATTCTTCCTCCTCTATGCCTTTGAATTAAAATTAATTCAAAATAAAACAGAGATGATGAAAAGAAAGGTCACCTTGTGGGAAGAAAAACAACTCACTTTCTAAAAAAAAGTTTAATGCCCCAGTATCAAAGCTGTGGACATTCAAATACCCATAATGGACCAAGTTCTCAGATGGGTGGAGAGTGGAGATCCTGAACACACCCACATCTGAACATACATATCAGTTATCGGTACAAATTCAAATGAATATTTGTGCATGTGTGTAAGGGAAAGTGTGCACATACTGTAAAAAGATTTTTGCACCTGAACTTTAGGCTCCACCCTTTGGAAAATGTGGCCAACAATGATTAAGTTACTGGTCCTAGGCTTGTATTATACAATAACCAGACTACCAATGTAAATTAAAAAGATTTTAAATGGTGGTACTGAATGGTGAGTTTGATCAAAAACAACTGGTAGCTGAAGAGTATTTAAAAAAAAAACAAAAAAACAACAACTCCACAGTAAAGATTAGCCTGAACCTAAATCCTAGATCTTGCCAATCTCTAACTCGGGGGCGGGAGAGAGGGGCAGTTTGAACTTTAAATCTGGATCTGGTTCTTGTCTTTATAGCAGGAGAAATCCAAACCTTAGATCCAAACTTCAGGGGTTTGAATTCTGGATCTGAATGTTGTAGCTTTAGCCTACCTCCATAGTGATGCCGCTTTCCCGATGGCCATATAGTCAAAAACAGAACAATTTTTTAAAAAGTACTTCCAACTACTCTGCTACAAGGAATTATTTGATTGCACAAAGATGATCAGTCCTTCTACTTAGAAACAGTCCACAGTGAAAACATCATTCCTGTGCTCTAGTCCTTTTATTAGCTCCCTAATAGAGTCCAGTTTAAAGTGTCTGGCCTGGTATTTGAAGCCTTCCATGGCTATTTAGGAAACTGCCTCTGTCTCGGTGACCATGGTCACCTCTAAAAGTTAAGTTACACTAGCACCATGAGAGTCAATCAATAGCAGGAGGCTTATTAGGACAGGGAGATAGAACTCTCCAGGAAGATGGACTTAGACTATAAAACTCAGTCTTGTAAAAGGTAAGAAACTCCATAGATCACCTCCGGACTTGCCTTTTCTTCAATCAAGTTTTCACCTCTCTTCTCCCCACAGATCCTCCTGTTCTTTTAGTATATTCAAACTACAACAAGTACACTTTTCTACCTTACTTCTTCTGATCAAAAAAGGCATGGGGTTCCCACTGCCAGCGACCTATATAAAGAAGTGCAATCAAGTCAGAATTCAAACAACTAATAATCAGCGGTTGCCCACTATGTATTGGGAAGCTGCAGTGCTGCATTCCCAGCAGTAGATAGCTCTGTGTACAGGTATTAAAAGCAGCTCACGGATGCCTAAAAATAGAATCTGTTGGGAAGAATGTTCTTTAAAGAATTCTCTGTTATTAGGTTGAGTAGTTTTTTGTGGGGGCTGGGTGGGAGGGAAGGTCTGGGCAATTCTGCCATATGCACTTTGTAGTTGAGCTTTGTCCCCCATATCCTATTTTTTTCCTTTGGGAAGTTATGAGTAGATTTAGTGAAGAGTTCAGATATAATGAGTATACCTTTTTGTGTTAACTTCCCAATGGAGTTATTTCTTATTCTCAGTGGGGGATTGGTTTGTCACAATAATACTGAATATGTGCACGTTGTAGTTAAGCGTCTAACTTGATACTAATTGGGGTTGGGTTTTTGGGGTTTTTTTAAAGAGAGATACTGTTGAGAATAAAGAAAAAAAATCATTCTACATAAGAATGGCCATACTGGGTCAGACCAAAGGTTCCATCAAGCCCAGGATCCTGTCCTCTGACAGTGGCCAATGGCAGGTGCCCCAAAGGGAATGAATTGACAGGTTATCATCAAGTGATTCATGCCCCATAACCCAATCCCAGCTTCTGGCAAACAGAGGCTAGGGACACCATTCCTGCCCATCCTGGCTAATAGCCATTGATGAACCTATCTTCCATGAATCTACCTCTCTCCCTTTTGAACCCTGTTATAGTCTTGGCCTTCACACCACCCTCTGGCAAGGAATTCCAGAGATTGACAGTGTGTTGCATGAAAAAATACTTTCTTGTGTTTGTTTTAAACCTACTACCTATTAATTTCATTTGGTGGTCCCTTGTTCTTATTATGAGAAGAAGTAAATAACGTTTCCTTATTTACTTTCTCTATACCACTCATGATTTTATAGACCTCTAACAAATCCCCCCTTAGTCACCTCTTTTCCAAGCTGAAAAGTCCCAGTCTTATTAATCTCTCCTCATATGGAAGCCGTTCTATACCCTTAATAATTTTTGTTGCCCTTTTCTGGACCTTTTCCAATTCCAATATATCTTTTATGAGATGGGGTGACCACATCTGCACACAGTATTCAAAGTGTGGGCATGACATGGATTTATATATAGGCAATATGATATTTTCTGTCTTATTATCTATCCCTTCCTTGATCATTCCCAACATTGGTTGCTTTTTTGACTGCCGCTGTACATTGAGTGGATAATTTCAGAGAACTATTCACAATGACACCAAAATCTCTTTCCTGAGTGGTAACAGCTAATTTAGACCCCATCATTGTATATGTACAGTTAGGATTATGTTTTCCAATGTGCATTACTTTGCATTTATCAATATTAAATTACATCTGCCATTTTGTTACCCAGTCACCCAGTTTTGTGAGATCCCTTTGTAGCTCTTCACAGTCGGCCTGGGACTTAACTATCTTGAGCAGTTCAGTATCCTCTGCAAATTTTGCCATCTCACTGTTTACCCCTTTTTCCAGATCATTTTTGAATATGTTAAATAGGACTGGGCCCAGTGCAGATCCCTGGGGGACACCACTATTTACCTCTCTCCATTCTGAAAACTGACCATTTATTCCTCCCCTTTGTTTCCTATCTTTTAACCAATTACCAATCCTTGAGAGAACCTTCTCTCCTATCCCATGACTGCTTATTTTGCTTAAGAGCCTTTGGTGAGGGACCTTGTCAAAGGCTTTCTGAAAATCTAAATGCACTATATCCACTGGATCTCCTCTGTCCGCATACTTGTTGACCCCCTCAAAGAATTCTAGTAGATTGGTGAGGCATGATTTCCCTTTACTAAAACCATGTTGACTATTTCCCAACAAATTACATTCATCTATGTGTCTGACAATTTTGTTCTTTACAATAGTTTCAACCAATTTGCCCAGTACTGAAGTGAGGCTTACTGGTCTGTAGTTGCCATGGTCACCTCTGGAGCCCGTTTTTAATAATTGGCGTCACATTAGCTATCCTCCAGTCATTTGGTACAGAAGCTGATTTAAATGATAGGTTAGAGATGACAGCTAGTAGTCCTGCAATTTCACATTTGAGTTCCTTCAGAACTCTTGGGTGAACAAACAGTAATAAGTCTCCAGGACCGGATGGTAGTTTATCAATTTGTTCCAAAACCTCCTCTAATGACACCTCAGTTTGGGACAGTTCCTCACATCTGTCACCCAAAAAGAATGGCTCACAGTTGGGAATCTCCCTCACATCCTCAACAGTGAAGACCGATGCAAATAATTCATTTAGTTTCTCCGCAATGGCCTTATTATGTCTGAGTGCTCCTTTAGCATCTCAATTGTCCAGTGGCCCCACAGGTTGTTTAGCAGGCTTTCTGCTTCGGACATACTTAAAAAAATTTTGCTATTACTTTTGGAGTCTTTGGCTAACTGTTCCTCAAATTCTTTTTTGGTCTTTCTAATTATATTTTTACACTTCATTTGCCAGAGTTTATGCTCCTTTCTATTTTCCTCACTAGGCTTTCTCTTCCACTTTTTAAAGGATGCCTTTTTGCCTCTCACTGCTTCTTTTACTTTGTTGTTTCACCACGGTGGCTCTTTTTTGGTTCTCATACTATGTTTTTTAAATTGGGGTATACATTTAAGTTGAGCCTCTATTATGGTGTCTTTAAAAGGTTTCCATGCAGCTTGCAGGGATTTTGCTTTTGGCACTGTACCTTTTAATTTCTGTTTAACTAACCTCGTCATTTTTGTGTAGTTCCCCTTTCTGAAATTAAATGCTACACTGTTGGGCCACTGTGGAGTTTTCCCTGCCACAGGATGTTAAACCTAATTATACTATGGTCACTATTACCAAACAGTCCAGCTATATTCACCTCTTGGACCTGATCCTGTGCTCCACTTAGGACTAAATCAAGAATTGCTTCTCCTCTTGTTGGTTTGAGGACTAGCTGCTCCTAGAAGCAGTCATTTAAGGTGTCAAGAAACTTTATCTCAGCATCCCTTCCTGAGGTGATATGTACCCAGTCAATATGGGGATAGTTGAAAACCCCCATTATTATTATTGGGTTTTTTATTTTAATGGCCTCTCTAAACGAGAACCAGTGTAAAAAGGAAGAAGAAAGGCTTCCCAAACCCTTTTTTTTTTAAAAAATAAATAAATAAAAGGCTGACCTATGCCTGAAACCAATCAGCCATTTATGACTCTTATTATCTAGATACTCTTTTAGGTATTAATGTGACAACTCACTACAATTATATAATATAAAAATAAAATATAATTTAGCTAAATGAAATGGGATTGTTTTACCTAGCTCCACATTTGTGCTTTCATTAAACAGAGGCCAAGGAGCTGTCTGTATACACATGTAATTCAACATGGTAATGGAATTCTGTTTCATTAAAGCTGTTGTCTGTTGAACAATACAAAAGGGGAGGGGAGGCGGGGAAGCAAAGCCACCATTGCCCTGAATTCTAAGTTGTTTGTACATAAATACATATCCCAACTTGTAATGGCAGTAACCACGTTTACTCAGAAATAAGTAACTATGCACACAGACAGATACAACTGGCCATGTGGAATTAAATTTATGAGTGAAATTATTGTAATTACATGTTCAAATTTTGTACTAAGTTACAAGTACTTTCAAAATTAAGCCCTTGTAACAGGTGGGAAGGAAGCTAAAAATGTAGGGTACTTCCAGGAGATTGTCATGATTGAAAATGAGAGCACTTAACAAAAATGGGGGTGGAGAGAAAACAGAATGAAGAGGGACAGGATTGGTCAATACAAGACACAAAGGTAATAAAAAATAGCAAATCAATTGTCGTCTTGTTTACAGAGTGGTAATGTAACTCTCCCCTACTCATATAAACATCCATCTGTGTGAAGAAGGGATAGGGTTTGGAACACTTAAGTTCAGATCATATATTTTTAGCCTTTTTTTAGCCAAACAATTCAGCCAAAAAGTTCAGGGCCCTGCAGGTTCTTTCCATTGGGATAAAAAGATGAAGGAGCCAGGTATCCGTGATGCAATCCTGTTCATACCCAAAGTCCCATTTCCCTGAACACAAAAGGAAGTTTCTTTGCTCAAAGCTCTAAGCCTCTTTCAGCCAGCACATTGCCAAAAGCATTCCTAGCTCCCCACCCCCCAGGTTATGCTATCAGTGCTCCCATTGCTGTAAATAGTATATACCTCAATAGCATTCATCATCATGTATTTTTGACAGGTTTCCATGCCCCATTTTGGGCTTACATCCTGTCCTCCA
Source organism: Mauremys reevesii (assembly GCF_016161935.1). Classification (NCBI taxonomy): domain Eukaryota; kingdom Metazoa; phylum Chordata; order Testudines; family Geoemydidae; genus Mauremys; species Mauremys reevesii. The sequence continues at coordinate 19,628,163 of NC_052627.1, read as the reverse complement.
TTCCTGTTTCCTTTGGTGTCGTGATTTGGTTCTGTCGGACATTTTGAATTTTCATTTTAATTGTTTTTAATGTTTGAATAAATGGAATGTTGCATGTTTGTGCTTTGATACATTTGGTTGATTGTTTAGAGGAAAAGGTTGAAAGAATAGAGTGAGAACTTAAAGAAAAATAAAGATTTTTGGTTTAAAAGGCTTAGTTTGAAAGAATACAGGCAAATTATTAAAGAGAGATTTTTGGTTAGGTTTAGTAAGGAGAGATGAGTTTAAAGGACTAGTTAGGCACGTTATTAAAGAATAAAAAATTAAATAAATTTAAAATGTTTATTAAATATAAAGTTAGGTTAAAAAAGAACATGGCAGAAAAAAGGAAATTTTATAAAGCAGAGACTGTTTAGTAAGCACATGGTAAAAATAAAGGTTGGTTAATAAATATATGGGTAGGTTAAGAAGAGAGCATTTAAAAAGAGTTAAATAAAAGAGAAACAAAGATACGTTAAAAGAGGAAACATGGCAGGAAAAGAGAAAAGGAAGCCCCTTTGCAAAGGGCAAAGACAGGCAGCATGTGGTTGAGTGAGAGAGAGAGAGAGATCTTACCCTTGTGACTGTTCCTGGGGAAAGAGGGAGCTCCCAAGGCTCACAACCCCTCAGACTAGCTATCACCGCCTTTGGATTGGACCAATCAGATGCTGTTCTACAGCTGCATCATATAATATATTTTCCTGAACCAATCCTATGGTCCCAATATTTTTAAACAAGAGCCATCTCCTTCCCATCCCCACCCCTCAATCTTAACGGCCTTATTCTGATCTTTAAAATGTTTAAAAGACCCCAAGCATCTTTCCCACCATGTAGCACTCTTACATATGTGCTGTAAATAAAGGTTAAAACCATAAGCCCTTGGTAACAAACATTTTTTTTTAAAGATTTTCCCTATGCTTTTGGTGAGTACAATTTGAAGCTGCAGCAAAAGCAGGTTCTTTAGCCAGTGAATTAGAGATAAAGAAGGCTGTTAGATGTCCAGAACGTAAAGATAAGAAGTTTGTTTCTTTTTAAATTTTTGAACAAAAGTTATATTAAGTTTTGTAAAGGAATAACGCTCTATTTTATAATCTCTTGAAATGACAAGCCTATTTGAAGAAACATCCCTTTATTTATAGGTGTTTTAATAAAAAATGAGCGTGCAGAAATACCCCAGGGATAAAACTACAGACAACCAGTTTATCAAAGTAATTTATAGTAACAAAAAGGGTTTTTCCCTATGCTTTTGCTAACGTTGGTTATTTTTTTAGTGAGGACAATTTGAAGCAGCCTTTCTAAATTGGTGGATTAGAAAAGACCACTTTGAAAGACAAGCCTATCTGAAGAAACATCCCTCCATTTAATGCTTTTACATGGGTGTTTCAATAAAAAAAAATGGAGCATGCAGAAGCACCCCAGGGTTAAACCCACAAACCCTTAGTAACAAAAAGTTTTTAAAAGGTTTTCCCTATGCTTTTATTGAGGACAATTTGAAGCTGCAGCAAAAACAGTGTCTGTGAGCCAGTGGATCAGAAATAAGAAGGCTGCTTCTTCCCTCACATTTTAACAAATACAAGTGAAAGTTATATTAAGTCTTGTAAAGGAATAAACACTTTAAAAGACAAGCCTATATGAAGACACATCCCTTCATTTAGCACTTTTGCATAGGTGTTTCAATAAAAAGTTAGCATGCAGAAACATCCCAGGGTTAAAAACACAGAGAACCTGTTTATAAAGTAATTCATAGTGATAAAAAAAAGGTTTCCCCTACGTTTTAGACTAACATTGGTCATTTTTTAGTGAGGACAATTTGAAGCATTATGCTTTTGCGGCAAAGCCACTTTTAGCAAAAACAGCCTTTTGCAAGCCAGTGGATCAGAAATAAGAAGGCTGCTTCTTCCCTCACATTTTAACAAATAAAAGTGAAAGTTATATTAAGATTTGTAAAGGAATAAACACTTTAAAAGACAAGCCTGTATGAAGGCTGGAGCTGTGGATTTCTCTACATTTTAAAAACAGATAAGACTAATTAGGCTAACCAGTGATCCATGCACTATAGTCTGCCTTAACAATGCTCTAGGGAATCGCTCCTTCAGTTTGCTTGTTTTTTGGTGGGTTTTTTTTGTTTGTTTGTTTTTGTTTTTTTTTACAGACTTCTTTCCTAACTTTTTAAATGCCGTTCAAGTTTTAACAAATGATGAGATTACATTGAAAGACACTTTGTGAAAGTTATAACAAGTATTTTATTCCATTTACTGATTGTAAAAGACAAAAACCATTGCTTCGTGACTGCATGAAGCTCAGAGATAGCCTATCTGAAGAACACCCCATCCTCGACTTTTCCCCCATACTTTTAACACTTGCTAAACATGCAGTGTTTCATTATATAAAGGTTTTTGTTTTTTTTTAACATTTAACACGAAAATACACCATTGACTGAGACGTAACGTAACATGACCTTTTCTAAGGATATTCTGTATGCAGTGAGGCCTATTCGAAGCATTATGTTGGGTTGTTTTGGTTTTTTTTAAGTTTAACATGAAAAAGCAGTATTGACTGAGATGTAACAAAACAAGGCCACTCTTAGGGATATTTTGTAGACGTTTAGTGAACTAAAAAGGCTTAAGATACTAGCCTATCCTTTTAAAAAGTGTTTTTTAAAGTACCAAAACAGCAACTAGAATATGAAAGAATATGAAAACTGGCAATTGAGAGGAGTTCACATTTGTTTTAATAATAATAAAAAAAATACACAAAATTGTTTAAAAAGTTTGGATTTATACAAAAAAAACACAAGAAAAAAATTAGCTTATGTTTAAAAAGTTCTCTGGTTTAAAAAAAAAAAAAAAGCTAAGGAGTCTGCCCACAGACACCTGCCTCCCTCCCCCCCTCCCTCATGTTTTTTAGAATCTAAACTGAGGACAAACAATTTTTTAAAAAAAGGCACAGCCACATTGATCAGGCCATGCGGGTAAGAAAGCTGTCCTGAGTTTTATGGGGAATGTTGATAACTCTTTTAGTGAAACAGTTTTGTAGGCAGCCATTCTGTGTTAGGCTGTAGGATGGGGGACATAACTATCAGAAATATTTAGATACCACCATCCAGGGAGGAATGAATATTTTTATTTTTATCTTGAAGGAGCCATGAAGCTGAAGCCTGCCAAGACTGAGACAGTGCTGGTAAATCAGTGAACTACTAGAAGGGATTAAATTAACTCTCCGGCTTGAATATTTATGGTCCCCCACTTGTAATGTTCTTAAATTTCCTGCAAAATGATACATTTCTATCTACTATGTTATACCTCTTTCCAAGACCTGTGTTCAGTTTCACCTCTAGCAGTACATGAAAAGGCTTAGAATTTTTCATGGCTATAATTGGGTTTTACAGCCATTAGGTCTAAAACTATCCTTACAAGTGTGGTTTTGGTTTTTTGAGCATGCACACAGCTGTCTCTTCTGTAATGGAGATGACAATCTTTGGATCACATGAGTATTCTGAGAGTTAACTCAAAATGTTAATAAAGAGCTTTCAAATCCCCAGTAACTTATTTTAAGTGAATTTGTGTTTTTAATCAAATGGGTAACAGATAGTGCTTAAATACCACCATGAGTGTAATAGATAAATTTCTTCCCCAAGACCCACCTTTGCCCATAATAAGTTGGCTAGGTAATAGTGTTGCCAAGCTAATGCGTTTCAAGCAAAAATTTCATTTAAAACCCTAAATCTCAATATTTCGACAGATGGGCCTAATGCTCATCTCACCTACTCTCACGTACATTAGGAGTAATACCACTAACAAATGGAATTACACTAGTGTAACTAGTGGGAAAGCAGGGAATAAACCTCAATATTGATGGGAAAATGGTTATTAATAAAATATACAAGTGTGCCTATGCTTCTATAAAATTTGAAGAAATATTTAAGTACTTGGTGGTTAGAGAATAGCTTATTTGTTTTGATTTTCTGGTGTTATTAAATGAAGTATTCAGACTTGAAGAAACTTAAGACATTTCTGCTGTCTCCCAATAAGTGACAGGCATGAGAAGAATCCAGGAGAAAATCTCCACCTTGGCCATAAATTTGTACTTATCATACCCAGGTGGATTTGCAGACTCCAGAATGCAGTTTCATATCTTCTATACAGCTGGTTGTCTGTAACAGAGATTTGAATAGTGATTTTTGGTTTTGCATAGCTTGGTAGCAATTTTTAATTATGAAATACATTTTACAGTGTTATAAATGTAGTGGGGAGGGAGTGGAAATATAAAAATTCAACAGAAGAAGCTCTAGAAGAGCCCTAAAACTCTAACTCTTTCATAACAAAAAAAATGTTCTCATCAAGGCAATTTTCACAGTTTTCTAAAAACACAATGGTTGCAAAAGTTTGTCTCCAAAATAATTTCCAGCTGGCTTACCTTCCTCTTACTGGTTTTGATTTTAAAAAGCAGCAAGTACATGCCAAACATAAGACATGTGATTGTGATGTTCCCCTCTGGTGTTATCTGGATCAGTGATCTGCTAGGTCACTCCAACCCTTGACTCTGGGAGTCAGCCTTACCCTGCTCTGCTGTGAGAACCCCCAACCCTGGGCTGTTCACGCACAGCCTCTGACATGTAAGCTGCTCCTTGCATTGTGCAACCGAATGACATTAACTAATATCTCCGGTCCCAGACACAACCCTAGGAACTTCCATCTTGCAGTGTCCAGTTATGCCCACTGGATGCTACAAGCTTATGTGAGTTCATCAATTTAACTAAGGGTATGTCTACACTACCCGCCGGATCGGCGGGTAGCGATCGGTTTATCGCGTCTCATCTAGACGCAATATATCGATCCCCGAACATGCGCCCGTCGACTCTGGAACTCCACCAGGGCGAGCGGCGGTAATGGGGGGAGCCGACAGGGGGAGCCGCGGATGTCGATCCCACGCCGTGAGGACGGGAGGTAAGTCGGAATAAGATACACAACTTCAGCTACGGGAATAGCGTAGCTGAAGTCGAAGTATCTCTCATCGACCCCACCCCCCCAGTGTAGACCAAGCCAAAGAAATTGATATGTGCCAGTCTTCTTAACCCAAGTGGAGACTCTGACATGCTTCAAACAAACAGATAAAATTCAGTTGCTTGGTGTGGTATCTGTAATGTAGATGGGAGAGAGAGAGAGAGAGCATGGCAAATGTCTCTCCCTTTTATCATGTCCTTTCTTGCCTCTTGGCTTTGCTACCCCCCTTCAGAGTCAGGTGAGCATTACTTCATCACAGTTCCAAACTGACCAAAGGAAGGGTGGTGACTCACTCAAGAGTCTAACAGATTCTTTTGTTATTGCTGATGCCAGTGTCCTTTATTCCTGTGAGGCTGGGCTGGGTTTGTCCCATACATGCCCTGGAGAGTTTTTGTCTGGGCTTATTTTAAGCCATGAGGATACATTTTCAGCCTCATAACTACATACATGAAATTATAACCTATAACATTACTATAACAACCATGCTCAGTGCATCATGAGCCTTTGTGCAACATGACAAACTTTACATTAGATACCACACAATCATTTTATAAAGATGAACATGGGGGTGTTGGGTGTTCCCCTGAGGTACAGAGCATCACAGCGATTATAAAGAAATATAAAGGAATCATAGGGACACAGATGGGTCTAAATATCTGTGTGTAGTTAAGATTGAATTTTTTTGGCCTAAACTTGTTGAGGGTGGGGGGGGAGATTCAGCAACTCAAACATTTTACCAATTTTGCCAAAATAGTTAGTCAGTCTCTGGGGCCCAACTCCAAAAACAAAACAAAGAAAACCCATACATTTCATTCTGACACTTTCAAAACATTTTGATTGTTTCATTTTAAAACGACTCCGTTCTGAGATTTCCTTCAATTTTATTTAATAAAAACAAACCTTAAATGCCCCATCTAAATAAAACCCAGAACAAAATTGTAATCAGTAATTCATGCAGCTCTACACAAACCATGCATGACCTAGACCTAGACCGACACTTCTACCCTGGTAGATTTCTAAGCATGGAACTCAGAGCACCACTAGGTTCAGTGAATTCCTAAACACCACAAAAGGCAATACCCTGAATTAGCTTCATTCCTCAAATATATGGCTGGTCAGCAATAGTAATGGTGGTCAGTGCCAGTGACCACCTCACTAGAGCCCCAGTGGCAAAATGATTAAATTAGTCAAAAGAAAACTTGCTGCTTCTTGCATGTTTGACTGAAAACTGTCAACAAACCCCTTCACAGGAGCAAAAATTAAGTGTACTCTTTGTACTAACTTCTCTGGTAATCCATTTGAGCTCATAATGGTTATAAGTATTGTGGTTGAAATCAAGATTCAAAGAATTGCTGAAGTCCAATTGAGATGTTGGCGGAGGGGGCTTGTAACAGGGTCAGCACCTGCCTCTTGTGCATGCCCCCTTTTCTCTCGCCGATAGCGCCTGCAAACCCAGTTCTTTTCATTGGGGAGAGGCACCCATCCCTCGTGGATGGCCCCCTTTCTCTTGGTTAGGTGTGAGCCTGCTTTCCTTTTTGGTCTTACATCAGGGTGGCACCTGCCTCTTGCAAGCCCTGCCCCAGCTCCTAGTTCTCTCAGCTGGTCTTCGCCAGCTTAGCCCTCCAGCCGAGCCATATCCACTGTCCCCCTTCCGGGGTACACAGTCCAAGTTCTTTCTCAGCCCTGGTATGGGGTCGTAGCTCTAAGACTTCTTTCCAAAGGCACTACCTTCTTCAACCACCTAAACGGGGCCCATTTCAGTACCCTCAGCTGGTGTCCTTTCCAGCAGCCCTCCCTGGGTTCAGTCTGCTACCAAACCAGCAGAGCCCATCTTGGTATCCTCACCTGGTCTGGCCAGGTCCTGGGCTCAGTCCCCTGGGCTCAGCCTGCCCACCCTGACCTTTCCATGGTTCTACTGCTACTCTATTCAGCCAGCCAGGCACCTGGTCTTTGGCAGCCTTCCCTGAGCTCAGTTCTGCCTGGTGAGGTCTCTGCAGTGAGCTGCCCATGGCATACTGCTTGTCGAGCCAGCTAGGCACTCGGTCCTCCCTTGTCAAGCACCACACAGCAACTGAAGCCTCTGCTCTACTGCTTGCCTTTTATTTGGCCATTCTGGCCCCTTATTGGTTGCTCCAGCAACTCCTCTGATTAGCCTTTCTTCTGCAGCCACTCTAGGCTGCCTGGAGCACTTCTCGCTGCTCTATTCTGGGGCAGGGTGATGCAGGGCCACGAGACCTCCAGCAGGGGGCCTCTGCACCCAGTCCACACAGCCATAGGGCTCTAGCCCTTTAGCTCACTGGAGATTCAGTCTGAGTGAAGTGATCGATGATGCCAAGAGCTCAATTAAAACTTAGCCCACTAATAAGATGTAGCCTTTCCCAATTAACTTTATTTAGTCTGCAGCAAGGGCAATCAAGAATCCTCTGTAGCATTTATTCTTGTGCTTTCTGCAGATATCACATTTTGATGCCTTATCCTCAATAGCAGCATTCAACCCTGACCTCAATAACAGAGCCCAGCGTGTCCTTCACTTCTCAGTACTAAATTGATACTGTGGGTCATATCTCACCTTTTGACCTCATGCTGTGTGCTATTATGATACAGGGTCCTTTGTGCAGAATCCAATCACATGCAGTAATTTCATCTCTGTAGTGTAAGGTGTGCATTGAAGTACCTGGGCAATTTACAACTACATTCTCCAGCTGTTGCAAAACTGGGTTACTGTGCCTGAGTGTGTCAAACTCTGTTTCCTTTTAATAAAAGGGAAACACTGAGTCTTACTAATTTCAAGCTCCCCTTTCTGCAGCTCCTTGCTTAAAACTATAGGTGCCTGAAAGCATGCCTGCCTTAAGAAAATAGTTATGGGCCCGCACTGCACAAGTACTTGTGAAAATTTGTCACTCTCTGAAGTCAGGCAGTATTTTGGACTAATAATCTATTTTTTCTGTATAAGCATCCTCACAAAACCACTCACAGCCAAGCTGTATTGGTAACAGTGCTCTTTCAGTCTTACCCTACTTGTGCTGTGGTAGTGAGTGCTTTGGAAGTAAATGTTCCTAGGCAGTCATTTTGTTTCCACTGCACATGAGCTTGTGTTGACTGAGATTGCAGACTCTTAGTCTTAAAATATTTCAGTAGTGGTGCTTCTCTGACTCTCTTAAAATTACTAAAAACTCTTTTCTTGCTAAGTACCAATCTGTCTCTGTGCTATCCTCAAGGAATATTCTGAGTGATCCTTCAGTTGATAATTTATGGATGATTTTGCTCATCATGCCCATGAATGTTTAAGGTGTCCTTGTTCTGGGGGTCTCAATTTGTATACTAGGCTTCAACTTTGAGTCCAGAGGAATGTCTTTGTCACAGTGTTCCCTACAGACCTAGCATCATTCAGCCTGATTTGATATACCTGTTGAATTTCAGGTAATTTTCTACTACATGTATACCAAAGAACATGAGAAACTCCTTTTTTTGGTGTTGATTTGATCACCTGAAATCAGCAGATAAGCAACAATTTAATCTGACCTATCCACTACATGGTGCTTTGGTATTCCCCACATGTTGATGCAATCTTGATGGGAAGTTGTGCCTGGATTCATGTGGTTGTATGGCTCAACTAGATTAGCCTAAAATTTCCACCTGGCTAAAATACTTGTGTTAGGCTTTTCTCTGAGGGAAGCTACCTTTTATAAATCAAAAGAACACCATTGCTCTACAATATAAGATTGGCTAACTGGATATTGCAAATGATTGGTCAGTTTGGGTGATCAGATGTCAACCATAACTGATGCCTCTTACTTGGTCCACAAGACTAGTAAGGGATTAAACTAGGTTAAGACATACGCAGTGGCCTCCCACATTGGAATGACAGCTGGAGGAAGCTATGGAGTACAATATTCAAGCATTGTAAGGAAAAGATATGCCATAAAAAATCTCCACTTGAGAACTGACAAACATACCACATAATACCTCACAGCAATTCTAACATTTTGATATGTTGATTTGTGTATTTCCTATTCCACCTGAGCTGAATTGAACTAGAAACCTATGAGACTTTCTGAAATTTGCACATAGGATTCTGTAGGCAAGACTGACACCCAAAGCTGAGGCCATATTACTCTGTGCCAGAAGACCAATAAGAATTTGAGATGGCCATAACTTAAATTAGCCAGATCAGGCTCATATGACTGAGTTGTAGGGCTGAAGATTGTAATAATATCTTTCAAAGTAACTTCATCTGAAAAAGCAAAACAAAACAAAACAAAAAAAAAGAAACCAAGAATCCTACACCTGTCTGGGAGGGAACCTGTTTCTCCTTGTTTGGCCACAGACTTTAAAGTATAATGACATTAAGTATCCATATTGCTTCATATAGTGTTAATAAATAAATTTCACAATGTTATTAATCAGAAGAGAGCTCACTCTACATACTTTTTATAAACAATTGAATCAACTGATTGTATATCACTTGAGGTTCACCTCCCCTGTTTTTATAGGCTAGGAAACCTTTGCAACATATCCTTTGAGAAGTAATGCCCAGACCAAACTTGACTCTCCTTTGTGGTCTCCTCCCCCACGTGTTAGCTTTCTCTACCTAATACATAAAAATGGATCTTAATTGTCTTTGCCAGAAGCCCAGGCTTGGCTGAGAAGCAAATACACATTGTTTTGTCTAATGCAGATTGAGTTTGTAAAATGTGGTTGGCAAGAAATGCATAAATATAATTCTAGCATATATTCATGCCTTTTTGTGCACTGCCTATGCATACATCATGCAAGAATATTAATGATCAAAGACTCGTAAGATGATATTGCAAAAATAATAAGACACCTTTTAGATACAGATTGTAACCACAGTGAATGGGGATAGCTGACCAATTCAGTGTGAAACTTATTACCTGACACCCAAGAGCCCCTTGCCCTCTGGCAGTGGGATGCTCTTAGAGTCACACTTACTTTTAGTTGAATTCAAGATTTCTAACTTTACTTGTAATTGATTTCTAGTTTTCCTGCTTTTTAAGTGTCTGTTCTGTCTACAAGGATTTGGGAGAAGAGCCTGAAGTTAAAGCATGTTCTAAAACCTAAGACATTTAGAAACTTTGTTTCAGTTCACAATGAAACCATGTAGACTATTTGACAGTTTTTAATATTACATTCATTCTGTTTCTGTTATGGTCAACTCTAAAAGGAGATCATATTGAAAAGCTGTCTATCTTGCCAGCTTTGCAGGTAGGTATAGGACGACAGACATTCAGGTATTAACTTAATTTTCCTTTCCTAGCAACTGTGATCATTCCCCTCTATTCAGCACTGGTGAGGCCTCATCTGGAGTACTGTGTCCAGTTTTGGGCCCCACACTAAAGAAGGATGTGGATAAATTGGAGAGAGTCCAGCGGAGGGCAACAAAAATGATTAGGGGGCTGGAACACATGACTTATGAGGAGAGGCTGAGGGAACTGGGATTGTTTAGCCTGCAGAAGAGAAGAATGAGGGGGGGATTTGATAGCTGCTTTCAACTACCTGAAAGGGGGTTCCAAAGAGGATGGATCTAGACTGTTCTCAGTGGTAGAAGATGACAGAACAAGGAGTAATGGTTTCAAGTTGCAGAGGGGGAGGTTTAGGTTGGATATTAGGAAAAACTTTCACTAGTAGGGTGGTGAAGAACTGGAATGGGTTACCTAGGGAGGTGGTGGAATCTCCTTCCTTGGAGGTTTTTAAGGTCAGGCTTGACAAAGCCCTGGCTGGGATGATTTAGTTGGGTTTGGTCCTGCTTTGAGCAGGGGGTTGGACTAGATGACCTCCTGAGGTCCCTTCCAACCCTGAGATTCTATGATCTATGCTCTATGATCTATGATCACAGTACCTGCATGCTACATCAACTAAGAACAATACTATTGGTAGCAGGACTCTAAACTAATTCTGGTTGTCAACACTGCACATGTTGACCTTGAACAACTTTCCTTTAGTGAAGCTTAACTGAGTCCAAGGAGTGCACCACAACAACATTTTAGACACACTATAAACTCTTTCCTCTTGTACTCTAGTTTGCAAATATGCAGTCTTAGTTGTGAACATTTTTAGGCATCTCAGAATTCAGGAAGGCACCAGTTAACTATTAGTTGCACACAGACACAGTTTAAACTAAGATTAAAGTCGCCTACTACTGCTTCATACCCTTCTAGAACATGGACAGTGGCTAAATTTAAAATCTGAAAACAAGGCAATATGAAATTAAAGTAATGTCACCACCACACAAACTTAACCCGCCCCTTTTGAGTCATGCTCCACTGAGTCCCTTGAACCACACACTGCACCCCCTATTGTACAGCTAATACTGTGTGTCCAGTGAATCTCTGAAGGCTTTTTTCCCTTACTTTCCATTAAATGACATGGAAGGTAAGAGTGGGTCTCCAGTTAACTTAAGGTGGAATATGCTTCAGGAAGTCATTCAGTTATCAGGATTCAAAAAGGATTAGACAGTCGCAAAGATGACAAGAATATCCCCAGAAACAATGGTAAATTCAAACAAGTTCTGGAAGTGACATTAGCAAACTTGTTACTCTTAGGGATTAGAAAGAAGCTTTCCCAGATGGCAGTTCATTCAATAACTACCAACTGCCAGCAGTTCTGCCTATGAAACAGCTAGTACTGGCACCTGTCCGATGTGACTTTCCGCAATGGACCAGATCAGTAGTCCACCTAGTCTAGTATCCTATGCTCAAAGTGCAAACATAGAAAAGGATGGAAAATTGTGTGTATCAAATGGAAGAGGAAAGTTAATTCACTGGAACAGAACAGTCGCCCTTTCTTGCTGGCTTGTCTGAAATCAGAACAAAAAGGTCAAAGTAATGAGGAAAAGGAACAATGTTGAATGTTGTACTCAAACTTCTCAGCACATGGTAGCTTTGTAGAGCATCCCAGTATGTGCCAATTCAGTAATAGAAACTCACTGAAAAGAGTGACTAATAACCAAACAATTAAGTGTGCTGCATCTGCATATTTTTCTCTGCAGCTTGAGACAAATTTAATTCATACTCTCATCTAGCAGCCTTCCTCATGAAACAAGAAAAACTCTCTTCCAAATGTGAAATGTTATCTGCGATATCACAATAGATGCTTCGTCAAGTCCTTTTTGACACTTTCACTGCTGCAAAACATTAGGCTAACTGCATTACACACAATCTTTTTCCTTATTGTGCAGCTTGAAATCGGTCTCTAATACAACTTGCAGTCCAGATCTTGGTGGGTGTTTTATAAACACAATTAAATGCTTGAACCAAAGCCATATGTGGAATGGTTATAGATTTCATGGTCCTCCACAGTTACCAGAAGAGACCCAGACTGTTGTACTGGGAAGCTAAATAAACATAGGAACTTCCTAGTTAAAGTGTTCTCTAGATGCAGTGTAAAGCATGCCTTTTTGTGTTTATGTCCTCATACTACACTCTTCATGGGCCTAACTCATCTAAACTGGCTTGTTTGCTCGCTCTACTTTGCCAGACTTATGGTCCCAATACAGAACTATCAGACAGTTGGTATATTTTGTTCTCAGACTAGTAACACATAGCTAGTAAATATGACTTGCCCAATGCATTAGTCCCCTTCACCTTGAGCTGTGTCTTCCTTCAGTACTCTCCCTTCTCATCCCTAGGACTCCTTCACTCATTTAAATAGGTCATCCATTTTATTACCTTTGCCAAAATATAAGTTACTGAATTTCTAGAAAAGCTTTTACCTGCTATTTTACCTCTAATTCAGTAATGAACTTTAGATAAAAAGGTCAACTTGATAAGCATGATCTTCCTTTTTTTGCTGACTTATGCTGAATATTAATTATAGGAGCTTGGGTGATGGCGGGGAATGAGGTTATCCTAGAGCAGGGGTAGGCAACCTCTGGCACGGGTGCCGAAGGCGGCATGTGAGCTGATTTTCAGTGGCACTCACACTGCCCGGGTCCTGGCCACTGGTCCGGGGGGCTCTGCATTTTAATTTAGTTTTAAATGAAGCTTCTTCAACATTTTAAAACCCTTATTTACTTTACATACAACAATAGTTTAGTTATATATTATAGACTTATAGAAAGAGGCCTTCTAAAAACATTTAAATGTATTACTGGCACGCAAAACCTTAAATTAGAGTGAATAAATGAAGACTCGGCACACCACTTCTGAAAGGTTGCGACCCCTGTCCTAGAGGGAAGAGTACATTACTTTTTTTTCTGAATATCATTTCTATTAAAGCAAAAAGGTTTGGAAATACTAACTCTGCTTATTCAAGAGTTGATCCTAAAACAGCTTGTGTGCATCTAAACAGCACTTGTGGCAGCCAGTGGAACTTGGAGATCTCCCCCTAAACTTTGCAATCTATGTTTAAAAGGATGAATACACTTAAAATAAGGTATAGCAACTTTTTCCAAACCATGGAACCAGAAGACAGTTTTTTTACTTTGAGTGTATTTCCCACAGTGGGTGCAGCTGCTTATGAAGTAGTATAAATTGTCTTATATATCTCTCTAACTTGTGAATAGTAGCTTTAGTATTAAAGAAAGTGAGATAAGTAGCCCTGGCTAGAACCAGCAGAGCAAGCATTTTGAGTTTACACACAGGTCTACTACTGCAACTCATCTGATTGGCAACATCCCTTGCTAGGATAGTCTTGGGCATTTCCTCAGAAAAGATTTTCAAATAATGCAATCTTCGTGACCAGTGATGAAAGTACTCAGATCTGCTTATGCAAACTGAACCATTTAAGGTTAAACCCACACTGAATGAGAGCACTAAGCACACTTTTCTTGGAACTAACCTGCTTCTATTCTTTTAAAGAAGGACAGCACTGGGTTTCATGTGGATTTGTCTTTGAGCTCAAATTTGCTCAGTTCACAAGTAGAGTTTTTCTATCTGTTATCCTCACAAACTCACTCTGAGATCTGAAAGTCAATCGGAGTTCTTTCAGTCTTGCACATCATTGCAGTTAACAAGTTCTGCATTCCAAATTCAGCCTTGGGTTACATCTATGCAACCTCTGTAGTCTTCAAACTAATTGTTATTCCTGTCCAATCCCCATTAGCCTCCTTATTGCGGGTGAACTGATGGGATGATAAGAACATAACATAAGAAAGGCCATACTGGGTCACACCAAAGGTCCATCTAGCCCAGTATCCTGTCTACCGACAGTGGCCAATGCCAGGTGCCCCAGAGGGAGTGAACCTAACAGGCAATGATCAAGTGATCTCTCTCCTGCCATCCATCTCCATCCTCTGACAAACAGAGGCTAGGGACACCATTCCTTACCCATCCTGGCTAATAACCATTTATGGACTTACCCACCATGAATTTATCCAGTTCCCTTTTAAACCATGATAGGTTTCATTTGCAGATAACACAATCATACCAACATTACTGAAGGAAGAACTTGGCTAACAGAAGTCTGTATTTTTAGCAGTTATGTGGTCACATCCCAGAATAAACTTGCAAAGCTAGCAAGTATAAGGAAAATACTTCTTTTCAAACTAGGCACATTTGAGCTTAGTAGCCACTCAGATGATTAAATGTGCATTATTCCATTATCTTTTTCTACATGCACTTTTCTGAGTGGCTCAATGCAGTCAGTCAATTTTTTTAAACTAGTGTACAGCAGTGTGAATAACTGATTTTATTTACCAGTTTGCTAGCAGTTCCAAAAAATATTTTGGTTCAGGAAACATTTTGACAGACACTTTTGTTGTGTGTGATAAGGTGGGTGGGGATAATATCTTTTACTGGACTGACCTCTGTTGGTGAGAGAGACAAGCTTACACAGAGCTCTTCTTCAAGTCTGGGAAGCTTATCAGAATGCCATAGCTAGATACAAGGTGGAACAGATTTTGTAGCATAAGTAGTTAGCACATTTCAAGAGACTATTCAAGGTCAAGGGGCCCATTAACATCCCTCCAGTCACAGGGAGGGAAAGGAAAGCGAGGCAAGGTAGCAGGGGGCGGGTTGCTAGTGGGTTACAGATTGTTGTAATAAACCATCAATCCAGTCTGTCTATTCAGTCCAAGATTTTTAATGTCTGTCACAAGTATGAATTTAAGCTCCCAGGCTCATCTTTTGAAAGTGTTGTGCAGGTTTCCTTTGAGATGAGGACTGATAGGTCAGATAGAGAGTGATCACTGTGTGAAAAGCGTCACCTGCAGGTGATTTTTGTCTTATTTGCAGGCATTTCAAACTTGTTTGTGATAAATAAAATATGAAGGGCTATATTCACAAAGCCAGAGGTGGTGGTGCACACCCCCAGTAAATTCTAGCCCAGTGGTTCAAGCACTTGATGTAGGAGACCCAGGTTTAAATCCCCACTTCATAGTGGTGACTTGAACCCAGGACTTCCACGAGTGACGAAGCCACCACACTATAGTATTATCATTGGGCTAGACAGCGAATGAAAATGACAAGTATTTTTATATAAAGTAGAACAAAGAAGAGATGAAGACTCATCCCAGAATACCCTGTAGCCTGGTGGTTAGGGAACTTCCCTGGGACTGGGGAGAACTGAGTGTAAGACCTTGCTCCAGACCGGGTATTTGAACCTGCATCCCTAACATAGCCACATGAGTGCCCTAACTGCTAGACTAAAGATTATAAGGGGGAGACATACCAGCTTTGCTGCTTTTGTGAGTGGTGCCTAAATCCTTAACAACCTAGCCCAGAAGAATCTAAACATTTAGTACCGATGAACAAACAAACAAACAAAAAAAACCACCACCACTATTTTCTGGAAATACAAAATGTTTCAGGTGACCAAAAATCTGCATTTCTGATTTAAAAAATTCATTTGAGAAGTTTCCCTCAGCTCTACCACTGAGTCTCCAGATGCTAGTATCCTACGTCATCCTCTATAAAAATCAATCTTAAGTAATTCTTTTGTTTTCAGTTTATGGGGAGTGCCAAAAGCTGACCTTGCCCTTTCTGAAAGCTCATCGGACTGATCAGAGTGACAAGTCTTCTGGTCTCTTCCTACTGAATGCTTCATTGGTTTTTATTCAATGGAATTTTTTCAGTTACTTCCATTTTAAGCTAAGATACAACTTATATTGCATGTAAACTACTGCTAAGAAAAGGTTAATTGCTGATTGCCAATCAAAACTGAAAGTTTTAAGATTACATAAACTTGGTATTGTTTCTATGCATAACACACTCGTAGTGTCAATCTGGGAGGTGTGCCAGGTAGTTTCATTGGTCATACAAAAATTGATTTGTTGGGTGAGGTTCAGTGTGAATAGTCATGAGGAATATTTTGCATTGTAAGGGAAGTGGCATAAAGTTACATATCAAGCTGCAAAATTGGATGTAATCAGTGGCAAAGCCCTCATAATAACCTTCTTCTTCAGGACTGAAGACAAGCTAGTCCTAGTCAAATGAAATCAAAGAGATGAACATGAATTTACTATCATTTACACTTGCTGGCCTGGAAGGAGAATCCAATAGACAAACAAGGTTGAAGAATATATAATCAATCATTCTTCTGATATTTGCTTGTCCAGGGACTCTATAACAGGGGAAATCTGCCCAGATGTAAATTCAATTTCTATAGAGCAGTAATTTGTGTAGAATGAAGGAGGTAAATTTAATTTGGACTACTTGCTACCTATGGTAAATCTGTTCAGGAAATTATAGATAGCACTAGTAATAATTACATTAGGTATTAGGAGTGAATTGGAGCACTTCAGCGTAAAATTACCCATAATTGAACCACTTCTTAATTCAGGTGACCTAGAAGAGTTGATTCTTGAGTTTAATGTGATTTTTTCAGACACTGACCCATATCTTAAAAATGGAGATAGAACTGTATTGGTGGTTGTCTTGGATAAGTGAAATTTAGCTATTCATCAATTGGTAAAAACATTCAAAGGTGTGGATAGCAATAAGGGGTTACTGTCAAAATTGAAAGGAAAAGATAAGCTAATATACAAGTGGATCTCAGAAGTCCCTTTTCTCTAAATAAAACCAGAGTAACTCAATTTTTTTTAATGCTTCAGCCATCTCCACTGGTGTTCTCATCCTCAAGAAGTCCAGTTAAGTCCAGGCTGGCTTTGTGTTCTAAATTTGTACATCAGATTTTCAATGCAATCCAGTAATATAATTAGCAAATACTTTGCCTTTCTATGGTTCCTTTTAGTCTAGCACCTCAAAATTCCTCATAGTCACCAGTGAATTAAGCTCCATGAATGATTAATGAGTATTGGCACAAGGGAGAGGTGGTGAGAACTAATTTACAGAGGAAAGATTTACCAAAAATTAATCCTTGCAGGTGAAATTCCAATGCACTATTTCAGTCCAATTCAAAGTAACAGTTGTGGTGCATAGTGTTTGTAGGGCCCTCTGCACAAGGGTCAATTTCACTCCTGGTGAGTACATTACTTCATGAACTGACGTTGATAGCACCACTTGTGGAGCAAGCTACTACTTAGGGGGAACGGATGTGGTAGAAGTTGAGCCTGAATCAGTGGTTCATCAAGGATTAGAAGATCTAAGTGGAGAAGCTTCTTCTAGCGATTCAGAGCACAAGGAGCCAGATCATACAGTACCCTTCATACCTGAACAAATATTGTTCAGAATGACTGCCTTGCCATCTTGTGACAGATGTGTCAATTTCCTGAAATGTCTTTAGGAGATCTTACTGTATCTTAAACCTTATATTTATATATCACTGTGGGCCAGGGACTGCATGTAATTGCATGGGGTTGGCGGACCACAGCCCTTCAGAAAGTAATGACAGTGGGGGGCGAGGGTGTGTAATATACAATTTAACTCAGGTTTTAACACCTCCTGAGAGCTACCACCGTGTGGAGAGACTCTCAAATATACTGCTTCACATTAGATTCTCTAAATACAAACAGAGAAAGAAAGGGGTTTTGAATAACTAGCCAGGCTTAAAACTGACTCAGGGCCATCTTCCTGATGCAACTGACAGACATGACCCCTGGTCCACACAGGGCCCCAATCTTTAGGGTAGGGTTGGAAGGATTAAGTGCTTGTTCTGTGCTGGAGCTCTGATGAACTGCTGACCATAAAGGAGTCCCCTTGGGTGGGGACTGGAAGGACTGTTCCTGCAGTTAATTCTGGTAAGCTTATTGTCATGCGTAAGTTCCCCCCACACACACGTTTTCTCTAATTCTTTTTACTCAAAGAATAAAGTAGGCTTGCATAAGAAGCGCTGTGTGGTACCTTATAACTGCAGCAATTATACCAGTTAACCATCTCTGAAAAGAAAGCCAGCAGGTGTCCTTGGGCAGAGTCTCTCTATTGAGAAATACATAAGAATGGCCCTACTGGGTCAGACCAAAGAGCCATCTAGCCCAGTATCCTGTCTTCAGCAGTGGCCAGTGCCAGCTGCCCCAGAGGGAATGAACAGAAGAGGTAATCATCCAGTGATTCTTTCCCTATTGCTCATTCCCAGCTTCTGGCAAATAGAGGCTAGGGACACCATTCCTGCCCATCCTGGCTAATAACCATTGATGGACCCATCTTCCATGAATTTATCTAGTTCTTTTTTGAACCGTGTTATGGTCTTGGCCTTCACAACATCCTCTGGCAAAGAGTTCCACAGGTTTACTGTGCATTGTGTGAAGAAATACTTCCTTTTATTTGTTTTAAACCTGCTGCCTATTAATTTCATTTCATGAGCCCTAGTTCTTGTGTTATGAGAAGTAGTAAACAACACTTCCTTATCTACTTTCGCTACACCAGTCATAATTTTATAGACCTTGATCATATCTCCCCTTAGCTGTCTCTTTTCCAAGCTGAGAAATCCTGGTCTTATTAATCTCTCCTCATATGGAAGCCATTCCATACCCCTACGCATTTTTGTTGCCCTTTTCCAATTCCAAGGTATCTTTTTTGAGATGGGGCGACCACATCTGCACACAGTAGTCAAGATGTGGGTTTACCATGGAATTATATAGAGGCAACATGATATTTTCTATCCTATTATCTATTCCTTTCTTAATTATTCCCAGCATTCTGTTTGCTTTTTTGACTGCTGCTGCATATTGAGTGAATGTTTTCAGAGAACTATTCACAATGACTCCAAGTTCTCTTTCTTGGGTGATAACAGCTAATTTAGACCCCATCATTTTATATGTATAGTTCGGATTATGCTTCCCAATGTGCATTACTTTGCATTTATCCACATTACATTTCATCTGCCATTTTGTTGCCCCGTCACCCAGTTTTGAGAGATCCTTTTGTAGCTCTCTGCAGTCTGCCTGGGTCTTAACTATTTTTAGTAATTTTGTATTATTGCAAATTTTGCAGTCTCACTGTTTACCCCTTTTTCTAGATCATTTATGAATATGTTGAACAGGACTGATCCCATAACAGACCCCAGAGGACATCACTATTTAACTCTTTCCATTCTGAAAAATGACAATTTATACCTACCCTTTGTTTTCTATCTTTTAACCAGTTACCAATCCATGAGAGCCTCTTATCCCATGGCAGCTTACTTTGCTTAAGAGACTTTGGTGAGGGACTTTGTCAAAGGCTTTCTGAAAATTTAAGTACACTATATCCACTGGATCCTCTTGGTCCACATGCTCATTGACCCCCTCAAAGAATTCTAGTAGATTGGTGAGGCATGATTTCCCTTTACTAGAACCATGTTGACTCTTCCCCAACAAATTATGTTCATCTATATGTCTGACAATATTGTTCTTTATTATAGTTTCAACTAGTTTACCCGGTACTGAAGTCAGGCTTACAGGCCTGTAATTGCCGAGATCACCTCTGGAGCCCTTTTTAAAAATTGGCGTCACATTAGATATCCTCCAGTCATCTGGTACAGAAGCTGATTTAAATGATAAGTTACAGACTACAGTTAGTAGTCCTGCAATTTCTCATTTGAGTTCCTTCAGATCTCTTGGGTGAATACCATCTGATCCTGGTGACTTATTGCTTTTTAATTTATCAATTTGTTCCCAAACCTCCTCTAATGATACCTCAATCTGGGACAGTTCTTCACATCAGTCACCTAAAAAGAAGGGCTCACGTTTGGAAATCTCCGGGAATCTCCCTCATATCCTCAGCCATGAAGACTGATGCAAAGAATTCATTTAGTTTCTCCGCAATGGCCTTATCGTCCTTGAATGCTCCGTTAATACCTCAATCATCCAGTGGCCCCACTGGTTGTTTAGCAGGCTTCCTGCTTCTGATGTACTTAAAAAAAATGTTTGCTATTACTTTTGGAGTCTTTGGCTAACTGTTCCTCAAATTCTTTTTTGGTCTTTCTAATTATATTTTTACACGTCATTTGCCAGTGTTTATGCTTCTTTCTATTTTCCACACTAGGATTTAACTTCCACTTTTTAAAGGATGCCTTTTTGTCTCTCACTGCTTCTTTACTTTGCTGTTTAGCCATGGTGGCTCTTTTTTGGTTTTCTTACTATGTTTTTTAATTTGGGGTATACATTTAAATTGAGCCTCTTTTATGGGATCTTTAAAAAGTTTCCATGCAGCTTGCAAGATTTCACTTTTGGCACTGTACCCTTTAATTTCCGTTTAACTAATCCTCATTTTTGTGTAGTTCCCCTTTCTGAAATTAAATACTATACTGTTTGGCCACTGTGGTGTTTTTTCTGCCACAGGGATATTACATTTAATTATATTATGGCCACTATTACCAAGTGGTCCAGCTATATTCACCTCTTGGACCGGATCCTGTGCTCCACTTAGGACTAAATCAAGAATTGCCTCTCCTCTGGTGGATTCCAAGACTAGCTGCTCCAAGAAGGTGTCAAAAAACTTTATCTCTGCATCCAGTCCTGAGGTGACATGTACCCAGTCAAAATGGGGATAATTGAAATCCCCTGTTATTATTGAGTTTATTTTAATAGCCTCTCTACTCTCCCTGGTCAGGTGGTCGGTAATATCTCTCTACCACTATATTCTTATTATTAGAGCATGGAATTTCTATCCCTAGAGATTCTGGAGCACAGTCTGATTCATTTACGATTTTTACTTCATTTGATTCTACATTTTCTTTCACATATAGTGCCACTCCCCCACCAGTACCACCTGTTCTGTCCTTCCAATATGTTTTGTACTCTGGTATTACTGTATCCCATTGATTATTCTGATTCCACCAAGTTTCTGTGATGTCTATTATATCAATATCCTCATTTAATACGAGGCACTCTAGTTCACCCATTTTATTATTTAGACTTCTAGCATTGGTATATAAGCACTTTAAAAAAAACGTGTCTCCTTTTAGTTATCTGCCATTACACGATGTAATTGAATGGGACTCTTTTATTTGACTGTTTCTGATCAGACCATGCCTGTATTTTATCATTTTCCATCCCCTCATCCTCACTACGACACAGAGATTCTTTATTAACAGATCCTCCCCTAAGGGATGTCTGAACCACGTGCTCCTCGGCACCTGTTGTCTTTCCCCCAGCCCTTAGTTTAAAAACTGCTCTATGGCCTTTTTAACATTAAGTGCCCGCAATCTGGTTCCATTTTGGTTTAGGTGGAGCTCATCCTTCCTGTATAGGCTCCCCCTTTCCCAAAAGTTTCCCCAGTTCCTAATAAATACAGAGTGAAGGCAGGGAATTGTGAAGTTTTGAAATACCCTGGTCAGAATGGAAAGAGATGTCTCTTCACCCAAGAGAGACAACTGCTGGGGAGCTGGAAGCCTGAGATTGAGCATCCAGCTGGACCACTGATGAGAAATATAGCTTCAGTTGCCCTGAACTGTGATAAGAGGGTTTGGGAGATTATGCACTCAGTTTTTGACATGAGCTCATCGACATTAAGCCATCCAAGAAAAAGGTGTGCGGAGTGGACAATACACATAGCAATGCTGTCATATTTAAACAGTTGTTGTGTTACACCCTAGAAATGACATTTCAGCAAAAAGAACTATTAGATCCTCTGGGGATGCAAGGAGTTTATCACATCAATTAAAAAAAAATTAGTTTGCATTTCTCCCCTAAAGTCAATGAAAACTTTGACTTTGAAGGGAATGCCGGATTGGGCCTATTAGAACAAGTCTCTTTGCAGGAGGATACTGTTAAAGCTGTCATCTTTTGGATATGTATTTCATGCTTGCACATATTCACTTATGTAAGTTCTCCATCTGTCAAACATTCCTCCAAGATGTGCTGTTCCTTTGGGGATGATTCTGGCTTCAAGTAGTCAAAAGCCTTTCAGCAGTGAATGCAAATAAAAGGAGTTTGTTTTCCGCCGCAGGTGCTTAAACACAATATCAAACTCTGCTGGAATAGTTTAGATCAGGTGTTACAGAAGTGTAGTTTCATCTCCATGGTACATGTTATGCATTTGCAACAAAAAGAACATTTGTACTTATGAGATTATGATGCACGGAAAGTCAGAATGCTGTAACCATCCAGCTGCATTTCTTACTTCTCTTCCAAGGCTGTGTCATTTGGCAGTCCCAGCATTACCTTGGACAGATTTCAAAGGGCTGTCAACTTTCTAGTTAAAAGTTTCATAGTTCTGGTCCCCTGATGTTCCTCCCTAACCAACCCATTTTGGAACTTGGTGCACAGACTCACAGGACAATAGAGGAAAAGGGGATACTGATGAAAAATGTCCAGGTGTCAGGCTAATGGAAGGCTGCTGTGCATGATGAGAATAAAGGTACATGAGGGAGAAGGGAAATAGTGTCCCACGCTTCAGTGGCAATGGCCCTCATAGCTCTTTAGTTGGTTGGTCTGTTAAACTCTATGATGTGTGGGCGAAGCTAAGCAGTTTGTGTACAACATTTACAGGCATAGGTGTCCTTAGGCACAAATAAAACTCCCTTTGACTTCAGTGGGAGCTCTTTGAGCAAAATTAGTGCAGCCTGTTGAGCCCAGTGAATACAAATCCCTAGACATGGGTTGTGCATAGTCTTCTGAACTCTTACAGCTGAGAGTTAACAACCTCTACTGTATCTCGTGTGCAGAACAGCAAGCTTTTACACCAACTTGAGTAGGCTTAATAAGAAAGCAGTGTATCGATCTGTAGATATTGGCATCTATTCATCTATTTCTATTGACTGTCTATGGTTCCCAAATTATTAGGGGAAAAACTAATTGTTGCTATGCAGTCATGAAGCTAATATTAAGTTAGATAGGACTTTAGCATGTGAGGCTGATGAAAGTAAAGTTGCTTGGAGTGAAAGGATAAATGTAGCCTTTTCATTTTGGCTGTCATGATGATCTAATGACTAATTATTTGCACAACTCTCAGCCCAGCATGAAGGAAGTGATTCAGCAGTTAAATGGCAGATATTTTTCAAAGTAATAACTACATTTCAGAAGTGGCTTTAAGGCAATTAACTTTATAGCTTTAAATATAAATGAGGGGAAAGACAGTCAATGAAGTGAATGGAAAAAAAATAAGGTTTTTTTTAGCTTATATCCTCTTAGTGTCTTGCATTTCCAAGAGTACTTCAAAAAAATCTGGTATTCAAGTTTATCCTTCTAATCAAACAAATTATAGCTGTTATGTCAGTGGTGGAATTTGAAATTACAAGAGCACATGTTCATGGACACATCACTACCACAGCAGAAGTGGAGGTTGTTGTCTGTAAAGGAAGCTATTAAGCTGATGCATGTAGGAGCACTATGACAAAGGGCAACTACTGAAGAGCTGCAGGAGCAACACCAAAAGAGAAAGCTTAGCAATAAGAAAAGCCTCAACAAAGGGAAGCTTCAGACATCATAGGTTGCTGCTGGTATAAACAGATATAGCTTTGATTTTGGTAGAATTGTGCCCAGTTGTACATAAGTGAATGAATTTGACCCTAATGCCCACTCAGGATAATACACTTTCAGACTTGGGTTTGGAAAGGAAGAATGATGATTCAGAAGTGTTCAAAGCAAAATACACAGTTTGCCATCATGTGACCTACAGAGATCCATCGCCCAGTTAGAAGAGCCACTTCAATCTTCAAGTTTAGAGAGCAGCAGCTGTAGAAAGCACACACTATGTAACATAGGTGGGAGTGTTGTAAATACCTACCTTCAAAATGGTACTGAGTTGATGTGGAGTGCTCAAGATCCACGTTCTCAGATACTGTGCAGGACTTAATCAGCAAGTCTCAAATGACAATGATAATATTGTGGATGCCAGAACTGTATGCAGTATTCTAGTAATCTGTCTCACCAATAAGTCTTTCTAAACTTAACTGGTGAAATAAAATGGTTTTTCCTTCTCAGCAATCCTTGGATAGGTTCTCCTTCCACCCTGACTTTGAGGAAGTGGTTTAACCATTACCATATAACTAATTTCCTGATTAATAAGATAGTTATAATTCTACTGAAATGGCTTATTAACCAATTATGGCAAGGTCACCACAAATACTACTATTCACAGAGCATTGGTATCCATCACCCTAGATGGTTGCACTTACACACAAAACATTTGCAAATGAACATCACAAAAGAAGCTTATAGCAACTTGCACATTTAAAGAACAGACGTTTTCACTTTTAAGGGGACACAGGAGGCTGCAAATAAGAAAAACATCCCTGCTATACACATCTTGTTCAAGTTGAATGAATGAATGAAGACTTGAGTACTTATGAAATAAATCCTTTTAACTAAGAATATTTGTAGAGTTCTTTGTGTGGGTTTAAAACTTAACTTTTCTCCCTTCTTCAATGGATGGGAGGGGAAGGGTGATAAGAGGCCCCTACCTCAGCTTCTATGACCTTGACAAGCCAGGGACTATACATCACTGCCATGCACAGTATCACTTCCATAATCAATCAGACCCAGGGTCCACCTAATTCACTCATCTCTCTGAAGCACCTGGTGTGCCTTTGAGCATGGCCAGCAAGAACTCTACTGTGAGGCTCCCACTGCACATACCACTGTGAAAGGACCAGTCCTCCAGTCCAGAGTCTTGTCTGGCTATGGAGCTGGCAGATAATCCAACTGCTCTTTCCTGTTGCCAGCTCTCTTTCTCAAAGGGCAGTCCCATCCTCCAATGGAAAGTACTAGGCAGGCTGAAGGACAAGGCATGTGCTGCTGCAAGGACACAGCAGGATGAAGAATCTTTGCTGGTTCTTGGACAGGCTCAGAGAGCAGCCTGGCTGGATTGCCATGAGGAGCCTGCACCATACTGCACAGAAGAACTAGCCAGAGCCCAAAAGGAAGAAGATGCCCTGATCTGTGATTATGGCACTGATGTTGGAGGGGCATGGACTGCTTTATAGATAAGAGATAAATGTAGCATAAATTTCTATTGAGAACAATCCAGAAGATTTTAATAGGATATTTTAAGAAAATGACATGTCATATTGGAAAAAAATCTCCAGGAATATCTTCAATCAGAATTGGCAACCCTAATGTGACAGCATATTGACACTACCCCTACTCTTGCTGTCTAGTTATTTTTTCTTCCCTGTTTACATCTTCACTTGTAGATTGAAAGATCTTCAGGGCAGGGACTTGTGCTCTGTATAGTGCTGAGCACATTGGGGCCATTATGCCTCAGGCCTGTAAGTATTACTGCAATACAAAAGTTAAATATATCTATGGTGTTAGAACTGAGACTATGGGACAAAGAACTTGCCTGTTCCGTTTTTCTAGCTTATAAATTCTTCTTACACAAAGATTCACAGGCAGGAGGCTAATGAATGCCTGTACCTATTCTAGGAGGAAATATCCCAAGAGAATATTAAGGCTATAATTTTCTAGCAGGTGCAACAAATACTGTTTTTACATGGGCTGTGGAATCTTGCACACAAAAGAGGTCTAGAGGAGGATGCTTAGCATGCAGATAAGCTACTTTCATACCAATTATAGTTTTATAGTGACTTTGAATGTCAGTGGGAGTTGTACTTCAAGAAATCCCAACACTAACTTCAGACGAGTTTGTTTGTGGATTTTTTTAATTGCAGTAGCAACATCCCTGCTCCCAAAGAATACACAGTTATGGGCTAGGAACACTGAAATTTTTTACAAATTTAAACATTGATCTCACTGAAAAAGCAGCCTTATCCTCTGTTCTGAAAGATTCATAATAGAAATAGAGCACCAGTTAGAGAAATTTCAGGTTTTCTCAACTGCCCTGGTTGTCAATGTATATGTTTTCTAAACATAAATGTAGTTCCATCTAACTAGTATGCTCCAACCTGTCACTACATTCATGGTCCAGATTTTACCACCTTTACTCAGGAACAATATCCCTACAACTGTTGCTGCCTCTAAGTGTCTCACTTTGTGTTTGCCTGCTGTAACCTGTTGGTGATACCACTCTCTGGGAGTGGACACCTCTGTCTGTACCCCTTCACATGGCCTCAGAAGAATCTAAAGATGTCAGAAACTTTGCCATTTCCCATAGCCTTTATGGAGAGTAACTAATCTCTTCTTCTTCTCCTCCTCAGCCTAATAAATGTTTAATAAATTTAACAAAAAAATGGAAATGAAGCAGTTGGCTGAACATATCTAGTTTTATACCTCTCAAACTAAACTAGAAAAGGCATTTGCAGCTTGGTTAGATAAGCAAATAACTTGCATCCATTAAAAGCAATTCTCCTTGATGTCTCACTTCAGCCTATCATGCTTGCTTGCTTGCTGTCTAGATACCAAAACCCCAACAAAAAGATCCTGCCAGTGTTTCTAAACCATTTCCTGAAGACACAATCCAATAGAAGTTACTGAATTTTAATTCTCCACCTTCTAAGACTTTTTTCCACTGAGAAAGAAAAAAATCCCTAAAGATTAATGGCAGTATCTAAAAGAGATTAAACATTTACAGGTTTGTCTTCTACTAACCATCTTGAACTACAACCAATTTCAGTCAGGTCTCTTGTTAAACACCCAAGAAATTGGGGACTAAAGTCCAAAGATCCTGTCAGTGTCTTACTCCAGGAGAACTTCTACTTACTTCAATAGTACCACTAATGGAGTAAGGTACTACTCTACTCAATAAGAGTAAAGTTTGCAGAATCTAGCCACAGTGCTTGCTTTCCAACCCTTACCGAAGCTTGAAAGTGAACTTGTTCCCTTCTCCCAGCCCTGACTCTTCAGCTCAGGAAAGACCAAGGCTAGCTTTCCAGTGGTTTCCTAACCCTCAGCCCTTTTCAGTTTCCTAGCACCAGTTCACTAGCTCAGAACAATCAGCAAACTAGTCCCTCTACAGACTTCCTAAACAATTCATCACTCTTCCTAAGAGACATCTATCAAACTTTCCATTCATTATAGACTGTCTTTTCTAAACAGATCTTACCTTTCACCACTGCACTCCTTCAGTCTGTATTTTCAAAAAGCACTCACTCACTCTCTCTACCTTGACCTGTCACAGGCCCAGGTGCTGCCCAACCCTCTTAATTGGCCAAACAAGGAACACCTGATCTGGCACAGGAGTGCCCAGTCTATAACAGGTGCACTCACATTTTTTGCCACCCTTATTACAGCTAGGCAAGGTAACAATGCAAGATAACTGAATTAAATCCTTCAGAAGTCTTACAACAATCATAACGTTTGCATTACAAGTATAAAGGATAGGAAATTATTAACTTACTAAAATTTCCATTCCTTAAATTTTATTTCAAATTAGGTAAAGCTTGGTAGGAGATTGTGGTCATAAGTAAGTTTCACCAGAGGCAGTGAAAGGCTTTATTTTGCTCTTTTCTTCATTTAAAATGCCAGAAATAATTATCTGATATTACACAATAGGGACTAACTTAGAATGTCATAAACTTTGGTTAACCATTAAACTTGTTAATTCCTCTCCCTTTTTCCCTGTTGACAACATGGTGGCAATATAAAATATTTTATTTGATCTTTATCAGGGATATGTTATTACTGTGTAAACTGGGAAGAACTTAAGCTTGACCTATGTGCAAACACAATTTGGTTAATGAATGTGGTGTTTGCTCAGGCCACTTTTTAGTTGGGTTCCTAAGCTTAGCTTTAGATCCTTAACTTTAGGCACTGACATTTGAAAACTTTCGTTATTATTTCTACGATGAGGGTGCCATTTGTACAATACTTAGTGTAACTTTTTAAAATGCATATTCTCTCTATGCTCTGTAATTGCATGGCACTTTCATAATGAAGGGAACTTTTTAAAAATTCCCAAAATAACTCTGTTCCAAAGTTTCAAGCTTATAGAAGTGTTCTAGGAGCCCATTCCTAATCCGTATCAATGGATTTTCCTTCACTACAATTAGTAATAAAGAATATTATGGCTAATTTCCTAACAAACTTCAGTTGAAGTTACCTGATTAAGCAATGTTGTCTCAGTAATTGGGACCTCAGTGGGTCTATTGCACTGGAATAGAGAAGAGAGATATTCTGCCCTCATATGTAACTCCTGACATCACTGTAGTGCACAAATATCAGATGTAAGAACTCAAGTAGGCAAGGTGTTCCAGTGGCAATGAAATCTGTGGTCTGAATTATACTATATTGCCTTTCTCTTCTTGCCTTTGACCCCATGTTTCTGGTTCAACGTTTTGACTTTATTTCTGTAATGGGGCTTAAACCTCCCACCACCCACCACCACAGGGCCGCCCAGAGGATTCAGGGGGCCTAAGGTCTTCGGCGGCAGGTCCTGGGGTGGAAAGACCCCCTGCCACTGAATTGCTGCCGAAGACCTGGAGCGGAAGAGGCTCCAGGGGCCTGGGCCCCGTGAGAGTTTTCCGGGGCCCCTGGAGTGAGTGAAGGACCCCGCTCCAGGGGCCCCGAAAAACTCTCGTGAGGCCGGGGCCTGGGGCAAATTGCCCCTCTTGCCCCCCCTCCCTGGGTGGCCCTGTACCCCCATCACTTGTGAGGCCAGAAAGGACCCTATTAGTCATGCTTTGCCCCTGGGGGAGTGAGTGAATAATTGCTTCCTGCATAGAAGAGGCGAAGATAAGCCATATAAGCAAACTGAGGGAAAGACCCTCCAGAGAAGACTGGTGCCTCTGATGCAGAGAAGTCCTGGACTAGGGTTTAATTAGCACACCACAAGGGATTTATAGTGAAGGGCTGTAAACTTGAAGACATGTTTGAATCTTTATTTTTGGACTTATTAGTGTTTGTTATCCCAGAAGGGATTTAAGTTTTTATAGATGTAGGCTGAGAATGCCTCTGCACCCATCTCTACTGATCACTTCCTTAGTCTGCAACAGCTAAGTGCCATGTAATGCTGCATTCAGATGCAAACGGGCACCCTAGAGCCCAGGAGAGGAATTAGATTAGTAGAAAAGTAAGCTTGTAGGTCCTTCACTTTTAGTGTCCTTGGATGCTGTTGGCTATATGATGATAGTCTTCTATGTTTTCATTTATTTGTGCTTATAAGTCTCCAATACTTTTTCTGTTCTAGAAACTTTTATTCTTGCTCACCTAACTGTAAAAGCAGCTGAGGAGAACTTCCTCAAGTTCATACAAATTCTAAAAGCTAAACAGAGAATCTTTCAGAGAAGAGAAACTTCTCAAGATTTGTACCAAATGTGGTCTTACAGTAAACTGAAATACAACCTTAATTACAGTTTACTGTACTTCTATAGAGGGATCACTTCACCCATCACTAAAATGAAGGAATGTAGCCTCTGGTTCACAAAACACAGGTATATTAAATAATAGTTGTAGACAGAGTGAAAGACACATTATCCAGCTGAAACTAAATGGGGATTTTAATGAAATTGTATAGGACTGTGCAAATTAAACAGAAGATAACATCTATTGTTGTGAAAAGGTCTTTGACTACAAATGGTCAGGACCTTGGTTGGATATCCTTCGAAAACAACAACTTCTCTACCTAACACTGAACCAAACTTTGTGGTCCTTCACTGAGCAAAGCTGCCATTGACATCAATGGGAACTTTGATCAATTAAGGACCACATAATTTGACTTACCATAGTGAACCATTGGTTTAGTACTGTTGGCGTGATACTAAATTTCTTGCAATATTATGGATTTTCTCTGTGACTCTACTTAGCTTTATTTTAGTTTCAGTGCTAACAGGATCACAGCTTGAGGAGTCAAAAACTACACTGTAGGTGACTTCTTTATGGAGTCTGTGCATCTTATGAATTCTGGCTGCTTAGCGAAGTTGTTCTTAGGAAAATTGTTTTATGGAATCCCTTTCCAAAAAGATAAGGTGGGTGAGGTAATATCTTATTGGACCAACTTCTGTTGGTGAGAGAGATGAGTTTTTGAGCCACACAGAGCTCTTCTCTAATATCCTGGGACCAACACAGCTACAATTACTCTGCATATAGAAAATCATTGGCTTTTAAAATTGAGCATGGATGTACACCAAACTCACATTTTCTGTCTAGGCAGCAGATGGCAGTATTCTACCTCATTCAGAGCCTGATCTCTTCTTTCAAGGCAATGGGAGTAATGCCTGTGTACAAAATACAGGACTGAGGCCTAAGTGGACCATTTGCTTTAGTATGTGGTTTTGAAGGCTCTCACTGTATATCTAGTCTTTTCTGCTGTCATCTAACGTCAGTATCACATATGGTTTTGGTGGTTTTTTTTCTGGTTTGTTGGCTTGTTTTTACTGCTATCTGTTCTTGCCTGTTGAGTAACAATGAGTTTCCCCCCAAAAGAAACAAAATAGATATGTAAAGGATCTCTTCTTTACAAATTCTTGGTTTCTAGCAACAATTAATTAATTCAACCTTAGTCTTTAGTTCAGTAGGAATCTCCCTAGTAAGGATTATCAGAATTTTGTACAGTATAAAGAATTTTACTCTTTGAGGGGGAAATCATTTTATATGGTTACTTGTTCACAACTTTAAAAGAATATGTCATTGATAGACGTTGCCACTGTGCAGTACAGTTTAAATCCAAAAGTAAGGTGTTTCTTTTCCTTTGTTACAAACTCCTATGGCTCAAGTTATTCTCTTGTGTAAATTAGCGTATTGATTCTAAAATCCTATATTCAATACTCAGTATTGACCTGAGTAGGTTTGCATTAATGCCAGTAAGGCCATAATTTTGCTCTAAGAATATTCTACACAGAGGGTATTAATAGTTATTTTTGTGGCAAAGTCAAGCATGTGAAGGTTAGGAAAGGAAAGATTTGCAGTTGCCAGTGCAACCTTAATTTTTCCCCTTTGTGCATCCACTGTGTTTACTGACAGAGGCAGGGGTCTGTGGAAACAAAAGTACACCTCTACCTCGATACAATGCTGTCCTTGGGAGCCAAAAAATCTTACTGCGTTATAGGTGAAACCATGTTATTATTGAACTTGCTTTGATCCACCACAGTACGCAGCCCCGCCCCCCTGGAGCACTGCTTTACTGCATTATATCCAAATTCGTGTTATATTGGGTGGCGTTTATCAAGGTAGAGGTGTATATGATCATTTAATTAAAGACAGAATCATACTGTATATGCACAAGGGGCAGAATAAAGGTTGCACAGGCCACTGTAAATTTGGCCTTTCCTAAGTCTTGACTGCTTGACTTTGCAACCCAAACAACATTTTTTGAACAGTTTTTTTTTGTTTTTATCATTTTCCTAGAGTTGCTAACAGATTTTGTTTCCCTTTCAGCTTTTTTTCTTTCATGTGCAACTGAAACAACCTCTACCCATAAATCATGAGCAGGGTTTGAGCTCTGACCATCCAGCAAGTACTACTTGAGCAATGGCACTAACATTAGCTGGCAACAGAAGACTAATTGCCCAATGTGGAGTTCGGAGCTGGTGGTGGAGCAGCCCTAGGTCGTCCTGTTCCTCCTCCCTTTGCCCCTGCTGCTTTAGCAGTTCCCTGGTGTTCCCAGTGTAGTGGTCCTGCTTGTGTAATAGAAAGAGTTTGGTCTCAGAGTGTTGAGCGACTTTGGTGGGCTGCTTTTCTGAGACACACAGATGAGAAGGAAATTATTTTAATACTTCATAATTCAGCCAAATCTGATTGGAACTTCATGGCACAAAGACAGATTTCCCCCTGCTAAATATCAAAGGCTGTCTGTAAACCATTATGGTGAGAGAGCTTCATAAAGGAAAAAATCACAGGAATCCTATATGGCAGAAAGCATTAAGCAAGTTACAGTTAGGAGTCATTGCCATTTGCCCTATCATAAATACTCTAATGACTTTTTTTAAAACTTAGCTTTTTTTCAAAATGTAATTTTCCTGCAGTTTTGGGAATGCCAACACAGCAATATAGCAAATGTATGAGATCCAGATTGGTCTAGTTTCACTGACTAAACCACATGAAACACTACAAGTCAACAGTGCAAACATAAATGTGACTTAAAAGGCAAAATGCCCACTGATACTGACGGGAATTTCACCTGATTAGACAGTAGGACTGGTTCATTCTTAAACTTTAATCATCTAAGGTGGTGGTAGTAAATGGGCAAAGAATTTTTAAATTACATTATGATGGTATTTAAAAAAAAAAGATGAATGCAATCCCTTGTGCACAATTGCTTTGTAAGGAGGAAAAAATTATTGGAAATGCCTTCTTTTCTCTAATTATAGTACTGTAATTACCCTAAATAGCACCTTCTCTGAAAAAGATAAGCGGTTAGTCATAATGAGTCAGTGCCACCCAGAGGGGGGGGCAAGTGTGGCAATTTGCCCCGGACTCCACAGGGGCCCCCACGAGAGCTTTTCGGGGCCCCTGGAGCGGGGTCCTTCACTTGCTCCGGGAAAACTCTCACGTGCCCGGGCCCCGCGGAGCTTCTTCTGCAGCAATTCGGCGGCGGGGGGTCCTTCCGCTCCAGGACCCGCTGCCAAAGCGCCCCGAAGACCCGCAGCGGGGGGTCCTTCCGCCCTGGGTCCCACTGCCGAAGTGCCAGGTCTTTGGCAGCAATTCGGCAGCGGGGGCCACCCCAGGCCCCCTGAATCCTCTGGGCGGCCCTGTAATGAGCTCTGTAAGAGGAGAAGAGATGTTGAGGAGATTGGAAAGAAATTGTCCAGTACTAGTCAACAAGACCCTTTCAGCTTACTATTTGTAAGCTGTGTGACAATTCACCAAAATATTGGAACTATAAATAGCAATATTATTAATAGAGCATTACATAGAAAGGAGAGTAAAACAACACATTATGAATGCAGTGGCACTGTTATAGCTGGTGTATAAATTGTCCATGCAACTCCCACTGCTATCTGGAGAGTTTTGTGTACTTGTTCAGCTTTATTTGTATCTGGCCTATTCAGACAAGAGTATTTCACAGAGTTGGTGCTACTATACTTGATTTCTGTACCCTGAAGTTGGCTGGGAAAGAAATTGATATTCAAGTATGTCTGAAAATATGAAATTATCTTTAAGCACATCTGTGATGGAACTAAGACTTATTTAATAAACTTCTGCTGCAGTGTAATATAC
The DNA here is from genome assembly GCF_016161935.1 of Mauremys reevesii. Lineage (NCBI taxonomy): Eukaryota > Metazoa > Chordata > Testudines > Geoemydidae > Mauremys > Mauremys reevesii. The sequence goes on along the minus strand of NC_052627.1, from coordinate 19,594,872 downwards.
AGATTACGTTGCACTTTGACCACAGTAGGCATGAATTAGTTTTCTCTAGGCCTACTTTGAATATTTTTATTTAAAAAACCATTGAATTGTGGCTGGTGCTCTAACTAGGCTTTTGCTAATAAACTTAGATATCAAGCTGCATGGTGGGGATGTGCAGTAGGGGAAAATAGCTGTACAAATTCAAACTTGGTGGGGGGGTTAAACATGACTTGTGTAATAAGAGTAACATACATGTGCAGACCTTCAAAGCTCCCTTCCTCAAATTATGAGCTTGTTCCCAGTGATGAAATCAGTAATTCTGTTTTCTTCAATAGGAACAGACTTTCTGTCTTTTCTGATCAGGACTATAATTGAGGGGAACTGTCTTCAGTGTTATCGTGCATCGGATGTAGGTGCATCGGATGTAGGTGCATGTTAAAATCAATGTTTGCCATGTGTACATGCTCCACTTAGGAGACAGCAGTATAAACTCAGCCCTTGAACTAGCCAGCAGCTGGCCTAAATGCCCACTTTGTTGCATCAAACAAACAAAAAAATTCACTCTTCCTGGTTTTGTTCCCTCATAGTTTTTTTCTTTTTCAGTGCATTCCATTGTATAACATTGCACAATTGCCTTACCTATACATGTGCCTGATCATACATCCCTTGAGATCAGTGGCTAAGACCCCAATTTTGTTTCCACTACGATATGAAATGCTTTTTACTTTGAACATCTAAGGAGTGGAGAGATGTAGCTATTAGGAAATAGAAATCTGCTCACTTGTCAAGTTTAAAACATGTAGTTTGCAATGGAAAGGTGCTGAGGCAGTGGTAGACAACATTTTCTTCAGCTGAGAAAACCTGAGTGTCTAATTTCACACAGTGCTTTCTGTCACTGCTTATATTTAAATGGCCCTAGGATAAACATACCGTGCAACTTTTTATTAGTATGCCTACTGCTCTTGGGTCTAAATGAGGAGAGATGCAAGCATTGTAAGAGATCAGTGAGGGGATTGCATTCTGTGTAAGAGACTAAAGCACTGGCCAGTCTATTCTCCTGATTTAGAGCCAAAGTTTGCTTTTGCCAGAACACTGAGAGCAGGGATTCTAGCAGATGAATTATCTGATAGAAATAGTCTCCTAGCAAAGACAGGCTTCCATGGTGTAGATACGTATTGAGGATCACTTTGCTGATGCTCAAGAACCTATTCGTGCTCATTGGAATTTTACCTCTGCCTTTAATGGAATCAGATTTGGCTGGATAGCAGCAGCTTATACAATAGCATAGTACATGTTGTTCATGACAGCCTGAACAGGCGGGGACATTTTCCAAAGAGCCCAGCTCCTATTTAATAGCCTAAATAACATCTGCCTTTCAGAAGAACTTCCACTGAGGAAAACAGAGTTGGGAGCTGAGCACTTCTAAAAGTCTATTATTTAGGTGACTAAATACAAGCTGAGCTGTCAGTGCCAGATTTCTCAAGCGACTTGAGATGGGGGATGGATATACTTATATACCCTGTGCAATAAATGTATCTGCTTAGGGACTATATTTAATAAACAGAGCATCTGGATGATTGAAACAGGGCCTAATTTAGTAGCTAGCCTTTAGGTGTTGCAGGCAGCTGAACACTAATAAGAGTTTCTGCCTTGTTCCACTTAGTGTCACTTCCCTGTATGGAACCTGGCAGGATCTAACCCTTAATTATGAAACATTAAATAACACTGAAGTATGATTAATGGGAGTTTCTCAGGCAAAATGTTTTCTCCCAGTCATCCAGTGTAGAAATAATAAATTTATTTTTGTGTGCAACGTTAATAATGTTCAACTGATATCTTTCTTAAAATTAAGATGCACTTGCTTTTACAGAAAAGTCAAAAGCTTTACCTTTTATTGGTGGACTATTTTAAGTCAAAGTTAAACTGGGGCTTGCTCCTTCATTGTTATTGTTTTATAGGTATCATCTTTGCTTTTATTTCTTCTCTCCCTTTCACTTGGTAAACAAATTTCTCAGACTTGACTTAAATTTTCCTCATTGACCAATAACTGGTAAGTGAGAGAGTCTGTCTGTTCTTTAGACCTGATACTTGAGTTATTAATTTCATGTCTGTTTCAGTTGTCTCTTTCTCTTAAGTACTTCCAGGCAGTTTCACTATGGTGATGTCCTATTAGATATCAATTTTCCTGTGTCCTCATACTTTTAACAGAACAAAAATTGAAGTATTAAAATATCATAGATCAGTATGTAGAAAGCATAGTACTAAAGCTGGTACAGTTCTAATTCTGTCGTGTAAAGATCAAATTTAAAAATATTCAGCTAATTATTTTCATTATTTAGTGTACCAAACACAGTTCTTATCAATTGGATATGAAATTTTCATTTTCCTCTTGCTTAAGGGGAAGGCACTGCTGCTTAAGCGTTGTAGAGAGGGTGTTTCTGCTCGAGGGGGAGTACCTCCTCTCTCTTTCGGTGACATCCGTTCCTCAACAGCTGCGGGGTCTTTCAGCTCAAAAGCGCTCATGTGCATGAGCAGGAGTTGCAGAACCTGCTCCCTGAGGATACAGGAGCGAAATAATAATCACCCGACGGAGCTACAGCCCGAGTACCGACAGTAAGAGGGCGCATCTAGTTTCCTCCTCGAGGAAAAGCAGCATATTTCGGTAGCTGGGTGCTGCTGGAAAGCGATCCTGTTTACCGTGCTCCTTGCTGCAGCAATTTGATGCGGTCTTTTTCAACGTGACAGCCCCAGGGAGCCCTGCAAGGGCTAGCAGGGGCGATCTGGGCTGCGGGTGGCACAGGGCAACATCTGCGTCTCCCCCAGTCGCTTCCCTAGTCCGCTCAACAACCATTTTGCAGTCACCCAACGGCTTATTCTGTTGCGGTGCCAGGCTGGAGCTGGCTACAGAGCAGCGCTCGGGGATGCCCCCCGCGAACGGCGTGAGGCAAGGGCAGGGCGCCTGAGGGGCTACCGTGCAGTTAGACGCCACCAGGAGCAGTAAGTGGCCCGGAAGGGAAGGGGCACCCGAAACCACTTCTGTGGCGAGCCGTCAGCGCGGGGCGGTCTCCGGGCTGCACCAGGCGGCTGCCGAGCTCCGCCGCAGCCGGGCGGCGGGGGGTAGAGCGCGCGCGGCCGCCGTGGTGAGGATTGGGGGGCGGGAAGGGGAGAGCGATGAGGTGGGGGGAGGCGGCCCGCTCCCGGGCGGTACCAGGAGAGCCCCGGCGCTGGGGACTGGAGCGGGGTCAGGGAGGGCTCAGGCGGGGGGAGGAGAGAAGCAGAGGGAGGGAGGGAGCCAGGCGGGAGGCGGAGCGGCGGGAGGAGGCAGCGCTGGGAGCCGGGCACTCGGGAAGCGGAGGCGGATTAAAATGGCCACCGGCAGCTCCGGGGAGCGGCTCCAGCTGCTCCTGGCGCGTCCGCTCGGCCCGGCCCGCTCCTGATGGGGGAGAGAGGCCAGCGGGGTGTGGAAGCAGCGGCGGCGGCAGCCGAGCGCGGTGCCCGCCGGGCTGCAGCGGCGGAGCCGGCCAGGGAATTTTCTGCGGGAGCCGCAGCCTCGGTTATTTAAAATAACAACCCCCCCGCGCGGGCGGAGGTCGGACCCCCCACCCGGTGAGTGCCGCCACCCGCCCTATCCTCCTCGGGCGGCCGCTTTGTGTGCAGCCGGCCCGGGCCCTCCGAGGGCGGCAGCTGGCTGCGCTTTGTCGAGCTCGGTAGCCACCCGTCTCCCGCGCCCCCCATAGGCCTCGGCGGCGGCTCCGCTCCCTAGTTCCCAGGGATGCTGCGTCGGGAGCTGCCTCCATCCGTCCGCGCCCTGCAGCCGCCCGGGCAGGGGAGGGGGGGACCTCAGGGATACCTGGGGAAGGGGCGTGGGGCGGCTGCGCCGCGCTGGGGGAGGCAGGTGGCGACACTGGAGAGCGGGGCCTGGCTCGGGGGGCGATCCTGGTGTGTCCTGCCTAGAGAGGGACAGGTAAAGCCCGGCTCCGCTGGCGGGGCGGCGGGAGAGACCTGGGAGCGCCGGCAGCGCCGCGGCCCTGCAGTGATTTCATTAACCCTCTGCCTGCTGCCCTTTGTTGTTCCCCGGTAGGATTGTTCCGCCCGGGAGAGCCCAGGGGAAGGGGTGTATCGCGGCCCGGTCTCCCCCGCGCAGCCTGACGGCCAGTACCTTTGTATTTGGTCTGTGGGGAACGGCGTGTACTTTGTTGGGTGTCACAGGAGTGTTTGGCTCGGTTGCCCTGGAAGGAGAGGAGGGAGTGGAACCTGGATTAAAAGCAAGGAGGAGTTTTATTCATGTCCCCACAGGGGGTGAGAGAAGAGTAGTTTGGAGGGGGTCATTTATGGGGGGTCGTTATCCAGAGTTGCAGTTCTAGGCTAAATTACAGATTCGTGGCTTATTCCAGAGGAATTTAAGTTCTAGGCCACAATCCTGTAAACTGAATGGCGAGGTTGACTCCTGCACCTGCCTAGAGCCCTGTTGGCCTCAGTGCAGATGTTGAGTCTACACATAAACTTCTGCCTCATATAATGCTGTCCCCGGGAGCCAAAAAATCTTACTGCGTTATAGGTGAAACCATGTTATATCGGACTTGCTTTGATCCGCTGGAGCGTGCATCTCCCTCCCCCCCCCCCAGTGCTGCTTTACCGCTTTATATCTGAATTTGTGTTATATTGGATCACGTTATATTGGGGGTAAAGGTGTATATGTCGACTTGAAGGATCAAAACCTTAGTTTGCTGCCTTGATGGCTGCACAAGAGTGTTGGGAAAGTCCATGTGGGGAACATCCTAAAAAAAACAGAAATACAGCGGTGCGAAGAAGGAAAAAGAAAATCTTCCTTTTGCTCTATAGGTTTCACAACTAATCTAGGTGAAATGTTCTACTGAACAGTGTGGTGGTCAAACACGTTAATGTAGGCATTGCATAATGTTTTTGTCTTTGTGGGTTAGTTCCAAATTGTGTCCTTGTAAAATGTTGAGAGAACTTATGATAGCAAGAAGCGCATTTTTCATTTTTAAGATGATAAAGCATATAGCTGTATTATATGAAGAACATTTTAAGTATCTTCTGTGGCATGATGCAGTTAAATAAAAACAGCAGAGCATCACTGAATGGTATTTTGAAGTGTAGTATATATTTTGGAGGAACTGGACAGGTTCATCCCTGCTTGCAACTTAATGTGCAGTTTTAAGCTTTCTGGTTTTTTGTACTTTTTTGCATTTACATTGAAGCAAATGGGACTTAAACATGTGCTAAGTGTGTTGCTAAATCAGGGCCTAAATGTTACTTTTACTTGTTTTAATTAATATTTGTAAAATGATGGAGAAAACTGATAGAAAATTCAGGCACATTTTTCTTCAGGTGTTTGCATGAATATTTTTAAGCTTTTTAATACATGAAAGACCCTGGGAGTCTTAGCAGACACATGGTTTGTGTGAATAGTAAAATATTATTGTGTAATAACTTTTTTGTTTTAGTTTTGCTTTTTAGCTGTTTAAAAACATAAGAACATTAAATGTTTTATGTCAGGCATCATTTACAAACATCTCATTTTATTTAAGCTCTTCAATAAACAAAGGTAATGTACACTAAGCACAGGAAGTAAAAATATCCAGAATGGAGGCATAAATACTGTAAATGAACCAAAGCCACTTCTTGCAGTGTGTGTAGGACTAGTCTAACTAGAGTGTGTAGGAAGAATAGTTTCAAATAAGCATTTCTATCTCTTGTGGTTAGAAACCTTCAAAACATAATTATGGGGAGCCCTGAGATGACTATCCTAGTAAAAACAAACCAAACTAGTAGTAATACAGTTATATGTAACTTTCTTCACTTTCAACCTTACTATACTATTAAACACTCATCCTTAGAATCTTTCAGTCTAGGAGAACCACATAAGTCTTAAATTGTGGCAGTTGTGGCCATGTGGCATCCTCCAGTGAAAATATCCTGCAAGTCCTCTTAAACCCTAATGCAGACTATATCACTTACCAGACAAGGAGATGTGGTGGTTTCATGTTCTTCCTCAGAATGTGTAGGTGTACACACAAAGACAAAACAAATGTGTGTTATTAAAGTTAGATAGCAGGACTATGTAGTTGAGCAGACAGCAATACTGAGACTCCATTTGTATACACAGCCAAAGTTCACAATATTTTATTGAGTACAGGTATATATCTCAGTTAAGACAATTATTACTTTTGAAAATTCCTAGCATAAATCACAACAATTGAGTCATAATTCCAGAGCCTTCTGTCTTCCTTCTGTTTTCCACCTATTGATCTGCCAAGCATCAGGCCTCCTCTGCAGAGAAGATGTAATAAGTGTGTCCACCATAGGAAATACACAGTAAGCAAGAAGAATAGCATCTTATCTAGTATCCTTCAGAGGTTGTTTTCTATGTCCCCTAAATAGTCTTAACACTTGATTCAGTGTAGTCAGGGAAGCACTTATTCCATTTCCCAACATATAATATCTTGATCGTTTCTCAGGCTCACTGAATAATTAACTTCTGGAGAATCAAAAGGGGACTGCTGATTAATACACTTGAAGTCACCTTTTAGCCCTCAGTTTCATGAACAGCAAGGAACCCAGAGTCAAGACTACTGGACAGCAGAAAAATGATGTACTTCTGGAGTCTAGAATCTATTTTTTTTAAATTGTAAGTTAACAGAACTTTTGGATTCCAAGATGTTGGTCACACTAATATGCTTGATATATAGTATCTTTGACTATGCCTTAAGAATAGACTAACTTTGTAAATTTTTGTTTTCAAATCATGTTGCATGTTATTGAACAAATGTTGATGCATTTGTGTAAGTCAACACTACTTTGTAATTTTAGTAAATGATTTAGTACTAGCTGGAGTAGACAGACAAATCTTACAAGATATAAAGATCCTTTAGGATTGCTAATATCTAATATATCAAGATGGGTTGACAGATCATCATTAGTTGGTACATGCTGTTTTTCCAGTAATTAGTTTAGCATTGAAATGTTGATTTGTGGTTGTCCTTTCTTTACTTAATCTTAAAATTTACTTAAAATTCAGTTGTATCTAACTAGGAGTGGTTGGTGAGCTAAGTAGCCTTCAGCTCAGGTTTGTCTGATTTTTGTTTGATAGCTGGGCAAATATAGGACAGGTTAGGACTATCATGAAATTTAAGTTCATGGAAATGCCACTTTACACTTGGTTATATGGGTGGATAAAAAAGTTGTAGGAAAATAAGATTTTTAATGGTTTCAGGGTATAAGATGAAAAATAAAACCTTACAAATCTTGGGGGGGAGGGTGTATAGAATTTCAGTTATTTCAGCATTAGCATAGGCTAAGGCAGAGATGGGGAGATGTTTTGGCTTTATCTGACTGCCCTTGAAGTCAGCAGGGGTCTTTACTGTTGACTTCAACTGTAGTTTGGTGAGGCTTCTACTCTAAGAGAAAACCCATGATAAGCTTTTCTTTTTACATAGTGGTGCTTCAATTTTTTTTTTAATTTGTTTTAGAGTGGTCCATTGAGGCCCAGTCAGCATTGGGTTATCCCCTTGTGCTAAGTGCTGTATATTCATCCTAAACTCAATGAATCAGATGTGCGTTGGATTTTGGATTTATAGTATGCACAGGCTTCTAACTGCTAAAATGGGCACCCTTTCTATTGTACTTGAGTTTTTTGCTGTTTTTTTTCCGTTTTGGAAGACACGTCCTCTTCCTAAAATAACCTTGGCCAGGCTTGTAAATATTTGGGGAAAACAACATAGCCAATGTCATTCAACTGACTAGATGCATTATAGACTCTCTGTTTGGGTGTGGGCACCTATTCTGAAGTATTGGGTATTGGTACTGCTGGAGACAGGATGTATGTACAAGACTCCTATTTAATCAAACATGTTGGGCACATAGAAAAATCCCTACAACTTATTTCCGTCCCTCTTTCTCTCCCTGACCTCTTTATTTTGTAGTTGTGTTACAAGCCAATTAGCCATTGCTGGTGGGTTTTTTTTATTGGGTTAACCTGAATTTTTATTTCTTGTATGTATGTGTTTTTAAAGATAAGTCATGACATTCAGCTAAGCTTCTGCAGACCAACTATGCAGGCAAGCAGCACTGAAGAGAAGGAGGCAGTAGCAGGTGTTTTGTCCAGTGCTATTTGCTGCTGGAGTGAACCTCCAGGCACTGGGTAGGGATTTTTAAATATTTGTACATTATTTTTATTGGTTTCTATTGCAAAATAAAGGATACTTTGTTTTAAACAATGTTGTCTTTGACTCTTGGCACCTCTTGTTATAAGCATGTGACTCTTCCCTCTTTTTCCATGACCAGACAGTGATTATTTTCAAATGATTTACTATGACAAACAAGCCCTAGTTATAATTTACCAAAATATTTTATAATCACACTTGCCTGGGAGGTACTTAAACTGTAGGAAAATATATTGACAATTTGCTATGTCATAATAGCTTTTTAGCAGCCCCTAAAACTGAGCTACTTTAATCATTTCAAAACCTACAGTTTGAAAAATGTGATCAGATCTTTCACTTCTGTATTGTAAAATACATCACTAGATAGTATAATTCTTTGCAGATTTCCATTTTCAGTATCTTTAGATAGATGTCTTCAAAACATATACCTTTTATGTGTTTAAAAAAAACCCAAAAACCAGAACATTCCAAATAATTGTTGTCTTCAACTAGTGTCTGTAGATGGTTGTCTTTGCTGTTTTAGTTTTACAGTAAGTAATCACTTTTTGTATCTTCAGCAATTTACTACTGAGATACAAGGAATGTATCAAGAGTTGCATGCTAGAATGCACAAACTGTTTGGCAATAAGAGATACAGCACTTAATGATTTCCAGACAATCTTCAAGAATTTTTTTTTTAAGTTTAAAAGTACCTGTCCATCATGACTCCAGAGCTAAAAACCCTAAAATAATGTTTTGTGGGTTTTTTTTAAATGTTTGGGGGTTTTGTGAGCAAGGAAATTCATCACTTGGGTCACCCAAGCAGTCATAACTATCCAGTAGTGAGGGTCAGAGAACCATTTTATCAAGAAACCCAAAATTCTTTAACTACTTGGGGCTTGTCTACACTGGCAGTGCTTTAACGTGGCTTGTATAGTTTTGTTAGAGTTCCCCCAGTGCTCTTAAAAAAAACAAAATAACAAACACCTCCATGAGGGGCATAGCTACCAGTGCTGGGAATGCTGCTCCCAGCGCTGGTGCACTGTCCATACTGGCACCTTGCAGCGCTGAAACTTGCCATTCTCGGGGGTGGGAGTGGGGGCTTCATACCCCTGAGTGAGAAAGTTGCAGTGCTGTAAGGTGCCAGTGTACACAAGCCCTTGGATAAGTTTACCTGAAAGTGGAATGCTGCCACCTCTGGAGTTCAGTATAGCACAGTATTACATACTCAGCACTTTAGGTAAGATGACCGTATTGAATTGGAATTACATGAGTAATATTTAGATAGGGAGATTGTAGTACCTTAATTGGAATTTGTCCAGGATGCTTGGATTAATTTATGCTTCCAGAAAGCACTGTGGATTTTCAGAAACCAGAAGTAGTCAGGACTTAGTTTTGCACATTATCTGAAAGGTGTCGTCTCCAGCAATTCAGTTCCATCAAACTCCATATTTAGGCATTATATTAATGTTTTGGCATAACTATTACCATATACTCTCAGTGCCATATGCTGAATCATTAATGCTATTTACTGCAGCAACTTACTTTCCTTGGAGGCTTTGCACGGTAATACTGGCCTGTTCATACCCTGCTTAGTTTGAGCTAAGATAAAATTGTAAGATGTGATATAGATGAAATCTTAAATGGACTCCTATGTTAACCAATTTGATGGTTGTGCACAAAAAGTCTTTGATAATGTATTTGAACCATTGCAGTGTAAAAAGTGGTGCTTTTTTTCTGGTTTCCTGTTATCTGTGAGGTTGTCTAGTCTAGTGGGTGACCACCTATGTTGGATGGAAATAAGGGAAAACCACATGAAAAATAAGGGACAATACTTTAATTTAAAGGGCGTTTTCGGGAAACATCATGTCACTTGTGCATTTTTCTCTCAAGTGTACAGTCTGTTGCCCTCAAATGTGTAATACAATTATCAGGCACTTCAATTTAACATTTAAAGTAGTACATTTTAGTTTTAATACATTTAATATGCCTTAAAATATTGGATGGGTGATCACCCTAAGGGATCCCTCTCTAAGGGAGAAATCAATGAATAAGGACTTGTCTTAAAATAAGGGACGAGTGGTCAACATAAGTGTGTGGAATAAGTTCTGATGAAAATCATAGAACTTGGTTAAACATTTGAAAATATCTTGGCAGGTATTGACAAGAAACTTCTTCACAGACTATTGATACTGAAGTTGCAAAGTTGTATTTGGGTGAAAAATACTGAATTCTCTGAGGCTTGGAAAATGTGTGTTGGAGGTGATCTTAGTCTCAAGGTGAAGAGCACAATCTGCTTTGCTAGCAACCCATATGTTGTGTGGAATTAATAGCTTTCACAAGGTGGGCTTCCCCTTGTTCATGTGCTATGTTTTAGGTAATTGCTGTGTACAGGTTTGAACTGTCCTCCCTACTGAATAGTTAAGACAACACAAACTCATAAAATCTATAGGATCGTCTGATAACTGATTAGAAATGTTACTTAAGAGTTTTATTGATACTCTGGGTTTCTGGGAATAGATAATATATACAGTGATTTTTCGTTACAAAGTCTGTTTACTGAGTAATCTCAGTTGTGGAAAGGTAGAGTTCGTAGAGAATGCCTGAACACATTTGCCACAATATGCCTCAACACATTTGACTTAGATGTTGCATCTATTAAATGCAAAAATAGCATTACATTAAAGTTAATGTTGCAAGATCAATATTTCATAATCAAAATAAGTACAAAAATTATGTTGGTTCCAGCAATGTGAACTTGGCCACTTTGCATATGCTGCATATCATGCTGAAGAATAAAAGAGGAACAGAAAATGCCATTTAAAAAAATTAACTTGGCTGAACAGTGTTGGCTGATCAACCTTAGTAAGTGAAATTTTCTGACTCCTAAATATTTTATTTCATTCCTTCATTGCTGGTCTTTTTATATCTAATTTGATTGATTATTTCTTTTAAATGGGAAAATAGTAAGGAAGAAATTGTAATGAGTGCATATGGATAGGTAATGCTTTTTATATGTTTAAATTCTTACCCGTAAGAATTTTAGGGAAGGTGGGTTTTCACTCACCCTTAATTTAAAAAGTAGCTTAAGGGGATTTTCTAAACCAACTCTCCTCAGATCATCCTAACTATTGAGGGGACTATTCCACCCTTCCCTTTGTTGTTGTTTTTTTTTCCTTTCTTTTTTTTGAGACTGGTCTTTGCCATAAACTCCAGTACCTTGTGCTGCACCTATCTCTGCTTACTGGGGCTGTGAAACTGGCATGATTTTTGACAGTTTTTCTGATACTCATGGGGTTCTGCACAACACCCGCAAACCTTGTTGACTTACTTTTCGTCACCAGCTTAACAAAGCTGTGAGCAGTAGCAATGGCACTGGAGCAGTCTCTTCTGCAGACTTAAGAAAACAATACTCATTTCACATTTGGAAAATTAAATTTGCTATAGTGAGGGCTAGAACCTTTTTTGGTTTTTTTTTTAAGTTAAAGCTAAAACTATTCCAATAAAAAGGTTTAGACCAACACACTCTCCTAGGAAAGAATCCTCATTGGTTAACAAATGCCCCCCCATTATAAGCATGTGAGGGAGTTATAGGAGAAACAGTTCTGCACCCTTTACAGTAGCACACACAACTAATACCTACTGTACTTTTTGAACCAGTGGCACATGACTGTGCTTATAATGAATGATGCATATGTGAGAAACATAAATGATCAGGAAAGGTAATGTTTAATGGTAAAAAGGCATCCTCTTAACTTTTTATAGATGTATAGAAAAAAGTTATAAAGAAGGATATGAAATAGATGCACTCAAGTATCACAGTTAGGCAGGCTGTACATTTGATTTTAATCTAGACTGTCCTGTTTTTAAATGGGTTGGTTCCTGTCTGGTACTGGTATTAAACGGTGTGTGGTTTTGTCTGGTATCTCTCGCACACAATGCCATTTTGAAGAGAGTGACACTCTGCCCTGCTACTGTGACCTTGTGGGTGGGGTCATAGAGGCCCATGGTGTTCCTGGAAGTACCAGAATGTCTGGTATTCTGGGGATGTGACAGTAGTCATGCTAAACACTGCAGTGTGTGTAAACATACCTTCACTTTTAGAGCTTAATTTATGCAAAGAATTGGCTGCTGGTACATTAATGACCTTTGTAATAAAGTATGTGAATGTTTTTATAGTACAATGTGGGGAAAACTAAGCTATTGATTACGGGGACTGGCTAACTTCCTTTGTGAGACGCTTGGTTTTTATACTTCTGAAGAAGCTTCTTAGATCTGCTTTCTAGATCTGCACTGTGAAGGTGGGACAGGATTAGGAGATGTTTTGTGGGAGCCTTTTTTATTCACTGAAAGATCTACTGAAGCCATCCTATGCATTGATGTGGCTTGTGGGGAGGTCCAGGGTGGAAGTTAATGGATCTACTTCTACTTGGATCATCTTGCCATTCCTCACCATTCATCCGCAAATATATATGTGTGGGTGGGTGGGTGGCAGGGGGTAAGCATGCTTGTTGATTTGCTTTTCTACAGTGTTGTTCATGTATGTTCATAAACTCTCAATAGTAATTAACAGTGATGAATTAGGTTTATTTAAACTCGTTTTTGGTGATATGTTTCAGCTGATAAAGTTGAATATCATGATAACTAAAGGTTGCTTATTGTCTAACACCGGAGTTGACAAACTCTTAGAATAACTTCTGAAACTGAAGCATTATGGTTAATTTGTTGCAACAAAAGAGCCGAGATTAAAAAGAAGAAGGCCAAAAGGGAGTGTTTAAAATAAAGTCTCATCTCTGTGTTACTTGTACTGGGTTATTTGGGTATCTTGATAGGGAGATGCTTTTTTTAAAAAAAATTTTAAGGACAGAAAGATTACGGGTTGGGGACTTTTTAAAAAAAAAAGTGGTTTTTTTTTGTTCTTTTTTTTTAAGAAGATATGACCATTTCCTGCAATATCTTTGGGAGATACTACTGTATTAAGTATATGTACTGTTCTAAGCCAGTTCCATGGGGGGGGAGTGACTACAGCTCTTCCAGAAACGAAGAACAGTGTGAGGTGATTCAGCAAATTCACTCATGTAATATCTCCAGATAAGTACTACTATCTGGAGAAGCTTGCATGTATTATCTCAAACTGGATTCTCCAGAGACCACCAGACAAATAAAGGACTTCTGGAGAAATAGCCTGAGTTTAAACTGACTCTGACCTTCTTTCTGAATGAGCAAATGGACAGAACTCTCTGTCCAAAGCGGGTGGAGGGTGGGCTAACCTTCCTGGGCAGGGTTTGAAAGGACTGAGGCCCCATAAGACTGATGGGTGACCTCTGCTGGCAAGGTTTTAGCATGCATATAGGAAGAAGTCTTATTAGTTTTTTTAAAAATGATTTATCTGCAGTGCTTTAATCTTGAGAATAAATGTGCTTACTTAGAGCTGCGTGGTAACTTGTGAGTGCTGGTGATTATAGTTGTTTTGATAGCCTTTGAGGAGAAAGTAAAGTGCAGATACCAGCCTATTCAGGCAGTCTGGCTTGCTGGGAATATCACAGTGTAGACAGGGAGCTGTGCAGCCTGGAAATATCCAGGAGGGAGAGAGCCGTGGGTTTTCACCCAAGAGAGGTGATTGCTGAAGAGCCAGCAGCCTAGACGGGGTGCCTTTGGAGGATCATGGGGATGGGGAAATATAGGTGCATTTGCCCTGCACTGTGACATGGGAGATGGAGGCCTTGAGAGACAGATTACAGGAATTAAATAGGCCTAGGTTGGCCAGAAGATGTCTAAAGGAGATATGAAAACACTGACAATTTGTCACCAATTTTTTGGATTATATGCAATTTTCATCATAAATATTATAAAGTGTGGATGAGGGGAATTTATTCTTGGGATGGTAAATTTGAATGACAACTTTTCAAGGCAGATGTATAAAAAGCTGGGTGGTGTAAAATGCAAATAAGGGAGAAGTGCTTACAATGGATTAAGGAATAAAAACAGAGATAATGGGATGACTTCAAACGAATCACAGTATACCCTGAGCATGGTGAACAGTTTACTAACTAAGATTTGTTAAACTGGAGAAGTAACAACCATTACTCAAGTTATTAATTAGACCGAAAAAATCACTGGATGCTGTGCTCAAACAGTCCTGTGCTGCCATGGGACTGAAATAGTTGGCCTAATAAGTCTTTTCCCTCTCTAATTTGTTTGAATGCTAGACACTATTTAATCTTAACTTCTTTTCCCTAGCAGTGATCTTGAGACCTGAATTTATAACTAAAAGGATTAATATTTTTATTTCAAACTAATGTTGGTTGATTGGAGTGGCAAAAAGATGGCATGATTTCTCGAGGCCTCCCATGATTTTGGAGGTCCTGAGGTTGGCAACCCTCCACCCCCCCCCCCAAGAAAAAAAATTCACCAAGGACTTCCATCTTTTATTCTTTCCCTATTGTTCCTATTTTTTGTGCCCTTTTATTTAAAAAAACAAACAAACAAAACAACCCCCCCCCCCAAACCTAATAGATTGTCGATTTCTAATTTGCTTTCTGGTTTTTGAGCCATTAGGTCTTACTCAGGTTGTATTTTCAAGCTTTTCTTCACAATGTTTAGAAATGTACTTTTATTTTTAAATTAAAGCAGAGATTCTCACATAACATGAGTCTAAGCTCTAGGGTTTTAAGAGAAACACCAAATATATTGAGAGAGATGATAAAATTGCCAGAGTTGACAGCATCGCTTCTTACTACCCGTTCTCTAATTAATAATGAGTGAAAATATTTAAATTCAGATTGTTAGGGAATTTAGTTAGGTTTGTGGAGGCAAAAATGAGTCTCTAAAAAGAATTTCTGAGATAAAACTGGATAGTGTTTTTCTTTGAAATAGTCATGTGGATAGTGAAACTGATGTATTTTTGGTTTGCCAGCACAATTTAATTGCTCATGCTCTATAGTCATCAACATTTTTAGCAATGTATATATAAAAAACTCAGTCTCTGAGGATCTCGTCTAAGAGGATGTTAGTATGCCTGTTAATTAGGTTTGTTAAAGTTTCTAGTCACTTTTGTGAACAAAAGTATTAAAGATGCATTTCTAATTTAGATTTTGAGCGGGGCTATAAGAAACAAGGGAATATTTCTTCAAGCTTTTCCTTTTTAGGGAGAGTTAAAGGTACAACATCAGAACATTTTCTTTTAAGTGTATTTTACTTTGAATGTGATACATTTTGGTAATTTAAGTATTTTGCCATCAGTTTCTTCTTTAATTTAGTCTTTTTTTAAAGTGCTGTATCAGGAAAAAATGGATCTCTCTTTGCCGTAGTATCCTTAAAATTTATAATGCTAGCATGAATGTGTAGAACTCTGGGAATCTAGACATACTAGGAAACTGACTGGATTCTAAACTGGTGTAAATTAGAATATCTCTGTTGACTAGTTAAAGCAGCTGAGGCTCTATCTTACTGTTGACTTAAAGGCACATATATATATTTGCACGAAAAAATTGCTTCTGTGACAAGAGAAGACATGGAGCAAGTGCACACAATCAGTATTTGTATAGTGAACCAGAGTTGTGGTGTATTTGTTTGTTTTCAGTTCTTGCCCAGCAATAGGTGTGTGTTAAATAATAAAAGTTTACGAATTCTGGAAAACATTGCTTACATATAACTGTTTTCTCCCAAGATAGGTTAATTTTTATGGGAAGCTAGTTAATTTTATCCAGTTTAAAATAATTAATACATGGCATATAAGGAAGATTGGTGTCAAAATATTTTGTCATGGGTAGAATAAATCTAAATAAATAACTTTAGTTTCTATTTTTGTTTTTCTACAGTGACGTTTGTAATCTTAATAGTGGGAAGGGGAGGGGAAATGAAACTGACTTGCAGTTCTCATTTCTGTTAGAAATGATTATGCGCTTTCCATACGTGTTAACATTTCAAATGAAAACACAATATATTAAGTGTAATACATACAAATATACTAATTTGAGTTTGAATTTAAAAAAATAAAACTACAATGTATTTTATTATAAATTGCTGCTACTGCAGATCATGTGGCCCAGTAGTTAGTTTGTTTTGTTTTTTCTTTTAGCATTAATCCAATGACTAGGTCAGAGAAGCAGAGTTCAGTTATGGCATCTGATTCCCTGCCCATGCCCTCAAACCCCCCCCCCCGCCCCCCAAAAAACAAACAGACAGACAAACAAACAAAAAAAAAACCCCGACAGCACCAACCAACTAGCGCCTAGTGCGGTTGTGGAGAGTTCTTACTATTTTTAAAAACAAACTAAAATAAAAATATCTAGCTGTCATTGAATTATGTCTCTAACTACTTAACTTCTCCAATAATTAAACACAGAGCTAGCTGCAAATCAGTTTATTTGCAAGATAGAAGATGCTTAGCCACTTGCAAAAAATAATTTCCCGCTCTCTCTTCTATTTATTGTTTAGCTTTAAAAAAGGATATACAAAGAAAAGTGTAAACATTTTTCAAAATAAAAAAACAGTAAACTCTATTTTTAAGCTTCCCCCCCCCTTCTTTAAATAGAGTGGTTTTGTAGCTGCTCATGTGAATGTACCGGTAACTTAGTGCTTAAAACACAGGGTGGGTTTATGTTAAGTTTTGGTTCTACCCGATTCTCACTGCTTAGGTCTGTGACCTTAGGCTTAGAAAGACACTTAAAGCAACACCATCAACTTGAAATTTAGCCAGTTTTAAAAAAACAAGTTTACTAATAGTTTCAGGTATTAGGCTTGACTTTGACTCGAGCCCCTGACAGTATTGTTTTAATAATTTCAGTTTCTTATTTAAAATGATTTTTCTATTGCAGTGAGAAGCACCCTCAAGTCCCTGAGAACTTCTGTGCAATTCCACAGGGTTCAGGCTAGAAAATTCTTGTGTAGAATTGGGGCCAATTTTGACTATCAATAACAGTAGCTGCTGGAGTCAGTTGATGCTGACCCCTGTTATGTGACGGGGTATTAACCTCTTCTAAAAACCTGGCCCATGTCAGATGGTTTGGGGGAGGGGGAAAGACCAGTCTCTTACCAGGATGCCAGTGTATTGTGCTTTTATGTTATGGTGTCAGAGGTAATCTAAAGTTAGTTTTAAAAAGGGAATTTGAAGCCCCATGAATTACTCAGTGCCTGAAAGGGAACCTGGCACAGTGCTGGTGGTTTCAGTGCTTCCAGTTTTTCCTGAAAGCATGTGATATAGTGGAGATGGTGAAATCCTCCACGTGCTGTATCTGGTGTTTGGTAACTCCATAAAATATTTGACTGTAACTATGTTGTATCACTGGGTTTTAAAATGTGTACTAGTGTTATAATTTTTGATAAAGTTGTGTTCTAGAGAAGGAGCATAATTTATGGAATGGGAGGAAGAAGCTTAATTAATGTGTCACTTGCTAACAGTCTGTTGGGTTGCTCTGAACACTTATAGTGGTTTTCTGTGACAGGCTGATTCATGATATAGACCCTCAGGTCATGATAACTAAACTAAACAATATGTTGGGAATTCAGTGCAGTAGGTTAAAGGGCCTTTTCTCTGTTGATGAGAGTAGGTAACTTTAACAAACTAATACAAATCAAAGGACCCAGGTATGCTCGTTCACTCTCCTGCACTGGAAGCATGTGTTCATGGAAGTTTGCCTGTAGTTTGGGGGCAGGAGTGGATGGGGAGCAGGGAATGTAACGTGAAGGGCTCAAGTGAAATCTAGTACAAGCAAAAAATTATGACTGTGCTCTGAGCCTAATACTAACTTTGAATAGAGTTGAAAAAGTATTAGCAGGGAATTACTATTAAATTAACATTAATATTTTGTAAGAGAATTAAATAAGATCAGGGTTTTGAGAAACTGAATTACAGTAAAGAACCTCTAAAGCTAGCTAGAACCTCTAAAGTTCACTAGGAGAAATTATACTCCTGGGGGAATTCTGTGCCAAAAAAATAAAAATTATGTATGCAGAATTTTAAAATTCTGCGTATTTTATTTGTCAAAATAACACAATATAATCACACCAGTTTCAATTATTTTAGTAATTTATTTCAAAATCTGTCAGCAAGTACATCTGTAACAACACAGGCAACAAAAATATTCCCCCAGGAGTTAAAGAAACCTCTATGACAACTCAGTTCCTGTTTCTCATTTATGCTTTATTAGGCACCTCAGTCTGGGTGTGTCATGTGCCAGCTGAGCACATCTTAGGGAAACGCTACCCCTCTGCTCTCAGATTCCCCCCCCCCCCAAGAGCCCAGCTGTGGAGCACCTCTTCTCCCCTCACCCAGATACTGGCATCCCTTACCCCCCCCCAGAGCCCAAGAATCCCAAAGGAGAAAGCCTGATGCTGGGTCCTGGGCTTGTACGACATTTCCTGCATGCCACTTACTTCAGGATGTGATGGGAACAGCAGCCGCCCAGAACCCTCCAGCTCCTCTTCCCCTTGGCAGTGTCCTATATTTTTAAGTTGGAGAGCTGAGCTCTGCTGGGTCCAGCGGCCTCTAATGGTGGCCAGAAGCTCTGCAATACCAATTCTGCGTGGAAAAATGAAATTCTGTGTAAAACATTAATTCTTCTCAAATTCTGCATTGTGCAGTGGCACAGAATTCTGGGAGTACAATTATAGTCAGGAATTAATGGACAAGCTTGCTTTTGTTCAAAAGCATTATTGTGTTGTCTTAGAAACTGAATATTTGTCCTCTAAATATGCAATTTATTTATTTACTTAGCAACTTACAGTATTCTAGTAGGAAAAGATAACTTAGGCAAAGGCCTGATTTATGTTTAATGTTTCCTTTCTCTTTGTATTTTCAAAAAAAATGTTGTACCATTCTTTCCCACACCAATTACACTGGCCAATAGGGGTTTAACTTAAGGTGACCAGATGTCCTGATATTATTGGGACCATCCTGATATTTGGGGCTGTCTTATATGTGCAACTGTACCTTCTTCCATTCCTGGGCGGGGGGAAGTGTCCCTATTTTCTACACTTGCTATCTGGTCATCCGAGTTTAGAGTAATTTGATTGTTTAAGTTAATCAGTTTTATAAAACAAATTTGTAAGGAACCGTTTTATTAAAGAAAAACAGAAGAACATTATCAACTAGGTTCCGACATAATAGACTGTATAACTTTACCAGAACAGAATGCTTTCCCCTGATTTGGCAATTTGAGAGTTTCACTTAAATTGAATGTATGAGAATAAAATTTGCCTAGTTTTACAACAATGTATTTTTGTTTGTGTGAATTCAACAAAAGAACAATTTAGGGAACTAAACATAGAATTTAATCCTTACATTAAGATTTTCTGTGGACTAGGAACATAAGACTGGCTATACTGGATTAGACCAATGGTTCATCTAGCCCAGTATCCAGTCTTTTGACACAGTCGCAGTTGCCACATGCTTCAGATGGGATGAGCAGAACATGGGAATTCATTGTGTGATTTTTTTTTCTCTCCCCCTCCCCCCTGCCCCGGTTGTCCAGTCTGAGGTTTAGGGACACCTACAGGATAGACCACCGTGGCTAATAGCCATTGCTGGGCCTATCCTCCATGAACTTACCTAAATTTTTTTTAACCCAGTTATACTTTTGGCCTTCACAGCTCTGTCACTGGCCTATATGAGGTGCTTCGGAAGATGATGTAAGAAATGCCATTGTGGACAACTTATGAAATCACCTGCCAACGGAGGAAGCTGCTTTCTAAATTCTGGCTTTTTCAGTGACTGGTTTATACCTTGAAACCATGAGGGTTTATCTCTTATGCCTCTGTTTTTCATGCAGAACATAGGGCCTTCACCACTGACTTCTGCCTTTGTTGGTTTCCTGGTGCAGTCATAGCTTCTTCTCATGTCATTGTGATAGCTTTCAGTTGTGCTTCTGTTGAGCATTTCTGTGTTATCTTTGGTCTGCCTCATCAGCTCTGGCACTGGGGGTTCCAGTACATCATTTGTTGTTTTGGGTCGTTCTTTTTGGATATCTGATATTGAGGATTTGTTTAAGGAAGATGTTTATGAAAACTTGGAGTTGAGATAGTAAGGTTTTAAGACTCCAAGCTTCAGCACTGTATAGTAAGACCAGTTTATAGCCCTATTTTTTTAAATTCCTATTCATTGTAACTATGGACCTAATCATTATGCACGTAAATGGCTAATTCTTTTTTTGAATCCCACCAAGGTCTTGGTATCAATGGTATCTAGTGGTAATGTTTCACTAATTAGCTTTTTTATACATAACTTTTTCTTTGATTAGTTTTCATAATGCTGCCTTTCAGTTTCCTTTAATGACCATTTTACTTACAATGAGTGTAAATGGCAGCACTCTGTTTACCTTTTCTATATAGTCATTATTATGAATACTTCTATCATGCCTGTTTTTTATTCATCCTTTCCAAAGCAGTCATAATTTTTTGTATTTTCATATTTAAATCTTTCCATGTTTCTGATATTTTGTCATCCTTCTTTATACCTTCTGATGCACGTTTTTTGAGACAGCGTTACCAGAACTGAATATAGTATCACATGAATTTGTATCATGGTATTATAATATTTGTCAGTATTCTCCTTTCCATTCCTATGTGGTCTAATAATTATATTTTTTCTTTTACCATTCTTACACATGGCTGGACATGCTCAAAGTTAGAACCAAGTAAATGGAAGAGAAAATATGGAGTAGGTATCTACACAACATGTTGTGTGATTAAAACAGGTGTAACCTCATCATACATTTCCATCTGAGAATTTTACTGGTCGTAAAATCTGAAAATCTATGCCTTTAACTATCTATTTTTTTCAAGTGCTTTCTCCCTCCAAAAATGGCATCAGGTAGTTTTAATTCTAAACTCGTGTTTTATATGTGTAGAGCTTTCCCATTAAGATTAGATTCTTTAGGTATTTTTAAAAGTGAGTGAAGAATTTTTCTCTCGCAGGACTCATTAGAATTAGAAGTTGAGATTATTTTATTTTACCACTGATGATAGCAACAGGAGTGACACTCCCTTCCCCACCCCACCTCTTTTAAGGGCCCTTGGGCCCATGCATTGCTCCACCCTCCCTCCCTGCCATAAAATGAGGACTTGGAGGAGAGAGATCCAGGGAGGAGCCAGCTCTGGGCTAGAGAAATTGTTCCTGCTAGCTAGAATCACAAGAGGCTACTATGGGAGGAATTGTAGCATACAACTGGACTCTGATGTTATCTCATGTCTTTCTACAGTTTGTCAGTCTGGACCCTATCTCCTATGATGAGTGACTGCTTCTCCAACTCTCTCTCTCTCCACCTCAGCCGTATTCCAATTCCTTGTCCTCCATGTTTCCCTCCTTCTCGCCCTTCTTTTGTCATTTTTGGTGGAATTTTAGTCAGATTAGCTAAACAGAGTTAAAAATAATCAGTGTTTGTAAAGCATCATATTGTTCACTGTGCATATGTTATATCCCTTTTCCCCACCTTGCCTAGCACAGTAGGTTGTCATACTCAGTTGACCTGTAGGTATTACCACAATAGATAGGTAATAAAAAGAGCAGTGACAGTGAGGTTAATTTCAAACTTCCATTCTGTTATTGACAGGAGAACTTGATTGCTTTTCAGAGCAGTAGCTTCATGGCTGATCTGTGCCCACCTACTCTGGATTTATTAACAGGACAATCATGAAACTTTAAATATGTTTTATTAAATTGTGGAATTGGGAGTTCAGGGAGCCAAGAACCTCACAGTATAAGACCTTAAATGGTACTTGAGCAACAGTGAAATTACAAGATGATATACCGCAAAGGTAATACTATTTTGGGATTTAAAGAAGTCAATTCATGCCTACCTTATGTCTTTCTAACCAATGAAAATGGTCTCTAGCAGCAATCATTTAAAAACTTGCTAGCTTTAGTTTACTGTAATTACCAAGGTTACATTAGTTTATGATTGCATTTCCTTTAGGACTTGTAGAGAGAGAAACTTACCTACTCATCAAAAGTAAGATTACACATCTAGGAACAAAGCATGTAGGATGTGCTTACAGGAAGTCGGGCCGTGACACTGTCAGAGTATCCCCAAAGTGTCCAGGGTCAACCACTACCATCTCATTTCAGTGTAAGGGAGCCTTGTCTGTGCCCAGCGAGGTAATTCCTTCCAGTGGTAATTGGCTGCTGGTAGCACAAGCTCTCCGCTCTGGGTTCTGCGTTATACTTGAGTGTGCAGTTCCTCATCCTCTGGACACCCACAGTATGTACCCATCCACTGCCTCAGTGGAAGAAGTGCACCCCAGTTTACTGGCTTCACCTAAGTTCAGCAGTCTCCTTATCACACAGCACTTAGATATGTCTGGAGTAAATGCAAATTGAAATTTAATTAATAAAGCTTGAGTTAAAGATGTAAGTAAAAGGATTTGGAAACAGGGTTATAGGTAAAAGGAAAAACATAATGCTCAGTCTATAGCCTACACTTCTTAACAAGTAACTTTCCTGTCTACTGTATTTCTCCACTTTTCATGACACACTCACACTGATTGTCTCCTCCATAATGGATAACATTTTGTTCTTTTTCTTGCTATTCTATAATCCCAGACTTTTGTCTTTGTCAGTGCGCAAGCCTGCATCTCTTCCAGGCTGTAATAAACACAGGGCTGGGCTGGGTCAATGGATGTCACATGTTCTCATTGATTGAGTCAGCTCTGAGACCCACCCTGCCTCAGGTGACATATTTCACCTCCACAGTTCTGGAACCCAATACTCTTCTTTGAGTGCTTGTTCATGTCCATTCCAATCTGGTGTGCGCGCATGCACGGTAGCCAGAAGATTTTTCCCATAGCAGCATCTGTCGGGTCGGTCTGGGTGCCCTCTGGAGTCATGCCTTTATGGCACTGAATATAGAGCCCTGCTGACCCGCCACCCCCTCAGTTCCTTCTTACTGCTAGTGATGGTTAGCTGGAACTTCCCTATGCTCTTGTCCTAGCAAGTGCATTTAGCAGTCTATATACATAGTTTTCATTAGCTGTGTAGTGTTAATTAAATAGTAGCCCTTAGTATTAGTTTGTTTCCTTTGGGGGCGGGAGGGTTCTCCTCCTACGCTCTCTTGACTCCAGGGCATGCCAGGGTCTCTGGGCTTCAAAGCCTGTGAAGCCTGCAGCAAGTGTATGCTCGTTGTGCCATCTGCAAGACCTTTTGGCTCAGGACATTCAAGGATAGAGAACAGCACCGGAAGGTCCTGTTCATGGAGGATGCTCTCCGCCCCCAGGTCAATGGACCCTGTGCTGAGTACCTCTTCTTTGATGCAAAGCGCTCCGGGACCATCAGCACGAGCACTGGTGCCGAGTAAGGACAGGGAACTCACAGCATTGTCCTGGCTCCACTTGTGGCTCACATGCCACACACAGACACTGTTCTCAATCATTGGTGCCACAGAAGAGGAGGAGACCGGAGAGGAGTCATTCTCCCCCTGCTAAGCCTAAGGAGCCAGCCGTTGTGAGATCCAAGTTGGGCCACACTACTTCCACTCCGCCACCGGTGATGGTTGCGTTGACTCCTGCCAGCATGGAAGGGCAGTTGAGTCCGGACCCTCTTTGTTCGCCGAGGCTGAGCCGGGAGCTGCACTTCCCTTCGACTCCAGAGGCGTTCAAGGAAGCCCAAGAACTGCTCCATCTCACAGCACTGTTCTCCCCTCCTAGACGGGATGGATTGCCGGATGATGCCCTGCTGATCTCCAACCCCGGCGTGCCACTCCCTGGCACTGGAACAGACCCAGTGGCCGTGCCAGTCCCTGAGTCCTTGACGTAAACGGTCGGCATCTAGAAATACCGCTCCTCCATTGTCCTCTTTTTCATACACCTCGGCGTTTGAATTGGACTCGTAGGAGTAGGAGCAGATGGTATGCATCAACATGGAACCGGCACCCTTACCTGGCACTGTGGCCCGTTCAGTGGTAGCCCCCGGTACAATGGCCCTTTTGGACTCTTTGGGCTTTTCGTCAAAGCCAAGGTCAGAGCCAAGGGTCTCATTTCAGGCGACATCGGTGGCCTTGGCCATGTTCGCATCCCCTTCAGCACCGTTGGCATCGGCAGGATCGGGGGTAGCCCCATTATCACCAGGCACCTCCATCCGGATGCCTCAGGCACCAGCGTGGTCTGTACCAGCCCCAGTTGTCTTGGCTCTGATGTCTCCAACACTGGTGATGGCTCTAGCACCGACTGCGATTCTGGAGTTGATGATGACACTTTTTGGCACCGGTGTCAGTGTATGCAGTCCCAACACCGAGGGGCGTGATGCCACCGAGGGGCGTGATGCCATCCAGGTCGGCACCAAGAAATCCAGGTGCTGCGGGACCCCTTTGGTGCAGAAGGAAGGGAGCAGCCACTACTTACGGGGTCCCTTTCTCATCCTCACCGGACGAGGTGCTGATGGGCATGGCTATGGCCCCAGCCCTGAATGACAGCAGGATGCTACAGCAATTGCTGCGGTGGGTTGCCCAGGGCCTGGGCATTCAGGTGGAGGTAGTGGGAGGATGCAGATCCAATGGTGGACCACCTTGCCCCCTCCGGGCCTGCACTTATTGCCCTGCCTTTTATAAAGACCATCTCTGACACCACAAAAACTTTGACAGACCCCAGCCTCATTGTCCCCTATGGCTAAGTGCAACGAAAGGTGCTACTTTTGTGCCGTCCAGGGGCTGCGAGCATTTGTATACCCATCCCCCACCTGATTCTCTCGTGGTTGATGCTGCCAACCAATGTGAATGCCAACGCTTCCAGGGACCCTCCCTGAAGAATTGGGAGGCAAAACAACTTGACCTTTATGGGAGAAAGGTCTATTCCACTGGCGGATCTCTAATCCAGCAGGCAATTGTCAGCAGGTACTGGTACAACACATGCGGGGCAATGGCGAAGTTTGCAGAGCTGGACTCCTGCGCTGACTTTTCGGCTCTGGTGGAGGAGCGGAAGCTCATTTTGTGAGTTTCAGTACAAGCCGCAATGGATGGAGTGCATGCGGCTACCCATATGATTGCTACGGACATAGCCATGAGAAGTGGCTCCTGGCTCCAGGTCTCGGGCCTGCTGTATGAAGTTCATCAGACTATTCAGGACCTCCCGTTCGAGAGTTTCTCTCTCTTTGCAGAGAAAAAAGACAAAAGGCTGCATAGTCTAAAGGTTTCGAGCCACTCTCAAATCATTGGGCCTCCATATTTCCACTACACAGCAGAAGCAACTTAGACTGCAACCTTCTCTGTGCTTCTACCAGCAGAACTGTCGGCTCAGTTCCTGGAGGAGAAACAGGAGTGGCAGGAAAAGGCCACACCTATCCTCAGGCCAGGACTCTGGCGAACCCAAACCATCTTCCAGCCCCAAACTGGCCTTTTGAGGGTGCGGTTGAGAATGGTGTACCAGAACAAAAACTGGATCTGCCCTGCCTTACCTTTTTCCTCATGGCTGTCCCCTTTTTACTATGCATGGTCCCGGATCACTTTGGACTGCTAGGTGCTCCACACGGTAGAGAGGGGATACTCCATCCAATTCAGTGCCCTCCCACTTCCACTCACTTCCCCGTCCCTCTTCAGGGACCCCTCTTACAAGTAACTCCTTATACAGGAGATGGATTCACTCCATTTGCTCAGAGCAGTGGAAGGGGTTCCTAAGGAGTAGAAGGGCAGGGGATTCTATTCTCGGTATTTCCTAATACTGAAAGCCAAGGGCTGGCTCAGACCCATACTAGACCTGCAAGAGCTCAACACATTCATGAAGAAGCTCAAGTTCCACATGGTCTCTTTAGCCTCCATCATCCCTTCATTGGATCCAGGAGGTTGGTATGCTGCCTCAATTTGAAGGATGCATACTTTTTCACATAACAATAACTCAGTCCCACAGAAAATACCTCAGGTACAGTCCTCCCGTTCGGCTTGTCAGCGGCACCTTGAGTATTCACCAAGTGTATGGCAGTTGTGGCAGCGTTCCTGTGCAGGTGACAGATACAGGTGTTCCCGCACCTCGACAACTGGCTGATCAAGGGCCAATCCAGGACTCAATTAGAGAAACAGGTTGCCTTCATAAGAGTTTCTTTCGATGAACTGGGCCTGCTACTGCATGAGGGGAAATCAACGCTGTCCCCAGTTCAGAGACTAGAATTTGTAGGAGTGGTTTTGGACTTGACACACACCAGGGCATTCCTTCCAAAGGCGAGATTTTGAGTCCTGGGCAATATTACTTGAGGTCTCAGACAGTTCCTCACCATCACAGCATGGAACTGCCTGAAACTTCTAGGACACATGGCAGCTTGTACCTGTGTAGTACAGCATGCTAGACTCAGACTTTGACCTCTTCAGTCATGGCTGGTGTTAGTATATTGGCCAACCCTGGACAGTTTGGACAGGGTTGTAACCCTATCTCGCCCGGTACTCGACTCCCTCTTGTGGTTGCTTGACATGCAGGAAGTATGTGCAGGGGTCCCTTTCACCATCCCTCAGCCATCCCTCTCACTAGTGATGGATGCATCAGACTTGGGATGGGGGGCACATTTGGGAGACCTCAGAACACAAGGCCTCTGGTCTCAGACTGATCCCGCTCTCCCCATCAATGTCAGAGAGCTGAGAGCAGTACGCCTGGCATGCTAGACTTTCCGAACACACCTAGCAGGAAGATGTGTATCAGTCATGAAAGACAACACCACAGCAATGTTTTATATCAACAAACGGGGGTGCACACTCCTCTCCCCTATACCAGGAAGCCCTCATGCTGTGGGACTTGTGTGTAGAACACTCGATACATCTGCAAGCATCATACCTCCCTGGAGTACAGAACGAGCTGGTGGACCATCTCAGCAGGTCATTCCATGGCCACGAGTTGTCCCTTCGCCCAGATGTCGTGAACTCAATTTTCTATCACGGGGGTTTTCCCCAGATAGACTTGTTCAGCACATGACGCAACAGGAAGTGGCAGCAGTTTTGCTCCTTCCTGAATCACAGCCCGGGCTTCATTGCAGATGCGTCCTTTCTCCCCTGGGGAGGCCGTCTCCTATACATGTTCCCACCCATCCCTCTCGTTCACAAGGTGCTCCTCAAGATATACAGGGAAGAAGCATCAGTGATATTGATAGGTCCAGGGTGGCCCTACCAGCAGTTGTACACATTGCTCCTGGAAATGTCCGTGGAAGCTCCAGTCACCTTGCCACTCTTCCCAGACTTACTAACTCAGTATCATGGCCATCTCCAACATCCGAACCTCGAGTTGGTCCACCTCACGCTGTGGAAGCTCCATGGCTGAATCCAGTGGAGCTTTCTTGCTCTGATCAAGTCAGACAAGTTCTCCTTGGTAGTAGGAAACCCTGCACGAGAGCTACTTACTTTGCCAAATGGAAGAGATTTTCAGTCTGGTCGGCGCAGCACCATTCATCTCTGATGCTCACGTCGGTGCCACTAATATTGGACTGTCTGTCGTCAGTAAGGGTTCACTTGGGCTCCATGTCTGCCTTCCACCCTGGCGTAGAATGACACTGGGTCTTTGCCAACCTGTTGGTCAGCTGTTTCTTTAAAGGTCTCGGACCTGCAGGTATAGCCTGTCCTGGCTAGGGACCTCAGTTTGGTCCTCACCCAACTTTTCTCCCGAAGGTTGTCTCCCAGTTTCCCATCAACCTCCCATCTTCCTCCCTGTATTTTACCCTAAGCTGCACTCGAGCAGCAGGGAGCAAAGGCTTCACTTATTGGATGTCTGCAGAGCGCTAGCCTTCTACATTGAGAGAACGAAACCATTCTGAAAGTTCGTCCAGTTATTTGTGGCAGTGGCTGACAGAATGAAAGGTCTTCCAGTCTCTTCTCAACGGATTTCGTCATGGATCATGTCCAGTATCTGGGAGTGCTACAACCTAGCAGGGGTGCCTGCTCGTTAAATCACTGCGTACTCCACCAGGGCGCAGGCCTCTTCAACGGCATTCTTGGTGCAAGTTCCCACCCAGGAAATGTGCAGAGCGGCAACATGGTCTTCCATTCACTCTTTCACCGCGGCACTATGGAATCACTCAGCAGGCCAGAGACCATGCAGCCTTTGGAAGAGTGGTGCTCCAATCAGTGGATGACTGACCCCACCTCCTGAACTTGGGCTTGTGAGTCACCTGATTTGGAATTGACATGAAAAAACGGTTACTCGCCTTCTCGTAATTGTTGTTCTTTAAGATGTGTTCATGTTCATTCCAATACCACCCCCCACGCGCACACACACCTGTCTGTCGGAGTAGCCAGCAAGAAGGAGCTGAGAGGGTGGCGGGTCGGCAGGGCTCCACATTGAGCGTCATAAAGGTGTGACTCCAGGGGGTACCCAGACCGACACGATGGATGCTGCTATGGGAAAAATCTTACGGCTATCGTGCGCGTGCACACACCTGATTGGAATGGACATGAACAACAGTTATGAGAAGGTGAGTAACTCCTTTTTTTTTTTTTTTTTTTTTTTGCATGTTACATAACTCTAAAAATGTTTCCTGTACAATGCTGTGGCAAAAAGATTGTTAACGTGATTCTCGGATGTATAAGAAGTTAATATGGAGTAGGTAAGAAATACTACTTCTGTATATAGTAACTCCTCACTTAGTTGTCCCGGTTAATGTTGTTTCATTGCTGATCAATTAGGGAACACGCTTGTTTTAAAGTTGTGCAGTGCTCCCTTCTAACGTCGTTTGGCAGCTGCCTGCTTTGTCCACTGCTTGCAGGAAGAGCAGCCTGGTGGAGCTAGTTGGTGGGTGGTTGGAATCAGGGTGAACCGACAGCCCCCCTGTCAGCTTTCCCTATCAGCTCCCTGCTCCCCTAAGTTCCCTGTGCAGCAGCTGCCCAGCAGGCTAGCAATTGCAGCTGTCCCCCCCACCCCCCACTGCCATGTGCTGCTCCTGCCTTGGAACTGTTCCCCGAGACTCCTGCTTTCTGTGTAGGGCGGAGGAAGAGGGGGGGCTAATGTCAGGGTGTCCCCCTGCTCCTGCACCCCGCTTACCCCATCTTCCATAGAGTGGGGGGACACAAGAGAGAGGGAGCTTCCAGGCAGCTGCGGTCTGGTCTCAGCTTGATGATTTAATTAACCAGGCAGTGTATATCTGACCCCACTCTTCATACTTAAAGGGGAAATGCACATCTCTCTCTCTCTCACACACACAGGGTGTGTGACTCTGTCTGCCCTTCCTCCTTTCCTGCTTCCTTGTACAGTAGAGTGAGAGAGTTAACCCTTGAGGGCTCAGCCAATTGCTAGTTCATCATTTAGCAGTAAGGCATTGCCTGGGAAATATCCCACCCTCCGACTCCTCCACCTCAACCAAGCTTCACAATCATCATCATTATGTACCAGTATTAAATTGTGTGTGTGTGTGTTAGTTATTTATATATGTATGTCTTGTCTGGTGGTGAAAAATTCTCTGGAACCTAACCCCCTCATTTACATTAATTGTTATGGGGAAATTGGATTCGCTTAAAATCTTTTGCTTAGTCACATTTTTCAGGAACATAACTACAATGTTAAGTGAAGAGTTACTGTACCACATTTGGTCAGACCACTACTGGAATACTCTGTCCTTTTCTTAAGTCCACACTTCAAAAATATGCTGGAGAAGGTACAGGAAAGAAGTAAAAGAATGATCATTGATAATTGCAAGGCAAGTTTTAATGAGGGACTAAGAGTATGACTACACAGCAGTCAGAGGTGTGATTGCAGCATGTATAGACAAACCCGAGCTAGCTTTAATCTAATTAGTTCAGGTACCAGTAGCAGTGAAGCTGCGGAAGCATGGGCTATCCACCCAAGCACGTACCCGGGCTCCCTGGCAGGAAAGGAGTGCCACAGTGGTCCCAGTATGGAAAGGTAGATAACCACAGATATTGTTGATTCCTGTTTGATTTCTCCAGTATACATCTGAAAATTAAAAACTGCTATTTGGGAAAGGATTACCTGCCTAGTTGTTCTGCATAATTGTTCCTTTATTACAAGCTCTTGTAGCTAGAGGGGTCACTATTTAAAAAAAATAAAAATAAAAAAAAGGAAAAAAAGCTAACCTTGCACTTTTCCAAAGGAAAATGCATGCTGTTGGAATGCTTCCAGTTTCACATGTGATCCTGATCACACTATACCAGTGAACTATCTTAGTCACACCTCAAGTAAGTAGCTTAGAGCAATTTTGATTCTTTGTAAAATTGTTTTAGTTTATTGGTTGTGCGGTTTGTTGAGTTGGTGTACATTTAATGTGATCAAAGCAACTTGGTAAGCTTACGGTGTCAATTTAAAGTGATTAAACAAGACAAATCAGCTTTGGTTATAAATTAGTATGTTCATGTTAGCTCGTGTTTGTATTGAAAAGGCAGATAAAATTATTGGAGAAAACTCAAATCAATGTATATTTTTTATAAAAAGTAACTATGAAGGTCATAATTATGGCTGCATATATATATTTTCATTTTAGTCCTCTGTTTTCAGAAATTTTCACTTCTCAGGATGAATTGTATTAGTCTTTGCTCAAAGGTGAGGGTTTTTCTGTTTTTGAAAGTTTGATTAAAAGTAATTAATTTTGGGTATGAGAATAAAAGTGTTATTTCCCTTACAAGAAAATATTGTGCAACTTCTCCCCTGTTCCAGAACAGCTCTGCCACAGGAAAAAAAGCTGAAGGTAAACCATTAAAATGTGTTTGGAATTAGTTCTCTGGAGAGATGTGCAATTCTATTATGGAGAAAATAACTTGACCTATCACCCTGTGAAAATTTGCATGCAGTCGTGCATAGTAGGTTTTTGCAGATTCATAATTGCACTATTCTTACCACCTTTTCTTTTCTACTCTCCATTATAATTGCAATTATGGTGCTTATGCTGCCATTGTTACGAGAGGTTCTTTAAATCAAATGCTTATTTTACTTCCCATTCTCCCTCTTCCTTCTGAAATACCATACTTATAAAATCTTATGTTCTAACGAAGCAGTGCCTTGTATATCACTTTGTTTATCTAACCTTATATTTTTGTTGTTCTCTCATAGCTTCTAGGACGTGCAACATCTTAGATCTGCTTTTAGAAAAGGAAAGAAATTTCTCTTCTCAGAACTATTTCTTGACTCAGTGACTAGAGGAATGCTATTATCCATGTTTAAAATAACTAAATGGAGTTTGTCAAAACTTTTTTTTTTTTTTTGAAAGACCTTACTTCAGAAAATACCATCAATTTTACTTTTGCTCTAGGTAGTCCAAAACCATGAAAGAGTAAGGGGTTGTTAAACAAGTTTAGGAAGAATGTGGATTTAATGTTAATTGGAGGGGAAATGTGAAAGTCTCAGCATGCATCATTGAAACTTGGTTCTGCTTTTTGTTGATGTTTAGAAATAGAAACCATTCTAATTATAGAAAAATCTGATGTATGAATTAATTTGGTCCTATGTTTAATGGCATTGAAATTCAGAAGACAGGTGTGTTTCAAAGTTGAAAATGGTATATTACTCATCTTTTTTATATAATTGTATTCTGGTAGTTGCATATAGTTGTCTGACTTAGAATTTACCTCTTTCAGCTTTGTAGAATTGAATATACTGTGGTTTCTGCACAATCTGTTGCTTATGACAAAAGGAATCTAGCATGATTTCCTGTGTTGCATTCCCTTTCCTTGACAGGGTCTGGGGAACAGGAAATCAAGGCATTAAGACATTATACAAGTAATTGAAACACTACGTTTTGTCAATTTTTTTGTCTTGGTTCCTAAATTAGCTGTAGCCAGGAGATTTCGAAGGATGAGATCTAACTCAGAGTTAGACATTGCTGTTTGGTGGTGGTGAATGAGTCTCCAGACTTCTAATTTATTAAATTAAAATTAAATAAAAAGGCCAAACACAGCAGCCATACTTACCTTGTAATCCAGAAGTGAAACCAGCAAACTTTCAAAAGACATCATTCTGTTAAATTTGGCAAAGGCATATTAGCTGCTTAGGGGAAAAAATCTTTATTTTCTACTGCTCCCTATATTTTTCCTAATATTGTCATTTTAATTCTCCCTTTGGTCATTTACTGAATTAAGGAAAATGGATATAAACCAGCAGTAAACAGATGTAAGTGTGTTTGCATATGACTTTGCAAGGGTTTAACTAAATAATTTAATCATTTAAAAAATCTAAACTGGTGCAATTTATCCTTATCTGCTTCTCCTTCAAATATCTCCATAAAACTCACCTACTCAAGCTGCCCTTCCTCCCTTGTCACTAATAATTCTTTTACCCTTCCTGTCCTGATCTGTTGCTCAGTGTCTTGTCTCATTTAGGTTGTAAGATCTTCGGGGTGGAGAGTTGGCCACAGCTATGTTTGTAAAGTGTTTGTTTTCTGACTGACTTAGGTTTTAGCATTTTCTGGTTTTTAATTGTAATATTCTGTTGATGCTTTTTTAACATTTTAAGTGTTGAGAGTATTTCCCATCACAATCCAACACGAAGAAGGAAGAATGAGTGGAATTCCTTTCCTCCTGCAGCCATAAACTGGAAAGAGGAGAACAGCAGTGCTTTCCCTATGCTCCCAGCTGTGCATTTACAGTTGACCACCAGGTTGTTGTCTCAGACTCCACTAGGATCTGAGTATGCACAAATATATCTTAGTATTGACTTTGGCTAGTGGCCGATCTGTATTCCTCTGGCCAGTACCTTCTGGGGGAATGGAGGTGGTGGTGGTGGTGGTGGTGGTTGTTTTGCTCATTCCCTAGAGTTAAGATCCTTTCATTGTATTCATCAATGAGATGGATGAAAGAGGGAGCAGAAGTTAGGGCAGGGAATAGTCAGTGTAAAGGAGTCTGTCAATCAAAATTCAGAGTTGCTCTAGGAGTATAAGGTAAGTGTCTTATTTAATTGAGTGTGGAGAAGTTAAGGGTTGATCTGAATTCCTTTGTGATATATGCACAGCAAGGAGACTGGATTTTTGCTATTTTGCAGCAAACCTTTACATGAAAACATGTGGGTCTCTTGTGATTTCCAGTGATACCACATTGTGGGCAGTACTGTACTGCTGCTGCTATAAAACTATACTTTTGAGGATGGATGGATTGGGCCCACTGCCTTCTCCTCCCGTCACACACAATCATTCAGTGGGTGTTGGCGGCAATCACAACCCAAAAGAAACGGGTCTTTGAGTCAACTCCCTATTGAGATGCACACCACCCAAAACTCATGTTGACATTATCTATCATTTGAGTGATCTTTGTGACAGAGAGGTGATAGGATGTGGACACAATATCAAAAGATACTAAACCTGGGGAGACAGAAGAGTAGCTGGACGTCTTCTCTTGTATATAAAAATTGTCTAGGGACAAGAAACTTGGAAGTGCTGTACTAATTTGTTACTGAGTCCATTACTGAAGAGCCTCTTGTAACTGATATTTGTTACTTGTTCTGTGTGTGGATATTGAAAACTACCCTTTGAAGGTCAGACCTGGTACAAGAGCAGT
Organism: Mauremys reevesii; assembly: GCF_016161935.1. NCBI lineage: Eukaryota > Metazoa > Chordata > Testudines > Geoemydidae > Mauremys > Mauremys reevesii. The sequence goes on along the minus strand of NC_052627.1, from coordinate 19,561,340 downwards.
AAGGAGAGCTCCTGAGTTTGGGAATGGGTCCCTTCATACTGGTGTAATTAGCCACTAAAACGTAGAGGGTGGAGTGAGGGGGAAGGGAACAAATTCCTTCACTAAGTAGTAGGTGAAGCAATATAAGGGTAGTTCATCCATGTATGTTGTCATAATATGATTGTGACTCACCTGAAGCAAGTAACTTAAGCTGAGGCAAACCTTGCTACTATTGATAACATGCATTGGTGCCTTTTGTGCTCTAGTAGCCAAAATTTAAAGGGGCCTCAACCCAGGCTCTAATTATACTCAGGCAGATTTATTTGAACAAAAATCTGTTTCGTTGAGCATTTTTTGCCTTCACATGCAGGCTGCAGAATCTAAACCAGCAAATAACTTTTTCCCCCAACCGAATAAGTTTTATGAGAGCTTCAACTTCCCCTGGTTGTCCAACTAAAACAAGCAAGTAGGATCTTTGTTTTTAAAGAGGAGCCATCATGATGACAGTCTTCATGTTTTTTAAAAGCTAACAAATTTCCCTTTCTTTTTCCTAGTCTCTGGCTTTCTTCAGCATTGTAAGGTCCAAAGATCCTTCAGCAATGGATCTTGAATCTGTTTGCATTTTTGACTGAATTTTTTTCTTCCAGTTACTGGTTCAGGGAACGTCCACTCCTGCTGAAGAGAGTACCAGCTCTTTTTTTCTGTGCCACTGCTGTTGGTAGAATGGAAAAAACACCTTGCTGCAGAGCTTTGGCATCTGTGGATCTGAAACTTCTTGAAATTAAAGCCTAAGGTTAAATTTCTGGTGCAGTTGGGCTTTAATTTGGGTACATCTGCTGCCAAACTTATTACCTGGCTTTTGGAGCTGAGCAATTTATCTGGCTAATTGTAGAGCACGGGTATTTCTGACAAGACAGGGTAATGGCTTATGCACTGTAGGCTGGTCCGTATAGTCCTAGGTTCTGGAGTCATAGGACTACGTTAGAACGTCAACTTTTTTTTTTATTTAATTTTTTTAAGTGCTTAGCCCTCGTGGTTCAGAAGAAAAGCCTGTAAACATGATATGAGTGTAACCGATGCAGTGATGTCTGCCTGAGTCTGTAGACAATATAAAGATGAGTTTGGGGAGTTGTACACTATCCCATGCAATTCAATGGGGAGTTGACCCAGAGACCCATTTATTTTCGGGTGTGCCTGCCAACGCCACCCCACTGAAGGACTGTGTGTGGCAAGATAAGAAGAATGCAGTGGGCCTGGTCCATCCACATTCAAGCAGATATATCCCAGCTGCTGGGCTAACTATGGGGTCATGCTCCCTTTTTGCCGCCTCTGCCTCTTTTGGAGGGATCGGGGGTGGAGAAAGAGGAGTTGTACTGCAGCCTCTGGTGCTCCCAGGGAGAGAGGTTGTTGCTAGCATTACTGGGTGAATAAGGTGGGCCCATACTACTCTCCCTGAATCTCCTGAGGGGATGAGAGGATCTCCTGCAACCACCCACAAGCAGCCCCTTGTCATGGTGTGTCTTGTGCATTGGATTGCCATAATCCAGCCCTGCGTATTAGTTATAATTGATTTAAGGTAGTGTGCATTTATCTTCCAGCAAAACTGGTTACTTTTCAGCATGGGAGCACCAAATGTCTCAAAATAAACTGATACTTAGACTTTGCTATTACAGAAACAGTTAAAGCCTATTCATAAACAACTAAAGAAATATATCTAATTTTGCTGATTTAGAATTGTATTCTATTTCAGATTCCTCATTTTTATTACAAAGATTTAAATATACACTTACCATAATTTGATCCAGATTAAAGTTACCTCGTGTAACAAAGATTTATAATATAAGTATTAAAATTGATTATTAACAGTCTTTGAAGCCTGGTCTACACTACAGAGTTAGGTCAATGCAAGGCAGTTTATGTCAAGCTAGCTATGGAAGTGTCAATGTCGATGTAGTTACGTCAATGCAGTGTCAGTTTAGACACTGCGCTGCTTATATCAATAGTTACTGGTTTTCGGGAGCTGTCCCAAAATGCCCCACACTGACAGTTCAATCAATATAAGCTTTCCTGGTGAGGATGCACACCGCCAACACAAGGGACAAAGGGTAGACACGTATGCGTGATGTAATTACTGCGATGGCTGTATGCAGACATGAGTTAGATGGACTTAATTTTGTAGTGTAGACATGACCTTAGCTCAGTTCCAATTCTGTTCCGGTCAGAAAAGAAAATGTGTTGTTTGGTTTTATGTTGCCATTTATGTGCATCCCAAAACAGAGATTAGTGGTCTCTTCTTAAGAAAGACAGGGAGGTATTTCCTTTCAGTTTTTGAGAATACAATAGAACCTCAGAGTTACAAACTGACCAGTCAACCACACACCTCATTTGGAACCGGAAGTATACAGTCAGGCAGCAGAGGGCCTCCCCCATGCCCCCCCACCCCAACCCCCCAAAAAGGGGGGCAATTACTATACACTACTGTTAAATGTAAACTACTAAAAAAGGAATTAAAAAAAGATTTGACAAGGTAAGGAAACTGTTTCTGTGCCTGTTTCATTTAAATTAAGATGGTTAAAAGCAGCATTTTTCTTCTGCATCATAAAGTTTCAAAGCTGTATTAAGTCAATATTCAGATATAATCTTCTGAAAGAACAGTGATCATGTTTTGTTCAGAGTTACAAACATTTTAGTGTTACGAACAATCTCCATTCTCAAGGTGCTCATATCTTTGAGGTTCTACTGTATTGGAAGCTCCATAGGGAAGTCTGAACAGTACTTGTCTGTAGCTGGTTAGTTCTTATGAAAGCAAGGGGCTATGTTTACTCACAATTTTAAAATTAAAAATCAGATCATGGAGTAAAGATTAAGAGAGGACAAAATGCTCCATTTCAACTGAAATGGTAGTTAAGATTTGCTATGTTGAGGAAAATCTGAAAGGGGATGTTAGAGATTCAATTGCTCTTCTCTGTTCTGAGAAGCAAGCTCATTTTAATTTTCATTTGTGTTGACATGTATCCAATAATTCATAAAGAGGTAGCTGATATCTTGTTGTTCCCGGCCTTTAAAATGAACTAGACTTGTTCCCAGTTGCTTTATGAAGCTAATGCTGAATTGTCTCTTAGGGTTCACTTCAACTAGACCTTGATTTTGTGTATTTCCCATTTAGAATATTCTCCTGTGACCTTTAAACAATGAATTAGCTCCTCGTATTGCACTGACAGTGTAGGCAAACAGAGAAAACCATTAAACCGTCACTAATAGCTCAGCTTCCTTGGATAGACCTTCCTGTCACATGGCTTGATGTATAAAACCAGCTTCCTAAATAATGTACTCCAAGCTCTCTCCCTCAAACTTTAAAAATACTTCTAAATAAACCACCTATTCTTTGCAGTGTTCCAATTATAATGGCCAGGTAGAATTCTGTCTTGTATTATCTTTGTACACACTGTGTCTTAAAATGGACAACTGGAACCATTTATATCTTTTTTTTCTTAATAAGATCTGGCTTAGGATGCAAAGGTGACCATCCTTACTAATGGGGATATTATAATTTTAGGGTACCAGGAACCTCACCCTGGCTGTAGAGATCTCTGGGTGTGAACAGCAAGCTGACTTTTTGCTTCAAATGAGCTGGGTATTTGGGTGGTGGTCAAAAGGAAGTTGCGGGGGGAAAGATGGAGATGGTTCAGGAACTTGCTAGCTGGCAGGTGGGAAGAAGTATCCAGCAGCAAGGAGAGCTGGCTGTGGGGTGAAGCTAAGGAGCACTGTCAGCTCAGGATTAAACAAAGCCTGTGAATGGCTAGCCAACTACAAAAGCAGTTTCTCTTCCCTTGGTGTTCACACCTCAACTGCTAGATGAGGGCCTCATCCTCCCTGATTGAACTAACCTTGTTATCTCTAGACTGATTCTTGCCTGCATATTTATATCTGCTTCTGGACGTTTCCACTACATTCCTCTGATGAAGTGGGTATTCATCCACGAAAGCTTATGCTCCAATATGTCTGTTAGTCTATAAGGTGCCACAGGACTCTTCGTTGCTTTTTACAGATCCAGACTAACATGGCTACCCCTCTGATATTTGTCCTTGTAGAGAGTGTTTGTGCAAATCCCTTGCTCTGAAGTGAAACTGAGGAGTAGTGTGTGGGTCACACATTGAGTTCCTTTCTCCTCTCTCATGGCAGATATATGGGGAGCTCATTACTGGTGGCAAAAGCATGAGGGAATGAGAACACTGGGCACTTCACTGATGGCCACCTGAACGCCTCAAAAGCATACCGTAAACTTATACCATGACCAACTTGTCTCTATTTGAGTAGGCTATGCTCCTTCCCGAGATGCCAGCTTCTTGGTCCAGCTCTCTGTCAGTCTGTCCTACCATGGGTAGAAGGCTTTTTCCTGTCCTCTTCATGCTGCCATTTTTTGTGTGTGTGTTCCGGGAAGGGGGTTAGGAGTCCCCCTCTCCATTCCCCCATCCCCTAATATTCCTATTAGAATAGAGCGCCTGATATTTCATAGTTTTCTCTTTAGGCAGGCTCTGTTGCTTCCTAGAACTGTCCTGGTGTTGGCCTTTACTGATGATTGTGTGTTTTAGTTATGTTTGGGGTTTCCAGGGATGAAGGGGAAGGAGACTGGTATGTTATTTGCTTTGCACAGTTTATCTGTTGTACAGCACCTTGTACATTGACTACACTATATTAATAATGAAATCTTTGGCCAGGACTGCCATGTTATCTTTTTGAAAAGTGTCTTTAAATTCTGCCTGGACTCTTTCAAAAAACTAGCAGGAGTAGCATCTCCTTTCACATTTCTTCTAAAGGAATGCACAACTAATGCTGCAACATGTCACTAGTGCTGCACTATAGAGTCAGCAATGTGCTGTGAGCCAAGTCTTGGTGTCAGAAGGTCAACTTGGCTCCTCTCACCTCTTGGTCAGAAGGTTAACTCTCAGCAGAAAAGAAAGAGACAATCAAGGGAAAATGATGGTGTTGGTGGTTTTAGTTGTAGTTTAGCAGTTACGATGCTTGTTTCTGTCCTTCCTCTTAATACTAACCAGAGTCCTGTTCCTTTGAGAGGACTAATTAGGCCAGAATTACCCTTATTGATTCAGTACTTGCACATCAAATGTGCACTGCCCTTGTAATATTCTACATGTAATGTATTCATGATTTTTCCTAGTTGTTCAAACCTTGTTTGCCCCATCACCACTGCTATACAAGATTTAAAGGATTTCACCATGCACATTCTATGTGCTGAAAACATTCATAAAAAGCCTCTTTAATTAATGTTTAATTCCTGATAGGTTGCTTTATTATTTCTAGTTCTACTTTTTCATGAGCATTATTTTTCAGTTATATTGTAAATCTCTGTAAAATATCAAAATGTTGTGTGAATTATGGTATAGTTAAATTTTTGTAAATTTGAAGATGTACTGTTTGATTTCTGCCCATCTGTCTTGGTGATAGTAACATGAACTGAGTTCTACTACTGCAGCAATAGAGACACAGTGGTTCAAGTAACCTGGCTATAGAAATCAAGCTAAAGGAAAGAACTTTATCATTCCAATATACACCTGAAAACTGGCATTTAAAGTTGTTTTGCAATGAACTAAATATATTTGTTGCTGTGGTAAACTGGATATCAGTTTTTTTATGGTTGTATTAAACATACATTTTTATATATTCTTTCTGTTAACAGATTGTAGTGTTTGGCAAATATTTACCTGTTTTTTTTTTCAGGCTGTTGTCTTGATGTTTAAAACTTATTTGGGAGTGAATTTTTTCCTTGCTGTTGTCATCTTTTTATTTCCACTAGTGTTCTCTTATTCTCCTTTTCCAACTCTTGAGGCATGTCTCCTTTCCTCTGGTTTGTCTGTAGTCAGTTTTAGACTTTATCTTCACTGACACAAAGATGCTTCCCCCCTCTTCTCCCCCCCCCTTCCAAACAGCAAGATGCAAATGCACAATACTATCTCATCATTGTAAAATCCAGTGGTTGTGGTCCCTTTACTTCTGCCCACCCACATTAACTTTGGGTAATTTCTGGCTTGGCTCCAACCATCATAGATGGAGGCAAGCCCAATTTATGTTCATGCTTTTATGATTGAATAAAAAAAGAGCTGAACAATGTAAAAAGAGTTAAACACCTTCACCCTCCCACCCCTCTTCCTGTTTAAGCACTGGAGTGGGGATACCCGTAGATTTTTTCACTCCATGTTAAGGTCATACTCATGGTTTGAATTTAAGTCAAATTAAGACATCCGTTCTCTAACTAAATAGGTCCTGCTCTGGTAAATGGTTGCCCAAGCTCTCTAAGGTGGTATGGTCATTTTGCTCCAAATGCCTACCAAATTCCCTGCGAGAATCATTTTTTTGACTTGGATTTGACCCAGTGAAAGCAGGATGGAGAAGACCACTTGGAAGACACCTGTCCCTTACAAGATTTCTTCCTTATAATGTTTAAGATTTGATTCAGAATAGAACATCATGGAGGTGCATAACCTGTTTGGTGGCGTCTATGCTGTCCAGACAGGGTGAAAACTAACTAATGTTGAGTTGGAATGTGCTTTATTAAAAACAATTGTAATAGCTAGAAGCCAAATGAAAGTACAGTACTACTTTATGTAAAATGCACCAATTGTAAATCTGATGCTGTCATATCTGAATGATCTTATGGATTCTGTGTTGTAGTAGAGCTAATCAGTGTACTATAGAAACTGTAAATTTGATTCTAGCTATGATGTATTTTCAATTTCCTGTCCTATGCCATGCTATTCAATAACTTCAAATCGTACAGTTTCCAATGCGTTTTGAAACCAGTGCAGGCAGATTCTTTTGATATCTCATCTAAGCATCTGCCTGTATGATACTAGAGAAGTGACTGAGGTCCATAACACTGCAGCAGTACTATTCATGTACAGATAGCTGCACTCTAGCATATACAATATACTGTATTAAAATGTCAGTGTATATTATTTTTTATAAGTCTCAGCATGCTGTCTTATTTGTCACATGTTTAGTGTTTCCACATAAATGTGATTAAACTAAGAGCCATAAATTGGCTCTAGTTGCTTTATGCTTAATGATCCACATCTGGAAATAAGTCAGTGACCAAGCATTTACAGCCACCGAGATTGGGTTTGTTAGTGTGCTATGTTAAGCATTTCAGATGGGACATAAAGGATGTATTCTATTTGACAACACCTCTGACTGGGGGGAGAAAGCATTTAGGTAGCTGTTATAAACTGTCATCTTTGGATTTGTGAGAGTGCTGTCCTTCATTTCAGAAGTAGTGAAATCTGTTCCAGGGATGCAGATGAGAGAGAAGAAATCCGCCCTGTTGGATACCTTTCCTTTAGTATCTAAAGACTTGAGTGCATATGATTAGGCTTCGCAGAATTTAATTTTTGTTATAATTTCAGTTGATAATACCAATATTTATTTTTAAGGATTTTTATTATTTTGATTTACATTTTCACAGTTGCACAAAGTTGCAGGGGGACTCAGATAATTATTTAATAACAGTAGATGTTGAGACTCAAAAAATTAGAAAGATTTAACAGTTAAAATGTAAATTGTCGACCTCCTATGTCAAAATATACAAAGTACATAGCCTTAAATCAACTCTGAGTTCTCAAGCAGCATTTTTCTTTTGCTGAACTATCAGTTTATTTTGAATATTATCGATGGAAATATGTTTTCATGGGTTTGTGTGATACGCTGAAATTGCCGTCTACTGACATTCACTGATTAAAAATTCAATCCTTCCAAGCCCTCGTATTATTGATATTCAAGCTAATGTTACTGCTGTGGACTTGTCATTTTCTGTTTTGCATGTTTCTTATCTCAATCTCACAATTGGGTTTCAATGAATCTATCTCTGAAGGATGAATCTTTCACTTAATTGGCATCTGAGTTATCATTCCCTGAAATGAAAGGTGCAGTTCACACCTCAGAGCTATTGTTTCTGGCACTGCAAACTTTGGTAGACAATGTATTGGTTACGATTGGAATGTTTTCTTTGCAGCCATAAATAATTAGTATTAATAGTTATTAATAACAATAAGAAAAAGATGACGGAGCACTGAGAGAGCCTGCCTCCTCTCTCCTTTGCCACTGGCTAGTTTTTCACATTGCACAGGAAGCCATGCTCCACACTTTGAGAAATGCTACCTTAAATGAATGCTTTTCTGATGACTGTAGCTTCACCCTGAGAATTGATGAGCTCAAAGCTGTCATCCATTCTTACTTTTTAAAAAAAAGAGGTAGTCCCTGGCACTACTCTCAGATTTCTTCCTAAAATAATCTCAGAATTTCATTTGAACCAGGCAGTATTTTATTTTATTTTTATTTTATTTTATGTTGCCACCTCTGATTTCTTTTGGAGAATGAGGGGAGAGATTTCTATAACTGTGATGTGAAATGGGCTCTTGCCAATCACGTTAATACAACAAGAAGGGCTTTGAAAATTCCTTTGTCCTTTTATAACTGGATGATTAGTGTCAAGGAAGAACTATCCGGAGACATTTTCTCTTTGTGTGGATAACTGAACAGTCTGTGACCTGCTAGAAGGACACTGAAATCTTCATGTCGGAAGGTTTCTTTGCTTATTATGTGTCTGCCAGGTGTCTATAACTAATACTTCTAGAGCAGGCACATGGAGTTCAGTGTTTAATATACACTTACATTATGGTTTGAACCAGTGTTGGGCAACCTGCGGCCCATGGGCTGCACGCAGCCCACCACGGGTTTGGACTCAAAAGGTAGGTCAGATGTTTTGTTTGTTTTAAACAGTCCTCTAAGTAGGGCTAGTACTCAGCCTGTTTCTGGAATGGTTACTCTTTGCCCATATAGGAATGAGGCCTGTGTCTCTCCACTTACATAGATGTCGTTCCTGCACTCTGATAAGGTTGACTCAAGTGATGGGATCCTTGGATAGGATTTAACTGTTGGTGTTTTGGGATTTTTTTTTTAAACTCACTTCTCATGCATAAACATAGCTCGTGTAACTTCAGTGTCCTGGATCTCTTTGAGGAACTTGACTACTGAGAAGTAACCTAGACATTCAATTATCTAATTACTGAGTTTCAGAATGGTCAGTAGTTATCTTTGTAACTGAGCAATTTTGAAGGAAGCTCTTTCTTGGCTACTGTAGAAAAGAGAACATCTTTTTGAAAACATGATGACTTTTCCCTAGTGTTGTGTCCTTTCCTCCGCCTCCATTAGTCTGATGATGGAAAAACACTTTCTGGTAGTAAACTATCTTTGGATAACATGGTAGAGGTCTTTCTCTTGGATGTTTTTGTTTTTAAAAAAGAAAACTTGTTTTCTTATCCTAAGGCTCTGGATGATATGAAGAGGGTGAAAGCAGCCCAGTGTAAAAATATAACAGGAAATATTACATGAAGAGGGTGGTGACTATCAGAAATGTTATCCTATAATAATTGTGTACTGTTGAGATCCATTATTGATGATTTTTTTTTATATTAAAGGAACTGCAATGTGGTAATTGGAATCCACTATATTATGTATAGTTCAGGTGGGTTACGGTAGAGAAGCATTGGTACCAATGCGCTATGGTGATGGGAAGACTAGCTGTAATAAACTTATTCAATAATTTGGAGCGTTCTGATTAATTTGATTAGTTTTGAACTTCTTTCCTATTAAGTGCTATTTAAATAAGTTAGTTAATTTTCAGTGATATTTTTTGTAAAGCTAATCTTATTACAAGGGAGACTTCCAGACACATAGAAGTTAATTCTCAGTGGTAGCCAATAGATAAGGAAGGAATATTTAACTGATATATATATATATATATATATATATATATATATTTGCAAATGCAGAGAGCAATAATAATTGAAATGAAGACAGCATTTACTTAGTCCCTGAAAATGGTTAGAGGAAAATAAACTCTGTGTGTGTGGCATATTGTCTTTTTCAGCGGTGTTCCATGTATCTGAACATGGGTTGGTTCTTAGCTCCTACAGGCTTTCAGAATTAAAATCCCTGTTAATGGAAATCATAGAATTTTTGCCCACTTTGTTGTGTTATAGTTCAGACTGAAAAGACTAACGTTTGGCTTTGACTGCTCTTGATTTAAAGCAGTGACTGGGCTGTATACAAGTGAGGCAGCATGCTCCATCCTTCTAGAGGCTGAGAACTTAAAGGAGTGCTGTCAACTTTAAAATCACATGTTCCTTTGAAAATGTTCCTACTGTAAAATGTTCCTATTGTAAAAATCCATAATCTTGCTAAAAATGAAAGCGGTTAAGGGAAAAAAATCAATCTAGTTTAAAAGTTTAGTTGATGATACATACTCTCTTCCAGGCAGGAGTGTGGGAAAAAAAGAGAAGGCCAAGGAGGGATGGACTTGAGTGGATTTCAGTAAGACATTTGTTACAGGTCCACGTGGGAAATTATTAGTTATATTAATCCCCATCTTCTTCAATTTGAGAATTGAAAGGTGGATAAGGAACTGGTTAAAGGGAAGATTACAACAGCTCATACTGAAAGTTGCACTGACAGGCTGGAGGGAGGTTACTAGTGGAGATCCTCAGGGATCGGTCTTGGGACCAATCTTGTTCGACATTTTTGTTAGTGACTGGCAAAGAAAGTAGAAGTGTGCAAATAAAATTTGCAGATGACACAAAGTTGGGAGGTATTGCCAATACGGAGGAGGACCGGAATATACATGAAAATCTGGGCAGTCTTGAAACCTGGAGCAATAGAAATGGAATGAAATATAATAGTGCTAATTGTAAGGTTAGATAACAAGCATTGTTGGTATAAGCTGGGGACTTATCAGTTGGAAATGACAGAGGAGGAGAATGACCTGTGTTTATTGGTTGATCGTAGGATGACTGTGAGGCTGTGATGCAGCCATGAAAAAGGCTAATTCAGTCCTAGGATGCATCAGGCAAGGTATATGTAGTAGAGACAGGAAAGTGTTGGTATTGTTATAGAAGGGACTGTTGAGACCTCATCTGGAATACTGTGTGCAGTTCTGGTCTTCTGTGTTGAAGAAAGATGAATTCAACCTGGAACAGGTGCAGAGAAGGGCTATTAGGATGATCAGAGAAATGGAAAACCTACCGTATTAGAAGAGATTCAAAGAGCTTGCCTTGTTTAGCCTAACCAAAAGAACACTGAGAGGCGATATGATTGCTTTCTCTATCAATACATCAGAGGGATAAATACCAGGGAGGGAGAGGAATTCATTAAGTTAAGCGCTAATGTGGACAAGAGAACAAATGGATATAAACTGGCCATCAACAAGTTCAGGCTTGAAATTAGATGAAGATTTCTACTAGGGCTGTTGATTGATCGCAGGTAACACATGCAATTAACTCAAAAAAAAAATTAATCGTGATTAATCACAGTTTTAATCACACTGTTAAACAATAGAATACCAATTGAAATTTATTAAATATTTAGGCTGTTTTTCTAACTTTTTATATTCTGTGTTGTAATTGAAATCAAAGTGTGTGTTTTTTATTGCAAATATTTGTAATAAAAAATGTGATAATAGAAATCGTATTTTTCAGTTCACTTCATACCAGTACTGTAGTATAATCTTTGTCATGAAAGTTCAATTTACAAAACAATGTAAAACTTCAGAGTCTGTAATTCCACTCAGTCTTACTTCTTATTGAGCCAATCGTTAAGACACACAAGTTTGTTTACATTTATGGGAGATAATGCTGCCCACTTCTTATTTACACTGTCACCAGAAAGTGAGAACAGGCATTTGCATGGCACTTTTGTAGCCAGCATTGCAAAGTATTTACGTGCCAGATATGCTAAACATTCGTAGGCCCCTTCATGCTTCGGCCACCATTCCAGAGGACATGCTTCTATGCTGGTGACACTCGTTAAATTTAATTAATGCATTTTTTTATGAGTGAACTCCTTGGGGGAGAATTGTATGTCTCCTGTTCTGTTTTACCTGCATTCTGCCATATATTTCATGTTGTAGCAGTCTCGGATGATGACCCAGCGCATGTTGTTCGTTTTAAGAACACTTTTACAGCAGATTTGACAAAACGCAAAGAAGGTACCAATGTGAGATTTCTAAAAATAGCTACAGCACTCAACCCAAGGTTTAAGAATCTGAAGGACTTTCCAAAATCTGAGAAGGCCGAGATGTGGCGCATGCTTTCAGAAGTCTTAAAAAGCAACATTCCGATGTGCAAACTGCAGAGCTCAAACCACCAAAAAAGATAATCAACCTGCTGCTGGTGGCATCTGACTCAGATGATGAAAATGAATGTGCGTCAGTCCGCTCTGGTTTGGATCGTTATCGAGCAGAACCCATAGTCAGCATGGACACTTGTCCTCTGGACTGGTGGTTGAAGCATGAAGAAATCTTTAGCGCATCTGGCACGTAAAAATTTTGCGATGCCAGCTACAACAGTGCCATGTGAATGCCTGTTCTCACTTTCAGATGATGTAAACAAGAAGCGGGCAGCATTATCTCTTGCAAATTGTAACCAAACTTGTTTGTCTGAGCAATTGGCAGAAGTAGAACTGAGAGGACTTGTAGGCTCTAAAGTTTTACATAGTCTTATTTTTATTTTTTAATGCCGTTTTTTTGGTACATAATTCTACATTTGTAAGTTCAACTTTCATGATAAAGAGTGCACTACAGTACTTGTATTAGGTGAATTGAAAAATACTATTTTGTTTTTTACAGTGCAAATATTTGTAATAAAAAATAAAGTGAGCACTGTATACTTGGTATTTTGTGTTGTAATTGAAATCAATATATTTGGAAATGTGGAAAACATCCAAAAATATTTAAAGAAACGGTATTCTATTATTTAGCAGTGTGATTAATCGTGATTAAAAAAATTAATTGCTTGACAGCCCTAGTTTCTATCCATCAGAGGAGTGAAATTTTGGAATGGCCTTCAAATTGGAGTAATGGCAAAAAAGCCTAACTGGCTTCAAGACTGACCTTGATAAGTTTTTGGAGGGGAGAGTATGGTGAAACCGCCTACAAAGGTGTGTAGCCGATCTGTGACTGCTAGCAGCAAATATCTCCAATGGCCAGTGACTGGACACTAGATGGGGAGCATTGAGTTACTATAGAGAATTCTTTCCCACGTGTCTGGCTGGTGAGTCTTGCCTGCATTTTCAGGGTCTAATTAATTGCCATATTTGGGGTCAGAAAGGAATTTTCCCTCAGGTCAGATTGGCAAAGATGCTGGGGTTTCTCACCTTCCTCTGTAGCATGGGGCACAGATCACTTGTAGGTTTAAACTAATGTAAATGGTTGATTTTCTGTAATTTGAAGTCCTTAAATCATGTGTTGGGGACTTCAGTAACTCAGCAAGAGGTTAGGGGTCTATTACAGGAGTGGGTGGGTGAGGTTCTGTGGCCTGCGATGTGCAGGTCAGACTAGATGATCATTATGGTCCATTCTGACCTTAAAGTCTATGAATGTGTTAGTTACTGCCAGCCCCCCACTCCCCTCCCCCCGGGCCAGTTCTCCTAAACAGCAGTGGGGAGCAGGAAACTCTTACACATTTTTCTAAACAAGAATTTAGAACAGTCAGGATATACTATTTAAAGTTTGTTCTATTAGGTTTTTTTAAAGAAAGCTTTAGTTTTTTCAGACTGACTAATGTCCCTCTATAGAGAAAGGAAAACATTGCTGTTCAGGTGATCGAGACTGACATGTTTCTAATTTAAATGGCCTAACTAAACAAAAGACCTTCATGACAAATATGAATTACAATAGAAAAATCTGTTAACAGGTTTCAAAGTATAAAGCATATAGCTATAAATTATCTTTGTAACGTTTTTCTGCAACTGAATATAAAATGCCCATAGCTCAAGAAGATGAATTTACTGCTTTTCTGTATTATTCTGATTTCATAATCCTCTCTGTTTGTGTAAAATGCAGTTAGCAAATGTAATTATTCTGGCACCTTGCATTTCATATAGATTATAGTGTTGCACTTGTTTATTCACGGCCACCCAAACGATTTCTGTGTCTGTTATGAAGAATTTTTTCTCCCTTTATAAACAGACAAACACCAACTCTCCAATGTCAATTTACTACATTTACAGTTGACATGGCAATAATATCTGTCTTATTGGCATTCATAGAATCTGTAAGGTTGTACTTTTATTAAACCAAAACCATGGTGTGTGTGTGTGTGTGTGTGTGTGTGTGTGTATACACACAAACATTATATATATATATATATATATATATATATATATATATATATAAATATATATATATATATATATATATATAAATATAAAAGCTAAGGCTTGCATACCTTGAGATCTGATGAACATAACCCTGACCAAGGAGCTTTGTTACTGTTTTGTGTAGAGACAGAAGTTTTATATTACAAACATGTAGTGTGTCTGTTTTAAACAAAGACCATTAAATATTTAAAACTGGTCCAATATAAATGTTGCTGGTCAATTTCATTTTTAAAACTTATCTAGCATTTTGGGAAGAATTAAGTGGTGGCAAGAATTTATTTGATTTCTTGTGACATGACTTGAGTGTGCTTACTATCTCAGATACTGCTCTCACTAGGAGCATGATGATGTACCATGTGATCAGTTCTTATGCAATATTTCCCTGCAATACTATCAGTGCGGTATGAAAATAACTGGTCTTGATTGTAGTTCATTCCATTTTCATGCTGATAGTGATGCTGCAGGGCTTTATTACTTGTAAAGCCACAGACAAGATTAGATAGTAAATTCTTCAGTTGCTGGTGCCTTCAGTTAAGAAATAAAAGAAAATCTCCCGGGGGGGGGAGAGGGGCAGGGGAAGGGGGAAAGTTGACTAGGGAAGTGGTTTGTGATTATGGGGTGGAGGGAGCGGTTTATAGCAGACTAGCAAAGTTTATTACATAAAATTGGTTAGCATGTAATGCATTGCTGGCGTGTTGTCCCCCAAGTGACTGACTAAAATCCTTCATCAGTCGCAGTGCAGCTGGCAACGGCGAACTGTGGCCAATGGGAGCTGAGGGGGCAGTGCTGACAGAGGGGCAGCACGTGGAGCCAAGTGCCCCCTGCCAGCACCCTGCACCCCGTCCTGGAGGCCAACACTTTGCCTCAGTCCAGAGCCCCATCCTGCACCCAAACTCCCTCCCAGGGCTTGCACTCTTGGGGTGAAGATCCTCCATCTAGCACCCCTGTGGTCCAACTGCCTAGCCATTGGTCCTAGTGCTGACTCCTCAGACTCTCCCATAACTTAAATATATCCTCTCTGTCAAACTCCAGCTGAATGGGTACTTGTGCTCTGGGCTTACAGTTTACCCCTTTCAGGGGCATGTTTGGTGTAACACATAACACACACACAGACTTCTAAAACACTATTGCTCTTTACTTAGTAGCATGAGAAATACACCCCTCTCTAGACAAAAATGATAAACCCTACATGCATTTCTCTGCCTTAGTTTCCTCTGCCCCACTTTGGCACATTCTTTGGATTGGGATCAAAGTTCTCTAAGGGTGTCCTGGATCCTTCTTCTGTAGTATATGGCTTGTCTTCTGAATCATGAAGCCCCTCTCTCCCCATCCTCTTGCTTTGACCTCGCTTGATCCCACAGCTAAACTCTCTTGCTATGAAAACATGCCTGTCTCTTTCCTTTTCCTGTCCATGGCTTCCTGTCCCTCCTAAAACCAACATGACACCTTTTAAAACCCTGGGTTTGTCACCTCGGTCTCTTTGGTATGTGTTGGAAATCTCCATTTATTCCACTTCACCATCTCCTGTTTAGACACTTGGTCAAACTGACTTCCCAACTGAGGCACCAGCCTTAGCAAATCGATTGTTTGGTGGAGAGCATGGTCATCAAGTTTAATGACTCTCCATGTCCCTAGTCTGCTGGATACATGCTAGAAGCCTTGTCCGCAAATGGTGGATTCTGCATTCACACAGAGGCATTCAGAAAATGCATCATTTCATCATCATATTGTAAACATCACAGGAGACTCGAGAGTGTATCTTTCCTCCTTAACCTGCCTCCCCTCTTCAGGAGGTATGGGGAAGGAGAGGTGAAAGCTTGCTTGCTTCCTTCAGCTAAGGAGTGGGGAAGGTGAAATTACTGGAATTAGGCAAGGAAAAGTGGGGAACTTAAACTTCCAGTGCTGTCTGTATTGGACCTTTTCATTAGCACTGACATTATGTCTTGAAAAAATAACAATTGACTTTATTAGCGCAAAGAAAAGGTAGGAATCACATGCTTCTTTTAGTGGACACTATGTCAAAGGAAGGCTGTCTTTAGCTGAAACTAGTGCTTTTGTGTTTCTTCTCAGAGCTTGTGTACTCTTACTCAGTGAAGGGGAAAAAGTAATTCAAACGGTTGGGGTTTGTCCTCTGTTTACATGGTGTTTGAATGCAAAAAAATCAAGTTCTCTTTTGCCCAACCCTGTGCTGACCAGAATTTGGCTCCTTTTCTGCCAGGAAACAGCAATACAATTTGAGACAAAATACTTTTAAATAAAAATGTACTAACTCAGATTCTTGTATTGCTTTTACTAATTCTCCATTTTCTCCTTTCATTTCCCATATTCATGTTATTTTTAATCTCCATATTACCTTTTTTCCTCCTTTTTGTCCTCATTTTCTCAGCTCTTCCTCTGTAATTGCTTTCCCTAGTCTCTGTCCATCACTCTCTTTTCATGTCCTCATTCTGTATGTTAAGCTGCCTGTGCTTTGGGGCAGATCTTGCTTCAGAGCATGAGTTCTTCTAACCAGCAGCGATTGCTCAGGAGTGTGTTCCAAAAGCATAGGGGCTGTTTAAGTGTTGATTTGTGGGACTTCATTACATTCTCAGTGAAGCATCTGCCTTTTAAATCCCTGGGCCAAAACTGCTGTGACAGTAGCACAAATCTAGAAAGAGAAGAGAGGCAACCTAAGAAGAAAAGAGAATAGTGCTATGTCTTGTTGGGGAAATATGCCAGAATACCATATTGATTAATACCAGCTTTGTTTGAGCTCTGCTTTTTAAACAGATTTGTGTTTTGACTGAGCTTCACGTTAAAATCCACATACTATATGAATGAATATAGTATGAATGAACCTCTGCTTAATAAAATTGTAGACAAGATAATTGCATGTACATATCACTACCGATATGATTTGATGTATATGTATGTGAGTGTGTAAATATAGACATAGAATATAGTGTGATGCAGTTTTTGGTTTTAACTTTGCTTTTTTTTCCAGCTTTGTAGCTGCAATGTCAGAGGTGCTTGTATTATGTGGTAGCTAATACTGTTCAATTGAGAGTAGCCTAGTAGTCTGATATGCAATGAAAAGGTCTGTTGAATGTGTAATCCACTGTTTGGCGCTCTTGTCTTTTCAAATCTTTTTCAAAAGTGATTCACTCTTTTTTTTATTAGGTTCTCAATCAAACTTGCTATTTCAGGAGTGAGTCTGTCATCACTATGGTATACTCTTGGAGACCTTGGGTCTCAGGTTTGGAGTCCCTGTTTTGGAAAACAATCTGTTCAGTTTCCATGTAATTGTTCTCGGTAATAGCTTTTGAACTCTTTGGGCATAGTGTAAAATAGATCAGTGCTTTTACAAGTGATATAGGGTTTTTCTGTTTGAGTAACTAAGTGGCAATATCAAGAATTATTAGCAGTAAGTCTGAGAGGGGTTTCTTAATGGACAAGCTACAGTACAGTGCAAAAGATGGGCATTTCTCCACTCCTTTATTGGAGTTGTTCTTGCCACAAACTACAGATGTCTGAAGATCCCCCTTCTTCCAACTCCCTTGAGTTTATGAAAGTGTTGTGGCTGTTAATTTCTGAAGAAGCAGCAGCATGTAGCTGGGATTCTTATTGGTAGATAACTTTTATTCACTATAGAAGTTGTAGCTGAATAATGTAAGATACTTCCTCGCTCGTCACTTGGGACTTGCACTGCAGTACTTTGTCTGCTTCTTTTTCCTTGGATCAAAAAGAGAGTTACAAAATTCTCAGTACTTTGCATAACACTGATGATCAGCATGGATAGACCACAAAGCCATGCCAGAGGACGGATAGGGGAAGAGAGTCGTTGTTATATTTTGCTAATTTTTTTTACATAAGTGGAAAAATGACTGGTTTTGGGCCTGCTCTGTAATTTATGAATACTGTACGTTGACCTAGTTATTGGGATGGTTACTGTTCAATGTATTCGTCTGGTTTAATTGAGGGCTCTACAGAAAAACAAGTAGGGTAGAAAAAAGAGGCGCAAGATAAGATGCTTTTATACAAACACTAGAAGGTTAAGACCCAATGTCCAACTGTTAACTTTGAAGATTTTACTTTCTCCCTAGCCAATATGCAAAACTAGTTTTGTCCAAAAGGCTAAAGCCTGAGAATGTAGACAAATAAAGGGTCTCTGGGAGTTTAAAAAGAGTCAGTCTCTCTCTCTCTCTCTCTTATCTCCCCCTCCCCCCAAGAGAGGTTGAGGGCTTACTCGCGGGGGAGCCTGATTAATACGTTGGCCCCTTGAAGGGTGTCTGGAAAAAGTTAGGTTTGCCAACACTAGCATCAGGCCATGGGGAGCATTTAGTTATGATAGATGTGTGTTAGACCAGTGGTCCTCAACCTATTTATCATTGTGGTTGAGAACCACAGTGTCTCCCACCACAACTCCCCCACAAACCCCTATGATCAGAGCCCTTTGCCCAGAGACCCCTTCACAGAATGGGGCCAGGAGTGGAGAGGTGGGCAGGGGGAAAGGGACCCCAGCCTTGGACCCCGCTGGGACCCAAATCCCAACCATGCAGGGCCAGGGGACAGCCAGGACCCTGACTCAGGACCACGCCCGGACCCTGAGCCGGGAGTCCGCTGCCCAGGGCTAGCAGCAGCCTGCCACCCAGAGCCCACGGCCTTTAGCGCACGGTTGAGCTGGGCCGCAGCTGTGTGCTAATTGAGCCATGGGTTGAGAAGTGCTGGTGTAGACGATTTGTTTAAAATTATTTTGTTTTCATGCTTTGTTCCTGCTGTTAAAATAAAGAATACTTTGATTTTAAGAATGCTGCCTGTCTATTGTATTTGACTGGTCAGAGACTCTGGGAGGGAAGAACTACAGGTGCTAGAACTCAGTTGGAACTGCTGGGTAAGCACCCTTGATAAACAAGGTACTGTAGGGCATAGTCTAAGAGTGGGGAAGAACTGTGGAATTCCATTCCAAGAGAGGCATGAGAACTGACAACTGAGGGGGTGCCCTCAGAGACCTCAAAGTGGCAGTTAGTTCTGTAACTGTGACAATGATGCTTTATTACTGTATTTAATCTTTTAATACAGAACTGGATTGCAGATATTACACAGAAACCTTTTGTTCTCAGCACTGTAATATTTCAATTACAGTAATGGAAAATAAGTTTTGGTGCATCTAGATGTAAAAGGCTTCAGGTGACTGAGCAAAAAGGGATCTAGAGACAGGTGGAAGACTGAAGGCTGCTGAACAGAATGGGAGGTAAGAGGGAGAATCCACACACTTCAAGCTTCCTTTTTTGGTAAAAGGAGTAGGGAAGTCAGTGAATGTGCCCCATGAGCTCTGGATGGGGTTAAGACGTTACCCAGTGCAGGGATCATAAATGGCAATAAAAACAACATCCTAAGAGATCAATCGGCCAGTAGCCTGTGGCATCCCAATATAGGTCAGCTTTCAGTTCCTGTTAGGAAATTGTAACTTGGTAATTAAATTCAAATAAATAAAAATTAGTTCAGGATTGCAGTTGGAATTAATGGCTAGCTAGCATAGTGATATATTGAGTATATCATTATATAAGAACATAGCAGCTATAGCTACATTTAGCAAAGTATTATGTGGAAACTAACTAGAATGGACAAAGCTTTTGCTTATTTTGTAGTAACTCGCATTAAATGTAAATTAAAAATAAACAAACAAAAAAAACCCTTAAATTCAAATACAGTAGTTAAAATCCTTCCATAGTTCTGCAGGAGTGGTGCTCCAGTGCTTGAAAAACTAGAATATCAGTCAAACCTCCAGGGAATTATCTGACCCTTAGATAACAAAGATTCTGTTAATCAAGGTTTGACTATTCCCTATGGCCTGGTACTTATCCATACGGACTGCTAAAGGATGAACATAGCATTAGTTTTCTGAAATAAGCAAAAGTCTTTCTTTTTCTTATTTCTTATTTTGTTTTTGATTTAATTCAAGTAATATATTCTACATTTTCAGAGTCTTCATATTCATAACAGTAAAAAAAAAAGTAAAGTCTGTTTTTTAAACTTTTTAAATAAGAATTAGTGGGGTGCATATTGTGGACCTAGTATTTGAACAAGGGCATCTTAATTATCTATCAAAACTTGGCCTTTTGGTCTCAATCGTTATATAAAATTTACATGCCTAATTTGATTGTCTGTATTTGGAGAATAGATGCTCACGTTAAGAAATTGGGTTCCCCTTGTTTATATTATCCAATGTATTTTTGATCTGCTGAAAAAACACCTTGTAAAATTTAAATCTGATTCTTTCATTTAAAAAAATTGGATAGTGTGGTGTGTGTCTGCACATTTATTAGGTTGGTGCTGCCAGTCAGTGTTTCCTTGCAATGATGTCTTCTTAGAGATGACCTAAATTCGGATCAGAGACTGGTTTACAAAAAACATTTTGACGTGATTGTGTACATTGTCAGGTATTGGTCCATTCCAACTACACCTCTACCACGATATAACGTGACCCGATATAACACGGGGTCTCATACAGTGCGGTAAAGTAGCGCTCCGGCAGATCAGCACGTCAGCTCCCAGCTTCGGTGCTCCGCTTCCCTCTGCCAGTGAGTGCGGGGAGGCTGGGGAAAGGACATCCTCCGTGCTCATTTATGGCAGGAAGCAGAGTGGCGGGAAGCAGAGCACCATGGCTGGGAGCTGCTGGACTGGAGCAGGCTGGGGCCGGGCTGCTCCGCTTCTGCCGGTGAGTGCAGGATCTTTCCCCAACCTCCCCGCCCGTCCAGTGACATGGAGTGGAGTGGGCTGGGGCCGTGGCGCTCCGCTTCCTGCTGCAGGTGAGTACAGGGGGGTGTCCTATCCCCAACCTCCCCACACTCACTGGCAGTGGCTAAAGTAGAGCAGCCCAGCCCCAGCCCACTCCACTCCGCCTGCTTCCTGACACTGGTGAGTAAGGGAGGCATCTTTTCCCCAACCTCCCCGCACTCAGTGGTGGCAGGAAGTGGAGCGCCGCAGCTGGGAGCTGGGCTGGGAGTGGAGCGGGCTGGGGCTGGGCTGCTCCACTTCCCACAGCTGCCAGTGAGTGCCTGTCAGGGGGTGGGGGTGTGTGGATAGGGGTTGGGGCAGTCAGGGGACAGGGAGCAGGGGGGTTGGGTAGGTGATGGGGTCCTGGGGGTGGTTAGGAACGGGGGTCTCTGGAGGGAGCAGTCAGGGGACAAGGAACAGGGGGGCCAAAGCAAGTTCGATATAACGCGGTCTCACCTATAGCCCAGTAAGATTTTTTTGGCTATGGAGGACCACATTATAGCGGGGTAGAGGTGTACAAGTGCTTCTTGCCTAATAGAAACAGAGGACCTTTCATGGATGGCTCTAGAGTATTATATTACAGATAATGATTTTTGCACCTCAGGGATCAAATGCAATACATACAAAATATTCTTCAGAAAACTTATAAAGAGTTTGACATTTGTACATTTTGGAAGACTTTATTTTTAGATATTTAATACCATGCTGGGGTTGTCAAGAAATCTTATTTTACAAATCTTGTTCTTATATGCAAATTTAATTTGGGAAGTAATTAATGCTCAGGATAGTGCTGAGTAAATAGTTGGGTTCCCTTGATCCTTTTTCGTGATGATTTCTTTTGACTGTGTTAATTGCGGAGACTGCACTAGTCTTGTTGGTTGTTTGGTTTCCTCCTAGATTGGATAAAGGTCAGGCTGATTCTTTTTAGGTTGATCAGAGGCCTGTGATAACATTTTCCACAGTATCTTGTCTCACCTGCAAACCTAGACTGGGGTAGATGAAATCACTCTTCTTTAGTCCATTCTTTTGCCTTAGAAAGATCCCAGTAGTTGATATTGAACAGTTGTTTTTCTGTCCCAAAGTCTAATGCGGGATTCCAAGAGTTGCGTGTTTGTCACTCTGTCCCCCCGAGAAGTTTCTTCTGTGTTGCATCTAAGAGATTTATAATTTATGGGTGCTTTTGGCTCCCAGGTTCTCTGATGGCAAGAAGCAATTTTTTTTTTCAATTACATCTAATAAGGTGATTTGTGTTTCTGGGCCTTTCAGTGGTCATCCATACCTTTTGTGAACAGCTTGAATGGGACTACCCCTTGGTGACAACTTGAGGACTGGTTCTAAGTTTGGCTGCTTTCCTTCTTGAGCGTTTTAGCTTTGTGGAATCTGCTGCACCAGTTCTCTGAAGACTGGCTTATTTGCTTTGGATGCATATCAAGGTGAGTTGACTTGGCCTTCTTATAGTTTGAGGCCTGCACAGGCATAAGTTGTCCTGCTTTATGGCTATGCCTGTCACTTATTCCTAGATTTATATTGCTGGAGGTTTTAAGCAAGGTATTGTTTGCAAAGGGTTTTCTGCTCTGGAATATGATTTCATTCATAGTGCGCTAGTACCAGAGAACTCTCTCTCTCTCATGGGGGACCAGTATAAGGTTCCTCTGTTTCCCCTGGTTTTTACTAATGTGGTACATGTGTGGTGGTGGTGGTGAATAGTATTTTTAGCTTTTTGTGTGATGCGGTTTTTCTAATGTTGCCCACATTCAAAATATATAGTACTCCAACCCCGGGGCTTTGTAGGCTTGTTGCTTTTTTAAAGTGTTTTACTTATGAAGGAGAATGCAGAATTATTGAGTAAAACAAAGGCATATTCTGAAGTCAACCTGGATTGAGTATTGTGTGAGTCTGTCATTTTAAAAATATGTATTTAAATTTCTATGTAGTTGCAAAAGTAGCCAAAGTCTATAACCCTCTCTGACATTCTATACTTCGGGGGAGCATCTTGTAACCCCCATTTTCCTCATTTTTATATAACTGTGATATTGCATATAAAGCATGCCTTGTAAGGTATCAGGGGAAAGGTTATGATCTGCTGAAAGTAATTTCTCTATCCATATATGTATATCATTAATTCATACGAAGTTATGAGAATTATGTTGTATGGATGTCACTAAAACATGCTGTAAGTTGGGGAATCAGCCAGATATTAGCTTTCCAGAGGCAACAGCAAGGAAAGTAGGCAACACCCAGGAGGGATGTCAAACAACCCATCAACAGCCATTGTCCAGCAAGAGGGGCACACCAGGGGAATTGCTCAGCCTTGCCTGGAAACTCAGCAATGCCCCCCAGACATGCCTGGACATGCTGTGTTCTACAAGCACATGGACTGGGGGTATAAAACTGAACACAGGGGGCCCAGGCTTCACCTTTCTGCTGCCCCCACCTATGCTGCAAGCAACAAGGACACTCTGAAGACTTCAACTGAGGGGACTGGCCCAGATTTCAAGGGTGAAATCTGTGTACTATGAACTGCATTATCCAGTGGGGTGAGAAAAACTACCTAGTCTAGTTGTTGCCCAGTCTAATAGGGTTGAGAGTTTAGACTGTGCGCTTATATTTTATTTCTTTTGGTAAATAACTCTGACTTTTTGCCTAACACTTATAGTCACTTAAAATCTATCTTCTGTAGTGAATAAATTTTGTTTTACTGTTTGTCTTTACCAGTAAGTTTGTATGAAGTATGTGGCAAATCTGCTCAGGTTTTGTAAAGGCTGGCGAATATCCACTTTCCATTGATGAAGTGGTGAACCAAATTAATAAATTTGAGCAGTGCAAGATGGTATAATCTGAGGTACAGTGCTGGGAGCTGGGGGGATCTGGCTCTGGTGCATTTCTCTGTGTGATTCATAAGTGGCTCTGGAGCATTCATGCAATCTAGCAGGGTGTGGGGTCGCCACATGCGGTTGTGCTGAGTGATAACAGTGCCAGGAGGGGTTTGCTGTTTGTCACTAGAAAGGCATTGTGATAGGCAGCCCAGGCTGGAGAGAGTTTGGGGGCATAGCGGTCCCACAGTCCCAGGTTGCACCCCGGGGATCCTGTTACACCCTCCCTACTCAGATATTTTTTTCTTGCCACCATCTAAACTAGGTCTGCTAGCTCAAGAAATGGAACTGTATCCCTTAGAACAGTTCCTTGTTCAGCTTTCTTCAGTCTAGGGACCACTTCAAATAGGTCCAGGTGCATTAGTGCTGCATAGCACTGGGAGGTGAAGTTGTTCTCACTTGGAAGTCTTTGAATGACAGGTACGCTAATAGAAGGACTTATAAGAGAAACCACCTCTTCATCTTCCAATCTGGTAGCAGCACTGGAAAAGTGGCTGGGCTGCTGTGAAATGTGATCCCTCATTGAAGGAAGTTGAAATACAAGCTTCACTTCAAAGTAATTTGTTCAGTTTCTTGACCCTAGAGCTCAAGTTAGTGGAGGTTGCGGGTGGGAAGAGAAAGTTACAGGAGGCCATGTTAAACTGCCTCTTCCCTATCCTGTACCCTATGACTCTCTGGTGGTTCCTTCCGGTAACTTTTGATGTTCTGCTTTCTATTACAAAAGATACACTTTTAATCTCAGTTTAGGTTTTACAATAAATATTGCCAAAAGTATACAGGAAAGGTGTTACCCATACTTTATCATCCTGCTTCTATCAAATTCTGTTAATTGTGAAACAATACTTTTACATGTATTCCATTACATTGTTTTTGATAACATGAAATTTCAAATTATGCAGCACAGTCCAATATCAAGTCATGCTAGGGAATCCAGTAGTAGGCTGTAGTGGTTGAAGACACAAACCTTTGGCCATGTTCCTTGCAATGCACCTGAGGTGTACATCGTTTAGTGGCTTATTGCTATAATGGGCCAAGTAGAAGTTCGGTTCATAACGTTACACAAACTGAGCTTCCTTTGTGATCCAGATACAAGCAGGATTTTCTCTCCACCTGGCATTGGTTATGTTCTGGCATGTTAGTTGTTTTTTCGTTCCCAGTGATGAAGTAATATTTACAGTCCAGAAGCCTCATTCAATTCTAACTGTGATTTGTGCTCTATTTTTAATTGTAGTACAGAGGGCTGCAAAGTAGTTGGCAGCTTCTCCTATGTGTAGTTCTGCTCTGTAACTTACTGACAGAATACTGAGGAGGAGAGTAAGCGAGCGATCTACAAACTATCTGCCAAAAGCTCTTTAGGGCAGTGAGGGTCTCTCTATTACATACTTGTGCAGTCTTTAGTACAACAGAACTCCGATGCCTAATTGGGAGTGTTAATGTAATGTAAGTAATAATGGCAACACTGACTTAATCAAAAATAATCCTTCTTCAGAAAAAACACATGGAAAAGTAGTTTAAAACTACTTTGTATTAGAAGAGTGAGAAATGTAGATAAGCAGCATTAGCATGCTTAGCATTTTCTCTTACTCTTGCTTGCTTTAATTTTGTTTCTCATTTCACTAGTCCTGAATACTGTATTTAAATAGACAGACCAATACCATATAGTACTATTTTTTGTTTTTCTAAGAAACAGTGACAATTCTACTTGCAACATGCTACTTTGGGTTTGTTGTAGAATATACTGAGTGTTTCTCTGTCCTGAGGGATGTAAACAATATTTTTGGTGTTCTGACGCTTTTTAAATAAAGTGCTTAAGCCCAAGAGGGTAAATCAGGAAAAAATAATTTAAAAATAAATCAGGTTAAATCTCTGAAGAGTAACCCTAAAGGAAGTTACATACATTGGCCTCATATTCTATACCCTGTATATATTTTAACATACAGAATAATTTAAGCGGTGGAAATTAGCAGTGGAAAATACAGTGGTGGCAAATAGCAATTATACATTAATTAGTCCTCTGTAAGAAGATAGCACGCTATTTTTGAAAATTGGCTGGTGGGAGAAAGAGAATGAGCAAGTTTTAAAGGGTATATCAGAACAGAAACAGGTCTTGAGGCTGAATAATTTTATATGGATAAACAGTTGCCAATATATATTAGGCTATGCCCATCACTATGGTAGGTATGGCTCATCTCCTGAGGCTTAATATTGAATTTGCTTTCTGTTTTTGGTTTAAAGGCAGAGCTTTAACACTTTTTCTGGTTTTAAAAAAAAATGTAATTTCTTATTTTTAAATATGACAATGCAGTCTCTTAGAACCAGTTTTGCAAGTTTGTCTTTTTTTTTTTTGTTTTTTAAATAAATTGTGCTTTTATTTTTCTGGTGGGAAAATACTACTGTTGGGTAACTAATAAATGAACTCTGCAAGGAACTACCATAGATCAAGGCTGTTCTGCTAAAGAAGAAAAAGAAAGTTGAAGCGGGGTGGAAACTGCAGTGATTTGTTAGTTAGACTTTTAACAGATAAGTTCACTGTGTTAAACTGATATTTTCCTTTGAAAAGATAAAGCTGAAAAATCTTTGTGGCACAAGAGGAGCAAGTTACTGCAATAGGGAGCCTTACTGGAGAGAGTTACTTAGTTCTGTGAGCAATCAATTTTTTTTCTGTTGTGGTTAATGAGATTTCGCTTAATGTTTTCTAATCAAAGAATAATGTGAATTTATAAAAATTCATCAATGAAAACAAAATGACTGAGGTGGAGACCAAAAATGAATTTTTAATGGCATTATCAGATAGTGTTAACAGCTGTTATATTAAAAAGTGCATGTATGTGTTTGCACATCCACGATATGAACATTTTTGTGAATAAAAAATGAATAAGAACATAAGAACAGCCATAATGGATCAGACCAATGATCCATCTATCCCAGTATACTGTCTCCTGACAGAGGCCAATGCCAGGTGCTTCAGAGGGAATGAACAGAACAAGCAATTGTTGAGTGATCCAATCTCTATCATCTGCTGCCAGTTTCTGGCAGTCTGAAGTTTAGCGACACCCAGAACATCCCCGACCCTCTCGGTTAATAGCCAGTGATGGACCTGTCCTCCAGGAAATTATCTAGTTCTTTTTTTGAACCCTGTTGTAGTTTTGGCCTTCACAACATCCCCTGGCAACAAGTTCCACAGGTTGATTTTGTTGTGTGTAAAGAAGTACTTCCTTTTGTTTGTTTTAAACCTGCAACCTTTTAATTTTATTAGGTGACCCCTGATTCTTGTGTTATGTGAAGCAGTAAATAACATTTTCTTTTTCATTTTCTCCATACCATTCATGATTTTATAGACCTCTATCTTATCCCCTCTCAGTTGTCTCCTTTTTAAGGTGAACAGTCAGTCTTTTTGATCTCTGCTCATATAGAAGCTGTTTCATACCCTTAATAATTTTGGTTGCCCTTCTTTTTCCAATTCTAATATATCTTTTTGAGGCGGGGCAACCAGAACTCCATGGCATATTCAAGGTGTGGTATACCATGAAGTTATATATTGGCACATTATGATATTTTCTGCCTTATTATCCATCCCTTTCCTAATGGTTCCTAACATTGTTAGCTTTTTTTTTTTTGTCTGCTGCTGCCCGTTGAGGAGATGTTTTCAGAAACTTATCCAGGATAACGCCACGATTTCTTTCTTCAGTGGTAACAGTTAATTTAGATCCCATCATTTTGTATGTATAGTTGGGATTATTTTCCAATGTGCATTAATTTGCATTTATTAACATTGAATTTCATCTGCCATTTTGTTGCCTGGTCACTCAGTTTAGTGAGACCCCTTTGTAACTCTTCACAGTCAGCTTTGGACTTGAGTGATTTTTGTATTGTCTACAGATTTTGCCACTTGTTTACCCCTTTTTCCAGATCCTTTATGAATATGCTGAACAGTACTGGTGCCACTACAAATCCCTAGGGGACATCACTGTTATTACCTCTCTGTAGTGTGAAAACTGACCATTTATTCCTACCCTTTGTTTCCTGTCTTTTAACCAGTTACTGATCCATGAGAGGATCTTCTTCCTCTTCTATGACTGATTTAATTTGCTGAAGAGCCTTTGGTGAGGGGGGATGTTAAAGGCTTTCAGAAAGTCCAGGTATACTGTATGCACTGGATTACCCTTGTCCACATGTTTTTTGATCCCTTCAAAGAATTCTAATAGATTGGTGAGGCATGATTTCCCTTAACAAAAGCTGTGTTGACTCTTCCCAAACAATTTGTGTTAATCTATGTGTCTGATAATTCTGTTCTTTATTATAATTACAACCATTTGCAGGTTTGGAAGTTAGGCTTACTGGCCTGTAATTGCCAGGATCACCTTTGGAGCCTTTTTCAAAAATCAGTGTCACAGTCCCTATCCTCCAGTCATCTGGTATAGAAGCTGGTTTAAATAATAGGTTACATACAACAGTTAGTAGTTCTGCAATTTCCCATTAGTATTCACCCAACAGTTCTGAAGGAATTCAATCTGTTCCTGGTGACTTATCTGTTTAATTTATCAACTTGTTCCAAAACGTTCCTCAAAATTGAACTTCTCTGAAGTCTTACTTGAGTACTCCTTTAGCACTTCAGTCATCCAGTAGCCCCACTGATTATTTGGCAGGCTTCCTGCTTCTGATGTACTCACTTTTTTTTTGCTGTTACTTAGGCCTGGTCAACACTACGGGTTTATACCTAATTTAGCAGCGTTAAACCGAATTAACCCTGCACCCATCCACACAACGAAGCCCTTTATATCGATATAAAGGGCTCTTAATATTGATATCTGTACTCCTCCCCGACGAGGGGAGTAGCGCTCAAATTGGTATTGCCATTTCGGAATAGGGTTAGTGTGGCCGCAATTCGACGGTATTGGCGTCTAGGAGCTATCCCACAGTGCACCATTGTGACTGCTCTGGACAGCAATCTGGAGTCGGATGCACTGGCCAGGTAGACAGGAAAAGCCCCGCGAACTTTTAAATTTCATTTCCTGTTTGCCCAGCGTGGAGCGCTGATCAGCATGGACTGTACTGGAGATCTGATCGCTTTATGGGGAGACAGATTTGTTCTATCAGAGCTCCGTTCCAGAAGACAAAATGCCAAAGCATTTGACAAAATCTCCAGACAGAGTCCACAGCAGGGACTCAACACACAGCTGCGTGACAAGCGTAACGGAAAGCCAAAGAATCAAATGGACGCTCATGGAGGGAGGGAGCGGGGACTGAGGACTCCAGCTATCCTGCAGTCTCCGAAAAGCATTTGCATTCTTGGCTGAGCTCCCAGTACCTGAAGGGTCAAAAACATTGTCCCGGGTAGTTCAGGGTATATCTCGTCAATGTACCCCCCCCCCCCGTTAAAGAAAAGGGAGAAAAAATCGTTTCTTGCCTTTTTTCAGTGTCACTGTGTGTCTACTGCATGCTGCTGGTAGACACGGTCCTGCGGTGCTGAACAGCAGCATCCCCTCCCCTCCCCTTCCTTTCCTGATGGCAGACGGTACAAAATGGTGGAAAACTGTCCTCATCATCCCGTGAGTGCTCGGTGAGCTCCGCTGGGGGCGCCTGGGCAACAATGGGAATGACTCCTGGTCATTCCCGGCAGACAGTGCAAAAGGATTGAAAACCGGCCTCATCATAGCAACTGGGGGCTGAGCTCCATCAGCCCCCCCCCCCCCTTTCATGTCTAATGAAGATTCTGTACTGCCTGGACTATCATAGCAGCGGGAGGCTGCCTCCCCCTCATTTTATCTCACTAAAAAGTCAGTGTTCTTATTCCTGCATTCTTTATTACTTCATCACACAAATGGGGGGACACTGCCACGGTAGCCCAGGAGGGTTGGGGGGAGGAGGGAAGCAATGGGTGGGGTTGTTGCAGGGGCACCCCCTAGAATGGCATCATCATTTCTGTGGGATCTCTGGGGCTCTGACCCGGAGCGGCTGTGCTCTCTGGTTCTCTAGTACACTTGCCCCATATTCTAGGCAGGACTGACTCTATTTTTAGACAAAACATAAAGAAGGGAATGACCCGGGGAGTCATTCCCATTTTTGTCCTTGTGCCCCCGGTCGACCTCAGCGAGGCCAGCCAGGAGCACCCATGACAGCAGCAGATGGTACAAAGGGACTGATAACCATCATCACCAATTTCCAATTGCAGACGGTGCTATAGCTGGTAACCGTCTCTTTAACCTTGCAAAGGCAAATGAATGCTGCTATGTAGCACTGCAGTACCGCATCTGTCAGCAGCATCCAGTACACATACGTTGACAGTTAAAAAAGGCTAAACGGGCTGCATGGTTGCCATGCTATGGCGTCTGCCAGGGCAATCCAGGGAAAAAGGGCGCAAAATGATTGTCTGCCATTGCTTTCCCGGAGGAAGGATTGAGTGACGAAGTTGACCCAAAATCACCCGCGACACTGTTTTTGCATTGGGATCTCAACCCAGAATTCCAATGGGCGGGGGAGACTGCGGGAGCTATGGGGTAGCTACAGGATAGCTACCCACAGTGCAACACTCCGGAAATTGATGCTAGCCTCGGTACATGGACACACACCGCCGAAATAATGTGCTTAGTGTGGCTGCGTGCACTCGACTTTATACAGTCTGTTTTAAAAAAATGGTTTATGTAAAATAGGAATAATCCCGTAGTGTAGACATACCCTTAGTTTTTTGCTAGTTGCTCTTCAGATTTTTGTAAAGTTGTTTGTTCTGTAGAAGTTGTCACTGCCACGCACTGCCATACATTTTTAGTCTTCATTAGAGTATAAATTCCTTTAGTGGAAGCAACATTACATTTTTTTGGTGTTTGTCATATTTGCTTTTTCATGAAGTACTAGCTACCGTATATTATTAGAAAACAGCAAGAACAAAAAGGGGGAGGGATAGCTCAGTGGTTTGAACATTGGCCTGTTAAACCCAGGGTTGTGAGTTCAATCCTTGAGGGGGCTACTTAGGGATCTGGGACAAAAATCTGTCAGGGACAGTACTTGGTCTTGCTGTGAAGGCAGGGGACTGGACTTGATGACCTTTCAAGGTCCCTTCCAGCTCTATGAGATAGGTATATCTCCATATTAAAAAATTTACCATGTGAAGAGTATGATCTTAAATGTAGCACATAGTTGCAATGGAAATTAGCTAGCAAAATATTTGAAGAGTGAATTGCTGGTAGAATGAAGGGTGATTATTGGAAATTTACAGAACAGGTAAAGGGAAAACTCCATGAAGACTATTACAGGAGTAATAACCAGATTCAGAGTTGGAGCACAGTTTATGCATACAAACAGGACTGCACTACAGAGGCATTTGATAAGAATAATTCTTGTAGATGGCTAAAGGAAAGAGAGAGGCCTAATTTCCTACAGAAGTTTGAGTTAAGGATATGTCCGCCGCTGTTTGAAAGAGAAGCCATCACAGTTAGATCAGTTTTTGAATGCTTGCTTGGGAATGATTGGGTTTGATTAGGAAGGCAAACCTTTCCCTCTGAAAATGTGTGATTGTTGAAACAGTTTGACTAAAATTCCTCTGTTTCAGATTACTATAATTGACTGTTGTCTCCAAATTTTGTTGAAATAACTCTTCATAGGACAGTTGAATTTTGTATTTGACTTTTTAGTAAAATATTTAACTTGTACAGAGGAAACACATTTTTTTTTCCATTTCTTTCATTTCCTCTGACTGAAACGCCATGGTTCCCACAAACTTTAGACTGTGTGCGAATACAAACACACATTCTGATAACAGCTCTGACACAGACTACGAACTCCCAATTGCTCCCACCAACAGCCCCACACTTACTGCTTTAACCAGACAAGTGACTCTGTCTGAGTGCATACAATAATACTTAAAACTAAGTGCCTTATCAATATTAAGCTTCACAACATCCTCTGAGCTAGATAAGCTTTATTAATACCAGAGCGCTCTCAAAGCCTTAAAGGGTAATGCAACCACTATGGTGTAATTTTTGACCTCCGTGCATTCAGTTCCCTGAAAGATTTCCTGTTCCTTTAAGCTTTAATTGTGTGTAAAGTAATAGCAAAACCAATATTTTTTTAACTGTATTTTTAAGTTTTTTTCCAGCTACCTTAGTTTTGGGTGACCAATGATGTGTTGGCTTGTTTCCACCTGTCTCTTAAAATCTTAGGAGGGAACCTGATACCCATTTTGCAGTTGGGCAAATTGAGGTGCAGAAGATAGGCAGCATTCTTGAATGTCACAAGAAATCGGTGGCAGAGTTGGAAATAGGACCCAAGTTTCTTGGTTCCCATTTGTCTGCTATAACTACCAGACCTCATTTACTCCCTGTATGTAATATTCTTGCTAGTCACAGATTGCTACTATATTAATTAAAAGAGAAATTTGGGCTTGACAAGCAAGATAACTCTTTTAGCTGCTCAGGTGTTCACAGTCAATTTTATTTTCTTAATGAGGTCTTGCTGTTCATTACGTGTCGTGACTGTGAATATGTTCTTCATTGAAATTCTTGTGCAAGAGACCAAATAAAAAAACCTCTTTGGTTTGTGACCACTCGAGCAGTCCCGGCAGATGCCGCTATCAAAATGGCAAGACACTAATGTGGTCCTAGTGGAGGTGGTTTTAATACTAACATTTTTCCATTTTATTTTTGTGTTAACTAGTGGGAGCACAGCTTTGGTCTTGAAGAAAATCCTGGGAGAGGAATGGACCATGTTCTCATCAAGTTAATACCTGTGATCCAGGAATGTTATAGAGGTCAGTGACTGGGACGGGGAAGGGAAGCTGTGTGTGTTTAAAAAGCTTTTGCTAGAATTGCTTTGGATTTGTAATTGCCACAAGCAGTTGTTTGACTGGTTTTGCATGCAGCCTGGAGCTCTGAGGACTTTGTTTGTCTGTCAGAGAGAAGGGAAAAGTGTATCAACTTCAAACACAGGAAATCTAAAATTGGCGTACCAAAACACTTAAGTAAGGTTACGGTGCTAATTTAGTCCTACAAAAGCATAAGAAATGAATAGTTAAGTCTGCAATTATTCACTTAACATATTACACTGCATTTAAACTTCTACATGCTCAAAGCCAGTGATCCAGGACTGTTGGGTTAGACTCTGACGTTCTTAATTGGTGGGCAACAATGCTAATGGAATACACTGTGGACACGTGGTATTGTTTTCTCAGCCTACCAAGTTGTACTCCAATTTTGAGAAGTCTCTTCTGCTCCTGTCTATAATAATCTATGTATAAAGAAAAGACTGGAAATGCCTATACTGTGGGAATCTTAATATTACTTTGATACATCTTCTCTTTGACTTAAGGAGCTTGGTTTTTATTTAGAATCATTTAAACGTAGGGCTGGAAGGGATCTTGAGGTCATCTGGTCTATCCATCCACGCTGAGACAGGACAGGTGTTTGTTTAACTTGTACTTAAAAACCTCCAATGACAGGGACTCGGCAACCTCCCTAGGTAATCTATTCCATAGTTTATCCTTACAGTTAGAAAGTTTTTTCCTAATATCTAACCTAAATCTCCCTTGCTGTAAATTAAGCCCATTACTTCTTGTCTTACCCTCAGGGGACACACACAACAGTTGATCATAGTCCTGTTCATATTAACGCTTTAGAGGGCTGAAGACACTTTTCATATCTCATCTCTAGACTAAACATGCCCAGTTCTTTCAACCTTTCCTCATATGCCATGTTTTCTAAGGGTATATCTACACAGCAAAAAGAAAACCCCACAGTAGTAAGTCTCAGAGCCCAGGTCAACTGACTTGGGCTCATGCTGCAGGTCTAAAAAGGGTAGTGTAGACGCTTGGGCTGGAGCCTGGGCTCTGAAACCTGTCAAGGGGTGAGGGTTTTGGAGCTGAGCTCAGACATCTATACTGCTATTTTTAGCTCTGTGATGTGAGACAAAATCAGTTAACCGAGACTCACTGCTGTAGGTCTTTTTGGTGTTAATGTTTCCCAAATCTCTTGTCTCTCTCCTATGGAGTCTCTCTCTAATTTGTTCATATCTTTCATACAGTGTGGTGCCCAAAACTGGACATTGTACTTCAGCTGAGGTCTCTCCAATTCTGAGTAAAGCAGAACAATAACCTCCTATGTGTTATGTATGACATTCCTGTTAATATACCCCAAAATGACATTGCCTTTTTCTCAACATCACACTGATTGATACTCAGTTTGTGATCCACTGATCCCTTTTTGCAGTACTGCTGGCTAGCCAGTTATTCCCCATTTTATATTTGTATATTTGATTTTTTCCTTCTTAAGTATTGTCTTTGTATTTGTCTTTACTGAATTTCATCTTGATTTCAGACCAATTCTCCAGTTTGTCATGGTCATTTTTTAAATTTTAAAGTGCTTGCAGCCCCTTCTAGGTTGGTATTATCTGCAGGTTTTATAAGTATGCTGTCTACTCCAGCATCCAAGTCGTTAACGTAAAGGTTCCATTGAGTTTAGGTTCCCCTGGGATTTTGTGTGTAGGTCTCAATTTCTTTGGATTCGTTGTGATATTGCTAGACCTTTAATGTGGATTTTTCTTATTATTCACATAGTCCTAGTGCAAATAGGATAGTTGACATAATGGCTTCTTTTTAAAAGCTGAATATTTAGCTAGTGTAATTTACACTTTTGAAATACTAAAGGGGATTAAATGGATTTTTCACCTGATGGTTTTTTTCTTAGCATGTGAAGCTAAAGAGGAGCTTAAATAAGCATCTAACTCAGTAACACTTAATTTTGCTCATGTAAATTAAATATGGCAAAACAGATTTGTTGGGAACCTGGTAAGTAAAGTAAAGGAGCTGTGCAATAATAAAAAAATGTTCCTGGCCAGATAATTGAATTTTTACAGCGTTTATAAAGGACGTGCTGAGAGCCACTATGGCAGCAATGTTAAAATAAATGTCACCACTTTTATTGCCCGTTGGTAACCTTACTCCAGTCAATGTGTATTAAATGTTACAAATGGACTAAATTAATGTTCCTTCAGTACCAATGTTACTGAATGTTATAGATACCAAATAGTAACTGCCAAGGCTCATAGGTGCCATGTGTGATACACAGGTTTTCTTCTTTCGATCAGCAAAGAATCTTTCTTACTACAGAATCCATGTGATATGCCACAGTATGTGACACTCTTCTACCTCACAGAAAAGTGATGTGGCATACTGGAAAAGACCAAACAGCAGGGGAAACCCCCATTAGCCCAAATTTGCAGCTTTACAGGATTACACCAGCACAAAAGAACTACTTCTGTTAATGGTTGTCTTTTTATGGTACACGTTTAAAAAAAAAGGGAGGGGTATTGATACGTTCCCAACATCTTTCCTGAATTGGACTCAGGTGATCAGAGCGTAAATTATTTATTTAAAAAAATTAACAAAACATTTTGTGTTAGCAAATGCTTTGTTTAAGGTTATGGCGTTGCTTTCGTTATGTGTCTTCCCCACTTCCAGCAGTGATTTGTAAGCCTAGAAAAAATTCCTGTTTGGGCAAAAGCCTTTTGTTTATTGTCTCAGCCAAAAGATCATTCCTTTTTAGAAAACAAAATGATAGTTGTGTTTGAGTTACATGAGGGTGAAATAAATACTTTCTGCAGTGTTTATAAAAAGGCTAAAATTATTAAAATGAACTTTGCATATGTTGAACTTGCACATGTGTGAGGAACTTCTTGCTAATATTCTGAACTATGGTTTTAATATCTTCATAGAAAACTCTTTTCAGAGGCAAATACCAGTGTAGAAAGTGTATTTTTTTGGTGTTGGAGACTGTATATAATATGATAAAATCCTTAAGTCATTTATGAAGAATTTCAAAATTCCCTGCTTGTACAGAATTTAAAAATCCTGTGTGACTTCTAAATTTATTACAAGCAGAGCTTGTAATAT
Organism: Mauremys reevesii; assembly: GCF_016161935.1. NCBI lineage: Eukaryota > Metazoa > Chordata > Testudines > Geoemydidae > Mauremys > Mauremys reevesii. Next base: position 19,525,631 of record NC_052627.1, on the reverse strand, counting down.
AGGTAAAAGTGTGCTAAATGCCTTAGGTACCTTTTTATTTTTTTAGAATAACGACAAAGTAACTAGGAAATTTAAACTTGAATGCAGTTTTAAGGATAATATTTTGCACTCAAGTCAGGAACTTTTGAGCCATATTAAGAAGATGGCTACAGCTTTGTGAAACGTGTGTAAAATGTTTGATTTGAATTTTTCTTGAACCAGTGGGGATCAGAAGAAAAGAACAGATAGCTGGAGCTTAGGCAACTCTGCCCCTTGGAGTTCCAGCAGCTCTAAGGGCTGGTCCACACTAGCTCTTTAAATCGAATTTAGCAGCGTTAAATCGAATTAAGCGTGCACCCGTCCACACCAGGAAGCCATTTAATTCGACAGAGGGCTCCTTAGTTCGACTTCGGTATTCCACCTCGACAAGGGGAGTAGCGCTAAATTCGACATGGCTATGTCGAATTAGGCTAGGTGTGGATGCTAATCGATCTTAGTAGCTCCGGGAGCTATCCCACAGTGCAACACTCTGACGCTCTGGACGCCAGTCGGAGCTTGGATGCTCTGACCAGCCACACAGGAAATGCCCCGGGAAAATTTGAATTCCTTTTCCTGTCTGGACAGTTTGAATCCCATGTCCTGGTTGCTCATCGGGGCGAGCTCAGCAGCACCGGCAACGATGCAGAGCTCTCCAGCAGAGGAGTCCAGGCAATCTCAGACTAGAAAGAGGTCCCCAGCATGGACTGACCAGGAAGTCTGAGATCTGATTGCTGTGTGGGGCGATGTGTCTTTGCTTTCGGAGCTGCGCTCCAGCAAACGGAATGCGAAGACCTTTGAGAAGGTCTCCAAAGCCATGACAGACAGAGGATACAGCCAGGATGCAATGCAGTGCCGCGTGAAAGTCAAGGAGCTGAGACAAGGCTACCAGAAAGTCAGAGCGGCAAACGGACGCTCCGGAGCCCAGCCCCAGACATGCCGCTTCTACGAGGCACTGCATGCCATTCTCGGTGGGTCTGCCACCACTGCCCCACCAGTGTGCGTGGACTCTGAGGATGGGATAGTGTCGACGGACTGTTTCTCGGAGATGTTCGCGGACGGGGAAGATGAGGAGGACGAGGCAGTCGACGGCGCTTTCCCCGACAGCCAGGATCTCTTCCTCACCCTCACTGAGATCTCCTACCAACCCTCCCCAGCCGTTACCACGGACCCTGAATCGGGAGAAGGATCAGTCTGTAAGTGCTTTAAACAAGTTAACATTTATTTATTAAAAGCAGCTAAGACCAACGAGTTAACATCTTTTAAGTAATTAAACAGGGAGAGACATTAGGAGAACAGAAGGTCTACATACAGGGGGATGGAACTTTTATCTTCATAAGATATCTCCAGGAAACTCTCCTGGAGGTAATCTGAAAGTCTATGCAGGAGGTTCCTTGGCAGAGCTAGCTTATCGTGTGCCCCGAGGTAGCACACTTTGCCTTTCCATGCTACAAGCTGGAACTCCAGGACCATTGCCCTCACGAGCATGGCAGAGTAGGCCCCTGGGTGGTGGTGGCTTTCTTCCAGCATGCGCGCTCTCTCTGCCCGTGAGACTCTCCTCAGGGTGATCTCTCTCGCACACTCCTGCATGAAATTAGAGTAATTGGGGTACTATTAGTAATGGGAGCGCTTAACTGTTCCTTTGCATAACAAGAAGCCTCACTTAACAGCCACGTGCTGCAGTCTACAGAGTGGCAGCATACAGGGATCTTTCCCAGTGAACAGCCGCGAGGGGGTGCAACAGGGGCCGAGTTTATGCTTTCAGGATTGCCTGCATCAAGAGGACAGAGCTGTACATTCACTTCTATGAATCCAAAAGTGTTTGGCTTACCATGCCTTGCTGCTACACGAATTCTTCTTTCCTGCAAAGGTTCTCTGATCTGCAGCCCAATACCCCAGGCAATGAAAGCGCATTCAGAGAAATCGAACTTTCCATTAGTGAGTGCGCATGAGACATGTGCTGTGCATACTCTTGTTCACAGACACCAAGTAGACTATGTTTCTTTGTTTAAAAAATGTATCATTGTAAGAAATTCACTACCTTTTTGATATCACACAGGTGCAACTGTATCACGACCTGATGCACCATGCCCCTCACAGATGATGGCACAAACTAGAAGGCGTAAGAAAAAGACAAGGGACGAGATGTTTGCTGAACTTTATGGGCTGCTCCAGAGCCGAGGCGGACCAGCAGAGCCAGTGGAGGGAGAACCTCAGTCAGCAGCACCGCTCACTCTGCGAACGGGAGGACAGGTGGCGTCAGGAGGACCAGCAGGCGACTCAAACGCTGCTTGGACTAATGAGGGAGCAAACGGACACGCTCAGGCGCCTTGTCGATGTTCTGCAGGACCGCAGGCAGGAAGACAGAGCTCCCCTGCACTGTATCTGCAACCGCCCACCCCCACCTCAAACTCCAATCCCCCCCCTCATCAAAAATAACAAAGAGGAGGGTCACCAGGGGCCGTGAAAACTGTCACTGCACCACAGGACAGTGTTAAATTACGCAAAAGCTATCAGTTACTACATTTTGAAAAGTCCTTCCCTTACTGTGTTCTTGATTATTAAAAGTAGTTTTCTGTTACTTACTTTTTCCGTCATGGTTTTTTACACAACGCTGTGTTAGATGTCTTGGGTGGGTCGTTGGGTGGTTGAGGGGGTAGTGTAATGCATAGGACAGTCACCTTTAGCAGGGTACAGAGACGGGGGCTGGATCAGCAGCATGTCACACACACAGTGCAGTCAGTAGGCGGTTAGCTGGTATGGGAGGTGGTTTGCAGGTTTTCTGTCGTTGGGGGTGGTACGTGCATTTGTAGCGGGGGAGGGGGGTTACAGATGTCATGCAACGGTCCCTGTAATGGACCGCAGAGCCACGCAGCAGAGGAATCTGTATCCGTCCTCCCCCGCAACAAGGCCACATAGCCCCCGCACACAGAGTCCAAAAAAGGAGGGATGGCAGGATCCGTTGAAACAACCAGTCCGGCACTGCTGACCGGTCTGGGAGTGGGAACATGTCAAACCTCGACTTTAGAGGCGGTCTTTACATGACCACACACCCTACCCAGCACAGTGTGCGTCCCAGTTTCAACCCTTTAACGCAAAGTCATCAATAAAGACACCGTTGTAAAGCTACAGTGGAGCACGTACTTTAATTTTTAAATGTGTGTTAGAAGTTGGGGAAGCGGGGTGGACGGGGTATGTAACTGCAGAGGCTAGTCAACAGTAACTTGGTAAAGAAACAGGGGCAGGTTCAGCTTCTCTGTGAAGAAACTGAACAGTCACAGTTCACGCTGCTCGCTGGTACTTGAAGAGTTTCTTGTCGCTGTGCAAGGTGCTTGCATAGGGCGTGACGAGCCAGGGCATTAGCAGGTACGCTGGGTTCCCTAAGATCAGTATGGGCATCTGCACATCCCAAGCGTTATTTTGTGGTCCGGGAAGAAACTACCTTCCTGCAGGCTTCTAAGCAGACCAGAGTTCCTGAAAACACGCACGTCATGAACTTTGCCTGGCCACCCGACGTTGATGTTGGTAAAACGTCCCCCATGGTCCACCACTGCTCGCAGCACCATTGAAAATTAGCCAAATTTCTCAGCAGCTGACTGCGGAAGAGGTGGACGATAAGTTGCGAGGAGCTGACAGCGGCCACAACTGCAGCGGGATCTGTGCTCGCAGTGCTGTGGCGCCCGCGCTGTCACTGAGAAGAAAAGTGCATGAACAGATTGCCAGCTGGCGCTTTCAGGGAGGGATGCTGGGCGTGATTGACGGTTCAATGATGACAGTTACCCAAAACCACCCTCCACACAATTTCCCCCCCCCCCCCAGCATGCATTGGTGGGAAATCCCAGCATTCCAATGGGTGGCGGGGAGTGCGGGAACTGTGGGATAGCTTCCCACAGTGCACCGCTTCCAAAGTCGACGCTTCGCCCGTTACTGTGGACTCACACAGTCGAATTAGTATATTTATTGTGGATACACAACTTTGACTTCATTAGGTCGATTCCAGAAATTCGAATTAAGATGAATCGAAATAGTCTTGTAGTGTAGACGTACCCTAAGGCTGGCTTCCACCTCTCTTCAGGTGCTTGCCGGCACATCTCATTAGGCAGCTCTGTCTCCTTCCCTTGAGCACCTACAGCAACACTGCCTCTATCCCAAAAGACCAGAGCAGGCTGCTGTTAGTTCCTTTTTTCTCTTGCATTTCCGTATGCACAGAACAGTATCTGCACCTCTTTCTAAGTAGCTGCTATTTTAGTTTAAGCAAAACAAAAATAAATCCTCCATTTACAGGCTGCCGTGTGATTTCTTCTGTGCCTTACTGCAGACACATTTGAGGAAAGAAGTGGCAGTGTTGTGTCCCCATTCCTCGCTTGCTATGGAGTAGCCACAGTTCCCTGATGCAGGAAACTCCCTACCAGTGCCAGGTTTTGGACCTTACTCTTAACTTCACTTCCTGGGCAGTATTTCCTCCATCCCCTCACAGAGGAAGAGCTGACAGACTTCACACAGAGGCAAAGAGACAGCTACTCATTGAGGCCTTGTGTAGACTTGGATTTAAAGTGTGATGTTAGCTAATGTGCTGACTAACATTTTAAAAGTCTAGAATGGGCAAGGCACAGTGTCTTAGCGTGCTAAAGTGGTTGAATTTAAGTTTAGTGGGGATTCAAGATGCCACACGTCAGGCTTTCATCTATGCAGTGTACAACCGCAGAGCAGCTGTCAGATGATTACATAAGTTTGCCAAACTCTCTAAAGCCAAAGAAAAGCATTGAAAATTTGCCATGATGTTACCTTGTCTAGAATCAGAATTGTCGTTCAACTGAGACTCCACTTTTGATATAACTAGATCCACATCTAGCTTGAGGGAAGGCTTATGCTTCCGGAGGTGATCAGCAGAGCAGACAATCCTTAGTCTCTTTCCAAAGGGAATATCACATTTTTGGATTAGAGCTCCAGAAAGTTTAACAGTCTTCTGCAGATACAAAGAACCTCTAATAATAATAATACATATATCTCCAATTGTTATTTATTTATTTATCTCCTAGAACTGGAAGGGACCTTGAAAGATCATTGAGTCCAGCCCCCTGCTTCCACTAGCAGGACCAAGTACTGATTTTTGCTCTAGATCCCCAAGGGGGCCCCCTCGGGGATTGAACTCATAACCCTGGGTTTAGCAGGCCAATGCTCAAACCACTGAGCTAACTCTCCCCCATCTGTTCTCCTCATTATGGAGTACTCAGGTAGTAGGTTTTCTTAATTGCCCAGTCAGGCAAAACAGGCATGGTTCTTAAGGAAAGAAGGCTTTCAAGAAGGAATAGATGATTTTGTGTCTAAGAAAACAATAGCAAGGGCTCTGGATGATACTTTATTCTCTTTTGGGCTGTCATGAATACAGGCTGGCTACTGGATTTAGGATGAAGAAGGCAGTGGCATCAGCTGCTGCTGTGTACGGACCCTATGATGTGAGATCAGAAGATAGACAATTGTGCAAGATGAAATAGTGCTACCTAGCTATCGTCTCTTGTTTCATTGTTGGAAATGTTTAATGAATTTCTTTCAGTTGTAATTTAAAAAACAAAACCAAAAAAAAAGGGCAAGCATTTTGAAAGCAGACAAACATACTCTGTTTTCTCGCTGGCAAAGAATCTTCTTGGCAAATAAACTTCAGGTATGTCCTGGAGCAGGGGTTCTCAACCTCTTTCTTTTAGCCTCCCCTCCCTTACCTCCCCCTCCCCCCAACATGCTATTAAAAAACAACAGCCCACCTGTGCCACAATGACTGTTTTTCTGCATATAAAAGCCAGGAGTGGCCTTAGGTGGTAGGAAGCAGGGTAATTGCCTGGGGCCTCACACCACAGTGGGGTCCCATAAAGCTAAGTTGCTTAGGCTTTGGCTTCAGACCCGAGTGGTGGGGCTTGGGGTCCTGGGCTTCAGCCCTGCGCTGCGGAGCTTTGGCTTTCTGCCCTGGACTCCAATGAGTCTAATGCCATCCCTGCTTGGCAGACCCCCCTGAAACCTGCTCGTCCTCCCCTCCCACCAGGGGCCCTGGACTCCTGGTAGAGAACTGCTGTTCTGGAGCATGAACTGATGACATTGTTCACCTCATTGGTTCAAATGAAGGGCATAGACATGCTGTCTGCAAACATTTCTCTGTCAGCTGTTGCACTCCAAGACAATCAGTCATGCTTAATAATAGCTGGACCGGCAGTGGACGTTACTACAGGCAAACCTGCTGATTTCAAGACCTTAGATAATCTGTTTATCCACTTCACTGTTTTGGTGCTGCAAGCTGCTCCATTGTTGTACAGAGTTGACATCTTTTACAGGTAGTTCCTCCTATTGCAAACCATGACAGACTGTCTTGGAGAGTTATGATTGACTGACTGCCTGTGTTTAAGAGAAAGGAGTTGAAAAAGAGTATTCGTGACATAGAGGTGCACCAGAGCCACTAACTACTGTACTTCAGATTATTGTTGATGGTGTAGTCATTGGCTCTACAACTGGTTAAATTTTAGGTTAGTTTTAACTGAGATTAAAGCAGATCTTGCCAGATTCTTATATGTAAACAAACTTTCCCACACACCATACAGTGCAATTATACAAGAGAGCAAGAAGTTCACTGTTTCACTTGAATGACCTCATTAAGAGCAATACATGCTAGGGCTAATTTAATATTTGCAATTCATTTGTAACTGTATTTGTCTACTGATGGTGTAACATTTTAGATTTCTTCTAATCTGTGGATGACAGATATAGGTACAAAAAAAATTTCTATTGAAGCTTATCGTCAAGAACCTGGTCTCTGTTTCTGAAATCTCAGCCCCAAGTCGTCCTCATTTCTTTTCTATCCCTTGAACAAATACTAACAAGAGAAATAGGATAGGAGAAATTGGCATTGTGGAGACAATATATTTCAGTAAATATGATTATTGAGAAGTAACCTTTTTTTGGAAATCTAAACACTTAAGTTCTTCTCTTGCAGTGTGTACACAAGTTGACCTTAACCAGCTACTTTGTACATGAAATGATATTGCAAATTTAGGATGAATAAACCCTTTCCTTGGCTACATCAAAAACTCACAAACCGAATTGGAACACCTACATGGATTGGTTGCCTTTTTGTGTACTTTCCAGAGTAATTTGCTTAAAAAAAATCCTTATCTTCCTGGTTTTTAGGGGGTAGGGGAAGGTCTTAAACTTTATCTGTAAGCCTTACCTTATAAAACTCAACTGCAGTTAATAGTTGTAATGTCTTTTTATACTATTATAGGTTCTTAATTTTTCTGTCCTCCTACTCCTGCTTTGATTTTTTTAGAACAAACCACTAGGTTAATCAGTATGACTTGGATGTTATGAAAGCAGAAAAAGGACCCCCTTGCCTGTAGCACAGATGGTTCCTCCTCCTTTCTTGTCATGTGGCTAACGAATCCTGCATTAGTGATGGATAGATCTGCTGTGCCTCTCTAATCAAACCAGCCTGTGCGCTGGTACAACAGGCTCCTGGGGATCACAGTGCAAAGCTCTGAATTCGCCTGACTTGCCAGAAGGATGTTTACTTAATGATGGGCTGGCAGTGGCTTATAGGCACAGAAGAGCTATGTAATGCTTTTGCAGAGGAAATAGTCTACTGTTATTAATGTCTTATGAAGAGAGGATTTGAAATGTAATATGCTTGCAGAGAATTTGAAAAATACTAGGTAGGATAAGACACAAATAAGTACAATCATTCTGTTTTTCTTTGCATGATATTTTTCTGGAACTTGACATTTAATATTTAGTACATGAATCGCTTTCATAAACATTATTTTCTGGTCGATAGGTACATCTTTTGGAGCTGTCTCGGCTATTATGCAGAACAACAAATTGAGATGTACTTTGTTACTACTTATCTTTTTATGCATGTTCGTAGAAACATGGAGGAAGTTTATAAGTAAACTAAATTTTTGCACTGATGCTCACAATCCAAGGGAATTTATAACTTCAGTTTTTCACATGGATTAGCTCTAAACTACAGCAAGAACAATTCAGTTTCCTAAGTACTGTAAGTCTGGAACTAAAATGTGCCTCAATGCCTAATATTAAGACATTACTCCTTAAAGAGAAGCACCGCTGAAAAGTGAACATTTATGTACAGATACATATTTTTGAATAGTCATTTCCTGTGCCTGCTTCTTGATGCTGCAGACTTCAGGTTTGTTTGAATAAGAAAGATATCCTTCAAAATTTCTTTGGTTTGATCCTGCAGTGAGCACCATAAACTTTTGTTTGATATCACAATTCTTTGCTATGGAACATGATTTCCATTTTGACTTTGCTTCATTATTAAGCAGGAGAAGAAAATGGGCAATTAGACAACTAACCCAGTTGTAAAAATTGGTAGCTCTTGTAAATAGCAGATGTAACAAACTAAATTATTAAAAATAAAAAATGAGTTATATGGTTTTCTGATTAGCCATATAATGTTTGGGGGAAGACAGTGCCATTTTCAGTATGAAAATCTTCAATTTAAATGTGTGTTGAATATTTTGCATTCAGAAGGAATCAATGATTAAGGGATGGAGTGTCAAGTTGCTCTCACTGGCCATTGTACTCTGCATTAAGGAATACTTTTCTTTAGGAAATCAATATCAATATAAAAGCTGTACATCTGCTTTTTAGACTTGATCAAAAATGTTACCATTTGTCTCTGAAACTGACAGTCTTAAACTGAAATCTTGTGGTTAAGCTTCAGAACTCTGAATCAGAAGACCTGTGGTCTAGTTTCAGTTTTGGCCCAAACATTCTATCTGACATACAAAAAACGTAACCTCTCGGTATGTTAGTTCATCCGCTTAGTATTGGAGATCATAGCACCTACCTCACAGAAGTATGTCTAAGGCTAAAATTAATTATCTGTAAAACACCTGAAGACTGTCAGAAAGCTAAGTGGTACAAATTATTATTTTTTTCCCTTAGAACGGCAGATTAGTTGCATGGATACAAGATTTCCAGCAGTGCTGTGTGAATGTTCTTTAATCCTAATCTAGGTGGGGCATGGAGATACAGACATGTTCAGTTCTTGGTGTCTCTGAGATTGCCAATAAGAATATCAATTAATGTTTTGAGTAGTGGTAATTTTTCTGATGTGGATCCTGACTGTTATGAACAGTACAGAAACCACCAGTTCATTTCACTAGGCCAATCTCTCATGCTGTTGAAGTGTCGACACCTGTTTCCAATTGGCCAATGATGCTAGCTTGCCTTACCCACTTGTTAAACAAGTCCCTTTGTGCTTTCTTCCATGCTGCCTCTCAGTAAACTACCTCCTTGCGCTCCTTCAGTGGCTCCTTGGAACTCTCCTTTTCTGTGATACCTGCATAAAAACTTTCTGGGCAGCTGGTCTTCCAACACTCCTGCTTCTCATACTAACCAATATTGTCTCCTTGTGTCCTGTGCATCTCCATCTGTTTGTATCCACCTATTGTCTCTGATCTTTTATGCTTTGATTGTACGCTACTCGGAGCAGGGACTTTTTACTCTGTTTGAACAGTGACTAGCACAATGTGATCCTGGTCTGTGCCTGTCCTCCTTGACACTACAGTAATACAAACAAGTAGGCCACCAGACAGCTGTCTGAGGGCGACAATTTCTGGCCAGTAGTAACTCTGGGCTGGATTTGTAGTAATCCCTCAGCTCTGTAGAGGGAAAAGGTTCTTGTTGCATTGCTCAACACCCATTATTTTTTTTCTCTTTTCTAAGGCTGTCAAGAAGTGGGTTGAGTATATGCTGGTGGGCTGTTCTACCAGCCCAGGTAGGACACGCAAGGCTGTTAAAGGCCCTTGCCTCAGGACATGATTTATTATTTGAACGCGAAGGACATAAAAACACAATATAAAACACAGCCCAGGAATGCTGGCTATAGACCCCAAAGGCTTCCACCAGCCAGGGTGGTGAAGAGGACATTCCCTTCCCCTCTTCACCTAGCTTTCTTTTCATTATATAATCTGCCTAGCCACATGATAGACAGGGATCTCTTAAACTTTTCCAGGCTGCTGCTGCTTGTCACATTGGGTTTGAGGTAGATACATTTAAATCTGTGGGCAATCCTCTATTGTGTGATTTTTAATTTACAGGAAGGGTACCCATTTGTAGATTGTGTCAAGCCAATGCAACTGAGCCAAAATAATGAACCATGGTGGCTTGCAACAGTTGTATTTTAGAAATTTGAAGCAAGAAGGAATAAATCCCATGAGCAATTTATCCGTTCCCTAGAAGTTTAATGGGCTGTGGATTATTGTAAACGTTCTGGGCTCCAGCCTGTCTGTAAAGATGTTTAAAGACACACTATTAAATACCATGGCATATGTTGATAAGGTTCTTCAGGCTACTTAGAGATGCCTCAAAATGCTATGGGGCCTCTGAGGTGTAATGATATTGGATTGGGCAATTTTTTTCTTTTTGTTGTATACATGCATTGGAATATTGGCATAACTAAACAAGCTGATGACTGAAAACTATTTAGTATTTTATAATGTTAATTCAGCTACTTTTCCACCATTATCATCTTTCACTAAATTTAGGGGGAATCTGAATTTGCAACATCTTAAAAAAGGCTTAGCCTCTGAGCCAGTCACCGTTTTGGCTCGGTTGTGGCTTGGCACTATCTAAAAATTCCTTTATGACCAGGGATTTAATTTCATTTTTATCTTGGATTTTCCATCCGGTGGTGTTCTTTCTGATGGAAAAAGCTACAGAATTGTAGTAGCGAGTGGAAATTTATTATTGTGGCAAGACATGGCAGTAGAATTTTTATCTTTTGTTCTTTTCATTGCAGGTAGTATGACTTTTTCCTCTGGTGTTACTACATATATTTTGACCAATGGCAGACATGATTTGAATCTGAGGAGGAGTGTGCACTTCTTTTGGTGTGTGTGTGTGAGAGTGGGGGGGGGGATTTAAATTGCTGTTGCTATCCTAGGAAAAGGTCAGATATATAGGAGTAAATGGTTTTGAAGAAAAGTGTTTGTGTGTTGGAGAAATGGAAGGATATAGAATTCTGTAATCCTGTGCTCAGTTTAAAGAGCTGCTTGCCTTCTTAGCAGACATACTGCAAATAACTGAAAAGAAAATATATTTTGGATAGTGTACATACGGTTTGACGCAAACCACAGTTAACATAACTCTTCACCGGTATTGAGATAAAATTATCTCATCTTCAGAGTTCACAAATTTTTCCTCTGATTACTTACTTTTGTAGACCACAGCATAAATTCCAGTCTTCAGTAAAAGTCTTATTTTTCATGCTAGCAGAATAATTTCTGGCTAAGTCCTGTTATTTCTGTTTACTGCTGATGTAAGAACTCCCTGTGAAAGCTTTATTTTCTGCTGCTTTATCATTATCGGTATGCTAACCAAACACACATGTCTCCTTTTTGGTCCCAGTGAGTTTTCCTATCCTGCTTTGATTTTCTAACCAAAAATGTCTTCCAGGAATTGTTAGCAGCTCTCCCTGTATTGAGTACCAATGATTTAGAATCAGTGCAATGCTGTTCGGGTTGGCAAAATAAACTGTAATCTAAGGTAGCCTTCTGTTTGTCCTGTTCAGTACAAATTGACTGATTCAAACTTGCTTTCTATGAATGGGAAAACAAATGCCCAGTTTTTGCTAAGTTAGATGGAAATATTTCTGTCCTATTTTTGTATTTGTAAAGGCTTCCACTGATTGTGTAAGAAATGTTTTGAGGTCATAGTAACCTTAATACTTATTGAGAATACATTTTTCAGTCCCTCTGCTTTGCTATAACGTGTCTGAATGATGGATTTTAATACTCTTCTAGTAATTTGGCGTTTTTGTACAGTGTCTTACCCCCTGATTCTTGTGAATGCTGACTATTAAGCCCCATAGTAGTCAGTAAATGGATGTTGCAGACTAATACTAATTTGGTAAACTTACTTGAACAGATGTAACGTGGTTTGACATTGTGCTAATTATAGTTCTAAACTGGATGCACTGGAAATCAAATATTTTGCTCTTGAAATCAACACTTTGAATTTTTTAAGGTTTCATTGCTTTATAATGAAAGAAAAGATGATTCCAAGAAAAACTTTCAGAGCAAAAACTGTGTCTATTTTTATCTTCATTATTTGTCTCTCTAGGCCTCTTGTCTGTGGAGGAGTGTCCTTCCCTGTATGATGAACTCCATTTAGTAACACAAAGTTCTTATTTTAAATAAAAGCCTCTCTTCCCATGGTTGAGGTAAAATGTGAGCTTCATTGAAGTCAAGGTTAAGAGTTCACCCCAGGGCTGTATCTTAAAATATTAAAAAGAAAAGCTGCATATTGGTATGTTTACATCAGACTTGACAATTCACCACATAGTGATTAATATTTCCATTAATCTGAATGAAGATGTTGAATGACACATTTTTTGGGTCATTTTGCAGGGAGCCCACTTTGAATGAAATATGGGCAGTACAAATATTGCATACAGTGTTCCAAAATAAGTAACAGTTCACCTCTGTACTACTTGAACTGTGTATGGTGTTTACTCAATCATTAACATGTAAAATTTAAAATTAAATTTGTTATCAAGCTACAGATATAATGCAAAATTCTATTTTCCTCCATCTCTGAGAATTTAGTGTTCTTGTACCTTGCCAATTAGCAAAACAACTAATGCTGGGGAGACTCTCTAGAGAGAACAGCTTGAGTCATAGAGTCTGAAGTATCCCAGCCAAGCATCAGAGGTGAGGTACATTGGCATGACATTGTGTTTCTGGGAATTTTGACCTGGTGCAGCCCTGTAGATGAACAGAGGACTATATTTACCAGTGCTGTGAAGCTGATGCCTTTCTCTACTGCTAAATCCACATGCAAGTTTTTGTAGGTTAATTTTATGATGTGTAAATTAGCTCATTAAATAATTTGCATGAAATGTCACACATGGAGCTGTCTAAAACTTGCCAGCTATGCAGATTTGAGGTAGGTTTATTGTTGGACCATGTTACTTTCCTTGAACCATGTGCAGATGGTCAGTATATGTGGCCTTACTTAGGAGTCATAAATGAAGCTTCCCACATCTTTTTCACTCTTTCTGTCATATTTTGATATCATTCTTTTCTGGACCTGATTTATTACAAAAGTTGTTTGGCCTCAACAGTGAGGAAATAGTTTATGAAGCTTTCCTAATCTTGGGTAATAGCCATTTTTAAATGAATGACTAATCCAGTGGTTCTCAACCTATTTACCATTGCGGGCTGCATATGCAGAGCTCTATGTTCTATGGGCTGCATCCACACAATATATATACTATCTGTATGGCCCTGAGGACGTGACATGGGCAGCAGCTGTGTACTGATTGGGCCGTGGGTTGAGAACCACTGGACTAAGATGTCTCATCAAGTGTTTACAAACATAAAATTATATTTTGTGTTGGAAAGGGGTTCAGTGGTAGCAGAGGAAAGGCAAGTATATAATTTATTTCAGTGTAAGTAGATATGAAGGAAGAAATGTGGAAAAACAAAATGAATGCATGTAGTCATAAGAATGAGTCGAATTAGTGGTCCAGCTAGCTAAGTATCCAGTCTTCTGACAGTGGAGGGTGCCAGATGTTTGAGGACATCATCTAGTCCCCGTTTCTGGCACTCTGAGGTTTAGGGGCACCCAGAACATAGAGTTGCATCCCTGACCATCTTTGTTAATAGCCATTGATGGACCTATCCTCCAGGAACTTGTCTAGTTCTTTTTTGAACCCTGTTGTAGTTTTGGTCTTCACAATATTTCCTGGCCATGAGTTCCACAGGTTGACTGTGTGTTGTATGAAAAAGTACTTTTGTTTGTTTTAAACCTGCAGCCTATTAATTTCCCTGGGTGATCCTTAGTTCTTTTGTTATGTGAAGGGGTAAATAACACTCCACACCACTAATAATTTTATACACTTCTATTGTATCACCACTTAGTTGTCTCTTTTCCAGCAGAACAGTTCCAGTCTTTTTAAGCTGTCATATTGAAGCTGTTCCATACCCCTAATCATTTCTGTTGCCCTTCTTTGTACTTTTTACAGCTCTAATATATCTTTTGTGAGATGGGGTGACCAGAACTGCATGAGGTGTTCAAAGTGCGGGTGTACCATAGTTTATATAGTGACATATATTTTCTGCCTTATTATCTATCCCTTTCCTAATGTTTCCTAGCTTTCTGTTAGCTTTGTTGACTGCCACTGCACATTGAGTGGATGTTTTCAGATAACTCTGTCCACAGTGATTCCAACATCTCTTTCTTAAGTGATAAAAACTAATTTAGACTGCACATTTTTATATTTATAGTTGGGATTATGTTTTCCAATATGTATTTCTTTGCATTTACCAACATTGGATTTCATCTGCCATTTTGTTTGCTGGTCACTCAGTTTAATGAGATCCTTTTGTAACTCTTCAGTCAGCTTTGGACTTAACTATCTTGAGTGGGTTTTTTTTGTTTGTTTGGTTTTTTTTAATCGTCTGCCAGGGTGGATTTGATTTAGATCACTAATCAGGAAGATGCGATTTAATCATGGATTTCTACATTAAAAGTGCATTCTTATTGGTTGTTATAACCTTAATACATATTCTTCACAACTCAGAGATAGATGTACATTTCATTTTTAAAAGGTGTACACTATACATTTTTAAAGTGATTTATTTTGAAAATTTTTCAGATTAGTTTTACAGCTATATCAGAAAATGAATGATTTTTCGGTTATTTAATTTACCAAAGGTAATGGAAGCAGATATTTCACCTCCCAATAACTTCATAAATATCTCCAATTCAACAGGTTAATCATTAATATTTGTAGGATTTTCTTACCATGCTGTATTAGGAGGAGAATATCATCAGACAGACATTTTAATTGTTTTATTTAACTAAAACAACAGCGTTATGTATTCTGGATTTTTTTTCAACAGCAAATATATAATAATTTAACAAAACAAGCATATGAATTTTTTAATTTAATTAAACATTCACGTTTTTTAAAATCAGGTTTGTTTTTGTTAAATGAAATATATATTTTTTAAAGAAACAGAAATTAAATCGACTACGTCAGCCAGGCCAACATTAAAATATTGGCTTCTGCAGCTAACTCAGTCGTCTTCACCTTCATTTTCCTGTTTGTTCATAACCTGGAAAAGTAAAACAAGCTTTCCTCCTTTTCAGGTCCCAAACAATTTATCAGTTTGGAATGAATTCGTCCAAAGGAAGAAAATATTCTTTCTACACTGGCAGAAGAAACTACTGCTGTTAAAAGTGAGATTATCACTTCAACAGTCTGAATCAAAGTGCTTAAGTGACTTCCACCAGTTCACTGGTGTGACTTTCTTTAAAACATCATCAGCAAACATATATTTCTTGAATGGTTCACCCTTAGCTCTGAAGTTTATTATAGTTGACATTATGGAGGGATGATTGCTGGATGTCCATGTCATAGCCAACTCCTCTTCTTCAGCAGTTACGGTTTGACCCTGGTACCGAGTATTGAGAATATTGGCAAGAAAATGAGCTGGCGATAGTGTTTGTCCCATTTGTTTTTTTAATACTTGTAATTTAACTCTGTCGTTGAATATCTCTCTTTTTAAGATCTCACTGAGTTCCTTCCAAATGTCAACAGCGTCAGCAATAAAACAGCTATTTCCCTGCATTTTGTTCAAGGCTACAGAAATACGCTTCAGGGTACTCTGCATGTGTTCAATGTTTCTCTTAAGCCCAACGTTGTGATCTTTGGCTGTGACAGTGCCATCTATTTTTTCACGATTTTGTTCACAAACTGTCATCAGATTAGGCCAGTTCTTGATATACTGCTCAAAACAGTCTACTACTGAGTTCCATTGCACGTCTTGTGGGAGAGTTAGCTTGGTTCCTCCCACTTTTTTCAGAACAGCTGCTGCAAAGTGGTTGTTATGGAAGTATTTTGTTATTTCAACAACATTAGCCTTTATTTCTGGAACACTGAAGTCTTTGGCTAGGAGGTGCATCAAATGAGCACTGCAATCATATGTTATTAGACTCTCTTCTAAATAATTTCTTCTCATCTTGGATAATTTGCAGCATTGTCTGTGACCAAGCTGCGTACTAGACATCAGCATTTTTTTTCTCAGTTTGTTATAGCTTTTACTGCTACTTCTGGTAAGTATTCTGCTGTGTGTGTGCATTTCCTGATATATCAATTGTTTCTGTAAGGAAGACATTCCCTTCTTCTGTTGTTACACATGCACATACAACAGGATCATTGTGGACATAGCTCCACCCATCAAGACTCAGGTTAACAATTTTACCCTTTAGACCTTTTGCACAGTACTCAATTTCTCTTGTGTACACTTTATCCAACAATTGCCTGTGACATCTTCTCTTTTGGGTGGACTGTATCCTCGTCTTAATGACTGAATAATGTTAATGAAGTGTGGGTTCTCAATCCTGTGGAAAGGAGTTTGTTGCATAAACGAACCGGGCAATTTTTTCATCAATTACCTCTTTTTGTAATTTGCTGGTTCTTATCACAAACTTATCTGTGTGTGTTTCTGGATGATGGTTTTTTTTTTCCTTTTTGCTACAGGTGATATACTGTGGCTATGTGACACATATGAAACACTATCATTGGCAGATAACTCTGAAACTATAGAAAATGATGGTGATCTTGAAGGTGGGTAGTCTTCAGAATCCTGTATGTTGAGGATGGATTCTCCTAAACAAAATAAGCCAACACAGTTATTTAATTATTATTACCATACTGCTCATTTAGTATTACTCATTGCATTCACTGACACTCAGTACTACTTTAAAGGTGAAATTGTAAAAGGAAGATCTGCCTATTTCAGCTATTTATTTTTTTGTCACAACTGCATCTAAAATGAAAGTACCATAGAGTAACAAATATATTTTTTTGCTCAAACATGAGAATTCAGTAATAGTCAAGAAGAAAGACAGGCAGTCCTTAAGAAAGAAGTATGAAATAAAAAAGTTTGCCAACCTGAAGATTCTGCATGTTCAGACATGTTCCTTTCATCATCTTAAACGCAACTTCCTCCTGAGAAGGAAAACTTCTCATGATGTTGTTTCATTTGGGCAGCCAGGCCTTGCATTTCTTTGTTGCACTGTTTTTATTAGTATGGGTTGATGTATTTTATAATTTGTTTCTCAAGATATGATGACATTGAGGTCAGATTAAATTTTAAAAATAGCATTGCTAATATTGCCAACAATAAAGGCAGTTGTGCCTTTTTAAAGTATTTTAGCTTTTAGGATTAAGAGAGGGGAGGAAATGGTTTTCTGAACTAGTTTAGCAAGCAGTATCTCTGATTTTTGTAAAGTTTAGTTTTTTTTTAAACTGAATTATTAGATTGAAATATAGGCCATTGTAAAAAGAGAAAATAAAAAAAAACTATCAGTGTCCTTTCCTACTTTTTCTGACACATTCTAGGAAGAAGAGTGACTTAAAATGAATATAGAGTAATATGGTTATTTTATCAGCAAAGCTAAACTTTGAACATTGCCTTCCTTGTATTGATAAGAGAAAACCTTTTATTTGAAAACATTTGAGGCATGTTAAATATTTTTCGAAGTACCACATGAAGATACAAACACATTGAAACAATAGCCAAACTTCATAGGCCCTTTTTTTGAATACTTTCCAGTTTACAAATACTTTACAAGACAAAGAGGAAAACAATAAAACAACTTTTTATTTCAAAGAGTCTTATTAAAATGATTTCCATTTTAACCAAACCTCTGAATGCTCATCAACAAGAAGAAGACACCGTACAGAGAACAACCAATTTTGGCTTTGTACTACTGAAACAGCACATTTCTTCTTCTTGCAGGTTTGCTACAGCTGCCCTCCATTAAGGGCAGGCCCCTAAGTGAAGCCATGCTGGTGGAGCATGCAAAGGAGAACTGATCACTTATTTCCTTCTCAAGTCTACCTAACATTAATGTCCTTTCTTTTGCAAAACTCTGCTAGCTAAGTATATCTGCTGTAGACACTTATCTGTCTCTAGATAGTGTTGTCAACTTTCTGATCGCACAAAACCAAACACACTTGACCCACCTCTTCCTTGAGGCCCCGCCCCTGCCCCACCCCTTCTCCGAGGTGCCACCTCCACTTGCGCCACCCTCCCCCATCTCTCACTGTCCCCGCCCTTACTCACTTTCACTGGCTGGGGTAGGGGTTGGGGTGCAGAAGGGGTTGTGGGCTCCAGCTTGGGGTGCGGGTTCTGGGTTGGAGCCAGAAATGAGGACTCCAGGCAGGGGTTTGGGGTATGGGAGGGGATGAGGGCTCCGTCTGGGGGTGTGGGCTCTGGGATGGGGGCCTTGGGGTGCAGGAGGGGGCTCTGGGCTGCAGCCAAGGGGTTTGGAATGCAGTAGCTGGCTTGGCTCTGGCTGGGGGTGCAGGCTCTGTGGTTGGGCATGGGATGAGGGGTTTGGGGTAGGCTATGTGGCTCAGGGCTGAGGCAGGGTTTTGAGGTGCAGCGAGGGTACGGTCTCTAGGAGGGAGTTTGGGTGCAGGTGGGGGCTCAAAATGGGGCAGGGTGTTGGGCTGTGGGAGGGAGCTAGGGTGCGGGATGGGGTTCAGGGTATGGGCTCCAGCCGGGCAGCGCTTACCTCAGGTGGCTCCCGGTAGGCAGCACAGTGGGGCTAAGGCAGGCTCTCTGCCTGCCCTGGCTCTGTGCGGCTCCTTGAAGCGGCCGGCATCTCCAGTTTCTAGATGCTATATAGATGTTAATCAATAGGGTGACCAAATGTTTTGCATTTACTTTTTAGCTTCGGGGCTTTGTTTTCCATATCGTTAGCTGAAACTGATGTTGCCACTGATTTAGAACCTATTGTCTTCCTTTGATGCGTGGGGCATGGGTCACTTGCTGGAGGATTCTCTGTACCTTGAAGTCTTTAAACCCGGATTTGAGGACTTCAGTAGCTCAGACATAGGTTAGGGGTTTATTACAGGAGTGGGTGGGTGAGATTCTGTGGCCTGTGTTGTGCAGGAGGTCAGACTAGATGATCATAATGGTCCCTTCTGACCTTAAAGTCTATGACTCTATTGCTCTTGCATCATATCTTCAACTCTCAAAGGAAGCACATGTGATGAAAGCTGCCCTGATATTGCTGCCCAACATTGCTCCTAGAACAAAAAAATGTTCTAAGTGTGAAGCGGAAGCATCTGAAAGGAAGTCCGTGCAGGCAAGAATGGCCCTAGTCAAAGAAATGGAGGTAGCAAAAGCATGCAAGGGCAACTGAAGTGGCTTCACAAATTTTCTTCTCAAATAGGACTTTGTTTTCCTGTCAGCCACATCCTTTTAGTGGGAGTTACATCTCTTGTTATCACTATGTCTTTAACCATGGATGAGAGAGCTGTGACTACTTCCAGAAGTAGGTCAGATGTAGATGTGTATATTAGTGCTTTTTTGTTAAGCTTTCCAAGTGGTGTGTCTGCTGGATTTTTCCACTCAGTTCTTATCAGGTCAAGAAGTATTATAAAGGGGGATATAAAGTTCTTATTTAGATTCTGAGAGCTATTTTAGCAAGTGATCTCATGGCACTTCGTCCAAAATATCTGCCTTGAGGGAAATCATCTTGGGGACTATCTAATCTTTATACTACTCTTTCAGGAACAGTTTCAAAAATGCCCCTCAAAAACTTATTCTGGGGACTGACTTCCTATGGCTCTGTTTGAGAGTCTTTGATAGCAGCCCTTCCTCCCAGGAAGAGTCTTCTAAAAACACCAGACACTAGTGGTTTTTAAAAATTCCATTCAAATGGAGTATGAATCATGGTGTTAGAGATCAGAAATACCCATTGATTCATGTAATCCATTCTCATACTGGTGTAGTTTTGTTCCCTAGAGTTAATGATTCTCATACTGCAGTTCACAGAGCTATTTCTTATTGTCCATGGATTCTTTCTGGTGATCCACAAATAAAAACATTGGTTGAATATGCTATTAAATATGGCTTTTTAGTGCTGTCTCCATTCTAGTCTCAATTTAAATGTCTTAAATGAAGGAGTTCCTTGACTTTTGAAGTTTTGTAGTCTAGTAGTGGATTTATATATATATAATATATAAACTTTCCTCGCTAGATTATAAATGTAGCTAGTTTTGGACACACACATGTTAAGTTACATTGAAAAAAAATAAAGAGCTACCTTTGTGGTGAGTAGCATTTGGTGTAAGATTGTAGTTAATTATTATTTACCCAATTATGAAGTTTTAGATTTTGTTGGACAGCAACTTCAGTTAGATCATATATCTTAATGTGTTGTTTTACATAAACTTGAATAGGTATAACTGGAAGTCGTCTATTTGAATAGTTGCCAGACAGGGATAGCTCAATGGTTTGAGCATTGGCCTGCTAAACCTAAGGTTGTGAGTTCAATTCTTGAGGGGGCTATTTAGGGATCTGGGAGGCGTGCATATACACACAAAACACCTGTCAGGGACAGTACTTGGTCCTGTTAGTGCAGGCAGGGAACTGGACTCGGTCTCTTCCAGTTCTATGAGATAGGTATATCTCCATGTATTATTAATTGCTGAAATTTTCAATAGAGAATCAGTTTTTATTATAAAAGATGCAGACTGTATGGCACTAGTTAGGAGTGCAGGGCTCAGAGGGAACTATGATCTAGGACACTAATGTTCTGCAGGAAAAACCCTAGGAACAGAAAAACATGGGATTGAAGTTGAGGCTTAAGTTTGCAGTGATGCCGATATTTAAATTGGTTAAAAAGTCAGACCCTAGGAACAGGTGCAGTTGCACCTGATAGTGTGTGAATGGGCTGTTAAGAACAGTGTGTAGATTCTGAAACTTTTGACCCCTTTCACATAGCAGGCCTTTGAGTGCAACCCTGCTTATAAATTAAAAACACTTTTTAATATATTTAACACCATTATAAATGCTGGAGGCAAAGCGGGATTTGGGGTGGAAGCTGACAGCTCATGACCCCCCACATAATAACCTCACGACCCCCTGAGGGGTCCCGACACCCAGTTTGAGAACCCCTGTGCTAGCAGCTACACCTTCAGTTTTTCTTCCATTTAAGAAGTGTGTGAGAAGTATTTTGTAAGTAAGGTCTTAATTAAGTGGGTATGCAGGTGTTTCTCTTACCTGGTTTTCTTTCAGTTCTGGTTTTAGATCTGGTTTAATATAGGCAGGACTGGTAGCACCTCCTATTTTGCCCAACACTTTCCATTTTAAGATCCTGTTTTCAGTAGCTTATAACTTTGCCACACTTTAGCCATGTAGGTTGAAATTCTCCATGTATGTGCCTCAGGCTTTTTTTAACTTCTGACAAAATGGTTCAGCAGTTTCCAAGCAGGAGGCTAGGAAAAAATACATTGTTTTGTTCATATTAAAAAAGGGCATGTCCCTGCCATGTTTCTAGTCCCTACTCCACAGCATAGGAACACCAGAGCTATTCATAAAAGAAGATTAATAGAAATTTTTTGTTAGTAATGTGCCTTTTGCTGTCACTGTGAAAATCTGCCCAAATATAGCTAAGAAACCTTTGTGTTCATGCTCAATTGAAATTTAGAGTTTAGCTGGTAAATTTTCCCCAAAATTCCATCTCTACTAGGTATACTCAATCCCAAGGTCGAGCAAGACTCTTTCTGCAATTATATCTCTGGGCTGTTGCAGGCCAAGCTGAGTCAGGCACATGAACTGAGAGCAGGGATACTCCATTCCTGTGCTCTCAGGGTACATCTACACAGGGATAAAAGCCCCGCAACCTGGCTGCAGCTGGTCCGGGTCAACTGGCTTGGTTTTGCAGGGCTTGGGCTGTAGGGCTAAAAATAGCTGTGTAGATGTTTGGGCTTGGACTGGAGCTTCAGCTCTAGGATCCTCCATCCTTGCAGGGCCCCAGAGCTCGGGATTCTGCCTGAACTCAAATATTAGCGTAGCAATTTTTCAGCCCTGAAGCCTGAGCCAGCTGACCTGGACTAGATGTGGGTTTTTTATCCCCATGTAGACATACCCTGAGTGAGAGCCTGGAATGGAGTGCAAGATTCCTGATTCTCACCATTCCTCTGCTCTCATCAAATACTTGTGCAACCCAATAGCCAAGTGTGTGCTTTATCCCCATAAAGGATAATAACTAGAGCTGTCAAGCGATTAAAAAAATTAATCGTGTGATTAATCGCACTGTTAATAATAGAATACCATTTATTTAAATATTTTTGGATATTTTCTACATTTTCAAATATACTGGTTTGTTACAACACAGAATACAAAATTGACAGTGCTCACTTTACATTTATTTTTATTACAAATATTTGCACTGTAAAAAAAATAGTATTTTTCAATTCACCTAATACAAGTACTTTAGTACAATCTCTTTATCATGAAAGTTGAATTTACAAATGTAGAATTATGTTTCAAAAATAACTGTATTCAGAAATAAAACAATATAAAACTTTCGAACCTAAAAGTCTACTGAATCTACTTCTTGTTCAGTCACTCAGACAAACAAGTTTACAATTTGCAGGAGATAATGGTGCCCGCTTCTTGTTTACAGTGTCACCTGAAAGTGAGAACAGACGTCCATATGGCAGTGTTGTAGCCAGCGTTGCAAGATATTTACGTGCCAGATGTGCTAAAGATTCATATCCCTTCATGCTTCAACCACCATTCCACAGGAGGTGCATCCATGCTGATGACGCATTCTGCTTGATAATGATCCAAAGCAGAGCGGACTGACGCATGTTAATTTTCATCATATGAGTCAGATGCCACCAGGAGAAGATTGTTTTTCTTTTTTGGTGGTTCGGGTTCTGTAGTTTCCACATTAGAGTGTTGCTCTTTTAGGACTTCTGAAAGCATGCTCCACACCTTGCCCCTCTCAGATTTTGGATGGCACTTGAGATTCTTAAAACTTGGGTCGAGTTCTGTAACTATTTTTAGAAATCTCACGTTGGTATCTTCTTTGTGTTTTGTCAAATTTGCTGTGAAAGTGTTCTTAAAACCAACATGTGCTGGGTCATCATCCGAGATTGCTATAACATGAAATGGATGTAAAACAGAACAGGAGACATACAATCCTCCTCCAAAGAGGTCAGTCACAAATTTAATAAACGTGTTATTTTTTTTAATGAGCATCATCGGCATGAAAGCATGTCCTCTGGAATGGAGGCTGAAGCATGAAAGGGCATACAAATGTTTAGCATATCTGACACACAAATACCTTGCAACGCTGGCTACAAAAGTGCCATGCGAATGCCCTGTTCTCACTTTCAGGTGACATAAATAAGAAGCAGGCAGTAGTATCTCCCATAAATGTAAACAAACTTGTTTGTCATAGCGATTGGCTGAACAGGAAGTATGACTGAGTGGACTTGTAGGCTCTAAAGTTTTACATTGGTTTGTGCAGTTGTGACAAAAATATCTACATTTTTAAGTTAACTTTCACGATAGAGATTGCACTACAGTACTTGCATGAGGTGAATTGAAAAATACTGTTTCTTTATCATTTTTACAGTGCAGACATTTGTAATAAAAATAATATAAAGTGAGCGCTGTACATTTTATATTCTGTGTTGTAATAGAAATCAATATATTTGAAAATGCAAAAAAAATCCACAAATATTTAATAAAGTTCAACTGGTATTCTATTGTTTAACAGTGTGATTAATTGAAATTAATTGACAGCAATAATAGGTTATTAGGGCTGTCAGTTACTTTATAAGCGCAAGCGGCAGAGATCTGTGAGGGGAACACAAACAACTCTTCCTTCTCATTCTTTGTAGTCATAGGCTTCGGGCCTACCACTGATGCTAACATCCAAGCTCAGCTTAAAACCATAGTTCACTCTAATGTGGGCCTATATTCCTACAGTATGCATCACAGATTGACTGACGGAGATGTTGAACAGAATCATGAAAGTTGGGCAAGGAAAAACTAGTCTTCCTGATCTAGCTGTGTAGGTGTTTATATGGCTTCCATCACTGTTGTATCAGCAGGGGCGGCTCTAGAGCCCAGCGGGGCAAGCACCCGCCTGGGGCGGCCCTTTCCCAGGGGGGCGGCAGGCTGGGCTGGTGGACCTGCCGCAGTGATGCCTGCGGGAGGTCCACCGGAGCCTCGGGACGACCGGACCTGCCGCAGGCATGACTGCGGACGGTTCCCTGGTCCCGCGGCTCGGCTGGACCTCCCGCCGGCATGACGGCGGCAGCTCAACCGGAGCCGCCGGACGAGCTAACAGTCCGCAGCTGCGGGAGGTCCAGCTGAGCCGCGCGACCAGCGAACCGTCCGCAGTCATGCCCGCGGCAGGTCCGCTGCTCCCGCGGCTCGGGGGCGCTTCCCGGGCATGATTGCTTGGGGCGGCCAAATTTGTAGAGCCGCCCCTGTGTATCAGTATGCCACAAAACACTACTGAATATATTTGCAGAACACCCCTATGAAGTAGGTAACTTTTTATTATTTCCATTTTATGGATAAGAGTACTGAGGTCCAGAGAGCTTTGAGTTACCCAGGGCCACACAGGAATTCGGCTAGTGATGGAATTGGAACCCAGATCTTATGAATCCATTGCGTATTGCCTTAAACATAAATCCAACTACAGAGGTATAGTACATGATTTTTGTCAGCATATCCATATTCTGATGGCTGTTTATATTTCTTCACTCCAGTATCTAATCTTAATCAAGACTTCTGATTAGCAAATTTTTTTGTTTTTATTTTTTTTAATCAGCAAGTGAAGTATATAAGAAGATGCAAGTCTTCCTTTTTTGCATAGCATACTGTTTGGGTAGGTTTAACAAGGCAGTCGAGATGGCTTTTCTGTTGGTGTATGCTTAAGAAGGATGTGAAAGGCACTACTATCCAGTAAGTCAATCTGCAAAAGGCCCAAGGTTGCATCCAAATCTGTCTCCCTTATAGCACTATTTTGCTCTGCTGTTATCCATTAGGCTTGACAGCCTGGACTGATTTATTACTCTGTTTAGAGTTCCTAGTGTTTTCTGACTTCATTTAAAGCAAAGAATATTTGATGGTTTTATTGAAATGAAATAAATTAGTTTTTCTGTTCAACTGTGAACATTTGGGCCTTTAAAATTTCCTTTTTCAGTTTGAGACAGAATACTCTATTTTGGTGTCTTTTGAGTTTTCACATTACTGTACTAATGACAGTAACATAATTAAGTCATATTCAAGAGTTTGGGAATAGCTTTGGGGCTCTGATTAGCACTGACTCCATTTCAGTTTGAACAATACTATGTATTAATCACTCTGATTTTAAGGCTTAATAAACTCAATGAACGTATGGACTTTTCACTTCTGTGGTTTTGTCATATAACGTCTTTTCACGTTCAACGGGCCAATGAGACTCTCCAGCATGGACTGACAACTGCTGACTTGTAGATTTGAAAGAAAAGGCAGACTTTTTAAATTTTGACTCCTTGTTTTTGTAAATGTTTTTTATATTATCCATAGTTCTCCATGTCTACTGAATTATTTCATATTTCATATAGTTCTCCATATCCACTGAAGGAAGGAAAAGAAGTAATTGGCTTAATCAAGGGAAATTTAGGTTAGATATTAGGAAAAACATTCTTATAAGGATGATTAAGCACTGGAATAGGCTTCCATGGGAAGTTATGAAATCCTTATCACTGGAGATTTTTACCAACAGGTTAGATAAACTACTGTCAGGGATGGTCTGGGTATGCTTGGTCCTGCCTCAGCGCAACGGGTTGGACTAGATGACCTCTCCAGGTCCCTTCCCACCCTACATTTTTAGAATTCTGTGATTGTACAAAATTGTTTGCTGGCATCAGTCTTGGTCCATGCCTGATTTTTGGTCTCTTGCAGCTTGGTGGGATATTGTGTAGGCCTGGCTTGATATGTAATAGCACTGTACCATGTTTCCAAGTGTCTGACTAGACTGTAGATTAAGTATGTAAAAAATATTAAGGTCCAGTTTATCAGAAGAATATAGCTGCTTTTTCTTTTTCTGGACTCTGAAATCTTTTATCATTATCTTTTAAGAAGTTAAACACTAATAATACATTCCATTAGAATTATTTTCATATAATAATGAATAAATTCACATTAGTAATGCGGTGTGGATATTTATTTTCTAGAATAAAATCTCAAAGTAAAATGGACACTTGGCATACGGTATACTTGTAGGAGTAAAGTACACCTCTACCCTGATATAACGCCACCCGATATAACACGAATTCGGATATAACATGGTAAAGCAGCCCTCGGGAGGGGTGGGGTGTCTGCACGCTCTGGCGGGTCAAATCAGGTTCGATATAACTCGGTTTCACCTATAACGCTGTAAGATTTTTTGGCTCCCAAGGACAGCGTTATATCGAGGTAGAGGTGTATTGGATTTTTCAGTAGCATTTTAAAGTTGTGACATCTTAATTCTAAAAGAGCTTGTATTTTACAAACAGCAGTACTGAAATGCTATCAACTTGAAGCCTGAAACATAAGATTCAGTTTTCCCCATCTTGGAACACATCATGCCAATTGTTATAGTACATTAAATTATATTGGCCTTTAAAAAAATCTAGCTACAGTATTTATGATTGTTGGGAAGGTGCATTTTTTAACTTGCTTTATTTATTTTTTTAAATGTGAAAAATATTTTTGTCATTGTATGAATTTTACTCAAGTAGTTTATTTTTCTTTCTAAACAGGATAGAAAGAGATTTCCAGAATTCAGCAAAGATGAATATGGTCAAGAGAATCATGGGCCGGCCACGGCAGGAGGAGTGTAGCCCTCAGGATAATGCTCTAGGGTTGATGCATCTGCGCCGGCTCTTCACAGAACTTTGTCATCCTCCTCGGCACATGACCCAGAAAGAACAGGAAGAAAAACTTTACATGATGCTGCCAGTGTTTAACAGGGTAAGCCAGGTGATCTGATGAGAGACTTTTCTGGTGCTGGCTAAGATCTTGTCTACAGGGGGAGAAAGCCTGGAGTAGCTAATGTGCACTAGCTACTCTGCACTAACTCACTGCATAGACAAATTCACACCCTATCTCAATCCACACTAATTTCCTTGTGTAGATAAGTCCCAGGAGTATTTATAATCTAAATTTGGTGGAGATTGTTTTCCTTTAGAATTGAAGGGATTGGGAATATTCAGTGGAAACACGACAGAAATGATAAATTTTTTTAGTTGCCAACATTTTCCTTTTTTGATGTTTAAAGTGATGTTATGTTACGAAATCTCTAAGGGTGCATAGCAGCCTGAGGTTTTGTTCCCTTTTATTAACTCTTGATTCTAAAGTAGGGATCTAAACTAGCTTCGAGATTGTCTCCGAACTATTTTGAAAATCTTGCTTTCACATGAAAGTTTGAGTCTGTACGTTCAAAAGCCCAGGTTATATTCAGACTCAGAAATGATTCACTTGATGCTGACACTTCTTTCAGTTCCCAGTCCCAGTTGTGATGCCACATTGCACTGGAAAAACCCAAGTCCCCAGCCCAGAGAGGTTTTCTTTATAACACTGGGAAGTCTTTTGTGTCTCAGTTATTGTGCTACTTTAATATGAGTAGTTCTTTTGAGGACTGTTTCAGGTACTTTGGAAGGCACCATGTATTTCTGTAGAATAGTATTATCCACTAGAGAGAGATCTAGGAATGCAATTGTTTGAGGTTTTTGCAGGTATGTGCTTGTATATACTATTAGGGAGACTGGAAGCATCAGTAAATTGAAGATCAAACATTTTAATAAGCAAACCTGAAAAGAAAAGTTATTTATCAAACTCAAAAAACCCCTAAAATTTGCTTGTTAAAGGTTATTTTTTCATTTTTACAGTGTGACGTATTAAACTAGTTACATGCTGTTTAGAATGACCAGCCAATGTCAAAATATTTTGTTAATGTCGTTTTCTAGGCAGTTCACACATTTGCACCACAGTTTGCCACCATACAAGATACTCTTTTTTCAGGAACAAAGGATTTGTAATATTGAATTAACCTATTAAGTAGCGTGATCAAGTAGATAGGTCTCCTGAGTCCCAATCTAGTTCCCTGGGTTCTGTTCCGAGCTCTACCACTGAACATGCTGCATGACCTTGGCCGAGTTCCCTCTTTGCCTCCATTTCCCAGCCCACCTTTTATTGTGTTTATTTAGGTTATAAGCCCTTTTGGGGCATGAACTGCGTGTGTAGAATGCTCGACATAATGGAGCTTTGATCTTGGTTGGAGCTTGTAGGTGCTACTGTAATACTAACAAATCTGTGATCCATCAGTAGTTGATATTTTAAAAAGTAAATATCTTATACACCTGATGAATCACTTAATTGTAAACATACGAGGAAGACTGGCACTAGAAAAGGTTCAGAAAAGGGCAAATAAAATGATTATGATTAGGGGTTTGGAGAGGGTCCCATATGAGGAAAGATTAAAGAGGCTAGGACTCTTCAGCTTGAAAAAGAGGAGACTAAGGGGGGATATGATAGTTATATAAAATCATGAGTGATGTGGAGAAAGTGGATAAGGAAAAGTTATTTACTTATTCCCATAATACAAGAACTCTAGGGGTCACCAAATGAAATTAATGGGCAGCAGGTTTAAAACAAATAAAAAGAAGTCCTTCTTCACGCAGCGCACAGTCAACTTGTGGAACTCCTTACCTGAGGAGGTTGTGAAGGCTAGGACTATAACAGTGTTTAAAAGAGAACTGGATAAATTCATGGTGGCTAAGTCCATCAATGGCTATTAGCCAGGATGGGTAAGGAATGGTGTCCCTAGCCTCTGTTTGTCAGAGGATGGAGATGGATGGCAGGAGAGAGATCATTTGATCATTACCTGTTAGGTTCACTCCCTCTGGGGCACCTGGCATTGGCCACTGTCGGTAGACAGATACTGGGCTAGATGGACCTTTGGTCTGACCCGGTACGGCCATTCTTATGTTCTTAAGAAAGTTCCATCCTGATCCTATAATAACTAGATTTTATTACTATGATTGTACCCTGTTTTATCTAGAAATTCTATTGATGATGAAATTAACTGTTAATTTCTTTTAAAACCAACTGCAGTAATTGTGTGTAGACACAGACAGCAAACTGTCTTTAGTGTCTCTGCCCAGGACCTTGCAAACTTGAAGGAGAAAATTAACAAGATCCATCATTAGCTCCTTCTGCTTCTTGTCTCTGTTTCCTCATCTCTCCCTGTAATCAGGTCTCCTTTACACTAGTCACTGACTCCAATCTCTTTGAAAGAAACGTGCTCTTAAAATCCATTTCACTTTGGTTGCTGCCCTGTCCTGTCCTGTCCCTAGAATCTCTCTCACTAATATCTCAAATGGTTCTCCTTGGCTAACTGTCTGGTTTTTGACTCCAACCTCATCCTCCTTGGCCTTTCTTAGATAGCATTGATCACTTCCTTCTCCTGGACATCTCTTTTCCTTTGTTTTCATGGGCCTCTCCTCTCATGGTTCTCCATTAATTTTTCTGATTGCTCTTTCAGCCTCATCTTTGATAAGGCTCCTCTCCTTTCCTCTCTGTATAAATCTCAGAGTTCTGCCTGTGTTCCCCTTGCTTTTTCCTTTGATCTTGTCTGCATCCACGTTTTGTTACTTCTGTGCTGAAGACTCATTAATTTTCTTCTGTCTCATAAACTTATTGGTCTCATGTATCCGAGTTTTCAGCTTGTCATATTGTAGGGCGTACTGCTGTGTACATTCAATCCAGCCATAACTGATCTCTAGAGCCCTGCAAATCCATAGATATCTGTGGATCATTTTTGCAGATCATGAATTGGATGCAGATACAAATTTAGTATCTGTGCAGGGCTCTACTGAGCTCCCTATTTTTTTCTTAACCCCTTCTTTTTTTCTTTTGACATCATGATCCATTCTTTCTCTCAGATATTTTTAATCTGTCCTCTTTGGAATCCTCTCTCCCAGTAGAAATCTAGGCTATTGCCAAATGTTGTCACACTTTGTTTACAACCTCTCTAAAATCTGAATCTCCTCTGTCTTTTAATGTTTGATCTCCATAATTATTATTTTCTGTTAACTTTAATTTCATATTTCCACACACCATTCTTCATGATGATCATGTTTTGATTTCTAGCTGTATGTTCCGTGGAAACTTTTTTTTTCTCTTCACCCCAAACTCTTTAAATTATTAAAAATAGAACTTTCTGATAATGAGGTGGGAGTTGGGGGTGTGCACATTGTGTTAATGAGATCAAGGAATACTGGTTTAGAGAGAGGCCAGCAGCTGTGCCTGAAGTGGAGAGGGTTCTGAGACTTCCACCATGATGCTGAAGCTGGAGCCAATTTTGGGGGTTCCATATTTGTATCCATGTGACCAGAATTTAATATTGCACTTCAGTTGCTGGAAAGGAAGAGCCTGGCCATTTAAAAAATTTTTTTTGGGTAACTGCATAGTCTCACTCTTGGGCTATACGCTGACCAGTGCAGCAAAATGGTAGAACCTTCTGTAAGCAGTGCCTGATCGAGTCCTTGCTTCACCCTTCCAAACCTCCTCTCACCATTCAAGCACTCTCTGAAGGCCGGGCCATAAAAGGAGGCACAGCAGAGGTTGCTGCCTCAGTTCGGACGTGAACCATCTTCAGATTGTGTGTATTGTAGCAGTTCTTGATAAGTGCCTTTTTCTTGTAGCTAGTTAGTCTTTAGTAGTTAGTATTACTGTTAAGTTTTAGTTCAGTATCAGCCCAGTTCAGTGGCTGATTCAAATATCAAGAAACACAGATTCAAGATATGTTCATCAGGCTCCATGGTCTTTTTTGCATCAGGTGCTCGCGCTTGATGTTTAAAATGTTTAGGAGAGGGCCCTTGTGCTGAATAGGGGGAAGGGTAGCAACCTTTATGGATGCAGTAGCATCAAATCCCTCCTTGGCAGCTGTACTGGATTTCCTTATCTGTAAGGGGTTAAGCAGTTCAAATAACCTAGTTGGCACCTGACCAGAAGGACCAATGAGGGAAGAAGAGGCTTTCAAACGGGGGGGGGGGGGGAGGGGAGGATTTGTTTTTTTGTTCTCTGTATTGTTCCCTCTCCGGATGGAGGGAGAAGCCAAGCAGGTACAACATCTCCTGAAAATATACCTGGAATAATCCATCTAAAACCACAGAAACTGTGAGTAGGGCAAGGAAATGAGTTAGGTTATCTTTTGTGAATTTGGTTTGGTTTGTGAATTTTCCTATGCTATAGAGGTAGTTTCATTCCTGTTTTTGTAACTGTGAAGCTGAGCCCAGAGGGGAATCGTCTGTGTTTTAAATCTTTTTTTACCCTGTAAAGTTACCTTCCATCCTGATTTTGCAGGTGCGATTCTTTTACTTTTTTCTCTTAAATAAAGTTCTTCATTTAAGAACCTGATTGATTTCAGTGTTATGAAGACAAAGGGTCTGGTCTCTGCTCACATTGCAAAGGCAACTGGTTGGTATATTATTCTCAAGCCTCCCCAGGAAAGGGGGTGAACGGGTTTAGGGGGTATATTTGGTGGGGGGGGGATAGGGATTCCAAGTGACCTTTCCCTGAATTGTATAAATCACTTGGTGGTGGCAGAAATACCGTCCAAGGACAAGGAAAGGAATTTGTGCTTTGGGGAAGTTTTAACCCAAGCTGGTAGAATATAAGCTTAGGGGGTCTTTCATATGGGTCCCCACATCTGTACCCTAAAGTTCAGAGTTGGGTTGGGAGGGGGGAACCCTGACAGCCTCCTTCATATTGTACCATCTGTGGCACCTTTTGCCCCACCTTCCAGAAGAAAGAGGCAGAATAGACTTGAAGCCCTCTTACTTCAGGAATCTTTAATTGCAAAACCTTTTGAATTGGAGCTTTTGAAAGTTTCTGAGACGAAAAATCAGAGGTCCAAATGAGCATCGGGCAATGCCAAATCTAGAAAGCCAAGTATGTTGAAAACATAAGCTTCTGCACTGTGCTCCAGTTCCAAAATGACCAAGCATACAGTAGCTTAACCTTTGGACTGAGCTACAAGAAAGGTACAGCCTTTGACTGATGCAGTTATGGAGAAGGGGCAAAATATGACAGATGTTTCTTCAGATCTGGGACTCTCAGTTCCGAGGAAAAAGAAGGCTACTTATTGGGGTGCGAGGAAGATTACCTGTTCAGGGGATTCATTGGATCCTTTGGATCAAGAATTAAGTACAGAGCTGAAGTCTTCTTGGACTTCAAGGTAACGTGTTATTAGAACGTGCCCATGCAGTGGTTTCAAGGAAGCTGTCAGAACACTATATCTCCATTGTTCCTAGTTATTTTATTATTATTACAGCACAAGTACACTTGGATCCGCATCATTCCTCAGATCCTTTCAGTTCCTCATCGAAATTGGGGAAATGATATTTGGACATAAAAATCTTTTCAGTTTTCCCCACCAGACAAGAGACAGAAGGGGTACTTCACCACATAGATCTACAGGTAATTTACATCCACGGTGTAAAACTCCTACTGGGGCTTTGGCTACACTTGCACTTCAAAGCGCTGCTGTGGCAGCACTTTGAAGCGCTAAGTGTAGTCAAAGTGCCAGCGCTGGGGGAGAGCTCTCCCAGCGCTGTCCATACTCCACCTCCCTGTGGGGAATAACGTACAGCGCTGGGAGCCGCGCTCCCAGCGCTGGCACTTTGACCACACTGGCACTTTGCAGCGCCGCAATTTGCAGCGCTGGAGAGGGTGTGTTTTCACACCCTGCTGCAGCGCTGCAAATTTGCAAGTGTAGCCAAGGCCTGGGTTGCTGAGGAAGACAGTATCTCCTTTGTCTCTGCTGCACATCCCTGCTTCAGTTGTTTCTGCAATAATCCCTTTGTCAGATCTGGGATCAGATCTGTATTCTGAAGGAAGAGCCAGATTAGATGACATATCCTGAACCACAACCCTTATCTGTACCTTCTGAGAAACACTTTTCACATACGGCCTTTCCGAAATTTCCTACTCATGATGACTATGATACAGTGCTGGACTGGGGTAATTGGCAGATGCCACCCTGGGTGCCATGCCATTTTGGCCAACTCTGAGGTTTCACTACCAGCCCCCATTAAAATCTACACCTTCAGTTCTGTATCAAGGCAGAGGCACATCTGAGTTGCTCGGATCCTAGACCTTTGTATCCGACAGCAAGGGATTGGTCACCTATCATTGTCCACGATATACACTCTGAAGAGGAAAAGGAAAGAGATTTACCATTAGCAGCATGAACAGTAATTAGAAGGTGACTCCCCTACAGAGGAAAATGTGGGCATTGGATCAGCTTCATCCATCTTAGACGACACTATTCAATTTCATGAGCTTGTCAGCAGAATGGTAACAAAATTAAATCTACCATCTGTCGCCTTAGAAGAAGCACCTCATCTAGTCTTTTGATATTCTTAGTACTGTTTCTACCAACAAAGTATTCAGTGTTGGAAGGTCTGTGGCAGCCAGTGAAATGAGTATGTAATAACCCACCATTTCAAAAAAAGCAGACAAATTTATATCAAATTCCTTATAAGGGTTTCCTGTGTTTACCCACCTCCTAATTTCTTCATTGTTTGTACTGCGGATGCCTCTGCAAGATCTGGGTTATTTACACTCCACTCCTAATGACAGAGAAGGGGAAAAAATTGATTCCTTGAGAAGGAAGCTGGGATTTTGTTCTGTTTTTACTTCCTTGAGTATGAGGATTGCTAACTGTCAAGTGGTCATGGCTAGGTACCAATTTCATCTTGGGGATAAAAGTTCATTTTTTATAAAAAGAATTTTCCTGAAGAGCATTGGAAGTTAGTTAATGTCCTTATTAAAGAGGGACAAAATGGGGTTAAACATGCTCTTAGACGAGCATCCTTCAGTGTCTCGGATGCTGCTTCAAGATTAGTAGTATCTTCTATAACTCCTTGAAGATGCATGTGGTTATGTTCTTTTTCTCTTCCCTTTGAAGTGAAATCAGAAACTGATTTGAGACTGATTTCATTTGAGAGAGAGAGAGTGTCAGAATTTTCCATTCTGAAATAAAGTTTTAGAGAAAATGACAGATGAGATCCATAGCAAGATCTTTGGGACTTTGACAGCCTTTTAGAAGGAAAACTCCTACTTCTGCATTTAGGTACCAAAGCCATACTATCTGCCATTTTCATCATTTATCTTACTACACTCAAAGAAGATATCAGTATCAATAATGGTGATCGCAGCAGCATCCTTCACAGCAACCTCAATATAGAAAATAATCAGCCAAATCTAAAATGAGACCCAAGAACAATTCTGCCACTTGTTCCTTACTTACTGTTAGACCTCTTGTTTGACATCGAGAGTGAGAGCCGCAAACTAACACAGGACACTTCTCTACCCTTTGGAAGAAGTCTGTCCACTGTCACAGCAAATGGCAGAAGATCTTTATGGACAGATGGGTGTTGGATATAATAAAAGAGGGTTACACCATACAGTTTCAGACCCTTCTTCTGTAACAATCCTGCTCTCTCCCCTTTTCAGAGAGTCTTCTCATGAGAGGGTTTTAAGAGCAGCCATTCATTCTCTATTACTTTACAGAGCAATAGAAGAAGTTTTAGAAAGTCTTAGTAATCAGGTCTTCTATTACCATTATTTCCTTGTTACAAAGAAGAATGGAGGTTTCTGACACATCCTTGATCTGTGAAAATTAAACAAGTACATTTGAATGTTCCAGTTCAGGATGTTGACCCTTGTGGTGATTATCGCCTATCTAGACCCTCACTCACCTATCTAGATTCATTGGCCATTCTAGATCTCAAGGATGCTTATTTGTATACAACCCAACTCACAGAAAATACTTTTAGATTTTCCTTGGGTCAAGAACATTTCCAGTACAGACCCCTCCTCTGGTCTTTCTACTGCACTCAGAGTTTTTACAAAATGTCTTTCTGTTATAGCAGCTTTCTTGAGAAGATGAGGGTTTTTTGTTTTCCCATAGGTAGATGACCAGCTTGTGAAAGCTCAAGAAGAACTGAACAGAGTCATTCTTTATAGGACTTCATATAAGCTGTTTGTGGTTGTTTTTTTTAATGTGACTAACTGTAAAGTTAGTTTTGTTTCTACTCAGATTTTGTCTAGGTGGATCAGACAGTGTATAGAAGAGTTATAGAAATGTTTCACGGAACACGTGCTACTAGAGCAGCTGCTACTTCTACAGCATGTTTTAGACATGTTCCTCAAATTGGGATTTGTAAAGTGGCCATCTGGAAGACACAGTTGTTAGGTCTGATGCCCAGTTTGGCAGGGCAGTTCTCCAGTCTTCATTTAATTAGGACACTGTGTCCCACCATCTGTTTTTCTTATACTGCTGACCTAACTATTGCAGAGTACCTATGAAGAAGTAGTACCTGTAGCTGGAGTTCTTTGAGGCAAACGCCGTGTGTTCACACTCCCCTCTTTTCTTTCCCTCGCCTGTGGACTCCTAGTTAATCTAGGCTCTGCATTAGCGGTATAAGGAACTGAGGTGGCAGTTGCTGCTGCTGCTTCTCCTTTTTATAGTCTCTCTTTCAGAACGTACTTGAACATTGAGGGGAGGCATAAGAGGGGTGTATGAGTGCTCTAACAGACACTGCTTACAGAAGATTCCACTGTTCTGCTACACCGGTAAGTGCCTGTCCCAAGAGTGTACCTATGAAGAGTCCATCTCAAAGAACTCCAGTGCCAGATAAATAACCTTTGTTTTGAGCATCTGAATAAAACTTCATTTTCAAAAGTACTGAACACCAAGTGCACCCCTTGTATTCAAGGGGAAAATCAGAGCATCGTTATTTAGATGCCTAAATATAGATTTAATGGCTTGATTTTTGGATGTGTAATGTACCTGTAGTTCTCATTAGTGTCAGTGGGAGGTGCTTAGCAACTTTGAGTAATGAGGCCATAAGTGTCTAACTCTAGGCATCAAAACTGGAAAACTTTGGCATTTCTAGTTTTCTTTTTGCAGAGCTTACAAACTGCTGCAAGTGAGGAGGATGTCCTCCCTCAAACCTCCCTGCTGCTGCAAAGAGAGGAGGTCTACCCCTTCTTTGCTAGCTTCCATTTTTCTTGAGTCCTCCTTTCTCGTGAATAACCTTTGTGCCTGTCTCTTCCCAAAGTGCTGCATCATGAAGCTAGAAGAAGAGAAACAGAAAAGAGCAAAAGTTAAAAAACTGTATCAGAGTGAAAGTTCTGAGCTGTGTTAAAGATAGTGGAGCAGGCTTAGGAAGACACACTACATTGGCTTCACTCATATTTAGAAAGCTAACTTTGCAACCAAAAGGGGTAAAAAGTTAACTTAAAAAAAAATTGAAGTTCAGATTCTGCGAAAGTTGACAAAGTAGGTCTGCTTATTCACTGGGACAGATGGATTTGTCACACCCTGATCTAACACAATGAGTTGAATTCAAAAACTTCTGTTCAATTGTGTGCTAAATTCCTAATGGTAAAAGAGATTTGGTTGCAAGTGGAAAAACTGCAACAAATATTACCACATTACAAACTCTGTTTTCTCTTGTCTTTAGGTGTTTGGAAATGCTCCTCCATGTACAATGACAGAAAAATTCTCTGACCTCCTGCAGTTTACTACACAAGTGTCACGATTGATGGTGACTGAAATTCGACGGAGAGCATCAAATAAGTCCACAGGTAGTGCTTGGGGTGATAGAGTAGGTCTTGTGAGGTGTGTGTTATGCATTCCAGAGAAGTCAGTAATGTGCCAATGAGTTCTCTTCTGTGAGAGCTGTATGGATGCTTATAAAATGAGTATTGGGAGGGTACTGCATGTATTTATACTTTTTTACACTCAGATATGTGTAATCTCTAAAAGCATTTCTAAAGCACCATAGCTAATTATTATCACAAGATAATAGCAAGTTTGTTCAAAGTAAGACAAAAATTCTCAGACCTAGAATACTGTTGCCATGCGTCTCTTCTGCTCTGTTTGATAAATGTCTTTGCATGGATGTGAATCTTGTACTGTACCCTGAATATGGCAAGGCTTGAGCTCTTCTTGCTTTCCTCTGAGAGTTGCCTAGCAGGTGACTCACAGCTGAAAAGACTCTCCTTCAGTCTTCTGATAGCGTGACCATGTGTTGTCTGGTAAGGCTCCTTTGTATCTCTGGTGGTATTGAGGGAGCGGCAGCAGCACAGAGTGTAAAGATCTTGTCCATTCAATATTTTAAGGATGAGGACCTGTGTCTCAGTTTGGATCTCGTGGTGAATGAAGAGAGAGTACAGATGGCGGAGCGCTGTTGTTAAATGCTCTTATGGTCTGTGCCATTTATGAAGTGGGGTGATGCGTGTTGGACCAGCTTCAGTTTCCTTTTGTTGCTCAGGTAGACTGAGTTACAGTAATCCACTTCAAATGGCAAAGTCCAACAGGACTACAAGGTTGTGTATTAAGAAAATTGTGGAATTAGAGAGGTCCAGAGGAGAGCAGTGAAAATAATAAAATGTTTAGAAAACCTGACATATGAGATAAGATTTAAAAAAACAAACAAAAACAACAACAACAACAAACTGGGCATGCTCAGTCTTGAGAAAAGAAGACCGAGTGGGGACCTGATAACAGCCTTCAAATAGGTTAAGGGCTGTTATAAAAAGGATGGTGATCTGTTGTTCTCTGTGTCCACTGAAGGTAGGACAAGAGTTAATGTGCAGAAAGGGATATTTAGGTTACATAGAAAGATTTTCCTAATAACTGTAAGGGTAGTTAAGTACTGGAATAGAATACCAAGGGATGTTGAGGAATCCCTGTCGTAGGTTTTTAAGAACACGTTTGGCGAACACCTCCCACGGATGTTCAAGGTTTGCTTGGTCTTGCCTCAGTATGTAGGGGTTGGACTTGAACTGCTTTCCAATCCTAAATTTCTAAGATTCAGTGAGTTTTGATGAGTCTGGTACTTCAGTGGATGTTATGCATGTTTATCTTGAGAGAATTTGGTTTGTAAACATGCTTGTAGATAGATAAAAGCTGTTAGTTGTGTATTATTGTATATGTTATGTAAAAATTTAGACGCTTTGAGGTATGAGAAGAAATTATTTTAAGAGAAATTTGGTGCCTTAAAAGGGAGTGTGTGTGTGTGTGTGTGTGTGTGTGTGTGTTTTGGAAACTCTGTACTAATCTTGCCGTTAGTTAATTGAAATTGATTTATCTGTTTATAAAAGTTCTTAACAATTGTCTGTATAAATAGAACTTGGCTTATTTGCATGCTACTTGGTTTGTAGATCTTGTATCCAATATTTAATGTTGATTTTTTCATAGGTAATACAGAATATTATGGTGCATCAGCAAACTAACACTGAACTACGCTAATAACTAAATTAAGTGAACAAACAAAAGTGCAAGTAGTAGTGAAAGTATTATATGTATATGTATATGTGAGTGTACTTTACCGTACTATAATGTATAAAAATAATGAATTCTTAGTAATAGGAGACCTCATAATACCAGTCTGTTTATCTTGTGCAAAGCGGAGACAGGCATTATTTTAGATGGATTATAAAATGCATGGATTAGTAAAGCACAGTTCTTCTTCGAGTGATTGCTCCTATGCATTCCAGTTAGGTGTGCGCGCCGCGCGTGCACGGCATCTCGGAACTTTTTTACCCTAGCAATACCGGCGGGCCAGCTGGCGCCCCCTGGAGTGGCGCCGCTATGGCGCGTGTTATATACCCCAGCCAGCCCGTCCGCTCCTCAGTTCCTTCTTACCGCCCGTGACGGCCAGTTGGAACTGTGGAGTGCTCTCTGTCCTCCACAACCCTAGCTCTCACTTCTTGTTTGTACATAGTTAGTTTAGTGATTAGTTTTACAGTTTGTTAGTATGATAGTTAGTGTGTAGATAAGGTAAAAGGTGGGGTCTCCCCCTTTGCCTCACCCGGTGCGGGCTCATGCCCAAAGCACCGGGCTTTAAGCCCTGCGCAGCGTGCCAGAGGCCTATGCCCGTCAGAGACCCGCACGACGCCTGCCTCCGTTGCCTGGGCGAAGGGCATAGAACAGATAAGTGTTCGCTCTGTTCTACTTTTAAACTGCAAACTCGAAAAGAGCAGGATATCTGCTTAAAGCAGCTCCTGCTGGAAGCGTCGCTCCAGCCCCTGGCACCGTCCGCGCTGGCACCGCGAGCTTCCTCGGTACAGAGCGCACCGGCGGCACCGAGCCGCTCCGGCTCCGCGGCACCACAGCCTCAGAAAGCGGCTACGAAGTCCCGGCACCGCTCGCTTTCGCCTTCAAAGAAGCATAAAGTGGCGAAGGCGCTAGCGCAGGCTCGCGCAGAGGACTCGGCGAAAGCGGTTGCGCCACTTGCGGCCCCCGCGGTGACTGTGCACAAGTCGTGCACCGGACCTTTGACTCCGGCGCCACAAGGCTCGTCGAGTCCGGCGCCGCCACGCTCACCGGTACCGTCCGTGGTTGAGCCCCGGCTGCCGTCAACGCCGGAGACATTCTCTTCCGCGCGTGAGCTGATTCAGCTCTTAGAGGCACCAAGCCTCCGGCCCCCGGCACCGCCAGTGCGGGCTGTTGTGTCGGCGGGAAAGCCGGCCAGAATGACCCGGCCACCGTCTCAGGACAAGCGGCATGGACGGCACACCCGGTCCCGGTCACGTTCCCGGTCCTATGGCAGATCTCCGTCCCGTCGCTCGCGATCTCGGCACCGCTCGCCATCGCGGTACCGATCGCCGTCGAGACGTCGGTCGCAGTCCTGGTACCGCTCGTCATCGCGGTACCGGTCGTACTCCCGGCGTCGCACGAGGTCCAGGTCGCCATCACGTCGGCACCGCCGGAGGTCTCCATCCCAGCACCGTTCCCGGCACCGTGACTCGCGCGGGCGCTCCCGGCACCGCAGGTCTCAATCTAGGTCGAGCTCCTGGCACCGGTCGAGCTCCCGGCACCGGTCGAGCTCCCGGCACCGTGACGGACGTCACTCCCGGTCGCCATCCCGGTACCGAGCGGACCAGCATCGCTCTTCGCTGCAATCCGGGGACGGACTGCCTCACTCCGTAGCGCACTCCGTCAGCGTCTCGGCACCTCCATGGCCATCCCGCCCCGCGTCGGTCGCTTCTCGGACGGAGGGCTACGGAGACCTGCCGCCCACCCCGCAGGGCCATCCTCAAGGGGCACAGCCGTGGGGCTTCTGGGTTCCCTGGGCCCAGTATGAGGCTCAGGGGGTGCCCTTCCCCCCCGAGACCCCTCGCGTCCGAGCGCAGGGTACCAGAGGCGACAATCAGCCGAACGGCCCCTTCGCCGCCAGCCGCGGATTCTAAACCGCCTGAACCCCAGGGGCCCGTGCATCCCGCCCCCCCCCCCCCCCCCCCGACGAGCACGCGGCGGATCCATCTTCGGAGGCGGTCATCCAGGGCTTGTCCTCCTCGTCCTCGCCTGACGAAGCGGTGGCCGGAGCGTCGACGAAGGAGCCTCCGCCCATAGACTTAAAGGCGCACCAGGACCTCCTTCGCCGCGTGGCGACGGCTATGGCTCTGCCGATAGCGGAGGTCCAGGAGGACGAGGACCCCATCACAAATGTAGTTGGGGCAGAGGTTCCAGTGCGCGTCGCACTACCTTTCGTGCGGACAGTTCAAAAGAATGCCACCACACTCTGACAGACGCCTGCGTCCGTCCCTCCTACGGCCCGTGGGGTTGAACGCAAATACTCTGTCCCTCCCACGGGCTATGAGTATCTATATACTCACCCGACCCCGGACTCGCTGGTGGTCCAATCGGTTAACGATAGGGAGAGGCACGGCCAACCGGCCCCTGCACTCAAATCGAAGGACGCGCAGCGTATGGACCTGCTAGGCCGTAAGGTCTATTCCGCTGGCGGTCTGCAAATGCGTATAGCCAATCAGATGGTCCTCCTCGCCAGGTACGTCTTCGATATCTTGACGTCCCTGGCGAAATTTACGGAGCTCCTGCCAACAGCCTCCCGCCAAGAGTTCGCGGCGATGTTGGAAGAGGGAAGGAGATCATCTAGGTCCTCCATCACGGCCGCCCTCGACCCTGCGGACTCAGGTGCTCGGACTTTAGCCTCCGGCGTGACGATGCGGCGCATCGCCTGGCTGCAGTCCTCCACCCTGCCGCCTGAGGTCCAATACACGCTGCAGGACCTGCCCTTTGACACAAAGGGTCTGTTTTCCGAAAAGATGGATTCTCAAATACAGACCCTGAAGGACGGCCGTATTGCAATCTGTACTCTCGGCATGCACACGCCGGCGACGCAGCGCAGGTCCTTCCGTCAGCAGCCCTCCCGGCCCTTTTATCAGCAGCGGTATCGGCCATACAACAGCTGGCGACCGGCCCAAAATCGCCGTCGTCCCTCTGGCAACCGCCGTAACCAGGGCCAGGCCGCTTCCAAGGCCCCTCAGGGGGCTAAGCAGGCCTTTTGATGGGACGCTCGAGGACGGCCCATCTCTCTCCCTACCGGATCCTTCCCCGTTATTTTACAACCGCCTTTCCCATTTCTTTTCGGCGTGGTCCCAGTTAACAACAGACAACTGGGTGCTTCAAATGGTCCAGTCGGGATACCGCCTACAATTTGTTTCGCCCCCTCCTTCCCATCCATCCTCCCTGTCTCTCTTCAGGGACCCCTCTCACGAGCAAGTCCTCTTACAAGAGGTCCAGACTCTGTTGAGCGTGGGTGCCATAGAAGCAGTGCCTCAAGACAGGCGGGGCAGGGGGTTCTACTCCCGTTATTTTCTCATCCCCAAAGCGAAAGGGGGGCTTCGTCCTATCCTGGACCTTTGCGAGCTGAACAAGTACCTGCTCAAGCCCAAGTTTCGCATGGTCACCTTGGGGACCATCATTCCCTCTCTGGATCCGGGAGATTGGTTTGCCGCCCTCGACATGAAGGACGCCTACTTCCATGTCGCAATCTATCCTCCCTATCGTCGTTACCTCCGGTTTGTGGTCAACAACACCCACTACCAGTTCGCCGTGTTGCCATTCAGACTCTCCACCGCCCCGAGGGTATTTACCAAATGCATGGCGGTAGTTGCCGCGGTCCTCCGACGTCGTCAGATACACGTCTACCCGTATCTCGACGACTGGCTGGTTCGAGGTCAGTCCCGACAACTCGTGATGGACCAGATGACAGAAATCCTGTCTCTCTTTCAGCGACTCGGTCTTCTCATCAACGCCGAGAAGTCCACTTTGATTCCGGCGCAGCGAGTGGAGTTCATCGGAGCGGTCCTCGACTCCACGGTGGCCAGGGCCTGTCTCCCTCGCACTCGACACCAGACGATGGTCTCCATCATCCGGGACCTCGTCACCTTCCCTACCACGACGGTGCGCTCCTGTCTCCGCCTCTTGGGCCACATGGCTTCATGCACGTATGTCACCGCGTACGCACGGCTCCGCCTCCGTCCGTTCCAGTCTTGGCTGGCGTCGGTGTATCGTCCGCATTGGGATCCCATCGACATGGTGGTCACGGTCACCAGGCCGACCCTTGTGTCCCTCAACTGGTGGCTCGACCCGGAGGTCGTGTGTGCCGGAGTCCCATTCCGCCCCCCTCCTCCATCGGCCACTCTGACCACGGATGCCTCAGCACTCGGTTGGGGAGCTCACCTGGGCGACCTCCACACCCAAGGCCTGTGGTCGCCCCAGGAGCTCGCCCTGCACATCAATGTCCGCGAGCTGCGTGCGATCCGCCTGGCCTGTCGCACCTTCTGCACCCACCTGCAACGC
The DNA here is from genome assembly GCF_016161935.1 of Mauremys reevesii. Taxonomy (NCBI): domain Eukaryota; kingdom Metazoa; phylum Chordata; order Testudines; family Geoemydidae; genus Mauremys; species Mauremys reevesii. Next base: position 19,483,052 of record NC_052627.1, on the reverse strand, counting down.
CGCTGTGTGACAGTATTCACGGACAACACCACCGCGATGTTCTACGTGAACAAGCAAGGCGGAGCTCGCTCCTCCCCGCTCTGCAAGGAAGCGATGCTCCTGTGGGATTTCTGCGTAACCCACTCAATTCACCTGGAAGCATCCTTTCTTCCGGGAGTGCAGAACACACTGGCCGACCATCTCAGCAGGTCGTTCCTCTCCCACGAGTGGTCCCTCCGTCCAGATGTCGTCCACACAATCTTCCGGAGGTGGGGGTTTCCCCAAATAGACCTATTTGCCTCCAGGGAGAACAGGAAGTGCCACCGGTTTTGCTCATTCCAGGGTTGCTCGCCAGGCTCCCTGTCGGACGCCTTCCTTTACCCCGGACGGATCGCCTCCTCTACGCCTTCCCTCCGTTCCCGCTCGTGCACCGAGTGCTCCTGAAGCTTCGGAGGGACAGAGCCCATATCATACTCGTAGCGCCGGCCTGGCCGAGGCAGCACTGGTACACCCTGCTGCTCGAGCTCTCCGTTTGGGAACCCATCCCCCTTCCGTTGTGGCCGGACCTAATCACCCAGGACTTCGGCAGACTCCACCATCCGAACCTGCAGTCCCTCCATCTTACAGCTTGGTACCTGAGTGGTTGACCCACGCGGAGAGGGGCTGTTCCACAGCGGTTCAGCAAGTCCTGCTTGAGAGCAGAAAGCCTTCCACTCGCTCCACTTACCTAGCAAAGTGGAAGAGATTTGCACTCTGGTGTGATCATCGAGGTCTCAATCCATTCGTGGTCCCGGTCCCTACCATCCTGGACTACCTCTGGCACCTTAAGGAGCAAGGTCTTGCGGTCTCCTCCTTGAGAGTTCACCTGGCTGCAGTGTCCGCCTTTCGTCCGTCCATGGAAGGTCGGTCCATCTTCTCAAACCAGATGGTTTCCCGCTTCCTCAAGGGCCTGGACCGCTTGTACCCGCCGGTGCGGCGTCCTGCCCCGACCTGGGATTTGAACCTCGTGTTGGCCAAGCTGATGGGTCCTCCGTTTGAGCCCTTAGCCACATGCTCCCTGCTCTACCTCTCTTGGAAGACGGCCTTCCTCGTCGCCATTACATCAGCGAGACGAGTTTCTGAGCTCCGCGCTCTGACGGTTAACCCACCATACACTGTCTTCCATGGGGACAAGGTGCAGCTTCGCCCTCATCCGGCCTTCCTCCCAAAGGTAGTGTCAGCATTCCATCTCCACCAGGAGATCTTCCTCCCGGTGTTCTTCCCGAAGCCACATGCCTCGCCTCGGGAACAGCAGCTGAATACCCTCGACGTCCGCAGAGCGCTCGCTTTCTACATCGAGCGGACTAAACCCTTCCGGCGTTCGCCCCTGCTGTTCGTAGGGGTTGCTGACCGCATGAAAGTAGAGCCGATATCCTCCCAGCGGATTTCTTCCTGGGTCACTGCGTGTATACGGACCTGCTATGAGCTGGCTCGCGTACCGCCATGCCGCCTCACTGCACATTCGACGAGGGCGCACGCCTCATCTGCCGCCTTCCTGGCCAATGTTCCGATCCAGGACATCTGTCGAGCGGCCACCTGGTCTTCGGTCCACACCTTCGCCTCCCACTACGCGTTGGTGCAACAGTCTCGAGACGACGCAGCCTTCGGCTCCGCGGTATTACACTCCGCCACGTCTCACTCCGATCCCACCGCCTAGGTAAGGCTTGGGATTCACCTAACTGGAATGCATAGGAGCAATCACTCGAAGAAGAAAAGACGGTTACTCACCGTAGTAACTGTTGTTCTTCGAGATGTGTTGCTCCTATCCATTCCAGACCCGCCCTCCTTCCCCACTGTCGGAGTAGCCGGCAAGAAGGAACTGAGGAGCGGACGGGCCGGCTGGGGTATATAACACGCGCCATAGCGGTGCCACTCCAGGGGGCGCCAGCCGGCCCGCCGGTGTTGCTAGGGTAAAAAAGTTCCGAGATGCCGTGCGTGCGCGGCGCGCACACCTAACTGGAATGGATAGGAGCAACACATCTCGAAGAACAACAGTTACTACGGTGAGTAACCGTCTTTTATGAAATTGTACAGTATTTCTTGCTTTTGGTGGGCTCTTGACCAGCCACGCTAAGTCATGGTTTATATTCTCATTTTAATTTTGTATTTGGAAGTTCTTTACGGAATAGACTTTGATCTGAAATCTATCATGTAGTATTTATTTAATTAAAGACAATACAGCTAAGCTCTGCCAGAATTACTACATTAGTAAAATGCTGTTATTTAATGTTACTTTAAATCTAGAGATTGTGAATTGTGGTTAAGGATTTCAGAAGAACCAGCCCCTTTTGTTTACATTTTTAATGCATATTTTCGATGATAAAAAATTATATAAAGAGAGGTAATGTGCAAAGGTGTGTGTGGTGGGGTGCCTCTAAAAGCAGTCCAATTTGTATTTTCTCTAAACTGTTTTGATGGTCAGTTGCCAGTAAATGTGGAAAAAATTGTTATCCATGGACAATGCATTACTAGTTCCTTCATTACAAGTGATGAAATGAACAGGGAAGTCAGAGTAGGGAAGGCTGCATGAAAAAAATAATTTTAAAAATTAGTTAATTAGAATCCTTTGGGTAATGCTGCTATACCATTTACATCCACACACAAAATCTTTCTAGCCACACTGAGAACACACTTACTTTCCTCCTTTATTTATTGTTATTTTAAAATTGCCGCAGTTTAGTAGTGAACAGGTTCAGAATTGGTTTGTTGAAGGACTGCTGTGAGCCTTTTTCTCCTCACTTTCAGTGTATGTAGCCTGTAAATGAAAGGATTCGGTATTGAAGATTCAGGAGTCCATGTTTTTTTAAAAAAAAAAAAAAAAGTGTAAATGTATCTGTTGGATTCTTGCCAATTACTTTCTTTACTTTCCACGCCTGCTGCAAGTGTAGAAATGTATAATAATAAAGTATATTAGACCTACAAGTCGATTGATTGACTTGTGTTTAGTTCTAAAACTTAGGTGCAGGTGCCTAAATGCATAGAGCAGATGTGAAAATAAATCTTTCTCTTTGTGTCAAATAATTATTTAAATGAAAAAATTTCAGTGTTCTCAGGTGTCTTTTTCACCAGTACTGGATCAAGTAAGACTTGCCAATTTGGTTTTGTTCACCAATAGCCACAGACAAAAGATTGCTGACATGACAGGTTTAAAAAATTGAACCCCCCACCCCCACCCCCCACTCTTACTGCTAAGGTCATGGATGCAGGCTTCTGTGTGTGTATTCTGTGCTCTTCATTCTTCTTTGACCTTCACTTTCAAAGAAATCTAGAAAAATAAGTCTCGTCTTTTTATTTTTATTTCTTGGAAGCCTCTGTTAAATTCCCTGAAGATGGATCCACTGCACTATTTTTAAGGAGGCATGCACATTCCTCCCAATACTATAATTTCAGACTGGATCGATCTTGTTGCTTGAGCTACTACTCTAGTAGACTACAAATAGTTCTTGTTTTTATTACAGGCTTTTTTTCATCTCAGTGCTATCTTGCCACTCTGATTTATACCTTGAGCAGAGATAACACTAGGATTTAGGGCCTTAATTTTTAGAGCTATTTGACTTAACTTTCCCCTCAGTTCTGTGTTGCCATTACCCATTTATTTGATAGAAAACTTTCCCACTCTTTTCTTGAAGTGGTGATGTTTTTTGGTGCTATTCAGCATCATCTGTGAACTCTCCTTTTTTTTCTGGCTAGCCCTACCTCCTGTAGCAAGGGTATTTTCACCCACATCATCAGTAATGTATCAGATGTTTTGCAGATTCTGGAGTCTTTTTTATGTAGCCCCTATTGGCAGCTTTTCTATTTTTCAGAAATGTACAGACCCCACGCTCTTTTTGACCTATGAGTTTTTACAGGAAGATTCCCTTGGCCTCTTCTTGTTTAGCTACATAGTCTGTTTTTTTCAGTGATGTAAGAGGTGTTTAAAAGGGTTACAAGTTTAATATCTCCTTCCACTCAGCGGCCAGATCTTGACCTAAATGTGCGTAAAATCTAAATCTTGATAAGAAACCTTGTGTATTATGTTTGTATTATACTGGTAGATCTGAATGATACAGATCTGTATGTGGTGTGTGTCCTACCATAATCCCCTCCACAGCTTCCTTTTTCAGGTCTCTCTCTCCTCACCCCCACACCCCCCAATATCTCCGTTTCTGCAGCAGTTTGTAACTCCTCACTTTAAGTCGTCCCAGTTAACGTTGTTTTGTTGTTACGTTGCTGATCAATTAGGGAACATGCTCATTTAAAGTTGTGCAATGCTCCACTCTTACGTTGTTTGGCTACCTGCTTCCTCCACAGCTGGCAGCCTCCCTACTGCCCACCCCCAGCGCCTCCCGCCTGCCGGCACACCCTGCAGATCAGCGGTCTCCTCCCCGCCGAGCCCATGGCAATCAGCTGGATTGGCATTTTGGGGCAGGAGGGAGCGGGGAAGGAGCAAGGACTCGGCGTGCAGGCTCCCCCTCCCTCCCCTGCCTCCCAAACGCCGCAAGCCAGCTGATTGCCCTGGGCAGGAGGCAGGGGGGAGGGAGTGGAAGCCTGCGTGCAGTGTCCTCACTCCTCCCCCCTCCCTCCTGCCCCCTAAAGGCCTCAAGCCAGCCGATTGCTCTGGACAGGAGGGAGGGGGAGGAGCGAGGACTCAGCATGCAGGCTCCCCCTCCCTCCCCTGCCTTCTGGTGGAGGCAATCAGCTGGTTTGCAGCCTTTAGAAGGAAGGGGGGGAGGAGCAAGGACACAGCATTGGAAGTAAAGGGGGAGGAGGTGGGGGGGAAGAAGAGGCAGGTTAAGTGTGGAGGCTTGGAAGGGAGGGAGTGGGTGGGCTGAGAGTTCATTTCCCCTGTCCTCCCCGCCCCTGGTGCTTGCAGAGTAGGAGAAGCTGCCAGGGCCGGCTCTACATATTCGGCCGCCCCAAGCAGTCATGCACGGGAGACGCCCCGGAGCCCCGGGAGCAGCGGACCTCCCGCTGGCTTCACTGCTGAGGGTCCGCTAGTCGCGTGGCTCGGCTGGACCTCCCGCAGCTGTGGACGGTTGGCTGGTCCGGCGGCTCCGGTTGAGCTGCCGCAGTCATGCCTGCGGGAGGTCCAGCCGAGCCGCGCGACCAGCGAACCGTCCGCAGTCATGCCTGCGGCAGGTCCGGTAGTCCCGGGGCTCCAGTGGACCTCCCGCAGGCATGACTGCGGCAGGTCCGCCGGCCCAATCTGACGACAACTGCCGCCCCACGCGCATGCTTGTCGCGCTGGGGTCTGGAGCTGGCCCTGGAAGCTGCCGCTGCTGCACAACGTGATTCTCCTAGCCTACAGCACTTCAGCCTCCTTGCCTGCCTCATCTCCAGAGCCAGTGGGCTGTGCCTATGTGGGGTAAGGCAGGGGCACCTCCCAACTATAGTACTGTACTGTATGTTTGTAAACACACAGCATGTGCACTCTACTCCCCCTCCCCCGCGTAGCATTAAATTGCTTGTTTAAAAATTGTTTAAAATGTATATAATGCCTTTTGTCTGGCAAAAAAAATTTCCCTGGAACCTAATCTCCCCCCCCCCCCCCCCATTTACAGTCTTATGGGGAAATTGGATTCACTTAACATTGTTTCACTTGAAGTTGCATTTTTCAGGAACATAACTACAACGTTGACTGAGGAGTTCCTGTATTGGCACATGCAGCAGATTGAATTTGAGAATTTTGTTAGTTTCACATCTGCCTGCAGAGTTCTGAATCCTGGTTGCAGAACAGATGAGTGTTATCTGAGTTTCAACCTCTGAAGTTTGGACCAAACTCTGAGCAAGGGCAGATGCACTGGAGCTGTCTCCAGACTCAGAAAGGCAGAACTACAATGGTGAACACTGAGTAACCTAAAGATTTAGAAATGTAATTTTTTAAAAAGGTAGCTGCTTCAGAAGCCACTGCCTTAATGCTATTCCTCTTTAACATCCCATTTTGCTATGGAAAGTTTTCTCTGTGCCACGGGTAAGCACATTTTTCAAGTCTCATCTAATAAACTTCAAAAGTCAACTTTCTTGCTAGTTTAGCTACTGAAATGGCCATTTTCTCCTGCAGGGGAACTCCAAAATATCTCATACTTCCTTTTTCCTATGAAAATCCCAGTCATCAATAATAAAAATAATACATTTCATAGAACACTTTTTATCTGTAGATCTCAATCATCTGTTTAAAAAAAGAATAAAAGATATCATTATTTTCATTCCACAGAAGGGGAAACTAAGTCACAGCCATGAAGTGACTTGCCCAAACTCACATAGCAGGTAATTAATAGAGAAGATACCTGATGGAAATATATGATGTCTTCTTGCAATTGTGTTACACACTATAATTTTAGGAGGTTTTTTTAATTTTCTTTTCAAACTATGTAGTGAGAGATAAATATATTTTGTTCTCCATTTTCAGTTTGCTTCTCTAATCCGCTGTTCATATGCTAAAAGTTGAGTTCAATGAAAATTAGCAATCTGCATATCACATAATGTGGACGTGTAGCCCAGCAATCTTAGTATTTAGTATTGCCAAGAATTAGGGAAAAACTGTTGATTTTGCAAAATAAATTGTAGAACCCATAAGTAGTACAATATAAAGCATGACTGCAAATAATGAGTGCTAAATACCACCTGTCAAATCGACACAGTATGTTTTGTGATATATTATTTTTGTATGCGTACTCACTAATTTGCAAAATTCAGTTTATCATGCAGCTATTGAGTGAACTACTCAGCGTCTACTCAACTATATTTAACCAAAATTATGCCCTGTGGATAAATGCATAGGATATTCCTTCATTTGTTATATCTTTTCTTAATATTCTTTTAATCCTGTGTCTTAAATCCCATTAATTTAATATGTTACATAGGAATTCTTTTTTCACCAGAGACTTTTTTTTTTAATAAAGTGTCTAATTTTTTGATTTAAACAAAACCCTTTCATTAACCTAGGTAGCTGTAGGAGAGAATGCAGGTAGAAGCCTAGCAGCAGAGTGGGGACTATCCTGTTCATTGTGCTCGGCATAGCATGCATGATTACCTGCCTTGTGGGCGGGTGGCATATGTGTGCATTCGGTGCAAGGAGCTCTTGGCCCTCAGAGACCGCGTTCCGGCTTTGGAGGCCAGGGTGGCAGAACTGGAGGAGCTAAGGGAGGCAGAGAGTTATGTTGATGAGGCTTTCTGGGACACTGTAGAATTGTCCCACCTTGGGTCGGACAGCCCCAGCGCTGTTGAGGAGGATGAAAGGCTCAGGGAAGGAGAGCAGTCAGTGGGAGTAGAGAGAAACCTTCCCATAGTTGGGACCCTCCTTCCAGATGGTGTTGGGGTATCCTCTCGCACTTAGGTTTCCTCTCCGAGGGAGGGAATTCCAGTCACTAGGAAAAGGCAGGTTTTAGTAATGGGACATTTGATCATTAGAAACATACACCTCTACCCTGATATAACACGGTCCTCGGGAGACAAAAAATCTCACCGTGTTATAGGTGAGACTGCGTTATATCAAACTTGCTTTGCCCCCCCCCATTCCTTGTTCCCTGACTGCCCCCTCCAGAGACCCCCGTCCCTATACACCCCCAGGACCTCACCCCCTACCCAACCCCCTTGTCCACTGACTGCTCTGACCCCCATCCACCTCCACTCCCTGACAGGCACTCACCGGCAGCAGCAGGAAGCGGAGCAGCCCGGTCCCAGTCCACTCCATTCCGCCAGCTCCCAGCTGCGGCGCTCCGCTTCTGTCGGTGAGTGCGGGGAGGTTGGGGAAAGGATGCCCCCCCCGCACTCACCTCTGGTGGGAAGCAGAGCAACGCGGCCCCAGCCTGCTGCGCTTTCCTTGCCCCGGCCCCAGCCGTGTCACTGGGGGATGGCTGGGGAAAGGTTCTGCACTCACCTATGGCGGGAAGTGGAGCGCCATGGCTGGGAGCTGGCAGAGTGGAGCGGGTTGGGGCTGGGCTGCTCCGCTTCTGCCGCTGCTGGTGAGTGCGGGGGGGATCCCTTTCCCCAAGCCCCTCCCCTGAGTGACATGGCTGGGGCCAGAGCAAGGGAAGCAGAGCGGGCTGCTCCCAGCCCCCTGCTAATCCCCCGGGCCACTCTGGGACTACAGGGTCCCCAAAATTGCCCTCCCACAGCTCCTGCCCCCCAGACCCTGGCGGGGGGGGGGGGGGAGAGCCCTTAACCACCCCCGAGACTCTCTGCCCCTTATTGAACCCCTTGGCCCTGGCCTTAACACGCTGCTCAGAGCAGCATGTCAGAGCTTTACCGTGTTGTATGCAAACCCGCGTTATATCAGGTCGCGTATATCAGGGTAGAGGTGTAGATAGCTGGGTTTGTGATGACCGGGAGAACCGTATGGTGACTTGCCTGCCTGGTGCAAAGGTTGTGGATCTCTCGAGGCATCTAGATAGACTTATGTGTAGTGCTGGGGAGGAGCTGGTGGTCGTGGTACATGTAGGTACCAGTGACATAGGGAAGGGTAGGAGAGATGTTCTGGAGGCCAAATTTAAGCTGCTAGGGAAGAGACTGAAATCCAGGACATCTATGATGGCATTTTCAGAAATGGTTTCCAGTTTCACGTGCAGGGCCAGGTAGGCAGGCAGAGCTTCAGAATCTCAATGCGTGGATGAGACAATGGTGTAGAGAGGAGGGGTTTAGATTTATTAGAAACTGGGGAAACTCTTGGGTTAGGGGGAGCCTATACAGGAGGGATGGACTCCACCTAAAACAAAGTGGAATCAGACTGCTGGCACTTAACATTAAAAAGGTTACAGAACCGTTTTTAAACTAAGAGATGGGGGAAAGCTGACTGCTGCAGAGGAGCGTGTGGATTGGACAGAGACTTCTCTTAGAGGAGAGTCTGTTGATAGAGATTTTCTAGGTTTTAGTCAGGAGGAGAGGATGGAAGAGGGTAAAGCAGGGGCCAGATCAGACAAACATTCACATAAAAAAGAATCCGACACATCATAAAAGGGCAGACAAATAAACAGTGACAAGTTTTTAAAGTGCTTGTACACAAATGCTAGAAGTCTAAATAATAAGATGGGTGCACTAGAGTGTCTCGTGTTAAAGGAGGATATTGATATAATAGGCATCACAGAAACCTGGTGGAGTGAGGACAATCAATGGGACACAATCATTCTGGGGTACAAAATATATCAGAAGGACAGACCAGGTCGTGCGGAGAGGGAGGGGAGTGGCACTATGTATGAAAGAAAATGTAGAATCAAATGAAGTAAAAATCTTAAGTGAATCCACATGTTCCATAGAATTTCTATGGGTAGTAATTTCATGCTCTAATAAGAATATAACATTAGGGATCTATTATTGATCACCTGACCAGGACAGTGATAGTGACGATTAAATGCTAAGGGAGATTAGAGAGGCTATCAAAATAAAGAACTCGATAGTAGTGGGGGATACAATTATCCCCATATTGACTTGGAACATGTCACCTCAGGACGAAATGCAGAGACAAAATTTCTCGGTACTTTAAATGACTGCTTCTTGGAGCAGCTGGTACAGGAACCCACAAGGGGAGAGGCAATTCTTGATTTAGTCCCAAGTGGAGTGCAGGATCTGGTCCACAAGGTAACTATAACAGGACCACTTGGAAATAGTGACCATAATATAGTAACTTAACATTCCTGTGGTGAGAAGAATACCTCAACAGCCCAACACTGTGGCATTTAATTTCAGAAAGGGGAACTATGCAAAAATGAGGGGGTTAGTTAAACAGAAATTAAAAGGTACAGTGACTAGAGTGAAATCCCTGCAAGCTGCATGGACACTTTTCAAAGACACCATAATAGAGGCCCAACTTAAATGTATACCCCAAATTAAAAATCCCAGTAAAAGAATTAAAAAAGAGTCACTGTGGTTTAACAACCATATAAAAGAAGCAGTGGGAGATAAAAAAGGCATCTTTTAAAAAGTGAAAGTCAAATCCTAGTGAGGTAAATAGAAAGGAGCATAAACACTGTCAAATTAAGTGTAAAAATGTAATAAGAATAGTCAAAAAGGAGTTTGAATAACAGCTAGCCAAAAACTCAAAAGGTAATAACAAAATGTTTAAGTACATCAGAAGCAGGAAGCCTGCTAAACAACTAGTGGGGCCCCTGGATGATCGAAATACAAAAGGAGCACTTAAAGACAATAGTCATTGCGGATAAACTAAATGAATTCTTTGCTTCAGTCTTCATGGCTGAGAATGTTAGGGAGATTCCCAAACCCGAACCGGCTTTTGTAGGTGACAAATCTGAGGAATTGTCACAGACTGAGGTGTCACTAGAGGTGATATACTGGCACTAGAAAAGGTTCAGAGAAGGGCAACTAAAATGATTAGAGATTTGGAACGGGTCCCATATGAGGAGAGATTAAGGGGCCAGGACTTTTCAGCTTGGAAAAGAGACTAAGAGGGGATATAATAGAGGTATATAAAATCATAAGTGGTGTAGAGAAAGTGAATAAGGAAAAGTTATTTACTTGTTCCGATAATATAAGAACTAGGGGCCACCAAATGAAATTAATGGACAGCAGGTTTAAAACAAATAAAAGGAAGTTATTCTTCACACAGCGCACAATCAATTTGTGGAACTCCTTGCCTGAGGATGTTGTGAAGGCTAGGACTATAACAGGGTTTAAAAGAGAACTGGATAAATCCATGGAGGTTAAGTCCATTAATGGCTATTAGCCAGGATGAGTAAGGAATGGTACCCTTATCCTCTGTTTGTCAGAGGTGGTGATGGACGGCAGGAGAGAGATCACTTGATCATTGCCTGTTAGGTTCACTCCCTCTGGGGCACCTGGCATTGACCACTGTTGGTAGACAGGATACTGGGCTGGATGGACCTTTCGTCTGACCCATAACGGCCATTCTTGTGTTCTTAGGTTCTTATGTCTATGCTTAAGCCAAAATACCCCTGCATTTAACTCACCATTGTATGAACATCATGAACAGGTGGTTTAGAATATCTTGAGCCTTTTACATAGTAATTTACAGGACAATCATCTGCTGTCTGTTCTGTTATCAGATAATATCTGATAACATTTTCACTATACTAATGCAATTTAATGTTATGAAACTTGTGTTAACTTAGATATTCTCAGTCACTAATGCAGTAGTAAGGTAAAGAGGCAATTTAATATAGTTTCCAATGTCCCTGTTGAATTCCACAGCAAAATCTGGTGGCATTGCTAATGCAGTGCAAAGAAATCCCCAATTAGACAGCTGGCAACAAGGGATACTTTTCTTTTTACAGAAAAGTGGTGTGCCCAGCTGCCCTCCAGTGATTTTAGAGGCTCAGTGCCTTCAGGTAATTCCACTTCCAAGGCGTTATACCACAACCTGGAACACACCCTTCTTCAGTTGTTAACTGATTCGAGTAGAAGTCCACAAAGTTTAAACCCACCAGTACTTAATTTTAAAATCTCATATTTCCTATGTATTTCATCCCCATATCCTATGGCAGCTAATATTCTTCTTAATCTACAGTGGGAGAACAGAGAACCTGAGACATTTCATAACCATTCACAATACAGTGTAAAACCATAATGCAGTCTCTTATTCTGACCTTACCAGGGGGTCTAGAACTTTTCTCTCTCCAGATCATACTTCGGAGACAGAACTTAGAGAAAAGCTGTTGTGTTAACAGCTGATGGTTTAACTCTGTGGTTTTGTATGTATGTATTCCTTTCTATTGGTTTACCATGAAAGATTATGATGATGTCGTATTATCAAATCTAATGCGTATTTGCTCAATTTAAGTAGTCTTCATTATCTGTAACTAGCTTTGATTTGGCCCCTTGAAGTCTTTGGAGTGTTTCTTCATGCTGTTGCTAATAGTGGACATATGGCAACCTGGTAAAAGTAATTAAATATTCTAGCACACATTTAGAGGGAGATTTTGAAAGCCAGTTGGAGTTAGGTACCTAAACGCTCCTCCCTTAATCTTTAAATGCAAATCAGACTGCTTTTGCAAACAATGTTTTTTTGCTGTTGTCTTGTTAACGTGTAGTAAAATTCTACTTTAAATAGGTGAGAAAAATCTCAAGAGTGCCTACTTCCTATCCATTTAGAAATAAATGTGTTTTCATTATTTTCTTCTTGGGGGAGTGGAGTGATGCAATGTTTCATCTAGCTAGGGTTATTTTCAAATCCCCGTTCAAATATATCATATCGGATCTGTTAATGAAGAATTTTGACAGTTGGGCTTTGTCTCCACTAGAAATACAAATGCCCGTATTACAACTGTTTGCATTGGTGGTCTCAGTGTTAGTGCAGACAAATTCTAGGCATTTTTAGCAATCTATAATAATTTCCTCTGAACAAAATTCCAGGATTTGTTGGTGAAAATACTTGCAGCCTGTGTGTGTATTGGTTAGTTGGCACCCCTGCAGTTGCACTGTTGCTTTTAGTTGCTGTAACAACTGTAATATGGATTTGACCTCTCCAAAAAAAAAATTGCCAAGCAATCTAACTTCCTTCTTTGACAAGATAACCAGCCTAGTGGATGGGGGAAACCAATAGACAAGAGATGGGAATTTTAACAAGGCTTTTCATGCAATCCCACTTGACATTCTCATAAGCAAACTAGGGCTACATGATCTAGATGAAATTCCCAAGTTGGTGGGTGCACAGATGGTTGAAAACCCATACTCAGAGTAGTTACCAATGGTTCAGTGTAAAACAGGAAGGACACATCAAGTGGGGTCGCACAGGAGTTTGTCCTGGGTTGAGTACTATGCAATATTTTCATTAATGAAAATAATGGAGTGGAGAATACTCTTATAAAATTTGCAGGTGACACCAAGAGGAGAGGGGTTGCAAGAGCTTTGGAGGACAGGATTAGAATTCAAAATGACCTTGATAAATTGAAGAATTGGTCTGAAATCAAGAAGACGAAATTCAGTAAAGACAAGTGCAAAATACGGCACTTAGAAAGGAAAACTGAAATACACAGATACTAAATGGAGAATTAACAGGCAGCCAGCAGTACTGCTGAAAAGGATCTGGGAGTTATAGTGGATCACAAACTGAATGAGAGTCAACAGTGTGACCCTGTTGTGAAAAAGACAAATGTCAAGCTGGGCTGTATTAACAGGAGTGTCATATGTAAGACATCAGAGGTAATTGTTTCTCTCTACTCAGCATTGTGAGGCCTCAGCTGCAGCACTGTGTCCAGTTTTAGGCACCACACTGTAAGAAAGATATGGGCAAACTGGGGAGAATCCAGAGGAAATCATTTTCTACATTTCTTATTTTTTGTTTTTCTATAAAGAGAGGTTGAAAGAACTGGGTGTGTTTCATCTGGGGGAAAAAAAGTTGGATTGGGGGACATAAGAGTCTTCAAATATGTAAATAGTTGATATAAAGAGGACTGTGATCAATTGCTCTCTATGTTCACCCAGGGTAGAACAAATTGTATTCAGCTTAATCTGCAAGTGGGAAGATTTACTGTAAATTCTCTTTTTAATCAATACATGAGACTCATTTTGTGAAAAATGCTTTCTCATAATGGAACTTGTACAAAAAAATTAAACAAAAGATAGCAGTAAAACTGGAGTGCTTTTTTAAAACCTTGCAGTTTTTATAAATTGTGGAATGAAAAATAAGCAATCTCTTGAGTTGTCATTAACAGATCAAATAAAAGTCATTAACTTTCAGAATGAGCATCAATATTTGCACTTAATTTAAAACTGAAATAGAAAAGACAAATACAAAAAATGTCTTGGCTATAATTTGTCTTGGCTCTAGCATTACTTTTGCTGTAGATTAAAGTGGGTATAAACCATATATATTTTGAATTATTGGATACAGCATATACTTGATTACTATAATTGGACCAAACATATTAAAATAAATACGGTACAAAAAGAGGTCATTTAGCTGAATAAGCTTTCTACTTCTGTTTATAACTAGGTCCTTGTTTCAGTGTGTGTGTATGTGTACGTACACCTTGTACATGTTTAATAACGCAGGTATATCATACACTGTATAGGTATATACATTTATGAGATGTCAATGTCCACATCATCTGCCCACTAATTTATTTCCCTGGATCTTATTCCAATATGCCAAACCTCTGAGTAGCTTCAAACAGACACTTAACAAAAATTTAAGATTCCCTCCCAAATTACCGTTTCCAAGGCTCATGTGGGACAAGGTTCGGTCTTGAACCAGTAAAAGCTTTTTTGTATGTAATAATGTCAGGACTTTGAAGTGTTATCAGGACTATTCAAGCCAAGGAATGGGAACACTCTGTCATTGAAGAGGGAGATTTGCAACACTTGAAGGGATCAAGACATTGAACTGTACAGTTGTGACATTCTTACATATGAAGATATGGGGTTATTTTGAATATTTTATATTTATCAGTTTATATTTCATTCAAGGCTCAGAGAGGAAAAAAAATTGGACCCATGGAACTAGCCAGACAATATCTCCAATCATTACCTCATCTTCCCATGTTCATGGGAGCTTTATATATTTTAAAATAGCAAGAAGCAATTCCAGTGATATCTAGAGACGTTAGGTTTGCGGTATGGGTTTAGTACAGTAACTTCATTGGTAGGCTCATTAAATGAGCTCTTCCCTAGTGATGGATCAGAGGTCTGTGCTGAGTTTTCAAAATAATGTAGGAGCTGTCTTTAATACTACTTTAGGAATGATGCCAGCTCTTATCCAGGATAAGTAGTGTGCTTTAGAGTGGCTCCATTTATTTCTTCCGGAGAGATTTTATAGAGTATTTCCTTGGAGTTGTATAAGCCGTTCCTTGGAGTTATATATGGATACCCTTATTGATCAACATATATATATGGGGCCAGCGGATGGATTAGGGTGGCTAGTGAGAGAAATAATGGTTTAGAGTGTCCTTAGTGTATACAGATGCCAGCACTATATTTCTCTCGTCTAATCCTGCTGTTGCAGTTGAATGACCTGTCTGTTGATAAATACGAATTTTTGCATGCGTGAAGGCTAGCTGGCTGAATCTCAACCCGAGTAAGATGGAGTTAATGCTTCTGGGATGGACTCAACAATTGGAAAAAAAAATGGGTGGAAATTGTATCAGTTTCTTCCATTGATGGGGGTGCCAACTGTTGAAATAGCAGCTCATGCAGAATGAGAGAGCCCTTTTTTTAAGGTAATGTTTCACACAAAAACCTGTTCTCAGTGATCTGCTATTATTGTTATAGTAGTGCCTTGAATTACCAGAAGATGTATTGTGCTAGGCACTATACAAACACTTGCTGGAGGATTCTCTGCAGCTTAAGGTCTTCAAACCGCAATTTGGGGACTTCAATAACTCATACATAGGCTAGGGGTTTGTTATAGAAGTGGATGGGTGAAATTCTGTGGCCTGCATTGTGTAGGAGGTCAGACTAGATGATCATAATGGTCCCTTCTGACCTTAAAGTCTATGAGTCTGTGGGTACGTCTACACTATGGGATTATTCCGAATGTACATAAACTGGTTTAGTAAAACAGATTGTATAAAATCGAGTGCACGCGGCCACACTAAGCACATTAATTCGGTGGTGTGCGTCCACGGTCCGAGGCTAGCGTCGATTTCTGGAGCGTTGCTCTGTGGGTAGCTATTCCGTAGCTATCCCATAGTTCCCGCAGTCTCCCCGCCCCTTGGAATTCTGGGTTGAGAGCCCAGTGCCTGATGGGGCAAAAATCATTGTCGCGGGTGGTTCTGGGTAAATGTCATCAGTCATTCCTTCCTCCGGGAAAGCAACTGCAGACAATCATTTTGCGCCCTTTTTCCCTGGATTTCCCTGGCAGACGCCATAGCGTGGCAACCATGGAGCCTGTTTTGCCTTTTGTCACTGTCACCGTATGTGTACTAGATGTCGTGGATAGAGGTGATTCAGCAGCGCTACACAGCAGCATTCGTTTGCTTTTGCATGACAGCAGAGATGGTTAGCAGCCATTCTGTACCATCTACCATGCCATTGTAAATTGTAAATTGGCAATGTGGTGATGGTTACCAGTCGTATTGCACTATACCTTCTGCTGCTGTCATAGGTGCCCCTGGCTGAGATCAGCCGGGGGCGCAAAAGACAAAAATGGGAATGACTCCCCGAGTCAATCCCTCCTTTATGGTATCTAAAAATAGAATCAGTCCTGCCTAGAATACGGGCCAAGTGTACTAGAGATCCAGTGTATCAGAGAACCAGAGAGCACAGCCGCTCCGTGTCAGATCCCGCAGGAATGATGAGCTGCATGCCATTCACAGGGGGTGCTCCTGCAACAACCCCACCTGTTGCTTCCCTCCTCCCACAGCCTTCCTGGGCTACCATTGCAGTGTCCCCCCGTTTGTGTGCTGAAGTAATAAAGAATGCAGGAATAAGAAACAGTGACTTGTTAATGAAATAAAATGAGGGGAAGGCAGCCTCCAGCTGCTATGATAGTCCAGGCAGTACAGAATCTTTTCTTTACACATGAAGGGCGGGGGCTGATGGAGCTCAGCCCCCTGTTGCTATGATGAAGATGGTTACCAGCCATTCTGTACCATCTACTGGGAATGACCGGGAGGCCAGTCAGGAGTACTTATGGGATGATGACGAGGATGGATACCAGTCGTATTGCACTACACCATCTGCCACAAGGCTGATGATGACGACAGATATCTGCCATAGTGTCCCATCACCCACCAAGGGCGGGGGGGGGGGGTGCGGGCGAGGATGCTACAGTTCAGTGCCGCAGCATCGCGTCTACCAGCCGCATTCAGTACACATAGGGTGACATTTAAAAGAGTCAAGAGATGATTTTTTTCCCTTTTCCTTCCGGGGGTGGGAGGTGGGGGTACATTGTCGAGCTATGCCCTGAACCACTGCGGACAATGTGTTTGACCCTACAGGCATTGGGAGCTCAGCCAAGAATGCAAATGCTTTTCGGAGACTGCAGGAACTGTGGGATACCTTGAGACCTCAGTCCCCCCCTCCCTCCATGAGCGTCCATTTGATTCTTTGGCTTTCCGTTACGCTTGTCATGCAGCAGCGTGCTGAGTCCCTGCTATGGCGTCTGTCTGGAGATCTTTTAAAAATGCTTTGGACTTTCGTCTTCTGTAACAGAGCTCTGATAGAACAGATTTGCCTGCCCATACAGCGATCATATCCGTACAGTCCATGCTGGAGCTCTTTTTGGATTTTGATTTCGGACTGCATCGCCACCCGTGCTGATCGGAGCTCCACGCTGGGCAAATAGGAAATGATATTCAAAAGTTCGCGGGGCTTTTCCTGTCTACCTGGCCACTGCCTCCGAGTTCAGATTCCTGTCCAGAGCGGTCAGTGGTGCACTGTGGGATACCGCCCGGAGGCCAATACCGTCGATTTGCGGCCACACTAACCCTAATCTGATATGGTAATACCGATATTAGCGCTACTCCTCTCGTTAGGGAGGAGTACAGAAAGCGGTTTAAAGAGCTTTATATATCGATATAAAGGGCCTCTTAGTGTGGACGGGTGTGGCGTTAAATCGGTTTAACGCTCCTAAAACCGGTTTAAACGCGTAGTGTAGACCAGGCCTGTGAGTAAGAGGCAATCTATGCCCTGAAGAATTTACAGACTAGGAAGACAATAATGTGTGTGAGAGAAGTAGGATTGCAATCCCTGTTTTACAGACGGGGAATTGAGACACAGAGATTAAGTACTGGCTGTTACACCAGTTGATATCAGGGTGGTCGTGGTTGTACAGCACCCTTCAATGGGATGGCTTTTGAAATTATTTTAATCAATGAAGTGCTGAATGTTTTGGATCCTGGCTTTTAAGAAATCACTTCTCTCCAAATGGTGCTGTGATTGTTGCAATCATCTGAGATGTTTAGGTGTACAGCCTCTTGCTTAAAACATGAAGGGTTTATTAACAGGGTGTTCTTGATTATTGGAAATTTTTGACTGGAATGTACTTCCCATGCCACTATATGCCAGATCAGGAGTAGGCAACCTATGGCACGAGTGCCGAAGTCGGCACATGAGCTGATTTTCAGTGGCACTCACACTGCCTGGATCCTGGCTACTGGTCCGGGGGGCTCTTCATTTTAATTTAATTTTAAATGAAGCTTCTTAAACATTTTTAAAACCTTATTTACTTTACATAAAACAATCTTTAATTATATGTTATAGATTTATAGAAAGAGATCTTCTAAAAATGTTAATGTATTACTGGCACATGAAACCTAAAATTCTAGTGAATAAATGAAGACTCGGCACACCGCTTCTGAAAGGTTGCCAACCCCTGAGCCAGATTCTGGATTTGGTGACCTTCAGTACATGCTGTGAGACTTGAGTATGAGGGTGAAGCAATTGGTTCAGGCATGGGGAAGAAAGGAGGTTCTTAACAGATCTGGGAAGGGTTTTTTGCCTTTTTGTTTTGAGACTAGTTTTCTAAAATATCATTTTGATATCTTTTATTTAAAGTGGTTCTTAAGTAGGCATAATGTGCCTAGAGAACATAGGTGCACTGAAATTGAATTCTATATAATAGATGTAACTCTATGTATCTCGTTGTTTCAGCTGCCTTTTAAATTTAATTTTACTTTGTTTCAGTTCAGTGGCCTCAGTTGGCAGTTCATTTTGTGTAACATACTTCATGAAATAGTTTGCCAGACTACTCAGTTAAATGCTTAACTTGTTAATATTTTTATTGTACCTTCAGGCTTTTAAACTAGCCGTCCCCAGGATTAACTTCTTATTGTTGTTGCTCCACTTCACGGAACTCCTTTTTAATTCTATTAATTCCATCGAGTCACTTGAAAAGCACTTTTCCAATGAGGATATGCTTAACCTCTTTAGGCATTGCTCCTTACAAATACTCTGAAACCTTAAATTTACCATAATTATCCTACATTACATTCATTTTGGGAGGTGATAACTCTTGAAGGGAAAGATGACTGAAATGGCAAGAGATTCATCTTCAACATGGTCTAATCAGTGCCTTGTACAGAAACAATATCAATACTTTTTATGTATACCTCGACGCTGTATCTGCCACTTTTTTTAACATAAGAACGGCCATATTGGGTCAGAGCAAAGGTCCATCAAGCCCAGTATCCTGTCCTCTGACAGTGGCCAATGGCAGGTGCCCCAAAGGGAATGAACAGACAGGTTATCAAGTGATCCATGCCATGTCACCCAATCCCACCTTCTGGCAAACAGAGGCTAGGGACACCATTCCTGCCCATCCTGGCTAATAGCCATTGATGGAACCATCTTCCATGCATTTATCTAGCTCTCTTTTGAACCCCGTTATAGTATCGACCTTCACATCCCCCTCTGGCAAGGAGTTCCAGAGTTTGACAGTGTGTTGCTTGAAAAAATGCTCTCTTGTGTTTGTTTTAAACCTGCTACCTATTTCATTTGGTGGCCCCTTGTTCTTGTATTATGAGAAGAAGGAGTAAATACTTATTTACTTTCTCTATACCACTCGTGATTTTATAGACCTCTATCATATCCCCCCCTAGTCACCTCTTTTCCAAACTGAAAAGTCCCAATCTTGTTAATCTCTCCTCAGACAGAAGCTGTTCTATACCCCTAATAATTTTTGTTGCCCTTTTCTGACCCTTTTCCAATTCCAATATATCTTTTTTGAGACGGGGCGATCACATCTGCATGCAGTATTCAAGGTGTGGGTGTACCATGGATTTATATAGAGGCAATATCATATTTTCTGTTTTATTATCTATCCCTTTCTTGATGATTCCCAACATTGTTTGTTTGGTGTTTTGACTGCTGCTTCACACTGAGTGGATGATTTCAGAGAACTATCCAGAATGACTCCAAGATCTCTCTCTTGAGTGGTAACAGCCAATTTACACCCCATCATTGTGTATGTATAGTTAGATTATGTTTTCCAATGTGCATTACTTTGCATTTATCAACATTACATTTCCTCTGCCATTTTGTTGCCCAGTCACCTAGTTTTGTGAGATCCTTTTGTAGCTCTTCGCAGTCTGCCGCAGACTTAACTATCTTGAGTCGTTTTGTATCATTTGCAAATTTTGCCACCTCAGTGTTTACCCCTTTTTCCAGATCGTTTATGAATATGTTAAATAGGACTGGGCCCAGTACAGATCCCTGGGGGACACTACTATTTACCTCTCTCCATTCTGAAAACTGACCATTTATTCCTACCCTTTGTTTCCTATCTTTTAACCAGTTACCAGTCCATGAGAGAACCTTCCCTCTTATCCCATGACTGCTTATTTTGCTTAAGAGCCTTTGGTGAGGGATCTTTTCAAAGGCTTTCTGAAAATCTAAATGCACTATATCCACTGGATCTCCTCTGTCCGCATGCTTGTTGACCCCCTCAAAGAATTTTAGTAGATTAGTGAGGCATGATTTTCCTTTACAAAAACCATGTTCACTATTTCCCAACAAGTTATGTTCATCTATGTGTCTGACAATTTTGTTCTTTATGATAGTTTCAACCAATTTGCCCGGTACCGAAGTGAGGCTTACTGGCCTGTAGTTGCCAGGGCCACTTCTGGAGCCCTTTTTAAAAATTGGCATCACATTAGCTATCCTCCAGTCATTTGGTACAGAAGCTGATTTAAATGATAGGTTAGAGATAACAGTTAGTGAGTCCTGCAATTTCACATTTGAGTTCCTTCAGAAATCTTGGGTGAATACCATCAGGTCCTGGAGACTTATTACTGTTTAGTTTATTTAGAGAGACAAGGTAGGTGAGGTAATATCTTTTATTGGACCAACTTGTGTTGGTGAGAGAGACCAGTCTTCGAACTTACACAGAGCTCTTCTTCAGGGTTGTTTTAATTTTTCTAAGAAACATAAATCTTACATTCCTTCATACTCCGGTGGTGGTTTTACACTTTTGCTGTATAGCTGTATCTTTCTTATCAGTGAACTTGATTGCAATTATAAGAGTTGAAGACTTAATTCTGTTTTAAGTGAAAGCTTAGATTCCAGATAAAATAATGACAGTGGCCCAGGAAAGACTGCTACTTATCCTAGACAAGTGGATTTTTTTAAGTCCTGCATATAACTAACCTTTATTATTCTCTGTAAGTAACATATTTCAGGCTTCCTTCAGCTATTTGAGAAGTGAAGGGATGTGAAACTATGCAGGATTCTCAATGACAGTGGATATTATCATTATTATGGTTTGTTGTGTTGATCAAATAAGTAATTTCTTGTTCACTTAAGAATAAAAAGGTACAATAGAAGTATTACTGTCATGTGGCGATTGTGTAAATCCTTTTTATTTTTATTTCCTTTTTATTGGCTTTTGTTATGAACATTCTTGTGGCTGTCTGTGCTTTTAACATTTTGATTATTTTGTCTTTACCTTGGATGTTTTGTTTCTTAAAGTTGCTCCAATGACAGTAAATACATAAATCATAGTTGCTTGTCTTCTCACAAGCAACATTTTCATGTTGCCCCTTGGTAGATAAAGATTACATCCGCCATTTCATTTATTTTGTTTGGGGTGTAAATAATATTGTTTAAGGATTCAGAGTTACTGATGTAAGACCTAAGTCTCAAAATTCACATTGATAGTGTCTAGGCAAATGATACTTTTCTCAATGTCATCACTAAGAGTAAAATTTTCAGAAGTACCTGAATCCCTTAGGTTCCTTAAGTCACTTTTTTAAATGGGACTTGAAGTGGCTTTGGTACTTCTGAAACTTTTACCCTGATTCCCAAATACTGCTGATGTCACAAATGATGTAACTGTTGAGTGGTTGGATACCATAAGTTTCAAATGTAAGATAGGTTGCTCTGAAATCTGTATTGCGCCTTCTAGAGTTTAGCCTAATTATCCCTATGCGTCTGCTCAGCTGGCTTTGGGTCTACAATTTTGGGGGACTGGGGAGAGCCATCAGGCTTCTCTAACGCCTAGCATGGGGATTGAACCTACATAGAGCATAATTGAAGAGTATAAAGTCAAGCTTTAAATCACTTTACCTTTTAACCAATTCTTTAAGCCTTGCTTTGTGCTGATGAATCTCACCCCAGGATTTGGCCCGTTGGTTCCTCTCTCTGTCAACAGAAGCAGTGCTTCCCATAGTGTTCATACAGAAATTACAGGAATAAGGCTGTGAGCCAACAGCTTGGGTAATAGAGTGCATTAGCAGAACAAATGTGAGCACTTAATTCTTCTATTAACTTTTAAACTCACCATGTCTTCTCATTTATTTTAATTGGGAAGGTGGATATTTAACTGGGTTTGTCAGACTTTCAGGAAAGATGGCTTCTTTGTACACTAAGTATGGAAAAAGTTGACCGTGGAGTGTTGGAAGTCCTGGAGAGAGTTTATGAGACTAAATAGACTATCCAATTCAAAAGTATTGTATATCTTAGTTTATAATGCTCTAATACATGTTGGAGTTAAGTGTTTCATTAAGGCAAATATTTTATGGTTGCATGCGCTAACCTGTGTATTATTTTACTACTTAGTGTTTTGTTGCTGTTAGTTCTAGTTTCTTAGCCTTTTTATTAGAGGTGGGCTGAACAAAAATGACAGGTCTAAATACCCCCTAATTTTGGAAGAGTTCATATCCATATCTGAACTTTTCAGCTTGGGACCCTTATGTTTTTCAAGAATTCACTTCTGAAAAATGTTAAAAACCAAAAACTTAACCACAAAGAAAAGCCGTCCATGATAACCAATGAGAGTGGGAGAGGAGGAGCAAATTTTAATGAATATGGAAGAAAAATGGATAGATTTTTCTCCTTTTAAAACAAACATAGTTCACACTTGCTAACTTTATTTTGTAGCTTCTCCAGAAAATATAATGAAGGATAGCATTGGATGTTTGTTGTGGTGTGAAGAGCTGACTATGGTCAGAATGTGAAATAAATGGAGTTAATATTTGAAAACAAGACAAGGTGGGTGAGGGAGTGTCTTTTATTGGACCAGCTTCTGTTGGTGAGAGAGACACGCTTTTGAGCTTATACAGAGTTTTTCTTCGGGTCTGGAAAACTTATTCAGGGCAGATCTATACTTAAAATGCTGCATTGGTGAAGCTGCAGCACTTAAATGAAGATGCTCCTATGCTGATGGGAGAGAGCTCTTCTGTCAATGTAGTTAATCCACCTCCACAAGAGGTGGTAGAAGCTCGCCCGTCGGACATAGCACTGTCTACAAGGGAGGGTTTAGGGTCAGTATAACTACATTGCTTGAGGGAGGGAGGGGAGGGAATTTTTCAGACCCCTGAGCGAAGTAGTTACACTGACATAGGTCTGTAGTGTAGACCAGACCTCAGAGTGTCACAGCTAAATACAAGGTGGAACAGATTGTTTACCATAAGTAGTTAACAAATATTTCAAGGGACCATTCAAGGTGAAGTAGCCTGTTAATACCCCTCCAGTCATAGGGAAGAAAAGGAGGGAGGGCAAAGCTGTGTGTGTGGGGGGGAGTTGTTAGTGGGTTATAGATAAGCCATAAATCCAGTGTCTCTATGATTTTTATTATCTAGCAAAATTATGAATTTAAGTTCCCAGGCTTGTCCTTGGAAAGTGTTGTTCAGGTTTCCTCTGAAGATGAGGACTGATAGGTCAGATATAGTGATTGCTTTGTGAAAAGTGTTCACCCACGGGTGACATGGTGTTTTGTCTTTTATAATTTTTATCATCTGTCTAGATGATGAAAGTATCATTGATTATATATCACATATACCATTGGTTTCATGATGCATTTATGGTGTACCTCATCAAGTGCACTAAATGCCCCAATAGCAGCTACATGGGTGAAACCAGACACTCACTGCGCTCTTGAATGTACTCACACCAGAAAATTCAGAGTTTAACTTAAATTCTGTGTGGCATTTGTGAAGAAAATGCACTTTCCATGCTACATCTGTTCACATAGTTGGCCTTGCTTTTTTTCAACAGAGGCTGCAAGTCGTGCTATAGTCCAGTTCCTGGAGATCAATCAGAGTGAAGAAGCCAGTAGAGGTTGGATGCTGCTCACTACAATTAATTTACTAGCTTCATCCGGACAGGTTAGTTCTTCTTTATTATCATGAAAACCAAAGCAGAAATACCAAAATAATGTTTCCAGGTGTGCCGCATTCCTTGTTAAATAGCACACTTGAAAAGGGGCCATGGGAACATCCTACAGTACCCTGATTCCAAAGCTTACAGGTCCTAAAGTCCTTTACATCTCCTTCCTATTTTGAGGTTTAATTTTATTATAGTGTCTCTGTAGTGATTCTGTAGTTATGAATTGAAGTTGCCTAAAAGAGTTCTCTGGGCCTGAAATTTATGTCTTTTCCTAGCTCACAGTTAAATAATTTTTCAGTAAAGAAGTAATAAATCAAAAGTGGCTTAAGAGAAATTTCACAGAGTCTAAAAAGTGCTTTCTGTACCTTAAAATCATTTTAAAACTGGAATAACTCAAAAATTCTTTACTTTAGAAGCAAAAACCAAACAAACCCTTGCGATCAGGTATTGATGATGTTCTCTTTGGGGACTAGATCTGGTTAAAGATATAAATAACGCAAAATATTTTTTTTATTTTCTGTTAATGCATCTTTTTTTAATTAATCTCATTTTCTGTGAAAGTTTTAAATTATTCACTCAGTAGTTTGTGAACAAATTTCAACCTACAAGTTGTTCATGAAGTCTTTGTTTCCCTGCTAATTATTTGTGGTAGTGCATGACTAATCCTCTAAGGTCTTGTTTGGACAGAGTTAGTTTGCTGCAAGTGGGGGTGTAAATCTGTTGCACACTAAAAGTTCTCTCATGGGCTTTAACCTACTACTGTTTCAAATGGAAGTAGGTCAAAGAGCACTAGGGAACTTCTAGTGCTTATGGACTCTGCTACTGCAGCTAGTTGGTGCTTGGTCGACTAATATTTTGTGGATTTACATCCCAGCTTGCCATGCACTAACTCACCCTCTAGGCAAGCTGTAAGTCACGTGGTGGTGTTTATTCTCCATGACTGGATAAACTGAGGTCAGTCTACACTACACAACAAATTTGGCATAAATACGTCGCTCAGGAGTGTGGAAAAAAAAACCACCCTGGAGTGGCGTAATTATACCAACTGTAATCTCCTGTGTAGACAGTGCTATATTAGCAGGAAAGCTTTTCCCACTGACATAACTACCGCCTCTCACAGAGGTGGAGTAACTAAGCCGACGGGAGAATTCTTTCCCATCGGCTTAGAGCATCTTCATCAAAGTGCAGCTGTGCCGATGCAATGTTTGTGGGGTAGGCCTACCTTGAAACAATTAAAATAGGAGAAAATACATTTCTGGTAAGATGAGTTTTGGAAAAAATCTTTTATTTTGAAACCTTTTGGAATTTGGAAATATTTTCACTAATAAATCAGCGGTCTGAACACTCAGAAACAATTAATAATTTGGCTCCATGAATAACAGTGGAGTGAACTCCTTGGGCTTACTAGGAAAAATATTTGTAAATCTTTTTTATCATCTAACCACCTATAATGGGGAATGTGTACTTCGAAAAAATTAGTGAGAAAAATAATAGTTAGGAATATTTGAAAAGAATATAATGATCTTTGCTACCAAACTAAGATCTCACTGTGAGGATGAAAGAAAAGAACTTGCAAGAACCTAAGATATCCATAACAGATATTAGTCTTTGAGATGCTGATGACACCTTGACCAACTGTCCTTGTCTCTTATCCTTATTCTATATCCTTCCATACTCTTGAATTATGTCTGATCATTAAATTTGTTAGCCCTTAAGTACCCTAACTTAGAATTATCTGCTTTTGGTATGCTGATTCCTGCAGAGCATGTGGAATTTGATTTTTTCCCACATGGATATTTTTGCAGGCTACTTGGAGCATCTTACAAGACAAAGAATTTGGGAATAAATAGTACCCCATTCATGGAGGCCACACTATATAAGGAGATAGTGAAGCCAAAGGCAATATGAGCTGTATTACTAAGGCTCTGCTAGCTGCCCTTCTGACATATTGGACAATTGCATGCTGTCTTCTCTCTGCTCCCTGGTTATCTGTTCATATATCTTACCAAATCATCCCACCTACTTTTACAAATAATACCAGACCCCGCCTCCCAACTTTTGGATTCTCCTCCAAATGTTTTCACATTTTCTTCCTCGCTGTTTTGTATGCATGAAACAGCATAAAGCCAATACCTTCTCCTTCCAATCCAATCTCACTTCTGTGATGACTGCAAGAAATATCCAACTGATGAGGTCTAGATTGAGGGCCTGAGGGGATTGCTGATTTTTACATTATTTATTTTAAAAAGCTTTATAGTTTATAATCGCTAAGATCCATCAAGTTGATATAAATTATGCTTTTATCATTGTTGTTTTTGTCTTCCATTCCCTTTTACTGTTTGTTACATTTGTTACTGTTTGTTGTCTTGTCTTGTGGTAGGGATTGTGTCTTCCTATGGCTCTAATCCTAATTGGAGCATTTAGGTGCTATTGTCATATGAATACTTATTATTTTATTTCTTTTGATATATTTAGACCTTTCTCTGAGTGTTGTCTTATTTTTCCTCTCTTTTTTCCCTGTTTTGTAAATGTTGAAGAATACATGATTCATCAGTACTGCAGTTTGGACACTTGTTAAATTTATAGGAAGGAAAAGTTCAACATTTTATGCAAGCTTCTATCTGTGTGACTTCCATTGAAGGCAATAATTTGCATAATTAAATCGTTCTTTCAAAGAATACAGAATGTCTTGAATTTAAAAGAAAATTATGTTGTATTTTTAAAAAATTCACTGTTACAATATGGTGAAATGTTACTGGCTTTTCTGTTTTTCAGAAAACAGTGGACTGCATGACGACGATGTCGGTGCCTTCCACACTTGTTAAATGTCTATATCTGTTTTTTGACCTTCCACATGTGCCTGAGGTAGTTGGAGGAGCGCAGAATGAGCTACCTGTAGCAGAGCGCCGAACGTTACTACAAAAAGTCTTTGTACAGGTAAGAAGATAATATAGGTGTTAAATATGTAGACAGACTTTTTTTCTCTTTAAAAAACAAGGGCGGGTATAAAAAATGGAAGGAGGAGGTTTTATCAGATATCTCCAGAAATTGCTGCTGTTCTGGGCCAGTAACTTCACACATTGAAGTTTTGTTCTGTTTCTTAACAGAGACAACTGTTTGTTAGCAAAAATGAATTTCCCTGCCAGCAGAGTTGAGATTGAGTACTTTTTTTCTCAGAAAATATTTTGTCCTCACAAATGAATGTAGCACTTGAACTGGGCTGCTTAACAGGGATGACATGCAGACCACCTTCCTCCCACCCCCCAGTCTTTAGCCATGACAGTCATTTGAGTAAGTACAGTAAAATCAGCACTGATATTAATAAGTGGACTATTTAAAAACATGCCACCTTTATTTCTAATAGGGAAATAAATCACCTTCATGTGGCTGGAAAGGGAAGTCACTATTGTGGCTTTCCTGAATTATTTAATTTAAGACCTTTTCAGCAGAACAGAATGAATCGGTTAACTTATTGCAGTTTAGTCTGTGTTCTTGGCTTGGAATTTAACTTCACCACTTTAACTGAAATAAATAAATAAAGATGGATGTTACCACTGCATTTTATATAGCTCATACAATTATCTTTACTCTGTTTGTCAATGGAAGGAAGAGGGTAGACAGCATATTTTTTTACCTTAGAAACGGTTGTATTATGTTAGTTTATAATCCGATGCTGATAGACAATTATATGTCAGTGGATATATCTATTCATGCTAGCTCCAGTGTTCTTTTGTGCAAGGTGCTGTGCTCCCTCAACTCCTTTTGGCACACAGTACCATTTAGGATTGGCATTATGGGTTTAAATATGTGACACATTAAATACAGTGCATTTTTATTGGTAATACATTTTGAGTAATTAAAAATGTTGAGATGTTGCACTTAATGAACAAATGTTCCTGGAATATCAACTTTTTGGTGTGCTGTGCTTTATAAATGACACTTCAAATAAAAGGAAGAAGCAGGGGTTCTGTACCTTGTTTATGGAAGATAAAACTGACACTGTCACTTGGTTGTCTCAGTTTGTAAAGGGAAAGCTAACTTCCCATTTGAAAGAGTTGAAATATCATGAATACGCCTTTGGCTGTTTCTCTGTATTGTAAACCTCTTTCCTGAATTAAAGTAGTACTTTCTATCCAGACTAGCTGGCATGACTGGGGTATGAGTTAGAGCCTGGGTTCTACTTTCACTTGGGCTGGTAATCTACCCACTTTACAGTGAGGACACAGGCTTACATACTAAAATGCTGGTAGTCCTTCGATGCCTTCCCATCAGGGCCAGCTCCAGGCACCAGCTAAGGAAGCAGGTGCTTGGGGCGGCCAATACAAAGGGGTGGCACGTCCGGATCTTCAGCGGGAATTCGGTGGCGGGTCCCTCTCTTCCTCTTTGAGCTGCTGCTCAACTGCCACCGTTTGGCTTTTTTTTTTTTTTTTTTTTTTTTTTTGCGCCGCTTGGGGCGGCAGAAAACCTGAAGCCGGCCCTGCTTACCATAATTCACCCTATGTGCCCAGAAGAACAGAACAAGTTCTCCCACAGTTCATTGTGAAAGAATTGTAGAGTGGCTCACTTACTGCAGCACTAAAGAAACATGGGATATGGCCCCAGAAGTCCTAGTAACACATACAAGGCAGCACAGAAACTCGGTTGGGCTTTGCAGTGTGGCTGCTCACTCCTGGCCAAGGCTAACTCAGATGCTTGGACCCGGGTGCTGATTATCCAAGTTAATTCTTCACTGAAGACAAACCCAGAAAAAGTAACCTTACCTACCCCAATGATTTGCCTGCTCACATGCCAGCCAATCAGTGCTCTTAATGTATTAGAAAGCATTAGAGTCATTAGCTTGTTAACGCCTCTATCCCTGTTGCAAGAGTTGAACATGCTGTCTAGGCAACAATTCTAGCCTCTGGCAGACAGTACATAAATGGAGCATATTTAGGACTCAAACTCTGATCCTCATGTGGCAGCATAAAACACTTAAAGTAGTCTGCTAGTTTAGCCCTGTACATTTTAATGGGCCTGAGGGTGGAATAACCAGGAACATTTAAAGACCTAATCTTAGTCTTATTTAACATGGATGAAGGTAATTAGGGCTATTCAGGAAGCAATATGCAAGGCGAAGAACTGCACATTACTTTGCTAATGAATATAACAGTTCTAATTGGATGATCTTTTTTTGTGATCAGTTTGTATAAAAGTACGAATGAACAGAGTTCTGCTGTTAAAGATTTTACTGTCCCTGTTCTGTTTTAATAACCTGAATGCCTTATTGTTTCAGATCCTAGTAAAACTGTGCAGTTTTGTGTCCCCGGCAGAAGAACTGGCTCAGAAGGATGATCTCCAGCTTTTATTTAGTGCAATAACCTCATGGTGCCCTCCCTATAATCTGCCTTGGAGGAAGAGTGCAGGAGAAGTACTAATGACCATATCGCGTCATGGCCTTAGTGTCAATGTAGTGAAATACATTCATGGTGTGTATCTTAGAGATATTGTTTTTATTCTTTTGTTCCAGTTTATGTATTACTCCCTTCATCCTGTAGTTTCTGTATATAATATAGCAAAAACTACTGTACTTAGGAAGATTTAAGAGGATTTGTATACATCTGTAGACTTAAGGTTAAAATAATGTCATCAGAATTGTTCTGTAATAAGATTAGAGAGGTTCTTGTAGATAAACCAACTTCCCATGGTATCATCTGAGGTTTTTTTTTCCACACTTCAGTTTAATGTTGCAGAGCACAAGTTCTCAAATGTTTTCACAATGTGGAACATCGTAGTAAAGAGGGTGCTTTCATTAAAAAGTAATATTAAGAAGCTAATTGTGATGATTGTAACGGGTGCTGGTGGCATCAGTTTGTGGCTCCTATTTCCCTCCTGCTTTTTGATGTAGCAGTAGCCCTTTGTGGAGGCAGGAAGGCTAGGTGCTTCTCATTTCCAGCAGCATGTACAGGCACTCTACTTTTAAATAAAGTCCCTGGACATCTGTGAACACAGCTGGACACAAGGAGTTGGAACCAGTGCCCTGTGTTCCGCAGGCTCTGTCTGAACATTGAGATCCATGAAAGCTGCTGCTGTAGGGTAAACAGTGCATTATTTAAAACAACCAGTGTAATCTCACCAACAAACCAAACAAATATGGAGAGAATATTCAGATACATCCAGGTAATGAGACAAAGTCATTCCTGGATGTCTCTTTTGGCCTTGTATGAGATAAGCAGCACAAATAATAGCTCTGTTGCCCATGGAAGTATAATTTCTCCAGATGGTTTCATTGCCCAAGTAGTGATTTCCATGGTTTGCACACCATCTTCACATTCTCCCTAATGGATCTTCAAATGCCAGTGTTTGTGACCAGCAATGAGTGCAATTAACCCATCACATAATAGATATGGAATTTACCAGACCAAACCGTAAAGATTCTCCACTCGGTAGATAGAGTAGCATGCATGGCAGCAGCTTTGAATGCAGATGAACTAGGTAGAAGGATGGACACATGTATTCCCAACATTGAGCTGGTGCACTTTATATTTAAAAAAAAAAAAAAAAAAGTAGTATAAGTACATACTGGTTCTGCCAGTGTTCGGCATTTAAATTATAGGGAGTAGCTCTCAAATGGTATAATCTTTTAAAATAAATTAAACTTTTAAACTGGGGCAGGAGGGCAGGCACAGCATCTTTTAGCAATCTATAACATTAAGTTGGTTGTGAATACTCCCTCGAGAACGTCGTCTTAAGACTCTGTGAAATTGTGCTGGCAGCTTTTGAAATATGTAGCCCTGCTTCCATATATCATGCAACACTACAGGAAGTTTGGTCTGCAATGTTTCTCACACTAGCCATTCACAAATTACAGAAGACTCCCAACTCAGCCTAAAAAGAAAATAAAAAACAGAACCAAATGAGTTCCTCATTTTGCTTTCAGAGACCAAAAAAAAAAAGTAAGGAGCCTACTGGCAACAGTGGTAAGCATTTTCAAATATGACTTTAAAGGGGGGACAATTGTTCCCAGTTACATCTTGGATGACATTACACAAAAACAGACACAGACCACAGATCACATCAGGGCCGGCTCTAGCGTTCTTGCTGCCCCAAGCAGCAAATAAATAAATAAATAAATAAGCGACTGCGATCAGCGGCAATCTAGTGGCAGCTCTACCGCTGCTTCTTCTACGGCGGCAATTCAGCGGCAGGTCCTTCACTCCGAGAGGGAGTGACAGCCCCGCCACCGAATTGCCGCCGGACGTGCCACCCCCTCTTCATTGGCCACCCCAGGCACCTGCTTGCTACGCTGGTGCCTGGAGCTGGCCCTGGATCATGTACTCCCGAGAAACTGTCATCTTTTTATCAGGTTTACAGGTTCGGTTCCAAAAAGAGACAGTAGAGACTTGCTTTTTTTAAGCCTGATACATGATTAACTATTTAAATGATAAAGCACACTTCACTATCAATGTGTCTCTTAATAGGCCAACCAGGTTATATCATACAACGTGCTATCAGTAAAACAACAGACACTGATACAATCGCAAACTAGATATCTTCTTTTCCGGCCACATTCACCAAAAGATGCACATTCACTGATCGCGGCTTGCTTATTTATTTATTTGATGCTTGGGGCGGCAAGAACGCTAGAGCCGGCCCTGACGTGATCTGTGGTCTGTGTCTGATTTTGTGTAATGTCATCCAAGATAATACATTAAGGAACGTTCTTTCTGAGTGCCTGTTGTGAACATCCACACTGCAGCTGGAGGAGAGAGATGGATGTTGCAGCTTGAATGGCAGTCTGGGCTCTCAAGCCCACCTGCCTCCTTGGGTCTGAGCTCTGATGGCTAGCCCAAGTATCTGTCAGAGCCACAGTGTTCACACCACTATTTTTAGTGTGCTAGCTTGAGCTCGGCTAGTGTGAGTCTGTCTGCTCAGGTTGGGAGGCTCACTCCCAGCTGCGGTGTGGATATACCCATCTAGGAAGATATTCTGTATCTGCCAGGTGATGGTGAGCTAGGCCTTGGCTAACTGATGCAAGGCACATGAAATAAAGAATGTACCCATCAATCTAGCCACAAATATGGGGCAGCTGTTGGTCGAGTTTTGTCCGTGTGACAAGTGAATATGGATTAGTAAAATCTATGTCACTGCAGGATGGGAGCTGAAATAAGACTTATTGCCCTGTTTGTGTTCAAGGATCCTTGGCCATGCAGAAGGTCCAGCCTCACTATTTCCCTAACAGAATAGCAATATGAAAGAAGACATAGGATGCTGTATCCAAGCATATCGCAGGAGACAACACTAAGGGTTTTCCCTTGAGTCAGTAAAATAGTAGACAGTGGTGTTTTTTAACAACCTAGAGGAAGGAAGATATTTTATAATTGATTTATTGTAATTTGTCTGGTTTCAGAGTAGCAGCTGTGTTAGTCTGTAGCTGCAAAAAGAACAGGAGTACTTGTGGCATCTTAGAGACTAACAAATTTATTTGAGCATAAGTTTTCGTGGGCTACAGCCCACTTCATCAGATGCATGGAGTGGAAAATACAGTATGGAAACTATAGTAGGAAGATATCTATATCTATATAATATCTTCCTACTGTATTTTCCACTGCATGCATCCGATGAAGTGGTCTGTAACCCATGAAAGCTTATGCTTTAAATATTGTGTGATAATAAACTGTTACAGTAACTGTTGCTTCATTTCTAAGTATATTTTAATAATCAGAACTGATGTTTTTAAATATGTATAATGATGGGGAAAAACTGTTTCTTAATTGTGTCCTTACAGAAAAAGAATGTTTATCCACCTGTGTTCAGAACATGCAGCAATCTGATGACCTTTCTCCCCTAGAAATAGTTGAGATGTTTGCTGGGCTTTCTTGCTTTCTCAAAGATTCCAGTGATGTATCACAAACACTGTTGGATGATTTTAGGATATGGCAAGGATATAATTTCCTCTGTGATCTCTTGCTCAGGTATGCAAATAATATTTTTTTCTCAACAGATTCTCTAGCAGATGGAGAGTATATTAATATACCTGAACGCATTTTTAGGATCTAACAAAATGCAGTGAGGATATTGTAAATGATAAGGTTATTCAAAATGTGGATAATGATCCTGACACTGTAATGGGAGTATGTCAAAGTGCATTACAGAACTTTTAGTGCTGTAACAGTGTCCACACGGGACATTACTGCACAGCAAGTTAGTGTGCTGTAGATTCACACTGTGGCTTGGTGCATGCTAACATCCCATGTAGACAAGCCCTTAATTATACGATGTTATTATGGCATCTGTTAAAATCTTTACTAAGACGTTTGGACAAGCCAGTAGGTTTGGGGATGCACATTATGGCTTGTGCAAAATAGCTAAGCAAATAAATAGGAGTGAACAAATAATACATAAAATAGTTTTCTATTTCCCGTATGTTACATTCTAGTTAATCTGCAGTGATAGTAGAACCTGGCAGGACTGAAAGCTTTAACAGCAGGGTGCTGTCGTGAAGAGTCTTGTTACAAAATAAACTATACTAATTTTACTAGTACATTAGAAGGTATTGTCATAAAACTAAAATTGTCTACATGAACAAAATTTTATTATGAAGCATGATATATGATTTTATTTGTGTTCATATGTTCAGTTGCCAAAGCATCTCTGTTTTGAACGCAAGCTCCACCTATTTTGCCAATCTATATGGCAGTTCAGATTGTAAGAAGCATGTATTGCCATAAAAAATCCAAATCTATTTGAAAATGAAGGCTACAATTTTCAAACTTGGTGCCTGAAGTTAGGCACTAAAATCCATAATTGTGTATCTAAATAACTGTCCTGATGTTCAAAGGTGCTAAGCAGCCAAGCTCCAATTGATTTCAGTAAAAGCTATAGATCAGGGGTCGGCTACCTTCGACACGTGGCCCATCAGGGTAATCCACTGGTGGGTCACAAGACATTTTGTTTACGTTGACTCTCCGCAGGCATGGCCCCCCGCAGCTCCCAGTTATCGCGGTTCGCCGTTTTCCGCCAATGGGAGCTGCGGGAAGCGGCAGCCAACACCTCCCAAAGGTTGCCAACTCCTACTGTAGATGCTAGCACAGGGGTGGGCAAACTTTTTGGCCCGAGGCCCACATCTGGGTATGGAAATTGTATGGCGGGCCATGAATGCTCATGAAATTGGGGGTTGGGATGTGAGAGGGGGGTAAGGGCTTTGGCTGGGGGTGCGGGTTCTGGGGTGGGGCTGTGCATGAGGGGTTGAGGTTGCAGGAGGGTGCTCCGGGCTGGGACCGGGGGTTTCGGAGGGCGGGAGGGGGATCAGGGTTGGGACAGGGGGTTGGAGCACAGGAGGAGGTCAGGGGTGCAGGCTCCGGGTGGTGCTTACTTCAAGCAGCTCCTGGAAGCAGCCAGCATGTCCTTCCTCTGGCTCCTATACAGAGGTGCAGCCAGGTGGTCCTGCGCACTGCCCCAACCGCAGGCGCTGCCTCTGCAGCTCCCATTGGCCATGGTTGCCAGCCAATAGGAGCTGCAGGGGCAGTGTGCAGAGCCTACTGGCTGCCCCTACGCATAGGAGGCGGGGGAGGGGGACATGACGCTCCTTCCTGGAGCTGCACAGATCCCCAGCATGCGCGGAGTGGGGCAAGCCTCCGCCCTGGACCCTGCTCCCCGGCTGGAGCTTGAGGGCCAGATTAAAATGTCTGAAGGGCCGGATGTGGCCCCCAGGCCATAGTTTGCCCAGCTCTGTGCTAACACTTCCCTTAATCAGGCCCATTTATTTAAGGTACTTGTGTAGAGATATAGCTCTCAAGCTTTAGGCACCCAAAATGACAGTTTTGGCTGAAGTTTTCAGTTACATTGGCTATTTCTGCTGCATGAACTTGGGCATCATGCAAAAGTTATAGCCTTGTTTGTGACGTGTTTAGGCCCAATGAAAGAATCAAAAAGCTGTCAACCGTGCAGCAGTGCTGCTAACTTTATGCCTTATGATTGTTCTTCTAGCATAAATGTTGCTTTTGAAAATGTCTGATCTTTTCCTTTTAACCCACCACATTAGCAGTATCACAAAATAAATCCTTTTCAGTAGATTAGTCATAAACAGAGTCTTAGAAAAGCCCATTGCAATTAAAAACTTTCTTCTCGAATACACTTAATTTTCAGAGAAACTGAAGTGCAGTTACATCAGAAAATGATTATATAAAAATGGCAGCATCTTATTCAATAGATTTGTCTTTCTTCCTTGTGTATATTGTCACATCTGCTTTCTTTTCTAATTAAAACAGAGCAATGTAACTTCTATCCTCTTACATCTTGCATTAAGAGAGAAAAATTCACACCCCAGAGCAACATAGTTATACTGACCCAACCCCCTGTATAGACAGTGCTGAATCAATGGGAGGGCTTCTCCCACAACATAGTTACTGCCTCTTAGGGAGGTGGATTAACTATATTGACGGGAAAATCTCTTCCATCAGCATATTAGTGTCTTTCCCTTTGAAAATTTTAGTAAGAAAATTGCAAATTTGTTTAATGGCGACATATTTAGAAATATGTATGTTGTATAGTTTCATACTTGTAGAATTAATTTTTAAATGTCTTCATAAAATATATGCTTTCATTCTACAAGTTATGGGGCCCAATGCTAGAAGTACTGGCCAAAGTCCTGTGGCCTGTGTTGTGCAAGAGGGCAGACAGATTAATCATGATGGTTCCTTAAAATTTCTGAATCTCTGAGAAAGCTTTAGATGTTTTCTGTGCTGGGAGTTGTTATGGTTTGCTCAGTAGTGCAGTTTTTTTTCCTTATTGGTAAATAATGGAGAGACTGCAACATCTAAATATTTTCTATTTAGCCATTATATCTCAATTTTCATAAGGGTTTTGATATGGTCTCACATGACCTTCTCAAAAGCAAACTAGGGAAATATAGTCTAGACAAACCTACTACAGTGTAGGTGCACTGGCTGGAAAACAGTACTCACAGTGTTTATCAATGGTTCACAGTCAAGGTAGAAGGGCATATTCAGAGGGGTCCCTCAGGGATCTTTCCTGGTCTAGTTCTATTCAGTATCTTCATAAGTGATTTGGATAATGGCATAGAGAGCGCACTTATCAAGTTTGTGAACAATACCAAACAGGGAAGGGTTGCAAGTGCTTTGGAAGACAGAATTAGAATTCAAAATGATCTTGAAAAGGGAGAAATAGTCTGAAATAAATAGGATGAAATTCAGTAAGGACAAATGCAAAGTATGAGCTTAGGAAGGAGTACTCAATTGCATAAATACAAAATGGGAAATGACTACCTAGGAAGGAATATACAGAAAAGGATCTATGTGTTATAGTGAATCACAAACTAAATGAGTCACAATGTAACTGTCGCAAAAAATAGCAAACATTAATTCTGAAATGTAGAAGCAGGAGTGTTATAAGCAAGACATGAGAAGTAATTCTTCCACTCTAATCAGCACTGAAAAAACGGCAACTGTGTGCAGTTCTGGGCACCACACTTTGGGAAAGATGTGGTCAAATTGGAGAAAGTCCAGAGGAGAGCAGCAAAAATGATTTTAGGTGTAGAAAACATGACCTACAAGAAAAGATTGAAAACAATGGGTTTGTTTAGTTTAGAGAAGAGAAGACTGAGGGGGCCTGATGATAGCTTTCAAATAAGTAAAAGGTTGTTATAAAGAGGAGGAGGATAATTTGTTCTCCTTATCCACTGAGGACAGGTGAAAAGCAATGGGCTTAAATTGCAGCAAAGGGAAATACAGGTTAGACATTAGGAAAAACTTCCCAGCTGTAAGGGTAGTTATGCACTGGACAAATCACCTAGAGAGGTTGTGGAATCTCTGTCATTGGTGGTATCAAAGAACGGGTTAAACACCTTTCAGGGACAGTCTATAATATTTAGTCCTGCCTCAGTGCAGAGTACTGGAATAGATGACCTATCGAGGTCCCGTCCTGTCTCACATTTCTATTATTCTGTGATTATTTTTCATTTAGGAGCAATGTAACAGACAAAATGTATTGAAAGAATGTTTTTTGTCATTGTTACAAACAAGTTAAGACTGGTCACATTGGTTATAAATATAAATTGTTGAAATGTAGGTTTACATTGCACTATAGTAGAACCTTAGAGTTATGAACACCAGGGTTACAAACTGACCAGTCAATCACATGCCCAGGGTGGATTTGATTTAAATCACTAGTCAGGAAGACTCAATTTAATCATGGGTTTCTCCATAAAAGTGCATTCTTGTTGGTTGTTGTAACCTTAATACATATACTTCATAACTCAGAGATAGACGTAGGTTTCATTTTTAGAAGGTACACAATATACATTTTTAACATGATTTATTTTGAAAACTTTTCAGCTATATCAGAAAATGAATAATTGAAACTATAGAAAATGATGGTGATCTTGAAGGTGGATAGTCTTCAGAATCCTATATGTTGAGGATGGATTCTCCTAAACAAAATAAGTCAATGCAGTTATTTAATTATTATTACCATATTGCTCATTTAGTATTACTCATTGCATTCACTGACAGTACTATTTTAAAGGTGAAATTGTAAAAGGAAGATCTGCCTATTTCAGCTATTTATTTTTCATCACAGCTGCATCTAAAATGATAGTACTATAGAGTAACAACTATCTTTTTTGCTCAAACATGAGAATTCAATAATAGTCCAGAAGGAAGACAGGCAGTCCTTAAGAAAGAAGTATAAAATAAAAAAAGTTTGCCAACCTGAAGATCCTGCGTGTTCCGACATGTTCCTTTCATCAACGCAGCTTCCTCCTGAGAAGGAACACTTCACATGATGTTTCATTTGGGCAACCAGGCCTTGCATTTCTTTGTTGTACTGTTTGTATTTTGCACACGTGCCTGTCTTACCCACAGGTAGAGGAATGTCATTAAAATATTCCCAAACTGGGTCTCCTTTACGGCCTGCTGCCATTGTAGGTTTTCCCTTCTAGTGAGAGAATGGTATGGTAGATTTCAAATCAATGAAGGCTACACTCAGAAAGACAGACCTCAAGACTTCTGGAATATGCTGCTCAAACTGTTTTACTTTTGTTTCTACTGTCCTATCCCCCCCCCCCCCTTCTCACATTTATCTCCAGACTTCTCCTTTCCAGATCTATTCCGTCCCCAACAATCTTCTGTTCATTGAACGTTTTGAAACTTTGCCCTTTTAGAGAGAGGTAAGGGATTGACTCTGTGTACACAAATTTGCAGAGGGACAATAGGGTTGAGATTTGTTATTTCTCACCTCTCTATATTATTGATTTATTTATTTAAAAACATTTTTGCTGTTAACAAGCATGTTATCTCTGGAGACACAAATCCACAGATTGAGAACTGCAAAACTAACCATCTCTGATGGTATCTTCTCCACTGAGCACTGAGTCCCATTGGGTAAATAGAAAGATTAACCTAAATAATCTATACAGAAGCCCCTGGAACTCCATAAGATTGGGTCCCTAATCCATGAACTATCGGAACTCATTTACAAAACTTTTCTTAAACATTACATGAATATATTGTCTCATACTATAGAATTAGAATTTATAATCCCTATTCCATGATGATATCTTTGAGCTATAATGTATCTTAATTAAAACTATCTTTAGAGAGGTTTTTTCCTCAAAAAGCATTTTATCAAAAA
Organism: Mauremys reevesii; assembly: GCF_016161935.1. NCBI lineage: Eukaryota > Metazoa > Chordata > Testudines > Geoemydidae > Mauremys > Mauremys reevesii. Next base: position 19,444,472 of record NC_052627.1, on the reverse strand, counting down.
AATCTGATTTAAATTTTAAAAAAATCTGATTTTATTTATTTTTTTAAATAATTGATTTTTATCCGTCCATTTGGAAATGGAAGTACATAATCAGGCAGCAGCAGAGAGCAAAAAAAAAAAAGTAAATACAGTACTGTGTTAAACATAAACTACTAAAAAAATAAAGGGAAAGCAGCATTAAAGTTCTAAAGCTGTATTAAGTCAATGTTCAGTTGTAAACTTTTGAAAGAACAATCATAACATTTTCTTCAGAGTTATGAACAGCCTCCATTCCCAAAATGTTCGTAATTCTGAGGTTCTACTGCATATTGTGATTTATTATTTTTAGGATCAATTATTTTGTTTTCATCCTAAAGCTGTCCCCTGTTCTTTGGCCCCTAATTATGCTGAGCCTTTTCCACTCTGTGAAGATTTAGTCCCTTTTTTTTTTACAGTAATTGAATATAATAAAGTATCTGTGTACACTAATGTTAGTAGTGATATCATTTATTATATTCTTGGTATAGTAATTTTTCTTACGAAGAATTGCATTTCAAAGAGTTTCATATAAAGACTTCTGCAGTTCCCTTCTGCAGTTCCCTTCTGCTAACTGTGTACTTATGAAGTTTTGCATGTTGCACAACTTTCTTTGAATTACACCGCTACCTCGATATAACGCCACCTGATATAATACAATTTTGGATATAATGTGGTAAAGCAGTGCTCCGGGGGGGGGGGGGGGGCTGCGCACTCTGGTGGATCAAAGCAAGTTCAATATAACACAGATTCACCTATAACGCGGTAAGATTTTTTTGGCTCCCAAGGACAGCGTTATATTAAGGTATACTCCTTTTATGTATTTACTGTGTGCCTTATTTCCTCATCTGTAAAATGATGATACTTCCTTTCCTTTCATGTCCCCTGTTGATTTGTCTGGTTACTATTTTTTGGGTCAAGGATAACCTTTTACTATGTGTTTAGCATACTGAAGCCCCGATCTCAATCTGATTTTCCAAATGCTACCATAATACAAATAATAATGCTTAATCAATCGAATACTATAAAACTTAGAAGAGTTTAAAATATGGAAATGTGGTGAACTCTAGCCTTTGGCTTCAGAATTCTCAGTCACTAAATCTGTGCCTCTAAAATTAACATCTCTCCTTAATTTAAGAAAAAGCAAAACTAACTAAATAAATAAACCTCAGATGAGTTTGAGTGAATGGTTTATGTTAAAGTGAATATGTGCTAATATGATCCATTGTACGTATGTTCTTTAGATTAGAACAGGCAAAAGAGGCGGAATCCAAGGATGCGTTGAAGGATTTGGTTAATCTGATAACTTCACTGACAACATATGGTGTCAATGAATTAAAACCAGCTGGTATTACCACCGGGGCACCTTTTCTGTTGCCTGGATTTGCAGTCCCACAACCTGCAGGCAAAGGTGAGTTTACTGTTTGTATCACACACAGCAGAAGTCTTATTGGGGGAGAAATTTCTGGTACACTACAGAAACCATATACAGTTCATGTTTCTTCTAACATCACTAATTAAATATTGACTTTAAAAGGTGATTTTGCTTAATTGCTAGTGTCCAGATGAAAATAAGGGAGGCAATTTCTCCTCATTTAGCTCCAAATGCTGAATCACCCCTCTACAAAGTACAGATTAAATAGATCCTCCATGCAAATCTTAAGAGTTTGGATACATATAATTTATAGCGTGATTTTAATCTGATTTTTGTAAAACTGGTGCAAAAGGCTTTGTGGATACTGTTCAGGTTTTTTCATTTTAAAGCAAGTTTGTTTCATTTTAGCTTAAGTCAATTAGAGAAATGTATGCTAAACTGAAATCTTCTCTTAAACAGAAATAAATTGTCCCCAGAGGGGTTAGTATTAGTTTGACTAAATCAATATAAGTTTGGAAACTAGGCTTAAGTAGTAGTAGGAACTTAAAGGAATATTCCCTCTTCTTTCTGTCTGTCTATCTAGACCTAGATTTTATATATATATATCACACACACACACACACACACACACACACACACACACACACACACACACACACACACACACACACACACACACACACGAAGTTGCACCCATTTAGTTGAAATTGATTTTATAAACAGGTTTAGTTAAACCAGTTCAACACCTTTATGTGGACACTCTTAAATTCATTTAAGCTGTTTAATGTCAGTTTAGTTTAAAATTGATTTCTTACTCAATGAAGCTAAAAGGATACACACCAGATTTAACTTGGTTTAAGAATGCCCACGTGCGTTTTGCACTAGTTTAACTAACTTGATTTAAAAACACACCTTTAGTTAGACTAGTGTAAGTTCTTGTGTAAACGAGGCCTAGAACCTTGGTGAGGAGTGGCTGAGAAGCTAATCTGCTTCAATTCAACTGTCTGTAAGTTTTAGTAACACCTGGGACCCCGACAGGCTTCAGATGTTAGGGAGGGTTAGGCTTGTGGATCCATCTAGCAGTAGATCTGCTAATTACTCCATGTGTGACTTGTCCTTTTCTGCCCAACAGAATGGTTCCTGCTGTGTTTAATACTTTACAGGCTCATGTAGGAGGGTCTTGTTTCTGGTGCTTGTGCTATGCCTATTCCCTGGATACAGTAGCAGTTTTGCAGGCTCTGTAACTGTCCATCTTTCTTGCACATTTCATGATCTCTCAATTAACTATTCAACATCTTTCATTTTAAAACAATCATGAAAAGCTAGTAATTTAGAAGAGAAAAATTAATGTGTGGCTTTGCAATGCAATATTGGTATTAATGCTTTTTATAGGATGCTTGTTCCGTATATGCAGTTGTTACATATTACATTTCAAAAGGTTCTGTTTTCAGTCTTCAAGGAAAGAATGAAATGTGGCATTAAAAGTTCAGTTTTGTTTAGATAAGTGACTAATGGAGCATAACAAATGAAGATAGCATTCAGTGCAAACAATAAATCTGTGTGCTGTCTCTTTTTTTAAAAAATCTAAAAACAAATTACAGGTTGATTTAAAACAAATGTTTTCAATTAGTATTTGAAAATAAAATTTTATCAGACTATCTGAAGGTTAATGATGTATATAATGCATAGTAGTTCCAGTTTTTATTTTTAGAAGATTTTATGAAGTTCTTTTGGAACTGAATTTTAATAGATGCCGCACTTTTGGATTTCAGTCTCATACTTGAGATTCAGAGCTACAGCTCTCAAACTAAAGATGGCTTCATACTATGGAACGCTTCACAAAAAGCTACAAGTGTGTGATTAAATTGTTTTAAAGTTGTTTTGTACATTTTATAGCCTTTACTTAGATAATTAAGTCCATGCCATGGTACATATGTTACTAAAGAGGTTAATTGGCTTTCTCAAATTTTTACCATTAATGTACTACTATGTAATTCCTTCTTAATCTTTTACCATCCACTCCTCTCAAACATCCCCATCCTGCCCAAGAAAACCTGTTAGAAGGCCAATAGTAGTATGTAGGCTTTTAGTGCAGACCAGTATAATTCTGTGTATGATAGGTTAGACTACATGACAAGTATTATATTACACAAATTTAACACAGCTCATGAAAGTTTTTGCAGCAATTATATTCTGTGACCCCAGTGTACTCTGATGTTTGGACTAATGAGAGTAATACAACATTAAAGAAGTATCCGTGCAGTGCAAAACTATTAATGGCAAGAAAAATCTTTTCAAATATTGCAGATGTTTGCTCACATTTTGCATTTATTAACCTTGACTATATCAGAAAACTCACTCATGAATGAGGGTATACTTCCAGTATCTATAACCATTGGGATATGGAGGTTGAGGGCTCTCTACTCTTTTTCATCATCCTTCTGTTCCCAGATATAAGACAGATAAACTATCCTGTTCTTCTGCAAATGATTGTCCATATAGACATTCTACATCTGTGCATACGCCCAAGGATCCATTAAACTCCAGCTGTATTATTGTGCCACAGAATTGCCCAGGAAGACAAAACCTTAGCTTGTTTGTGGTTGGTCTCACCAAACACTATAATTCTATCACCACTGAGGGAAGTCTAACCCATGTTGCCAGGACCAGCCTCCCAACTTTGAGATAATATGAATCGAAGACAAGTTAATTGTACCACGTGCCTGTACCATCAGTTCAAAGCTCAAGGTGTCTGCACAATGTGAACAGCACAGTTGCATCAAAGGCCAAAAGTGCCTGTGATCTGCTTATGACTATTAACTCCACATCCCCTCTTAACCCCATGCCAACTTATGGCCCTCTGCGACAATAACCATAAAAGAAAAAAAGGTAAAGGGAAATAGATTTTTGCAATAGGAAAGAGTGGATTAAAAGAGGACACTCTCTGCCTGTTGCTCTTACTTTAAAGGAGAGCATTTTGTTGGCCAGCCAATCCCAGCTCTTGAAAGAATCCCTCGGAATTGGGCAAGAATAGCCTTCCTAAAGGAGGGCCACCACTGGCTGGCAGTGTCTGTAGCCCACTCAGGGATGTAATGCCAAACCCCCTGGTCCTGCAATCTGGTCTAACTCTCTTTGTTCCACAAGTGACTTCCAATCTGTTCAGAGGTGGGGGAAGTTAAAAGAATGTGCATGTTACTGAGCTTTAATTTGGTCAACACTTTTTTTGTTATGACTGGCATTACTACTTGTGATATTATTGAGAGGTTGTTGTGAGGGGGTTGCTGCTGCATATTGTTCCAAACTCAGTCTGCTTGCATTACTATAGATGACTGATTGGCACACAGTTGCTGCAAAGTTTTCCATTATGGATCAAACATAGTGCTTCTCAAAGAAGTAAATTTCCTATCTCAACTATGACCTATTCAGATTTTTAATCTGTTAAATTGCATTCAGATTTGATCATTTAAAATACTATATTTTTCGGTTGGTACACATGCCAAAGTTTATTTTCAAAGAGAAATGCCATCTTAAGCAACAATAAATAATAGATCTTTCAATTCAGAATTGTGAAATAAGTGGGAGGAGTTCCTTTAAAGGATGTTTTAGTGTGTTCTTGCTCTTTGAAAAATCCATTTTAGTAGAATTTGTTTCTGCTTGTTTGTTTGTTTGTTTGTTTAATTCATACTTCTCCCTTAATATGGTCAAGCAAATAGGTATAAAGAATTTTGTTTTTTTCCCCCTTGTTTCCTATTGTAGGTCATAGTGTGAGGAATATTCAAGCTTTCGCTGTCCTTCAAAATGCATTTTTGAAAGCAAAAACTAACTATCTTGCACAAATTATTTTGGATGCCATTACAAATATTTACATAGCGGACAATGCCAACTACTTCATCTTGGAATCACAGCACACCTTGTCCCAGTTTGCAGAGAAAATTTCCAAGCTTCCAGAAGTGCAGACCAAATACTTTGAGATGCTGGAGTTTGTCGTCTTTAGCTTGAATTATATTCCTTGTAAAGAACTGATTAGTGTCAGCATCCTCTTAAAGTCCAGCACGTCTTACCAGTGTAGCATCATTGCAATGAAAACACTTCTTAAGTTCACCCGTCATGACTACATCTTTAAGGATGTCTTCAGGGAGGTGGGGCTTCTGGAGGTGATGGTAAACCTTTTGCACAAATATGCAGCCCTTTTGAAAGATCCCACTCAGGCGCTGAATGATCAAGGTAGAGTGTTTTCCTTGTTTTTATTTATGTACATGTTTTTGGATGCTAAAAGAGACTAGTGTTGGTTAGCAGGGCTAGTTCTGGTTAGTTGGGTCACCTGGGTTCTGTTCTCAACACTGCCAATTAATTACTATGTGATGATGTGAAGCTCACTTAAACTCTCTGTACTTGTTTTCTTATGTAATATTATGATAATATTTATCAACCTTTAGAAAGTGCTTTGAGGTACTCTAATGAAAGGTACTATATAAGTGCAAAATATTTATTAAAAATAGATAGTAGCTGGAGTTTTCCACTTAAAAAAAAACTGTTTAATGTAACATTATATTTAGGTTATTCTAGTACAGGGCAAAAATTAACAAGAGGGGAATGCCCTCTGTATAATTATATATTGATTATATATTGGCTTTCATCCCAGTTACCACAGTAGTTTACAATATGGTCTAACCTACTAAAGTACTCTTGAAGCACAGACCTTTATTCTTGCATGAAGTCCAGGGGTGAAAGTAGAAATAGAGACTTACTGGTACAGGCTAGGTTGGGGCTGGCTCTGGCCCCTGGAAGGGGTGGGGCCTCAGGCAGAAGGGGTGGGGATGGGGGGGGGTCAGAGCCAGCTCCGTTCCGCCCTGTACCGGTAAGTGCCCTCCCCTCCCCCGCCAGGGTAGCAGCGGCAGCTGGGGGCTCCGCCAGCAGTTTAAAGGGCCAAGGGCTCAGCTGCCGCTACTGCCCCAGGCCTTTTAAACTGCTGCCGGAGCCCCTGGCTGCTGCTGCTACCCCAGGGCTCCAACAGCAGGGCTCCAGTGGCTATTTAAAGGGCCGGGGCTGTAGAGGCAGCGGGAGCCCTGGGCCCTTTAAATAGCCTCCGGAGCCCTGCTGTCGCTACCCCAGGGCTCCAGCAGCGGGGCTCTGGCGGCAATTTAAAGGGCTTGGGGCTCCAGCCAGTGCTGGGAGCCCCAAGCCCTTTAAATTGCCACCTGGGGAAGCCGGGCCCCCGGTATGGCGCACCGACTCTTGCTGGTACACTGTACCGGGGTGTACCAGCTTACTTTCACCTCTGAAGAAGTCCCAATGAGTCACTTTTTCTCCATGTGAGAGAGAGGGTCCATGTTTGCAGAGTCCTTTCAAGCTTTGTGGGGCTATATTGCTATAAACACACAAACAAATCTCTTCATCCATTTCAGGTGTTGAACACTTCTCACTTATACCATGTAACAGTTGAGTTTTCTGGCTGAAACTATATTTTGCTTGTCTCCATTCAACCTATAACATGTCTAATGAATTTTATGCATCTGTTGCCTGTGGCATCTCAGCGTGTGATATCTTGATAAACCATTTTAAACTGCTCAGACCATAATAAGTAACCAGCAATAGTTCATAATCAAATACTTGATGAAAAATCTGCCCTGCACCATGTCCTAGAGATTTGTTAATGTGAGTGGTGGTGGCCTACTAGATGAAGTCCTAAGCCTGCAGCCCCCCGCCCCCCGAAAAACACTTCAGTTATTAAGAGTGCCTATCTAGAGTCTGTCAACAAAAGGATCAAATCGACATTTGGATAGGGCACTAGGAGCCGTACGCTTACTCTTTTGAAAGTGCTATGGGATCTTTAATAACCACCAAAGCAGTTAAGATGTCTCTTTGATCAAGCAGCACAACACACTTAAAATACTGTGCTTGGCATTGGTTCAGCTCACATGCTTGATGAATCATCAGCATCACGTAATGCAGTGCACTGGGATTTTTCTTGGAAGCTCTCTATCTAAGAATTGAATAGGACAAACCCTGCACACTTAAAAATATATGGTATTACAGCATCAGGAAGTAGAATTATAAACACTGAAATAATAGATACAGGTGCAATGTCTACTATACAGTTGTCAACCTGTTTTCATTTGTTGTGATAATTCACTTTTAAAACAAATTTCTGACTTAAACTTTGCATACCATTTTGTAAGAAATTATTAGTTGTGCTGCTCGTTAGAGAGCAAAAGAGAGATGTTAATTTTTTGTTTGGTGCTTCAGACCACTTTGGTAACTGTCTTATTTTAAGTATAAAGAGTGAGAGGATTCTTTTATTTGATTATTGCAAATTACTGCTTCTCTTCTGTTTTAATAGATTTTTTTTTCAAGTTAACTTTCCCAAAAAAGAGCTGTATTTTCATGCTTGGGTGGAGAGTGAACTGTTTTCTTTCAGTAGAATGAGAGCATGAGTCTTTAACGTAGTGATAAAAGTTGTTTTTGTTTTGGAAATCATTAACGGTTTGTGTCACCTACTGCAGATTTTAATTGTTAGAACTTGTCTACACAAACGTTTAGATGTTTAGCTTGGATGTGAGTCTGCTGTGCACTAGCCTAATGCTCACTGTCTGGGTGGACTCTGCTGATGCCCACTAACAGTTCATTAGTGCACTTTAATCTCCTGTTTCAAAGTAGGATAGATCAAAGCACATTAACAAACTGTTAGTGGGCATCAGCAGGATCCATGCAGATAGCTAGTGCCCGACACACTAGTGCAGGGAAGATTTACACCCCATCTTGCTGCGAACAAAATATTTGTTTCGAGAAGCCCTGAGGAAAGTTGAGATGACTTAACTAAAGGTGTGATGTTAAAGCACATGATATTCCTGTGTGGATTAAGCTAAAGCAAACTAAGGCAATTGTACTTCTCAATGAGAGCATCTGCAGGTGGGTTTAATGTATTTTAATATACATTATTTAACCTTAAGTTAATTTGTCGCAACTTTCCTGAGTGTTTCTGTGGTTTAAAAGTTTGTTAGAGGATGTTTTTTGTGTGGAAGCCAAAAAAAAGGGGATTGTTGAAAGGAACAAAACTTTATTTTTTAATCATTTATTTTTTTTAAAAAGTCAGCTTTGTTGTTTTCAGTGCAATGAACTTTTGAAATTATTTTCTAGGGGATTCGAGAAACCTCAGTTCTTTGGAGGACCAAAAGCAGCTAGCTTTATTGGTTATGGAGACCTTGACAGTACTACTACAAGGATCAAACACAAATGCAGGTAATTATAGAAGTTACATCAGTTATGATAATGGTGGACTCTGAAGTGCATACTTAAAAAGACATGATTTAAATGAGTGGTATTGACTGATTGGGCTAAATGTGAGATTGTTTGCATCACTTATAATGCTTTTGACCTTGAAATACAACATATTAATAGTACGGCACTTTATTATTACATTCAATTTCTGTGGTCAAAGTCTACTGATGATCTTGTCCGTGAGTCATGTATTGACTGCCGTGTGCTGCAGGAATTGAAAATAGTTTTACTTTGTTTCCTGTTATATTTTTAAGAATAAAAATCTATATAATACAGTTAAAACAACATAATGAAAGGACTATGAACACTTTCAGTCTGTTTAGTTATAGGGTTAACTTTTTACTAAAAATAAGCTATACGTAAAGTTTATAATATAAATTAGGAGCACGTTACTGAATATCTTATTTGCTACTGAAATCACTGGATATTCACACAAATTGAGTAACTGAATGTATAGATGTCTAACTAAACACACCTTGCCCTTTACTTGAGCTTATTTCCAATTTGCATGTACCAGGTGTGTACTCCGTTACATATGTAGTTTTGAAAATTAGGCTATTTTCAAACTGACATTATAATGTAGGTTACTTTATTGTGTATCAGAGGGGTAGCCGTGTTAGTCTGTATCCACAAAAACAATGAAGAGTCCGGTGGCACCTTAAAGACAAACAGATTTATTTGGGCATAAGCTTTCTTCGGTAAAAAACCCCACTTCTTCAGATGCATGGAGTGCTTCCTCGTTGTTTGTGTATTTCATCCTCAAGCTGTATCTAATTTACATATATGTGCCCTCTGTGTAAATAAGAGGGAGGGGAAGCTGATAACTCTTTTAAATCATACCACTTGCTGACCAATTTAAAAAAAAATACACTACAGAAATTAGCAGCTATAGGCCTAAAGCTCTTGAAAATGTCTTTATTCTTGCCTATTTCTTTTCCTCAACCCTCACCTGTGTTTCAAAGAATCTAGGCCTTTTTTACTTTTATTTTTACTTAGCAAAGAGAAATTAGAAGCTGTTAAAATGATCATGATTCGACTTACTTTAATTTAGAAAGTTTGAGAACAACCGCTGTGTTGGCAAAGCACTGTTGTGCACGTGGTCTTGACTGCTAGAATGTAACTTTTTTCTCTCCTAAGCACTAGGAGAGGGGAGGGGGAAAAGTGAATCCCTCTTTGTTTGATTCAAGGAATTTGAATCCAGGTATCTCTCCTAAGTACTAGGAGAGGGGAGGAGGGAAATGGATTATTTCCCTTTGTGTTCAGATTCAAGGTGTTTGAATCTGTGTTCCCCAGGGGAAGTTTTTGGGGGAACAGGGAGTGTCAGACACTTAAAACTTGACTGGTGGCAGCGAAAACCAGATCTAAACTAGGATTTTAGTTTAGAGGAGTCCATGCAGGTCCCCATCTTGTGAATGCTAAAGTTCAAAGTGGGGAATAAACCTATGACAATTAACTCTGGCCTAAACAAAGACTGGGAATGGTTGGGTCATTACACTAATTGAATCTATTTCCCTATGTTAAGTTCTCCTCACACCTTCTATTGGCCATCTTAATTATCACTTCAAAAAGTTTTTTTTCCTCCTGCTGATAAGAGCTCATCTCAATTGATTAGACTTTTCCTGTTGTTATGCATACTTCCACCTTTTCATGTTCTCTGTATGTATAAATATCTCCTGTCTGTGTGTTCCATTCTATGCATCCGAAGAAGTGAGCTGTAGCTCACGAAAGCACATGCTACAATAAATTTGTTAGTCTTTAAGGTGCCACAAGTACTCCTGTTCTTTTTGTGGATACAGACTAACACGGCTGCTACTCTGAAACTTTTTTATTTGTTTCCTTTTCCTTTCTGAAATTCAGCCTCTGTGTCTAACAGCAGTTTGCAGTCAGATAAAAGCATCATGTTACCCCTTCAGTCATGGTACTTTGTTCAGAAGCCTTTTACAGGCAGCTGAGTTGTTTTGTGTATCAAAAGTTTAGCTGGGTGTATTGATCAGTCTCTGATTTAGGCTTTCTGAATACAGATAAATTTGAAAGCAGCCCAGTTGCTCATAAAACATTGTTTGGTGGCTAACCTGTAATGTTCCTGAGGGGTAGGGGAGAAGAATGAATCCCAAGTGAATGGGAACAATCTGGAAACTGCAGTGATATTTAATAATCAATTAGTATTTTTGGAGGTTTTTTTAAACAATAATAATTGGAGATATACCTATCTTCTAGAACTGGAAGGGACCTTGAAAGGTCATGGAATCCAGCCCCCTGCCTTCACTAGCAGGACCAAGTACTGATTTTTGCCCCTGATCCCTAAGTGGCCCCCTCAAGGATTGAGCTCACAACCCTGGGTTTAGCAGGCCAATTCTCAAACCACTGAGCTATCTCTTCCAATCCCCCCCACCCTATTTTAGTTTTGTATGCCACACTCTCTGTTTTAAGTAACTTACACCACCTGCCCTTTGAAATAATTGACTTCAATAGGCTTTGGATGGGAAGCCTGTGTAAGGGGTAAAGCTGATGTCAGGCCATAGGGTGGGAAGAACGACTGTTGAAGGAATGATCTATCCTTATAACAAACAAAGAAGGGGAGGAGAAATCAAAGTGGGCTGTGGGAGCCATCTAGTTTTATCTGGAACTGATGGAGACTAAGTAACAATAAAATTTAAAAAAAGTTACAACACAATATTTACAAGGAAATAATTTGTAAAAATGTATAGAAATTTACCTAGAAGTGTGAAACACTTCCAGTGCTTGTCATAATGGCTTTTAAGCAGAATTAATTTTTTCCTGACTTTATTTCTTTCTTCTGGCCAAAAGCAGGAAAGTGGAAGCTTCTCTGGATTTTACGTTGAAGAATGTGTGCATGTGTATTTAAAATGATTACTTCTGTAATTTTGATGCGAGTCTAGCTACAGTTACAAATAAACATAAACAAATAAACAAAAAAACCACCCAAACAAACAATCATTACTGCACCATGTTATTTCCCTTTAATGTGGTTTGTGGTATCTTACTTTAAATGGGAAATGTTTCAAGTGCTCAATAAATGTTATGAATATAGGTGATAAATGTCTGAAATTAAAAAAAATAAAATAAAAAAAATAAATACCATTTTCCTTAACATAGTGAATTTACATCTCTCCCAGTTAGGGTATGAGTTTCTCTTTGATGCTGTATTAATGTTCTGTTCTCTTCTTATGAAATAGGTTACCTACCATACAGTGTTTCCATAGTGGATATCATTTCACACCTGCACCAAATGCAAACTGACATAATTCTTCTTGGCAGCCTGTCAACAACATTCCTAATAGTTACCCACTGAATTACCTTTTTGACAGTAACTATCTATCAGGCTGTCTTACTCCTGCAACTTTTTGCTAGTAAAATGAAAGCTTAAAATACTTAGCCATGTAAAACAGTTTGTAATTGGAGTACATTATTTTGTTGTTGATGAAGTACAGAGTGGAATACGTCTTTGGTTTCACATCAGATAACCTTGATAACTAAATTTTTCCCCCAATCATACATTTATATATTTATCCCTAACTTATGGAATAGAAAATTAAATTCAGTACACTGGATATTCCCTTCATTGTGTAAAAAAATATATATTTATAAGATAAAATTTCTTCCATAAACTGTGTAGTGCAAAACAATAATCCCATTTCCCCTTAGTTGATATTGTAGCACTAACTCGGTTACAGCAGAACCTTGCTAATTACCATGGCTGGAAGACCTATTGTGAATTACTTAATGTGGCAAATTAGCAAGTAAACAAATAATTTAAAAAGCAATCAGAGTAATGGTCAGAACGTTTACTGTTCATTTGTTTTGATAATTCAATTGCAATGTGATATTTCGTGATATACTCAAGTGTTTTAAAGTTCACTCTGTAAAAATAATGGAAATCTTATTAATACCTTGCTATTAAATCTCGGCAGAGTTTTGTGTTGGGCGACGACCAGTTTTTCTGCAGACTACAAATCAGATTTATTTTAATTATGATTAAGAAAGTATTTCCATTATGAGCCTGTATTTTTAGGTGTTTTTAGCTTTCTGTAAAAATTACTGTATTAGGCTGATGTATTGCATTGTTTAGTCTGAGTATAGAAATAAATGTCTTGTTTTGGAACGTTTTGATAAAATTTTGTTTTTCCATTTTGGAGATATGCAAAAGTGAAAATGTGGTGGTTACTAGTCAGAAGTTGTTTCAGGTACTATTTTACATTTGGATGACTGAGATTGTTTCTTTAGGAGTGGAGAAAAGGGAACCTGAAAACTTAGGAATCAGAATTAATATCAGACAATTTATGTGAAATTTTTATTGGCAATTAAGAACACTAAGTATCATTTGAAAATATTATATTGTGTATATATAGCAGATATTTTCCCCTTATTAATTTAAGGCCCTGATCCTGCTAACACTTGCTCACATTCTTGTGAATAATGTGTGATGGTTTCAGCAAGGTGTCTGAAATGCAGTTACTATATCTTAGAATTCCTGACTTTTGTTCCATCAAAATATCTTTAAGGGTAAAATAGGTCTTGCTAACCTTGAATCCACTGAAAATGGTTTTAGAATAGTAGCTTATGCAAAGTAGGAGGCTGTGAAGAAAAAGGTAAAGTGTAAGGTGGAACATAAAATCAAGACATAGGAAACTAAGTAGGAAAATGTGGCCTATTTGTCAGCATGCAAAGAGGTTAATACCGGAAAATCCCGGTGTCTATTGTAGGTTTTATGGTAGTCAATTATATGGAAGACAAGGGTGCCTAATATGGTGCCCAAAGTTGCTATTTATTAACATTAAGTAAGTATGACAAGATTAGATTGTGAAGAACTCCACCAGAAACTAATGGAACTACAGTAGGTAATTGGAAAATATAATAACAGATAATATTCAAAGCAGACAAATGCAACTCAGTGTACTTTGGAGGAGAAAATGATATTATTCAAGCATACTGATGCGTTGTAACTCTTAAGAGGAAAAAAAAAGTCATGCTGAGCGACTTAATGAGAATATCTGTTCACTGATGGATGAAAGAAGCAAGTTAGGCTCTGTTAAGGAGGTTATCAAGAATAATACAGCGTATATTACAATTGTATTATATGAATCAATTATATGCTTTCACCTTGAATGCTGTGTTCAGTTTTGATTGTTTCATCTCAGAAAAGGCACAGCAGAAATGGAAAAGAACCAGAGAAGGGTGACAAAAAATACTTGTTCTGGAGAGCTTCCATGCAAGGAGAGATTTAAAGAATCAGGATTACTTCATTTATACTGAGATTAAGAGGAGATATAATAAAGTATATAATAATGAATGCTGTATCTGATGGATTTTGAGCCGTCTGTGATAATTTATGAATATTCTGGTGGGCTTGTTAGGGGTGTTTTCTCTGTGACTGTATTGGGAATGAACAGGAATGAATCTTGAAAAATGAGGAGGATGGAAAAAGTGTCTGAGGAAGCTACCCCACAACAAACACTTGAGAGTTGCTAAAGGACAAAACAGAAACTGTTGGCTCTGAGAACTCTGGCTTGATTTCCCAGGGAGCCTAGGTGGACTGCTTTTGACAACAAGTGTCAAAGCCTCAGAACGCAGACAAACCAAAGAACGATAGCAGGGTTTGAAAGGCACTCTCTCTCTCTAAGGAGATGTTGTGGTAGTTCAGGGGAACCAGCCTGAGATACAGCACCAGCTGGGACTGTCTCTAAAAGGAAGGCCTACTTAGATCACCATCACAGAATGATAGGGCTTTAGGTAAGATGACATATATGTAGACTGTTTTTAAAATGTATTTTTTTCTCAAAGCTTTGTTCCTTCTGCTCAAATCCATACTTTTATTTTAAGAAGGCTGCCTGGTCACCAGCTCCTGAAGGGAAGACCTCAGGTGCCTGATCTCAGTTGAAACTGCAGGATCAGAATGGTACATACAAGATACTGTAGCCAAGTCTAGAAGTAGGAGAATTGCAAAATTCCACCCCAGGATATGTAGAGGCACAAGGCCTGACACCTGATGGAGTGTGCTCAGAGGGCATGTTTACACTGCAAGTAAAAACCTGTGGCTGACCAATGCCATCTGACTTGGGCTTATGGGGCTCAGGCTGAGGGGTTGTTTCTTTGTAGAGTAAACTTCTGAATTCAGACTGGTGCCCAGGCTCAAGAACCCTCTGAGGTGAGAGGGTCACAGAGCTCAGGGTGCAGTCTGAGACCAGAAGTCTACACTGCAGTGAAACGGTCCCGCTGCCCAAGCCCCATGAGCCAAAGTCAGCTGGCCTGGGCTTGCTGTTGGTTTTTAATTGCAGTATAGACATATCCAGAGAGATCACAAAAGAGAGAGAGGGGCAGTTAGTTCTGTGACTGTGTCAAAGGCCAATCAGCCTCCCATTTTACCATGTCCATTAATAGTAGTATCAGATCCAAGAGACATAAGATAGAGCTGGAGGGAAAAAATTGGAAATGGGTAGAAAGAAGAAGGTTTATATCTTATACATTAATTAAGAAAGTAATCTGCAGTTAACTAATTGTTATCCTAGCTAGAAAGGTTATTAATCCTCATGCTTCAGTACTTAAACAAGTCATCCTTGAGGGTCAGGAAGAAAATTGTCTCTCTTAATATGGTAATGCATGGTTAAATATATCGGAAGGACAGAACAGGTCGTGCAGAGGGAGGAGTGGCACTATATGTGAAAGAAAGTGTAGATTCAAATGAAGTAAAAATCTTAGGCGAATCCACATGTTCCATAGAGTCTCTATGGATAGAAATTTCATGCTCTAGTAAAAATATAACATTAGGGATCTATTATCGACCACCTGACCAGGACAGTAATAGTGGTGATGAAATGCTAAGGGAAATTAGAGAGGCTATCAAAATTAAGAACACAATAATAGTGGGGGATTTCAATTATCCCCATATTGACTGGGAACATTTCACTTCAGGACGAAATGCAGAGATAAAATTTCTCGGTACTTTAAATGACTGCTTCATGGAGCAGCTGGTACGGGAACCCACAAGGGGAGAGGCAACTCTAGATTTAATCCTGGTGGAGCGCAGGAGCTGGTCCAAGAGATAACTATAGCGGGACCGCTTGGAAATAGTGACCATAATACAATAGCATTCAACATCCCCGTGGTGGGAAGAACACCTCAACTGCCCAACACTGTGGCATTTAATTTCAAAAGGGGGAACTATACAAAAATGAGGGGGTTAGTTAGACAAAAGTTAAAAGGTACAGTGACTAAAGTGAAATCCCTGCAAGTTGCATGGGCCCTTTTTAAAGACACCATAATAGAGGCCCAACTTCAATGTATACCCCAAATTAACAAAAACAGTAAAAGAACTAAAAAAGAGCCACCGTGGCTTAACAACCATGTAAAAGAAGCAGTGAGAGATAAAAAGACTTCCTTTAAAAAGTGGAAGTCAAATCCTAGTGAGGCAAATAGAAAGGAGCACAAACACTGCCAGCTTAAGTGCAAGAGTGTAATAAGAAAAGCCAAAGAGGAGTTTGAAGAACGGCTAGCCAAAACCTCCAAAGGTAATAACAAAATGTTTTTTAAGTACGTCAGAAGCAGGAAGCCTGCTAAACAACCAGTGGGGCCCCTTGATGATCAAAATACAAAAGGAGCGCTTAAAGACGATAAAGTCATTGCGGAGAAACTAAATGGATTCTTTGCTTCAGTCTTCACGGCTGAGGATGTTAGGGAGATTCCCAAACCTGAGCTGGCTTTTGTAGATGACAAATCTGAGGAACTATCACAGATTGAAGTGTCACTAGAGGAGATTTTGGAATTAATTGATAAACTCAACATTAACAAGTCACCGGGACCAGATGGCATTCACCCAAGAGTTCTGAAAGAACTCAAATGTGAAATTGCAGAACTATTAGCTAAGGTTTGTAACCTGTCCTTTAAATCTGCCTCGGTACCCAATGACTGGAAGTTAGCTAATGTGATGCCAATATTTAAAAAGGGCTCTAGGGGTGATCCCGGCAATTACAGACCGGTAAGTCCAACGTTGGTACCGGGCAAATTAGTTGAAACAATAGTAAAGAATAAAATTGTCAGACACATAGAAAAACATAAACTCTTGAGCAATAGTCAACATGGTTTCTGTAAAGGGAAATCGTGTCTTACTAATCTATTAGAGTTCTTTGAAGGGATCAACAAACATGTGGACAAGGGGGATCCGGTGGACATAGTGTACTTAGATTTCCAGAAAGCCTTTGACAAGGTCCCTCACCAAAGGCTCTTACGTAAATTAAGCTGTCATGGGATAAAAGGGAAGGTCCTTTCATGGATTGAGAACTGGTTAAAGGACAGGGAACAAAGGGTAGGAATTAATGGTAAATTCTCAGAATGGAGAGGGGTAACTAGTGGTGTTCCCCAAGGGTCAGTCCTCGGACCAATCCTATTCAATTTATTCATAGATGATCTGGAGAAAGGGGTAAACAGTGAGGTGGCAAAGTTTGCAGATGACACTAAACTACTCAAGATAGTCAAGACCAAAGCAGATTGTGAAGAACTTCAAAAAGATCTCACAAAACTAAGTGATTGGGCAACAAAATGGCAAATGAAATTTAATGTGGATAAATGTAAAGTAATGCACATTGGAAAAAATAACCCCAACTATATATACAACATGATGGGGGCTAATTTAGCTACAACGAGTCAGGAAAAAGATCTTGGCGTCATCGTGGATAGTTCTCTGAAGATGTCCACGCAGTGTGCAGAGGCGGTCAAAAAAGCAAACAGGATGTTAGGAATCATTAAAAAGGGGATAGAGAATAGGACTGAGAATATATTATTGCCCTTATATAAATGCATGGTATGCCCACATCTCGAATACTGTGTACAGATGTGGTCTCCTCACCTCAAAAAAGATATTCTAGCACTAGAAAAGGTTCAGAAAAGGGCAACTAAAATGATTAAGGGTTCAGAGAGGGTCCCATACAAGGAAAGATTAAAGAGGCTAAGACTCTTCAGCTTAGAAAAGAGAAGACTAAGGGGGGACATGATAGAGGTATATAAAATCATGAGTGATGTTGAGAAAGTGGATAAGGAAAAGTTATTTACTTATTCCCATAATACAAGAACTAGGGGTCACCAAATGAAATTAATAGGCAGCAGGTTTAAAACAAATAAAAAGAAGTCCTTCTTCACGCAGCGCACAGTCAACTTGTGGAACTCCTTACCTGATGAGGTTGTGAAGGCTAGGACTATAACAATGTTTAAAAGGGGACTGGATAAATTCATGGTGGCTAAGTCCATAAATGGCTATTAGCCAGGATGGGTAAGAATGGTGTCCCTAGCCTCTGTTCGTCAGAGGATGGAGATGGATGGCAGGAGAGAGATCACTTGATCATTGCCTGTTAGGTTCACTCTCTCTGGGGCACCTGGCATTGGCCACTGTCGGTAGACAGATACTGGGCTAGATGGACCTTTGGTCTGACCCGGTACGGCCTTTCTTATGTTCTTATTCATGTGTGTTACAGGAGTTTTACTTTAAGCATAGAATAAGTGCCACTGATGAGTTCCAGTATGGCACCTGCTAAGTTCCTAACATCATCTCAAGTTATTACATATACTGTATTTTTTCATAGGTTCAATAGCCAGTTTTTTGAAGAACAAAAGCTTAAGAAAGCAATTGCTTGACTGGCGGCATACCAGGTTGACAGAGGCTGTTGCTTGTTGAAGGTGACAGTCTGTTTCTATGATAAAACAAGGGATCATCATTAGGGCTCCATGACCTCCGTGTCATGGAGGTCACGGAAGTCACAGATTCCGTGACTTCTGCAGCGGAATAAATAAATAACATAACATAACATAATATAAAATTAGATCAGTGGTTCTCAAACTTTTGTACTGGTGACCCCTTTCACATAGCAAGCCTCTTGAGTGTGACCCCCCGCCTAATAAATTAAGAACACTTTTTAATATATTTTACACCATTACAAATGCCTGAGGCAAAGCAAGCCCCCCATGTAATAACCTTGTGACCTCTTGAGGGGTCCCTACCCCCAGTTTGAGAATCCCTATATTAGATGTAGTGTAGGTGTCCTTCCTGAATGATTAGATTTGTACATGTTCAGGGAAATAGGTGTAGAAAATACTGTGAAAGGACTGAGCCCATCTTCAATTACTACTACTAATAATTTATTTGTTACACAGTAACACCCAGGGCGGCTCTAGACATTTTGCTGCCCCAAGCACGGAGACCAGCGGACCCTCCGCAGGCACGCCTGCGGCAGGTCCACCGAAGCTGCGGGACCAGCAGATCCTCCGCAGGCAAGCCGCCGAAGGTACCTTGCCTGCTGCCCTCACGGCGACCGGCAGAGTGCCCCCCGCGGCTTGCCAACCCAGGCACGCGCTTGGAGCCACCCCTGCCAGAAGCTTAATTAGAATTGGGGTTCTATTGTGTTAAGAACTGTACAAGCATATTATGACAATCACTGCTTTTAACAGTTTACCCTCTAACAGTCATGGGTCAGAGAAAAAATAATATGGGTCCATCCCACCACTCTTTGAATTATAGCATGAAAGCATATTTAAGAGTAGGTTAGATAAATGTCTATCAAGGATGGTCTACACAGTATTTGGTCCTGCCACAAGGGCAGGGGACTGGACTCGATGACCTCTCGAGGTCCCTTCCAGTCCTTGAATCTATGAAAGAAGAAAATAATCAGTGATGAAGCTTCTGTAAGAGTGACGTGGAAATTCTTAGAATTGGACTACAAAATTACTCCAACAGTAACTTTTAATATAAAATATTCCAGGGGAGAATATAATTAGAATGCCAGTGAACTGCGATCAGCTTATGTTCATATAAAAAGCTATTGTAAATTTCTGTGTGACTGATGAAAGTGGTCACTGACTCTGTACTGGTGAAAAATGAACCATTTTATGTCCAGTTATACTCTGATAATGCGCTTGAACAAATACAAGGTTTTGACACAGTACCTTAGAAACATTGTGTTTTTTCTCCCACATTTTGTTTTCTTACGCTATAGGTATTTTCAGGGAGTTTGGTGGCGCAAGGTGTGTACACAATATAGTGAAGTATCCACAGTGCCGACAGCATGCACTGATGATTATCCAGCAATTGGTGTTATCACCTAGTGGGGATGATGATATGGGCACTTTATTAGGGCTGATGCACTCAGCTCCACCTACAGAACTACAACTGAAGACAGATATATTACGGGTAAGTGCAATAAAACTTAATATTTTCCATTCGTAAACTAATGAAATTCTAATTTAAAAATATTAAAATATACACTGTAGAACTACTTTTATTTTATGTATGATGGTATTCAGATATTGAAAATAGTTCAGTGACTTTAGAATTAAAATCATATACAAATCAGATCTCAATTTTTTACACAATTGGCAAAAAAGAGTACTAGTGTGTATTACATTTATTATTATTAGGTGTAATAATTACTGATGGATGGGAAATGAAGTTCTAAAAGCAGTCTCTTTCCACCTGGCTTTAAGAAATTATTTAGGTACAATTAAAAAAAAACAACACAACACACGCACACAAACTGAAGCATATTTTTAGTGCCATCATTGAATTTTTCCTTGGCAAAATCTCATTTTTTGTAAACATCCCCAGAGTTATTAATAAATGAATAATTTATAACTAGATCTGGTCCAAAACCAGATTATGGAGAACAAACCCCCAGATTTTGAGCTGGAGGCTTGTTTCATTCCTCTAATCTTAGCCTGATTTGTGTTGGATTCTAAATTAGAAAGGGTTTAATTTCCAGTTCAAATGCAGTTGAAATCTCATAAGAATAGATACACCCATGAGGTTTCAGTTAGAGGGGGCCCTCATTTAATCCAAACAGTTCACAATATTTCATTGCCAGTCCTGATACATCCTGGAGGCTCAACTTCTAATTTAAACCTGATATGGATCTGAACACTGTTTTCTCAGCCCAACTCTGTTTACCACAAGCCCTGACCATGGTGGAAATGTGTCCAATAAGTATAAGAAAATATGGTGTCAAGTATCAGAGGGGTAGCCTTCTTAGTCTGGATCTGTAAAAGCAGCAGAGTTGTGTGGCACCTTATACACTAACAGATGTATTGGAGCATGATGCATCCGACGAAGTGGGTATTCACCCACGAAAGCTCATGCTCCAATACGTCTGTTAGTCTATAAGGTGCCACAGGACTCTTCGCTACTTTTAAGAAAATATGGAGAATTCATGTTTCACTACTAGTTTTACATACAAATACTCCTTAGATTTTGCAAGCTGGTTAGGTGAGGTGTATATTAATGTAGCCTTAAAAAGGTTAAGGTCTCTTATAAAGAGATTAGGTAATGTGTAGTCATCTTAGAGTTATAGAAGACTAAACATAGAGAAAAGTGATGAAAAGTGATGAAAAGTGTATGATATTTATATCACTCAGCTAGACTTTCTATACTAAAGTCTACAGTCCAGGGTGATGGTTTACATTTTTTGGTATGTAACACATGAAAACATGTTTCAGAGTAGCAGCCGTGTTAGTCTGTATCCGCAAAAAAAAAACAGGAGTACTTTGAGCTTTAGCTCACGAAAGCTCATGCTTAAATAAATTTGTTAGTCTTTAAGGTGCCACATGAAAACATGACCTTTGAAAACATGTTTCTTCGAGAGAGCTTGAATGGTATCACATTAAGGCTTTGAGTTTCTTTGATTTTTCACTTGAATACGAATACCATACTATCAAATTGCAAGTTTCAATTAATCAACTACAGAAGCAATTATTTACCTATTAAGAAAATACTGATACGTCAGGAACAGACTGATAATGAAATTTTATTGTTACTAGTAATAATTCAGATTATCTGAGAAGCAAAGGGATAGTCTCTCCCCTATAGTCTGTCTCTCAGAATCTGAAAATTACTTTGTTAAAGAGGCTGCTCAAAGGAGCCCTAAGTCAACAGTGTAATCCTGTTGCAAAAAAAGCGCGAATATCATTCTGGTATGTATTAGCAGGGAGTGTTGAAAGCAAGACATGAGATGTAATTCTTCCACTCCCTTCTGGGCTGATAAGGCCTCAACTGGAGTATTCTGTCCAGTTCTGGGCACCACATTTCAGGAAACGTGGATAAATTGGATAAAGTCCACAGGAGAGCAACAAAACGATTTAAGGTCTAGAAAGCAAGACCTATAAGGAAAGATTGGCGGGGGGATGGGGGAAAGACTGGTTTGTTTAGTATGGAGAAGAAAAAACTGAGGTGGGACATAAGTTTTCAAGTACATAAAAGGTTGTTACAAGGAGGAGGTGAAAATTGTTCTTCTTAACCTTTGCAGATAGGACAAGAAGCAATGGGCTAAAATTGCAGCAAGGGAGGTTTAGGTTGGACAGTAGGAAGTATTTCCTGCCAGGGTAGTTAAGCACTGGAACAAATTGCCTGGGTAGATTGTGGAATCTCCATCACTGGAAGTTAAGAACAGACTCCCTTCTGACAACAAAAATTACTACATGATCCCATGAGGGGAGAGCAAAGCTTGAGCCCAAGCCCCGCACCAGGCGGGGGAGGGAGGAGCAAAGACCAAGGGCTTGAGCCTCAAGTGGGAGGCCTGTAACCTGAGCCCCGCCACCTGGATTGAAGTCCTCGGGGTTGGGCTTCGGCCCCAAGGCTCAGGCTGCAGGGCTCTGGTGCTTTGGATCTCAGCAAGTCTAATGCGAGTCCTGGTTCATCACCCACTTTGGGGTCCCAATGCACAGTTTGAGAACCGCTGGATTAGACAAACACCTGTCAGGAATGGTCTAGCTATTGCGTAGTCCTGCCTTGAGTGCAGGGGACTCAATTAGATGGCCTATTGAGGTCCCTTCCAGTCCTACACTTCCATGATTCATCTCGTAAAGTTCAACTCACCTGAATAGATGTTTTTCATGTTGTGCTAGAATTGAAGAGAAATTAGCTATGTACAAGGATTTGATTAAAATTTTAACACACTCTTTTTCAGAAGTCAGTTGTTGAATATTAGCCTTTCTAGAGAACAACTGAGAACTAGTACACTGAATTCAGACATTTCAATTTTAAAAGGAGCATGTAGAAATGAAAAACTCATAAATTCTCCTCTTGGAGTTAGTCTGTTTGAAAGCTCTGACATTAAATGTGTCTTGCTCTGATGATACCAAGCTGGTATGATACCACCTATCCTTTGGAGGATAGGATTAAAATTCAAAATGATCTAGACAAACTGGATAAATGGTCTGAAGTAAATAGGATGAAATTCAACAAGGACAAATGCAAAGTACTCCATTTAGGAAGGAACAATCAGTTGCACACATACAAAATAGGAAATGACTGCCTAGGAAGGAGTGCTGTGGAAAGGGATCTGGGGGTCATAGTGGACCACAAGCTAAATATGAGTCAACAGTGTAATGCTGTTGCAAGAAAAAACAAACCTCATTCTGGGATGTATTAGCAGGAGTGTTGTAAGCAAGACTTGAGAAGTAATTCTTCAGCTCTACTCTGCACTGATTTGGCTTCAACTGGAGTATTGTTTCCAGTTCTGGGTGCCACATTTCAGGAAAGATGTGGACAAATTGGAGAAAGTCCAGAGAAGAGCAACAAAAATGACTAAAGGTCTAGAAAACATGACCTATGAGGGAAGACTGCAAACGTTTGGTTTTTTTTCAGTCTGGAAAAGAGAAGACATAACAGTTTTCAAGTACAAAGTACATAAAAGGTTGTTGCAAGAAGGAGGGAGAAAAAATATTGTTCTTAACCTCTGAGGATAGGACAAGAAACAATGGTCTTAAATTGCAGCAAGGGAGGTTTAGGTTGGACATTAGGAAAAGCTTCCTAACTGTCAGGATGGTTAAGCACTGGAATAAATTGCCTGGGGAGGTTGTGGAATCTCCATCATTGGAGATTTTTAAGAGCAGGTTAGACAAACACCTGCCAGAGATAATCTAAATAATACTTAGTCCTGCCATGAGTGCAGGGGACTGGATTAGATGACCTCTTGAGGTCCCTTCCAGTCCTATGATTCTAAGATTCTATGACAATCAGTTAGCATGTCAAGTAAAAGAAATTCAGCGAAAGACAGAAAAGTAGTTAAGTTAATGAAGTATGTTGCAGAACATTAGTTTTGATATTTGTAGGAGTTTTTTAAGAGCATTTTCAATAAGTAATTTATAGACTGACCACGCATAGTTTGCAGTCTTTGGCTCTTACATTAGAACTTGCTTGTGCTAACATTCAGTTTAGCCATCATTTTGTTTTAGCTGATAGTTTGTGTTAATTCTCATTCACAGTGAGAGGCATTAATTTACTGGGTAATTCTCACCCGTAATGATACAACAGAGGTAATTCAGTACTAGAATCCAAGGGCTGGTGTCACAATCGTACAGTAGGTTCGACTTTCCTTTTCTTTTTTTTTTCTGTAAACTAGTGGGATTTTTTTCCCTTCTGTTCTAATTTTTGTCCGTACATACGTAACAGCAGAAGTTAGTTTCAGATAGCCCAAGCCATCTGCCCCATTCAATATTGGTGCTCCACAGGCAGGTCAGGACAGGCTACTATCTGCCATAATATCTTGGTCCAGCCCAGGTGTTGATAGCTTTGCTAGAGGTAGGTAAGCAGTTGTCTAACTGTGGGAGTCTTGTACCACGTTTCCATTTCAAGGGGCCACTGTCAAAATGGTTGCCAGATTTCTGGTTCCTCTTGCCGTGGAAATCTTTTCAGCCCCCAGTGCTCCCACAAATTCTGCTCAATAGCTTGAGCCATTTCAATTTCCTTAAATCCACCTGTGGTTGTTCAATACCTCAACATATTGTCTGATTGTTCTAGTCCACACTTAGCCTGCTGAGCTCTCTCTCTTTATTCAATTTACTCAGACACACCTGAGTGCTTAGTCAGCACTGTTCCCAATGACTTTGAGGAGTCTGACCCACCTTCAGTGACTTGCAAGCACAAAGCAAAGGTTAAGGATGTGGAGTTGGATTACAGTTTTGGTTAAAACTTTCTTGTAGTCTTCTAAAGTTATCTCATATTTATATGACATTGTCAGATCATTTAGTGAGAATAATGTGGTTCCTTGTATAGACAGCCAAGTCTCCTGATATCCAGTAGGAAGATGAAAAATCTGCTACTTTTTTGTAGTTACTTTTAAAACAGAGGCTAAAAAGTATATAGTTTTCCAACCTGTGAATCCTTAAATAAAATCTTACTCTGGCTTTTCTCTGACAAGGTCTATAAGTAGAGAATACCATAATCATTATAAAACTCAAAAAGATTGAAACTGAGAAGCTCATTTCTGTCCCCAGAGTATATGCTTCCATTTCTGAGTGATTTCAACATAAAACATCCTATCTGAGCATGTAACTGTTCTTAAAGGATCCTGTTGGCAAGCATGTTAGCAATGCTCTAAAAGGGATCTTGAACCTGATTTTATGATCTGAACGGCGTCAGCGATGATTGAGTTCTCTGACCAGCACTGGGTTAGATTTCCTTCCACTCTTGAAACAAAGTCAAGGGACTAAATGAGTGAACAAAAACCTTAATGTGGCTGGACTAAAAGCTATCTATGTAAAAATGACACCACTTTAGTCAACCATCCTGCTTCCTGTGAGTATTCAGAATTATGTCTGTTCACTTAAGTTTCAGAAATAAGATTTTTAACACTTTTTACCTTTGTTTTTTAGCTTTTGGGAGAAGGAGTTGGAGTCTATGTTTAGAGGCTTCCAAAATGACCAGAAACCCTTCGGCTGCTTCATTGTTTGGAGCATTGTACCTCTTCGTGTCATACAAATCTCTCTTGATTTCTGTACAATAGCTTAAACTGGGACCCAATTTGAAGCCATCTCAGAGTTTAGGTAGCTGCTTTGGAAGCTCTTGACTTCTTTATGAAGCAAGGCATCCTCGTGACTTGCTATCGTGTGTGTCATTTCATTTATACCGATTCAAGACTTAGACCTCAAATCAGAGTTTATTCCTGAATGGGGCATTCTGTAGTTCTGCAAACAATAATGCAAACTCCTTTTCAGGTCCAAGGTGACACTTATACTTTCTGTCAGTCACATACTCTTTTCTAATTGCCACTTTGCCAGGTGGGAAAGTGAGTTGTAAGTTATTTCCGCGTAAAGCTTAACTTCCAGTTTCATCATGACAGAATAATTCTTTGTTCATCCCCCCCCTTTTAATTCCAAAAACGAATACTTGTTTTACTGCAGTCAAAATCTTCGTACTCTCATAATAAAAATAAATAAATAAACAAATAAAATCATCCTTCACCACCTAAACCTCACAGTAGCCACAAAGTACTACATTCATAGAGCAACCTAGTTTTACAAAATGGTCTTTTCATCTTCTATGGTGGCCTTTTTAAAAGGGAAATAAAATCTTTAAAGACACTATTTGATGAAAAGTCACACTTAGTAAGGAAACTTAAATTTTCTTCAGCAAGCCTAATAGAGTATCTCAGCACTTACTCAACCAAACTCATTGTTATCTCATAAGTAGAGAAAAATCAAGCCACCTTTGAGTGGTTGTCCACATGGATTCCGCTCTTGGTGCACGTGCACCCTGTGGATTTGATATTGGATTTTTTTAGCCAGCAGTGTCCATTGCCTTTACACCTGTGCCCTAGATACTCTCACGGCCCCTATGTGAGGGCTCAAAGGGTTGGTGGGCCCAACAGTCCCTCAGTTCCTTTTTAGCGCCAGTTGCAATACAATGGCTAAGGGCAATGATATGGTTATACAGTTGACAGCACTCAGCTATCAACTTTATGCATAAGATTTCAATGGGAGCCACATGGGAACTCTTAAGGTAAAAATATCTAGATCTCACTGTTACGGACCATCTCTTGACAAGTCATAGCCTGATCTTTTATTAAAGTACAAATGCAGAGTTTGGCAACAATTTAGTTTGTTTTTATTTATAGATATATAAATTACAATGTTTTAACATGAAAGGTTGTGTGTTGTCTTTCTGTCTCTACATATCAATGCCTTATGCTTTATATACCTAATCTTATGGTTAAGGCACTGGACTGGTATTCTTGGTTCAATTGCTGACTCTGTCTCAGGCATCTGGTGTGATCTTGGCCCTTAGTTTCCCACCTGTAAAAGAGGGATAATGCTTGCTTTCTTTTATTCTTTGTCTTCCTTGTCTATTTAGTTAGTAAACTCTTTGGAGCAGGGACTTTATATTGTATTTGTCTGTGTGGTGCATAAAATGCCAATCTCTTTTGGGGCCTTTAGACAGTACGATAATACAAATAAATTGTGCTAGCATATCAGACAAGAAACTTTCATGCGTTGCTATAAGGTATTAATAAAATGCTTTTTTCTTTTTTGACTATCCATAGGCCCTGCTCTCAGTACTAAGAGAGAGTCATCGCACAAGAACTGTTTTTAGAAAAGTCGGTGGATTTGTGTATGTCACATCTTTACTTGTTGCTATGGAAAGATCCTTGTGCTCTCCACCTAAGAATGGCTGGGAGAAAGTAAACCAGAATCAAGTGTTTGAACTGCTTCACACTGTGTTCTGCACATTGACTGCAGCAATGCGCTATGAGCCAGCCAACTCGCATTTCTTCAAAACAGAGATCCAGTATGAAAAGCTGGCAGATGCTGTTCGATTGCTTGGCTGCTTCTCAGACTCAAGAAAAATAAGCCCCTTGAATGTCTTCCCGTCAAATACACAACCATTTCAAAGACTACTGGAAGATGATCTAATCTCCATGGATTCTGTGGCACCCACACTAAGGCATTGCAGTAAACTCTTTATTTATCTCTACAAAGTAGCCACAGATTCTTTTGACAGGTATGATCTGTATTCCCTAAAAAGTCTGGTTTTAGAAATATGGTGTTTGCAGGATTTGATGTTTCCACCTTTTTCTTCATCCACAAATGTAAACCAACATGACCTCTAATGTTGAATGTCTTAGGTCATGACACCAAGCAACAGAGAGACATTTAGTTTAAGACCATTTGATGGGTTTAAACCGTCAACAAGTAGTCTGCTTCTCCAATATTTTTATTATCCATAAGTACTTGATCTTTGTCCATAATGTCATAAAATTAGAAATATGCTACTTTGCAGTACACACCAACTTCTGACTGCCATAAAAATGGGATACACTAAAAACAAGTTATTTGATCGTTCATTATTACAAATTTATTTTAGACAAAGGAGATGCCATCCTTGAAATTGCCATTTAGCTTTTTAAAATTAATTTAGCATTAGAGACAATGAGGCTGCTAACTACTTGAGATTTTAAAATCATGTATAGTAAATATACCTCTTAATGGTCCCCTACAAAATAACTCTGATTTTTGAAGGTAGCTCTCACGTGTAACTTTTTTTTAAAGAAACTAATAGTGCAGCGATGATTTAAGCTTCATTGCTTAAATCACAAAGCTGCTGTTCCATGTCCATGTGCTATATGTTGGGCAAGATTTTCAAAAATAGATGTCTCGCGTTAGGTTCCTAGTAATATTTAAGCAGCTAAATAAGAGACCTGATAAAAATGCTAAGCATTTGGCAGCTTCTGATTAAATCAGTGAGGAGCTGCAGAGTGCTCATATTTTCTTAACTCAGAACACTTCTTTAGGTGCCTAAATATGGACTTAAGAGCATAACTTCAAGCTCTCGTTTTTGAAAATTTTGCCTACTGCCTTTAATGTTGTAAGAGAGCAAATCTGTATCCCTTCATCTTGAAAGAAATTAGCATAAAAAAATCCTAGTTTGTGTTAAAATCGCTTTGAAATATTTGATTGAAAAAATTTTGAATTAATCAATTGGTGATGTGTACAATACATGCTGTAATATTGGCTAGTTGTGGAATCTGATGAATCAAGGATGGGTAACTAAATCTTTAGTGTCATTGCAAATGCATTCCTTTCTAATTTCCTTTTATTTTCCATTCCTCTTTAATCAACACTTTTTCTTCCTTTCTTAAACCATCTGATGGTCATGTTTTTGCAGAGTTTATTCTCAGAATATTATTTTAATCCCATCTAATGCAAGTTAATCAAACTTTATTTGCTCAGAAATGACCTATTGTCAATTCATGCTCTACTTACCCTTGAAGGATGTTTAAATGTGCTGGTTTGATTGTGTAGATTATCATATCTGCTGAGTAATGAGCAAAAAAAATTCCCCTAATTATTGTGGAGTGGTGCATGTCTGTTTGTTTTACCTGATGCATGTTCCTCAGTAGCATTCTTTGTTGTCCTTGCTGATTCTGTAGGTTGGATCCTGTAAAGGTTTTTACTGGTTGGTGGTATTGTAAAACTAACAATCTTCTGGCCTCTCCTTTTCTTTTCTAACTTCTCTGTCCCACCCCTGTCTGTTTTGTCTGTAGTCGTGCAGAACAGATCCCTCCTTGCCTGACAAATGAGACTTCTCTCCCCTCTCCTTGGGGTACGCCAGCTTTGTCCAGGAAAAGGTACTGATCCTTTAAGAGAAGTTGATCTCTCTTCTGGTTTCTCTTGTCACTGTTCTTGTTGCTTTTTTTCTCAAGCTGCTTTTTGTGGTGAGGTGCATACTGTCTGTCTGTTCTTTGACGAAAACAACTTGTCAACTTGTAAAAGAATTAGGTGGCTAGTTGGCTAAAAGGCACTTATTTGTGCATCATATAACATAAATTTACAGTTACGTTTAAAAATTGCTTCTAGTACATAATACTAAGGCTATGGCTATGCTGGCGCTTTATAGCGTTGCAACTTTCTCGCTCGGGGTGTGAAAAAACACCCCCCCCCAAGCGCAGCAAGTTACAGCGCTGTAAAGCACCAGTGTAAACAGTGCCCCAGCACCGTGAGCCACGCTCCCAGCGCTGTAAGCTAATCTCCTCGTGGAGGTGGAGTACCTGCAGCTGGCGCCGCAACCACGCTTGCACTTCAAAGCAGTGTTGTGGGAGTGCTCCCGTGGCAGCGCTTTGAAGTTTTGAGTGTAGCCACAACCCAAGTTACGTGGAATCAGAGACAGAAATGGCTAAGTTCTGAAAGCAGTTAATTTGCGCCGCTTCAAAACAAATCAAATATTTTATAAGAAATTGTCTAGGAGGTACAGACTCAGCTCCCAGGGATCAAGTCCAACAATATAGTAGTAGATAAATTCATTTAAAAAAAAATCCTGAATGAATTTCTCAGAAATATTTTTTGCTTTATCAGTAAACTGAGAACTATTGTGATATGTCTATTGCCTACAATTACTGCCTAATGAAAATAATAAACCCTTCGGAACATATACTGCTGACAACTGTGGAGGCATGTGAATGTTAAATGGCTTGGAAAGTGAGTCCAAAATTTCCCAAATTTCTGTGACTGTCAATTTCTGAAATCCTTTCTCATTGTTTTCTTTTTCTCAGCTAATTATTTCTTAATATTTTTATTTTAAAAATGAAGTAGATCTGCATTTAAAACCTGTTTTGCAATATTTGCAGTAAAGGAGTTTACCACAAAAATACCTTTTTTCACCTTGCTAAGTGAAGTAACACAGTCATTCGTTGGTATTCTTCTGGGATTGGTTTGGAAGGGACTTCCTGTGTAATAATCTAGCACTTCTCAGACTGTCATTTCTTTTCTTTTCTGATACTAAGGCATTTAGGAGCAAATTCCGCTGTTACTAAAGAGAGAAGTGTTTGCTGCCAAATTCATTTCTCTCTCGCACATGTTGAAAGAAAGAGCTTTCCTGTGTTTTGCCCATAAGATTGACCTATTCCGCTACTGATTGTACTCTCTTCATCTGCATCGTTCTATTCTCTTAAGTGTAAATGGCATTACTTGCTCCTATAAACTGAATTTTTGAAATACACAGATATGCAAAAAGCACCATTTTGCCAGCAGAATGCATTTAGTCTGCCAAACATAAGCTTTTAAGGGCAGCTGATGCCAGAGGATAATGACGAAGAAGGTGCCCAGCTTTGTAGCTAGCACAAAGTATCAATTAAAAAAAAATATTTTAATCTTTTTAAGTCTTCCCAAAGTGAAAATGTGGCAGTCCTTTGGATGTTCCATTGTACAAGACTATATAATTATTAGTTGATTATTTAAAAAAATAAAAGCATCAGGATAGGATGTTCAACCTATCAGATCTTTTAGTTTGGCTATTAACATTGAAGATACTCGTTAAGAGAACTGAATGCATTTTCTATAGATGTTTGATTTGTAAACAAATTGTGCCTTTCCACTGTTATGTATATTCTGTCAAACAAGTTCAAGAAAAGATTCACATAAAGTATTGATATAATCTTGGTTTAATTTACTGAATATACACAACAATTTATATAAAAACATAGGTACAAATAATTAAACATAAAGGCCAAGTTTCTTAAAAAGTCTGTTTTAGGTATATGCCCAATTTTTCCCAAACACCTCGCTCCAGTTGACTAGTGGCAGCTCACCATTTTTTAAATTCAGTTCATTAATTAGGAGCCTAAGTTTAGACTTGTATTTGTTGAAAATCTCAGCCAAAATGCTCTTCCAAAAGCAGTATTCTCTCTCCACTTTACATTTCCTTTTTCCTGCACTGATCTCCCACTTGCCATAGTCTTAGTCTGCTATCTAGTTTATATAACTTGTAGCATCCTAGGTTAGCAGACTAACAAGCACAGAGTATGGCGTTATATGAACAAAAGAAATTTATTTGCAATCTATGTACCAAAATGTCTACAAGTTCTGTCTATATGCAGTTTTTAAGCTCCCTTAATTATATACACAAACATTCAGTGCACTGATTTTCAGTCGTCTTTACCCAAAAGATGTTGCCACCTAAATATTATTGTTTGTATAAACAGAATACAGATAACTTGTTTAGTCAATGTTTTGTTACGGTACACAGTGGTTTTGATATAGCATAGAAGTACTGTGCTTTCAGCCATCTGTATGATTAGATCATGCATTATTGCTTTAGTGCTAGTTTGATTTCTGGGAATTTCAGAAGTAGGAGAGCTGACTAGACATTTTCTGAACTGTCATCTCATTCAAGAGGATGCCAGATCTGTGCAGAGGAACACTTTTTGGCTTGCCACCCTGATCAAAAGGCAAATAGAAAAGGGAGTGTACCATTCATTACAAATATTTTTTATCCATTAACTTAGAAAACTTTTGGATAACAGTCACTCTGAGACAGACTTCTACGGTGGTTATCCACAACAAATGCTACTCAATTTTGGCTAAATCTGTTGGGAAAACCTTTCTAACTAGAAGATTGTTAATCACTATAATAGGCTTCCAAGGGAGGTTGTGAAATCCTCTGTCCTTGGAGGTTTTAAGAACAGGTTAGACAAACACCTGTCAGAAATGGTCTAGGTGTACTTGGTCCTGCCTCAGAGCAAGGGGCTGGGCTATATGACCTCTTGAGGTCCCCTAGGACTGCATTTTTGTGATTCTGTGGTTATCTTTGTTGACACATAGTTATAATTAAACCCAATAGTTTAAGTTTGAGTTGGACTTTTTTCAGTCTTTTCTCTGTCTAGGAAGACCTGCAGATTTTCTTTGTTTACGTTAACTTTTTTCCTGTTGTCTTTTTCTTTTCTTCTCTCCTAGAGGGCCACTATAAAAAATATGTGCTAGGCACAGCTAGGTGTAATGTACCTAAGGTTCTGAAGGTGAAATAGGAGAGGGAACAACTAAATTTAGTGAATACCTTTGTAATATTTTTTTCTGAGCTGTAATTTATCTTTCCATTGTAACAAGTATTCTTGAACTGGTATTTGTGGCCTTCTGGAAATAGGAATCCATTGTAGAGAAAACTGAAAAGGAACATTTGAATATTTTAAGGAGACCCAGACCTGGAAATCATCCAATTAATTATGGGTAGTTTGAGGGACAGATGGCGATAGTTCATACTTTCTATAATGCAAGGAAGAAAATAGAATATGTTTGATTGCATACCTTTCCCTACAACCTTGAATGTCATCTTAGACTGTAAGCAATTTGAGGCAGGGGTCATATCTTTGTGTTTATACATCAACCTAGCATGATGGGCCTGATCTTGACTGGGCCTTCTAGGCATTACTGTAATATAAATTACAACAACAGCAACAACAAAAGGATGGTGTTGGCAGCCACAGAATATGACAGTACTATACGGAATGATTTCTAGGCAAGTAGAAAGTTATTTTTTGAAATTACTCTGATGGTGAAGTTCAGTTATGGATCCGTTCTGAAATACTGGTCAACAAGTCTTAATATAACACTTAAATATATGTGTACTTGTAATCCTTAAGAAATGAAATGCCTGTGAACTCTGACACTTCAGACTTACAAGTGTTTATTGGAAAGAAGCAGGACTTTTCCTATTAAGCGGAAAAAAGTTATCAGCTAAGGAATTACCCAGATCTCTAACCTCAAAAAATCATCCATGTTTTGAGAAACCTATTAAACCAGGGAGAAAAGTACTAGATTAATAACATTTACATGTTAAAACTGCCAGCCATTTTTAATTTAGGGCTAGTGTACACTACTGTGCTACATCGGTGCAGCTGTGTTGCTGTAGCACGTCTGGTGAAGGTGCACTATGCTGACAAGGGAGTGCTCTCTCGTTGGCATAATTCCTCAACCTCAATGAGAGGCTGAAGCTGTGTTGATAGGAGAGCGCCTCCCGCTGACATGACAGTGTAGACACGGCTTTAAGTTGATGTAACTTACATTGCTCAGGGGGGCTGCTTTTTCACACCCTGAGCAACGTAAGTTACATCGACTTAAGTAGTAGTGTAGACAAGCCCTTAGTCTAATAAGAAAATACCCTGAAATAACAATGTGTTTTGGGCCTTGGCCATACTAGAGATCCATGGTTTTTTTTAAACGTAGGTTGGAGTCAAGCACAATTTGTGATAATACTTTCAAAAGTGGTTTGGGCAGCATTCAAAACTTCTTGGGAGGGATACGTCTTTGAACTAATTTTTAACCTTACTTGATTTATCACGTGTAAAGAAATATATCGTCTTTTTTATAAATAGGGGTTGAGGAATCAAAGTATTAACAATTTCCTCCACTTTAAAGGCTCACATTCCAAGAAAGAAATGATAGAGCTCTTTTTGAAGACTGTTCTGAAGGCAAAAGTAGATATCTATAAAATAGTAGGGAATATTGTGACCTGCAAAGAAATTGTTACCTAGTATTTATGCTTTGTGTCCATATTCTACGTGAAGATGCACATATACTATACATATGTTGCATATTTTTTGTAATGACTATCAGTCTTTTCAAGAAAAGAAGCCTCACATGAGCAATATTAGCATCTAAATCATTGCCTTCAAAGCATCTGTTCTCTGAACTGCCCTACTGCCCAAGCTGCTGAATCTGCAATAGTCTTGGTGCCAGAAGTATGGCATGCAACTGTTACTGCTGAGACTCTCACTGGAATGCAAAACGGTTATGGGCTTATAGACATAAGTGGTTGCTTATGCCTTCAAAGCATCTGTTCTCTAATGTCGACATGCTGAACCTACAGAAGTCCTCTTGGATCACAGAAGCAATATGTAATGCTAATGTTGCTGAGAGGAACTCATTGGGAGAGTGAGAACATATGGGCTGCTAGCCTGAGTATATAGTTGGAACAAGCTTCCTAATCTTGGGAGTTAATTTTTTAAATTGCCTTCAATTCTGTAATAGTGAGTTTTCGAAGCAACCGTTACAGAGGAGAAAAACTGGGTGACGGACGATGAAAACTGATTTTGTCCCAAACATTTGTCTAAACATTATTTATGGACTGTTTATACTGTTGTGTGTAATGTATTCTACTCTATGTTGAGGTGAAAATTTTTATGAGGAAATGTATTTTTCTTGGGAGATATTATCTCTTTTCTAACGGGAAGTGGCGTTCCGGAGCTGGATCGTATTATGGAAATGAAATTCTCCCCACTAGTCCTGGAAGAATATCTACTTGTGATTTCAAGAAGAGGAAATCATCTGGCATGTACATAGAAAATTCCCAATTAAACAAGTTGACTGTTACAATAGTTGATAGAAGTGCAGAGCTAATAGTGAATGGGTATAATAAAAGCTCTTTCCTCTTGTTCTGTAGGCATGCATATCATTCTATTTCAACTCCACCTGTGTACCCTCCCAAAAACATAGCTGATTTGAAGCTCCACACAGGACCCACGTTGCTGCAAAGCTCTGATGCTGTCATCATTCACCCTGGAGCTATGCTTGCCATGTTGGATCTTCTAGCCTCTGTTGGATCAACTGCACAGCCAGAAGTAAGCAAATAGGCTGTAGTCCTTAATGTTGAATCTGACTAGGGGAATGGATAGTAAAAGGATACAAAAAGAATAGGAGTACTTGTGGCGCCTTAGAGACTAACAAATTTATTGTAGCATAAGCTTTCGTGGGCTACAGCTCACTTCATCAGATGCATGTAGTGAAAAAATACAGAAGGAATCTCTCTCTCACTCACACACACACCATGAAGCAATGGATGTTACCATACACATTATAAGGAGAGTGATGATTTAAGGTGAGCTGTTGTCAGCAGGAGAGAAAAATAACTGTTTGTAGTGGTAATGAAAATGGCTCATTTCCAGCACTTGATAAGGAGATATAAGGAACTGTGGGGTGAGAGGGGAAATAAGCACGGGGAAATAGTTTTACTTTGTGTAATGGCCCATCCACTCCCAGTCTTTATTCAAACCTAATTTAATGGTGTCTAATTTGCAAATTAATTCCAATTCAGCAGTCTCTCGTTGGAGTTTGTTTTTGAAGGTTTTTTGTTGTAATATTGCGACTTCTAGATCTGTAATCGAGTGGCCAGGAAGGTTGAAGTGTTCACCAACTGGTTTTTGAATGTTATAATTCTTGACGTCTGATTTGTGTCCATTTATTCTTTTACATAGAGACTGTCCGGTTTGGATACAGTGTCTCTTATTTGTATGTTGCTAGTTGAAATTTAGTGTAGGTTTTAGTGAATTGAACGAAGGTATTGATTAAATCAAAGTTAATAGCTGGAGGTGGTTTAGTAACCCCTAAGATGTGCTAGTTGTAGTCCAGATATCAAAGAGTAAGAGATTACATAATTAGACCATATGCATAACTGCCACTAATTGCCATTATTACTGAAAGAACCAGCAGAGAGTTCAAGGAAATGGGCACAGACTCTACAATCTTTTACCCTGCTCCTCTCCAACCTACCCCTAGGTTAGGATAAAAGACATTGGAAGGGTAGTGTGAGGAAGCTTGCACAGCTGCTGTCCTTCTACCCATGTTTTAGTGGTTATGTAAGAGGACTTCAGTCTCCAAAACTGTCAACCTAGCATTTATACAAGCTAGGTTTTTATTTATAAAAGAAAGGTGGAAAAAATCCTTAGTAGTAAAAGTAATATGGCTGTTGGTAGAGAGATTATTTTACTCATACTTTTTGGTGTAGTACAAATCAGATAGACCAAATACATGTCTGTTTGTCGATATAGCAAAGGTTCATGGTATATTATGAGTTTTATTTGTTCTTTTTATTATACTTGCTTTTATAAGACTAAGGTACCAATACAGTTGAGTAGAAGGAGCATCATAAATAATTGCTTATATAAAAAAATATTTCACCAGTATAAATCATTTTGGTTCTTAGTCCTCTTTTACTTTTTGATTAAATCTCATAAAGTAAAAGTATTAGCAAGTGTTATGATTTTTTTGCTTACATTATCTGATGCTTCAGAAAAGAATTATACTGGAGAAAAGGCAGGGCACTAGTCTGGATAGACTAGTTATCTAATCCAGTATGGCAACTTTTTTTTGTTATGTTCCATAAACAGCTACGAGTATCTTTAAGTTTAGCAGTGTAGAAAGTATTAAAACACAATATTTTATAGTTGTGCATATATTCATCTTACTAAACAGGATTTATATGATATTTTTACTAACTATTTTAAAGAGATTTCAGTTCAGGTATTTACCCCACAGATCCTTGTTTATCAAAATGAAGCTCCAAAAACTATCAGGCATGTATAGCTATGACAACATTTTGTTGTTTTCTCTTTTGAGTTTGGAAGCCTTTTTGTGTTCACAGTTGTAGCGACAAATGTGCTGCATACGACACAAAGTTTATTACAGTGGATGATGTGGGAAAGACTGGTTTTGGCAATAGGTTAGCGCTGATAAGGATAAAACTTTTAAGCAAGTTGAACATATTTCTAAGTCTGCTCACTTCTATTTAAAGTATAAGTTATTTTCATTAGGTGCACCAGAGCAAATTTCCTTGGCAGAGTTCTAATCAATGCGTTGTTTAATTTATTTGTCCCATTTCTAAGAGAAGGGAAACAATACTTAAATTAGATTCTCTTTTCTCATTTTTTAAATTGTATTACAGGATATCCTGTGCTAATTATTTCCTTTCTATATATGGGTATTTTTATTTATTATATTTTGCAGCATGCATTGGATCTTCAGCTTGCAGTGGCCAACATATTGCAATCCCTGGTGCATACAGAAAGAAACCAGCAAGTAATGTGTGAAGCTGGCCTCCATGCACGTCTTTTACAGAGATGTAGTGCAGCTCTTGCTGATGAGGACCATTCATTGCATCCCCCACTCCAGAGGATGTTTGAAAGGCTGGCCTCTCAGGCACTGGAGCCAATGGTGTTGAGGTCAGAGATTTTTTTCAGGTCACTGATGTTCACATTGTGTGGGTCTGATCTAACAAAAAGTTTGGTGTATAGATGATGTTGGCTGGTCGGTTTCAGCAACTTCAATTTCTTAGTAAAGTATTAGAAAAAATTGCTGATTGTGTTTGATAATGACCCTGTTGGATATAGCCTTATTTTGCAAAACAGTTTTTAATACAGGTTGCCTTGCTGCTGTTAATAAGAAAATATTGCCTTGTGAATATAGTATTTTTTTAATGTTCAGATTTAAGCTGCCTTTCTGATATTTGTAAATTATACTGTCGAAATACATGTCCTTACAGCTTCTAGTTTGGGTGGCAGGGAAGAGAAACTTGGTTAAAAATGTGAAAAGAACCAAAAAGAAATAGCCACTGCTACAGAAGATTCTTCATAGACTTCCTAAACAGTATAAAGTAACTTAAACTAGATAAGACTTAAACCTTCCCTTTTCTTTAGCTCTTTATTTTAATTTACGTATGAGGGAGAAAGAGGTGCCCGAAAGGAGAAATGTCTAGAACAAACCCCTCTAGTCTGTGGGGTTTTATTACTGGCTTACTACTATAGTTTAGTGACAATTTCTGGTCTTTGTGAAAATAGATTTGCTATAGTGTAACGTACACGATTTCTGAGAGAAAAATAAAACACACTGAAAGGCTGATGACCTTGCTTGGTCACTGATGTTTCTTGTTGGTAACAGAATGCCCTGTGATTACTACAGTTTAAAGTTAGTTTTTTTCCTCCTCCATGTTAATGCAGTTCTTAGGGCTTGTCTACACTTAACAGAGCTGTAGCACTTAGTGAAGACACTACCTATGCTGACAAGAGAGCTTCTCAGGGAGGTGGAGTACTTACACCGACAGGAGAAGTGGTAGCAGTGTTGATGGGAGAAGCCTTCCAATTGACATAGCACTGTCAGTACTAGGAGTTGAGCTGGTATAACTGCGTCATTCAGAGATGTGAATTTTCCACACCCCTCAGCGATGTAGTTATACAGATATAAGTTTGTAGTGTAGACCAGGGCTAAGCCAGCAATAGAAAAGAGTTTGATATTGTTTGTTTCCTGCTTAATAATAAAAGTAACTTGGATAGATTGAATAGTGCCTGCAGTATTGAAAACAGTAAATTGCACAATTAACTAGGTGGCTAGTAATGACGTATGGAACTTTTCCCTGCTGGACTGTTCATTCAGATCTAGCCCAGATGAACTGGTTTACAGTCTGATTGTTAATTGGTTGTCAGAAGAGGTATGTAGTGTCAGTCCGGTTTTTAGTGGTGTGTATCCACATCAGAAACTACAACTTCAGTTGCGGTCTGCAGACTGAATATTGTGGCACATTGGTGATAAAATGTGCTGCCCATTTTGTTCCTTTCTGGAAGAACAACAAGTGACTTAAATCTTCAGGGTATAATGAGCTATAATTTCATCAAACAAAGAAAAAAAAGAAATCTGAGAGAAAAATCTACTTACTTTAAAGACTAGAATATATGTTTTTACTACTATATTTTAGCAGTGTGGTTATCTAAAAATATGTAATGGTTTATTACAAAATATTGCATCACAAATAACTAGAAATCATAACGTTTTGTGGTAATGAGTGAATTTACCACCACTCTGTGTGTGTGTGTGTGTGTGTGTGTGTGTACACACATACACATTGTGTATGCAGTAGTAGTAGTAATTAAAAACAGAAATAGTTTTGAATCAAAATATTTTTACTTGCTGTCAGTATTTGTTTTTGGAATTCATCTTTTATTTAAATAGTTTTAATGTTTTCTGTTTTGTGTTTGGCTGCAGACTTTAAAAATGAAAACAAGTAAGCAACTTGCTTTGTATAATTTCTTTCTCTCTCTTACCCAGAGAATTTTTACGTTTGGCAAATCCTTTGAATTGTGGCGCTTGGGACAAAAAGCTGTTGAAACTGTACCGAGTGCACAAACCCAGCTCATTAAGCTATGAACCAGAGATGAGAAGTAAGTGTTCAACATCAGAAATATATTTAATTGGTGTTCCTCAGCAAATCTGATTTTATATCTAATCAAAATGTATAGGTAAACTTCCAGAGAGGCATTGACACATAATGAAATAAATAAATCTGAATGATTTGATAGGTTTGTTTTTTTTAGTTACTAAGGGGAAAAATAGCTATCCAATTATAATTAAAAAGCATTATTTTCACAAAAGGTCTTAGCAACAGTATAGGATCTGTCACCACTTAAACTAACTTACTAAATAAATAAATCCTGTGAGGAATATATAACTTCAAGGGACACAATCTACTTAACTATCACTCATCTCTGATTTTTAATCTTACTTTTACAAATAGCATCTAAGATTACAGTAATTCAAAGATACTTTGTGTATTTGTGACAGCCCTTTCACTATTTCTGCTGCAATAATGGCTTAGGCTCCAGCCACGCAATTGGTGCACGAACTCAGATCCCTGAAACAATTCCCATTGCATAAGTGGGACTCAGTGTGATTTGTAAAGATGTGTCCTAGCATAACTGCAGGATCAGGGCCATTTTCAGCTTTCCTCTGTCTTTTAAATGGCAAAAGGTGAGAGGGAGAGCATGAGGGGGCATTGGAAAAACATTTTTTCAAAAATAAAAATTGTGATTTGAAAATCCATAGAAATTGGCAGGATACATAAAATTAATTGCAATTCAGTTTTTAAAAACTGATTTAGTTTTTAAATTGGTGGTATATCTTTTTAATAGGAAATTCAGAAAAATAATTGTTACTATTCATTGTCTTTGACATACTAATATAGGACTGAAAGGGACATCCTGACTCATTGAGTCCACTTCTCCCTCCCTCTCCCCGTTCGCCCCCACCCATCCCCATTTCAGGCCACTGCATCATATAATCCATTCCTAAATGTATCAAGCTCCATTTTAAATGTAGTTAGGTTGTCTGCCCTGACTACTCCTCATGGGAAGCTGTTCCAAAACCGTACTCCTCTGATGGTTAGAGACGTTCTTCTAATTTCCATCTTAAATTTATTCATGACCAATTTATACCCATTTGTTCTTCTGCCAGCGTTGTTCTTTATCTGAAATAGCTCTTCTCCCTTCCTTATGTTTACCTCTTTGTTGTATTTATAGAAAGCAATCATATCCACTCCCAGCCTTCATTTTGGTAGGTAAAACAAACCAAACTCTTTTATCCTCCTCTAAAAAGAGAGGTTCTCCATTCCACTGATCATTCTAGTAGTCTTCTTCTGCACTGGTTCCAATTTCAATTCATTTTTCTTGAAAGAGGGTGACGAGAAGTATTCCAGATGAGGATTTACCAGTGCTTTTTAAAATGGCATTTATACTTCCCCCTCTCTGCTGAAAATTATTTATCATATGCATCCTAGATGATACATGAAAGATAGAGAATGTTATTCTGTATCAATTCATTCTCAACATAGTCTACATCATTGGCATACTTTAAGTTTGTCTTGGGTAGCATGTGCTAGGCATTGTTGGATTACAGGCACATGCATAATCTAAAAGTTTTCAAGACTAAAACAAGTAACTCTAGTAGTAGTAAGAACTTCAGTTTGTTATCTTGGTATAATTTGAAAAACTACTGGTAAGTAATATTGTAAAATGTTCAGTGAAAAAATGTATTTGACTTATTTTAGCAGTATGTTACTTATATATTCAGAAAAGACTCCAAGAATCTTTGAAAAATACCGTCTTTTCATTCACTCAATCTTAAAATAAAATTGTCTTCAGTACCCAAAATAAACCTGAGAGTATTAGAACAGAGCATCAGGAATTCTGTTTCAACAGAAAATCTGAGAGGAAGGAAAGGGACACTTGTGGCTGAGGCTCTGGACAGGGATTTAGGAGATCTGGGTTCAGTTTCCATCTCTGTCAGAAACTTTCTGATGACCTTGGGCAAGATATTTAATCTCTTTGCTTCAGTTTAGCATCTTTAAAATGAGGGTAATGCTACTCACAGAGGAGTTGATGACTAGTAAGCACCCATACCAGTTAAAGGGGCATGAAAAGTATATAAATAAATGAAGGCCTGAAAAAATGCTTTCTTCTGCCAATATATTTATTTTTTCTTGGCTTCTGTTGTAGGTAGTA
Source organism: Mauremys reevesii (assembly GCF_016161935.1). NCBI lineage: Eukaryota > Metazoa > Chordata > Testudines > Geoemydidae > Mauremys > Mauremys reevesii. Next base: position 19,403,168 of record NC_052627.1, on the reverse strand, counting down.
TGGTCACATCAATGGAGGGTCTGGGTTCTGACAGTGTGTTCAGCTTGCATGAAGATAACCACTACCGCATAAGCAGGAGCCTGCTAAAGCCAGCAGAAGGAAGCACAGTACCCCTGACGAGGGTGAAGTGTTTGGTCTCCATGACAACCCCACATGATATCAGACTTCACGGCTCGTCAGTTACTCCAGCATTTATTGAATTTGACACATCTCTTGAAGGATTTGGGTAAGGTCTTGCCACGCTTTCAAATAGTATATTGCAAAGAATATCTTATTCCTTTTTTCTTTCAAAGAAATGTGTGCAATTTTTAATTAGCAGTTTAAAAAACAAAAACAATCTACAGAAAGACCTACATACTCAATTCCTTCAGACAAAGGATGCTGAATTCAACTAATGAATTTGAAGCACTTTTTGTTACCTGTGGAAGTGTGGATGCCACTGATAATACGGCTTATTTAGATGATCATTTACATGCGCATGATGGGATCTTTTCAAATAAAGAAGAAACACAAGCATATACTAGCACAAAGAGGCCAGCTGCCAGGATTCAAATGAAGTCTGTGTCCCTAAAATTATCCTAAACTACCCTGAAACCTGGAAGGATTTGGATGAGAGTTGTATACTAGAGAATTATAGGCAAAGTAGAAATAGAACTAAAATTGTTTTGAAGCAGCAACTTTTAAAAGGAAATTGAGCCAGTAAGTGCAAGTCATTGTAGAACAATTTAATCACAGTAATTAGAGGTGTGATCCGTGTACAGGACTTAACTCTTTCTGTACTCTTTCTTAAGTCACTTAACCTCCTTGATGCCATTTTCCCATCTAGTAAGTGGGACTGTTTGTGAGGATCAGCTAGTGTTTACATAAGTGCTTGGAAGATTAAGATGTGGTGCTATAATATTCAGCAATTTTCTAACAAACATTTTTCCTAGGTTGCTTTTTAAAAGATAGAAGAAGCTTAAAACATTTTTCATATTTTGTCTTTTGAAGAGCCATACCCTTTCAAAACCACTATGAATGAATTCAAGTAATTTGTAAGGAAAATATCTCTTACTTCTGCATTTGTAGTGGACTCCACTTGGCTGGCAGTGAGACCCATGTCAGGTAACGCAGGCTTAAAAATACTGCCAGGCGATCTCAAGTCAGACAACTCTGAATGAAACCCTGCATGGTGGATAATTATTCAAAGAAAATCCATTGTCTCAAATTTCTCAAGTGGAATTCTATTTGGGCAGAAGCTTGCCAAGAAGGTTTCTAGTTACATGGACAAGCTGTTCTCAGAAAGGACTACAGGCTTTCAGACAAGAGGAGTAGCTCCTTTACCTTTTTGTCCCCTCACCCCACCCCGAAAAAAGTTACCAAAGAGGGAGAACTTTCTTATTTCAGGGGTAATACTTGAATGCAGAAAGCCAGAGGGAAGCTCAGATTGGGGAATGGGTTCAGTCCCTCCTTCCAGCCCTCATAGTTTGTATCATTGACTACAACCAGTTCTCCATCCTGAAATAGACTTACAGGACAGAATATCCCAATTATCAAGTGCCTGGTTCCAGTTTATTTCAGACAGGTTGGATTGGAGAGTATATCATGGATATTCTGGAGTTTGACTGCTCCACTTCCCTTTTTACATCCCCACTCCGACCTCACAAGGCACATATAATTAAACTATCCTGGATGCAATCTTGCAGTTTCTAGAGCTGGTAGAACCTGTACCTCAAGATGAAGTGTGCCCATTGCCCTACTCTATGTTGTTCATAATAAGAAAAAAGATCAACAGAGTTCCAGGATATGTTAGACCTAGAGAGGCTACAATAGTTGAAAGAGGACGACAAAATTCAGGATGGTGACTCTAGCTTTTTACTGCTATCACTGTGATTTCTTCAGGAGTCCTTTCAGGTTTCAATGGCTCTGTCAAGAGTTTATTTGAATATTCTGGTCACATCTTGTCATCAATCTCTTTGGTTCACCTATGATATCACAATCAATACAAAATATTATCGTTGGTCTGCTCTCTATCCCAGAATGCTTATAAAGTTATTAGTGATAAGAGCCAGGTTAAGTAGTTGAGACCCATTTTTATATGTTAGACAATACACTGATTAGACCATCTTCCTCAGGGGCCTCACCAGATCAAAGGGTTATTTTTAGTATGGGGAGCCCACCTGGAGCACAATGCAAAGAGGATATTGAGGTTAAGACTCCAGAGTACCAGTGTTTTAGACAGGAGTTGGTCAGGTTGCTTTTTCAGGATTTCCAGGATCACCTGAGAAGGAAGCACATCCTGATTCAATCAGTAAGCACAACCATAACATATGAAAACCACTGATGGGTCACCTGAAGTTCAAGTGTAAAGGTCAACATGATGCAGATTCTCTTGCAGGCAGGCAGGTCACCTAACTTGCACCAAGGCAATCCATATAAAAGTAAACCAGAACACAAAAGCAGACTTGCTATGTCATCAGTAGGTGGATAATTTGAAAATGTTTCTGAACCAAGAATTATTCAGTTGATATCCAGAGAGCTACCCTAGCTAGACCTATTTGCATCAAGTCAAAACCCAAACGTGAAGCTACTTTTCCCCAGGTCAGGGAAGCAGAACTGTGATTATGGGAAACAGATGGCCTGAATCACAGATGTCCTAATCCAGTTTGTCTACACTTTCACTCTCCACCATTAAGAAGAGTGATTCAGAAGGTTAGAAAGGGATGGGTGTGTGTTGATCATTCCACTTAACCAAGGATTTGCCAAAGAGACCATGCTACTCAAACCAAGTGGAGCTGTTACAGAGGTCTTTGTTCACCTTCCCAGTAGGCAGGATCTCTTATCCCAGGCCTTGCTCCTGCCTCCAGACGTAGATTACCTGAACTGAAAAGCTTGGCTACTGGGTGTCAAGTTCTGAACAAAATTAGGTAGCATCTTTCCTGGCCTCAACATATGCAACTGTTCTGGTACAATTCTCTTACTAATATCAAAATGATCACCATGACAAAAGAACAAGTATTCCAGCTTTTCTGTATTCTTCACCAAACTGTTTAGACCTGGCTTAAGACTACCACCCACCTTCCATCATATTGCTGGCCTTTAAGATAGGCAGTGTCATACATGCAGGCTTGGCTTGTCTCTCTCCTAGGTGACCTCATTATATTGAAGGTTTCTTAGGGCAGCATGACCATCTCAACCAGCAAGGTAGTTCTATCTTCCCTTCTGTTTTACATGAGGACACAGTAGCTATTTGGACTCCAAAGTTATTTGTCACCAAAGTATAAACTCTTCCTTATTTCAGAGGTAATCAGTCTTCCCTCGGTTTGCCCAAGGCCTCAGCAATTGAAAGAAGAAACACAGCGCATCCTAGATGTGGGAAGAGCAGTGGAAATACATCTTGTCAAATCTTGCCAGTCCAGGAAAACACTTTATTCCTTTCCTACCATCCTAAATACTTGGGCCTGAAGGTATATAAATCCTCCACAGCTCGTTAGATGCCTCTCTAAAGAATACTTATTTATAGATAAACTGATTACTTTAAAGGATCAGGGAACACTCAACACATTCCATAGTGGCATCCTGAGAAATGTCGTCAGCCACCACAGAGGAAATCTGTAAAACTGCTATCTGTTCATCCATTAGTACTTCTTTTTAAAGGACTATAGACTTGACTTTCACTTCCCTGCAGAAATATACTTTGGCACAAAGGTGCTCCAGGTATCTGCCATATACAGTGTAAGTTGTTTGGCTGGATATAGTGGAATTTAACAAAATAAGGGTGTTGAAGTTGTTTATATTAAATCTAATAAGAATTTAGGGTGAGACCCTGAATCCTTCTGATTCTTTAGCTGACACAGCTCCCAACACAAATTACACCAGTCCTAATGGCTGGGGTGAGTTATGACTGACTGCAGTATTGGTGTAAAGTGGCTATTGGACAGAGGCCCTAGAGCTTCATGGACAAGTGTCAACAGCCTCTGGTAGCTACAGTAAGACAGACACTGACAAAGTGTCTTGAGGAGAGTTCAGTCCTGGAAAGAAAATTAAGGGGTAATACATTTTTTGGATTCTCTGTGAAAGCAAGTGAATTCTAGTACAGTGTGGGCATGTTACAGCATCTTTTTCCAGGTTAGGTTTTTTTTACTTTATAAAGTAGAGATTGGAAAATTGCCTTGATATTTGGCTATCACAAACACTAATATAAAGATATTTTATTTGTTTTAACAGCTGTCTATTCTTGCCAAGTTTGGCTCCCCACAATGCACCTACAAATAATGCTGTCACAACAGGTCTTGTTGATGGTGCTGTAGTCAGTGGAATTGGAACTGGTAAGTACATACAGCTGATTACAATATTATATATTAATGACTCTGTACTATTTATGACTGCTGTATTGCTCTGTTAACCACAAAGTGATAGCAGTATTATATGTGCCCATCTCAAATAGTCTAGAGCTCTTCTTATATCTTATTTATATACCTTTCTATTGCTTTCCACTGCATCAGCAAAAAGAAATAGAAAATGTAGAAATGTTTTACGGTGAAAGATTTTTCAGCATAAGGTTGAACTGTGTAATAGGAATGTGTGTGATGCAAATGTACTGGTGTGTGTGTATGTATATATGAACACAACATAGTCAAATTTATTCCTTCAGAAGACATGTTAAGAGAACATTAAGATTGCAGTGTTAAATAGCCAGAACTCAAGAAGTGCTGTAATTTAGGTCACACATACAAATTGTTTTATACAATAATCCTTGTTGCATCATCACAATACTGTTATTTATTCAGGATCCCAACCTCATTCAGTGAATAGAATAAATGGTACAACATGTATTATTTTGATCTTCCTTTTTTAAGGAGTAGACCTCTGTCACATGTGAGCCCTGATCCAATTGTCATTGAAGTCAATGGAAAGATTCCTATTGACTTCAGTGGCAGTTAGTGCAGGCCTTCATTGTACATCATACCATTGATACACTTACGGCTCAATTCTGCTGTGCTGCATTGCTTACATTGAGTTAGTTCATTGACTTCATTTCACTAGATGTACAACAATGTACGCTATTGTAATTACAAACAGAATTAGCCCAGAATGGGAAACAGATTCATAGGACTCCTGTCTTAGTCATTAAGTACCCCTAGCATTCACTGATAGAATACTGTCCAACCTGAATGAATCAAGAATCCTGTGGAGATAACTGCATGTGCCAAAGTTAAGAATGCACATCTATAATCTAGAACTGTTTAACAGACAGCACTTAAATTCTCCTGTTTTCCCTGATTACAGGACTTGCTTTAGAGAACTGCCTCATTCAATGTGAACTTTAAGAGATCAAATGAAATGAGGTAAAGCTCATACAGATAGGCCCTTTGAGGCATGAGTCACCAAATTCCATACACATTGAAGCACACTACAGCCTTTTCCTTTTATACAGAAGTCTCATAATTAAAAGTTTCCCACATGTGAATGAATTGTGATTTTTTTTTTGGTAATAATTATAGCCCTGTCAAAACAAAACAAAGTTCACTGTGACACTGAAAGTGCCTAAGGACTATGACCCTGTCAAATTTCAATTATTTTTTTTCCGAAGAACTGACACTGAGTGGTGGGGACACTTTATAAAGTGGAAAAGCGGGCTCTTTTCACTTTCCTTATATATATAATCTTCAGCCAGAGAGCAGACTTATAAAATTTCAGCCCAGAAAGTGAAAGCTTATAAGCAACTGCCAAAAGGAACTTTAGAATGGAAATGCTTGTGCAACCTTAGCTATTGCTGCTACAACTATAATAAAATTTTGTTTTTTTGTTTTAGGGGAAAGGTTTTTTCCTCCACCATCTGGTTTAAGCTATTCAACTTGGTTTTGCATTGAGCATTTTAGTACACCTCCTAATAACCATCCAGTCAGACTATTTACTGTTGTGCGACGAGCAAACTCTTCAGAGCAGCACTATGTATGCCTTGCCATTATCCTCTCAGCAAAAGACCGATCACTAATTGTTTCAACTAAAGAAGAACTGCTTCAAAACTATGGTAAGAGGTGCTGTATTCTCATATTTTGATAGTATTATGGAGGTATAAGAATATCTTCAAAGTTAAGTTGATGTCTAGGTATTGCAGTTGATGGAATTTTCACTGAAATATTTCTTCCTCTAAATGACTTTTGCAACAAATTAAATGCAAAGCACACTTCTATTTCTATCTGAATTTTAAGGGTATCTTTTGAGAAGTTGGTGTGTGCATGTAAATAAAACGACCACCAACCTCAGTGCTACAGATTTCAGGGAGGAGAACCTCACCATTTTTCATAGTCTTTCTGCTCCTAAATTAACTAACATGTTTGCTTCAGACTTTGTGCTGTGGGTCAGAAATGCAAACCTTACTACCATTACTCTAATAAAGCTAACAAGACATACAAAGGTTACATACATTCTTCACCTTAGCACATTTTGGCTGTGCCAATGCTTGCTGGCCATTTGGAAGAGATCAACCATTTACTTCCAGTCTTAATGTTACAATCATTCTGCAGAAGTGCCTGCAGAGGGCATGTGGTCTCATGCAGTATCTGTGACTGTGGGTGTAAGAATAATGATAGGCATCTGAATAATTAGAGTTAGCTGTCTGTATTGATACTCTTTAGAACTTTTTTAAAGTAGCATTATTAGATATGGAAGCTGCTATTATATTTTCCTCTAATTTTACCAATCTTGAAAAACATACTCTAATTAAACCAAGTGTAAGGGAATAACAAAGGTGTAAAGATTCTGCAAAGAAAGTTTTCAACCTAATTTCAAACTTAATTTACGTGAAAACTAGAAATTACCTTGAATAAGAAGACTAAATGTGTGTGAATGTAGAATTCTTTATAACTTATATAAAGATTGAGTCAATAATGCTTGTAAATTCCTAGTCTTCTGGAAGAGACGATTAAAATTAAAAAGGACAACTTTCAAGGCTATAAATATGTAGTCGAGGTTAATGCTTCAAAAGTAGGTTAAAAGGTATCCTTTTATCACTGAAGTCGGATGCTATGAAAGAGTTAATTTTTTTCGGGTAGGTCTAACAAAATTATTGTCTTTTAAATGGGCTTGAAACAATATGAACAGGTAATCCAGACTCTAGATGAAAAGTAAATTCAGCTAGTTATTAAAACTTATAGCTCTCAGAGTAGCAGCCGTGTTAGTCTGTATTAGCAAAAAGAACAGGAGTACTTCTGGCACCTTAGAGACTTAACAAATTTATTTGAGCATAAGCTTTTGTGGGCTACAGCCCACTTCATCTGATGCACTGGAGCTACATGCATTAAGAACTTTCATGATCTGAATTACTTGTAGAAAGTTGAGCAGATCATACTTTCTAGTATTCCTCTTTTTTAGTCTAATTTCATATTCATATTGTTACAAATGTCAGAAGTTCAAGAAATAAAAATGAAAGACTTAATAGCCATAACACAGTGGGTTCTAAAATTCTTCAATCACACAAGTATTGTTATACCTCTGTTTGTGAGACTGTAGACTCTTCTTCTTAGGAGAGAAATATATCTTGATAAATTTGTATAATTTCTTTTGCCTGCATGTAAGCCAAACTTGAACATTTCAGGCTTCAAGTGGTATGTTTCTCACTCTTCCAAGTAGTACTGGATTTGAAAAGGCATTGTCAGAAAAGACCTGAAGTTTTCTGACAGGTTACAAACACTATTTTTTAATTGGCTTGGAAAATCTGCTCTGGTAAAGTGTCACCCTACTATTTTCTTATGATTGGCTAGTGTTGTAAAGTGTGAAGGAAATAAGTACCTAAGAACTGATATTGCAAGCCTGCTGGAGGTTCCAGTTTTGAAAGTGTTGATGGTATTTTGGATTGAACTGTTTACTTGAGGATTCCTTTTGTAATCAAGAATTGTGTACCCTTGAAGTGTTTGGCTTGTGAGAAACAAGTCTGAAAAAGATGGTGTGTATTTATAAGCTAGTTCTGGGTCACCTGGTTTTGTCCTTCTTTTTCTTGAAATCTATAAGGAAATCAGAGCTTTCCCCAGATGCTGTCACTAAGGTGAGAAGTGAGTGGTTTCTTTTGCCTGAATAGACAAAGATGAAAGGAAGGCTGAGAGAACTCAGTTTCTATTAAGTTGTTCCCTGGTAGATGTATCTTCAAGGTTTTCCCCCCCACCCCCAGGTCTAAAATAGAGCTTGGAGCAGTGACTGCATAAGAAGCTAGTGTAATTGGGTCTTGGGAATTGTTCATGTCTTCCAAAATTAAATTTAAAATGCTCGTTACGCAAAATGAGCAATGTTTCAGTTAAAATAAAGCACATTAAATGTTTTGAAAATGAAATCAGCAGTTCTTTTTGAAGAGTTAAGAACTAGGAAAGAGCACAGTATAGTTCTGGTCCTGCTAAAACACTAAACTGCAGTGTTAATTTTGGCAAATTATTTTAAACTCACTGACTCCCCAGATATAAATTGAGGATAAGAAGTCTCATCTATGTTACACACACATTTTGAAGATTGATTAAAATTCCATACATGTTATGTAAAAGTAATTATTTAATAGTTTTAAATAAAATTGATACAACTAACTTATTGTTTTCCTATTTACTTGGTAAATTTGCTTTGAAAGAAGTCTGTTTTTAAGACAATTTCCAGATTGAGGCAAAAACTATTCAAATTTTGACAAAATTTCCTGTACTTTTCCAGTGGCCTTAGTCAATGTTCTGATTTATATTATTTTCTTTCTTAATCTCATGAAAGATTATTGAACTGTTATTTCAAGGTATGTCGAAATTGAGAGTTTTTTAATTTGGCAGTTCCGTTTTCTCTGTACAGTAGTTGAAAAAGGGAAAAAAAACCTCACCAAAACATTATCGACATATCTGAGAGAACCAGCATCACAGGTCAAAGTTCCCTATGACCTTATGAAAACTCATCATCTGTGTCCCACCTTTATATGACTTGGTCACTAGTTAATCCATCTCTTATAAAGTTTTTAATGATGGTCCTTTGTACTAAATTTGCGTAAGATTATTTAGAGTGGGATTTTCAAAATTGTTGTCCTACATCTCTTCCCACTGAAGTCATTGGTAAAACTCCTGTTGACTTCAGTGGGATTTGAGTTGGGACAATGTTGAGCAATTTTGAAAACTCCACCCTTAGTACTCTTATAGAAAGTACTAGAGTCTTGATAGTACATCATTTTGTGTCACTTAAGTACTTCCACAATGAAAATGAAGAAAAGTATTGCTGCAGGAGATAGGGCTTCAAGTTACTATTTCACAGCAGGTAAGAACAATAAGAGAAATGAAGTAAAATTAATCTGTGCCCTTAGGATTTTCTTGGATAAAAAGTAAAGAAACATAAGTGTGGAAACTGTTAAAACTAATAATGCTATACCAGTTTCTCTTTCTGCAACTCTGTAAGGGAATTCATATTATCAGACTCTGAAAATACATGCTCAATAAAGTAAACTTGAAAAATTCTGTGTTCACGTTCATTTTAATTGAAAGTAAAGCAATATTTGATAATTTACTCAGATCATGTAACTTTTTATTGGGTTTTTGGTTGCCTTCAGATGTATGTGTTTTCTGAAATGTCAACCTTAATTTATTGATTTATAATATTTTAATGTAAAGTCTAAGGAAATAGAGGAGTAGACTGTTATGATAGCCACCATTTCCCATTAATATTCCTTTTAGTTGATGACTTCAGTGAAGAATCATCCTTCTATGAGATTCTTCCTTGTTGTGCTCGATTTCGCTGTGGTGATCTCATAGTGGAAGGCCAGTGGCATCATCTCGTTCTGGTGATGAGTAAAGGCATGCTGAAAAACAGTACAGCTGCACTTTACATTGATGGATTGCTTGTTAATACTGTGAAGGTGGAGTAAAATCTTTACATTTTAACTTTGTGTTGTTCCACTAGGCTTGCTAGATATTCTTTTACATCATACTGATGTATTTTACTTGTGCCCATGGTGATGGAGCACCATTGCTTTCAAATAGAAAAGACTTTCTAAGTTCCCTGCATCATTCCTTACACGCACTAACTGTAACAAATGTTCTACAACCATCCTCCTTCATTACACAATGTTGATTCAGGCCTCCTATTATTAAAAGGAAAGCGGTAAAAAACAAAATCTATTATGTGCTTTGTAACAACAATGGGGGCCATCATTCATTATTGATAGGATTTGAATCATGGTGATAGGTGCGGGAAGAGGGTGGGGTGGGGGAGTGCCGCAGCACGCCCAGCGGGGCTCAGCTCCTGCCGGCCCCAGGGCTCTGCTCCCGCCATCCCCATGCCTGGGGCTCTACATCTGCCCCAGCTGTGGTCCCAGCCTTAGCCCCCTTACTCCTGTCTGCTTCCCCCTCTCCTGGAGCAATGGCCCTGCTCCCAGCCCCAGTTCTAGGGGGCGGGGGGGGGGGCGCGGACAGAGGTAAAGGCAGGTGCAAAGTAAACAGAGGGCTTTGCAGTTTCGCAAGCTTTCAGCACCCCCACTATAAAAAGTGTTCCAGTGCCACTGAGCCTGGATGTGCCACAAAGTCAGTAATCTTGTGCAAGTTACTTAACTTCTGTGTTTCAATTTCCCTTTAGCAGCATAGGCACAATTATCTCAAGAGAAATGTTGTCAGGATTAACTAGTTAATGTTGTACATATATATTTGAACACATGAAACACTTTCTAAATTTCCAAGTTTTTTTGTGATAGCTTTGTACTCCTCCTAACAGCTTTGTTGCTTGTTTCTCTTTTACAGCTTCACTATGTTCACAGTAGCCCAGGCGGGTCAGGTTCTGCTAATCCCCCAGTAGTGAGCACAGTTTATGCCTATACTGGCACACCACCTGCCCAACGCCAGATCTCCTCCTTGGTTTGGCGTCTGGGACCAACACATTTCTTAGAGGAAGTCTTGCCTCTTTCAAGTGTTAGCACCATTTATGAGCTGGGACCAAATTATGTTGGAAGCTTTCAAGCAGTGTACATCCCATGTAAGTACAAATAAATTTGTTGTAAATGATTTTAGGGAGGATTATCTTTTTGGATCTTTTTTAATTCTGAATCTACCCTGTGAACAATGGAAGCCCATTTACTTACTGTTTGAGGAAAAGTGAGGGCCCAGCAACTCATAGGAAAAGATGTTACTATGAACCAAACTCTTAAGAGCTCAGAATTATCTCATAATTATTATTTTAACATATGGACTGTGAATAAATTCTTGGTCTCCAGCATCAATATATAATATCATAATTCTTTTCATTGATCCACTGATTTAAACAAAGCTATATTGAAATATAATTGCTTATAGTGCCTAAACATAGCTCAACTGAGAATAAAATTACACTGGACAAAATGTAGTGCATACACAATTATTAAGGGTTTATTGCAAACAAAGGAGAGCAATGGTTACATTAGTATTGTAACCAGTTTTTGAGAGTTCTTTTTGGAAATGGAATATGGTGATGGTATGGTGATTGAGCTGTTCCAGAGAGAGCTATTCAATATGTTTCCCAGACTGTGGGTTCCTCCTCATTTGCTCTGACATGATGATGAACAGCCATCATCCAGGATTTTCCTACTTTGTAGAACTCCTTTTGCCTCTGCATTTAGATTCCTATCTCACTGAAAGCAACATGCAGGAAGGAAATTTCCATGGCTACCTCTGATAGTCACAGAACTCTCAAGCACAAAAGGCTAAAGGAAAAAAAGAAGAAAAAAAACATAAAATAAAGCGTATAGCTTCTTACAGTAGCTTTTTCCCACAGGGACTGTAACATTTTTCTGCTGTCACTGAGAAAAACTTCCATTATCTCAGAGGAGTGAGGCAGTGGGTGAAATGAGCTGTGACAGAAAAAACTAACCACAGAGCTTGCCTGAAGGATGAAAGAATCTTTCCCATGATGCCAAAGGCTGTCCCAAAAGTTGCAGCAGAGAGACAGCATTTGAAGTGGTGTCTGGAGCTGAGAAGGAAAAAACTATCATTCACAAAGAGGAAAGAAGCTCATCTTAGAGGCCTTCCAACCAGCTCCCAAGATTTGAGGAATCCTTGTTAGAGACCTGTTCACAACAAAATTCAGTGTCAAGTGCTCCTTTTTCTGGCAGCAGGTATCCAGACCTAATAACTTTAGCTCTGGACCCATTTTCTATTCCATTAATCTTTTCTCTAGATTACTGTCCTCCTGCTCATGTGGTGAATCCTAAAGAAAACTGCTCAGCACAAGACTTCTTAAAACCTAATTGCCAAAAATGACCAAGGCAGGCTTGGCACATGGACCTAGTGATGCAAGAAGTAAAGAGCCCTATGTCCTTATGCAAAGACCTTATTCAGTAGGGTCCAATGATGACTCAGACCCAGTACTCCTGAGTCATTTCTCCTGACTCACTGAAGCTGAGCTTCTTCATTGGGGATGTTTTAGGTTGTACTGCACCCATGAAAAAGTGACCACTTTCACATTCTTCCTGAATAAGCTGAGTTTTTCCATGTGATGGAAGGCAAAGATTTTTTTTTCTTTCCAGCTAGGCAGGCTAGAATGTTCTTGTCAAAGGCCTAGCCACTTGTTCCTTTACTGTGTGCTGTGCTAAGCACTGTAAGGGGTTTGGTAGATGGTACAACTTTGGGGCCTTCTTCCTTGGTATCAGATTTCCCTGAAGGGTAGGTGTCTTTTTCTGCTCTCAATCTGGTTAACTTCCCAGTGTCTCTGCGTAGTCTGAACATGTATAAAACTGCCTTCAAGCCTCCCTGCTGGCAGATTTGCATTTTTCTCCCTGAGGGTAGTTGTTGAAGACCAAATCCCTTACCTAGGAGAATAGGATAGCTCTCTGTTTTCCTGCAATCCTCTGTGTTGGGTCTTTCAGAGAGAGAAACTGGTCTCTCTAGGTCATTTGCCCCCATCATATATTCTGTCAAAAGTCTTGTCCCTCTTTCAGCTAACCAGGATGCCTTCTTTCTAAGTTTCGGTCCCAGTCTTAAGCCATAAAGAGAAAAACCTGGCACAGTCTGGACCCCAGAAGCGTTCTCAAGATATACCTAGATTAGAAATCTTCAAGGAATAGTCTTCCATTCATTGTCTTGATGGGTTAAAGGAAAGACCCCCAGACATCAAAATATGACATGAACAAAGTATCAAATCTGGTATGCAGGAGGCTTAGGAGAACCACAGGTATTCCCTGTCAAGTGAGTTTTAGAGCCTGCTCCACTGGAGCCATAGACACTTGCTGACCCAGAGAGACGAGACATTAAGTGAACAAGATTTGCACTGCACTTCTTCACTAGTCATTGCAGATGCAGCTCTACCGCGCAGGGGTGGAGCAGAACTTTGTGAGAAGCATCCCCTTCCAGGGCAGTGGATTCTCTTTGCCTTTCTGACTTCCTCTGGGGCTTCAGAACCCTCTTCTAATTCAGCCTTGGATCTCATTCTCCTTTCCTAGAGTATTATTCTTAGCAGAGTTTATTGTCAGGTTGTTGCAAACCAAGCCACAGATAGGCAAATAATATTGCTGTTTACCGGCTAATTTGGTTTCCATGGCTTGATCACAGCAGTGCATATTCCCATCCTAGTGAATTTTCTAAGACCAGGCTTTGGTAACAGACTCGCCTTCTTAGCAAGGTAAATGGGGTGGTCTTAACAGCTCTCTTTCGGGTCAGAAAGAAGCGGGGGAAACAGCCTGACTTCGTTGCCCATCTTGAATGAATGAGGAGGGGGAAGCCAGAATTTGTACTGTCGGTCACAGACAGCATACTGGCCATTAAGAATGAATATAATTTACCTTTGAATAGGAAGGAAAATAAACGTATTGCTGTTTTTAAAAATAGGGCCACGTTACACAAGTTCTATGCCTTGTATATAGGCTCATACTGTACACAGTGCTGTTTGATGTTGACTCTGTCTTTAGAAGGATTATTCAGAACCACTGAATTTATTTTGGAGGCCTTTCTCTAGAGTACTGGAATTTTACTTTTAAAATTTACTCTACAGAAAAACAGTTCTGGTTTTAAAATAAGTTTTTCTTATCTTAAAGGTAAAGATTCTAAATCGGAAGGAGTCAGCCCATCTCCAGTATCTTTGGTACCAGAGGAGAAAGTCTCTTTTGGTTTATATGCACTCTCAGTTTCTTCACTTACAGTGGCAAGAATAAGGAAAGTTTACAACAAATTGGATAGTAAAGCTATTGCCAAACAGGTATGTTAGAAAACACATGGTATTAACTTCCGAAATTTGCTAGATTAAAAATGGTCTCAGACTTATAATTCTACATATTTTCACTGTTAATTTTTGTTTTTAATTCTGTCTGACATTTGGGCTCTACGCTGCTGTGATAGCCATCACCTATGCCCAAATTCACAAAGGTATTTAGGCTCTTAATTTCTGTTGAAATCTGTGGAAGTTAGGTGTTTATATACCTTTGTGGATCTGGGGCCTACTTACTAAAAATGTTCTGTGTTCATTTTTCTCTAAGATAATTTTTTTTAAACTGCATTGCACCATTTTATGGGATGATGCTCTTAGATGATCCTTTCCATTAGAATTACTAATGCCTGTTTTATTCCTTTTTTCCCTTTATCGCAGATGCTTATTGTAATTCCCAATGAAAATATTTAAGGCCATACTGTAGAACAACAAAGTTGATAGTAATGGAAGTAAACATTACTAATGGCCCGATCTTCTGAATGTGCAAATGTGTGTTGTTCCACTAACCCTCATGTCCATAAATGTTTGAAGGTTCTAAGTTAATGCACTTTTGACTAATTTCCTTTACTTGGAGCAATATTATGTCTCTAATTTTTACTCTGATTTGTGAAACTGATAATCAGTCTAACAAATGATATTCTTAGCTAATATAATTGTTTTAACTTGTCACTGAATTGATTAGTTATGGGATCACCATTTCTAAGTGTTGTAATTTGTTTCATAGAAATTAGGGTCAATGGAAATCCTAGGTTTTGTCCAACTTCTGTGATAAGTTATCTCAGTGGCCTCTTTGGGTTATTTGAAAGTTAATTTTATTTTTAAACCTTATCCATTCTGTACCATGAGAAAGAGAGAGAAATTGTCACATCTGTCACAGTTCAGGGCAGCTGTACCTGTATTGCCCCTCTGTAATCTAGGAAGGGCACCCACTCTTAGGGTCCAGGTCCCCAGCAGTTGCCTTTCTTGGAAGGAGACCTGTGTGTGTGTGTCTTCTGACCGTAACATTTCCAGGTTGCACAGTTCCCTGGGTTCACGGCAAAAGTCCATGTATGTAAACAGGCCTGCTTGCTTCTCCTTTCAGGGATGGTACACAGTGTAATTGACCACAGTTATAAAGTATCACACAGGACTTTCTATGTGTAACAGGGTGGTACTCACCCCCTGCCGCCTCTCTGGGTGTCTCCTGGAATGTCCTCAGTCCGGCCCTGGGCGCCCCGGCAGTGGTGTGACGCCTGTTCTCTCTCTCCCCCCCCCCCCTCCCTGGACCCGGTGCCCCCCCCTATGGGGGTCTCCCCCCAGGGGGCCCACACGCTACTCCGCGCCTCTTGCCTCAGTAGTACTGGGCTACTGGCAGTCATGGTCCCCACCCCTGGGCAGAGGGGCAGCAGTCAGCCCACTCATCACAGGCAAGGGGGTTGGACCTGCCCCTTTGCTGCCCCTACTCTGGCCCCTGCTCTCTGCCCCCCCCCCCTGCCTGGCACACTGCGGCTGGGCCTGGCCTGGCTCTTTCCAGGCTGCTCCCTCAGCCTCCCCCCCCCCCCCTCCCTAGCTCTGCTTCTCAAGCCTCCTCAGCAGGCTCAGCAGCCTCTCTCTCTCTACTCTCTGCTCTGGAGAGACTCTCTCTTGCCTTCCTGCCTCTCCTGCTCCCTGCTGGCCCTCCTGCCTGCAGCCACCTTCCCCCATCAGCCAGCCCTCAGCCAGCCTCAGCCCTGCCTTGCAAGCCCTCCTGCCCCAAGCAGGGCGGGGGCAGGTCCCCTGCCCTCCTCCTCCCCTCCCCCCTCCCCACCCCTCCCCTCCTCCGCCAGGCCGAGCAGGGGCAGGTGCCGCCCGCAGGGTGTTCGGCTCTCTCTCTCTCTCGACCCTTCTCTCCGCCTCTCCCTCTCCCTCCCTCCTTCTGGGACCTGCTGGACTCCCTCCCCTCCCCTCTTCTCCCCCCCCCCCCCCCCCACCCCCCCCATGTCGGGCCCCCCCCGCCCATGGCCCCCCCGGCTGCGTACCTCCTCCCGCCCCGCCCCCCCCCCCCCCCCCCCCCCCCCCGCCCCTTGACCCCGGAGGGAGGTAGAGGAGGCCCCGAGTCCGGCCCCTTCTCTGCCCTCCCCCCCTCCCAGCCCCTGTTTGTGGCCTTGAGCGAGGAGCCTGGCCCTATGAGGCTCAGTCTCCACTCCCCTCCCCCCCCCCACCCCCACACCCCCCAAGGCCCCGGCCCCCGTGGGCACCACAGGGCTCTCGAGTCTGGTCCCCTCGCCCCCTCCCTCTCCCCACCGCCCTGGCACCACAGGCGAAAACCCTCTGGCCCCCCTGCCTGGCCTCCCCCAGCCCTGCCTGCCTGGGCCTCCATCCCAGTGCCCCCCCCTGCCCTGCCTGTCCTCCTTCCCCCTGGGGGCCCCCGGCTGCTGCCCCCCTGGGCGGCCTCCCTCCTGGGCCTCCCTCTCTGGGCCAGCATCAGCAAGCCTACATAAGCCCCCGCACGTTGCTAGCGGTGCCCCCGCCACCCACCGGGAGGATGTGCAGGAGGATGTGCCGAGCACAGTCTGCTCACAAGCTGCGCCGCGATGTTTTGTGGGGCTTGCTTCCCAGGCCCGGCTGCATGCGCCCCTCGGGGCGGGCGCCGGGGGCCGGGGCCGGGCGGGCGCCGGCGGGCCCGGCGGGCGGGCCGACGGGGATGGCTGGCCGCGGCTCGAACCTGCCTCCAGGGCGGCGGCGGCCCCGGTTAGGGGGGTCGGGCTCCCCCCTCGGCCGGGCCCTCCAAAGGGGGCCCTGCAATGTGGGCCTGGGGTTGCCCCTACCCGTCCGCCCCGCCCGCTACCGCCGCCACCCACCCCGCGTCTGCCACCCCAGGCCGGCCCCGGTCAGGGGCAGCGGCCGGGGCGGCAGGGCGGAGTGGGGGCAGGGTAGGGCGCCTCGGGCCGGGGCCTCGGAGCCAGGGGGACCCGCCACCTGGTTGCGGCCAGCTGCCTGGTACACCTGGCCCCTGTGCTGTGGTGCTGGGCCTCCCTGCTGCTGCCCGCTCTGTCTGCCTGCTCTGCTCTGTGAGCCAGCTCTGCTCTGGCTCTTCCCCTCTGAGCCCCTTCTCTCCCTTGCCTCAGCCTCCTCTCTGGGCTCTGTCCTCCATTCTCTCCCTGGGACCCCGTTCTTCCTGGCTGTGTATCAGGGGCGTTCTGGCCCTCCTGTCAGGTGGTGTCAGGTCTGTCTGTGGTGGTGTGGTCCCTCTGCCCGCTCCTCCTGCTGGTCGGGTCGGTCTCTGCCGGCGTCCCTGTCCTGCCTGCCCTGGCCCCCTGGCTGGGCCCCTCCCCCGCCTCCCTCCCTCCCTGTCCCCCCCTCCCCCCCCCTAATTGGGGTCCCCCCCCCTCAGGAACCCCGCCCACGCATCCGCCCCCCCTCCCACAGACTGGGGCTACTAGCAGTGTCTACCCCACCCTGGGGCAGGGGGCAGTAGCACCAGCATCACAGGCACAGGGGCTGGGGCTGCTGCAACCCCCCCACCCCCTGCCTGCCCCTCTGCTGCCCCCCAGCCCCTGTGCCCCACCCTGGGCTGCCCTTGCTCAGCCTCTCCCCAGGCTGCTGCTCCAGGTATCCCCTAGCCCTCCCAGCCCAGCCCAGCCCTGCTTCCTCCTCAGCAGAGACCTCACCTCAGGCTCTGCTCTCTCTGGCTCTTCTCTCTCTCTGGCTTGGCTGCCTCCTGCTCTGGCCTGCCTGCCTCTTCTGGCTGCTCTCTGGCTTTCCAGCCAGCTCAGAGCCAGCTGCAGCCCCCAGCCACAGCCCCAAGCCAGCAGCCCCTGCTCAGCTCCCCCCAGCTCCTCAGCAGCCAAAGCACTATGCAAACATATTTATTCTTAGGGTATAAACAGTACAGAGAAAACTTCTTAAAAACAATAAAAGAACCTACATACATGCTAATAAATTTACCAGAGATTCCCGCCTGCCTGCCCCCAGTGTCTCCAATGTGGGCTCTGGCAGGGGAGTCCTTCAGACCCCCTCAGAGGGGTCTGTTATGTTTCACAAGTTCAGAACAGTTTCAGCTGAGAACTAGCATACACAAAAAGTTAGTAGTCCAATCTTTATATAGTTATGGGGTGCTTGATCTGGAGTTTCCAGGAGCCAGGTAATCAGTAAACAATAGTTGGTTTTTTGTTTTGTTTTATTTTGTTTTTCCCTCAAGGCATGGCTTTAAAAGGATGGATTTTGAAGTAAATCAGTTGCATTCCCCTCATTCCTAAATATTTCCTTGGAAATCCAGTTCACACATAGTGTCCCCAAAAATCGTTTAAGATATCTAATATCTCCCAGAGATTGCATTAATCCTTCCTGCTCCTAAAGAAGTTCCATACAATCCCACAATAGTATACAAACATTTTCATTTCCAATATGATGGGCCCTCAAAGATATTAAACATAATTCAAAAAGGTTTAACCTAATTCCCTAAGGTTTGCCTGGAATGTTGCAAGATAGTGTTGTAGAGACACAACATCATTTTCAACAACAGCAAAAGTCTTCTGACTCAATCACTCTCTTTCATGGTATTTTATTCAGCTGGCTGTTTCTTCTCATGAGAATGCCACACCAGTGAAGCTACTGCACAACTCAGCAGGACATCTGAATGGACCTGCACGCACCATTGGAGCAGCTCTGATAGGATATTTAGGTGAGATAATTTGATGTTAATGTGTGTTTACTGCAGTAAATATTTTTGATTTACAGTATATAAGAACAAAGGTCTAGAAGGTGGATATGATTAAGTATCCATCAAACAAAGATTGTCTACATTATTTTATTGTATTAATCGTGTCATTTATTTTATTAATGTGTTTTCTTTGTTTAATTTCTGCCATTTAAAAAATATAAACATCACAATGACTTTCCACAATACCTACGCTTTCATTAAGCCAATTAAATAAGCATATTCTTCCTCTTCCTTTTTATGAGCTTAATAGAATTTATCAACTTTATTTTTGTTTTAATGAAACTGATAGTAAAATATGTCTGCCTTATAATTTTTATGATTCCCATACAAAAAGTGAGGTAGGTTTTAATTATTTATTTTTACCACCTTATGCATAGGAGTAAGAACATTTGTCCCAAAGCCTGTTGCCACTACATTACAATACATTGGGGGAGCTGCTGCTATTCTGGGTTTGGTAGCCATGGCATCAGATGTAGAAGGACTATATGCAGCTGTGAAGGCCTTGGTGTGTGTCGTAAAGAGCAACCCACTAGCCAGCAAAGAAATGGAAAGAATCAAAGGTTATCAGGTACGTAAGAAGTCAGACATAGCAGACCAGGTAGATTGAATTTCTGTGTAACTCGGCACACTTACATTTCAATGCATTTAAAAATTGGTTTATATTTATTATATTTAGTATCAATTGCTGTTTTTAATCTTGCCTTACTATCAGTTGAATAATATAAATAAGGTCTTGGACTTCATTGGGGCATCCTTAAATGCCATCATGCTAAGAGCTTACTTGCCAAGAGTTTGTAGCACTCCCCCTTCATTGTCTACAAATGTGGCTTCAAACTGTGTACTTGCCAACCTGACAGTCCATGAGCACCATAGTGAAATCATAATGTGCTAGCAGACTCTCTCAGCAGACATTTTGCAGTTGATCGTGAGTGGGAGCTTCAAACTCTGTGGTGAAAAATATTTTCAATCTATGGGGTTCCCCCACCAGGGATCTGTTCACCTCCCAAACAAACAGTAAGTGCAACATACTCTGTTCCAGAAGAGTGCTGGGTCACCACTCACAGGGTGATGCTCTACTTCTTCTATGGTCAGATCATCAGAACTATGCCTTCCCTCCATTTCCACTCCTGCGTCAAGTTTTGTGCATGATTCAGGAGGACCCGGACAGTTTTGGTACCCGAATCTCCTACACATGTCATCTCAGGCACTGATCATCATTTTTACATTTCCCAATCTACTGACTCAGGAATAGCAAGTTCAGGCATCCAAATCCATGGCTACTACATCTGAGCCTGTTTTTTGGATGGGGATAATCCTTAGAAAAATCATGTTCTCAAGGTATACAGAATATCCTTTCTAATGGAAGGATTTCACTAGGAATTGCTACCTAGCCAAGTGCAAGCATTTCTCTTTCTGTATGCACTTTTCCAGAAACCACAGATATTCTTCTCATTCTGGACTATATTCTTTCCTTGAAGACAGCAGGTTTGTCTGTCAGTTCCTTATGGGTCCCCTTGGCGTCAATCAGTGTATACCATGTGCCTTCATAGGGCTATTAGATCTTCGCATGCTCTCTGAACAGCAGATTCCGGAAAGGCCTAATCAGTAAATTTCTGCCTATACAAAAGGGTACTTCTTAATGAGACTTGAACCTTGTTCTCTCAGTACTCACTAAGCCTCCTTTTGAACCATTAGCTTCTTGCTTCATGTCTCTCCTATCCATGAAGGTCGCATTCCTCGTAGCCATCACCTCAGCCAAGAGAGTTGGTGAGCTTGGGGTGCTGATGATGGATTCTCCTTACACTGTATTCCATAAGGACAAGGTTTCATTATGTTTACACCCTAAATTCACCCCCAGAGTAGTCTGAGTTTCACCGGAACCAGACTATCTCCTTACCTGTGTTCTTCCCAAAACCTCTCACATCCTCAGAAGAAAGGAGGCTCCATTCCTTCGACGTTGGGTGAGCCTTAGCCTTTTATCTGCAAAGAACAAAAACAATCAGAAAGTCCCATAGATTATTTGTTGACACAGCAGAAAGGGTCACGGGTCAAGCTGTATCTTCTTAAAGAATCTTGAAATAATCTTGGACTGGATTTTGCTCTGTCAGCTGTCTAGTTTTCCTCTCTCTTATGGGGTAAGAGCTCATTCCACAAGAACACCCAGAATATCAAGGTTTTAGAGCTATTGATTGCATAATAATAATCAAATCTGCCGTTATGTTTTTTAAAACTTCTAGGATATAAATAGTGTCTGTTGGTGTTCTGACCTACTGTTTTGCTGGGGATTAATAAAGAACCATAATTCATAGATACTTTGCCATTTAAAAAAAAAAGAAAAATCCTAGGACCAGAAAAAGCATATGATCAGTTTTATGGAATTACTAGATTAGGGTCACTAAAAGTTAGAATTCAGCACTGTTCAGATTTTGGATATAAAGCACTTCTGTAACTTGCCTTTGACTCCCCTAATATTCTCTTCCTAATTGTCAGACTTCAGATTTGAAAAGGCCTCCTTGCTTTGGCCATTAAACGGCCTTTCACTTGCCATATTATATCAATGTTTTTGGACAATCCTTTTGTCTGATGTGGTACTAGTTACAGCAGTGCAAATTCAGTGCAGTGCTAGATGTGTGCCCCAGCCAGTGGCAAAGAATATTGGATAGTTTAGGAGCAGGGAAATATCCCTCCAGCTCAACATTCTTGCCTTTTTCCAGTTGATCCTAATTCCATCTTCCTGCTTTTTCATCACTGCCTTCAAGCTTACAAGATTAAAGGAAGTGTATTGGTTCTACATTTTATAAAAGCTCCCTTTTGTTAAAGTAGATTTACTATGTCCACATTTCTTTGCTGGTTCCATTGTGCTTTGATAAGATTCATATTTCCTTTGTCTGCAAAATATTTGTAATATGGATTATTGACCAGAACAATGATATAGAAAGAATGTTCATGTGCTTCTAATTTTTTCCCCTCAGTTATTGGCAATGTTGCTAAAGAAGAAACGCTCCCTTTTGAACAGCCATATACTACATTTGACCTTTTCCTTGGTGGGAACTGTGGATAGTGGGCATGAAACCTCCATTATTCCAAATTCAACTGCCTTCCAGGATCTGCTATGTGATTTTGAAGTACGTATAGCATTCCTGACAACTAGAAATGTTATTTGGATAGTTAGTGATTCAGATGCTAATATAATACTTTGGCAATAAATCACAACAGAGAAGGTGATTATTGTGAGAATATTATACTTTATACATAGTTCAGTACAGCGGACAAACTGTGGAGAGCCTCTGATCTACCATAGTGTAATTCTCATGGTAATCTTCCTGCTGCAATTGCTTCACTGCTAATAAAATTACTACTGGATACAAAAGATATACCTTTTCATTGTAGAGGGGGATGAGGATTGCAGTTAGCAGTTGAACAGCAGTTTCTGCTAACCTGTATGTTTTTATGTAGTAAATATATTGAGATACAAAAGATACATTGAAAATAACAATGGGGTAAAATTCCGGTACAGCATGTCTGAATCTGTGTATCAGATCCCCATTAAACTTCCATATGCATGGCCTACAGAAAGAACCCTAAACTTGCAGTTTTAAACCAATAAAAGTAAAGTAATCCAAAGTTAAATGCTGTTATTCTGTCCTTATCTTATACTGTTGTGTGAAGAATAGCAAAGCATGTTACATATGATGTTACACAAGGTGAAAATAGCTGAACTTCTTCGTAATAGTGACCATAATATACTGGTAATTAAATTTAATATCCCTATGGCAGGAAAAACACCACAGCGGCCCAATACTGTAGCATTTAATTTCAGAAAGGGGAACTACACAGAAACGAGAGGGTTAGTTAAAGAGAAATTAAAGGGTACAGCTCCAAAAGTGAAATCTCTGCAAGCTGCGTGGAAACTTTTTAAAGACACTATAAGAGAGACTCAACTTAAATGTATACCCCAAATTAAAAAACATAGTAAGAGAACCAAAAAAGAGCCACTGTGGCTAAACAACAAAGTAGAAGAAGCAGTGAGAGGCAAAAAGGTATCCTTTAAAAAGTGAGAGTTAAATCCTAGTGAGGAAAATAGAAAGGAGCATAGACACTAGCAAATGAAGTGTAAAAATACAATTAGGAAGGCGAAAAAAGAATTTGAGGAACAGTTAGCCAAAAACTCAAAAAGTAATAGCATTTTTTTAAGTACATCAGAAGCAGAAAGCCTGCTAAACAACCAGCAGGGCCACTGGACAATCGAGGTGCTAAAGGAGCACTCAAGAATGATAAGACCATGGCAGAGAAACTAAATGAATTCTTTGCATTGGTCTTCACTGTTGTGGATGTGAGGGAGATTCCCAAATGTGAGCTATTCTTTTTAGGTGACAGATCAGAGGAACTGTCCCAGATTGAGGTATCATTAGAGGAGGTTTTGGAACAAATTGATAAATTAAACAGCAATAAGTTTCCAGGACCAGATGGTATTCACCCAAGAGTTCTGAAGGAACTCAAATGTGAAAATGCAAAACTACTAACTGTAGTCTGTAACCTATCATTTAAATCAGCTTCTGTATCAGATGACTGGAGGATAGCTAATGTGACACCCATTTTTAAAAAGGGCTCCAGAGGTGATCCCAGCAATTACAGGCCTGTAAGCCTGATGTCAGCACCAGGCCAACTGGTTAAAACTATAATAAAGAACAATATTGTCAGACATATAGATGAACATAATTTGTTGGGGAAGAGTCAACATGGTTTTTGTAATGGGAAATCCTGCCTCACCAATCTACTAGAATTCTTTGAGGGGGTCAACAAACATGTGGACCAAGGGGATCCAGTGGATATAGTGTACTGAGATTTTCAGAAAGCCTTTGACGAGGTCCCTCACCAAAGGCTCTTACCCAAAGTAAGCTGCCACAGGATAAAAGGAAGGTGCTATCATGGATTGGTAATTGGTTAAATGATAGGAAACAAAGGGTAGGTATAAATGCTCAGTTTTCAAAATGGAGAGAGGTAAATAGTGATGTCCCTCGGGGGTCTGTTCTGGGACCAGTCCTATTCAACATATTCAGAAATGATCTGGAAGAAGGGGTAAACAGTGAGGTGGCAAAATTTGCAGATGATACAAAATTACTAAAGATAGTTAAGACCCAGGCAGACTGCAAAGAGCTACAAAAGGATCTCACAAAACTGGGTGACTGGGTAACAAAATGGCAGATGAAATGTAATGTTGATAAATGCAAAGTAATGCACATTGGAAAGCATAATCCCAACTATACATATAAAATGATGGCGTCTAAATTAGCTGTTACCACTCAAGAAAGAGATCTTGGAGTCATTGTGGATAATTCTCTGAAAACATCCACTCAATGTGTAGTGTCTGTCAAAAAAAAAACAAAAAACAACAGTGCTGGGAATAATTAAGAAAGGGATAGATAATAGGACAGAAAATATCTTGTTACCTCTATATAAATCCATGGTACACCCGTATCTTGAATACTGTGTGCAGATGTGGTCACCCCATCTCAAAAAAGATATATTGGAATTGGAAAAGGTTCAGGAAAGGACAACAAAAATGATTAGGGATATGAAACAGCTTCCTTATGAGGAGAGATTAGTAAGACTGGGACTTTACAGCTTGGAAAAGAGATGGCTAAGGGGAGATATGATTGAGGTGTATAATATCATAACACAAAAACTAGGGGTCACCAAATGAAATTAATAGGCAGCAGGTTTAAAACAAATAAAAGGAAGTATTTCTTCACACAACGTATAGTCAACCTGTGGAACTCCTTTCCACAGGATGTTGTGTAGGCCAAGACCATAACTGGGTTCAAAAAAGAACTAGATAAATTCATGGAGGCTATTAGCCAGGATGGGCAGGAATGGTGTCCCTAGCCTCTGTTTTCCAGAAGCTGGGAATGAGCGACAGGGGATGGATCACTTGCTGATTACTGTTCTGTTCATTCTCTCTGGGACACCTGGCACTGGCCGCTGTCGGAAGACAGGATACTGGGCTAGATGGACCTTTGGTCTGGCCTAGTAGGGCCATTCTTATGTTCTTAAGATAATACACAGCACTCTGATCACGTATTGTTGAGTTCTCTCTGCTTCTTACCTATGCAAAACACGAGCTGAGTTAACAATCTTATTTCTGTAGTACTTGCTATTTTTTTAATTGGGAATCCCTATTTTCAAATGTTAACTCCCTAATAGGATATTCTATTTTGTTCAAATCAACTCTTAAGGCACAGAAGTGCCCAGTTTTCATCCCTGTGTGTCAATGTAGATTTCTAAATACACATTTGGGGACATTATACTAAGGAGACCATGTGTGAAAATTGAGCCTATTTGTTCCTGTAGCATTTCCTTTTAATTAACTTTTATGGCATTCTTACAGCTCTTATTAGTGCCAGTGACATGCTTTAAAAATCCATCAAGGTGCATTATGCTTAAATATATTAAGGTTATGAATAAGTAGCCAGGAAATGTAAAGTTGATCCTTTGACTTTAACCTTTCACAGGTGATCTACAGAAAAGAAAAATGAGTTTGTGCCCATTTTTGCTTGTTTAAAATATGCTAATACACACAAGTATTGTGGGCCTGTTAATATTGTTCTTTATATTATATCTAACCTAAATCCAAAAAAGCAAAGATGTGAACAGATCGAACTACCCATATCGCATTCCTCCACTTCTGAATCAGAGCAACAATAGAGCTGTTTGAAATTTTTTTGTCAAATTGCCTTTGTTTTCCAAAAAAACAATTTGCTTTTTTCAACTTTGTATTTTTTGAAAAAAGTAATTTTTTAACCAAAAAAAGTTTGTTCAAAAAAATTTTCAACAACCGTTATTCTGCTGATTCAGCGGTAGATGTCTTGAGCCAACTGAACAGGTTAACATAGAGTAGGCTCTTCAGCAGAGCAATATCTCCTTTCACAGAGAATAAGATCATCAAAATAATAAGTATTTTGTTGAAGATCCTGCTGTTCAGTGGTTTCACAGAGATAATATATTCAACAAAGTAACAGCTGTGGTGTCAAAGATCTTGTTCTCCATGAAACTGTTCAGTTTGGGTCATCTCTGCTTTGTTTTTCATGAAAGACTCTGAAAGCAACTCGAAAACTAATAAGTTTATATTAAACTCTGATAGTATTAAACTTAATTCCCATTTTACTATACACCGAGAGAGAACTTTTGGTGCCCTGTGTTCTTCTGTAGTCTTTTGTACATCTATTTGAACTTTATTTGGGACTGATAGCCATGTAATTTATGTCTTTGAAATTATCATTTGAACAGAGTGGACAGGATAATTATGATGTACAGCAAGGATTTTAATCCACTGTTTGACTTCTTTTTTTTTTTTTTAGAGCAGTAAGCCGGGCTTGTCTATCTCTTGGTATATTAAATAGGATGTTAACTTTTTGTTTAACTTAACCAAGAATGTAGATTTGTATACAGAATGTACCACTGTGTATTCTGTATTCCAGGTCTGGCTTCATGCACCATATGAGCTTCATCTTTCGTTATTTGAGCACTTCATTGAACTTCTCACAGAGTCCAGGTATTAGTTGACACTGGCCTCATAATAAGGCCTACGGGATAAGAAATTACACAAATACACAGATGTTCTCATTTTTATTAAATCTTTTCTCTCTTTCAGTGAAGCCTCAAAGAATGCTAAATTAATGAGGGAGTTCCAGCTAATTCCCAAACTGTTGCTGACTCTTCGAGATATGTCTTTGTCCCAGCCCACTATTGCTGCAATTAGTAATGTACTGAGCTTTTTGCTTCAGGGCTTCCCCAGCAGCAGTGACCTGCTCAGGTAGCACAAACCTTTACTGATTTATTTTAAAGATACTGGTGCTTTTGTAAGAAACCTGCTGATAGGAAACTCGGGTGACTAAAATAAAGAGTTTTTGTATGGAATAGTTCCAGTAGAAATGGCAGAACCAAACATAAAAATAGTTTAAAGCCAGTGCATCGACTTGTATCTTAAATCCAAGTCAAAACAGAAATGCCTGAATACTGATACACCTTAAAACAGGGGTTCTCAGACTTTTGTACTGGTGACCCCTTTCACATACCAAGCCTCTGAGTGCGACCCCCTTTATACATTAAAAACACTCTTTTATATATTTAACACTATTATAAATGCTGGAGGCAAAGCGGGCTTTGGGGTGGACGCTGACAGCTCACGACGCCCCATGTAATAACCACGTGACCCCCTGAGGGGTCCTGACCCCAGGTTGAGAACCCCTGCCATAAAATGTTTTCCAGAATGTAGGGCAGTAATGGAGGAACATGGTGTTCTAATTCCACAGCTACTATGAGAGATTATGAAACTTCCTTGGATATTGTTAAGACTGTGTCACTTCTACTTAAATTGAGGCGTTGTTTCAGAACCCATAGAGTTGTCATACTGCTCACCGTTAAAATACAGCATTTGCCAACGTTTATCACTCTTATCTGAGAGACTTACTTCTAGCTAACAGGTAAAATTCTCTGATAAGATAAAGTTTGCCACTTGTATGTTATGATATTGCATATGGGGAGAAATTTGCAGTGTTTTGGGTATTTTGCAGCAGGGAGGCTGGTTAGTTTTTTTGGCTTTTTGGCTTTTTTTTTGCTTCTTGAGCAAAACCAGTAAAACCAAAGATTTGAATAGGATCAAACATCTTTCCTGGCTCCATTTTTAGTATTCAGGACAAAATTTACACAGATACTATAGTGCATAGCTTTAATTTTATTACTAAATGAATAAGTTGTAACATTTGGTTCCTTGTTCCTACAACTCCTCATGGCCACTGGCTTTCCCTGTACAGCAGCCAGAACCTCGGTGGCATTTCCTAGAGTGTTGCCAAAATTAAGAGCTCCAGGGTAGGTGGTGACTTTTCCCACAGTGACTTGTCATCAAAACAAGAATAAAGAGAGACAAAATAAGATTAAAATAAAAGAAATGGTGTATATGTAACTCTGTAAGAGTTAAGAGAGGTAGGTACATCTTGGATTAGTTACAGTGATATATGCGATATCTTATCTTTGCCCCTTTCCTTAGGTGTCCTGTCACTAAGACAGTCTCTTCCTTCCAAGGAGCTGTCATTCTTCCCCCTTTCTGAGATCACATTTGTGTTTGGCTATTTTTTATGCCTATGGGGGTGAGATCATTCATTATCATATCACCCATGCCAGTTAAGATTTCATTATCATTTTAAAGAGTAATGTTTGATAAGGTTTACCATCTTGGGGAACATTATTATAGTCTCTGAGCAATGATTGTCCCCTATATCTTCTAACATTCCTTTGGTCTGGATCTGGAGGTATTTCCAGATTTCCTCTCTTAAAACCTAACATTTTCAAAGTATTTTACCTAGTAAGTACATTAGCTACCTGAATGGGTCAAAGTGACTGCATTCTGGTTTGCATATCAGTTGACCAACAATGTTAGAATGAGGCAAACTTTGTCTTTACAAGTGATGGGATTAACATTTTTGGTATACTTTCATCTTTCTAGTATTTTTATTCTATTAGATGTGAATTATTGATAGATTAAAGTCCATCTGTCACAGAAATACACATTGTAATTCTCTATCCATAAAGGTTTGGACAGGTCATCTCTTCCACTTTGCCTACATTTGCAGTCTGTGAGAAGTTTGTAGTCATGGAGATAAACAATGAAGAAAAGCTTGAAACTGGTAAGTAGCTTCCAGTGCTTGAGAAATAATCATCTGGGGGACACACAGTGTGCTTAAATGCGCTTAAATTGTTATTGATGATGATCTCTACATTTTAATTCTAATATACTGGCTTCACCTTAGTTTTAAATGTTGTGTGCAAAGCAAGCAGTGCAAAAATAAAACCTGTTTGTATCTGCTCTCATTTTGTTTTCTTTCACTTAACACTATATTTTCTTTCTACTTCCTCCCACTCACTTCTTCAAAAACAGTTGGGCATCTCCACCTCTTAAATGAGAGAGAGATGACTGGTGCCATCTGTCCTCCAAATGTGGCATCTCTTTCACTCAGTAAAAAGAAGTGAAAGCATCAATTAGTATGGTCTGGTTTTTGGTGGTTTTTTTATTTGTTTTTGTTTTTTCATGCAAAAAAAAATAATTGCCTTTGTCTCCTCTGCAAATGAACACTTTGTTAGGTACTTTTAAAACATTTTTTTATTTAAAGCTACTGACATAAGAAATTCCAGTGAAATTCCTGTCACAAAATTGAAGCAGGAAAATGAAGCCACTGTATAGTCCTGGCATCTTAAACTTCCTCCTGTCCTGAAAGTTCCAAGATCTTATTGATACATCATTAGTAACTATAATTAAAAGCTGCAATTAAAAACAGTACAATTGTAGTAGTGATTGTTCAATTGAGGAGGTATTAAAGAATATGTGTTGTACTTCTATCTCTGAATTTTGTTTTTCTTTCCCCTCATTTAAAGGAATTGCCTTTAGTGTCTATGGAGATCCTTTGTTTAGCATTACAGGAATCCTTTATGTATTGTGTGAGATGTTACTGGGCATGTTTCTCTTCCTTGTTTCCAGCTATTAAATTGTATTAAAAGAGAAGTAAATATGTAAATATCTTCCTTCAGCACTATTTTTAAAATAAGTGTTTGCTGTAGCTGTCACAGGGATATTACACAATTCAATGCGTGGGGAAGTGATGTGGGATATCATAAACTGGTAGACAAGTGGATTCTAAGGTCGATTTATTAAGGTTTGGTCCATTCAAATAAAATGTCTGAGAAACACTTGTTTGCGGTAGATCACTCCCACGCTTCTTTTTTTCTGCAAACACCTATCTCTGGACCTCTATGCACCCACCCTCTTTTTTTTAAAACTTCCCTCACAACATGCTTTTCCTGCAGAATGTAAAAACCTGATTTTCGTCTGTGTGCACACATAAGTTCACAAGCTGAAGTGAAGGAAGGTGCTGTAGAAAGAAACAAACACTAACAAAAAAGTGACCCTTAAGATGCAATATTAACTTCTTTCTTTAGCCCTTCTATCCTTGAATCTTCCCCAGTATCTAAATCCCTCATAGGGGTTTTTGTGCGTGGGGTGGGGGTTGTGTTTGTGTGGGGCTTTTTGTCACTGTAGATTGTAAGCTCCTTGAGGCAGGATCTTTTTTATTTATCTGTAGAGCACCAGGCATATTTATGGTGCTGTAGGACTAACAATCATTTAAGAATTTTATACTTGGAATATCTCTGTTTACTCCATGCCGAAAAATTGAACATTTTTTTTCTTAATGGAGGAGTTTTGCAACTCTGATGCATCCCACATCGTAGTGTGCAAATACGATTTGGAAGTGGCTGGGCTGATATACTTTGGAATCTGTGCCTAAAAGAAAATGAAACTAATTTTACCCCCTCCTTATTTTGCAATAGCAGGTTTGTTGTCCAGGTTGCATAATAAGGAGCATATTATTCAATTCAATGAAATTCAATAAGGACAAATGCAAAGTACTCCACTTAGAAAGGAACAGTCAATTGCACATGTACAAAATGGGAAATGACTGCTTAGGAAGGAGTACTGCAGAAAGGGACCTGGTGGTCACAGTGGATCACAAGCTAAACAGTGTAATACTGTTGGAAAAAAAGAAAATCTCATTCTGGGATGTATTAGCAGTAGTGTTGTAAGCAAGATTTGAGAAGTAATTCTTCAGCTCTACTCTGCGCTGATTTGGCTTCAGCTCGAGTATTGTTTCCAGTTTTGGGCACCACATTTCAGGAAAGAGGTGGACAAATTGGAGCAAGTCCAGAGAAGAGCAACAAAAATGATTAAAGGTCTAGAAAACAATGAAGGAAGATTGAAAAAATTGGGTTTATTTCATCTGGAGAAGAGAAGACCAAGAGGGGACATAAAAGTTTTAAAATACATAAAAGGTTGTTACACAGAGGAGGGAGAAAAATTATTCTCCTTAACTTCTGAGGATAGGACAAGAAGCAATAGACTTAAATTGCAGCAAGGGCGGTTTAGGTTGAACTTTAGGAAAAATTTCCCATTTTGTCAGGGTGGTTAAACACTGGAATAAATTGTCCAGGGAGTTTGTGGAATCTCCATCATTGGAGATTTTTGGTTAGACAGACACCTGTCAGGGATGGTCTAGATAATACTTAGTCCTGCCATGAGTGCAAAGAACTGAATAGATGAGCTCTCAAGGTCCCTTCCAGTCCTATGATTCTATATATCCAAACTGACTATTTTGTTTTTTTTTTCTATTGTTCACCTGCTTTTAATGTCTGGTTTTATTATTTTAGACTGCGCCTGTTTAAAGCTATCTGCTTCATAATTCATGTATTTTATGTTTAGGAACAGAAGATGATTTTGGAGGCCTTGCTTCTGCTAATCTTATTCTTCTGCGGAACAGACTTTTAGATATCCTTCTCAAACTTGTATTCACATCTAAAGAAAAGACAAGTGTTAACTTGCAGTAAGTACAAATAACTCATCTGATGGAGAAGAAGAAGGTGACTGTAACAGTGGGTTTGATTTATGATAACAGGTAAAGGGGGAGAAAGTCTGCTGAGCCACACTCCGGTCACTAGTTATACTGGTATAAATCCAGAGGAACTCCGTGAAATTATTCATAATATAAACTGGTGTCACTGAAAGCAGGATTTGGCTTTGGCTATACTAGAAAAAATCAGATACGTAATTCTTCAACCATGTACCATCTACCACCTTTGGTAGCAACAGTGGATAGTGTTTTTTACTACTGTCTCATCTAACTTTGCTCTGCAGCCTCCAAATCATCCTCTAATTTTGTTTAGACAGTATGATGGTAAAAACACCTGCACCCTGTCTGAGCGACACTGTTATTGCTACCACTGTTATTGCTACCACAGGGTGTAGCTGCACCAGAGAAGAATTCTGTGGACTCTCTCTAAGGGCTAGTCTACACTTACCTGCCAGGTCGATGCGGTGAGTTCGACTTCTCGGAGTTCGAACTATCGCGTCTAATCTAGACGCGATAGTTCGAACTCCCCGCACGCTCCGGTCGACTCCGGTACTCCACCACTGCAAACAGCGGTGGCGGAGTTGACCTTGGAGCCACGGACTTCGATCCCGCGGCGTCTGGACGGGTAAGTAGTTCGAACTAGGGTACTTCGAGTTCAGCTACGCTATTCACGTAGCTGAACTTGCGTACCCTAGTTCGACCCCCACCCTTAGTGTAGACCTGCCCTAAGAGAAACAAAAGTTTTTTTGCATTTTATTTCATGAAATAACAATTGCAGTGATTCCATCTGTTCATTTTTAAAGGTGGGAGTGGGGAGAGAGGTGGTGTTCAGTTGTGTGACTTCGCTGTTGTTGGGCGGTTGTGTTGTTGTTTTTTTTTACCCTTAATCTACACAAAACCAGATTTGGGATTTCCTAATGCTCTCCTTAATTCTTTATTTATAACTTATATATAACAACTTCATATACAATGATTGAGAAAATACAAAATATAAAAAGACAAGCCATCCACGGTCACAGCAAGAGGGGCAATCAAATTCCAGAAAACTTAAAATTTAATTATCAAATAATCCCAGTATAAAAAGATTCTTAGTAACTTCGTTAATTCTAAAACATTAAAATCTATTCAAAATTTCAGGTGAAGACCTATCAATTTACAGTTCATGAAACAGATCCATAAAGGAGAGTGAAAAGGGTCTTATACCCTCTGTGTCGAGTTTGGATCTTCTGTTTTAAAGGATTCTAACAATCACTTCATCGAGTGGCTGCACCAAGCCAGTTTGATGTATTTTTGTGGATTACTTAGCATATTCAAATTCTACCATAGCTTTTAGGCAATAAATCTTAAAGCTCAAACATAATCTGGGAATTCAACAATTTTGGTTGTTCAAGTACATCCCAAATTTGTAAATGATATATTCTACATTTTTTCTAAAGTTTCTGCTTAACACTTTCCTTCTGCCTGTGCATGGCACAGAGATTTGATATTTTCCAGTGTTTTGAATAACATCTGTATAACTTTATAACCTGTAAATGACTCACTTGAAAAACAGTTATATTATCTAGAAGTTGCAATTTGTAGACATAAATTTCCTGTTTAGCCCCCAGTTTCACATCACAGTTTTTAGGGTAATCTCAAAGCCAATTGTAATAGTCCCAATGACTATATTCTCAATCTTCCCATCCCACTGAACCAAATACTGACAACTCTGTAGTAGTTACTGCTAAAGAAATCTTATTGGCCATTCCTTCTTCTGTAGCAGGTAGCACTTACCTGAGAAACCAGTCCATGCTTTGACTGATTTTAATTTTCTCTGATGTTCTTCTCTGTGTCTGATATTGAAGCTTTGATTCTTGCCAGGCTTTCCATTATAGGAAATCTTTAAATATTTTACCTTTTTTCATTAGGGCATCTGAAGAACTGGTCAGGACCTTGGGTTTTGATTGGATTATGATGTTTATGGAAGAACATCTGCACTCTACCACAGTTACTGCAGCCATGAGAATTCTTGTGGTCCTGCTAAGTAATCAGCCTATACTCATCAAGTTTAAAGAAGGCCTCAGCGGTGGAGGCTGGCTTGATCAGACAGATTCTGTGTTGACCAATAAGATTGGCACTGTGCTAGGTATGAGCTTTCAATTATGATGATTTAAGGATGTGTCTTTTTTTGATATTTTTATCGTCTAAGAATTGTATGTTACTATTAGAAAATTTCTCTTACAGTGTTATCAAATAGTTTTCACTATTAAAAAGTATGGTTGTCTTAAGAACATAAGAACATAAGAAAGGCCGTACCGGGTCAGACCAAAGGTCCATCTAACCCAGTATCTGTCTACCGACAGTGGCCAATGCCAGGTGCCCCAGAGGGAGTGAACCTAACAGGCAATGATCAAGTGATCACTCTCCTGCCATCCATCTCCATCCTCTGACGAACAGAGGCTAGGGACACCATTCTTACCCATCCTGGCTAATAGCCATTTATGGACTTAGCCACCATGAATTTATCCAGTCCCCTTTTAAACATTGTTATAGTCCTAGCCTTCACAACCTCCTCAGGTAAGGAGTTCCACAAGTTGACTGTGCGCTGCGTGAAGAAGAACTTCCTTTTATTTGTTTTAAACCTGCTGCCTATTAATTTCATTTGGTGACCCCTAGTTCTTGTATTATGGGAATAAGTAAATAACTTTTCCTTATCCACTTTCTCAACATCACTCATGATTTTATATACCTCTATCATGTCCCCCCTTAGTCTTCTCTTTTCCAAGCTGAAGAGTCCTAGCCTCTTTAATCTTTCCTCGTATGGGACCCTCTCTAAACCCCTAATCATTTTAGTTGCCCTTTTCTGAACCTTTTCTAGTGCTAGAATATCTTTTTTGAGGTGAGGAGACCACATCTGTACACAGTATTCGAGATGTGGGCGTACCATGGATTTATATAAGGGCAATAATATATTCTCAGTCTTATTCTCTATCCCCTTTTTAATGATTCCTAACATCCTGTTTGCTTTTTTGACTGCCTCTGCACACTGCGTGAACATCTTCAGAGAACTATCCACGATGACGCCAAGATCTTTTTCCTGACTCGTCTTGGTTGCTCCTTCCCATTATTTGTTTAGGCTACTGAATTTTGGTTTTCTTAAGTGAAAGGGCGATATTTTTACTACTCTTAAAAGTGGTATGGCCACATCATAATGCACGTTTCAATACAGTTTTCTCTTAGGGTGAAATTGCCCTCTCACCTCCCTGCACAATGCCTAAATAACTAGATTTTGTACAGTTTGTGGGCCACTGGATCAATTTTGAACACCTCCAGCTTGCCCACAATGTCCAACACCAACTCCCTGTAGGTGGATGCTGTGTACAGCAGAGGATGTCCTATCCGATTATTGCCCTCCCCCTAGTGCTACTGCACTGTTTGTGTTGTTTTGCTGGCCTTCTGCTTTTGGGGGAATTTCAGCTTGAATGCCAGCATATAGCATTTCCTTTCATTACAAATGTGATTCTTTACAGGTAAACAGTGCTAGCTGTACAGTGTAAATCATCTCAGCTGAGGAGGAGGACAAAGGCCACCTTTAGGCTTGTGTGGATGAGAAAATTGCACTGGTTTAACTTAAGGTGTGATTTGAAATT
Organism: Mauremys reevesii; assembly: GCF_016161935.1. Lineage (NCBI taxonomy): Eukaryota > Metazoa > Chordata > Testudines > Geoemydidae > Mauremys > Mauremys reevesii. The sequence continues at coordinate 19,368,252 of NC_052627.1, read as the reverse complement.
GATTTAGTAGAACTAGAGTGAGGCTGTATGGACAGTCATATTTTGACTCAAATGAGGCTTGTTTTGGTTTAGCTTTAGTTAATTAAGAACAGGTTTAATTCTTAGCTCATTCTTCAACCAGACTGTGTGTGTCCACATGGGTTTGCATCACTTCATTAAATCTGTTTGAAAACTTATTTAAGTATAAACCAGTGCAACTTTTGCATGTGGACAAGGCTTAACGCTTTTAACTTATTAAAGTGGTTTTGAATCAAGATGAAAAGAAAAAGCTACATGCCTATGTTCTGCTTATGATTTCTTCAGGGGAAAAGAGTAATGTTGTCCTACAATTTAATTTAAGAGTGGGATTTTCAAAAGCACTTAGTGTTGGTCTAACTTCTGTTCCTTTGAAGTCAATGGCAGTTGAACTGATTTTGCAATGGGATCCTTAGTGGCATCCCTTCAGGGGATAGCACGCTCTGCTTATGAGGCTGGGAGTCACACAACTGAAATTGAATTTCAGACTTTGGAACTAAATAACTGTGTGACTTTGATTAAGTCACTGAAACTTGTCTGTTACTTCATGCATAAAATACAGTTGATAAAGTTCACCTGACTTGTGCAAAGCACTTGGCGATCAACAAATGAAAAGCAATATGCCTTTGTCTGATGTAATTTATATAAAAAACACAAGATAATTCTTCATTTCATTGAGCAGATTAAGAACTTTCATTCTGTTTTTCTCAAGCAACTGTTATATAACCTTCTAAAAGTGTCTGATTATTATATAGTGTGCTAGTAAATACATAACAATGTTTAACTAATCTGCCTGGTTTTCAAGAGTTACTAGAAATGGTAACTTCCTCAGAGAGAAGTTTGTGACTAATTCTCAGACAGTTCAAAATATTAAAATCAATACAATTGATGACTATTTAGTGCCATCCTCCGACTCACTCACAGTTTTTCCATTGTGAAATCAGTGGTGTTACTCACGGTGTAAGTTATTTTAGGATTTGGCCCACTGGGGGTGAGAAAGTTTTCATAAAGCGCAGTCTGAAACAGATGTACAAAATTACAATTGATAGTCATATAGTAGTATGCATACCATTTGCCCAGTCCAGCAATATGGAATTTTACATGGGAAGCTTTGGAGTTAAGTCTTATGAAATAGTGACACACACCCTTGAGTTTAAGTCCTGCCCTTAAAATCGAATGCTATGGCTACACTGTATAGTGCATCACTGTAAGCTCTTTAGTGTAGCCACTTTAAGCTGATGGGAGAGAGCTCTCCTGTTGACTTAATTAATCCACCCCCCCAGTGAGAGGCGGAAGCTATGTTGGCAGAAGCTCTCCTGCCAATATAGCGCTGTCCACTGCTTAGGTTGGTGTAACTTATGTTGCTCTGGGCGTGGCTTATTCACACCTCTAAGTGACATAAATTATACTGACATAAGTGGTAGTGTAGACATACCCTACATTTGATTTAAAGGTGGTTGACATGGAAGCATAGGTACTGGAACTAGGGGTGTTGGGGCTGCTGCTGCACCCCATGGCTTGAAGTGGTTTTCATCATATACAGGGTTTACAGTTTTGTTCAGTGGCTCTCAGCACCCCCACTATACAGATTGTTTCAGCCCCCCCTGCATGGAAGACTGGTTATCAGCAGATCTCCTTTAACATAACTAAGTGAAGGTTACAGTCTTTATCTGTGAGCCTCTGTTCAGCAATGATGGCAGGTAAAAAGCACAAGGAAAAAATTCATCAGTGAAAATAAGACCAATTACAAAGAATAACTTGGAGAATAAGTTAAAATGTAGATGGAATACACAGTGCGGCTTTCAAGTCATGAGAGTACATTAGGTTTACTGCATCTGGTATGCGAACGTTGCAAGTTTTAAACTCTAGTTCATTGTTGTGTACAAGTCTCACAAGGGCAGTCGTGCACACACAGAATATGAACACAAGCTTTTTGTTTTAAATAGTTTTTTTTTCTTTTAGTATGTGGATAGCATATTCTTTATATATGTTGAGAGTAAGAATGACATGTGCAAGTTCATCTTTGAGAGACCAGTTAAACTCTTTTAGAGTTTGAATTTTATGAAGGAGGATATGAATCATCCCTCTTTTATTCTGGGCTGAACTGTACTCAGCCTTTCCTAATAATACTAATGTGAGCTTGAAGGTCATAGGCAGATTCAAAATTCTTCTGTTGAATGAGGAATGACACAAACTCCATCTGTGAATTTTAGGTAGCCTCAAATTGGAACTTTGCATTTGAGCACTTCCATACTTGGGGAAAGCTTGCATCTAGATCTGAATTTCATGCCTCAGAGCTATTTCTACATTAAGTATCAACCAAAAAATAGAAAATAAGGTCTATTACACAGATGAAAACAATTTTTGGCCCAAATTTTCAAACCATAGTTAAGCACCTACATAAACATGGCCTGATTGTTTAATTTGTTCAAAATGTGTCTGTCTGTGGCTCTGATCTTCCTGCTTTGATCCATATTTTCTTTCTGAAAATATGGCTACCTCCTGCTTTAATATTATTTGTTTTATGCTGGCAATGTGTTAGGAACTGTACAATACACAGAGATGAAAAAAAATCTGCCTAAAGAGCTTAAAATCTTAGACACACAGAGAAGACAGGATACCCAGGGAAATGCAGGAAAGAGAAAAGCAGTTTTTATAATTTTGAACTCACTTATGAGCATTGTGGAAAGACAGGTTTTAGGAGAGATTTGAATGAGAGGGGGGAGGTGCTTTTGAGAGTTTGGATTGGGAGACCACTGTTTCTCGTTAAATTTTTTTATATACAGGGCATTAAAAATGAATAGTTACTAGTCATTTTGGGTCCAGTCTTGCAGAGGAACTCTGTTAGGGTATAGATCTTTTATGTCCTCATGGAATCTTATTGAAGATAATAGGATTCCACGAGGCTGTAAAGGTTCACCTGCACAGATCCCTTTGTAGGATTGAACACTAGCTAGTTTTGTAGTAGTTCTTAATATTTCACTGCAGTTTTCCTTTAAGGTTATCATGATATAATTGCCTGAATGCTGTACCATAAACATGTACATAGGACTATAGGACTTTTCCATCATATTTTGAATTACATTGGCAGTCAGAAATTGAACAAAGGCAAGTTATTGATAATCTTTTTATTGCAGTAACTGGTGGGGGTTAATAAACAAGGCAAGCATTAAAGAATCAATCTTGGCATCAGGCCATGAGAGACCAGAGTCATGTAGGATAAAAGAGACACTGAGAAGTGGCATGGTTCCAATTCCATAGCTGTCTTGCTGTCATGTTTTGTTTCCAACGTATGGAATGTGTTCTCGTAATCTGGGCAGTGTTTTGGAGAGGTGACTTGGAAGGGCTTTTCAAATAATTGGGGTTTTGCTCCTTTTGCTTCTTCATTAACGAGGTAGGGATGTTGAATCTTTAACAAAAACACAAAAAGCTCGTTAGGCATTAGGTTAAGTAGGAACTAATGAAACAGTTTTTTTTAAACAGGCTGATGAAAAAATTCCTTTCCTTCTGTTGCTCATCGTTCAGCCTCTTGACTAATGATGTCTTTATTCGCTAGTTCTTTAGTCATAGAATTTTCCAGGTTAGACAAGACCTGAATTTCTAATGTAAAAATCAATATTATATGTCAGATGGTGCCCGCGGGTGCCATCTAAATGCGCCTGTGTCCTGGCTGGCGGTCAAGCATCCAGCGGCATTTCGGTGACGACGCCTCTCGATAATGCCGAGCAGCGTCATCCAGAGGCATCGTCACCGAAATGCCGCCAAATTTCGGTGGCATTTCGGCGGATGCTCGACCACTGCCATGGTCCTTTGTCGTCTGCCAGACGAAAAAGGTTGGGGACCACTGTTATATGTGGTTAACAAAAACCTTTCAGACCTTTTATAATGAGGCAAAAAGGACAAAAACCATTTTCCCCCACTCTGCTCCTTCTCTCCAAAGAAGGCAAGGCTATAGGTATGTCTCTACCTTGAGCAGGAGTTGCGAATCATAGCTCCAGGAGAAATATTTGTGGTATATCTGGTTGAGCTAGCACGTTAAAAATGGAGTGTAACCACACCAGCCCAAGCGGCTGTAGGGGCTAGTAACCTCAAATACATACCTAGGGTCTTGGTCAGGTAAATGCTCAGGGTGGCTAGACCATCCCACTGCTTGCGCTGCTGCCACTACACTCAGTATTTACCCTGGTAGCTCAATCAGAGCTACTACAAGTATTTCTCCTTAAGCTGGGACTCTCACCTCCAGCTTGAAGTAGAGGCATACTCTGTATCTCTACCAAAAGATGTATATCTGTCTTATCTGATGTGTGTCTGCATGTAATCATGAAGCCTGAATTGGTACCCTGCCAAGTATATATTCTATCCAATATGGCTCTTTCTCCCAGCCTGATGAAGAGTGAATTTCTCAGATGACTTCCCAGTTTACGGTCTGATCCAAAGCACATTGAATTGAAATTGGAATCTTTCCACTAGCTTTAATGGGTTTGGGATCAGGCCCTTACTTTGTCAGTCTTAACAGAGTTGTAGGCAATACCTTTTATTTTGTCTGCTAAAGTAACCACTTCTATATTTGAAGTCATTTAATCATATAGTAAAATGTCTCATTCTGCACTGAAGGACTTATCCTCATTTTTTGAATAAAGAAAGGTATAAAGTTTTATTGAAAGCATACTTTGGTGTTTTTTTTTAATTTTTCTTTAGAGTGCTTTTTCTTCTAGCTACAAGATGAAATATATATTTTGTACTTATCAGCGAAATTTAAAACCCAGGTCATTCCTCTCTGTAAAACCATTTTATGCTACATTGCTATTCCGATTAAGGAACTATTAAGTCTCTCTTTGTTTACAGTTATTTCCCATAACATTTCCCTCAGGGTAGTAAACTGGAAAAATATAATTAAACTTTCAGTTATTAATAAAATATTAATTAAGCAGGAGAAAATTATGAAAAATAGAATTTATCTGAAACTGTGTTGTGAGAGTGAGCATTTTTGTTAGCATTCATGACATACCATTTGTTTGGGTAATCTTTAATCATAATTTGCATTTCTAATATATGAATGTTAGACATAATTTGTATTTGCATTTCTTTTCTTAGGGTTTCAGAACTGTTGATGCTTTAGAGTGTTGACAATGTTGTTCATTTAGTATTCACTGTAAATGCAGTAGATAGTCAACTATATAGTAAAAAGTTTTCATTCAGTCAGAAGTTCTGGGGACATCACAAATAGAGACCAAACTTAAAAAGAAACTGGGGGGTTTTGTTTTAAATTTATATCAAAGTTGGTACCCAGCCAGACCCCAGGTATAGAGATATTTTAAATTGTTGCTGGTCCAAAACTTTTAAAACTAGTGGTAGTGATGTATCTGATTATCTTGTCTGAATGTCTAAAAAAATTTTTAATAAAAATCAAAGATTCCTAATGAAATAGGATATGAAACTATTCGCTTAAAGGGTCAGGTCTGTGAATTTCACATGAGTTAGTAGTGAACATTTCATTACCATTTGATGGCTCTTCGATAGACTGCATAAAATGAGTTTGTTTCTAGTGAACAAAAGTTTACATCACAAATTATATTTGTAACTAACTGGCCTTGCTGATGATAATGTCAGCAGAAAGGCCAAGTATCTGAGTAGTCATGGAAACTGAACTAGCATGTCACTGTTATTTGCAAAACTTGTACCCTTCTTCAGAGTACATTATTTACCAGTGCTGTTCATTCAGTACTTTTCCCAATCACTGAATGTTTTTTGGAGCTGGGAGGAACTGGTATTAAAGGTGCAGTATAAATTGGCTCTTGTGGCTTCCAGTAGCTTTTACTTAACTCTGGCTCCATTTTCTGGTAGGAAATAAAGGTAAATTAAGAGTATTTTAATCCTTCATGCCAGGTTGATTTAATTAGTAAAAATTAAAACTAGTCGTATATGAAATATCTGGAAAAATGCTTTAAATTCCATTCACTCACACTGGCAGTCAGACTAATGCGTTGCAACATAAGCCAACTACTTGGGGTTACGATGAAACTCTCGACACTGGAATGTAATTATATGGTGTCCTTTATAGGAGTTTTAAACCTTCCTCTGAAGAGTCATTATTGGCTGTTCTCAGAGCCTAGTGGACCATTTATTTGAAGTAGCGTTACAATTCCTGTGTTTACTGAGAAACTCGTACAAGAACATTCATCTGATACTGTGAGGATTTTACGACTAAGTTTTTGACATTGATTTAATAATTGAAAAACGTAACAAGTTGGTGTTAATATGAATGTGGTGTATATGCATAAATTCATTGTTACTGTTCACTTCTAAAGTGCTCCCTTCTGTACTTGAATAATTTACTAAAAAGTGATGTTATAAACCGGTAATTTGCATGTTAACACGTTTGGCTTTTTTATTTCCCTTTCTCTTAGGGTTCAATGTTGGCAGGAGTGCTGGCGGCAGATCAACTGTCAGGGAAATTAACCGGGATGCTTGTCATTTTCCGGGCTTTCCGGTTCTTCAGTCATTTCTCCCTAAGCATACTAATGTACCTGCACTCTATTTCCTCCTCATGGCACTTTTCCTGCAGCAGCCAGTCACTGAGCTGCCTGAAAACCTGCAGGTCAGTGCACCTGTCAGCAGCAGCCGATGTAATCAGGGTTGCCAGGTAGGGATTATCTAGAAAGATATCAATATAATTCTGTGTAACTACAAAGAGAATAATGGATTAATTGCCCCCAAATTGATTCCATAGTTAATTTATCAGCTTTATATTTAGACATTTGGGATTCATATTGTGATGAAATGCACTGACATATGACAAAAACTTGTCAGAGCTGCTGCTATTATGTACTGAATAGATTTCTTGTAAAAAATATATCTATATATTGGGGGGAATTTTATAAGAAATAGCAATTGAGTCCCAGATTCTGTGTTCAGATCAATATGAACTGACCCTGGTGCCTGTATGACATCCTGGGCTCTATCTTGGCAGTAAGGGTCTGCCTGCAAAGATACAGTTGTGGGAACGGGGTCAAAGGGATGATGTCATTGACTATGCCTTGGAAACTCTGTTCAGAAAATATTGCTTTATTTCTAGAAAAGTGTTTTCCTGGGGTTACATACTGTGTTTTTAGTAGGAAAAGGTTAAAAAAAAATTAAAATATTTTTTCTAAAATGGCATCTAACTTTATGTAGAAAACCCAGTTACACTTTTGGCCTTCCCAACATCCCCTGACAATGAGTTCCACAGGTTGATTGTGTGTGTGAAGTACTTTTTTTGGTTTGTTTTTAAACCTGCTGCCTATTCATTTAATTGTCTGAACCCTGTTTCTTTTGTTATGTGAAGGGATAAATAATACTTCCTTATTCACTTTCTCCACACCATTCATAGTTTTATAGACCTCTATCTTATCCCCTCTTAGTCATCTCTTTTCCAAGCTGAACAGTCCTACTCTTTAATCGCTCCTCAAATGGAAGCTGTTCCATACCCCTGATTATTTTTGTTGCCTGTGTCTGTACTTTTTCCAGTTGTTATATATCTTCTTAGAGATTGGGAACCAGAACTGCACATAGTATTCAATGTGTGGGTATACCATGGATCTATATAGTGGGAGTATGATATTTTCTGTTTTATTACTTGTCCCTTTCCTAGTGGTTCCTAACATTCGGTTAACTTTTTTGACTGATGCTGCACATTGAGCAGGTTGTTTTCAGAGAACAATCCATGATGACTCCAAGGTCTTTTTTGAGTGGTAACAGCTAATTTAGATCCCATCACTTTGTATATAGTTGGAATTATATTTTCCAATATTCATTAGTTTGCATTTATCAGTGTTGAATTTCATCTGCCATTTTGTTATCCAGTTACCAGTTTTGTGAGATCCCTTTGTAATTCTTCACAGTCAGTCAGGACTTAGCTAGCTTTAGTGATTTTGTATCATTGGCAAACTTTGTCACCTCACTGTTCACCCCGTTTTGAAGATAATTTATGAATATGTCGAACAGCTCTGGTCTCAGTACAAATTCTTGGGGCTCCCTGCTACTTACCTATCACCATTGTGAAAACTAACCAAAAATTTCTCTTTTGGTTTCTATCTTTCAAGCTATTACTGATCCATGAGAGGACCTTCCCTCTTATCCCATGACTGCTTACTTTGCTTAAGAGCCTTTGGTGAGGGATCTTGTCAAGGCTTTCTGAAAGTCCAAATACCCCCCTCAAAGAATTCTAATAAATTGATGAGCCATGATTTTCCTTTACAAAAGCCATATTGACTCTTCCCCAAAATATTGTGCTCACCTATGTTTCTGATTATTCTCTTCTTTACTATACTTACAGCCAATTTGCCTGCTACTGAAGTTAGGCTTACCAGCCTCTGAATGCCTGGAGCCTTTTTTAAAAATTGGTGTTGCATTAGCTATCTCCCAGTCATCTAGTACAGAGGCTAATTTAAGCGATAGGTTACATGCCACAGTTAGTAGTTCGACAGTTTCATATTTGAATTTCTTCAGAACTCTTGGGTGAATACCAGCTCATCCTGGTAACTTATTACTGTTTAATTTCTCAATTTGTTCCAAAACCTCCTCTATTGATGCCTCGATCTGGGATAGTTCCTCAGAGTTGTCACCCAAAAAGAATGACTCAGGTGTGGGAATCTCCCTCACATCCTTGGCAGTGAAGACTGATGCAGAGAATTCATTTAGCTTCTCCTTTTCTTCCTTGAGCGTTCCTTTAGCACCTTGATTGTCCAGTGGCACCACTGATCATTTGGGAGGCTTCCTGCTTCTGATGTACTTAGAAAAAATATTGTTATTTTTTGTGTCTTTTGCTAGTTTCTCTTCAGTTCTTTGGTACAGTATATGCGTGTCAGGGATTTGTGTATTAAAAAAACAAAAAAAAAAAACCAAAAAACCTAGGATGACTAGGTTTCTGTGTTCCTCAGGGAAAATTCCTACTCTAAACTGACAAATTGCACTTTAGAATGGACTTGGTTAGCACTTACATCCCTTTACAAGCAGGAAATAGAAGACAAAAATTTGAGCAGTTTCTGTAGATAAAGATGCTCTTTTGAACATCTGGATTCGCATAAACATTAATGCATGATAGCCCTGGTCGGTAAGGCTTATGTCTATCCTATATTGAGGTAAACCCCTCAAATTCTGGTTTTCCTTTAGATGAATTTGAATTTAGTTGAAGGAGTACAACAGCTGTGCAACTTTTGATTTAAAATCAAATAAGTTTTTTTAATTGCAATTTCAAACCAGAGGTTGATCAGGGTTTTTAAACAACCTTATCGTTTTGGGGAGGAGGGTCTGGTCTTCTGTTTAATTATGGGTTTTTTGTTTTGTTTTGTAATAGCATTCTTGAAACTTGATGGAAAAGCATGTTTATTTTTTAAATACGTAGCATGTTTTGGATTTTGTTCTGAAAACTGATCAAGTAAGTTGAGGTCACAGCATTAGTACAGAATTCTGTTGATAGGTTTGCTTGAGATTTGGAACAGTGTTGTGAAAGATTTGAGAAAAAAGAGATGTTTAGTTCTGTCAGTTCATCGGGAAGAGGGATTTTCAAACGATTCCTTGTGGATGATTTTCAAACGATTCCATGATCTTTTCATGCAGTTCTTTGAGGCTGAAGCTTGGAGAGAACATGGTTTAGTGTACTTAGGTAGATATATCATGTCAAAATAAGTGAACAAATCATCGGTAATAGAGAAAAGCAGAAAATCAATCAAATTGCATAGAAACAAAGGTTAATTTTGTTTTTTCTCTTTCTTTCTTCCCTCACACCTCCAATAGTTTGATTTAGATTCTATCTGGACATTTATATTTGGAGTTCCTGCCTCCAGTGGCACTGTGGTGTCTTCAATCAACAATGTTTGCACAGAAGCTGCCTTTTTATTATTGGGAATGCTCAGGAGCATGCTGAATTCAGTAAGTATAGAGTCCCATTGGGGCCCATTTATACACACCTCCTCATCTCTACTGAACTCCTTAATGCAAGAGACAGATTAGAAAGGTTAGTTTTTCATTGAACAGTGATGCAAACCAGAATTATAAATCTGTCTCGTAGTTTGGATTGGCAGAATTTTTTTGTTTTTGTTTTTTTATCTGACAATATAAATTTTTATTTTTAAGCATCTTTTTAAAAAAATTTAACTATTTTAAAAGTTGTGGGAAATTAAGGGTGTTTGGGTTGGCATTAGGGCAGAGCTGACAGGGGTTGCAGTGGGCTCCCAGCACTGACAGAAGGGCTTCAAGGGCCTGAAACACCCAGGCACAAGGTGCAGGGAGGGCCTGTGGTCATGGCCTGGTGGAGCCAGGACCCCCCAGGACCCCAAGGAAGAGGACAAGCTCCAAGCTGCAAGGGAAGCCACCTTGCTGCTGAACGGCTCCTGTCTGTGGATGGCTACACTCCAAGCCGATGAGTGAATGAGCATGGTCATGACATTGGAGGTGCAAGGTATGGGGAAGGCTGCAGACCTGGTGGGGCAGAACAGAGAACTTCAGCCAGGGCCTCAAGGAGGAGAATGGATCCCTGGCCACAGGGGAGGCCACCCTGCTACTGAACATTTCCTCCCCGAGGATGGCCCCCATATTCCTGGCTATGAGTGAGTGAGTGGGGCCATGACAGCAGCGCTTCAGAGGGCTCCCTGCGCAGCCGTGAATTTGTGAGACGTGAGAAATCAACGTTTACTGATGACTAGTGATTTAAATCGAATCCTACCAAGCCTGCTCATAGTTGGCCTTTTGTTACTCATCTAAAATTGTCCTTGGCCTACAGTTCATTCATTTGTGCTAGTGGCTGTACGATGAATAGTACTTTCACTCATGTTAAAAATTGGATTTTTTTTGTACTTTACAAAAAAGTGGAGATGGTAAAATGCCCTTGGCAGAGATTAGGAAATTTCTTTTCTGATTTACATCATTGGGGAATATTTAAGACTTCAGTGCCCATCTGCTGGGAGCTATATGAGTTAAAGATTTGTGCATGAAGAAGCATCCACAGACAGACAAGTCCACTGACTATTAATAGCTTCATGCTGGTGGAAATTCACTGGGTGCCAGGAAATGAGTGTTGTATGTTTTTTAAATGCTGAATCTAAACTCATCAAAAGAGAGAGTTTGACACTCCCATATTTACTTAGACTTGGTGTGTGTATCTGTTCAAACGATCTCCCATGCAATAGCTCTTTCACTTTTGCAGAAATTATTCAATCTGCGTTTTAGAGAGAATTGTTTTAATGGATACACATCACTCTGCTACTCCACCAGGGATTATGGTCACAAGAGCTGCAAGAAGAGACTCCCAGGCTGGTGCATTTGGGTCTGTGAATACTGGTGCCCCTCTGCCGGCGCAACTGGTGCCCCTACACCAGCACATTCGACTCTCTGAATACGGCACCTGCCTTCTGCCTAGTAAGGAGACTACAGCATGCGCTGGGAGTACGGGAGCCGACCCGCTGTTACCTGCTGCCCCAGTCATAGGTGTGGACTCTGTGGATGGGTGCTCCGGGGCTGGAGCACCCTCGAGGGAAGTTTAATAGGTGCAGAGCACCCACTGGCACCAAGCCACCCTCTGCCCCCCTCCTCTTGCGCCGGCGGCCCTGCGCTTGCCAACTCCTCCCTCTCCCTCCCAGTGCTTCCAGAGCGCCGCAAACAGCTGATTCGCGGTGTTCAAGCTCCGGGAGGGAGGGGGAGGAACGGGGAAGAGGAGGGACAGAGGTGGAGCAAGGGCAGGAAGGGGTAGAGTGGGGGCGGGGCCTAGAGCGAAGTGGGGCGGTCGAGCACCACTGGCAAGATGAGAATTTGGAACTTATGGTCCCGGTGGTGCCCCAAATTTCAGGTCCCCTACGCAGCTGTGTATGCCTATGGACAGCCTTGGATGGTGGTATTCTTCCATTTGTATTGCCCTTTCCTTCCCCCTTAGACAGCATCTCCCAGCAAACTTCTTGGACCAAGTCTCTGGTTTCTTCATCAGTAAGAAATGTATTTTTTCCCACCACCCAAGAGACTGAGTCTCATCTTGAATTGCCTTGAGAAATGTAATATTATTTGGGAGGGGTCATGTTAAGACTTCTGCTCTATCTCCTGTTTGATATCCTATGTTCAGGTACTCCTCTTGTATTGGTATTCTTTTCAGTGTGGGGCAACAGCACCAAGAGATAGCAATTCTGAGACTGCAGTTGCATGCTAAAGCCACTATGAATAATTGTGTGCATAGGCAGCATAGATTTAGATATAATATCCTAATATTACATTAAAAATCATATGATCTTCTTTGCATGCTGATAGGCATTAAATATTAACTTAGCTAGAAAATTGTTAAATTTATATGGGGAAAGTTATTTCTTCTCTTTCATAACATGAAATAGGTTAGACATACCAGTAGTTGTCAAGCGGTATTTGTGCTTGCACTGTGACACAGCCATTGCTCTTTAAGAAAATACATTACAGTAACTCCTCATTTAACGTCCTCCCGCTTAACGTTGTTTCAATGTTACGTCCCTGCTCAATTAGGGAACGTGTTCATTTAAAGTTGTGCAGTGCTCCCTTATAATGTCATTTGGCTGCCTGTTTGTAAGATTCTGTGGAAGAGCAGCGACTTTACAAGGGAGCATTGCACAAGTTCCGCTTCTCCGCCTCCCTCCCAGCACTTCATGCGTACAACTTTCTGGGAGGGAGGGGCAGGAGCAGGGAAGCGCTGCGTCTCCGCTCCTCCCCCTCCCTCCCAGAAAGTCCTTAGCAGCACTTAGGACTTCGTGGGGGACGGGGAGGGATGTGGCGTGCTCCAGAGAGGAGGTGGAGTGGGGTGGGAAGAGGTGGGCCTGGAGTGAAGCGGGGACAGGAAGAGGTGGGCCTGGAGCATTCCTGGAAAAGTCCGAGCGTGTTCTTCTCTGGGGAAGCTGCTGCTGCTACTGCAAAGGTGCTTCCTAGCGTCCGTGCCTGCAGCAGTGGGCTGTGTCTGTGTGGGATAAGCCAGGGGCACTTCCCAACCACAGGACAGTACAGAACTGTACAGTATATAATGCATTTTGTCTGCCCCCAGAAAATTTCCTTGGAACCTAACCCCCTGCATTTACATTAAATCTTATGGGGAAAATTAGATTTGTTTAACATTGTTTCACTTAAAGCTGCATTTTCCAGGACCATAACTACAATGTTAAGTGAGGAGTTACTGTACTTTAGAAAGAGAGTTCTTTTTTAACTATTGCCATCTACAATAATTTTTGCAATTTCTTTTCAACGTAGCCTTGGCAGTCAGAGGAAGAAGGCTCTTGGCTTCGAGAATATCCGGTCACTTTGATGCAGTTCTTTCGATATTTGTATCACAATGTTCCAGACCTGGCTTCAATGTGGATGAGCCCAGAGTTCCTGTGTGCATTGGCAGCAACTGTGTTTCCTTTCAACATCCGACCTTACTCTGAGATGGTAGGTAACTGAAAAATAGAATACACTCCAGCTAGGCTATTGAGTTTTCACTTGCCTGTCACTTCCCTCAAATGTTAGCCAGTAGACAGCGTAGCCACGGTGAATAGGCTACAAGTTAAAGACTTCTTCATAAGATAGAAGATAGGTATGTAGTGGTTGTTACAGCAGGGTCACATTATGCTTCTCTGAGTTCCTGTTGGCATTTCTTTTATTAACTCCATTTTTTAAAGGGATTGTTACCGATCTGAGATGGACTTTTATACCTAGATTCTTAGACCAAGAGCATGTTGTTTTTCACCATTTAAAGAAAATATTTTATGTCTAATTAGATGATTAAATTAATCAGGCCTCAATCTATAATATGAACAAATGACTAAAAAAACCTTAATGCTAAATTGGAGGTCAGTTGCTGCACAGTCTACTATGAAATTTTAGTCCATTGCTCTGGGGGAGATGTATGCATTTTATTGAATATTTGTCTTTGGTGCATTGTCTGAGATTTTAATGAATTTACCCTTTTCAGCACCCCTTCTGGGTAAGATGGGGCAATATTGGCCCCATTTCACAGGTAGGGAAGCTGACACAAATAGCTTAATTTACTTGCCGAGGGTCAGAGAAGAAGCATGTGGTAAAGCCTGAAATTACAACCACAGTAAAAACAGCAATGTGGACAGCTGAGGCACAGCTTGGGTGTGTAGAGAGCTATGCGGGGTACAGACCCTAAGTGTTTGGGCATGTCTTTACTCCCCTAACAGTGCCTCGTCGTCTACACTGTTGTTTATACCCATGCAAAGAAGATATGCAGTGTATATACTCTACGCGCTGTTGTAAGGAGTGTGCAGTGTAGACGTACCCATAGATGTTACATTCCAACCTGAAGAGGAGGCAGGAGTTCCGGTGTTTGTGTTGCCTTCTTTACATGCCGCTTGCTGGAATTTCCTCCTTGTTGGCTGCTTCACTCTGAATGTCACATTACAGATCACACCATTTTACTTACAGAGCAATAAGGGAAAGGAAAAGAGTGATTATCCATGGCTGATGTTGTAGCACAGTTTTATTGATTGAAATGTTGACAAAAATATAACCAGAGATGTGAAGAAGTTTAATGGAGAATAATATCCCTTCAAAAACTGCTTCTAGTAGATACAGCTATTGACATAATGTCTCCATACCAGGTATAGGCACAGAGTTGGAAATGTACAGACTAGTGTGTCTTTTTGAAATAGGTGCACTCATAATTCATTCACTTCAACTGATTTGTTCAGTTAACATGAGCTGAAAATATATTGCATATAGCAGCATGCTAATTATGAAATTATAAGTCTTGTAAATTACTTTACAGAAAACAGATTGCTAATTGTGAAATTACAGTTCTCTTACCTTTTTCCCCACTGAAGGCATGATGGAAATAAAATATCTGTAAGGCTGTTTAGAATAAGAGGAATGATTTGGTGTATAATATGGGGAAATGTTGGAATAGTAGGAAAATATCTCTGCCCAACTCCTTTGTGATCTTAAGTTAACTTGAAAAACCTGAATAGTGTCTATGGATAGTAGTGAAAACAGTGCCTGTCAGTCTTTCAAAACTTACATTTCCTTTAAGTAACAAATATGTATTATACTTTCCATATGTGCATGATACTTAGCTAGAGTTAGAAATTTGTTTGCTTTTGGTAAATCTCAACGGTTGTCAAAAGACTACAGTTTGTACCCATTAATGAATTTAAGGTGGGGGTGGGGAAATCCTCCTAAACTGGAATGCCTCTCTTAGGGTAAGTCTACACTACGGGATTATTCCGATTTTACAGAAACCGTTTTTTTAAAACAGATTGTACAAAGTCGAGTGCACACAGCCACACTAAGCACATTAATTCGGCGGTGTGCGTCCATGTACCGAAGCTAGCGTTGATTTCCTGAGCGTTGCACTGTGGGTAGCTATCCCATAGCTATCCCATAGTTCTCGCAGTCTCTCCCGCCCATTGGAATGCTGGGTTGAGATCCCAGTGCCTGATGGGGCAAAAAACATTGCCGCTGGTGCTTCTGGGTACAGCCTCACCCCTCCCTCCGTGAAAGCAGCAGCAGCCAACCGTTTCACGCCTTTTTTTCCTGGGTGAACTGTGCAGACGCCATTCCACGGCAAGCATGGACCCTGCTGAGCTCAAGATAGCAATCATGGATGTTTTAAACACCTTGCGCATTCTCGTGCAGTCAATGCTGAACCGGGACCTGCAAAGCCAGGCGAGGAGGCGGCGGCTACGGCAGCGCGGCGACGAGAGTGATGAGGACATGGACACAGAATTCTGTCAAACTGCGGGCCCCTGCGCTTTGGAGATCCTGCTGGTAATGGGGCAGGTTCTAGCCGTTGAACGCCGATTTTGGGCCCTGGAAACAAGCACAGACTGGTGGGACCGCATAGTGTTGCAGGTGTGGGACGATTCCCATGGCTGCGAAACTTTTGCATGCGTAAGGGCACTTTCATGGAACTTTGTGACTTGCTTTCCCCTGCCCTGAAACGCCAGAATACAAAGAAGAGAGCAGCCGTCACAGTTGAGAAGCGAGTGGCGATAGCCCTGTGGAAGCTTGCAACGCCAGACAGCTACCGGTCAGTCGGGAATCAATTTGGAGTGGGCAAATCTACTGTGGGGGCTGCTGTGATGCAAGTAGCCAAAGCAATCACTAAGCTGCTGCTACAAAAGATTGTGACTCTGGGAAATGTGCAGGTCATAGTGGATGGCTTTGCTGCAATGGGATTCCCTAGCTGTGGTGAGGCGATAGATGGAACCCATATCCCTATTTTGGCATCGGAGCACCAGGGCACCCACTACATAAACCGCAAGGAGTACCTTTCCATGGTGCTGCAAGCACTGGTGGATCACAAGGGACGTTTCACCAACATCCACGTGGGATGGCCGGGAAGGGTTCATGACGCTCACGTCTTCAGGAACACTACTCTGTTTAAACAGCTGCAGCAAGGGAATTACTTCCCAGACCAGAAAATAACAGTTGGGGATGTTGAGATGCCTGTCGTTATCCTGGGGGACCCAGCCTACTCCTTGATGCCATGGCTCATGAAGCCACACACAGGCAGCCTGGACAGTAGTCAGGAGCTGTTCAACTACAGGCTGAGCAAGTGCAGAATGGTGGTAGAATGTGCATTTGGCCGTTTAAAGGCGCGCTGGCGCACATTACTGACTCGCTCAGACCTCAGCCAAACCAATGTCCCCATTGTTATTGCTGCTTGCTGTGTGGTCCACAATCTCTGTGAGAGTAAAGGGGAGACCTTTATGGCGGGGTGGGAGGCTGAGGCAAATCACCTGGCCGCTGATTACGCACAGCCCGATACCAGGGCGATTAGAAGAGCACACCAGGAAGCAGTGCACATTAGAGAAGTTTTGAAAACCAGTTTCATCACTGGCCAGGGTACAGTGTGACTGTTCTGTTTGTTTCTCCTTGATGAAACCTCCCCCCCTTGATTGACTCATTCCCTGCAAGCCACCCACCTCCTCCCTTCGATCACAGCTTGCTTTCTAAGGAAATAAAGTCACTCTCGTTTAAAAATCATGAATTCTTTATTAATTAATTATAAGAGGGAGAGAACTGAGAAGGTAGCCTGGGTGGGGTTTGGGAGGAGAATAGTAGGGAAGGAAAAGGCCCACTAAAAAAATTTCATAATAATGAGAGCCTTTTGGTTGGGCTGTCCACTGGGGTGGAGTGGGTGGGTGCACGGAGCCTACCCCCATGAATTGTTACTGTCTGCCGGGTGAGGAGGCTAAGGAACATGGTGAGGGGGTAGGGTGGTTATACAGGGGCTTCAGCGGCACTCTGTGATCCTGCTGCCTTTCCTGAAGCTCCACCATACGCCGGAGCATGTCAGTTTGATCACGCAGCAGCCCCAGAGTTGCATCCCGCCACCTGTGATTTTCCTGCCGCCACCTCTCATCTCGAGCATCCCTCCTGTCCTCACGTTCGTCCCTCCTGTCCTCATGGTCACTGGCATCTTTCCTGTACTTTGCTACCACGTCCTTCCACTCATTCAGATGAGCTCTTTCATTGCGCGTCACTTCCATGATTTCCGAAAACATTTTTTCTCGCATCTTTTTTTTCCGCCGCCTTATCTGAGATAGCCTTCGGGACGGAGTAGGGAGGCTTGAAAAATTTGCAGCTGCATGAGGGAGGGAAAAAAGGGAGAGAAGTATTTAAAAAGATACATTTTAGAGAACAATGGTCATACTCTTTCATGGTGAACAACACTATTCACCTTACATTGAACGTGTCATCTCACTACAAGGTTGCATTTTGCATCTTAATGTTGAGTGCCTGCGGCTTTGGTGTTACCGTTGAGTGCTGCTTCTTTCCTGCTAACGTGCAGCAGCAGAAACCACCCCGTGGCTGGCATCATGGAAGATAGTGATCTTCCAACACCCCTCTTTCCCCCGCCCCAACCGCGTGGCTGGTAGCAGAAAAGATCCCTGCTAGCCAAACGCGGAAAAGCTCAGCGCCAATCGCTCCCTCCCTCTCCCCCCGCTTGGCTACCTGCAGGGAAGGATTTCTTTTAAGCCACAGGCAAACAGCCCAGTAGGAATGGCCATCTCTGTCCCCTTACTTAAATTCCTGAATTTCAACCAGGTTACCATGAACGATATCACTCTCCTGAGGATAACACAGCGAGATAAAGAACAGATGTTGCTTGAATGCCAGCAATCACCGGGACCATACGCAGCTAGGCTTTGTCATGCAATGATACCAGATTACTTGCTACATTCATGGTGTGGTCAAGTGTCCTACCATGGAGGACGGAATAAAGTAGCGCTGCCCAGAAACCTTCTGCAAAGGCTTTTGGAGTACCTCCAGGAGACCTTCATGGAGCTGTCCCTGGAGGATTTCCGCTCCATTCCCAGACATGTTAACAGACTTTTCCAGTAACTGTACTGGCCGCGAATGCATCCCAAGTCCTCAAGGCAAATTAATAATTAAAAAACGCTTGCTTTTAAACCATGTCTTATATTTACAAGGTACACTCACCAGAGGTCCCTTCCATGGCTTCATTGTCTGGGATAGTTGCTTGGGAGGGCTGGGAGGGTAATTCCGTCAGGGTGAGAAAAAACTCCTGACTGTTGGGGAGAACGGAGTGCTGTGTGCTCTCTACAAGCTCGTCCTCCTCTTCCTCTTCATCTTCCCCGTCCGCAGAATCCTCAGCCATGGCTGCGATTACCACCCCCACCTCGGAATTCACGGACAGAGGTGGGGTACTGGTGGCAGACCCCCCTAGAATTGCATGCAGCTCAGCATAGAAGCGGCATGTTTTTGGCCCTGCCCCAGATTTTCCGTTTGCTTCTTTGGTTTTCTGGTAGGCTTGTCTGAGCTCCTTAACTTTCACACAGCACTGTACTGAGTCCCTGGTATGGCCTCTCTGCATCATGGCCTTGGAAATTTTTTCAAATGTTTTTTCATTTTGTCTTTTGGAACGGAGTTCTGTTAGCACGGAATCCTCTCCCCATACAACAATCAGATCCAGTACCTCCCGTGGAGTCCATGCTGGAGCTCTTTTTTGAGTCTCAGGAGACTGCATTATTACCTGTGCTGATGAGCTTTGCGTGGTCACCTGTGCTGATGAACTCTCCACGCTGGCCAAACAGGAAATGAAATTCAAAAGTTCGCGAGGCTTTTCCTGTCTACCTGGCCAGTGCATCCGAGTTCAGATGGCTTTCCAGAGCGGTCACAATGGTGCACTGTGGGATAGCTCCCGGACGCCAATACTGTCGAATTGCAGCCACACTAACCCTAATCCAACATGGCAATACCAATTTGAGCGCTACTCCCCTCGTCGGGGAGGAGTACAGATATCAGTTTTAAGAGCCCTTTATTTCGATATAAAGGGCTTCGTTGTGTAGACGGGTGCAGCATAAAATCGGTTTAACGCTGCTAAATTCGGTATAAACGCGTAGTGTAGACCAGGCCTTAGATTGTATTTAAAGTTCATTATTAGGAATCTTGCTATGTTGCTCATATAGTTTTGGTGTAATAGTACACTACAAGGAACTCTTTCACCATTGCCATGATACCCTTCATTATCACAGAAGCATGTGTGTATTTATGTATATGTATATATTTAAAAAAAAAAGAGAGAGCTGGGGAGTTCATCCTGTTTCACACTGAGAATGACCATCTTTCAAAAAAGGTATCTTCAGAGAAACAGAATTATGGGGTAAATAAATAACTCTAACATACAATAATATGGAACAAAATCAGTAGCAATTAAGGAAATAATGGCAAAGTTATAGACTTTTAACATGTTGATTTTTTTAACAGGTTACTGATCTTGATGATGAAGTTGGATCCCCAGCTGAAGAGTTCAGAGCATTTGCAGCCGACACTGGCATGAACAGGAGCCAATCAGAGTACTGCAATGTGGGCTCCAAGACCTACCTAACCAACCATCCTGCCAAGAAGTTTGTGTTTGACTTCATGCGTGTGCTCATAATCGATAACCTCTGCCTCACACCTGCTAGCAAGCAGACTCCACTGATAGACCTCCTGCTAGAGGTAGGACTGCTATTTTCCTGCTCTTTTTACAGAGTAAACTTCATATTAAACTTTTTTCATATGCGGTTGCTTTTTGAGGCTGTAATAAATGTTCTTCTTCAAGTGATTGCTCATGTCAATTCCAGTTAGGTGTGTGCATGCGCCGTGTGCAGGGATGTCGGAAACTTTTCGCCCTAGCAGCTACCCCACTTCAGTTCCTTCTTACCGCCCATGACGGTTGTTGGAACAGTGGTCTCTTGTTTCTCAAGTGCTCCACTAATCCCTATCTTTCTCTTAGTAGTTACCTTTGTTAGTTAATTGTTGATAGTTACCTTAGTGTTAAGTGTTACCGTAGTGTTAAGTATAGTTCAGTAGTTGAGGGCAGCTTTCGCCTTTCAGTGGCTGCCCTGCGGGGCTCTGGGGCATGCCATCCCAGGGCTTCAAACCCCGCAGTTCTTGCAACAAGCCCATGCCCATAGGTGATCCCCACGACTCCTGCCTTAGGTGTCTGGGGGAGGGCCTTCAAGCCGACAAGTGCAAAATCTGCAAAGCGTTCAAGCCCCGAACAAGAAAAGAGAGGCAAATCCGACTCAAACAACTCCTCATGGAGTCCGCCTTGCATCCCTCTAAAGACGCGGGACCGATTGCCTTGGTGCGCAGTGCTCCCCCAGTGATACCGGCCACGGCACCGCAGAAGATCCCGCACCTGTCTCGGGACCGATGATCTCCCGTGCCCCAGAAACGCCCACTCCGGCACCGTTTCCACTCCCCAGTCGCTCGAAAGAAGCAAGCCTTGGGAAGACCCCGCATTCGGCCCGAAGCAGCCACTCCGGCCCCAACCAAGCAAGCTTCGGACCAGGCCTCTAAGTCTGACAAGACCGCTAGGCCCCGGTCTGCTCATGCGAGCCCTGCGCAGGGACCTTGCAAGTGGAAGAGGTTACATTGCCTTCCACTCCAGATGCCTTCAAGGCTGCCAGAGGGCTTATCGAAATGACAGCACCGGTGTCCCCGATCCAAGCACCAGCTCTGGCCCAAGTCCTGGTACCATCAAAGGGTAAACCAGCGATGTTCGTACTGTCAGCCCTCAGACCAGCATCTCCACGCCGCTCTGAGTCCCAGTGTTGTTTGGAGTCCCGGCACCACTCCAAGTACTGGTCTGACTCACGGCACCGGTTAGACTTACGGCGCTGGTCCTGCAGCCCCAACCTTTGGAGCCGTTCACGCTCAGGGTTGCTGTTGATTGCTGGAACATGGTCCCGCTTGAGGTCCAGGTCACGTTCAGCAACCTCGCAGCACCGTTCGGAGTGCCAATCCCTGTGCCAGCTGTCGCCATGGCACCGGCCCACGACTCATCATCGATCCTCTTTGCAGCACCACTCCCCAACACGGCACCGCTCTTCAACATGGCATCGGTTGCGGTCACGATCAGCCCTACGACTCTGATTTCTGTACGACTCTCATCTGTCAAGGGACTCAATGCCCCCCTTGCTCCATTTGCGCACCGCTCCTCCTTGGCCGTCGCGATCCCAATCCCCTTCCAGCAGATCAGAGAGAGCTTCAGCAGTTTCGGACATTCCCCAGTCAGCCCCGGGAAGCCTCGGTCATGACCCTCCGGCGCCCAACTGGAAACCCCAGTGGCAATTTTGGACTCCCTGGACATATGGTGCTCACAGTCCCAAAACGCACTCGACTCCCTATGTTGGTGGCTGGATCCCCATACAGTAGGTGCTGGGATCTGGTTCCATCCCCCTCAACCCACCCTGAACCTGGTTACAGACACATCTGCCCTGGGATGGGGGGCCCACCTCGGGAGCCTGACAACGCAGGGCTTATGGTACGAAAGCGAGCTGTCATTACACATCAATATCAAAGCGCTTAGGGCGATTCGCCTTGCGTGCCAAGTGTTCCTTCCCCACATACAAGGCCACTGCGTAGCAGTCCTAACAGACAACACCACAGCCATGTTCTATCTGAACAAACAAGGCGGAGCCCAGTCATTACCGCTCTGCCAAGAAGCCTTCCTTCTGTGGGAATTCTGTTTAGTCCACTCCATCACCCTGCAAGCCTCATACCTGCTGGGTGTCCAAAACGTACTGGCGGACAGCTTAACCAGACGTTTTCTCACGCACAAATGGTCAATCCACTCAGACATCATTCACTCTGTTTTCCACATCTAGGGGCTTCCCAGAATCAACTTGTTCGCTTCATGGACCAACAGGAAGTGCCCAGCCTCCTGTTCCTTCCAGGGCCACAGCCTGATCACGTGGTTGGACCAACTGCTTTACGCCTTCCCACCATTCCCACTGGTCCACAAGGTGCTCCTCAAGGTCCGCCGGGATAAGGCAAACATCATACTGGTGGCCCCTGCCTGGCCGCACCAGTGTTGGTACCCTGTCCTGCTGGAACTGTCAATTCGGGCTCCCATGCACCTACCTCTCACCCCCGACTTCATCTCTCAGAACCACGGTCGTGTCCTACACTTGGACCTTCAGTCGCTCCACCTCACGGCCTAGAGGATCCATGGTTGAACCAGGCTGAAAGTGCCTGTTCGGACTCGGTAAGGCTGGTGCTCCTGGAAAGTCGCAAGTCGTTGACTAGGCTTACCTACGAGGCTAAGTGGAAGAGGTTCTGCAGCTGGTGCGCTCTTCAATCCCATGCATCTTGAACTACCTGATGTTCTTGAAGGACCCAGCACCTAGCCTTTGGATCCCTTAAAGTTCATCTCACGGCCATCTCTGCATTGCACACCCGGTCGTGCGGCGTTTCCTCAAAGGCTTGGAAAAAATCCATCCTCCATCGAAGCCGCTCGTGCCTGCATGGGACCTTAACTTGGTCTTCTCCTGCCTTATTGGCCCTCCTTTTGAGCCACTGGCCTCCTGCTCACTTCTCTATCTCTCCTGGAAGGTCGCCTTCATAGTGGCTATCACTTCCGCACGTTGGATGTCCGAGCTATCGGCTCTCACATGTGAACCACCCTATACCATTTTTCATAAAGATAAAGTTCAACCAAGACCTCACCCAGCTTTTCTGCCAAAAGTGGTGTCCCGTTTCCATGTGAGTCAGGATATCTTCCTGCCGATCTTTTACCCAAAACCGCATGCTGACCTTCGGGAACAACGCCTCCATTCACTGGACATTAGACGGGTGCTTGCCTTCTATATAGACAAAACAAAGCCATTCCGTAAAACAACCCAGTTATTTGTCGCTATCACGGAATGAATGAAAAGCACTCCGGTTTCCTCTCAGCGAATATCTTCATGGATCACCGGGTGTATTCGTACCTGCTATAACTTGGCAAACGTCCCTCCGTCTGCTGTCATAGCTCACTCCATGAGAGCTCAGGCATAGTCAGCAGCCTTTCTAGCATGCGTTCCCCTACAGGAAATCTGCAGGGCTGCCACATGGGCCTTGGTACATACCTTCACGTCCCACTACACCATCGTTCAGCACTCTTGGGATGATGCGGCTTTTGGCAGAGTGATTCTTCATTCTGCGGTTCCTTGACTCCAACCCCACCTCTGAGGTAAGGCGTGGGAGTCACCTAACTGGAATTGATATGAGCAATCACTTGAAGAAAAAATGGTTACTTACCTTTCTGTAACTGTTGTTCTTCGAGATGTGTTGCTCATATCTATTCCATTCCCCCCCACCTTCCCTTCTGTTGGAGTAGCCGGCAAGAAGGAACTGAAGTGGGGTCAGGCCAGCAGGGTCTTATATAGAATGCCATATCGGCGCCACTCCAGGGGGCTCCCCAGCCAGCCCAACGGGGTAGCTGCTAGGGCGAAAAGTTTCCGACATCCCTGCACACCTAGCTGGAATAGATTTGAGCAACACATCTCGAAGAACAACAGTTCCAGAAAGGTAAGTAACTGTTTTTTTGAATATCAGGACTACTGTTGATTTATAGAATGGCTTTAAATTGTCATTTAACATCCACCAATGGAGTTTAGAGACACTTTACGTACTCATGTTTTTAAATGGGGTTTTTTGTTTTTTTTTTTGCTCTCCATTGTTTAATACCTTGAAGCTTAAAAATAACTTAAGAGATACAATCCCAGTCAAGCATGGAGAGATTATTTAAAAGACATCCATATGTAGGTGGTAATTGATTATTTAAGCTGATGAGCTGGCTCAGACAGTGTGGCATGGTGGGGAAGGGTACTGATATTATAGTCCTGGGGTACGCCAACAGAGAGAGAAGGCAGAAAACATTCAGCTAGGTAGGATTAGCAATGTACTGTAATAAAACTGTTGCCTCTTGAGCTGGTAGAAAAAGAGGCCTTGTATGCAGTGTCACTTTCCATAACCGTCATGGTTTCTCTGTGTGAACTTCAGAAGTGTGTTTGTGTAGCTATCCCAAAGCTAATATTGAAATAAAATAAAAAAGTCTCTTGGGTTTATATATTCATTCAAATAGTTAATTTAAGTGTGACATACACTAGTGGGTGCCAGTGTGAGCTAAGGAAATAAGTCTATTTTTCCCATTACAAATATCGTAACAAATTATTTGTTAATATTTTAGTAGTTTCTGTTACAGAGAAAATAGGCTGGCAAACCAGAAATCTGCCTTAT
The DNA here is from genome assembly GCF_016161935.1 of Mauremys reevesii. Taxonomy (NCBI): domain Eukaryota; kingdom Metazoa; phylum Chordata; order Testudines; family Geoemydidae; genus Mauremys; species Mauremys reevesii. The sequence goes on along the minus strand of NC_052627.1, from coordinate 19,343,736 downwards.
GGAAATCCAAAATATTCAGTATAAAATGATACAGTGCAACCCATGGATTGAACTCCATCCTTAAACTTAAATTAAAGCCACTGCTATAAAAGTAAGGCATGGTGAGTCTAGTCCAAGAGCCTTAAAAGTCAGAAATGGGGGAAAGATCATCCAGTCCCTCTCTTTCCAAAGCTGGATGGGTGCCAGTCATATGTGTTCCAGAAAATTAGATGTTTTTATTTATAACAAATAAATAATTGATAACCTCCTTAGATTTCATGTACCTAACAAGGTGAAAATTTCCGTGGAGTAACCATCGTTGTCAGCATATGGTATCGCTTTCTGTTCTGCAACTCTTTCCTTAAAGCAGCTTTCTCTACCTATTGATTATGTGTTGTAGGCTTCCCCTGAAAGATCAACAAGGACACAGCAGAAAGAGTTTCAGACTTACATTTTGGACAGCGTGATGGACCACTTACTTGCAGCTGATGTTTTATTGGGTAATTTCGTATTTCCTTTTCATTTATTGATGCACATGTCATCCATTCTCCATTACCAAAGCCAACATCAGTCTTCGGTCGTTTTGTTTTTGTTTTTAATTTCTTCCTCCTTTCCTTAAGATTTGTTTCTCCTTATCTTCTGTATCTTTTTGTCCCATGATATGTAAGGGGATATATTACTTTTCTTACACTTATGACAGCAAATCTCCATCATGCCCAATCTGTGAACCATTAGGAGTTCAAAAAGTGTTATACGGGTGAAGTATGTTTTACAATTATGAACAAAAAAAAATTTGGCTGAGAAAGGAGGCAAGAGGAAATGGGACTGAATTTTATCATCCCTGCCCTGCAGCATCAATTATGCCCTCTTCCCCTCAACAGAGGGCTTGCCCTTCCCCTAGTTTTAGTTGTGGCTGGGGCTTAGAATGCTAAAAGTTGGTCTTTTTTCCTTTCCCATCTTTTATTATTTTATTTATATTACTGCAACAGCCAAGAGAACTCTGTGGGATTAGAGCCTCATTGTGAAGGACCTGAGCAAACACAACAGGACACTGTCCTTTTCCCTGAAAAGCTTGTTATCTAGATGGCAGTAGGAAGGATTGACAGAGGAGAGGCAGATGATCATTGAGATGGCTCTGAGACTAGTGCAGGGAAGTCACTGCTCAGATGCCCAGTTTGAGTTCATGCTCATCGGCTGAACTCCCTAGGAATTCTTACTTTGCCCTATTTCCCAATCCCTCCTCCATGGCCAAACTTGGATCTCTGAGGCCTTTGTGGGTTTTCTGCTTAACTCCTCTAGCTCCTCTCACCTCTTTAGGGTGAGACTGAAGTTCTCCCCTGTCCTTTCCTTTCCTCCTAGTCTGGTGTTAGGAGTGTCAGAAAAGAACAAATTTGTCACTGTCCCCTGCTCACCAATTGCACATTTTGTGGAGGTTGTTATTAAAAATGGCAGCAGCCTATTAGTCAAGTGTTGCTTCTTTTTTCCATGGTTATTGTTTATGAAGTCATCTGCAGGGGATAGTATCTTCTTTTGGAACCAGAGAGAATGGAGACGCATACAGGGATGGGGCTTTATCTCGTTTTAAACAAAACTAAATATTTGCAGGATCTAAGAAGTTATACCTCCTAGGGTCCAATTTATTAACAGTAATTCCAAAATAATAGTACATGAAACCCCATATCAAACCTTCTCCTCAGGTTTGCCTTCCCTTTTAGTTACGTTGAAGCCTTCTCCCCAGGCTTGGTTGCCCCAGGATTTATTTCTTCAAGACTTGTCTGTTCTAAATTCTAGCTGCATGAGGAACGTTCTCACTTCCCTTGTATATGGAGGGGGGGGAGGAGTAACAAGTCAACTGCACCAGTGAGTGAATGCAACCCACTTAATGGTTCCCAGCAAGATCAACACCTGCTAATGGTGGGGAGTTTGAGGCAAACACTGTCAGCTTGTTACAGTGCCTCAGAATAAGCTCTATTAAAAAATAAAATACAGTTGCGTAGAACTACTATTGATCCTCAGTTTTTATCAAGTGAGCGCCAGTGGGGAGCAAGATACCAACTGTTTTAAAAATCACTGTATGTATTTACAAAGGACTAGATTGTGCTCTGTGCACGAAGCCCGTGGTAAGGGGCAGTGCATAAACCTACTGTTGTGGGCGTGCACTGGAAGGCATTGTGACTCAGAGCAGCACCATCCCTTGACTGACAGTTGCTTTTGAGGGGGAAGTGATTTACCAAACCCATTTAAAGGGAGTAGCATGCTCTTGTCCCTATCCAGGGTGCCCGACCATCTCCTTTGAGGTGGAGGTCAGAGCCATGGCTTCATCTGGTTCTCACCCAATTGCTCCTGGGAGGAAACAGTTTGAGGCACCGCCCCTATATTCCCCAAGTGTTGGGACTGCTGTTATGGCCAGCCTCATGCGGTTGTAGAAGCAGAAAGAGGAATCCTTATTTCCTTCTACTCCATTCATCAGCAGTATAAGAGCTAGCTACTAGCTAGTCATAAGGAAACAGGAAACTGCTAGTAGAACTTATGGCAAGGGCCATGCTTAGCATATGAATGTGTGAGACACCCTGGGGACTTTGACTGACTGTTGTTGTAAACTAAGCTCTGTTATTTGTTAGGAAATGGTTGTGTTTAGCACTAGTTTAATATGAACAATATCACTATTACAGTCTACAGAACAATTTCTAGTAAATAGTACACGCCATCTGAAAGTCCTCAGCTCCCTACATGCATTCATCTTCAAATTCTTATTCCTTCTCGGAATCTATGTCAGCAGATGTACATCCTGCTGAGAACTCAGACTTAGAATTGTTATTCCTGTCATGAGGAAGAAACCCACACAAGCATATATTTTGGCTGTAGGTGTTCTTTGTTTTTTAACAGTGTGTTAGTTCATGTGCAAATGAAGTATAGGTGTTCATGTTAGCAGGTGAATACACACACCATTGGGCATTAGACAAAATACAGATATACCTTCTGACTGTAAACTTAATATATCAAATTAACTTGGTGGTAGTTAGTATTACAATAGAAATTTTGGGTCCCCAGTGCTAGGTGCTGAGTATGAGTAAGAGAGAAATATAGAGGTGCATCATTCATGGAGATTTAGTGCCTTCCTTTGGGAGAATCCTCAAATGATGGATAGGAGGTCTCCATGCTTAAGGAACCATCTCTTGATGGGAACAGTCTTACCAACTATTCTCCTATCTGAATTTCCTTCTTTGGAAAAATGTTATTGGGGAGGTTGTGGTGAGGCAACTGTCTGGAGGCCTCAGATTTCCTTAAATCTTTTCAGTAGCTTTAGACTTGGGTATGGCATGGCTGTTGTGCTGATCTTGTTAGCCATCATGCTCCAGAAGGTGAACAAAACCAGGCGTCCATGATGCTTCTCTTATATCAGACCAATAACGGATACAAAGGGTCATGTTATTGACTTCATGAGCTCAGTCATGAGCACAAGGAATTGTACTTGTGTGCCTCTGCTCTGTCCTCAGAGAGATCAGTTGGTGGAGTAAAGCCTTACTCAACAAATATTAACACATCCTTTAATATGCACATATGGCATTGTTTTTCTTCTTTCCTTGTTTTGGTCTGTGATTAAAAATATGCCTTCAGTGCCCACTTCACATTGTCACTATTACAGTTCAATAAATATCTTGCATACAACGTTAAGCTCCTTTTGTTTGACTAACAATTCCAGGTAGCGTTTCATTCAAATGACTGTAGCACTTTCTCCATCTTGCAGAATAAAGAAATTAGTCTTTAGAAAGCTATTGGGCGTGCTGAACACACGTAGGTGGTTGGAGAGGGGTTTTTTTTTTGCTGCTGTTCAAATCATTTTGTTTTCTTTTGTAATTTAGGTGAAGATGCATCTCTGCCTATTACAAGTGGTGGCAGTTACCAGGTGCTGGTGAACAATGTATTTTATTTCACACAGCGTGTGGTGGATAAGCTTTGGCAGGGCATGTTCAACAAGGAATCCAAACTTCTTGTAGACTTCATCATTCAGCTAATTGCACAGGTAACAGTTCGTAGTAGTAGTAGTAGTAGTAGTATTACTGTGGTGATTATGGGCCCAAGTCATGGTCCAGGACCCCCCAGTGCTCTACAAACACAAAACAAAAGGGTGGTCCCAGCCCCAGAGAGAGCATATTTGTTTAATTAGTTTTAAAAGATTGTCCAGAGCATTAGATGCACACTCACACTCTTTTATAGCTTGTAAATATCTAAAAAATAATTTAGGCTTTTTTGCATAATTTCATCTACTGGTGCTGATTCTAAGGTGTGGTGTCTTTTGTAAGAGAATATTTTTAAAATACTGTGCACATTTTAAAATGGAGTTTAGCTTAATACAGGCAGTCCTCGGACTTACGACACAATTGGTTCCTGAAAATTGCGTTGTAAGGCAAAACGCCGTAACTCGGAACCTCAAGACAGTCCATTGCAGGACTGAGCGTCATAAAGTCGAAACCAATTGTCATAAGTCAAATCAGGGTGTCAATTCAGAAACGTAAGTGCTGTTTGTCGTAAATCAAACGTCGTACAGTTGAGGTCTGCCTGTATTTTGAAGGAAACTAGAACTTCCTTAGCCTGCAAAGCTTTTAAAGTTAATATAACATAAGCAGGAAAGTCAAGTTTTTAGTTTTCTCCCTTTGTGAGCCCTGTGCGGTCGTGCCTTGCAACTTGGACTGGCATAGTTTACCCCCCTTAACAGCAAGTATGGTGAAAGAAATGGTTGTCCACCGTATCTTTCTCTTTGGCAGTGTGATGATGATAAACATGATATAAATGCCTAGATAAATGGAAACAACTCAGGACAAGATTTCCCCCTTCATCCCCAACATCTTGGGCCCTCCACAAATTATTTGGCAGACTCTGTAGCTATATTATTGAAGATATGAACAATCTTAGGTGCCATTTTGCAAGCCCTTAGTGCGTGAAGATTCCAGAGAAATGTATTAGGCTGCTACATACCATAGGATTTGCAGGTTTGTGTACGTAGTGTTTAGACATTTTCATGCCAAACTGGGAGATGAGACTAAAAGAGCAATGTAAGTTTTCTTGTTAGTGCTCGGTCTTTGGAAATATATGGGCTTTTCTCTTCAGCCTTTTTCTTTTCTTTTCTTTCTTCCCCCGTTTTTGAGTCTGCACCTTCATAGCATGACCTGATGGTGTTTTATATGTAGTAGGTCAGTGTTCTGATATGATATAATATTTTGATAGTAGGGTTGACTCATACACCTGTCTGAGTATGCTGTATTCATCTCTCTGGTGTCTGAGTGCCTGATGAAGAGAGAGGTCTTGTCTATTCTAGGGATATTTTCCCGATTATTCAGGCTTAAAACCATTACTCTGATACTGGGAACCATTTTTATAAGTGGATTAGTTAACTTGCTTTCAGATTAATTAGATTTAAAACTGTTATGAATTTGTGGGAGCTTTTCTGTAGTAAGATAAGTCCAAAGATTCCTCCTTCTCCTCTTCCACTGAATCTCATTGAGAAGCTTTGTTGTGGAAATTAGAACACAGCATTTCAAAAAGTTACCATAGAACTTGCCATAAAACAAAATTCTTATCAGTCCATTTATCAGCATGACTTCAGTTCTCATTTCCAGGCAGGCAAAACATTAATACATATTGGGATTGAGCGGGGGAATTAATCAGTACAAAGATCTTTTAGTAAAATGAAAGTTTTTTTTGAAAAAATCAGTGTAGGATTTGAAGAAATAAGTTTTTGTGTGGAGATTTCTGACGTTATATTAATTGTTTTGTACTTTCCATCAGTCAAAAAGAAGATCTCAGGGGTTATCACTGGATGCTGTTTATCACTGCCTGAATAGGACCATCTTGTATCAGTTCTCAAGGGCACACAAAACTGTCCCTCAGCAAGTTGCTCTCCTTGATTCTCTAAGGGTCCTTACAGTGAACAGAAACCTAATTCTGGGACCCGGGAACCATGATCAGGAGTTCATCTGCTGTCTAGCTCATTGCCTGATTAATCTGCATATGGGAAGGTATGTGCCTCAGACTTAAATTCATCATACTAGAGTCAGTCTTGTACAGTGTTTCTTCTTCCTTTCTAAGCTACGGATGCTTACTGATGAATCACAAACAGTTGGCAAAATTGTGGTTATCTGTTTATAATGTTTGATGCCAGGAAAGTGCAAGATAACTGAAATGATTCATCTTGAACAAAATTACAATTGGGTAATACAGTCTGAGGGGTATAATCCTATCTCCTTTTCCACAACTATGTTAAGATATTGGTACATGAATATACCTTGTACATCAGCCTTATTAAGCTTTAATAGTGTAAAATATCTGAATTTTCTGGATATTCATATTCTTCCAGTGAATTTTTTTTCCTGGTTTGTTCTTTGTATTTTATCTAAAGTCTCTTGAGTATTAATACCAGCAGAAATCTAATGCTTCCCGTTTGATACTTGTCATTAATTTGAATTGTACAAGTTCCACCCTATATTTCCCCAGTTACTTTAGTAGAAAACCATGCCCTTCTTCATAAAACTGCAGCTCAGAGTGAGGCTGCATATCCCCATGTCCCCAAAACAAGAGGGACCAGAAATATGTCTCTGCTCCTGTAGCAGTACACGTTGATTCAGTTTGATGATACCGCAGAAAGATTAACCACTTCAGTTCTTAAACCTTATCTGCTTCTGTTCATTCTAAATTTATTGTAGCGGTGTTGATGGGTTTGGACTGGAAGCAGAAGCCAGGATGACCACTTGGCACATCATGATCCCCTCTGACATAGAACCAGATGGAGTCTACAATCAAGATATTAGCGAAGGTAATAAAAAAAGCAGCTAAACCTCAGATTTCTGTTAACACTAGATTCTTAAAATGTTCTTATTCTTCTCCTTCCCTTCCTCACCACCAGTCTTCTTCCCATTTTTTGGTGGGGGTGTTGGCAAAAGGAGACGGTGGTTATCTGAGATGGTAAACATATAAAAAATGTAGAACACTTCACAGAAATATTGAGAAGCATCCAGTGTCCGCTATCTATTTATCAAAACAGTAAGAACATTTCAGTCCCTTCCTGATATGGGTATAAAGGCCATTAAAAGTGTTAACAATACTAATTAGAAGCAAAATTTGTTCATATATATAGAGAGAGAGAGAGGCAGGCTAGTCCAATATGAATCGATAGTTTTGTGTATGTCAGCTAGATCTTGGTAAACAGAGGTAAGAAATAACTAGGGTTAGGCATGAGGTATATAATTCAGTGAAAACAGCAGGATCTGGAAATTAGCTACCAACTTGGTCCAGAGAGGGAAACTGGGATTATCACAGATGGGTGTTGAAAAGCACTAAGAGAGTAGGTAGGATGCATGAGAAGCAGGTAGGAGAGAAGAACCAAAGAGCCCCTAATCATACATGAAGAAAAGAAATAGGAGAAATAGGAAGATATGAAAGAAGCAGTTTTAGGAATAAGGGACATCAGGGTAAAAGTTAAGTTCACAGTCAATCCTTATCCCAGAGAGAGAGTGGCCACCCCATTCCTGTTCTGTACCCTTCTTAGTGTTCACCAGGATCAGTTTGACAGAACCAACCCTTAGAGGAGAAGATTCAGTGAGGTGAGCATTTCTGGTTTCATGAAGCTTGTATATATTATTACATAGACAAAAAACTATGCTAAAAGAACATTGGTAAGGTTGCAAAGTCAAAAATTCAAAAGTTAAGAAATGTCAGAGTTTAAGGTTGTACGTGCAACCTTAATTCCACCCCCTTTTGCATATACATTATGATAGTTTTTTATTACATTTTTCCACAGGACTCCTGCCTCATTCAGTGAACAGAATGGACAGTGCTCAGTGAATGAGCAGCTATTCAGTATTTTGTTTTTCCTCATTGTTCAGTGTGTGACCCTACGCCTTATTTACTGCATATTATTCAAACCTTCCTCTGAAGACAGCATTACTGGTTTTCTCATGTTTTTTTTTCCCCTAAGGATTCATTGCATAGCATCTGAGTGTTTTACAAACATTAATTCTTCTCTGAGTGCTGGTTCCTATGGGTATTCAGTACCAAGCAGAAGCATGAGGAATATAAGAGCGAATGCAAGAAGAGGGATAAATCTGTTGATGGATCCTCGAAAAAGAGTCTATCTTGCCCCTTTCTCTGACACTGCCCGAGACTCCATGCCCTGGAATGGGTGTGCCCGGAGTTTGTAGAGAAAAGGCAGTACCCTGAAACCACGTAGTGAGGACCGTTAAGAACTCCAGTAAGGTCAGAAGGGATCATTTTCCCTCTGTTCTGACAGTACTTCCCCCCCCACAGATCTGTCACCTCCAAGAAGGCATATACTGTCCAGACAAAGCCCAAGACTATGGGCAGTTCACCCAAAGAGGACTCCCTATGCTCTCCTGGAGGACTTGTTTATGTATGTGGACCCAAAGTCTCTGATTCTCTTAAAATCAATCCTGCTGCAGAAGGTCCCGTTCCCTGCAGTGCTGGTACCAGGAACAGGAGGATCGGCCTCATCCACTTCACTTTCCATCTGTGTGTAGTCCCAGTCAGCTGGAACTAGATCCCGCACCCCACCATTGGAGCATGAGGAGTCTTATTCATCAGTTGCAAATGAGCCAGTACTGATGGTCTCTCCAGATACCCAAGGGAGAGCCATCAGCCCAGATGGGGCTTTGAGAGCCACTCTCCTTCCCTTGCATCCCCACCATCAGTAATTCTGACCCAGGGACCAATAGTATCCATTGTGAGGTCCATCTCCGTATCCCTGTGACCCATCCCATCATTCCTGTTGGGGCCCCGGGGACCCTTACTACTTTCACCAGAATATGGGACCCAACATTCTGTGCCCTGAAGTGTTTGACACCATCTAAACAACGGTGGCCCCCACAGAAGCAGCTGATGGAGGAGGATCAGCCAGAACCACCAATACCACCAGAGCTACCAGATTGATTTTCTTCATCCTCTGCATATGAGACAGTATCACCAGCCTCCCCCTTACACCCAGATGATTTTAAACAGTACCAGGATCATTTCAGGAGAATTGCACATGCTCTCCAGTTTCCACTAGAGGAGATCCAGGATCTGGCACACAAACTCCTGGATATCTTCCAGGCTACAATGCCCTCCAAATTGACATTCCTGATAAAAGAGGCCATCATGGAACCTACCAGAGTGATCGGGCAACTCTTGCCACCTATACCCAGACCCCAAAGAGGGCTGAAAAACACTACTTTGTTGCCACCCAAGGAGTGGAATTCCTGTTTTCCTACCCTAATCCCAGTTCCCTAATAGTCCAGGCAGTTACAAAAGAAGCCTGCTACACCAACCCAAATCCACTCCACCAGATAAAGATGCCAAATGACATAACCTATTCCAAAGGAATCTATTTTCTTCAGTTAGCATTCTGAACAGAAAACTTCCAAGCTTTGATGTTGAAGTATGGCTTCTTGAATTATAACAAGATTTTAGAGTTCATGAGCAAACTTCCTCAGGAATGCAGACCTAACTTTCAGGTCATTCTGGATGAGGAAAAGCTAGTAGTAAGTTCTTCCCTTCAGCTGTCCCTTGACACAGTAATAGGCTCCATGGTTATCTCAATAATCACGAGATAGGCTTCATGGCTGCAGGCCTCTGGGTTCCCCAAAGAGGTCCAAACCACCATTGAGGACTTTCCCTTTGACAACAGCAACCTCTTTAGTAACCAAACCAATGAGTTGCTGCATACTCTCAAAGATTCACAAGCTACCCTCCTCTCTCTGGCTATTTATACTCCAGTACCCTGTAGAAAATACTCCAGGCCTCCTCTGCCTCAGCATTGACCACTGCCTTCTTCCTACAGATGATGTATGAACCTCCAAGAAATGTCAGGTTAGGCACCTGACCCCTGTCCTCTACTTTGCAGCTACATCTTAGAAAGGTGTTTAGATGAGACATCTGTGAGTTGACAGTCAGTCTCCCTTGCCCACTGTCACACCCATTCTCCTAGTGTGACATGCTATTGTAATGGACAAGTGGGTCCTGGATATTCTATCAAATAGCTACATGGTAGAATGGCTCCCTCTCCTCCCTCCCCCCTCCAAAAAAAAAAGACAAAAACCTTCCTTGTCCCTTTTCAGGGACCCCCCTCTCATGAGAGGATTCTGAAACAGGAGTCAGACTGCCTTTTTCAATTGAGGGCAATAGAGACTATACCACCCTCTCACACAGGGAAGGACTTTAACTCTAGGTACTTCCTCATCCCCAAAAAGAAAGGTGGCTGGAGGCCCATTCTGGACTTCAGACAATCGAATTTCTTCATACAACACTCAAAGTTCAGAATAACTGTACCACTCTGGCCTCTATAATACTCTCCATCAATTCAGGCAACTGGTATATAACCCTCAATTGGAAAGACATATTTTCATGTGGATGTTCGCCCCACTCACAGACTATTTCTGTGCTTCGTAGTGAGCCAAGAACATTTTCACTACAGCATGCTCCCGTTCAGCCTCTGGGCTACCCTATGGGTGTTTACAAAAGTTGTTGCAGTGGTGGCCACTTACCTTCGCCTGGATGACCGGGCTGTTCGCTGGTCAGATATACCAGGAGGTGCATGCAAAACCCGCTATCTCATTTTAACTCTTTCATTCACTTGCAGTGCAAGCCAGTTTAGACAAGTCCATGTTCACACCAGACAAACCATAGAATTCATTGGGGTGAACTTGAATTCAGACATAGCGAGGGCCTACTTACCTCAGGAACATTCCTTGCTATGAGGGATCTCATTGACCAGCTTCACCTCAGACTTACAGCCCTATTCTACCTGTTCCTGTTGGGCCACATGGTGGTGTGCGCTTATGTCACTGTACTTACAGTGCCTTCAATCTGGTTATTGTCAATCTGTGCCTCAAAAAGGGACTCCTTGGATGAGAAAGTCTCTCTTCCTTGGGACATGTTGACATCGCTCATCTGCTGGGAGAACAAGGACAAAGTATGCCTGGGTTCCCTTTCATTTCTGAACCACCTACAAATGCAGTCATCTTGGGCGCCTCCATACTAGGATGAGGAACACATCTTGGCAGCCAAACAGGCCAAGGCTTCTGATCTCCTCAGGAATCCGGGATACATATCAACCTACTCAAGCTTTGAGCAGTTCACAAGGTATGTAAGATATTTCTACCCATCATTCAGTCCACCCACTTAGAGGTCAGATCAGACAGTATGGACCTCTTCTACCATATAAACAAGCAGAGAGGAGCAAGACGACTTTGCAGAGAAGTGGTCCACTTGTGGAACTGATGCATCAGGCAAGGAATCACCCTTTGAGCAGTATACATCTGAGGGGTGATGAATTCACTGGTGGACAGTCTCAGCAGTCTTTACAAACAGAACATGAGTGGGAACATCACCTGTCAAAAGCACAACACATCTTCCAACAATCAATGTTTCTATCTTGGGATCTCTTCGCATCCCGAGACAACAAAAAGCACTTGGCATATTGCTCCCAGGCGGCCCAAGGCCTCATTATCAGAAGGGATGTCTTCCTGGTGCAGTGGTCAGAACCACTGATGTGTGCCTTCCCTCCCATACCTTCGCTTCCTTGTGTACTCAGGAAGATCAAACTCAATAGTGATCCTTATGGTGCCTTGGTGGCTGAAGCAAATCTGGTTTACCACCGTACTACAGCTAGCCTCTCACCCATGTATCTACCTGCCACCATTCTGGAGCCTGCTTTCCCAGAATGAGGGAACATTGAAGCCCAACATCTCTACAGCTGACAGCATCATTGTTGATGGACTACATGCATAGAGAGAGTATGCTATGAGGGAATTCAGTCCATCCTTAATAACAGCAGGAGACCCTCTACGTAGAAATGCTACTCTGCAAAGTGGAAGCAATTCTCCCTTTGGTGCCAGCAGCATCACTTACATGCAGTGGCACTGGGCATTCCTGTCATTCTGGAGTATCTTCTCTCACTCAAGATGACCGGCTTATCTGTCGGCTCCCCACAGGTACATTTGGCGGCCATCAGCACTTCCCACCCCCAGATGGAGGGCTACTCAGTCTTTATTCACTGTATTACTGCAGAGTGACTGATGGCATCATAAGGACATTCTCTTCCATTGCAAAAACAAGTCCCTGTCTGGGATCTGAACCTCTTCCTCTCTGCACTCGTGAAACCACCATTTGAACTCTTGGCCTCCAGTTCCCTCCTTCACCTTTCTATGAAAATTGCCTTCTTGATGGCAGTTACCTCTGCTAGAAGGGTTGGAGAGCTTGGGATCCTCATGGTGGACTTACCTTTTGCAGTTTTTCACAAGGTTTCTTTCTAACTACATCCAAAGTTCCTCCCTAAAGTTCCTTCTGAGTTTCACCTTAACAAGACTGTTCACGTTCCAGTGTTTTACCCCAAGCCTCACCACAACATAGGAGAGACAAGGCTTCATTCCTTGGATGTGTGCAGGACTGTAGCCTTCTAACAGCATGGAACAGCTCCCTTTCAGAAGTCCCCAAGCTTGTCTGTCACCATTAGAAAGCTATCTCTTCCCAAAGGGTCTCTAAGTGGACTTCCTCCTGCATCATCCTTTGCTATGATCTCATGAAACCCCATCCTCCTCAAATTGTCAAGGCCCATTCTGTGAGAGCCGAAGCAGCATCAATAGCATCCTTACAGGAAATCCCCCTCGCAGAGATATGCAAAGCAGCTAGCCGGGGCTCCATACACAACTTCACCAGGCATTACGCATTAGTCCAAGCTATGGTTGGAAGGGGTAGTCCTTTGCCTCATTGATCCCCCACTCCATGGTACAGCATACTTCCTTGCACCCTGATCCTCAACAAATACTGCTTGGGAGTTACCCACAGTGAATACTTATAGGGCCAGCAATCAAAGAAGAAAGAAAATGTACTTGCCTTACAGTAACTCTTCAAGTTGTATGATCCCTATGGGTATTCATGACCTGCCTTCCTTCCCCTCTGCTCACGTCATCACGTGATTCATGGCAGAGTCAGAACCGGAGTGGTGGTCAGTTCACACTGCCTTTTATGTCCTCGGCTGAAAGGACCAATAGACGCTAATATTGAAGAATTTCCTATTCTGGGTGCAGGAGCATATGCGTTCCCACAGTGAATACCCAGAGGTACCACACAACTTGAAGAATTCCAGTTACTATAAGGTAAGTAATCTTTCTTTTTCCCAACATCTCTGTGAGAATAAAGAGTATTATCCCCATTTTACAAGATGGGGAGCTGAGGCATAGAGAGACTAAAGTCAGAAGTATCCATTAATTTTTGATGGCCCTTTTGAGACACCTAGAACCTGATTTCTGTATGTTCAAAGCACATCTTCCATTGCTGTTCTGAATGCTCAGCACATCATACCCCAGGATCTCAAATCAGGCACTGAGAAAATAAGAAACACATAATCAGTGATCTCCTGTGGAAAAGTTTGGTGCAAGTTACTTGCACAGTGTCGCATTGGAACTCACTGTCAAAGGCAGGTATAGAATCCAGTTGTCCAGGGCAGCATTCAGCTGCCTTCACCATGAGATTATCCTTTTTCTTCCTGCAATCCCTTGCCTCCTTCTCTACATACCTTTCAACTTGTACAACAAATGAGGCAGGGAACTTATAGACAACAGCCTCCTTTACTAACACAGCTCTGATTCCTCTCCAGAGCAGGTCCATACTATGCATTGAATGAAGCAGGAGTCCTATGGAAATAAAAGTATGTGATCATGTAATCAAAGACTGTATCAAAGTGCTTATGCACAAAGGGGCTGAATTAAGGTTGCACAGGCACTCTGAATTGTGGCATTTCCTAATTTTTGAGTGCTTGATGTTGCAAGTTTAGTAACATTCTTTTAACTTAAGGATTTTTTGGTGTAATTTGCTAGCTTTTTAAAAAAGGAAGCTGAAAATACAAATTCAGTCATATGGCATCACACTGACATCCACGTGCTTTATCAGCCGGGTTGGAATCTTTATTTCCACCGCACAGACCTGTGCCACTTGAGCTATTGGAGTAACTGATAGAGGATGACAACCCCTTACTGTTATGTGAAACAGCACTAGAAGTGGATGGAGACACACACTTTGCCCAGTGTGTTTCATAGTTCTTTGCTGACAGTGGAGGAATGGTGAAACTCTGGAATCTTGAGTTCCATTCTCGGTTCCGAAGGGGAGTGACCGCTTCTGCCTTGTCCCCGTCCAACCCTCCCCTGTCCTGTCTCTTCCCAGTTAACCAAACCCTTTCCAAATATGCTTGGGTCCATATCACTGAAGGCATTATTTTAAAATGGGAGGAGTTTAAGTCCTTAATGATTCTTTTTTGTCATTTTTCTTATGCCCGGGAATATCTCAAGGGCACAAAACACTCAATCACACAGACTAATGGTGGTGAGCCGTAATACAGTGAAGAAAGTCTGGTTGGGAGCTCAATTAATCCCAGTCACGCTACTGTTGATATACCAGTTCCATATTCTTCATTGGTAGCTTTCATAGGCAGAATATAGGCAGCAGCCTTCAGCTAAAACATTGTATCACTCCTAATAAAACCAGAAATATATTGCCAGTCTCAAAATATTAGCTACCTCACTTACTTGGGTGCCAGTTTGAGGAGGAGATAAAAGTATGAAATTAAGATAATAGTTAATGTGGAAAGGAAGACGTGATTCAGAAAACAAGACTAAATCCCAGATTAATTATAGGTATTGAATGCTCTGAACAAATATTGTAAATACTTTTTTTTTAGTTGTCACAAGAATGTTCTTTGGCTGTGTTTGTGCCTGTTTGTGTTTGCTTCCCACAAACATTTATGAGTTCAAGGTTAGCAGAATGAATATGAATTTAAAAGTTACATGTGTAAGAATTTCTGGAAACCAAATTTTGAATACGCATGTCAGTATATTTGTAGTGGACTTGTTGGCTCGCTTATCCAATCAGGAAACAGAAGCAATGCTGTATGACTGACCTGAAAAAGACACAACTAAATCAACACAGCTGGAATGATGACTGCTCAGAGAGAAGTGTTTGTGATCATCAATCCCTGGAAGGAGGGAAAAAAAATTGGTCAAATGCTCTCAAAGAATTTGAGGAAAAAGCAATCTGGTCACAGACATTCTGCATGTGGGGAATACAAAGCTTTCTTTGTTAGATGTATATTTTTGTATGAATTATTCACTCAGCTCATTAATACTTACTGTAAAACTGCAAAAATATAGTGGGAAATTATTTATGATCTTTTTACCTGTTTAGGTCGCCAGCTTCTTTTAAAAGCCATAAACAGAGTATGGACAGAGCTGATTCACAGTAAGAAACAAGTTTTAGAAGAGGTATTCAAAGTCACACTACCTGTTAATGACCGTGGCCATGTGGATATAGTCGTAGCAAGGCCTTTTATTGAAGAAGCAAGTTTAAAATGCTGGCAAAATCACTTGGGTAAGAATAAATGTGAAGATACATGATTCCAAAATATATCAAATTGGTCTGTTACCTTCTACACCAAATATTCAGTCTCATGTGTTTTGTACCCTTAATAATGAACTTAGGATGTGTGTATTCTGCATGTATGCTTATAGCACTTATTGGTAGATATAACTACAATCACACCAACGCCTCTGCCTAACAAACTGGCATACGTTTCTCAAACCATGGTACAAATTGCAGACCATTACACAAACAGATATTTAGCAATAAAAGACAGACAAAATAAGATGCACTTATAGCATAAATAAAACATGATGGCACGGGTTAAAAAATTTATTCTCTCTTGTTTGGGAGGACCTGTACAACTCTGTCATAGGTTTATTCCCCACTTTGAACTTTAGCGTTCACAAGATGGGGACCTGCATGGACTCCTCTAAACTAAATCCTAGTTTAGATCTGGTAAAGCTGCCACCAACTAGAAATTCCAGTGTCTAGTACACTCCCTGTTCCCCCAAACTTTCCCTGGGGAACACAGATCCAAACTCCTTGAATCTCAACACAAAGGGAAATAATTTATTCCCCTCACCTCCTTCCCCCCTCCCCTCTCCTATTCCTTAGGAGAGATACCTTGATTCAAACTCATTGAATCAAACAAAGAGGGATTCACTTTTCCCCCCTCTCCTTCCCCTGAAAATCCAAACAAGGGAAGAAATCAATCAAGTTCTAAAAAGAAAAGATTTTATTAAAGAAAGAAAAACAAGTACACTATCTCTGTATTACCAGGATGCAAAAATACAGGGTCTAACTTATAAACCTGGAGAGGCTTCCCCCCCCCTTCTCAGAATAATCAAAGTAACAGCAAACAGAAATAAAGATATTTCTTCAGCAAACACACAATTGCAAATGTAGAAATCAATTATAAGACTAAACCACCTTCTAATACTCACTATACTGAATAGAAGAAAATACTTCAGGAAACCTTGGAGAACTTGAAGAATATGTCTGGCCTCTCTTAAATCCAAAGAGAGAACGGCAATCCAAACAAAGGACACAGACAAAGCCTTCCCTCCACAGAGATTTGAAATTACTTGTCCCTTGATTGGTCCTCTGGTCAGGTGTTCATCAGGTTACTGCTTGTTAACCCTTTACAGGTAAAAGAGACCTTAACCCTTAACTAACTGTTTTATGACAAACTCATTTGTCATACATCCACCTCTTGTGAATAATGCACTTATCCTGTACTTGTGGCAGCAAAAACATGTGTAACATCCTAAATTCTTAGCTTTGTAGAGTTTACAGTCAGAAGGGACCATTAGATTATCTACTATGATCACAGGTCATTAAGTTTCACCCAGTTACCCCTGTACTGAGCCCAAGAAATTTTGTTTGACCAAAGCATAACTTGTGTTTGGTTAAAGGATATCTTTCATAAAGCATCCAATCTTGATCTGAAAACATCAAGAGATGGAAAATCCACCATTTCTCTTGGTAGTTTGTTCCAATGATTAATCACCCTCACTGCTAAAACGTTGTGCTTTATTTCCCATTTGAATTTGTCCTGGTGCAGCTTTCAGCCACTCGTTCTTGTTATGCCTTTCTCTGCTAGATTAGAGCCCTTTAGTATCAGGTATTTTCTTCCCTTGAGAAAATTTTCTTCTCTTTTAATGAAGTCACCTTTCAAGCTTTCTTTTGATAAGCTAAACCTTTGAGCTCTTTAAGTCTCACAGTAAGGCATTTTCTCCAGCCCCTGAATCATTTTTATGGCTCTTTTATGCACCCTCTCCAATTTTTCAACATCCTTCTTAAAATATGAACACCAGAACTATATGTAATATTCCATTATCAGTCTCACCTTTCCTACTCATTACTCCCCTGTTTATACATCCCAGGATTGCATTAACCCTTTTTGCCACAGCATCATACTGGGAGCTCATGTTGATTTGCTTGTCCAGTATGACTCCTAAATCCTGTTCAGAGTCATTGCTTTCCATAATACAGATCTCTATTCTGTAAATATGGCCTGCATTCCTTATTCCTTGATGTATAACTGCATTTGGCTTTATTAAAACACATTTTGTTTGAATGGGCCTAGTTTACCAGGTGATTCAGATCTCTTTGTATGAGTAATCTGTCCTCGTGGTTATTTTCTGCCAACCTCTGTCATCCTCAAATTTTATCAGCAGTGATTTTTCTGTTTCCAAATCATTGATGAAAATGTTAAAAAATGTAAGCCTAATATTAATCCTGGCAGAACCCCACTAGAAACACTCCCATTGGATGATGATTCCCATTGACGGCTACTTTGAGATCTGGCAGTTGGCAAATTCTTAATCCACTTTGCTTTAAATCCCTATAGAAGTGTAAATATATTACATTTACTTGTATTCTCGAAGACTGAAATCAAGTCTGTTTGAGAAGACCTGTTTTCCATAAAGCCACGTTGACTGGCATTAATTATATTCCTATCCTTTATCACTATTTATCTTATAAGGTCATTTCTATTCTAGAACTAGAGCAATGGTTATTATTCTGTGCGTGCCAGTCTGATTAGTTATAACTCTTATCTTCAGAATTGTTTTAATAAAATTTATCCCAGTATAATTTTTGCAAAAATACTATTTGAGGCCAGTCTGGGGCCTGAACATCAGTAAGTCATATTGTCAGCAGCTCTGACACTACTGTTTCTGTGTTAGCGGTTCACTAAACAAGGATGGGGAATTAAACAAAGGTTGGGGTATTAATAGGAATTAAAATATCTTCAGCATTTTATCACGGTACTATAACTGCAGACTGAAAAAGGCATCTGAGGCCCATAGCACTGAACTATTTGCTGGTTTCACATTTGTTTTATTGGACAAGGTTAGTCTCTATGGGTTATTGTTTATTCACATTTTAAAAGAAATGAGCGACCCGTGGAATTTTTGGGACAACAATCCAGATTAGCACTAGGTTCCTGTTAGCATCCCAGAAAGGACAGTGAGAGTCGAAGCTCCCACTCATTCATTTCAGTGCTAAGTTTTCCCAATTTAGTTAGGTCTTTTCGATACAGAGAATATTAAATATGGCTGTGAAACCAGTTAAGATGAAGAAAAATGGACAAATACTCCTCATGTAGCAAGATGGTATAGTGTAACCTGGCCTCGATGACGGGCATAGTGTAAAAATGGTTTGCATGCTTCTGTTCCTCACACTTCTTCCATCACACCTTGCCATGCCAAATACTTTCTAACCCAGCCAAAACTTTCATTAACATTTTGTCTTGATTAGTTCATGCTATCATTTTAATTTTTAAAACAATAAGTGGCAGGCATTAAAAACTAATTATGGAGAGGCTGGTTGTTAAGATGACTTTCTGAAAACTTAAAATTCTTGGTTTTCTACATCTGGCTGGACTTTCATTGTGGAAATTGAGTGTTTGTGGAAAAATTGTCCGAGAGGTGAATCTTCAGTAGATCCCTCATAATAGGTAGTTTTTGGAAAGAAAACAGGGTAGGCAGGAGGCTGTATGTAGAAGCCTGGGAGGAAGAATGGGCCATACAAAGAAAAGGCAGGGAGGATTAGGAGGGAGGCAAGCTGGTGGAGAGGGGATGAAGAGGGATAAAATGGCAGCTCCCCCAGGCTCGGTGTCAGGAGAGGGTAAGTGAAGTCCTCTTCAAGAAGCTAACAGACAGGATCACATATTTGTTTATGAATTTAAGGTTGAATAGTGAACCTGAAACGATCACGTATGGTAGTTGCTTCCCCCAATGGCTCAAAAATCAGACAGCAAACAAAAAACAGTGGAGTGGTAGTAGTAGTAGTACTTCTAAAGCTGCTGTTTGGTTGGTTTTTTGTCAATTTCATGATCTTGGGGGACCTAATACATGATTTTTAGATGTTTGGATTTGGCAATACTGTTTCTTTCACCCTTCTTTGTTTCTCTGCAACAACCCCCAGTTCTCTCTCTCCCACCATATCCCACCTCCTAAAGTCTACAGCAGTAAGAAGAAGGGGGCAGGCAAGCTTCCTTGGTAATCAGAGCTCTATTACTGAGACAGCCCTGGGTAGGACAGACTTTCCGTGGTTAAGGTAGCAATGCACATAACATATGATGCAAAACCTTAAAATCAAGGAAAATAAAAAATAAGCTACTTAACAGTGTGCGTCATCTATTCCTCCACGTATAGACACAGGACTCGTTGCTATTACAAGTATCATACACTACATACCTTACAGCAGAGCCTGAACTCAACCTTCATAGCACGACTGAGTTATGGCATAGACATGAGCTAGGCTCCAGCTCCTGCAGATATGTGATTAAGTCAGAATCTAGGCTTCCATTTATTTAAAATTAAAAATAAGTTTCTAGTTTCAGGAAAAGCTTGAAAACACAAGCCAAGCATAACTGAAACAGTGTTCTGCCTGATTCTGCAGACAGTCTTAAACAATGCTTCTAAGAGGTTTGCCTCTCAAGGAGGTTGAGAGGTGCATCTCCAAGTGCATCCACAGCTCTGGGAACTCTACCAATCCCACCTCAACAGAGGACTTCCCTTGTGGCCAGAGAAGATTGTAGCAGGCCTGGCCCACACCCCACCCATGCAAATGTTTCTTGGCTGCTGGTGGGGGCCCAGCCTCCTGCCACCCCTCCCTCTTCAGGAGAGATGAAGGGGACCCCTGCTGCTACTCTCAAGGGGAGATGGGAAGGGAAAGCTGGCCTCATGCTGGCCCTTGACTCCCAGAGGCATCTGTCATTTCCACTTCAGGTGGGAGGTGGCAGAACCATGGTACAGTTTTGGGGCTTTGGAGGGGACAGTGTCATAGTATGTCTAAGCACCAGATTTCCTTAGTCCAGCCCTGGCCCCTATGGATACCAACCTCAGCATCAGACTACTCCCTCAGCATCCCTTCTGCACACACTCCCTCCATCATGCTACCCCATTGTAACACTAGTTATTGTTAATTGGTGTGTTTAGAGGGTAGTTTGGTAAAAGGCTTGTTGAATGGCTGGCACCCTTAGGGGGCATGGTTAAGGGTGTGTAGACTGTGTTGTACGGTAGTTGTAAGGTCTGTGCCTGTGGGAAGAGTACAAGAACCTGTGCACTGTTAAGTGGCTTCACTTCTCATTTCCTTGCTTTCCTGGTTTTGTGTCGGGTATCTTAAGTGTGTAACAATCATACATGTTCTACACACATTGAAAATATTTGTGAATTGATGTAGGTTCCATATAAGTAAAAACAACATAAGTATGAGGAAAGTGTTTGAGAACTGCAGCTGAGCTCTCAGTTTCTATTTTGAAAATCTTCAGGGCAGGGGGCTGGGTGTTTTCATCTGTGTTTAGAAAGCAGCTTATTGGGGGTTGCCACAATATAAATGTGCTATTGTTTATATTTTGGTAGCCCCAGCCTATCCAAAATCTGTTAGAAGCATTCCTTATTTACATTGTTTATAACGCGAAAGAGAGAATGCAACTTGTCAGCTCTGTAACTGTCCTTTGGTTACTGACGCCCAAAACAAGCCCTCTTGGAAATGCCCTCTGCTCCTTCAAGAGAGTGGCAAATAAGGAAAATGAGATGGGAAAAATATTTTGTCATACCTCCATTATTTTTACCCAGGAGTCTTCAAATTGATATTGAATACACAATTGATTATTCTACTTTTGCTGTCTCCTAAATGATACATTTCTGAAAGAAGAGAAAAAAATAGCCACATCTGTTCCACAAATTTAATTTCAAAATGCACCACTTCTCTTTTAAACCCAATTTCATCTAGAAATCCTTCTCTCTTAATGCTAGAGAGACTCTTGATTGTTTCTTCATAATTTGCCTTGAACATGTGTTATAGTAAAGTTTGAGAAAACTTTTTCATTTAGCAGTACCTTTCTGTGCCATATTTCCACACTTGGATGGAATTAGGTATGATAAGAAATAGGTATGTGGGGAACTCATATCATGTTTCAGGACCGAATGGAATGCCAATGGGAGAGCCAGATTTTCAGATTTTGGGGGGTCAGGGGTAACGGAAGGAGCAGTGTAATATGAATTTCTCTGCTGTGGGATAAATGTTTATCAAGAACAAACTTGGAAAGGTCCATTGGTACAGTGAACATACATGCATAGAACAAAACCTACCCCAGAGTTCAGCATTCTTTCTGGAACCATCATGCTTTAAAGCAGTTATTCCACTCGTTAAGAACCTCATTGACTTATGGTTAACACTATCTAATTGTATATGAAAGTTGTTGGTCATTTCTTTAATTTAAAAAGAGGGGGGAATAGTGCTTAGCTATGTAAAGTGATAATTCTATCAGAAAAATAATATCAGCACTCTCTTTAATATTATAGCTCATGAGAAGAAGTGCATCAGTAGAGGGGAATCTTTAGTTCCAAGCACACAGTCGAAGCTTTCACGGGTCAGCAGTGGGTTTGGCCTTTCCAAGTTAACTGGATCAAGAAGAAACCGAAAGGAGAGTGGGCTCAACAAACATAATCTCTCTACGCAGGTAATTTGTATTTTTTATTAAAGGTCACGTGCAAATACTTGGGAGAAAAATCCAGCAACTTCACACTTCACTGTATGTGGTGAATGCCCAAGTAGCGAGGGATAGAGGAGAAAAAAGTATAACCCCCCTTTCTGAATATCCAGACTTGTTCACTCCTGATCCATAAGGCACACTAGTAAGCACTTTAAGCAGCAAGTTATTCCATTGTAGACAACGGAACTGCTTACATGCTTTAAGTTATACCTGTGCTTGAGGGCTTGGATAGATTGGGCCCTAAACTGGTAATGTTACGTCATCCCAATTTGCAAAATCCAACTGTAGTAAACTGGAGCCAACCCACGGAAGCAAAATAGGTGCTTGGGTTTTTAACAGTGTTGTATGGTTTAGTTAAGTTTGACGGTAGGTTTCGTTTAAAAAGCCTCACACTGTTCAGCAGTATTTTCTTTACTGCAGAATAGAACTCAATAAAAGATTATATCCCCCTGTATACGTCATAATAAAATTGTTGACTTCTGAAGCACCTCAACCATAGAATATATTTAAAAGATATTAACTTTACAAAACAGCATAGCATTGTTGTTTTTTATTTTAAAAATAAAATAAAATAACTGAAAAAAACCCACTCAGCCCCACGATAACCAGCAGCGCCATTGCATTGTTGTTTGCTGTCACCAGTGTAGTGTGTGCTATGGTATCTCTTCAGCGATCATGAATGAGTCTGGATGTTAGAACAGAAGAAAAATGTGAATCTGGATGTTTCAGCAGGTTGCTAATGGATTCTTTCTTCCTCTGGGATACAAGTAACCCCATCTGACTTCCTTAGGAGCTACTCATGGTGTGGAAGAGTAGAACCCTAGGTTGCCTAGTAGGTATTTAGTGGCCTGTGTGAAATGAATTGGTGGTCTAGTCCATTTCCTGGTGGACAGGTGTTCATATGAGAAAAAACATCACAGGTGTTTTAACTGGAGCTCTAGATGGCCGGATTGGAAGAGGGGCCAAGAACTGAATGGGGTGAAGAGTCATGCATTGGCAGGAACCACAGAACACAGAGGTCTTCAGTCTCCGTAGTCTGCAAACCAGGCACCATTCATAAGAGTTAACATTTTTCTTTTTAAATTAACTGAAGTTTTAAATCTCTTATTTATTGAATGCCCCCTGCCCTTTGGTATTTGGTGTATTTCTGGGATGTTTTCAAAGTATTTGCAGGTCACCATTAAATAATACCAACATGTGTTTCCTTACGATCCATTTTCTGAGCTAAACTAAACTAAAGAAAATGGCTGCATTAAATGGTTTGAAATCAATCTAATATATTTTTAAGAAGAAATTGTTTTGTGTGAGAGTTAAGGTGTTTTATTCATATATTTTGAAAAATTGCTTTCTATATGTTCTGTCTCGTTTATGATTAGGAAATTTCCCAATGGATGTTCACTCACATTGCAGTGGTTCGGGACTTGGTAGACATGCAGTACAAAGAGTATCAAGAGGTAAGGGAGTATTCAGGGAATTAACTAGAATTAAGATGAGCCTATTAAACTGCATATACTATCTCCCTAAGACACTGTACAAACACTTAGTAAAAGAGTCCCTGTCCTAAAGAGCTTAACTTTGAAACAGATAAGACAGACAATGTCAGAGAGAGAGAATGGAGGCACAGAGAGCTGAAACAACTTGCCCAATATCACCCATCAGAGCTGAGACTAGACCCCAGGCCTCCTGATTCCCAATCTGGTGTTCTGTCCTCTGAACCACTGCCCGTTACTAGCATGGTTTTAGACATCAAATTAAAAAACCGTGCATGAGTCTTTCAGTACATTAATGAGGAAAACCTTTTTGGTGTAGCAGTCATTGCCCGTCATGTAATTTAATAAACAAAAGGCATACTTTGAAAATAGTTTTCTACACGTTGACTTATTTATATAAACCATGCGTCGCAATGGTGGTACTTGTGGAAACATGTAAAGAGTAGTCAGTTGGACATGGGACCACTTCTGAGATTGTACCAGGGGGGTAAATATTTCTGTGTCATGGACAATGAGTTTATTACATATTGATTATTTTAATGTTTACAGTTTTTGCTTTAATAGTTATAATAATACTCAAAGTATGAGATGGGAAGTTGAAATTATAAATTACATGTAGAAGCTTTAAAAAATGAAATAATCTCTAGTAAGGATGTCTGCAGTACTTAAACATCCATACACCAGCCACGCAATTCCTTCACTGGTAGAAGCAACATCCCATCACACTCCAGCTGAAAGGTTGTTTATCTTTGACGTAAGCTTTGGCGTTTCCAGTGTGGCAGTCCCACAAGAAAAGTAATGTGAGCCACAGAAAATCATACAAGATTTAGAGCAGATTTCAAAATATTTTTTCTCCAATATTAGAAGTATTCTTCGACAGTTGGGACAGAGTATCCTGACCTAACGTTTCTGCAGTCATGTAGCAGTAGTAGTACATACATACATTCCATACGTACAGTACTCCATTTTATAACAGAAACAAGATTTTAGAGCAGTTGTTTCTAATCATGGTATCTATAGAAAGTAGCAGCTCTTTACCAGATTTGTTCCTCCTGAAATGAAATCACAGAACCTAGCATTTTCTTCTATGCAGCCAGCAAATCACATTTATGGTTAGGATCACTTGCTGAGCAGCATGCTGTAAATCTGAGAAAACCGCTTCCCAAAGGAACAATCACTTGGAACCAACTATTAATATAGCGCTAGTAGTTAATGTAATATTTGTATTATGTTTAAGTATGGACAGTCAGAGAAGGGATCCAAAATAGAATTAATTTCTTCATTCAACAAAGCCCTTTCCAGAATACTTGCATTAATGTTATGCATCTTGTATGTTTATCATTTACAAGTAGCTTTAATTAAAAAAAAAAGAAAGAAAGAAGCCGGCCCATGTGTCACTGACAAAAAATGCACTATAAACCTTATAAATTGTTACTGGAAATGTAATTAAAATAGCATTGAGGTGCTACTATAACTTCAAATCAAACTCTCTATTAACTATATAGTACACCTCTACCCCGATATAACGTGGTTTCACCTATAACGCAGTAAGATTTTTTGGCTCCCGAGGACAGCGTTATATCGGGGTAGAGGTGTAATGTGCAGTTTAACCACAGTCATTTCTTTAAAACCAGAAGCTCTTTTGAAATGTTATTTTGCCTTGGTTGTTAACCTGTAAACCTTTCTATTTACAGCGTCAGCAGAATGCATTAAAATATGTGACAGAAGAGTGGTCTCAAATTGAGTATGAACTATTAAGGGAGCGAGGTTTGTGGGGTCCTCCCATTGGCTCCCATCTGGATAAATGTATGTTGGAGATGACAGAGGGACCCTGCAGAATGAGGAAGAAGATGGTACGAAATGACATGTTTTATATTCAGTATCCTTACATGCCAGAAACTGAACAAGAGACAAATCTGCTGGTAAGTGTACAGTATTTGAGTGTTTGTAATAGTTTTTAAGCCTTATTATTCTGAAGTGCAGTGTTTGTTGTTTTTAAAAAAAAATGCTCATCACAATGCATGAATTCAGTCTAGTTGGTATTACTGAAACTGGTGGGAAGATTAGCATGATTGGAATGTTAAAAATCCTGCCCATAACCTATGTGAGAGGGATCAAGTGGGCAGAAAGAGAGTGAAATGGCAGTGTCAAAAATAATACTATGTTTTTCCTAGTCATTAGCAGCTCAGAAGCAAATTATCTTGAATGCTTATGGATTGATGTTTGAACAGATAAAGCACAAGAAGGGGTACTATTAGGTGTCTGCTACAGACTGCCAGTGACGCTAGAGAACAGGATGACCGACGCCTTAAGCATCTGTCTATATTGTGTAGCAGAAAAAACTGTTGTCACCGGGACTTCAATATAAATGACGTATGCTGGAGATCTCATGCTACCAATACTAAGACACCCTTCGAATGTGTAAAAATTGTAGTTGACAAATTCCTAACTCAAAAAATGTTGCACCCACCTTGGGCAAATTCTATATTAGACTTCTTGACAGATAAAGAGGATTTGATAACAGAAATAAAAATTAGTGATTACTTAGGTGCAAGTGATCATAACCTGTTTACACATCATAAAAGTGAAGTCCAAACCAGCAATATATATACACATTTGGTGCTTTAAAAGGCCAGTTTCACAAAGCTGAATACAATTTAACCAAATCGGTTGAGACTACAAACAAAAAATTTCAATTATAATTGGAAACCGTTTAGGACCATTTTACTAGATGCTTAAAATGCCACAATTTCACAATTGAAAAAGAAGACTATGCTAGTTAAAAATCCACTAAGTCTTAGAGGGAAAGTGAAAGAACCAATTTAAAATAATAATTAATAATAATATTAAATGGGAGAAGTCGATACCAGTGAAGAGGAATTAGAAGCTAAGAGTTGTGGAAAATTGATAAGAGAAGGAAAAAGACACAAGGAGAAATCTGGCTTGCAGAATTAAGGACAATAAAACATTGTTTAAGTATATTAGGAACAAAAGGTGTAGGCCTGTTAATAGTATTAATTTTGTAGAGTGGTACATTTTCAAAACATTGCATGAGGAATTAGTTCTTAAAGTTTTCATGCATATTAAATTACCAGTGGCATAGCTAAAAAAGGTGCAAGTGGTGCGGTCACGCTGGGGCCCAGCAAGATGGAGCAGGGCTCCAGCACTTCACCTGGTGCGTGGGGTCGCAGTGCGACTCACTCAAATTTGGCCTCACCACCACTCCTTACAACAGAGGGGCAGCCAGACCAAATTTGAGTGGTATTGCTACGGGGTGCTCAGGGGTTGCAGCGCCATTCTGGTTTGGCCTAGCTACCCCTCCATCATCACTGGGACAGCTGAGCCAAATTTTGAGTGGTGTTGGAACCTGGCGAGGCCAAACTTGAGTGGCACTGCAGCCACATGTGCCAGTTCGCAATGCCACTCATCACTCGAATTTGGCTTTCACCGTGGGAGAGTGGTGAGAGCAAGTGGGAGCTGCTGGGCAGACTGGAGTAGGAGGGGCCACCCCAGCCCAGGATGGGAGCAAAACACTGTGCTTTGCGGGGCAGGGTGCCAGTGAGTGGCAATGAAGTTCCCAGGATGGTGTGTGAGGGTCTGGTGAGCTGTGGGGAGTGCTGTGGAGGGGGGTGTTGTGGGGTAGATGCGGGATGCCTGGGACCATGATGTTGGATGTAATCAAAATTTTAGATTTTGGAGTTGGGAAGGATTTCACTAATCTGTTATTGCACCCAATTCACCCTCTAGCACCTTGTTACACCACTGTAAATTACTGAGAGATTTTGGTGAGAAGTGGAATTTATCTCATCCACTTCAGTAATTCTGAGCAAAATGGATACCATATTCCATTAATATAGCTCAAACTCTAGGCCTACTGACCTAGATTAGTGTGCACACCTGACTTGCACACATGAAAATACTAATACACATGCATCAGTGTATTTGTATGCACATGTGGGCCATGTGCAGAAGTACATGTGCCCTTTTGTAACACGGACAATTCGTTCTCAAAGAAGGTATGTGTTCCCCATATTCATTTTGGAAGTCTCTATTTTCTTGAGAAAATCCCAATCATACAGAAATGAGTATTCAAGGGTTTTTTTAAGAATTATGAATTAAACCAACTAATAATGCAAAGTTCTGACCACACTAGGCTAGTTTAGATAGTGAGTATATTTCACTCTTAGTTGGAGTTACACATACATGCAAAGAGGAGAACATATCATCAGGCATTCTTCCCAAAAGTGTTTTTTTCTGATATGTTTATACTTAATGCCCTGTTTTCAGTCTGACTTCTCAAGTAAACCTCCTGAGACACCTGATGATACCATTCCTCAAAAGGTAAAGAAACAAAATTAGCCACTGAAAGAATGTCAAACAAATACAAATGTTTTCCTGCATGCTAGGCAAACTTAACAAGGCTTCTACGATTGGCTTTCAATATTGTTCTTTCAGTAAATATTTTCAGGATTAAAGGTTTCCAGTATTCACACCTAGAATATATTGCTGTGTTTTCTTCAGTCTTCACTTCTTATAACATTCTGTAGCTCTTGCCTTCTTTGCTGCACACTAATAGGCTGTGTTGGGCTGTACTCTCACTGTTGGACTGTACTCTCACTGTTCTCACTGTAAACGTGTATTGGCTTGGGATCTGAATTAATGGACTATGAAACATGTTTAGTAATGGGCAACGTGGTAATTTTGTGTCACTTACGAAAACTAACACCACTATTAAAATATTTTTTTATTTGCTCGTTGATCATTTTTGACATTTGGAGCATACCTTTCCCAACTGTATTTCATTAGTGCCTTGTGCTAGTAGAGGGTTTAGAAAGTGTTCCCCATAAAAAAATAAATAATATTTTTGGAATAGTGGGGCTGTAACCATTTTGTTGTTGGAACCAAAATCAAAATTTTGATTTCCCCTTTTCCCCCAAATCCTTTCCTTCTATAGCAGGGGTAGACAACCTATGGCATGTGTGCCAAAGGCGGCACGCGAGCTGATTTTCAGTGGCACTTACACTGCCCGGGTCCTGGCCACCGGTCTGGGGGGCTCTGCATTTTAATTTAATTTTAAATGAAGCTTCTTAAACATTTTAAAAACCTTATTTATTTTACATACAACAATAGTTCAGTTATATATTATAGACTTATAGAAAGAGGCCTTCTAAAAACGTTAAAATGTATTACTGTCACGCGAAACCTTAAATCAGAGTAAATAAATGAAGACTCAGCACACCACTTCTGAAAGGTTGCCGACCCCTGTTCTATAGCTTTGTCATTAGAAAATAAGGTGCATAATGTAATGAACTGGTATTATGTTCCAAAATATCAAACATACCTAAAAAGAAATTGGAACTTACACATTACTGGCCATTCTGTATACAAGTGTAAATGTAATTTTGCTTTCATATGCAACTGTGTTCAGTCATGCCCATCACTAAGTATGGTATGTGGGATTCATTCACTTCTTTTGAATTAGACATGTTAAGCTCAAATATATGAAATAAAAGTGATTATTATTTAAGATGTGAAATGTAATGGGTTATATAGTTACAATTATCATTTCTGTCATTTTAATTGTTTGGTTGTTTTGGGGGGTGGGGTATTGTTTGGATCTCTTTTTCCCTTCCACTCCCCCCCAGGTTGTTCAGTGATTATTTCCAGGAAAATACTATGGCAATAAACACTTTCATTGTAACAGCCATAATCCAGTTATCTGTAGCTAAAGCACCATGACACATGGTTTATCACTCTTCTCCTACATGAGTCAGTGACTCTAAACTGATAACTTACATCTTTACGTTTTGGAGTAGATCGTATTAACTGAGAAATCTCCATATCAGTAACCTGCATCTTTTAATATTTTAGCACATCTGTTCATAGCTGTGCTATTTTATCTACATGAGTTGTTGTATTGCCCAGTATCAATAGATGAATTACATGAAGACTAATGGAAATGCAAAAAAATTTGGTTTTCAAATAATTATTACAGGAGCACATGAAGGAATACCTACACTCATTAGATTGGCAGATGGTAGCATATGGAACCACACTGGGTTTATGCTAAGAGTTCTAGAATGGACAGGAACAATTATTTGTTTTCATGGAAAAGGTGTTATCAAATAAAGAATTTTTTTAAAGTTCCAGAGTTTAACTCATATAAGAGCTGGATTTTTTAGCATTTTTTTTTCGGCAATAGCCAGAGAACAAAACCTTCACTACAGGTTCCAAATCTAACTTTTCCACATCCACATAAATTAGTTCATTTTTTCACTTCGGAAAGAGGCACATTGCTCATTTCATCCTTACTTCTTTTTATCTCCAACTTTACTTCTGTGCTCACCCAAGCATGTTTACTGTCCTGATTTTGTTATCTGTACTTTTAATTATAGTAAAGTCATTGTAATCAGATGTTTAACGCAAGAATTAACCTCCAAAAGAAACACGTGTAACATGCGTTTGTAGCCAGAATCTCTGGTTAGAAGCTGGAGTTACTGAGATAATTTGCAATAGTTCTCCCAAGGGGACAGGCTGCAAATTAGCTACATTAGTTAAAGATGCCCATCTTAGGGCCACTCTCCTGCCACCACAAGTTTGCAGAATATTAGTTAAACCTTAGTTTCCTTAGTTAAATGTTTCTGAGTCTAAAATCCAACTCCCTGGCTATTGTGTGATTTAATGCACATCAGTATCTACACATCTTTACCTTCCTTTGTTGTAGAACATTATTTAAACTAATGCATATATTTTAGGGAACGACAAAATAGATAAATAAATCTTAAATGCGCGTTTGTCTTTTTGTGGCAATTCATAACACATAGGCCACATTTAAAAGCTCTATATTTCAAGTTTGTTCCTCATTTTCCAGTTTGACCATCATTTCTGTGACTGAATAGCTTCCTTGCAAATCCATTTAGGAATTAAATCTTACATTTTATACATAAGTTTTAACTGGCTTATGATTGACCACAGATAAATACATTATATTGTTGAGCATGTACTGTGCATACAGTAGTCTTGGAAAAATTTCATTTCAGTTATTAGAATTGACTTACTAAATATTTCATTCATTTACTTCAAAGAAACCTACTCGTTACCGAAGAGCTATAAGCTATGACAGCAAGGAATACTACATGCGTCTGGCTTCTGGAAATCCTGCTGTTTTCCAGGATACTATAGAAGAGAGTTCAGAAGGTGAAGCCACTCAGCAGGAGCCAGAACACGGCGAAGACACTATTGCAAGAGTGAAAGGTAAGTTCATCGTTCTGTCTGCGTTTTGAAACAACCTGTTTGATGTTAAAAGTTTAACTTCTTTAAACTTGCTTCTCCATGAATGAGTCTGGATTTCTTCACATTACCAGTGCCGTATAAATTAAACATAAAGGGTCCTGTAGGTCCCCATTTTACTGCCACAACATTAGGCAGTTAATTCTGAGATTCACATGTTTTTGCAAGGTGACTTCAGCTACTACTGTCATCAGCCAGACAACAAGAACCTTTTAAAAACGTATGTACGCACACATGCACAAGACAGTAGAGTTTAAAATAATTGGGAAAGAATTCGATAAACGGTTGTTCTTGGGGAGGGGGAGGAACCCTTTCCCGTTACATTCATAGAATTTGTTCGAGTTGGGGGAGACTTTAGTTTTAAGTCACTGTCATGTCCCTTCTTGATCTAAAAGTCCTGACTAATCTGCTTGAAATTTACAGAGATGTTAAGAGAACACACAACCACAACACACTTCACGGAACAGAAAAAAGCAAAAAATAGTGTGCCAGCTCAATAGTCTGGATTTTAAGGTTTAACAGCTCTTCTCTTATCTGGTGATAGGCTTTCAAATTCTCTGTCTCAGCTGCCAGAACCTCACCTCATCCCCTCACTATGCGTGCACACAGCTCTGTGATCATTTGGGACAGCAGGGATGCCAAGATGTTCAGGCTCGAATATGTAAAATTCAGGGCAGGTAAAAAGGGGAAGGACATGCTCCTGCAGTGGAAAGGCAGTAGTATTGGTGATCAAGATTGAGGTGTAGTGGGCAAACTATGAGGGGAAACGGGCACTGTATTGACTAGCATTGCTATTGGCTTATGCCCGTTTGATTACATTCCCACTTATTGGACTCCACATATGTATCCCCCAAACCCCTGCAGTGTTTGTCAATACATTGATTGCCTCTCTGATTACTGTGCAGGTCTGGTGAAGCCTCCTCTGAAGAGATCTCGCTCTGCACCTGATGGAGGAGATGAGGAAAACCAGGAGCAATTGCAGGATCAAATAGCTGAGGGTAGTTCTATAGATGAAGAAGAAAAGACTGATAATACAACTTTGCTTCGACTGCTCGAGGAAGGAGAGAAGGTACAGTACTTCAGAAATACCGATCATTTACGTTATCTAGATTTCTACTTTGTGCCTTTCTCTGATTTCTCCAGGTGTGAATATTTAAAACACAAATACTGATCATACATGTCGAAAGAAGAATTTTTTTAAAAGTCCTAAAAAGACCTCCCTAGCTCCACCTTTTCATCCACCACATATCTCCAATAAACCCCTCCTCCCAATGTCAATCCTGGAGAACAAGCAGATCTTACACTATGCCAGATGGTCACCAAATATAAGCTCTGGTGGGCAGTGGGCAGGTGCATTCTTAGCCAAGGATGGGTCACTCTACCTCCAGACTCCTTTCTATTAAACGAGAGAGTTGTTTGATTAAGCGTCCCAGGTGTCTGTACCTACTGTGATATCTCACAAGGAGAGAGGTATCCGTCTCAGAACCAAAAATGGAAACCATTTCATGTCTAGGATATTTAAATATCAATTAATGTGCCAAATAAGCATTACTTACAGAATACTACATACAAGAGATATGAAAATAGTAATATAACAATCTTGATTTACATTCAAATTCATCTTCATTCATCTTATGCCAGCCTAAAATGTTAAATCATTAAAAATGTGTATTTTATTCTTGAGAACATTAAAAAGCTGCTCTGTGATTGCTTTGGGTTCCAAGTTTTGTTGGTCTGATGAGAGCTTCTGAACAAGCATGCACTCAAGGATGAGTGATACATTGATGGACTACAGTTTGAAAATTATGCCCAGGAAACATGAGTAATGATTAGCTCACTGTGGACATGTGTAATACGCCCAATATTCTAAAAACAAAAATATGTTTAGCTTGCATTTTGTGATTACAACATAGCTAGTTATTTTGTTTAAATCTGTTTTATTGCAGTAATTCAGTTATGGTACTGAAAATGGGAAAGTACAGGTTTATCTTTTTTGATAGCATAGAAATATATTTTTCTGTAAACACCTTACAATTTCATGAGTGTATTTTTTTTCACAGTGACTAATTTGTTTTAATACTGAAATAATATATTCAAGCCCTGACATCGTGCTTATTTCACTTTGATTGTATTTTGTTGTATTTTTCTTGTCTGTTGTTGAATGTTGCTTAAAACATGAGATGCTTTTATGCTGTCCAGTTGCAGACCTTCGCAAGAAAATAGCACTAGTACAATATGTTTTTGATTCAGACCTGTGTACCAGCAGGGCAACAAAACGTAAACCACATTATGCCTCATCACCGGTGTGCATTGGGGATTATATGAGGTGGTGTCTCAAGAAAAGGGTAAAAAGGGCCATCAGCGACCTTCCTCCCATACTCTTGCTGAGCTTGCTGAGATGAGTTGAATCTTTGCAGTGGCCCCCAGAGTATGAGAGAGTACACATGAATACATACACTGTCTCTGATGCTCCTACCTTCAAAATGTGAAAAACGGACCACTGATGACTTCTCCTCAACTGTCTGCTACAGCAATCTGGTAGCATGTATCACCTTATAAACCTTGTTTAGTTCTTTGACACATCCAAGTGATTGTTATAAATATGAATGAACATACCATCTCGAGTGCCATAAAGTAGGGAAAATTTGTTCTTCTTCCCTATGGAAGAAGTATACTTATTGTGCTAATTTTCCTGATGTCAGCACCCTGACTAGCAAGCATCTCTCTCCTACTTTCATACACCACTTTGAATTTTTCCCCTTTAAGTCTACAGTAGATTGTTGACT
The DNA here is from genome assembly GCF_016161935.1 of Mauremys reevesii. Classification (NCBI taxonomy): domain Eukaryota; kingdom Metazoa; phylum Chordata; order Testudines; family Geoemydidae; genus Mauremys; species Mauremys reevesii. The sequence continues at coordinate 19,310,284 of NC_052627.1, read as the reverse complement.
CCTGCATGATTCATGTGTTGAATGCTGCATGATTTTGCTTTGCTGAACAGGGTGATGGTGCTAAATGTGAAATATGTTGCTGCTTCTTCGCATAGTGTCCATATGGGTGTCCGACTTCAGGTGTGCACCCGCCTTTCAAGCCCTTGATCAGAGATTTTCAGTTACCAGTGTTCGTTCAGCGCAGACGTGTGCCCTAGGCCTCCTCATGCTGGGTACCGAGGCTATATAGGGGCGCATGGGCAAACTGCCCTCAGTTCCTTCTCAACTGCCTAGGCCTGAGATGGAGCCCTAGCATGTCTACTTTGAGTGTGCCTCGGCTATCCTAATATTTCCACAGTGGTTGAGGTAATTTTTATAGTTAGTTGTTAGTATATTTATAGTTAGTTTGTTAGAGACATAGTGGGAGGATTGTTTTACCCCTCTCTTTCCTCTCAGGAGGACTTTTTTTTTTTTTTTTCCTAGCAGGGCATGCCTGGCTCACTAGGTTTCAAACTTTGCCTCTCCTGCTGAGAGGCTATTCCTGTGAGTGACGGCCGCTCTAAGTGTGTCTGTTGCTTGAGGGAGTCCCATGTCTCCCAGGAGTGCAACTTCTGCTTGGCCCTCAAGTCCAAGACAAGGAAAAACAGGGAGATTAAACTCAGACACCACCTGAGTCCGGTCAGGAGACTCCTCTTCCCTTCAGTACATCTGTCTCCAGCTACATCCAGTGCCCCTTCTATCTTGGTGCAGGCTGCCCTTGAGAAAAGGAAAACTTAGGAAGCTTCAGGGTAGACTTCCAGAAAAAGGAGGACGGACTCTGACCTTAAGGAGCCAGCTCCGAAAAAGTCAAGGTCTCTGGTGAGATCTATGGTCTCCAGAGCCTCGACCTCTCGAGTCAATACCATTGAATCAAAAGACAACTCCTCAGGTACCAGCAGGGCCATAAAGTCCTGGAACACAAAGGAGAGACACAGCACCAGTAGGGCCTCGGTACCTTCTACTAGCAAAGAGGGTAAACACAGATACTTGGGACTGGCACCATCGAGTTCCGCCCAGCCATATTTATCTACAAATTCAGCCCAACTCTCAGTACCCATGCATGGCATGTCCTTGGCACTGAGCAAGCGATGACGTCAGACACCCCTGGTGTCTACTTTGGTACCATCACCATTGGTGGTACCATTGGCTTCAGCTACCGCATCAGTATTGATCCTCTACTGGGTACCACATATATATGTGGTTCAGATATATTAAGGACCTCTCAATAACGGATGAGCCAGAGTCCCTGCTCTTCATGGGTACTGAGCACCTCTTGGTACCGATACCCTGATCTTCAGACCACTATTACCTTTATCATCTAAACTTGTAATCTCATCAAAAAATATCAAGTTAGTTGGACAGGATCTGTTTTCTTTAAACCCATGTTGAATGGCATTAATTACATTACCCTCCTTTAATTCTAAATTAATCAAATCCCATATCAGCTGTTCCATTATTTTGCCCTGGGATTGATGTCAGGTTTACAGGCCTATATTTACATAGGTCATCCCATTTACCCTTTTTAAAAATAAGCACATTATCTTCGTTCTGTCTTCTGGAACTTGTTCCATGCTCCAAGACTTATTGAAAATGAACATGAACAGTCCAGCGAGCTCCTCAGCCAACTCTTTTAAAAATCTTGGATGCAAGTTATCTGGTTTTTTTGCCAAATATAGAACAGAAATATTTACTGAACACTTCCACTTTTTCTGCATTATTATTGATAATTCTCCATTGCCATCTAGGACCAATACCATTGTCAGGATATTTTGTTCTAAATATATTTTAAAAACTCATCCTCCTATGTCAAAGATTCATTTGTAAAGAAAATTAAAGCAAAATCTGTTTATCCAATTCTGAGTTAGATTAAATTAAAAAAAAAAATTCTGCTCGGTAAAGACAGTTGCATATACACATAATAATTTAGTGCAAAAATGGCTGAACTTTACAAGCTGGAACTTTCCAGGTTGCTTATTTGTCACTGTAATGGTGGTTCAATATAATTAAGTTTAAAAAATTGTAACTAATTGGAGCAGGAGTTTCCATTAGCACATGAGCATTGTGTCCAATCCTCCTTGGGTAGTTATGGGAATGCTGCGCTCACTGTTGAAGTGGACTGGCTCACTATGTGACTGAACAACTTTCTTAAAAGAGAGAGAAAAAAACTCTTAAGATAATTAGCCTGAAGTATTGCAGAAAAACAATCTACACTATTTCAGAACACCTGCTATCAAGTCTCTGTAGTTCATCTTAAGGTAAATGGGAAACAAACAGAAAATAATTGTAATGTTCTTCAACAATCATATGTAATCTACTATTGCTGCTATTGTAGTTAGAATACCTCTTAACTGAAGATCATAGTCCAGTACTACTTGGCTTGTAGACAAGGTAGAATTAAAATTAATTTGTATATCGAACTAAGCTTGGAAAAGTCTTCAGTTTTCATATACACTGCCTTAATCTCAGATTACACATGTTTTAAGAAGGTCTGTTGTAGCGCCTTGCTGTGTTTCCATTAATCCTTTGTCAGAGTCTGTATCGTTTCATTCCTGCTGGTTCTTCTGACAGATGACCACAATTTGGTTTGGTGTTTATTCTGTGGGATAATGGAGAAAAATAGTCTCCCATTTTAATCTACATTTTGTTGATTATCTTTTAAACAAATGGAACACAACTGTTTTAGATAATATTCGTAACAGACTCTTATGTCCTAGTAAATTCTCCTTCTTTTATTGAATCCCTGCTTTTGTTCTTTTATGGATACGGAATACAATAGAAAGAAAAGAGTATATGATTGCATGTATATTGATGGGTATGTATAATTTGTTCTGAATTGTACACAGTTTTATTATAGCCAATTTTTAGTTCATTTGTCTGATGCGTCTTTATCATATATTTTAACTAATAAAAGAAGTATCACAGAATTGCTGTAGTTGAAATAAGAAAGTATTGTCTGGGAGAACAAGCCATAACTTCCAACAAGGCAACAGACTGAACTTGAGCTAAGTTAAGCTGCTTTTGCTAATCCTATGGGTTTTGTTACAGATTCAGCACATGTACCGCTGTGCTCGAGTTCAAGGTCTAGATACCAGTGAGGGACTCCTTCTCTTTGGTAAAGAACACTTCTATGTGATCGATGGGTTTACGATGACAGCCACCAGAGAAATACGCGATATTGAGACATTGCCTCCAAAGTGAGTGAATTCAGAGTCAGTTTAGCTTGTTTAGTAAATAGACAAGAAACATTTTGTGAAAGATTAAAGAACAAAACTCTATACTGTCAAACTTAGAATGGTCATGTGTACTGCACCTGCTTCCACAATTGTAGATTGATATGCACAGAATTATGAATAAATCTTGTGTTATTTAGTCATGAACTCTAATTTCTTTTTCAGAGCATTGATATTATGATTTTGGCTCTGTTATTCTTGGTTTTATTACTTATACTAATAAAATATCATAGAAAATTGCAGTTCAGAATAAAGATAATTAAGTTAACCTTTGGAGAATCATTTTAAACTTTTGTTCACTTAGTTACAATAGTAGCTTTTCCTCTGTGGTGACTTTAAAAATAATAAGATTCATAGTTGCAGTCTGCCTGGCTTAACAAACTCCATACAGTTGAAAAATAGTTTTTGCTATACATTGGTGGTCATTTTTAACTGTCCTTCCTCTGGTTACCTACAGTATGCATGAGCCAATTATACCTAGAGGAGCAAGGCAAGGTCCAAGTCAGCTCAAAAGAACATGCAGTATATTCGCATATGAAGATATCAAGGAAGTACATAAAAGGAGATACTTATTACAGGTGACTCTTGTTTTGTTTTGATTGGATGGGGATGGAGAGAATTTAGCCAGCATTGTTGTTTGTTGAAAGTGTCACTTTAAAAATAATAATAATAATAATAATAATAATTTCTGGGGGTGTTCAGCAACTTGAAAGTGAGGCCATTTGGAGTCCCAAAATATAGATTGAGTTGCCTAAAATTAGCATCCAAGTTTGAAAATGTTGGCATGTATACTTTTTACTTGAGGACAGAGTGTATTTTAATATTCTGGACATGGACTGACAGCACTGATTCGGGCAGTTTTTAAGTTAGTTGGTGTCATCGTTGTCAACCTTTCACTATGGCTAAACTGAGATCACCAAACTTATTTCACTTGTGAGCTACAACAGCTGATTCTAAGAGGTGACACACTAATTCATTAGTCCTATTGTTTGTAACATCCTTTGATATCCATATTTTTCGTCTGTCCTTTCTTTCCAGCCAATTGCTGTTGAAGTTTTCTCAGGAGATGGACGGAACTATCTTCTAGCTTTCCAGAAAGGAGTTAGAAATAAAGTCTATCAAAGGTATTCCAAAATAAGTTAAATTACAGTGATTTAAACTGAGCATGATTAGTAGTGTTACTATTTTTTTTAAAAAGATCAAACATATTTGAAATTATTTTTGATAGCTATATTAGAATGGACATAAGCCCCAGGAAAAGGGAGACCACACCACATTACAGATTTAATCAATTTCATTGCGGGATATATCTGGCTCTGAAAACACCATACTATAGGCACTGCAGAGAAACTGTACCAGTTAGTTAATCCATGGTCTGTAGATATTGTATTGTATATGATGCCCACATAGCACAGGGAAGGGCACAATAGAAATACCAAGGAACATTTGATGAGTTTTCTGCATTGTTTATTTGTAATGCAGATAGTATAGATATACTTGTAATGACTGACATGCCTTGTCCCTGAGTGTTGGCTGAACATACTGTCTTTATGTTTGGATTATTCTCTGGTGACCCAGATATGTTGTATAAATTAAATTTTTAAATTTTGGGATGGGAAAAGGAGATTTTGCAGTTCCAGGCACATGGAGAAGAGGGCTCTGTGTACAGATAAAGTAAGTTTGCTTGTGGATTTCAGACAAAAAGTGAGATCTGAAGAACAAACAAAAGCCACTGAACATCTAGACATCTTATATTTGTTTCTGAGGGAATGCAGCTCAAGGTTGGATGAGAAAATGAGAGCCCACCCTTTCATGCTGTCTGAAAAAGAAAAGAATGTTGGTTTGTCTACACTAGAAAAGAGGTTGACGTTAGGTCCTTCTTCAGACAGAGAGTAAACCTGTAGACCTCAACCAGCTGAGTCAAGGTTAAAAGTGTTAACCCACATCTATGCTGGAGATAAGGTTTGTGGTTAGCTAAAACACTCCGATCTTACCTCAGCTTCTGTTCTAGAGCAGACAATAGAGATGGTTAGAAAAATTTGACAAAACACTTTTTCATCAGAATTTTCCATTTCATCAAAATTGAAATTTTCCACCAAAATGGTTTGATTTTGATGAACCATGCCTACGTATCTGCCACCTCAGCTGAGTCAGACTTGGGGACCCCAGGACTTCCAGGCTCCTCAGCAGCCCACCAGATGGATTGCTTTAGAGTTTGAGTCAAGGACTGCAGGCCTCCAGGGTCCATGACTTGTTAGCAGCCCAAGCTTCCAGGGTCTACCACTGTGCAGCAACCCACCTGACTGATTGCCTCAGAGCCAGAGACCCCAAGGCTTCCAGAGTGCATAGCTCTTTAGCTGGGGCTTCCAGGGTCTGCAGCACCAGACCAGCGTGGCATATGGATTGCCACAGAGTCAGGAACCTTACTGCTTCTGGGGTCCATGGCTCCGGGGCAGCCTGCCAGGTGGACTGCCTCAGTGTCAGGGCTCCATTCCCTTTCACAGGGAATTTTGAAATCTGGGGGTTTTTGTTCAGAATCAGAATGAAACCAAATTTTGAAATATCTGAATTCTCCACAAAATGGAATTACCTTTCTCCACACAGACACACCCACGGCTTTTTGCAGTACTAAACTAAGCTTTAACATTTTTATTAGTTTGACATTGTGTTGCAGTTGACAGAGCAGTTGGGCAGCATGGCTGTCCCACACTAGTGGACTACTAGTTTTTCCTGGGTTATGACCTCTCACCTAATCAATGCATTTGAACTGTGCCTCTTTAATGAAAATACAGGAGGCAGTTCAGATTTATGCGTTGGGCCCTGTGGCTTGTCCAGACTGCATCACCCTTGTGTCATATTCTTCACCTGTTGATGCACAAACAGAGCAAGAGTTCAGCAGTCCCTTTTTAGAGCATATTTTGGAGCAGCAGCAAGCAGAATCCTTCAAAATGTTCTGCTAGTTGTAATGACTGGACCCTCTACAGAACCCCTTCTCTGTCTTCTGATTGTTGTGGGGCTGCCACATAGGGCACGTGGAAGGGCAAGTCTGTGAGGAAATCATCTTAGGAGCCACAAAAGGAGAGTTCTGGCACAATTGCTCCCAGCCAACAAACCTGTGGCCTGCCAGAGAAAGGAGCACAGAGTCTGGGTGGCATCCCTCCACAACAGCCGGATGCCTCTGGAGACACAACCACAAGGGCCGAGTTAGCTTGTTTCACCACCTGGAGGTCAGAGAGCCAGAATCTCCTCACCAATCAAGAATTCTTTGAGATTAAATTCAAAAATTCCCCCACCTCTCCCATCCCAGTCCAATCCAAAGGTTAAAACTCTAGAGTCCTGTCCATATTTAAGTGAATGACTAACTTCGTACCTTGCTTGTTGGTGTAGGAGGAGGATGATCCCTTGTATCATCTCTTTGGTTACATATTAGAGGCTAAAGAGCACAGGGGAACACACTCACACATGAGCCCCAAATAAGAAATAGACTGGTGCATTGCCAAGGGTGAGAATCCTTCTCAGAATGCCTGAAAACAAGAAAAATGCGGAAAAACTCCCCATCTGGTCATCTTTCCTGAGCTCTAGATCCTCTCTTGAAGAAGGGAAATTCTGTGTTTTCAATCCTGTTCACCCCAATCAAAAGTAGAGAGACACAATTCCTCTTGACATAATTGAGACCAGGGGGAGGAAGTTAGTGTCTGCTCTTGATATCCAGAAATGCTAAACTTGCTACATGTGTTAAATACGAGATTTAAATGTCTAACTTTGTTTGCAGATAGGAGATTGGGAGAGTGAGAGCAGGTAGTTAATTTTTTTTAAAAGAATTTACATGGCTGCTTGGAATCAAGTTGCCATTTGAACTGAGTTTTGGTGGTTGGATTCTCTTAAATACAAGGTACACATGGAACATAAATATAATTAATTTTATTCTTTTAACTAATGCAGGTTTTTGGCTGTGGTTCCATCTTTAACTGACAGTTCAGAGTCTGTGTCTGGACAGAGACCTAACACCAGTGTAGAACAAGGGTATGTGGTTCTTTTCCTAAAAATCTATTGCTCAGAATGTCAAGTGAAGAGACTGTTGTTTTCAGTGTTTGCTGTAGGCGTGTTGGTCCCAGGTATTAGATAGGCAAGGTGAGTGAAGTAATATCTCACCAAGCTCATCACCAGAAGCAAGCTCCCTACAGACCAGGACCCACCAACTCAAAGCAGCACCAGACCCTCCTGTAACAACAGATGCAAAGCCTGCAGACATATCTCCACTGCTACAATGATCAATCCCCCCTCCCCTCCCCCCCACACACCTTTCAATATCCAGGAGCCTTCCACATCCCTCCCAACATGTGGTGTGCCTCATCCAGTGCACTAAGTGCCCCCAATAACAACTGTAGGTGAAACCAGACAATCGCTACGCTCTCAAATGAACTCTTACAGAAAAATGATAAAAGACAAAAACACCCTATCACCCGTGGATGAGCACTTTTCACAGAGTGATCGCTTTATATCTGACCTATCAGCTCTTGTCCTCAGAGAAAACCTGCACAAATCTTCAAAAGACAAGCCTGGGAACTTAAATTCATAATTTTGCTAGACGCTAAAAATCATGGTCTTAAAGACACAGGATTTATGGCTTATTACAATCATCTGTAACCTACTAACCCCCTTCTTTTGCCCTGTGACTGCAGAGGTGTTAACTGGCCACTTCAGCTTGAATGGTTTCTTACAACATGTTAATGCCTTGTGCTAAACAATCTGTTCCAGCTTGTATTTAGCTGTGACTCTCTGAGTGCCTTTCCCAGACCTGAAGAAGACCTCTGTGGAAGCTCAAAAGCTTGTCTCTCTCACCAACAGAAGTTGGTCCAATAAAAGAGATTACCTCACCCACCTTGTCTTTTTAAATAGAGACTTACGTTGTTTAAAGTTCTGGATCTTCTGGAGAACTATGTATCTTCCGTGCTGAACTGCACTGCCTTGAGCCAGACCAACAAGAGTGATTGGAGATGCTAGGTCTAAAAATGCTGATCATCAGGAAGTTGTTAGTGAGAAAAAGAAAAGGGGAATTCACATAAAACTTTTGCTTTTACAAATTGCCTTTAACTGCAATTGCCTTTAACTTACAAATCCTGTTGGCACCACTGTTTTCCAACAAAAGTTATGTATATTATGTGAATTAACATTATTAATAAATTTAATTTGTTTATTGTGAAATAGATTTCAGCATGAAAAGAACTTGATCTAACGTATTAAATAACTGTTCATAATGTGGGTCTTAGAATGTTAATTTGTCCTTGCACTGAAATGCATAGTTAAATGTTTTAATTACCTTTGTTCAGAAGTCAGCTAACATTTGTGCACTGATTTATGTGGGTGTCAATTTGAAAAGCATTGTACAATATTGCTAAGGTATAGTAGTAGTAATCATTGGTACTATAACTGTTATAATTCTACAGAGTAAAATGTAGGTATTCAAATCCTAATGCCTTAAGTTTTGTACCATGTTACAAAGATGCAGCCACAATATTGTGCTAAATAGAAAAATACTGACACATCCTTATTCCTATTAGGTCTGGCTTGCTTAGCACTCTAGTGGGAGAGAAATCTGTGACACAAAGATGGGAGGTAAGTATGAGAGTTCTACTGTGCTTATATTGTAGGAAGAGCCAAAATTTATAGTCATATGCAATGAAATATTTGAATAAAATGTGCTCATGTTCAGTAGGTTGAAAAATATAGTACCCTGGAACACTCCTCTCCACAGCAAATTGCTTTGCAGTATTTTGAAAGAAACAAGACTGTTTGCACCATTAGAAGTGTGAGACAAAACTATGCAGTAAATCTCAGAGAGTATTTCCACAAATCTTTTATGCTGTAGTTTGTACCTTGTTAGAGAGCTGACCACCGTGAAGATCTGCCAATGTAAGTGTTTGATTATTCTAAAATGAACTAAAATGCTAATATTTATCCTTTTTAAGAGAGGAGAAATCAGTAATTTCCAGTACCTGATGCACTTGAACACTCTGGCTGGCAGATCCTATAATGATCTCATGCAGTACCCTGTCTTCCCCTGGATCCTTGCAGACTATGATTCAGCGGTAAATATGAAAACTTATCTCTGTCATGCTAATATTTTTACGTGTTTATTTTTAAGGTGCGCTAACATTATAGTTGGTTCACATTACCTCAGTGGAGCTGAGACGTACTCAGTTTTCCAAATCTTTAATTTCAGTTTACTTTCTTACTACACGTATTCCTACAATGAGCTCCACGCAGACCTGTGACCCTGAACCTGTGCAAAGTCCCATTGAAGTTAATGCGGCTCTGCACAGACGAGGAGGACTGTCTACAAAGAGCTCGTTGCAGGACCAAGGCTGAAGTTTTTTTGCATGGTGGCCTGGTGATTGCCGTGGACACAAATGCAGTGATGCTTTGTGTCATAAATTTGTTTCTTGTAAATCTCTGCTGTAGTTCTCTAGACTGTTTCCCAGTGGCTTTTGTGACATAGTGCAGCAGTTCTCAACCAGGGGTCTGCGAAGCCCGGCAGCTGAAACCCAGATCCTGAGCCCCAGCACCCCCCGTGCAGCTGAAGCCCCAGTCATTGGCTCCCCACAGAGGGCTGAAGGACACAGCCCCTAGCTACCCCTCTCCCGGCACCATGAGCTACTCTCCTGCCCACACGCAGCCCCTAGTTACTGCTGTCTGCACCCTGTACTACCCCCCTACCCGTACACAGCCCCTAGCTACCCCTCTCCCTACACCCTGAGCTACCCCCCTGCCCACACGCAGCCCCTAGCTACCCCCTGCCCACACACAGCCTCTGGCTACCCCTCTCCCTGCACCCTGTACTACCCCCCTACACACACACAGCCCCAGCTACCCCTCTCCCTGCACCCTGAGCTGCCCCCTGTCTGCGCACAGCCCCGGCTACCCCTCTCCCTGCATCCTGAGCTACCCTCCTGCCCACACGCAGCCCCTAGTTACCCCCTGTCTGCACCCTGTATTACCCCCCTACCCACTCGCAGCCCCTAGCTATCCCCTGCCTGCACCCTGAGCTACCCTCCTGCCCACACGCAGCCCCTAGCTACCCCCTGCCAGCACCCTGAGTGGTTTTCAAACTTTTTGAACTGAGCCCCGCCGCCCCACTTTGTAATAATTTTTGGTTCCTCCCTCTCCCCCTCCCCACAGCCCAGGCAGGCTGGGTGGCCTGCTGAGGTGAGTCGGGGTAGAGGAGGAGCTCCCTCCCCAGACCCTGCTGTGCAGAGCTGGCTTGGACCCAACTGGCCCCTGACTTCGCCCCTCCCCCCCAAAAGAAATAGAAGTCAAATTTCGCCTATGTCCAAGGGGCCTGCTCCCACCCAACCCGGAGTCCCTGCTCCCTTGCTGGGTCCTGGAGTTCTTATATCATTTGCGGGGGAGGGGCTCAGAAAGAAAAAGGTTGAGAACCCCTGACATAGCAGAAGCATTCCTGTTTGGGAGACATTGCAGTCTCTCAAGAAGTTTAGCCCCAACCTTATGAAAGTGACAAACCTAGTTATGGAAAAGGGGAAAATGATACTAATGTTAGTTTGGGCAGTACCTCTGGCCAGTTGGTTTTGTACCTAAGGGGGAGCATAAGGTGCTGTGATGAAGACCTGCTGCTGAGGGTAGCTTTTGCAGGGATGCGGGGGAGACATAAAGCACTCCCACTACTAGAATGTAGTAAAGATATCTTCTTGAATTAGGCTGAACAATTCTTTAGAAAAGCATAACTAACTAGATGAGCTAAATAATTGCTGCTGCTTATGATATGCAACTCTGCAAGGAAGAGAGAAATATCATATAGCTCATAAGGCTGCTCACGTTGATCGGCCAGTGCAGAGTGCTTTTAAGAATCTGTATTTGTTTATTTTAAAAGGAACTGGATCTTACTAATCCCAAGACATTCAGAAACCTGGCCAAACCGATGGGAGCACAGACAGAGGAAAGATTAGCACAGTACAAAAAGCGATACAAAGATTGGGAAGATCCTAATGGTAAGTGATTGTACAAATGCAGTTCTTGGAGAGCAGAGATGGGCGCATTTTAAGTTAGTCAGTGTGCCTGTCTTCTTCCGCCAAGAACACCCTAAACACTTTTTGCGTATGTACATACCAGATCCTGTGGGAGGGCACAAAGGGTTGTGGTGTGGCCACTTTATGCCAGTGTCCCTTTTAAATGTGGCCACAAAGCAACTCCAAGGCCCCCTCTGGGGAATAGAAATCTACTCTTCCCACACAGGTGTCTCTGGTGTGGGAGGCTGCTAAAGCCTTGGTTATTTCTATGCCCATCTTCCCTAGTAGTTACAATGACCCAAGTGAAGGCAGCCCTCAGAGCTGTTCTACCTGCTCTTGGGAATGTACACACCCTCCCCCTTTGGTGCCTACACCAAGTTCAGCACCAGCACAGAGACAAATGCCCCACTTGGTTTGTATGGCATTTCTGCCTGTGCCGGTGCAAAAAGGAGAGACATAATTCAATCCATCAAGGATATGCAGAATACTACATTGAGAAATGCTAATTGCTGCCAAAAAAAATAAAGCAAGAGTTTTCAAACTCTTCCAGACTACAGACTGCATGTTAATAGAGAGAGTATCTCATGGACCACGTACCCTCCTGATTGTGATCACATAGCATCCCTGTGGAACTAGTTGTTTACATGAAAAAGTAATATTAGGAAAGCAATATATTTTGAGCAGTTTTTAATGTAGTCTAGCAGCTAGAAATAAATAAAAACCACTATCATATGACCAGGCAGCTCTTCACAGACCACAACTTGAGAACTGCTGAAATAAAATAAACAAGGCAAAGAAATAGGAATCTTTTTGCATAGCTAGATCTTACACAGTTTATTTATTCATTTCTCAGTGCATGTATTTACTAAGTAATCATTCATCTGAAGAAGACAATAAATGCAATCAGTCTCCTTATATTACTCCTTTAAAGAACGTAAAATGCCCCCTAGAACTGAGTTAGATTTGATATTTTTTTCAATTTTAGAATAATTCCCTTAAATATTAAAAATATGATCTGTGCATGTGTCCAAACTATTATTTTTATACTGCACTCCCTTCCTATTATGCCCTTCTTTCAGATGATAAGAATTTGATGATTCAAGAACATAAGAACAGTCATACTGGGTCAGACCAATGATCCATCTAGCCCAGTATATTGTCTTCCAGCAGTGGGTGGAGCCTGGTGCTTCAGAAGGAATTAACAAAACAGGGCAATTTTTTCAGTGATCCATCTGTCATCCAGTCCCAGCTTCTGGCAATCAGAGGCTTAGAGACACCCAGAGCATGCGGTTGCATCTCTGATCATGTTGGCTAATAGCAATTGATAGATCTGTCCTCCGTGAACTTATCTAAAACTTTGTTAGAACCTTTTGGCCTTCACAATGTCCCCTGGCAATGAGTTCCACAGGCTGACTGTGCATTGTGTGAAGAAGTACTTCCCTTTATTTGTTTTAAACGCACTCCCTATGTGAAAGGATAAATACTTCCTTATTCGCTTTCTCCACACCATGCATGCTTTTATAGACCTCTGTCATATCCCCCCTTAGTCGTCTCTTTTCCCAGCTGAACGGTCCCAGACTTCTTAATCTCTCCTCAAATGGAAGCTGTTCCATACTCCTAACCATTTTTGTTGCCCTTTTCTGTACCTTTTCCAGCTCTAAAATATATATTTTTGAGATGAGGTGACCAGAACTGCATGGAGTATTCAAGGTTTAGGAGGACCATGGATTTATATAGTGACATTATGATATTTACTGTTTTATTATCCTGTCCCTTTCCTAATGGTTCCTAATGTTTGGTTAACTTTTTTGAACGGTGCTGCACATTGAGCAGGTGTTTTCAGAGAACTATCTGTGATGAGGCCAACATCTCTTTCTTCAGTGGCAACAACTAGTTTAGACCCTCATCATTTTGTACATAGAGTTGGGATTACATTTTGCCAATATGCATTATTTTGCATTTATCAGCATTGAATTTCATCTGCCATTTTATTGCCCAGTCACCCAGTTTCGTGAGATCCCTTTGTAAAACTCTTCGCAGTCAGCTTTGGACTTAACTGTCTTGAGTGATTTTGCATTGTCTGCAAACTGTGCCACCTCACTGTATATCCCTGTTTCCAGATCATTTATGAATATGTTGAACAGCACTGGTCCCAGAACAGATCCTCTTTCCATTGTGACTCTTTATTCCTACCCTTTGTTTCCTGTCTTTTAATCAGTTACTGATCCATAAGAGGAGCTGTCCTCTTATCTCATGATTGTTTACTTTGCATAAGAGCCCTTGATGAGGGACCTTGACAAAGGCTTTCTGAAAGTCCAAGTACATTACATCCACTGGATCATCCTTGTACACATGTTTTTGTTGACCCTCCCCAAAGAATTCTAATAGATTGGTGAGGCATGATTTCCCTTTATCAAAGCCATTTGACTCTTCCCCAACATATTGTGCTCACCTATGTGTTTGATAATTCTCTTCTTTACTATAGTTTCAACCGATTTGCCTGCTACTGAAATTAGGCTTACCAGCCTGTAATTGTCAGGATCACCCCTGGAGCCTTTTTAAAAAATCGGCATTACATTAGCTATCTAGTACAGAGTCTGATGTAAGCAATAGAGTTCATATCACAGTTAGTAGTTTGGCAGTTTTCTTCAGAACTCTTGGGTGAATACCACCTGGTCCTGGTGACTTATCTTTGTTTAATTTCTCAGTTTGTTCCAAAACCACCTCTATTGACACCACAGTCTGGGACAATTCCTCAGATTTGTCACCTAAAAAGAACGGTTTAGGTGTGGGAATCTTCCTCACATCCTCTGCAGTGAATACCAGTGCAAAGAATTCATTTAGCTTCTCCACAGTGGCCTTGTCTTTCTTGAGTGCTCCTTCAGCACCTTATTCATCCAGTGGTGGGCCCCATTGATGATTTGGCAGACTTCCAGCTTCAGATTTAGGTACAAAAATTAACAGCATTTTTTTTTTTTTTTGCTAGTTGCTCTTCAAATTCTTTTTTGGCCTGCCTAATTATATTTTTACACTAGACTTGCCAGAGTTTATGTTCCTTTCTGTTTTCCTCAGTAGGATTTGACTTCCAATTTTTAAAGGATGCCTTTTTGCCTCTAACGGCCTCTTTTACTCTGTTGTTTCGCCATAGTGGCATGTTTTTTATTTGGGGTATAAATTTAATTTGAGCTTCTATTATGGTGTTTTAAACAAGTTTCCATGTAGCTTGCAGGCATTTCACTCTTGTGACAGTTCCTATAATTTTTCATTTCACTTTGCTTCCTCATTTTTGTGTAGTTCCCCTTTTTGAAGTTCAGTGCAACTATGGTGGCTTCTTTGGTATCCCCCTCTCCCACCCACCAGGCTGTTAAATTTAATGACATTAGGGTCTCTATTGCCGAGTGGCTCCACTATATTCATCTCTTGGGCCAGATCCAATGAACCACTTTAGGACTAAATCAAAAATTGCCTCTCTCCTTGTGGGTTCCATGACTAGCTGCTACAACAAGCTGTCATTAATGGTGTCTACAAATTTTATTTTATTTTATTTCTTCCTGAGGTGACATGTGTCCAGTCAATAGGGGGATAGTTGAAATCCCCCATTATTATTGAATTTTCTGTTTTTGTAGCCTCTCTAATCTCCTGGAGCATTTCACCATCACCATCCTGGTCAGGTGGTCACTAGCAAATTTCTACCACTATATTCTTATTGAATCCTGGAATTTCTAACAATAGAGATTCTATGGTACAGCTTGATTCATTTAAGACTTTTTTACTATATTTGACTGTTTTCATATAGTCATTCCAATATATTTTGTACCCTGGTAGTACCTTCTCTATTGATTATCATTGTTTTGCCAAGTTTCTGTGATTCCTATTATATTGACATTCTCATTTAATACCAAGCACTCAGGTTCACCCATCTTCGTACTTAGACATCTAGCATTTATATACAAGCACTTATAAAAATTTGTCAATATTTAGCTGTCTGCCTTCCTGTAATGTAATTGAATGGGACTCTTTCATTTGACTGTTTCTCTTCAGCTCCTACCTGCACTTTATCAACTTCTATCCTCTCCTCTTTACTAGGATATAGAGAATCCCCGTTAATAAATCCTCCTCTAAGAGATGCCTCCATCCAAACCTTGTGCTCCTTCACACCTGTTGGCTTTCCCAAACCCTTAGTTTAACTGCAACTTTAATAGGTCACTACCAGAAGTTTGAGGACCATTGTTCTAAAGTTACTGCACTGTCCAATACCAGCAGGTGGCAGAGTTCCATTTATGAACATCCAGCAGAATTGTGTGAAGACATTTGTACAGATAGCTTGTTGTTGCCAGCAAATGAATAAAATAAAATCTTTACAAAATCTGTAGTCAGCAATTCTGAGAAATATTAGAGCACTAAGCCTTTAATTCCACATCACAGAACAGGCTAAAAGTAAAAATTCTCCTTTAGAAGAAGTAATTGTAGCTGTCTTGGAATGTTTCAATTATTCAAAGTATAAAACTGCTAAATGTGCAGTGTTGCTGGGCAAAAGACTGTTGAATTATGACTAGTGGATTACTGCCAAAATTTAAGTAAGTGGTTTCAGTGTCAAATCATAAAGTTTAAATAGGCTTAGTTCCGCAAATATGAAAGCTGCAAATACCAATTTTTAATGTGTTCAGGGTCATACTGTTCTCACAGTCTAGCACTTCTTAAACCTATTAATTTCTTAATTTACTGCAGATTTTATCATGAACATTTCCTCTTTATTTCCTCTTCATTTGTAACTTTTTAAATTTTTCTTTATCAGGGGAAACTCCAGCTTATCATTATGGTACTCACTATTCATCTGCCATGATAGTGGCCTCGTATCTTGTCCGAATGGAGCCCTTTACACAGATATTCTTAAGGTTACAGGTAAATTGTGTGAGATTTCATTTTTCTCTGTTTGTATCTTGTTTAAATTTGAAAATGGGTAAAAATGTGAATCATCTTGTAACTTGATTCTCACTAAGCATGGTAGAAGAAAGGAAGTGCTGTAGCTGCATTGTTTTCTTCCTGGTGATTGTTACTCTCTTTGGAATAGCAAAGAGATTTAAACAGGCAAATGTATATGATCCTTCAGATGGAAGTTTGAACATGCTGAAAAATGTTTGCTGCACAAAAACTCAGCAGAGAGAAAATAGCTTTTTATTTAATAAAGTAATAGTTCAAATCCAACTTTGTTCATCTATGGTTAAAAGAACTCATGCATTAGTTCCCCTCATTTGGTTCTCAAGTGTTTAAAGACTAATTTGTTAAACTAGTTTGTCAGTCTAGTAATGAGAGTCAAATTAACCAAACATTAGCACAGCCTGGAATTTTCTGACAGCTCGAAAATTAATTGGGTTCACAGTGCTACATTTTAAATATTTTCTTAGCTGGAAACCATCAGGCAAGAATATTTATTTTCTTTGGGCCAGCATTTCAACCAAAAAGACTAATATTTGGAATAAGGCTAGATCTTTTTTTAAACAAAAAATCCTGTAGATTTATATTTTTTATGCTTCATATTTAGCATTATTGCAAAGAAAGATTATAGCAACTGGTAGAAGAAAACATAGTTTTAGACCCTATTGTTGCAGGAGAGGTTTTTTCCTTTTTTATTATTGTATTTATTTGACTGAGATAAAACGTTACCAAACGGTTTTACTTTACAGTTTTATAGACCTTGGCTGAGTCTGCTGTGCTGAGAAATGTTCTGGTATAAAGATGCTTCTCATTTCATTCTACAGGGTGGCCACTTTGACCTGGCTGACAGAATGTTTCACAGTGTGCGTGAAGCCTGGTATTCAGCATCAAAGCACAACATGGCAGATGTAAAGGAACTCATCCCAGAATTCTTTTACCTCCCGGAGTTTCTGCTCAACTCCAATAACTTTGATCTAGGTAGGCAAAAGCTGCTGATCGCATCGTGTTATGGATATGAAAATAGTGAAAGCTGGTCCAGACATAAAACAAGTTCAGTAAAATGTATGTAACAACGATTTATGTAACAGGGTAAGAAAATGGCAGATGGCTTACTGGAACTGGGCCCTAATTATCTTTTGATTATGAGAATATGTATTTCCCAATGCTGTGTGTTTATGAGCAATTATATAGGGAAATCTGGACAGTTTGTTTGTAAATCTTGACTTTTTCTTTTAGATGAATGAAGATGTTTTCTCAAACACCAAATACTCATTTTAGCAACTCATATAAAACTGCATTTTAGAAATTAAATTGAACAGTAAATTTACATTTCCAAGGGAAGCATTTTTATTAGAACTCGTACATTCAGCAAATCCTGCTTTGGTAGGAGAATTTCTGAGGACTGTTTTTCTGCCATATAATCTACCAGTCTTAAAGTAGTGTTTCAATACTCAGGCCAAATGTTTTTGAAGGACAGACATAACCTAGGGTTTGTATAATGTGTTTGTCAATTTTGATATTTAGACTTCTAGGAGTGAAATTCTTTAAGGAAAAGTAGCTGAAATGTGTTTAAAGTTTGATAGATCATTTCCACTGTTATATATTTAACTGCTGTGAAATTTCGCTGAACTGTTGGCAGATCACACCACTGAAAGATAAAATAACTGATGTGAGATAAATATCACTGCTGCCATAGCATCATATTTTTTGTTATGAGATTAACTGTTTAGTTTTTTCAAGTTCTATGCTGCAAATTCAATAACAGGTATTACTAATCATCCATACCTTTTAAAAATCAATATCATTGATGCAGAATATTTCCTAAGAGTTTAGAAGCTTGAACCAAGGATCTCTAATGACACAGTCAGACACAAGAACATAGCAATTACTGTACCTGTTTAGACATATGATCTTAGGGAAAGTTTCCTCTTAACCTTTATCACAGGCTAGTTTATATTCTGAAACTCATATTTCTATCCCTTTCTATTTGTTTTTTCAACAAAATTGAAACTTCAGTGAGTAAAAGATTCAGGGTCCAGCTCTGCAAGCCTTATTTATATTAAGTGGTATTTACAAGCATAATCCCATGAACTCAAGAGTGGGACTTTTGTAGTACTTCTCACTGTGAATAAAGGTTGAAGAAACAGTCCTTCAAGGTTTACAGCAGAGGACGCAGTATATGAATATATTCTGGTAGTTTAAAAAGTCTTCCTTATATGTAGAAAATGAATCATGGTGTGATTCTACTAGTGGGATGCGTTTTTACTGTTATACCATTTCATCTCAGGATTATTTTCCTCCATTATACAGCCTGTTGGTATATAAATCAGTGAAAAGGCACTGAATTCAGTAATTAGTCATTTGACACCTGCTAGTCCTCCCTTACTTAAAATCAGACAGGTTTAAACTTTCAAAAAGTGTAAAACATTCAAAAAAGTGACCCGAAAGTCTGCTATAATTAACATCCAAAATGTCACTCCATCCGAGGAATTTATCTTCATATTCTGATATTTCTCATTTTGTATTTTTAAAACTTGTGCATGTGTGTGTTTGAAAGGATGGAATAGAGCTTTCTGAAGTTGTTTTTTTTTAAAAAAAACAGTCATTATTCAGTACAAGCCAAATATGCAGAAAGGATCCTGCTTGTGGTATGGCTGCAAGAGGCTGTTGCATGGGCTGTTTCCATTATTCTACAAAGACATCATTCCTTACAAAGTATCTACCCTGTGGCACAGAACCATTTAAATAGAAAATACAGCTATAGCAAGATGAAATTAAAGTTCTAAAAACCTCTTTATTAGGAAGGGCTAAAGACTTTGTTTGGCTTCTCTGTAGTGAAAACTATTAAGGTATTTTTTTTTTCTTCTCGTATTGAGATGCATCACTGTCTTTTTTTGCTTTTAAAACTTCAATTTATTTTGTAGGTTGCAAACAGAATGGTACTAAGCTTGGAGATGTGATACTTCCCCCATGGGCAAAGGGAGATCCTCGTGAATTTATTAGAGTTCATCGGGAGGTAATAAACATTTTAATAATATAAAAAACACAGCAAGTTTATTTGGACTTAAATACCAGTCTAGGGAGCTCAATGCATCCTTTGTAATCACTTTTCTATTTGATCTGCATCTTGGGGTGGTACCCTGTTATGCTGATGGACTAAAGAACCAATGGTCCTCCATGTGCTCTTAGTATCAGTATTGGCTGACGCAGCTAATAAGGTGCTATTATACTGCTTTTTCTTTAAACATATTAAAAACTTTGTGTAATTTCATCCATCACAGTCAGATAATAGACTCAGTCAGTGACTGTCTGCTCAGTTTAATGCATAAATTTTGAATTACAGGCTTTGGAATGTGATTTTGTGAGCGCACATCTGCATGAATGGATTGACTTAATCTTTGGTTATAAACAGCAAGGCCCAGCTGCAGTAGAAGCTGTAAATGTCTTCCATCATCTCTTTTATGAAGGGCAAGTGGATATATACAACATAAATGACCCATTAAAAGAGACAGCTACAATAGGATTCATTAATAACTTTGGGCAGATACCCAAACAGGTAAGGATGTTCTTTAACCTATTGTAACTATATGCCAGAAAATATTAAAATCCAAGCATATCCAAATGCTTTCATATAAAAAGGCAATTCCAGTCAAAACATATATGGTATTTAAGTTTCTAATATGCATTTCTGTTCTTTGTCTGGAACTTAAGTTCAAGTTTTGTCATTGCAAATACATTTGCAGAAATGCAGACTCAGTTTCAGGTGAATCCATTCTCAAGCCATTACATGCATCTAATATAAACTTTGGGTTTTGTCAGTAAGACTTGAGATTTCTCCCTTTTTTCCTCATGCTCCAAAAGGAGAGGCAAGAGCTTATGGAGGAGCTTAAAAAAACAACAAATCATCAGAGAGCCAGTATATTACTGCAAAAGGCTAGTGCTGTATAAATTCTTCCCTGGCTTTTTGCTGTGTGATAGAATACAGTTGCAACGTAGTGCACAGGAAGTTTAATTGTACAAGTTGTCTTGTAGCAAAATTAGGTAGGGATACATCATTTCCCTTTTTCTTTTTAACGTGGTTGCTTAGTTTTCTTTGGCATCTTCTCATTCCCAGAAGCTGGGGCACCTGGCATTGGCCACTGTCGAAGACAGGATACTGGGCTAGATAGACCTTTAGTCTGACCCAGGATGGCCGTTCTTATGTTCTTCTTCTTTGTACTGTAGCTGTTGAAAATAAATTATTAAATAATTGCTTTAAAAACATTGGTTCTGGCAGGGCTGGCATAAGTCACTAGCTAGAATTGAACTGGCAGAATTTAGAGGCAACGTTTAAAAACAAAGAGGATTGAAGCTTTGAAGGGTGGTGAAATTCTCTTTGAAAGGTCATTGTAAATTATTAAATACTTAAAAGGAAAGTTTATTGTATTTCCCTTGGATAAAGGAGTTTGGGTTTGCCAATAGGTACCCTGAAAAGATTCCTTTTGCATTGTTACCATTAGGTGAAGTATTATTGATATCAGCAGGTATTTCCCATGCTTGGACTGGGGAATATACAAGTACTTTTAATACCTTTCCAAAGGTGGCAGAGGAATAGTGTAGGTTGCATCAGTCTGCCATATTTCAAAATCAGAAGTGCAGCAAACCCAACTGTCAGTATAGCAAAAAAATATATAGAAAACCAGTGAGGGGAAATTCCTCAATATTTAGAGTTTGGATAAGTATCCTAAAATGTGGATGCTAGTCAAACTGTTTGGCCTGAGGACCATATCTGGGTATGGAAATTGTATGGCAGACCATGAATGCTCATGGTCCCGGCCAATGGGAGCTGCGGGGGTGGCGCTTGGAGCAGGGGTAGCGTGCGGAGCCCCTAGCTCCCCCTACGCGTAGGAGCCAGAGGGGGGACATACCGCTGCTTGCAGGAGCCGCGCAGAGCCATGGCATGTGCGGAGCAGGGCAAGCCCCGGACCCCACTCCCCCTCAGGAGCTCAAGGGCCGGATGCGGCCCCCGGGCCATAGTTTGCCCACCCCTGCACTAGATCCTGTGCCTATCTCTCACATAATTGCCCCACTCCAGATAGGTCCTATCTTTTTTCTTCTTGCAAAAAACGCCTAATGAACTGCTAACCCATTCTTCATTCTTGAACCTTCCTCCAACATCTCTCCCTCATCTAGCCCTCATTGTTGGTTTTATATGTATTTTTGCTGTACTGACAGTGGGGCTTTCTCCTCTTATGTTTACCATCATCATGCTAGTGCTATATGTGGGACCAAAGAAGTAAGATTTAATAGATTTGGTTTATGTGGTAGGGGAGAGATTTTTAAGAGGAGTCTTAAAATTGTATTGGATTTGAGGCCCTGATGTTAAGATGTCTATAATTAACAATTTATTAAATTTACAAGAAAGCACACACCGATGTGCTGCAGGGTCTGGCAGCCTCAAAAGCCCCCCAACTTTCTTAGTAAATTGTCCTGGAAAGAATTACTGAACAGGTGGTGGCTGTGTAAGTGACTGAAATGAAACAAAGCCAATATGAAAATAAATGGTAGTTTGCTCTCCCCTTTTCAATATCATTTTTAAAGAAATTATGGCCATAAGGGAGGTTACAAGATATTTCTAAATAAAATGTTTATTATGTGAAAGTACATACAATACTTAGCATATATATAGTACCCACCATCAGCAAAATGGAGTATTTATATTGACTGTATATTTTGGCGAACATAGAGCATTTATGTCTTCACCTCTGATGGGCCATTTCCAACCACAGTCCAATTGCTTAACATTGCTGAAGAGATCAGTGTAGACACAGAAGGTGGTAAACATTGCAGAATCACTGACTCATCATCATATGATTGGCTGAGAACAGTCATGAGGCAGAATCTGATTCTTCTGTGTCAGCTGTAATCAGCTCCTCCCTGCCCACTCAGACTTTTTTCTACCCTTTGATTGTCTGTTATTCCAACAACATGGCCTGGTGTTTGTGGGATATATTTATGTAGTTTAACTTTGAAAAGGTACCAGTTTGTAGTTCAGATTATAATAAATGTAGTAATATTCATAGATCTAAATTCATTTATCTATCTTCCCTTCATGAAATTGCCCCCTGCTATTAGCTAGCAGTTTAGAGGTGGTCCTTAATCCAATGATGTGTTGTTCCTACCCATTGAAACATGCACTTGTAAACTGGATATACCCTGCCCGACAGGGTTCAAAAGCTCAATTTTTATAGTAAGATATAGCTGCCCTACATACAAAGAACATATGTTCCAGAACACAGACTGCACTATAGAGGGATCTGATTTTAATAACCTCAACAACAGAGAATTTTGCTCATTCATTCTCATACTTCAAATGTAAAAATCCAACAATAGCAGTCAGTGAAAGGATGGAGAATAACTTATTTTTGCCCTGGATTTTTCAGCAGAGACTTCCAAAAACTAGATGCATTCTTCAGTATCTGTTACGTGTATATTTATCATACTGATAGCAATATTATGATACTGCTGCATCAGCAGTTTGTAACAAAGCCAAAAGGAAGATCTCTTTTTGCCTAAAATAACAATGTAAAATCACTTTAAACAGCAACTTGGCTATTTTAATTGTTTTCTAAAAAGGAAAATCCTGATTGAAAAATGTATCGCTCATTGCATTCTAGTTTAGGTTTGTATTTTTCTTGAATATTTAACAAAAACATTTATATAACATAAGAGGAACTTTATGTACATTTGCTAATTTATAGAATTTTTTTTACAGTAAATCTCATACTGTTGGTAAACTTTAAAAGTCTTCGCTGATGGGAATCTATAATCTTGTCACTAACGCGTGTTTTATTTCCTAACCCACACATTACAGCTATTTAAAAAACCACACCCACCAAAGCGAGTTAGAAGCCGAATCAATGGAGAGGCAGTTGGAATGTCTGTCCCCCCAGGTTTCACAAGTGACAAGATCTTTTTTCATCATTTAGACAACCTGAGGCCTTCCCTTGCACCTGTAAAAGGTAAAACTCAGCACAGTACTTACTCCTGGTCTCTTGCTAGAGTGTTCATAGTTCTTGCTAAATAAATGTTCCTTTTTCTGATTCTTCTTACCTCTTGGGTTTCATACTCCACTACAGCTCCAGATTTAACACTCCAATCCTCTAAGATTCTGAGAGGCCCCAATTCCACTTGCCTTAGGCCTTGTCTATGCGAGAAAGTTGTACCAATTTTAACTAAATTTAACTGTTTCATGGGCAAGGCTTCAAGTAGAAAGAATGAGCCTTAAGCCACATCCTAAAGTTTAACAGCTTGTGTTTAATTTCAACAAACTGTCTGAAACCATCAAGGGAAGCAAATTCCAGAGCTGAGAACCTGCTACTGAGGGTGCCCCGCCTACAACCTAAAATGTTTAAATCTAGCTTGAGTGCCCCACATAACCTCAGTTTTTGTGTGTTACCATGGGAGAAAAGTACGTTCTCAAGACTTCCAAGGAACATTTTGGGTACTGGCAATAGCACAGAGAAGCAATAGTGTCATGTCTGGCTTTAATTTTTTCAACCACAAGAAGACAGTAAAATTATCAAAATAGTTAATAGCTCATTAAATGTAATTGGGTTCCTATTGATAACATGTTCTAAAATATTCATTAATAAATTATATTTAGCACGCATATCATGTTTTCCAGCTGAAGATGTTAAACACTTTACAAACATTAACTCGTTGTGAGTTAGATAAGGGATATTATAGTGATTACTTCATTCACGATTGAAAAGCACTCACCTCTGGGATAGAAAAGGAGCAGCTGTTTAACAGAGCACAGCAACACTACACTGTCACCTAAGAGCGCAAGTGAAGAATAGCCATCTCTATTTCAAAATGCTAGACAGGCAGACTATAATTATCAAATTTGAAATGTGGCATATGAAATTATTTGGCTGGGATTTTAGAATCAATGTTTTTGCTGTACAAAAAAATATTATGTCATCTTTAATGACAAGTGTTCAGGCTCTTACTTCTCTGTTTTGTCTGAAAGACCACATGTCCAGCAACACAGTGTCCCTTACTGATTAGGAGGGAAGAGTGCCACATGTGGAAGTGCAAGTACCTAGGCATCCCTAGGAGATCTGTCCAAATACTGATAGCGTTTAGCTGTGCGAGTTGATAGGATTACAGCACAAGTGACATTATTACTGTTTAAACTGATACAATATAAGCATGTGCGATTTCAGTTTCTGTGGTGCATCATGGTATTTGTACTGTGATCAGAGGGGGCTGTCACATAATTACAAACAATATTATACAGTGAGGCTTATGTAATGGTTGTGCTTTTGTGTGTTTGCAGTAACATAAAACACATTGTTGTTTGTTATTCAGAACTCAAGGAGCCTGTGGGACAGATAGTTTGCACAGATAAAGGAATTCTGGCAGTAGAGCAAAATAAGGTTCTCATTCCACCTACCTGGAATAAAACTTTTGCTTGGGGCTATGCAGACCTCAGCTGTAGACTGGGAACGTATGAGTCGGACAAGGTTTGTGATCTGAATTTTAAGTTTTCCTGATGTTCTAGTATGTGTTCTCTATTAAAATCTAACTCTGAAAATATATTGTACATACAAGGGAAATAATTTTGTCTGTGCTGTATTTATGCTGAAGTCTTCACCTGAAGAATGATAGGAAAATCAAGTTAACCTATTGCTACTAAAAAGTTAATTTCCATAATACAATGAACAAGAATGAACTGCAGGGTTTCTACAGTAAATCTGCAGTATCTGGTGTGGCACCATCTTGTGGCAGAAGTTGGCGCTGAAGGTAGTAGAGTGAAAACCCAAAGCGGGGAGAGAGACACTTTCTCCTGAGTAAACTAGGGGCCAAAAATTGAAGATCAGACTCGCTTTTTATTGGCAAATTCCCATTTACGTCAAGAAGAGTAATGTAACACTCTCTTGAGAAAACTGCAACCTGCTAAGGTTAGGCAGGTGGTGAGATGCAACTGATGCTCCTGATTGGCTTAAGAATTGTACACATCCCATTTTTTTGTTGCACTTGTTTCTTTCATACACATATTTTGTCTGGTCTTCTAGACTGTTTGCTCATTGGGGCAGCGACGATTATTTCTTGTACATTAATGAGTACCTAGCATAATAGACTTAATCTGGTAGCCTTGCCTGTTAAATGATATAGATGCAGGATTTGGCCCTGGCAAGGAACCTGATCCCTAAAATCCAGATCAGGATCGATATTTCTGAACGTTCAGGCGCATCTGATTGGTTCTTGTTCAGGCCTATTTCGGCCAAAAACAACCCTTTTGTGTGCTGCTGGAGAAGTGGTCAGTATTGCCTGATAATGGCTACTAGTCTGGGAATTGCAGCAGGATGGAAGGGGAATTGAGAGAAAGAAAACTGTTTTAACTGCAAGCGCCAGTGCTCATTGGGAACAAATATGTAATGTTCTCACTATATGCTCTGGCATTGTTTCCAATTTAATTGCATGATAAACATTTAGTATAGATTAATCTTAAATACTAAACAGGTGTAAATTGTGTTTTGTTTGTTTCTTGGCATTCAAACTATGTAAATATTTTTTTTAACTGAAGTTACTTTCATATATTTCTTCTGACCCAACTTTTGAGTTCAGTTATCGGTGGAAAACAGCTCAGTTAAATAACAGTGACTGTGCTGAAGTTTCCTTGAAAACACTAATGCTATCAACAACAAACGTGCAAGACTAGATGTATGCCTTCTTCACTTTGTCTTTATTTTTTATTTTGTAGGCAGTGGTTGTTTATGAATGTTTGTCAGAATGGGGACAGATTCTATGTGCAATCTGTCCAAACCCCAAACTTGTCATCACTGGAGGAATAAGCACGGTGGTTTGTGTGTGGGAGATGGGCACCTCCAAAGAAAAAGCTAAAACACTCACTCTGAAACAGGTAAAAAATAAATAAAATCATGTTTCAAGGTCAGAGGAAGAAGGGAGGGGACTCAGTGGCTCCACATTGCAGTAGAACTTCCAACTGAACAGATTACCGTTCTAGAGTCACTGATTAAAACCATTCTGGAACTGAAACAGTGGCTTGTTTTAAAAAGAACCCCAAGCAAAAAGTGTTTTGGGAGTGTGTGAAAATATGAAGGTATCTTGTCACTGGAAAGTGTTTCTGTGGGCGGGGAGAGAACATTTTTCTGAAATACTGCATGGTGTGTAAGCATCAATTTTTTTAACTGATTTGCACAAATAGCATCCAGCAACTTGCAAAATTCACAGATAGACTCTCCAATACCATTTGAATTGTCAGACCCCTTTTACTGAAATCTTTCACGCCTTCTCTTCGATATTTGACATTTTCGACTTAACTGAAAAAAATGGTTTTAGGGCAAAAACCTGGCAGCCCTGTGTTGGGGGAGCAGGGTGTATTTGCTTAGAAAAGTTGTATGATGTTTCTTGCTTTGTTGCCTCAGTACATTGCTTTTTGGATAACGTACTTATGCTAACTTAGAGATCGCTTAGTCTAACATCTCCTGCACCACTGAATCAACTCCCAAGTGTTGTACAAATGGTATTTCATAGTTCTAGGTAACTCGTCTTTATAACCAGGAGTGTTTCATGAGGTACAATTTAACTAACTTGTGAGAGCAAATACACAAGTTAGTTAAAATAACTTTCATTTGCTACTAGAGTATGGTGTATAAACACTCATTATCCAAAGCCATAGCCTGAGTGGCCATTTTACTGCTTTGGTGATGACTGTGGTGCACCAACTCCTAGCAGTGCACAGCTGGGATCCCTACAGGAAAAGATAATATTTCCTCTAGTCTCTCCTGCTTCAGGCTGGGCCATCTAGAGCACTAGAAAAGCTGCCTTTTAAGTTAACTATAACCTGAATCAAGAGCTGTTCTAGGGCTCTTGTTTGGATAACAGTAAGATGTAAAGGCAGGAGTGTTTTCAGAGGAGAAAATTACTCTTCTGATCTTCCCCTGCTTCCAATTTGCCAGCTGATTTTTCAGTCACAGTTTATGACCCAGCGTTCCTTTTAAACTAATTTTCTATTATAATAATTAAATAGGGAGCTATCTAATATTCACAATTGAGCTATATTATAGGAAATTTTAAATGGCCACTGGAACATACATGGATACTGAAAATAGACAGCTGTGATCCCGGTATGGGCTTGGAGGAAGCAGAAGGGGTCAAACTTTTTTAAAATAATAAAACGAGGAGAGAGAAATGTGTTTATAACTTTTCCCTGGAGTTTTCTTTTGTATGTCTGTTAGCCTTCCACAATGAAACACAGTTCCTAAAACCTCTATAAATTGTGTCTGTTTTTTAAATGAATGAGCTCATACTCTGTATATGTCATATATGTATGTGCAATAAACTGCGCCCTGTTGAGTATTACTAGATTACTGGTGCAGTTCTCAGGTGAACTACACCCTCAAGGTGTGTGCTAGTAGCCTAATAATGTGTCTTGTTATGAGTCTGTACTAAAGGCAATTATGCAAGAATAAAATGGTCGTAATGTTATGGTTGACAATTTGCAGTATACTGTAAAACCCTTCTTTTCTAAATACTCCTATTATCTGAAATCCATTTATATCTTAAACATGTATCATTTGCTTTTTGAAAGTCCCAGTTCAACTAAATTAATTCATGCAAATAGAATGGAGAATTTATGTACTGTAATGAATTCCTGTGCTTTATATATTCTGTAGAATACATATTTTTTTCTCATAGATTCCAAAGCCAGAAGGGACCACTGTGATCATCTAGTCTGCTCTCCTGTTTAACACAAAGGCCATAGAAATTTCCCCCAATAATCCCTAGAGCAGCTCTTTTAGAAAAACATCCTATCTTGATTTTTAAATGGTCAGTGATTTTTGTTTGGTTTTGTTCTTAGGCATTGCTTGGTCATACTGATACTGTCACCTGCGCAACAGCATCACTAGCTTATCACATAATTGTGAGTGGATCACGTGACCGTACCTGCATCATATGGGATTTGAACAAATTATCATTTCTAACACAGCTCCGAGGTCACAGGGCTCCAGTTTCAGCACTTTGTATAAATGAATTAACGGTAAGAACCAATACACTGCATGATGTATGTTCAGAAACTTAAATATTCGTATCCTAAACTTTTTTTTTGACAGGATAACAAAAGGCTTTTTCATGAAGGTCAATCCAATTTCTTTAATTGATTTTATTTGAATGTGCACACACATGAGTTCCAAAACATGTACATATCTACAGCATTGTTGATTTAAGTCCTTTTTATACTGTTACATATTTTAAGCAGAACCATATATTGTTCAAACAAAAGGAAAGCATCAAACTCTTCAGCGGCTTTTGGGATATTTGTACAACTTACTCCCAAAAGCCATGTAAATGGCTGCTTCCAAACCACCTAATGAAATTTGGACCCTAGTGAAAATGTGAAATGCTTGTTGAGCAGTGTAGTCGAAAAGAGGAATACTCATGCAGTGAAGGGAGTCTATTCAACCATAAAGAAAGGGCAACATATTTCAATACTATAGGATTTTATGATAGCAACTACCATGACCTATCCTTGTGCATGATGTAGTAGTGAAGATTGCTCTGTTATAAGCATCAACCCTGAGATACTAAGGGCCTGTCTTCACTGCAGTGTTAACATGGGGTATAACTCGAGTGTTGCTCCTAACCTGACTCCTGTCCCCACACACACATCTTTAGTTGGAGTTTAGTGCTAGGGTAACGCAAGGTAACTTAGAGTGAAAACAAGCCAGAACTCCTTTTAAAGCAAGATAACAAGTGAGGGTTAATGTCCTATAAAGCTGCAAGACAGAAAAGGAAGCCCCATAGGCTGGGACATGTAAAACTAGATTGGACAAGATACTGAACATGTACTGTTGTGAATAATCCTGCCATGGAAGATGCTGGGCTCGAGCTCAAATCAATTTACTAGATTACCTACATATCATAGGTCTCCGTGAGGTTTGTATTTCTCTGACATAGGTTTTCAAAAATGGATGCCTAAAGTTAGGCTCCCTAAGCCTGTATTTAAGTACCTAAATCAGAGGCCTGATAGGTGCTCAGCACTTCAGAAAACCAGGATACCTCTTCAAATGTCGAACTATGGATTAGGAGTCTAAACTTTAAGCACCCATTTAAAAAAAAATAAATCTTGTCCTATGTTTCTGCTCAAATGAAGTATTTTTGTAAATGCCCAATATCCAGATTGAAATTTAAAGGATTTGGGTTTTGTTTCCTTTGTCAGGGTGATATTGTGTCATGTGCTGGCACTTACATCCATGTGTGGAGTATTAATGGAAACCCTGTTGTGAGCATGAACACTTTCACTGGACGGAGCCAGCAAATCCTATGCTGCTGTGTGTCTGAGATGAACGAGTGGGATACACAGAACGTCATAGTGACAGGACATTCAGATGGAGTTGTCCGAGTAAGTAGGAGTCTCTGCTTAGGTACTCGCACTAGGGGTCGTCCACGGATTAAAATAACATCGAAGTTGCGGAGAAAGTATACATGTAAACTGCAGAGACACACAGCCCTTTCTGGACTGACAGTCTGTAGCATGCTGGGTTTTTTCTTCTGCTTTTTGATGCGTGTGGGGTGATGTGATGATTGACAGCTATCAGTATGTGTTTTTTTTTAATTTTCACCCCTTTCCAGTCTGTTTTGGTTACTGCTGAACTACTTTTCTGCCTGAAGTATTTTGCAAGACTTCAGTGGGCCAGTTTTTCTTGCAGAAGGAGAGAGAGAGCTAGTAGCATCTCTGTATCTCCACTTGCAACACTCCTGTTCTGTTGCAATCCCTAAACAGAGACCTGCTCATGTCAAATTGCCATAGGTGGTGATTTTTTTCATGAAAACTGGGCTGATGCTGCAGAATTCATTCATTTGTGATCCGGGTTTGATTTCCAGAGGTGAGAACCCCCTGTGGTACCTACCCCCTAAAAAGTGGATTTATAGTGTAAATGGTGATGGGCAATGTGGATATTCTGCTCTTAGTGAACTAAGCAGAAGGGGTTAATAAAAAAATAAAGTGTTTTATAGGCAGTCTATAAAGATATAAATGTTTATCTTATGCTTCTCTTCCTCTGTCTCCCCCTCCCACACCAAAGTTTTGGCGGATGGAGTTTTTGCAAGTACCTGAAACACCAGCTCCAGAGCCTGTGGAGATCCTGGAAATGCAAGAGGATTGTCCAGAAGCACAAATAGGTGTTCTGTTTAATTTTCTCAGTACCTTGGTAAAATACTACAGCTGTAAACCGCAGGAATGGTGATGCACATTTTAGACCATGGTACAACACACATTTTGGACCAACTAATAGAGAGAGTACTTGATTCTCCTTTCACACCTGTGTAATTCCATTGACTTCAATGGTTGCTCCTGTTTTATACATGGGTGGCCAACCTGAGCCTGAGAAGGAGCCATAATTTACCAATGCACATTTCCAAAGAGCCACAGTAATACGTCAGCAGTCCCCTGACAGCTGTTTTGTGGCATGCAGGAGGCTCTGTGGTGGGCAGGAGTGAGGGCACAGCAGGTTATGGGGAGGGGGCGGGAAGGGGTGGAGTGGGGGCAGGGCTTGAGCAGTGAGCACGCCCTGCACCTTGGGAAGTTGGGGCCTGTAGCTCTGGAGTCGGTGCATATACAAGGAGCTGCATATTAATGTCTGAAGAGCCACATGTGGCCACCCTGTGTTAATATAAAAAATCCAGCTCATATTATCTGATCCCTTTGTGCAGTTTCCACTGTTAACTGTGGCTGTATTAAAAAAACCCAATAACAAAAACAGTTAATCATTCCCTTCCCTATAAACAGGACCATAAGATACCTGGGCCAAAACCTATACATAGAGCTTGCCTTTTTTTAAGAAAGTAGTGTTACACTACTAACAGCATTACTTATGTCCTTGGGAGCAGATACTATTCTCGTCTTCACAACTAATTCAGTGCACACTAACTAGGGCCATTTTCTTGGTGGCTATCTTTTCATCTTCATATTCAAAATAAATGTTAAATTAAGATATCTTGTGAGATCAAATGTAAGTACCCCCTGCGTAAAATGTAACTTAAATTCTCTAACTGTAGGTATGCTAAAGGACATTGAATAAATGTGAATTTAAAGTAATTGTCAGGGTTGTTTATTAAACTGAACTTTTCACCTGCCAGGACTTTATCATATCCATATGCATTTTCCATTAACCCCTCCCCCTAATTATACAACAGTGCCTAGCATTCACTGTGATTATTAAAAAATGCTACAAACATAGCCCACTGAAACGAGTAGGCAGCTGGGATCTTAGACATGGTTTTTTATACTGATTTTAAAACTTTAGTTCAGCTTTAATAGTCATTCTAACCTCTCTAGTTCTGTATCACGCCAGCTGTAAACTACTGAAATTATCACTTCTGTTTCCATCAAGAATTATGGGGTATGTACATGTAAAATAATGAATTTTTTAAATACAGGATTTAGAACTGTAAAATTCAGGGTTAAGGTGGTGCATGTTCCAGTAAGTGGTTGCTGCTTTTATGCAACAATGATAGGATGGGGAAATAAATTGCTATCACACACACAAGAGACTCAAAGGATGATGCTGAAAGCAATGTCTTCCCTGACACAGCTTGCAACGCTGCATCCTCAGTTTCACTGAATTAGATTTGGAAGAGTGTAACTAAGTTTTAGATCTTGGGGTAGAAATCCAGGGAAAATGGAATTTTCAAAATCACATAAGTGATTTAGGAGCACAAATACCAGTGAAAGTCAATTAAGCATTTTTGAAAATCCGATCCAGTATCTCTCAAGAAGTGGTATTTCCAGGCAAATAGCAGAGTGTAGATAATCTTGTTGTCTTATGGGGTGAATATTCAGTGGGACACACGCACAGATTATGTGTGACCCATATCAGTGGCTATCACACAGCTAGCTAAAACCCTGCACTGCTTTGATGATATACCTGCCTGTGATTACAGGAATGACTCCAGTTACACCCACTAGGTTCTTCTGTAGATGTTGCAGCGATGCAACTTTTGTAAAAGGAAAGAGAATGAGATATAAATACTTCTGTTGTGCTAACTTCTTCTATTCTCTTGTGCTATATAAAATAGGGCAGGAAGCCCAGGATGAGGACAGCAGTGACTCCGAAGCAGATGATCAGTGTATCAGTCAGGACACTAAACCACGGGAGAGCCAGAGTCAACCAGAGAGCACCAGCCACAGGCCTGTACCATCATCATCCAGGACTGCAGCAGCATGGTCAGCAGACAGTGGCTCTGATGACTCAAGACGTTGGTCAGACCAGCTCAGCTTGGATGAGAAAGATGGCTTTATCTTTGTGAACTATTCTGAGGGGCAAAGTAAAGTGCATCCCCATGCTCAGGTTAACCACCCAAACCATGTAGAAGTACGGCACTACAGCAAACTTAAACCAGGTACATGAAATGAGAATCACATTCTCCCTTATTTAACTCTGTGCTGTAAACAATGAGCCTTAACGCTGTATGCTTCTGTTCCTGCTGCATTAGGCACTGTGAGTTAAAGCATGAAAGTTTTGCAGATGGAAGCTCTGAATTTTCTTTTCTGGTTAGTCAGTCATAACCCAAAAATGACAGTTAAGGGTGTCACTTGTAGTATATTAAAGTGCATGTTATTTCAGCTCTTCATGTAATGCAGTGTACCCCAAATTTTTGAAGACTTGAGTCCATCTTACAGAAAAAAGTGAAATCAGTCATGGCTCTGCAGCCCTTCCCTGTGGTGCTAAAAGCTTACCTGGGTATTTTAATTCATACCTCCTCTGTCAGTGTCCTTTCTTTGGCTAGACCTTTGCATCTCTCTCTTTGGGAAACACTGGTGTTGAAGCTTCATAATAGGATACTTCCTCTCCTTTCTTAAGTGCAGTGAAACAGTTTAAAATGTTGACAAAGTATCATCAGTCCGGCATAGACCTGTATTAGAGACACGCTGCCCAAGGGTGCCCTCCAGGAAGAGTGTTCCTTCTCCCTACCCACATCCTCTCATGGGGATAGGATACAATCTGGTGTGTGATGACAAAGCAATAGCGAGGGGACTTTAGTTATTCTTTTTTCCTGCCCACTTCTAGGATACAGATGGGAGCGTCAGTTGGTATTTAGAAGCAAACTAACTATGCACACAGCATTTGATCGCAAAGACAACGCACATCCAGCAGAGATCACAGCACTAGGCATCTCAAAGTGAGTAACCCAAACACTGTTGCTTAAGGTGGTTTTTCAAAATGGATGAGTTTGGGTGGGTGGATGGCGGCGGGAAAGGCTACATTTTGTTACTCTTTAAGATACAGTGAAAACCTGACAGAAGAGCAGCATTTAGAACTGGAATAAAAAGCACATGACTGAAAACCTGATTAATAATAACTACTACAGCTTGTAGTTATGCACTCTCATAATTGTATTCCCCAGTAAGACCAGGCTAATTTGTGTTTGCCATCTCTGTTGGTCTCAGTTTAATATTTGGTATGAACAAGTAATTGACATGTACAGCACACAGGTGAGGTTTGCATTGTATGAGACTGTAATGGGGAACAAACCTGGTGTGTTGTGGCTGGAATGTCCATTCATGTTCTTGCAGGGATCATAGCAGGATTCTAGTAGGTGATGGTCGAGGAAGAGTGTTCAGCTGGTCTGTGAGTGACCAACCTGGCCGGTCTGCAGCTGACCATTGGGTGAAAGATGAGGGAGGAGACAGCTGTTCAGGCTGTTCAGTCCGATTTTCTCTCACTGAAAGACGTCACCATTGCAGAAACTGTGGACAACTCTTCTGTCAGAAGTAAGCAGCCATTAGTTTTCCTTATACAAAGCACCCTAGCAGGAGAGTTTTAAAAAGTGAAAATGTAGGTTTCTTAATAAAAAAAAAAGTTATGAAAACACTACCAGTGTCACAATTTTTAATGGAAATAGTTGTAAAAAACAGGGCCCATCAGTCTTTTTAAAATCATTAACGCAGCAGGAGCTTGATTAAAAATTGAACTAGCAACTTTAAATCCTGCTCGTTTTATGAAAAAGCAAACAAACTAGAATTACTATATTAATTCCATATATGGAGCACTTAAGCCATGAATTGGAATATGATTAACAATATGTTTCTAAAACAGTCACAAATTGATGCAACCCTTGGAAATGGACACAGCTTATATCTATACAAAGACTGTTTGGACTAGTCCTTATTAAAATCATTCTTGTAGTGGTTTTGTACAGTCACTGCACAAACAAAGGTCCAGGTGTTCTATTCCCAATGCAATTGTGCTATATTTCCCATCACAATCTATTTAAGCTAGTTTCCTCTCCTCCCCCTGCCCCCCAGCTTGTCGTTGGTCCCTGCTGTGACTAACTGTAAGATATTTTAGGACTATAAATAAGAGGGTGTGGTTATGGGAAGAACACCATTACAATTTTATTTTCCTCTTTCAGGTGCAGTCGATTTCAATCTGAAATCAAGCGTTTGAAAATCTCATCACCAGTAAGAGTCTGTCAGAACTGTTACTACAACCTGCAACATGAGAGGGGTTTTGAAGAGGGGCCTAGAAATTAATGAGGCTTTGACACAAACTAAAGACCAAGCTCTGCAGGATCTCAGTTCAGCCCCACAGTAACTCACTGAATTAATTACAGAATCGTGCAGTGAATTTGGAAGGGATTAGAATATTGTCTGTTTACACTTATCTTTGTACTGTGTTAAGCACTGAAAGAAAAAGGGATCATTGATTTCATTTATGTTGATTGAAGTTATACAGCTAACAAATAAATATTCAAATAGGCAGCAAGCACCAGAAAGACAGGATTGGTAGTCACAAATATAGTAAAACTTTCAGTACCCAAATCTCCCTATTAACATGGCTATCAAGAGAAAAATCCTCATTTACTAACCATCTGTTCTTGTGGGGCTAGACATCCTTATTTGGGGGTGGGGAGAGGCTTTTTAGAAGATAGTTGTAAATCTGCCTTCTTCGCAAGCAACTGTGTATAATGTAAATAGGTATAACGGCCTTTTTATCTAAATATGAACTTAACTGCCTGTTACATGGGACTTCAGCCTAACCACTCTACTTTGTGTGGCATCTGTAGCTCATCTATCAACTTAAATATGAATGTTTAAAAAACTCAAAAGGCATTATTTGTATTTTTGTTTAAAATTCAGTCTGTGCATGTTTCTCTTTCAGTTGCCCACAATATCCTAATTTAAACAAGGCTCTTTGTAGAAATGACATGGATTTTTTTTTTTTTAAAGGAAAACTTTTTGGGGGAATAGGACTTGCAATATTTTATTCTAATTGTAAAATAACTAGGAACTAAGTTATAAACTCTGTAGTTGCATTTTATACCTACCTATTTACCACCTCATTGTTCGTATTTAATACAGCCTCTTTTATACATACATTACAGTTGCTGTTTTGTTCAGTACTTATAGTTAAGCAGCTGAATCATGCAATGCAAGAACCAGCTTTTACCTTCTTAAATAGAAATTGGCTTGCATGTAACTCAAAATTAACTTCTCTTGCATAAAATTTAGTCTCTTTGGCACCTTTGTTCTACTGAACATAATCCTTGCTCAATAACTGGATAATATTTATATCAGAACTGCTTTTAAGTCGTCACTGTTCAGTGACAAGACGATGATTGATAGTTTTCCATTAAGTTTTAATATGAATTTAATTACAGTATTTTTAAATCAGTAATTTATTTCACACCACATATGAGACAGTCACTGGCATCCACAGCGAGTAGAACAGTTGCAGAAGACAGGCCCACAGTCATACTTTCTGGTGGTTGTTTTTTTAAGCGTATGTATATATTTTGTAAATGGGTGACAAAACTGGTCTAGATTTAGGTATATTCACAAACAGAGAATACTTTCAAATAATGGTGAGAATATGACCCAAGTCAACAGGAAATGGGCCAAACTTGCATCAGTGGATATGCCATGAGCAATGTCATTGGAACAATGGAATTACCTTAATTTATGTGGGAGTGACAGCATTATATATAGCTAAATCAAACACACACCTTAAACTGCACCAGTGAAAATATTAGAACCTCTATGATGATATGAGATTTCCCAAAAGATAGTCAAGTGCTAACTGAAGCACCTCGCTTTTGTTGATTTTGTGCTTTTACTTTTTATCCTGGAACACATTTATGCACTGAAAGTTAAATAGGTATTTTGATACACGTTTAAGTATGTGATGGACTGTAACAATTAGATAAAATTCCTGTTTTGGTATGTATACTAGGTCCCCAAGGGAGCAAAAAGGCTTTTTTTTAAGAGCTCTTCCACACTATTGCGTGAGTAAAGGCAGGTTTAGTTAGAGCCAGTAGCTGCTTTGCATGGCCAGCTTGACAAATTTATCTTTAAGGGAAAAAAAAATGCTTTTGGGACAGAGAGCCTACATTTCTGTATTAATACAGCTTTGATGCTATAATCCAGATTATGGGTTGTTAAATGCACCTGAGTCCACTGAAATCTTTTCCCCTTGTTTCCAGCTTGTTTTTGTATGGTCTGAGACCTCACTATCTTAGTTCCAAATTAATTTTTATAGCTCATACAATAAACCCTTGGAAATATGGGGCTTTTCTCACAAAGAGTTGATTGACGTAAACTAAATATTAAATGCCACTAAAAAGCAAGGTAATTTACCCTCTGCTCCTCTCTCCCCCCTCCCGCATCCTGTAGTATTAATCTTAATTTACATTTAGTAAACCAATAAAACCCACTCTGCAGGTTTAATTCCTGTCCTGCGGTGTATCGCAAACTCTTCCAAAACAACTTCTTGCATTTAGGAAGTGCAGTACAAACACTATCTGATCAGATTTCCTCTGGCAGCTGGTGGTGTAGGCAACTGTTTTGTTCAATTGGGGATAGTCTTTTCTTTTTAGCTTCTAATGCACAAACCCTACTTTTGGTTTGTTATCCCTATAAAAGTTTGTTGGAGCAAAAACACTAACATTAGCAGTCTATATTCTCTGCGAGTACCTCACCTGTCTTCTCGGGCCTTGTTCTTTGTAGTATACTTATTAATTCATGTACTCTAACACTTGTATGTATGGTGCAACTGTAATGTCATGCTTATGAAGATGAGTTTGGCTGCCTCCAGCCCACATTTAATAGCAAAACACTTTAGATAAGTTATTTTGCACTTTCTTATGTATAAAATTGGTAGAAAATTATTTTTGCTTTGTATCATTTAAAGACTCCTTTGTTTCAGTAAATGAACTGTGTACAAAATATTTATGCAGTTAAAACTGTTTTTAGAAAGTATTTTTAATTTCAGCAAGTTTGGTTACTTGTTGCATGACTATTAACACAGCTGACTTTTTGTGTCAGTGCAATGTATATTTTTTTGTCCTGTTATTAACTTGTAAGCCCTAGTAAATGGCAACTTATTTGTACAGCAGCAGGAGTAAATTGAAGATAACTGGCTAAGACTGGAGTGTGGAATTTTGTACTATATTGCAGAATCCAATATCTCTTTTTTTTGGTGGTTATGTAAAAGGCCTGAAGAATTACTATCTAGTGTGCAATCTGTGATATCTGAATGTTCATTGTATATTTGTCTCCAATGCAAAAAGGTAGAGTAACACAATTACAATACATGATTAAATGCAATAGTTCAGGTACTTAAGTATTTTTTTCATTTCAAATAAATACCTGCTATTTACCACCAAAAGGTTGTTTTGCATTTATCTTTGAATAAGGAAGCACGGGTTGCAGTTGAACTGACCACATCTTAGGAGTACCAGTCCTATTTGATTTTTTTTCCAAATGTGAGTACGGTAATTCATAAATGTTAGAACAGAAAACCCTTGTGTTTGTTTTACATTATAAGCCTTGTTCCCATCATGGCCAATCCTCTAGGTTTCAATAGTATCTCACCCTAATGTAGAAAAAACTGAGAAGGGAATGACTATCTTGGTTCCTTAAGGAATTTTAAAATCTCAGATTTTAATTTAACCTCCTTCCCCAAGCAACCTTCAACCTTACCTTGAGAGAGATTGCTGGAGAGGGGGAAATTCCAAATGTTGTCTTATATCAGTAACAGTTTGCTGAAATTCTAATTGTTGGGGGAGCGAGCTCATGTTTCACCAACTTTGATACTGTCTTTACAAATAAGGTGTTTTGTTTTTTTTTAAAATCAATCACATGCTATCCCTTAAAACTTGCTTGCACAATTAAGTGTTCCAATATTGCCAAATAGCTGGCTGACTCCAGAACTGGTACAGTGAATGATTGATCTTGAAGAGAGAATAAAAAATTTCTTACCCGTAATGGTATCTCCCCCAGTTCTGCACTTCTGGCTGCTCTCCTTGAGCTGCAGCTTTGGAAATGTATCAGTGTTTTGGCTACGTCCCCTCTGCTCCTGCTTGCCACCAGACAAGTTATTCAAAGCTATAAAACTTGAATATCATGAACAAAGAGAGATAATTCTATACATTAGACCAAGATAGATGGTAACAATCCCACTTCATTATCTGACCTTTGACTTATGAGCTACCTAGGATGGGTACAACTGTGGGTGATGCCGCTAGCGGAAAGGAAGTTACCAGTAGAAATGTTCCATTCTGCAGCCCAGCATCTCCCACAATTCTAGGTCTCTGGAAAGCTGCAGGCAATGAACAGATGTAGGGAGGATTATGAAGGAAAAAAAATTTTGTAGGAAGTTAAACTATCCCCACCTCTCTCTGCTTGCTCATTTCTGGCTTCCAGTATTTTATGAAGGTGGTGGCAGCTTTGCAAATTTCCATCCATGCGGTTGTTACAAAATCCAGCTGCACACTCCCTTCTCCACTAAGTGCCATCAGGAGAGAACAGACGACAGAGGTGCTTCTTTTGCCCTTTGTGACTGGTGTAAGTAACATGCAGTCAATTAGTGGCATAAGCAACTTTTAATAGCCTTGCCAGGGATTCTGTTTTGACATTAAACTTGTCCAATTTTGGAAGTACTCCCACATACTTCCAAGTAGTCATTCATTCACATGAAAATCTTCTGGTCGGGCCAGGCCGAATTTATTTGATCACTACCTCCTTCTGCCACTCAAATTCCACAGCCAAGTCACCTTTCCAGTGTCAAGGGGCCGAGACAATGTAAACTTGACTGTATTTCCAGACCTGAGGAAGAGCTCTGTGTAAGCTTATTTCTCTCACCAACAGACGTGGGTCCAATAAAATGTATTATCTCACCCAACTTTTTCTGTAGTCAGTTGCCCTTTTTAAGTGGGTCTTTCACAAATCAGAACACTGCAGTTAAAGAAAATTTGATTATAAAACCATGAGTTCTCATGGGGGCTCACGGATGGATGTTAATCTAAAATTCTTTTACCTTGAACTGACTAGCTTTTAAGTTGGTGCGTTCCTTTATCTTGTCCTTAACCCTTTTCTGAAGGTTTTTAGAATCCAGGCAAAAATCAGTCAAGCTTCAACAGCTATTGGAACATTTTTTTCATTTATAGATGTTAACACACCACAAACATCAATTAAAAAAAACAACATGCACTGGTTTGCTAGCTATACACTTAACACATAAGCTTAGCAATGCAGCATCCATGTGTCTCATCTGAAATTGCAACTCAGGGTACGTTTACACTTACCTTCCTGGTCGATGCGGTGAGTTCGAACTCCGGAAACGCTGCGGTCGACTCCGGTACTCCACCACTGCAAACGGCGGTGGCGCAGTCGACGGGGGGAGCCGCGGAGTTCGACCCCGCCGCGTCTGGACGGGTAAGTAGGTTGAACTAGGGTACTTCGAATTCAGCTACGCTATTCCCGTAGCTGAATTTGCGTACCCTAGTTCGACCCCCCTTCTTAGTGTAGACCAGGCCTAAGGTAACAGTCAGAAAGGAGGACACATTTGATATAGAAGGATCACACGGTTTTGTTTGATCCTAATTCAATCAACTGGTAAATATCATCCTATTTCACCTAAAAAACGCACACAAAATATGCTATTGACAGCAGGACAACTTGTTACTAAACTAGTATTTTGAAAGTAACTCCTCTTGTCAATCGCTAAGAATGCACACAACTTCCATGTGTTCAAACAGTTGGCTCAAGGGCATTCAGAGATAACACTATCTAGGGAAACACATTCCTTGTTACTCCAAGCAAGAGAAGTTACTTACATACCCAATTTCATAAGCTACAGCGAGTGACTGACCAAACACAATTTTGAATCCCTTCAGCTTGCTACATTGCTGCAGAAATTCACTTAATGTATTTTTAAAAGTAAACATCCAGGGTCTGTAGTAAGTTACAGCCCAAAGCATTACTCCACCACACACTGAAAAAATGACTCTCTGGTAGTTCCTTCTCTCTTCTCCCATTCCACCGGAAGACAATAGGGACAACTGGCATCCTGGATTCCCTCTTTTTTGACAGCAAGGAGGCAAAGAATTTGAGAATACTCTCCCTATATAAGGCCCAGTCATTCCCTTCCCTTTGCAGTTGAATATTTCCAAAGCAGAGGGAGGCCCAGACAGTGGCTCCCACCCTCAGAAGGGAAGCAAGGTGTAGGAAGGAAGACTATAACAAAGAATTACTGGTAAGTAATTCTGCACTTGTCTCATACATCCCTTTTCTCCTATAGTGTGAAAAAAGAATTGGCAGTTGCAGCAAATAATACCATAGATGAAGGCTTACCTTAATATGCATCCTGTAGTGCCCAGCAAGCAAGAGATGTCCTGTGAAGATAGACCAGGGCCACTCAGAGGATTCAGGGGGCACCCCGCCGCAGACCCCCGGAGCGAGTGAAGGACCCTGAAAAACTCTCGTGGGGGCTCCTGCAGGGTCTGGGGCAAATTGCCCCACTTGCCCCCCATGCCGGCGGCCCTGAGATAGACTGTTCAGCTGGTAGTACTTCAGCGTATGTGAGGAAAACCACATGGTAGCCCAGCCTTAACCACTTCAGCAGATGCTTCTATCCTCACTGGCCAGGAAGTAGTTGCCACTGTAAGAATGCCCTCCCCAGCCCCGCCACCAAAAATAAACAAAATTCAATGGACCAGGTTAATTGGCCTGAACATAAGTTAGACAGATACATATGTTATTTCATCCAATTACAGAAGCCTATGAAGCTGTTTTTTCCATTTGATGACGACCATCAGAACAGAAAGAGCTGCTTAATTTGAACTCCTGACAAGATCAACTTTGTGACTCATTGAAAGAATGCAGGTGCCACGCCAGCCCCCTGACTGGCTTAGATGGGCTACAGAACATGCTGGCTGAGGTAAAACAAACTCCAGAGGACTCTGAGTACCTTTCCCAGACCTGAAGGAGAGCTCTGTGTAGCTTGAAAGCTTGTCGCTCTCACCAACAGAGAAGTTGGTCCAATAAAAGATATTGCCTCTCATCCTGGGACCAACATGGCTACAACACAGCATACAATTGTTCCTACTCTCTTTACATAGGCTAGGAGAAAGGGGAGATATGGGCTTTGCACTGCAACTTGCAGCCAAGAGCATATTCCTCCCTCCCAGTGCATAGAAGCAGCACTTGGAATTTGTTTGGGCCACACTTGTTTTTGCCTTGCAGTTCGGACAGACTTTGTGCTCAGCTGGCAGTGCCGATTCTGAGAGCAGAGATTGGTAGAAGTGGGGAGAATCAGGAACGCTGGAAGCAGAGCACAAAGGATGTTCTTACCAAGTGGGCCATGTTGCCAACAGAAATCTCACTATAGGGCTGTAGAGCCCAAAAGGGAAACATTTTTACCGCAAGGAGTCAAGTAACTGCAGTGCAAATAAGTCCATTGTCTATCATTTTCATCAGCTGTGAATGGCTGCAATAGCATTACAGGACCCTTTATCATCTGCAAGAATATATCAGAAACATCTTATTTTCAAAAATAAGTGTAGAAGTTACACTGCATATTACATTCTTACACCACTTTTTCTTAACAGTACAAATTATTGCTCAGGATCACAAGACTCCCACTCAGCAAGAAATCATTCCACTCTTAGCATACTTTATGTCCCTCAAGAGCAAGGGACAGGACGGGGCAAT
Source organism: Mauremys reevesii (assembly GCF_016161935.1). NCBI lineage: Eukaryota > Metazoa > Chordata > Testudines > Geoemydidae > Mauremys > Mauremys reevesii. Next base: position 19,268,072 of record NC_052627.1, on the reverse strand, counting down.
GGGGGAGGCTTTGGAGAGGCAGAAGGGATGGCTGGTTCCCAGAACGAGGGGCCGGCCAGGGGCCATGGCATGGGGGGGGAGGGGAGAAAGCAGTCAGTGCCCAGAGCAAGGGGCCGTCCGGGGGCAATCGGACACAGCACAGGGGTGCTCAGTGCCCAGAGTGAGGGGCCAGGCGGGGGGAATGAAACCCGACAGGGTCAGGATCCCAACTTTTCTGCTGGAACTGGGATAGGAGCCACTTCCTCTTTCCTTTGCTCTTCTCTTCCCGCCCTCGGATGGCAGCTTGGGTTACTACGCCTGACCGGACTCTGTCAGGTCCCTCCACAGCTGATGCCTCCCTCCCCACCCAGAGGTATGCAATTAACACATTCATTTTGTTTTCAGTTAATTGCAGGCATTAATTAAGATTAATTGACAGCCCTACTTTTAACAATAGAAAGGTGCATTTTTGAGAGATTGTCAGCCACAATGTGTTTGCTATAGAGGAAAAAATGACAAAAGTCAGATCACAGAAGATTTCTGTCCCAGCTTTATTTTCCCAATTCTAGCTTTAATAAAAGACTGAAACAATTAAAACATACATAATATGATACCACTATTTACAGTATATACATTGTTTCTATATTCGTTTTTCTGAACAAGATAATTACAACGGCCTTGCCCAACAGAACTGCAAAGTGAAGAGAAATCACTGGTGTAGAGTTCAGACTTCCCAATTCAAGCTGTATGCCTATATTAATGGAACTAATACATAAGAAACGTGAGGGTGGGCAGGGGGGCACATTGAACAGTGAGAGGAAATATTTCTGGCATTCACAAGTTAAAAATTAAGGACCTAATCCTGCAAAGACTTACATCAGGGCCTACCAGAGTAAGCGATAACAAATTTACAACAGTAGATTAGTTAACCATTAATGCCTCTGAAAATTATTTGGTTGCAACTTTGTCCTTTTTACAGTGAAAATAAAGATCCATCGACTTCAAGTGATTCACTGTATTCAATGCTACAATATATTCTACTTACTTAATATACATCCTATAAAATTTACACTAAAAAGAGTTCAAACATTTTATTTATGTTAAAATTAAATATTATAATCTTGTAACTATAGGATAAATTTACACCCAGCTCTAGTCAGGCTGTGTTTCTTATTGGAAGACTCTACCAAGATACCGTTACCTAACTAAAGCCTTACTTCAATGTTTATGGATCATTTTTTGTCACCCTTTCCTGCTTCAACAAACGCTACTTCCTGTCAATATTTTTTAGAACTGCTTACTAGCATCTTTCCATAGCTCATAATTTTGGCTGTGCTATATTTTAACCTTCAGGTTGTGTTGCGTTTTGTCTTCAAGTTAAAGAGTCCTACATGTGCTTAGTTTCAGTATTTATTATTAATTATTATTATTATTAAAAAACAAACAAAAATTTGGGAGTCGGGAAGCACAGCTAATCACTACTGGAAGACAATTTGCTAGTATTATGATTTTAAAGCTGATTTCTTGCTCTAGAAGATTTTTTTTTGACAGAAGTACTGTACTTTTACAGTAGAATATAAAAATGTAATACTAATTTGTTCCCTCAGCTATTTAGTGTTGACATGACCACTGAATGGAAACTTTATTTTGGAATTAGAACGAACCTCTCTCTTTTATAACAGTATATAAGACTATTTTACTATTTACAGATTATATACAGATTACCCTGGCCTAAATGCAATTAGTATATAATCCTGAAACAGAATATACAGTGGTCTCAGATTCTATTCTAATGTAAACAAAAACTTTGACTCTACAAGCATAAAGCTTGTTAACATCTCTATTGGCTTTCTCTATTGTTTTTTCAAGTAGCACCAAGCAATTTTAAGATTTTCATCTTTAAACCCTCACAAAAATAATATAGTCAGAGTGCACTCAGAGTGCAGAAGCTTATTTACATTAGGATTGGGGAAATTAAATTTTATCAAGTTACAGTCTCTAGTATACCAAAAGAAACTTTTTGGCATTCATGTGCTTTCGTACATTATGGGGGAAAAATAGTTTGCATTTGTTCAAAAAAAAAAAAAAAAAGGTATTTTTATTTCTACTAAGATTTTATTACATGATAAAAAGGATATTATGTAAAATGAAAATAGAAAAATATCTAACATTAACCATTTTACAATGTCAACTGTTTTCACACATACTTAATTAAGTCTACTGAAAGAGCAGCTATCTATAAAGTATATCATTCTCAACTGAATCCTTACATTGTTACCCAAACTTACTTGAGAACCTAGAGTTACTCAACTGTTGATAACAGATGGCAGAAGAGCCATTCACCATCTCCACCTGGAACTTTGTGCATCTGGTCAGTCAGATAACAGTGACTGCTTTCAGGGGAATAATAATAATAAAAATATTAAGTAAGCAAGCACTTATAGTGAACTTTTCATCCAAGGATCTCAAAGTGCTTTATAAAGGAGGGAAATATCACCATTTTACAGATGAAAAAAAAATTGAGGCACAAGAAATAAGGCTAGAATGAGCTCACTTCAGACAGTGACCAATCATCAGGATGTGAATCTAGGATTGCTGATGTCCATTTGCTGGACTGGAGAACCCTATCTGTTAGTTAATCTCCACTTTAGTTCTGGATGCATGAATTTGTTTTTGTAATCCAGAAGGATTCTTCCAAAAGAGGAGACTATTGCCCAGGCACCTCAACAGTAAAGGTGTCTTTATCTTGTAAGGATCCACTGATTTCATTAGAGAATTTTTTCAAAGCCATTAACTAGAAACTTGGCTAACCTTAGTCATTTTCAGTAAAACAGTAACGGTACAAATCCAGCAGTAACCCTGATATATTCAATTCTAAATTCCAGCCTCAATTTTCTGAGCAGCTCTCAAGGCAGACTATTTTCTGGCCAGTGATGTAATCAATTGCACAGTAGATAAATCAACATCACTTTACTGCAGTTTGGTTATACTTCAATAACCATTGGAGACTAAGTCTGACAGAATTATTGCTAAGATATATAGTACTATAAAACTTGAATTAAAAGCAACAACTGTACTGATAAGCTACATTAGAAGTTGCTTTATAAATTGCACAGTGCCAGTACAGTCTTAACATTTCCTCAGTTTAGTTATTGTGATATAAAACTGCTGAAAAGGAATAGTTATTTTAAAAACTATTTAACCTGTCAGGCTGGATACCGAAGGAGCGCTCACACCATCAACTTCAGAAACTAAAACATACGTTAAACAAACAGTTATTTTACAAGAAAACTTAAATTTTATATATCTTATTAAATATTCACAGTAGTTTCAGGAAACATTCATGTCTTCAAAACTACTATCTACTTCTTGTTCAACCATGATTATTATGCAAAGTTGTGACTTGTTTTTTTCAGTGCTTTTCTGGCAGGGTTTTTTTGTTTTTGTTTTTTAAGTCCATTCAGTCCAACTATCCCCTCAGTGGTGGCTGAAGGATCCCTTTTTCAGTTAGATGAGATTTCAGGGTTTTGTATACATTTAGTTGCTGTTCTGGCTGAAGTACCAACAGTTGTTGTAGTAATTTGCTGGGATTTGGACCCCTGACAATGAAATTTAAGGGAAAAAAAAATTAATTCACTAAAAGCTCTAAACCTACCATACAGAAGTGACAGTTTGTTTTTCTCCCTATAGTATAAATGCAGTGTCTGCTTTTCGAGAGAGAGAGAGATTTTTCTAGTGTAATGATCCCTCCAGAACGTGTGTGTTATCTGGTGAGCATAACTGAAACCCGCTTTCTCCGACTGTATCTGTTGCATAAAATGTAGTAAGATGTCTTAACTGGGTAAGCCACAAATGTAATATGCATAAAGGCTGCTGCTGGGTCATGGTGAGAATGTGACCGATTCCAAAATTGCTTGCTTTGACTTTCTCACCCTATGTACCTTCCAGAATATTCATGCTAACAAGCTACCTGCCAAAGAATGAGCCAAGTGATGTAAGATGAGTGTTCAAGTGATGCCTGTTGCATGTCTTTTGACCACTGGGAAAGGATCTTGAAACAAGAAATCCAAGGGCAGAGAGGACCTTTCTGCTGCAAGTCTTAGCCTAAACATGTTACGAAAACCTCGAATGGTGTTTTGTACATCAATTATAGGAAAACAGACACTTCTGATTATGGCCCTCCCGTAGGTGTTTGGTAGGGCATGTCTCTTGTGACTTTTTCCTAAAACATAGTTAGATCATGTTTCAGTGACAAAGAAACAAATCACAAGTATAGTCGGCTATGCTTGCTGATTGTTGACATGATTACAAGATGTTCCTTTTTCACAAGCATAATTCTCAGCCGTTAAAAATAGGCAGAAAAAAAGCATTTTTCATGGTGTAATGTCTGATCCTTTGTAACAAAAACCTGAAGCCTCCTTTCTCATTACTTGCCACCGAGATTAAATTCTTGCTAGCAACGGGTCACTTTCTGCAGACCATTTTAACAAAGCCATTTTCTGCTCTGTACCTGTTGTTGGATAAGCTGTATACTACCCAAATAAATGGGCACTAGGCTACGCATGGTAGTGGACAATACGTTCATAAAGTTTCTTTAATAGGACACTTTCCAATTCTAGAATTTAAAAGACCATCAATCCATAACTCTATTTTCAGGAAATCTCAAGTGTAATTTACAATATTTTAAATGTATTTATGATAAAGTGTGACAGACATGTATCAGCCACCTATAGTTAAGTCCACACATTTGCGTATTCTTAACTTATGAACAAATACCCAATGTACACATGCATATTGGATACTGTGAGCATAAGTGAGATGCATACAACTACACACCCCTAAATTTGAAAGTCTATCCCCAAGGATCTTAAGAACTACAGTGAAAGAAGCTGCCCTGTAATACAGTTGTTATTCTTCTTCGAGTGATGCTCAAATATAGTTAGTTGTATAGTTAGTGTTTCAGTTCTTATAGTTGTTGTCTAACTGGAATGGATTGGAGCAACACATCTCGAAGAACACCAGTTACTACAGGTGAGTAACCGTCTTTTCTAAAAGCATCCCCTTCAAAGTTGCTGTGGCTGAGAGATAATTTGGGAATGTTTCTAATAAGTGGGATGTCCTAATTAACAATATTTAAAAAAAAAATCTGAACCAGGAAGTTAGAAGTCAGATAACTGAAAATGTAGAAGTTTGATTGTTTCTTCTATTTACCTGAAGCCTACAGACTCTCCCCAAGCCACAGAAACTATAAAAGGAATGACAGCAGAACTGCCACTGCTCCAATTACCACAAATAAAAATCAGAATTTATAGGGGTTATTTCAGATTCATTTTCTTTATATTCAGTTGGGTACATACTCTTACTTTTTCGTTAACTAGTAGTAAAAGATACAGATAACATAGCCTGTTGCAAGACCTCTATAGAAGTTTCATGAGATTTAGCAATGGCTCCAATATTCAACAGATCCCTCTGATCAAATATAGCTGCATAAATCATGTTTAAAGCTAACCTTTGCTGTACCAGCACAACAGAACTACATGTAATGGATGAAAGTTTGCTAGAGCTCTATATTGACTATATATATTTATATATGCAAAAAATACCTTATGAAACTGGTGATATACACATGAACAAAAGTAGCCATCAAGTACTGACAATCAAAGCGATCCATTATTCCGCCATGGCCAGGAATAGTGTCTGCAAAATCCTTTAAGGAAAAAAATGCAGTAGTATAAATATTCAGGTACATTACCTCACTAATCTATTGTTTGTATTACAGCAGTGCTTAATTGAGGTATAGGCCCCATCATGTTGTACCAACTGAACCGACATGTTACCAACACTCTACCAACACATAGTGACAGTCTCTGTCCTAAATAATTTACCATCCAAACAGGCAAGACAGATAAAGGGCAGGAGGAAGAGGAGAGGAACAAAGAGGTAAAGTGACTTGCCCAAGTTCACACAAGAGGTCAGTGGCAGAACTGGGAACAAATTAGGCACTGAACTGCTAGACCAGCACCATCTACCTCTACACATCGTCCTATCTTGTGTGAAGCCTTCTAATCTTTAAGTATCATCTTCTAGCATCTTGTCTGTATAGGTTCTAATACCTCCCACAGCTGAATACTTTTATCCCCTTTTCTACCAGAGTGGCAGCTGCTGAAGCATTTATTTCACATAAAAACATCTCTCCACAACATGCTCTCTGAATGTTAAAATGGAAAAGGCATCCTGAGATCCAAGGGTTCATATTACTGTTTATTTTACTTCAGCTTTGCAAATCCCCCATATGTTTCATTGATTTCCAAATTTCCTTAATTAAAAAGAATGTTTTGTCTTTATAAATTCATGTTGTATAAGCAATCACTCTCTGTATAAGCATTGTATTCAAATACTTTCTAATTTTACAAAAGAAAATCTGAAATGGAAGCAGTGCTCAAAAGGGCATGCAAACTTTATTGGAGATATAATCAATGATATATTCTAGCACAGGGGTCGGCAACCTTTCAGAAGTGCTGTGCCGAGTCTTCATTTCATTCACTCTAATTTAAAGGTTTGCATGCCAGTAATACATGTTAACGTTTTTAGAAGGTCTCTTTCTATAAGTCTATAATATATAACTAAACTATTGTTGTATGTAAAGTAAATGTTTTTAAAACACTTAAACTTAATTTAAAATTAAATTAAAATGCAGAGCCACCCGGACCGGTGGCCAGGACCCGGGCAGTGTGAGTGCCACTGAAAATCAGCTTGCGTGCCGCCTTTGGCACGCGTGCCATAGGTTACCTACCTCTGTTCTAGCAAATTGTCAGCACATATTCATGTATATTACCATCCATATAAATATTTATGTATAACACAATTTCTTACCTCGTTATATAAACGAATATAAAGAGGTAACTCGCAAAAGGTAAACAGATACCAAAATGTGTGCACAATGAAACCAGAAAGTGCTAAGATTTGCTAGCATGGAAATCATAGTGCATCTTGAAAACATATGAAGTTTAACAACATTATTTGCCAAAGCATACTCTGCAACATCTCTCTGATTAAGAAGAATACTGTTTCAGAGGCTAATGATAGCTTGTTATCACATCATGCTGGTTTAGTAGAAAACAAGTGTGTCTAGATCATTATAATCCAGTGGTCCCCAACCTTTCCGTCTGGTGGGCGCCAGACGAAGGACCGTGGCAGCGGTCAAGCATCCGCCGAAATGCTGAGAAATTTTGGCGGCGACACCTCTGGATGACACCGCTTGTTGGCGGCAAGTGGCGTCATCACTGAAATGCCGCCGAATTTCGGCGGCATTTCGGCGGATGCTCGACCGCCAGCCAGGATGCAGGTGCATTTAGATGCGCCCGCAGGCACCGTGTTGGGGACCCCTGTTATAATCTGAAGTCATCTAATTAAAATTCTAGGAAGTGGCTCCATCAAAGTCTTCATAGGTTTTTTAAAAATCTACAAACATCTGTACATACCTTGATTTTGAAAGCTCTTTTGAATCCACTAGCAAAAAAGCCTCCAAATGGCCCAATTAAAGAGGCAAATGTTGACAAAGCAATGCTGTGCATCTGGAATGGGTACATATTCACTGTTTCCTGCAAGAAGACAACTATTATCAATAGTATACATTAATTTACAATTATTTACAATTATTCCAGATACTCCAGGCCAAACAATACAACATTTGACATAAAGACCTTAAAATTATTTTACTAACAGAGAAAATACATTTTGTTGCAAAGCCAACGTAATTCACAGAAAATTTCCAACTTTTCTATTATAAAAAGGTACTTGCCTTCATTGCAGAGGGGAAAAATAGACATGGAACATACCAATACATATTTTATCTAATGTGAAAAGAATTCCCTGCTCAGTATTACTGAAGTATTTTAATATTTATCTTAGCTATAACAAGGGATTTGTCAAATATAACATTTCCCCTTCCCTACCCAATTCTACAGATTCTTTAAACTGATTTGTATCTCCATTTATCAGAAAGAAAGAAATCTATGGTTAATCATCCTAGTATACAAGATGCAGCTCCAATACCTTCTGAATCTCAGTTCTTCCCAGTTTCCTTCTTTCCTAATGTCTCTTCCTCTCACAGGAAAGGAAAAAAAGATCTTGCCTACTACTTCTGGAAAGAGTAACTCTTGCCAGTGTTTGAAAGCCCTCTAGTAACCCAGTGTCTCCCTTCCAGGTAACTATCATATTTATGCCTCTCAAATGCTTTGCTGGTGACAGTATAGTGGACTCATGCAACAATCATTCCAGCATTTCAACACTGCCGGAGGGGAAGGACTACCTCCTTAACCTCCAAGTCCCAGAAGCAGCCATATATTTTATGCCTTTTGATAGCTCTAGAAAATTACAAAGCAGCTATTGCAAGAACTCTCCTAGCTGCTGAGATTTCCACTCTCACCAGCCATAAATTCTATAGAGCAAGGAAATGTATTCTTCCCTCTTATATTGTGCACTCAAACTTGTTAGATTATACATTGATGATTGATTTCATGTGCACTTTTTTTAATTGAGCTTCTGGTCTGTTAGATACGTCAGACAGGAAAGTTTTTCTATTATCAGCAGAGATTCCTAGTCTACATACTTCCATTCTTACCTCAAGATTAAGAGACTGCTGGGATATTCTGTAGCAACTTAATATCCTAAATGTCCCTCTCTCCTGCAGTCCCCTATGATCATACAAAGTCATAGCACCAAGTCCTTCAGAGAAGAAAGCTCTTGATGACCTATTTAAATACCAGAGAATTCCCAACCTCCTAATCTGTGTCTATACGGATTATGGCCTAGCATTCCTAAATTTTATATTCCCAGTTTGCATCACAGCCACCAGTCTCCTGGTTTGGGAGCTCACAGGAGACTGCTTCAGCACAGAGGTTTTTGGTAAGGACAAAACAATATCTAAGCATCAACCTGAGTGAATGACAGAAAGTCCTCTAGATTTTGACTCTTTTGGAAGTCCATTCTGTTGTGGGAGTATGCAATTAACAAATGTTAGCGGGTTTGTGTTGAATATTAATAATCAGGAAAACATCAACAGTGATGAGAGATCATCCAGTTTGGTTTCTGAGCAAAACCCCCTCTTGCTTTGGCACTAGGCAGCATGATGCCTGCAGGGAAGGACAATTGGACGCAAACAACTTTAAAACCAGATAAATGGAGTTTGTGCCTTTATGACTGTGTTCAACAGGACATGTGAGACATTAAAGCCCTTTCCATCAACTGACTTGCAAGAGCTTTGACAAAACTGACTTAGTACCGTGTATGGAGCTATAGCCTTTTGTCAATGCAAACATATAGTTTCCGATTGGACCACTGCAGGATTACATTCCCTCTTTCTTTACTGAAAGGTCAAATGAACTGGGCAGAAACCATTCTGGCTTCCTTCCATGAATGTACAGAATCTGCCAGCAAGGGTACATCTCAGACTACATCCCTTCATAGAGGGCACATTCCCCTTTATGAATCTGGGCCAATTCTATAACTCTTTAGACAGAGTAACATACATAAGTGGGGTTCTCCTGAGGTGGACTGTTGAACGAACTGCTTCTGTGACACATGCCAGATTATTCCCATAGGTGGCACTGTGCAGAAGCTAGGCGTCCTCCTCTAGGGATTCTCAAGAAATTGAAAACAAATTCCCTTAGTCATCTCTCTAGTCAGGGGCCTCAGCTTGCACACTAAGGTTAGATTTCACCCTTATATTGCTCTTAAGGGCCAAGCTTTTATTTTATGAAGGTTTGCAATTCATTAACTAGTCATTCAAGGAGATTTATTTTAGGCCTCAAAGCAATGATATATTCCCCCACTTTGAGTTTATTGGAATGAGTCCTTTTATCCCCTTAAGTTTTGTTTTTTAAAAGCCATAATCATGGTTTAAGTGATATGAGAACCACCGTGGCAGCTGTAGCTATAATTCCTCTCTGTCTTCCATTTTTGAAAGATGATTGGACATTCAGCCCAAAGTTAATACTCTCCTCTGAAACAACCCGTGGTCTGTAGTTCGATCTGGGCTGGGCACACTTTTTGAAGTGAGGGCCACATCTAGTTTCTGAAATTGTATGGAAGGCCGGTTAGTGGAGGCTGTGCCTCCCCAAACAGCCAGGCGGGGCCCGGCCCCGCCCCCTATCTGACCCCCCCCGCTTCTTGCCCCCAGGACCCCTGCTCCCTGACCGCCTCTGGCCCCCGGCCCCTGACTGCCCCCTGCCACCATATCCAAACCCCCCCTTCCTGACTGCCCCCCTGAAACCCCTGCCCCCATTCAACTTCCCTGTTCCCCACCCTCTGACTGCCCCGACACTTAGCCACACCCCTGCCCCCTGACCACCCCCCGAACTACCCTGCCCTCTATCCAAAACCCTCCAACACCCCCTTACCGCGCTGCCCAGAGCGCCAGGACAGGCAGCCCTGCCACCCGGCTGGAGCCAGCCACGCCACCCAGAGCACTGCACCAGTGGCGCAGCGAGCTGAGGCTGCAGGGAGGGGGAACAGCAGGGGACGAGATGGGGGCTAGCCTCCCAGGCCAGGAGCTCAGGGGCCGGGCAGGAGGGTCCCACAGGCTGGATGTGGCCCGTAGTTTGCCCATCTCTGAGTTAGATTCTTCCCATCTTGTTTCCATGGTGTTTTAATTTATTAGATGTTAAGGAACTTTCAAATTTTTACACCGCCAGTACAAAAGATTACCAAAGTGCAATTTACATCATGAAAACCAGATGCCCTGGAGAGTATGATTTATGTTCCAAGGACTATACTGAAGAAGAAAACATCAAGGTGGGGGATTTTTGCTACCAATAAAAGGATAATCCACAAAAAGAACTGCAGCTTTCCTGGCAGAAATGTGTATTAAAGGCAGAGACTTGGCTATTCTTCACACATTCTATCATGTAGCATACGCAGAACCTGCACTCTGTTTAAAATGCTCCATTTGACAGGTAAGGGTTGATACGACAATGTATAGGTAAGCTCAGTGCTTTGTTAGCGCTTCCTTTACCAGTTCAGCATAAGGAATTTGAGGATGGGGAAGAGGAGGTGACATACAACAAGAGAAAATTACTTACCAGTAATTCTGTTTTTGTCATAGTCATCTCCTCTTCCTCTCGAAGGAGGGGAGTGATGGACTATTCTATTTTGTTCCCGTTTGGTTGCTTTGGAATTTTCTGATTGAAGGAAAGGGAATGGAGCTGGGCTTTTTATACTGGAATGACTGACAATCTGCTGTTTCCTTATAGGTGGAGGTACAACAGCTCATTCCAAAGAATCTGTAGAATGGGTGTGAGGAGGGAAGGAGATCACTAAGTCACACAGAGTTACCAGTCAGTAATTTCCCCTTATTCTACATAGCATTAAGGATTTCAAACAGTGTGTGCTTGACTTGGACAAGAGGGTGATGTCTGGCCTAACATGTTGCACACATGCTGGATAAGCATAAGAACGGCCGTACCGGATCAGACCAAAGGTCCAACTAGCCCAGTATCTGTCTACTGACAGTGGCCAATGCCAGGTGCCCCAGAGGGAGTGAACCTAACAGGCAATGATCAAGTGATCTCTCTCCTGCCATCCATCTCCATCCTCTGACAAACAGAGGCTAGGGACACCATTCCTTACCCCTCCTGGCTAATAGCCATTGATGGACTTAACCTCCATGAATTTATTCAGTTCTCTTTTAAACGCTGTTATAGTCCTAGCCTTCACAACCTCCTCAGGCAAGGAGTTCCACAAGTTGACTGTGCGCTGCGTGAAGAAGAACTTCCTTTTATTTGTTTTAAACCTGCTGCCTATTAATTTCATTTGGTGACCCCTAGTTCTTGTATTATGGGAATAAGTACATAACTTTTCTTATCCACTTTCTCCACATCACTCATGATTTTATATACCTCTATCGTATCCCCCCTTAGTCTCCTCTTTTCCAAGCTGAAGAGTCCTAGCCTCTTTAATCTTTCCTCATATGGGACCCTCTCCAAACCCCTAATCATTTTAGTTGCCCTTTTCTGAACCTTTTCTAGTGCCAGTATAAGCGCCATAACTGTTTCCTTTTCAATCTCTTTCCCAAACAAAATGTGCCAACTCAAGTTCTGATGGGCCTAAGAATCAGGCCTTAACTCTTAAAGTAAAACTTTGTGTACAATTCGTCACAAGACAGAACGGCTGACTTGCAGAAATAAACTTTGTTAATGACACCAGATTGCTCTCTCACATTATATTTTGGTTATAAAAATCGAAGTCTTCCATTTCCACGAGAGGTACAGCATGAGTTGCAAGAGTGCAAGATCCCCCACACAACTCCACCAAATATGTCTCAATTACGTTTTGGAGTGACACCCTCCACCTACCCATGGGTGACACTACCTCCTTCTACATATTCATTCAATTCCTGGCTTTTGAGACAAACTATGTCACCTTTAACAATAATATTTAATGTACAAAAGTAGGCAAATAAAAATTCAATTTTAAACAAAGTGTTATTTTTCCTTACCCTTCCCAACACATCCTGCAGAAATGGGGGTACAGAGTAGTTCTGTATCTGGAAGAGCTCTGACGGTGCACACTCTGTAACAAATCTGTTTGTTTCACTACTGTATTCCACTGGACATACAAAATACTGATACTGAGCCAAAAGGTAGGCAAACTGAAAAGCAAATCAAGAGTTATGATGTATTTATTTCTTGCTGAAGACACACTTGATAGTATTGCTTTCATATGGTTGACAGAAGTTAAAAAGTATATTTGTTACAAAATGGTTCCAAAGTGGATAGAACATCCCTTCTGAGATTGGCGACTCTTCACTAAGCCGTCTAAGAAGGACATTCAGCATATTACTAAAATATCACTAACTTTTGTTATTCTTTTTAGAACCCTTGAGGTCATGCCAGCTGATTGTTTCCTTAATGACTATGTGTTGTTTCTTACACTTCACCTTTAAATGAAATCTTGATTTTAAGAAAGAAAACAAAGCACATCTACAATTTTTTTTGAGTTTGTGATTTTCACAAGCCTCTGTTATAAGTTATATTCATTAAACTACAAATCTATAGTCATTTTATTTCATGCATACCATAAATTTAAGCTAGCTGTCTAAACGCATGGATACTGTAACAAGAAAGATGGCATTTTTAAATCAAACAAATGTAAATCACTGTCATTTTACTGAGTGTGAAGAAGGTCATTAATAGATTTCAATTACAAAATAAGTGTATATTTATTCTCACCGGAACTATAACATTTATAATGGATACAAACTCTTAACAAGAATAGGAAATAATATGTAATCTGGCAGATATGGTTAGTACAAAAAAGTTTAGAGTTTCCTCAACCATTGACTGTAGTTAGAAAATGATATATGCTTTGTAATTACTTATCAGTGGTGGAATGAATTCTCTAGATAACAAGAGATCACCACTTCTATACACCATAATAGCAGACTGACAACTGAAACAATGCTGCTGTCAAATTTAAGAATCACAAGTTAAAGGTTGAAACTACAAAAGGAAAATCCTGCAGCTACTTACAATAAATCCAAATGCAACAGTGGAAAAGAAACCTCCAATGAACCCTTCCCAGGTCTTTTTAGGAGACAGCTAATCACAAAAAGAGAAGGAGTTGATATAATTAACAATTTATATCATGATACTTTTTTTGCACAACCACCAGAATTAAACGCTCAGGGCTTGGTTTTCAAAGTACACATGCACTACTGAGTGCAGACATTTCCATGCAAATACCTACACGTATGCCCACATACACAGTTAAGTGAACAAGCATATCACAGAGTGACTTCTACAGTTAAGGTTGCCCAGCACTGACCCTGTTTTCAGTCGCTTACAATTTTGACAAAAATTAAACCATTTGGGCTGAAATTTTCCATGCCAGAAGTTTGCCTCAGGCTGAATTTTTTTTCTTTTTTGGTAAGCTTCAGCTAAAACATTTCAGACATTTCCAAGAACAAGATAGGCAGTACATGCCTTTTCAAGCAAAGAAACATCAGCTGGGAAGACAAAAGAAGGCTTCTCATAAGAACATAAGAATGGCCATACTTGCTCAGACCAAAGGTCCATCTAGCCCAGTATCCTGTCTACCAACAATGACCTATGCCAGGTTTTCCAGAGGGAGTGAACCTAACAGGTAACGATCCAGTGATCTCTCTTCTGCCATCCATCTCTACCTTCTGACAAACAAACAGAGGCTAGGGACACCATTCCTTACCCATCCTGGCTAATAGTCATTAATGGACTTAACCTCCATGAATTTATCTAGTTCTCTTTTAAACCCCATTATAGTCCTAGCCTTCACAACCTCCTCAGGTAAGGAGTTCCACAAATTGACTGTGCGCTGTGTGAAGAACTTCCTTTATTTGTTTTAAACCTGCTGCCTATTAATTTCATTTGGTGGCCCCTAATTCTTATATTATGGGAACAAGTAAATAACTTTTCCTTATTCACTTTCTCCACACCACTCATGATTTTATATACACCTCTATCATATCCCCCTTGGTCTCCTCTATTCCAAGCTGAAAAGTCCTAGCCTCTTTAATCTCGCCTCATATGGGACCTGTTCCAAACCCCTAATCATTTTAGTTGCTCTTCTCTGAACCTTTTCTAATGCCAGTGTATCTTTTTTGAGATGAGACCACATCTGTATGCAGTATTCAAGATGTGGGCGTACCATCGATCTATATAAGGGCAATAAGATATTCTCCGTCTTATTCTCTATCTCTTTGTGAATGATTCCTAACATCCTGTTTGCTTTTTTGACTACTGCTGCTGCACAGTGCGTGGACATCTTCAGAAAACTATCCACAATGACTGCAAGATCTCTTTCCTGATTAGTTGTAGCTAAATTAGCCCCCATCATATCATATGTATAGTTAGGATTATTTTTTCCCCAATGTGCATTACTTTACATTTATCCACATTTCATTTCATTTTGTTGCCCAATTACTTAGTTTTGTGAGATCTTTTTAAAGTTCTTCACAGTCTGCTTTGGTCTTAACTATCTTGAGCAGTTTAGTATCGTCTGCAAACTTTGCCACCTCACTGTTTACCTCTTTCTCCAGATCATTTATGAGTAAGTTGAATAAGATTGGTCCTAGGACTGACTCTTGGGGAACACTACTAATTACCCCTCTCCATTCTGAAAATTTACCATTTATTCCTACTCTTTGTTCCCTGTCTTTTAACCAGTTCTCAGTCCATGAAAGGATCTTCCCTCTTATTCCATGACAACTTAATTTACGTAAGAGCCTTTGGTTAGGGACCTTGTCAAAGACTTTCTGGAAATCTAAGTACACTATGTCCACTGGATCCCCCTTGTCCACATGTTTGTTGACTCCTTCAAATAACTCCAGTAGATTAGTAAAACACGATTTCCCTTTACAGAAACCATGTTGACTTTTGCCCAACAATTTATGTTCTTCTATGTGTCTGGCAATTTTATTCTTTACGATTGTTTCAACTAATTTGCCCGGTACTGACATTGGACTTACCAGTCTGTAATTGCCGGGATCACCTCTAGAGCCCTTTTTAAATATTGGCATTACATTAGCTATCTTCCAGTCATTGGGTACAGAAGCCGATTTAAAAGACAGGTTACAAACCATAGTTAATTAGTTCCGTAATTTCACATTTGAGTTCTTTCAGAACTCTTGGGTGAATGCCATCTGGTCCTGGTGACTTGTTACTGTTAAGTGTATCAATTAATTCCAAAACCTCCTCTAGTGACACCTCAATCTGTGACAATTCCTCAGATCTGTCTCCTACAAAAGCCGGCTCAGGTTTGGGAATCTCCCTAACATCCTCAGCCGTGAAGACTGAAGCAAAGAATTCATTTAGTTTCTCCACAATGACTTTATCGTCTTTAAGCATTCCTTTTGTATCTCAATCGTCCAGGGGCCCCACTGGTTGTTTAGCAGGCTTCCTGTTTCTTATGTACTTAAAAAACATTTTGTTATTACCTTTTGAGTTTTTGGCTAGCTGTTATTCAAACTCCTTTTTGGCTTTTCTTATTACATTTTTACACTTAATTTGGCAGTGTTTATGCTCCTTCTATTTACCTCATTAGGATTTGACTTCCACTTTTAAAAAGATGCCTTTTTATCTCTCACTGCTTCTTTTACATGGTTAAGCCACGGTGGCTCTTTTTTAGTTCTTTTATTGTGCTTTTTAATTTGAGGTATACGTTTAAGTTGGGCCTCTATTATGGTGTCTTTGAAAAAAGTGTTGATGCAGCTTGCAGGGATTTCACTCTAGTCACTGTACCTTTAAATTTCTGTTTAACTAACCTCCTCATTTTTGCATAGTTCTCCTTTCTGAAATTAAATGCCACAGTGTTGGACTGTTGAGGTGTTCTTCCCACCACAGGAATGTTAAATGTTATTATATTATGGTCACTATTTCCAAGCGGAAATATCGAGTTCTTTATTTTGATAGCCTCTCTAATCTCCCTTAGCATTTCATGGTCACTATCACTGTCCTGGTCAGCTGGTCGATAATAGATCTCTACTGTTATATTCTTATTAGAGCATGGAATTACTATGATTCTATGGAAGCAGCAAAGAATCCTGTGGCACCTTATAGACTAACAGACGTTTTGCAGCATGAGCTTTCGTGGGTGAATACCCACTTCTTCAGATGCAAGCAGTGGAAATTTCCAGGGGCAGGTGTATATATATGCAAGCAAGAAGCAAGCTAGAGATAACGAGGTTAGATCAATCAGGGAGGATGAGGCCCTGTTCCAGCAGCTGAGGTGTGAAAACCAAGGGAGGAGAAACTGGTTCTGTAATTGGCAAGCTATTCACAGTCTTTGTTTAGTCCTGAGCTGATGGTGTTAAATTTACAGATGAACTGGAGCTCAGCAGTTTCTCTTTGAAGTCTGGTCCTAAAGTTTTTTTGCTGTAGGATGGCCACCTTAAAATCTGCTATTGTGTGGCCAGGGAAGTTGAAGTGTTCTCCTACAGGTTTTTGTATATTGCCATTCCTAATGTCTGATTTGTGTCCATTTATCCTTTTCCTTAGAGACTGTCCAGTTTGGCCGATGTACATAGCAGAGGGGCATTGCTGGCATATGATAGCGTATATTACATTGATGGACGTGCAGGTGAATGAACCGGTGATGGTGTGGCTGATCTGGTTAGGTCCTGTGATGGTGTTGCTGGTGTAGATATGTGGGCAGAGTTGGCATCGAGATTTGTTGCATGGGTTGGTTCCTGAGCTAGAGTTACTATGGTGCGGTGTGCAGTTGCTGGTGAGAATATGCTTCAGGTTGGCAGGCTGTCTGTGGGCGAGGACTGGCCTGCCACCCAAGGCCTGTGAAAGTGTGGGATCATTGTCTAGGATGGGTTGTAGATCCCTGATGATGCGTTGGAGGGGTTTGAGCTGGGGACTGTATGTATGGGAATGGCTTGCCAATTACAGAACCAGTTTATCCTCCCTTGGTTTTCACACCTCAGCTGCTGGAACAGGGCCTCATCCTCCCTGATTGATCTAACCTCGTTATCTCTAGCTTGCTTCTTGCTTGCATATATATACACCTGCCCCTGGAAATTTCCACTGCTTGCATCCGAAGAAGTGGGTATTCACCCACGAAAGCTCATGCTGCAAAACGTCTGTTAGTCTATAAGGTGCCACAGGATTCTTTGCTGCTTCTACAGAACCAGACTAACACGGCTACCCTTCTGATATATGATTCTATGGAACATGTGGGTTCGTTTAAGATTTTTACTTCATTTGATTCTACATTTTCTTTCACATATAGTGCCACTCTTCCCTCCCCTCCCCTACCCACCCCCCCACCCCGGCATGACCTGTTCCGTCCTTCTGATATATTTTGTGCCTCGGAATGATTGTGTCCCATTAATTGTCCCCACTCCACCAGGTTTCTGTGATGCCTATTATATCAATATCCTTCTTTAACACGAGGCACTCTAGTTCACCCATCTTATTATTTAGACTTCTAGCATTTGTGTACAATCACTTTAAAAACTTGTCACTGTTTATTTGTCTGTCCTTTTCTGAAGTGTCGGATTCTTTTTGATGTGAATGTTTCTTGTCTGGCCTGGCCCCTACTTTATCCTCTTCCATCCTCTCCTCCTGACTAAAACTAAGAGCTGGTCTACACTGGGGCGGGGGGAGGAAATCGATCTAATATGCGCAACTTCAGCTACGCTATTCGCGTAGCTGAAGTCGAAGTATCTTAGTTCGACTTACCTGGCTGTCCTCATGGCGGCAAGTTGACTGCCATGGCTCCCCTGTCGACTGCACTTACTCCTCCTGCCTAGGTGGAATACGGGCGTTGATTCTGGGATCGATTTATCACATCTAGACGAGACGCGATAAATCGATCCCCGATAGATTGATTACTACCTGCCGATTCAGCAGGTAGTGTAGATGTGGCCCTAGAGAATCTCTATCAATATGCTCTCCTCTAAGAGACGTCTCTGTCCGATCCACATGCTCCTCTGCAGCAATCGGCTTTCCCCCATCTCTTCATTTAAAAACTGCTCTACAACCTTTTTAATGTTAAGTGCCAGCCGTCTGGTTCCATTTTGGTTTAGGTGGAGTCCATCCCTCCTGTATAGGCTCCCACATTCCAAAAGTTTCCCCAGTTCCTAATAAATCTAAACCCCTCCTCTCTACACCATAGTCTCATCCACGCATTGAGAGTCTGAAGCTATGCCTGCCTACCTGGCCCTGCACGTGGAACTGGAAGTATTTCTGAGAATACTACTATTGAGGTCTTGGATTTCAGTCTCTTTCCTAGCAGCCTAAATTTGGCCTCCAGGACGTCTCTCCTACCCTTCCCTATGTCATTGGTACCTACATGTACCATGACCACCGTCTTCTCCCCAGCACTACACATAAGTCTATCTAGATGCCTTGAGAGATCCACAACCTTCACACCAGGCAGGCAAGTCACCATACGGTTCTCCCGGTCATCACAAATCCAGCTATGTTTCTAATGATCTAATCTCCCATTACTAACACCTGCCTTTTCCTAATGACTGGAGTTTCCTCCCCCAGAGAGGTAACCTCAGTGCAAGACAATACCCCATCATCATCTGGAAGGAGGGTCCCAACTATGGGAAGGTTTCCCTCTACTCTCGTTGACTGCTCTGCTTCCCTGGGCCTTTCATCCTCCTCAACAGCGCTGGGGCCACTCTACAGTGTCCCGGAAAGTCTCATCAACATACCTCTCTGCCTCCCTTAGCTCCTCTAGTTCTGCCAGCCTGGCCTCCAAAGCCCGTACGCGGTCTCTGATGGCCAGGAACTCCTTGCACCAAATGCACACATACGCCACCCGCCCTCTGGGCAGATAATCATACATGCTACACTGAGCGCAATGAACAGGATAGCCCCCCACTCTGCTGCTGGGCTTCTGCCTGCATTCTCTCCTACAGCTACCTAGGTTAATGATAGGGGTTTTGTTTAAATCAAACAATTTTGATTATAGTTTAGTCTAAAGATTTTAAAGAATGGCAAGTGTACCTTGCCCCCTTCCCATTCCCCCTCCAAACTCCCTCTCAAAACTCCCTATTAGCGGCTCGGGTTCGCAAAGCTCCCAGGTTGTTTGCTCACAGTTTTATAAAACCCGGGTCTTCCTGATAGCCTTAGTCAGGGGGTGGGGCTAAGCCAATGAACAGAGGATTCTAGATTTCAAACCTTGTTTAGAAGCTCGCAGCTTCCAACTGCCAGCCACAGCAGACGGTCCTTCAAACAAACACACACAGAGACAGACAAACAAGCTCAGCAAACAGCAAGTAACCCCCAAACACAAACACACACTATCGACAGCCACTTACCCCAAGTGATTGTTATCCTAGCTAGCTGGAATATGAAGAACTACCTTATCTGCCCTGCATCAGTAGAACAATGACCTAAAATTACAGGTTTGGTCATGAGATTCAAGTACACAACCCCTCAAGTAGATTGCATCAAGACATTTACATAAAGCTCTACAGAGATCTAACAGCTCAGCTCCTTAACACAAGGAGAAACTTTTAGGAAGGCCAACTAATAAGGTCTGTCATTTTCTAACTATCAGTTCCTTTCCATAAGCCCTAACTGTACAGGTTTAATTATAAAAAACCAAGCTCATGAGGGGGTTGAGCTAAGATTGCTATATGCAAAATAATATATTAAAAAAACCAATGATTTCATCTAATTAAATCACCACTTCCCTAAAGAAGAGAATTCCTGCAAACTTAGTTCCATAAGAATGTCACCAAGCACAATTTGGGGAATCTGACTATCGACTAAAAAACAAAACAAAACAAAAACCACTGAAGAATAAAGAACTAGATAACAGCAAAATCTTTTTTTGCAAATGAGTAAAATACCAAAGATTTATTACCAAGAGAAAAAAAATGTGTTTATGTTTGTGAAGATCTTGAACAAACTGCTACTTATTTTCCAGAACTAGCAAATACTGGAGAAGTGGACTGTGGAAAAAAATTGTTCATGGCTTAATTTTACCCAGTAACTGTTCTAATGAGTGGCCTGCATGGAAAGAAAGTAATATAATTAGAAATAATATCAGTGAAGACTTCAGTTGGTTTCTGGGGCATAAATATTAGATTTTCTGGACTGCTAATCGCAGAAATCTCTTTCATCATATTATGTTAACTGTAACACAGAGTATGGAAATACAGGGACATAGGATTTACCATGTTTAAGTGGACACATTGTCCAACACACTCTACAATGCCCTGGTCAGTGGCCTATATTTGATGATTTAGGAAAGTCCAAAGAAAGTCATAAAGGCTTATTTTACAGGAAGCCCACATCAAAAAGTAACAGGGAAACCCATCCCTGTCTGACCCCAACAGGAAGTAACTTTGCCACAAAGCACAAAGCTTGATTTTTCCCACATTACCATTAATTTGAATAAATTTGCTCTTTTAATGTAGCTGTATTAAGTAGCTTACAAAAAATTTATATAAATAGTTCTGAACCCAGCAGCTTTTCAAGCTGCTAACATTGCACCACCCACTACATCTAGTGAAAACACATATCAATACTTCCTCTAGGGTCTTGCAAGTACAATCACAAGCAGGAGGTCCTTCGAATAGAGTTTTGAAACTCCCCTAACACTACAAAGCAGAGACAAGCTGAAGAATGAGCATCTATGCAAACAAGTATGGTTCCTCAAGATGTACAGTCCCTATCTGTGTTCCACACATGAACAGGCATGAGCACCATGTGCCTGAATCAAAATTTTTAATAGGCAGCATCTGTTGGTTCACAGATGCGCTGTTACTCTCCTTGTTCTCTGAATCGAAGGTATAAAAGGTCAGTGCAGACCAATGCCTCTCCATTTCCTTCTCATACCACAAATCTGGTCATGATCCACAGCAGAGGGGTCGAAGGATGGCTAGTAAAATCCAGACAGGGAACACACATCTTGAAGAACCTTCAGTTACAGATAAGTAACCTCCACTTCTTCAAGCAATAGTCCCTATGTGCATTCCACACATGGGAGATTAGAAAGCAGTAGTCAAACAGGAGGTGAGTGTGAGGATGCAGATAGTATGGATGTCTGCAATAGTGCTATTCCCACTGCTGTATGTGCAGTACAGATCTGGACCAATGCATAATGTTTTGTAAAGGTACAGATAAAGCTGCAAGTAGTCACCCTATATATATCTAGTAGAAGTAAGTTTTGTAGCAATGTTGCAGAGACTGCTTGTGCTCTAGTGGAGTAGGCTCGCACGCCCTAGAGCAGGGGGCAGGGAAGAGATACATGCTAGTTGGTAACAAAGGATGATGCAGCCTGAGATCCATTTGCAGAGTCTCTGCGCAAGTCATACTTGACCCCTTGATTACTCTGCTAAGGAGATATATAGTTTAGATGTTTTCCTAATTGCTTTTGTTCTCTGCAAATAGAACACCATCACCCATCAGACATCAAGACAGTGGAGCCTTCTCGCCTCACCAGAAGCATGATGTTTTGGAAAAAATACCAGTAAGTGGATGATTTGATTTATGTGAAACTCATAAATTACTTAAAGGATTAATTTTGGGTAGCAGCAAAGAGAGACATTCTCTTTATAAAAAAGTGGTATGCGGCAGATCTGCCATGAGTGCTCCCAACTTGCTCACCCTTCTGGCTGATGTGATGGTAACTAGGAAGGCAACTTTCATTGAGAGGTGGGACATGAAACAGGTGGCTATTCATTCAAAAGAAAACCTAGTAAGGACTGAAAGGACAACATTAAGATCCAATTGTGGTGTTGCTTTTCTGTTGTCGGATGAGTGAAGGTAGTATGGCCCTCAACCTGAGAATGTAAGGCTGCGAGATGGACCCTAGCTGATGGATAGGCTCAATGTCTTGAGAGTGAATAGATGTCTAAAACTACAGGAAACAATAGCTTTTGGAGATAACTGATGCTGTCGTGACCAAGAGGAGAAACATTTCCATTTGGCCAAATAGTATCTCCTGATACAATCCTTCCTGCTTTGGAAGAGAATGTATTGGACCGCCACCAACATGAGCACTCTACATCTGATGCCCATCCAAATACCAGGCCATGAATAGCAGAGGGCCCAGGTTGGGGTGACTGGTTACACCATTGTGTTGGATCAGTGGATCTGGAAATGGCTGGATGCTGATGGGAGGAAGGGTTGAGATCTTCAGGAGGTTCAAAAAGCAATACGGTCTCGGCCAGTTGGGCACGATGAAGAGAATCCAAGCCTGCAAATTTTTCACAGAACTCGTGGTATTAGTGGGATGAGAGGAAAGGCAAATCTGAGGTGGTCCATCCAAGGTAGCAGAAAGGTGTCACTTTTTGAGCCTGGCCCAGTGCTGCTCTGGAGCAGTACAGGGTATTTTTCTTGTTTGCCTGGGAGGCAATGAGGTCCCAAGATGGCACTCCCCACAGGGTGGAGATCTCATTCCAGACAAAATATCTCCCATTTGTGATCTATGGAAAAAAGCCTACATCTGGCCACAATATGGACTACATTTTTAAAAAAGCATAACAGCTATAAGTTAAAATTAATATTCAGTTTGGCAAAATACCAGAGAAATGTTATTCCATAAATAAGTTTTAAATGAACCTTGGAATGTCTGTATGAAAACCAAAGTTAGACTGTTGCATGTCTGCTATATTAGTAATGCCAGGACAGTTGTATCTACTTATTTACAATAAATTAAAAAGGGTAGAGAATTGTTATGATAATACCTTAATTAATGGGGTTCTCCCAAAGAAGAATCCAAAAATGTAAGCAGTAATATCATTGCAGATAACACTTGAGATTGGAACCAGAAACCTAAGGAATAAAATAGAAAGATTTCAGGGTGGGGAAAACTGACCTAAAACTGAAAGACCACATAAAATATTCATTGTTTAAACCCAAAAATGGTAGTATTCTCTTGCTTTATTCATCAAGCACTGACAACATGTAGTAAGTTTCTAGTTAAGCCAACCTACTTGGTTTTGCAAATTCCAGAAGTTTAGCTACACCTATTTTAGCTTCTATTCAACAAAGGAAGCAAGACCTATCAAAGTGTTTAGATATAGCACCTTTGACTTGAGTACTGAATTTGCACATCAGCTGGAGGATTTTTGTGTCATAACAGATTTGAATATCAGTACTACACGTAACAAAAAACAGAAACAAACAGGAACAGAGTCACAAGATAATGACATGATCACATGATCACATCAAGCCAAGCAACTTCCTTATTAAAAAAAATCTGTAATTTTTTTTAAAGGTCTCCTTTCCGTCCCTGCAATACAATACTTGTAATGGATTATGGCAGAAGCTATATACTACATTCTCCAGTGAGTTCTCTCCCTACTTTCTCCTGGTCTATTAGTCTTCCTTTACTCCTTTTGAAAGTTAAAATGCACATTGACACAATAGTGGGCACTTCTGCAGACAGACATAAAACTTGACTATTTCAGTAGTAACTGGCAACAACAAAACCTATAACAGGCAGAAAAGGAATCAGGCTGAACTTTGACAGAATCACATAATTATAAGTAATAGGCTTACTCAGAAAAATCATGGAAATGTAGGGCTTCAAAGGACCTCAAGAGGTCATCTAGTCCAGCCTCCTGCACTGAGGCAGAACCAAGTATACCTAGATCATCTCTAAGAGGCGTCTGTCTAACCTGTTAGTGAAAACCTCCAATAATGGGGATTTCACAACCTCCCTTAGAAGCATTGGAATAGGCTTTCTATGGAGGCTGTGGAATATCCCAAAACGCTGGTTCATACAGGAAGTTTTAAAACTTGTTAAGGAATTTGTTAAGCAAGTGCACTCAAAGTTGGGTTTTTTTTGCTGTTTTTTTCCAACTGCATCTTTCATCTGTAACAATCCCACAATTACTGCAATTTTGTGTGTACTGTGAAAGTAAAAAGCAATTAATGCAAGGCAGTGCACTTTGAAGACCACAGATGAGCTCCTGCGTGCTTGCTTAGTCTTTCACAACTGAAGATGTAGCCCAAAATTCAATCTGTGTTCAGCAGAGTGAAAGGACATTCCCTGCCTTTAGTAAGCAATTTAGTTTTGCAGTAGTAAAGTTTAATTACACCATTGTAGTTAACACCAGCCCAGAAGTGATTAGGGATTTATTTGATCCTCAGATGGCCCAATCAGTTTCACTTAAAATTTAAATAGAAAATAGAAGTATTTTGACTATTGATAATTGGAACTATTTATATATGAAGTTAAGTATTTAAAAAAAAAAAAAGAACTGATATTGCCTGATAAAGCACAAAAGCATAATTTACTATAAAGCTTGACTTGTTCACATGACCACTGTGTACCAAAAAATGGAAATACCTTTTGGTTATTTTAGCTCAACTTCATGTACAAGCAAAACAAAGTCTGACAAGTAATACAAGATAAGCTTGTTTGTGTACTAAAGTTATCCTTCCCGGACACTTAACAATTCAGTATTTTTACTGACAATCATTCCGGCACAATTGTCAAAGAAGATTGTGAATAAAGGATTGCTTTAGGAGGGTTTTCTATTTATAAGAATTATATACATTATTTGGGTCAAGACTCAAAATTTGGTGCCTGAAGTTAGGCTCCTAGATAAGTGTCCTATTTACAGTAGTGCTAAGCAACCAGCAGCTCCCAGTTAGTTCAATGAAAGCTGCTGGGTCCTCATAATTTTGAAACTCAGAACACATTTACTTTAGCTCTCAGTTCAGCAAGGTACTTAAACATGTGCCTAACATGCAAATACCACCATCCCTAGTCAACAAATTATTTAAGCATGTGCTTAACTTTAAAGACAAGTCCCAATTACTTCAACAGGACTTGAGCATATGCTTAAGTGCTTTGCTGAATAGGGATGGGATTACTCATGTGCTTAAATATCTTGCTGATGTGGGGCCATAGGCACCAAAATGTGGATTAAAGAGCCTACATTAGGATATTCATTTTTTTAAAAATCTTTACCTTGGCCTCTAGCAGACATTTTTCTCTGGGCCAAGATTTTGCGCAATGTTACATGAGTGTAAAACCAGAGTAAACCTATTAATTTCACTGGAGTTACTCCTGGACTTACAGTGTAAGAGGCCTTCAGATTTGCAAGAAAAATGTAGCATACAAAGAGTCTGGTCCTCTACTAATTTCTGATATTTTAAAATGTTATAAAAAGTAGTCCTTACTAGACTTCTGCCAACAAAACTGTAAAATGGACTAAATTCTACTAGCAGGTAGATGAAGACATCTGATAGTGCTTTTACAAGACCTAAGTTACACAAACTGAAATACATACATATGCAATAAAATTACAAGTCCGCTTATTACAGTCCCCTTACCAGATCATGCCTTCAAACAGATTTTGGATGACAAGATGAGACTGAGTTACAGTGATCAGCAAAGTGACATGAGTCCATGCGAACTGTTAACAGTGCAACAACATAATTAGTGAAAACACAGATCAATACACATAGTTAAAGACCGAATTTCAGCTAAAGAAGCTGCACAGAAGCTCAAAGGAAAGACCAGGTTGAGTGACAATGCAAGAGATGTATGCACACAATGTATAACAATTTAAATTAATTTCTGAAACACAGCAATCACAATCATGGAAAGCCTCTTGAAATATATCTACAATATGCACCTAGAATTTTGCATCCTGTAGTTTAAACACTTGATTTATGGAAACATAAGAATGGCGATGCTGGGTCAGACCAATGGTCCATCTAGCCCAGTATCCGGTCTTCTAGCAGTGGCCAAAGCCAGATGCTTCAGAGGGAGCAAACATGGCAATTAAGTGATCCATCCCCTTATGTCCAATCCCAGCATCCGGCAGTCAGAGGTTTAGGGGCACCCAGAGCATGGGGTTGTGTCCCTGATCATCTTGGCTAATAGCCATTGATGGACCTGTCCTCCATGAACTGATCTAATTCTTTTTTGAACCTATACTTTGGGCCTTCACAACATCCCCTGGCAATGAGTTCCACAGGTTGACTGTGCGTTGTGTGAAGTACTTCCTTTTGTTTGTTTTAAGCCTGCTACTTATTAATTTCATTGGGTGACTCCTCATTTTTGTATTACGTGAAGGGGTAAATAACACTTCCCTATTCACTTTCTCCACACCAGCATAATTTTAATAGACCTCTATCCCAATCCCATTTAACTGTCTCTCTTCTAAACTGAGCTGTCCCAGACTTTTTAATCTATCCTTGTATGGAAGCTGTTCCACATCCCTAACCATTTTTGCTGCCCTTTTCTGTACCTTTTCCAATTCCAATATATCCAATATACATTCAAGGTGTAGGCGTACCATAGATTTATATAGTGGCATTATGGTATTTCCTATTTCATTATCACCTTCCTAACAGTTCCTAGCATATTAACTTTTTCATCACCACTGCACACTGAGTAATGTCTTTAGAGAACTATCCACAAATGACTCCAAAATCTCATTCTTGAATGGTAAAAGTAATCTAGAACCCATCATTTTATATGTATAGTTATGGATTATTTTTCCCCATGTGCGCTATTTTGCATTTATCAGCACTAAATTTCACCAGCCATTTTGTTGTTCACTCACCCAGTTTTATGAGATCCCTCTCTAACTCTCCGCACTCAACTTTGGACTCAACTATCTTGAGTAATTTTGTACCGTCTACAAACTTTGCCAGATCACTGTTCACCCCTTTTTCCAGATCATTTATGAATATGTTGAACAGCACTAGCTCCAGTAAAGATCCTTTGAGAATCCCACTATTTACCACTCTCCATTATGAAAACTCAACATTTATTCCGACCCTTTGTTTCCTATCTTTTAACCAATTACTGATCCATGAGAGGCCCTTCCCTCTTATCCCATGGCAGCTTACTATGCTTTAGAACCTTTGATAAAGGACCTTGTCAAAGGCTTTCTAAAAGTCTAAGTACATTATATCAACTGAATCACCCTTGCCCACATGCTTGTTGACACCCTCAAAGAATTCTGATAGATTGTGAGGCATGATTTCCCTTTATAAAAGCCACATTGACTCTTCCTCACCATATTGTCGTTATCGTGCATGTAATAATTCTGTTCTTTACTATCATTTCAACCAATTGGCCTGGTAACTAAAGTTTAATTGCCAGGATTGTCTCTGGAGTCTTTTTAAAAATCAGCATTACATGAACTACCTTCCAGTCATCTGGTACAGGCAGATGATTTAAGCAATAGAGTACATTCCACAGTTAGTAGTTTTGCAATTTCGTATTTGAGTTCCTTCATAACTCTTCAGTGAATACCATCTGGTCCTAGTGATTTATTACTGTTTAATCTAGTAATTTCTTCCACAACCTCCTCTACTGACACCTCAGTCTGGGACAGTTCCTCAAGATGTGTCACCCAAAAAGAATCTCCCTCACATCCTATGCAGTGAACACCAGTACAAATATTTCATTTAGTTTCTCTGCAATGGCCTTGTCTTCCTTGAGTGCTCCTTTAGCAGCTTAATTGTCCAGTGGCTCCACTGATTGTTTGACAGGCTTCCTGCTTCTGATTTTTTTTTTTTTTAAAGTAAAAGTATTGTCAGTTTGTGTGTCTTTTGCTAGTTGCTCTTCAAATTCTTTTTTGGTCTGCCTAATTATACTTTTACCCTTGACTTTCCAGAGTTTATGCACCTTTCCATTTTCTTCACTAGGATTTCACTTCCAGTTTTTAAAGAATGCCTTTTTGCCTCTAACCACTTCATTTACTCAGTTGTTCACCCATGGTGGCATTTTTTGGTTTATTTTTTTTTTTTTTAATTGGGGTATGCATTTAGTTTGAGCCTTTATAAGGCGTTTTAAAATAACTTCCATGCAGTTTGCAGGCATTTCACTCTTCTGGCTGTTCCTTTTAATTTCCATTTAACTAGCTTCCTCATTTTTGTGTAGTTCCCTTATTTGAAGTTAAATGCTACTGCGGTGGGTTTCTTTGACATTTTATCCCCCTACAAGGATGTTAAATGTAATTATATTGTGGTTACTATTACTGAATGGCTCAGTTATATTCACCTCTTGGACCAGATCCTGCATTCCATGTAGGATTAACTCAAGAATTGCCTCACCTCTTATAGGTTCCAGGACTGGCTATTCCAGGAAGCAGTCATTTAATGTGTGTACAAATTTTATTTCTGCATCCCTTTCCAAGGTAACATGTTCCCAGTCAATAGAAGGACAGTTGAAATAGCCCATTATTATTGTATATTTTGTTTTTGTAAGCCTTTTTAATCTCCTTGGGCACTTCACAGTCACCATCCTGGCCAGGTGGTTGGTAATATATTCCTACTCTTATTATTCAAGCATGGAATTTCTATCCAGAGAGATTCTATGGATCTACTTAATGTACTGTCTGGACTATGGTTGCGGGACTTTTGTTATGATTTATGGATACAGGACTTTCGTAATTAACCCTGAAAGGGTTACATGTACTTAAGGACTATTTCTGGGGTCTCTGCAGGGAAAACTGAGGCATCCATGCCTGTCATACCATGGCCTGGCACTGGAGGTCACCCAGGTGAGGCTGCCCTATGACATTCACTTAGTAGAATTTTAAAGTTGAGAGCAATTATCTCATACAGCACAGGTTATAGCAATGCCTAAATATGAAAAATATCCACATTGCTATTTGCAACTAGATACACGTATTTTAACGTGAATGAAACAAAGAATGTGAAACTGTGATATTCTGTATATACATATAATAGACAATTAAGGATTAGAACATTACAATGGCAATGAAGAGTTAGTGCAGTGGTTCTCAAACTTTTGCATTGCTGACCCCTTTCACACAGCAAGCCTCTAAGTGCGACCCACCCCCTTACAAAATTAAAAACCCATTTTTTATGTTTAAACACTATTATGAATGCTGGAGGAGAAGCAGTATTAAGGGGTGGAGGCTGACAGCTGGTGACCCCCCACGTAATAACCTCATGACCCCCTGAGGGGGTCACATCCCCCAGTTTGAGAATCCCTGAGTTAGAGGAAGTATCATGTTACATAGATATGGAAGTCTCATGACAAACTGTTAGCCCTCTTATTATAGACTACTGAAACTAAGTTTCTAGAGCTAGGACTGGTAAGAATTAGAAATGTGTTACTTTTTAGAGTAGAATGTCATTTTGTAAAGCACACTGTAATTCATCTCCACTAGTATATTATATTAGCATGTATTTTGTAGCATCAGTACACATGTTCCTATCACACACAGATTTCAAGACAAGTTTACCAAAAGCAGCTGCTTTAAAGTTTTATTTATTGAAAAGGCTTAATTAGAGTTCATCATTGGCCAGGGCTGACCAATTAAGCCTTTTTAATGTTATGAACTCTAGACACCTGGGACTAACAGGCTATTCAACTTTTAAAAACAGGTACTTTTGTGGGGATTTTCTTCAGTTTCCCTACCAGATGCTATTTCCTATTTTCCTGTGAGAGTGACCAGGGCACCTCCTTAAAGGGCTCAACATTCAAGGTTTTTTTCATGTGAGTGAGCAAGCAAGCGTGTTTTGGGGTGAGTGATGGTGGGGTCTTTCAAAGTGACTGGAAGCTTTGGAAAATATAATCTGTGAGTGTGATAGTCATCTAAATTACACCACTCAAGTAACATCACACCCAAGAACTATGATCTCTCCCCCCTTCGGTATCCAGTCAAGTTTTTATTACTCTCTTTTTGTGTTATCGGAATACAGCCCAAGAGCAAATATTCCCCCCTCTAATTAAGATTGCTCCTTCCCACAGACAAATGCTACACTCCTCTTTCCAGACATGTCCAATTCCATTCTATTCAGGTTCTTAAACAGCCCTCACCACCAGAGCATCTGAACACTTTCCAGAAGGGCATAAGTGATATGACTATCATTTGTCACATGTTGGTCTTTCTTCCTTCCTCTTCCTAGGGGAAAGTACTGTGAAATTATATGTATTCTTGAAGGAGTGCACTTTGCACTTAGAATGAAAAGTGGCGAGATTTGTGATGGTTCTTTGATCCTGTGGGAATTTATTCCCCATTCTGGGACCGTCCCCAGAGAAAGCTCTGTTTCCTGTACCGATGAGCTTTACCCTTGCAGAAGACAGTTCTATTGTGCCAGAGGACCAGAGTTGCTGACCGCAGTCCTGGAACTTTTTGTAATTGTTTAGGGAATCTGGACCCAAAACACCGAGTACCTTGAAGATAAGGACAGGCTTCTATAAAGGCTGTTTCTAAACTTCCCTGTCTGACAGAGATGGAATTTAGATTATTTTCCAAGAATGGTTTAACAGCTCTGTGGAGATTGTTTGATTTTGTTTTTAAAACCAGCCTTTTGGATATTATTTATTGTGTGGAAGTCTTAGACACTCAGTGGTGGAAATAAAAACATTGGTTCAATTTTTTTTTTTTTTTGATTGACAATCTAGTCTGGCAGAGCATACTCCAGCTCGCCTTTAACTGTCACAATAAGAACCTTCCAGCCAACGAATTGAGCTATTTGACTAAACCAGAGGCACACAGAGAGGCTTCTGGAGTTGCATGAATTGCCTTCCATTATAATCCAAGCATCTCGCAGCCTTAGGAGCCAAGGATAAAAGTGTACTACTTCCATGTTTTAATTAGTAACCCATTTTTAACTTTAAAAATCTGTCACTGAAAGGGAATAAATCAAACTTTATATCAACAATTCACCACAAATTACAGCCTTGTATTCACTGAGGCCATATGTTGCAATACAATATTAAGTTAGAGAGATGGAAAGGTCCTTAACTCAACTCCCACCCCAAATACAGTTGCTCCAAACAATTATTCTGAGTATACTGGCCAAAATTTTGTTTTTAAATATTTCTAACTTTCATGCAATATTACAAGACAGGCATTTTAACATTGCTGATGATTTCTATGACAAAGTGAGTGACTATAAAGAAGTGGTTAATACACACCATGTAGAACTGCAGACGATAATGTCTCTTCACTAAGCTCAGTACAAACATGCAGAAACCTGTACAACAAAGAACAAAAAACGGTGCATGTTGGGCAATCTTATATTCTAATTACACAGATAAACAGAACCTCGATATACAACAATTAGTTTACTTTGAAGAGGCTTATTCTTCCATCAGGCTTTTAGTTTAAAGAATTACAGTATATCCAGTAAATGATATACTGAGATTTAATTTCATTGGCATAAATATATTAATTATTTCATGTCTACTTTGTTACTTTCAATTATCAGCAAAAAACAGTCACCATATACATTAATTTTACACTACCTTTAAAAATCAACTCCTCCAAAACAAGTGACAGCTATCTTATTCTGATGTTCGCTTCATTAGAGCTAATTTAAAGAAGAATGCCAGGTTTGAGGTCCCTTGCCCAAGAGACTGAGTGTTATATTTGTATGAAACAAATAGAAATGGTATTTTGTTTATTTATAGAGTAGCCCCACCACCAACCCATGGCCAAGGGATGTAGAGGACAGGGATTTGGCTTGATGGTCAGGGGAATGATATCTCTCTGATCCTGGCTGGTATGAGAAATGGCAGTACCTCTTCCTCCCACCGTGGCAGCCTTGTGCATGACCTGAGTTTGGGAAGAGCTCAGGGGCCCTTAGTTCCCCACAAAGATACTTTAGTGGCCCCCATACAGCTCACATCTTAAGGATATTAAAGAAACTAAGGAGTCATGGATGAAAACCATGATCCATAATTGTTCTGTCTCTTCGACAAACTACTGAGTAACAGTGCGTCAATTTTCAACCTGGAAAAAGGTTAAACCGTGAGGTGCCACAAGATTCTGTATTACGGCCAAGATTGCTTAATGTGTATTTATGAAATATCTGAAACACAGGAGGAACAGTAAAATGGCAAAATAGGCAGATGACAAAATAAATCCAGATGAAAGGTGACTGTGGTGCTTCAGAAGAAGCAAACAGATTAAATGAGCAACACAATGCTAGATAAAATTCAGTGTTAACAAATGCAAGGTAATATATACATTGAAAGTAATAATCTGAACTGCTCATACACCGTACTTCAAATAACTACTCAGGAATGGCTCTTTCCTGTGGGCAAGTTATTCCATACTTTCCCACTTCGGGATTCTTGCATGTTTTTCAGACAAATCTGGAACAGGCCCCAGTGGATCACTAGCCTGGTCCATTATTGCAAATTCTATGCTCCTAACTGAGAGCAAAATTAGGGCTTGGCTACACTTACAAATTTGCAGCGCTGCAGCAGGGTGTGAAACAACACCTCTGCGCAGCGCTGCGCAAATTGCGCCGCCAGCAGTGTGGCAGTGGCCCCCCAGCGCTGCGCCCCCCGCCGCTGTCCCTATATTCCCCACAGGATGTGGGAGGAGAGACAGGGGAGAGGCTTTTTCGCTGCTGGCTGGCGCTTACTTTAGCGCTCAAAGCGCCCGCCAGCCGCGCGCTGCCAGCGCGCGCTGTAGCCAAGCCTTAGAAGACAAAGGCTTTCCACAAGCAACTTTGCAACTGGAACTAGGATAAAAATTCTGTTGATATGTAAGTCAAAACAGAACCCTGCCTTCACACCCAGTATTAGGTTCCTTAACCAGACAATTTATGTTCTTAATGAGTCATAATACACACTCCCTTCAGACTGTTTCAACTATCACTATGCCCCCACAGTGTTTAGAAACATCACCCTTGACTTGGCTAGCCAAACAGATAAAAGTACAAAGCATGTAGTCTGACATCTCCAGCAGTAATAATATATGTTCATTTATGACAAGCCTTAGTCCCTCTCCCGCACAATCTTCTGCTTTCTAAGCAACCCCCTTTTAGTCAGCAACCACCACCTGAAATCTAATGGAATGCAAAGCGTTATGTTCAATTTTTCATTGGCAAAAAAAACACAGACACCTGGTTTCCTTTAACAAGGGGGAGAGAAAGTAATGGAATGTGAGGAAAGCTACACGAAATTATACGAACTTTTGAAGTGCAAACAAATACATACAAATGTGAACACCACCACTGAAAAGAATACATTAACCAGTGATGGAATTGGGAATGGTTTACCAAAAACTCACCTGTCAAGTAGAGTGTAAAAGATATAAACCTGTGGTAGCGAATTAGGAATTGAAGTTGCTCTCTTCTCTGAACAAACATAGCGAAGTAATCTGCCACTGTCTCTCCATAGAAAAAATAGTTCACACACAACAAAAAGTACCTATAACATATACAACAAGTACTGGTTATTTTTTCTGGACTATTAAAATATCTTTCCTGTACTGTTAGATTCTTTTAACAAAAGAAACATTATCAAAAAGTACAAACGGAGGCAAATAAAACAGATGCTATTGGGCAAATTAAATGCAAACAAAATGTCAATAATTCCATTGATTGAAATTCTTGCTTGTTACTTACCAGCTTAAGGTTCTAAACCACGGTAATTCATAGGAATGATAGACTCTGTAGCCTATAGTAATGATTTCATGGAAACACTTCACTTGAATGCTCAAGACCTGAAATTAAGATAGAAAGAATTATTCTACATTCCAATGGCTCACTACATGTCACACCTTCCATAGATGTTTCAAAATAGGGGTGTTCTCCCCGCTCCCCATGACCTATGTGGGCAGCTAGAGACATTTATTTGGGGTCAAATTCAATAGAACTAATGGGTACAATTATTACCCCATTTCAATTGTTCAAAATGATGTATCAGGCTATTACTTCTCAAGGTTGGAAAAGTTATATTTACCAATTTTTTCTAATGAATAATTTTTGTATCACCAAAAAAACTGAAACACATATATACGGTTAAAGAATGTAGATAATTTGAAAGTTGAATATTTACACAGGGAAGTTGTCATTTGAACTATTAAATATCACTTTTAAACATTTGCCTGTAAGAGCACATAAGGCTCCTGCAACCAGACCCATTTTTACTATCAGGTAAATTAAAGATGATTTTCAACAGATCACAGATAATTGCACTGTGTTAAAAATGCCATAAGCTACTGGAACATTGTCTATACTTGGGATACAGTGGTGCCAACACCCGGGTTAAGTTCTTCAAAAGTCCATAGTATAGGATTTCAAGGGCGTGCATCTCCAGGCTCTGTTATACACATTCCTCATGGCCTGTCTTTCCCCCGCCTCCCCCGAAAAAACTAATAGATATCCACTGAGCATTACTTGTTTTCTTCCGCTGTAAAGTGGAAAATTTCTTCTGACCAAAAACATTAGACTATTTGGATTCATTACTGATATTGAACTTTAATATTTTTTTTCCAGGCTTACTAAAAGATGTTTAAGAGAAAACTGCAGCTTTGGTGGGGGAAAGGAAAGGGGGGAGGGGGTTGAAAGACATTTTCCAAAGAATTTTGTGGCATGACTACTCAACCTAAATTGAATTTGATAAGACAGAAAAGAAGCATTCAGTGTCTACTGCTTTATTACAAGGTTGTATAGGACACTGATACAACTTTGAGTAAGACTAGGCATGTTTCAAAGCTAGGAGTAAAATGTGTTTCTTTATATTAGGGGTGATTGCCGTAACAGGCACACAGACTTGCCATGCCTATATAAAGAACTTTCTCAGGAGGCCACACCTGATGCTTCAAAAGAAAGTGAAAACCCACCACACACCTAATCAATTGTACAATGCTGTACAAAGAGGAAAAGATTCCTTGAGGGACAACTCGCATCAATAGATAATGGGGGAGTGTGTAGAGAAACAAAAAGGTTAATCTTTTAGGGGCTATTTTCAAAAACTATCTATGTACACAGTACATGGAGCAAAGTTTTACCTGAATGATAATGGAGAAGAGAAAGATATTGAAAGTTAGAGATCAATGAAACACTAACTTAACCACCTGCATTTTGTAAAGTATGGCAACTAACAGTTGTTAGAAAAAAGTTACTAACACAAGAAAAGCAAGCTTCCAAGTAAAATGATATTCAGACACACTGAAAACCAGTCAGGGTTGCTAAGGGACAATAATTAAAAAAAAACCCAAACCCAAAATACAATGTAAAAACTATATATCTGCATACATCAAAATCTCACCCACCTTCTCAGAAAGACTCTCAAATATATATTGTACATTCTCCTAGTGTGTCAACCCTACTCAGCCACAATTACCTATGTGACATCCCAAGTAAAACTCTGATTTTTCAACAGAAGCTGAGGTAAGCCAACTCTGAGCCTGAAAATCTCACATGTTGATCTAAAGTAGTCCATTATGAAGAGGGTTTCAGACACTCTCGACATACAAATCCTTTAGAATTCTAAGTAGTCATGGTATGAAAAAGAAATTTCTACATGCAAATAACTGAAATTGCACGGAGATATCAAAGCTTCCTTCAGTTTCTAAAGGTACTTACTTGACACATGCCAACAGTCTGGCTCATCAGTGCCCTTAGCAGACCTTCAGTAGCTGTACTACATATAAAAGTTTGAGACTGCTATTGCCTGCTATTCCTTTAGCTCAAGCTGTAGTGGCCCATGCTTTTAGACCCCACACTGGGTTAAAGCCTTAAAGATGACCCATGGACATTGTTACATGTTTCCTGAAGAATAGTTAACAAAACTTAACCTTACAATAAGGCAGCTTTGAGAGGAGGACTAAACTGTGAGCACAATTCTCAACAGATAAGACTTCAAATCTCAAGCACTAAAGAGATACCACTTACTGGTGAATCAAACCTTGGTTTCAGGTAACATCTTTGAATATCTAACCTTTCATGCACAGCTGTCAAGGTCCTCTCCAAACTAGTAACAACTGTTTATAAGTGACAGTGGTATTGTCCAGATGCACTTACAGAAGCTCTTGCAGCCATAGTAGAATATTTCAGGGATGTCTGACATAAAATAAATGAAAGGGAGAGGAGGATAGAAGACACTCTAAGGTGAAAGAGAATGTAAAATCTATTCTAAAAATATATTATACACAGTAATTAAAGAGATACTGGATGCCTACAAGAGAAAAGAAGGACAGGAAGAAATAGAATATGAATGGTTAAAACAAAGCAACAGACTGAGGGCATGATGCAATGGGAGGCGAGAAAAACGTTATCAGTTGGATTCTCTCTCAGCTGAGCCAAGTCCAAACTTGGTGCAGTTGAGGAGAGCAAAGAGGAAAGGTGGTTTTAATCCACCTTCTCACTTCTCTGACCTGGGGCCAAAACGTCCCCTGGCATAATTTAGAACAAACTAAGGGAGCTGCTTTAGACAATGCCAGCCACAGCCACTCACTGGGACTACTGTAACAGTCCAGGATCTACCTTTGCCATCAGCACATCCCTTACACAGCATAGAAAGGGTAATCACAAATGCAACTTTTAAGATGGCTTGTATGACTATTTGCACTGCTAAGGCAGCAAAAACTCAGGCCAAGAATATAGGTCTCTACAAAAAATTATTTCAAAAACTGCATGAATATACAATCCATTGATATATTCTATAAGGAGATAAAATGTGTTAGTGGAGTTGTAAGAAATACCTAATTTAGGTTGAAGGCTCATCCTTAATCCTACTTGTTTGCACACATAACTTAAAATATGGTCTCTGTATGCATATAGAGCAATGGCAGTCACACCATAAATAAAGTTGCAAGTGAGTTTGTTATAATCCTGATATTGATCTCCCTATAACCTAAAGTATGTTACATCTGAGGCAACAGTGAACTTTTTCTAGAAAATCTGAAGTGAACTGAACCAACAGTTTATTAATTATGACTCCCTAAAAAGAGATGTTAAACACATTTCCACAAATCTAATTAATTTAGCACTTCACAGAAAAAAAATGAACCAGATAAATACTTTATTGAACTATCCTAGCTGAGACAGTGTCAAGGAACAAAAATCAGTTCATTAAAGTCAGATTTCAAAGTTAATGT
Source organism: Mauremys reevesii (assembly GCF_016161935.1). Taxonomy (NCBI): domain Eukaryota; kingdom Metazoa; phylum Chordata; order Testudines; family Geoemydidae; genus Mauremys; species Mauremys reevesii. Next base: position 19,230,790 of record NC_052627.1, on the reverse strand, counting down.
TTTCTTTAGGGTCATCAACTCTGGAAAGCTTAGTGTAGGACATCCAATAACTGCTGAAAATCAGGCCACTATGTATGGGGAGATGGGAAATCTTGTTGAAGGAGGGCTGAGAATGATCTATAAATTTTAGAAGTGGAAATTTACTGTAATAGTTACAGTCCCATTTTCAAGGATCTCTACGGCAAAAAAGATAGAGCCATTGTTTTATTTTACATTAAAATAAAGAAGTCTTGAAATAAAATTACCAAAAAAGCCATCAATCCCTAAAAGCCATGTGTGAATGTCAATCCCGTACCTTTCACAAGTACTAATTCACTTAAATACAAGGTAAATGCAATTTAAAAGTTCTATATAATTGGCCTTCAGATTCATTTTACGTACTATGATGAACAAAAATGTGTTTAGGAAAAAAAACTTACAAGAAGCATCAGCATAAATGATCCAAGATATATGATCAGGAAAAATAATGATATCATAGCTAACGTTAAAATTCCACGAATCCACCAGTTTTTCCATCTACAAAGAAAACATATTAGGCCAATTAAAGAAAACAGTACAGTTAACAGTCTCTTCATAGTAATAGATATCATTTATAGCGGGGGTCGGCAACCTTTCAGAAGTGCTACACCAAGTCTTCATTTATTCACTCTAATTTAAGGTTTCGTGTGCCAGTAATACATTAACAGTTTTAGAAGGTCTCTTACTATAAGTCTATAATATACAACTAAACTATTGTTGTATGTAAAATAAATAAGGTTTTTAAAACGTTTAAGAAGCTTCATTTAAAATTAAATTAAAATGCAGAGCCTCCCGGACCAGTGGCCAGGACCCGGGCAGTGTGAGTGACATTGAAAAATCAGCTTGCATGCCGCCTTCGGCACGTGTGCCAGAGGTTGCCTACCCCTGATTTACAGTATTTCCTTTAGTAACTGAACAGTTAACAAGGCAATTTACAAATTGTGGCAACATGGGTAGCATGCTTACTGCTAAAAGCTTTGAAGTGGTGCAGCATATGCTCCTCTTTGCAGAAGCCAGCTCTTGATGTGTGATGTAGAAGGGGCCCGAGGTAATAGCCCTTCCCCTTTTGTGAAGTGGCTAGCACTACACACAGAGGCACTAGTAGGGAGCAATCCTGTGCTCATATGAGCTCTAGGACTGCAATATCAGCCCTGACATACATGCATGTGGGAGGAGATGGGGTAGGCTATTTCTACCCTTCTTCCATTGCACATCCATACTGGATCTGGCCACAACCTGGTCCGTACGGGGAAAGTTGCTGTTAGCATGTAAACATTTTTCTCCAAACCTAAGATTCTTTTCTTAAAAGGGATTCAAACTGACTGGTCAAAAATCAAGATTGCTTTCCATACAGTTGTTCAGCAACTGGATTTAAAAACTACCGTATATACTCGTTCATTAGCCCATTCGTTTATAGGCCGACCTCCCAAGATGGTTAGGTAAAAATAGCAAAACTGTATGACCCTTTCATAAGCCGACCCTATATTTCAGGGGTTGGAAAACTTTGACTCCTGGCCATTAGGGTAAGCCGAGAGTGGGCCTGAACATTTTGTTTATCTGGAGCGTTCACAGGCACAGAGCCCCTCAGCTCCCAGTGTCCATGGTTTGCCGTTCCAGCCAATGGGAGCTGAGGGGCTCCATGCCTGCAGACACTCCAGGTAAACAAAATGACAATATATTAGATATTCAATTCAATGATTCCACAGAGTTTAAAATCATCAAATTTTGGTGTAGACCCGTTTATAAGCTGACCCCCGCTCTTTGATGCGTCACTTTTTTACCAAAAATATTCGGTTTATGAACGAGTATACAGTAGATAGTTGTAGGACATTAATTAAAATTAATGGTTTACTCTTAAAACAGGCTCCAATTTATTTTTAAAAGACTACTGTACTGTCAACCTGAAATCCCACTCATTTTTAACAATGGTGTTAAATGAGTTAAAGTTTCCAGTACTATACCTACTCTCTAATATCCCTGTAAAAAACTGTGTTTTTATAGTCCTATTTTCCAGTGCATTTGTCTTTTCCTTATGGTATGAAAAACCCAAAGGAAAAATAGGGGAAACTGGCTGTACAGGTTAAACCAAAAAAACTGACTATTTACCCAGTGTAGGCACATTAAAAAAAAATCTTTCTGCTCTCTCGTTCATAACAATCTTACATGTACCTTGTAGAACAAGTATTTCTAGACAAACATGACTAAACTTAAAGGGACACTGTCAACTTAGTCAATTTTAAAAATCTAATTTGAACTTAAGTTTGTGTTAGACACGTGTAATTTACTTTTAAAGGATTTTATTTATTGGCAAGTGAGGAGTACCCATTAAGGCCACCTAAATGAAGTTGCTATGGGTACTTATACAAAGGCAGAACCATTGCATAACAGACTTCAGTACCCTATCCTGCACTAACCTCAGCAAAGGACCTCTTTGCTCATATTAGTGGTATATCCTTATCACTATCAAAAGCTTTTAAAAAAAAGAAATAAGATTTTCCTAAGAATTCCCTCAAAGTGGATGGGACCAAAAAAAAAAAAACAAAAAGGCAACCAGCCTCCCCCCCCCCCCCCGGGAAAGCACCTGTTGACCAATGTAGATCTAGAAAGCCAGCTTTGATAATAGATGGGAGCAACCCAGAGTCTAGCCCACCATCTAGAATTATGACAAGTGTGCTACCTCATCAACTTTTACTACAGGGCATAGCATCTATAGCTAAGATTCTAAAGGTCAAATATAAAAATGGGGGAATATTTTAGTGGCTTACATCATAGCTCATCTACATGCTTGAAGAAAAAAACAAACCAACATTCAAATTCCAATTGGGATACTGGTTCTGATGTGAGATACAAGAGGCACTGCTTCAAGATATTTAATAATCAAAAGAGATATGATCTCAGTAATACACTCTTCATAAAGCACCAGGAAGAGGAGGTTACTCACCTTGTGCAGTAACTGATGTTCTTCGAGATGAGTGTCCCTGTGGGTGCTCCACTCTAGACGTCGGTGCGCCCCTGCGCCTTTGATCGGAGAGTTCTGCAGCAGTACTCGTACCGGCCACGCATGCTCAGAGACTGCCCCCCCACCCTGCTCCGAGTATACCTCTAGTGAGCATGCGCGGCCGGTTCCCTCAGTTCCTTCTCTACAACGGAGGCTACCCCAACTCCGAAGTAGAGGGGAGGAGGGTGGGTAATGGAGCACCCACAGGGACACTCATCTCGAAGAACATCAGTTACTGCACAAGGTGAGTAAGACCCTCTTTGAGAGAGAGATGTCTCTGTGGGTGCTCCACTCTAGGTGACTTCGAAGCAGTGTATCTCAAGGAGGTAGGGACTTCGGATCTGGTAGGAATGCAGTAGATAATACTGGCCTGGCTAATCGAGTGTCAGAGAGAGGGCCCTGAGTAAGGGCGTAGTGTTTGACAAATGTGTGCTCGAAGGACCAAGTGGCTGCTCTACAAATGCCAGTCAATGGTACTTTACGTAAGAAGGCTACAGAGGTAGATACAGATCTAGTGGAATGTGTTCTGATCAATGCTGGAGATGTAACTTTTTTTTATCTGCTAGCAGAGTCGTATGCAATCGGAGATCCAGTTTGAAAGTCTCTGGGTAGAGATAGGCATGCCTTTGGAGTGCTCCGCGATGGAGACAAAGAGTCTAGGACAGTTTCTGAAGGGTTTGGTTCTGTCCAAATAGAAGGACAAGGCCCTGCGCACATCAAGCGTGTGCATTGTGGCTTCGAAGGAGTTTGCATGTGGTTTCGGGAAGAAAGTTGGTAGATGTATTGGTTCATTGATGTGAAATGAAGCGTGAACTTTTGGAAGGAATTTCGGGTGTAGGCGTAGGGTAACCTTGTCCTTGAAGAAGAGCATATATGGTGGATCGGCCATAAGGGCTGCTATCTCTCCTGCCTGTCTGGCGGAGGTAATCGCCACCAAAAAGGCTGTTTTCATCGAGAGGTGTAATAGGGAGCAGGTGGCTAAGGGCTCAAAGGGTTGATGAGTTAGACAGGACAATACTAGGTGAAGATCCCATGGAGGCGTAGGTGGCTTAATGTCTGGATATAAGGTTTGGAGTCCCTTAAGGAAACGCTTGGTGATGGGATGAGCGAAGACCGAGGTATTGTCAATTGTATCATGAAAGGTTGTGATGGCAGCTAAGTGGACTCTGATAGAGCTGAAGGAAAGGCCGGATTGCTTAATGTCCAATAGGTAGTCGAGTATGTGGGGGAGGGGTGCAGAGGTAGGAGACAGTTGTTTAGTTGAACACCATTCTGTGAATTGCCTCCACTTTTGGAGATAGGTGGTACGGATGGATTGTGTTCTGCTATGTAGAAGCACCCTCTGAACTTGGTCGGAACAGTCTAGTTCTCGTTGGGAGAACCATGCAGGTACCAGGCTTTGAGATGAAGCATGGAGAGATTGGGGTGAAAAGCCAACCGTGTTGCCGCGATAAAAGGTTCGGGATGAGAGGCAGTGAGATCGGTGGTCGAATTGACATTCTGGTGAGGAAAGGGAACCACGGTTGTCTCGGCCATGAAGGTGCAATCAAGATCACCGTGGCAAGGTCCGTTCGTATCTTTATGAGGACCCTGTTGAGAAGTGGTATTGGGGGAAATGCATAGAGTAAGTCCCAGTGCCATGGGATCATGAATGCGTCTCCGAGGGAGTGTTTGCCCAGTCCCGCCCTGGAGCAAAAATTGAGGCATTTTGTGTTTTTCGCAGTTGCAAAGAGATCTATGGTTGGGTGACCCCAAGTGCGAAATATGTTGTAAATGAGGTAGGCAGTGACTACCACTAGGAGCTTGGAGAAAACTCAGGGGGGCAGTGAAAAGGCCGAAGGGTAGAACCCTGTATTGGAAATGCGTTGAGCCAAGGGTAAAACGAAGGAAATGTCTGTGGGCCGGGTGGATAGTGACATGAAAATAGGCATCTTGTAGGTCGAGGGCTGAAAACCAATCGCCCTGCTCCAGGGCTGGAATTATGGTGGTGAGAGTAACCATCTTGAACTTTTGCTGTTTGATAAATTTGTTAAGCCACTTGAGGTCGAGGATCGGTCGCCATCCTACAGTTTTCTTTTCCGTTAAAAAATAATGGGAGTAGAACCCTTTCCCCTTGTGGCATTCAGGCACGAGTTCGATAGCCCCCAAATGAAGATGTTGTACTTCTTGCTGGAGGTGTAGCTCGTGAGAGGGGTCCCTGAAGAGGCACGGGGAGGGTGGGTGGGTGGTAAGGAGAGGAAGGGGATAGAATACCCAGTTGTGATGACTTCTAGAACACACTTGTCAGTGGTAACATTCTGCCATTGGTGCAAAAATGGCCATAGGCAGTGTCCAAAGATAGTTGTAGGCGGTGCATACGCTGAAGTTGAGACAATGTTTACGAGACCCTCGACCAAAGGTTCAAATCTGCTTATTAGTTGGAGGAAGTTGGGGAGCCCCGGAAGAATTGGGGCGACGCCACTGATATCTGGATCTCTGGCGTTGGTGTTGCTGTTTTTGATCCTGAGATCTTGTGAAATGTTGAGTATATGTGGGGTAGCATGGACAGTGGTAAGGTTGATATCTGTACTGTCGCCTTCTGGTCGTAGGGGTTTGGATTCCTAAGGACCGAAGAGTTGCCCCTGACTCCTTCATTGAGTGAAGCACCTCATTCGTGGTGGAAGCAAAGAGTTTATCGCCATCGAAAGGGAGATCCTCTATGGTACTCTGAACCTCGCGAGGAAAAAGGGAAGAGGAGAGCCATGAACCTCGGCGCATGACCACCGCCGTAGAGGTGGATCTTGCTGCGGTATTGGCTGCATCCAGAGCTGCTTGAAGAGCCGTGCGTGATATGATTTGGCCCTTGGAAATTAAAGCTGTAAACTGTTGTTTCTTCTGGTCTGGAATGTGTTCAATAATGTCCATGAACTTGTTATCGTTTCCTTGGTCGTACTTTGCCAGAACTGCAGTATAACTGGCAATTCGAAATTGTAAGGTTGAAGAGGCATACACTTTGTGACCCAGCAGGTCTAAGCGTTTGCTTTCCTTGTTGGTTGGGGTATGGCGGAAATATTGTTGTTTATTCCTTTGGTTGGCTGCGTCCACTACCAGTGAGTTTGGCGCAGGATGTGAGAAAAGGAATTCAGAGCCCATAGAGGGAATGAAGTATTTACGGTCCGCTTGTTTGCAGGTAGACTGGCTTGTGGCTGGAGCCTGCCAGATGGACTTAGCGGGTTCCAGAAGGGCTGCATTGATTGGTAATGCCAGTCTGGATGAAGAAGAGGGTTGCAGGATGTCCATTAACTCATGTTGTTGGTCCAGTACTTCCTCTAGATTGATTCTAAGCTCGCTGGCAACCCTTTTAAAGAGATCCTGGAATTTTGAAAAGTCGTCTGAGGATGTTAGAGGGGAAGGAAGTAAGGCTTCTTCAGGCATTACTTCAGTTGGTACTGGGTCAGGAGCAGGAGTTAATTGATCCTGAGAATAGGAGGGTGCCGCCAAGTGTGTCATATCATTTGGACCTTCGTATCTCGTCACATTGGAATAGCAGGTGTGCTGCCGAGGGAAAGATGCCCATGGGGCCCAATACTGCCATGGTGGTGGAAAAGGCATAGGCGGTGCCATCCAGGGGTTAACACACCAGGAGACAGGGTCTCAAGGATAGCCTGAGACAATTTTCCTGTGCCCGCAGGTAACAGGGGTCCAAGGATGGAATTCTGATTGCATTGAAACATCACCCTGTAGTTCAGACTCCTCTTCACTGGAGGAAGGCTGTTCGGACCCTGAATCATTCGTAAGGGAGAAGCAGTCTTTAAGTAAGGGTGACAGCGGCATAGGTGACACTAAGAGGTCACTTGACTGGGTAAACGGCAACGCTGAGGCAGCTGAAGGTGAAGGCTGATAGAATTGCTGTGAGGGAACCCGGGCTTGCACCGGAGTTCTAAGTCTTGGCTCAGTGCCAAGTAGCGCTGTTAATGCTGGTGCCAGAGCCGGTGCCATGCTATTAATAGCAGGCTGCGGTGCCTCAGGGGGGTTCTGGAATGTCGGCACCGTGTTCGTCACGGTGCCGATGGGTGCCATAATTGAGGCAGGCAACTGAAAGCCTGTCGCCTCGGCACCGGAACTTCGCGCTGCCGCCGCAAGCACAGGCAGGTTTAGCGCGGTGCCAGAAGAGCCCAGCTCATCAAAAGTGCTCAGGCGGGGGAGCACAGGTAAGGAGACCGTGGATCTGACCAGAGAAGGTTTGTGTCTGAGAGTTTCTTTTGAATTTGACAGAAGGTGCCCTCTTTTTGCTGTTTTCTTCTGCTTTTTAGAAGCGGGAGAGCTGTGGCGGTGAGCGGAGTCAGAGTCCGTGCCAGGGTCTGAGGCTTACCCTAAGGATTTTTGAAGTAGAATAAGTTTAAGTTTTAGCTCCCTGTCTTTTCTTGCTCTGGAGCTTAGTTTAGTGCAGTGAGCACATTTTCGGGGAATGTGGGTCTCCCCCAAACATTTTATGCACTGCAAATGTCCATCCAAAAAGAGGGATAGCTTCCGTACAGGAGGAGCAGCGCTTAAAGCCTGTGGATCCAGGTATGTCTGAAGCGGCTGAGAGAAATATATATTTTTTTATATATAAACGGTAGAAAAAAAGGGTAAGTAACACTAACAACTAACTAACAAGAAACTAGCTAACTACAAGTAATTTTAAGATGAGGAAAGAAATTCTTTAATGAGTCTGCTGAGCTCCGTCTCAAGCCGGGGATGGTAGAGAAGGAACTGAGGGAACTGGCCGCGCATGCTCACTAGAGGTATACTCAGAGCCCGGGGGCAGGCTCTGAGCATGCGTGGCCGATACGAGTACTGCTGCAGAAATCTCCGATCAAAGGTGCAGGGGCGCATCGACACCTAGAGTGGAGAACCCACAGGGACATCTCTCGAAGAAGAACTGCATTTTGTCTACAAAGAGTACTCACAGACTTGCCCTTCAGAAAACAGATTTTAAAAAAAAATCTAGAGTAGGGGACGTTTTATATCCATGCATTAGCCAGAAGTCCTAACGTCCCATTCTCTGAATATCATGTAGGACAAGTCTGGTTCAAAGGCCTTTGTTCCTCAAGATGTTTACCTAGTTAGGTGAACCTGAAAGTGTTAGTGTTCTGGTCCTGTTCATTCTATGAGGGCAGTACAATGAAGTTAGCAGCCTGCTTTCAGAAGTGCTCAGTTTGTGTCCATGTTTCAGAGAGAAGGCTTTTAGTCAATTCTGCTTACCAAGAAGCAGAGAAGCCAACAAGATGTGAACACACGCACACTAGGCAATGGGTTAATAAAAAATGAAGTTACAGTTAATTAGAGGGCAAACAATAAATGTGGTGGGGACTCAATTTTTGAACAAGGACCCTTGAAATTTCATCATCGGTGGAACAAAGGCCTCTTTGCACCTCTCTCTCTCTCACTAGAACTTCTGTCACTAACTTGAGGGAAAGTATCCAATTCAACAACTGATTTTATAAGGTTAACATTGTTTCTAAGTGCTTACGCACTTTTGTCTTCCTGTCATATTTCTCAGTTGCTAGTTTGCTGCACATCTAGGTGTACCTGGGTAATCAACGACATTGATTTTTATCCACCCTGGTTTGTGAACAAAATTGGGAAAAAAATAGATGGCACTGTCACAGCCAAAGTTCTCAACACTGGGCTTAAGAGAAATGTTAAACACATGTTGAGTACCCTGAAGTCCATTTCTGTAGCCTTGAACAAAATGCAGGGAAATAGCTGTTTTATTGCTGACTCTGTTGACATCTGGAAGGAACTCAGTGAGATCTTAAAAAGAGATATATTCAATGAAAGAGTTAAATTACAAACATTAAAAAGTGAATGGGACAAACACTATCTCCAGCTCATTTTCTTGCCAATATTCTCAATACTCGGTACCAGGGTCAAACCTTAACTGATGAAGAAGAGGAGTTGGCTATGACATGGACATCCAGCAATCATCCCTCCATAGTGCCAACTATAACAAACTTCAGAGCTAAGGGTGAACCATTCAAGAAATATAAATTTGCTGATGTTGTTTTAAAGAAAGTCACACCAGTGAACTGATGGAAGTCACTTAAGCACTTGGATTCAGAGACTGTTGAAGTGATAATCTCACTTTTAACAGCAGTAGCTTTTTCTGCTGGTGTAGAAAGAATATTTTCTTCCTTTGGACGAATTCATTCCAAACTGAGAAATCATTTGGGACCTGAAAAAGCAGGAAAGCTTGTTTTTCTTCTCCAGGTTATGAACAAACAGGAAAATGAAGGTGAAGGCGACTGAGTTAGCTGCAGAAGCCAATATTTTAAGTTTCTCTTGTTGACCTGACAGTCTATTTAATTTTTGTTTTTTTAAATTTCATTTAACTATTTTACTTAAAAACAAATTTTAACAAAAATAAACCTGATTTTAAAAAACTTGAATGTTTAACTAAATTCATATGCTTGTTTTGTTAAAATATTATGTTTACTGTTGAAGAAAAAAAATCTAGAATAGATAACATTGTTGTTTTAGTTAAATAAAAATTTAAATGTCTGTCTGGTGATGTTCTCCTCCTAATACAGCATGGCAAGAAAATCCTCCAAATATTTAATTATTAACCTGTTGAATTGGAGATATTTATGAAGTTATTGGGAGGTGAACTATCTGCTTCAATTACCTTTGGTAAATGAAATAACCAATCACTCATTTTCTGATATAGCTGTAAAACTAATCTGAAAAGTTTTCAAAATGAATCACTTTAAAAATGTATAGTGTGTACCTTCTAAAAATGAAACCTACACCTCTCTCTGAGTTGTGAAGAATATGTATTAAGGTTATAACAACCAACAAGAATGCACTTATATGTAGAAATCCATGATTAAATCGAGTCTTCCTGATTAGTGATTTAAATCATGATTTAGGGTTAGGGTTTAAATTTAAAACATGGTTTAAATCAAATCCACCCTGGTCGGCATATTAAACCAAAAGCATCTTATTTCTCTCTCTCTCTCTCTAAAATAAATAAATAAATAAATACGGTCCATCTAGGGGCAACATCAGCCTCTAGAACTACTGACACTTCTGCTGTTGTACCAAGATAGGAAATAGTGAGCAACTGCAGATAATTGTTAACTATCGTAACTTAAAAGCTCTTAGTCATTTAGAAATGGGTGCAGCTGGGCAACTTTTGGGTAGCATATTTCATACAGTAGCTGTATGAAAATTGTTAGACAAGCATGAATATAGCCCAGATACCATAATACTAAATCCAAAAAATAACTATTTATTTTTGTGGCATAATGTTTTCCCTAATTAAAAAAATGACACTTCAATTTTGTCTGTAATTATTTTTAGTCAGCCGCTATCTCAACACTCTTATCCCAAATGTGTTAAGAATCTTGTTTTACCATACCTGGAAGACAAGCCGGACAGAGCTTTCTTGAGAATTTCTGGAGTGCTGTCTGTTGATGGGGGCACTGCTGGAATATCTGAATCATTTCTGAGATCTAGATTTCCACACTTTTCACCCAAAACTACATCCTATGACAAAGCACATAAAAGAGTATTGTTTAACCTTCCGGAAGGGAGCATACGCTTAGTCTCAAAGATTCATTCGGCTGGTAACATGGAAATACCTGCTTCTAAGAAAATGTAGATGGCAGATCAGCAAAACTATAGACTTTTAGGCAAAGTAAAACTTGGCTTACTGACTATGTGCTTATACAGTTCATAAGAAGGTAAATTATTCACTTGCTGTGATGATATCTGCCACCTTCAAGTAGTCTCACCCTCAAGGCTCATTCTCTGTATCCATAAATTTCTCAGACACATCTACATAGACTGCAAAATTTTCAGTCTCTCTCTCTCTAGCTGTGACCAATGATCAGCTTCTTACAAGATGACAAGGTAGCTTTCTAAAGACAATTTTCTTCCCAAAAGAAATCAGTAGTAGCAGTGGTTTATTTATTTTGATTTACATATTACAAGAACACCCACATCTTGATCCAAGGCTTTGAGGATCAAGGTGCCTTACTTCCCTGGAGCAAGTCCCACTTCAACAGCAAAAACAGAGGGCACGGGGTCAGTCTCTAGCTCAGCATGTCCTCCTATAACAGAGCAGACCCTGCTATCTTTCTGACCTCGTCCTCTCACGTCAGCTACACACAATTCTGATTCCATCTTGCCAGCTAGGGTTTGTTCCAATGCCATAAACAGAAGGATCAAACAAGCATAGTTCAGTTTAGCTACACTTCCTTAAAACTCCACTCTAGTCCCCACCTTCCCACTGCCCCATCCATCTCTTCATTTTCCCTTCTCTCCCCCACCTCATAACTCCACCAATCTTACCCACCTTCCTTCCTCCTTTTGTTCCATTACCTTCCTATCCCTCAATCCTACCCCAAAATATTTCTTAAAGACACCTTAGTTTAAAAACCCCATGCTGGCAGTGACAGGTTTTTCAGTGGTGCAGAAGAAAGGGAAAGCTGAGAAATGGGAGCTGCAGGAAGGGAGAACAGTTTATACAGATCTTCAATGTCATATCTGGCTTCCCATTCAGTTCTAACCCCAGTCTTGTTTAGGAACTTCCCATCCTTTCCCTTCCCCACCCTACAGAGACAGGGTGGTAGTTAACCGAAGCACCAGCCCTCATCACCCTTTGCCCACTCAATAGGTGGTTCCTCTGCTATGCCACTCTCACCAGTGATGTTATATTAACTAGGATTGTATTATTTGCCCTATCTGCTAAAAGCCTGCACTAGATTTGTAAGCAGTGTTACGTAGCCATGTCAGTCGCAGAAGAGCTCTGTGTAAGCTTGAAAGCTTGTCTCTCTCACCAAGAGAAATTGGTCCAATAAAAGGTATCCGCACTCACCTTGCCTGCACTAGGTTTCTTATTTAGATTTTGGTAGTGCCTAACAGCTAGTAATCTAAGTAGATTAGACCAAGGGTGAGACAAAAGTGTGTATAACAGAGTGATGTTTGGCAAACGTTCGTTCAGTTTGCGTTTAGCCCTTTTCTAATGAATAATTCTTGACTGAGTTTTGGTTTGTTTTACTTCATGTTTGTGAACAACGTTTATGGTTTTCTATACCCCAAGGCCACAGGACAGAGTAGTTCTTCATGGGGAGTTACTAGATTTATTGTGGAGAAAAAGTATAATCAAAGCAAGTTCTTTAATCTATAAAAGATTTCTCTGGTAGCTGTGAAAGAAACCATATATGCGTAAAGTGGTTACATTCTCAAAATTATCTGAGGGGTTCTCCACTTTACAGTATTCTATAATAGGTCAGCAAGTCCGTCCTAAAATGTATATTGAAGGTTAACAGGCTTGCTTAGCTTTAGGCAATATGCTAACTGCAGTGATCACTGCTTGTGTACGTTTCATCAAATAGCAATTTATTCATTTATCCATCCCTACAGCTTCCAAAAACATGGCAGTTCACTTTTAACAAAGCATTTAAAAACTAGAAAAGGTTTAGTCTCAGGTTAACATTTTCATAAGTATCTAGGTGGCACAGGGCTTGTCTATATGAACACTTAATACATGGCAAGCTGGGGTGTAAATCTATGTCACATTACCTTGCTGTGTACTAAGGCCTTGTGCACACTACACAGTTTTGTCAACAAAAATTAAACTTTTGTCCACAAAAACAGTGGAGGTGTACGCACTGCAATGCTCCTCCAGCCAATTAAATTCTCCTGCTATGCCAACATAATAAAAACACGTTGATGAGCAGCATAGAGCTTTATGTGACCAAGTTAGAGCAATGTAATGTTAGTGTAGACTGCGCTTGTTTATGTTGCCCTCAGTGGCCTTTAGGAGGTATCCCAAAATGCCCATCATGACCGCTCTGGTCAGCAGTTTCAACTCCGCTGCCCTGAATCCAGATACACAGGCATGCACCCCGCCCCTTAAAAGCCCCAAGAATTTTGAAATTCTATTTCCTGTTTGCTCAACGTGGAGAGTTCACATAGCATCTTCTCAGTGACCATGCTGGCTTTCCACAGCAAATGCACTCCTGCCTGAAATACACTGGAGTTTTTGGATCTGGTGAGTCTGTGGGTAAAGGAGGCTGTTCAGTCGCAGCTCCGATCCAGCCATAGGAACTTTGCTCATGGCATAGAGGAGAAGGGGCACGAAAGGGACAAGCAGCAATGCCGTGCTGAGATCAGGATCCTGAGGCAGGTGTACCAGAAGGCAAGGAAGGCCAACCGTCTGTTCTGGTGCAGCACTGAAAACATGCTGCTTCTACAAGGAGCTAGACACCATCCTCGGTGGTGACCCCACCTCCACCACCAAGACCCCATGGATACTTTGGGGACACTGGAGGCAGTAGCCAGCAGAATCAACCACGAGAACCAAGTGGTAGACAAGGAGGTTGAACTAGAGCAGACTGTGGGACAGGCGACAGGGTTGTCCAGTGGTGTGCTGAGTCAGGACCTCTAACTCCAGAGAGGTCTAGCCAGTCTCAGTACTCTGGCTCTGGTGCACCAGAAGTAGGAGAGTGGAGTTCCGGTATGTACTCAATTTCCTTTGATACTGCATAGTGACATGAGGTAGAGGTGTCTTATTTTGTTACTTGGTGCACAAGGGAAAAAAGGATAGAAATTACTGTTTCCATCTGTTCCTCATTCCCCTGTTCATCTACACAGTGGGGGTCCTGAAGAAAAGTTTGTTAATGCACACCGGGATTTCCTGGGAATCCTCTGTAGAAATCTCTAGGAAACTTTCATAAAGGTACTCTGCAATCCTCTGACAAAGGTTCCTTGGCAGAGCTGCTTTGTTTCTTCTCCCATTGTAGGAAACTTTGCCAAGCCAATCGTCAATTACTTCTGCAGAAACCAAAGCAGCACACAGGCGAGCAGCCTATGGACCTGGTCTGAAGCTACATGCATGCAGGAGATGCACCCTTGCATCATTGGTTACCCTCAATAGAGAGGTCAGCTTCGATCACCCCTGCCTGTGGAAAATGGTGCCAGTATCAGAATAGTGTCCCTAGGTGCTTGTAGTGATCCCCTTCTGGAAACACCCAGATCCTTTGTCCCATCTTGCATCTTCCCCCCAGGCTGAACTCACCACATTTAGTGCTCTCACCATGCTGTGTGCTTGCCAAGGGAAAGTGAGAAAAAAAAGTTACAAGCACCCTCTATGATTCAAGACAGAGTGCACTCACAATATACATTTTTTTTGGGGCTTCTGCAGATGTGCCCTTGAGGACCAGCTCCTACACACCGGCAGAGCACCTCAGTCAGATAAGGAGGTGAATGAGGAGTAAGGAGGGCATGTTTCGAGAAGTGCTGCAATAACCTTATCATGCAGGTAGCAAGCACAGAGCGTGGCAAGAGAACAAACAAAAAACTCAGAAAGGATAGGCAGGAGAGGAGACAGGGGCAGGAGTGAATAATAGAGGAGCATGAGTGGATGATAAAGCTCATGGAGGACCAAACAGAGATGCTCAGGTCCCTGACTGCGCTGCAACACATGTGCTCGACTCCCCCTGCAGCACATACAGAACTGCTTTCCATGCCCTCGCCAAACTCCCCACAAACATTCCTCACATGTTCCCAGCCCATCACAGTACCCCTTGCACTTCACCCCTAGGGACCAGTTCCATAACAACAGCTGGATTTACACACAGCTGTGAGAGCCTCATTTGAGAGTGTGCTGCTCATTGTCAAGTCCCTGGCAGGAAAAGAAATCTGTGTTTCAGAGTAGCAGCTGTGTTAGTCTGTATCCGCAAAAAGAACAGGAGTACTTGTGGCACCTTAGGTCTGGTCTACACTGGGGGGGGTGTCGATCTAAGGTACGCAACTTCAGCTACGTGAATAGCATAGCTGAAGTCAAAGTACCTTAGCTCGAATTACTTACTGTCCTCATGGCGCGGGATCAACGTCTGCGGCTCCCCATGTCGACTCCGTACCGCCATTCGCGTTGGTGGAGTTCCGGAGTCGACAGGAGCACGTTCGGGGTTCGATATATCGCGTCTAGATGAGACGCGATATATCGAACTCCGAGAAATCGATTGCTGCCGCTGATCCGGCGGGTAATGAAGACGTACCCTTAGAGACTAACACATTTATTTGAGCATAAGCTTTCATGGGCTACAACCCACTTCATCGGACGCATAGAATGGAACATATAGCGAGGAGATATATATACATACAGAGAACATGAAAAGGTGTTCTCTAAGAGGCTAATTAAGATGAACTGTTGTCAGCAGGAGAAAAAAAAACTTTTGTAGTGATAATCAAGGTATTTCTGTTTAATAAAAATGTAGTCTCCGAAATATCATTCTTTATTTGTGTCCTACACACGGTGGGTGCAGCAGAAATTCATACACAGTAGCAAATCAGCTCATATGCAGACTATGATTAAGGCTCAGGCAGCAATCTGTACAAGGGTCATTCAAGATGGCAAGTAAACAATGACTGCCTGAATTCATTACAGAAAGACATTTCTAGGGCTCATTGTCAAAATGCTGCTTCAAAGCCTTAAAATGCCCCCTGCTGAGCCCCTCTGTGTCTGGGTGCTCAAAATCAGACACCAGGTGATCCACCTCAATGCTCTACCCCTTGGGAAACTTTGCATAACATTTTTTAAATCAAGGGGGAAGAGTACAGCAGGCTGCTATGACCATGGGAATATTTTCATCACTGAAGTCTAACCTACCAAAAAGGCAGCACTAGTGACCCTTTAGTCTGCCAAAAACACATTCTATGGTCATTCTGCTCCTGCTGAGCCTGTGGAAGCACTCCTTGCTGCTGTCAAGGTTTCTGGTGTAAGGTTTCATGGGCCACAAGAGTAAGGGGTAGGCTGGGATCACTATGGGCATTTCCATATGCCCTACTGGAATCTTCTGGTCTGGAAAGAAAGTCCCTGCATCCAGATTTCTATATAGGCCAGTGTTCCTGAAGATGCATGCCTCATGCGCCTTCCTTGACTAGCCCGCATTGATGTCAGTGAAACAACCCCGGTGATCCTCTAGTGCCTGCAATACCATCAAAAGTAACCCTTTCTGTTGACATACTCCATTGCAAGATGGTCTGGAGCCAAAATTGAGATATGCGTGCCATCTATCGCTCTGCCACAGTTAAGGAATCCCACTGCTGCAAAGCCATCCACTATTTCCTGCACGTTGCCCAGAGTCACAGTCCTTCACAGCAGGAGGCAATTAATGGCCCTGCACACTTGCATCACTGCAACCCCCACGGTGGACTTCCCAACTCCAAACTGATTCCCAACTGACCAGTAGCAGTCTGGAGTTGCCACCTTCCACACAGTGATCGCCACTCATTTTTCCACGAGGACAGCTCTCATTCTAGTGTCCTTACACCACAATGCAGGGGCAAGCTCAGCACACAGTTCCAGGAAAGCAGCTTTGCGCATCCAAAAGTTCTGCAGCCACTGCTGGTCATCCCATACCTGCATCACGACCCAGTCCTACCACTCAGTGCTTGTTTCCTGAGACCAATAGCAACAGCCCACCATGTGTAGCTGCTTCATAAATGCCAACATTAATCCTGAACTATTTCTTTCCATGGAACTCTGCAGGGCAGGCACCACAGATTCGTTTCTAGATTTGCAGCTCATGAAATAATGCGGCTGATCCTGCAGTGTGTTCATAATGCTCATTACATGAGAGCAGTGCAGGATCCGTACTTTCAGACACAGATGGCGGGCGCAAAGTTTACAGGGGCAGTTGAAAAAATGGCGTGCAATGTAGTCAGAAACCCATGGAATGATGGGATGGAGAAAACTGCATCATGGGGCAGTGAACCTGCCTCATGATGCACTGGGGTCTATTCCCAGAAGCCCTAGTGGCAGAAGGTGACAATTTGCACAGTGGGATAGCTACCTATGGTGCACTGCTAGCGCACCAACTATGGATGCATAAGCAATTATGCAATTACAGCGCTTTATGATTGTTGATGTAACTTAAGTCAACTTAACTCTGTGGTGTAGACATGACCTAAGTGTCCATGTGCACCCTGCGGTCATGCACTAAAAGTTCTATAGTGTGCTTTGATCTATGCTGCTTTAAGTCCCATTATCAAAAGGTCATGTAGAAGCCTAAGTACTACTGACTTTCACTGATATTTAGGCTCCTAAGTGTCTGTCACTTTTGAAAAAGGGAAAAGAATGTCTGTATTGATGCCAGATAGTGGAACCATCCCCTATTATTAGATTGTACTGCGAGTTGTGTCCAAACTCCATCCCTTACAATAGAATAGCAATAAAGGCAAGTATTGCCAGAATTTGTGAAGACTAAAATTACATGATCTGAAGAGTTTTGTGGAGCTCAAAATTCACCTCTTTCACCAACAGAAGTTGGTCCAATAAAAGATATTACCTCACCCACCTTGTCTCTCTCATAAGTTTGATGTTCTCTGGTCTTCAGCTCCTTAAACCAGGCAACACGTCATTTTAAGTGAAAAAATGAAGGAATCTAGATCTTCAAGGACCCATTTTTCTTAAGGCTGCTGCAGCAAGACAATTAACTGTTGCAGCAAAAACACAAGCCAAAATTCACATTTGGTAGGTAAAGAGTTTTTCAATTAATGTTTAAAAAGGTTAAACACAATGCTGGGAAGAGGAGAGTAAAACTCTGGAAGACACTATTAGCTGATACTGTGGATAGAGACTCGAGAGAAGTACAGTATTCAAGAAGGTTAATAAAGTTAACATATGAGAATCTCAGCATCATAAAGAGGAAGCAAGATGTATTTTTCAATATAGGCATGAAATAAAAATAAGATACTCACAAATATGATAAATGAACTCTAATTTAAGAATGTAAACTCCTCCAGAAAGGTAATTTCTTCTCTGTTATCTAGCACTACAGGCATCCATGGTGTTTTACAGGCAAACATTAACTATGCAGTGTGCATCCTACACCTAGTTTACTAGATCAAGCCATGCTCTTGTTCTCAGGAATTTAGAGGACTCACTTCCAAATGCTGGACCCAATACATCAGAGGTTCTATAAACAGAATTACACTACTCTTGGTAAATCAGGTAGCTAGGGTTGTTCAGCCAAGAAAGTAGCTACTTTGACCAAATAGTCTTGCGGTCTGTGGTTTCATTGCTTCAAGTTTCTTATCTCCAGTTTTTTCCCCCCTGCCTCCTATATAAAGTCTGTTTGCATTAGCGGTACTTGGAGAAAAGTGGCAATATACTTCCATTGTTTGAAAGGAAAACTTGGATATCATCTTGTGCTAGCCTGCCTGCCTTTTCTTTCAAAAGTACTCAAACCTACTGTTTAGCTGACATTATTCTGAATTTGTTTAAACAGCAAGCCTGGCTTTCTGAAGTATTAAGCACAGAGGCTGTGATGCTGGCAGAACAGGTGCCAGTTCATGTAAAGGCCCCTAGGCCTCACTGAACACTGACAAAAGCATAGCTAGAAACTCACCTGTGTGTTTCATATTGTTAAAACAAATGTTAAGCTCTGTGTTTAGACTTTATGAAATCCTTATAAATTTCTGCATGCATTAATCTCACTTATATTATCTATATTCTCTATTATAAGGTAATATTAAAGTGTTTGCTTTGTAACTATATAAGTGTTTGCTCCAAAACCGTAAACCTCCACTGTTACGAGAGAAGCATTATCTAGTGTGAAATACTGGTTTACTAAAAAAGGTGTCATCTCCTGCCCAACAAAAGGTCTACAGACAACCCCTTGTGGAACACTGGTGGACAAAAGACTTTGTAGATTGCTCCCCACAAACACCCATGAAGTGAAAAGTGCACAAACCCTCATCCCATCAACTTGAGCTCTGGGAGAAGGAGATAAAAATCCATGTCAAGAAAAACTGATCATTATGCTTCCTGGAATATGGAGAGGACAACATTTCTATGCGTAAGGAAGGGATCCCCAAGCTATTTAGCTCAGATTAGCCCTAAGTGACATACAGAGCTTGAGCTCTGTATTTCGGGACTGTCCCACCCCAATTCGGGATGGGGGCTTACCCTACTTTGAGATGGTCACTAACAGGCTATCAGACGATTTCCAACGGACATGTGAAATGAATTTAGGCAGAGATCTATGTATCAAGTAAACAAGCATGCCACACTCTTGTATGTGCAGATCAAGGATGTTTTTTGAGATTTTAAACAGAAAGTTAACCCAGTTCCTAGCAGTATTCATGTATTAAAAGGCTGAGATTGAAGTTCCAAGCTATAAAATAAAATTTTTGAAAATCACAGCAACTGAAGGGGTCCTGGTAAAGAAGACTGTAGAAAAATTAAATTTGTAAGGTATGCAGGTTGCTATTTTTTAGTTAAAAGAACCATGGTCTGAAGTCACTACAATTTGGTCAAGATTACTGGTAGTAGATATTTCTACTTTTTAATCCACTCTTTTATATTAAGGAATGTCATTTTAGTTAGAACACAGACCTCCTTTAAAAGGGACTCTCGCAGCTGCCAAAATGACTCCTCTCTAAGTGTGTCTGCACTGCAATCAAGAGGTGTGACTGCATCATGTGTATGCATACTTGTACTAGCTTGCTAAAAATAGCTGTGTAACTGCAGCAGTACGGCCTAGCCACTCGAGAACAGCGTGGATTAAAAATGAATATATGTTTAAATTAAATACAGGTTATTTTTTAAAAATAAACATAAGTAAAACTAAATTTTAAATTGTCAACCTTTGTTAAGGCCTAAACTTTTAATTAAAATTGTTAAAAATAAATATAAATAATACTAAGCAGTATGTTTGCTACCAAGATTTAAAGAAAGTTCCATTAACATAATGGTTTGTGTCACTCACGCCTAGAATCAGAGTCTGCTGAAGTACTAAACCAGCTTTTGCCAACAGTGGCCTCTTCTGTAGGTGCAGAGAGAATATTTTCTTCATTTCAGTTTATTCTGCTAGCTCAGTTCAATTATTAGTGTATTCACAGTTAAGAAACCAACTGGGCATCAAAATAAATAAATAAATAAAACAAAACAAAACACAGGAAAGTTTATTTTTCTCTTCTAATGTATAAATAAAAGCTACATGAGAGCGAAAGAGATTACTAGTTCTAAAATCTTGAAGGATAATGATGACCAGAAAAAATATGTTCAGCTCAATAATTACAGATGACACTTTCTTTGTTTAATACATCAGTTCTAAATGAAAAACTCGTTTTGATAAACATTTTTTCTTATGTATCCTGAAGACTTAAAGTAGTTTTATTTAATAAAAATTAAATGTTGTGTGTATTAAATTTAATTTGAATTTCCATTCAAATAGAGTTTGATACAAATCCCAAGTAAAAAAAATAAATCAACCTAATATATAAGAAATGCATCATTCACTGTTTTCTAACTAATAGAATATAAACATTAAGAATCTGAATAAATGGATATCAAGTTATATAATTGCTTTAAAAAAAGTGTAGAATCACTAAATTTGGTTTTGTTTTGTTTGTTTTTTTTGCTAACCAGGATGATAGCGTAAATGCTAGAGTTAGTTGTAAATCAACATGTTTTAATTGTTATCAATGCAAATCAACCTTTCTTTAGGAAAATAACTGAAAAGTACAAATGCAAATCATGATTAAAATGGACTATTTAAATTAAAGTTTTCTGCTTGCTGATTTAAATCATGATTAAGATTGCTTTGATTTAAAGCAATACACCCTGCCTGAGAACAATCCCACCTGGTACCCTGGGTACATACTTGGGGAGTTGCTTATGCAGCCACAGCTATACCGCTAATTTTTTTTTTAAAAAGCTAGCTCAGGTATGGCTATGTGTGCCACAAATCACATCTCCCATCAGTAGCGCTGACAAACCCTTCAAGAGTCCAGGATCTGCACAATGTTGTACATTCTTAAGTCAGAGTCAGACAATTGGCCCTGTGGATCAAATCTCAGAATGTATAATAGAGGACTAAACAGTAAGTTACCAACTTGGAACGTATGAAGTGGTAGAAGACAAAAGTGTGTTGTACATAATGGCAATTCCATAGGCAATGAGTGAGGGATCACATTTACAGAAACAAATATAAATCTGGATTCACATTGCTCAAAACTGAAAAATAGCCAAGCATATGTAGCAAAAGCACTGCATTCACTTGTGAATGTTACAAATAGGCAAAAAAAAAAAAGTGTTCAAAAAAGGCATATTCAAGGATAATCAATGGGTGATAGAAAGCATTTAAGAGGAATTTTATGATCTCAAGACTAAGGTATAGAACTTGGCATATATGCTTTCTCAAAAAGGCTGCAGAACAGAGGTAGAAGCTTCTTTAGGAGAAATACGTAAGTGGCGGCTTACCTTAATTCTCTTTCAAATTAGTTTTTCCTTTAATAACTGAATCAAGAAAGTGTTTCATTTATAGATTAGTATAGAAATCTTAGGTTGATTCATGTGTACAATCTTATAGTGGTTTAGTATTCTGCATATGCATGGGTAAATAGTGACCCACAAAGTCATCTAAGTACAAGATGTAGGATGAATAAGGGAAGGGCTTTTGTGTAATCAGACCTCATTTAGTGCATTCTTTCAGTACATTTTTCAGTATACAGCTAATTAATTAGGTAACACCATGCCCCTTGACTGCTCATTTTATGAATGAGCTCAGTGCTAACATTTCACACATGCAGTGTGGTTTTCCAATGAGAAAAAGTCAACACTTCCACTTCAATCACTGCTTCAATTCTAGCTCCTGACATTTGAGCAAAACAGCTGTTCAGAAAGTTAGAAGAAATCATATTTGAGGGTGGTTGTTTTTGGAAGGATTCTTTTGTTTTGTTTTAATATAATGGAGAATGTTTTCCCACTTATTTTCAAGAAGGGCTCAACTATAGTTTGATTTAAACTTTCAAAAACCCCCCCAGAGAAATCCTGGAAAGTTTCAGTTTGAAAAGTAAAATTTACAAAAGGTTATGACTAAACAAGGATTGAAAGGTAAACTGATAAGCATCTTAATACAGCTGTCACTAGAATTTCAGCTACAATTTATAAGAAAACAACATTAAAAAAAGGCGGCCTCGGCATTCTCAGGAAAGATACTATAATAATGATCAGATCAGTAGCCTCAGTTGAACAGAATAGTTATGGGAACATACCACTTGGTGTAGATCTAAGATGTAACTTTGTAATATCATAGGACGGCATTGGTCAATTTTTTTCAGGTTGGTAATCCCTTATTCAAAGTCAAATTTTCACAACTCCCTTCCATTAACTATTAAACCCCCACAAAAAGAGTCAGTGATAAAGATAAGCCCATATAATCTGCCTGTGTATTTTGAGAAATTCACAGAATACTTGATCTTGAAGGGTAAACCCTTGTCTACACTGCCACTTTACAGAGCTGAATCTTTCTCGCTCAGGGGTGGGAAAAAACACCCCCGAGCGCTGCAAGTTTCAGCACTGTAAAGTGGCAGTGTAGACAGTGCACCAGCGTTGGGAGCCGTGCTCCCAGCTCCTCCTCTTGTGGGGGTGATTTTTTTTTTTTTATAGCTCTGGGAGAGCTCTTACCCAGTGCTGGTGCCATGACTACACAGCCATGTTAAAGCGCTCCTGCGGCAGCGCTTTAACGTTGCTAGTGAAGACGTACCCTAAGGGTGGTGCGGGAAGTGAGATTTTCTTTGCTTTTATGAATAGTATTATCCCAGCATTTAGCAGCCCTAGGCATAGACCACGACTCTACGGCGCTAGGCACTTTACCACACAAACACTGTTGGACTGTATTACAATTTTCAATGCCTCATGACTCCCCCTCCAACTGCCTTTCTTGCCACTAGCTAGCAGGCAGCACTCTTCTGTTCCCTGAATCTGGTGACAGTACTGTCAATTCTTTTGAGCATGGAGTCCCCAATCACACAGATTCTGAGTATGGAGTCCCCAGTCACCTAGTTCTTCTTGGTGTTATGTTCTCTCTTGCAGTCCCCTATACATCATCCTAATTTTTCCTTAGGCTCCAGTCCCCAAGTATCTCCATCATGTATTCCTCTCTTCTGCAGGGGCAGTCTCTCTCATTTTTCTTCCTCACCACACCATCTTCTGCCTGTTTCTTTTCATTCACTAGTTCAGCAAATCTGTTACTCAACTGGGTTTCACTACCACTAGCTGGTCTCTTCCTCTTCCTTGTCCTCAGGGTCATTCTTCAATGGATCACCCTCTTCTTCTGGCAGAATGCCCTCCAGTTCCTTTTGTTTGCCAGGTGTCCACAAATATTCAGAGGTCTGTACCACCTCTGCTCTCCTCTCCTGTATTATACCTTCCAATCCCCTCATCTCCACTGCATCTCTAATCCTTGGATCTTCTCTGCTGTGAGTTGTTCCAGGTGACATTTCACATGTACATAGCTTCTGTCAGATATGCACTCAAGGATTATATACATCCCACAGCTTCTGCACCTAACCATCTTGTCTCCTCTCCTCCTTGGGTCACTTCTACAGCTGCCTCAGTAACCAGTCTTCTCTTCCTAGACCCTATTGCTAGAAAAGAAAGGTGGGGGGGGGGGAAGAGTCCCATAGAAATTCTACTGTTAACTGCTAGCTGCTTCAATGTTCCCCAGAGATTGGCTTTTAAACCTAGCCAAACTGGGTCAGCACTGCCCCCATGTTACAGGATATCAGCAAGCTCTGAATCAAGCCACAACCTGGAAGAAATCACTGCAACTTCAAAACACAAAATCACCACTATCCTCTCAAACCAAATTTCCCACAGAAACACCACTGTCCAAAAAGCTCCAGAGATTTCTGTTTTATCTTTAGTTTTTAGATTTATTTTTGCTAGTGTGATAGCATTCTGTAGTAGGACTTGCTCAACAATTATTTGAGCAGTTGCCTAACAGTCTCTAAGATAGACAGAGATACAATTTTTACAAGCAACTATACTATAATAAACCATATTGAATAAAAACAAGGTTAAGTATGAAGAAGTACTTTTGTTTTCATATTATCTAAAACTGCAGTTCTCCAACTGTGGTCCACAGAGCACTTGCTGTCTGGTCACATGGTGCTGGCTATTGTCAATTCCAGGTCACAGATTACATTAAACGAGGAAATAAATGTTAAATACTTTCTTAGTATTAGATTGCTGTAGTTGCTACAGGTATCTTACATGCACATAAACGGGAGAGAATTTGGTTGGCAGTCACAAGTGGGAGAGGAGGTAGTTAACTAGATACTCTATTAAATTTGAATCTAAACTATGAATGTTTGAGAACCCCTGATTTAAACTATTATTAGATGGGGAACTGCGATGCATCCGTGAGGGGTGGGAATGGGGAGGAGATCAAAGTCAAATGATTCTCCTTCCCTCCCCAACATTTTTTTTTTAATTCAATGTGGTCAAGTGCAAATCTTTCTGTTTATGGCCCCAAAGAAGTCAGGAGTCATACAAGGTTGCAATGTAAACAAACAATGGCAGTGTGAAAACCCTCTTAGATCAACAATAAAGTAGTCTAACAAGACAGTGCTAATTTGGGACTAATTTTATCAGACAACCAACAGCCATTTGTGGCTTATATTGTCAAGGTTTCTGGATATAGACGTGGTTATGAAACAGTAACAATAAGGATGTTTGGATGACCGTAAATATCTCCATATTTTCAAGTCTTTTTGGCTGAAATGTTTTTTAAAATGAATTAACTTTGAATTTCCAAACTTTCCAACTTTTTGTTATTGGGGGTAAGGAGAGAGGAATTATGTGGAAATTGCAACATTCTCAGTGGGTTTTCTTTAAAAAATGAATGTGAGTGATGGTCTTTAAACCTCAACTCCAGGTTTTACCCAAGAATTTGCTTTGCCTATCCTTTTTGAAATATTCAGAAAAAAAACAATGGCACCTGTCGTGCATGAAAAACACGTGCCTCCCTCTTTCTCCTGCTTACCACGACCCAGGCTGCCAAATATTTCATTGCATTTTCTGCTTTCATCACCATCTGGAGAAAGGACAACATAAATCTTTTAGAGAGTTTAACAGAAACCTGTGACTTTCTGTGTGATATAGTCCCTGCCCCACAGGGACAGAGGGAGGATATGACAATAAAAGTGAGGGTTAAACAGATAATAGAAGGACAAATTGACAGTTGTGATGGAGTCCAAGCCTCATCTAAGTACAACAGGCTACAAACTTGCACACCTGACTCCAGCACATATTAGTGTTTGTCTTTACTGCATTGCTAGATTGAACTGTAAACACTAGTTTTGCCCCTACACAGTCTTCTGTCCACACCAATCTCTAGTGTAGCTAAAGTGGTGCTTTAAGCTGTCAGGGTGGGCTGGGTTGAAGCTCGAGCACTGCTGACGCTGGAGCTAGTAATGCAATGGAGAGTGGTGTTGGCAGTGTAGTCACACTCTCACCTGAGCTAGGGTAGTTAGAGTGGAGTAACTGGAGCTAACTGTGA
Source organism: Mauremys reevesii (assembly GCF_016161935.1). Lineage (NCBI taxonomy): Eukaryota > Metazoa > Chordata > Testudines > Geoemydidae > Mauremys > Mauremys reevesii. Next base: position 19,205,446 of record NC_052627.1, on the reverse strand, counting down.
AGCAAAGCAAACCCTTCAAGCTCTTCTTGGGCTTTCCTTAGGTAAACTTTTTTTTTTATTATTTATTTTTTTATAAGATACCCAAACAGTAAACAAAACAAAAAATTTAGGGGATTATAGGGGTATGCTAAGCAAACCCTGTACAGCAAGGTTCATAATTCACCTCGGTTCTTTCTCCATAGTACAGAGGTTAGGGACTTCACTCCCTTATTTAGGGCTGCACTATACTAGAAAATTAGACTGACCCAGCCACATATCAGGGATGTGAAAAATCCACAACCCTGAGCAACACAGTTAAGACCTAAGGCCCCATGTAGACAGCGCTAGGTCGACAGAAAAAATTCTTCTATGGACCTGGCTCCTGCCTCTCGGGGAGGTGGACTACCTATGCAGACAGGAAAACCCCTCCCATCAGTGTGGGTAGCATCTACACTGAAGTGCTGCTGTAGCATTTCAAGTGTAGACAAGCCCACAGACATCAAGCACCTCATGAACGTTTACTTAGATCTCAACACCCACTGTATTTTCCCCATTCCAGAGATAGGGATATCTTTGGCAGTTAATACCTCAGTAACATTCAGTAGCAGATACAGGAATAAAACCCAAAACTCCTGCAGTGCAACTATTATACCCTGCTCCCTCCCTACCACATTAAGCATTTAGCTAACTGAAGCGCACACAAGAAATACTCTCGATGCTGTGGCCTCTGCTAATGCTAGAATGTATTGTGGGCACAATAAAGTGCTCCTGAATTTGCAACAAAAATGATTTCAGTGAACAAGAGGATCATTCAACCAAAGAGAAAAAAGCAAGACATTTTTCAACTACTTAGATTAAAATAAATTTTAGCAGACAAAGGAATTAAAGTATTACCACTCTGCCAGCATTAAGACATAAGTGTTTCAATGCTTGTCCTACACTCCAATGTTATAGTCCAAAGAAATCAGAAGTCACATCAGGCCATATTCTGGTACATTTGGCCAGACATACATAGTTTTAACATCTTGACTTCAGAACAAGGTACTATCAAAATAAAAGCTTGCCATTTCTTTCAAGTTTTTAATAGCTTAAATATACAGACCAAAGCATCAGAAGAGGCCTCCTCTATTATGAATAAAGGCCTGCAAAGCCTTACTTGTCTGAATTAGCACTACTACTGTAAGTGGTCTCATTGCTTCCCACAGACCAACATGTCAGGGATGGTTAGCTGTATGGAAGGGGTTGCATGCACTTTGAAGGACTGGATTAGAATTCAAAATTACACCTCTATACCGTTATAACACAAATCCCTACCGTGTTATAGCTGAAACCCTGTTATATCAGGGTAGGGGCGGCAGGGCTCCAGGGGGATTTAAAGCACTTGGGGCTCCCCGCAACAGCCGGAGCCCCGGACCCTTTAAAGCGCCACCCGAGTCCTGCTGCTACCGCGCTATACGCGAACCCGTGTTATACCAGGTCGCGTTATAGCGGGGTAAAGGTGTATCTTGATAAATTGGAGAATTGGTCTGAAAGCAATAAGATGAAATCCAAAAAACCCAAATACAGAGTCGTCACCAATCCCTCAGTGTCGAGGGTGATCTCTTCCACAAGTTTTTATTTTCTTTAATGGATCCTTTGGTGACTGAGGAGTCCAATCCTTGAGCCGCAAACTCATTGCAGGTGATGTTGTAAGGCAGATTTGGGCCATGACATTCGTCTGTCCTTTCTCTTCTGGCATTTTTCTGTGACCAGGGCAATGCAATTTTCCTCAAAAGTGATCGTCCCTTCTCTGACAAGTCTTCACCAGAGAGGCCAGACCTGGCCTACTGTCTCCCAGTGCATGGCGTCAAGGCCACATTTCTTAATGTTTGTATTAAGGGTGTCTTTAAAGCATTTCTTTTGGCCTCGCTGTTTCCTTTCTCCTTTGGTAAGTTGGATGTACAGCAATTATTTTGGTAGGCATGCATCAGATATGAGCACAGTGCCCATTCCACCTCAGCTGGTGAAGGCATAGTTAAGGCGTTGGCCTCCGTGAGGACGCTGACATTAGTGCAGCGATCCTCCCAGTTTATGTTGAGGACCTTCCTGAGAAAGTGCTGGTGCTGGCATTCCAGATTTTTCGGGTGTTTTCTATAGATCACCCAAGTTGCACAGCCGTAAAGGAGAATGGGGATTACCACCACTTTGTGAACTAACAATCTAGTGTATGTTCTCATGTCATGGTTATTGAACACCTATCGAAACAGTCTGCCAAAGGCAGGGCTGGCACAGCAGATTCTGTGCTGAATCTCAACATCTACGTCTGACTCTACAAATAAAGAGTATTGCACTTACAAAAGAAAAATCAAATGCATAAATACAAAATGGAGAATAAATGGCTACAAAGCAATACTGCAGAATAGGATTTGTGGGTGACAGCGTATCACAAAATGAATGAGTCAAAGTGATGTTGTTGCAAAAGGCAAATATCTTTCTGGGATGTAACAACAGTAGTGCTCTAGCTAAGACATGGGAGGAAACTGTTCCATTCTGCTTGGCACTGGTGAGGCCTCAGCTGGAGTACTGAGTCCAGTTTTGTGTACTGCACTGTAAGGGAGAGGTGGACAAACTTGAGGGAGCCCAGATGAGAGCAAGTTTATTTTTTTTAAAATGACCTATGGGAAAAGGCTGAAAGAATTGGGCATGTTTAGAAAAACAAAAAAAAAGTCTTTTGGGCAGATCGCTATAGATCCCCAGTAAGTCATTACTTCATTTAGCTTTCTTCTTGGCTTTCACCTTCAGTTTATGCTACCCAACAATGACTCTTCTTGAATGAGTTAGGTTTGTTTGTTTTTCATGATTTGCTTGCTAATATTATTCAAGGTGACTGAAGTGAAAACAAAAACACTAGTCAGTTTCACTGTCTAGTTCACATACTTTAGAAAAATGCTGTGATGTTTGGGTTGCAAACACTGAATGTTTAAATCCAAAGCAGTTTTACATTACAAAAAAACATTTACACAACTACTGTATTTTTCAAAATTACTGTGTCCTTTTAATTTTAGTCATAATGATAATCATTCTGGTTTTTAATCTGTTTTAAAATGGTGAACAAAACTGCATCATTTGGGGGAGGAGGTAGGAGTTGCCAATATAATGAACATAGAGACTCAGTATTTTGAAAACTTTTTTCCTCAACAGAAATGTTATACTGTAAATCACATTAGAGAGTCCAGAAGTAAATGTTTATCAGAGTTATAAAACCATAAAATAGAGAGAGTTGCCATGGAAGGGCTGACAACCTTTAGCTAGGGCAGGTTCAGCAATAAATATTTTTCTTCCTTCCCAACATACCAGGTCAATAGATCCCTGAATTTGCAGTTTATGTCTCCCAAACTACTTTATGCACTGAAGCAGGAGTGATTAACTGCAGGAAACAACCCGCCAGGTTGTTTCAACAACCTGAATGAAGACTGCAGGTAGAGAGGGAACCACCGACCGGCTTCTTGCTGTAGAACCGGAAAGGAGCTGAACACTCTCCTTTGAAATCTACCCTCAACCTCTCAGGCCTGCGTGGAAAGAGGCAGGGAGAGGGACCGGGGAAGAGCAGGGCAGGGCAGGGCACCCTTACCCGCCCCACCAGCAGGGCACAGACTGTAAGGCAAAGTGCCAGCTGGTGTGCGTGACCCTGTCATGACCGGACGGGAATTGCACAATGGGTGGGGGTTAGGGAGGAGATAAATCTCCTCTTCCCCCTACACCCATCCCAGGATAAGGCGATGTGTGGGGGAGCAGGGACCACTCTTCCCTTTCACCCCCCGGGACAGCCACCAGGGCCGGCGCGGGGAGCGAGCCGGCCGGCCGGCCAGAGGCCACGCAGAGAGTCACCTCGCCCCTCCTCCTCCTCCTCTCCCGCCGGGCCGCGCCCCCACGCTCACCTTGTCGCCGGCGCCTCGCCGCCTCAGCCCCGCCATGCCGCCGGAGGGTCCAACGGCCGGGGACACGCGCACGCCCCGCACCCCCAGACCAGACCCCGGCAGCGCCACCGGGGGGTGCCTCGGGGGGAGGGGCGCGGCCACCCAGGTGCGCAAGGAGCTGCACGAGCCACCGCGGCCGAGGTGCGCGACTGTGGGCACGAGCGGCTGCAGCCTGCTTCCAGCGCGACGCGGCCTGCCCCGCCCCCTTGTGTGACGTCACAGGCCACGCCCACGCCCTAGCTCCGCCCCAGCGCAGCTAGAAAGGCCTTGGGCTGGGTAGCTGGGGCTGGACCAGGCAGTGAGCTGGGGATGCTCCCTAGGCCCAGACTGCAGCCAGAGAGTAGGTGGCCATCTTCCTCCTGATAGACTTCTGGGCTGTCCCCCCTCCCACAGCTAGGGCCATAGAGGGGCACATTCCCATCCTGCCACCTCGCACAGATGGCTCACTAGGGAAGAGGTTTGCATCTTTTAGAGTTCATGCCAGCCGGGCAAATGTCACACTGCACCAAGATAACAAGCCCGCAGCTGAAGTTGCCTCCAGAAAGTGTGGTCTTGCTAATACACAACCCCAAATAAGTTTCCTGCACCCACTGCATGGAATGTGTCCTCCACAACATCCCAGCAATGATAGAAGGGACAGCACCTCTGCAATGTGTTTTCACTATGCAAGAAAGTAGGCTCTTGCCTCACTGGACCGAGAGCAGAGTCTTCAGATGAAGTAGCAGGGTAAGATAAGAAGAAACAATACATAATCTTTAGTTTACCCTGAGAGGTTATATGAAAATTATGAGCTACCATATCTTCACTAGGATTTTAACTCACATTAGTTAACTATACTTAGCTTTTTTCATAGTGAAAATGATGCCTAAAATATGACATTACATTAGTGCTTATAGTAGTTGAGGCTACTTCACATCCTACCTGTCCAGTTTGTATAACTAGTGAGTCTTAAAATATCAGAACAGGTAACACTTCTAATACAGAGGAATAAATAATGCTACGTGCATAACTCATTAGCACTATCAAATTGGTACAAGGGTGGCCAATTTTTTTTTTAACATTCTTTTGTACAGTAGCTAGGAGATCTTTGGATGGAAAGTGTTTAGAAGTGCTGAGTATTCTTATTATATGAGCAGCACAGTCATTACAGATTAGTATACTTTTAGATTCACTCATCCCTCAAAAACCATTGCACAGCTCCAGGCCACTCATCTTTCAGTTGCCTGATCAATATAGCTTTCTAACTATTCCCTAAACACATATATTTGAACTGACACTATTTCTGCTTTGTGCTGAGCTGTCTCCAGTTCCTGTCTACCTTAGCTCTGGTAACATCAGAATAGGATGCTTGCCTGCAACTGGGTATTCTAACTCTAGTGGTGGAGTGGGGATTCACATATGGAGGTTTCTCCTGCAGTACTGAATTCTGTTCTAACTGCTAGGGTAGGTACTGAAATTCTGCATGTAGTCCCTATGAGAGGCTGGATTAACCACTATTATTTAACTATTTATTAAATGCACTCATGTCCTATCGTGCTAGGTGTTATCCAAACCCACAGTGAAGATTTGTTCATGCCCCAATAGGCTCACAATTTGAAAAAAAACAGTGCCATACAAAGGAGGAGGAGGGATATAATCAAATATTCATATGCTTTTAAAATTAAAGCATCGATTCTCATCTGCCCTGCACCCTAGCCTTTCTTAATTGGATGATCTCTTAAAGACAGTGTGATACATGTGGGTCTTGCAGGAGAGATTATTGGCTTTCAAGGAAGTGTTCTATGTATGCACAGAAGAAGCAGAGACCTTTGTGGGTGAAGATGACAAAAGACATCTGACTGGCATGATTTGCTAACTGGCTGTGGCAGAGGGTGACATAAGAGACAGTTAGCAAGCAGGGGCAAAGTTGTGAAGGGCATGGAAGGTGAAGACAAGAAACCTGAAATGATGAAATAAGACCACTGGAAAGATTCCAAAAGCGGGATGGTGATCTGATCAGAGCAAGAAATGACTAAAATAATCTAAATAGGTGTATTTTATATGGGATGGATGTGAGAGAGCACACACACTCAAAGCTGAGAGGAACAGGTTACAAAAATCAAGAGAGCATGTGAAGAGGATCTGCAGGAGGGTTTTGATTGTCTGAAGCTCAGAACCATTGATGATGTCCTGAAATATGAATAGAAACTTTTGTACAGGACGGAAAGTGGCAGAATATCCCCCCTTCCCCCACGGTAGCTATTTGGCATTTGCTCCTGGTATTTGCTGCAGTGGTGAAAAAACTTTAAGGTGGAAAGAATAACTCTTACCTGCTCCTTTCCAGTTAATAGAATTGCCACAGGATAACATAGTCAGCACTTACACATTCAAAAGCAACTGTATAAAGCTTTAAGTGCAGTTGCCTCCTCTGTAGGAAGCCAAGCTACTTCGCACCAAGAGTCTTGATATGGTGTTGCAGTTTCACTAGCTTTGCCAGGAATGAGGAGAAAGAAGAAATAGGTTAGCTAAGAACTTGCATTTGGTTAGAAACAGACATTGTTTTCCCATCATCTAATCTTTTTCTTATGCTACTTATTGGCCAAATATGATATTGGAGCCATTTCCTCCTGCCTTCTCACTGTGAAGACAGATCTGAAAAGCACTAATGAGATGACCCTAGAATTATGAACTAAAATCCGAAGGCAGGGTCCAAGCATAATGAAAGCAAACTTCTATGAATCAAGTATGCGCTCAAGCATGTTACACAAATTTGTTCTTTCACCATACAATGACAAGGAAAGACTTGTAGATAACACTAGGAAAAAAATAGATCTTAGTTATACCTAAAGCATAGCCTTAAAAAAAAGGAGGGGGGAACCTTAATAACTAGGGATTCATCTCTCCAGTCCTCAATGAGAGATTTTAACCCTCTTGTACATAAGAGGAAATACTGTAATTGAGTATGTGCCAAGAGGAAATGTTTGAAGCAAAGTTTTTGTAATCGTTATATAGTGCAAACAAATGGTCTGAATGTTTGAGTTCTGTAATCATCCCTTGCATTCAATGCATTTATGTTCCCAGATAGAGTGTTAAAGCTGAAAGTATAGATATGCTTAAAAACAGGGAGACTCATTAGAACATGATAATTAAAACTACTTGGAAGTCAGGAAGCATGGCCCTAAGTTCCCATACACAGCCTTTCCTCTAACCACTCTGCCTACATCTACAAAGCAAAAATCTTTATTTTATGGTTTTACAATTAAAAAAAAATCTAAACATCACAGTAGAAGTTTGATACAGAGAATAAAAATGTTATACACAATAAAATATGAGTAACAGGCAATAAAAAGACAGGAACCAGAAGAAAAGAAAGAGGGCTTTAGCAGGAAGAATCTTATCTCTACCCACCAATTTATTCCATCATTTCTATAAAGTCTGCCATGTCAGTGAATTTTTATATTTATTTTTAAACCAGAAGCAAATCCTTTTCCATCTAATTCTTGGTTGGTTGGAAGAGTAAGGGGAATACCATTTACTTTGTAAGAATCACTAAACTATGTGATGGCTATTAACAAAGGCAGAATGATACAGAATGACAATTGACTATGCCCTCAGTGGAGGTTATCATGTATACTGTAAAGGAGTAACATTACTACAATTGTCAACTTAAATGTCAGCAGTACCAAAACAAAAACAGGCAAAAGGACTAGTGTTGAACACTAAGCAGTGCAAAACAGCAAGGTAGTCAGCTGTCCTGGAAAATTGGAACTAACTTGGGTTGTGAGGGTCAAGTAAAGCAGATGAAGTCAGACTAGCTGGGTCAGCTGTTTAACTACATGGGGAAAGCCAGTGATGAATGGTTGCTGTGACCAGAGTTGTCCCAAAGGAAAGTAGTCCAAGGGACAGAGGTGACAGCTTTCTTAGAAGCTGTTGGGGAGCTAAACATCAGCAGCTGAAGCAAAGTGCCCAAACACACATTCAAGCTGTATCTGTTAAGAGATACTAGCAGGGGATGCAATAGCCTCTACGGATAAACGCAGTCCTAGTCGCTTCTCTTAAGAGGGCCCTCAGGCACAAAGCCATCCCCAAGGGGTTGTAGCTAGAAGTTCCTTAAAAATGCAGCTGCACACACAAACTACAATAGACATTGAAATTAAATGGAGAAATCATTGTCCTTGCCCTCACTGCCATCAGTGGTAGTACTGCCGTTGACAGTGGGAACAGGATCAAGTTGTTTTAAAAAGTTAGATATTTTCTCCAATTACTTTCACAGGTCTCTTGCAAATGGAAATAAGTGCTCACGTCAGCAGCAATATAGAACTCAAATGGCTCTTAGATTTTGTTGAGAGGGGAAACTAGAGTGCTTTTCCAAACATCTAAAAGTACTGAAAACGTTTTCATAAATGAAATTACATTTCACACTTTAGATTCAGGGCTTCCTATCCTGCTTTCTTGCAGGCGTTTAATGATTAATTCTAGAACTCAGAGGCAGTTTTGCTAGTGAACTGCTGGGAGTGTACTAAGAATACCTTGCTGTTAAACTGTACTGTGTGCAAAGATGAACTAAGCTCTTCCTTGCTGTGTGGTAAGGTAAACTGAACCCTACTTTGCTGCATAGGAATCATGTTTTCTTGAATGTAAACTTTATTATTGCTGGTCTTTGTCATATTGAACTTTTGTATAAAGACCGGCCTCTGTTCCCCAAAGAGGTTCTCTGGTGTACAGCAGCTCACTGAGCTCTTTCTGAGCCTCCTGGTGGAATCCAAAGGGCTGTTTCCAAGGGGATCTGCAGGCAACAAGCTCTGAACCAGTGGTTTCACACTACCATCTATCACCTGATGCCAACTCAAACACATGAGAGTATGCACTATCTACTCAAGTGCTTGGTGTTTGTCCTAGGAAAGAGTCTCTGCCAGGGTGGAAGCAATTTTCCATAACACAACTTTCTTCACAGGAATCTCTTTGTAATTGCCTTATGGAGGAATGTGGAACATTCCCCAAGACACTTGATGACACATGGTGCTATTTTGAGACATCTGGTATCCCTGCATATCCGGGCAGAAGGTGGGAAGTGTGCTCTTCTACGATGAATGTCCGCTTGCAACGGACACTATACAAAGTGGATGACATCCTGAAAAAGAGGATTGCTTTTCCATTCTTGAAACAACATACAATGAAGTGCAGATTCAAGGAAAGGGTTTCAGAGCACAGAGACTGAAGTGTTGAGGCAAAAATGCACTGAAGACTGAGGGACAGCATTTCAAAGCACTGAGGCACATGTTGTGTCACAGTGCCGAGACAAAACTCTAGAGTACTAAGATGAAGTTCTGAAGAAAGACCTGAGTCCAGGGACCAAAGTTTCCATGCTGAACAGACCTAGAGAAGCAAACCAAAGAAAATTTATTTATATATATATATAAAAACAAAAGACACCAAACCCAAGCAGAAAACAGAAGATACAAAAAGCAGGTCAGAGCTGGATAGCTCAAAGAGCTAAAACAGTGATTGAAGAGCCCCAGCGCCTATGGGAAGCTCCTTCGCTGGCAGTAGTCAAATAGCAACAGTACTCTTTCCCTAGGGACCAAACCTCTTTTAGCACTTGGAGTTCTGCCCATCTCGTGTTAGGAAGTTAACTGGAAACAAAAACAAAAAACAAACAAACAAAAAATCAGGATAGAGACTCTTGCATAGATGGTATATTTAGAAAGTATAAGAAACTAAACAAAGTCCAAAACAAATCTGTGCTCTGCATCAGTAACTTACACAAAGAAACAAGAGGTTTCTCTGACACTAAACAGAATGTACTTCAAGTCTTAATTTTTCCATAAAGGAATTGGAAAAAGCTAAGTCCAGACAACAAGGACACCTCTCAGTTCCAGAAGCCTGGTATACTTGTATGCTTGCTCCCTCTCTACAGATGTATTTTTTACATTGTATATGTCTGGTTCCTTTCAGTGAATAGTAACTTTACTGGATTCTTTCATAATCTTTTCTGGGCCACATTCTGGTCTTATTGAAGTCAGTGGCAAGCCTTCTAAGGACTTTATGAAGACATTACAAACCCTGCTCCCATTAATGGAACTAGAGCACTTCTTGGAAAAAAGAAAAGACTGGTAATAGGTAAAGGTAGGGCTACTTGCCTAGGCCCAGTTTTGAATACTATTTAAGATGCAAGCACATTTAAATATTCATCTCTCTATAAACAAAACTATTTTTCTTGTATTACACAATCACTCCCAAGCCTACCAGCCATTGAAAACCATACTGATGCTGCACTGGGTATAGTGATTGGGAAGGCTCTCTACTCACTGTGAAGTCAGAGTGCTGGTTTTAGAGATAGTATTCCTGAATGATTCTTTAGTGCACTCTCAGTAGCTTCCAGCATCAAGGTCTTAGCAAGAAATTGTGATGCTGACCAGCCAGCTCAGGTCTAAGCAATAAACCATTTCACTTGTGTGTGAATATCAAAGAAATGCAAAAATATACTAATTCACTCAGATGTTACTTTAGTTCAAAGGAAATGTGAATTATATGGTCTTCATTTATTTATAACCTGTTGATTGCTATCCATTACATTATGTATATCCCTGTACTTAAGTTAACCCTCGATTAGAAGTGTATTAGTATTAAGATGAGAATTTACTTGATGTGTAAACTTCATGAAAACTAATGAAGGATTGTTCTGGGCTATTACTTCACAATTTATATAGTGTATATCCCAGTAATTACTTTTGCCCATCAAACACCATTGGAGCCTTGGGGCTTGGATACACGTGCAAGTTACAGCACATTAAAGGAGCCCCGGGCACACTAGCTCACTACCCATCCACACTGGCAAGGCACGTAGAGTGCTCTGACTCCACGGCTAGAGTGCTCCTGGTGCTCCACCTTGGCGAGAGGAATAACGTTTCATGTGCCTCTGCTGGAGCGCCCCAGCTTCAGTGTGAACGAGGTGTTGCATTACTGCACTCTGATCAGCCTCCGGAAACGTCCCATAATCCCCTTAAGTCAAGTGGCCACTCTTGTCATTGTTTTGGATATGCCCTTTGAAAGCTGCGTTTGACAGCTGGCTGCTTATCTGCTCCGAGACAAAGCAACCATTACTGTGGAAGGCTGTGTGTGTGAAAGAGGTGGGGGACGTCTGCTGCTGTCTGAACTTACAAGACAGCATGCTGAAATGCTCTCAGCCCCACCCCCAAAACCCACTCTCCCCCACTGCACATATATACAACACACTCCCTGTCACACTCCACCCAACTCCACCCTCATTTGAAAAAGCATGTTGCAGCCACTTGCATGCTGGGATAGCTACCACAATGCACTGCTCTCTGTGGCTGTTGTTGTGCTGCTAATGTGGCCACGCCGGTGCACTGGCAGCTGTCAGTGTGGACAGACTACAGCGCTTTCCCTACTGTACTCTCCGAAGGCTGGTTTAACTCAAAGCGCCCTACATCTGCAAGTGTAGCCATGCCCTTAGAAATGTACATGAAGAAGGTTGCTAACTTCAAAGCAAGGGTCACTGAGTTCATAATAAGAATTCACAGACTAACTCTGCATTCCTCACACACAGCCAACAAAGGAAGGTCCACATGGGCACAGAACCTGTTGCTAGCTTTTTGTATGAAGATATAAAAGATGGATCCAAGGAAAGATCCTTCATCTCTGAACTATTTGGACACTAGTTGCTAGACAGAGATCCCCAAAGTTATTTTGGGTAATCTTGAGAGATTTATGGAAAACTAGCAGATTACTACATCTCTGCTATAATTTTGGATTTACAAATTTACTCACCGGTTAATGTATTTTATCTGCTTTAACTGCTCAATAGAGCATTTCTTTTTCTTAGCTAACAAACCTTTAGTTAGTTTACTAGACAAATTGGCTGCCAGCATTGTCTTTGGTGAGGGATTGAGAGTATCCATTGACCTTTAAATAAGAAATGGAGATATACCTATCTCATAGAGCTGGAAGGTCATCAAGTCCAGCCCCCTGCCTTCATGAAGTACTGATTTTGCCCCAGATCCTTAAGTGGCCCTCTCAAGGATTGAACTCACAACCCTCAGTTTAGTAGGCTAATGCTCAAACCACTGAGCTATCCCTCCCTCCAGTGTTGGACCTATGGATAGTGACTGACCCTTTGGTGTTAGGAGTAAGCTAAAAGGTTTTAATAACCTTTTATCACTAAGTTCAGTTTGTCTGGGTGGCAAGACAGGCTGGAGGGTCTCAGGGGACTGTCCATGATGCCATGGTAAAACTGGTATAGTGATCCAGGAGTGCGCATTTGTTACCGGCCTGATGAAATACAATTATAGAATACACCACCAGTTTGGGGTGTCGGCCCTGTTTTCTAACAGTCTAACCTAAGATTGGCACTTGCAGTTGTGAGCCACTCAAGACAGCATGACAGAAGTAGAAGCTGCTTTTTCCCTCAGCAGAAGACACAGAAGACAACCGTCTTCTTTCCCTTAGGGGTGAATCCCTCAGGGAACAAAGGAATTAAAGGATACAGGATAATGTAATTTATACCTCTTTGGACTAGGAAGCATGACCACTGGGCGTATGACTAGCCCCTACTCCTATCCCTGAACTTCAAGGACCCCCCCTTTTGTCTCTGTACAGAAAGTTTTGGAAAAAGAATAATTCTTCAAGTCTATCTACGTCCCCCAGAAAGGAGAAAAATCCCTATTTCTCCCATGTCCTCCTCAGCTCAAGGGGGGGGGGGGGTGTTCCCAAGGCAGCCACATGGAGAAAGAGGCTTCCAAGCTGAATGACTGAGTGGGTGCAGGGAAGAGAAAAAGAAAAAATGTGGAGGCGGGGTGGCAAAAAGAAAACGAGTGAGTCAGGCTGGGGAACAGCTAGCAAAGGGATGAGTTGTGGTTGGGCAAATTGAAGGAGGTGAATGAATGAATGTTGGTGAGGCAAGAGAGATGAGAGTGAACGAGTGGTGACTGTGACATCAGAAAGTGAGCTAATTTATGAGTAGGGACAGATCTAGAGATGCTGTGTGTACAGATTTCTTCAGCAGAATAGCAGATGCTAGAGAGGCCAGCCCAGACTCTGCACCTGGTCTCTGTTGTCCCAAATTTGATCATCCACTCTCATTCCTATAGTATTGCTCATCTGTCATCCTACTGGATGAAATATGATTACATGACCAAAACCTAGAGTGACCTTGTTAGGGAGGTTTAATGAGTAAATTAAAAAAAAATCCTATCTAAACAAGCTGGTGAAAAAAAGAGAGGACACTGAGAGGTGAAGTATCAGGGAGGGAAGAATAAGTAGAATGTAAGGTAAGATCCTGGGCTCTGTAAAACCTCCCTGCTGCCCTGCAAGTTCCAAGAAGTCATAGGTATTTCCTTACCATACCTTGCAAAACTAGTCAGACAGGAATCCAGAGCGACACCCTCTATTACTCAAATTCTGCAGACTATCCATCAAGTTAATTAGAACTCCATTAACTATCAGCATATGACATAGGTTCCCCAGTCTTTTGGATGACCTGAGCGTTTTAGGGTTCAGCTAAATGTATGACAAAAGGTACATAGATAATATTTACAGTAACATTAGGGGTTAGATTGTGCCTGGACAGCATACCCATACAGAGTAAAACCCTCCCTCGCACTCCTACACAGCCTTCCTGGACCATGACCCTGAGTGGACAAAATTAAGAAGGCACCACACACCTGCCGTTCCTTTTCTGAGGGGAAGGGTAAAAAGCATGTGGGAACTAGGTAGAGCCTTGACTTCACCCCCCACAATATACTGGCCAACAGACCTGAGCCAGCACAGGAGCAGAAAATTTGCTGCTGGGAATTGTGACTCAGAGCCATGACTCCTTCCCTGTGCCAATCCTGGGTGGCAAAGCTACACAACACCCCATACACAGGGCTTATGACAAAGTTACAATCTAGCTCTAGATAAGTTGATTAGGTTTCTTTATGACATAGTTTAAGATCAATGTCTCAAACTCTTAGACACTGCTTATGCCTCTCACTTATCATGCTAAGTCAGCATTATTGTCCATCAGACCTTAAAAGTTACATAATTCTAGTTGCTATCTTGTCTTTCCCCCTCTTTAAATTCCCCACATGATTTTAGCAGCTTCTGTCCTGACAGACAAGCCAGCATGCAAACTGATCCAGGAGATTAGCCTTACCCCTTGCCCTAATTCAAGACACCAGAGCAATTACACATCTTTCTAGTCTTCTGGTTCCTTAAAGATAAAGTATCTCCTCCCCCACAGAAAGTGACAAATGTTTTACCTTCCCTGGAAAAATTTAAGAGAGGAGGAACTACTTTGAGAAGAATGTATGTTAGTGGTGCATGGCATGCAAGCCTCATCAAAATAAATTGGCTCCCTAGGATGCTATCAAAAATAGCATTTTCCCCCAATCTGAACAAAGCTCCTAATTTTCTGTAGGCAGGCAAAACAAAAGCACTTTGACACAGGACTTGGGTTATGTAAAATCAATACAAAGACTAGCATAGGCTAACTAGTTATAGGTTAATACAATTCTTACCAGTGGAAAGTTCTAATTTATGGGCATCTATCTCAGCTATGCTGGCCATACTCTGGTTCAAAATAAGCACTAAATATAAATATCTGCCTCTTATATCCAAATATAGAATAAAATCAGCTTCTTACTGACAGAGTGAAGACAGGAAATCTCATCTGCCGTGCAAAGTTTTTTCCAAAGTGGACGCTGCTACCTATATTATACTTGCAATGTAGTTGTATGTCTGCATCTGAGAAAAGGTAAACAGCAATGTTATACCTTTGGGATAGTACTAGATGTGACTAATACCGTAAAACATTGCACTAGACAGAATCTTTATGGACTATCAGATTCCCTACAGAGAAACTATTCCAAAAATGGGGTGAGGGAAAATTGGGGTCAGAAATTAGTCATAAAACATTGTCTCAGATTATATTGAGGGATGTATTGTGGCTCCAATAAACTAACAAGCAGTTAATGCTGATGTATTATTCACTTGACAATCTAACAAACACATACTAAATGTTCCAAGATATGCTGGAGTCAGGTATGGATGACATGGAACTTCAATTCACATGCTCTGGAAGCACCTGACACTCTTACCATAGTAAGAGATCCAGTCCTCTCCATTGGTGTAATTAATAAGATCCTCATCCTGGAAGGAGCTGCATGCAGATGGATCCCTGCATCCACTGGAGCCAGTCTTTTGAATGGGTATTCAAAGAGGTTGTGTTGGGGAGCGGTTTTTAGGGATTTTTTTGTACTTTGTATGTCAGTTCTGATGTGTCTTGCTGTACTTTTAGTGTTTTGTCAAGGAATGGGATAAGTGTCTATAAATTTTTTAAGTCAAATTCAGCAAGATAAATTCCAGTGCTCTTTACTGATGGTGAGTGTTCATTTAGCAGATGTGTCACTTAATGTTTCTCTCTTCCCACCTCTTAGTAGGCCTATATAAGGCACTCAAGTGATTATAGTCAATTATTTGCATGCATCACCATTTTACCACATAGTGATCATACATCTTTTTTTAGCGGTTATACTTGATTAGTCTTATTGTTAGGCCTTGATCCTGCAACTGTTTCATGCAGGTGGAACCCTGCATCCCTGCAACCTTACTTTAGCGTCCTGAGCATTGATTATGTGAGCATTGATATCTTTAGTTACCTGATCACAGAACTTACTGCCTCACTCAGTGCACAGGACAAGTTAGTGGGTCGCAAGAAGAGAAAGGATGTTCTATTATAGTTAAGGCACTGGACTGGGTTATAAGGGAGTAGGGTTCTATTCCTGGCTTTGTGCCACAGACTTCCTGTATGATGTTGGTCAGAATGATTGGGTAACTTTAATTATAGCATCTCTTAGTTTGAGTGCCTGGCTTTGCAACCTTAATGTTCTCTTAAGGCAAATATTTTGTTTTAGGTTTTTTTGTTTGTTGGTCACATTGTGTTTGAAGTGTTATGCTACCTATTACGGAAAATCATAGTCAAGGTGTTTGAAGTGAAGCATCTCAACTCAGTGGCCACTTTTGAAAGTTTGACTGCAGATGAACAGTTTTCTTCAGATGTTCTTTCTTTAGCTATCTGTTGTATAATATTTAACTATTTCCAGCACATAAAAGATGATTAGGTATTGGACATTTTTCCTCCATATCTTAATCTGAGAAATGCTATTTCTTTGTTTCTAAAAACATGACTCTCAGCTGACTGGCATTTGGCAGTCTGCTATTGGTTTTCTCACACAAGATGTGAAATTATTGAAATTGCTCATTCTGGCTGCCTGAACATGCAGTGAATTCATAACACACCCTTCCTGTAGAATTTGACATGCACTGTATATTGTATTATTCATTCAGATCCTTTTATTTTAATAAAAACATCTATTTGATATACTGTCATTTATCATCTTGCAACTCTCCAAGGTGCTAAGTGTCCCCCTTCTATGGTTTTTAGCCTAATTTAAATAAAGGACACCAAAATTAGATTTGGACCATCTCCAGAAGTGTAATAGCTGCATAGGAAATCAAATTAAAGTGAACGCTACAGACCTATGGCTCAAACTCCAATGGTTTAAAAAACCCAGAACTCTGCGCCTGATTGTGCCCCAGATTTTGCACATAGAAGAACCTTTCCACACCTTCTGCATGGAACACACCCATTCTACATGGAAGAAGGGGAAGTCAGCTGTATCCATGGCACTGTCCCATCTCAATAGAGTCAGTTTTTGCAGAGATTGTGTGACAATGGAGCAAGCCAGGGACAGGCCCCTCTTGAAGGGGTTGGGGCACATAGCAGGACTGCTGAGACTAGTTAGGAAAAGACTGTACTACCTTTTCTGCAGGGCACCACCATGCTAGTAAAGTGAGTCACAGGTAGGGAATACTCTATAGTCTGGTTCCATTAGAACTGCCATGGAGACAGGGGAACAGGCATAATTCTAGAGAAGCCCTATAGAATTCAGTAGGAATAAAATAATAGAGTCCAACAGAATGTAGTCAAAAGTCCTATAGAAAGATCCATCCATCTGTAGGGGTTTTTGAACCATCCTATAAGGCGGCATAGCAAAGTTATAATTCCTAATTAAATTATATTAAAACAAAACAAAAAAAACCACAAACCACACCCTTATGGAATATACCAAAACAAACAAAAAACCAACCAACCATGGCCTTTCTATGGATCTTTCCCAGAGAGAAGAGCCAGCATGAGACCCTCATCATTTGTGGATCCCCTATGACCTGCAGGGCCTGGACCTACAACTCATTCTGGGTTGTGGGGAACCCCCAACTCCTGATGGAACAATGTCAGAGAAACTTTACAAGGTAACCTCATGGAGTCTCCTCCTCACTTTAGTCTTCTACCCTGGGAGGGAGTGATCTGACCCTAGTTAAGGATGGCCAAGAATTAAAATTGTTACAGCAGAGCATTTTGTTTATGGTCCTGATCCTGCTAGTGCTCTGTGCACAGAAATCCCTTTGGCATAACGTCAATGGGACTAAGGCACCCCATTTTAGTTGCTCGGTTTAAAGCAATTGTCAAAGTTATGCCAGATACCCTTCTTACACTAGACTTTCATGGAACAATCTTCTATGTTCTTTTGTGTCTTCTATCCAAAAGAGTGTTAAATTTTTTCATTTGAGCGATAATAGACTAATTCGTGCTCCCACTGAAGTCAATGGGTGTTTTGTCACTTGTCTTGGGGCAGGTGGTGTGGGGGGGAAGAGGAGCAAAAGGTGGTCTTTAGCCTTCATAACGTTTACCCATAATATACCTAGCTGAGGGAGCTAGCACATCAAACTCAATAAAATGTTTATATGTAGCGTTTAGAGCATAGCTTAGGCTTTTGTTTGTTATTCAAAATAAGTTAACTATTAGTGCTCAATAAAAAAAAATACATAAAATACTTTTAACTACCATATTACTTTTGAGTCTTTGAAAGAAATTCAACTGAAGTGTAAGTGGACATAACCATTGAATTGAATAGGATTGTTTTGCTGGCAAAACAATCTTGCCTTTCCCATGGGAAAGGCAAAGAGCATTATGGCATTCTTAGCTGTGTATTTTATAAACCAAGGACAATAAGTAGGTTATAATTAAGCTAAGTGTTACAGTGCTTTGTCACAAACCAGAAAGTTCTTATGAAGGTCTGGTTTGTTCCCATTTTGTTGGGAGGATGTGTCGGTTTTAAAGTCTATTTGGTTGCTTCAGTTCACACAGACATAAGAATTTCTGCCTATAGTTCGTTTGCGTGAGTATTCTGGGATTTACCTCAAAATGAATTTGTCACAGGTAACACTTTAGTAATTCCTAACAAGTTGCACATTTGCTGACCGTCACAGGGTTCACTCACCGCTGGTGGCACCTTCTCCTGGCATGAGCTCTGGCTACATGCTGGCCTCCTCTGGTAGTGTATCTATCTGTCATCTTTCACCCTGTGGCCCCTCACTCATGAAGCTGTAGCTTTTTGTTTATGACTTGGTGTAGGTCAGTAAAGTCCCCCCTTTCTGGGGAAGGGAAAGTTCTTCTGGACCAGCTGTCTGGCTGACATCTCCAATGCCCTGCACCACTTCCCAATGGCTCATAGGGGAACCCAGGCCCTACACTGGGTTCCAGCCCACAGATCCTATAACAATCAGCCAAAGTCTGTAGGATCCTATCCCTAGCTGCTGTTTTCCTGGGCTTCTTCCTGTTTATCTGTCTTCCCCTCTTTCTGGGTTTACCAGCCCAAGCTCCCTCCTCCCAGGTAGTGACTGTAGGCTACTGCCTTACAGCCCCTTCTGCTTCCAATTTCCTCTCTTTTGTAGAAGCTCTGCCTGTCTCTCACAGTGACTTTTTCTAATTAGCTGCTTCCAGCTTTTTAAAACTCCCTTTTGCAGCCTAATAAGCTGATTGGGCCCACCTGGCCGACTTCAGCTCTTGCGGGGCCAGTCTGGGGAGCACACCCCATCACAATGGCTCTACTAAGTGTAATATTTGGTGTTTTTCTTACGGCTGGGGCTCCTGGAATCATGTTTATGCAAGAACCTCAGCTTTTATTTTAAAAGGTTTCAATCCTTCCTAGTTAGAGAAAGCTTGAAAACACAAACCACAAAGGCTCAAAACACACAAAGCATATTAGGCCACAGGCCACCACTACCTGAGTGAAGGAGTTGTTAACTTGCTCCTTTGCTTCTCCTCCTCACAGAGATTCATGGGAGAAGGTGCTTGCTACTAATCTAGACCTTCACCCCAAACTTCATAAAGTGGATGTGTATCCTCTCACTAACCATACCCAAAATTCTTAAGCTGGCCCTCTCCATAGTCCTGTGTAATCACAGGTGAATAAGAAATCAGTTCAGCTAGGAGTATAACAACCCCCACACACAATTGTTATGCAGCTTGCCCCAAAATTCAGACACTAGTTAAAAGTGAGCAGAACCCTTGAGGCTGTGACTGAACTGGCTGCTTCTTACTCAGTTGCTACCAAGGGAACTCCCTTCCTCCTACATACACACCCATTCCACATAAGTATGAGTACATTATGGATATACAATGTATTACCTGCACCCTACTAGGAGGCCAAGGTTTTACAGTAATAAACAATAAGGAAGATGTAAGGCAGCAGGATTAATTGGTTTTCCTGCAGCTTCTGTTGTCTTGCAGTAGACAGCTGTACCCTCCCTCTCACCTTACCAGTGACTGTCTGTCTAATCCCAATGTGGAGTATGAGGAATGAGGTTCTGAGCTCCTTCTCCTGTTGCCACCCTTCCTCATCCAGCAAGGGGAAGCATACTCCTCTAACAGACTTCCAAACACAGGTCCGGGAAAAGCCAGAAGTCAGGAGAGATCCACCTACCTCAAGAACTAAAGAGGACTCATCCCTGGCTTCCACTCAGTCCACTAACAAAGAGGATCACACCCATCCAAGCACCCTACAGCCAGTGACCTGCCAGTCATTGGTAACAGAGGCTACTGGATACCCATCTGCCACTACAGCTACTGCTGTTGCAGAGAACAGCTGCATGATAGGGAAGCCTCCAAGTGTCTAGGGGAAGAAGCTTGCTGCAGACCTGTGTGTCTCACACATCAGGCGTGATACTCAACTGCCCCTCCCCATCATATGTCCTGGCAGCACAGCTGGGAGTTCATACAATTAGCTTGCTGCAAAAGGAAGCAGTAATTTTCCTGCATTTGCTCCTCCTAGCCACCATGGATGCTTGGACTGCCAGATCTGAAAGGGGAGAAGATTGTCTCTCCAGTGCTCTCAATGCAGCCCCTGGTGGACCATGGAGAAAGCAGTGACTTGAATGCAGGAGGTTGAGGGACCATCCTAGCCATT
Organism: Mauremys reevesii; assembly: GCF_016161935.1. NCBI lineage: Eukaryota > Metazoa > Chordata > Testudines > Geoemydidae > Mauremys > Mauremys reevesii. The sequence goes on along the minus strand of NC_052627.1, from coordinate 19,185,222 downwards.
CACTGGTACTCCCCAACTCAGCCCTCTGCTCCCATCATGGGCAAAGGCATCACCTCCCAATCCTGGCCACCCAGCAGCTCCATTTGTTCCCATCGCCCAGCCCACACTCACACAGCACAAACCAAATTTGAGTGATGACTGGCATTGCAACCTGGTGCACCTGGTCACAGCCCCACTCAGGTTCAGCCCAACCTTCCCTCTGTCATGATGGAAGGGCAACCAGAGCAAGTATGAGTGGTGCTGTGACACCATGCATCAGGTTGCAATGCCACTCAAATTGGGCTCTGCCATCCCCCTGTCATAACATAGGGGCAAGTGGGCCACACCTCTGTGGCAGTGGCACCTCCCCATGCATCTGGTCGCACTGGGAGTCACATTTAACCTCGTGGTTCCAATGTCTGATGAAGGGTCAGCAGGGCCAAATTTGAGTGAAGTAGTGGAGTGCTGCTCAGTCTGGTTGGGTCACCATAATCTTGTGGGTCCTGGCATGGCTGTAGCACTTGCACCATTTTAGCTACACCTCTGGGAAAGGAGCTGAATGGGGAACAGTATTCAGTGTGAAAGCATAAAGAGATAAAACCAAGACCATGCAACATTAAAGCTCTATGCCTTCCTCTACATGTACTGTCTTCACTCAAACACCTCCAGGAAGTTCTCTGAACTCCCTAAATATAACAAATAGCTTCCCAGTGGGGGGGGGACATAACTCTGAGAAAATCAAAGTGGAGGCAGAATGGGGGACACTGTCCCTAACAACCTCAGTTAAGCGCCTCAGTAGCTTCTACAAGTACCCACAAAACCCCCAGACTTTAGCAAAAGGATAGTCTCCTTGCCACTCTCCTTCCCCCTGCTCCAGGCCACTCCAACGGAGAAGTCAGTAACTATGAGAAATATCTCATACAAAGCTGCACAACATTTGGCAGCTATGAGCATGATGGTAAATCAAAACTGGTGAGTATGGAGGGGTGCATTGATTTGGGTGAGAAGAATACAAAACAGGTGGATTTGAATGGGGAGGAGAATACAGAACGATGGATTTTTTTATCTATCTTTTTTGAGGGGCAGGTAGGTGGGGAAAGAATTTAGCCTGGAGAAAGTCACATGCAGTGTCATTCAACTAATGTGGAAATTTAAGAAAAAACCACACAAGAATCACAATAAAAAGCCACAAGAGTTGGCAAGTTGTAGCAGCTGATTTTGATTCATGTAGGAGGGACTTACCCACTCTGGCTTCAGGCCTGTCCACTACCTCAATTTCCCATTTTTCCCCAGCAAATCAAACAGTGGGCAAGTTCTCACTAACCTTCCCCTTTGGCTGTTGGTGGCAAAAATCCAGCCAGCGGGCATTTGCAATGGTACAAGGTGTCACTACCGTGCCCTTGTGCCCTGTAGCTGGTCAGTGTATCACAGAAAGTAGGCGATACTAGTGGAAGAAGGAACACAACCAGGGATGCTGGAGGATTCATTTATTCACACATCTACTGGGCAGCAACCTCCACCAGCAAGACTTCTATAGAATTCTGACCACAGTTTAAAGCTTCTCTTCCAATGGCATATCATGGTGGAGAACAATGATGCAAACACCATGTCTCCTCCTCCAGGAGTAAAGTCCCTCTCTGGGACAGAGCAGCCCCTGATGACACAGGGCAGCATCAAGAGTGGAAGTGAATTAAGCTGGTTAAGATACTTTTTTCCCCTACTTTTTGTTTTTAATAAGCTTCAAAAGCAGTATACCCACATCTTGGGTAGGATGCAACATAGCACCACTACATCACTGTTTAGGACAAGAGGTAAAGACTATCATTGCATCCCATTGAAACTGCAGGAGGGATTAGAGTACAGTGTAATTACCACAGCGAGAATTTTGTCAGGACACTGATGCAAACATGCTTAGTATCACTCCTGCTCTTATTGATAGTTTGTCCAAAGGCAGGAGGTTGTGTGGTAAAGGCACTGGAGACTGACTAGGTGTTGTTGTGTGAAGTTGGGCCAGTAGAGAACACAAAGTGGGAGAACACCTGCTGTTCATAGTGAAAGGGTACTTTGTCTACAAAGTGTAACTATTGGGTATTGTAGACAGCTAGAAAATAAAGCTTAGTAGTCAGGATTGGGAAAAATAGGGTTAGTTATAAAAGAGAAGTCATAAATTAGTTTAGGTAAATGTTGGGAGCTGGATGGCAATATAATAGAGACTAATAGCTTAAAAATGGTTCCCATTTGTTTCACTCCATTTTCTGTGTATTGTCTATGCGAGCCCTATTCCGGCAAAGGGATTCCAGCACAGGCCTTAACACCACTGTAAGTTCTCATTGAAAACAATGGGATTCCATATGAGTATAAGGGTCCATTAATGGCAGACACCTTGGCAGGACAGAAGCCTTAGATTTCCTGCATTGAGAGTAAGGATTCTTGCTGGTGAAACTGGCTCTGTACATGGCATACAGGCCATCTGCACCAGAGTATTCTGCTGGCTGTGATTATGCCTGACCTAGAGTCCCTTTACACCAGCCTAGGTGGTGCTAAAGTACTATACCGCAATAATAAACGTGGTCCAATGAGAACTGGATCAGGCCCTTAAGGGTGGATGAATGTAACAAGTGAGAACTTGGCCCTTGGCCAGACACTAGAACTAACTACTAGTATAAAAAGAGTCAAGAGAACTTTAATGACTATGGGTGGTCAGCACTCTACTTTTACAACTCATATCAAAAACCACACATGATTTATAATGTTAAAGTAGAGGTAAATGCTTTGCCTGACCAGTCAAAGCTCTGCACATATCAAAAGACTTGATACATTTAACTTGAAGAAAACAGAGAGCCAAATAATCTATAGGAAGTGACAAAAACACTCACTAGGTGGAGCCATTACAACAATTATATAGCATTCTATTAATCTCTGAATGCTAGAAACACCATAATTCCCAAATGATACATTTTATAGCACTTGCATTTAAAATATTTGTGGAAATAGCTAAATTTTAACAGAAAATAAAATGCACTAAATTGCAAGAAAATATATTTCCAAGATCTTAATTTACTCTGGAGGAGTGTAAGCCTTTAATAAATCATCATACAAATTGCACATGCAGCATATTTTACTCCAACCACATAGACCTCAAGTATTCAAGCTCTGTGTGGATGGATGTCTGAATCCATCCCTCAAACTGAGGTAAGGATGCAGGACCGCTGCACAGCTCCTCTTCCCTTCACAGCTGCTATTCCAGCATGTAGGCTGGATAATATCCCTTCTGCCCAAGTTTCATCAGCTGTATGAAGGCTATGGGACCTTTGAAAACATGGATCTGTATCCCTCTCCTCTGGCCTGTCCCCAGTCTAATCCTATCTGGTCTTAAGTAGCAGTCTATGCAGGGAGACCTTCAGGGATGCCCTTTCTGCAGTGTGTAGTGGGTACCTTTTAATTACTGCTTTACCCACAACTCCCAAGTGCAGCCTTTTGTGCCAGTTCTAAATGGTGCCTTGCTTTGACACATCACCCTACATGTGAATTTCACCACATGTCATTTAGGAGCTGTATAAGTAAAATAATGAGACATAACAAAAGAAGCCAAAGGCTTGGAGTATCCTTAAATTCTGCTATTGAGTGTAGTTAAAATTTTTTAACAGAATTAAAATAGCTCTGCTAAGAATTACATGGCTATTTCTGCAATGAACAAAGTATTAAAGTTATAGAGAGGAAAAAACTATTATCCTCCCTGTCTTGTTGAATGAATTAAAAAAATTCAAATCATAAAATATACATCAGTCCCAATCCTGCAAACACATAATACTTTGAGGACTCCTCACATGAGTAAAATTAAGCACCTGCATACACATGTATGGACTGGAGCTTCAGTCTGAGGAATCCCTTCTGAATTGAATTGTCAACAAATTATGTAGATCGGCTTTCATTAATCTAGTGCAACATTTTAGCTGTTACCTGCTGAGACATAATGAACCCCCATAACTGAATAAATAATGGAGGAAAACTGAATATTGTTCCTATTTTAAAATAATTCCACCATGTTTGAAACATTTCCATGTTCACTTGAAATGCTCGGGCTTCATGAACATTGGTACAAAAAGCAAATTTTAATCTCAAATCTTTGAATATTTGCTGAAAACTGATTTTGATTTGTATATTAATTTGTGATTCGCAATTCACAGTGTTGGCTGGTTATGAAAATCATCCTACCCCGGAACAAAAACACCACCACATGACTTGTATAGCTAAACACTGAAGTGTGAATTTTGAAGTTTGAAAACTGAGTATTTGCAGCAAATGGTTCAGGAACTGATCACCCAAGGAATAAACCTGCAAGGAAATTCATAGTTTTGAATAATGAATAACTTCAGGAGTTGGAAACTGACTTATGGACATTTTGTGAACAAAATTTGATGAATACTTTGTGATCAATTCACTCAGCAATCCTGATGTGCTGCAAAATGAGAATTTCTATGCATCTCTACTCTGCCCAAGACCAGCCCTCACCCACAGCCCCCTCATACAATCTCTACTAACAGGGCCGGCTCCAGATCCCAGCGCGCCAAGCGCGCGCTTGGGGCGGCATTTTGCCGGGAGGGTGGCAGGCGGCTCCGGTGGACCTCCCACAGGCATGCCTGTGGAGGGTCCGCTGGTCCCGCGGCTCCGGTGGACCTCCCACAGACGTGCCTGTGGATGCTCCACCGGAGCCGCAGGACCAGCGGACCCTCCCCAGGCACGTCTGCAGGAGGTCCACGGGAGCCGCGGGACCGGTGAACGCCAGAGCACCCCCCACGGTGTGCCGCCGTGCTTGGGGCGGCGAAATTCCTAAAGCCGCCCCTGTCTACTAAGGCCATGATTCAGGAAAGCACATGGTTCTATCCATCAATACTCAGGAAAGCACTTATGAACAGGCTTAAAGTTAAGCACATGCTTAAGTGCTGTTCTGATTAAGGATGCCTTTTCTGACTTGGAACCTATGAGCAGGAATAATCTGCAGGGGGTTCAGGAACCTAAATCTCACACACAAACATGCAACCCTGGTCTCCTGAATCCTAAAATAGCCCTTTCATGACTCCTACCATTTGTGGTTCTGGGCTGCATCCTTCTGAGATATTTTGAATAGCAAAACTAACTTCTGCCTCATGTCCCAGCCACTAGTTATGGGTTTATTGCAAGTGCTAGCCAAAATATTGTCGTTGATGCATCAAATTATTGGTCTGGGGTACAAAATATATCGGAAGGACAGAACAGGCCATGCAGGGGGAGGAGTGGCACTATATGTTAAAGAAAGTGTAGATTCAAATGAAGTAAAAATCTTAAGCGAATCCACAGGTTCCATAGAGTCTCTATGGATAGAAATTTCATGCTCTAGTAAAAATATAACAGTAGGGATCTATTATCGACTACCTGACCAGGACAGTAATAGTGATGATGAAATGCTAAGGGAAATTAGAGAGGCTATCAAAATTAAGAACCCAATAAATAGTGGGGGATTTCAATTATCCCCATATTGACTGGGAACATTTCACTTCAGGACGAAATGCAGAGATAAAATTTCTCGATACTTTAAATGACTGCTTCATGGAGCAGCTGGTACGGGAACCCACAAGGGGAGAGGCGACTCTAGATTTAATCCTGAGTGGAGCGCAGGAGCTGGTCCAAGAGGTAACTATAGCAGGACCGCTTGGAAATAGTGACCATAATACAATAGCATTCAACATCCCTGTGGTGGGAAGAACATCTCAACTGCCCAACACTGTGGCCTTTACTTTCAAAAGGGGGAACTATACAAAAATGAGGGGGTTAGTTAGACAAAAGTTGAAAGGTACAGTGACTAAAGTGAAATCCCTGCAAGTTGCGTGGGCCCTTTTTAAAGACACCATAATAGAGGCCCAACTTCAATGTATACCCCAAATTAAGAAAAACAGTAAAAGAACTAAAAAAGAGCCACCGTGGCTTAACAACCATGTAAAAGAAGCAGTGAGAGATAAAAAGACTTCCTTTAAAAAGTGGAAGTCAAATCCCAGTGAGGCAAATAGAAAGGAGCACAAACACTGCCAACTTAAGTGCAAGAGTGTAATAAGAAAAGCCAAAGAGGAGTTTGAAGAATGGCTAGCCATAAACTCCAAAGGTAATAACAAAATGTTTTTAAGTACATCAGAAGCAGGAAGCCTGCTAAACAACCAGTGGGGCCCCTTGACGATGAAAATACAAAAGGAGCGCTTAAAGATGATAAAGTCATTGCGAAGAAACTAAATGGATTCTTTGCTTCAGTCTTCACGGCTGAGGATGTTAGGGAGATTCCCAAACCTGAGCTGGCTTTTGTAGGTGACAAATCTGAGGAACTGTCACAGATTGAAGTGTCACTAGAGGAGGTTTTGGAATTAATTGATAAACTCAACATTAACAAGTCACCGGGACCAGATGGCATTCACCCAAGAGTTCTGAAAGAACTCAAATGTGAAGTTGCGGAACTATTAACCAAGGTTTGTAACCTGTCCTTTAAATCGGCTTCGGTACCCAATGACTGGAAGTTAGCTAATGTAACGCCAATATTTAAAAAGGGCTCTAGGGGTGATCCCGGCAATTACAGACCGGTAAGTCTAACGTCGGTACCGGGCAAATTAGTTGAAACAATAGTAAAGAATAAAATTGTCAGACACATAGAAAAACAAACTCTTGAGCAATAGTCAACATGGTTTCTGTAAAGGGAAATCGTGTCTTACTAATCTATTAGAGTTCTTTGAAGGGTCAACAAACATGTGGACAAGGGGGATCCGTGGACATAGTGTACTTAGATTTCCAGAAAGCCTTTGACAAGGTCCTCACCAAAGGCTCTTACGTAAATTAAGCTGTCATGGGATAAAAGGAAAGGTCCTTTCATGGATTGAGAACTGGTTAAAGGACAGGGAACAAAGGGTAGGAATTAATGGTAAATTCTCAGAATGGAGAGGGGTAACTAGTGGTGTTCCCCAAGGGTCAGTCCTAGGACCAATCCTATTCAATTTATTCATAAATGATCTGGAGAAAGGGGTAAACAGTGAGGTGGCAAAGTTTGCAGATGACACTAAACTACTCAAGATAGTTAAGACCAAAGCAGATTGTGAAGAACTTCAAAAAGATCTCACAAAACTAAGTGATTGGGCAACAAAATGGCAAATGAAATTTAATGTGGATAAATGTAAAGTAATGCACATTGGAAAAAATAACCCCAACTATACATACAACATGATGGGGGCTAATTTAGCTACAACGAGTCAGGAAAAAGATCTTGGAGTTATCGTGGATAGTTCTCTGAAGATGTCCACGCAGTGTGCAGAGGCGGTCAAAAAAGCAAACAGGATGTTAGGAATAATTAAAAAGGGGATAGAGAATAAGCCTGAGAATATATTATTGCCCTTATATAAATCCATGGTACGCCCACATCTTGAATACTGTGTACAGATGTGGTCTCCTCACCTCAAAAAAGATATTCTAGCACTAGAAAAGGTTCAGAAAAGAGCAACTAAAATGATTAGGGGTTTAGAGAGGGTCCCATATGAGGAAAGATTAAAGAGGCTAGGACTCTTCAGTTTGGAAAAGAGGAGACTAAGGGGGGACATGATAGAGGTATATAAAATCATGAGTGATTTTGAGAAAGTGGATAAGGAAAAGTTATTTACTTATTCCCATAATACAAGAACTAGGGGTCACCAAATGAAATTAATAGGCAGCAGGTTTAAAACAAATAAAAGGAAGTTCTTCTTCACGCAGCGCACAGTCAACTTGTGGAACTCCTTACCTGAGGAGGTTGTGAAGGCTAGGACTATAACAATGTTTAAAAGGGGACTGGATAAATTCATGGTGGCTAAGTCCATAAATGGCTATTAGCCAGGATGGGTAAGAATGGTGTCCCCAGCCTCTGTTCGTCAGAGGATGGAGATGGATGGCAGGAGAGAGATCACTTGATCATTGCCTGTTAGGTTCACTCCCTCAGGGGCACCTGGCATTGGCCACTGTCGGTAGACAGATACTGGGCTAGATGGACCTTTGGTCTGACCCGGTACGGCCTTTCTTATGTTCTTATGTCCTTGTACAACTTCTCACATGCCGTCAAATTCCATGACATGGGCCAAATTCTACTCAGTTACACCAGTGTAAACCCAGAGTAAATTTAAATATCTAGCACCACTGTTCAGAGATTTTACAAAGTAACATCTAGTTTCTTGAGAACATTCTAAAATGTCAGACTTAATCTATACCAACTGTCCGGCCATACAACAAACAAAACCCAATGGACATTTCTTACTATATTACACTTAATGTGCAACTAAGAAAACAGGCTCTTTGCTTTAAGAATTAATCTGTTACAAGAAAAATCTGCCTCTATTTTTCTGTATGATTTAGTCTGAATGCAGAACACAGCCCTGTCAGAGCCCCTGATGTGATGGGAAAAAAAATGCTGAAATATGATTTTTTTTAAGTCATAAAAAGTGCACGATATCTGCTTCTCCCCCACATACAAGCCACTTACATCATCAGTTTAATGATTTCCAGTTGCCTGACACTGGGCCACACCATGCCAACAATTTCTAAGCAGAACGCTCCATTGATTTTGATATGGCTCTGCTTGAAGATCGATAGCAAGATATGGCCTGCTATATCTTTTTTCCATACAAAAGAACTACATAGAGTTCCAGTTATGTACTGTAATTTAACTTACTTTTTTGCCATTAATATGAAACCAGTGTAAACAGATAGTAGTTTTGGACTAAAAGACCATCCAATATTCTTGTTTATGAAGTTTGCACATGTAACAAGGCTAGTGTATAGACCCCTATCCATACTTATATAAACACAGGCCGATTTCTGCATCTATGCAGTTCCTTGTTGAAGGGAATGTGTCTGTGGGAATGCAATTGCAGGATCCGGGCTCCAGGGGGGTAACTGGTAGGTTTATGCTTAGCTTAAATTTATGCTTCCTGATTAAAATAGTCCATATTTAACCCCCAAATTTGTGGGATATATAGTGTAATAGTTAACTGAAAATTTCTGCACAGGAATTTCCAATCAAAAAAGACATTGCAGCAGCTAACCTTGAGAAGACTGGCATTTTCCAGATTCATAGCCAGATGAATACTTTGAAGGAGATATACCAACATGCTTTGCCCATATTATGGTGAAAGCATACTTGCAACAGCCATGTTTAAGCATGATTGTTGCTAGCAGGTTTCTAATATGGCTTCCCCGATCATTATGGAGAATATTGTTCTTATAGCTTTGTTTGAACATTGTTGGGTAGACGACTGGATCTACATATATGAAAGTGTATAACATGGTTTAATAAACAGAATTACAACCAATATGCTTGTCCACTCTGGCTAGTTTAACCACACTAGATGTTTGTTAGTGACTGAGCCTCATTCATAATTTATGCTAAGGCTTCTTGCGTAAAGGGGACTTAGTATTAAAGAGAATCAGGCCCAATTATGTTTAAATACACAGAAGTAGGCTGGAAAGAGCCTCACATATAATCAAGACCAACCTCCAAATCTAATACTTCCCTTCTTCAGTATTTCCAACCCCAACAAGTCACCCCCCTAAAAATGGTCTAAAAAACCACAAACTCCCCAAGATTTTAAAATAAACATTCTCTGTTTATTCTCTGTATTTGCTTCCTGGCTTTTTAAGAGGTATGATATATGGTCTCAAACTATTCTCTGCAATCAGGACTAGAGACTTACTTATTTTTAAAAAAGAGGGAGAGCTGAGATTCTTATGTAATTCCAAGGACTGGGATTTTAAGTACCAAAAAATTCATGCTAAATTGTGAGAATTGCTGTCACAGGGCCCACTCACTGCACATGAGACCTCCTCCTAGCCATCCTCTCCACCCATTGTCTCTCTTGCTCACCTCTCACTCCTGGAGCTGCAGCTTACTGTTTGGGGCTTGGCCTTCTAGACAGGCCACTAAAATCCTCCCTTTCCAGGGAAATCAAAGTCATTCCAGACCCACCATCCAGCTGATGTCTCCAATGCTCTGTGCCACTTCCCAGTGGCTGGTAGAGGAATCCAGGCCCACCCTCTATACTGGATTCCAGCCCAGAGACCTTATAACAAACAGCCAAGGTCTATAGCTTGCTGTCGCTGTTTCCTTGGTCTTCAACCAACTTATCTAGCTTCCCCCCCCTCCCCACTTTCTGAGTTTGCCAACTCAAGCTTCCTTCTTCCAGAAAATAATTATAGATTATTTCCTTACAGCCTCTTGCTGCTCACAGCTCCTGGACTTTATATAGGCCCCTCCTGTTCCTGCCCAGCTGAGCCCATTTTCAATTAGTGGCTTGCTCCCTGACTCCTTCTTCAGGTGCAGCCTGGGCAGGTAATTGGCCTGCCTAGCCACTTTAATGCCTACAGGCCTTCTGTGGGGTAGGTACCCCAATCACAGTTGCCAATATTGTTTCTGTCAAAAAAACACCACCACCACACACACACTCTCTCTCTTTCTCTATTGGTCACCTTAGGCTATCATTTAAACTTCTTTCCAAAGTTTCTAACAAAACAAAGAGACATTCTATTGTAACTGATTACAATTGTAACTGCAGAACTACAGATACATGTTTGAATACATACCGTGAAAAACTAAAGATGAAAATGTTTCTGAGGCAGCACTCAGTACTAGCATGAAGGAACAGGTGTAACTATGAACAACTGACATATGCATGGTGTGCAATCTTTTATACTATAATTACATTAGATAAACAGAATCTTGTTAAGCAGTAATACCACAGTTATTGCTACCATGGTTTCAATTACAGTGTGACCAAGGCCTGAATGTCTGCAGCCTCCACAAGATTAACAATGGTTTTAATGAGCTAACTGTGTTGCACTGGAATGAGCCAGGATTTCAGCTGACAAATGTGTAATTAGATCAAGGAGAACTGAAAAAAATAGTCTAATGTATATTTCCTTCAACAGTCTTGCAATTTCTAATTCTTTGTTTTAGACTTCTTAGAAGCAGTGCTTAATTTGCGCTAGGGCTTGCCGGAGTTGAGCTCTGGCACCTCTAGGCTTGGCAGTTCATAGCCCCGGCACCTCTGGGCTTCCTGCATCAGTTATGAATGTAAAAAAAGTGCTTGAGCCCCAGCACCTCTTTCATTACAAGATAAGCACTACTTAGAATCACAGTACTGTTTGTAGCTATGATTCTGATTTCTGCATACTAAATATAAGAAATTTGCCTGGCTGCTGAAATAGTATTTTGCTGTCTCTTGCCTTTTACTTAAATTGCAAGTCCTTTGAGACAAGGACAGTCTTTTTTGTCCTGCACCTAGCAGAGTGGGAGCCTGGTCCATAATTAAGGCTCCGACGCACTACGGTAATAGAAAGAAAGAAGATAGAGAGTGAGACCTGGCCAACTTTCTGACTTCTGGAGAGCTTCTATTTGTTCTTACTTCATCTTCCCTATTCTAAGATAAAAGTCACCTAGATGGAACATGCATGTTTTGTGCTTTGCATATGGAAAACAAAATAAAATAAAAAACCATGAAATACCATAAAACAAACTGAAAGGACCAATTTTACATTCCACTAAGCTGCAGCTGCCAGTGAAACCAGAACTGCACCTAGAATACCAGTGCCTGCCTCTAAAAGAGCCTGAGGCTCTATCACTGCTCCATTCTCCCCCTCCCACATTCTTGCTGAGGATCCCCTCCTTTAAAGAGATTATGGAGCCAGCCATCAATTTCAGAAGCCCTGGCAGCATGGGGAGCACTGCCAAGGAGATAGACATGAAGCACTGCAGTCCCAGAGCAGTATGAAGGAGAAGGGCCTCCATATGGATTGCCCTAGCCTCTTGCAGATCTCCCGTGAACCCAGCAGATCCCAAGGGATCAACAGAATTTGTAGCAGGCCCTACAGCTTATTCTATGTGGGAGACAAACTCTACCCTTCCCTGATAACCTAATTGGAGAGAAACTCTGCAAGGAGAACCTCAGTGATTTCTTCCCTTTTAGTCCCCTACTGCTGGTTTTCCCCCAGGAGGATGTGATCAGGACAAGTGATTAAAGAAAGAGGGGGTAAGTAATTATTCTAAGGAAGAATTTATGAGCTATCTGGAGATTTAAAGAGCTCCAGACAAGGAAAAAACATTCTGTATGACTGAACTTATATAAAATATTTGTGCTGCATAATGTATTTATCCCACTTTAGGGAAAGTGAAGGAAGTACTTAAACTACAGCATATAAAAATGAAAGTGACATGCTGATAAAATGTTCCTTTTTTATACACAGTGGGCCAAATTCTACTCTTGCTTACCCTGATGTAAATCCAGACAACGTCACTGACATAATTTGTTTTACTCATGATTCAGTGTCAGTGTAAATGAGAAAATAGTTTAGGCCACAGTGTGAGGAACATTAAATCCCTATTTAAATCTTGTATATAAAACTATGGACTTGCAACAATAAATTGCCATCAATGTGCTCACCGAAGAGTTCTTTAAACATCCATTTCTGGACCCAATCTTGGATTCCTTGAGGACCTAATTCTCCCTTAGAAGCCACAGAAACATTTGGATCCTCAAGGAATAAAGACTCAGGACCATAAATAATTAAACAATAAAGTAAATCTAAATTTAGCAGATTTTTTTTTAAAAGGATAACAGTGTGCACAAACAATACTCAACATCTGAGATTTTCAAAGCAATCTAGACTCACATCTTCCATTAATTTTAATTACTTAAATGAATTAGATTGCTTTGAAAATCCCAACAAAGATGTTTGAATAGCTCACTTTCTATACAGATTAAGATATTTCAAATGTTTCACTGTTCGAAACATGAAACAAAAACACTCTTTACAAAAATGTTATTTGACTGTTGTATATGGATTCAGCACTACCTTCCATTTCCTTTTTTATTATTTTACTTTTGCTTTTTAAATCTACTTTGTTCCATGCTTAACACCATCACATTAGGCTAACATATAGAATTCAAGATGCGTTATTTAAACATCAACTGTCTTGTAGCAAAAGTAAAAACAATGTGAGGAGGTGACAGCTATTTATTTGGTTTTGTCATTTATATCCAATATCACACTCAAAAAGCTACAGTAAAAGAAATTGAAATTTCAAAGTAACGTATTCAAAAGTTAGAAAATGCCAGAATTAAGGTTGCATGTGCAAACTTAAGTCAGTTCCCTTGTGCATATACATTATCATACAGTCTTTCATTACATGATCACAGTCTTTAATTACATTATCACATACTATTTTTTCTACAGAACTCCTGCCTACTTCAGTGCACAGGATAGATGGTGCTCACTTAATGAGCAGCCATTCTATATTTTGTTTTCTTCTCATTATTCAATGTGTAACCATAGGCCTTATTTACTGCACACTATTCAAACCTTGGTCTGAAGATAGAAATATTAATTTCCTCATGGGTGCTTCTATGGTCAGGGGCAGATTAAGGTTTCATGGGGCCCTGGGTCAGAGCAAGTGGAGGGCCCCTCCCCACCCCTTCCAGCTGCAGCCTCACCCACAGCCCTGCCCCTTCCCTCCGCGGGCCCGCACCATTCTGCCCTCCCCCACAACTGTGGCCCTGCAACCTGTTTGCTCCTTTCTACCCCCCCTCCCACTGCAGCCCCAAGACTGGAGAAGCTCTGTTCCCCTGCCATGGCCCTAGGGCTGCAGTAAGGGGTGAGAGCTCCCCCAGCCCTGAGGCCACAGCAGGTAGTGAGAGCTCTTCCAGTATCAGGGCCGCAGCCAGGGTCTGGGGCTTCTTGCAATGACGCTTCTTCCAGGGAGCGGGGTTGGGCCATTGGGGCTTCCCCTGCCCAACCCATCACTGCTGCCGGGGAGCGGGGTTGGGGTGTGAGGGCACCTGTTTTTCCAGGGCCCCCCAATCAGGGGCGGCTCTAGGAATTGGGCTGCCCCAAGCAGGGCGGCACGCTGCGGGGGGCACGCTGGCGGTAGCCAGTCCCGCGTCTCCGGGGGACCTTTTGCAGACGTGCCTGCAGAGGGTGCGCTCGTCCCGCGGCTCCGGTGGACCTCCCGCAGGCATGACTGCGGAAGGTCCGCTGGAGCTGCCTGCCGCCCTGCCGGCAAAATGCCGCCCCAAGCACGCGCTTGGTGCGCTGGGGTCTGGAGCCGGTCCTGCCCCCAATTGTCCGGGGCCCCTGGGCATGGGCCACATTGGCCAAGTGACTAATCTGTCACTGTCTATGGTGCTCATCGCAATTGTATCTAAGTGCTTCACAAACATTAATTTATCTTCACAACGCTCATGTGACGTATAGTATTCCCATTTTACAGATGGGGAACTGAGACACAGTTAAACACCCGCGGCTGGCCTGTGACAGCTGACTTGAGCTCACGGGGCTTGGGCTGTGGGACTGTAAGATTGCAGTGCAGACATTTGAACTCGGGTTGGAGCCTGGGGGCTAGGACCCTCCCTGGAACCCTCCCCTCTCTTACTGAAAGAGCACAGGAGAGACAGACTCTCTGCTCTCAGTTTTGGTGCCCGGCCTTACCACAGCCCAGCTCAGCAGACTTCCCCTAGAATTGCCTTTGCTGCTGTTCCTTTGAGCCTGAAGCATGCAAAGTCACTCCAACGGGATGGAACATGCACAGTCCAATCAGCCCTGAAAGCTGTGAAGGCCTGGAGCGTGCCCATTGTAGACACAATCTTTAGAGACGGGGTGGCTCTAGCCATTTCGCCGCCCCAAGCATGGTGGCATGCTGTGGGGGGGGCGCTCTGCCGGTCACCGGTCCTGTGGCTTTGGTGGACCTCCCACAGGCGTGCCTGCGGATGATCCACCAAAGCCGCAGGACCAGCGGACCCTCCGCAGACACGCCTGTGGGAGGTCCACCGGAGCTGCCTGCCGCCCTCCCGGCAACCGGCAGAGCACCCCCCATGGCGTGCCGCCCCAAGCACGCGCTTGGAGTGCTGGAGCCTGGAGCCGCCCCTGTTTAGAGATTTTAGCTGCTATACTCTAAGAAGTCTTGACTGAACATTTGCCAACTGAGATTTTGCAAAATCCAATAACTTGGCCAATTTTGGGCAGATTTTAATAGGAACAGGAAAAGGCACATTCCTGATGCAAAGACCATATGCCTGTCAAATTTCAAGCCCCTGCTCCAAAGCATGCAGGCACTAGTGCATCTCAAAGAAAAGGCAGCGAGATTATTTTTTTAACCTTGCAAAACAACATATTTTTCCTTAGCATTGTTCTCAGAAATAGCTGAACCATTTTGACTGAAACCAGACACCGAGCATAGAAAATTTCAGCTTGAACACTTAAAGTTTGGCAAAGTTATAAGCAACTGAAAATAGGGTCTTATTATAAAGGGAAGCATCAGACACTTTATTCAAAGGCAATGCTACCTGTCTCATCTAGAATTACTTAGATATTTGTTTATACACAATTATTTGACAATTAAAGTGAACTGTTAATTTTTATCTTTACATAACATAAGAGATTTCAAAAGTGGTCCTAATCTTGAGCCTGCTAGGCATCAAATTCCCATGAAATGAATGGCTATAGGATCTGGCTCACTGACTGGAAATGTACAGTTGTTATGATTTGAAATCACTCATGCATTTTCAGAATAAATAAGTAACATAAAAATGATAATATCATACTCAGGTCAACATCTCCAGTAAACCCCTAGTTTCAAGTGTCAGCAGTATTTCATTCCCATGAGACATATGAAAGAAGGTAATATCTCCAAGAGCAATTATACTTGACTTTAAGGGTCAGCTTGTGTGCTGTCCTTGCTGGGATGTGTAGGGCCAGAGGGACACACAAGCCTACAAGGGGTGGCATGGTTCTGCACTACCCTATTTAAAGTTTATGGCTAAATGCCACAACTTAGCTTTTACCCTGTAAAGTAAGAAATCAACTTTACTCCCCTACTGTATTTTTCCAATTATTTGCTTGTTCATGCTCCTCCCCAGGCTAACTGAATTCTATATTCACCAAATATCAAAGCCAAATGATTTGGAAGTTTGGTGATTTCAAAATTAATGGGTTCACCCAATCACTAATTACTGGCAATTCTACATTATAATCAAGGTAACAGGTAATATTTTTAAAGCCAGGTTGTACTTTTAAAGCTGTTTGTGAGCTGCCCTCCATGGATCACTCTACAGTGTATGCCATCATATGAGTTCTTAATCAAGTTGACCACCTTTGATGGGATGCCATAATGCCGAAGGAGCTTCCAGAGGGTCTCTCGATCCACGCTATCGAACGCTTTCTCATAGTCAACAAAGCTGATATACAACGAGGAGTTCCACTCCATAGACTGCTCGACTATGATGCGGAGCATTGCTATCTGGTCCGTGCATGATCTATTCTGCCGGAAGCCTGCCTGCTCATCTCGTAGCTGTGGATCAACTACATCCTTCATTCTCTCTAAGAGGACTCGATTGAAGACCTTCTCAGGCACCGACAGAAGTGTAATTCCTCTGTAGTTGGCACAGTTACTAAGATCTCCTTTCTTAGGGATTTTGATGAGGTATCCCTCTTTCCAGTCTGCCGGAATCGCTTCTTCTTCCCATATCTTCTCAAAAAGGGGGTACAGCTTTCAGGTACGAACTGGAGTCAGACAAGGATGTTTGTTGTCACCATTTCTCTTTCTCCTCGTCATTGATTGGATTATGAAGACATCCACTTACGAGCGTAGGAACGGAATTCAGTGGACGTTGTGGACCCAGCTTGATGACCTGGATTTTGCCGATGACCTTGCACTCCTTTCACACAGCAAACAGCAGATGCAAGAGAAGATCAACGTAGTGGCAGCCACGTCATCACAGGTCGGCCTCAACATCCACAAGGACAAGACCAAGATCCTCAAGATTAACTCCATCAGCAATGACCCAGTCACACTGAATGGAAGCCCCCTGGAAGAAGTGCAGTCTTTTACCTATCTAGGCAGCATTATCGATCAGCAGGGTGGCACAGATGCAGACATCAAAGCAAGGATTGGTAAGGCAAGAGCAGCCTTCCTACAGCTCAAGAACATCTGGAGCTCCAGAGAGCTATCTTTGGCAATAAAGATTCGACTGTTCAATTCCAATGTGAAACCAGTCCTACTGTATGGAGCTGAAACCTGGAGGACAACCAAAACAACCGCTAGGAAGATCCAGACCTTCATTAATAGCTGCCTTAGAAGGATTCTTCAGATCCGCTGGCCAGACACCATCAGTAACATCCACCTCTTGGAGAGGACTCGTCAACCTCCAGCAGAGGAAGAAATTAGAAGAAGAAGGTGGGGCTGGATAGGACACACACTACGCAAGCAGCCAACCAACATCACCAGACAGGCATTGCGGTGGAACCCCCAAGGCAAGCGGAAAAGAGGCCGTCCAAGAAACACCTGGCGACGTGACCTTCAGGCTGATTGCAAAAAAATGGGCTATACCTGGAACCAGTTAGAGCAAATGGCCCAGGATAGAGGACTCTGGAGATCTGTTGTTGGCGGCCCATACCCCGACTGGGGTGACGGGCATGAATGATGAATGAATGTACTTTTAAAACTTGAAAAACAGTTGTATAGTTTTAGTGGATAAAATGTGTAACTGTGGGGCCGGTACTGAAACTTTGTAAGTTGCAGATGTTTACTATGGCCTGGTCTACACTACGCGTTTATACCGAATTAGCAGTGTTAAACTGAATTAACCCTGCACCCGTCCACACAACCAAGCCCTTTATATCGATATAAAGGGCTCTTAATATGGATATCTGTACTCCTCCACGACGAGGGGAGTAGCGCGCAAATCGGTATTGCCATTTCGGAATAGGGTTAGTGTGGCCGCAATTCGACAGTATTGGCGTCCGGGAGCTATCCCACAGTGCACCATTGTGACCACTCTGGACAGCAATCTGGAGTCGGATGCACTGGCCAGGTAGACAGTAAAAGCCCTGCGAACTTTTGAATTTCATTTCCTGTTTGCCCAGCATGGAGAGCTGATCAGCACAGGTGACCACACAGAGCTCATCAGCACAGGTAAATATGCAGACTGAGAATCGAAAAAGAGCTCCAGCATGGACCGCACGGGAGGTACTGGATCTGATCGCTATATGGGGAGAGGATTCCGTGCTAACAGAACTCCGTTCCAAAAGACAAAATGAAAAAACATTTGAAAAAATTTCCAAGGCCATGATGGAGAGAGGCCACAGCAGGGACTCAGTACTGTTCCGTGTGAAAGTTAAGGAGCTCAGACAAGCCTACCAGAAAACCAAAGAAACAAACGGACGGTCCGGGACAGGGCTGCAAACATGCTGCTTCTACGCTGAGCTGCAGGCAATTCTAGGGGGGTCCACCACCACTACGCCACCCCTGTCCGTGGATTCCGAGGTGGGGGTGGTAATCTCAGCCGTGCCTGAGGATTCTGCGGATGGGGAAGATGAGGAGGAGGAAGAGGAGGACAAGCTTGCAGAGAGCACACAGCACTCCATTCTCCCCAACAGCCAGGAGCTTTTTCTCAGCCTGACAGAAGTTCCCTCCCAGCCCTCCCAAGCCACTATCCCAGACAATGAAGCCATAGAAGGGACCTCTGGTGAGTGTACCTTTGTAAATATAAAACATGGTTTAAAAGCAAGCGTTTTTTAATGATTAATTTGCCCTGAGGACTTGGGATGCATTCGCAGCCAGTACAGTTACTGGAAAAGTCTGTTAACATGTCTGGGGATGGAGCGGAAATCCTCCAGGGACATCTCCATGAAGCTCTCCTGGAGGTACTCCAAAAGCCTTTGCAGAACGTTTCTGGGCAGGGCAGCCTTATTCCATCCTCCATGGTAGGACACTTGACCACGTCATGCATGTAACAAGTAATCTGGTATCATTGCATGACAAAGCCTAGCTGTGTATGGTCCCGGTGTTTGCTGGCATTCAAGCAACATCTGTTCTTTATCTCGCTGTGTTATCCTCAGGAGAGTGATATCGTTCACGGTAACCTGGTTGAATACAGGAATTTAATTAAGGGGAGGGACAGAGATGGTTGGGCTGTTTGCCTGTGGCTTAAAAGAAATCCTTCCCTGCATTTAGCCAAGCAGGGGGAGGATGGGGGAGTGATTGGCGCTGAGCTTTTTCGCATTTGGCTAACTGGGATCTTCCCTGCTACCAGCCACGCGGTGTGGGGGAGGATGGCTAGCAGCGATCTTCCATGATACCGGCCACGCGGGGAGGGGAGAGGTAAAGCGATCATCCCAGAGAATTGGATGGGGGCGGTTCTGGTGCTGCACGTTAACAGGAAAGAAGCAGCACTCAACGGGCTTTGCTTGCTATTCGGGAAAGGAGGGCGCTGTATATATGAAGGCTGCAGAAGCCGAAAGACAATGGCTTACCATGGCCGCATGCAAGTCGAATTCTGATGCCCGGACCTGCGTCTGTGATCTCTAACACCAAAGCCGCAGGCACTCAATATTAAGATGCAAAATGCAACCTTGTAGTGAGATCACATGTGCTATGTAAGGTGAATAGTGTTGTTCACTGTGAAAGAGTATAACCATTGTTCTGTAAAATGTATCTTTTTAAATACTTCTCTCCCTTTTTTCCTTCCCTCCTGCAGCTGCAAATTTTTCAAGTCTCCCTCCTCCCTCCCGAAGTCTATCTCAGATAAGGCGGTGGGAAAAAAAGACGCGAGATGAAATGTTCTCGGAAATCATGGAAGTGACCCACAATGAAAGAGCTCATCTGAATGAGATGTGGTATCAAAGTACAGGAAAGATGCCAGTGACCGTGAAGACAGGAGGGACCAACGTGAGGACAGGAGGAACCAACGTGAGGAGAGGAGAGACGCTTGAGATGAGAGGTGGAGGCAGGAGGATCTGAGGTGTCGGGATGCAACTCTGGGGCTGCTGCGTGATCAAACTGACATGCTCCGGCGTATGGTGGAGCTTCAGGAATGGCAGCAGGATCACAGAGTGCCGCTGCAGCCCCTGTATAACCATCCTCCCCCCTCACCATGTTCCTTAGCCTCCTCACCCACCAGACGACTAAGAACGCATGGGGGAGGCTCCGTGCACCCGCCCATTCCACCCCAGTGGACAGCCCAACCAAAAGGCTGTCATTATTTTGAAATGTTTTAGTGGCCTTTTCCTTCCCTCCTATCCTCCTCCCAAACCCCACCTGGGCTATCTTGTCAGTTCTCTCCCTCTTTTTATAATGAATTAATAAAGAATACATGATTTTTAAACGAGAGTGACTTTATTTCCTTAGAAAGCAAGCGGTAATCGAAGGGGGAGGGTAGGTGGCTTACAGGGAATGAGTCAATCAAGGGAGGGAGGTTACATCAAGGAGAAACAAACACAACAGTCACACCGTACCCTGGCCCATGATGAAACTGGTTTTCAAAGCTTCTCTGATGCGCATTGCTTCCTGGTGTGCTCTTCTAATTGCCCTGGTGTCTGGCTGCACATAATCAGTGGCCAGGTGATTTGCCTCAGCCTCCCACCCCGCCATAAAGGTCTCCCCCTTACTCTCACAGAGATTGTGGAGCGCACAGCAAGCAGCAATAACAAAGGGGACATTGGTTTGGCTGAGGTCTGATCGAGTCAGTAATGTGCACCAGCATGCCTTTAAACGGCCAAATGCACATTCTACCACCATTCTGCACTTGCTCAGCCTGTAGTTGAACAACTCCTGGCTACTGTCCAGGCTGCCTGTGTATGGCTTCATGAGCCATGGCATCCAGGGGTAGGCTGGGTCCCCCAGGATAACTACAGGCATTTCAACATCCCTAACTGTTATTTTCTGGTCTGGGAAGTAATTCCCTTGCTGCAGCTGTTTAAACAGAGTAGTGTTCCTGAAGACGCGAGCGTCATGAACCCTTCCCAGCCATCCCACGTGGATGTTGGTGAAACATCCCTTGTGATCCACCAGTGCTTGCAGCACCATGGAAAAGTACTCCTTTTGGTTTATGTACTGGGTGCCCTGGTGCTCCGGTGCCAAGATAGGGATATGGGTTCCATCTATCGCCCCACCACAGTTAGGGAATCCCATTGCAGCAAAGCCATCCACTATGACCTGAACATTTCCCAGAGTCACTACCTTTCATAGCAGCAGCTTGATGATTGCTTTGGCTACTTGCATCGCAGCAGCCCCCACAGTAGATTTGCCCACTCCAAATTGATTCCCGACTGACCGGTAGCTGTCTAGCATTGCAAGCTTCCAGAGGGCTATCGCCACTCGCTTCTCAACTGTGAGGGCTGGTCTCATCGTGGTATTCTGGCATTTCAGGGCAGGGGAAAGCAAGTCACAAAGTTCCATGAAAGTGCCCTTACGCATGCGAAATTTTCGCAGCCACTGGGAATCGTCCCACACCTGCAACACTATGTGGTCCCACCAGTCTGTGCTTGTTTCCCGGGCCCAAAATTGGTGTTCCATGGCTAGAACCTGCCCCATTACCAGCATGATCTCCAAAGTGCAGGGGCCCGTGGTTTGAGAGAATTCTGTGTCCATGTCCTCATCACTCTCGTCGCCGCGCTGCCATAGCCGCCTCCTCCTCGCCTGGTTTTGCAAGTCCTGGTTCAGCATAGACTGCACGAGAATGCGCGAGGTGTTTACAACATCCATGACTGCTGTCTTGAGCTGAGCAGGGTCCATGCTTGCCGTGCTATGGCGTCTGCACAGTTCACCCAGGAAAAAAGGCGCTAAACTGTTGTCTGCTACTTGCACGGAGGGAGGGGTGAGGCTGTACCCAGAACCACCCGCGATAATGTTTTTTGCCCCATCCAGCACTGGGATCTCAACCCAGAATTCCAATGGGTGGGGGAGACTGCGGGAACTATGGGATAGCTATGGGATAGCTACCCACAGTGCAACGCTCCGGAAATCGACACTAGCCTCGGTACGTGGACGCACACCACCGAATTAATGTGCTTAGTGTGGCTGTGTGCACTCAACTTTATACAATCTGTTTTTAAAAAATGGTTTCTGTAAAGCAGAATAATCCTGTAGTGTAGACATACCCAAACTCTTGAATCAGACCCTAAGTCTCTCAAGATGGGCAACCAAAATTATGGACACTTGAACATCTGTGCTGGGGCACATCACAGATAAGTTTCCCCATTCTTTCATACAGAAAACTTCATTTACCTTCCTGCACCGACAAGTGTATTCCAGTTCGGGACAAAATACCTATTCACCCACCCGACTGGGACTGAGTAACTTGTCCCCAGGCTGATGGAGTAGAAATTTGGAACATAGTGATGCTGAAGAGAAGACTCCGTTGCAAAGTCTGGGCTTTGCAGACCAGGGACCCCAGTCAATGGGGATGTAGCTTTGGCTAAACTAGACCTGATTCACAGCCTGTAATGATCATTGTGGGATTTGACTGGAAATGACAAATGTATGGATTTGCAGTGAACTTACCAATAAAGTGATGCTGCTCAGTTTAGCTATTATCAAAAATTGGGGGCAGATTCTCTGGGGCTGGAGCGCTGTAAAACAGCCAGCGCATACTGGTAAATCTGGTCCTTTGTTTCTTCATTCTGAATAATTTTCAGCCCATATAAGAACATTGCAGCAACTTCATCTACATAGTGAAAAAGGACACAGAGGATAGCAATTCATGCATGGAATGTTAATGATAACTTTATTATATTTTAGTGTATTATTGGCTTACAATTTTGTAATCTTACAAGAAAATTTCCGTTTCCATATCTCCATTAAATGTCTGATTCATTTTCTTGGCTCATGATAATGCTTTAGAGCTACATCACTAAAGAATCAGTATTCTGTATTAGATAAATATAAGACCAAGTGTGATTAACCTATTAACTATTTTTAATTACCTTTTAGTGTTCTTCAGCATTCCATGTTTTTGAGGAAGCAGGGAAAGAATTAGAGTACCTTGATATTATAGGGCATTATAGAGCTATCATATGGTTCTAGATTATTCATCATAATTGGCAGGAGTTCTGCTGTAGGGAATCTTGCAACAACATCATAATTTTCTTGCTATAGTGACTGTCATAATGGACGCATTTACAGTGTGAATTATGGACAAGAGTGAAAATTTTTATACCTTTATAGCATTTTTATGTTCTGTCTTCCTTTTTGGTAATCAGATCTTGATTAAGAGTTGGAATTAGCACCCAGAAGAATATTAGGATTTCCTGGCTTGGTTCCTCTTGCATGGCTGTCCTCAGTATCTAGGGCAGGCAACAAATAATTCACAGGCATTACATTTCTGCTACACCAAAAAGGTATCTGTTGCTTTTAAAAAGTAACTGACTACTTGCAAGGAAGAACATATGGTGATGGCAAAGAGCAGAAAGAAAAAATACCTATTTAGTTTCCTGGTTTAGCTCATGGACATTTAATAACATTTGGAAAAAAATGCAGTTTGACAAACTCTAATCCTTTAGAAGGAAAGTAACACAATTACATGAAATACAAACCTTTTAGAACTATAGAAAGAACATATTTATTTTGTAAGCAGGAAAGCTAGTAAGTTCTCTACTGGAAGATGGTCTAGAAAAAAGAACACAGTCCTCCAACCCCAGAACGCCTGTATTCTAGTCTTAGCTTCGACAATCAAGTGCTCTGTGACCTTGGGAAAATCACTTGAGCCCAGATTTTCAACAGTGTTCCCTACGTTGCCTCAATTTCTATATGCCACCTTGAGGCATCTTGAGTCTGCTCTTGAGAAGTGCTGAGCACCCACAACTCCAAAAATAGCTCAGGGACCTCTGTGGATGATCAGCACCTCTGAAAATCAGCCTCTGGGCACTTGAAGTTTGGCACTCAAAGTTAGCAGATACTTTTGCAATTGTTGACTAACTTAAACCTGTCTGTCTCCATTTCACCCTCTGCAAATAAACTATGATAACATTTACCAGTCTACTGCATGGGAACATTGCGAGAATTTCATTAGTTAACGTCTGTAAACACTTGGAAGCTGTGTAAGGCATTAAGCACTGTTATTGCTTACTAATTGTTTTCCTTTGCTTCCCCACAAGGGGGACTCAGCAGTTCAGGATTCAGATAATTCTGGTTCCTATTGAGGCTAGTCAGTAACATACAAGTTACATTGTGTGCCCAGGCATAAACCAGCTTTCCTCTTCAAACAGTAAAATATTTGAATATTAGCATAAGGTACGTTTATTACTAAAACTCCACCATGGCAACAATTGAATTTAGTTGGTTTCCTAAGCTTAGTTCCTTCCTTTACCCTCCCTCGCCCCGCCAAAGGAAGGTGACAATAAAAGCATTTAAATAATAAAGATGCATATTTGATCTCGATTTACAATTAAAATTATATACTTGCCTTTCAAGGAAGACAATGCAGAACTTGAACTATTAGACTGAACTTTTTTTTATTGGAGTCCACGCTAACACCTATCCCTTTCTAACGACCAATTTCTTTCCACCAGGATTATATTTTCCAAACATATTTATTGAAATGCTCCAGTGCAGCCCCTTGTGAGCAACTGTATATTACTGTAGCTGTAGGGAATGCCTAAGCAAGGTGACAACTTCAAGGGGATGATCTGAAACTCAAAACAATTTTTCTCTAATAGAGAGACAACGTGGTGAGGTAACGTCTTTTATTGGACCAACTTCTGTTGGTGAGGGAGACAAGCTGTCCAGCTACACAGAGCTCCTGTTCAGGTAATTTGCTTCCCTTGTTCTGTGTTACAATGTTTGATTTCCAAAGCTTCTTGAGCTCCTGTAGTCCCAGTTTGGTGAAACGCCACTCTTTTTGTTCCAAGATGTCCACTTGCCCCCCTTTCCCCTCCCCCGGTTCTCTAGCATACAATACCAGAGGCTGTATTAAAGTCAGTTTAATAATGTATGGCTGTAAGAAGTTTAAGGATATTTGATGCTGTTTAGAAGATATCGTGACTACTTTCTCCCTACTTTTGCGTTGCAATCATTAAATAAGTGGCCCGCTTTTGCTCAGCCTCTGTCACAGAATGCTGGTATCAAAAAGGTAAGTATAATCAAAAAGTTATACACCCACATTTGGCTGTCACGAAGCCGTTACGCCCACAGTGTCTTTGTAACCTGCAGGTTTCTACTCGTTTACATACCCCAGTATGTGAATGTGTGACAGTATTTCTGATAGAAATGGCTCCGACCATATCCCCACCTTCTTCAGAAACAGGTCGTGAACACTGTTTACAAACAGCAATACATTAAACGTTCCACAAAGATGCTTTGAGTAAAAGCAATCACCATGGGGAGGAGGCAGTGGGACGTATCAGTCACTTGAAGAACTGCTCGATCTTGATTTCATTCCTAGGAACCTTAATAAAATTTGGTATTTCTCGTATCAAAATGAAAATCTTGTAGCTGCCACTATCGGAGCTACTCTGGGTATGGCAAAAAGTTTATACGAGTCGGTGCTCCGAATAAACGTTCCCTGGTATGGGGTAAACATAAGATGCACTCTATTTTTCCATTTCTTAGGGAAGCTCTGGTATAAGTCACGAATGGGGTTACTTCTTTCCCTCCACTGCCGACTTCTATGTCTTTGTCAACTTTGATTCATGAAATCAAAAGTATTAGATGAAGTGGTGAGTAGGTAGAAAGATTTCTCCAGTTAGGATTTCTGAAAAAAATGCATGGTTCGCAAAGCCAGCTCCTTTAGGTTCAAAGGAAGATTTGCAAGTAACCAGACTTTTTAATTCTTTCGGTCACTTGACAGTCTCTGACATTCTAAAACTGCTTTAATTTCTTTTTCAATTAACATGCAAATCAGTTACTTTAAAATATAAGAAGATCCCTTTAAAGATTGTTGCCCCGACCGCATTCTAAACTCCTTATGATTTTCTTTTGAACTTTTATATGTTAAATGACGTATGTGTATGGGGGCGGGGGGGCATTTATATATAACCTTAATACAAACCTGGCAAGCATGGTTTTGTTTCTATGATGTTTACTCTTGTCAGATGTCCATATTTGCTGTTCTTAAGGACTTTGAAAGATCATTTCTGGTATCTGAAAAGTGCTTTATCCCCTTCTGGTGATATACAGACAAGACCAAGGTCTTAAATCTGACTTGAAGTTTGTGTGGCTGTTTTAATTAAACTGGGTAAAGCTGGGTGTTTGGTTGACACACAAGCGCTGGCAATAAAATAACTCGTTATCTTCCTGAGGATGAAGTATTATTTTAATTTCTCTTTTTTCCTCTAGTTTGCAAATAAAACCAGATTAATTGTGAACAATAATGGATCTTCAGCAATAGAAGGGAATATAGTCTCACTCAGTGGAACAACCCCCCCCCCCCCTTCTCCAAGATCTGCAATGAGCACGCCTTTTCCTCTTCCATCCTTGAGATATTAACTACGGGAGCTGCATTTTGTTTTCAAATGGCTTAGGATGATCATGTGTTATTGTTTGTCTCTATATGGGACTCTGCTCAGAGGCAAAGTTTGCAAATGAGAAACGTCTTTCTTCAGCCCCAGATCACTGAGAAGAACAACAAAATATTGACGCTGTTCAGTGAAATTAGAACAATGTGGGATCTGGCGCTGACAAGTTTCCACTGGGTTTATTGTTTTTTATGTGGCGGTGAGAGAATGTTTAAAAATAAGGCGCTCATCTGAATTCCTCTCCCCGGCCCAAAGAGCAGAGGTTCGGAGGGGGAAATTGGTGTTTTGCAAAAAGAAAAGAAGAAGAAAGCTCACACAATTCAGAGATTGTCTGATGAGCTTCGAACCCGAAACTTTCAGAAAGATCCTGCCCCGCAGATCTGGTAACTGAAATACTGAAATGTTTATTATCTATCAATCGGCAGAGGGGACAGTCACCGCCTGTGAAACAAACAGATCCTTTCCTTGATTAAACTGTCCGCCTGAAGAGCATGTTTAGCAACCCCTGCTCCCACTCCAACACACACGTAATTATAACTGTTACAGTTATCTGTTTTGGAGAGCTTTGTTGTTTTTCCTCCTCACTATAACTGGAGTACAAGGGCGGGGGAGAGAAATCTTCGGACCGCCATTCCTCAAGAGACCAGATACATACATGAGCAGGTGTTATAGAATGAGAAGAGATCTAGAGAAAAATAGAACCGTGCTGATGTACAGAACACGACACAAAGCTACAGAAAGAAACAAAAAAGACCAACACAAGTGTTCTGGCAAAGCACGATTAGTAAACTCTCTCCAAATGCTTCTGAAGTTAAGGGTGTTTCCCCCAGGAAAACTGCGCTTTGTTATTTAGGAGGTGCAGAGAAAACACAGTCTAACCTGAACAGGTTATTTAGACTAACCCCTCTTTTAGGGTCCTAATTAGATATGTACTTTGTTTGTTTTCACGATGATTTGCTATGTATCGACTTAAACGATTTTTCGGCAGACCCTAAGAATGGCTGCCTGAAATAACAAAACGTTGGTGTGCATTCGATAATTGTTAAACTAAAATAATAAAATAATTATTATAATGCATATTTAGACTCAACAGAAAGCAGCCACAGGTAAGAGAAACCTTGCTGAAAAAGGGACAAGATCATCGCCAACAACACATCGCACTTATCCACTCGTTCATTTACTCCCCTCCCCCAGCTTGGCTCAGATAAAAAAAAGTTTGTGTTGTGTATATTGCATTGTTGGTGCTTTTTTATGAATCTGACTCGTGTTATCCTGCTTACCGAAGTATAAACAAATAATCAGAAAAGAAAGTATAAGCAACGGGATCCTGAAGAGAAGCCAAACTTCTCTCTCACATACACACAGGCTGAGTTCCTATCCCGCTAACACGGGATAAACACATCCATGATGGTTATTATGGTCCCTCTGCTTAAACAAGAGAGGGTGAAAATGCAAGAGGGAACGAAAGGGTGACACTGAATGAAAGCGATTGAATGAGGAGTGAGGGGGGGTGACTCTGGCTTTGCACAGTTCATTCAGAGGAGGCTTCAGGCATCTATAGGTTTGTTTAACGAGCAACAAATTAATTTGCACGATTCTGGGGGACCCCATATGGCACTTAATTAATCCTTTCAGAAGGATCTATACCCTGTGATGTGCCTGCTGCTGCTTGCCATTGGGTCTGCTTTACTTAGTCACCAGACAGTCTGTCAAAGAAAGAAAGAGGAATATTCAAAATGAAATGACTGCTGGTGGGTTCCCCCCTTTTCTTTTATCTTCCCCCAGCCCCCTATTTGTTAAGCACAAATTGACTCCTTTCGTTTTGTTTGCCAGCTCCTTTAGCCCACGCAGCAAAGTCAGGCTCCCATCACCCCCAGCAGATCATCAAGCAGCTTTTTCTGCCAGCCCCCTCCCCAGACCCTATAAGCGCTGGGGCCGCGGTCAATATGCAGATGAGCAGGCTCGGCCGGCCCTCTCCGCTCCAGCCCATCAGCCAGTCAGGCGGGGGTCTGGGTTCGGCGCTGGTTCTCCGGGCATCACAATGGGCCGGGTCCTATAGGAGGCGTCAGTCTCGGCCCCTCCTCTGATTGCTGCTGCTGACTGACGCCTCTCCAAGTTCCTGGCTTGCCCCTTAGCTAAAGGAGGCAGAGAGTGATGAAAATGTTTTATTACCTTTGAGAGCTTCATCTGAACTGTCAGAGCCAGCCACAGAGAGGCGGGGGTGGGGGGCAGAGAGAGAGAGACTTTAGCTGGGAGGGGAGGAGGACACCAAAATAACCAAGCCCAAGGAGTCCCAGGGGGGAAATGAGAGGAAGGTGAGAAGGAAATAAAGGAAGATCCAGCCGCGAAAGCAAACCAGACACAGTCACAGAAGTGATGCTCGGGACAGAGAAGAGAGAAGCAGCAGCAGCAAACCCAGAGCCAGACTCTCCTTGAAGCCCCCAGACTTGTATTTCACAACCAGATATTAGGGACCAGCAGAGGGAGGGGAGAGAAGCAATGGTAAAGCATTGATGTCTCGGGAGAAAGGAGGGGATCTCTCCTGCATGCCGCATCCGGATCAGGGACCGGAGTGGAGGAGCAGAAGACCACTTCGGACTTGATGTTTTATTCTGAGGACGGCACAATCCTCCGGACACCAGCGTGAACGGAGAGGACAGAGGGGGCTGCTGAGGAGGCTCCAGAGAACTGACCGCTCTCCCTTAAACAAACAGGCATCGAGTGGGGATCTGTGGCTTGGCTTCATTCACTACCAGCCGGGGCTTGGTGGTGGTGTTTTTTTTTAAGTATTTTGTGGGGCTGGGAGGACTCTGCTTCCACTCCCTCCAGTGTGTGTGGGAGGCTGAGACAGGACTTGGGGGCTGACAGAGACTGTGAAACCCCCTCTGCACCACGGGCGAACATTTCTTTGGAGCGAGAGACACACAGCAACTTGGAAGAGTTTCTGCTGCTGCTTCTTTGCGGTCCTCGCCTTCGCATTTCCAGACCCCCCCGGCCGCCCGCCCTCGCGATCCTGTTGCCCCCTCTCTGCCTTCTGCGGCTCCCCCTTCCCTCTGCACCCCCACCGGGTCCTTCCTCCTCGGCCCCCCCGAGCAGGGCACCTGCCCTCTCCTTGTGAGCTCCTGCACCCTCCGCCGGGACACCGCCCCTGTCCTGCACCCTCCGAGCAAGACAAGCCCCCGGCTTAGCCGCCAGCCCCCTTCTCCCCTCGCACTCCCCAGCCGGAGCCTGCCCTCCGCGCCCCCTTCCCGGACTCCCCGCGCAGCCCCCGCGGGCGCCCCGCTGCCCTTCCCCGGCGGCCGGCGGCGCGGCGATGCTGGCGGTGGGGCAGATGGACGGCAGCCCCCGGCAAAGCGCCTTCCTGCTCGGCAGCCCGCCCCTGGCCGCCCTGCACAGCATGGCCGAGATGAAGACCCCGCTGTACCCGGCGTACCCGCTGCCCGCCGGGCCGGCCTCCTCCTCCTCCTCCGCCTCGTCCTCCGCCTCCCCGTCCCCGCCGCTGGGCTCCCCCAACCCGGCCGGCCTCAAGCCGCCGGCCCTGGCCAGCCCCCCGCAGCAGCTCTCGGCCGCCACCCCGCACGGCATCAACGACATCCTGAGCCGGCCCTCCATGCCCCTGGCCGGAGCCGCCCTGGCCTCCTCGTCGCCCTCCGGCTCCTCCTCGTCCCCCGCCGGCCTCCTGGCCGGCCTGCCCCGCTTCAGCAGCCTCAGCCCCCCGCCGCCGCCCCCCGGGCTCTACTTCAGCCCCAGCGCCGCCGCCGTGGCCGTGGGCCGCTACCCCAAGCCCCTGGCCGAGCTGCCCGGCAGGACCCCGATCTTCTGGCCGGGGGTGATGCAGAGCCCCCCCGGGAGAGACGCGCGCCTCGCCTGCACCCCCCGTGAGTACCGCCGCCCCGGCTGGGGCTTTCCTAGCTCAGGCAATTGCCCCCACTTGTTCGGGTGGCATCCCCCCCCAATCCTGCCCTGGGGCAGCTCCGGCACTGGCCAGGGTCACCCTCCTCCCCCTATTTCTTCCCTCCTTCTCAGTGCTGTTGCTCAGACTGTAGTTGAAATGCACCCGACCCGGCCCCGGGCAGCTGTGCCGCAGGGCGCTGGTTAGCGGGAGAGACAACTAACTTCTTGAGCTCTTGCCGTACTTCAGTGCATCCTCCCGCCTCCACCCCACTTTTATTTGGGGGAGTGAGAGAAGGGGAAATGCTGCCCCCAGTGATTTTGTTTGGGAAGTAGTATGATCGGTGGTGAATCGATTACAAGCGGTTTGGTTTTACTCACCCACACCATCCTGTTCGCTGCATTTTGGTTCAGTGCTTGGTACAGGAGCACGGTGCTGCTTTCGCTGCCTTTACTTTTTCTCCTGCTCATGCTTCATCTCTCACTTTCTTTTACTCCTACTTCATGCTGTCTGAATGCCCTCTGGCGTATACCCGTTAGCATTCACTCCCATCTGTAACTGCAGGCGCCTTCTGCAAAAATTTAGAAGGGTTAGTTAGGAGACGTGTCTGTTTGTTACGGCAAAGAAAAGCTGTAGTGTCCCAGATTTCTCGGGGAGAAAAGTTTTAAGGGCCAAATCCTTCTTCCCCCGCTCTTTCAGAGAGAGGCTTTTATAAAATCGGGACGTTTATGCCTCATCTTTTTTCTCTCTCGTTATTTTGAGGCTGCGACTCTTCCAAGTTCCTGTAACGGTTTTCTAATTACTGATGACTTTTGTAACACTGAGCACAGTGATGTTCCAAGCTTAGATTTGCTGCTGCCAGACACTTGAAAGGGTTGGCTTTCCTAAAACCGTTTTGATCATTGTGCATACTAGAATCCTTCCAATAACAAACAGTTACTGTCTGAACACCTGAAAGCACATGTTAAATGATGAAAATATATTACGTGCATTATTTGACTTGTTGGCAATTTAGACACTCACAGCTGTGTGTGTGTGTGTCTATGAAAGCATTTAAAATGTAAGCTATTGCTTACAAATAATGGGAAGTTTTTACAAAAACAGTTTTCTCATTTTATTTTTCCTAAAAGGACTTTTAAGTTGAAATATCTCTGATTCAACTACTCCTCCCCCTCCCCTTTTTTGAGTTTGGTTCATACACAAACTTTCCCCAAGAAGAACCCTTTATAGTAACCTACTTTTATCGATTACCGTTTTTGTGGGGGAGTAATTTTTGCCTGCTCAAAATTTAGACTCTCAAAATAAAGGGGCGTCAGGAAAAGATATGCACCGCTTTGAACCTGGCAACATTTTAATAGTGAATTTGTTCCTCCGTGTATAGAAAAAAAACCTTTCCCTTGACAGAAAATTTCATAGCTAAGCATTTTCCCAAATAAACAGATTAATATATCTGTCTATGCATTAATTCTTTTCCAGATCAAGGTTCAATTTTGCTGGATAAAGACGGAAAGAGAAAACATACAAGACCCACTTTTTCTGGCCAGCAGATTTTCGCCCTGGAAAAGACTTTTGAGCAGACCAAATATTTAGCAGGACCAGAGAGAGCCAGGCTAGCCTATTCACTGGGGATGACAGAGAGTCAAGTCAAGGTGAGATGATCATGTCAAACGTTAGATAAGAGACTCAAGCCCACACATTGCTGAGACTGGGCGGAGTGAGAAAAATACATATACAAAGGAGCCCTGATATACGATATTGATGAACAAAAGGAATCAGGCGCATGCCTTTGAAATCAGGTTAATCTTAAATGGATACGTATGCTCTGCACATACACCATTACTACCAGAACAAAGCCATTGCAAAATATTACTGCTAGCTAAATCCTTTGCATAGATGGCTCCTTTTACTATATTAAAAAAGGCACTTAGGTTGGCAATAATTTGCAGTTAATAATTAATGGTGTTATTTATGAGAATATGGTATAATTTTTAAAATCGTAATTTATTTTAAAATAATTTAAAATTAGGAATGCTTATAAAATGACCCCAAAATATTATGTTTACTGTGCCATAAAATTGGGAGAGGTAAGGAGTAATATTGTTGAATATTTAACTACAAACCAGTGTAGTTTGTGTTAGAAGGCTAATACTTGGACAATACATTTTCTGACCCGGTAGCCATGCAATGTTTGGTCATTAGATGTTGACATGATTACGACAAATAGTTAAAATGTGATATCGTTCTCCTGGCAAAGGGCAAAACACAAATTTTCGCGTGTTTGGGATCATGGTTCAAACTTTAGAGGTTTTGTCTTGAATGGGAAAGGAATTGAGCTAACAAGCATAAAGTGGATCGGATCGTTCACACATTCCCTCCCCGAATCTGTTTATTTTAGTTAAACACTGAAATATTTCACAGAGGTACGGTTTTGAGAAGTTAAAAAGCAAATGCAGGCTACAGTGTTTTTCTTGTTCAGGAAATTGTATTTAAAGATAAATTCTCTATACAGCTTTTTAACAAATTTAACCGTTTCTGTGTTAAGGGGCCTCTTTATGGATTCTCATTCTCCCAGAGTTATCTGGAGACCCTCATTTGTCACTGTAAATATGTCTAAATGGCTGTGAATAAATTGTTACAGCCCGTACAATGAAAATAACACCCCTCTCCTCTTACTCTGCCCTTTCTAAGATAAAATATGTAACAGAAGAGGGGACGTTAGATAGCTATTCAATGTAAAATGTTTATTGTCACATATGAGCAGGATTAAAGTATTGTGTAGTCAGTGAGTGTACTAGACATGTAGTTAGATTTGTTTTCTTTCAAACTAATACCTTCATTCCATGTATAGGAATCGTTCTGCGACTCTGACATTATATTTTGAATAATAGGATTCGTGACTTGGATTTTAGAGACGAAAAAATCCAAACAACTTGTAAATTGTTCCTTTCTTTTACAACACATTTTTGAATCTATTTTTTAATTTATTGTATACATGTAATTGCATCTTTAAAAGCCATAGCAATAAAAATTTGCATTTTTAACCTGATGATTCAGCACAGAGTAAGTTTCTGTGACCAGTTAGCCTTATCTCTAAATATTTGACTATTTGGATTTAGAACATTAGAAACACCTGCTTTTCTCTTGAATTACAGTTAAGACTACAGACACGTGTTTTCATGGGAGATGGTGTCTCATCAAGTTTGATACATGTTAGTTGAGTTTTTATTAAACAAACTGAACAAGCAAAAACATAGTAGAGGAAAGAGGAGGAAAAGAATAAATGTAGATCTTAACAGAAAATTAAAAGGAGTTAAATAATTTTTTCACTCCATTAGTATGCAAAGGTTTGTTTAAAAGTCTCCAAGGCTCGCTTTGAAACGCCCCTTAAAATAAAATAAAATAAAAAGCAAGTGAACGCACAAAATGCTCCTTCATCAGAAGAAAAAGCAACTGAAATATGCCCATTCCCTGAAAAATTCTTTAACTACCAATAATAACTCTGCAGTAGCAAAAGCAAGAATTCTGTGGTGATAACAATATAGTAATAATTATAATAACTTAGAACGATAACAATGATAATAACCGCAATATGAATACCAAGCATTCCATGGTAGCAATAATAATAAATAAGATATGCATACTGGTAACTTAATAGTAATAATTATAGATATGGTATGAATATTAATTAATCTGTAGTAACAGTAATAATAAAAGTATAGCACAAATATCATATATGGTAATAGTAGTAATAGCTGTAGGGTGATAACTGTAATAATTTTAGGTTAATAACTATTATATGAATACTTAAGTGTCTGTGGTAATAAAATAATTATTTATGAATAACTTATGGTATAATAACAAAAATGATTATATAGCATAGTAATAACTATTATATCTAGTTATAATATATAACTAGTATATTATATACTAATAACACGGTGGCAATATGAATAGTACTAACTATGGTGTGGATATTAATCCCTCTATAGTAGCAATAACTTCATATTATTAATAACTAAGCTACCACAACAGTAGTAATTATATAGTATGTTTGATGATAATTTTATTATAATAATTATGGAATGAATATAAATAACTATGTTAGTAATAATACATATGGGCTGAACACTAGTAGAAATAAGAAAACAATACTATGTAATGACAGTTAATACCTCTGCTGTGGTAATTGACTATGGTACAAATACTAATCCCTGTCGCTAGTGGTGATCAGCATGGCATGAATAGGAATAAGTGGATGGTAGGACTAGTCACCACAACTCTGTGCTGGTACCTCCGTGGGGGTAATAGCTGTGCTAGGGACGCTAATCATTTGGTGGTGGCAGAAATAACCAGAACTCTGGTAGGAATCCTGCGGGCTGTCTGGTGCTACCAGCAGCTCCTGGGTGGCGCTAAGGCTCCCGGTGGCGCTGAGGGTCACAAGCAGAGTATAGATGTGGTTGCTGGCATTGACCTGGCCCGGGTCAGTAATGTCTCTCTCTCTCTCTGTTCGCTGGTGCTGGGCCCCTGCTCCGGCGGCCGCAGGTTTGGTTCCAGAACCGGCGCACCAAGTGGCGGAAGAAGCATGCGGCCGAGATGGCCACGGCTAAGAAGAAGCAGGACTCGGAGACCGAGAGGCTGAAGGGGGCCTCGGAGAACGAGGAGGAGGACGATGACTACAACAAGCCTCTGGACCCCAACTCCGACGACGAGAAGATCACCCAGCTGCTGAAGAAACACAAGTCGAGCAGCAGCAGCTTGCTCCTGCACACGTCTGAGAACGAGAGCTCCTCTTAAAGGGGGTTCCAGAGGAGGGGCCGGGGCCCAGGCCGACTCGGAGGACACCTGCTATTTTCTGAGATGTTGTACATATCTATTTTTCTAGACTTTATCAGCTGACGAAGAGGAGGAAAGAGGCAGAAAAAGACGGCGAGTAAACAAACATCCAAACCCAGCGCTCCCCTGCTCCTCTCGCCTGGCCCTTGGCCGCTGGTGCTGGCGCGGTTATTGTAGGGTCGCAGGGGGGCTGTGTGAGTGCTCCCTCTTCTTTTGCAGACTTCAGAGCAGCTGAGGGGGGAAGGAGGGACCTACTTCCACCCACACAGCTCCTGCTGGGCGGACTAAAGCAACCTGTTGAAGGCTCTTTGTAAATAAATCGTGAGTCACACTGACTACAGAAGTTACTTTACTGTGAATATTTAAAATGTAAAATACTTTTTTTTAATAGAAAGGGTTGGGTTGGGTCCTACCCACCACCACCTCCATCCCCTTGTCTGGCTTTTTTAAGATCTGTTCTTTTGAATAATGAATTGTGGACTATAAACGCTGGGATTTTTTTGTGGTCTCTTTCCACACTTTAGCTGCTTATTCTGAACTTTCTCCTGCAGACCTTGATTCCCTCCTAATTTGAACGGAGGCCCTCCATTAAGGGCCTCTATTAAGAGATTTGAAACAAACAGTCTACTGATGTTTTGCCAAGTATGAGGAAGTCTTTCCCATTCTGAAATCGCACCCGCCCTTAATGCTATTTATTAGTATTTTTTAAAAATACTTTTTTGGGCGATGGGAGTGGGAAAAATTTAAATAGTTTTCTTTAATTTAGCCCATTTCTAATAAAATGTGTGTTAAAAGTAGCTGGTGGGAATTGTTACAACCACTTTCAGTCGAAAATATAAAAAATTATTTAGATGCTGTAATTGAATTTAAAGTGTGTTTTCTTTTGTATTATAAAGAACACTATAGAATGTAAATTGTTTTCTTTTTAAAGCTAATAATGATGATATATTAGCATCTTAACATTTATTAATTAATTTATATTAAAATAATTCGGTTTGTAAAGAGAAGATCCCTTTGCAAGACCAGATAAATGTAATGCACTTTCTGTTAAAAAAAGATAAATCAATTAAAACCAATTTAAAGACGTTTGTTGCCTCGACTAAAGGGTACAGATAATCTGATCTCATCAGAGATTAAATAATAAAACTGACGGTACAAAAACGATAATTTGGGTTCTTTTGTTCATTTTCAGGAGCATTTAAAAAAACCATGTAAACTGTCACTTGCTCCAGAAGGTTCAAGAGTAATACAAAAACAATAGGCGATCGTTTATTTGGAAAATATAAAGCTGCTATTCCTGGTGTTTTTGTGTTTTTTTTCTTGAGAGCTCTTTTCCTTTTGTAGAACCTCTCTGGAGAATT
The DNA here is from genome assembly GCF_016161935.1 of Mauremys reevesii. NCBI lineage: Eukaryota > Metazoa > Chordata > Testudines > Geoemydidae > Mauremys > Mauremys reevesii. The sequence goes on along the minus strand of NC_052627.1, from coordinate 19,148,844 downwards.
CAGGAAGTCATAATTTCCATATATATCCGAGATAGGTTAATCTCTGGCCAATATAGGGTGTATTAACTTTTTAAGCAGCAAGCAACACAAGCCATTATCAGGGATGACATGTTAACATCATTATGGGAAAGATGCTATTTTCCAGGAAGAAAGCTATTAATAAGAGTCTAGCTAGGGGGCTAAAGTAAATAATTAGATCCAACAGACAACTGTTTTAAATCGAAACGCATTGTTTAGCTATGATCATTTTCATATCAAGACAGTGAATAACTATTGTTATTTCTTTTATGGCTGAATTTAAGCAAACATAAACGCTGAGAGTTGAGCAAAGGAATCAGTTATTCTAAAATTTAGAAAAATATCAGTATTGTGTCAGTTTATCTGAGGTATTTGATTATTAAACAAAAGCAGGGAAACGCTTTCCTGAAGCAACATCTTAACTTAAACTATAGAGGGCCAGACGCTGCATATTGAGTAGGCGTTTTGTCTGAGTAAGGCGTTTAGGATCGGGTCCTGACGAATTTATGTACCGGTATGTTTTTACAAATATAAATGATAAGGTGCATTTATTTCTCTCAATATTTCCCCAGCACAGCTTTTGCCAGGTACCAAGGTATAGCATTTAAATTCCAGCCTGCTCTTCCAAAAGGAGACTGTGGAGCATATGGTTTCAGAATATTTCAAAATTGCTGCTTCACTATCCGCAGCATAAACCTGCCATTCTCTTCAGATTTTCACTTCTTCCTAAAACCTTTATAATATATACAAAACCTGACTCGGAGACGCTGAGCTGTTTCCAGGGCATCAAGTTAAAACGCTTCCAGTTTCGCAGTTATTCTTAATTTAAAAACAACCAACCAACCAACCCGTTCACCGTTGTCAAGGTATCTATCACTTTTTACAGTTGTAAATATGACTCTCCCTCAGCACTGAGGCAAGCCCCTTGTTCAGCGGCACCACACCACCAAGCCAACAGATCTGGAAGAGAAAAATGTGTGACTATTTCAAAACTTGCACTGCCTTTTTTACATCCCTACACATATGTCTTAAATTCTGTTCATTTTACTCAGTCAATAAAGCCACTTCTTTCTTGGATAACTGCTTCTGACCAGGATAACCCTAGACCAGGATTCATTTGATTTTAGTTTGTAAACATGCGATTATATTTTCCAAGGCGGTTCTGTTTTCCCTCAAAAGCTAGAGCAGCTTTAATTCTATATGCCCTGAGCAAAAAATCTGTATCAGACAAAAACACTCCTTTTGTACATCTCTTGATACCGCACTTTGTCTGTCACTGAGCAATGGTTTGTATACAGTGGGCCATGTTGTACTGGTTTCTTTTTTTTTTTTCCAGTTGACTGCAGCGCTGACTTTGGCTTTCCAGTTAATTTACTTCTACACAGAGACCCAGCTGGCCATCAGTTGCAGTTGGCACTATAAAACTAGAATTATAGGGAAAAAAGCCCAACTCTGATCGCTTGGTTAGTTTGGTTTTGTCTAGGGTATTTGAGAAAAGAACAGTTTATTCATATGATCTCACTTTTTTTTCTTTGTGGTTAAGGCTTTGAAAACAAAATGGAGCTTAGAGCAGGATGCAAAGCATCCTTCACATCGAGAATAGGACTTTTATGAAGAAAGCTAATAAATAATGTCACGATCATTGTTACAAATATCCTAGCTAACAACTAGGGATAAATGTCAGTGGTTTTTATAAGGTTTAAAGTTCACCTGCTGAAATTTTAAAATCTGCGATCGGCACTGAATAGATCTCAGTAAAACAGAACATAGACGCTTGCTTTGCCATGCAGAAGAGAGCAATCGAACAACCAAGTTAGCATGTCGCTTAATTAAATAAGCTAGAATGTGCTTAAACCAAACACCTACACGACGTGCCAGTGTATCTATTCCCTGTCCACCAGTGGGGCAAATCCAGCTGGTTCGACTCACGGGAATAGTCTCAATTTAAGTAGAGTTTAATTTAAGCTAATTTAAAGCCAGTAACATTTGAGGAAAGCTCCTCTGGAGATTGACAGAGGTCACGATGCTCCTGTTTAGATATACCCCCCCATGGTATCTTGAAGCACCAAACATTGAGAGCAGATGAATATGTCGGTTGCCATTTGTTTCCCCACTCTACGCACTGTCCTTGCCCTTTTAGCTGTGCGTTATATGGGTATCTATGTATTGTATTACAATCAGCCTGAGCAACACTTAAATAAATAATTAAATGACGTGTGTTAATATGGCCGTCTCGCACGGTGCTCCTGACAAGTAGCGTTGCGTAATAGTGTCTAACTGTTCATCCGAAATCCTATGTAGATGAGTACATCAAAACAGTATCAATTTAGGGGAGATCAGCATCTTCCTGTCCATTGAGTTTGTCATCATCACAAACACTAAAGGAGTGAAATTCCACTTGGGAACTCTAGCACTCGGCAGTTTAAAGAGACAGTAACTCTTTTGTTAATCGTTGACAATAGCGCTGTATAATAATAACCGAGATAAGTAGCAGATTTCATCTATACTCCCTATTTCAGGCTAATCTCAACAGTTTTGTCTACAGACAACTTTTTTTTAATGCCAGCTTTGATGTAAACCCAGCTCCTCTATCTTATGTGTTTTTTTAACTGAGGGAAATAGAGTCTGTTATATCAGTATTTACCCTGCCTTATTCTTTGACATTTGTATCCTCCTGAGAGCAGACGGGTAAGATACTGCGAGATAAACTTCTCACTGTTTAACATAAGGATTTTGATGAGATCCATCATGCTTTTTAACACGACCATTATACAAATGAGCTAGACAAATCGCAACGGAAACCCTATGCCTTAATTTCCAATTAATCTTTGAGGTAGAAGAAATCAGTATTATTTGATCAAACGATCATAAGACACCGATAATATTCTGAGCCGAACAAATAAACCCCTTTCTTTTGCATACAATACTCAATCTTACACTGAAGACACAGCTGTTGCATCGTATATACTGGGTAGCTGTCTGTTCTCAGGCCCCTCACTGAGGATAGCAAGGCAAACCGCAGGAAAAACTGTTCATTAGTGTGTTAAAATCGTAAAATGGGTTTGTAATTTGGCCACCTTTCTCAGTAATGTGAAAGATACCCCGGGATCTAAAAACTGGAAAACGCAAATATTATTTATACAACATCCATGGCTATCTGCAACAATGGAGATTATTTCAGAAATAGATTGGAGAGTCTATTAGAAAAAGTAGTTGCGTAAAGTCATTATTTTACTCTTTGGTCATAAAATATTTGTCAACATAGAACAAATCTATAGCATGCATCTGTATAACTTATATAAGAATGTCTCTGTTCCTATAGCTGTAAAAGTACCTATATCGAGATGCATAGATAAAGTTATGAATTAGAATAACACAGATATTCCATGTAAGGGCCCAATCCTGCATTCTTGTTTCAGGCAAAGCTCACACTGAAGTCAATGTAACTTCTGCCGGAGTACATGCAAATCAGGGCTCATAATTCAAACTGAGGGCCAAACTCTGCTCGCTTGCCTGGGTTTCACGGATTTCACGGGGGTGCTGGAATGAACAGACGACGTATCGGGTTTTGGCCCTGTCTGTTCCATTTTATGTTAGGTGTGAAACCAGCTGCCTCTTCCTGGGTAAGTTTTCAGCGGCAAACACAAGCATCCCCTTCTTGGCATGTTGTTTGTCAACCACAAACGTGTTATGATTGGAAGTGACAGCTAAGAGCAAGAGTCCCAGTGATCTGGTGACTAAAACAGTGCTTTCCCCACTCAGGGCATTTAGCGCTCTGTTCTTGTAGGGGCTTGGACACAGCTGACCCATCTCATCCACGCAAAGACACTGCGTGGTAAAGCGGTTTGCCCGGGAGCGGCCTCTTTGCTTTGATCTCTCTCAGTAAACTACTCTGTGAGCTGTGCCAGGCTGGACAGATGCTCCCCATTTTCGTGACCGTGCTGCCCTGGGACTCAGCCCAGTGCGAGGCAGTTGCCACCAGTGGAGACATACATATTTATATAGAGCTAACGTGCCAAGGGGGAGGTTAGGGGAAAGAAATGAAAACGGAAAAGCAGAGGCTGAAACACATTCAGCTCTCAGGAATTATTTGGTATTAACTTCATCATAGCACTCATGTAATAATGAGGACAAATTCTAGTCCAACTCGAGTCAATGGCATCTATGGACACAGGAGGTGGCTCTCAATGCGCAGGATCCATCACAACTACTACACTGATTCGCACTCCAAGGGGAGTGGCGTGGTCCCATTCAATACACGAGATTTCCCATCTTTTTTTTTATATATATATGGGTATATCTCCAATTAAATAATAATTGGAGCTATACCAACCTCCTAGCGCTGGAAGGGACCTTGAAAGGTCATTGAGTCTAGCCCCCTGCCTTCACTAGCAGGACCACCCATTTCCCCCAGATCCCCCTCCCCCCCTCAAGGATTGAACTCACAACCCTGGGTTTAGCAGGCCAATGCTCAAACCACTGAGCTATCCTCCTTCAGACCAGCCAGTCAAGAGGCACCAGAATTTGCCCCGGGACTGGCAGATCTCTGGACATTAGCTGGCCAGAGTGAGAAGGGCAATGGAGCGGGGCTGCGTTGTATCTGGTCCTCCAACCTCTGTTCTACCATGTCACTTTTCCCCATTCCTCTGCATTGCTGGCCAGATCAGGTCGGTCTAGCTCGGTGATTGATTGGTGTTGTGGCTGGGCAAGATTACTGTACATAGAAACGGACTTGTGTCCTAGTCTTTTCCCTTTGAGCAGACTTAGCGCGGGAAAGACGTTGTGCCCCCATGCTAAATTGTGGGATGGGATGGATGCCTTCGCTGCCAGGGTCACCTTCTGTGTGATGGGTGGCAGGGGATATTATATTGACCTGACATTTTCAGGACCTGGTGTACATACACAATGGTTTAGATTAGGAATTTGATTTCCACGGTTCATATGGTAGGAGACCCTGACAGCCCAGGATGGGGAAAATGTAGCTCTGGGTTTCCTAAAACATAGGCACAGAGCAGGGTTGAAGGATTTACATTTGGGGTGAAGTAAAACTTTACAGTCAAGTACAGACTAGGGGTTTCCTCCTGATAGGCCCATGGGCAGGGTCTTGGTTGGGTAAATAAAATCTAGGGAATCTTAGCTCATGGTTTTTCATGGCATAAGGAGGTACAGGAGACCACTGATCTCAAAGGTGCTTTGGGATCACTGGAGACCAAGGGGCAGAATCTGATACCCTTACTCAACTTGAATAGCACTTTACTCCAGGAGTAGTCTCATTGATTTCTATGGGCGTACACCTGGAGTAGTGTTACTCATCCTGAGTAATGGGTTATCGGAATCTGGCCCTAAATTTGGGCGAGGTAACTGATCAGGTCATACTCTGTTGGAGTTAATAAAATAACAGCTACTTGATTAAAGTGAAGGTGACACGAATCCCAATCTTTATCTAATAAATGGCCGGGTGGCACTGTGGGATGCGATAAAAACCATGCTCTGAAGTGTCCCTAGTCTCTATTTGCCAGAAGCTGGTAATGGATGACAGGGGATGGATCACTTGGTGATTACCTGTTCTGTTAATTCCTTCTGGGGCACCTGGCACTGGCCACTGCCGGAAGACAGGATACTGGGCTAGATGGACCATTGGTCTGACCCAATATGTTCTTATGTTTTGGAGGATGAAACTATGGCTAAAGGAAAAACGAGGTGGTTCATTTTCTTATACTTAAACCGAGCAAACAAAGAGAAAAATCTGTCAGTGCCTCCCCGATTTGCAAAATAATGGTGAAAGCTTGGTGGATTAAGACCCAAATAGCACTTTATAGTTATTTTACATCCTTCATATTATATATCCTGTGCTAGATTCTATGTTGTACTGGCCAACAGGTCATTTTGAATCGAGCAGCCATGAGAATATGTATTGATTACTGGAGTAAGCGCTATAAGAATGTTTTCTTCTTGACAGTTCATCCTGTCATCCAAAGAAACTCTACTCCTGCCCTGCACAGTGCCAATTTCACATTATTGCCAATGGGGATGTACAGCCTGCTGAGAGCCTGGAGAGATGGATTGTCTTTTCATAGTAAAAATAGTAAAAATAGTGGCGCAATTCAAACGAGCCCTGATGTGGTGCGCAGTGAAAGAAAAGTTACTACAGTATTTGGGAAATGCAAGGTTTACTGGAATACCCTGCTCGGTCACAAGAGTTGCTCTTTGGACAGATTCACAGTGGAACAGACCATAGAGTTTCTAGGAAACAAGGAATGGCTATCCCAAAAATATCAACTTGTGTCCCAGCAGATTGTTTAACCAGAAACGCTAGGATCTGCTTCAACGTGTGGCTATTCAAAGAGCAACAACTTCAGCTTCCCCTGGCTTCCTCTGAGTAGCGGGGACATGTGCTTACGCTTGTTTTCCTCACCGGGGGAGGATGGGGCTACCAGCAGAGGATGCTGTTTGTTATTGACGGGGGAGCGCCTGTAGGAGGAACAGCGGCCCATAAGTCAAGACGGCTGGGTATCGATTTGGAGCAAAGGCCCGGGTTGCTTAGCTCCTTCAGGAGCATGTTCATTATATGCTAATTGAGGTCAGTGGGCACAAGGGTCCTCATGGTTCGCTGTTGCTGCTGTGATCAGCAAACTCCTTCCGTGTCCTGACAGAGCCGAGGAGGAGAAATTAACATCAAGTGACAAAGCCATAAGGATCGGGGTACGTGACGTCTCTGCTATGGGACAGCTTCCCGAGGATGGGTTTTCCGTGGGGAAATATGGCGGCAGCACCTAAACCTCCCAGCCCTAATCGATTCCTAGGAGTAGTGGAGAATGAAAGCACCAAAACCAGGAACTGCCAAATAACAGTCCCTGGGACTAAACTGTTGTGCGTGCCATTTTTGGGAATGAAACAAAGGGTGTGAACAGCAATGACAGGCCAGTTGCGGATCCCACTGACTTCACTGGGAGTGGGCATATTACAATTCCGAAGTAATTCTGGATGTGCAACCTCCTGCTAATGATGGGATAAAAAGCCCCATTACTTGATTTGCGTCTCATTTTTGCCCTGTAATCTAGTAGATTGGCCCCTCTGTATGAGTAAGGGAATTTAGCAAGAGCGAAACGGTAAATGTACACACAATGCAGCCACATAATGTTCGATCCTGCTTCCATTGAAGCCAATTTTTTTTCAGTTGAGTTAGCAGGAGCAGGCCCATGGAAAATAAGTGAAAAGAAGCAAACAAACAAACAAAAAGATATAAACGAAGTTCTCTTTCCCTAGCTCTATAATTCCGTGTTTTGTAAGAGAAAAATATAAAATAGCTCTCTGCGAAACTTTCATGGCCGCGGTTTTCTCTGGGTGGCCCGGAAGGCAAGGAATATATATTTCTTCAGCCATAAAACAGTCCATTTCAAATATAATCTTCAATTGCTATTCGTAGTAATGCACATCATTCCAGTACGCGCCCAGCTTTTAATTATAAGAATAATGCAATACATACTGAGTATCGAAAAACCTTAGAGCTGGGTAAATTTAGAGGGATTTCCTTGACCCCCCAACTCGAATTTCATCGGGGGGGTCTTTTTTGGAAAAATTCGAGAACAATGAAGGATTCACTTTTTAAAAAACAGTTGTGTCGTTTCTTGGATTAAATACACAAACAGAGAAATGGGTAATGAGCCCCTCCACTTAACAATGCAGGCTTTCCATTCCTATTACCCAGCAAGTCCATTCAAAAAAGAAAAAAAGGGAGGTATGTTAAATTTTTGGTCTTCGGATATGCTTGTCTATTCCAAGGATGTATTTTTGAAGGGCGGAGGGCATTTCCTTAAGAGTGCCATATATATATTGCTCCTAACTTTTACAACTCAACGTCCTCTTACTTTTAACAATCTGCAAGAACAGTTCAAGGATCGCTTTTTTCACTCCTCCCCAACTGGGAAGATAATTGTGCCTCATCAAAGATATGAGCCAATTAATAGTGGCTCAATTTCCTCTCTCAACTAGCTAGCTGCCAAGACCCGTTAGCTGAATTCCAACAGGCTGCCTGACACTGAAAGCATTTCCTCCCTGACAAAAAATGGGAGAGATGACCAGCCACTCCATTATTATTACATTGAGTCCTGCTGTAGCCACTCTAGATGGAAGGAGTGGAGGCTGGAGTGATGTGTAACAGAGTCATATTACCCTCTTAACAAAGGCGATCCCCCCCCCCACTTTCCTACCTCCTGCACTGAGGTCAATATGATCCGCCACTTGTGATTTTAACAGCCTCAACTTTCAATTTCTTTTTTAATACTCTCTATAATACCGCCTTACGTCAACAGCAGGCTCCAGCATCTCCCATACTGAATTTACTTTCATTCCCAGACTCTGGTATGTTGAACCTGGTAACCTGTCAGCCTATCCTGACAAGCAGCACTGCAATACTATCTAGCATGTCTGCTCACCTTGGGCAACCGGGAAAACTATCTCTGGGAATCCCCGCCCACGTAGAGGGTGCGAGGGAGTGGATAGGGAATGTTTACATTAGAAATCCAGGAGAGAAAGCGAACAACTGTCAAAAAATAAAGCGATCGCTCTTCAGATCGGATCGCCTGTGGCTTTGCTGGAAATAATAAATAATGCTCACTTTAATTAAATCCTTATTGGGTCCCTTTCTGGGTAGATAAGGTGAAGCTGTCACATATTGGAAGGCTGTCTATAAAATCCAAGCTCTGTACTCTGTACGCAGCCAGCCCTGTAAATAATGTTGACACCAATGTGAATAACGTTTTTATGCCATGCCTGTGTTGTTCTCTATTATCCTCCAAATTGCACAATTGCATGGGCACACTCCCCAAGATGACTGCTCGTTTTGAAAGGAGGGCTGCTGCATAATAAATAGTTTTATGGGCAAATCCTAGAAAGAGACGTTTTAAAAATGAACAAAATATTATTCCGAAGATGGCGTTTTATTGACTGAGTGCCTTACTCGGACCTTTTACATAGGTATAATACAGACACCAAGGGAATTACAAGGGAGGGCATAACTCCAATTAGTGAGGATTGGACACAGTATTTCCTCCGGGCAGGGGCATTCACAATAGAGAAGAATTGACCCAATATGGGACTCGAATCTGCATTCTTTTCGAGCCCCAAGTTCGCCATGATTCCAAGGAATGCAGGAGCGGAGCCTTTTCACAGAAAATCCACGATTTTAGACACGATCTCTCTGACACATAAATTGTGGGGATGCACCCCCGTCCCCAGCGCCTACCTGTGAGGTCCAGAATGGTTGATTTCAAACGGAAGGGGCAGAACATGCATGGAAAGCATATGTGCTGGAACTAGGGGTGGGGGGGTGCTTCTGCACCCCCTGGCTTGAAGTGGTTTCCACCATATACAGAGATTACAGTATCAGAGGGGTAGCCCTGTTAGCCTGGATCTGTAAAAGCAGCAAAGAGTCTTGTGGCATCTTATAGACTAACAGACGTTTTGGAGCATGAGCTTTTGTGGGTGAATACCCACTTGGACGGATGCATGCAGTGATTACAGTTTGGTTCAAAGGCTCTCAGTACCCCCACTATACAAATTGTTCCAGCACCCCTGATGGCAAAGGTTGGTTTCTTACATCCAGGAGGCTGGACAAGGGAATGTGAAATTAGAAATAGCCCCCACAATCGGCTTTTCTTTTTTTCTTTTGCTGGAAAGCCATTTTAAGTGAATAATGAAAAGGTAAACCTGCTTGCCTTGAGGAAAGGGTACAGGACAAGCTTCAAAGCACTAGCAATGCTAGTCCAAGCCAAGAAGTAATTCAAATCTTACTTTCCCTAAAACCGAGGAAATATAGATTGAGCCAAATCCCTGTCTCAAATACAACACACCATTTGAGTTCAGTATTGGGCCCTTTGACATTAGTATGCTTGGGCTGGATTCGACCTATATTTTTCCTCTACTGTGGGAGCCCTTTCACGTCCACAATAAATGGAATATAAAACACGCAGGCCCCTCGACAAAATTTTTAACATAAACGTGGTTGATAGAACTTTTTAGTTCAGTTAGATTTTGTTCAATAAATTTTCTTAATATATGTGATATGTAAAAATGAAAGGTGAATCTAGATGACCAACATTTTCCCTCTTCTTGCTGTATCAAAGTAGCCTCTCAGGAGCGATATACGAAACTACTCTGTAACTCCTCCACTGGAAATTATAAGAATTTTTAAATATACCCCCGCTGAAACATGAAATAAACAGTCTGGACAATCATGGAACCTGACAGAATAACATAATAGTGAAATATTCCATTCAGATGAAATTGATGGCAGAGTTACATTTACAGCTGCAGCTCAGCACAATATCAAAATTATTCAATAAACATATTGCAACAATGAATTAGCCATATATCTCTTTTAAACTGCATGTCTTGGTATTATTTCAAAGTCTTAAATCAGAGCATTCATAATCCCAAGGACAAGGCCTTCACATTCATTTATCCTAATTGCAACTCTCCCAAATAACCTTTAGCATATATAATATATAAAGTTAATGCATATGTAAAGAGTGCTGATATTCAAAGACATGACTAGATTGACAACTAAGGTAGGACAGATCTGACTATTTCAGTGAGTGCTGACCTCATTCGCCCTTTCCTTATGCATGTTTGCCTTTTATGAACTACTGAAATCCCATTATCATTTATCACTTTTCTATGATATTAATTTGTAACTCTTACATATTAAGCACACTCCACATTCGTGGCAGGGCTCCGATGTTTGCGAGGGTGATGTCATTTCATTAAAGGCATTCGTTATACCCCCTGACAGTCATCTGGTTGCTCGATTTTTAATAACCATATCGTGTCAAAAGTTGCCCAGTGCCCCAGAGAAAACGGAGTTTAAAATGCATATTTAGAGCTTTTAGTCATACGCCCTGCCCTCCCATTTTCCATATTTAGGCCAATGGAGAAAAGAAATCTAGATGCAGAATATTCCAGTGTTAATAGCTAGGGTTGTTTAAAACAAATTAAAAAGTAAGATTAACTGTTCTATTCTAATTTCAGTTCAGCATCTACCTTCTGCACAGATAGGTATTTTCTAGATACATGTTTCTGGCAACATTTACCAGCTGTCTTGAACATCAGTTACAAATCTCTGCGAGGGATACAAACATCTGTTCAGTAGCAGTCTGAGTGGATGTGCTGTTGGTACAGAGCTACTGGGAACCAGAACAATCATAGCCGAAGCGTCAAGGGAGAGGTTCCTCAGTCAATCAAATATTATTTATGAGAAAAAGGTTATTTATATCAGAACGATATAGTGAGGCATCATGAAAATGTAAACTTTGATTCACACCCTTCTTTACTTGATCTCTTGCCCCCTAACCACGGGAAGAAACAAAATTACGTAGAGGCTAACTTACAGTGAGACGGGTGTATGGCACTTTTTAAAATAAAATAAATAATAATAATAAAAAGCAACAAAGAAAATTCTGCATCCATCACAACGACACACACACAAAACCAGCCATGGCATGTTACAATTTCTGGACCCGATCCTGCAGTCCTTAGGCAAAATTCTCACTGCCTCCAGTGTGAGATTCGCCTGAGTAAAGAGCATTTGCGCATTGCTATATAGTGCAAGTGAAGAGGAAAATACACTGCAAAATGTTCCTTGAAATCGTGTCTTGTATTACTACTTTGCTAATCATTATTCTCGAGAGTTTATCTAACCAAGGAGAATAGTTCGGGTGTGCTGAGCTGAATAACAATCTAGAACAAGTTTGTTAATAGCAAAACAATTTTATGGTTAAGTTTGAATGTTCTGCAGTAAAAGAAAAAGATTTTGTATTCACTTGCCTCATATACTGAGCAGAATATTTATAAGGAAGACAAAGCTGCACAAAGGGGTTTTTCAACCAATGGTTGGCACTTGAAATAGCTATGATCTGAACATATGCACTACTTGGGTTATTTATTCATAGCTGAAACATTTTATTTATCTAGAGTTTATACAAGTCTCTATATACATTAGTAGCTATACAGTATTTCCCTTTGTATATATGTGGTATACATATTCATGTATGAGATGTGTGTGCACATATAAGACTTGTTTCAGAGTAGCAGCCGTGTTAGTCTGTATCCGCAAAAAGAACAGGAGTATTTGTGGCACCTTATAGATTAACAAATTTATTAGTCTCTAAGGTGCCACAAGTACTCCTGTTCTTTTTGCATATAAGACGTGTGTGTCCTTACACACACACACACCAATTATATTTGTTTTTTCTCTATTCTACCCATAGTTAATGTTCTCAATGGTTAATAAAATGCAATTTGCGACTGAGGTATAGGGGCATAGCCATCCCCATAAATGTCATAAGAGAGAAGTTTAAAAAAAAAAGGACCCCAGAGACTGTAAAAGATCTCTATCACCACACTATATTGCTCACAGTTTTTGCACTGACTGTACTAAAATAACCTAACACACACCATAGTGCATCCCTATAATAACCTCCTCAATCATTTATTAAAAGTTGTGTCAAGCAAGCCCATATAATTCATCTTTATGCAAATACATCAATGTCAAGCCATTAGTGTATTGCTCAGGTTTTTATTAAAGTGCATTCTTTTTAATTCAGCTCAGTAAAATAGGAGCCCTATTGCTCAAGAATTATAGCAACTATTAGAGTAACATATGGGCAACATGCACTCAGAAAATAAAAATCAACAGATAAAGTGGCAGGGTCACAACAGGGAGCAAACACTTAACAAAATGGCAGTGGGGTAATAGATTTTCTTTCAGTGCCTTTGGAGATTGGGTGTCAGAGGAATCAAAGCTGCATTATTGGCAAAATACCTACATTGCCTAAATACCAAACTGTACCAGATCCTGCCATCGATTTTTCAGTGGGACCTTCCCTTCTGATTCCGCCATATGTCTCTGGAATGGTGTGAAAGAGAGGCGTTCCCCAGAACTCAGACACAGATATTACTATTGAATCGATTAGCGTATCATGAGGAACCCTGGATATAATTGGCTGGTTTTCGCCAGTGCCATTAGTGCGTTTCATTGTCCACGATAATTATTTCAGCATTCATAAGGAGTCGACGTTACATTTTTAGTAAAAACAGCTTTAGAAACGTCAATTTCAGCTCGTATTGATTGTGGTAGGAAAGCCAAATGCACTCGCTATGAGAACAATGGAATCAATCAATCTATCTATCCTCTGTATACGGAATGCAATTAACACTACCAAAGAACCTAAACAAACGTTATCCGCTTTTAGACCCACCGCCCTTCTGGGAAAGTCCTAACGTGAGTTAAAAATGAGGCACGTGGATAGAAAATAATAAATAAACTAAGGAATGCGGTCGCTTTTGTGTTTATTACAGGGTTACAAACACCAGGAGAAGGCTAGCTGTTTCTGTGCTGTTTTACTGACGGTCTCCTCTATCCTCCCAAGCAAACCTGTTATTTTAGGCGGCGGGCGAATCGTTTCATTCACACAAACCTCTCCAGTTTATATACTTGGGAAGAAAGAGAGATCGTGTGTGTTAGTACAGGCGCAAGGAAGGTGAAACCTGAACATCTGTCTCATTGGATTGCACAGGGAGGGAGGGTCACTGTGGAGATTTGTGGCTTTACAAGAAAGGCACAGATGCAAAACCCAAAGGGTACAGAGACTCTCCCAGGGAACTTTATAACAATTTAGGATATCTTTTCCGAATGTATCCCTCCCCTGATTCTGATATGCTGTTCTTCCCTCTCGGTCTCCCCTCGCCAAGAATGACAAGAAAAGATTTCTCTATAACCCCCTCCTTCCCCCGACCCTGAATATCCCACATTGTCAGGTCAGCACCGTCAAATCTGGTTTTTTATTTTATTTGCCAGATCAGCAATCAATTTTCCAAGGGTAATAAACAAGAAACCAACACACACACACAAACCCGAGAACAATCTCCTAGATTTAATGAGAGAGTTGCCCACATCCTCATCACCCCAGCATGGTAATTGAGCAGATCTATTAACTTGTTACACTAGATTTGTTTAAAGAGACTATTACACAGTCATTTAATCAATTTGTTACACTGGAGGTCCTGACTTATGAGACACTTGCCGTATGATTCCTTAATGACTGAATTAATTTGTTTTAATAAAACCAACATTGTGTACAAGCACATTTCAAGAAATGTAATTTTGGAGACAGAACAGTCCAATGCTTCATCTGATTAGGTCTTTTCTATGGTTTATCAAAGTCTGGAGTTGCCGTCATAAGCTGCATGTATGGGGTATTTTTCTTTTTTATAGCGTCATTAATTTAATATGGATCATTAGTTCTTTATACACATGCATGTTCTGACAAATGTACCCAATGAATAATGCACCTAATGTGCTTGGGCTCAAATGCATCACATCATAAACAGAAACTGCTGCAAAATAAATAATAGTAAATAATAACAACAATTAATATCATAACCATCCTGTTCTTTCACACTTGAGTGCACTAAAGACTTGTTTTACAGATAAGGACCCAGAGCACCTCAGATTACAGCATCATAACAAACTGAGGTCTAACTATGTAGAGAACACAAAGAGATTTATGGTGAATTAAGGTTATCCTGAGAGCAGATGTAGGACAAGAAAATCGGTTTTGCTCGTGATGGAAACTGATGTGTGTGGAATAAATGTAAATAAACACGAGGGTCCCCAAGAAAAGGGACTTGATGGTATCGATTATGTAAAAGAATTGCTACATTACAAATGTTAATGTACTATGTTAATGTACTACAAATAGCTGGCGTTTTTGGTCTGACTGTGCAGAGAAAAGAAAAGATCAGAGGTATAGATTTGAAAAAATAGGTCTGGAACTGTGGGGTGGAGGGGAGGGAAGCCATCAAAACAGACAGAGTGAACTTTTCAGTCTATAAGTAATAACTGATATAAATGATCTCAGAATGAAGCTAATGTAGATAATTATGTAAACATTTTAGCTAAGATAAGCAGGAAGCCAGAGTGATGGCCTGAGATGATTATTGTAGGCATAAGTGGTCCTGCCAAATGTGGGCAAGTACACACTGGCCAAATATTGACTAAATAGCTTAACAATTATTACAGAGGAGAGGAAGAATCTGGGTATGTTTCCAATAAGCAGATGCTTTGGGTAAGAGACTGCTTCCACTGCAAGTCAATGACAAAACTCCCAATGACTCCAGTAGGAGCAGGATATGTAAGCATGAGACTACATTTTGTCAAATAAGAACTCTTACAAATACATATAAACAGCACATGGGGATTTTTTTTTGGTGAGCTCATTTCATTGGTGTGTGTGTGTATTTTTTTTAATGAAGTGGGTATGTAGTTCATGGATGGAATTTTTAGATGGAGGACTAGATCCTGTGGCTCTAACCTGAGTACAGACTGCAGGATTCAGGGGTAGGTTGCTGTTTAAGCATCTTCATATGATTACTACACAAAGCACCACTGAACAAAACATCTTTCAGCTTACATGCACACAAGCACATCTTGCTCCATTAAAGTCAATGAGAGTTTTGTCATTGGCTTCAATGGAAGCAGGATTAAAACCTCCAAAATTTGATAAACTGGTTTGAGCAACTTGGCATGTCTTGCAAAGCAATGTTCCATTTTGAATGGAAAATGGCATAACTCATAGTCATGGTACTGTTTCTTTGAGTGTAAGATGAGCATGCTCTTTACTTGCAAATTACTGGGCCAGATTCTGTTACTGTTAAACATACTATGCTTGATTGTGATCCCACTAAAACTGATATTAACCAAAAGTAACTCAAGAGGTGCAATGAAGTTATGATGTTACAAAATCAGTGTATGTGAACTCAGGATTAGGCCCACTGGGTAGCACCTTACTCAGATACACAAGCAAGGTACTATTCAGTACAAGGGTAACAGAATCTGGCCCAAAGGCTATATATACTTTATATATAAAGTGCTATTATATATAAAATAGCACTTTACAAATATTTCTCTTTTGAGATATACATCCTTGTATGCAGGTCTATGCTGTGTATAACAATTTCTAACTTCACTAATTCAGTAACCCAACCATTTACATCCAAAACTAGGTATATGTTTGGGCCTGATACAGCAAAGTCTCTGACATATAATTTCCATAGAAGGCAATGGGAGTTCTGCATATGGGAGGGCTTGCAGGATGCTGTCCAATGGGACTGCTCACCTGAGTAATGGAAAGGAGGATTTAGCCCTTAGCTGCTCTACAGTATATTTATTAGCAGGCTACTCTCATAAGTACTTAAAACAAACTACATTTGTTCAAATCTTGAATAAAATACATACATGGAGCCATGTCCACACTAGCACTCTCCCTTTTGCACCTGTCGGTGGAGCTGGACTGTCAGTATCAACGGTGGGAATCTTTTCAGAAAAAGCCTAATATGGACGGAATATTAGAATGAAATCTTACATAAAGCTGGAGCGTTCAGACTTTGTGTGTGTGGATTGTGGGAGGCCTCCACACCGTCCAAGGCCACAATTTCAACTTGCAGTCTGGAATTGGAACTGCAGCCCTTCTACACCAGCAACATGGGGTGCTGTGGCTGCTGGATCTGCACATAAACATGGATGCCTTGGCCTGGGCCAAATAGAGCCTTCTGTACCGCCCATGTGGGGCTGGTGCTGAAACCCCTTCTGTAGTGGTTAGGGGGCACCATTGAGAGACTGTTCTATTCACAGTGCTTCCGCAGAGTCCTTATACAGGGCTTAAGAACAGCAGAAGGCCTCGCTCTAGCCCTTCAGAGCATCAATGAATTTCACCCTTAGGACTCAATCCTGCAAAAATCCAATCCTCTTAATATACTAATTGTGTGTTAGAAAAGCTCTGTTGTACTTACACTATTTTTAGATTCCAAGGCCAGAATGGACCATTGTGATCAGCTAGTCTGATCTCCTGTATAACACTGATCATAGAATTTCCCCAAAATAATTCCTAGAGCAAATCTTTTAGGAAAAAAAAAATCCAATCTTGATTTAAAACTTGTCAGTGATGGAGAATCCACCATGATCTTGTTAAATGGGTTATTTACCCTCATCTTCACCTTAATATACAATAAACCTCCATATTTGTATTGACTGGAAAATATTAAAACATACTTTGTTTATAGGTTATCAATCCCTACCTATGGCAATATCCCAACATAAATGTGGCTTATGCTGCTCATTAGTGGCTTAATAATGATCAGCATTAAATCTGAACACTTAAATATCAAATAGGGAAAACAACTGGGATATCATTTTTCATTCAAATAAGCTTTTCCCCGATAGGTGATGTATTGGTTAAATTCTGCTCACTTTCACAAGTACAACTCTACTACATTAAGGTTCCAATTCAGAAAGACATCTAAACATGCGCTTAACTTTATGCATATGCATAAATTGCTTCCACGATAATGGGACTTAAGCATGAACTTAAAATTAAAATTAAGCACATGCTTACATGCCCTTCCTAAACATAGATGCTTTCCAGAATCAGGGCCTCATTGGGGTGTACTGGTGCAAAAGAAAGTAGAATTGGCCTCATGTGTTACTCTTAAAACAGGCAAAGCATATGCAGAATACATTAAAAATATTGTTATAAGGCAGAATTTAAGATTAAAAAGAAAATTGACTTATTGCTAAGAAGGCAAAAGAAGAGACAATGCAAACAATTCTGAAGCAATGATTTTTCCTTCTTCATATTTCATACATAATTTCTTGAACACAATGCTCATGCCATGTTTAAAATGAAACTACAGATTATGTCCCTTTAAAAAAACATAAGCAGCACATGCACCAGCAATGTAAGTAAATTGATTCAACCTTTTGCCCATTTTAACAGATGCTACTCATGACTGTCCCAAAAAGCTTCTTTAAAGTTAACTACATTAAGCATTTGAGGTCACAAGGCCAAATCAAGGTCATTTTAATTCTGGCTAAAGGTTAATTAGATCACTGCATTAAAACAAGAATAGACTATGCTCAACTTTACTCTAATGAGGATGGACAGGTTTGTCTTATATACCTCTTAACTTCCCCCTTTATGATAAGGATGTAATATAGATGATGGGCAAAATCTTGCTCTCAATTAATGAATGAAGGTATTGGAGTTACTCTTGATTTACACTAATATAAGTGAATGCAGCATTTGGCCCATTTTCTTATCTTAAAAATGATGCTCCTGTTAAAACTGTTCTAAATCCATCTAAAAGCTCATTTTCACATCAGTTTCCTCCTTGTGTTTCCTGTCATAATAATTTCTGTCACATATTCTATTATTTCACTTATACAGTTATTGTGAGTTAGGAGGTGTTATGATCAGATATGAAAACACAGGCCAACATTTTCAAACTTCTGTACCTAAAGTTTGGCATCTAAATCTATATTGAGGCAACTAAATAAGTGATATTGAGGAGTGCTAAGCAACTCACTGAAGTCAATGGGAGCGGAATGAATTTACATCTCTGAAAATCAGACCATTTTAATCTAGGTGTCTAAATATGGATTTAGATGCCTAATTTTAGACATTCAGATTAAAAAAAAACCCAGGCATTTGTTTTCTGTTATGACTGCAGTTTTTGCAGTAACTAATGGATTATCTGCATCAGCTGTATTATTCACACACAATGATAATGATCTTACATTTACATACAGCCAGTATTGCAAAGAACTTCCAAAGTACTTTAAACATTTTAGGTTCAATCCTTCTCCTGCTGAAGTCAATGAGAGTTGTGCTATTGACTTTACTGGGAGCAGGATTGGGCTAACCAAGAAAGTGAATCCATCTCTGGGCTGAAAGATGGCAAATTTTTAACATCACACAGCAATAGTATGGAACCAATTAGGACAGGAAATGAAGAATAAATTCTGAAAATTTAGAATTTTAGATCTACTTTAGCAGATAAAAAAAGATGTTAGTGCAGGAGATTATGATAACTTAAATGCGCCATTGTTATTATTGGGAATATAAAGTAACAGTGATCCATAGATAATTGACTGTGCTTAGCAATGTTCCACTTCTGAGCCTGGAGGTGTTTGGGATTTAGTCTCATAAACTAGAATATATTGGTTACTGTGCTCTCTGTATTGCTATTTAACGTCTCCCTCATTTACCTAAGTATTTTTAAAGCACCTAATACACATTCCTCTGGTTTACTTTCTACTCTGGAGATGCTCATTGTCTTTTATTATCAATGCAGCAGAAATATTTTCAGTTGAATTAGTTCAGATCATTACAATGATACATATCCATTTTTCTTGTTTCCCTGACCACACTTTCATTTCATTTCAATACAATACATTTTCTACATATACATTTCCAGAGTGGCCCCATATCATATACTCCCTCCTAGGTCAGATGTTCTCCAGTGAGAATGTTTACTTCCAACATGGTGGAACTCATTTTCCTCAGTTCCAGCCAATGTCTCCTTTTTTCTTTTTCTTGTACTTTGACTGAAAGCTCTTTGGGAAAGAGGGCCATCTTTTTGTTATATATATTTTATAACACCTATCACACTAGTGGCCTCTAGGAGCTACTACAATACAAATAATAGTAAATAACGATAATTACTGGTACATGTCTTTCTAAGAAAAAAATGCAAACAAATATATTCATTTTGTCCCTCAAAAATAAATAGTTGCAAAAATTATTTTTTCTTGGCAGTAGGATAGATGGAGAGTGGGTCAAATAATACAAAATGTGATTTACTAATATTGTCATAAATAAATACATATGACAAATTCCCATCGCTGTTAGTTAGAGGTGATAATATTTGTTGTTGCCCAGCATCCAGATGGCCATTAGTTTATTTGTGAAAATATTTGTGAATCCCAAAAGTTTAACAATTTTTAGCATGACTTTGTCTTTCCAAGTTCATAGTGCATTAATCACTACTCATTATTATCCATATACCAGGGGTTCTCAGACTTTTGTACTGGTGACCCTTTTCACATACCAAGCTTCTGAGTGCGACCCCCTTTATACATTAAAAACACTCTTTTATATATTTAACACTATTATAAATGTTGGAGGCAAAGTGGGCTTTGGGGTGGAGGCTGACAGCTCGTGACCCCCCATGTAATAACCACGTGACCCTCTGAGGGGTCCTGACCCCCAGTTTGAGAACCCCTGCCGTATACAAAGTCGGAGTCAGCTGACCAGGAAACAGGAACATAAGAATGTTACTTAACCAACCAGTCACACACTATGATTAAGGAATAGCTAAAGACAAACATTTGGGAATGACCCATAGGTTGAAACTTCACATAAACTATTTGTTGAATACGTCTACATAACAAGCACATCTGCAGAAAACAGGGTTGGTTTGTGAACCATTTCTGATCAGCAAAAAGGGCTAAAATAATTGGATAATATATACAGAATGATAATTCAACCAGTTTTATATGAAAGAGAGGAGTTTGCTTGGACTGTGCACCTGGAAATCAATAAGAATGTTTCACTACACATGTTTAAGTACAGCTGTTTTCTCTTCCTAATTTCAGTTGTTTTGCTACACAGCTGCTAACATGATCAGTAAAGTTCATTTACATAGATCACTATTTTGTCTCAGTAAAATGATTTCTGGAGTTCACAGTAATATTAGTCACAACAGAAAAGTGGATTGCTCTTTCAGAACTTTTGTTCTCTTTACCCTATAAGGTTTTATTACAACAATATCATTTTATACATGAGCAGCTGGTGTTCTGTGACCACTGCTTATCATATTCTCTCATTGTTTTCTTATCATATCCATCTATGGTATTTTGTTTCCTTAGACCATAAGCTATTTGGGGTAGGGACTTTTTGTTCTTTTTGTTATGTATCTGTACAGCCCCTAGCATAATAGGGTGCTAATTTCTGAGTGTGTCCTTTACCGCAATATTCTACTTCTACAGCTTCAAGCGTACACATGCTCTGAAGTTGCACTTCTATGGTATAAATTGTTCAAATTTGGGACAAAGATTTACCTGAGTTGCACGTCTCTACTTTCATTAGGTCAATCAGCTTTAGTTATATTCAACTGTACTGAAAAAAGTTCTTATTCTATTCCTTCAGTAGGTTTTAAATAGAATCATCTTGCTGGGTGGTAGCACTTTTCAGTAGGGTGACTGAGCATACATGCCCATTTTGTTGCATAGCTGCAGCTGGGTGTGCTTTTAGAAGGCTATTTTCCCAGATTTCTTTCTGTTAGTTTTCTGCATTTTTCAAAGATCAAGTTCTCTACAATCTCGCTAACAAGAGGCATTCAGTGCTGTTGGAAAACTAGAAAGTAAATACCTCAAATAGGCCATTGTAAGTCAATGGAACTATGATGACTTATGCCAGCTGAGGATTCTGACCTGTGACTTATTTTTCCTCTGGTTGATAAGTCTCACCTTACTGTGCATCTCCTGTACATCTATATAACTTGGTTCCAATGTTGGCATAACTGTTGTTCCATTGGCTTGAAATGATCCCCAGGATAGAGTAAAATGTTTATGTTACTGTTAATATGGAGGGAGTTCAATTTTTATACATACATACATACATACATGGCATGACCCTTTACACATCTTTATTTGAATGGTTGTTAATTGTTAAAGCTCCACTGAGACCACCAGAGTGAATTCCAGGGGCCCTGCTCACAATACAGCTGAATACCTGATTTTTTTTAAAGGTACTCTAGAGCTGCATGAATCAGGAAGAAAACAACTCCCCCTATGCATTTTATTAGAAGGCAATAAAATCTGGTGGCGTCTCATTAAATTTAATGAGCTTCCATAAAATAACTATTACATTGTGGAGGTAATGAAAAGAATAACTACGTTGGTTAGTAAATAAACCACTAAGGATGATTCTATTAGATGCCCCAGATACCCCCAGTAACGAACAGGCAAGTATATTCTCCAACCTTTCCCCTTACAAACTGTGTCCAATAACAGCTGAACACAGCACTTCACACTGAATATATTAATTTTGCTTGGCCAATAAAAGATTTATTCAGAGCAGAAGCCTGGCTAGAGCATAACCTTGGGCCAAATTCAGAAGTGCTGTGAAAGATGTGAAGTAAATTACACATTGGTAAATAGGTCTTAGATATGTTTTAGGGTTTCTTATGGCCTGATTCTCCTCACACACTTGTTTACCCCAGTATAATTACATTGGCTTCAATGACAGTGTAAGTGACATCAGAATCAGACCTTCAGGGCTTGATTTTCAGAGATGCTGAGCACCTGCAGCTTCCATCGATGTGTGGGTGCTCAGCCTGTCTGAAACAGGCCCGGAGTCTAAGTTGGTGTATCTCACAAGGCAGGAAGAAGATGTAAGTTAAAGTAGAGGAGGCTACAGCTTTGACCTACAGCTACTTACATCCTCCTGTTAGTTGCTTTTCCTGCTCCCACTTACATCACCTTACACATCACTTCTGAATTCAGCCTATGACTCCTTTCCCCTCCCATGATATGACAACGGCACATTAGATATAATGCCACATACTCTTATAATATTATAATGCTAAGTCTTATGTGTGTGTATGTAGGTTTAACTCTGAACAAATTAATAGATTGATAGCGTTAAAAATTAGGGCCAAATTTTCAAAAGGGTCTACTGATTCTGGGTGCCTTAATTTTTGGAGTGCTTTCAAAATTAGTGATCACTTTTGAAAATGTTGGTGTAGACATATTTTTGCTAGATGTCATCTGGTATAAATTGCTCTCGCTCCATTGCACACACTCACAAGTTGTGGAGCAAAAAAAGGAAGCCAAGCTATAAAAATCTGTCTCAGAGGCCCAGTTCCTGTTTCCCTTGCTCAAGGGGGTAACACCACTGAAACAAAGGGACTAACCACATCATTGGTATAATTCCATTGGGAGTTTACAGCTGCAAATTGAAGGTGCAAGAAGGGAGGCTAGGGAAAAAAATGCCATGCCTTTATATGCCAAATGAATATTGCTGTGGGAAATTTAACTTTTGCATTTCCTGACTGTTTGACCTGCAGTTGCATAAGGGATGAGTTTGGCCCCCTGGGACTATTTGTGTGAGTAAGGTGAGCAGGATTGACCTATATTATTATTTCTATTTCTGTTTTTCTTCTAAAGGCTCAATGCTACTCCTACTGACGTCCATGGGAGTTTTCTTATGGACTTCAGGGGGATCAGGATTCGTACCTTTGTCGTTAAATATGTATCCCCACCTTGTGCAATGTAGAAAGGACGGGCAATGTGTCAGTGTTAACGTAAAGAATTTGCAGCATGCTGAAAGAGCCTTCACTTGCATTACCTGATTTTAATTGTGCAGTCTTGATGTTGTATTTATTGTGTTTGAGACAGATTAAGTCTATTGTTAGACCTGCACATTTTATCACAGTCAGACGCTCTGTGTCTGAGATTTGACCAGAGGTTCTCACACCAAGCTCTCTCTGAGCCTACAGTAATACTGTATGAGAATTGTCAAGCTGTCCTGCAGTGGCTCAAGAGTGTGAATATCAATCTCAGGGCAGACAGTTAAGAACCAGGGCACAAACCCCAAATTGGCTGTGAGTTCTATACTTAGGTTTCACCAACCCATTATCAAGTGTGAACTCCTCAGGCACTAACAGTCTTAACATGGAATCACAGACAGTCCCTTGGGGTACTCTGATCTGTCTTGCCACCCATGCAAGCTTGCCTTTGTGAGAGATGGTCCCTTACACCACAAATCGCAACAATATTCGGGTAACTCCCAGTCCGAAAGGACCAGTCACTTACCCCAGGTCAATTGTACCTTAGATCTCACACCAAAGACAACACTCATAGCCAATCCTATAATAAACTATCTAAAGATATTACATAGGAAAAGGAAACAAGAGAGAGTTATTTACAAGGTTAAAGCAGGTAAACATACATACACAAATGAGTTCCAATCTTAAGTTTCAAAAGGTAATAGATGCTTCTATAATATGCAAGCTCTATCTATCCCTTAGGGATAACCAGCAGCTAAGGATCCCTTGCTTATGCCTAGAAACTGTGCCCCCAGAGTCCCAGCAGCAATTAGAGACAGTTCCTCCTTGTTAGGGCTTTTATTCCTTTCCCCCCCTTCTGCTTTGAACTGCAAACTCAGCTGATGGGAGGAATTTACTTGGAAAACTCATTTTCTTTGTGTGGTGGGGATCATAAACAACGAGTTTTTTGTCCTCTTTAATGTTCAGCTCTAGACTGTATGCTGTCGATGAGCCTTCCTTGTCGGACAGGACGTAACACACTAGTTAATGTCTCTCTCTCCTCTCTGATGTTTTACAGTTACAGAGGCTTACATTGCAAACTCTCAAATATTAATATGCAACATAGATGTTATAAGTAAGATCAATGCAGGCAGCAACTCATAAGCATTCCATAAAGTCTAAACACTATAAACACAGACATTCTTATAATTCTAATACCTATTTTAACAATACTAGCACACAGGCGAGCCAGACTGATTTCATCTATGCATTTGTCCATATGGGAGCATAGGGACCTTGTCATGAACAGGCACCTGGTCTGCCAGAGTCACAAGAGTGTTCAGCAGCTTGAGAAGTCTGATTGACTAACCCAGTGGTTCTCAAACTTTTGTAGTGGTGACCCCTTTCACATAGCAAGCCTCTGAGTGCAACCCCCCCTATAAATTAAAAACACTTTTTAATATATTTAACACCATTATAAATTCTGGAGACAAAGCAGGACTTGGGGTGGAGGCTGACAGCTTGCAACCCCCCATGTAATAACCTCATGACCCCAGTTTGAGAACCTCTGGACTAACCATTTCTTCACTGCATGAGTAAGCAACAATAAATGGCAGAGTGTGTGTTCATTAACCAGTATGCATGTTGGATAGGCTTTGAAATCATGTTCTTGCTGATCACTTGAGGGAACAGCAGTAGGGACCACACTTGTTCAGGGTGCTCCTGAAGAAGGAGTGAAAGCGTGAGGTGGGGAAGAGGGGAAGGAGAGTGCGGGAAGAAAGGAGAAAGAGAGGGAGTGAAAAGAGCAGGCAAGTACTTTTTAAAATTACCAAAAGGATTTTAATTTAAGTACTTTAAGCCAAGTTTTTCTAACCTTACAAAAGACATGAGACTCAGTTGGAAATGCTGGCAGAGGTGGTACAAGCTCACTGGGGATCCTAAGCAGGAATATTTTGGGGGCCACCTTACATACCCTCTAAAATACTAATTGCATTATTTCCACAACCATAAAACATGCATCCAATGAAGTGGGTATTCACCCACGAAAGCTCATGCTCCAATATGTCTGTTAGTCTATAAGGTGTCACAAGACTCTTTGCTGCTTTTACAGCTCTGACATAGTGATCTGATTGGGCAAGAAGCTGAATAGTCCCAAGCAGAGTGTTTATTGGGAGATGATTACATGTGTTGAAAGCCTCTTCAGTCAATCCAGTCAGAGTTTTCATCCAAGCCATTTTATAATTAGGTTATAATATTTTATTCCTGGTGTATAATAATCAGAAACAAGGGCTCAGTAATTCTTATACATCATTGTACCTTGTTTTCTGAAACAAGCTTTCTGATTTCTTGCATGTTTGCCCAGCCTACTGTCTTCTCCCAACTTTGGGTTATGTTTGGCTTTCAGGTATAGCCCTGTACAAAGCGAGTGCTTTAGGTGCGCCAACCCAGGCGTAGCCTCAGGAGGTATTGCATCTCTGTGACATTCCACGGCATCACAGTTCATCTTTGTTTCCTCCTTTCCCCAGGGGCGCATGTGTAATAATTTTCTGCAGACCTATCCCACCAGTAAATACTCTTCTATCCTGTTCTGGCTCTGTTACTCTGGACAGTAAGCAGCAGGGTTGGAGTCAGTGCTCTGCCCATTCTTCACCCCTCCTCATCCCTTCTCCACTCATTTACATGCATAAACATGTTGAGCAGGAGCATAAACAATTGAGTAGATCATAAGAACCTACGAACATAAGAACAGCCATACTGGGTCAGACCAAAGGTTAATCTAGCCCAGTATCCTGTCTTCCAACAGTGGCCAATGCCAGGTTCTCCAGAACAGGTAATCATCAAGCGATCCATTCCCTGTCTCTCATTCCTAGCTTCTGGCAAACAGAGGCTAGAGACACAATTCCTGCCCATCCTGGCTAATAGCCATTGATGGATCTATCCTCCATTAATTTATCTAGTTCTTTTTTCCACTTAATTCTGAGCAGCTAGACCTAAAATCCAGGTAGCCAGCACAGAAGTAAAAGGGGAGTTCTTTCTCCCTTGAGCTAGTACAAAGTTCAAGTAAGAATCTAGTTGTTCGTACTGATTTTGTGGCAGTGGTATGGAATATGGTTTTAATATGAATTCTTTTTTTACCCTTTGGTCAACCCATAAACCAGTCCTTACATGTAAAAATTATTATTTCATGGTAGCACCGGTATAATTTTTGTTGAATTATAAATATTGCAGATCACATTTTTTTGCAGCACCACAGCACTTTTTGAAGACATGTAAAGCCATAATATTATTACTATCTAATCTAGATGAGGTGATGAAATGGTGCCAAAACTCTCATTGCAATTTCATTAGCATATTCATGAGTCGCACTTTTGCAGTGTTGCAGAAACAACACAAATTGGTTTGTGAATTGTGAACTCCCCCTTCTTCTCCTTTTTCTGTGGAATCACAAATGGAGGATTAGCAAACCAAGTGTGCTTGGGCAACTTTGGGACACTGAATACAGAAGTTTGTCAGTGTCTCTGTTTTTCATTATACATTTTTCTTCCTTATTGCATTTATGTACGTGCACTGTACTCTAGCTTATAAAACAGGAGGCAGGACACCTAGATTAGATTCCCACCAAGGCCTGTCCTGTTTCTTCACTTTGAGCACCTTGCTTAACCCCCACAGCTCAGTTTTTCTGTAGATAAAATTGGAACACTGTTAATTACTTACCTAACACATATATCAAGATGATTAAATGAGGTGGGTTCAGAACTTAGAAATTTTTGGATAAAAGGTGGTAAATAACACACACTATTATTTATTTTAAAAAAAATCTCATTCCACTGAGAATAATTGCCTCAAAACCAGGATCTATACCTTCCTTCCTGCAGACAATGTTTCCGTCTCTCTCCTCCTGCCTGACTCTGAGTCCCCTGTTAAACAGGTTCTCTACTTGGAGCATGCTCTGCAGCAGCTGAGGGGTGGGGCCTTCTTGGCCCACTACTGCTGTGTCACTCTTTTAGCCTTAGTGTGAGGTCTGTAAACTCCATCACACAGGGGTATGCACCAGTGCCAATATACCAGTGGTTGATCACTGATGTCTGGAATCCCCAGCATAGACAAGTCTTAAAATTAGCAAACATGCTTTAAAACATATTGAATTTCACTCCACTTTGCTCTAAGGGCTGGTGTACAACTGGAAAATGTGACATTATGTAGGAGCACATTAGCTAACACATACGTTAAACACTCAGTGTAAACGAGGACCGTTGTGTCACCCTGCAGTCAAACGCAACAGTTCTTGTCTATAGTGAATGCTTAAGAGGACCCCCTAATCAGTGTGCATTATTACACATCTCCCTCTGCACTCGATGCACAGAGTATAGGACTCTGTTACAGGTTCTCAGCTCAACAGCTTGGCTGTCTATCTTAAAGTGTAGCAACTCATGCTTTCCAGCTCAGCAGGTCTCCCGTTCAATCTCCAGTGTGTTAGCCAAGATAGCAACTGTCACATAAGTGGGGGCTCATCTGGGATTCAAACCTGATATGATGGCAGTCATATTGGCCAACACACTAGGGAACTCCAGAATGGAAAGCATGAGTTGCTACAGCTTGAGGTAAAGAGCCAGACTCTGTAGCTCAGGGCTGTAACAGACTTACATCCTCTGTGGATCAGGCACAGAATGCACTGGCTAGTGGATTACATCAAGTCATGTTAAGATAGTATTAGTCAATCAATACGTATTCTCATACTATGTAGTTCCCCAGTGCAGACTAACCCTAAGCAAAATACCACTATAACTGAGTACTGCTCAAGTGGTTGCTGTGTAAATAAATACCAAGAAAAGGCTATTTGGTAATTTAGCAGATGCCTTAATTACATCTCTTATAGGTGAACCACCTTTTTGTAGCTTAAATGTTATTCTAGTGCTGTATTGGAAAGATTAAGAAACTCACAATCTAAATTAAATTCCAAACAGGGCGTCAGAATGGGTTTCTGGAATTCTTTTTCTAGGGCTATTTTTGTAGCAAAGATGCTGTTATGTACAGCACAGAGCTGTTATGAACACACAGGATATGAAATACATATGAAACGGCAGACTTTCATATGAAGCTTGATTTAATTTTTCCATGGAAAGATCACTTTAGACTCACATTGTTCACAGGAAATAATGTAACGTTACTGATTTAATTAGAGCTCAGTTTTTCAGGCTGTGCTTTCTATACTGTTGAAATTGCTTTTAGCGTGGGACAAAACTATCAATAGATAAAGCAATTTAAAAGATACAGCTATAGAATATATTCTTCTCCCTCCCTTTCTCTTTGCCAGTTTCAATTCATTGCTCAATTTAAGTATGGAAATAATGTCTGTCAAAGACTTCTTGACATATGAATTTCACAAAAAAAATAAAAATAAAAAGATCAGTGCACCTACTGCTTGGATTCCTAACCCATTTATTGTACAATATACAGGTAATCCAATCTACAACGGAAAGCAGGGTTTGTGCAGTTATGCTCTGGTACATCAGAATGGTTCACTTGAAACTCGATCGTTTTCTCATATTTTGTTTCTCCTTGAACTAAGAAAGTGGACCAGGGAGCTCCTGGCTGATGAAAAAACTCTGTTGACTCAGTAGCAACGTTTCTGTGACATTTTGCCCAGGGCACTGAATTAAATTTAGGAAAAAGAGCGGGCTGGATTGTAACCTGAGGAACTGGCAGCATGTAGCAATGCTACTCTTGGGAGCAAAGCAGGAGCCAGGTTGTAACTCTGAGAGCCCCAGTCTGGTTCCTGCCTTCCTCTTGCTCCAGGCAAAACTTCCACTGAAAGAATGAATGAAAATTGAGTTACGACTTCAGCAGTTGGTCCATTTTAGACAAAGCCTGCAATGCACTGGGTGTAATATCATTAGCCTGTAACCTCTTCCTTGCAAATTCAGGATAGACGTGCTACAGAGTGCTATGGGCCTGATTCTTCATTCTGTTACAGCAGCTATGACCCACGGGGCCTGACCCAGGACTGGGTCCCTTAGGCGCTACCACAATAACAACAACAACAACATTATAAAACATATTCAACCACGAGCATGAAATAGTGACAGAACATGTGGGCCAGATTCTGATCACATGCACACAGCTGTGAACCTGGAGTAACTCCATTAACTTCAGCAGAACCCATATCATTAAACTTCAGAACTCTTGTCTCCTCACCACAGGGGTACAGTCTATTTGGATCATATGTGGCTGGTATATATATATGGCAACAAAACCAGCAGACTTAGAATGGCATGTTTGCAGACAACGGATGACACAGATATTTGTGTAAATAACCCTTGCTTTTGTTTCATGGTCACAGTCACAGCCACAGAAGTGTCCTGTTGTAATTTATAGACTACAGAAAGCTTTCTCTAGGTTAAAGTTTTTTCATTCTCTTGTTTTCACTATGTCTATAGTAAAGAAGTGAGGGATGATGCCTAATCCAAGCGATTTGACAGCCACCCTTAAATTACTTCATACTGTGTGTATCTGTGCTGTATAGCAGGAGACTGCTCATTTCTCATATTGATTTACACGAGGCAGTGTAGTGAACATACAATTAATAGTTGACTTCATTGGAAGCCAGCTGTTAGCCCCATAATTTACAATGGGAACAGTTTAGTTTAAGAATAAGAATTATACTAGTAGCAACTGTATTTTTAGTATTTTAAAGGTCAAATTCAACTTTAATTAACGTAGTTATGGATTGAAAATGGTGTTATTTCCTGGTGCAGTGTGTATGTGCTAGTGAGCTGTACATGCTAAGGTGAGAATGGGGTTATTTAAAAAAAATAATGTGTGAGATTCATAGAATAAGGATGGATTTTTTCCCTCATGGCAAATCAATCAGAAGTTCTAAGTGTGAATTTCTGAATCCATGTTTTATTTCCAAGATCAATTTAAAAGTTTATTTGGCCACAAACCAGGAAAGCGTCCCTCTTCAGGAAAACACTTTCCTCTATGCTTAATCCTACTGAAGACAATGGGACTTGATCACATGCTTGAAGTTAAGTTCATGCTTAAGTGCTTTCGTCAACTGGGACCTTTGTGAGTATAATGGAAATCTGAATCAGATACATGGGCACCCCACCAAACTCCAAAGCTGTATTCTTTGAATAGGTTTAACTGTTCAAAAAGGTATTTTTTAATTAAAAAACCTTTTGTTTTTAACTTTTTACTTGCTATAGAATTCAAAGAGAAAAAGAATTTTTAAAAGCATCTAAGTAACTTAAAAAGAACAGGAGTACTCCTGTTCTTTTTGTGGATACAGACTAACTGGGCTGCTACTCTGAAATAAGTAACTTAAGAACAACTTCTAAGATAAAATTATAGAGTAAATTTTTCAAAAGAAAATAAATGACTTAGTAGTCTCAGCCTTATTGAAAGTCAATGTGTAAGTTACTCATAGGCATTATTTAAAATCTCACATGAGATACAGAAATGCAGGGGAGGAGGAACAGTATTAGTAAACTTGTGTAGTGGAAATACCTGGATGAACCAATGATGATGTCATTTTGCACTTATGAAAGGCCCACTGATACACTGTTGAAGCCAGAGAATTTTTTTTATATTCATTTCAACAGATACAGAATTAGGACAATAATGCCTCATATATGTGGCTCTCAAAGCACTTTACAAATATCAATATATCAGTTTTCATAGTACCTTGTGAAGTGATTCAGTACTATTACCTTATATAGATGGATGAACTGAGACATGAAAAATTTGAGGCCAAAACTTTCAGACGTGTGGGCTTAAAAGTTAGGCACTTAAAACCATATTTAGACACCTAAATAACCGGGTGGAGGGGTTCAGAGATGATGAGTCCTAACAGCTGCCACTGAACTCAATGGGAGCTGCAAGTGCTCAGCATCTCTGGAAATTAGGCCACTTATTCAGGTGTCCAAATATGAATGTTTGGTGCCTGACTGCAGGCACCCACATCTCAGAAGTCGGGCTTAAGTGATTTGCCCAACATCACAGGGGAAGTTAGTGGCAAACCAAGAACAGAATCCAGGAGTCCTTTCTCCCAGCCTCCTGCTCTATAATTACTTGATTACCCTATCTCGCAATTGTATGGACCACACACAATTCCAGCGGAACATTAAATAATTGGACTTAAAAAAATAGTGTCATTTTGATGAGGAGTTTGTTTTAGAAAGCTCTGCTGCATTCATATATTGTTTTAGTTTAGAAATTCATTCATTCTGCAGAGCTATTGTATATCTGGTCAATATTTTAAATAGCATTCTACCTTTCAGTGTACTAGAAGCTTATACATCAAACATACATTTCTATATCAGGAATTAATCGAAGAGAACATTACTTTAGTACTTGATATTATGGAGCCTGCATTTCTATAAGGATCAGGATTAAAAATTAAAACAACTACATCAAATGGACATCCATTCACGCCTCTGATTATGCTTTTTTATATAACCTGAAGCTTGTCCTTGCTTCATCCATTCTATAAGGTTCTTGTGCAGCAGGGGATATTTAAAGAAAAGTGAGAGAATTATGCACCTTTGGGAAAACTGAAGATTATTGCATTGTTTTTGATAACCATAACTGTATATTCAAAACAAGCACTGGTTTAGCACAGTGGCTCTCAACTTTCCAGACTACTGTACCCCTTTCAGGAGTCTAATTTGTCTTGCATACCCACAAGTTTCACCTTACTTAAAAACTACTTGCTTACAAAATCAGACATAAAAATACAAAAGTGTCACTGTGCACTATTACTGAAAAATTGCTGACTTTCTCATTTTTACCACATTATTATAAAATAAATTGATTGGAATATAAATATCATACTTACATTTCACTGTATAGTATACGGAGACGTATAAACAAATAATTATCTGTATGAAATTTTAGTTTGTACTGACTTCGCTAGTGCTTTTTATGTAACCTGTTGTAAAACTAGGCAAATATCTAGATGCATTGATGTACCCCCTGGAAGACCTCTGCGTACCCCCAGGGCTATGCGGACCTCTGGTTGAGAACCACTGGTTTACTGGATGTAGAAAATTGTCAGTCAAACTATATTTGATGACCACAAATCACCTACATTTTGTTATGAATCAGTTTGTGCCCAGCATATTTCCAATTCAGGGGGTTGTAGGTAGGAGATAAAATGCCTTTCATAAGATGAACTGATATAGAAAAAAAATCAGACTGTTCCTTCCCTCCTCCCCTCTCCTCCCCTCCCATGTCCCATTTAGTGGAACCATCATTTCTAGAAATGAATCAGAACCAAACCTCAATTAAGCATTTCATTATTTTACATTTTCCTGTGCCTCATTATTTCTGACTGCTGGCCAAATCAGAATGAGATACTACCAGAAAATACCAAAGAATGCCTTTTGTCTAACGATAGTCTGCTATATTTTGCAGATGCCAAAGGCCTGGAAAGTTTGTAAAAGCTTTGGACAAACTTTGGCACTTTTGTGTGTTGCTTATCCAAACTGGACCGGAACTTTACAAACATTGTGAAGTTTGCCCACCACTAGGCTACGTTCAAGGGCAACATTCAATAGCAGTGTTAGTGCATAAATACACTTACCTTAGTCTATATGGACCAACACTTATTTTCAGTACTAAAACCACTGTAGTCTTGTCCGTCAGCTCAGATCTGTGGGTACAGCAAAGTGAAGACAAAATTGATTGATATTACAAGTCTGTACTGGAACAATAATGATCTTGAATAGAAAATCCTGTCTTAATGTTATTTATAAAGGACCTGTAGTGCGTAGTGATAACATTCATTTTTATGAGAGCAATACCTCAGGGCCAAATCCAGCTGTTGGAAATTTGTGCATGGCCCCTTTGACTTCTGTGGGGCCCTGCATAGATCCAAGAGTGAGATTTGGCTCTGAATGTGCAACGATGTTGGAATTCAACCTTTTAAAGGCTGATGTGCTCATGACAAGGTGGTGTATTGAATGTCCTGAAGATGGAAGTCCTCCGTTCCCCCATGATCTGCTAATATACCCGTTATGTTCTGGAGAGACTAATGTAGAGCTGAGAGGGTAGTTCAGTCTCCTTGATTTCATGAGTGAGGCTGCTACAAAGGATGCTAATTAATGCCAATGGTGGTGGTTCATTTTTCTATGTGGACACTCTTTACAGTGAAGCAAACTGAAACCACCAAACTTATTTCACAGAGTGCACCAAAAGAGTCATCAGATAGTAACAACTTTCAGCCACTAGCAACCTGAACTGGATTTGAACCAGTGACCTACTGCTCAGCTGAAAGCTCTGTGAAAACCATCTAATCCCGCTCTGAAAGACACTGCACATCTCTATTAGACTTTGAAATTCCCCTCTCACCTTCAGCCAATAGCACCTCTCACATGATGGCTTGAAAATCAGACTAAACAAAATACTGCAAGATACATTGCACAGAATGCTCTTGCACTGGCAGAGGAATGGACTGAATGATTTACTAGGTCTTTTCCAGCTGTAACCTCTATGACTGTATGATGGTGCAATACACTAAACTGAGCCAAATGCAACATTCAGAATAATAAACAGAAATTCCACATGATTAAGAAAAGGTTTCTCAGAGTTAATACTAGGATGAGCAGCGCACTGGATCAGAGACTGAATTAACCCAGACAAGACAAGGGTATGATTTTAAATAATCATTACAGCGTCTAATTACAACTGCATGCCCCTGCTGTTCAGAGGAAAATCTGTATATTATTGGCATTCATGCCATTATTTTTGTGTGTTTAACAGTGTTGCTCATTAAAGAGCTCAAATCTCGATTATTTTGCTCATTAACCTCAAGAGAACTATTACTGTCTGCATCTAACCGTTGTTGGGACACATGGATTCAATATTCAGCTGAAAACTAATGAAAATCTCATAGGGACATATCCAAGATAAGGGAGAAACTTGATTCTCAGAAAACATCTCCATATAACAATGTGTAAACGTATGCTTTAATGGGCAGCAGTTCAATCTTAAAAGCAGTGGGGGACTCAGACATATATTATTAGACTTTTCATTGGCTTTGATAGGCTTTTGGATTGGGCCCTATTTGCTCACAAAGGGCTTTACCAATCCAGCATCTCCATGTGTACACATCTGGCCTAGCAGCAACAGCTCCACTAATAGTACTGCAGGATGGACCCTGGGGCGGGGGGGGAGGTTTGAGAGGGAACTGGCTGGGCCCACACATTTCTTACTTCATGTACAGCCCTGAAAAACATAATCCTTGGCCTGCTCTAAGACACTAACTAGAACATAGAAAAAAAAGTCCATGACTCAAGTCACATACATTCAATTTAATTTCAACGGCCCTACAAATATAACAGAAGAAGAGAAAAAATATTGGAGAAGACTGGAATGTGGATTCAGGAGGTCTTGTCTCCCTTCTTCTCATTCCACTTCTGCTCTTCGAAGTCGGTGGATGACAATAGTCAACAGGGGTGACTATTGACTTGATCCAAAGTCCGCTGAAGTTAATGGGAGGCATTCCATCAACTCAATGGACTTTGGATCAGGCCCTATTTGTCCATCCCTCTCAAAGACTGATCTTGTTCAGCACAAAGGACGAGGTAGCAGAAGGGTTCTGTCTGCACAGGTAGAAAGGTTGTGTGTGAATTTTATTACTTTATTATTTTAGTGGGGAGCAAAGGAAAGGAAGTTCCTTGCAAGTGAAATTAGATCAGCTTAAATAGGAATTCCTGATCCCTAGCCCAAAGCCTGTGTTTCATTCTTTGAATGTATTCATCCGGCTAATGTAAAGCAGCCTAGAAGCTTGGACCAATAGCCAAAATTTTGCTGTTTATCTTGTTATTCTTTACTGGGGATTAGGACACTTTTGTGGTTGGGATTAGGCTACCTTCTCTCTGCTTGATTGTTTTAAGCTCTTTACTGATCTTATTTCTACCCTGTAGCTTTTGGGGTTTTCCTGATTTAAAAGGAAAATTTGGCATGAGGCAGCTCTCTCGTTAAAGCTGAATAACGTCGCTATTCTCCTTTCTAACACAGGGTACGTGGCTTTTGGGGGCAGTTCCTCAGATGGCATAAACTGTGATATTGGAGTTATGATGATTTATACCAGCTGAGCCTCTGTCCCTGGAAATTTATCAGGTACACAATGTTTGGGTGTAAGGCAAGGGGATATAAGAAAGGGGGAAAATAGCAAGTTACCCCCGTATTTTAGTATTGGTTATCTTCTAAAAAGGGGATGAATTACACCAGCCTAATGGAAATTTTAATTTCCATGATCAACCCTTAGGCAGCTCAGTGATCATCCCCTAGAACTGCCTGATCTTGGCAGCATTAGAAGGATCATATTTTCACACAGACATACTGTTCTTCAACAGTTTTCCCAAATGTATTAGTCACTAGCAGAAAGTTCTTCTCTATCAGGCCTACTTACCCTTTTGAAAAAGTCATCATCTTTCTGGATGAAACCAATAGAGTTCTATAGTAATTTAACAGGATTCTATAGAAACTACTCTATCAACCTAGAGGTCTGAATTTTCAGAAGTGACTATTGATATGTTGAGGGAACTGAATTTCACACAATCATTTGTCTACTTATTCTGTCCCCTTTCCTCTCCTCTCAAGAGTTGGGTGTTTAATAGTAGGATATAGACACAATCACCTTTTTACTTTAGTGGTCAACGAATGAAAACAAAAACATAACTATGAAAGTGCTCCCTTTTAATGGACTAAGTAAAAACAGGGCAAGCTGTTGAGGTCCTATGTCTCTATGAGGTGGGGAAAGCAGAACAGGCGGAGTAGGAAATATAGACTCCCATTGACTTCAAGTAGCTTTGGATCAAGTCCTTCCTGAGCAAAATGCAGTGTCAAACTTTGTAACAGAAATAGACATCACAAATTAACTGTATAGAAAGATGGAGAAATAAAGTCAGGCACACACAACTGGGACTTTCTCTGTGATAGCTGGGTTACAGTGACAGGGAAGGCTCTATTAATTAGTGTGAAAAACAAAGGCCCAGCTCCTCAACTGGAGTAAATTGATTTAATTGGAGCTATGCTGAGTATGACAGGGGAGCATCAGGTCCAGACTCAGTATAGAATGGAGGTGAACCCAAGGAAGAGACAGAAGTGGACATAATATGTCTGGAGTTCCTGAAGAAGGGGCCAGTCCTGCAATCCTTCCGAATGTGAATAATCCTGACATTCATGGGGAGAAGGTGAAAAGGATTTGGCCCAAAGCATGTAATTGCATTTCCTTAGGATTGGGATCTAGTGATTTTTTTTTATACATCTGAACTGTTTGTTTGCAGGTATATGTACACATGCACACAGAGTCATTTATAGCAGCATATTGAAGAGATGTGAGATTAAGCACAACCACCAACTGTTTACAAAGGTGTGCAATAAAGAGAAACTGAACATCTCCATCCCTCCATCTCTCAGACAAAGAGCACTGCGTAAAAGGTATAGGAATGTCTTGCTAACTAGAGCAGTAATGACCAGGGAATTGCAGGCAGAGAACTGAGCTACGGAGCTTCAAGATAGGAGGGATTATTTTCTCTCTCTTAGATTGATTTGGTTCTGATCGTTCAGTTGTTGTTCATATTATAGCATAAATACTTCCACTGCTTACTTAAAATTGATCATGGCACATGATTTCCCCTAACGGGATACCCTCTCCCTCCTCTCAAGCAAACATTTATCCTTGTATAATACATTAAAAAAATTTGAAAATTCACACAGGTTTTGGTTGTTTGTTTGCTTTTTTCCTTTGCCAACAAAAGAGTTGTCAAAAGTGATGATTATAATAATTTAATGGATTATTTGCTTATTATATATTAATCATTCTGCTGTGGCTGAGGTCCATGCTGGTGCTCCTCTACTAGAACAGTGATTCTGATCTCAATTAGATTATGTCTCTCTCCTTTACCTCCTCATAAATCATTCCAGCAAACTGAAATTAACAGCTACTGGAGCGCATTAATAATCTGCCTCACACATTGGAAAATGCATTAGCCGGAACCCTCCCATCGCTCTGACTGTTAAGCACATCATTTTGTTTATGAAATATAAACATTTCATGGAAGAGCTCTCACACATTTCTCCGGGCCTTGTGACAGCTAAAATGATTGCCCACAATTGCCAGTCAGTCAAGCGCCCAAATAAAGTTTGTTTAAAGCCATGGCTCTGTGACTGCCCCATTTTCTCAGGCATTAAAGAACCAACATTTAAAATAAAACTGCGCTATATCCACAGCCCATGGGAAAGAAAAGGACTGTCGATATATCAATTAGAGCAGTGTGGGGGGCAGAAGTTCCAGTTCCTGAATGATTTTCAGATTTTGAAATTTGGCTTCGTTCCAAACAGAAACAACCCCCCAACATTTTGAAATTCTTTGTGAAGGAAAATCCCTACATTTTTTTCCGTTTTGAGTTGAGTTGATTGAAATGTTTTGTTTTGGCCAATTAACATGAAAAGGAACAAATTAATGTTGCATTTCATTTTTTTTAAAAAGAAGTCTTAGATCACAGATTTTTAATTTTTTTTCTTTTGTATAAAAATTCAGAGCAAAAAGTCATTTCAAAATGAAAAATCCAAATGTTTTGTTCCAAAAATGTCAAAATGGGACATTCTGACTTTGTTGGAACTTCCCCCCTTTGCCCCCATTCCCCAGTTTTCTTCTGAAACGAAGCTGTGGTGAAGCTGACCTGATTACATGCAGCATTCAGATTTTGACAAAACTGCACATTCTGATGGAATATGGTTCCACGGACATTTCTCTCAGCAGCCCTAGTATTTATAGCTATCATCTTCATCTTTTTAGATTATATGTTAGCCAAGAGTTTGAGATTTTATATCACTTATAGCTAGAGCTAAAACAAAATAGCTCTCAGAACTAACTGCATGCGTCATATACCACCTTAGCAGCTCTGTAATCTTCTTTCAGTGTTCTGTCCTCTGTCCTTCTTAAGAGATTTATTTTTCCAAATGTGCTGTATTTGTCAGTCAATTTGGACCCGAATTCTGCAAAGGGAACCGTCCACCTGAGTGGAACCTCATACCTCATGTAGAGTCCAATTGACTTTAATGGGATTCTGCACGGGCTTAAGTGTCCAACAGTACATAAACCTTTACAGAATCAGTGTTTTAGGTTGTAAACAATTTGATGATGGGGGCAGTGTATTTACTTGCGATGTACAGTGCCCTGCATGCCTGTGGTATCATAATCAAATATTAAATAATAAGTATTTTTATATTATGTTGTCCTTTAGGTTCTTTGATACAGATTTTTGGAGGTATCGAGATGTTGCTGTGCTCAGCATTGCAACACCTAACTGAATTAGGAGCCTAAGGATCATTTTCACAAGTGGTTTAGGATTTAGGCAGGGCCGGATTTAGGGGCAGGTGACCCAGGCTGGGGTTCCAGGCTTGTGATGCTGTTTTTGTGGTTAGCAACAAAAGGGAAAATAGAATGTCTGAAGTAACATGTTTCAGGTGTTCTGTATTTGCGTATATATATCGCATGAATAAATACAGATTTACAGATCCCAGCATGCAAAATTTATCATCTTATATGACAGGGATAAATAATACATGTAAATCGCGCATCACAGTCGTGAAACGGACTATGAATGCAATAAAAAAATAAGGTATTCAAAAGTTTAACAAATGGAGGCAAAGAGGGTGCTGAAGATGCTCCTTGCCTGGGGCAGCATTTGGTCTAGGGCTGGCTCTGGATTTAGACTCCTAAAGGATAGGTGCTTTTGTAAAGAAAGAAGAAAAAACACCCAACAAAATCTGTGTGACTGTAGTGGGGTCCCTCATCCCTGCAATGCCCCCTGGCATCCCAGCGCCACACTGAAATTTGTGTCCCTGACTCAGTTTGCCTGAGTCCAATAAGGGTTGTATATTGAACAGCACTCCTTCAGGGGTCTAGTTTATTCAACCCCAAAGGCAGAACAAAACACAACGAGGCCTGCCCCTCAGCCTCTGGCACATACCAGGCAGTCTTCCAAACTGCCTTTATAGGCCGTAAGGTGGGAATTTCCCACAGCTCTCCTCTGTGGAGCTGGCACTGTGGTTCAGACCAGCCACAGGGCTTTAGCCAGCTTCTCCTCCAGCTGGGCCTTTTTATCTCCGGCTGGGAGGGTTTGGAGGGCGGGAGGGGGATCAGGGCTGGGGCAGGGGGTTAGGGCTTGGGAGGGGGTCACAGGGGCAGGGTCCAGGCGGTGCTTACCTCAAGCAGCTCCCGGAAGCAGCAGCATGTCTCCCTTCCGGCTCCTACACAGAGGCGCAGTCAGGCAGCTCTGCACACTGCCCCATCCACAGGCACCGCTGCTGCAGTTCCCAGCCAATGGGAATTGCGGGAGTGGCGCTTGGGGCGGGGGCAGCATGTGGAGCCCCCTGGCTGCCCCTGAGCATAGGAGCCAGAGGGGGGACATACCAGCTGCTTCCTGGTAGCCGCGCAGCGCAGAGGCTAGCAGGGAGCCTGACAGCCCCGCTGTGTGGTGCCACCAACCAGACAGTCAGCCAGCCAGCCACCAGGATCCCTTTTTGACTGGGTATTCCAGTCAAAAAACAGATACCTTGTCACCCAAGTCCCAGACCCTTAAAGATACACTAACAGGATTCAGAGATGACCCGTAACTCTTGGTGATGGTGGAGGCACAATTTAAAGGTTCAGGGGGGCACAAGACCACCCCATGCCTCACCCCTGGCTCTTTCCTACTGCCCCGTGCCTCCCACACCTGCTCCAAGCTGGCACTATCTTGCCCCCACTCCCCTCACAGCTCCTTCCTCACTTACTCCTTCCACTACCTCCCTGCAGCAGGCACAGCATGGGCCAGAGCTGGGTCCGGACGCCTACTGCTGAGCAGTGGTAATTGTGGCTGCAGGCAAGGAAGGGATGGGACTCAGCAGGTTTCCCTGTGTGCGCCCCTCTGGAGCACCTATTGAGTTCTGGGAGTGAGTGGTTGCAAGCCTGCCCACATCTGAAGGCCCCTCCCCCAGCCTAAGGGGAAGAGAGACTGAACCGGGCTCAAATGACTCCGGAGGACAACTAACTAGAAAATAGGAATGGGAGTGAGGTCATAGAGCCAAAAATAGGGAGCCTGAGTGGGACACCGAGCAGAGAACCCTGGACAGCGCTCACTGCTCCTCAAAGGTACATAAGTATCAGAGGGGTAGCCATGTTAGTCTGGATCTGTAAAAGCAGCAAAGAGTCCTGTGGCACCTTATAGACTAACAGACGTTTTGGAGCATGAGCTTTCGTGGGTGAATACCCACTTCATCAGATGCAAGATGCTCTGCTATTTTAAGGCTGGGTTAAAGGGCCACAGAACTTCTGAAAAGGCAACAGATGAGCCTAGCAGAAACAAACCAAAAAAGAGAATACTGGGATTTTCTAGGGGGCCTAAAGGAGTTAGCCATCTAGGTCCAGATCCTCAGAAGTAGTTAGGCACCTAACTCCCATTGGTTTCAATGGCCTTTGATAATCTAGGCTCTACATTCCATTGAAATTCAGTGAGAATTAGGCACCTCCCTCCTTTAGGCTCCTTTGAAAATCTCAGCCAGAAACATGATTCATAATGGCATCTTTAGGAGGTTGTCCCCTGTGCGCGTCTAAAAGAGTATTTGCAAGAGGGAGGCATGCACTGCTTAGGGCTGATTCAGCAAGGTACTTAAGCACTGGCCTAACATGACGTCTTAACTTCAGTGAGACTACTCGCATTCTTAAAGTTAGGCACATGCTCATTTGCCTTGTTGAATCAAGGCTCAAAAGAGTAAAGTTACTTAGGTGCGTAAGCATTTGCAGGATCAGGGCCTGTGTGTAATCCTTGGGGCAGGGAGCTTGTCATTATTACTTGCCTGTTCAGTGTCATGAACATCACTTGCATTATATAAATAATAAATAATAAGGAATAGCATTTTTTTTAAATACAGGAACAAGCCCATTTAAGATTTAGCTGTTTTTCCCCCCTTCAAAAATGCATTCACAGCATATAGAGTAGCTTCTCCAGGGGGCTGTTCTGCCATGGAATATCAATAAATGAGACAGCTTTTTACTTGTTTTAAGAAAAAGAAATTATTGCTGTTCCTTGTGGAGTTAGTAATTAATTTTCTAATTATTTTGTTTAGTGACACTAGTAAAAGAAAAACACTACTGGAGTTTTATTGGCAAATTCTAATTTGAACTAAGGGTGAAATTCTGGGAAAGAGCACACACACTGTATATCTGTATTGCACTGAAATATTAAATTCTAATAAAGATGGCTCTCACTTTGGTAAATGGAACTTGTTTCTTTGTAAGTAGTTATGTGCAGCTTTTTTATTGACATATTTGCTGTCTCATCTTTTATGGTCTCTTTCTCAGGCTTCCTTTCCCTCCCAAAAAGAAAGTGATGGTATTAGTGCTAGCTCAATTATACCTCCACAGAGACAGGACAGGGAGAAGGAGATAGTGAGGAATGGAGTGTGGAGACATTACTCCAGTTATGCCCCATTTGAGATGGCAGTACAACCTGCAGTATTGGTGGCCCTATCTAATCTATCTATTGTGGGAGAAAGAGTGTCCTTCCCTCCCTTCACACCAATGCGCTGGACTGGGCATCATTTGGCACCAAGTTAGTTCTGTTTATGAATCTGTTATATTGCTCATCCAGTAACATAATTACTTGCAGTAAAACCCATACTTCTTCTAAGAGCATTATTTTAGGTGTATATAGTTCGACATATGCTTGGATTAACTGAACATAGACTTTGCTCTGCAAATTACTATTGGCCTGTTGTGTTCAAGTGAAAATGTTGGCTGTTTTATCAATATAAACACGTGTACATATGTTTTTGAAAGTTAGTGCTCAGTATGTTGCAATGTGTGCAAAGACAATGCTATTTATTTGTATGGAATATTTGGCCCTGATTCTCCTCTCACTTAGGGCTGGAGCCAAAGTCCATAGAATCAATGGAAGGATATTCAAAGACTTCAACATGCTCTTGAGAAGGCTTTTACACCATTTTACACTAGTGTGGCTTTATTAATATCAGTGGAATTACTCCTGCTATACACCAGTGTGAGTGAGGATAAAAATCAGGCCCATTTACTTGAACTAAATTTAGAGGCAACCCCACTGCGTCATGACGGTCTGTGTCAGATTATATGAAAAATAACTTTACTATAGGAACATCTAAACTTGACTTTTAAAAAAAGTTTCTAAAATATGCTACATGGTTTGTTGATCTTAATTTTACTGAAGACCCAGAAGGTGGAACACTGCAGAGCATGTATCAGATTCCCAGTTGGTGTAATTTGATGTAGCCCCATTGACGTTAGTGGAACTATGCCAGTTTACACCATCTGAAAATCTGACCCTGAATAAGGCATTAAGGGCCCAAGGCTGCTGCCACTGAGGTCAATTGGGACTGTTGCCATTGACTTCAGTGCGAGCAGGACTGGATCTTAAGTACATAAACAGGAGACACATCATTACCACAAAGATGAAAACTGAAGAAACTATTAATGCCT
Source organism: Mauremys reevesii (assembly GCF_016161935.1). NCBI lineage: Eukaryota > Metazoa > Chordata > Testudines > Geoemydidae > Mauremys > Mauremys reevesii. The sequence goes on along the minus strand of NC_052627.1, from coordinate 19,106,153 downwards.
ACTTCTAGTGCATCCCTTGTCTTTTTCAGAAGATGCAATAAATCTTTCATACCCGTATGAACAGGTAGTGGGGAAGAAATGCTAGCACTACCTAAGACTTGTTAAATCCAATGATAGTGAATCATATCTGGGAGGGAAAGGGGTTGTTGGAAGAAAGGCAGTAGAGGTTCCCCCTACCCCCCCTTTCTACAGTACTAGGAACCATGTTATCACTGTCATTTTGCACTCCATAAACAGTATGCTTTTCCCCTGCAATTGCTGATTACTGTCAAGTGACTTCTTGGGGAATTAGGAATGGGCCCATCGGACATTAATGCCAGGGTGCTTTCTTGCTTATGTCTGTGTTTACATGCAGTACATCTTTGATTAATGCTTTTCATTAGCTACTTGCAGTTTAAATTCTGTGCAATCAATGAAAAAAGCAGGTTTGTGACAAGTATATGGGGTATATGAACCTACTCTTTCCTCCCCCTCCCCCAGCTTATAGTGAACCTATTTGCTCAAGGCCAAGAATTACAGGCTTGATCTACAGTATTGATTAGCATTGGCTTTTCATTCTATTGCACTGTGGACAGCAAATTTCAGTTTTCCAGATACCAAAAATGTTTTGGCTGCATGAGAATTAATAGTGGGTGAAGGGCAGCTAGTGAGATTCTCTCACCACAGTATGGAAGGGCAAGTGAAGGTAAAGGGGACTGAATTGCAATTGCTCTTGGAGCCATAACACAGTGTTTTCAGACTTGCTGGTATGTTGGTCTTTGAATGCTCTAGTTCCCTGAATTTCACATTTGCTCTGAACCTTAACTCTGAATTTCCTAATTTTCAAACTTTTTAGTCATAAGCATGATACTGTTGTAAATAAATAGATGTCTCTTGGCAACTTTGGGGGCAGACTCAAACCCACTGCTGCAGGGAGGTTTGGATCCCACCCTGTGCCCTTGAGAGTCTGGGTGTTAAGAGGTGAGATTCATTCCCAGGAGAGAGCAGGTGATGTTTCCCACTGCCGGCATCCCTCAGAGTTCCTGCCATGACAGGGCAGCTTTACATTCCACCCAAGAGCCTGTGGCATGAGTAGACTCAGTCAGTGCACTACCCGGCAGATGCTGGTTTACACCCTGGGATGAATCTGTTTAACCCTAAAACTTTAAGAGAAACAACTCCCACTTGAAATTCTGTGGAGGTTGAAAGACCAAACCTGACAGGAACTACAAGTTGTTTATTGTAAAGCATCCTTCAGGTATGCCAAGGAGGGCTGCTTGGAGAAGTCCACTACTGTTCATATGATTTCAGTTGGAATCCCTTACTGCATACAGCATAATATAGATAGATGTGAGACAATCCTACATTTCACACCATCACCTAATTCAGTGACACAGGATTTATTTCCATAGCATCCTACATTGTCTAGATTAAAGAAAGATAGAGTCGGGGTGTGGGCTGGCTGCTCCCTCCACTGCCCAGCACCACATACTCCTCCATGAATCATGTGTATATTTTATCGAGTGAGTGGCCATTGATTAGCATTTATTTTTCCTCTCCTGTAGGAAGCTTTTGAGAAATGTTTTACAATTTATGATGCTTATCAATGCTTTTCACTCACTACATAGGAGAAAGTATGAGGAACATATTTCATGATGAAGTGGGTTTCTAGTTAACAGGACAAAATGAAAGTAAAGTCATAGATCAGCGTCATATGTCAAGAGAGAAAAGGGTTCAATTTATTGTAAATAATATCCTAGTTGTAAAAGAACATAACAGAGGAAACTGAGGCCTTGATTCAGGAAAGTATTGCTAATCAGGAAAGAGTAAACCATATGCTTAACTTTAAGTAGGTGCTTAACTAAATTGGAGCCTGACTTATGGGAAAAAAAGAATTACAAAGGATCTTTTACTTTGACATTATTTTGCTGCTGCAATAATCACATTAACTAACATTATATACACAGAGATATCTCCTGGCATTATTAGCAATGTAAAATATCTTGGAAATATCTGAGACAAAATAAGTCTTAGAACTGTCAAGCCATGAGTCACATTTGTTACAACAAATATTTTCTTTGATGCTCGAATGTTGCAGATAATGGGAGATAGGATCTAATGCTGGCATATGTAAAAGTTGTGGGGACGAAAACAGAGCATCCAACTTGATTTTTGTTTGCAGGTTTGACCCTGAGAGACTGAGAGGAGCTTTGTGACTTCTAAAGTGAGCAAACATTGGGGTCACATAAGAAGCATAGTCATCATGTCTTTTTTTTTTTTTAAATACAAGGTAAGGTTTTTTTCCCACAGGAAAAAGTTCCAAGCTTTATCAGCACACACTGTTGTCTTTGTCAACCTGTGTGTTTATCAGGGGAAATGCAAACCAGTTTGTTTCTTCATGAGTAGCCTTTCCAACTAAATCCTCACCCCTCTTCTTCCTGAGTTAGCTGTTGGCTCTCAGGGCTGGATTTTGATTCCCTTACTTATTCTGAACAGTAACTTACTCCACCAGTAGCTCCTCTGAATTTTACTAGGGCTACTTGTGGAATTTGGTGTTTCACAGTATGAGTAAGGGGATAAGAATCTGGCCTTGAGCTAATACAAGACAAAGTTTGTTTCTATTTCCTATTTCTTTCTGGGGGACTTGGATTCAATAAATATGAGTAGAAATGGTCCTGATTCACTCCATCACTAGTTTTATCTTGGTAAACCCATTGATATCAGAGAAGTTACTCCTGATTTCCATTGGTGTTGGTGAGGAAGAATAAGGCCCAGGGAATATGGAATTAATAAGTATAGTGCAAGATTTTCAAAAGTAATTAGGAAATTTGCATGCCTCAACTTGAGTCATTTTAAATTGACCTGTTTTTTAATGGAGTGGGTACTCAGCATTTTCTGAAAAAACAGACCCCTTTGAAAAGTCTCAAGTGGGGCACCAGAAATTAAATGAAAATCTTGGCATGCATCTATATCCATATACATATATATCATTCTATATACATATTTGTACACCTAGAACAATTCGAGTAAGTTATAAGTGGACATACAAGCATCTTACAAGGTCTATTTTTTATAGAGCCCAAATACCAGGGAGCTTTAACTTCTTAAGTTTCAGGGGCTCTCACTGTGAGTTCAGAGATGCTAATGGAGAGCCTAAAGCAGGGGTAGTGAATAGACGGACTGTGGGCCAAATCCGGACCACCAGACACTTTTGAACAGACCCCAAAATCTTTTTATTTACTTATCATCATCATCATTATTTTTTAATTTTGTCTGGATTCTGGACCTTGAATATACCTTGACCAAGAAACTTGGACCTTGACAAAAAATAATTGACTACTCCTGGCCTAAGGCATACTCTACCTGCCTTCTCCCTCACCCCTAATCTGAGGCAAATAATAACTTGTCTTTCAGTGGTTTTGACTACCTGGGAACACATTTTTAATTTGTCACTTTCAGGTTTACTATTCAATACAGAAGCTCTGATAACGTGGAAACAAACGGAGCTTACTGCAGAAGTGTCTTAGCACGCCCAATGCACTGTTTACCTTTAATAGAACCACTGCTAAAAATGGAATGCACTGGCTCATTTGCTATTCCTTATTACTGCGCAAGACAATGGGACCAATCCAATGAGTTGCTGAGCATTTCAGGTGACAGTTTGGGCTCCCATTGAAGTCAATAGGAGATCAGGGCACTCAGCACCGTTGAGTTCAATATGGACTGACAAATAAAATGATGACAGTAAAAGCTTACATTTTTACAGCATCTTCCATTAGAAAAGATACCAAAGTACTCTGCAAACTGCATATATCAGAATGGCTTCAACCACCACATAAATAAAGCTACATCTGGGCTAGAACTCAGCAACTGTTTACCAGCAAACAGCAACGATACCCAGTGGCTTAGACCAGGAAATAAAGACAATGACTGTATCAGGAAATAATTCTTCTAGCTCTATGTTCTGCCCAAACCCACATTAAATAATATCATGTTTGGGGCGTCTGGATTTCAATAAAACCAACAAAGTTGTAGGCAGCCTTTACTTAAGAAAATGAGAGTTAAAAACTAGTATTAAAAACTGTACAGAATCTTTTCTGGTAGCTCTTTGCAATTGTCCCCCATAGACACATCCTCAGCTGGTGTAAACTGGCACCATTCCTTTGATTTCAATGGAATTATGCCAATTTACAGGTTGACGATTTGGCCCAGTGTCTTCCTTCTATATTGGGATGTATTCAGCCAAAGAATTTGCTAGTCTTTGCTAGGTATGGCCTTTCACAGTAATGACCTTATTTATTGCCTTACTTCAGGGACATTTAAGAGCTGGACCCATATTCACAGTATGTGCAAGGAGTGAACAGCATTGCAGTAATCAATGTAACACATGTTATGGTATATTTGGAAATATCCTCAGTACAGAGATGTCTGCGGTGTGCATGTAACCTAACTCCAGTATCAGATACAAAACCACAGCCACATGTTGGGATACTCTCTGTGGGACAGTTTCTACCTGGCCTATACATGGCTGCAAAGTTGGGATGTGGTACAAGGAGCATCCTGCGCAGTTTGCATACGTGTAAGGCAAAATTGCAGTTTCTGTGCTACCTTAAGTTTGTACTTCCGCCCTCCTCTCTGAGGAGCATACAGTGCCTCACAGGGAGTGGGGAGGTCTGAGTAAGAAATGAAGTCAGTCCATAGAGAGGGAAGGAAGCTGAATCCCACGAAAGGGTGTAGAGATAGGATGTTTCAGTGCTCCCCCTGGGACAGTGTGCTTCTGCAATGCCCCTTTACTATTGCTTTGCTTTATAGACATGATATAGCCTTCTGTGATCTAATAGCAGCTACCTTATTCCTCAGGGAGGGGATTGAATTTTTACTTCCTGTTGGTTCCCCCTTGAGAACCAACTGCCCAGTCCATTGTGTCAGAGGGAGCACTGAAATGTTTTGATATTGTGAAATTCTGAATTGCATTAAGGTGCCTAGAGCTTGGGATGGGAGCTTATTTAATGTTTAGACCTCCAAATCCATCCATCCACATGTAATTATAGGAAGGATTGCCATAGAATATCTCCCTAGTGATAGAACTCTGGGATCTGAGAGTATAAGGCTGAATTTGGGATCAATTTATCTTGCATAGGACTATGGAAGTGCCTCGGGGGCAGCCTGGGTTATCCCATCATTTTCTAATATAACATCTCAACATGTTGATATTAGTTGATACTGATAAAGATAGTAAGTTTGATATTATATACTGATGGATAGAGATAACCCATTTTTGCAATTAAGTGGTTAAAAAGAGGGGTTAACAGCTAAATTGGTAGGAAAGCCACATGTCCAGCAAACTCTAATTAATTTATTTTCTAATGGATATTTCAATCCAAATGAAATAATGTAGGGAAAAGCGGTTAGTTCTGTCAGAGACTGTGCATGTATGTATGTGTGCGCATAGGTGCACCCGTGTGTGTGTAAGCGTGTGTGCGCGTGTGTGGATATGTGCCCATGTGTGTCTGTAGGGATATGTGCAGCACATGCATGCAGAGACGTTTTCTGTGTTGGCCCAACTAAATTTATTTTAGCTCATATAAATAAAATTATGAGCAGAATAACTCTCTGTAAAAGTATTTACAGAATAACTTTACATCGTTGATGCCTATGGGCGAAGAACTGAATGCTAAAGTTTATGATGTATAATGTCTTCAGCTATCATGGTCCCAGTTTGGATAAACCTGCCATTAACACCAGTGTGGCAGTTATTTTACTGGGGGTGACAGATTGTGAGGTAGGGAGAGTAATTCAGACTATTACCCAGGTGAAGGCATGAAAGCTCAGTGATATATGAAGACCACTTAAATTCATTGTATCTTGTACATCACATCTTTGATAGATTATAGCTGTGGCATTAAAATGGAAATGGTTTCTCTGAGGCCTGACAGGGGCTGGGGTGACCTATGACCTCCCTCTGAGGAATGTGACTGACCGAATTATCAGTTAAGAGAAAAATCTATGGGGAATAGACTCACAGTGATGGAGAATTCACCATGCATATATATATTTTTTTTAACTTTTGGTTTGATTGAAAGCTGCGGTGCTCAGACCTTCCCCCCCAACCTACCTCCTCCCTTCCCCCGTCCTACAGCCAATCCCACACTCCTCTGCTCTGATTTCATATCAGCAGAGCCCCCGATATTGATTGAAAAATTGTTATTAGAGATAGTAGGCCCTCCTGCATGCTGCCTACTGATTTAATTTGGAAAACATTTAATTTTATGAAGCGGTAAATGATAGTGGCACGCTCTCTCATGTTAGGGAGCAGCTGGCTCTTTAGCTGTTTGCCGTCACTAGTCCCAGGTGTCCTCTTTGCAATCATGTGTTCCCTTCCCCTTTGCTTAACAAGTTATTTCAATTTCTAAACGAATGCTGAACAAGAGAAAGACAACATGCAAATTGAGAGCCAAGCCGCCATTCACACATGAAAAAGTTCCCCTGGAATTCCCTCAACTCTGCCTGTCCCTCCCTCCCTCCCTCCTCTCTGCGTCTGTCATGAAAAAAACAGAGTCCTTGTTCTCATCAGATTGTTTTTACCAATGACCTGACACCACCATCTATAATTAATTACATCATTTACATTAGACTATTGACTAAACAAACACATAAATCATAGGCAGAGTCAATAGATGCAGACATATTTAATCATGTTCTAAATAATGATTACTGCTCCCATAATGCAATAATTATTTTCAGCAGCTGACTTGAATTAATCTTCTGTCAAAGTGCCATCTGAAAAAAGAAGTAGACCAAGACAAAGATGAAGAAGGTGGCATTGGTGACGGAGAAGCCATCTAATTTCACTCTCCTTCTTTCCATCTTCCTCTCGCTCTCACTCCTTCTCTCAGGGCCTGATCCTCCAGAATGCTGAGCATCTCTCAAGAGGTGCTCATGCCCTCCGCTTCTGTTGACTTCAGTTGGAATGGTGGAGGCTGAGGACCTTGCAGGAAGTGCTGACCATCTTATAGGATCAGACTCTTTGTTTCTCTCTTGATCTCCCCAAGTTTCTTCCATTCTTTCTTCCTCTTTCACCCAACCTCTCTTTTTAACTCTCTTTCTCCTCATCTCCTAGGGCCTGATCCAAAGCTCTTTGAAGTCAATGGCAAGACTCCCACGAACTTTAAAGGGTTTCTTTCTTTCTTTCTTTCTCTCTGCTTTCCTCCTTCCTTTGGAATGCACAAACTGTTTGAATACACCTGCCACAGTCTCCCTTTGATGCACAGACAGCTTGATTTGCATAGGTGCTCAGCACCTCTGAAAATGGGACCGAAAATGACTACATGAAGCTCTAAAGAGATAAAGCTCCCCGTAGGGGCTAATGCAATTAGCATGAACTTAACTCTCATTTTCTTAAAAGCATTTCAAAAGGCCTTTCATTAATTTGTAGAGACACATCTGGTCTATACTGCCACATATACTCCTGGCACATTCTAATAACGACATCTGTGCAACACACCAAATGTGGAGTGGTGCTAAACTTCTCTCATTGATTTCAGCAGTGGTCCAATCATTCTCCCACTGAAGTCAATGGGATTTTTTCCATTGACTTTAATAGAAGTAGGACGGAGTCTCAGGTGCCCAGCATCTCCTAAGATTTGGCCCCTAATGATAGTGTCAAGATAACTGAAGTATAGTATTATACCATAGATAGAGGTCAGAAGCCTAATTTATAGGGGCTGCTACTGCCCCTGCCTAACGTAGACCTTAAAAGAACAGTTCTTGAAACTAGAAGCTAAGCATTTTCCACGCAGGCTAAGCAGTGTCAGGAGACGATACCTCTGCTTTGAATCTGCAAATGCCACGAAAGGGACCAGGACAACAACCTGCTATGGTTATAATTCCAGCTCAGAAAGTCACAACTGACTTTTGGAAGGGATATAAACCCCCATGCCTCAGGGCATAAGCCAATCACTAACTGAGGGGGTAAGGAAGGAACTTTCCCTGGGGACCTAACTGCCTACTGCAGGGTTTCTTGTATCTTCTTAGGAAGTAGCTGATACTGGACTAGATGGACTGCTGATCTGATCTGGTATGGGAATTCCTACCTTACTAAGGCTGAAGTCACAGCAAAAGCATGTCTGAAACATTTTAAGATATGGAACTGTCTAGGAAATCAGAGTCTGCAATGAAAACCTCTATTCTTATCAACACGCGGAAAAGTACGTAGATGATTTCCAGTCCCACACCCCCTATAGGAGTTTTATTAAATCTTAGATTATTTGATAGCAACCTGATTATAGACACTTTTATAGATTATTCTATAACCTGCAGAAAATGGGTGTGAAATGCTTATAATGTAACACACATGTAAAAAAGAATGGACTGGTATAACAAACCACACTTGGAATATGTGACTCAGTATTGACAGCATTTCATAACATTGCACTTTTGAAAGCTCTTATAAAATGGGAGAATTGGGCAGTCTAATCTGAAATATTTATGAAAGGGTAATGAAAAAAACAGCCATCATTGTTGATATTATAGTTTGGTTAATATTGTATGATGAGTGTGTTATAAATATAAATAAACAATAAGTATAATAATAGCAAATATAAATAATTATTACTATAAATATAAGCCATCAATAAATAACAAAATATACACTTCAAGATAAGATGGAATAGAATGAGGATAGGAAACTAATACAAAATGATTTTTAAAACATATATTCAGATCCAACATGTCAGATAGTTATTCTCTTCTCTTGAAACGTGGAGAAGAAAAAAATTAAATTCAAATACAAGTATTTTTATCTTTTTTTTAGTTGCATATGTTATCATGAAGGATAAAAATTCCTGACCTTTCAGATGGCACAAGCCTTTAATGACCGATAGGCACAAAGAAAATGAATTAAATTAAACTGCAACTAAAAGATGCAAGTCTAACAATGTGATTTTCCTCACTGGAACTATATAGAAGGCACCCAATATAAGCCACCAAGTGACTGGAGTTTTGTGAGAGCAATCGTCAGTCTTCAGACTTTTTTTTTTTTTTAGTGATTAAAGAGTTTTATTGGCTTTACAGGTAAAGCATATTAATTAGAGAGATTAATGTGGCAGATCCCTTGAACAGGAAAGGAATACAGAGACTGAAAAGGAAGGATGATCCTGTGGCTAAGGTCCTGGACAGGACTGGGACTCAGAAGATCTGGACTCACTTGCTGGCTCTGACACAGACTTCCTGTGTGCCCTTGAGCACATCATTTAAACTCACTGTGTCTTAAGCTCTCCATCTGTAAAATGGGAATGATGATCATTCCTTTCTCCGTGTCTGCCTTTGCTATTTATCTGTGGAGCAGGGATTGTCTCTTACTATGTGTATGTACAGAGCCTAGCATAATGGGGTCAAAGCTTGGTTGGGTTTTCTAGGTGGTACTGTGGTAATGATAAGACAAAGAAAAGAAGAAATATTATGCATAATTACGATCATACAATGCTGGATCAGCAAAAAAAATTAACTCTACAAAGTTTTTACATCCTGACTAGGCTCCCAAAGTGCTGTTCCCTTTCCAGAATGCACTGGAGTCAATGTAAAATAAGCAGGCTTGTAAGTGACTATATCTGAATACTTCCCAAATTGATGAATTCACATTTGGCTTCCAGTTAAAACAATGAGGTTCTGGCCCTTTGAATTTATCTTATCTAAGTAACCTTGCTTGTTATCCCCACATGCCAAACTCTAATGACATCATTAAGTCTGGGCCTTTCAACCCACATATTATCTTTTTCAATCCTCTGCTCTCCCCCACCTCCACCCCAATCCAAACACACTTGTTAACAGTGGAGTCCTATTAAGAGAGAAAGGGTGGCAGTACAGATGCAGGCTTTCTCAGAGGGGAGAATATGTCTATATGTAATAGTTGCTTGAAACCCTATTAATCAGAGTTACGATTTTACTTCCTGCTCAAGAATTTGCTTTGGTCAGGAGAGAGTTCAACTACAGTCTCATTCCTGCCTTTCTAACCCCCTTTTCCATATTTCTGTGGTACTATGTGTTAAATCTGTGACAGATGTTAGTCTCATTGCTTAATGCACTACTGGAAGATGCTCAGATACTGCAGTGATGAGCACAGTATGAACACCTGAACAGAATAGAATAGAATAGACTAGTCTAGAATAGATAGAAATGAAACTCCGGGGAGTGGGTACAGAGTTGATCTTGACTAGCTGCATCAAGGTTAAAAACTACCTGTGTCTTATTTCCATTGAGATAGCTATCTTAATGTAAAAACACACTTTTTTTTTTTTGCAATGAAGTAGCTTAATGCAAGAGAAACAGAGGGGAAAGCAGCAAAATGGGTCAGATTTTCCTCACCGTAGCCATGGCAAATAATATTTGTTAAGGAAAATAAGGTAAAAAAATAGGGAAATGCATATGCCTGATTTAAAAGAAAAAACAAACTGTTTATGCCTGTTTAATCGTTCATTGTACTAATTTAATTAGTTTTTGTTGTTAATATACTTTGTTTTCCTTATCTAGTTACAATAATTGGGCCTGATTTTCCATTGATCTGCACCTTGTTGAGTCATTTACACTAGAGCTGGTTGAAAAATCCAAAAGCAGTTTTGGAAAAAAAATATCAATTTTTCAAGTGTCCAAAATTGAACCACTTTTCATCCCCCCCCGCAAATTGTCCATAATGTTCTAAAAATAATGTTCAGTTCTTTTACTAGGCATGTTATTGAAATGATTGTCTGCAATTTTCTGAAAATGTTTCATAACTATTTTGATGTTTTCAATAGAAAAAAATGACAAAAAGTATTTGTTAAAAAGTGCTACACTTTAGCCAAAAAATAATTGTTGACAATGTTAACTAGTTGTTGCAAAATAAAAATAATAAAAAAAATGCCAAGTTCAAACAACCCCATTTTTTGTCCAATTCTCTCCCCCGACCACCTTTTTGCCGGAAAAATTTCAAACTCTTTTTTGCACTAGTGCAAAGGGTGTGAAAAAATACCAATCTGATTTGATTCTTTGCACTAATATAAATGATTTAATATCCAAAATTCACTGTGACAGAGAATCTGTTTGAATGTAGTTAATTAAAAAATCCTGGGTGTCTTACTTGGATCAGAAACAGTTTGAGTTTCAAAAGCTGCCTCAGTTGAGCTTTGGTGTTGCAAAACAAAAGCAGTGTTGTTTCAAATGGTGGGAATGGGGCTTGGTGAAGTGTTCTTGCTTTGGCATATCTCAAATATTAATCGAAGGGTCAGACCCTCCGCTGATGTAAATTGTCATGGCTCCAAAAGATACTGTCTGAAACTCTGCCCCCAGATCTTTAATAAAGAAGTAAAACTCACTTATTACAGATGGAGGTAAGCAACCAAGTATCAGGGTTATTAATAAAATTTTGTTAAGTTTGCCATTTTAAGCTATATTTAAAAGCAACCTTTTAAAATGATGTTTTAGGAACACAGTTAACAGCAATGTGAGCTGGTCTTTGGCTTGATTAGATTTCACTCCCTTTACTTTGATGAAGCGATGACTTATTAGCATTCCAAAATGAGAGGGCGATGTAAATGTAAGTGGATTTTAATACAATCGCTTTTGAGGAAATGTCAAACTTCATTGGGTACTTCTCTCTGCCCCACTTCTCTGATGGCAGAGTTCAGCAGAAAACTGTGCCAGATTAATGAGTAAGGGACAGAGGGAATTTTGGAGTTAAGACAAAAGATAGTGGGCTGAATTCTCCCCTCCCTAACACCCATATAAATCTGGAGTCACCCCATACAATTTCTCTCAAGTGTATTTCTCAGGGCAATTCAGCTTGTATTTGATGAGATACACTTGGCGCCACATCTTCAGCTGGTGTAAATTGGTGCTAATGGAGCAAACTGATTTACACCACCTGAGGATTTGAGCTTTCATATTTATTCTTTGTTGTCCAAACTACCATGTTAGGGACAACCAGACAGCTTCTCTCTCTCTGTATAGCTTGGGGGTGAAAGGGGCCCCTGAAAATGATCATCCAGAAGTCAGGGAAATTCGCACTCTGGAACGAAAACCTTAAGCAGGCAAAGCAAATCAGCTTAAATTAAATTAAATTAAATATTAACATCCTTGGCTTTTGCATTGCGCCATGCATGTAATGTGTGTGCCGTTAATGAACCGCAATTTATTTACACCTCAAACAAAGAGGATCCTTGCTGCCCTAAAGTAGTTAAATTGCCCTCTTCCTGGTGAAATTTATTGCCATTTAAACATGCCAAAAGGCCATTCTGCCGGTCATTACAATAATCTATCATTTCTGCAACTGCTGGTATCCTGTTCTGTGGTCAAATTCAATCTGAGAAGGGTCAACAGAATTTTTCCACCAAATGCTTCCCTCTTGACTGTCATCAATTTACTTTTGTCAACAAAAAGGGCATTACTACCGAATGAAATAGAAGATCCCCTTAAGACCTCTGGCAAACAGCGTGAGCTTCTCTGACGTACAGCATCTCTTCTGCTTTCAGATGCGTGTGTGAGAGATGTGGTGTGCATGCTTTGGCCAGAACTGTATTGAATGCATGAGTAGGAAATCTACAACATGTCAGCCTCCTTATACCCCAGCTGACCACAGCCACATGTAATTATAACTAACACTATTAATAAGACAAAGCTCTCATTTATGAGCAAAATCATACTTGGTATTAGGATATATTTTTCTTTACAGATTTATGCTTCCTTCTTAATCAGTGACTTCAGCTTTTCCCCCACACCTCACTTTCCTGCCTTTAATATATTTGATCATATTGGTGCTAACTAGATTGCAACATGTCATGTCTTGATCCAGTAATGATACAGTTCCAGTCAGAGACATACACATCAGGATGATGGCTTTGAGACTTAGAAAATCTATCAGACAGTGTCTAAAGGTGCACTCTACTACTCAGTGATAGTTTTGCTACCCTTTAAGTCAGAGTCATTGCCATTTCAGCTAGATGTGAAGGAAGCAATAAGGCAGAGAGGGCTATCCACCTGTATCTTGAACTTGGCTCAGAAACAATTAAACAATGGTGAGGAACATACTTAAGGATTAAATTCACCACTGGTTTGACTTGCATTATTGGCATTTTTTTAGCTTAAAATGTTTGATGTCTCTGCCATAATATCTACACTGAAAATTTACTCAGTTGCAAGGGTTGGGTGGTCCTAGAGTAAGTTGACACCACAGCTAGACTTTGGCTAGATATTTAAGATTTCTACAGATAGGATAGTGTTTAACGGAAGAGATACATTTGGGAATGTGTGTGTGTTTGTAATTGAATGGGTGTCAGGAATCAACTTACCACACCTGTTTGAAGGGAATAATAATTATTTATTATTGTATAATATTATTAATTTATTTTACTATTGACGTGTGTGATGCTATCAGACCAGGTGCCAGCTCATGCCAAAGCCCCTAGGCCTCGCGGAACACTGACAAATGCATAGCTGGAAACCACTCTGGCTCACCTTTGAGTTAGTGTTGCTAAAATAGATATTAGAATGATAAGAATGTGTTTAGAGCCTATGAAACATTTGGGAGTTGCTGCATGCATTAATCTCATTTATAATAGCTGCACCTCATGTTATAAGGTAATTTTTTTTTGCTCTGTAACTACAAAATGTTTGCTATGAAACCTGAAGCCACCACAGTCAGGAGAGAGGCCTTCCTAAGTGTGAAATACTAATTTACCGCAAGAGGGGTCATCTCCTGCCCAATAAAAGTAGGCCCATTGGCATCAGGCAAGGCCATTGTGCAACATTAGTGGACAAAAGACTTTGTTGATTGCTCCTCCACTGAGGTGGAGATGTGCACAGATGCTTGCCCATCAGTTTGAGCTCTGGGGAAAGGGAATAAAAGGGAATAAAAATCCTTGTCAAGAAGAAATTGTTATCCCCATGCTGCTTGGCCTTTCAGGCAAGACTTCTAAGCATTAGCAAGGGATCCCCAGGTATTTAGCATGGGTTAGCCCCAAAGGACATACAGAGCTTGCACATTACAGCAGCTTCTAGTGCTTTTGAAACCTAAGGGTACGTCTACACTACGGGACTATTCCGAATTTGCATAAACCGGTTTTGTAAAACAGATTTTATAAAATCGAGTGTGCGTGGCCACACTAAACACATTAAATCGGTGGTGTGCGTCCCCGGTCCGAGGCTAGCGTCGATTTCTGGAGCATTGCACTGTGGGTAGCTACTCCGTAGCTATCCCATAGTTCCCGCAGCCTCCCCCGCCCCTTGGCATTTCCGGGTTGAGATCCCAGTGCCTGATGGGGCAAAAATCATTTTCGCGGGTGGTTCTGGGTACAGCCTCACCCCTCCCTCCCTCCCTGACAGCGGCAGACAACCGTTTCGCGCCCTTTTTTCTTGGTGAACCGTGCAGACGCCAAAGCACAGCAAGCATGGACCCAGCTCAGCTCCAAACCGCAAACGTGGATGTTTTAAACACCACGCGCACTCGTGCAGTATATGCTGAACCAGGACCTTCGAACCGAGGCGAGTAAGAGGCGGATACGGCAGCGCGGCGATGACAGTGATGAGGACGTGGACACAGAATTATCTCAAACCGCGGGCCCCGGCGCTTTGGAGATCCTGATGGTAATGGGGCAGATTCTATCCATTGAACGCCGATTTTGGGCCCGGGAAACAAGCACTGACTGGTGGGACCGCATTGTGTTGCAGGTGTGGGACGATTCCCAGTGGCTGCGAAACTTTCGCATGCGTAAGGGCACTTTCATGGAACTTTGTGACTTGCTTGCCCCTGCCCTGAAACGCCATAATACCAAGATGAGAGCAGCCCTCACAGTAGAGAAGCGAGTGGCGATAGCCCTGTGGAAGCTTGCAACACCAGACAGCTACCGGTCAGTCGGGAATCAATTTGGAGTTGGAAAATCTACTGTGGGGGCTGCTGTGATGCAAGTAGCCAAAGCAATCACTAAGCTGCTGCTACGAAGGTTGTGACTCTGGGAAACGTGCAGGCCATAGTGGATGGCTTTGCTGCAATGGGATTCCCTAACTGTGGGGGGGCGATAGATGGAACCCATATCCCTATCTTGGCACCGCAGCACCAGGGCACCCAGTACGTAAACCGGAAGGGGTACTTTTCAATGGTGCTGCAAGCACTGGTGGATCACAAGGGACGTTTCACAAACATCCACGTGGGATGGCCAGGGAGGGTTCATGATGCTCGCGTATTCAGAAGCACTACTCTGTTTAAACGGCTGCAGCAAGGGACTTACTTCCCAGACCAGAAAATAACAGTTGGGGATGTTGAAATGCCTGTCGTTATCCTGGGGGACCCAGCCTACCCCTTGATGCCATGGCTCATGAAGCCATACACAGGCAGCCTGGACAGTGGTCAGGATCTGTTCAATTACAGGCTGAGCAAGTGCAGAATGGTGGTGGAATGTGCATTTGGCCGTTTAAAGGCTCGCTGGCGCACATTACTGACTCGCTCAGACCTCAGCCAAACCAATGTCCCCTATGTTATTGCTGCTTGCTGTATTCTCCACAATCTCTGTGAGAGTAAGGGGGAGACCTTTATGGCGGGGTGGGAGGCTGAGGCAAATCACCTGGCCGCTGATTACGCGCAGCCAGACACCAGGGAGATTAGAAGAGCACACCAGGAAGCGGTGCGCATCAGAGAAGCTTTGAAAACGAGCTTCATCAATGGCCAGGGTACAGTGTGACTGCTGTGTTTGTTGATGAACACCCAACCTCCTTGATTGACTCAGTCCCTGTAAGCAACTCCCCCTCCCCCTTCGAGTACAGCTTACTTATGCAAATAAAGTCACTCTCATTTAAAAAGCATTAATTCTTTATTTTTTCATTATAAAAGAGGGAGAGAAGTAAGGGTGTGCTTTGGGAGGAGGAAAGGAGGGATGGAGAAGGCCATTAAAAAAAAATTCAGAGTAACGGCATCCTTCTGGTTGGGCTGTCCACGGGGGTGGAGTGGGCGGGTGCACGGAGCCTCCCCCCACGCGTTCTTACACGTCTGGGTGAGGAGGCTAAGGAACATGGTGAGGGGGGAGGGTGGTTATACAGGGGCTGCAGCGGCACTCTGTGATCCTGCTGCCGTTCCTGAAGCTCCACAAGACGCCGGAGCATGTCAGTTTGATCACGCAGCAGCCCCAGAGTTGCATCCCGCCACCGCTGATCTTCCTGCCGCCACCGCTGATTTTCCTGCCGGTCTTCCTGCCGCCACCTCTCATCTCGGTTGTCCCTCCTGTCCTCACGTTCACTGGCCTCTTTCCTGTAATTTGAAACCACGTCCTTCCACTCATTCAGATGAGCTCTTTCATTGCGTGTAACTTCCATAATATCTGAGAACATCTCATCTCGTCTTCTTTTTCCTCCGCCTTATCTGTGCTAGCCTTTGGGATGGAGGAGGGACGCTTGAAAAATTTGCAGCTGCATGAGGGAGATAAATATTTAGAAAGATACATTTTACAGAACAATGGTTATACTCTTTCACAGTGAAAAGCACTATTCACCTTACATAGCACATGTGATTTCCCTACAAGGTCGCATTTTTCATCTTAATAGTGACTGCTTGCATCTCTGGGGTTACAGATCTCACAGACACAGGTCCAGGCATCAGGATTCAGCTTGCATGCGGCCATGGTAAGCCACTGTCTCAGTGATTTACCCTCCCCCAACGCATGGCTAATACCACGCTAGCTCCTGCTAATCAACAACCTTCCCCTCCCCTCCACCCACTGCTTGTCCGGTAGCTTGGGGAAGATCGCCTCGCCGGTGACCAAACAGAAAAGATCATCGGCATTTCACCCCTCCCCTCCCCCCGCTTCGCTACGTGCAGGAAAGTGTTTTTTTTAAGCTGCTGCATTCCACGAACCCAGTAGAAAAATGGCCACCCCCCTTACTTAAATTCCTGATTTTTAACCAGGTTATCCTGAACGATATCACTTTGCTGAGGATAACAGAACAAGATAAAGAGCGGATGCTTCTTGAATGCCAGCAGTCCCCGGGACCATACGCTGCGATGCTTTGCCACGCAATGATACCTGATTACTTGCTACATGCATGGCATGGTAAAGTGTCCTACCACGGTGGGCAGAACAAGGATGCCTTGCCCAGAAACCTTCTGCAAAGGCTTCTGGAGTACCTACAGGAGCGCTTCATCGAGATGTCCCTGGAGGATTTCCTCTCAATCCCGGACATGTTAACAAACTTTTCTAAGTAACTATACTGTCTGCGAATGCATCCCAAGTCCTCAGGGCAAATCAATCATTAAAAAAGGCTTGCTTAAAAAACACTGTTTGCTATTTGCAAAGGTACACTCACCAGAGCTCCCTTCCAGGGCGTCATTCTCTGCAATAGTTGCTTGTGAGGGCTGGGAGCAGGGTAATTCCGTCAGGGTGATAAAAAGCTCCTGGCTGCTGGGGGTCACGGAGTGCTGTGTGCTCTCTGCGAGGTCTTCCTCTTCTTCTTCCTCTTCATCTTCCCCGTCTGCATAATCCTCAGACATGGCAGAGATTACAACCCCCACCTCGGAATCCACAGTCAGGGGTGGGGTACTTGTGGCGCAGCCCCCTAAAATTGCATGCAGCTCAGCATAGAAGCGGCATGTTTTTCGACCTGCCCGGACCTTCCATTTGCTTCTTTGGTTTTCTGGTAGGCTTGTCTGAGCTCCTTAACTTTCACTCTGCACTGCACGGAGTCCCTGCTGTGGCCTTTAGCAGTCATAGCCTTAGAAATTCTTTCAAATACTTTTTCATTTCGTCTTTTGGAACGCAGTTCTGTTAGCACTGAATCCTCTCCCCATATAGCGATCAGATCCATTACCTCCCGAGCGGTCCATGCTGGGGCTCTTTTTCGATTCTCAGGAGACTGCATTGTTAACTGTGCTGATGAGCTGTGCGTGGTCACCTGTGCTGATGAGCTGTGCGTGGTCACCTGTGATGATGAGCTCTCCACGCTGTCGAAGCAGGAAATGAATTTCAAAAGTTCGCGGGGCTTTTCCTGTCTACCTGGCCAGTGCATCCGAGTTGAGAATGCTGTCCAGAGCGGTCAGTGGTGCACTGTGGGATAGCTCCCGGAGGCCAATACCGTCGATTGCGGCCACACTAACCCTATTCCGATATGTTAATACCGATATTAGCGCTACTCCTCTCGTCGGGCAGGAGTACAGAAACCGATTT
The DNA here is from genome assembly GCF_016161935.1 of Mauremys reevesii. Lineage (NCBI taxonomy): Eukaryota > Metazoa > Chordata > Testudines > Geoemydidae > Mauremys > Mauremys reevesii. The sequence goes on along the minus strand of NC_052627.1, from coordinate 19,087,998 downwards.
AAAGAGCCATTAAAATCGATATAAGGTGCCTCCTAGTGTGGACGGTTGTGGCGTTAAATCGGTTTTACACTCGTAAAACCGATTTAAACGCCTAGTGTAGACCAGGCTTAAGACTAACTCATTGGATCCTGGAGTTCTGGTTTTGGCCATTGGTTCCAATTGGTTTGCCTTATTATTTTAAATTTCATATATGAACCCAGAGCATCAGACTGGCACATTCTAAATGAAATGAAATGAAATAAAATAAAATAAATATCCACTCCCTGGATCCATCCTCTCCCCCCCCCCCCCCGCAAGTAATCTCCTTTTAACTATATTGCAAAGGCAAAAAAGCCCCTTCATAACAAGATGCTCTCAGCCCGCTTCCTGAAGCACTGGCTCAATGTTCCCCAAATGCTAACAATTTATTCTGAGAAAATGAAAGCTGCTGAGGTGCGACAGGGAGGTGTTAAAACTTAATGAACGTAAAATATATGGCCTGGCTGAAATAGAACTGAGATTTCGCAAACTGGCTTCAGACTCTCCCAAGTTCCCTATTCTATTATTTTTAATCACTTGAAATGTCCATGTAATTTGTGCTGCACTGCAAAAAAGATGACAGTCACCCCCCCGCACCCACACACCCGTTTAAATATGATACAGGTGAGAAGAATGGCACACCTTTGCTTAGTCCTATTTACTTGTTAAGGGCAACATTATGAGTTGCCATGCAAAGCAACAGAAGGGTGCAAAGTGCCCATACATTCACTTTCGTGTCCTCTCTGAGTCACTAGTCCATGTGCAGAGGAAGGAGCATGCTTCATTAGGGTGACCAGGTGTCCCGATTTTATAGGGACAGTCCCGATTTTGAGGTCTTTTTCTTATATAGGCTCCTATTACCCCCCACCCCCTGTCCCAATTTTTCACACTTGCTGTCTGGTCACCCTATGCTCCATGAGCTGTTCCTCCACCCCTCCGCATGCAGGTGGACAGGGAGTGGGCCAAGAGGGGTGGGATCTGAGCCCAACCTGGCTCCCCTTCCCCAACTCACTGGCCAGTGAAGTGAAGACAATGAGGAGGAGGAATTAATCTGCTCCTGGTATAGGCCAACCGCAGATTATTGTCCCCTGGAGCCAGAACAAGGAGAGCAGCTGTGATGCCCTTTACTCAGGACTCCAGGTATAGTCACAGTCCAGCCCTACATAAACAATGTTCTTTGGAACAAGTATTTGTAACACTGTCACACAGATTAAAAGCCTGTCCATAATAATGGGCCACACTGTGATGTGCCCTTGTCAGGTGTGTGATGGATGGGCAAGAAGGATCCAGCTTGTCCTTCAGATCCTAGACTGAGGTTGTATTGACTGGCAGCTATTAAAAACAACAACTTTACACTTGTATGCAAATTTGATATAGACCAGAGAAATAGGGAACCCCATTATGATATTTTAGGGAGTCCCTTTACAGAGCAGGATGACACTTTAAAAGAGCATAATTTCAAATTCTCTTTAGAACTGGAACAGTGTCCTGTGGTGGCTTTTTCTGTCCTTGTTAGGCCTTGGTAACGAGGGTAGGACTCCAGACTGGTAATGCCCACATTAGACCTAATGATGTTCTCTACAACTCTGACGTTTTCATTGTTCTTTGCTTAGACTGGCTAACAGTCCATTCTTGTTCCCCCCTTACAACTGCCTCACCAACCTCCTTTCCTCCTTTCCACTCAGTACTGAGAACATTGCTAAGCTAGTTCTCTACCAAGCTAGTTTATATCATGTTTGTGGGACTGAGTATCAGAAGGTGGAATTAAAGTTACAGCAGGAAATTCAAAAATCAATGAATGTTGATGAATTACCTCTCTATCAAAAAAGCAGACTCTTTTTTATATGCTTGTCTTTACCTTCAAACAGGAGAAGGTGTTAGATGACTTTGATGAAGGACGTTTGTGAAGTGACAAACTTAAAACAACAGCATATTTATCCGAGAAGTCATTGACTTTGCCACTCGTTTCTTCAGTACTTCCCTTTGCCATTGTTAAAAGTGTTTTGCTTGAATTAGTTCTGTTCCTTACACAAGCCAGGGTTTGCTTTTGCTTCTTAAATCTGCAGTGAGATCATAGCTATGTGTTTATGTCTTTAACCATGGAAATGAATGGATCTTAGAACTTGGTATTGCAACTGACTCCAGAGGATCAGGATAGCAGGGAAAGATGGTCTGAGAGGGAAAATAAACTATTATGCAAACACGAATATCTATGATAATTGGCAACAAGGCAGAAGCAAACCATACAACCACATGAGAGATGAAGGGCTGATCCAAAGCTTATTTAAGTCAATGGGGAAAAAAGCTCTGGCTCAGGCCTTGAATGGATTTAAACATGCTGTTTGATCATTTTCCCCAGGAGGATCATATCATCCCTTCTTTCAAACTGACCTAGATTAAGGAGGTGGGGCAGCACACACTCTCTGGCATTGGACTCCTTTATTTTCTGATGTTATAGGACAGTTTTTAAACTGGGATAGTTGTTCTGCCAGCGTGGATGGACCTTCAATTTCTCAAGTGTTGAGAAAGGAACAGCAAATATGAGAAGGAAAGGGTGCACTGACTCATCACAGAGACAGTACTAGTCTTGTCAGTTTTAACTTGGATAAAAACATGCTGTTAATATGTTCTGTGCTGTCTGCTGATAAGATAGCAGCTAAAGATGGACTATCAGTAAGTCTGGTTGTTTACCATCGTTAAAAATGGGGGGAAAGTCATGGCTTTGTCACAGCAATAAAAGAAAAAGAAAGAAAGAAAGAAAGAAAGCCATAATTCTAGTTTTTAACCAAAAGGAAAAATCATGGCACATGACTTTGTAGTTAATATCAAGCTGTTGGACATGGAAAATTAAAAGAAAAAAGTCAGGTAAATCTACTTTGTTTTAAAGTAAAAATATTTTAAAGCATTTAACAATATTTAATAGTTTAAAACCATTTGAACAATCTGCTCTCCAGTACGCTGGTAACAGAGAGAGCTAAATCTGTGAAAATTCATGGAGCTGTGGAAATGACAAAAAACATACCTTTTCATGAAAAAGCCCTAAATAGCATGTATTTTGTCACTGAAGCCATGGCGGTGACAAACTTACTGCCTCACTCATAAGGCACAAAATACATCCTGTCAATGAATATGAGTTTTTCCTTAAAAGCTTTCAATGGAAGGCCCTGGGATGACATCTTCTGGGTGTATAGAATTATTGCCTGTGTTATGCTGAGTAACATATACCCTCAAACATCAAGCCTCATCCTTCAGGTTTCCTAATAATTCACATTGCCGTGACAGTTCTCCCAAAGGTTGTTCAGCACACTGAAGTGGAGGAGCTGTCGTTAGAGAGATTGAGGAAGCATTTAGCATGAAAACATAGCCGATATTAATTGTACTATTTGATTTTTTTTAATTGGTTATGTAGATACATGGCGGTTGTTATGATCTACAACCTTATAGCCTTGTGATGCTATCCCTAGCAGATCTCATGAGCAAATCAAGAATGGACAAGATCAGTACTTGGATGACAGACCTCTGACAACTGCCAGCTATTGTTTTCCCATTGCTGAGCTAAATACTATGAACTTGCATAAAAACCCAGCAGGGTGTGAGGGGACACAGTGTTGCAGAAGGTGCTATATTGTAGATAAGTTATAAAACCAAGGTTCTGGTGGCTTTGGTTCATTAAAAAGATCTCCATTGCATGTTTAACAAGAGTAGGGTTAGCCTGAGTGATCTTGGCTATATTCTACCTATATATATTCTACCTATATATATGTCCATATTCCCCTTGCAGTGTCCATTGGATTAAATTTTTAGTTAATTTTGTACAGTGTGTTGTGCAAATGTAAATGTTATCTAAGTGCAAAGTATTATTAATTATGAACTGATTAATTGGATGACATTCTTTCTCACTGCCTCTCTACTTTGTGACATGCCATGTTACTGTGCACTGTTAAACAGTTGCTGCATTTCATTCTTCCTGTGGCTGATTCTTCAAGCTCTTCTCTAATTTCAACACAAACACCAGTACATTTCATTTCAACTGCCTTTCAGAGACCTACATAAACAGTACACTCAGGGCTGTTCCATTTCTCTCTTGCCCAAAATGGATGGCTGAACTGGAAGAGGGTATGTGGGTAATATGTGGTGGGTAGGTGGTGATTTGTAGGGGTTGTAGAAACGCATATGATTCAGGGTGGAAATGTGGCCAGAGGTCTATTAATTTCTATACTTTTAAATGCTTAGGTTTTTAAAAATGTAACATGTTAGCTTTAATGTTAATTTGCAACCTTAAATGAAAATTAACTTTTTTGGTCTGTTGGTGACAGGATTCTTGACTGAATGGTCCAACCCAATATGGTAATTTCTGACTACAGCCTTGAAAAAACCAAAACCAAACTGAGCTGATGCTGGCTGGTGCTTGAGCAGCCAAGAGAAACAAAACTACAGCCACTGACACAGTAATAAATTATGTTAAAATTGGAATATATTTTACTTTTTAAAAAGCAATGACATGTTTCAAATATTTTAATATGGAGTTTGGCCTTTAAAAATGACTTTCACACGTTGAGCACAATTGCATTCTGATTGGCTGGATAAAGGCAAACGATTTATGATGTATGAATCCCAGGATCCATTAGGCTGCTGTTCTCTTTACAAATTTGCTGACTTATTTTGACTAATTATCCCAAAACTCCTACTTTTTTCTCTTGCTTCTTCTTGTCTTTAGATTTTAATAAGGTGGTTGGTGGCTGTTATTGTTCATTCTACTTCCTCAGTCTAGGAATTCCTGGGATCCTGAATTCTAATCTACCAGCCATGAGGTTTTGCATGACTCCCTTTAAGGTAGCTTATAATTGCTAATTTATGGTAATACCTGCCCTGTGTTGCACAGGGAATGCAGTCATGTGATTGCTCAAGCTGCTGCCACCACATCTTGCCTGCTGACTAAGTTTCTGCAAGCCGAGGTCCCGATCTGTCTGTACACAGATCTTAAATACATAAATAAATATCTCACAATGGAGTGATGCCAGAGATGCTGAGTTTACGAGGTCAACACAGCCATTTGAGGGAACCTGATGGAACATACCAGCCCTTAAGCTAACAAAAATAATGAGCAAGCTGAAGAAGTGAAAACTGAAGATGTGTTTCAGGTTAAATGCAACAGTTTTGAACAGAGGGCTCTGGAAAGTGAGTGGTTTTTTTTTAAGGTAATGTTGGACCAGTTCTTTAAGAAAACAATCTTGAAAGTGTTTATTTTACAACTCTGAGATCTTCTAAGGGAATGTGAACAGTAAAGCTCTGAAAAAGAACAGTGGTGAATAGAGCTGATTCTTTGCAGGCAGGACAGCTTCCAAGAACTGCCCCACCTGACTAAAAATCTAGACCTAGAAACTGGCTTGGTTTCCCCCCAACTCCCCAAAATGGGGGCAGTGCTCATGGCTAAGTTGCTGTTTGGAGTTGCACAAATGCTGCTGTTATTTTTTCTTTCACCATTACAAGATTACATTTGAGGTTATTTTAAAAGGAGGTTATTTCATCTAAATATCTCCCAGTCTGAAGTTATATTCCATCCCACCCCCGACTGGATCTCTGCCAGAGATGCTCTGAGATACAAGGAAATAGAAGTCTGTTATGTTTTTGCCTTCCACTAAATACACAGGAATATTAGTTGTTTGTATACATTTTTACTTTTGTCCTTGTGCTTCCCAGAGCTTGGTTACGAGGTAGAATAAATTAGAGAAATCAGCACAAATCATGCTAGCATATTGTAAAAGTCTTAGATTAGATTGTAAAATCCTCAAGACAGAGACCTTTCCTTCTCTATTCATCTTTACAGGATTATGTATAATTTTATATTTATGATGAATATTTATGAAGAACCATCAGGGAACAGAGCTAGACTGTAACTTTACATCTGTCCTGAATAAGGGGCAGTGCGCAGCTATGCTACCCTAGGAGACAACAAATTGGTCACAAGTCCTTCCCTGCTCCCTTCTCGCTCTGTGGAAGGAGTAATTTATCTCACCCTTTTCTGTAGAGCTTTTTGTGCCCCACTGTGTGCCTGTGGGGAGTGGAGTCAGTGCTCCTCTCACTCCTTACCTCTCTCTGCACCCTCCCTGCCCTCTGGCTAGCAGTGGGAAGCACTGGTCAAGCACTCTATCTCCTCCCTGTGGCTGTAGTCACCATCTGAGCGGGACCAAGTAAGAGAGGCTTTATTCCTTCCTACTCCTCAGCCCCGCCAAGTAACTGCTGCAATCATTTAACTCCCATGCAAAGTCCCTGCCCCATGGAGCTTACAATGTAATAACACATAGGGTAAAACAATGGCATATTTGGGATGGGCAGAGAGACATTGCTCCAGCTACAGCTGCTCTGTTCTGTTGCTCTTCCCATATTGCATAATACTCAGGGCTTCTCTACACTTAAATGCTACAGAGGCACAGCTTTGTTACTGTAGTGCTGCACTGTAGACACTACCTACACCGACAGAAGGGGTGCTGCCCTCAGCGTTACCTATCCACCTCTCTGAGAGAGGAAGCTAAGTCAACAGAAGAGTGTGGCTATTTCACACTCCTGACCAATGTAATTAAACCAACCTAATTTTCTAGTGTAGACCAAACCATACTCCTGTGCCATATGTTTATAGAACCCTACCATTTTATCACCTCACCAACTATTAGGTTTAGGGCAGGTCTGCACTTAATGCTGCCTTGGCACAGCTGCATGTGAAGACGTTCCTACACTGATGGGAGAGCTTCTCCCGTAGGCAGAGTTAATCCACCTCCATGAGAGGCGGTAGCTATGTTGACAGGAGAAGTTAGCTATAACTACATCACTCCGAGGTGAAAAATTCACACCCCTGACAACATAGTTAAACCATTATAGGCCTGTAATGTAGAGCTGGCCTTAGATTTTTGTTTAAATTTAGAGAAATAATTCTAGCTGGTCAGAAAATGTTCCCCTCCCATCCTTGCCCTGTGGAAAATTTCAACTTTGCATTGAAAAAAGGTTTTGGTTTTCTGCAAAAAAGTTTTCAGTTTTAAATAAACACTCAAAAGTTTTCCACGGAAAGCAGACACTTTTAATGAAAACATTTAGATGAAAACCCAGTTTTCCATCAAAAAATAGAATGGTGGAAATTTTTTCTACTAGCTGTAGAAATAATGTTACCAAAGGGCATTAGACGAGGGTGAAATGTGTGAGAGAACATGCCCCAACCATTCTCGCTGGAAGTCTTGAGCCATTTTCTCATTCTTTCTTACAAATATAGCTGGTGGGTGCTGGGAAATAGGTCTCTTGCCAACACAAGAGAAAAATGGTACTAATGAGATATGGAAATTTTACCTTTGACTTCAGTGGGGCCATAATTTCATGTAAAGCAAAGTTCTTTGTATTAAGGCAAATTTAGGACCAATTTCTGCTTTCAATTGCATCCATGAAACCTCAAAAGTAGTAAGAATTTGTCTCTTAGTCTTCTTTAGCGGTTGGCAAATAATGTATTTGTTATTCATAATTCTTGAATTTCTTAGGTGAAATTTACTATACTTACCCTATTGTGAGGGTTTATGTGATGGATAGGCCTAGTTCTGGCTCTCTGTAAATTTTATCTTTTATGAGCCGAAGACTGTAAAATACTGTAATGTAACAGAGGATGTACAGTTTACAGTGCAAGTTCTGTAACTGACATCTGCAGCTTATGTATCTGTAAGTAATTTAATTGTAACTTATATAAGAAACTTAACTAACCATCCCAGTGTGAATTCTGAATTTTATATGCTGTTGCAATATGTGGCATTTATGCTGTTTGGATCGGTCTACAGAAATCAGTCAATAAGGAAATAGAAATGTTATCACATGTTTTATGTAACTAATCCATACATGAATTGTGATAATCATAATCAGGCATACACTTGCTTCTTGGAAATATTTGTGCTAAAATACAACTTTTATTAGTATTTACCTGGCTTTACTCATGTGGCTTAATTCAGCATGACAGAGTTCATTATGTTTGGTAAATATAACTTCTGACTAATCATTTTTGGTGACTTTACTTTCTATACTGTATCCATTTCCTTTCATTAAGGTTTTTCTACTTTTTTAACAGATTGTTGCAGTTTGTAACTCTCAAAATCAATGCTGAAAAATACAGCGTACTGTAGATACAACAATTAGGTTGCAGTCATGTCATGTTGACCTATCCTTCTATGAAGAACAAAGAAACTGTATATCTTCCTATCCAGACTTTGCAAAAACAAACAGGTAGGTTTGGCATTTAAATAGCAGAGTAAATTCTGTTTGAGTGTAAAAAACGATGAGGCTATAATTGGCCAAACTAAAGTGGGAGTTTGATTTTATTAAATACAGTTGCTGCAAATAAGTACTATTTGTAGTTACATCTGATGCTGCCATTTCAAAGGTTTGAACTAGTTGTTCTTCAACACAAGGAGCAAAGATTTTGTGTAAGTTTATAATTTCATTTTGTTCAAACCAACCATGTCATCTACTCAGTATTTCATTGTGTTTTAGAGATGTGTTGTAAGTGGAGGGTTAAAAAAAAAAAAAAAGGATGGAGTCAGCATATTACCTCATTAGTCAGGTGGCTTTTGGATGAATTCAACTCGACACAAGAAAAGGTGGAGATGAAATACAAAGAAAGTGGGTTATGTACAGTGTGTATACCCCCACACCCTCAGTCTGAACACTCTTTGTGAACTTTAAGAGATGGCCATAAAAATGCATTTGGGTTGCTAATAAATGACATCTAATAAGCAGTAGTGGTCTCAGTATTTTGCTGTGCAAATAGGGCTGTGTTTTTTGAGCAAAGCAGCATGCTGCCCTCAACAGAAAACCCTGTTTATCACTTGGAGCTGCAATAAAAATAACAAATGTCCAGAGTAAACCTAATTCACTGTGCTACTTAGTATTTGAAATACATAAATATGTCAAGAAAAAGACCTCTAATAGACCCTTTTATCCTGGTAATAGTGTACATATAATTTTCCTCTCATTAGTACAAAAAACTACCTAGGGAACTATCGGCCCATCCTTCATCCGTTTAATCTGCATTAGTTTACTTTTACCTTGTGTTTAATCTGCTTTCCCTCAAGGTATTTTGAATAAATCAATAGGAATACATGATTGTTTAATGATTTTTAGAAGAGCTCCCTTCGACCACAGCTGCATGATTTAGAATGACTAATTCCGCTTTTTACAATTGATCCTACCTCGTGTGGACCATCCATTCCTGCCATGCTAGGTAAAGGGAAACTAGAGCATGCTGCTTAATAATCAGTGAGATCTTAGAAGGTCCAATTCAGGCAGCTAATTATCACATTTTTAGGCATCATATAGTCTTACCTTCATAAAGTGTCATCTTTCCACTCAGGCGCTGGACAATCAAATTATTATTCACATTCTGGGAAAGAATGCGATAAGGGAGAGGATGTCAAAGCACAAAGTGGGTCTCTTTCCCCATTTTCTCTTTTAGTTCTAGGCATCTGGCTTGGAATCTTTGAATATCTAATCATGTGCCTGGAGCTGGCTGACAACTTTGATGGAGTGATAGAAATAGAGAGGTGACAAACTATTCAAAATAAATGTAGCTAATTCTTGATAGCAGGCTCCAACTCCCTATCCCAATGGCTTGCTTGCTCAGTACATCACGTTACCACGTTGGTTTAACTTGAATTTTGGGGCTGACCTTGAGATTCCTGCTCTCCAAGCTCACAAAAGCTCCATGGAATAGTATGGCTACTCTGGATGGGACAGTAAGTAGAGGATTGGGTTTAAATATGCTAACAGCACCTTCCATTGCCCATGCTGAGGAACAAGGCTGTGTGCGACTTTCAGAAGAGTGCCAAGACTTTCAGGGAGAGACACACAGAGGACCAGATTCTGGCCTCATTTACATCCTATTGAAACAAAGGATGCAACTGAAAGCCCATTCAATTAACATGACTGCAGGGAAAACCTTTCAGTTCTAATGTACTAGGTCCTTTACAGCCAAAAAAACAAAAATAAAGCATTCTTTTAACATCATAATGACTAGATAGGAAGTTGTGCAAACAGCAACAGAGGTAGGCCAATGAGAATAGCTAAAAGGTACTCAATACAGTGGTGATGGGAGTGGTATGAAATCCTAGAGAGAGAGTAGCATGCTGGTGTGCAGAGATCATGTACCGTATTTAGCTTCAAATGTATTCCTCCCCAGTTAGGTGGTACAGTCTAGTAGTGGATAAGACTGCACTGGGAATCAAAAGACTTGGGTTCTATTCCTGGGTCTGCCATTAAGCTGCTGTGCGACACTGAGCAAGTCACTTCACCTCTATTTCTCCTTCCTCCATTTGTCTCCCATGTCTAATTAGATTGTCTTTTCCTATGTGTTTGTACAGTGCCTAGCACAATGGGCCCTCATCTCTGTTGCAGCCTGTTAGTGCTATTGTAATACAAAAAATGACAACAGATATAGTATAACCTTGTTATACTATTCATGCAGAAGCGATAAATCAGGTATTGAATCCCATTTGAATGCCTGATGTACTAGGTCACACTGCCTCTCCAGTGGATGTTCATGGACCCAGCATGTTTGTGCATTCACCCTTATGTTGGCAAACATCCTCGGTTGGGCCACCTTCTATTAGAATCTATAGTCAGAGTCTGTCACAGCTTGAAACTGGTGATCCAGAAACTGCCTTCATTTCACTAGAGATTAGTATGAACTCTCCTGGTCAACAAGGATGCTGACGGCAGCAAGCCATCTAGTCCTACATCCAGTGTGGTCCTCACTGAGGAGGGCTCTGCTCCGCTCCTTCTGCGAGAGCTCACTTCACCAGCAAAAGTGTCACAAAGTTCTTGAAATGGTCTGCATATGAATCACTGCAGCACACAGAATGGGGTAGAGTACAAAAGCAATGCATAGCTGTAGCATTGACAAAACTGAATGTCTCATTATGGGCAGCAGGCTCCCGGGCCTGCTGAGTTTTTTCATTGACTTCAGTGAGTTTTGGAATGGGCTCTATATAAATAATGCACAATATTCATAAGACTAAATTAAGCTAATTTCAATGTAACTAAACTGGATGCTATAAGAATACATTGGCAAATATACCATCATCATATCAGCACTCAGAGCTGACACTGCTTCAGTACAAAAAGAAAAAATATTGGCAGTTAGCACCAATAAATTAGAAATATTCTTTGATCAGAGTGCTGGCAATGATGGATACAGGCTGTGTAAAGCTCCTTATGAAAGTGCCAGGTGACAGAAGACATCATAGCGTGAGTAATCTACTGTGCCAGGGCTTGTAGGTTGCCCACAGTCTAACACAGCCATCTAGGAAAGCTTATAGCTGAGAACTGGGCTGGCATTGCATGTAGTTTGCCTTATTGAACTTTGAATGCATTTCTAAGCTATATTTTTATTACTCATTTAATCAGTTTGTAAGGCTTCTATTGTAAAACCTTTATGGGAGATGGTAGGCATCATGGACTAGTGAAGAGGAATCTAGAGTTCAGAAAGGCAGCATGATCTAGTGATTAGAGCACTAGACTGAGAATCAGGTGATGTGGGCTATATTCTGCCAGTGGCTCACTGTATAACCTCAGACCAGTCACTAAAAGGCAGATTTTTGAAGGTATTTAGGTGCTTCTAAAGATGAAGATTGGTGCCTTGTACAGTTTTCAAAAGCACCTAACTCCCATTGCTTTCAAATGCCTTTAAAAATCTGGCCCTAAAATTGTTTGTGCCTCAGTTTTCCAATTGATATACCTTTGCAATTGCTGACTCTCTCACAAGTTACATACTATTTAAGTACGTTTGCATCAGGGGCGGCTCTAGCCATTTTGCTGCCCCAAGCATGGCGGCACGCCACGGGGGGGCGCTCTGCCGGTCGCCGGTCCCACGGCTCTGGTGGACCTCCCGCAGGTGTGCCTGCGGATGCTCCACCGAAGCCGCGGGACCAGCGGACCCTCCACAGACACGCCTGTGGGAGGTCCACCGGAGCTGCCTGCTGCCCTCCCGGTGACCGGCAGAACGCCCCCCGCGACATGCCGCCCCAAGCACGCGCATGGCCTGTATGCCCTCAGACTGTGAATGCCTTCAACAGATATTTCAGCTCCCTGCCCAGAAGCTTCACTTCCCATGGCTCAACACAGAACCAATGAATTCCGTGAAAAAGCTGGGAGTTCGGGGAATGTCTACTAGCCATCATCTCAGTGGAGATGGAAAACAGATGGTTCTAATGCTCTTCTGACTCATCAGAAAACAAACAAGCATGGAGTGTGAAAAACTCTCTCATTCTTCTAGAGCAGGGGTTCTCAAACTGGGGGTCAGGACCCCTAGGGGGTTGCAAGGATATTACATGGGGGAGTCGTGAGCTGTCAATCTCCAACCCAAACCTGGCTTTGCCTCCAGCATTTATAATGGTGTTAAATATATAAAAGAGGTTTTTAATTTGTAAGGGGGGGTCACACTCAGATGCTTGCTGTGTGAAAGGGGTCACCAGTAAAAAAAGTTTGAGAATCACTCTTCTAGAGCTGTTTAAGACCTCCCAGCTCCAATAGCCCAATAGATTCGCTGCCTCTATAGCATTCTGGATTTACCTAATGATTTCACTGTCGGGGAAATTCCATGTAATTGGAGCTATGGCTTAAACTATGTGCGTCATCCTTCTTCTAAGACTTCTATGAGATGGGTATAGATGCAATCATTCTATCTGTACACAGAAACAGTTGAAATTAGTATACAGCAAAAAGTGATCTCTTACTATTATGCAGCCTCAGTGGTGGTTCCTGAGTGCCCTGACATAGGCAATGATTACTGAGCCAATTCAAAACAAACCAAAACTCAGAAGTGGCCTGCCATAAAATCTTTTCCCCACCGAGCTCTCTGCTTAAAAGTTAGAACCCATGCCAGAAATACATTAAAACTAAAAAATCAAATTCTTCCACCTGACAAAGGCTGGCTGCATCATATAAACCTGAGCCCACAGGCTAATAGCTTCACCGCCATAAATATCCAGGATGTTCTATTTGCACATTGTAATGTAACTTGGACAATTCCCTACTCAACTTAATCTTTCAGCTCCCTACTCAGGTGTACACAGGGCTTAGTGTAATGGTGGACAGCCGTCCCTATCATGATTTTGTAGGGAGTGATTCTTGATGTTTGAACCTTTGGGGTTCACAATACTGTTATGGTATCTAGAGGTCCCCGGCAAAATTGGGGTCCCATTGTTCTAGGTGCTCTCCGGACAAAAAGAGGAGAAAGAAAGTAGAAAGGATAGATAATAATTCCCATTTTACACATGGGCAAGTGAGGCACAGAGTGGCTTGCCCAAGGTCACACACAAAATATGTGCTAGAGCCAGGAATTGAACCCAGATATGTTAAACTTACAGATATATATTAAAGCCCATATTTTTTCTTCATACATTCAAGGAGAAAGTGGATCAAGGGATTTATTTTTATTATTAGTGGTATGAAGTAATAGGCTACTTATTATATGTATTTTGTTTACAGACACACATTTTCCTTTTGGCTATTTCAGAAATTTACATCAACATTCTTAAATAGGCTTTTTTTCTTCTCTTGTCCATGGGTAAAAATATTTACATTTTACTGCTTGATCAAATCATAAAGGTATGTTTAAAATCAATAGAGCTGAAGTGGCCAATCTGTGGTTTGAAGTCTAAGAAGGAATTTGTTTAAAGAATGGCACTGAATGCAATACTTGCAAGCCAAAATGTGAAGAATGGATTTTTGTTTCTTTTCCTACCTTCTTTTATCTTCTGCCTGTTCTCTAAGGACTTGCTGAATTTTCCCCAACCTCATTGGATTAATACTGCTTCTGATATTTTTATTAATTGATTAAAAAAAAAACAAATATTGTTCTTGTGTAATATGCCCTTGTTATAGGACTCCAGCATTGCCATGATTTTCATGCACTTCGCTTGGTCAGAGAATCCTAAAGGTTCTTAAGGTCCTTGAAACTAAGTCAAGTGAAAATATTGACAGCTAACTAGCATCTAAAAAGTTTATTTAGTTACCTTTGCAGTAAATATATAGCAGGGAAGTTATTTTCCCACTACCTGAAGCCACCACTCATCATCATCACACCATCAGATAAGTTCTATGTAGAAAAAGTTGGCATGGTTTCCTTATTGCTTTTTGAAGCAATCTTCTTTTTTCTAAGTTTCCTAGGCAGGTTGTTAGGATGAGATTTTTCAAGAGTGACAAGTGATTTTGGTTGTCCAACTTGAGACACCTTAATGGACTCTACATTTTAACAAAGCAAGCAATGCGCTTTATGAAAATCAGGCTTCTGAAGTTGGGCACTGAAAATCACAAGTCATTTTTGTAAATCACGGCTGTAGACTTTAAACACAGCAATCATCTTCACAGCTGAGGCTGTGGCCTTGTCAGCCTCTACTGATGAGAGCTCATGTGAGCAATCCCATAGGTCAACAGGACTACTCAGCAATGTAGGAACTCATGTGAGAGAGTATTCCATGTTCAAGGCCTAAGAAAAATGAGGAGTGAAAAAAGCACGTTGCATGAGCCTGGGGGATAATGGCGGCCCATCTGATTGGCTCCTTCTGCCAGAGAGCTGAATATATCGCCTTCTCAGAACTCCCATCTTCTGCCAGCCCAGGCTATGGAAGCATGAGCGAACATCCCCATCTTGTGCTGCCACAAAACCAGTTTTTGTATTTTGTAATTTGTAACTTAGACTGATCCAGCTTCCACTGAAGTCAATGGGAATCTGATTTCAGTGAGTTGGATGAGACCATGTTAAGCTGTTTAGGGCATCTTAGGGGTTTCCCTGCTAAAAAAAAGTGTAGGGAAACAATGTGTTTGAATGAAAAAAATGTGAGCGATAGTACAGAAAGATTATAGCAGAGGCAGCTTTGTGATTAGAGTGTCTTGTTTTGTGGCTGCACTGTATGTATAGGGGCAGATTAAAAAAAAAAAAAGAAAAAAGTCAGCTCCGTTTTAGACATTAAGGCCTGTGTCCTCAAAGACATTTAGGTGCCTGTGATAGTTCTCAGGGCAACCAGGACTGCAAGTCACCTTGTTATCCCTTGCCTCTAATGAGAGAGGCTCTTGCCGATGGTGGCGGGATACTAGGTCCCCAACGCTACCAGCCTTTCAGCCACTCAAGCACTTTCCTCCTGGGTTATGCCAGCCCAGTCTATGACTTGCAAGTTAACAAGAGGTGCAGCCCATCTCCTTGAAGCTTTGCCCTGTGATATCTAGTCCCTGACACTGGCAAAACGAAAGGTTTGTTTAAGAACGAATAGAGGTTCCACTAGAAAGAAACAGAAAGTGATGGAAACAATTGGTTATAATACTAAACAAAACTAAACTATTAAATAATTACATTTCCTATCTAATAAAGTAGGTTTTCCCCCCTCCCAAAGGTCAGTGTGTTGCAGAGCTGGCTGATTTTCCAGAGACCAGGATCCTATCTTTCATGGAACACCACCCTGCTCAACAAGATGTCTCCTCAGTGAATGGCCACAAATGATATACTATCAGCCTTTTGTCTTAATTCACAGACATGGCACTCCCCTCACTGTCATATGATTCCTTTTCACGTCCGAGTGCTTTTGATGTTTATAGTTTGTCTTTGATGATTTTCCATTGAGTTGTCTGGGTTGTTGGAATGGTGGACAATTGTGAAATATATTACATAATTGGCTAGCCAGGGAGGGGTGACATCTCCCTCATTACCGAGACACATGATTCCCTAGTGACTCACTTTCACTCCAAGACCATAAGGACATAATTGTCAATAAGTTACATTAGTCCTTAAACCAAGGGTGGGCAAACTTTTTGGCCTGAGGGCCACATCGGGGTTCCAAAACTGTATGAGGGCTGGGTAGGGAAGACTGTACCTCCCCAAACAGCCTGGTCCCCGCCCCCATCCTCCCCCTCCCTGCCCCTGACTGCCCCCTTCAGAACCCCACCCCATCCAACCCTCTCTGCTCCTTGTCCCCTGACCACCCCTCCCTGGACCCCCCCTAACCATCCCCAGGACCCCACCCCCCACTCCATGTTTCCTGACTGCCCCAATTCCTATCCACACCCCCGACAGGCCCCACGGGACTCCTATGCCTATCCAACCGCCCCTGCTTCCTGCCCTGACTGCCCCTCAGGACCTCACCTTATCCAACCCTCCCGCTCCCTTACCATGCTGCTCAGAACACCAGGACTGGCAGCCGCGCCGCCCAGCCAGAGCCAGCCATGCCGCCGCACAGTCTAGAGCACCAGGACAGGCCGGCAGCTCTCACAGCCATGCTGCCCGGCAGGAACTCGCAGCCCCGCCACCCAGAGCGCTGGCAGCATGGTGAGCTGAGGCTGCGGAGGAGGAAGGACTGCAGGGGAGGGGCTGGGCAGGATGGTCCCATGGGCCGGATGTGGCTCACAGGCCGTAGTTTGCCCACCTCTGCCTTAAACATTACCTGTACACACACATCACAATGATTACGAGTACAGATACTTTACAAGCTTTCAGTAGAGACCTCACATGCTACCCTTTATGAATAAATGCTAGGAAAGTGGAGTATTAGGGGTAGTGAGTTGCTTGTAAAGAACATTGAACCCTTTTCCCATTTGGACCAACGGGCCTGTGTGTCTACACAGTAACTAGATACGCACCGCTGGCCTGTGCTAGCTGACTTGGACTCGCAGGGCTGCTTCATTGCTGCATAGACTTCCAGGCTTGGGCTGGAGCCCTGGATCTAGGACCCTCCGAGGGGGAAGAGTCCTAAAGATTGGGCTCCAGCCTGAGCCTGGAAGTTTATACAGCAATGAAACAGCCCTGCAACCTGATCCCTCCGAGCCTGGAGTTGACTGGCACAGGCCAGTGTAGATTATTTATTTTTTTCTGTGTAGACACACTCACAGTGCCTAAATCTGAATGCTGAGCATGTCTGAAAACCTGTCCTTGGAGCTCTGGGCCCAAATGAAATGGGCAAGTTTCAAAAGTGCTCAGCATTCAACAGCGCCCACTGAACTCAGCAGGAGCTGCTGGTGCTGAGCTCCTATAAATGTATCCACTTATTTAGGTACCTAAATGGCAGCTGTTGGGTACGGAGGTCTATTGCAAATATGGGCCCAAACGTATGCTTATGAAAGATAACAGCTTAACCTGTCAAGTTGACAGTTAAATATGCATGTACCCAGGGTTCATATGGGAGCCCATCAAAGATCCAGGTTGGTGTCTGTTACTTTAAGCTCTTGGACTGTTCACTTTTTCTGACCTTGTAAGCTCCTCGGGGCAGGGATTGTGTTTTGCTGAGTGTGGGCAATATCTCGTAGATTGTGGGTGCTATTAAAATATAAGTAAATATTAATAACTAACTGGAATGTTTCTCCATTTCTTCGTTAGGAACTAAAAACATTTGTGCTTGGATTGAAATGATTGATGGAATACAAGGGTCTTGTATCAAAGGTAATCTCATAGCAAGCTTTATAGAGTGGGTGAGCTGCCATTTCTCTGCCAATATACCATAAGATTAGCTGCTTTCATTTTTCAAGCCCCAAATGCTGCCAACTTAAATGCTCAAATATCCATCCCACAGCTATTCGGCTTGGAAAGAGTGGGCCAGCAAATGGATATTGGATGAGGATCACAACATAGACATAAGTACACTTTGGCACAGGTAGCTGGCATTTGTGGAAGGTGAAGCTGTAGTCCTACGATGACCCCAGCTCCCAAATTGGAGAAATTCAATCTTAGCTGAAGTTCAAGAATTTGCAGGGAGAATATGCAATGTCATTTTATTATGGAAACAAATCTAATAAACCTGGGCCTGCCACAGGATAATGTTCTGCACGTTTGCTTGCTCTTGCTCTCTCGCTTGGCCTCCTGAAGCCAGTATAACTCTCCAACCTGTTCGACCAAATCATCTCCTTCAACAACAACCTGATCAACATAGCTTCATTGACTTTAGTGGAGTTATACCACTTTACAGCAGCTGGGAAGTTCATCCAGCCTATGGGTCTGATCCACCGCCACTGAATTTAATGAGAGTCTTTCCACTGACTTCAGCAGTGGTGAAGTCCACCTCTAAGTGAGACAAGTCCCTTGTCTCTCTACAATTGATAGTTGCCTGCCCCTTAATCTTCCCCACAAGAGCAAGTGGGACCATTTCTAGCTGTGCCTATACACCCAGTAGCTTTCTCCAATGTCTCCCCCCCACAGGCACGGTGCACATCACAAGACTCCTCTGACTGCTATACTCACTCTGGCATAGAAGTTATGTCTTTTCTGAGGTGATAATGGGTGGGATGTACTTTGTTTTTGATGCACATTTCCAGGCTACCAAACCTTCCAATGTACATGGAGGCCACCAGAACTGTCATGCTTTATAGCATAATACTGTTCAATAAGAAATTTCAGAATCAAAATTCCTTCTCATAAAAGGTGGTTTGTGAAGTCCTTTCTAACCTTTTCCCGACCCCTCCCCCCCAATTATTCATACTCACCATGGGTAAAACGGACTCCTATGCAGAGGGATAGCTCAAGGCCTAGGAACCACTTGAGTCCCACTTAAGTTTCCAAAAAGGGCTTACATGGTTCCTAGGCTTTGTACTTGGCAATTCCCATGGGAATAATCACTTCCCCCAAAATGATATATTATTCCCTTTAAGGGCTAATAAAAAATGAGCCACATTCTGCTCTCAGGTACAGCAGACAGGAACAAATGTGGAATGACTCTACTGATATTACACTGATCTAAGAACAGAATTTGACCAGATCTCCTTGGCCTAATTTAATTTTCCATGACACAATCCTACTGCTGGTTATGGAGAGTAATGAGGAAAGCAGCATGTTACTCTGCACTATACTCTAGCAAGATATCCTGAGTGAGGCCAACATGTCTTTGACATGCAAACTAATATGCTGTACTCCTGGATACTGTCTTCCTGGTCTGAGAACCGTTAATCCTATTAATTGCATATAAAAAGACTGGTAGCAGTTCTACAAATGAGTAAACAGAGAGATAAAAGTGTAATCGTACTAGTACAGCAAATTGGATTCAGATCCTCATTGAACAATCCTGTTTCATTTCAGCAATTTTATTATCGCTGTTACTGGAACAAATTACTTTAATAAACAGAAGGGGCTTCTGTAAAAGAATTTCTTCTTGTGGACAATATCATGAAGCTCTGTAACACACAACCAGCACTTACACTTGTCAGGGGATTTCTTTAGGCAATTCAGCTAATGGCTTGTGACAAGTAAGACTTGAAATGTTCATTCCAGCCTTCCCTTCAGCTAGGTAGATATATTTCCTCAGTTCTAAAAAAACCCTTTTAGTGGAATGAATATTTTTCACAGCAGTCTTGCTAAGAATCTGCAGAGGATAACGTGGTCTGAGAAAGCAGTGGGGTGGGTGTGGGGGTGAGGAAGGAGGAGCAGGACTTATGTTTTAAACTAAGAGTCAAGGTTGTATCACAATTCATTGTGCAGTTGTCCACAGAATTCTGGAGCAATGAATACCACTCCTATATCATTGTGAGGCAAAACAAGAGAGAAACTATCATAGGGCTGGTCTAAAAGCGAGTTGATATGTATTCTCCATCGCTTGAGGTTTTCAGATTAAGATTAAAGGCCTTTCTGGAAGACATTTTTAGTCAAACTAAGATTCAGGACAGGGATAACTGGGTGGAATTTAATGGCCTGTGTTTTATTGGAGGATCTAATGGTCCCTTATTGCCTTAAATGCAATGAATCTATAATGAAAATAAGGAGCAGAGGCTTTATAGAAAGACCAATGACTAAACAGCCATGGATATACAACGATCCTCTCCCCCGACTCCCTCCAAAGTTTAGAATAGAGGAACTTTTTTACAGTGGGATAAACAAATGTTACTAGGGGGTCGAGGGGAGAAAAATCACATTACATTCCACTTAGGCAGAATGGTTCTGGGGTAGCCTTTTTTTAAAAAAAAAAATATATAAAACAAACAGAGTCAGCAACACAGTCACTGTTATTTTCAGATGGTCATGTCTTTGGTAAACCAAACAAAGGCATTGAACCTCACTGAAGACTGTGCCCATGCTTAATATTAAACTTCAACTGTATTTGCTGTAGTCCTACTATGACCCCAAGACCTCCTGAGGCCAACTGGCAGAGGGATGTAGAAGGGATACATGGATCCCTATGATCTTGTGTTTACATTTTAGTTCACCAAAAAGTGTCATGTAAGGTTTTTACTGAAAGCCACTGTCCCATTGATCATTTTCTTTGTGAAATGTATGTACAGATAACATGTAAGGAGATATGTATACATGTTGGAAATTATGTTCTTAAAGCCTTGTAGTTTAAAGGAAGGTCACCCAAAGGTAACATACCTTATGGCAGGTTCCACCAGACAGGTGGGAATCACTTAGCTCCCTAACTGACCATTGTGTCCCTTACTGTGGAAGTCTTATTTGCATACAAAGTCAAATGCTAAATGACAAGACTGCAGGGAGTTCAGGAGAACTGGTAGAGAAAAGACCCTGTTTACTAGAGAATAACAAAGGACTTGTCTAATTTATCCCAGAATGCAGAGAGATGCTCAGACATTCTTGACCTAGGGAGTCAAGCTGCCAGGGGGCTTGGTCTCATGAAAGGAGAGTCCCAGCCATCCCGGCTGAAAAATGCTGAAAGGAGGACTTTGGGTAAGCAGTATTTCAGCCAAAAGGGCTCGTTAGTTATGTTCAGGCTCTAGAATATAAGTTATGATTTTATATGCAACCCTGTGTTTCCATTAATCCTACTTCCTCTCACTGGAATCCCTGTTCCTCGTTAAACAAACTCATTTCTTTAGAGACAGCAAGTTGAAGTGCTGTGTGTTAAGCTGATCTGTGCCCTGGCCTTCAGTATAACTGGTAAGCTAGCGTGCACTTTTCTTTAGGAACAGAGGAGCTGGAAATTCTGAGAGTGTCCAATGGAGTAGTGCTGGTTACCACAGGGGGATGCTCTGATGATGCAGGGGTTAGAGCATGCCTATTGCTAGCCTGCAAGAGGGACCAGAGCCTGCATAGGCTGAGAGGGGAGTAACTTGTGCTGCCTATGGCCAGTAGCTGATGTCTGTCAGGCACAGATAAGGTTTACACCCGCTAAGAACGAGTGGTAGTGAGGTGCCCTGCATACTCCCAAGGAGTGTCACACGTGGCTATAAAGGGATTATAACAGATACAAACCTCAAGTGTGGCAGTTGCTACCACGTGCTTCTTGCAATGAAATGTTCGGCAAAATTATTCAATGCTTCTAAAGCTTTTGTCAGAAGGGTTGTTGATGATGATCTTAAGAAAAACTAGTTGTAAGTGAAAGGTGATGAAGACATTTTTCTAGCCTAAATCCCAGTGGAGATAATTGCAGACACTGCAGTTAGATGCATTGAAAAGAGCAAAACATTGCAAAAATGCATGAATAAGTATACTTTTATTCTGAGAAAAAAATCCTACAGTTTGAGTTAAACCAAAACAGAGTGAAATAAGGCACTAGAGCACATGCTTAACTTTAAACATGTAAATAGTTTCATTGTCTGCAGGATGCATGTTCACGTGTAAATTCCTAGACAGTCAAGCCCTGCCAAAGTGCAGCTTTGTAAAGCGCTGAGATTGATGATGATGCAAAGCAAAGTGCAACTAGGTATTATTATTTATTATTATTACCTATTATTAAAGGAGTAAAAAAGGGAGCCTCTAGGAGTTAGACACCCAAAAGTAGTAAAGTCAAAGGAGAGCACTCTCATCTCATGTCTTTGAGAATCCATGATCTGTTTTCCGTGTTTTTTTGTTTTGTTTGGTTCAATTTTATTAACTTTTTACTTTATTTTTTATTTTTTGAAGACTCCCTGGGCAGCTGCAGCTGCACCCTATGCTCATGCAAAATGGCCAAATGATAAAAATTGCGGCGGAAGAGAGAGTCAGGGACTGCAGTAAATGTAAATATGCCCTTAGGGACAACAGAATGAAACCCTCTGTTAAGCAGCCTCTTCCACATCATAGTTAACTAAGCAACACAATACTTCTAGATAGCAGGAATGCAAGTCAATGCTATTCTATGCAATTTCAAATACTTTGGCTTTTTTGTTATACTTCAGTCTCAGTTTCTCTTTTGTGTATGTCATGAAGTAAAGAGTTCAGGCAAGTTAATATAAATCCTTACATTCTTATTCTCCATGTACGTGGCTATTTTCACTAAATAGCTGGGTATGCTAAGGACTCATTTGGAGTTCACACTGAAGATCTACATACAGCTCCATTCAGGGCTGGTGTTTCCAATCCATTCTTAAATCAGTTAATTCCAAAGGCAAACCTTTTTAAAATCATCTCACCACCCACACCTATTCTTCAAAAAGGGAGGCCTGGATTGGCCTTGTTTACTTAGAGCACAAACATATTCAAGCCAGTGATGTCAGATTAAAGGAAGAAAGGGGAGAGAAATCAAAGCCTCTAAACTGCACATAAAAGGCAATCGCTGGCAACCAATCTGTTCTACTTCCAAACTACTTGCACTTTATGAATAAAGGTCAATCTGGTATTGGCACCCAAATGTTAATGTTCTTATGAGGGTTTAAGCTGCTTTAACAGCTGAATAAGTGAGAGTGATCCACAGGGCCACACCTAATCATCCAGTCATAGAAGGGAGAACCTCAGTCCTGCAGAGCAGACCATCCTAGGGTAGCAGCACATTATTTACCACTTGTGTAAAGAACACTTGAGGATAAATAGCCCCCTTCTTCCTTTTATTTTTCCATCTGCTCTGCCTGCTGGTGGTTGTATATGGCTTACATTCACCTATTTTGTTTCTCTGTAGCAATGGTTTTCAGCACAGTGACTGACTCAAAAGACAGCACATTCAAATTCTTTTCTATCTATTTTTAAGCTTTTTTTTTTTTAAAAAAGGTGCCTCTTTTTTTAATAACAGTTTTCTCTCTGGGGGTGACACGGTGCATATCCCCTTGGGCAAAACTCCAGTTGCCTCCATTGTTCAATAATTCAAAGATGCAAGCTAATGGAGTACACACACCCCTACACCTTATTGTTAACTTTCTTTCCAAGTTCATGATCAGTCACTCTTTTTGACTCAATGTAAACTTACAAGATCATGTAATTCCCACCTTCTTGGGGTTTCCCCTAACTGCCCTGAAAGTAACTGCCCCTAGAAAGCAACCAATAAACTCCTTATTTTCTGACTTAGTAGCCAGCAGAGATTTGGTAACTCATTACACATAGCGTGATGACAACAGCCAGAAGGCTCCCAGAAAAGGGTTTGGAATTACTCAGAAGGCCAGCTGATTGTGCCAGACAGAAGCTTCATTGTGGACAAAGGACTGAAGCTTAAAAAAAGGTAGTCAATAATTGGGATATGTTTTCATAAAGTAAGAGAACAAGTGCACTGCAGAATTAATTCATGTCTGGCATTTACAAACAGTAACTTGATCTTTTAGCTGGTGCCCTTGCCAAGTCAAGCAGTTTTTAAAAATTAAATTTTTTAAAGGTGAATTTAGTGCTAATGAAATTGAAAGACCAATAGCGCTAGCTAGAGTCAGGCACTGTGCAAGTTTCCTTCATTCTGCTGACAATGCATCTCATTCTCGAGCTGCAAAAATACGGCTGTTTTAGACCCAGACCTTTCCTGAGCTAGGATTGCCAGCTGGGAGGTTTTCTTTGGTGATGCGGTTAAATGTCCTCTGGGAACTAATTCCTTTAACTGGAGACCAAAGCTAAATCTGAAATGTAGTTAAAAGGCTAGTACGTTAAGGTACTGTATAAAGGGAAAACTAGTTGTCAGATATGGCAAGTTGGACACATTATAAGATCTCATTTTTTCTTTCTAAGCTGTGTGTGTCTGTTTCAAGATGTTTGACAATCAGCTTTCAATTAGTGCTTTGTCTCTTTCAGTGTTGCAGCTCTGCAATATTATCTTAAAAGAGATTGAGGTGAGACCATTAGTAAACGTTTAGTGAATCTATAAAAAGGAATATATGGATTGGTAAGGCAAAACGTGAAGACTTTCATGAGGTTGAACATGTATTGGAAGCCACAAGGGAGGTGGTAATATTTACCTACTCTCTCAATGCTTCATCTTCTACCGCTCCTCTCATGAAAGATGCAGAAGTCTTCAGGTAAAGCTAAAGGATCATTGTCAGCATCCAGCAAGTCAGGGTTTTCAGTCAAAAATTACAGACAGGGAACAAGTCTTGTGACTAGAATCTGTCATGCTTGCAAACATTCTCATCAGCGTGATTTCTTTTGTCAAGAGAGGCTTGGAGGATGGTGGGTGATACCTACTATTAGCCAAACTCCTGCAGAGAGCTAAATTCTGAAGGCTAGATCCTATTGACTTCAGTGGAGCTAGCCACACCAATTTACACCAGCCTACTCTGACATATGCAAATCCTATTGATCTCAATGAGTTATGCACGTGCCTCTGATGGAATATTGGGCTGTTGCTGTTTCCAGACCTCAAGCCTCTAAAGATGTGTTGCATGTACAGTCTATTCTGGGCCATTAGCTTTTCAGGAAAGCATGCAATAGCATTTTTTACTGATGGAAGTAAGAATAGCAGTCAGAACTTTTAGGTCCTTCTCCTAGTTCTGGCACTAACATGTTGTGCATTCTTGGGGAAAAAAAGTCATTTTTCTATGCCTCAGTTTACCAATCTGGAAAATAGCGCCTACAGGAATAAAAATCCTTACATGCCTAGCAGGGCTGTTGTGAATCTTAAGGGCAACTTATTTTCAGATGTTGTGCAGAGTTATGTAAAGCTAAAAAATTTAAGTAAAATAAAAATAGCATCAGGAGTCTTTTCATCTACTTCAATGGGACTTGGATTAAGCCCATCGTTGTGTTTAATGCTTGAAGCATTTGTGTTTCATTTCCTCATGCATTGCAATGAAAGGAGCTTGGAAGAAACACCCTGCATCAGTGCTTCCCAAGCTATGGTCCATGGCGCCCTTCTTGGTGGTCTGCAGAATAAATCATTCTGAGAACTGAGAGGCTTTGGGGTGCTTGGGAGGGATGCTGGTCCATAAGCAGATCTCTCTCTTATGGAGAGAATTCAAGAGAAAAAGGTAGAGCTGGAGAATTGCTGGTCCTACCTCCATTAAAAAAAAAAAGAGTCTAATGAGCTCAGAAATCAGCATTTCTATTTTAAATCTTAAGTTTGCAAAAACACTTGAGACCTACCCCCCCCCCCCCAGCTTTAAGAAATGCAAATGTAGCCAATCCTATTTTATGTTAAAAGTGAAAAACATTTCAATGTATTCTTGTCTTGTATGACTGGCTAAGAGCCTCTAAATCCCCACCATTTACCAAATTAAACTAATTGAAAGAGCTTCCAAAAGCCACATCTGTAGGCTGACGTTTGTCCCTGCCTTTCACTTTAGGCTCGGGGAAACTGTTCTCCATCCCATTGATCCCTGAATAGTCATGCCTGTCAGGAAGCCACATCAACCATTATCATTCTAATTTTACTGCCTTTCTTGGTCCCTAATCTAATTTGCAATGATGCTTAAGCATTTCGCAAGGCCATAGCACTTTCTTCAGAATTTCAACAAGAGCATTAAACCCCCAATTTACATTAATGAAGTGCACATTTAATTAGGGGAGAGGGTAAATGGAGGGCTCTTCAAGAGCAGTTTGTGTGATATGATAGGCACTTGAAAAACTAAGATGTACCTGATAAAAGACTCCATGCAGCCTTCGTGCCTGATTTCATTTCTCTTCCTCCTTGTTCCTTCCTACCCCTCCTACTCCCCCCTCAACTAACTTTACTTTCTGCCCCAAAGTCATTGAAATCAAATTAAAAGGAAAGGGTCTGTCAGTGATGGAGGGCAGCACAATGAAGCCCTCCAGTTGGGTCTCTCTATGCACTACTGTCATATACATAAACAGAAATAAATCATGCTGAAATATTTCCCACAGCTGCTGTGTAATTGCCCAAGACACAATCCTGCCCTCTGCAGCTCAGGTGCACAGGGGAGGGAAAGGGGTAGGGACTTGCCCTGGTGCTTCTGAAGGAAGCAGGGGATGAGCACTCTTATAGTTCAGAGAGCTAGAGAGTATCAGTTCTCTTGTTGCTCAGTGTGCCATAACTAAGATGAGGTCTCGGCTGTTTGGGTAGATTGTGAGATAGAGGCATGCGCCAGCCAGAGATATGGGCTGCTTCTGTAGGGGTGAGGTTAGGTTGATGACCTAGACCAGATTCTCTGGGCCCATTGAGCCATCTTGGCATGGAATTGGGAAATCAGGGTGCACATGTCAACTCAGGGCCAGATCCTCTGCTGGTGTAAGTCAGTAGTGCTCCATTGACTTCAATGTGGCAATGTAGATTTACACCAGATTAGGCTCTGGCCCACACTGTCAGATTTCTGCTGTGCTCCCACCTCCCCATGACATACAATGGCACATTCTCCCTCCCCCACCCATGCACACAGGGGCTCTCACTGTGCCAGACTCTCACCTCTATTGGCACACTGCCAACTCCCACCATCTTGAGGTGTGTGTGTGTGGGGGGAGACTAAAACTAACCCCCTCTTTCCTTCCAGAGGATGGGAGGGGGAGCATGATTTTCCATCCCACTCTTCAACATGCAGTCCCTTGTTATGCTCACTTGAAAAAGTTACCCATTGAAGGGGGACTGCCATGCTATCAAAGACAAGAACACCTAGAAAGGTTTAGTCAAGTTTGAATAGGTGCCACACCTACTAGGAGTCCCAGATACGGAGTATTGTTCACACACCATAGGGGCCTGTTAAGTCCTGGGCTTTAAGTACTATTCAAACACCAGTGGTAGTGGAGGAAAGTCAGTACTGTGTAGAATTTAAAGAACCTTTCTACAGTGTAAGAGCCTCCCACCCCCAAAACACTGAGAGTAAGAGAACCCATAAATTCCATCATGAGCAAGGATATGAGAGAGGAAATGAAGCATGGGCCTGACATGCTGCTGTGAAGTATGCAAATCAGGAGTCACTGACGCTGGTGGAATTACATTGGTGTAAGTCAGAAATCAGGGCCTGTGACTTAACTTTGCTTTTGATATGTCAGTAAAGCTTACATGTTTCAGCAATTTCCCTTTAAAAATGTTTTTTGCAATCCATAATCATGACTACTACTTGCAGTACACTGGCACCTGAAGGCAGCAATTGAGATCAAGATGCCTTTGTGCTAGCCACTGCACAAACAGAATAAAAGGGACTGTCCCTGCCTCAAAAGGTTAAGTAGACAAGACAAAGGGTAGGGGAAGGTAAATATTTTATCATTTTACAGATGGGCCACTGAGGCCCAGGGATGGTCTCTCCATTCACAGCTGAGAACATCAGAATAGCACCACTTAATTTCAAGACTAAAACCATACCTTCAAAAATGCAGTCCTGGTGTGGATATGTAGACTTCTGTACACTACACTCAGACTGCATGCTACTGAATGCTGTGAGCTTTCTACTCTTCCAAACCCTTGCCTGTGTGCCGTGACTCTTTTCAAACCAAACACTTGTTTTACTTTTTATTTCAAATAGGGCCAGGTATTGGTATTAAAATATAAGCCAGGCCCTATTACCATGGTACTAGCCTATAGAGCTGCACAGGCTCCTTGGACTACTTAGAGATGAGAGCGGTGCCATAATCTTCCAACCAGAAGTGCTCTACCAAAGCAGCTCCATGAGCAGGGAGACCTACACTCACCTAAATAGCTCCCTATGTTGCTTATAGGCTTAGTGGAGCTAATTGAATTTGTACAGCATTAGAGCAAATAAGGTCTAACTTGTGCCCGATAGTAGCAGCTGGTGGTTTTGCCATGGTGTTATCCAGAGCAGCAATAGGTGACACATTGGTAGTAATACCTCTGACTTGTCTAGTTTAATACTTCCAATATTGCTACTACTGGCTCTAGTGCAGAGGTGGAAGAATAGAAGAACACTGCTAGTGCAGAAACAGATAATGGGAAACAGGAGTTCCATGCACAGAGCAGCCCCAGAATCAGACCCTGACTCAATATGTTAAAAGTAAGAGTGAAATAAAAAGCTAAATAAGCGCAGTGTTTTAACAGAGGGTGAAAAGGAGACACAAATAAACGGAGGACCCAATTCTGTAGTCGTTATCCCAACAAAAATTCCACTGAAGTCAGTGAATATTCTGACTATGTGAATACCGTGGAATGGAGACCAATGGGGAAAGAGGTACAAGATGACATTTATGAAACATACAAGAAACACGCAAAAAAACTACTGCAGGAGACAACATGGAATAGCCCATAAAACAATCCCTGCGTAGAGTCACTGAAAAATTATTATTAAAGCAGCAGCAGGAGAAAACAATTCTACCAAAGGAATCAAAATGTATATACACGCACGTACTACTTTAAAAGTGGAGGACTCTGAAAAGTAAAATAAGAGGAAGTGACTTAGCGATAAGTAAGTAGCTGACAGAGTGAGCAAAGTGCTTTCTAGCGGCAAAACAGTGGGAGACAAATCTTGAGAAGGCAAGGATGAGGGGAAGGGTGAAGAGGTTAAGCAGAGAATGCAGAGAGGAGAGAAATGTGAGGGCAACGCATTATAGTTGTACAAAGACTATTATGTGAGCTGAGATACATCAGGGAACTAAATCCTAACAGTAAAGTTAACAAATACACTAACAGCAGTGTCTCCAAACTGAAGTCTCTCTCTCTCTCCAGATTGTATGTCCTTCCCACAACACTTTTGTTAAAGTAGTCTCCTTTATGAATATTATAGCTAGGGCCCTACCAAATTCACAGCCATGAAAAACATGTCACAGACCATGAAATCTGATCTCCCCCATGAAATCTGTCTTGTGTGCTTTTACCCCATACCATACAGATTTCACAGGGGAGACCAGCGTTTTTCAAATTGGGGTCCTGACTCAAAAGCGAGTTGGGGGAGGAGGGGTGCCAGCAGCAGCGCAGAAGTAAGGGTGGTAATACTATACCTTGACATCCTTACTTCTGCACTGCTGCTGGCGGCGGCTCTGCCTTCAGTGCTGGACTCCCAGACAGCAGCCTCCACTCTCCAGCTACCCAGCTCTGAAGGCAGAGCCGCCACCAGCAGCAGTACTACAGCCCACCCTACAATAACCTTGCGACCCCACCACAACTCGTTTTTGGGTCAGGACCCTTACAATTACAACTTTGTGACATTTCAGATTTAAATAGCTGAAATAATGAAACTGACAATTTTTAAAATCCTATGACTGGGAAATTGACCAAAATCAAGGGTGAATTTGGTAGGGCCCTAATTATAGCCAATCTCTAATTGAACAAAGAAGTGGCACAGCCACCAGCCAGATATAGGGCTCACAGAGTGTGCAAACCTAGTCCTTGTTCCCTTAGTAAGATGGACAAGGACAAAGCTGATCAGTTGCAGGCTCATTTTCCTGGCCATCTCAAATAAATGATTTGCTCTTGTATAACAAAGAGGTCCAGCTACAAGGGAATGCTCTGGCGGTGCCCATTTATTTTTGTTTAAAAACACTGAATGCAAGTTCATATGTTAATTACATTCAACCTCCTACTGCTGCAAGTGCATGCAAGGCCTCCAATATTCTTCCCTTACCATCAGAAGGTGGTCCAATAAAAAAAGATATTGCCTCACCCACCTTGTCTCTCTGAACTTCATACAGTCATTTGATCAGTAAACTTATTCCAATGATCATACTAAAATATACAGTTTCATGATAAATTTATAGGTCAATTCCCATGTTCACTCCCCTCACCGCCCAAGAATCACAGCAATATTCAGGTTACTTCCAGTCCCAGAGGACCAGTCACTTACCACAGGTCAATTACACCTTAAATCTCACACCAAAAATGTTTGTAACCAATCCTATAACAAACTACATACAGTTTTATTAATAGGGAATGTAAATAACTCATTTCCAAGGTTAAAACAGGTAAACCTACTTACAAATGAGTTATAATCTTAAGTTTCAAAAAATATTAGAAGCTTCTATAATAAATAACTGCTATATGCCCTTTAGGGCTAACCCAGGCTAAGCAGCTGGACATCTTTTGCTTATACTTAGTCATCCTTTCACCCCAGAGCCTAAGAAGATAGATTCTTCTTCTTAGGGTTCCCCCTCACCCACCATTCCCTTCCCTCCTTCTGCTTTGAGCTGCAAACTCAGCTGAAGGGAGGAATTCACTTGCAAGCCACATCTTCATGAGGGTCCGGTGGGGAGAATAGCCTTTCTAAAACCCCCAGAAAGAGGCTTTTTTAAAATATAATTTGATGGCCAATAAAAGGAGGCAGAGGTGATCTTTGGTGCTGAATTTGAGGTGAATTGGCTGAGCCATTTTGGAGAGGAGTATAAACATTTCAGGGCCAGATCATAGGGTCTGGCTGATCTGCAAGAAGTATGGGTTAAGGCATGCGCCTACAAAGGAAGCCTCCAGTGCACTTCTGTATCCCCACTGCCCTACTGCAGCCGGTGCCCTGAGTGAAGTCAGAGCAGCTGGAGGGCTGCTCGTACGAACGCCAGCTGCAAACAGCCGCAGCAGGCATAGCATAGGAGTGTCCGGACCATGCTACCAGCAACAAAGTGAAAAAGCCCAGATGCTGGCTCTGTGCCACCAGAAGAACACATTTTCACTGGGTTACTTTGGCTTTATGGCCAAATGATGCTGGCAGAGCAGTGTGAAGTGCTGAGCCTCACTCTATTCCCCGATTGGGAAGTGTTGGTTATATGATAGCAAGGAGGCTTAGAAACTTCACATTGAGTTTGTTTGTTTGATTTTGGGAACTGTGAGAACCTTCTTCAAAATGTGGCCAAAGTTCATCATATTTTGAAGTTACAGAATAGGAACATCAGAAAAGTCCACTGACAAGTTACAGGCATTCTAGGTGCTCTGTTAAACTCAGGATAACATCTAGGGGAGTCAGATTTAGCCACTGTTGGATTTCAGAACCCAACACGAGTTCTCAAGGTACAGAGGAAGCCATCTGGTTTTAAAACAAAAGTAATTTTCATCTAGCTTTCCATTATAGGCCCAACTGTGATCACTCACATGCCCAGGCATCCCATCACTTTGCCAGAAGGAAACCAATCCATCTGAAACCTCTCATGTGTGGTCCTCGGGTGGGTGAACATATTTTGGCCAAAAATAAGTTAAAACTGAAATAAATTGGACATGGTGTTTTTAAGATATAGGAATTAGAAAAGGAGGCTTTTATACTTTTTGAAAAGTCTTCTGATGTCTTTTTGGAGAGGTATGTTGCATTTGCATAAATGCCAAGTGTAGTTTATTCATCAGCCCTCTATAAAAATAGTGCCTTTGAATATTGGATGTTTGGAATTGTGTGTTACAGAAAATTTTGACCTCAGTGTGCACTGACACAGATTTTCTAAGGACTACAGAACTCCTGCAGCTCTTAAAGCCCAAAGTATTCCTGCAGAGCTCCTACACAGAACCAGTACAGTTAAAGGACTCAGAAGAAAGTTTGGTGTTATTTCAGCAGGCAAGAGACTACCATATACTAATTAACACAGCTATTATCTAAACTGTGAACTAATTTAGGTACTTTTTGAAAAACAAATAATTTATGTTTCATGTACCAATATTTTCCCTTCACAAACTCTCTGCCTTTTTGATCCAATTTGTTTTGTTTTTTTTAAAATTACCTTAGAATTCTCTGGCTTTTAACTGTTGTTAAATATGCCAATGTTTTTTTAATACTTCTTACATTATTGGAAGGGAAGTGAAAGTCACACAAGCATCTTTGCTGTCCAGCACTGAGGAATTTCCCTCTTCATCTGCATGCACCACATTGCATGCATAGAGAGATGACACTGTGGCCCAATAGCATGTTCCATTAGCATGCTCCATCCTATAATACTTACCCCTGCCATGAGTGCAGGGGACTGGACTAGATGACCTCTCGAGGTCCCTTCCAGTCCTATGATTGTTAAGCAAAAAAACAAAAACAAAAAACACTCCAAACAGCTAGTTCCCAGGTCAAAAAAATCCCACAGAGTACCCAATGTGGCGAATGTCCAGAGGCAAGTATTAAGAATGCAGGCCGCAAGGACATTGGCAGAGCAGAGAAGTCGCCACTCATAATGGCTCAGCCACCTTTGCACAACATTCCAACATTGTGCAAGGAGAGGCAATTAATGATGCACAGAATTGTGTCGTGAATGTTGACAGAGTCCAAGTACCCACCTTTCCCCGTGCAGTTAGAAGAGTGTCTCAGGGTGAGAATGCTGAGGACAATAATACTTAACAGTCTAGCTTTAATAGCTAGGGCAATGATATCACAGGAGAGTGCTTCTGCCTTCACCTGCAACTGCAGTACTCCGTATTCTGGAAACAAATGGGCATGATTAGGAGGATTCTGAATAGCAAGGGGAAAAGAGAAGACAAAATCTAGCTGAGCACCTCTGCTTTATCCCATTTTCTCAGACAAGTACACACCAGTGAATGGGAGAAGCCACCTAGGTCTTTTACTAGTAGAACTGGCAAAGACAAGACCACAGCAAGTGATGCTTCAGAGAATTCTAGTGATGGCCATATAACCCAAGGTTATAATGAACTAGAAAGTTCAAGGAAAATGGATTTCTTCATTTAATTATGAAACTCAGCACTGGAAGCAAATGAACCAAAGTCCAGCCTGAAGGAAAAGAGTTTAAATGCAAAGTGTTGTCTAGACTGATAGGCCTGTATAAACTGAGTCTGGAAACCCCAGACCCAGTCCTCACTGAAGTCAATGGGAGTTTGATGGGCCCCAGGGTGGTGACTATCTAGCAAAAACAAACAAATAATATTATATATATTTGCTATAAAGTTACAATTCTTGCTCAAGAGTGCTAAGATGGTTTATCTGGCCAACGCAGAGGCAATAGCTGTGCTGTAAAACCACTTTCAGAATGATTTCCTAGCAGAGTTTGACCCTGCTTATTCTTCATTTGGAAGTCATTTTGTCACCCTTCTAGCCCACTTCTCATAGAAAGGCTTCCAAATGTGTAGACAGGGCCAAAGTGTTTATCTCAACACAGTTTGCTCCCTGTCTACCATTATTTCTCTACTTGTAGGCACAATTTTCCACCAGATCTGCCACGATGCATACGCTCACTTATTCTGTGATCACAAGCGAGACCTGTACTGGATGGGAGAAATGCAGTGCAGATCAGCACTTATTTTTTACAGTTTGTTTTCCTCAGTGGTTTAAGGTTTGAGTTATCTTACATTTCATTAGTGTAAGCTTCTTGTTTTCCCATGGCTATGCTAGATAACACAGCAGCGGGCTTTAAGTGCTATTGACATGTAAAAACATTGAAAAGTTAAGGGTAAAGAACAGCTTTTGCAGAGGCACCACCTGAAATCAGTAGAAGCCTTTGCATTGACATCAATGGGCTGTGGATCAGGTCCTTGGTGTACCCACAGTACATTCTATAATGTGACCCTGTAATGGAACAAGGCTGGTGACACAGTAGGACTCCCCCATTGCAGGAATCCAAAATTACTTTGCATCAGAATGCACAGATCTTCATTATCTTTCCCAATCCATTTGCCCACTGCCTTGAAGGAGTTAATTGTAATGAGATTCTCTGTGATATATGCTTGTGCTCCATTGCCTAATGCCATGAAACTGTTAACAAGGCTCAGCATGATGCTGCCTGTCACTGGGAAGTGCTATGGAAGTGAGACATGTACACTCACTGGAGAGGTATTCTGCACATTGAGTCATTATTAATTAAGAACAACCTGCCTTCTCTGGCCCACTGAAAGGAGAAATTGTCATTTAGTCCAGGATGTGGGAGCTTTCATTTCCCTTTGGTACAGTTTCAAAAAGCTTTATAAATATCTTGACCCGAAACAATCACCTGAGAGTAGCTCCATCAAACAAACCGATTCATACACCCAAGCCTCCCAGGCAGACACTAATTGGAATCAATCTGTATGACAAGAAATAACATTGTAAAGAACTGTAATTGTTCATTTGGAAAGATGGCGGGAGAACAGACAGCCAAATAAGAGGAAACGTGAATTCTACCCCTTTAAATGTTCAGAGAGGGCAGGGGGAGGATCACAGGTGAAACACTAATACATTAGGGTCAAATTTGCAAAGAAGGGTGAAATGGGTTTGCCAGCAGCAGAAATGCACAGCCACTCAACATGCTACTAAAAAAACCCAAACAAACCAACCCAAGCATTTCCATGTACTGACTGCATTCTGGGGTGTGCAAAGGGAACTCGCATGTGCATTCTCCCAATTCACTAACAATCTCCAATAGGCAAATGGCAGCTTTTGAGGAGCCACATGAATAAGTATTTCTGCATGGGCAGCTACTGCATTCTCCTTTGGGAAGCTGGTAGTTAAGTTCTTGTAGTGAAACTTAAACATGGGACAGAGGCTGTTTTAAACTAAGCCTGAGAGGTGCATCCGACCAACTCCTCCCCCCCACCAAGGTACAACCCAGCTGGACAATTCTATCTGGTGCCAGGCAAAGGGAGGGTGATCTTAGAGGCTCATTCTATATGGACAATGTGGTGCTGGACTTCAATGAGGAGGAGATTACAGTAATTAAAATGGGACATGAGGCAAGCATGAATGAGAGGCAGTGTGGGTGGAGAGAAAATGGGGTGAAAATGCAGCAAGACTTGGACACCACCTGGATGTGAGGGGTAGTGAAGAGGGAAGAGTTGAAGGTGATCTTCTGGCATGGAGCAAACAGTGGTGTGTTCAGCTGTGATAGAGGCTGAGAGAAGTGGAGGTAAGTATATGCAGGGGGAGCAGGGGATAACAGGGAGGCAGACAGTGGACACAAAGTTCACAGTTGGATTTCAGCCATTTATCTAATAAAGCAGTCTTGAAAAATCCCAGGAGAGCTGCTGCATGACCTTGGGTAAATCCCATAATTGCTCTGTGCCTCAGTTTCCCCATCTATAAAATGGGGATCATGGTACTGATTTCCTTTGCAAAGAGCTTTGACAGCTAATGAAAAGCACTCGTAAAGTCAGGTACTCACCACCCATAGTGCCCCATTGGGTCAGGGTGCAATGTTGTAGACGGTCCTCATGTGCAGCACCTCCTACTGACCCTTTGCCCCTTGCTGGGTTCTCCTGTGGCTTAGCCCTCCAGCCATGTTTGGTTGCCTTGGGTGGTATTAGTGTCCCCACTCAAAGAAACTAGAAATCTCTATCCATTTGAATCAATCCTGTGCACACTCTTCACCCCACTCCTGGGCTCTGCAGAGTGCCTCCTCACTCTGTCACCCAGGGCTGCCTCCAGGGCTTTCTCCCTGGAGGCCCAGCTTTTACCAAGCCGCTGACCCTCAGGGCTTCTTCTCTGGAGCCTCTCTTCTTCCAGGCCTGTTTTAGAAGTCTCCTCCTCTCCTGGGACAGTCTCAGGGTACAAGCTCCTTCCTGAAGGCCCCCCTATTGTTCCCTTTCCCCTGGGCCTTCTTCCATAGCACAGTTTTCCTAGCCTTATGCTTCTTTCTGGGCTTAACTCCATTGTCAAAGCTCTCACCCAGCCCCGCCACCCATG
Organism: Mauremys reevesii; assembly: GCF_016161935.1. Lineage (NCBI taxonomy): Eukaryota > Metazoa > Chordata > Testudines > Geoemydidae > Mauremys > Mauremys reevesii. The sequence continues at coordinate 19,052,478 of NC_052627.1, read as the reverse complement.
GGTGTTCCCTTCCTCGGCTGCCCAGCTTGTCTTCCTCACCTTTTCGAGTCTCGCTAGGATCCCAGGTCTTCCTCCTCACTACCTCTTTGTTTCCAGACAAGTGACTGTAGACTCTTCCTGAAGCACCTTTCTGCTACAAACTTCCTTTCTTTAGTCTAAGTTACTAAGCAGATTATTCCTGTCCAGCTGGGCTTCATGTCCAGCCTGGCTCTCCCTCCAGCTGCAGTTATGTATGTTAATTGGCTTCTCAGGCCCACATTAGCCCATTCACGGCTGCTGTGGGGTACACATGCCATCACAGCACTCTACAAGAGCTAGGTATTATCATCATCATGTTGATATTGAAAGTTCAGTTCTGTTATTCAGTAGGGGAGTTTGAAAACCACAAGTATGCGTCCCTGTCACAGTTTAGCCAGAGCCAACCCTTCTTCATGCATATCATTTACCACAATTATAACCTTTAGTTCCAGACAAAGGCACAGAAAAATGAAAGAGAAAGGAAACAAAGAGCAAGCAACCAGGAGCCATCAGCTGAACTCCAGCTCTGGTTGTGAGTCAGGCCCTTCCCTCCCTCCTTTTGGGCATCCATCTAGGCAGCAGGCATCTTGCCAGTCCTGTCAGTTCCACTTAGCTCTGTAAGGCCCATTGAGGTAAATGGAAAAGCTCTCCAGTGTCTTCAATGGGATTTGAATCAGGCCCCAGTCCACACTGACATGACATCCATTCTTTAGTAACCCCCTGGCAGCTGTGAATGGAGGCAAAGTTCTTTAGTTCCGAAGAGGATCAGGTGTATCACCTTCAATACAGTTTTCAGCATAGTCTTTCAATTTAAGGTTATCAGGGACATCTGGCTGCAGTAGGTGTCTCAATACTAATAGCACATCTGAATGTTGTACAGTCTGCAGGCTACAAACCTGGTTTCTCGGCAAAATGAAAGAAGGCAAGTTTTTCAAGAGCCCAGAGAAGGTGAATGCAGGAAGGAAAGCAAGAGAAGAATACAATGAAAGCCAAGAAACATGCAACATGGTGTTATGGTTCAGGCGCAGGTCTGGAATGAAAGCTCTGTTTTCAAATCCCCAACTTCCTTGGGCAAGTCAAGTGTTAATCTCTGTGGTCTGGTCTCCATCTGTAAAATAGGGATAAAAGTATTTTCCTACCTTGCAGGTGTGTTGCAAGGTTCACATCATGAATGTTTGTGATACTCAGATATTAAGGTAGTGGGAGAGGGGTCACCCAAATAGATAGGAAGCTCTGCACAAATGTGGGATAATATTTATGCTTCAAAAAGAACCAGTTGATTAAGCAGTTTGAGGCACATCAGTTTTGTTTTCTAGCTCAGGTACTTGCTACTGTAGCATCCAAGTGCCTCACAATCTTTAATGTATTTATCTTCGTAACAGCCCAGCGAAGTAGGGAACTCATTATTCCCATTTTATGGATGGGGAATTAAGGTACCAAGAGACTAAGGACCAAGTTTTAAAGCTATTTGGGTACCGAATGGGATTTTTCAAAACCCTCTAAGTGTCTGTCAATGGGTATGATGCTAGATGCTTTTAAAAAGCCCATTAGGTGCCTAAATACCTTTAAAAATATTGGCCCTAAGTGACTTACCCAAGGTCACATAGTGTGTGGACAAGCAGAGAGTTGAACCCAGGCCTCCAGAGTCACAGGCTAGCATGCTAATCACTGGTTTTGTTACATGATATTATAATAGCACCACACAAACTGGTCTCAGATTTACATTGTGTTTTTAATTTCATCTGGATATCTTAACAATTAGCTAATCATTCACTTCCCAAAAGATCCCCACTTTGCTGCTTGGCTTCTGGCTTAAATATGACTGGTTTGTCTCCTTTCATCATAATAGCTCTAGGGTGGAATGGAAAAAAAATAAATTCACTGATCTGATCCAAGGAAGTGTTATGCTGACAATCAAGCCAATGGTTTGGTGCCTACATAAGACTTTGAAGCCTAATTTTGTGCACTCAATTCTTGAAAATCTTGGCGTGAGGGCCAACAAACAAAATAGCTTAGAGGGGAGGGAATTCTTTGGTGTAGAAGTAATTCCCTACCTAGAAATAAATGACTGTCACATTTATATTGGAGAGACAAAGTGGGTGAAGTGGTGTCTTTTGTTGGACCACTTCTGTTGGTGGGAGAGACAAGCTTCCAAGCTCTTCTTCAGCGCCGTGTAAGCTTGAAGGCTTGTCTTTCCCACCAGCGGAGGTTAGTTCAGTGGAAGATTAGCCTCACGCACCTTGTCTCTAGTATCATGGGACCAACACGGCTATAACAACCCTGCATACATTTATATTAGTTGTTTGGTCATTCTTCAGATTCTAATCAGGCAACTTACTAACTTTTTTTGTGCGTGATAAATGTTCTTGATGGAAAGATAGATATTGCCTACACCTCCTTTGCAATAAATAAATATAGAACTTCCCACTCTCCACTCAACTAAACAGACTCCTTTTTAAAAACATCTACATACTTTAACTTCATCTATTATTTTCTTTTTACCTGAGATCACAAACTTGGATTTTGATTCTTGGATGCATCGGGGGAAGGAAAAGGAGGAGAACACAGAGGAGCTTGGCAGTTTGGGTGGTATTTAAAAAAAAAAAAGTATTCAGGCAAAGTGCAGTGAGAATAGTGGTTTGGAAATACAGCCGTGAAGGAAGAGTCTCCAGAGAAACAATGGGAAAGGAATAAATAAAAAGAAAGTTATAAATTCATCTATTTGCTCTTCCCTGACCCTTGCTTTTACTCCTCTTCACAGCAACTATCCTGGGAAAGGCACAATGCTTTCCCCTGTCACAATATTGAGAAAAATTGAAATGGGGAAGAAAGACCACCAGATGCTTTATTGTCTTAGACGTTTCCACATAATTAGCTGGGAATAAAGGTCCTCTGCATGGTTTCATTGCATTGAATGAACTTGGATATTGCTACACAGTAGTGTGTTTTATGATTCATGCTCTGTTATCCAGTGGCTTTTTGAAAACTGCCAGCTACTTTATCACTGCCGGCCAAGCCTGGGCCCACAACTTAAAATGCAGCAATGCACAGTTAACTGTGCATGACAGATGTCCATGAAATTGTTTAACACACATGCACACCCACAGAGAGAACACAAAGCTGTCTCTTACTCCCCTACTCCTCCTTAGGTCTCCTGCTGCAGGTTCAATGCTGTTATTAAATATAAATAAAACCTATAGCATCAAGATTAGAAATCCTGAGCATGTGGAGAAGATCAGAGGTTTCTGCAGTAATTACGTCCTCTGCTAGTGAGCTTTTAAAAGACATTAAGTTATGAGAATCATGAAGGTAGATCATTTATCTGGTAATTTTGAGAGCTTGGTATTTGTTTGCCTTTTCTGTTCTTCCAGAACTGTAATTAAAATAAGAAATGGACTCATGTGGCCAGTGGCCCCAGATGGAAAGGAGACTGATTTCAGTGAGAGGGATTTAAAGTCTGGCTGATTTTCAAAAGCACTTACATGATTTAGGAGCACAAATCCCATTGGAAATCACTGGAGCTTGTTCTTCTAAGTCTCTTAAGGTTTGATCCTGCTCCCATCAAAGTCAATGGTAAAAGTCCCATTAACTTTTGTGGTGCACAATTAAGGTCTCAGGTGTTTGTGGAAAGTCCAACTTCTGGCCCTGTTTCTTTTTTGTCTTACAACAGTTAAGCCTTGGTATAACTCCACTGGAGTTGCTTCCAATTTACATTTGTGCAAGTGAAAAGCAAATCAGGCCCTCTGGCTCTGTGAGAGGTTTAAACTACAAGCACTATGGAGGGGATGCGATCGTGGACTGAGTTCATGTTGGTGCCATGTGGGTCACTGTCTGGTACCTAGCACTTGTTTCTTGGTGTGCTTCCCAGCTCACTTTCAACTGCAGATGAACTGGCTCACATGAGGCAATTTAGCAAAGGGCCAGTTCTGCCCCACTTACTCACAATGAGTAGTGGTACCCTAGTCCACACGTAGCTCTATTGGTTTCAGTAGGGCTACTTTCAAGGTAAGGTGTTACAAAATTTGAGTAAGAGTGGCAGCTTCTAGCTCAGAGAGAGGAGATGCAGTGGGGAGTAAAAAGGGAGGAAGACCTAGAGTAAACATCTGCTGACCCTGCTTAGATTAGTTTTATGTTCAGGAAAGAGGAGCTCTTTACTCAAAGGTTTGGAGGCTGGTCTAGAAGGCAGGAGATAGAAAGACTATTAGGAACCATCAGTAAATTCACCAAATGGGGAAAGACAGGATAAAATCCAATGAATATTAGCTCATCTCCTCATCCCCCCCACCCAAAAACCCCCCAAACAAAACAAACAAAAAACAATCCAACCTCCCTCCCCCCACAAAGAATCCATTTACTCCAGCAGAGAAATTTGGCCAATTATATTTATTGACATAAAATGCAGCACTAAAGCTTACTTTCCCTGAAGGTAGATCTGAGACCAAATATGTCAGAATCTAGGATTCTGCATAGCAGATTTCTGACATATCTAATTGAAACCCCCGAGTGGCACAGCAGAAGGGATATTGGTATATTGGACTCAGGGATGCAAACGACTGGTGTCAATTTTTTCTTGTTTTGTTTTTCAACTGAGATATTATTTTCCCCTTACATCCAAAAGTAGTTACTGTATCTGAAAACATGAATTAATTGAACTAATCACAACAGTAATCACTATTTTTAACTCAACTTTTTAAATTAGGGAGGAAGATTCTCATTCCTTGGACTCAATTCCATCTAGCACTCAGTTTTAAGTATTATAGAAATAATGTAAGTGATGGGCAAGAGCCAGTAGAAGAAGCAGGAAAATGAGGTACTCTTGATCTTTGTTTCCCCTGATAAACCACATGGTTCCTTGTAAGAGTTCTCACTCCTTCAGAGCAGCATAAAGCAGCTCAGTAGGCTGCCTGTTTAGCCCAGCATGGTGTTTGTGTTTCTGTGTGTCTGCATGCCTCTGTGTACGTGTGTGTGTGTGTGCGTATGTATGTATGTGTATGTGTGTGCAGCCAGTGGGTGGCCTGCTCAACATTTGGGTGGATGTTTCATTCCCACCCCTTTTACTACGACCCTGGTCAGGCCACTTTTATGCCAGTGACAGCTTCATGAAGCACAAAACACGGAGCAATACATGGCATGAAATTGGCAACAAAGCCGAGCAAAAGGAGGAACAATTCTCTGGCAGGATGTGATCACAATATGGCTGATTGGATCTGGAAGCAGATGCCAGAAGCGGGTATTGTCCCAGTGACTGAAAAGACATGACCCCCGAGGTACAGAAGACAACGAGGCCCTCCTTATGAACCAAAGGGGGAGGGGAGAAGAGGTGAAACCAATGAATAAATCAGGCAGTGAAAACAGGGGAGAAAAGAAAATGCTAAAGAGGACTTTTTATGGGGAATGGGGGCAGTTCAGTGTGCAATAGCTCTACCTCCCCAGCTAGCTGAACACTTTCTCAGACAATGGTTTTTAACAGATGGGAGTCCTACTGAAAGAGGCCAAGTTTTGTGCTGTTGAGAATCCCTGTTTGTTTAGTCTGCTGCTCAGGCAGGTGTCTACAGAAAGGCGATTGAGCAGGTTAAGTGTCTCAGTAGCCAGTGTATCAACGATGACTGGTTTTATTGGCACGGGACAGATCTTGGGAGAATTGTTTGTGAAACTGTGGGGAGGGAGAGACACAGATCTCCTTTTTTAATGTAGGATTTTTCCAGGCCTCTGATAATAACCATGTGTCAGTAAACCCTTCCCTTTAAGGCTGCTTCATGTACAGGACATGGATAGATCATGAAATATCACAGCTTTCAGTCTTACATCCAAATCTCCTTGTGGACATCCCCCCCTTATCGATGCTTTTCTAAAATTTATTTTTTTTAAACCAAACAGGTTCTGGATTTCTGAAAACTAGTTTTTAGAAGGGAGTGGTTATGTAGGAATCTTACATGACCCATTGGCTTCTGAAACTGCCAGAGCTCAGCACAAATCCCAGGCACACAATCCCTGTACTTAGCGATTTTATATTCTCTCCTGCACTAACAGATGTTGCTATTTTGGTCAATTGTCAATGAAGATAAAATAGTGACTCAAGGATTCCAGCTGATTAGCAATGTTCTTTCCACAATTAGAGGCTGTGAGGGGACAATCTGGCAAACACACTAGAATATGAAAGGCCGCCTGTAAAAACTGGGATCCCAAACAGAGAAAACAAAACAGGAGTTAAAGGGACAGAGGATTCACCTTCATGAAGTAGATATCCACTTTCTTAGCCCCAGCTTGGGACTGTTGTCTGGGAACATACACTGGAAGAACACTGCTGTGAGCAAGCTTGTAGCAGAGTTGCAGCCTTGATTATACCGGCAAATGTCACTATACAGAGTTCATGCACAAAGAGTGGAAGTGTGTGTGGGGGGGTCGCTTTTCTTTTTAAGTGACAGACCAATAGCAAAATTCTGAACTGAGCATGATACAGGCAGACAAAAAGCTTCCTCATGCTGTCCTGCCAACACACCTCACCTTTGATCTGCAAACAACCTCTGCTAATTCCGGTCCTGGTGTGCTAGCACAGAAACCATGCCAAACCGTGTAGTGGTTTTGTGATGGTAACTAATATTCACTAGACCGGGGGTGGGCAAACTACAGCCCGCGGGACCGTCTTGTCTGGTCTCTGAGCTCCTGGCCTGGGAGACTAGCCCTGCCCCTCCCTTGCTGTTCCCCCTTGCCCGCAGCCTCAACTCACTTGCTCCGCCACCAGCGCAATGCTCTGGATGGCGGGGCTGTGAGCTCCTGGGGCAGCGCAGCTGCAGAGCCCGGCCTGACCCAGTCTCTGTGCTGCGTGGTGGCGGTGGCAGCAGCGTGGCCCGGCTCCAGCCGGGTGGTGTGGCTGTAGCACCACCAGGCAGCACAGTAAGGCGGCAGGGAGCAGGGAGGGAGTTGGATAGAGGGCAGGGGAGTTCTGGGTGGTGGTCAGGGGGGCAGGGGTGTGGGTGGTGGTTGGGGGGGAAATGGGGTTGAAGGGGGGCTGGGGTCCCGGAGGGTAGTCAGGAAGGAATGGGGGTTGGATGGGGAGGCTGGGGGCAGTCAGGGGACAGGGAGAAGGGGTGGTTGGATGAGGCAGGGGACCAGGAGGCCGTCAGGAATGAGAGGAGGGGTTAGATGGGGCGGGGTTCCTGGGGGCATCAGGAATGAGAGGAGGGGTTGGATGGAGTGGTGGGGGTCTCGGGGCAGTCAGGGGACAGGGAGCGGGGGTGTATGGATGGGGCAGGGGTCCCAGAGAGTCCGTGAGGGAACGGGGGGGGAGGGGTTGGATGGGGCAGGAGTCCTGGGGGGGGCAGATAGGAGGTGGGGGCCGGGCCATGAACCCCTCCCCTAACCAGCCCTCCATACAATTTATGAAACCCAATGCAGCCCTCAGGCCAAAAAGTTTGCCCACCCCTGCACTAGACCCTAAGCTGAGCCCTCTTCACCTGTGTGACCCAGGCCCATGTTGACCACACTGTGGAGTGCAGTGACATTTATAGAGAGGATAGAGGCCGGGTGAAAGAAAGGAGAACATAATCATACTCACTACGCTTGAGGTACAGTCTGATCCAGTGAACAGGGAACATACCAGGACTAAGGAAAGCCAGGTTCTGTTCCCAGCTCTGGCACTGACATTTTGTATGACCTTAGGCAAGACACTTCACTTCTCGGTGCCTCTGTTTCCCCTGTTCCCCGATCTCTTGTCTATTTAGAGTATAAGCTTTTTAGGGAGGGGGTTGTCTCATTATGCATATACATACCCCTGGTACAACGAAGCCCTGATCTTGGGTGGGGCACCAGGAGGTGCTCCTGTAGTAACAAGCAAGTTATCAGACAATGGCATATCTACGGCTCTTACACATGATTTGCTGTTAAACTTCAGTATGAATATGGTGCACCTTTGGGGATGTGAAAGGGGAAAGCTGAGATTCTACAAGATTCTACCCTTTCTAGAGTGTTTTTGTTGTAGGCTGCATGTAGAAAGGTGTTGGAGGTTGAATCAGTACCACACTTCCCTAAGGGGTATGTCTTTACTGCAGAGAGTTAACTCAGGCACTTACTTGGGTGTTGCCCCAACCCGGCTATTGTCCCCACACAAAAACTTCTAACCCAAGGTTGTATTTACAGGCTTGTTGGCCCAGCTGGGATATAGGCTGTAGCCTGGGTGCCACTGCCACGTGGGTTGGTAACCCTCGCTCTTTGCAGTGTGGATGCAGGCTAAGCAACTCGGGTGTGGATAGTCCTTCAGTGCCGTCTCACAATTCCCCCTGGGCCGTATTCTCTAGTTATCTACTTATTCCATTCTTCTGCGCCAGGCTCATCAAGCCCTCCACCCAAGCCTGTCTTTAAAATGGTGTTGGGAATGCCTTCCTATGACCTGGGTTGGATTGTGACCAGCATTGGCCCCACTTCCACGAGACTTGGAATACCCCCCAAATTAAGAGGATCCCCTCCCCACACACCTTTTTTTCTTTTTTCATAACAATCAGGCTTTCTTTTGGCCAATTTTGTTTGTGCCAAATGATATATCTTGTATCACACACAGTTACATAAGCAATTGCATCTTTAACCATGTAGAAAATAGCCATAGCATCAAGAAAGGCGCTGAACCAGCAACTTAGAGGTGAAGGTCCCTTGAGTTCATTTCCAGTATCATAAACTATCTAGTCCTTCATTCAAATATATTAGGTACAAAGTCTACCATTTGTCCTTTAAAACATCAAAATAATAGTGGTAATTCTCTTTCTACATTTTCTCTCTCATTTAGTTATCTCTGAACTCAGTTTTTAGATGCTTAAAGTGGAGTTATTATGCAGCATTAGTCGTCACAGGCATATGTTAATTTACTCTTGCATTCAGATATGCAACTGGTTTTTTCACATGAACCACAAGGGATTGGTAATGCAATATACTTTCTCTAAAGAATACTTCTTAATAGCCCTTCAACTTCATTTTCTTCGCAACACAGAATCAATTTTTAAAACTAAACTTTTATTTTCCCCCTCTCACCCCATCCCTAGTGAGCTGCAGTCGTGAAAGGAAAAAATATTATACCCTGGTATGCTATAGTCAAATAGTTCCCAGCCTTCTTCTCCCCCCCAGCACTTCTCAGATATTATCATCACTGATTTCGAATAACATTCTCCTTTCTTTTGGCCTCTAATACTGTTGATAATCCAATGAGTGCCCTCTAACCCATTGATTTTGGGCTGATGATGGGTATTACTGGTTGCAAAGATTGCTATTGCTGTTAGCTGGCTGGCTGACCACAGAGATGCCCAAAAGAAAAAAAAATTGTTTTCACTGTCAGAGTGTAGCTTCTTCATTTAAGGGAATGCATTGATTTAGAAAATTTGCCCCAATCATGTAGTGATTCAAAATGCATCTTCTTTGTAACCATTTAAAGGGATAAATCTTGGAGAGACAGAATATGCAGTGAGACCAGTGTGTTCATCTTCTAGCTCACATAGCCAGAAAAATGCACTTAGATCCACAATTTTGATTGATGGAAAAACTACCAAAATCCTTCTCTAAATACCAAACACCATAGATAACAGAGGCTTGCACTTTAAAACACTGGATTCTGGATTTTAGTCATGCTTTTTAACTCAATTTTTAAATGTATCATTACACTACTATGAAATATATTCAATATTTTGAAAGTCAACTTGAATTTTCACCACTTTGTTCTGTATTTGGAAACGTAACAAAACTAAGACCCTGAAATCCAGTTACATTGTGAATTTGATTTGGAATGTGTAATCCTGTATGAGACAGTAATAAAGTTAGGTGGCAGAGGAGCAATTCCTCTATTTTTTCTTGTGCAGTCTTTAAGAAAGTGTAGGAAAAACCTCATACCCAAACACTGAGTGCCATTTTTTAAGTAAACCTAGGGATGGCTAGTAATTGCTCTGACTGTAGCTTTAATGTTGTGTTTATTTTTGATGCCCTCAAGTGGCCAAGGTAGTATTATCGCAGGGATTCAGCCAGTTTATATTTGCAAGAGGATAAGGAATGACGAGAGGGAACTAAGCAACTGATGACTGGCATATCTTTTTATTGGACAAGACGGTTGTTTAAAGTTAGGCTGCTAAATCCATATTTAGGCATCTCAATCAGCATCTTGATTTTTTAAAACTCCTAATCACCCAGACTCTGACACAAACCTTTAAAAGCAAGCTACTGAGGTAGGTGCCTAAACATTATATTAGGAGCCTGACTTTGGAGACCCAATTTTTATAATCATGGTGATTGTCTCTTACAGTATATTAATATTTTTGGGAAGAGGGAAGGGATGGGATCAAATTACTCTATACTAATGGAGCAAAATTCTCTGCTGAATAATTTCATTGGAGTCAGTGGAGTAACATAGGCAGAGAATTTGACCCAAGATATGCAAATGTATTTGAATGTTTTTCTAACAGATCTGCTCTAGGAATTATTTTGGAGAAATTCCATGGCCTTTGTTAAACAGGTCAGAGTAGATGATCAAAATGGTCCCTTCTGGCTTTGGAATCTATGAAAAGTAGATAGTATCACAGAGACCATTGTGGTGGCACTAGCTACCTATGATAATTCTGGCCTAACATTTTTGTTAACTGGAGCTTCCTAGGAGTACAGTCTTTTCTTGATATTTGTGTGCCATTCTCTCACATCCGCATTATATGAGCACATGGAAAAGACAACCATCAATGGGAAAAGCCCAACTTTTCTAGGCAATAACTTTGTCTGCAGCTGAATCTGCCAAGACATCAGCCAGGAGGACAATGTAAAACTTCAATTTAAGTTAAGGGATGGATAATTCACCTCACCAAGCTATTAACACTTTGGTCAGTTACACCTCAAGAGTAAAAGCACATCATGGCCTCATAGGCCCTATTGCATTGCTTGGGACCCAAAAATTAGATGTTCCTTGGCATCACACTCTAAGACCCTTGCCCTGCCAGAATTTAAATATATTTATATAAAGGTGCAATAACATTTATTATACAACACAAAAGACTAAATTAAAAGAACATTAGGGTTGCAAAGTCAAACACTCCAAAGTTAGCCTTAATTCTGGCATCTCCTGTCTGTGCCACCTTAGTTCAGCTGTCTTTTGTGTGTGTGCGCATTATGATTCAGTCTTTAATCATCACTAGTGTCTGAGTACTTCAAAAGCAGAAATGAATTTATTTTCACAACACCTCTGAGAAGCAAGAGGGTGGTATTATTCCCATTTTATAGATGAAGAACTGATACCCAGGGTATGTCTATACAGTGATAAAAAACCTGTGGAATCAACTTTCAGCTGATTTGGGCTCACCGGGTTAAAAAATAGTAGTGTAGACATGCAAGCTGGGGCTGGAGCCCAGGTTGAGAGACCTTCCCCTGCACAGGTCTGTTACTGCAGTGTAGACATACCCACAGAGATATGAAGGTCAAAAGCGTTCACTAATTTTTGATGATCTGTTTGAGATGCAACCTTAATTCAGGCATTTCCTGACTTTGAGTTCTTGGTTTTTCCACTTAGCTGTTCGTTTAATGTATATTTTTGTTGTAACATCCCAGGTTTTTAAAAGAGAAATCTGAAAAACCCAAAACTCCATCATGTGGAATCATGTTGACACCCACATGGTTTATCAGCATGGTTTTGAAACGTTAGCTCCATTGCTACAGCCCACTGCCATTTGAGCTAATGAAACAACTGATAACAGTAGTAGGTTATTGTCACAAGGTTTCATTACTCATCACCATGGGGTTGCCTCCTTGTGGCTCATCTGGGTATCAGTGCTCACACCAATGTGTGTCTCTATCTACACTCAGGGTACAACCTCTTTGGGACCCAGCCCTCCAGCCAGGTCACTATCATACTCCTCTTCTGGGGTAACAAAGTCCCACTAGACAAACTGTCTCCAGGCAGTCTTCTGATCCACTGCTCAGTCTGTTCCACTTTCCCAGAGGGGAACCTGCCCTCCCACCCCCATTCCAGGTTGCAGCCTAGGGATCCTATGCTTTGCAAACAGCCTGGTTAATTGGCCTATTTTACCTCTTTACGCCTTGTTGGGGGTGGATAACTCATCATAGTTGTCATCCTCTATGTAGGCCAACTACCACTATTAGAGGGGGACGAGACACATTTTGTCAGTGGGTTTCAGATATATACTAATAGCCGAAGAATGTTGAGCTCCATGAACCTTGAGTTCTATTCCAGGTTCTGGTGGGCAGTATGCTGGAGTGGTCATAGACCCTTCTGCCTCTGTCTATTTCCCTTCACCCCAGTCCCTCCTTCCTCTCTACACCCAACTCCTCATTCCAGCCTCCTCACCTAGCTAATCCTAATCTCCATCCTCAACTCTTCATCTCAGTCCTAACCTTTTTGCCCAGCCAGTCCCAATTTTTCCCCACCCCCAGTTCCTCATCCTATCTCAGTTTCCTCTCCCTGTTTCCCACTTCTCCTACAGCTATTTTCACCCTTCTCCCATTGGCTCCCAGGGCCTCACTATTATTTCCCACCCCTCGAATCCCAGTCTTCTTCCCCAGCCATTCCCAGTTTCTGCCCCTCTGCTGACTTTCTGTTCCTCCACACTCTGTCAGCTCACATTCCCAGTCTCCCACCCACAGGCTACTTGTCTCAATCTCCTCCCTCAGCTTCTACCTACAGGTCCAGATCTTGCCTGCTGTGCACACAATTTGGGCTGAATCCCCCTCCATGTTGCCAGTATACCAGGCTGTGGGGTGGGGCAGAGGGGGAGAAACAGAGCACTGAAAGCACAGAAGAGAGAGTCTCTGCTCTCAGTGCCTGTCCCTGTGCCCAGCCCCAAAGCTGAACGTGCAGGGAAAGTCCTGCTCAGTTCCTGCATCCCTGAGATGGAGGATGTTCAGTACAGGGGCAGCAAAAGCACCCTAAAAGTGTGTAGGGGGCACTGCCGCCTGAACCGTGGCCCTACCCCACCCATTCTCCCTGAGGCCCCTTCCCCCCACTCTCCCTTATGCCCTGTAAGAAGTGTGGGGGCCACGGGGCCCTGGCCCCTCTCTTCTGGCTCAGTACAAATGGAATCTTCAGAGAATTTGGCTACCAAACTCTAACTAGCCTCAACTGAGCATATGCAAACTGAGATTTTGCAGAGGTTTATCACTTGGCTATATTTGATCAGTTCTTCACAGAAAAATGTATATTTTTAACACAAGGGCCACCTGCCTGCCAAATTTCAAATCCCTGCTCTAATCATAGAATCATAGAAGATTAGGGTTGGAAGAGACTTCAGGAGGTCATCTAGCCCAACCCCTGCTCAAAGGAGGACCAATTCCAACTAAATCATCCCAGCCAGGGCTTTGTCAAGCCAGGCCTAATGCAGTGGGGTGAAAGACTTCTCAATGAAATGGTTGTAAGGGCTTTTATTAATGTGGACAAAACAACATATTTCCCCCCAATCTTTTTCTTGGAAACATTTGAACTGTTTTAATTGAAACTTTCCAAAATATTCAGAACAAAGCAGATACCTGGCATTGAATATTTCAGCCCAAATAGTTTGGCAAAGCTATAAGCTATGGAAAACAAGGTCTTATAATGGGAAGTGTCAGGCAACCTGAACTAAATGCATGACTACCAGCGCCTCTTGGAATTCTAAACCATGAAATTTGTTCTATGAAGCGTGTTCTATTTTATACATGTTAGAGAGATGGATAATGTCAATACTTATTATGAGGTGATGTTGGAATATATGTTTTGTTTTATTCAACTTGAAAAAAATGAGTGACTTTAGGATAAACTATTTATCCAAACATGTGCTTTACTCACTATATTTTTCTAGATAACCAGTGACAAAATTTAAGGCCCTGACCCTTGGCTCTGGACAAGGAGTGCTCAGCCTCTGGGAAGTGGCTTTTAGCTATCTCTGTGTCTCCCTGATCTTGGGGGTCATTGTGTCCATGGCTGCTCCTTCAGTAGTCTCACTTGCATCAGCTACACCAAAGGCCCTCATGACAGCCAGCGATCGCAGGAGTGTAGGGAATGAATTAGTCCTAGAAGCCATTCGAATGGCTCTCAACCTCCCAAGGATCTCCCGAAAATGGTGCACATTTTTTGTGACCAGATAAACCAGTTTTCCTGAAAGTAAAAAGAAAAAAGAAAAAAAAACCTGCCTAAGCCCTCACTGGCATAAAATAATGCTGCTGCAGCGCTGTCAACACTCAATGTAAGTTTCATTATATTTGCTGTTTTTCTTAAATTCCCAGCTCCTGGAGAGATGGGATTATTTGAGAATCTCTGTTTTCATTTAGTAAAAAAAAGAGAAAGTTTCCAGCAGTTGCAGATCACAGCTGGAAATCATGACCAGAGTGCACCCAGATGGCTCAGAATCCAGAGGGCCAATTAAAAAAGAACACCACCTATAGTATTTTTGAAAAACTCATGATTTTTAAGCCAGTCTCATGATTGGTTCCTGACTCATTATTTTTAAATTCTCGGGTTGCTGATACTGCAGCAGTTCTAACATATTCAGACTGGGTTCTCTCCCCATGTCACTTTAGATCTACATTACATCATATTGTCTCTCTGTCAAAATGATTTAGTGGCCTAAGGCCCAAATCTGCAAAGGGATTAGTGCAGACAGATCCTCACACCCACATGGAGTCTCATTGATTAGGTTCCTACACTGCAGTTCCAGCATTGGGATCTGAGTACTAATCTCCCTTGATGTCTCATGTCCAATCTACATGGGGCTGGAAACTACGTTTGCTGAATTAGGTTTGAAAATGTGTTTTCTAAGGATGTATTGAACACAGCTTGGCCTCGTGGAGTGGTTTAAATATGCATAAGGCTCTGGCCTTAGAACAACATCGCTCATTTAGTGAGGAACGTTCTCTTAATTTCTTATTGTTGTGCATGAGATTTAGTGCGCACCTTTTAATTTAAATGTCAGAATGTGAACAAGAATTTATTTCCATAAAAATGAAAAGCAATAAAGTTAAATATATTAAGCTCTGGTTGTAAGAGCTCAGATTAGACAAATTATAATTGTGAGGAGAAAAAAACCCACCTCACACTGCAAGGGATGAGTTATTATCACTCACTTAAGCATTTGATTCAGAGCTGGTGAAAGCAGTCAACAATTTTGCATTAAAAAAAAAAAGCCAAAACATATGGGATACTGAAAAGACCCCAGAATCTACAAATTACAGCAGGCTTGCTGTATTATCTGCGCACTTCTCCTCTCCCCTTTCCATCTCCCTCCCTGGCCTTCTACCCCTTCTCCTCTCTGAGGCACTCATCCTGCAAATTGTGTGCTGAGTTCTTTAGTCACTGTGCTGAGCCTCATGAGGTCTGGTTCTTATTTATGCTGTGGGCCCTTTGCACCACTCTAGCAGTGTGAAGAGGCCTTTGAGTAGCTGTTACTATGATTTGGGTTCCAGAGTGGTGTAAGGGGGCTTTAGTTTCAGCACAGTGGTAGGGGACAACTTACACTCAACAAGTTGTGAGATCAGAGTCCTGTTCCCACAATCTATTCTCACCATTCCTCTCCCACTCTTCAACTCCACTAAGAGGCCATCTCCTCCAATATAAATCATTATCATATAAAAAACAAATATGGAAATAAATACATTAAAATAAGCAATAACCGAGCTAGCAAGGCCTATCACCTTATCCCCTGAAGATGATATCCACTTTCTTCCCAATCTTTGTCTTTTGTTCATTTTTTCAGATTGCAAGCTCTTAAGTGCAAGGACTGGGTTTTCCCATGTGTTTTTACAGTACTGAGCACATTTGGGGTGGTAACAAATTATAAAATATTTCTATTGGTTGGGTTTTTCAAAGAACCCGGGGCTATGTCTGCAAGGTGAAAACGGTGTGTTTCTACATTGAGATAGATAACTCAAGATAGCTACCTGGAAGTAAAATCCTAGTGAAGACAAGTCATGGGTAAATGTTACCTTGATGTAGCTCATGAAGATAAGCCCAGGTACTGGTGGTAGAGGGAGTTGAACACAATTAGCTACATTGAGGTAAAACCTCCTTGTGCTTGGTCTCCACTAGGATTTTACATGGAGATGGCTAACTCAATTTAGCTATCTCAATGTAAAAACACAGCTCTTTTTGCAGTGAAAATATACCCTAAGGGTGTTAGGTGCCTAACTGTGTATTCACACCTTACACACTATTGTAACAATCTTTGTACAAGGCATGCCTTGTAAGTTATCATTTGAAAACTCATAATTTGCTGCTCACTATTGTCCTGATAAAATATGTGTGGCAACATTGTATGTGGAGTTATAATACATGTTCCAAACCTCTAGGTCCTGCACAGGCGGAAGTTGGCAAAAAGGGCTGCATCTCAGAAGACAAAGAAAACAGCATTTGTGGGGTAGTTGGGAGTGGTGGTACTGACCTGAAAGTTTGGTCAGTAATCTTGCTGGAAGCAGGTTGTGAGAAACTTTGACTGAATCTAATATAGTTCGTTAAGGTAGGAACGGGAAAGCATTTTATCTTTATTTCTCTTGTAACCATTTCTGACTTTTATGCCTCATTACTTGCCCTCATTTAAAATCTCTCTCTTTGTAGTTAATAACTTGTTTTATTGTTTCACCTAATCCAATGTGTTTAAGCTGAAGTGTCTGGGTAACTCCATTTAAGGAAATCAACTGGTATATTATTCTCTTAAAGGAATAACAGACTTAATATATTTGGACTGTCCAGGAGAGGGCTAGGCAGTACAAAACATACATTTCTGGGGGGAAAAGTCCAGGACTGGCTGTGTGTTGGGGTCACCCTGCACTATAACCAAGGCTGGTGAGAGGCTGCAGTTACACAAACACATTTGGGAGTGAAACTGTATGCTGGTGGCTGATTGTGAGCAGTCCAGGTTGGAAGCTGCAACAGCAAGGCATTGCAAGGTTACAGGACAAGGGTGACACAGCCCCCCCATTGGTCTGGATTGTACACCGGCATGTCATAAACTCACATTGAAATTCAATGGAATTTGGGTAATTATCTCCCTTGGACAAAAACCCAGCTATTGTTATTTACAAGCTACCATTCTCAACACTAGTCAATTACTTAATTTAAATGCTTTGCTAATGTTAATGGAGGGCCTCCTTTTGAGCCCACTGTAGTCAATGACAAAGTACCCATTGACTTCACTGCTGCAGGATCAGACTGTACATAATTATATGGATAATTATATTGGCAGGAAGTGTGTGAGGCTTGATTCTGAATTGTTACAAATCACTGGCTAACTGTTATTCTCTCTCTCTATCTTACACCTTCTCTACCCAGGAAAGTTTTGCTGGTTTTAGCAAATGTGGACATATTTATTCTGGTATAAGAGTACCTTTTTTCAGTTTACCTTAAACCTCTTCCCAAATGACATAAACAAAACATAAAAAGGCACTTTTATACAGGAATAAAATGTGTCCATGCTGGGGTTATACCAGTGTAAGTATACTGGTTTAAGTTCTTACCTGAGCTTATCATCGTATAACTTTTGGATACAGAGAAGGCCTTAGAGTGCTCCCACACTACAAACAAAAAGTGTATTCTTGCCATGTGTAAGCTAATAAGTGGTAAAGTCCTAGTGAAGATAAGGCAACTTTAGAACATATGTTGAAACTATGGCTGCCTTGTCTTCACTAGGATTCTATCATGTGTTAGCTAACACATGGTAAGAACACACCTTTTCTTCCTAATGTAAACTAGTCTTCAGGGTCTTGTTTAGCACCCTTCAATATAATTATGTTCTTCCTATGTTCATTTCAGTGGCAGAGCAAAGTCCATAGTGGATTTCATGGAATCTTCAGCTCTTCACCTTTCTCTTGTTGTAGGAAGCTTTGTTTCTGAAGGGAGCTAGGGATTGGAGCATAGGGTATTGTCTGTATCTTTCCAGCTATGGTGGAAGAACTTCATTAAAAAGAGGACAATGGTATGTTGAAATAGAGAATCTTATCTAGAGATGAGCACAGGAATTGTTGCAATATCAGAACAGACTAATAGTCCATCTAGTCTGGTATCCCGTGTCTAGAAGTGGACAGCATTGATTCTTTGTCGCAAGGCATAAAAATCCCTCAAATGCACCTAAATATCTAAATACACAACATGAGGAAAGACTAAATTAAAAATTCTCGAGAGGGTTCTGGATTGCATAACAATGTCAGGTTTATTTGTCTGTTACCATAAATAATGCAGATCTGTGTTCTGATTGGCTGTTAATGGCCCTCAGTCAGTGAGACCTCAGGGACTGCTCAGTTGGTTTATTGATATTGCCTTCAAAACTACTCATCTAAATACCAAGAACAAACATGTCCTCCTGAACTTCCCATCCTGTCCCCACCCAGTCATTGTACCCAACACCAGATATTAAATACAATTTAATTTAAAATTAATTGCTTCCTGTTGGGTGGTTGGCTGGGAGTGGAGGCCTGGGGGAAGGCTGAATGAGGTGACATGCTCAAAAATGAGGTGGCCATCTTGCTGAGGGCATATGGACAACAGCTAATCAGATAAGATGGATTTGACTCAATAATAACTATGTGCTGAGATAAAAAAATCAGCTGTCAGCCTCAGTATTCAAATAGCCCTCTAAGTTATTCGCTCAAGCAGGGAGCTATTGTACAAACTAAAGTTAAATTTATAGACATATTCAACATAAGTATGTCAGCATTTCACATTAATTTTTACAATTAAACATTATTAGTAGTATTACTTATCTACTGCCATACAAGCACATGTCACTTTTGAAAAACACAAAAAGATAATTAACTTGTAAGATTCCAAATAACAAATAAAGGTCTAAACATTTTTTTTAAAAGTGGCAAGTTATGTTGGGTGTATTGGTTTTTGGTTCCCCAACTTGATAGTCCTTAGGAGAACTCATTTTTCAGAGAGTGATTGCTTAGAACTTCCTAAAAGTCAGGCTCCTAATAAAGTCTCTCAAATTGGGCACCCCAAAATGGAGGCATCCAATAATCACTCATCATTTTTTGACAATGTAGAAGAAGGAAAGTTAAAGTTTAAATCAGACAACTACATTTCATGGGATGCTGGCTCAGATGTACGGTCTGACAGTCATCATCAACAGGGCTTAAATTCTTATAGAGTATTTCCCCGAGCCGGCCCTCCTGCTATAAAAA